>NW_026137613.1:7500-2932523 GCF_009805555.1 Andrographis paniculata
CGACACGACGACCCGCTACTCCGCCCGACCCTGACGCCAGACCACCCTCCTGGTCCCGCCACTGTGTCTCCCGACCCAGAAGCCCCCAGACGCGGGTTCAGTGCCTGAACGGTGCCCAGACTTCACGGCTGCCTCTGGCCCTTGTCGTCGTCGGTTTCTCTGCTGCTCTGGCGCTCTGAGCGCCGGTCTGACGACACTGTTGATTCTCTGGCCCTGGCAGCCCCAGAACCCCATCCTTTACCGCCGTCTCCGATGACAACCGCCGACTCCTTCCGGAGCTAGGGTTCTGCCGTGGATTTGCCGGATATGGCCGATCAGGTTGCTGCCGGCCGCCAGCCACCTCCCGCCACTGGTGGTTCGGGGCGTCCTACCACTGCTGCTAACCATCTCCATTCACACAAGTCTTTCGCCAATGCTGTCACCTCCGGACTCAATTCCGATTTTCCTGAGGACAGTCCTTACTCTTTTCTGGCGGAGCCCCGTCCGGCTCCTATTGGCCAATGGGTCCACACTGCTGGACAACCACGCCTTGCTTTCACTGCTGCCGAAACTGCAAGGTACACGGCTTCACACCCATATATCCTTATCGGGAAATTTTCACATGGGTACTCTTCTTGGAAAGATCTCGCCGAGGGATTTGCGAGTTTTCGTTTGGCAGGAAAGTTTGCTTTACAACATTTGAATCATCGACATGTTGTGATTCGCCTAACTACGAAGGCAGACTTTACGCGTTTATGGATCAGAGGGACTTGGTTTATCAAGGGATTTCCGATGAGACTTCTTAAATGGACTCCGGATTTCAAAACTACTGAGGAACCTCCGTTTGCCCCGGTGTGGGTAACATTTCCTCTACTTCCTCTCCACATGTTCCATAAAGATATGCTCTTCGCAGTTGCCTCCGGTATTGGGACCCCCTTGAAGGTTGATGGCCCCACGGCTACACAGAGTCGTTGCTCTCACGCCCGAGTCTGTGTGGAGATTGATCTGTCGAAGCCCCTCCTACATGCTTTTGAGATTGATGTGGGTACTGGTGTGCTTGAGCAGAAGGTCATTTACGAGCGGCTTCCTAGCTTCTGCTCACTCTGCCGCCATCTTGGGCACAAAGCGGAGGCTTGTTTACGCAGACCTTCTTCGCAGCCGGTACCAGCAACCGTATCAGCTGCGCAGGTTCCTCCTGCTGCGCCTTCTGGTCGCCATGACTCGGTGCATGGCCCTTCTGAGATTTCTGCAGCCCCTGCCTCTGGTGATATCATGGCACCCCGGCCACCCACTGCTCGACGCCGTCGTCGGCGCCGTAATCGAAATCGGGGTACGCCTTCTACTGGTATTACTAATGATTCTGGCTCCTTGCAGGCTCCTTCTCAGCTCCTCCGACGGGACCCCCAGCCTTCTACCCGGCGACCTTCTGATGACATCCCGGAGTTGAATGGCTCCAGACGTCTTCGCTCTGGTGTGCGGGTGACCTTTGGGGAGTCACAGGTGGCCCCAACCCCATCACAGACGGCCGAGAAGTCACTGCAGCTCACACCGGCGCGTCTCAGCGGCCCTGCGGAGGCTCATCGCCCCCATGCTCCTCCTCGGGTGACCTTTGCCCACTCACGGGGGGATGCCTCTGCGATGCTGCTTACCTCTGGTGTTCGAGTTACCTTTGGGGACTTTCTGACGCCTTCGGAAACCTCTCCGGCCCGCCCTCTGGCCGGTCAGACTACAGCTGAGCCTCCGATTGACAGTCCTGCCTCCCCTCTGGATGACAGTCGGCTGAGTCCCACTCCAGCGACTCCTGCCACCGCCTCAGCCCTTGGTCTCCTTCCGCAGCCCATATTGGCCACTCAGGTACCCTCGTCGCCTTTGCCACTGCTTGCTGATGATATGCAGGTGCCTCCGGAGCCTGTGTCGCTTCCTCCTGCTCAATCTTTGGCAATTTGGGGACTCCCCTCTGGTCATGGCCTGGATAAGGGGAAGGCAGTGCTGCTCTCTGAACCTCCTGCATCCCCTGTCCGCGATCGACGTGATCTTTCAGTGGACACATGCCTATCGGCTACTGGTTCTCCTTCCTCGGACACCCAGCGGGAGGAGGACTCTGCACTACAAGCCACTTTCGCCGAGGACTCGGATGGTGACTCGCCTCTTATTAAGGATGGCCAACCGCCCCTCCTCGATTCACTATCTCTTTCCCCGAGAGGTACCACTGATTTTCACTCTGGTGATCTACCTGCTGATGCAACTACAGGGACAGAGCTCTTCCCTGAATCTGGTCCGAACCCACCCCTCCTGCGGACTTCATCGGAACCGCTCCCTGTTGTCGCTCTGTCGACGGAGTCGCATCCGAGCAGGGGGGTGTGCGTTTTGAACCAGGCTGCTGAACCTCCGTCTCTCAGCGGATCTTTGGAGACAGTTTCGGATGACCGGCCACAGGCTCTGCCGCCGACCTTCTCTAGACCGATTACCCGCAGCATCTCTCGTCAGCAAGTAAGTTCCTCTCGTCGCCCTTCTGCCAGTTCCCGATGACGGACACCTCCCTCTTGGTTTGGAATGTGCGCGGAGTTGGCAACCCCCGAGCTCAACGAGAGGTACATTGGCTCTGCAAGCAGCACCGTATCCGCATTCTTATTCTTCTGGAGCCTATGGTTTTTGCGGATGTTGCTTTCTTTTGCCGGCGTTTTGGCTTCTCCCAGATGCTTACCAACGCGGTCAATTCTATCTGGATTCTTGCTGATGACTCCTATAAACTGGAGCCTATTTCGGAGATCGATCAGTGTCTTCATGTGCAGGTTTCGTCTCCGCAGCACCGCCGGCCCTTTTTCCTATCTGGGATCTATGCGCGATGTTCTGTCACCCAGCGCCGTGCCCTCTGGTCTTTCCTACAGGACACCGCGGCCTCGTCATTGGGGTCTCCTTGGCTTATCGGTGGCGACTTTAATGCCATCGCCGACATATCTGAACGGAAGGGCCCAGGTCGCCCTAAGTTGCGATCTATTCAGGATTTCTCAGCGGCTATCCTTGATGCGAATCTTATTGATGCCGGTTTTGAAGGCTCCCTCCATACATGGACAAATCGACGAGTTTGGGAGCGCCTGGACCGCATTCTCTACAACACTGCCTGGGAGGATTTCGCTGAGACGACTCGTGTCAGACACCTCCCGCGGATGCATTCGGACCACGCCCCGCTCTTGGTCCGATTCTCGCATGAAAGACACCGCCTTGCCTCTGCATTCCGGTTTCAGAACATGTGGACCAGACACCACACTTTTCAGGACCACGTCCGCCGGAGTTGGGTTGTCCCGACGGGCACCACCGGTCTCCTCAACCTGCGACTGAAACTTGGACGACTCAAACAGGCTCTGAAGTGGTGGAACAAACAGGTATTTGGGAATGTTTTTCAGGTATTGGCAGCAGCAGAAAAAGACGCAGAGGAGTGTGAAGCGGAGTTCGATCGGGATCCCTCTGACGCCAACCTCCTCCGCCGTCAGCGTAGCGCTGCGGCTTTGACGCATGCGATTGCACTTGAGGAGGCTTACTGGAAACAGAAAGCAGCCTGTCGGTGGGCGGTCGAGGGAGAACGGAACTCCCGTATGTTCCATTCCATGGTGAAGGAACGACGCCGGCGGGCGACAATCTTCTCGATGGCTGACGGTGCTCGCACCCTCACTGATCACTCAGATATTAAGCAGTCAGCCATTACCTATTTCTCTGGGATGTTGGGACAGCCTGATGATGCCGACACATCGGAAATGGATGCCTTAGCAGACCCACCGCCCCAGGTTCCGCCAGCCGAGTGCACTCGGTTGCTTGAACCGCCTACACTTGCGGAGATTCGTGCTGTGGTCTTCTCGATTGATCAAGATAGTGCGGCTGGTCCCGATGGCTTCTCTGCCGCCTTCTACCAGAAATGTTGGGAGATCATCCGGGAGGATGTGTTTGATGCTGTACTGGATTTCTTTTCGGGAGCCCCCCTCCTGAAGTTTTTTACAGCGACGACTCTTGTACTTATCCCCAAGAAGGAGGGGCCACTTGCATGGGCTGATTATCGACCTATCAGCCTCTGTAATGTCAGCAGTAAGATCTTCACAAAGCTACTCACCACGCGCCTTAGCCCTCTTCTGCCGCAGCTTCTATCGCCGCATCAGAGCGGCTTTGTCAAAGGCCGTGCGATTGCGGACAATATCCTGTTAGCGTCGGAGAT
This sequence comes from Andrographis paniculata, assembly GCF_009805555.1. Classification (NCBI taxonomy): domain Eukaryota; kingdom Viridiplantae; phylum Streptophyta; class Magnoliopsida; order Lamiales; family Acanthaceae; genus Andrographis; species Andrographis paniculata. The sequence continues at coordinate 11,684 of NW_026137613.1, forward strand.
GGTCCATGATCTTAATCTGAGAGGAGGCTCGCACAATTTATTGCTGAAATTGGACCTTAACAAGGCGTACGATCGGGTGTCATGGCGGTTCTTACGGCACGCCCTTTCCAGGTTCGGTTTCCCGGCTCACTTCATCACTTTGATTATGAACTGTGTTGAGCATGCGTGGTACTCGATCCTTGTGAATGGGGACCTGGGTGGCTTCTTCCCCTCCTCGCGAGGCCTTAGGCAGGGAGACCCCTTGTCCCCGACCCTTTTTGTCTTGGCTACAGATCTCTTATCACGCGGCTTGGAGCGCCTCTACAGCCGTTTTCCGGATCTGTACTATCGGTGTCGTGGTCGGTTCCGGCTGACGCACCTTGCTTATGCGGATGATGTCCTCATATTCGCTAATACCTGTGGCAATCGCATCAGCCTTCTGACCGACTTTCTGACGACTTACGCACGGATTACTGGCCAGAAGGTGAACTGTCAGAAAAGCCAGCTTGTTTTCAGCCGCCAGTGCCCGGAGACTGTTCAACGACAGCTCCAATCGGTGACTGGTTTTGGCGCAGCTGAACTCCCTCTTACATATCTTGGCGCGCCCCTCTATGTGGGCAATCGGCGCAATATTCTTTATGAGGAACTCCTTGGAAAACTCCGTCGTTATCTGCAGCGCTGGGATCGCTCGGTTCTATCTCACGGGGGTCGATTACAGTTAATCAGGAGCACTTTGTTCTCGCTCCCCCTATATCTGCTGCAGGTACTTTGCCCCCCCCAGGCGGTACTTCACTCTGTGGAGCAACTTTTTGCTCGTTTTTTCTGGGGTTCTTATCACGGGCACCGACGCCGCCATTGGATCTCCTGGGCGGATATTGCACGGCCACAGGAAGAAGGTGGACTTGGCATTCGACGCCTGGCCGATACGGTTCGGGCCTTCTCGTTTAAACTGTGGTGGCGACTCAGAGATGGCTCCTCCCTTTGGGCTCGCGCGCTTCAACAGAAATATTTTCGGAATTCATTTCCAGGATTTGCACCCTGCAGGAGCTACGACAGCCCGGTTTGGAAGCGCCTCTGCCAGGTTCGAGACGAGGCACAGACTCAGATCACTTGGAATTTGGGACGTGGGGACTGCTTCTTCTGGTATGATAATTGGTGTGGAGATCGTCCGCTCTGCGCTGACCGCCAAGACCGCCCTCCGCCGATACGGGTGAAAGAGATGTGGGTTAACGGGACGTGGGACTTGACGCGCCTCCGAGCTTATCTCCCTGAAACCCTTGTTCAGCAGGTCTCGGCGATTCCTTCTGACCTCCAGATTGCGGATCAGCCGATTTGGAATGCCTCGACCACAGGTACTTTCTCTACAACCTCAGCATGGGAGATGAGCCGAACTGCTGGAGCACGGAGCTGGCTCTCTTGCAGCTTGTGGTCGCCGCTTCTTACTCCTATAATGTCGGTATTCCTATGGCGTTTATTTCGCCGTCGGATACCCGTCGATGAGGCCTTACGGAAGATGGGCCTCCCTATTGTCTCTTGCTGCCAGTGCTGTCGGGAGTCTGAGACGATCGAGCACTTATTCTTCTCGTCGGCGGTTGCCCAGCGCGTGTGGCGCCATCTTGCCGATCTATTTCATATCCAAATCCCGCGGACACATGCGCCCCACCTGATGGTTTCCGCTTGGCGTCTGTCCTCCCCACATGCGCGGAGTATCCGTACTTATATACCGCTTCTGGCCTTCTGGTTTCTTTGGACGGCACGGAATGACGCCAAACACCGAGGTATCCAGATTTCATCTGACAGGATTATTCGGCGTATTCACTCTCATTTGCAGGTCCTAGGCCGTGCTGGCCTCCTTCAGCGTCAGCACTGGCCTGGGGAGGTGCACCTAGCCTCTAGTCTCGGCCTTCGCCTCCCACCTCCGGTTCTTCGGCCGCCGGTCATGGTACGCTGGGAAGCCCCGTCCCCAGGCTGGTTCAAACTCAATACTGATGGGGCATCGCTCGGGAATCCAGGCGCCGCTGGAGCCGCGGGCGTCATTCGGGATGCCACCGGCGCCCCAATCGTGGCATTCCAAGTTCCCCTTTTGAATACGACGAACACTTTGGCCGAACTGCAGGCGATTCGATCTGGAGTGGACCTGGCGGTTGCCCGCGGCCTCCTCCCTCTCTGGATCGAGACGGACTCGGCCAGCAGTATCTCTCTCATCTCCTCCTCGACGGGACACTGGACTCTCCAGCCTTGTCTCCACCACCTGCGCCTACAGCTTCGCAGCATCGAGTGGAGGATCTCTCACATTTTCCGCGAGGGCAATAAAGTGGCGGACAACTTGGCGAACACCTCTGTTGCCCTTCCTCACATGCGGATCCTTGAGCTGGCGGACATCCCTGCGAGGACCCGTGGCCTCATCCATGCTGACGCGGCGGGCCTCCCGTGCTTTCGCTTCCGTTAGCTTTTATTTGCTTACAATCTTTATTTACATTCGCAGCACTTGTACCGAACTTTGCAGAACTACGTATGGCTTGATCCCGTTGGGGTACGTAGGCAGCTCTTTGAGCCCAGCCAAAAAAAAAAAAAAAACCCTAAACCCTAAACCCTAAACCCTAAACCACGCCCCAATTTCGAGACGAGGCACAGACTCAGATCACTTGGAATTTGGGGCGTGGGGACTGCTTCTTTTGGTATGATACTTGGTGTGGAGATCGTCCTCTATGCACTGACCGCCAGGACCGCCCTCCGCCGATACGGGTGAAAGAGATGTGGGTTAACGGGACGTGGGACTTGACGCGCCTCCGAGCTTACCTCCCTGAAACCCTTGTTCAGCAAGTCTCCGCAATTCTTTCTGATCTCCAGATTGCGGATCAGCCGATTTGGAAGGCCTCGACCACAGGTACTTTCTCTACAACCTCAGCATGGGAGATGAGCCGAACAGTTGGAGCACGGAGTTGGCTCTCTTGCAGCTTGTGGTCGCCGCTTCTTACTCCTACAATGTCGGTATTCCTATGGCGTTTATTTCGCCGTCGGATACCCGTCGATGAGGCCTTACGGAAGATGGGCCTCCCTATTGTCTCTTGCTGCCAGTGCTGTCGGGAGTCTGAGACGATCGAGCACTTACTCTTCTCGTCGGCGGTTGCCCAGCGCGTGTGGCGCCATCTTGCCGACCTATTTCGTATCCAAATCCCGCGGACACATGCGCCCCACCTGATGGTTTCTGCTTGGCGTCTGTCCTCCCCACATGCGCGGAGTATCCGTACTTATATCCCACTTTTGGCCTTCTGGTTTCTCTGGACGGCACGGAATGACGCCAAACACCGAGGTATCCAGATTTCATCTGACCGGATTATTTGGCGTATTCACTCTCATTTGCAGGTCTTGGGCCGTGCTGGCCTCCTTCAGCGTCAACACTGGCCTGGGGAGGTGCACTTAGCCTCTAGTCTCGGCCTTCGCCTCCCACCTCCGGTTCTTCGGCCGCCGGTCATGGTGCGTTGGGAAGCTCCGTCTCCAGGATGGTTCAAACTCAATACCGATGGGGCATCGCTCGGGAATCCAGGCGCCGCTGGAGCCGCGGGCGTCATTCGGGATGCCACCGGCGCCCCACTTGTGGCATTCCAAGTTCCCCTTTTGAATACGACGAACACTTTGGCCGAACTGCAGGCGATTCGATCTGGAGTGGACCTGGCGGTTGCACGCGGCCTCCTCCCTCTCTGGATCGAGACGGACTCGGCCAGCAGTATCTCTCTCATCTCCTCCTCGACGGGACACTGGACTCTCCAGCCTTGTCTCCACCACCTGCGCCTACAGCTTCGCAACATCGAGTGGAGGATCTCTCATATTTTCCGCGAGGGCAATAAAGTGGCGGACAACTTGGCGAACACCTCTGTTGCCCTTCCTCACATGCGGATCCTTGAGCCGGCGGACATCCCTGCGAGGACCCGTGGCCTCATCCATGCTGACGGGGCGGGCCTCCCGTGCTTTCGCTTCCGTTAGCTTTTATTTGCTTACAATCTTTATTTACATTCCCAGCACTTGTACCGAAACTTGCAGAACTACGTATGGCTTGATCCCATTGGGGTACGTAGGCAGCTCTTTGAGCCCAGCCAAAAAAAAAAAACCCTAAACCCTAAACCCTAAACCCTAAACCCTAAACCCTAAACCCTAACCCCTAACCCCTAAACCCTAAACCCTAAACCCTAAACCAAAAAAAAAAAAAAACCCTAAACCCTAAACCCTAAACCCTAAACCCTAAACCCTAAACCCTAACCCCTAACCTCTAAACCCTAAACCCTAAACCCTAAACCCTAAACCCTAAACCCTAAACCCCTAAAACCCAAAACCCAAAACCCTAAACCCTAAACCCTAAACCCTAAACCCTAAACCCCAAACCCCAAACCCCAACCCCAAACCCCAAACCCCAAACCCGAAACCCTAAACCCTAAACCCTCACGTATGTTCCACTCCATGGTGAAGGAACGGCGTCGGCGGGCTACGATTTTCTCGATGAGGGACGGTGCTCGTACCCTCACTGATCACTCAGCCATTAAGCAGTCATCTATTACCTACTTCTCCGAGATGTTTGGGCAGCCTGATGATGCAGACACATCGGGGATGGATGCATTGGCGGACCCACCGCCTCAGGTTCCGTTGGCTGAGTGTGCTCGGTTGCTGGAGCCACCAACACTTGCGGAGGTTCATGCTGTGGTTTTCTCGATTGACAAGGATAGTGTGGCTGGCCCCGATGGCTTTTCTGCCGCTTTCTATCAAACGTGTTGGGATATTATTCACGAGGATGTTTTCGATGTTGTTCAGGATTTCTTCTCGGGAGCTCCTCTCCTGAAGTTCTATACGGCAACGACACTTGTGCTTATCCCCAAGACGGACGGGCCAGTCGCTTGGGCTGATTTTCGGCCTATCAGCCTCTGTAATGTGAGTTCTAAGATCTTCACGAAGCTACTCACTGTGCGACTTGGTCCGTTACTGCCGCAGCTTATGTCGCCACATCAGAGTGGTTTTGTCAAAGGTCGGGCAATCGCAGACAATATTTTGCTGGCATCGGAAATGGTACATGATCTCAATCTGAAGGGGGACTCGCACAATTTGCTGCTGAAACTGGATTTGAATAAGGCATACGATCGGGTATCGTGGCGGTTCTTGCGACATGCCCTTACCAGGTTCGGTTTTCCGCCTCATTTCATCACCTTGATCATGAATTGTGTTGAGCATGCTTGGTACTCGATTCTTGTGAATGGGGACTTGGGCGGTTTCTTCCCCTCCTCGCGAGGCCTCAGGCAGGGAGACCCCCTGTCCCCGACCCTCTTTGTTTTGGCTGTAGATCTCTTATCTCGCGGTTTGGAGCGCCTATACAATCGGTACCCGGACCTGTACTATCGGTGTCGTGGTCGGTTCCGTTTGACGCACCTAGCCTATGCGGATGATGTTCTCATATTTTCCAATACTTGTGGTGATCGAATCAGCCTCCTGACAGATTTTCTGACAACTTATGCGCGGATTACTGGTCAGATGGTGAACTGTCAGAAAAGTCAGCTGGTCTTTAGCCGCCGATGCCCGGAGAGAGTCCAGCGACAGCTTCAATCAGTGACTGGTTTCGGCAGGGCTGGACTCCCCTTTATGTACCTTGGCGCCCCGCTCTATGTGGGCAATCGGCGTAATATCCTCTATGAAGACCTCCTTGGGAAACTGCGGCGATATCTGCAGCGTTGGGACCGCTCCGTTCTCTCTCATGGGGGTCGCTTGCAATTGATCAGAAGCACGCTCTTCTCGCTTCCCCTTTACCTACTACAAGTCCTTAACCCCCCTCAGGCTGTCCTACACTCAGTGGAGCAGCTCTTTGCTCGTTTTTTCTGGGGCTCTTATTATGGTCACCGTCGCCGCCATTGGATTTCCTGGATGGATGCGGCGAGGCCCCAGGACGAGGGCGGGCTTGGAATTCGCCGATTGTCCGATATGGTTCGAGCCTTCTCGCTTAAATTGTGGTGGCGCCTCAGAGACGGTTCCTCTCTTTGGGCTCGCGCGCTTCAGCATAAATATTTCCGCAGCTCCTTCCCGGGCTTCGCCCCCTGCCAGACCTACGACAGTCCGGTTTGGAAGCGTCTTTGCCGGATTCGAGATGAGGCGCAAACGCAGATCATTTGGAATTTGGGGCGTGGGGACTGTTTCTTCTGGTATGATACTTGGTGTGGGGACCGCCCTTTCTACACGTACCGTCAGGACCGTCCCCCGCCGATCCGGGTGCACGAGATGTGGCTACACGGTTCATGGGATTTATTGCGTCTCCGGGCCTATCTCCCGACACCCCTTGTTCACCAGGTCTCTGCGATTCCCTTCGATCTTCTGAATGCTGACCAGCCGATATGGAAGGCTTCGGACACAGGTATTTTTACTACTACTTCAGCCTGGGAGATGAGCCGGACAGTGGGGGCTCGGAGCTGGCTTTCCTGCAGCCTTTGGTCGCCCCTCCTTACGCCTACGATGTCGGTTTTCCTATGGCGTCTATTTCGCCGACGGATACCCGTTGATGAGGCACTTTGGAGGCTGGGTCTCCCTATTGTTTCTCGCTGCCAGTGCTGCCGTGAATCCGAGACGTTTGAGCACTTATTCTTCTCGTCGGCGGTTGCCCAGCGCGTGTGCCGCCATCTCGCCGACCTATTTCGCATCCAACTCCCGTGGACACATACGCCCCACCTGATAGTTTCTGCTTGGCGTTTGTCCTCCCCTCATGCGCGGAGTATCAGTACTTATGTCCCACTTCTGGCCTTCTGGTTTCTTTGGACGGCACGGAATGACGCCAAACACCGAGGTATCCAGATTTCATCTGACCGGATTATTTGGCGTATTCACTCTCATTTGCAGGTCTTAGGCCGTGCTGGCATCCTTCAGCGTCAGCACTGGCCTGGGGAGGTGCACCTAGCCTCTAGTCTCGGCCTTCGCCTCCCACCTCCGGTTCTTCGGCCGCCGGTCATGGTGCATTGGGAAGCTCCGTCTCCAGGCTGGTTCAAACTTAATACTGATGGGGCATCGCTCGGGAATCCAGGCGCTGCTGGAGCCGCGGGCGTCATTCGGGATGCCACCGGCGCTCCACTCGTGGCATTCCAAGTTCCCCTTTTGGATACGACAAACACTTTGGCTGAATTGCAGGCGATTCGATCCGGCGTGGACCTGGCGGTAGCGCGCGGCCTCCTCCCTCTCTGGATCGAGACGGACTCTACCAGCAGTATCTCTCTCATCTCCTCCTCGACGGGACACTAGACTCTCCAGCCTTGTCTCCACCATCTGCGCCTACAGCTTCGCAGCATCGAGTGGAGGATCTCTCATATTTATCGCGAGGCCAATAAAGTGGCGGACAACTTGGCGAACACCTCTGTTGCCCTTCCTCACACGCTGATCCTGGAGCCGGCGGACATCCCTGCAAGGACTCGTGGCCTCATCCATGCTGACGCGGCGGGCCTCCCGTGCTTTCGCTTCCGTTAGCTTTTATTTTTTAAAATTTTTATTTATTTCCTTTTCCAGCACTTGTACCGAACTTTGCAGAACTACGTATGGCTTGATCCCGTTTGGGTAAGTAGGCAGCTCTTTGAGCCCAGCCAAAAAAAAAAAAAACCCTAAACCCTAAACCCTAAACCCTAAACCCCAAACCCCAAACCCCAAACCCCAAACCCTACCTCGGAGCCCCTCTTTTTGTTGGAAACATAAGATCTATTCTTTATGGGAACCTTCTGGGGAAGATCAGAAGGAAACTTCAAGGTTGGAATTCTGATGTTCTTTCACAAGGGGGCAGATTGGAACTAATCAAGAGTGTCCTCTCCTCTATGCCTGTTTTATGTTCCAAATTTTACAGCCCCCAAACGCTACTATTCATGTCCTGGAACAACTGTTTGCTCATTTCTTTTGGGGTTCGTACAATGGGAACAGGCGAAGGCATTGGGTTTCTTGGATTAATATCTGTAAACCTAAAGAGGACGGTGGGCTCGGGTTAAGAAGAATGAAGGATGTCATTCTGGCGTTTTCATACAAGTTGTGGGGCGGTTGAGACAGCGATCCTCCTTATGGGCGAATGCTATGGAACAAAAGTATTATAAAGGATTCTTTTTTGGTAACTGTCGGGTCAAGGTTCACGACAGTGCGGTCTAGAAGCGCATGTGTGCGGTCCGGAATGAGGTGCAGAAAAGGATGTTCTGGGTTCTTGGAAATGGTGCTTGCTCCTTTTGGCACAACCATTGGTGTGGGGACAAACCGATAGCAGACATGGTTGGAGGTCATCACCATTTTGTTAAAGTGAGTAATTATTGGAACAACCGCCAATGGAATCACCATTTGCTTTATGATACTCTTCCTACCCACGTTGTTGACATGATTGTCGGAGTCCCTCTTGAGTCCTCTACTAAAGATACTGTCATCTGGAAAGATTCCAATTCTGGCCAATTTTCGATCAGCTCTGTTTGGAATTCCATTCGTTGTACTGCTCCTAGAAGTCTCCTCTTTAAGAAAATTTGGAATCCTTTCCTCACTCCAACTATGTCGGTCTTCCTTTGGCGTCTCCTTTTAAACAAAATTCCCCTTGATGTCTATCTTCATAAACTTGGTATCAGTCTTGCCTCGAAATGCCAGTGTTGTAAGGGGGTGGAGTCCATAGAGAATCTGTTCCTGACCGGGGTGCAATCATCTATGGTTTGGAGGTATTTTTACACTATTTTCACCACCTCACCCACAAACACTACTTCTATTCGTCAACTGCTTCTTTATTGGATTCTCTCTTGCTCGAAATCCCACACCATGCATATCAGAACCATTTTGCCAATGCTGATCCTTTGGTTCATTTGGGGCGAAAGAAATGACGCAAAACACAGGGCTACTAATTTTTCTAGTGACAGGATTATTGCGAAAGTTAAAAGCCACATCAGGACTACACATTGCTGTGGAAAATGGAAACATAGCCACTGGACAGGGGATACTCTCCTTGCTACTCAGATGAACCTTCTTCCTCCCCCGAGCTGGAACGGTGCAACAAATTGTTGTCTGGAAGAAGCCACAGGCTGGGTGGTTTAAACTGAATACAGATGGCGCGGCAAAAGGGAATCCAGGAATGGCAGGAGCTGGTGGAATTATACGTGACCACCATGGCAATATTAAGGTGGGATTTAAGGAATTCCTCCATCAAACTACTAATACGCAAACAGAGTTGCAAGCTATTCTTCGTGGGCTGGAGATTGCAAAGGATCGTAATCTCACGCCTATCTGGTTGGAAACAGACTCTAAAACATGTATTCATCTTATCTCCAAATCCTGCACTCCGGTTGACTGATGGAGCTTTCAAAATGCCCTTACTCGAATTAAAACTATTATTAGTGGCATGGATTTTCAACTTACCCACATATTTAGAGAATGCAACAAAGTGGCGGACTGGCTTGCAGATCAGGCTTGCATTGCTAATTCGTCGTGTATTATTGAACCACACAATGTCACAGGTAAGCTCCGCGGCCTTATTCATGTTGATAAAATTGGATACCCCAACTTTTGGTTTGGTCATACTAAATAATTTTATTTAAAAAAAATGGAGTCGGGCGCCTGCTTTAAAGTCGGGCATCGCCTGCATTGAAGTCAGGCGTCGACTGTTTTGCAGTCGGGCGCCTGTTTTTTATGTCGGTCTTCACCTGCTTTGAAGTCGGGCTGCCTTCATTTTTGTCGGGCGACGGCTTTGTTGTCGGGCGCTTGCTTGTGTTCGGGCGTCGCTTTGAAGTCGGGCGTTGTCTGCTTTGAAGTCGGGCGCCTTTTGCCTGCTTTCAAGCCGGGCGCTTGCTTTGAAGTCGGGCGCCATCAGAATGCTTTGAAGTCGGGCGCCATCAGCCGATTTCAAGTCAGCCGTCTGATGGTGGGTCAGTCCCTGTTCCCCGTCCGAGCAGGCCTCTGCCTTGGCGCTCCACCATCCGCCCAGCAGCCGTCCGCTTCCATCCTGCCCCGCAGCCGCAGTCTCTTTCGGGTGTCGCATTGCAGGTCGGGGATGCTTGCTTTGAAGTCGGGCGTCTGCTCTGAAGTCGGGCGCCATCAGCCCGCTTCGAAGTCGGGCGGCCGTTTTGAAGTCGGGATCCGCCTGCTTTCCTTGAAGTCGGGCACCATCAGCCTGCTTTGAAGTTGGTCGCCTGCTTTGAAGTCGGGCGCCATCAGCTTGCTCTAAAGTCGGGCGCCGCCTTTGAACTCGGGCGCCATCAACCTGCTTTGAAGTCGGGCACCTGCTTTTTTGTCGTGCGCCATTAGCCTGATTTGATGTCGGGCGCCTGCTTTGAAGTCGGGCGCCTTCAGCCGACTGCTGGTTGGTCGGTTCCCTTCCCTGTCGTCATCCGCCCTGGCAATCCACCAGCCGACCCGCTCCTGCTGCTCTGAAGTCGGGCGCCATCAGCCTGCTTTGAAGTCGGGCGCCTGTTTTTTTATCGGGCGCCATCAGCCTGATTTGAGGTCGGGCACCTGCCTTGAAGTCGGGCGCCTTCAACCGACTGCTGGTTGGTCGGTCCCCTTCCCTGTCGTGCCATTAGCCGACCCGCAGCTGCCGATTGCTTCCCGCCCCTAGTCGGGCCATCAGCCGAATGCTTTCTGGTCGGTCCTTTTCCCATCCCTGTCTGTTCGGCCGCCTCCTTCGCGCCAAGGCTTGGCGTTCCATGTCTCCCATTCCCGACAGAGCCCTCCGCTCGCCTCTCTCATGCTGTATGTTTTTGTTGGGGAACCCATTTTTGTATATTTCTTTGGGTTCATTCCTTTTTCTGTTGATTAGGTTGTTGCGTTGCACTTCCTGATCATGTAATTCTCCTTCAGAGTTTATAAAATCTATATTTTCCAAAAAAAAAAACCCGAAAACCCTAAACCCTGCTGACAGGGGTTTATGGGAGATGTAGTGTGGTAAGGCGTTGGGAGATATGGAGTTTTTTTTAGGAGACTGCAGCCTCCGCTGTTGGCGTTCCTTGGATAGTCGGTGGCGACTTTAATGCCATCGCAGATATTTCAGATAGGGAGGGCCCAGGACGGCCGCGACTGTGATCGATTCAGGATATTTCGGGAGCTTCCCTTGATGCGGGACTGGTAGATGCCGGTTTTTAGGGTCCTCAGTTTACTTGGACGAAACGGCGGGTGTGGAAGCGCCTGGATCGGATACTGTATAGCCGTTTGTGGGAGGAGTTTGCGGAGTCCACGCGGGTTCGGCACCTCCTGCGGATGTGTTCTGATCATGCGCCCCTTCTGGTTCGGGTCTCACATGACTGACATCGGGTTTCGTCAGCATTTCGATTCCAAAGCATGTGGATTCACCATCACTCATTTATGGATAGAGTCCGAGAGAGTTGGGAGGTTCCGACGGGGGTGTCGGGGCTTCTCAACCTACGCTTGAAGCTACGGAGGCTCAAGCGGATATTGAGGTGGTGGAATCGTCATGTTTTTGGTGATGTATTCCATATCTTGGCGGAGGCCGAGAGGGAGGCTACGGAGTGTGAGGCCGAGTATGAAAGAGATCCTTCGGAGGCTACTTTGTTGCGCCGACAGCATAGTGCGGCAGCCTTGACGCATGCCATTGCGCTGGAGGAGGCATTCTGGCGGCAGAAGGCCGCCTGTCGATGGGCGGTCGATGGGGAGAGGAACTCCCGGATGTTTCACTCGATAGTCCGGGAGCGCCGTCAACGCGCATCTATCTTCTATATGAGAGATGGTGATAGGGAGCTTCTTAGTTCTAATTAGGTTTGTAGCGCTGTTCAACCTGATCTTGTAATCTCCTCTTTTATCTTTATAAAATTTCCGTTTTCTAAAGAAAAAAAACCCTAAACCCTAAACCCTAAGGCATGTACCACAAACGACAACCGCCTTCGCTCGCAAGCAATTGCTATATAGTTTTTTTTAAAAAAACCCTAAACCCTAAACCTCAACAATGACATCGTGAAACTATCGAGACACCATAGTACTGGAGGATCTTATCTGTCGGTATCCGTCGGCGAAATAATCTCCACAGGAAGACAGACATCGTCGGAGTAGGAATGCGCGACGAGTGTGGGAGCACTTCGCGGCGCTTTTCAGACTATCTTTGCCAGAGATATATACACTGCATCTACTTGTGTCTTCGTGGAGGCTCTCTTCAGCGCACTCTCAGAGTATCAGGGCGTATGTTCCGTTGTTGATATTTTGGTTCATTTGGATCGCTTGGAATGACGCAAAGCACAGGGGGCTTCGTGTTTTTTCCGAGAGGATCATCTGGCGGATTTATACACATCTGCAGACTCTTTGGCGAGCTAGGATTCTTTTACGACGACATTGGGCGGGTGACATTCATATAGCAGAGGGCCTTGGGTTTCGATACCCCCCTTCGATTTCTCGGCCCCCGATTATGGTGCGATGGGAGACGCCCTCTCTAGGATAGTTCAAGCTTAATACCGATGGTGCTTCGCTTGGAAATCCTGAAGCAGCATGAGCGGCTGGCATTATTCGAGATTCAGCCGGAGCAGTACTTATTGCATTTCAGACTCTGATTCCGTACGCGACGAACACTTTGGCAGAGCTGACAGTGATTCAGACTGGAGTAGGGATTGCGATTGATCGTGGATTGATGCTGTTGTGGATCGAGACAGACTCGACGGTATGTATATCTCTGATCTCCTCCGAGACAAGCCACTGGACTCTCCAGCGATGCCTTATGTGTATTCGATTACGGCTTAGGGATTTGACTTGGAGGATATCTCATATATATCGAGAGGGGAACCGCGTAGCAGATGCCTTAGCGACTTTGGCGGTTTCTCTCCCGATGGAGACGATGCTTCTCCCATCAGATATTCCTCCATAGATTAGAGCCCTCCTTCGAGCAGATGCTGACAGTCTCCCGACCTTCCGTTTCAGGTAGCAGGCTTCGCCCTATTCTTTGATTCTCGATTTAGCATTGATTGCTATTACATAGACTTGATCACTTAGTATTTGATTTATGCCTTAGGCATACTGCTTTAGGCTAGGTACTTACTATTAGCTGGTCTTGTCTGTTTGCTTTATTGAGACTGTATAGCTTGTATCTAAAACTACGTATGGTTTGATCCCATTCGGGTACGTAGGCAGCCCATTTGGGCGCAGCTATTTTTTTTTAAAAAAAACCTAGCTCTATTGTGAGCGAGCGAGTCTTGTTTTCGACTCTAGTTCCATTGTGAATGAGTGAGTCTTGTTTCCATCTCTAACGGTATTGAGTATTGATTCTGACTATGATCTAGTGGACAGCTACAATACTTTCGGTCAATCTTGGAAAATTCAAGTTCGTTCGTGGAAGATCTCGGCCATATCTTTTTCGGTCACTTCTGACAAACTCAAGTTTGTTCGATCATATCTTGAGTTTGAGGAGGAGTATTAAAATATATTTAGAAGTAATATATTATATTTATATTAGTTGTCTTATTTAAGATATTCGTATGATTTTTGTCTTATTTAGGCGATTTGTATATCACTATAAATGTGTACGTATTCTTATGATTAAAATAGATAATTTCAATTATTTATTTTAACAGGCTATCATTTTCAGAGACACATACTCCGCATCTATTATCTTTGTGGAGACTTTCATCGGCGCATTCTCAGAGTGTTATAACGTATGTTCCATTGTTAATACTATGTTTGATTTGAATTGCTCACAATGATGCAAAGCATAGAGGGATTTGCGCTTCTTCCGGGCGGATCATCTGGAAGATTCATTCAGACTTACAGACTCTATAGCGTGCTAGGATTCTTCTACAATAATATTAGAAGGGTGATTTTCATATTACTGACGGGCTCGAGTTCCGATACTCCCCTCCAGTTCCCCGTCCTTCGATTCGGGATTCGGCTGATGCAGTGCTTGTAGCTTTTCGGATTCCGATCCCACATGCGACGAACACTTTGGCAGTGTTTACGCCAATCCAGACTGGAGTAAAGATAACGATTGCTTGATAATTGGTGCCATTATGGATTGAGACAGACTCAACGACATGTATATCTTTGATCTCCTCCGAGTCGAGCCATTGTACACTTCAATGATGCCTCATTCTTCTTCATGTGTGAGTACGGGATGTGACTTGACAGATTTCACACATATAAGGAGGGAAACCGCATCGCGGATGCTTTGGCGATGATGGCAGTTTCCTTTTCGATCAAGCGGACACTACTTCCAACAGATCTCCTTCCTTCATCAAGTGGATGCAGACGGACTCCCTAGCTTCCGTCATAATAATATTAGTGATATAAATTAAATAATAATATATGTTTTAAAAATTGTATGAGCTATTGATTATTTAAAACATTGTATTTTTGGGATATGTCAAAAAAATTTAAATTTGTAAAAATTTCAAAAATATGGTGAATAAAATATTTATATAATTTGCATTTTTATAATATTTATAAAATATTATATCATGTAAAAAGACAATATTAACAAATCTAAAATTTCTAATTAAATAAACTCATATTTTGAGAGCTACTTATTTAGATAAAGAATTTTGTATAATTTTGAAATTTTAAAAATAATAAAAAATTAAATTTTAATATATTATTTTTATATAAAAAACATTTTTAATATGATGTATTTTTAAAAAGAAGCTGTTTATAATGACACAAAATTAATTGAAATTGTTTATAATATCATTAAAATTGATGAGTTTTTTTATATTGGGATTAAAATTGATAAATTTTAGTTATATTGGGACAAAATTGATTTAATTTTTTCCCTTATTAAAATTGTGTATTTATTTTATATTTTAATTTAAAAATGATTTCAAAATTATATATATAATACAAAAATAATTCATGTATATAATATATTAAGTTTTTTAAAAATTATATGTTCAAAAGTTTTGATAAAAAGAACACACCTACTAACTATAACCTATGCACATCTTTGTATAATTTTTTAATAGGTAAAATTGCTTATAACTTCCGTGTAGCCTTCGAAATTTAGCGTAAAATCTCCTTATACTTTAAAAATTGCATTTGCATTAAACTTCATCACCATGAAACTTTCCTCGTGTGATGATGATTTCCTATCTATATGTTCTGTATGGCAATATTTTTTAAAGTATTAAGTGAGTGTCATGCAATTTTTTTAAAGTAAAATGAGGATTTATGCTGAGTTTAAAAACCACAAAGATTTCATGCAATATTTTTTATAATATAAGAGAACATCGTGCAATTTTTAAAATAGTAAAAAATTTTAAATTGAATTTCGAAACACAAAAAAATTATGAGCAATTTTGCAATTTTTTTAATATCATATTTGACTTCAAAATTCTCAAACGGAGAAAAGAACTCAATCAAAACCTCACTGTTCAAAACCCTAATCAATACAAGCAATCCCTACATTCCATGCCTTGCTTGTAAACCCTTCTCAACGCCCCAATTTCCCGAAACTGCAGCTCTTAAGCTTGGGGAATCTTGTATCGTTTACAGCTTGCGTACGCGCATACTGATCAATTCATCAGATTTTGGGATTTGCAAGAATGACTTCGAGGAGGAAGGTGGGGGATGAGAGATTGTACTACACTCCACCAGCGATGAGAAGATACAAGCAGCAGCAGCAACAGCAGCAGAAGCAGCAAAAGTCAAAGTCTTCGTCTGTATCATCGTTAGAAAGAAGGGGATTAGAGTCGGATTCAAATTTGGATCGATTCTTGGAGCACACAACACCGTCTGTATCGGCTCAGCATTTTCCTTGGGTAAACGGTGTTCTTTATGTATCTTTCAATCAGTGGTGATTTTTTTTTTTTAATTATTTTTAAAGGGTTTGAATGGCTTACTTGTTTTTTATTCTCCACGCGTTTCCTGTCAGTTATTCTATTTCTTGTTATAAGTGGGTAGAGAATTAGTAGCAGAAAGTGAATTGGGGTACTTTCCCACTCTTTAGTCTGCATGTTTTTCTAATTTCAATTTGATTTTCGTAGCTCATTGTAATTGGGATTTTTGTACATTCTATTCTGGTGTATTAAGTGGAATTACCGTTTGATAACTTTTAATATTTATTCTTTACTTTTCTATTTTTTTGGTTGGGGATTTCCTTTTCATTTTCAATTCTGGTTTGCGTCGACTGAGGTTGGTGATGAATATTAATTGGAAAGTTGTTGTCGGTTGTTTTTTTGTGTTATTTATTTGGCCAGAGATCCTGGTGTTTCCTTGTAACGTCTATCTGGCATCTCTATTATTTTGTAGTAGCATATTGTTAGCCTTTTTCACTCCCGCCAACCAGTCTGTCGTTGCCACAAATCAGCCTATGTAGAATGTTGACCTTATCAAATATTTTTTTATAGCCTAGCAACGATAATCTTAGCTTAAACGCCTAGTACTTTTGTGGCCAATCATCAGCATAGCTGATTATTGCTTAAACCATGTGCCACCAACTTTCAAGTGTATTTTTCGTTAAGAGGTTGGTTATGAAGTAAATTTATGAGTTTTAATTGAGTGCATCTTTGGTGATCTGCAGACAAGTGTGCATTCTTGGAGAAATTGTAATCATGAGTTTCATCCATACTTCTTCATTCTTGGTGACCTATGGGAGTCTTTCAGAGAGTGGAGTGTTTACGGAGCTGGAGTTCCTTTAGTCTTGAATGGAACTGATTCTGTTGTCCAATATTATGTGCCATTTCTCTCCGGCATTCAACTTTATGTAGATCCTTCAAGGAATGTTGTGGAGAGGTGAGCATAATCCATTTTTTTGTTCTCTTCTTCATTATTACAAATTTAGGCCACATGAAATCATTTCGAGTCTGCATTTCTGCTGGAGAAAGTATTACTATGCTATTTGTTTTGTTCTTCCCTGGAGAAAATATGTGCGTGCATAGATGGTATCTGCAGCTGACCAGGGTTGGGGTGGTGTCATGATATACTTACAGTTTCTCTTCATATTCAAGCTGAAATGTTTTATTTGAGATAAGGCAGTATTTTCAAATGCATCATCCAAGCAATGACATGTATGATTTGAATTAACAATGATATGTTAAAAACAGTTTGATATTCTTATTAAGATGGATATTCTGTAACTTTATTTGTGGTGATGATATACATAAGGTATCATATCAGGATGCTTGTGTGTGTTCATACCTTCATTGATCCCAATATCCATCTCAGCTTCTGTGGTTTCAATTTATAACAGAAGACCAGGAGAAGACAGCGATGCCAATTCATCCGGCAGTGATGGTGAAAATGAATGCAGACCTGAGAGAGGGACCGGTACTAGCAATCACACTGAACTACTCTTTGAATACTTTGAAAGGGAACTTCCATTTCATCGTGAACCATTAGCTGACAAGGCAAGTCTACCATTTTCCTAACCAATGAATTGGTGCTGTGATTTTTATTTATTTGTTTGTTTATTTATTCCACCTTTCATATTTTCATCAGATATCAATTCTTGCCTCTCATTTTCCATTGCTAAAAACACACCGGAGTTGTGACCTGACTCCAGCAAGCTGGATTTCTATCTCCTGGTAGCCTTTTATTACTATGAAGATGGTAATGGCCTCATCTTATTTCAGTCTGAATTTAAATGTGTTGCTACTTTATTATGCAGGTACCCTATATATAGGATTCCCGTAGGTCCAACTCTGCAAAATGTTGATACCTGTTTTTTAACTTATCATTCCCTAGCAAAACCTATAATGAGTGAGTCACTTTCTTACTTGTGTTATCAGCTTCTTTGTTTTGTTCTGGCATGCTCTTTGGTGCTTTCAGCGCAATTGCGTACAGGAGGCTGATCAAACTGCAGTTCTCAGTCAAGCACAATGCTGAATTGCTGTTGCATGTATTATAATTCTTATTATAGGATACTGGAATTCGAATTGTCGGGTTAAAACTTTAACACACCTGCAGGTAGTGATGGGGGTCGTGATTGTGGAAGCAAGCTTTCACTACCAACATTTGGGCTTGTTCCATACAAATTCAAAGTCTCCGACTGGAATCATCAAAATGGAGTACAAGAAGGCCAGAAGATGAGCTCTCTCTTGCAAGATGCTGACAACTGGCTTCGTGTGTTGCAAGTCAATCACCCTGATTACAGCTTTTTTACAACCCGTGGTACATCATGGAGATAGAAGCACATAGTAAGTACCCTATCCAGGTTGCTCAATACTGCAGGGCAGCATATGTATTCAGCCTTACTGCTGTTTCTTTCTAAACGTTTTCGGGTAGAGAGGATTATTAGAAAAATAGAAGAAGAAAGAAACTATGGCAACTATGTAAATAGCTTTCCCGCTACCAAACACAGCTACAGATATAGATGGATGATGGGGACTCCTTGATAACTGGTTGGTTTTTTTGCTGGAATTTTGGGTTTTTGCATAGCAATTTGTTGTGTTTATGATTATGATGATGAAACTGTTGTGTATACAAACTTACTTTTTTGCTATGTTATATACCATTACAGATTTATAGTGTGGCTTTCATAAGTTATTTGTGTATTGGAGCAAAACAATGAGTGCTTTACTTTTTTAGTCCTTGTTTGCTTGCTTGCACGTTGTCTTTACTATTTGTGATCGTGCTGTGTTATGCCTCAAATGCAGTAGAAACAGGATTATGGAAAAATTCAATTAGAATAGATTTGAGTCTTCTCTTTTTAAACTTGAGAGACTGTCGAACAACTATACTCATTGGAACCTACATGCCGAAATGAATTTATTTGTTGAAAGATGGTATTTAGCTCGATCGAATCAACAAGGTTTCTAGAGGTCCGTGTTCATCATCTTAGTATCACCCAATGGGTGGTAGTTTTTTATTGTGTTTCTATCTGTGTCATGAATGCTCGCACATTTTTCTTGGGTCGGAAGTTGGAAAACTAAAAAACGATCTGCTTGTTTGTATTTTCGGACATTTAGGCTTGTTTTTAAAATAATAAAAATGTGAATGAAAAATATGCTTTAGAGGTTAGATGTATTATTTTGATTAAAAAATATTATTTGCATAGCAGATTTTATGTGAAAGATAATAGTTGAATTACATGTAATTTTTTTTATACAGTGGAAAATATTTTTGAAGATATATGCAAGCAAAATCGGTTTTTATCCACGTTTTTTTTTTCAATTATTCTCTAAGAAAGTATTTTGCCCGGTGTATGATTAAAATAATATAGGAAGTGGTTTGCTTAGTAGCAAAATCGGTTTTTTTAATATATTTATAATTAAAATAATATATTATAAATTAAAAAATATTATTATTAATAATAATAAATTAAATTTATTTAATCTAATATAATTAATACATATCAAATCAATATATATTAAAACTTTTAAAATTCAAACCAATTAACCTATAATTATAAAGAAACACAATAAATCAAATTCATCCTAAAATTCAAATTCAATCCAAACTCAAACCAAAATTTCTCCAAACCACTCAAAAGAAACACCCTACATTTTGTTTTTGTTTCTTAGAAAATACTACCTCAGCCCATCCCGGTCAGACCATTTATTAGGGATTATGTATTTTAGGTAATAATATTTAATTAGTTAATAATAATGAATTATGATATTATTTTTTTATCTTTTTATGTGATTAATAATATTGATAATTTTAAATTAATATATATAATTAAAAAATTTAAATATGTATTTAAATACTTTAAAATTTATATTGCAATAAAATAAATATGTAGAGAATAAAATTTATAATAATACAAGTAAATAAAAAAAATATGTTTATTATTTTCTAATTAATATAAACTAATTTTATAAAAGATGTGAAATTTTAAATGTAAAAAAAAAAATATTTGTCCTTTTTAATAGAGAGAGATGAAAATAAAGTGATTTGAGTGGGTGATATTATGGTTGTGTTTGATTAATTGATAGTTGTTAGCAATTAGCTTTGATTAGTTGATTCGATTAGTTGTTTGTATTAAAGTGTTTGGTAAAATAGCGGTTAGATATTAGTTGTTTATAAGTAAATGACAGATATTTTATATATTATTTTCAATATATTTAGTTGAGTTTTTTTTTTTTTTTTGATGAATGAATTTTTTTTTAATTTTATTATTAATTTTAAAAATTATTTTTTTAATTAAGATATTTATTGTTATTATTTTTAAAATATTTATTAAAGAATTAAAGCAATTGAAAAATATATATTATTTTTCATTAAAAATAGTGAATATAACAGAACAAAAATTATTAGTACATATATTTTTATTAAATTAATTTTAAATTAATATATGTTTACACTAAATTTATAATTTTAAATAAATATATTCATTTTTAATAAAATATTATGTGATAAAAATACTATATAAATAATCAATAATATTAATATTTTTATATTATCTTTATTAAAAAAATAAATAAAAATTATCAATAAGATAATTGACATATAAAAAAATAATTATTTTAAATTTATAAATATGAATTTATAAGTTATTAGTAAAAAATATATTTATTATATAGTGTAATAAAAATATATATTTAATATAAGCGAAAGAATTAATTAATTTTAAGGGTAAATAAAAAATTAAAATTAAAATTAAAATGAAAAAGTTAATATGAAATAATGAGATATACAATTTTTTCAAAATTAGTTTTTTGGATCCAATAAACTAATTGGAAACGGTAATTTACCAAACACCAAAATTAGCTCGTTTACTGGTCAAACAACTAAAAACTCTTCGATAAGTTAAAAGCTCTGAAAATTTTGTATTATACTATTTTATGATGTGAAATTTGCATGAGGCTCTTCCGTATTTTAAAAAATATTGTACAAATTTTTTTAAAATTGCATGAAATTCCTCGTATTTTTAAACATTATTGCATTCTTTTTCCTCTTAATTTAAAAAGTTTATGAGACTACTTTATGTTTTTAAAATATTGTACAAAAAAATATAGCCGAACAAACTCTTTCCTTGCTTTGAAACCGAACACTTGTTGCGCAAGGTTGTTCGCCTTGTTCTTTTCTTCTTGGGGAATCTCTTCCACGGTGGCCCATAGAACTGCTATGGGAGGGCCATACTGATGAGATGAGGTTCTCGGACCCTAAATTTGTCGAGAGCTTGCCGGATGACAATTGTGAGTCGCCTCGTGCATGAACAACAAAGACTCCCTTCATAGCTAAGAAATGTAGTGCAAGTAGCAAGGCTTTGTGCTCAGTTTTTGTTGGAAAATAGTTTTGGACGAAATTTGATATATGGAAAAATCTAAAAACACAAAATCAAATAGATGCGTAATCAAATTCGAGCCTTGCGTAGAACACAATTTCCTTGAAGCGAATTTGGCCCTCCACCGACCGTCTTCCAGGATAAAACGAATTATTAACGGAATAATAAATTCCGCAAATCAAATTAGAAAACTTTCGGAAAAAAATTTGCAAAGAAATTTCTAAGATTTTGAAGGAAGAAGCTTTATGTATATATCAAAATGGAGGAAAAATATAATATTCAAATTATTTTTTATTTAATTAAGTGAACGTGAAGATGAAAAAGTTGCCAACTTCTGCACGTTGTATTAAGTTGTAACAAATTATTTTATCTGATTATTTATTTATTTAAGTTAAAATAAATTAATCAAATAAAATGTGGGACAAATAATTTCTTCTTTCACCTATTTAATTAAATATCCAACAGTGCCCCACATGAAAGAGGAAAACGATGACTCGATCAAAACAAATGTATATGAATACTGCATAGGATAAGTAGGATTGTCCAGTGAACACGTTTTCCTTGAACTATTCAATTTTCTAGTAAATGGACTACATACCGACACAGAATTCATGTGTCTAGTTTGGTTCTCATTGTTTGGTCCATTTTGGCCATGAAACCCGTCCTAATTCTGCGAAAGTTTCTAAGAAATTGAGCATGAACAATTCTCCTCTGAAGCGGGTCTCACTTATCTCTCACATAGGTGATCTTTCTAAGTTTTTATGTAATACAACACTTAGTGATCATTAAAACAATTATTTGTTATCCTTCCTACTCTGTCACTATTCTAAGTTGAATTTTCCTTTATAAAATTTATATTTCAGCAGGCTCCTCTAGTCAGCTTGTATACTAGCTTACGGTTTAACCCTTTGGTTAGCAGATCCAATAGGTTATCATTTGACGCAACATAGTCTATCGCAATAAGTCAATAACCTTAGTTGTGATCGGTCGTCTTACGGAATTGTGTCGACTATATTGGCCTTGCTGCCGAGCATCAGATGTCCCATGCTTGTGAGGTTGGATCTAGGTAGGGATGTCAACGGGGCGGGTTCGGGACGGGTTCTGTAGGCCCCGAGACCCGCCCCGCTAGAAAATATTAGGCTCCAAGACCCGCCCCACCCCACTTCCACCCAGCCCCAGGACCCGCCCCGGCCCGAACCCGGAGGGTTCGGGGCCAACCCGGCAAATCCATTTTTTTTAAAATATATAATAATAAATATTTTTTTAACAACCGAATACTAAAACAAATAGCATTAAAAGCACCAAAAAAAATCTAAAAACAATCAAATATTGATTCATAAAAATAAGATAAATAAATAAATAATATATTTTTATTATATAAATATACATACATTAGGTATAATAATTTTAAAAAATTAGACAAAATAGCAAAAAAATCCCCATGTGGTTTTACGAATTCGCTGAAAACCCCCCGTGGTTCTAAAATTCCAAAAAAGCTACTTGTGCTTTCCAAAATGTTGCTCACTCTCCCCCCTCTTTAAATTTGACTAACAGACGTTAAATTTTATCAAATTTGACAGTTATACCCTTACTTATATATTTTTTAATTTATTTCTCTCTCTTCTTCTATTATTTCTTCTTCGGTTCATTCTTCTTCTCTTCTCCCCAACTTCTTTCTTCCATCTTCTTTTCTTTCCCAAATTCTTCTTTTCACATCTTTTTTCTCAATTTTTTTTTCTTCTTCTCTAATTTTTTTTCACGTCGTAGCAGTTCCACCCGGTTCTTTCTTTTATTCTTTTTCCCCCAATTTTGTTTCTTCTTCTTCATCTCCCGTTCTTCTTTGAAGAATGAAGAATTGTAAAAGAATAAGAATAGAAAGAAAATGATGGGCAGAAGCGAAAGAAAATAAAGAGAAGAAAGAAGAGAAGGAAAAGAAGAAGAAGAATAAGGATTGGACACCATTTTTTTTTTCTCCATTTTTTTTTTCTTTTTCTATTTCTTTTTTCCCAATTTTCTTTCTTCTTTATTTTTTCTCTCCAATTCTTCGATACGCCGTTGCAACCAGAAGCAAACAGGTTTTTCTTTCTTCTTTCTCTATCTCTTTTTTCCCAATTTTCTTTCTTTTTTATTTTTTCTCCCTAATTCTTCCGTATGCCGCTTCTTTCTTTCTTTCTTCTTAGATTGATTTTAAATTTTGATGTCAAATTGATTTTTTAAATCTTTGGGTTTGCTATTTCTGGGTTTTGTAAAACACAAAGAAGAAATATTTTTGAGTTTGGTAAAATAGAAGAAGATCCATGTCCGGTCGATTAATTGTGATAAATTTGGGATCAGTTTCGAATTTGGTTGTGTTTAGCGGATTTTAAATAATAAAAAAAAAAAGAATTGAGAGTAAATTCTGAGAGTATGGATAATAATAAGAAAGAAGAACAAGAAGAATGAGAGAAAAAAAATAAAGAATAAGAAGTCCTTAGGGTATTTTAGTAATTTAACACATAAATATATCACTTTATGGACCAAAAATCGCATTTCAGGCGCGTGATATACAACTGCCGTTAAATCCTAACGGATAGGGGATTTTTTGCAACATTTTTTGCTATTTTGCCAAAAAATTATTTGGAGCAAGCGACTAATTGAATTTTATATTTAAAATTATTTAAGTAAATAAATAATATATTTTTATTATATAAATGTACATATATATTAGTTATAATAATTTTAAAAAATATCCGGGTTCGGGTCCGGATTGGTGCAGGTTTTTAGTAAAACCCGTCACCTACCCTGAACCCGGTTTGGTTTAAAATTTTAAATCTACAATCCGCTCCGAAATATATTATTTAGACTCGAACCCACCCCATTAAAAGCGGGTTCGGGACTAACCTACCTCATTTGACATCCCTAGATCTAGGCTCCTCTTCGGTGATCAGTCTTGCCATGTTCATTTTCCTTCACATTGTATATTATTATTATTATTATTATTATTTTGCTTCTCGGTTGCCACAGCAATAAGCTGCCTGAAAATTACAGCAACAAGCTGCTTTACATAATCCACAACAAACAGACTGTGAACCCTCAAACTCATTTGATTGTTGTCCGCAGACACAACGAGACCATGCACAGGTCCTGCTGTCATATATTAACAGACAGCGCTCCCTCCATCGTCGCCTTGAAGGCCTGTATGCACAACCTTTTCGGCAGCAGGCTCATGGCTGGATGTGTTTCAGTTGTTTTTGATAAATAACCTGTTAATACCATGGATTTCTGCCATTTTCTTCCCTTGAAATTGAATCTGCGGCAGACTGTGTTGCACGTTTAAGTGCGCATCATGGTCAGATTTTTCATCGTCGGAAACGACTCGAGTACCATGCTCGTCACCGACAACCGCGGGTAATACAAATTCCACATTCCCAGTCGTGACGCCAGCAGCCGTTGAATCATAAAGCTTCTCTTGCTTCTGCTGTTCGAATCCGGCATAAGTTCGATTAGCGTGCAAATCGCGCAGGCTTCAATCGCCTTCAGCCATGACTTCTTCTATACGGTGAGGATATCAACGAGCAATTGCAGAGCGCCGGCGGTGTCATTCGCGCACACTTCGTCGGAGACGATTTCGACCAGGGATTTGAAAAAAATCGACGCCTTGCTCCCGCACAACGAAGCTCCAATGGTAATCAGTTTTTTTTTTTTTTTTTCGATCTTCCTGAAGATCGCAATCGTGCAGGATGTCTCCTCGGCGCCACCGCGCTGGAGCATAACCGCCATAGATTTCATGCAGTCAGGATTCATAAGTAACTGCAGAATCGGATCATCCTCATCGGAATCGCGTCGAGAACCCCCAAAGCTTCCTCGCAAGCTCGAAACGTTCTGAAATCCGAACTTAACCAAAATCTGACCAATAATCCTCACCAAAACTTGCACACCTCCTAATCTCTTAAAATCTGCCCTAATTTCATCCCCAACCTCCACAATCGACCTTAATTTCCGCAACGAACTCACCTTAAACGGAGTCAATATCCATGGCGCTCAAAATCTCCACCAGTTCACCGTGCTTCGCCGATGGCGCGCTTCCGCCGCGCAATCCGCCTACGAATCACACCAGAAGATTATTAGCCTCTTCAACGTATGATTCAGAGTCGTTTTGAAATCATCCACAGCATGCACTGTCGCCGGACAGGTTTTCTTCCGGTACGTGTGGAACCATCGGCAATGTTTTTCCTCTCGTACGTGACGTCTGTGAATATAGCCACCGGATCCTTCATGATCTCCATGGAAATCGGACATCTGAAATCTTCAGGAAAAACCATGGAAGCCTCGCCTGGATTTGATGCATCCATTTTCCCTGTTAAAGCACGGTCGTCGGTGTATACAGGGCCATTAAGGTCAGCCCCCAGGTCAGGCAAATTCCTGATGGCGCCTGCGAGTACTTTGTTGGCCACCACCGACCCACAGCCGGTGAATATCATAATATACATTCCGACGAACTCGGCAATCGCCTTCTGTGCAATAGGCACGGGCGTGTCAGAGGAATGAGAGGACTGGTCTTTAGCAACATGACCGGCTTCCATCTTGGAGAATCCCGAATTTCTGTCTCACGAACGATTGGAAGAACAATTCCAACGCTTCGTCATCGAGCGGGGCGCTCTCGATCGCCGGTGATGTCCCCAACATCTTCGATTTCTTCATGTGAAGAAAATCCTCTTTCGCTTCCTCGGCGCCAGCGTTTCGTATCCTCCTTCAACGATGCGATTTTCCGGTTAAGGCTCCTCCTCCGCCGCCGCCTTGTTATCTCTTCCGTCTTCGGCTTCGGAGGCTGGGCAATGATCGTTGGACATGGTTTAACTAATTCTGGAGAGGAATTGGAGAGGTAATTTGGATTTGATTGGATGAAGGGTTTGTAGGGTTTGAAATCGGGATTTGTGGGAAGGTGATTGACAAATGTGGTTTTTTTTTTATATATAACAAGCATGCGAATCGCCGGACCGCAACAGATCCGATAAACGATTCGGAAATCAAATGAATGAGATAAGAATTAAGCAAAATTGGATTGAGAATCATAGATTTTCTTAAGGAAAATTGGAAAATAATTTTGGGCGAAATCTGATATCTTGCGAAATCAAAAAATACAAAATTAAATAGATGTGAAATCAAATCCGAGTCTCGCGTGGAACGTGATTTTCTTGAAGCGAATTCGGCTATCCACAGATCGTCTCTCTGGAAATAACGAATTATCAACTGAATAAAAGATTCTCCAAACTGAATTAAAAAACTTTTGAAGAAAATTTAAGATTTTTAAGGAAGAAGCTTTCCGTGTATCTCTAAAGGGAGGAAAATTGTAATATTCAAATTATTTTCTATTTAACTAAGTGAACGTGAAGAGGAAAAAACTGTTTTATTTGATTATTTATTTAATTAATTCAAAATAAATTAATCAAATAAAATGCGGGACAAATTATTTCTTCTTTCACCTATTTAATTAAATACCCAGCAATTTTATTATTAGTGCATCCTTGTGTAAGTTGACGTGCAAACTGCCATATTTTGCCGTTGGGAATGGTGACGACAACTCCTGCACCAATCGCGGTGCATGTACTCAAGCAATCGAAAGTAACTTGCTAAAGTTTTGGCCTAATATATTCGGCCGAATCATCTGAGCTTTGAAGTATCTCTGAATGTTCGGCCAAAATATCAGCAATGGTCTACCCCTTTACGGCTTTCAACAGCTAATAAGTATGCACCAAATATGAGAACTTCATGGCCCACTTAACTAAGCGACCACATAGAATGGGGTGATTCATGTAAAATATCGAATTTGTATAAAACTTTTGGTCTCAAAAGGTATAATATAATATCCGAGCCTCATGCAAGTGTAATATAAAGAGAGGAAAAAAATTTCAATCGGCGAATACCTAGTCTCATATCATTAAGCATTTTATTGAAATAAACATTGTGCATTCCTACCCCCAACATCTTCTTGTGTTAATAAGTATCCAATCATGTCCTCGGTGGCCGCACTATATAATTCCAACGGCCTTTCATGAATTGGCGGCATTAGAACCAATGAGGAGATCAAGGCATGCTTAATCTGTCAAAGCGCCTCTTGTTGTTCTACTCTCCATTTAATTGTTGTTTGTTTCCTCGCAACAATACCAAATAACTTTTATTTTCCCAACTGTGTTTGCAATGAAGAGTCGTAAAATATTAATTTTCTCATTAAATTTTGGAGCTCTTTGATGTTGCGAGGTGACCAAGCCGTTGAACAACTTTTGCCTTATTTGCATCGAGTTCATTTCCGCCATGATGGACTAGGAAATCAACCAGCTCGAACGCCAAACGCGCACTTGATGGGGTTTATCTTAAGGTCATGCTGCCTTATACGAATGAAAGACTGCGAAGGTCATGCAAATTTTCGTCGATGCTTTGAGACTTAACAACCACGTCACCGATATAAACATCTATAGATGTGCCGACCAAGTCATGAAAGTAGCATTTATGGCACACTGATATATTACCCCTGCATTTTTCAAACCAAACGACATTACGATCCACGCAAAAATTTTTGTTGTGCCGGGACATATGAAGCGGAGGCCTCCATGGTAAGGAGATGTTCCTCAGGGTTGTCGGGGATTGCTTGCCGACACGCTCCTTCTCCTCTAATCCTTGACTATTTTTTTAAGTTTATCGGATTGTTTAACGTGCAATTTCATAGATTCATGAATGCAGAAGAATGCGATGCGTTCCACCAAATGTACCAAACTAGTGTCGTTTAAAATATTTTGTCGACAACTAATCAAAGTGAACCGGATGGAATTCGGTGAATTATCCGATTTTCTCAAGAAAGAGTTCCAAAATTGTGTTTAAAAAATTGATAAACGAAGAGCATCAAAAAAAGAAAACAAGTAAGGCTAAAAAAAATAGATAAAAATAGAATTTTTTTTAGGATAAAAAAAAAATAGAAAATATAATATTGTCTCCGTCCAACAGGATCCAATTTACTTTTTATGTATTGATTTTTTAATATTAATTATTATATGAAAATGTAATACAAATGAAGGAAAAATGACAAAAATATTTCTATTAGTATCTTATAATAATATTATAATAACATTTGTGAAAAAAATACAAATATTATTGGAGAAATAATCTGGATTGAATGAAAATAAGAACAAATCGAATTTCGCATGATATACACGATCTTGGATGTACTTTGAATCGCGTAGATTCGCTTTTCTTATACAATATTTTGACCCTATTAATGCCCCGGATTACACGAAATTCATATGAGGATAAAACAAAGCAAAACTCGAGTTTTAGGTGAAAAATCGAACAAGTAAAAGGTTGGCAGATAATTTGCATATTAAGAATATTATTTCCATAATCCTGAAGAAAGAAGAGACCTGAGAGTATTCTGGGTATTTCGCCTAGATTCTGTGACTTTCTGTCGCTAAAGGGTTGTCTCTCTCTCATTCTCTCTCGTTCTCTCTTCTATCTCCTCTTTGCAAATTATGTAAAGATAAGACATAAATTAATAAATTTGAAAGTGTATTTTCCGAAAAGATTTGAACTTGAATTTTAAATTCAAAAGACACGGTCTTTTCATAAAAATATACAATTTTAATTTCAAATTGAAATAATTCAATTTATTCATTAAAGTTTCCAATTCAAATTTAAATAAATTTAAATTTATAAAGTTTTATGCCATAATTAAATAATTTAATTTCTTACTTGAAAATAATAATTTTCAAACAATATGTAACACAATTTTTACCTTCATTATATTATTTCACACTTTGTTCAATATCATATAGGCATTCTCGAGCGCGCACCCCACGCGACCCTTCCCGAAGATAGCTCGATCTGGCATTCCTTATCTTCGAATAAATCCAATAACAAAAAAATAACCAACAAATATAAAAATATTTTTAAGATTAAATACATCGACACAAAATGTAAATAAGATCTAAAGCCAAGAACAATTGTTTTATTAAAAAAATAAATAAATTTAAATGATAAAAAAATAATAAAAAAATTGTATGACGGAAAATATTTTTTTATTTCAAAATATTATTCAGATTAACAACACGATACTAGTTAAATTATAATTAATTCCCCATAATTCACATTGTCAACACTGCCACCTTCCAAAACATAAATGAAAATAATAAGAAATGAAATTAGATAATGCATTTGACGGGGTCTGTTTGCAATAGTAGAAACAAGCAAAACCCTTAAAAGTAATTCCTAAATGTATAGGGTTATAAACACAATAAACGGAACTTCTAATGGCTGATATATCAATGAGAGAGAGAGAGGCGTGTCTGCATCAGCGTTACTCGATTCAGAAGGTAACCCTTTCTGCCCTAATGTCCAAATTCCAAGTCCTTGTTTTGATCTTTTATAAGATTCGGGGTGATATGTCGAGTTGTATGTCTTGATTACCGTGTTTGCTTCTATTCTATGTTGTTGAGATCTGACTGACTTGCGTATGACTTGATTAGTTTGCCCCTTCTTATTTGTTGTTCGGGGTTGGTTTAATCTGTTTGTTCTCGATTTCCTTCCTGATATTAACCAATGGAACATGTGTACGCCTTTTCGGAAAGGAAGGAGCAAGGAAATCTTACCAATTTCTCTAGATTTGTTTGCTTTTTCAACTTGAGGATTTTTTGTTGAAATAGTGTTACGAATATCTTTCCGTATTGTAAATTTGGAATTCTTAATTACGAATGCAGAATAATTGTCCTTGGGCTTTCAGTTTCAAGTTTAGTGAAGACACTTACACTTGCTGCTATCTTATTGAATGTAACTTTGTGTTGCTGTACTCACGTTATAAATTTTGCTTTTTGGTTGGAGTATTGAGAAGTTACTAATATACTTTTATTAATTATGTTTGAATGTATTATTTCTGTTTTGATACCTGAAATTATTCATGTATCTGTTGCTTTAATTACTAAAGCAGTGGTTATTTATTTTTATTAAAATATATTTTGTGTATCATAAAAGTGATTGGATAATGTGAATTGATGGCTAGTTTTGGAGTGTATTTGTAAGAGTATAAATAAATTGAATTTGAATACTGGGCAATGATCGATCTACTATTGATTTTTCACGTTATGTAAGATGTATAATTTTGTACTTGATTTTTTGTTGTATTGGATGCTTGCTTCTGAATGTGACATGTTTTAAATATTGCTTGTAGATTGAATATGTCGCGTAATAAAGATGCTGTTGCTGCTCAAGATGCTGCTGAAAGAATCAAGGCAGCAGCTTTATCAGCTGCAAAGGGTCTCAGCCGTGCGCAGGCTGAGAGGGCAGCAACTGCTGCTGCTCGCAATGTGAATGCCTATGGGCAGAAGGAAGAAGGGCCAAGTCGATGGCAGGAGAGGAAAGAAGCCAAGAGGCAAATGTATTTGATGAGTACTGAGAAACAAGTAAGGTTGGGTGAAAGGAAGGATATCAAGAGCTCAACCTCAGATCTGGGGGGGACTGCTTCACAATGCCAGAAGTGCTTCCAAACAGGGCACTGGACTTACGAGTGCAAGAACGAGAGGGTATATATCTCACGCCCATCACGGACTCAGCAACTGAAGAACCCAAAACTGAGAATGAAATTTTCCATCTCATATGATTTGGATAATCCAGATGCCCCCCCAGTGGAGGAAAAGAAAGTAAAGAGTGCAAAGAAGAGCAAGAGGAAGCATAAGTCCGACACTGAGTCTAACAATGGCAGTGAGGCATCAGTTTTTGAATCTGAGAGTGGTTCATCCTCAGTTACAGGATCGGATGACTCTTCTGGGGAGAGTGAATCGAGTTATAGCTCTTCAACTGATTCTGAAGAGGAGAGGAGGAAAAGGAAGAACAGAAAGAAGAAACAGCAAAGGAAAAGAAGGCATCAGAGGTACAGCTCGTCGTCAGAGTCGTCTTCAGACTCAGAGTCAGACTCAGACTCGGATGTAGAGAATAAGAGCAGTAGGAGAAAAGGCAGGAGCAGGAGGCATGGCAGAAAGCACTGAAAGTGTAGTAGTAGTAGTACCGGTGGTGTTGTATGAGGGTGGATGGGGTGCACTCGCACTCCTACTCCTGCTCTAATTGCTTGTGGATTCACCTCCACTGTTTTCTGTTGTTCGGTTTGGTTTAGCATGTGGTAATTAATGGTATATGCGGTGATATGCATAATGATTAATGTCTCCACAATATACAGTGCCGTCCTGTCCTATGCTTGGTCGCCTCGCCTACTTCTATGGAAGTTCTTTATCTCTCTGCTTATACATATTTTTTGTCCCATGAATTATTAATAATGTACGTGTTTTCTTCTTCAATTTGATTTTGATGTGTTCTTCTCTTGTCACGCTGCTTTCAAAATTAGAAGAAGATTGAAATAGAAAAGAGCATGAATTGCACGGGGAGTGTTTGTTTGAGGGTTTGAATTGAGATATAATTATGTAATAATGCAAAAAAAATAAAATAAAAAGTAGATGTTTGATTTGATATATTTAAGAGAATATTAGTGTGAATATTAAAAATCTCCAAAATCCTTAGAACAAATACATATGATCCAACCAACTTTAAGACATAAGCATAGATGAGCGTTGGATGCATACTGCAATTATTTATTTTTTTATTTTTTTACCCACACATGCAAATTTACCCAACCGTGAAAATTTCCCCTAATTCAAACACACATGCCCCTCACATGAGATAGAAATTATGACCTAGCCCTCAAACACGAAGAATATCTTATCATTTGATCTACCATAATAAGCTCAAAAGAATAGCAAAAAAAAAGTTGATTTCACTTGATTCATGTTATTTCAAAACTTCTCATCTCATGCATAATTAATTAATTGTTTTACATATTTGTTTGTACTTGTTCCGTAACAACTTCTATGAAATAGTTAAGATAAGTAAATATTAGTTTAATATTTTAAATGTATTTTTTTATTGTTATAAAAAAAATAAAGGTTTGATATAATATTTTTGAATAATATTTTTTTTCAATAGTTAAAAATTTAAAAAGTCTCAAAACAAACATTAGTTTGCAACAAAAGTGTTCTTGAGTCCGGTTGGATGTTGAGCCGGAGTACAATGCTGTCTAGTTAATCCAATCTAATAAGGGAACAGTACAATCACTTTTTCTTTATTTTTATTTTTTTATATCTTAAAATTATAATTATTTATTTCGTATTTTAAACTCTCCCTCGCTTTTTTACTTTTCCACCATTCTTTTTCAAATCTTTATTTTTCCTTTCAATTCATTCATTTTCTCTTCATCATCCCACTAGCAATGCTGACCCAAAATCTTCCTCACCAACCTTCTCTCCATCATCCCCACCAACAATGCCGACGCGAAAGCGTCCTCACCAACCAACGCCGAAATCGTTCCCACTGGGTTTGTGTCAATATTTTTCGATGGCGACTAGGTTTGTCCCAATCCAATTTCAAACTGAGGTTTTGAACCAACCCTGCCGATTACTGGTGTTCGAGGGATTTATACAAGCTTATATAGGTTTGGGTAAAAATTTATTCTCCCTTTTTTGTTCAATTTAAGTATTCTTTTTTGGAATTTTGTTTTTAGAATTGATTGTTTGTTGCGAAGCTTAGGCTAGGTTTCGCTCTGAAGAAACAGAGGCAGAAAGCAGCAGACTTCCAGAGAGAAAAATGAGAATCTCTATTGTGTATATTCGTTCGAATGATTATATTGAAGAGTATTTAAATAAAGGAATGTTAACTGCTTATGTCAACTGCCTAATAAACTAAAACATACTAACAAAACATATGTATAACAAAATAATCATCCATAATCATTAATGAGAATTTTATCAGTATTTGGTTTCAATTTTGTTTCTGGAATTGTGTGGTGTTTGCTTATCATCACCCCTTTCAAGCGAAGATGGACTTAAACAAACCAGATTTAGCTTGGACCGAGCTGAAATGAAGTTGTGTGTCGATAGAACCTTAGTAAAGATGTCTACCAACTGTTGAGAGGATGGAACATGGATGGGTTTAATCAGATCAACAACATAGTGATCACGAACAAAGTGACAGTCGATGTCAACATGTTTGGTGCGTTCATGATTAACAGAGTTTTGCACTATATGGATGGAGGACAGGTTGTCACAGTAGAGAGGAATAGGAAGAGTCTGAGGCACTTCGAGATCGCGTAAGAGGTAAATGATCCAGAGCAGTTCAGCAACAACAGTGGCTAGAGCGCGGTATTCTGCTTCAGCGGAGGAACCGGCCACTGTGGCTTGTTTCTTTGTCTTCTAAGAGACAAGACAGGGGCTTAAGAAGTTGCAATAGCCTGTGAGAGAGTGTCGGGAGTCAAGACAACTGGCCCAGTCTGCGTCAGCAAAGGCAACTAAGGCAGGAGATCCCTTGGATGAAAACTCCAAATGATGGTGTATAGAACCATGGAGATAGTGGAGCACCGGCAACGAAGCCTTCCAATGTTCACTAGTGGGAGCCGACATGAACTGAGTTAGTTGCTGGACCGCATAACATATATCAGGTTGTGTCATGGTGAGATACAAGAGACGACCGATTAAACGACGGTATTTCTCAGGATTTTGAAGTAAAGTGCCTTTATTTCTTTGCAATTTGGAGCCAGGGACAACAAGGGTGGCATAAGGATTTGAGTCTTGAAGGCCTGCTTCATGTAGAATATCCTCCAAGTAACGATATTGAGACGCAATAATGCCACCAGAAGTTTGAGTAATTTGAATCCCAAGAAAGCAATCAGCAGGTCCAAGGCTTTTGATAGTAAATGTCTTGTGTAAAAAGTCCTTGACAAAGACGATGGCTTGAGGATCATTTCCTGTAACAAGGGATATCATATACATAGACAACAAGGGCCGTAAAGGAGCTATTATGGGAGCAGGTAAACAAACAATTATCATAGCACGATTGGGCATAACCAAATATAAAAAGCTTGGACTTGAATTCCTTATACCACTGACGGGGGGCTTATTTCAAACCATAGAGTGACTTCCGCAGTTTGCACACATGTCCAAGAGGAATCTTACTGCCTTGTAGAGGTGTCATGTAGGTATCCTCATCAAGATACCCGTGTAAGAAAACATTGTTGATGTCTAATTGATTAATAGTCCATCGATGCAGGGAGGACATAGCAAAGAGTAGTCTTAATGTGACTGGTTTGGCAATCGGAGCAAATATTTCATTGTAATCTTTCCCTAATATCTATAAGTATCCACGAGCAACTAATCAAGCCATATAACGCTGAAATCTCCCATCAGCATTGCATTTTTATTCCGAAAATCCATCTGCAAGAGATGGGTTTTACCCCTTTGGGTAAGGAAGTGGTTTCCCATGTCTTGTTTAATTCAAGAGCAGTCAATTCTTCATCCATAGCTAACCTCCAAGCTGGATTTTGTTGAGCCTGTGCAAAGGATTTTGGTTCCTGCAAGTTGGTATTAGAGATTACGTGCCAAACATGTTTAGGTGAGTGAGAGCAGGTAGTAATATAGTCTTGAAGCCAAGTTGGAGGTTTATGGACTCTTTTAGGGTAGTGAGAAGTATGTGGATGAGGTTGAGGAGAGGTATTGGGGGTGGTTGCATAATCAAATATTGACTGATCAAGCATGAGAGATGGTGGAACACAAGAAGATGAAGATTAAGGTAAAGAAGATAGAGATTAATGATCAGGTTCAGGTGAGGAGATAGAGGTTTGTTCTGGTAGATCAGTCTGTGTTGCTGGAAAGGGATTGGTAATTAGAGGTAAAAGGGAGTTAGGGGGTTGGTCATCAAGCTCAATATGAGGCATGGGCTGAGAGTGAGACATAGATGGGACAGAAGGAGAATCACCAGCAAAAAAATGCAAAAGAGAATACAGTTTCATGAAACACAACATCCCTAGCTATGATTTGTTTCTTATGATCAAGATCAAAGAGCTTAAAGCCTTTTTGACCAGCTGGAAAGCCAAGAAAGATGCATCTAACAGCCCTAGGGTTAAGTTTACTTTTAAGAGAAGAGATATTTGTGGCATAGCATAAACAACCAAACACTTTTAAATTTGAGTAATCTGGTTCTTTATGGTGGAGTTTCTGAATTGGAGTGGACCAATTTAGGATGGAAGATGGATTCGATTGATTAAGTATGTTTCATGTAAGACAGCTTCTCCCCAAAACTGTGTAGGAAGGCAAGCTTCGAAAAGAATGGCTCTGGTCAATTGGAGAAGATGCTTGTGTTTTATTTCAGCTCTACCATTTTGTTGGGGTGTGGGGGGGCATGAATGATGGTGGATAATTCCATGAGCTCTATATAGGGCTTGACATTTATGATTGAGAAATTCAGAACCATTTTCTGTGCGGATGCATTTGATGGTAGTGTTGTATTGATTTTTTTTATCAATAATATGAAGGTTTCAATATGATGGTGAATTTCTTGTTTATTTGGTAGGAGATAGGTCCAAGTAGATCCGGAGAAATCATCTACAATTGTGAAAAAATAATGACAACCATTTAAGGTAGGAATTTTGTAAGGACCCCATGTGTCCATGTGTATCAACTCAAATGGATAACTGACAGTAGAAGGACTTTTATTAAAAGGTAAACAAACTTTTTTGGCCTTGTGACAGGTGTCACAAGGTTTACAAGGAGAGGAGGTACTAAAATTCAGATGTTTAAGAGTATGAAAACAGGTATGATCCAACCTACAATGCCATAACCAATAGTGATTTGAGGTAGAAGAGACTGATGAATTAATGTTGTGAGATGGAGAGTGAAGGATGTAGAGGCTTCTTTTTAACTTTCTAGCACCCAAAATTTTCTTAGAGTTTTGGCCCTGTATAACACAGTGGGAGGAAGTGAAGATCATGTTGTAAGATGTGCCATTAATAAAGCACTTACAGATAATAGGTTGAATTTGAAAGTATGAACAAAGTAGACATTATGCAGGATAATATGTGGGTGCAGCATAACATAGTCTTTTTGTGTAGTTGTAATGTATGTTCCATCAGGTAGCATTATCTTGGGTTTATGTTTCAGGTAAGTTAGAGAAGTAAATAGAGATAGGTTTATGCATACATGACACGTAGCTCCACTATCTACAAGCCAAGAATCATTATCCAAATGCACTAAACAAATAATAGAGGTCGTACCTGAGTAATTCAAAATAGAATCAGCTTTTCCATTTCCATTTTCATAGACTTGATCAATTCAATTAACTCAGAATCAGATATAGCAAAATTTTGGTGTACTCTTTCTTCTCTGCAATAGCAGTGGCAACAACAATTTTCTTTTTGTTGACATTAATCTCTTTGTACCAATCTGGAACACCATTAAGTTGGAAACATGTTTCTTTATTATGCCATTTTCTTTTGCAATATTCATATATCTAGTTTCGTTTTTCAACTTGATTTTTCTTTTTGTCAAAACGTTTATAAGGGGTATCCTTCACAGCTGCCATAGCACTCTGCTCCAATGAGATATGGATTTCACGTTTTTCAAATTGTATCGATAATGAATAAAACTTGCTCATATTTGGTAGAGGATCCATGAGAAGAATTTGGCCTCTTACTGCATCATATGTATCATTAAGACCAGTAAAAAATTGAATTAACATATCTCTATCCATTTTGGCCATCAATTTTGTATACAGATCACAACTGTATCTGCTTTCACATGTGCATTCGATGTGAGGATCAACGGTTAACTATTCCTCCCAAAGCTCTTGTAATTTAATTGCATATATTGAGAGGGAATCACTACCTTGTTTAAGAGAATTGAGAGAATGCTTAAGTTGAAATATTAAAGAGACATTGGATTGCCCAAATTTCTCCTTCAAACTTATCCATAGATCCTTGGTTGTTGAAATAAAAATGAATGCTCCTTGTATATCAGATGATATTGAGTTGATGATCCATCTTTTGCATCCACCTCCATCCAAGTATCAAAAAATGGAGAAGAAAAATCAGGTTTCTACCTGTTTACCACTAAGGAAATCAGTTTTTCCTTTAGCCATTAAGGCATTCCAAACGCGATGGCTCCATGTGAAGTAATTGTTGGTTGTTATGAGAGGATGATAGAGTTAAGTGAGGTTGATCACCACTTGTGAGTTGTAGAGCTTTAAATAAAACGTGTTGTGTAACAGAGGCATTCTGAGCAGATAGGGCTTGAGCTGCAAGTTGAGCCAGAGTTTCTGTTGCTTCTGGATGCATCTTTGTAGGAGTGTTGCTGGATGAATCAGTATTTGCCATGGCTAGATCTTTGCTGCTGATACCATGAAGAAACAGAGGCAGAAAGCAGCAGGCTTCCAGAGAGAAAAAGGAGAATCTGTATTGTGTATATTGAATGAAAATGAATTGCAAATGAGTACATTGAAGAGTATTTAAATAAAGAAATATTAACTGTTTATACTAACTGCTTATGTCAACTGCCTAAGAAACTAAAACAGACTAACAAAACACATGTATAACAAAGTAATCATAGTAATCATCCATATGAGAGTTTTATCGGCATCTGGTTTTAATTCTGTTTTTGGAATGGTGCGAGTGTTTGCTTATCATCATCCTCTAAGCCTACGGTGCATAAACATCAACTTCAATATCACCTCGGGTTCGATTTCAATTTTGGGTATGTATAAATTATTTTTTGCTTCAATTTATGCCGGCAATGCTCAACATTTGAAATACTGATGGACAGTCATTTGTTCTAATTTTACGAAAGAAAAATAGTTGATGAGAAGTTTTTGTTTTTTGTTTTTGATTTGGTAGATCTTGTCAGAGAGTTATGGGTTGGTTTCATTTAGATTAATTTTCTCAAACTTTACTATTTTGACAGTCATTGCATTAAACATTATTTTAATACTAAATCCAAATCAAATTTTCTCAAACTCGATCAAAAGAAACACACCATGTTTAAAACAATCTTCTCTCTTTTTTAAAAAAATAAATAAATAAATAAAAATCTGTTACTTGTCAAAATTTTTATTTTAAATGCAATGTATATTTTGGGAGCTAAGTCGACAAAAATAAGCAGGAGCTAAGTTGACAACTGCAATACTTAGATCTTAACTTTCGAAACAACAGATCGACACGAGGGTGCTAATTATCGATATGAGGGTGCTAATTAACGTGTCTATATATAAAATAATTATAGTTATAGAAATATGAAATATAAAATATAGTAGATACGGTAAATATATATATATACAGTAGATAGTGAATTTCTTATATATAGTAGACAGTGAATTTCTCTCCTATTCTTTCTTTTTCTTTTTTTTTTTCATTTCCCCCAATAAAATATCGAGGGAATAAATTTTGGTTTTTTTTTTTTTTAAAAAAAAAAGAAAATATATCGGATCCGATCAATTCTTGGGTATGATAAAATAGGGGTGTCAAAAGTAAACCCGACCCGAAAAATCGAACCCGTTCGACCTGAAATTTTTCAGGTTCGGATTTGGGTATTTCGGGTTTGAAAAAAATCAGGTCGATCCGAACCTGAAACGAAAAAAATTCGTGTCGTGTTCGGGTCGTGTTTCGAGTTGACCTAATAACCTGAAATATCAAAATCAGGTTAGGTTTTGTGTTTTGTGTTTCGTGTTTCAGGTTGACCTTATTATTATCATTTTTATTTTAATTTTTATATTATTTTATATTTAAAATAATATAAAAATTAAAATAAAAATGATATTTTTTAGGTCAATTTAATTTTTTTAAAATTTTCGGGTCTGTTTCGTGTCGGGTTCGTATCGGGTTTGTTCGGATTTCGGGTGACCTAAAACTAATTCAGGTCAACCTGAACCCGACCTGAAAAAATTCGTGTCGTGTTTGGGTCTAGGGTTTTAGGTCAGATTTCGGGTTCGGATCAGGTTCGCATTGACAGTTTTTTTGTTATCGCTCAATCCGACACGAACACGACCCAAAAATACGAATTGACACCCCATGATAAAACCACGAGACAGGAGTTTGTAATGTATGATTGGTTTTGTTTCATGCATGCTAGCTTGTTATGAAACACGCTTATTTTATTTTCTGAAAACGAGTTTGATATAAACGTAAGCGCGTCTTCGGTTATCACTGTAAATTTATTGACATCCGAATGAACCGCTGGGTGGTGAGGGAATAGCCAATTGGCTGCAGACACGTCAACCTGAACCCCCCCTAATGACGTGTTATTATTATTATTATTATTATTATTATTATTGTGGATGTAGATGTGGGGATGTTGAATTGAATCCCTCTTTTATCATTTCATCAACCGACTCTGTTTTTGTTGGTGCGGTGCGATCTTCCGGGGAGGTTCGGTGTTGTGAAGACATGGCGGAGGACAAGTACAATAGAAAGAATCCCGCGGTGAAGAGGATTTTGCAGGAGGTCAAAGAGATGCAGGCGAATCCTTCTGATGATTTCATGAGCCTTCCTCTCGAGGTTTGAATTATTTACGCCTTTTTAGGCTTTACTGGAATATTTTGAGATTGGTTGGATCTGGATTTATGAGATCTCTGATTGTCTGATTCGAATTTCCATTTGATTGATTTAGTTTACAATCGATTCGCAGAGTTGATTTGTGAGCGATAATTGAATTGCGCTCTTATCATTTTCGGTTTACAACATGATGATTTTATACTGTAGGTTAGACGAATTCACCTTGTTTTTTTTTTCTTTTTCTTTTTTTTTTTCTTTATTTTTTTTAAGAAACAGTGGTTTATAAATAATATATATATATATATATATAATTTTTGGCTTCGGCTGTTTTCAGGTTGCTGCGTAATTTTGAATTTGTTTCAATTTTTAATTTTGTCTAAAATTTATTTGTACCTTCTGAAACATGCATCCGTTTAGGGAAGAAAGAAACTGTTTCTGGTTCGTAAATCCTTACCCGTGACATAGGATGGATGTATTGAACTTTTGTTCATAGTTGACGCAATTGTTTTCTCTTGACCTGAGGAGATTGATTGAACTGTATGCCAGGAGAATATATTTGAATGGCAATTTGCGATAAGAGGACCGAAAGATTCAGAGTTTGAGGGAGGAATATATCATGGAAGAATTCAGTTGCCTGCTGAATATCCATTTAAGCCACCTTCGTTTATGTTGCTGACGGTATAGCCTCAATCTTCTAGAGTATCTCACCAGAATCAATTGGACATTTTTGTATGTGCACAAACTTCTTGATAGTACTTTGATCTTTTATTTTATTGTATAACAGCCTAATGGTCGATTTGAGACCCAAACCAAGATATGCTTGAGCATTTCAAATCATCATCCTGAGCACTGGCAGCCATCTTGGAGCGGTGCATTGTTTTGGGAGATCCTTTCTATGCTAATATTTAATCAGGCTAGTAGCATGACATGATAAAAAAGCAATTTGTTAGAGAGTAATGAATTCTGTTGTATGGTTATTTTTGCAGTTCGGACTGCTTTGACAGCATTAATTGCATTTATGCCTACAAGCCCAAATGGTGCACTTGGATCATTGGATTACACAAAAGAAGAGAGGCGGGCCCTTGCAATCAAATCCCGTGAAGCCCCCCCAAAATATGGATCCCCTGAGCGCCAAACGTTGATTGATGAAGTAGGTTGAGTCCTACTGTTTTAATCTCTAGTCTGTATGACATACATGACTTTAAACTAGCGTGTTTGGTCGCTTAGATTCATGAATACATGCTAAGCAAAGCACCTCCGGTACCTCAAGGCAAGGAAGGATCAGAAGTACTGACTGGAGATGACGGGAATGAAAGTCTATCCCAACCACAAAATGAAGTCACTGAAAGCATTACTAATCCATCTGAAGATGCAGCAGCAATTGCTGAAGAGCCTACAGAGACCCCTCCAAGTACCCGTGATCCCCAGGCATCAAATTCGGTTCCGGATGTACCAACAAGTGAGCAGCAGAGGCTTGTGGCAAGGGTGGTTCCCAGACAGGCTGACGATCGTTTGCTGACATGGGCAGCTTTTGGGCTCACAATTGCCATTGTTGTCCTTTTGTTGAAGAAATTCCTGAAAGCTAATGGACACAGTGCAGTGTTTCTCAATGAGTCGTAGATTCAGGTGAGTACTTACAACTTGAACATAGAGATCACATCATAATGGGAATGGGAATGGGAATGGGAATGGGAATGAGAATGAGAATGAGAATGAGAATGAGAATGGGAATTGGAATTGGAATTGGAATTGGAATTGGAATTGGAATTGGAATGGGAATGGGACCGTAACTAG
The DNA here is from genome assembly GCF_009805555.1 of Andrographis paniculata. Taxonomy (NCBI): domain Eukaryota; kingdom Viridiplantae; phylum Streptophyta; class Magnoliopsida; order Lamiales; family Acanthaceae; genus Andrographis; species Andrographis paniculata. The sequence continues at coordinate 52,936 of NW_026137613.1, forward strand.
TCCGCATTATCAATTTTTCTTGTGGTTACGTGTGTTTATATGTATTTTCGTTTCAGGGTCTTGGGGATTTTGTATAGAATAATGAATCATTATGCATAAGATTATGCAGTGTTGCCTGCCAGTAATGAATGTGTGGATTAAAAACCAGTGTTGACAACATTTTCTGGCTTTACCATAGCAATTATATATATATATATGTGTGTGTGTGTGTGGATTTGTATTTGTAATTCAGAAATCAGTGTGATGTTGTACGTTGTTTTTGCTAATCCTTCCATCTTTTATTTATGAAGTGAAAATAAGTTTGAAAAAGAACTAAAAGAAGAAAACACCGACTGGGTCTATCGCGGATAGTTTGATTAATGAATTTGTAGTATTCATACTTTGGTATTTAGAAGAGAAAACAAAACATGCTTTAAACTATACAAAGATGCGAAATTAGTAAATATTGTTAAAAAAATGTGAAATTTTTGGCTGACTAAAGTCTTTGGACTAGTCTTGTGTAAGATGATATATGAACAAAAGGTAAGGTAGTTTCAGAAAAAAAGGTAAGGTAGTTTCAAAATTGCTCATTCCAACAAAGTTGTTGTCTGCTCTCTTTTCACTTTAGTTCATTCATATTTTTATAAATTCATCCATATTTTTATCCAATTCTAAGTTATTCTTGAGCTTTCTTCTTACTTCTCTTGGGCGATTATCATTTCTTGGATCAAATTCTCTTCAAGTCGGACTGGACCTTACCATTTTTCCTCCAAAGCATTGCACTTGTCTTTCAAATCTCTCAAAGTCACGGGCCTTTCTTTTTGCTTCACTGGGCATGGTTTTCATAAATCTGCCCACCTTCCAATGATCTGCCATTTCCGCGACCTTAATACGGATTCATTTGGCATAACAAGCAGGACCATCTTGAATTTTTTAAGATCTTGAGCAAAAATAAATGATAGGTTATGTGAACAAATATTTATTTATTTTTTTAAAATATTATCAATGAACAATATAATAATAAATTTTAAAAAATAAAAATTATACTAATCATATAAACAATAAATGAATTATATGTGTCCCAGATATGACTGGCTGGTGTGGAAGTGGACTTCCGAACCTAGTTTGTGATACATAAGAATTTAATTTTATAATTAAAATTAGATTAGATAATTGTTAAGAAAATTTTGGAACAAAGTTAAAAATAAATTTTAATACATATCTTCTTTGGTTAGTCGTGGTTTTAAGAATTGGGTTGGGCACCCAACTCTCAAACGAGGATGTGCCACCTCTTGATCTACAATGGTTTGACTAGCACTTGCGCATTAAACTTCACACATTAAATAAGTTGTAATACTTTTAGAAATTTACATTATATATGTTACCTGGTTTGGAACAAAATTTGAGTCGACTGACTATGTTTGGTATGATTTTAATTTGAAATTATATTATTATTCATTTCATATAATTTTTAATTAAAATATATTACTTTTTAAAAAAAAAAAAATAGCACATTTAAATATTTTTTTTAAAAAAAAAATCAAATTAATATTTTATTTTAAATCAATTTCAAATCTATCAAACAAACCCAATTTATATAAACTCTATGATATTGATAAATTAAGAGTAAGAATCTTGCGCGTGCAAAATGGTAGTGTAGATAAATCTAAAACATTTACTGCAAAGGTGCAATATACTAATGGTAGTGAACTACTGACAAAATCTAGTAGTTCGAAATTCCAAGATTAGCAATTATACGATATCAACTTTTTTAAGCATGTTAATTTAATTATTTATACACATAGTAGGTGGAAATACACAAATACTATGTTTCTTTTAATTGATATTTTCACTTGTTGAATTGTAAATTTGAACTTTTTCAGTCAGCAATTGATGAAAAAACTAAAGTAAAAGTCAAATCATGCTTAGATCTTCACGGTATCGTGTTGATTGAGTCATCAACGACAAGATCTCCCTGAACCCTAGTTATTTTAACCATTTGAATTTATTTGGTTTTAGTGTATAATGTTAAAAGTCTTAATCTTTGTGAGGTTTATAGAAATACTAACTTAGCCTTGTTTTCATTGAAATGAAAGGCCATTGCTTATGTGTCTATGGGTTTTTATGCACTTGACGTTGTAAAATTTTCGTGATTAGTTGCTATGCCAATTTGCTTAATTGAAATTTTGTTTCAAACATTTTGACCACGGTTGAGAGATTTTTTTGAATGAATTGAAATGAGGTTTTGATGAAAGATTTTGATAATGAAAACTGTTGAATATTTTTGCGGGTTAAAAAAAAGCTGATGAAATTCATTAATAGTTGAATTGGAAATATTGTCATTTAGACCGCAATTGGTTCAATCATCTTGATTTTAGTTAGGAAATACAGTTGAGTCTATTTTAATTAAATAGAGAGAGGGGATTGGATTGGATGCTGAATGAAAATCATCAGCACTCATGCTGAACACTTACAAATTGATGATATATAATTAATTATTTAAATTAAAATAATTAATTTCAAGTATTCAGGCATATGTGCTGAAATTTTTTATTCAGCACATAATTAAAAATAACATAGTATAATTTTATTTTTTATTCTTTCATATTTATAGATATAATATAATAGGGGATTTTAAATAAAAATACCAAATTAAAAATTTATGAAAAAAATATCCTACAACTAAAAAATAAATTCAATAAAATAACTTTCCACACAATTTGAATAGTAAATCATTGATAAATATTTAATTTCATTAGTTATAACCACGGACACTCACCTAATAATTATTCTTCATTATTTATTCAAAAATCACAAGTTAATTGCTTTTCAAATTAAACTACAACATTTGTGATATTACCAAAAAAATATTTATTAGTCTAACTGTACTGTGAGCTAGAAGATCCTAACTCATTTCAACAATTAACTATTGAATTTGTTTAAAATTTATTTTGTAATTTGGTAAAAGTGTTTGCTCTAAGTTGCTATTTGAACTAAGTTAAAAATGCAATTAGAGATACTCAATTTAATTTAAGTATCTATATATTATGTATTTGAGATCAGTGTCTGATTATTTAATTATGAGATTTTTGAGATTTTTTTATTTTTTACAGTTTGTATCATATTATAGTGGGGTATTTACAGTTTTTAAAATTTATATATTTTTTTATAGTTTCTTTTATAGTATTAGTTGATATATATACACTTTTAAAATTTTATAAAGTTTTTTTTTTTTAATTTACTTTTTATTTGGTTGAAACTCATATTTTCATCTTTTTTTTTTTTTCATATTCTTTAATGAATTTAATTTTATATTTATTTTGATTTAAGAAAAAGACAAAGATGAAGATGCAGAAGGAATGTAGGTTTATAATTTCGATTTTTTTTAAGTTTAAAAAAACATAATTAGTTCTATAGATTATATTTTTATAATTATTTTTATTTGATCTGTATATATTTTTTGGTGTCAAAACCTTAAGCATTCAAATCATATTGTATCATTATTATATGATTTTTCTTTTTCAATTAGTTTCATCATTCTTATATAAAAATTTTCCTTTTTTTTATTTTACCATTTTGGAGAAGATATTTAATCACGAATTTATTTTTATACTTTTTTATAGTGTATAAATAATTTAATATGATATTTATTTATATTTTGCAAGATCTTATTTATTTTACATTTTTTTTTATAAACTTAATAATATTTATAATTGATAATTTCTAAATTATTTAAATCTCATTTTCTATTCTTATATTAACTTTTTTTTCATGAATTTTTTTTAACTTTATCGCTTTCCAAAAGATATTGAATTCAACAAGTACTAAAATATATTTCATTCGTCCCGACAAAGATGAAACATTTTGTTTGGACATGAGAATTTATGTAGTATAAATTAGTTATTTAAATAGTAAATACTATTATTATTTAATTATTAAAGTTTTTTTTTAATATGTGTTTGAATATTTTAAATATTATATGTTAGAGAATACATTTTATTAATACAAACAAAAAAATTTATTTATTTATTTATCATTAACCTAAATTAGTTTTGTAAAAAAATTGAGAGTTTTAAAGGTAAATAAAATATTTGTTAATTAAGGAGACATAAATAAAAGGTTTTGAGTAGGTCATATGTGTAAAATATTAAAAATTTAATTAAATTTATTTATATTTTTTAAATGTATTTAAGATCGATAAATTTATTAAAAATAGAAAAATGTCATATTTTGTGGAACGGACAAAAAAAAAACGAAAATGAGTCATCTGTGGCGAGACCAATGAAATATTATTTTATTGATTTGTATTTACTATGTAAATTTATTGTTAATTCTTATCTATCATGTATATTATATTCAATTAATATATATTTGAATAATTTTAAACTAAGTTTAGTCAATTTTATAAATTTTAAATAATTTTCTTTAATATAATATTTTTATTTATAAGTTAATGTCTAATTTTATTTTAAAAAATAAGTATGAATAATTGTAGTTGATATTTCAGTGATACTATTTATTGAATTAAATTACTTTTTGCTTATTTATTAAATTTGCAATTCAAAATTAAGATAAATTATCCACAATTTTTTATAAAAAAAAAAATACTAAAAATAAGTTTTTAAAACAAATTCTCTATTTTATTTAAGTAGTTGTTCTGATGTGTATAAATAATTTAATTATGTCATATATAATAATTATATTAAAAATTGTTACATAATTATCCTACGGTATATACTTACTTTATAATTATTTTTTTAACTTATAATTATAATTTTTTTTTATTTTTTATATGAATATTAAATTTTATCTATTACTAGATAAATTGACCATATTGATGTTCAAAATATCTGAAGTGAAACTAATTTTACAAAGATGGTATGTTATTGTTATATAATTATAGCACAATATAGTTACTTTATAATTAATTTTTTCAATTTAAAAATTTAATTTTCAATTTTTATATGAATATTAAGTTTTCCGTATTATTGGACGAATGAACCATATTGATGTTCAAAATATTTGAAGTGAAACTAATTTTATAAAAATTGTATGTTTATATAACTATAAATACATCGCAATTTTTTTATTTATATTTTATATAAAAAAATTTAATATGGGTATGGTGCTAATTTGACAATAAAAGACAATACCGTAAGTATGAATTTAAAATTGTCAACTATTCTATTTTAAAAATTTACAAAATCAGATATATTTTGCACGTATAAATATATAATTGACACATTTATGAATTATGTTTACATATGTATAGTACTAACTATATCTTCATGGAGATAATAAAACAAATTGTCACATAGTAAACTTACTATTAATTGTTGATTAATTTTAACAATATTTGTATCTTTATACAAAATATTTGAATGTAATTAATTATTTTTTTAATATTATTTTAACCATTTATACAAACCAACACTAGTTAATCTTTATAACAATTGAAATATATAACCACTCCACTAAACTAAGGATTATAGAATATTAAATTTTGGAACCACTAAAATATTTAGCAATAAAATAAATACTATAAATAAGAAAATCTAATTTTATAAATTCATACCAAGTCATTTCTTACCCTATTTCTCCTTGAGAATGTTGAACACTTTGTTTTGTTGTTCTTTCTTCTTATCTCCAAAGTGGTGCCCCCTTCAATTTGTTTTCTTTCATTTGTACTCTAATTTTGCAATAAATGAGTTTTTGGGTCTTTTAAATAATTTTTATTACTTTTATTCTATTTTTCTTCAAATTTTACCAATTTTGTTTTTTTTCACTAACATATAAAAAATAAATAATAAATATGAAAATAATATAAAATAAATCAAATCGGTCAAAAATTGATTTTAATATTAATATTTATAGCGTGCGATTTTTATGCATCACGTAGCATCCAATAGTACAGGTCCGCCCATAGAAGCTTTGCCCGGAGCTCATCTCCAAAAGAGGCCCAAGTGCCCCCAATTGTCATATATATATATATATATATATATATATATATATATATATATATATATATATATTTATTTATTTATTTATTTTTAACTAATTTATTAATTATGTATTTATTTGTGTTTCTAGGGTGTTTAATATTTATTGTTTTTGGTGCTTTTATTGTAAGATATGAAATTTGTGTATGTACATGGTATATTATATTTATTTATTTTAAAAAATGGTGTATTTTATAATAGTAAACAAATGTACTCTTTAAGTTTTTTCTATTTGATCTATATTTTTATTATTTATTCAAATTAAATAATTTTTTAATTTAAAATATTTATTATTTTCAAAATACACAAAAAATATCACATAACACAAAATAAGCTATTTAAGTGGTTTTATTTAATAAATTTTTGACACACATTAACATTAATATTATCATAAAATGCAATATATGCATGTGTGCTCACATAATATATATAATACATTCTATCAATGGACAAAAAAAATCAATAATTTAATAATATTATTTTTTATATTATTAATATGGTTATTGTATTTAGTATAAAAAATATATTTCAAACTAAAAATATTAATAAACATACTTTTTTTATTTTAATCTTTTGATATATAAAAAATAATTTTATTATTAAATTTAAATTTAAATTTTTACAATAAAAAATATATACTTAAGGGCTCTTTCTTTTTTCTTTTTGATTTTGCCCCGAACTCTATAATAGTCAGAAACGAACATGTCAGCGAATATGATATTCATATTATTCCAATTGAAAAAGAACGTCCTGTTAAAGAAATGTTTCAACAAGTTCTTAAAAAAACAGCAGATAAACTTTTAAGACAATTAAAAAATATGTTAATGAATCCTCTAATAGATCTGAATGCACTAGATAAAATGATTTCAAGAGCTTATTATGATGCTCTCAAAATACTTGAGAATTCGCAATGCCAACAGCCTTTGCCAAACCATATTGTAAAGAAGTACCCCCTTGCCCCTTCCCCAAAATGCAAGGAGATCGGAAAGCATTCAATCATATCGTAAATTAAATTTCTTTCAATTTATTGATATGAGATATTTTTTTCAAAAAGAGTTGTCTCTATTCTCTAAATTTCACCACAGAAAATATATTCCAAAAGATACTTTTACTAGTCATTAGGGACTTGACAACAACAATGTTCCTTCCCAAAGTCTACCAACAGAAAAACTTTAAGAGCATCGGTAAAAGAAGCCGCGTGAGTTTTTTCCCAATGTTTGTCTTTCAAAACCTTTAGAAAGTCAAAGAAATTGAGGGCAAAAGTGCTCTATGATCTTCTAGAGAAAAAAAAGATGATTAACAGATAATAAAAAATGAACAAACAGACCGATTTTTAACGAAATAATGTAAGAAGACAATCTGAATTTTAGATGATAAAATTTCTTTTGCAAAAAAAAATATGCAAATAAATTCATTAAAAAAAGGTAGGGTAGGAAATTGAACCCAAGTCAATTGGATATTTACTTAAATTTTCATTGTTATTTTACATTAAACTTGTTAAATTGAAAACACATATACACATATAACACAATATATTAAAATTCTTGTCGTCACGTTAAGTGTTAAAAGAAGACAAACGGAACACGATTTGAGTGTAGAGATGAAGAAGTGGAAGATTTGTGTTTTTAGAACCACTCGACTTGAGTTGTGCAATGGGCAATGGCTTCTACAGCTGCCACGCGCCCCCCCAGAACATATATTCCTCTGGCCGCCCGCCACCTTCCGTCTCACATTGGGCATTGGTTGTAATGGTGGGTTCGCCCTCGTAATTTGTGGATGTGCCTTATGTTGAAAGTCTCCTGGCGGTGTTGGGTCGGTCCCGATTGAGGTGGTCAGGCAGCGAATACCTTATAGGCGGTACAAAGTGGGCAGGGAATGTCCATTGGTTGGTCTTGGTTTGAGGGGAGGATTGTTGGGTGCAAACTCAAGTCCCATATTAGAAGTTGCGAAGAAAAATTTGACACCTTATAAGTCCCAAGTGAACTCCACTAGTATACTAGTATGAAGCCTTTTGGAGAATATCCAAAAACAAATCCGTGCGGGCTCAGCCCAAAGCGGACAATATCATACTGGTGTTGAGTTGGTCCAGTCCCAACAAATACCCAATATTATACTTTCAAACGTATTATAATTATTATAAATTAAATAGTTAAAACTTAATTGATACTCCCTCCGCTCCAAACACTCTACAATTTTTTTTTTTTTATTTGTCTCATACTCACTGCAATATTTTCAAATTTAAAAATATTTAATAATATTTATATACATATATTAATATACACTTCACTTTATCCCATCACATCACTCAAATAAAAAAATAAATAATCATTTCTCTCTCCAATTACATTACTTAATATCCACCTAAATTCACGTGCCAAACACAAATGATACATGGTATTTGGGACGGAGGGAAGATTAAATTTAAATTCAAATTATTAATCTATAAATAGAAATGGCAGGAGCTGATAAAATCAAAATTAATTCATTGAATTAGTAATTTGAAGTTAAGAAAATGTCTGATAAATAAGAATGATTAAGGGAATAATTAATTAAATTATTATTTATTATCTCACATTGGAAGTTAAACACAAAGGTGAAGGTGTTTATATACAAGGTGCAACTCTGGTTTTTACACTGTTGATTTAATTCAATTAATATATATATATAACAATATATAATAAATAATAATATACGATAATACAATATACAATAAATATTTCTACATCATGTTATAGTATAATATATAGTATATTATATTATTAATCTTCAGCATAATAAATATATGCATTGAAAACACAGAGTATAATATATAAATTGTCATAGCATATGCTTCCACGCGTGCCTTGCAATTAAACTGTTGATTGTTCCCGGTGGATCTCGAAACCGTGACATAAAAGTATAACTAGATAATAAGTATGCCCAGCGTACACGGGCCAATGGATCCACACCGCCCTCTCTTTATTCTCATGCTAATATTCTAGCAATTATTATTACTACTACTACTTTTGTCGTACAGTAAAACTATCTCAGTAATTATGTATACCACTGTGGTACAATTTACCACGTTTTTCAAACCCTAAATCTTGACTACAATGCCGTCCATTTTATACTGCATGCTTTAATTCAATTAATCAATTCCTTTAGTAACAATTAAACTTAAAAATTAGAAATGAATGAATTAATGCCGTCAATTAATTAGCTTGAATATTTTGTATTGGCTAGATAGGGGTTGGGGTCAGGTAGAGGTAGGGTAGGATAGATTAGGGATTGGTTCCCACATCCAGCATAACATACAAACGTACATACATATTAATGCGTGTCAACGATATATACACACATACATACATACATACATGAATATATATATATATATTCCCCTGAAAATGACCATGTGTATGTATATGTCAACTCTCGAATTTCAACATGCACAACAACACAAGCTGCGGGAAGACAGATATATAGATCATGTCCATGTAGTAATAATACACCTAATTAAGTATACATAATTGTGGGGGCATGGATCCCATGCTGATCCGCGCCCTAATTGTGGGCATATGTTGTACCGTGCATGCAAGGCAGGGCAGGGTGGGGGGGTGGGGTTATAACTTATATGCATATATATACTAGTATTAATTAGCGATCGAATACATCTTCTTTCTTTCTAAGTGTGCAGCAGTGTAGTGTAGTGTAGTGTAGTTTGATTAATTAATTGTGCCGATTAGGCACCAAGAAGGCAGCAGCAGCAATCCATTCAACACTATAATTTACTACTCGCACACGTCCACTAGCACCCACTACATTCTCTACCTCTCTCATTTAGTCTCATCGCAATTCTCCTCAATCAACTTTTCATTTCTTTCCTAGCTCCTTCTCTTTAACAACAACAAGAAGACAAACAACATGCATGAACTTCCAGCTTAAAATATATATATATATATATATATATATCTCTCTCTTTAAGAATTTTTAAGTAATGCACACACATATAAATATATATATATATTATTTCATGTTCCCTAAGTCATTTTTTCCTTATTCTGCAGCTGATCTACAACTAAACAATAATGAGGCTTTATTTAATTTCATATAATACTGTTCTGAAGGCTGGAAGCTACATATGGCGGCTCCAAAATTCAACATGATTCGGATACTTAAAAGATTGAAATATAATATATAGATGACAACCAAAAAGAAGACATTTAACAAATAATTCATGTAAAGATACCGTGGCATCAATTATATGTGCACCTCTCTTTACACACACACATACATATATATATATATAATATGTCCTTGTTCACTGATAATTAATAGATCAAAAGGCACAATAATCCTCCTGTAAGAAATGAAGGAAGCTGCCAAGAACATATCTATGTATGCATAGCTAATTCCAAGGAATTGGTGATATGTATATATATATATATATGTATGTATATATGTATTCAAACCCTGTTTATTGCATCAGAAATGGAGTTTCTGCACTCCAATGCATAGCTATTTTTTACACCAAAAATGGTGTTTGCTACGTTGCAACACTGTAGCAATCCCATTTTACAACGTTATATTGTTTGTTTTTTTTAAAAATATATATATATTTGCATGCTAATTCTTTTATTTATTTTTAATTTTGAATTTTTTTAAAAAAATAATATTAATTGTAAATATAAAAATTTAATTTAAAATAATTTATAAAATAGAATATTTTAAGAATATTTTTTTTGAAGTAAAAAATAGAATTGTTGATTAGAGTAAAAATACTGTAACAATTCAATTTTTGAGGTTAAAATTGTATAAATAGAATGCGTGGGTTGGAGATGGCCTATGCGTTACCTATTTTCTTTTCTTTCACCCCAACCACCCAAGTTAACTTTTTTTCTTTTACCACCCAAGTTAAATTAAATCCCGTAGAAACATGAAAATCAGAAGAAGACCATTCATAGACAAAAAAAAAAAAAAAAAAGTGTGAAAATTACTGATCATCAGGGATGGCAGTAGCTCTCCACGTACAATTAATTCTATGAATCCATCGACGATCATATATTTGTTGGTGTTGATTATTGAACTATGGCGGTTGATCAATTTAATTTTATTAAGTCAGACGGTGGTGTTGAATTGATGTTGTAAGAACCACATGTCATCAACATTCCACAGATTTTCGGAATCATGATCTCCAGTACCGTCGTCGTCTATCCACTGGTTGGTGTGCTCCATATTGAAATGATGATCCTGCAGCCCTTGGTTGAAATAGGCTGCTGCTGCAGTATCGGATACTGCAGATTGGTCGCCGCCCGCGTAGGGAATTAGTACTTGATTGCAGCAGCTGGCCGCGGGGCAATAATCTTGATGATTGAGCACTGTGGGGTAATTGTTGTAGCACTCTGAGACCTGCTGCGTCCCAAATGAATCTGACGAATTTTCCGGCGTAGTAGCGGCGGCGGCGGTGGTGGTGTAGGGGGCGAAATTAGGGTGCGGGTGGGGGTGGGGCTGGGGCTGGGACATGATCTGATCGGGAGCAGTACTGATCGTGGTGTGGAGATTGTAAGAGGCGGAGGGGGAGGAGGACGAGGACGAGGACGAGGATGAGTTGGAAGAGGACGATGCAGCGGCAGCAGCTTGGATTCTTTCGACCAATCTGGGCATCCAGAGATAACGCATGGTATCCTTGAATTGCTTGCTGTTCACGTCACATTTGAGCTGCTTGGCATGTTTCTGGACTCGTGTTCTCCAGTAGTTCTTGATTTCATTGTCGGTTCTGCCGGGCAGGTGCTGCGCAATTTTGGACCACCTGCGTGCCATGCGCAAGCAAGCAAATTGATTAATCAATCCAGTAATATTAATTGAATCATTCATCTTACACAATCCACATATAATTGATTATATATATATATATATATATATACACCTGTTGCCCCAACGAGAATGGAGCTCGAGAATCAAAAGCTGTTCTTCCAGAGTGATGTTCCCCCGGCGGACGTCGGGTCGCAGATAGTTAAGCCACCTCAATCTGCAGCTCTTTCCAGTTCTCTTGAGGCCTGCCGGCAGGCATGCACCCATATCATTCCATATGTACATATATATATATATATATATTATTGAATATTGATTCATAATCCATCATTAATCCAGATGACTGAATTAAGAAAGAAATTAAACAAGATTGGTAAAGTTAATAATTAGTCCCATAACATATACATATGGCATGGAATATAAATTCCAAATTCCTATAAATTAATTAAACCCCCGTGTAATTGATTACTTTATATTAACGGCGCGCTGATTCATGAACTTGCCCAGGCTCTACTTTTTGCTTTAGCCCCTCAATACTCGACTTTGATCGCTAATTAAGGGACGTTCTGCTCAAGTCTTATCCATGTAATAAATTCAATCACGAAAGAATATATAGACGCCACGCCATGCCATGATGATCTCCGCTAGATGTATGTATGTATGTATGTATTGTGGTAGGTAGCTATATCGATAAATGATGGCAGTGGAAGTGGTACCTGCGCAGCGAGCGAGGGAATTCCAGCGACCTTCTCCGTGATGAGCTATGTAATTGACGAGGGTGAAATCTTCTTCCACCGTCCAGGGCCCTCTTCTTAGGTCCATTTCGTCCTCCTCGCTCTGCACCTGCACCTGCTGCTGCTGCTGCTGGTTGTAGTTGCAGCTTGCAGTAGCCTTACTACCACCACCACCACCCTGTGCCTCCATCACTAACTACTTAATTAAATTTCTCAGAGGATGGGTGGATAGAGTCGGTCAGTCTTCTTACAAAAACAGACCTGCTAGCAAGCTCCCTAAACGAATGAAACAACAAGCAACCTAATAAGATTAAGGTGATGGGTGGATTCAGGATTGGATTGAGATTTGATTTGATTTGCTGGATGGAGGGAAGGATGGATGCAGCAGCGACACCAATTCAATTGAGAAAGATAGCAGAGGGACAGACAGGCAGACAGTCTGATTGGAAGATGATCGACGACCGAGTTTAATTTAATCGATGATGAACGGAATAAGTTAGGAAATAGGCGCAGTTGAAGAAGAAGACCAAGACGAAGACGACAGATAAGATGGATGGATGGATGGATGGATGGATGGAGGAAATAAAGGTGGGGGAAGGGGGAATTTATATAGACACTAACTAATACTGATCTCTTTATGCTCTCTCTCTGGTCTCTGCTGCTGGATGGGATTAACAGAATTTAATTAAGATTATTCATTCATTACGGGCATGCGCATGTGACCCTGTGAGGGACACGGAGAGGAACTTAACGTAATTTAATTTTACTTTATTTTATTATGTTAGGGAAGCCAAGCCGCAATTGGGGATATGGGAGTATCATATCATTCATATCAAGATCAATATCTACATCTATATCTATGTCAATATCATATATCCTCTATATAATGTAAAGTAAGAAGAAGAAGAAAGAAGAAGAGGGCCCTTAGCTTGCTATTTTAATTAATGCTATTTATTAATTACTTGATTAATTATTTAAGCAAGTAAGCACGCACTTGAGAGCACCTCCTTCTTAAATACTACTACTTCTTAAACCACCCCCCCCCCCCCCTCTCTATTATTTCTTTCTTTCTTCTTAATTTTATTAATATTCCATGTATCACAAACATTATAATTACTGCTGAGTGGGGAGCTTGGAAGTTTGACACTTTAGACTTTTCTTATGTCCCTCGCCTCTTCTCTTCTGTGGAAATTTGAAACTTTTTTTTATGTTCTGTCAGTTAATGGATTTTGAAAATGGAAAAATAAAAAAATTGAATATTTAACGTGAATCTTGTTAATATATATATTTATATATTTGAAAAAAAAAAAAAAACAATTACTGTTGATATGAATATTGTCAAAAATTCCGATGCTGTCTATGTCATATCATTTTGCTCGTTTGTCACATCAACTTGTCCTGAAATATTTGACTAAATCTGGCTTGTATTCGTCGTTGTTGCCGCATTCCCACATTGAATTGTGAATTGTTATTCATATCATACTGGTGCACTCCCAAAATCCCCTATTTATATATATACTAGAACACGCTCTTGCGCGGTATACCGCGCGACTATTCTATATTGTAATGTAGTGAAACATTATTTATTTGAAATATAAACTGTAAAACAAAAATACAATCGAATTATTTGCGCTCAAGTCGGTTGGTCAGGTCGGTTGGTCCTCGGTCGGTTGGTCTGGTCGGTTGGTCAGGTGGGTTGGTTAGCTGTCGGATAGGCAGGTCGGAAGGCCCTCGGTCGGTTGGTCTGGTCGGTTGGTTAGCGGTGGGATAGACAGGTCGGAAGGTCCTCGATCGGTTGGTCTGGTCGGATGGTTAGTAGTCGGACAGACAGGTCTGATGTTCAGCAGGTCAGACAGACAGGTCTGATGGTCTGCGGTCGGATAAAGTAGGTCAGCTAGTCTGCGGTCGGATAGGCAAGTCAGTTGGTCCGCAGGCGGATAGATTGAGATAAGAAGGGTGACCCTGCATCTCTTTATGAGTTTTGAAATGTTAAAAATAGCAAGGATATTTCAACTTTGATAATTGTTACGCACAAATAATAATAATAATAAAAATAAGGATAGCAGGATCTTAAAGGAAGTTAGATACAAAGTCTGGTGGAAATGGAGAAAAATTTGCGCTCAGGTCGGTTGGTCAGGTCGGTTGGTCGGATGGTCAGGTGGGTTGGTTAGCGGTCGGATAGGCAGGTCGGAAGGTCCTCGGTCGGTTGGTCTAGTCGGTTGGTTAGCGGTGGGATAGGCAGGTCGGAAGGTCCTCGGTCGGTTGGTCCTCGGTCGGATGGTTAGCGGTCGGACAGACAGGTCTGATGATCTGCGGTCGGATAAAGTAGGTCGGCTGGTCTGCGGTCGGATAAAGTAGGTCGGCTAGTCCGCAGACGGATAGATTGAGATAAGAAGGGTGACCCTGCATCTCTTTATGAGTTTTGAAATGTCAACAATAGCAAGGATATTTTAACTCTGATAATTGTTACGCACAAAAAATAATAATAAAAATAAAAATAAGGATAGCAAGATCTTAAAGGAAGTTAGACATGAAGTCGGGTGAAAAAGGAGAAAAATTTGTGCTTAAGTCGGTTGGTCAGGTGGGTTGGTCGGATGGTCAGGTAGGTTGGTTAGCGGTCGGATAGGCAGGTCGGAAGGTCCTCGGTCGGATGATCAGGTCGGTTGGTTAGCGGTGGGATAGGCGGGTCGGAAGGTCCTTGGTCGGTTGGTCCTCGGTCGGATGGTTAGCGGTCGGACAAACAGGTCTCATGGTCTGCGGTCGGATAAAGTAGGTCGGCTGGTCTGCGATCGGATAGGCAAGTCAGCTGGTCCGCAGGCAGATAGACTGAGATAAGAAGGGTGACCCTGCATCTCTTTGAGTTTTGAAATGTCAAAAATAGCAAGGATATTTCAACTTTGATAATTGTTACGCACAAAAAATAATAATAATAATAAAAATAAGGATAGCAGGATCTTAAAGGAAGTTAGACACGAAGTCGGGTGGTGGAAAAGGAGAAAAATTTGCGCTCAGGTCGGTTGGTCGGATGGTCAGGTAGGTTGGTTAGCGGTCGGATAGGCAGGTTGGAAGGTCCTCGGTCGGTTGGTCTGGTCGGTTGGTCCTCGGTCGGATGATCAAGTCGGTTGGTTAGCGGTCGGATAGGCAAGTCGGAAGGTCCTCGGTCGGTTGATCTGGTCGGTTGGTCCTCGGTCGGATGGTTAGCGTTCGGACAGACAGGTCTGATGGGTCAGAAGGTCGGACAGACATTTCTGATGGTCTGCGGTCTGATAAAGTAGGTCGGTTGGTCTGCGGTCGCATAGGCAAGTCAGCTGGTCCACAGGCGGATAGACAGGTCGCTTGGTGGGTGCGGCCAAGGAGTCTTTTGGTCTACCGATTGGTCTCTGGATTGGTCGGTTGGGCTATTTGAGTTCTGGAACTGGTGGAGGCGTTTGGCGATGCGGTTGATGTAACCGACCAGACGACGTTCCAAAACGTTTCGTCTTAGGCGGTTGACGGCTGTTGCTGACGACGGTTCTAAAACGTCTTTTCAAGCCAGTACAAAGGTAGGCTAAGGGCTAAATTGTCATTTTTGAAAAAATGAGGGGCAAGATAGACTTTTCAAGTGGCAGATCCGTACAAACTCGTATTTATAAGATATAATATTTATATATATATATATTAAGTGCTCCTCAAAGAGCGTAGTGGAATTTTGTAAATATTAATAACTTTTGTTGATATATACATTGATATATTGTATATATATATATATTCGTACTATCTCTTGTATATATATAATATTGTACTCTAATTATAATTTGTGAAATTCAGTTTATTCCATTAATTCTAACATGGTATCAGAGTTATGATTTTTTCCGAACAAATCGAAACAATCCACATATCTCATATTACACCTTTTTGACCGTCGTCGATCATCACCGCCACCACCACCATGTTCGCCGCCACGAGATTGGCCAAACTCCGGAATAGCTTGGTCAATGGCGGCGTGTGAGCCTCACACACGCATAATGAAATTTCTGGCCGAACGCCTCGCCGGCGCGTGGAGGCGCGTGCGGCGGCAGTTGCCGGAGATTTTTGCACCGTCGTGTTCGGAATTTAATTTCCTCCGCGATGGTATACTCATTTTTTTTTTTCGTTTGAGCAGTTTTCTATATCTGTTTGATTTTTCTGTTTCGGGTTCAATTCGGTTTTGTCTGTGTTTCTGTCATTTCAGCTTTCGGTTTGAGATATTGTCTACACTTGAAATTTTATTTATGAAAAAGATAGATGTTCATATTCCGATAAGTGTTGTCCTATCCAGAGATAGTTACAGTTTGTGGGCACAATCGATGAAAAGCTTCCTGATATGAAGGAAATTATGGTGGATTGTTACAAAGGATATAGTTGCTTCCGTTGTTCCGGTTTCTATAGGACAAGTTGCGCCTACCGCCAAAGTTGTTGAATCTTATATTGAAAAATTGGAGGATTAGGACAGTAAGAACCATCAGATTCTTACTTGATTGCGCAATACTTCAACTCCGGCGATACATGTGCAGCTTGTCCAATTTGAAACTGCCAAGGCAGGGTAGGATTTCTTGGCAGTCCGCTTCCGTGCTACTGGTTTGGCACATTATTATCAATTATGGAGTACTCTCCATGATCTAAAACAGGAACCAGGACAATTTGTCAACGACTTCCTTGCGCAAGTGCAACCCCTTTGGCATCGGTTAGATCAAGCTGAGATCAGTCCTGATCATCTTCGCCTCATTCAGGTCTTGATGGCTTTACGTCCAAAGTATGAGGCAGTCCATGCCTCTTTGCTACATCGACACCCACTTCCTACCTTGGATGCAACTATTAATGAGATTCTTTTTGAAGAAACTCGTCTCCACGTAGCCAAAGCTCTTCTGCTTGATTATGCTCTTGCGATCACTGCCCGAACTCCTACTCATAGTCTTTCCCTCCGCTGCAAACGATGTCAGTATTCTGATCATGACTTCGGTCATTGCCCCAAGGTGAAGTCCCACTACTGTCATGTTTTAGGCCATACTATACAATATTGTCCTACTAGGCCGTCTCGCTCTGGCAACAGTAACTCCAAGCCTTGGCATATTCGTGGACCTCCTCAATTTAGTACCTCCTTTGTCACAACCTCTGCCACGTTTGCGCCTGCGCCTCCTACGATTCAGGATTTGGAGACTCTTCTTAAACAGATTCTATCTTTCAATACAACCATGTCTACCACATCAGGTAACTCTCCTTGGTATTTTGATTCTGCCTACAGTAATCATATGACCTCTGATATACACCTTATGACCTCTACATCCACCGCACCATCCCTACCCCATATCCTTACCGCAAATGGTACCCATATGCGCGTCACCCATATTGGACATACATCCACCTCGTCCTTATCTCTCCCTGACACATATTGTATTCCCCAATTAACCTTAAATCTGATTTCCGTTGGTCAATTAGTTGATCAAGGTTTCACAGTGATCTTCTCTTCTACTGGTGTGCAGGTTCATGATGCGCAAACCGGGCAGACCCTCGGGAAGGGCCGGAAGACGGGTCGCTTATTTGAACTTGAGTCACTCCAGCTCCTTCGTCCCTCTATCTCGGCTGTCACCACATCTACACCATCCTGTCTTCAGTGGCATCATTGTCTCAGTCATGCGTCCTCCAATAAACTCAGGTCTTTGATTAATCATGGTCTTTTGGGTTCTGTCAGGTTTGAGTCTTTTAATTGTGTGGATTGTTCGTTGGGAAAACAACCTGCCTTTTCATTTCCTCATAGTACTTCCGTTGCGGATACACCGTTTGCATTAGTTAACTCTGATATTTGGAGATCTTCGCCCGCTGTGTCTATAAATGGTTCTCGGTATTTTGTACTTTTTATTGATGACTATTCTCACTTTACATGAATTTACTTTATGCGATAGCGTTCTGAACTTCCATCTATTTATATGGACTTTGCTAAAAATGATATATACCCAATTTTCCTCCACCATAAAAACTCTCCGCACAAATAATGCTCTTGAGTATACCAATTATTCCTTTCTTTGTTTTCTATCTGATCAGGGTACTATTGTCCAACGTTTCTGCCCATACACCTCTCCACAAAACGGTCGCGCCGAACGTAAACACCGTCATATCCTCGATACAGTCTGCACCCTTCTCTTATATGCTTCTTGTTCGGATCTCTTTCGGGGGAAGCCGCACTCACTGTTGTCCACACTATAAATCGTGTCCCTTCCTTTGTCATGGGTAATGTCAGTCCATTTGAAAGACTATTTAATCGAGCCCCTGATTATAGTCTTCTCCACTCTTTCGGTTGTGACAGTTTTTTCCTCATCCCTCCCCATGAGTGCACTAAGTTGGAACCTCGCGCGCATCTGTGTTGCTTCCTGGGATACGGGTTAGAGCATAAGGGTTAT
Source organism: Andrographis paniculata (assembly GCF_009805555.1). Taxonomy (NCBI): domain Eukaryota; kingdom Viridiplantae; phylum Streptophyta; class Magnoliopsida; order Lamiales; family Acanthaceae; genus Andrographis; species Andrographis paniculata. Next base: position 71,848 of record NW_026137613.1, read on the forward strand.
CGTTGTTGGGATCCCATTTCCAATAGACTACGTATTTCTCGTCATGTCACATTCTAGGAGAATACTGAATTCTCTACCTTGTCCCACTTTCGAGTCCCCTTTGATTGTTCGTCTCCGTTCTTGACCTTGTCCTCTCCACATCTATTTCCTTCCGATGACACGGCCCCGTCCCCCGCTGTTGATTCTGTTCTGGTTGCTCCTCCTGAACCGACGTTGATCCCCGAGCCTACTCCTACTCTCGACTCTGATGCATCACCATTACCAGAGCATAACACTACTTCGACCTCAGACCTTGATCCTAGCCCTCGCCGTTCCACTCGGGTTAGTCACCTATCTACTCACTTACTCGATTATCACTACTTCTCTGCCACTTTGTCCCACTATGAGCCCAGGTCCTTTCGTGAGACGTATACGGATCCATTGTGGTGGCATGCTATGTTTGAGGAGTTGCAGGCTTTGGATAAAACCCATGCGCGGGATATGGTTGATCTTCCCTCTGGCAAGAAACCTATCGGCTGCAAGTGGGTTGATAACTCCAAATATGAACATATTCTTAGCTTGACAAAATTGTGTATTACTTGAATTTTTTGCATAAAAACCATCACAATAACTTGTTAATGGCATACTTTATTGATCTATATCGCTTGGCATGATCCATAGTTCATTTGTTGAGATTATTAACGAATTTTGCCCCTTTTAAACAGTGTTTTGGTGCCAGAAAAGCTAAAGGCAAACACCACAAGCGGCAACCACCTCCACTTGCAAGCGATAGTTATATCACTCAAAAAAAAAAAACTAAGGCAAGAGAGGCAAGCGGTAGCTTCCATCGCTCGCAAGCGACAGTCTCTCCCGCTTGCAAGCGACGGCCCAGACGCCCACCGCTGCAGAATGACAGTAAATATCGACTAAGTGTTCCAACTACAGCGGTACAACCATTCTATTTCCAGCCAGCATAAGCAAGCCTAGCTGCACTGATGCCCTCCAGCCCTCCGGCAAACGAGGAAAATTTGAACCCTTACCATCCTATACAAGCGAAGCGGGGCACCCTAGGAGTTATGGCCGGCAACTGCTTCAACAAAATAACCGCCATCAACCGCTTAACTGCCTAGCAGTTGGAACTGCCTTGTAACTGCTTGCAACCGTTCTTTTTCACCTACTATAAATAGGGTCAGATATCTCTATGTAAATATACTTCGATTAGAGTATTTTAGCGATTAATTTCTTGTGCATTTTAGTTGTCTTCCTATTCTTCGAGAGCTCCAACCCTGTAAGGGAGTTCTCCACATGAATGACCAAAGGAGTGGGGATTTCCCTTCTCCCTTGGCCAAGAATTTATCGCTTACTTAGTGTAGCTTTACTGCTTTCGATTACAGCTTTGTAGAACTAATATTTCCAGCTTTGTTAGTAAATAATGAAATATCATTCAGTTTTTTACCTCTATTTCTTTCACATTTTCTTCACACTTATATAAACCTGGATTTCTAAAGAATCTCATTTAACTGGTTTAGAGCATGAGAAGGATTAATTATCTAAGCCTTGTCTTTTGCCAAAAGTGTTTTCAATGTAGTTCAATGTAGTTAAGTATGCGGGAGCCTTGTCAACCTGCTTAACTACTGTTTTGAATTCAATTTTGATTAAAAAGAGGTAACAGAAGGGTAAAGCCACTAATGAGACAGAAGTTGGGATAATTCACGGGGCATAGACGGTGGTCTACTAGGTCACAGAAACTTCTAGTGACAGTAGGGTTTCTTTCTTATAATATTCCATTTATGAGTGTCATTGAAGTCTTGTTGTAAATCTCTTAAGGTATATTCCAGTGATAAGAATTCTTTATAATTTGGTTTATATATTTACATCATCTCCTTCCACCGCTTCCGTATTATGCATCTACCTCCTTTAATACACTTACACCGCTCGCTCATTACATCCAGGAAAACCTAGCCATTAAGTAACGCACAGTTCAGAAACAACACATCTCCCTCACTCTCCACCGCTTACATATATACATATATAATGTGTCATCCGCTCATGTCTCGTTCATTCTATCATCGATGGCATTTCACCGCTCGCCTCCGCTCAACTTGTCTTCCCTTGTTTTTATCGTTTTTACTTACTGCTTTTCAAAGAGTAGAAATCTGGATCCGCTACAGAGCTGGTCCTTTTATTGCATTTTTTGCCGCTTTCTCAAGATCTACACTTGATTCGATATTCATGACTTAAAATCTCTGTATTCGACCTGGAAACTCACTAGTAAAAATAGTATAAATAAGGCAAATTTGCCTATAACTCCTTTGTGGTTTCGAAACTTGGCGTAAATTCCCCATCTACTTTAAAAATTGCATGACGTCCCCTTATACTTTAAAAAATGTTGCATGAAGTCACTTTGTGGTTTCGAAACTCAGCATAAATCCCCATTTTGCTTTAAAAAATTGCATGACGCTCACTTATACTTTAAAAAATATTGCATAAACCCCCTGTCATGCAAAACATATAGATAGAAAATCATCTTCTTATCACACGAGGAAAGTTTCATGGTGGTGGGGTTTCATGCAACGTTTTTTAAAGTATAAGGGGGTACCATGCAATTTTTAAAGTACAGGGAGATTTTACGCTGAATTTTGAAACCACAAGGGAGTTATAAGCAATTTTACCTATAAATAATTGTGATAACTACTCAGGGTCTACAACCACAATCTCTTACTATATCTGACCGCCTTCTATAGTTACTAACACCTTGATTTTCGAATATAAAAATTCCCTGTGAAAATATACAAATTACTTATCACCAACGATTTTTAGTTATTATGGGTATTCCGAATCAAAACTTACTATAATGGATCCATCGAGTGCTACAAGGCGCGTTTGGTAGCCAAAGGCTACACCCAACAGTATGGTATAGACTATGAAGAGACATTTGCCCCCGGTTGCTCGTCTCACTTCCGTTCGATGTCTTATCGCTATTGCTGCCGCTCGTCGGTGGCCCCTACACCAGCTCGATGTCAAGAATGCGTTCTTGCATGGTGATCTATCCGAGGATATCTATATGTCTTCTCCTTCTGGCTTTCCTACGTCTTCCAAGGTATGTAAACTTCGTCATGCCATGTATGGTTTGAAAGAGGCGCCTCGAGCTTGGTTTTTGAAATTTAGCTCTGCTCAGCTCCAGCTTGGCTTTACTTCCAGCGATCATGATTCTGCTCTCTTCCTTCGTCGTAGGTCAGCTGAAATTACTATTCTGCTACTTTATGTGGATGACATGATCATTACGGGAGATGATGCATCCGGTATCTCTGAGCTACAGGCTCATCTATACCGCCACTTTGAGATGAAGAGCTTAGGGTCTCTTCGGTACTTCCTAGGACTTGAGATCTCCAACACCTCCGACGGATATTATCTCTTTCAAGCCAAGTATGCCCGACCTTTTGTCTAGTGCCGGTCTTACTGACTCCAAGACTGCCCCTACGCCTCTTGATTCTGACTGTCGTCTTACTCCGATGGACAGCGTCCTCCTCGATGGTCCTACTCTGTATCGTCAGCTGGTGGGAAGTCTGATCTACCTAACTGTCACTCGACCGGATATTATTGCCTATGCCGTCCATATCGTCAGTCAATTTATGTCTGCTCCTCGGACGACTCATCATTCTGCTGTTCTATGGATTCTTCAGTACATCAAAGGTAATTTCCTCCATGGGCTTCATTATTCAGCTCGTTTCTCCTTAGTTTTGACCGGGTATTCTAACGTTGATTAGGCGGGAGATCCCTCTGATCGCTGCTCAACCACCGGGTTTTGCTTCTTCCTTGGTGACTCGTTTATTTCGTGGCGCAGGAAAAAACAGACGGTTGTCTCCCGGTCCAGTGCAGAGTCCGAATATAAAGCTCTTGCCGACACCACTGCCGAGCTTCTATGGCTTCGTTGGCTGCTGGCTGATCTCGGAGTGCCTCAATCCTCTGCCACTATTATTTATTACGACAATCAGAGTGCCATGAAGATTTCGACGAATAATGTCTTCCACGAGCGTATGAAGCATATTGAGATCGATTGTCACCTTGTACGTCATTATGTTACTCATGGCAACATCTCTTTGTCTCTCATTCCTTCTACTGATCAGACTACCGACGGTTTCACTAAGGCTCATCTTCCCCGCTCTTTTCAGTCATTGTTGAGCAAACTCAAGTTGGATTCAACCGTTCCACCTTAAATTTGAAGGGGAATATTGATATGTATATTGATATATATTGTATGTATTTAGATATATATATCCCTACTTAATATATCTCTTGTATATATATATAACATTGTACCCTAATTATAGCGTGTGAAATCCAATTTATTCCATTAATTCTAACAACTTTAAATTAATAAAAAACATGCATGGTTAATTAAAAAAAGAAAAACAAAAATAGCTCTTCAGTCAAAGTCCCCATCATCCAGAGTGTGTTATTTGATTATATATATATATATATAAATATATGTGAAGATTAGTGCGGAATTTTCAGAAACATATCTATTAATTTATAAGTGATTATTTGCCCCCCTCCGCTATTACACAATATATATATATATATATATATATATATATATATATAATATCCACTACTGATTCCCTGTTTCACTTTTGCTGTTGATTTCAGAAATACACTTTAATTTGGGAAACAAAAATCAAGTTTATATGAAGTTTGTAAAAGATTATTAGCTAATTAAATTCACATGTAGGCGTCTAGTGTGTGTAATAAATGCCCTTGAGAAATTCATCGCAAATATTTATATACACATTTATTTATACATTATGCATGTGTGTATACTAGTAAGGTGTAGATTTTTATTTTTTTATTTTTAATTTTTACTTTTTTAATAATAATAATAATAATAATAATAATAATAATAATATATGTCTTGGACAAAATTTATTATGGAATCAAAAGGCACACATGCTGATTTACAGCATCAATTTTTAACTATGACGTGGTTTACTTATAGAAACACTGTTTAATAATTATATCATAATTTCTAATACAAGTACAGATCGCATTTCTTTTTATCAAACTATAGCTTTGCTAAATATTATACGTGTGTTCTTTGTATTATAAGTACTTTAGTTTTATTATTTTTAAGTGAAATAAATATTGAATTGAATATTTTATATAAAATTTAAATATATTTTCATTAAAAAAAAAAGAAAAGATGAGTTTCCATATTAAAGAAATAAATTAATAATGAAGCTATAAAAATAAAAAATAAAAAATAAAAAAAAACACGGAACCTATATGTATAGATGTATGTATGTGAAATATCTTCATAAGGCTAAAATAAATGCGTAATTGAAGAGTAGTATAATTGCATTGATTAACAGGATAATTAATTAGAGGAGATGCCCTCCATTTTCATCTGTTTCAATACCCTAGATTATAAACACTATGTATCTAATTAAGTATGAGTTCACGACTTCAATCCTTTATTTTAATGTTCTCTACCGTATCGTATAAGTTGGTTTAAATAATTTATGCTTATATTACTGATTTTTATAAATGACTAAATTATATTCATACTAAACAACTATTACGATTTTTATTTAACAAAAATTCTACTAATGTTCTATTTAAATAAGATAAAAGTAACAATGAAAGAATATATAACTTAACGACGAATCGTAAATAATTTTAGATGTCTATTTCGAACTCCATGAATGTGCTAGAATTCGATTTGACTATTGTTTATCAATTTACACTTTGATATTGTAAAATATATTCTAACTCAAAATCGGGCGAGAAATATAAAAGACCCGATTCAACCTAACATTCGAGTATAGTTCCATCCATTTCAAGTTCCATGTGACTTCATTCCCTCCTTTGGACGTGATCCAATAATGTTATCTTGGTCTCACACTAACTAACTAGGTAAGTAACATAAATCATTTGATTTCATCTATCGTTTATTCTACAATCTAATCACTGTTTTTACAAGTTTCAAAATTACCATCTCATTTGAACTCAACCCCTCCAACTGTTATATAGATGGCAGGTGTCCGATGTCTCTAACTCTTGTAAGTTTTGGTTGTTGCAGATTTCACAACTTCTCCATTCTCTGGTTTCATCGAAGTAAGTTATATCTCATTGTATTTTAATTGAAGAGAAACTATGTTTATTAATGTTAAAAATCTTCCATTCTTGGTATTGAGCCTATATCAATTGTCCAACTATCCACTTTGGTTCAACGAACATTGGAGGAGTTGGACAAAAAATCACTCGAGGAAATGTCTTAGGCCCAATTCAATTGATTCGCCGAAACACTTCTATATGTAAAGGAATTGCATCTAACGAATGATCAATTAAGGACAATATTGGATGAAGCCATTATTAGGGATGACAATGGATCCGGATAGACTCAAGATCCAATCCAGACACGGCCTATTTATTTGGGGTTGGGTCCAATTATTCAGATATATGTAATACTTGAGCTTGCTCCATTAAGCTCCGCATCCACACAGCTTGACAAGCACTTAATGAGGTTGCAATGTACTCAGCTTCACACGTGGAAAGTGTTACAACTGGCTGTTTTTTCGAAGACCATGAGCATACGGTGTCACCATACATGAAACAGTAGCCTGTAGTACTTTTCTATCATCCATATCACCACCCCAATCACTGTCCAAGTAGCCCACAAGAGTATGATTTCCCCTTGAAGAATAAAATAATCCATACTCGTAAGTTCCTTTTATGTACCTTAAGATCCTTTTTGCCACCTGCAGATGAGGTTGTCGAGGTACCTCAAGAAACCTGCTGACTAGGCCGACTGCATACGAGATGTCTGGTCTAGTATATGTGAGGTATCGCAAGCTTCCTACAAGCTTTCGAAAGTCTGTTGAATCAACGTGGTTATCTTCTCCATTCTTTGATAACCTCGTACCGACTTCGATCGGGGTTCTTGTTAGGTTGCAGTCGTTCATCCCAAACTTCTTTAAAATCTCTAGAGCATGCTTTCGCTGAGAGATAAAGATTCCATCACTCCTTTGATCCACTTCCATTCCAAGAAAGTACGACATTAACCCGAGATCACTCACGTCAAATTCGTGCATAATAGACTCCGTGAAATCTTCAATTAATCCAATGTTGTTTCCTGTAACAATCAAATCATCCACATACAAGCACACTAATAAAGTGTCTCCAGACTCGTATGTTTTCACATATAAGTAGTGTTCCACATGACACTTAGTTAGGCCATTTTCAACAAAGAAAGAGTCAATCCTTTTATTCCATGCTCTTGGCGCTTGTTTGAGGCCGTATAGAGCTTTCTTTAATTTGTACACCTTTTCTTCACTGCCTTGCTTGAGAAAGCCTGGAGGTTGTTTGACGAACACCACTTCTTCAAGTGGCCCATTCAATAAGGCTGACTTTACATTCAACTGATGTATTTTCCATCGATTTTGAGCAGCTAATGAGAGTAAAGATTTGATTGTTTCAATTCGGGCAAATGGAGAAAATACCTCTTGATAGTCACATCCGTGTCGTTGCTCAAATCCTTTCACGACTAGTCGAGCTTTGTGTCTTTCAACCTCCCCGTTCGATTTCAATTTCGTCTTAAAGACCCACTTGACATCAATGGGTTTATAATTTGGTGGAAGATGCGTGAGTTCCCATGTTTCATTTCTTTCAATGGCATTCATGTCCTCTTTCATTGCACTCAGCCACTTGGGGTCTTGACTGGCCTCCTCAAATGTTAATGGATCATGCCCTGCAGCAAATGCATAGTGTACAAGTTCTCCATTAACATTTAACTTCATTATCGTTAGTTACCCCATAGTCACGTAGGTGTGCCGGTAAACGATGTTGCCTTCTTGGTCTCTCATCTACTGTTTGCGCCATTGAAGGATATTGTGCAGCAGGATGTGGATCATCTTCGTTGACATCTGAAGTATCATCTGAAATGTCACCCGAAATGTCAAATAGCATATTTGACGAAGTAGTTTTCTGATTTTCCAGGTTCCAATCCCATGCCTCCTCTTGCGCAAAAGTTACATCATGACTAACCATCACCTTCTTTGTTATAGGATTGAATAACTTGTATCCCCAATCTTTGTAGCCAATGAATATCGTCTTTTCAGCACGATCGTCCAGCTTGCTCCGTTTTTGGACAGGGATGTGTGCATAGGCAATGGCGCCAAACACTAGAAGATGTTTCACACTTCGCTTCCTTCCAGTCCAAGCCTCCATGGGAGTGATGTTAGGAGTTCCTTTTGTTGGAGATCTATTTAGAATATACACAACACAAGAAATAGCCTCTGCCCAGAATGAGTGTGGCACACATTTGCTTTTCATCAAACTCCTTGTCATGTCCATTATAGTTCGATTTTTACGTTCGACTATTCCGTTGTGTTGCAGAGTGTATGGGCATGTAATCTCATGCTTTATCCCCTGCTCTTCACAGAATTTCTTGAAGTTATTTGAGACATATTCACCTCCACCATCTGTTCGTAGGGTCTTAAGAGACCTGGCACTTTGTTTCTCAACATGCAATTTGAATTTCTTGAAACAATCAAGAACCTCAGATTTGCAATGTAAGAAATATACCCATATTTTTTTTTGTAAAATCATCAATGAAGGTCAAGTACTTGTTGTTACCATTTGACGCAACATTCATTGGACCACACATCGGAGTGGACAATCTCTAATGGATGGAAGGATCGGCTTTGCTGGCTATCCCCAAATGGCTTTCTGTGATGCTTCCCAATAGCACAAGCTTCACAAAGTTGAACAGACTTATTAATCTCAGGCAGCTCAGTAACCATTTGCTTTTGTGCAAGCAATCTTAAGCTTTGGAAGTTCAAATGACCAAATCGTAAATGCCACAACCAGGATTCATCATGTATAATAGTGTTTAAGCAGTGATGAATTCCCGTAGCAATGTCAACCCGAAACATACGATGTCTGGTCATAGATGCTTTAAGAATGCAAATGTCTTCTTTATCAAACATACTGAGTTGTTGATTGTAGAGATTAATAGCACACTCTCTCTCTCTAATAGTTGACCAACACTTAAGAGATTTGTCTTCATTTTTGGAACAAAGAACACATCTGATATAAACTTTTGATCTCCATTTTTCAATGTGATAAGGATTTCTCCTTTTCCCTCAACAGGTATGGCACTGTCATCTGCAAACTTAACTTTTGTAACAAATGACTCATCCATGTTAACAAATAGCTCCTTTTTTCCGCACATATGGTTACTGCATCCCGTGTCGAGGAACCAAGTTTGACAATTTGGAGTGTCAGTTTCAACAGTAACCATTAAGAGTGTATGCTTTGCATCATCATCATCATCATCTTGAGCATAATTAGCTTATTGTTCACTTTGCTTAGTTCTGCATTCGTTAGCATAGTGGCCAAATTTATGACAAGAAAAGCATTCAACAGATGATTTATCATACTTGCCTCGTCCAAATCCACGTCCTCGGCCTCGACTTCGACCACGGCCTTGATTTCTCCCATTTGGAGTTTGGTGTGAACCTGATCTCTCTTGGTTGTTGGTCTCCTCATCTCGTTTGGTGTAAGGACGACCGCCTTGTCCTCGTCTCTTAGGCCATCGGTATGTACCTCTTCTTGGTTCACCACTAAATTCACTTGTGGCTTGAAGAGCTTGTGCCGTCGATTTTTCAATCTCTTGTCCAGCCATGCGCTCTTCACGAGGATGTAATTTACCCGAGACTTTGTCTACGGTCAATGTCTCCAGATCTTGAGTTTCTTCAATAGTCACCACTATGTGCTCAAACTTTGGAGTGAGCGAACGCAGGATCTTTTCAACTTTCATCTGCTCTTTGCACTCATCGCCACAAAGTTTCGTTTCATTCGCTACAGAGAGCACCCGACCAATATAGGTTGTGACCGATTCATTTGCATCCATTTGCAAATTCTCGAATTGACGCCGTAGAGTCTGAAGTCTTACTTTCTTTACTCTGTCTGCACCTTGGTAGGTTGTCTTCAAGGTGTCCAAAGCTTCCTTCGCCGATTTTGCTGCTGTTATTTTCTCGAACACCTCATCATTTACGCCTTGATGAATCAGGTACAACGCCTTCTTGTCCTTTTTCTGTATATCACGGTGTGCAGTCCTCTGTGTGTCTGTCGCATTCTCAGCAGGACTTTGAACTCCATTTTCGAGTAGCAATTTGTGGTAGTCGAATAGAACCCTCATTTAGGTACTCCACCGAATATAGTTTTTCCCATCCATGATAGGAACAGACAGTGCTACAGAGGTCCCATTCATGACTGCTCTGATACCAGTGATAGAATAAAACAAAAGGAGTAAGGGGAATATGCAAGAAGTGTAAAAATGAATGAGATACGAAGGAAACAAATTGAATTTACCATTTTAACTTTAACTTCTGCATTACATAAGAATATATATATATATATATATATAAAGAGCAGACTAAATTGGACTAACAGTTATTCCTAAAAGCTGTGCAGAGTGGCACAAAAATAGCAACTACTTAATTGACTTATTCAAAATCTAATGAATAAATTATTCAATACCAATAATGAAATAATCAAAATTAAATCCAACAGACAGTACATCAGTAACACGATTATGTTTGAACGTCTTAATTCAATGGATGTTCAAATAACATGTTTTTTATTTGTGTAAGAACATAGCCGCATTATAGCAGGGGCATGCGTTAATTTGAATATGTGGATGTCATGTGTGACGGATTAGTGTTGGTTGTATGGCAACGGCTGTTTGTTTCATTCAATTCAAGTCAGGTGTCAATTCAAATTTCATTATATTTGCTAGCGCTTGTCATTGTTTTATTTAAAATATTATTATAATTGATTAAAAAATTGTTAGTTGAAATAAATTATAACGTGTCCTATCGAAAGGTTGTCATTTTTTATTTTCGTCTGTCCCAAAACAATGTTATAATTTCCTACTTAGGGTGTGTTTGTTTGGGGGTTTGGATTTTGGATTGGGACTTGAATAGTAAAAATTTTGAATTTCAATAGTTGTATGATGTGATATAAATAGAGTTTGATGTGATGTTTTGAATGTAAAATTGATTTTTAGTATAATATAAAAAATGAAAAATAGGTATTTGATTTGATGTTTTTGGGGGAAAAAATTGGATGAATAGTGGAAATCCTCCAAAATCCTTCAAACAAACACACCCTAAACATAATAAATACCTTTTCAATTTACATTATATTACACAAATGTCATTAATTTTATATTACACAATACTAACAGGGGTATTTTCGTTATTTTCACTGCAATTCATTATAATACTAATATTAAAAAATCTACGTGCAAAAAAATAAACGTCACCCTTGTTCCGGACAGAAAGTATTTAGTTTTTAATAAGATCAAAAATGAATTTCTTTTTTTTTTTTTTTTTTGTCTTAAAAAACTTATATAAATTATACGAATAATTTTTTTCTTAAAATTTGAAAATATTCAATCTGAATTTTTAAAAACCTTTAAAATATTGAGGCATTGAATACTAATTTAAAATTTAAAAAAAAAAATCAAAATATTCAACCATTCATAGATTTTATATAATTCTTTTATAAAAATATGAACAAATTATACTAAGTAAAATTTATTTTATTATCAAATATTTCAATAGATTCTCAAAACTTAAAAAAATAATAATAATAAATACCTTATTATTTATCTATATCACTAATAATTATTTTTTAATATGTATTTATTATTGTAATAAAAATAATTCCTTATGTAAGTGAAAAAAAAAAAAAATCAGATATGAATAAATAGATTACAAATATTTTAAAATTTGATACGTTAGAAATAACATAAAAATATTATGTATAGATATATATTTAAAATAGCATACTAGACTTATTTAAATAGTTTGACTCGCGTGTTATATTTCGAAATCCCCGGTGTTTATTATGATTTCGAATTTAAATTTCAGTCTATATTTATTTATATATTTACTTTATACTCTTTTATTTCTATTTTAATATATTTAAAAATTGCTAATTATCATTTCAATTCTATTTTACACATATGTTTACTTATTTTTGTAAAAAACTATATAATAATGTACTTTTGGAACTTATAGATTTTTTATATATTTTTTTTTAAATCTTTTTTTTTTAAGTTAAAAAAAAAAAAAATCTAATAAAATTTAAATGAACAGCCTCAAATCTTAAACCAATTTTGCGCAGATACAATTTTGCTATTGGACTGGATCACGGACAACTCAGTGGATCCTTTTTCACGGGCCGCACTATTAATATTGAGTACAAAATCGCAGTACTAAGTAACAGGTACGATCAAATGGATAAGAAGTGAACCACCGCAAGCCATGGCTGCCGGCGGCTGAAGAGCCCTAATAGATTGACAGACGGTAAATCTTCCCTTCTCTTCGCCCTTCTCCCCCGATCGATGTCTCTTCCTCCTCACTAAGCTTTTAGTTTCTTGGGATTTAATCCGTGATTGCGTTCGACCCCCCTTCCCATTCCCATGGAGTTCGGGGTTCCCACAAGGCAAACTCATCGACATATCTGCTGTTTTGATAAGCAAACCCCCTGTCTTCTTCATAAAGAAAGAATATTTAGCCGTTTTGACTCTCCTTGTGCCGGCGTGAAGAAGCATTGGACCAGGAGGCCGAGGCGGTGGCCGGGCGTGAAGGTTTCGGCCGTTTCCGCGGCCGAGACCTTTGGCACGAATGGGAGGCTAAGGCTGTCGTCGGCGAAGGGGCCGGGGCCGGGGCCAGGGAATTCATCTCGCAGTTTCGAGGAATTTGAGAGCAACAACTACCTCCGTAGGTTGGTTCGGAATGGGGAGCTGGAGGAAGGGTTTAAGCATCTGGAGAGCATGGTGTCCCGCGGGGACATTCCGGACATCATCCCCTGCACCAGCATGATTCGGGGGTTCTGCAGGGTCGGCAAGACCAGGAAGGCCACGCGGGTGATGAGCATCCTGGAGGACTCCGGGGCGGTGCCCGACGTCATAACCTACAACGTGCTCATCAGCGGCTACTGCAAGTCCGGGGAGATTCAGAACGCGCTGAAGGTCCTGGAGCGGATGAGCGTGGCGCCCGACGTGGTCACCTACAACACCATCATACGCACGCTCTGCGACGGCGGCAAGCTGAGGCAGGCCATGGAGATCCTTGACCAGCAGCTGCGCGAGGAGTGCTACCCGGACGTGATCACCTACACCATCCTCATCGAGGCCACGTGCAAGGAGGGCGGGGTGGGGCAGGCCATGAAGCTCCTGGATGAGATGAGGAGCCGGGGCTGTAAGCCCGACGTGGTCACCTACAACGTCCTCATCAATGGGATCTGCAGGGAAGGCCGGCTGGATGAGGCGGTCGGGTTCCTCAACACCACGATGCCGTCGTACGGCTGCCAGCCCAATGTGATCACGCACAACATCATCCTGCGCAGCATGTGCAGCGCTGGGAGGTGGGCCGACGCCGAGAAGCTGCTGGCCGAGATGCTCAGGAAGGGCTGCTCTCCGAGCGTCGTGACCTTCAACATCCTGATCAACTTCCTGTGCAGGAAAGGGATGCTGGGCAGAGCGATCGACATCCTGGAGAAGATGCCCAGGTACGGGTGCAAACCCAACTCCCTGAGCTACAACCCGCTGCTGCACGGCTTCTGCAAGGAGAAGAAAATGGACAGGGCGATCGAGTACCTGGAGCTGATGGTCTCCCGGGGCTGCTACCCGGACATCGTGACGTACAACACGCTGCTCACGGCGCTGTGCAAGGATGGGAAGGTCGACATGGCGCTCGACATCCTTAACCAGCTCAGCAGCAGAGGCTGCTCCCCTGTGCTGATCACCTACAACACGGTCATCGACGGGCTCTCGAAGATGGGGAAGACCGAATGCGCCATCCAACTGTTGTCGGAGATGCAGGACAGGGGCGGCCTCAAGCCCGACATCATCACCTACTCCTCACTCGTGGGAGGCCTCAGCCGAGAAGGGAAGATCGAAGAGGCGATCCGATTCTTCAAGGACTTGGAAGGCTCCGGGATCAGGCCTAACGCCAACATCTACAACTCCATCATGCTGGGGCTCTGCAAGGCGCGGCAGACGGACCGCGCGATCGATTTCCTGGCCTACATGGTCTCGAAAGGAGGGTGCAAGCCCACTGAGTCCACGTACACGATTCTCGTGGAAGGCCTGGCTTACGAAGGTCACACGAAGGAGGCTCTGGAGCTGTTGAATGAGCTGTGCTCGCGGGGGGTTGTGAAGAGAAGTTCGGCTGAACAGGTGGTGGACAAATTGTAGTTTGATGACCAGCGATGCATCCATCTAATCTCAGTTTTGGTAGAGAATCGAAACAATATAAAACCCAGTTTATAGTGGTTGGCTGGCTGGCGCTAAGATTGTTTTGTTGTGTCAAACTTACTGACTGCGCGCCCACACACTTGCTTGCTGGCACTTGATGATTTGGAGCATGATTCTTATTATTCTTACTATAGGGTTTGGGTCCGTCTCTGAGTGTGTTAATTTTGAAATTCGGTTTGGCGGTTGTTCCAGATCGTTTTAGTTTGTGAGTTGTGGCGCTGGGGCAGACAGTATGGATGCATGGATCTGGCTTGAGTGCGTCCGAGATGAGATGTTAAAGACGGGAATTCGGAGTTGTAAACTTAAAATCAATTAATTATTAGTTGTAAGTAGAATAGGCCTTCATCCGAGGATCAATACCCAATAAGGCAAGGCACCATACTCTAATATCATATTAAGACCTTAAAATCAATTGGTTGTAAGTAGAGCATGGAATAGCCCTTCACCGTAGGAAAATTTCAACATCACATCCAACGAGGGAGTTAACATGAGAAGAGAGCGAGCATGTATGTGATTGTTGAGAATTGGGGGCTGATTAATATATTCACTGCTCCATTTTTGCCTCAGGGTGGAAAATTGTAGCATGACCAGACCAACCGGACCAGTTTATCAGCAGTTAATCCTCTGACAGAGGTATAGAAGAGAAGGCGCCTCCTGTCCAGTCTAGATAGAGATAGAGCAGTAGTTTCGTTTGTTCGCTTTTATCTTTATCCACACTCCTACAGGAATCAACTTCAAACATGTCAAAACAAGGTTCTATACACCCTAGGCACAAAAATATTGTCCATTTCAACGCATTGTTGTGGACCCAGACAAGAATTATATTAATAATTCTTAAGCCAAGTGTATGATTATGGAATAGATTTTGCAAATTAAAAACGCAGGACAAGTGGTGGATTCCAGCCAGCCAGCCATTCTTGCCGGCCAAAATTCAGACTCGCGCCCTATAATTCAGGGCAATCTCAGCCCTGTTTCAAAGAAATATAACATTTTATTCAAAACAAAACGCGTAAAAGAATCTCACCTTTTTAGGTGTATATGATACTATAATAATTCTTGGTGGCTGGGAAGTGGGAACAGGATTGATTACTCTGGAATTGGAATGCATTACACTACCTACACGGTTTGCTAAATTTTCTAACAACTTCAATCTAGGTGTGAAGCGGAAATGGAATACGATTTATGAAACTATAGGATAGATGCCAGATGACCAATTCAATTCAATTCACAAGTAAAAACAAAAAGGAGAGATATAATGAATGGTTGCAGCAGCAGCATGACGACAATGATGAAGGTGGAGGTGAAGGTGAAGGTGCTGCTGGTGGTGGTCCGTCCTACTTGGTTCACCGGAACCCCTGATCAGATCAGACATCAGACATCAGATATCAGATCAGCTAAGCAGCATAAATTAGTAAATGAATTAATCAAACTAGATCGGGTAGGGTACCGCAGTCCCGGGTGGAATTGGAATCGGAATGGGCGCAGATGCAGAGGAAGCCCCTGGTGTCGACGTCGAAGCCGCAGGTGCCCCCGGAGTTGGCGCAGCGGTCGCAGCCGAGGTCCGGCACACTGTAGCTCAGCCTCATGCCGTAGAGCCAGTCCAGCGCCCCGATGCCCCGCAGGCCGTCCGCGTTGTAGACGCTGGTGTAGTGGGTGCAGTCCAGGATGCTCATGCTCATCATCCGCACCGTGTCGTACCGCGTGAAGCAGCACGGCGGCGGCGCGCGGGTGCTGCTGCCGTTGGCGCTCGGGGATGAATATGAGAAGAGGAAGCGCTTGAAGGAGGTGCAGCTGGCGTAGAGCTCGTCGCAGGAGTGGCCGGAGAAGTTGAAGCAGAGGGAGCTGTAGTGGTTGAGCACCGGGGAGTCGAGGGAGCAGTTGATGAGCGCGAAGACGGTGTCGGGGGAAGGGGGCACGGTGGCCCACTGGATGTCAGTCATGAGGAAGTCGTGGCGGGGCTGCAGGATGGAGCAGGTGGTCATGGAGGGGTCGAACACCGTCAGGGTCCTCCGGCTGTAGTCGATGCTCTGGATCTTGTAGCTGCCGGAGGGGGTGACGAAGAAGAGGTCGGAGCCGGAGCAGTTGAGCATAGGGCGGAAGAGGGCGGCGCCGCAGCCGTCGTCGATGCCGAAGGGGTATCTGATGGGAATGTTGTTGCAGAAGGGGCGGCACACCGAAGCAGCAGCAGCGAAATGCAGCAGGAGGAGGAATGATACTAGCAGTAAAAGTAATACTCTGAGAGTGAGAGTGAGAGTGCTGCTGCGAGTGGCCATGATGAGGTTGAACAAGTTTGAAGGAGGAGGAGGAGGAGCGACTCACTCACTCACGCACTCACCGAGAATGGACCATTATTATATTATAATAATACCTCATTCTTGCATGCATACATTTACATACTATGCTATACTATACTATGCTGCCTCTCGGATTTCTATTTCTATTTCTATTTCTATTTCGATTTCTGGCTGGGATGGCACTAACAATGCAATGCATCTATCGATCGATCTCACTGGCGCGCATCCGCCCCGCACTGCCCTACCCTGCCCTGCCCTGCCCTGCCCTGCTGCTTTTGACAAAGGAATTGCGCCTGTATGTATGTGTATTACTACTATAGTATTTATCTTAGGGATTCGGAAGATTGATTGATTGATTGATTGAGTGCACCTACCGAGCAAATTTGAATTGTTGCAAACATGGAAGCTTTATTATTATTATTATTATTAGGAGTGTAGTAGTAGCAGCAGCAGCGGTGGTGTGTGCTTCTTCTTACCTTTTTGACCCGGAGGCAGCAGCAACTAGGAGATGATGAGAACATGTATGCATCACCATCACCATCGCCTTGGAATGGGGAATAATCAGCAGCAGCAGCAACAACAACCAACCAACAGGGTCAATCATAATATAATGCTGGATTGGCTGGTGGGTCCGTGTGAGTGTGAGTGTGACATGACAGACTCACTCGACCCAATCTCTTTCCACGCCCACGCCCACGCCCAGGGACAGGGATTTCTTCTTCTCATATGAACCGATCAGATAATAATAGTATTACGCATTAAACTGATTGTCTTTAATGGTCCGTCCACTTGGTGATCAGAGGGAGTGGTTATATCAATGTTGTCATATGGAGTAATATTTGTGACTCCATACTTAGAAACTGCCCTTTATGCAACAGAAGATCAGATCAGCAACTCCTCAAAAGAAGCTAAGAATAACATTACAGATTTCTGAGCATACCTTCGCAACAACTATCGCAATAACTCCACATACAATCAGAAAAAAATGAACTATTGTAATATTAGTATAAGATTAGCCAATAAAAATACTAATTATTCCTACCGTTAACTACTATTTTATATATTGTATATAATATATATAGTGGATATATATAGATGTATGTGTGTAATCGTGTGTGAATATATAAATATATGTATGTGTATAATATTATATATATATATATATGTTTGTATAGTTTATGTAATGATGATGTTGATATATATAAATAAATGAGAGAGATAGATAGGGAGAGCGATTAATGAGTAGGGATACGTATATATCTTCCTTCTTCATCCAGTACAAATTACCTATATATATAGGCAAGTAAACATTGAATTTTGAGGACATAAGACAGCCACACAATTATCGAATAAGATTATATTACGCGTTCTATTTTAACTGCATCCACATTATCGCGTACAAGCATGTACGTGTATGACACTCCCCCTTGGATGCTATTATAAAAGAATGTGCATCGTTAAAACCTTATTAAGAAAAAACCCAGTGGGACAAGAAATCCTAATGAAGGAAAAATAGTACAACATTCTTATATCAATTCGCTTCCCCTGATCTGAGCATTATTTGAGATCCCTGAACCGACGCATTCCAATTTTCTTCACCAATTTTTCAAATGTTGTCGTCGGCAATGCCTTGGTTAATATATCCGCTAAATTATTATCGGATCGAATTTGTTGCACATCAATTTCACCATTCTGCTGAAGGTAATGAGTGAAAAAGAATTTTGGTGAAATATGTTTTGTTCTATCTCCTTTAATATAACCCCCTTTCAATTGGGTTATACAAGCCGTATTATCTTCATATAATGTAGTTGGGAAAATTTTATCGTCAGGTATTAACCCGCAATTTTTCAAAATATGTTGAGCCATTGACCTCAACCAAACACATTCTCGACTAGCTTCATGTATTGCCAATATTTCAGCATGATTTGAAGAAGTGGCAGTTAAAGTTTGTTTTATCGATCTCCAGGAGATCACAGTTTCGCCACAAGTAAATATGTAGCCAGTTTGTAACTTGGCTTTATGAGGATCAGATAAATATCCTGCATCGGCAAAACCAATCAATTCATGTCGAGAATATTTCGAGTAAAATAACCCGAGATCAATTATTCCTTGGAGATAGTGAAAAATGTGTTTAATCCCATTCCAATGTCGTCGAGTAGGCGATGAACTGAATCTTGCCAATAAATTTACAGCAAATGATATATCAGGTCGGGTGCTATTAGCAAGATACATCAATGCGCCTATAGCACTCATATATGACACTTCTGGGCCAAGTGTTTCTTCGTTTTCCTCTTTTGGTCTAAAAGGATCATTTGCTGGATCGAGTGCTCTGACGATCATTGGGGTACTTAGCGAATGTGATTTATCCATCAGGAATTGTTTCAGTACCCTTTTGGTATAATTTGATTGGTGGATAAAGATTTCACTTTCCAAGTGCTCAATTTGCAAACCAAGGCAAAACTTAGTTTTTCCAAAATCTTTGATCTCAAACTCCTTTTTCAGATATTCAGCAGCTTTCTGGATTTCATTAGGAGTTCCAATTAAATTGAGATCATCGACATATACAGCGATGATTACAAATTCAGACCCATTTTTCTTTATAAAAACACATGGATGGATAGGGTCATTTATATAACCTTTTTTGGTTAAGCTTTCGCTGAGACGATTGTACCACATTCGGCCTGATTGCTTGAGCCCGTACAAAGATTTTTGTAATTTGATGGAATATGACTCTTTTGGCTTTGATTTGAATGATTCAGGTATATTAATCCCTTCTGGGATTGACATCATTGTCTAAGAAGCCATAAAGATAGACAGTAACCACATCCATTAATCGCATATCAAGATTATTGTGTACTGCTAGGCTCACCAGATACCTGAATGTTATTCCATCCATGACCGGCGAATATGTTTCTCCAAAATCAATACCCGGTCTCTGGGAAAAACCCTGGGCTACAAGCCTCGCTTTATATCTTGTGATATCATTATTTTTAGTTCTTTTTCTCACAAACACCCATCTCTAACCAACAGGTTTCACATTTTCCGGTGTTTGGACTATAGAGCCGAATACTTGCCGTTTTTTCAATGAGTCCAATTCAGACTTAATTGCGTCTTTCTATTTTGCCCAATCATCTCTTTGCCGACATTCATCAACTGATTTTGGTTCATAATCCTCGTCATCTTTCATTATATCGAGTGCTATAGAATATGCAAATGCATTATCAATATTTGTTTTCTTTATGTTCCAATATTTTCCACTGGTGGTATAGTTAACAGAAGTTTCAATAACTTCATCATCACTTTCATCAGAATTTTTAGTATCAACCTCTTCAGGGGTTGTACTGACCTTTTCAGGTATCTGATCATTGTTGATCTCTTCACCAGTATTTACAATTTTCTTCTTTCGTGGATTCTTGTCCTTGGAACCCAATGGTCTACCACGTTTTATGCGGGCAGTATGCTCATTAGCACTCGGCATTTTCCCTTCTGGGATTTTTATTTTAGCCGGTGCATTTTCTGCTGCAATATATGATTTCGTAACTCTGGCAACATCATTAAAAGCATCAGGCAATTGATTTGCAATTTTCTGTAAATACACAATTCTTTGAACTTTAAGTTCACTATGTTTCATACGAGGATCAAATTCAAGTGGTGTTTTCCACAAAATTTCTTTTTTCAGTTGATTATTGTCTCTCCCTAATGTCGGGAAATGAGATACATCAAAATGACAATCTGCAAACCTCGCAGTGAATAAATCACCCCGTTGTTGGTTCAAGATATTTTGCAATCGAGGGTGATTCATACCCGACATATATACCCAACCTTCTTTGAGGTCTCATTTTCGTGCGTTGAGGTGGCGCAATTGGAACATAAACAACACACCCAAATATTCGCATGTGAGATATATTTGGTATTTTTCCAGAAACCAATTGAGTGGGGGAATAACAGTGATAACTTGTCGGCATTATTTTCACGAAGGCTGCTGCATGCAATATAGCATGTCCCCAACATGATACAGGAAGTTTAGACCTCATCAATAATAGTCTAGCAATTAATTGCAATCTTTTGATAAGAGATTCAGCCAGGCCATTTTGCGTATGTACATAGGGAACAGGATGTTCCACGGTAATCCCAATTGACATGCAGTAATCATCAAATGTATGTGATGAATACTCTCCAGCATTATCTAGACGTATTTTCTTTATCGGGTGATCTGAAAATTGTGCTCGCAATTTAATTATTTGTGCAAGTAGTCTAGCAAAAGCTAGATTGCGAGTAGATAACAGACATATGTGTGACCATCGCGTCGACGCGTCAATTAGTACCATAAAGTACTTGAAAGGCCCAGTGGTCCACAAATATCACCCTGAATTCTTTCCAGAAAAGCTGGGGATTCAAATCCAACCTTTGTTGGAGATGGCCTGATTATTAACTTCCCTTGGGAACAAGCAGCACAAGCAAATTCATTCGGACTCAAAATATTTTTCTTTTCCAATGAGTGGCCATTTGAATTTTCAATAATTCGCCTCAGCATTACATTGCCAGGATACCCAAGTCGATCGTGCCAAGTTTTAAATTCGCTAGTAGCCATTTGTTCTACTAGGTGATATGTTTCAATGGCACTGATTTTTGAGTAATATAAGCCGGAAGAAAATGATGGCAATTTTTCTTTCACAATTGTTTTGCCATTCACAATCTGAGTTATCAGAAGATATTCATTTTCTGTCTCATTCAATGTTTCAATGTGATACCCATTTTTCCGAATATCACTGAAGCTCAGTAAATTCCTTCGAGCTTTGCTCGAGAACAAGGCATTTTCAATTGCCATTTTTGTCCCTTTTGGGAGATATACAATAGCTTTTCCTAAGCCTTCAATCATTTTCGATGCACCACTGATAGTAACAATTGTGTTCTTTCCCATATTAAGATGGGAGAAATAACTTTTATTTTTCAGAATGTTGTGAGTTGTAGCACTGTCGATAAGGCAGATGTTGTCATCGGCTCCAAAATATTTGGCACCCATATCTTTGCAAGAAGGTAAAAATAATAAAAGACATGTATTAGTAACATAATCAAAATAGACTTATATTATAGGGGGTAATACAAAAAGTGGGGCAAAAAA
Organism: Andrographis paniculata; assembly: GCF_009805555.1. NCBI lineage: Eukaryota > Viridiplantae > Streptophyta > Magnoliopsida > Lamiales > Acanthaceae > Andrographis > Andrographis paniculata. Next base: position 93,575 of record NW_026137613.1, read on the forward strand.
CATCAAAATAACAAAATAGATACAACAATATTTTATCATTTAACATCATCAGCTATGTCAAGCAGATCATCGGCATCCAGGTGCGTGATATTTCATTCATCATATCGTCAAATGTGTCATCGTGGGCAGTGTGATTTGTTTCGGGGGCAATCCTTCCCTGTCTTTCTTTTGAAGCCCGATACAGTTCAGCCAAGTGACTGGCTATGCGACAAACGTAGGCCTAATGGCCTTTGATTCCACACCGGGTGCATTCCTCGTCATTATTTCTGTTTCTCCCGGTGTTGATCCTCTGTTGAGGTCTGTACGGCCTTCTGTCATTATAATGCCGATTTGGCACATATCGGGGTCTGTTTTGATAATTATTATGACTGTATGCGTTTGCCCGGCCCCGTCCGCGATTCTGATTTCGATCGCGATCAATTCGCTGATTTCTTACTTGCCCACGACCACGCACCGGATTTGCCGGTTGTATTGCATTTGCCTCTGGAAATGGATTTGCACCTGTCGGCCGAGATTCGTGATTTTTCAACAGCAATTCATTATTTTGTTCGGCCACAAAAAGGCAGGTGATTAGCTCAGAATATTTCTAGAAGCCTCTTTCGCGATACTGCTGCTGCAAAACCATGTTAGAGGCATGAAAAGTGGATAAAGTTTTCTCCATCATATCAGATTCATATACATTTTCGCCACAGTGGCGCAGCTGTGATGCTATTTTAAACATGGCAGAATTATATTCTTGGACTATTTTAAAGTCCTAAAGCTGTAGGCTTTGTCATTCGCTTTGTCCCCTTGGCAACAATGTCAGCCTCAAATGATCGTATCTTTCTTTCAATTTCTCCCACAATTCAAGTGGGGATTCCAGCGTGACATACTGCATTTTCAGTGGCTCATCGATGTGATGGCACAAAAAGATCATGGCCTTTGCACGATCTTGGCTCGGGGTGTTTTTATCCCGGGCAATAGTATTTTCCAAGCCCATTGATGCCAAATGCATTTTAACATCGCGAGCCCATACCATATAATTTTGGCCAGAAACGAGGAGAGGAAGAAATTTCTGTTTGGCAAGGTTAGTCATAATAAACAGATAAAATAATAAACAGATAAAATATGAAATATTACCTTACGGAAATTAAAATATATAATCGTGTTGATAACGTGTTGTAATATTAGTATAAGATTAGCCAATAAAAATATTAATTATTTTTATCGCTAATCACTATTTTATATATTGTATATAATATATATAGTGGGTATATATATAGATGTATGTGTGTAATTATGTGTGAATATATAAATATATGTATGTGTATAATATTATATATATGTATGTTTGTATAGTTTATGTAATGATGATGTTGATATATATAAATAAACGAGAGAGAGACAGATAGATAGGGATAGAGATTAATGAGTGGGGATATATATATATCTTCCTTTTTCATCCGGTACAAATTACCTCTATATATATGTAGTCAAGTAAACATTGAATTTTGAGAACATAAAACAGCCACACAATTATCGAATAAGATTACACTACGTGTTCTATTTTAACCGCATCCACATTATCGTGTACAAGGCATGTACATGTATAACAGGAATAACATTATGCATTTATCCGCGGCCACCTGAAAAACACAGGAAATGGATATTCATATGAATACGGTAAATTTAAATAGTGTATACCAACTGTTGTTAAGAAATATTGATACCAGGTTCAAAGTGCCACTAAAATTTTAATTCAAGAGAAAAAAATAGTGGTATTTGCATAATAATAAAAAAAAAAATAATTTTATAGTAATATAATTATCAATGGTAATAAAAATATTATTTTGAAATGAAAATGTTAGCATATTGTTTATATTTTGTCATTTGGAACCACCTATGCCTCTCTATATTTTTATATATATAAACATTGAAAAATATATATATAATAATAATAAACTAGAACTATTGAATTGAAATCAATGGAACATCCACTTTTTTCTTTTCATATCAAATTTATTACCAATTATCGCTAAAATACACTATGTCTTTTTAAATAATTACTAGTAGTTGAATGACTAGGATTAGAGATGATTCGGTATGGGCGAGGGAGTATGAAATAATTATAAATTAATACTCTCTCCATCTTACACATTTATTTTGTGAAATTTAAAAAATAATAATAATTTAATTACAGTGGCGGTTTAAAGTAATATAAAGATAATTTTATCATTTTTTATAAAAATAATAATATAATAGTAAAATAAAAATATTTATACAAAGTGTGAGATATTTTTAAAATAATCGATCTGTGATTAAAAAATTCAAAATTAAAAATATGTATATTTTGTGAATAGCAGGAGGAAGTATTGAATAGTAGTTGAATGACTAGAATTAGGAATAATTGGATGCTATATATCAAAAATATTAGATCATATTGTATATTATACCCAATTGGTTAAAAATTTATAGTGATATGGTAGCAAGAATTGAAGATGAATTGAAGTTTGAAAAGTTTGCTAAGCTCAGAAGTTTGCTTGGTGTTGGTCTCTTGAAAAATCAGAATTGAAGGAGAGTGCGAGAATAACAGAGAGATAAACAATCAATACAAGTAGTTAAGTTTCATAATAACAATAGTTGAAATTTCAATATTTAATTTAATTGCATAGCATAGCATGGGAGGATCTTTTGTTGGTATGGTAAATCCCGGCTGACGTTTGGTGATTTGTGTGGCTGCCTGGGGTACCTGGAACTGGAAGTTTACCCGAGGCACGTGACGTGACGTCAGCCGCATCACATGCAAGCAAGCCAGCCAGCCAGCCTCAACTGTACAGCTAAAGTATCAATCATTTGCTACCACGGAAATGACCAAAACGAATACTCGAATCAAATGATGCTCTGGAGTTTCAACAGAATGGTTTGTCACTGCTTATACATATAAATATATATATATATATGGAATGTATGTATGTAGTATGTATGTATGCATGCGTAGTAGTATGTATATATGAGAATTATCTGCACTCAAACAAACGTCTGAAGAGAGAGAGAGAGAGAGAGAGCAACACAATGAATCCCCCCATCAACAGCATGGCATCCTCAGGTCAGGTCAGTGTTTTCCGCTGCTGACGCCATCTCATCTGCTATCCGATTGCCATGGACGACCACACAAATCAAATGTTACACCTTTATCTGCAGTCAGGCAGGTAGTTACACACAAGCATAAATAATATCCACCACTGCATTGCATCTACACTACTAGTGCTCTTACTGGGCAGCAGTACGCCCTGCTTGCAGCTGCATTGCATGTTTTCTGTACATATCTTTCAGCACCTCCACCAATTCTTGGAATGACGGCCGCGACTTTGGCTCGCTGGGGAGTTCAACACAATCAATCAACACCACACACACACATGTCAGCCCATGTTTTACATTGATACCCACCCTGCAGACTGGGAATACAACCCCCACTACTACACTCTTAGCTTTAGCTTATCACCAACAAGTAGACAAACAAGTTACAAGTTTAACACGTACTCTTAAATGGCAAAACATATTCGCAAATGGCTTGGATAGAAATTTATACCACCGTAAGGCCCGGGAGAGAAGAAGAAAGAAGAAAAAAAATCATACACTAAAACTACCAAAAAATTTGATTTTTCCCTTAGCAGGCAGGTAGGTTCGCTCCAGGTGAGGAAAATACAGCAGACACATTTAAGAGTTGACATATCAAAACCTTGAATTCAAGGTGGACCCAACCAAAAGATTTATTTTTTTTTTAAGAAAAAAAAAAAACCGAGTTAAAAATAGGGGAGTAAACAATCATGGATAACAACCAACCTGCTGCAGCAACGTTCTATGAGAGAAGCCCACTGCGGATCAACATCCTCTGGAATCTCCAGCCGTTGATTCATGAAGCCCACAGCTCCAATAACCTGTCATGTCATGACCATACAGAAATGGACCATGCCCGCACCATAAGAATTGAATATTCTTCCACAAAAATTCATTTAACCAGAAAATCCACAGAACCTGCATAGCGTTGAGGTTATCCCATGGAACCTTTTGCGTGACAAGTTCCCAGAGAATTACTCCGTAGCTATATACATCAGCCCTGATCATCCCAAACAAGAAATCCAGATATTTCAGGGTTAGACAACTTGTTTCTCAAAAAAAAAATGCCGTTTAAATTGATTTATGCTATTAAGCTGGCCATACTTCTCGTCTGAAGGTTCATTGCGGAGAACTTCGGGAGCCATCCATTGAGGCTGAAATAATGGAATAAAGTAGAGGTTTAGGGAACTCCATTCATTTGAAGATAATGAACCAAAATCAGTTCCAGTAGTATGAGTTGCCAGTCACATACCGTTCCTTTGCCTGTCTTTGTTTGCAAGTAAGTTTCAAGTTTCAGACGAGAGAGACCAAAGTCACCAACCTGACCAGTATCACCATATTTGTTTTCAAGATATTGTAAGCTATTAAATAGTTCAATGCCAAAGAAGTAACCCAACCTTGACAGTCCAGTTCTTGTCAACAAGCAGATTCGAAGATTTTAAATCACGGTGAACAATAGGTGGACTGAAATGATGAAGATAACTCATACCACGGGCCTGTTTACATATGTCAAACAGCAACGTTAACTATCAACAGCCATGAGTAGAAAAATGGTAAGAGTTTACTGGAAGGAAAAATGAGTACGATATAACATATAGTGGCAACCGAAAAAATGTAGTTCACAGTTCCAAAGATTCATGACACTTCAATTTAATTTAGCAACTTACTACATCCAAAGCCATGTGAATTCGCCTTCTTTTTTCTAGTTTTGTGGGATTCCTCTGTAAGAATCGGAATAGACTCCCACTGAGCAAAAAGATAGATTCAAAATAGCATCAGCCACATACATATCCAACAGTATATATAGGCAGCATACAAGGAAGAAAATTTTTATATGAGGCAATCATAGGGGATGAAACATTATATCCGGGAAAGAAAAAACTCGCGAGATGGACTACTAAAGCACAAGGTGAGAGTGTACCGTGGAAGAAATTCCGTAACAATGCAAAGACGTTGAGGTGAAGTAACAGCACCCATGAAGAGGAGAATATTTGGATGGCGAAGTCTTTTCATAAGGGCCACCTTTTCAAAAAGACATGATAAGCAGAAGCATGACGAGGTGAAATACATATCCATTTATACATATCAGCGTTTGTTCTTCTTTATTCAATTTCTTATTTCCATTAGATGGGGAAAAAAATGCAGCAAACTTCATGCAAGTCTAAGCACCAAGACAGTTTGGACGGAAGATCATTATCAAAGTTCCATTAAGCTCCAAAACAAGCAGAATGGACTACAAAAGCAGCGCGCAGATATAATAACAATGAAATTTGTTTCGCTTAAAAATAAGTATGCAAATAAAACAGGACGCAATCATAGACGAATAACTGATTTCTTTGAGTCATGAATCATAGCATTTCGACTGGAGGCTAGAACTCATACTTTCACAATCAACTCAAGGGGGTGCATGTTAACGTGTAAAGACTTTAAAAAAAGAAAAAAAACGAAACACATACTGACCTCCTGTCGGAAGGAAAGTAAAACATCGTCCGAGTAATCTTGTTTCGGGAACGCCTTGACTGCAACATCCTGCAGATATATAGGAGAAGATGGAAAAATAAACTTCAAAGAAAGTATGAGGTGCAGGAGCACAAGCTTGCTCTGGGCGACAACCTACAGGTAATAATTTCAAAAACAAGCCCACATATAAGATTAATCACATTTCAACAAGCCTTATGTGGGCATAGAGCAATGGCCCGAACAATGTTTTAACTCCAATCAGAGGAACAACTACTCCCATGGTGACATTCTTTGAGTCATTTTCTCAATTGGGCGGCTGTATAGGAAATGAATGCTCTAACTATGGATATAATACCGAAAATAGACCAAAATTAAACAGAAGAGGCAAAGAACATACTGATCCAAACCACAGACCGTGATATACAGTTCCACATGAACCTGAACACAGAAATTCAAAGGAAAAAGTAAGGGGCGAAATAGATGATAATGACTCTGCAGCTTCCATAAGGAAACTTATGACAAACTTAGACCAAGTTTACATCAACAAAGAAACCTGAACGTCAAGCACAAACAACAAACCTGGTAGAAAAATTGATCATAACACACGCATCAGTAAAGCTTATAATAGGACAACATAGAGTCATAGAAGCAAAGGGAGCCGTGATGTCTTTGTTACTTTATAGTTCATTAACATGTTAATAATTGCTGATAAAACGAGTATGTATTCCCAATTTCAAAGTTTCCTTACGATCAAGATCCATGAGCAGTAAAGGGGAACCAGGAGGTGAAAACAAGCAAGCAAGCTTAAGGACCAAGACAGCCATCTGTAAGACTGAATGCACCAACCTTGTCCGATTTGTTCTCCAATAGTCATGTCTTCCCAAGTGATTTCGTAATCCAAGGTATCAATATCCGAATCAACTTTATTAAGAGCACCACTCCCTATGCTCCCGTAGCTACTGCTGCTGCTTGTGCTGTTAACATTAGCTGAAGAGGACCAAGAACCTGAAGCCTCAATATGAGCTGCACTATTGGCTTCTGACATGGCATGAATCTCTGATCTTAATGTTTCAGAATCACTCTTCCGCCCCTGCTCGTTCTCGTTCTCGATCTCAATCTCAATCTCCTGGTCATTCTGTGACCATGGCCATGCAAATCGAGAAGGCTTTAGCTCTGCTCCATCGCGTTGTTCACGCTCACGCTCACGTTCACGCTCACGTTCACGCTCGTTCCCTTTCCATGGCCATGTCAAACCAGTTTTACCAACCCAAGACTCGGCCTTGGAGGAAAGAATCTTAGAAATACCGGGCTTCCCTTCTCTCTCGTCGCCAGAATCTTGAGTAGTCCTACTTGGTGAATATCTCTCCGGGTTGCCGACACCAGGGGGCACGGGCACGGGCATGGGTATTCCAAAAGTAGGCCGGTGAGCATCTCCTCTGGGTGTACTGGCTCCGCTTGAGGCTGCATCGTCCTGCTGGTATTCCACAGCATCTGGAAAGCCTTGATTTGAGCGTTGGGCGTGGGCATGGGCGTCCCAAGCAAAATCATCACGATCTAAGCTCTCTGCGGGCCTCATTTTCGATTTCACCTTGTTGCTCACTTTAGAGGCCTATTTAATGGACCTAATTCAGTTAGTTATGGTCATTGAAAGGAAAGAATACAACACCATCAAATCAAATCAGATGAATACCGACCAAGATTGATATTTTGGAGGCTAATGCCACTTGCAGAGGCGGCTGCTGTTGCTGCTGCTGCTGCTGCTGCTGCTGATGGTGGTGGTGGTGGTGATGATGATGATCATTTCCGAGTTTGCTCGCAGCACGTCTCCTGGCCGGAGCAGGTGCACTAGCAGCAGTTCTGAGATCGGCAACAGCAGCAACAGCATTAGCAGGAGCGGGAAGAGGAGGCTCTGGCTTCCGAGAGGATGCAATGAGCTTAGGGCCCCTGAAAGGTTTGGAATCAGCCGCGACGCATATGACTCCAAGAAAAGTGCCAGCGTCGTCGTAGAGCGCGGTGTCGGTGGCGATGATGGAGAACCTGTCCCCCCATTTGTTCCTGACGGGGAACTGCCCCGTCCAGCTTTCCCCTCTGGACACGCGGCTCAGTATGTCATTGCCCGCAGAGATGAAGAGAGGATCCACCAGCAGCTCGAACACATCCCGACCCAGAGCTTCTGCTTCTGTATACCCATAGAGAGTCTCACAGCTTGGATTCCTGCACCCATCCATCCAATCAGATCAGATCAAATCAAATCAAATCACATCAAATCGATTTCTCAGCAGTAGCGGCATTAAATTGACTCCAGCAAGAGCAACAACAACAACAAGAAAAGCTCAACTGACCAGTAAACCAAGCGATTCTCCGTGTCCATTACATGCACTGCCTGCCCCATCGCCTCCAGTATATCCAAATACTGCCTGTCCGCAACACTAATGAATACCTCCTCCTCCTCCTCCTCCTCTTGCTCGTCGTCTTCTTCGACATTGGAGCCGTTGCCCCAGGAGTATCTGGTAGACGACGTCGCCGGATCCCTCCTCCATGGGGCCACGGCGTCTCCCCTGCTCGTCATCCACTTGGTGCGGTTAGTTTCAGAGGAGAGGAGCTTCGACATCTCTTGCTTCAAGTGCGCATGACCTTGCTCCAATTCATCAATCTTTTTCAGCAGCTGGTCTCGGGGCGGCAACCCAGGCGACGGAACCGGAGCTGCTCGTGCAGCTGCTCTACTCTCCATAAGTAAAGTAGAGTAGAGTAGATTAGGAAAACAATTTCTAAATCTTGGGAAACAAATTACTCAATCGAGCTGACTTCCATTCCCCGAAGACAGTACGACCCAGAAACCGAAGATGGGAAAATCTCTGCAATTGATCTTGCTGTCACACCCCCAGCCCGCCCTTTCCTGATTGATTGATAGATAGATGGATGGATTTCTCGAGATTGGATCGAGCTACTGGCGGTATCCGTATCGGTATTGCCAACCCAATGCTGTGTGCTTATGCTATGCTATGCTATGGTACGACCCTCTCCTCTTCCACGAAGATTTCTCCTGCTCTGCCGTTTCATACGCGATGATTCAGTGTATTAACAATACAAAATGCACACCCGATAAATATATTTTAATATTTTAATATATACTACTATGATTTATGAAGCCTTGATTTGAGATTTCTGACAACTAGTGCAAATTTTGGCTTTTTCCTCGCTTTTCGCTCTCTCTCTCAACCTATCTTGCTTTCTGTGAGGGTCGAGGGCGGTTCTCTGCTTTGTTTGCACTATAACTCATTCTTATTCTCGTTACGAACTCCACCTCCCAACCCAGCGCGTGTCCCACACGAATACCATGTAGGATTTGCGATTGGCACTACCAAAACTGTATTCAGCGTGGGGCGTCGCTCTCTCCTCTTCAGCTGCAGCCTTTTTTATTATTCTTTCCAGACATTAATAATAAGCAAATTACAACAAACTCCAATTTCCCACTTTTCCATTTTTTTCTAAATAATCGTCATATTATATTTTCTTTTTTCTTTTTTCTTTTCTATCTTTTATCTTACACATATAATCTAAGTGAGAAAAAAAACAAAATTTATTTTTGGATCTCATCATAAATCGCCTTAAACAATTTTATTCTCATTCATATAAAATTAATTAATTATAATGTTATCCGAGCCATGACACGAGGTGACACATTCATCCACGCTACTGCCCAAAAATATTAATCCGACACGACCGATACGAAATAATTAGGTTTGGATCAAATATTTCAACTCAATTATATATATGGATTGATACGAATCCGACACGATAATAAACTAATCGAATTATGATTGGGCTCTCAATCACATCAATCAATCATTCATAAATGTATTTACTTTATTTATTTACTTGCTCCCTCTCTACATGGAGTAATATACTACTGTAATTACTTCAAACCAATAAAAACAAAATAACACGACAACAAAACGAAAATTATTTAATTTGAATCAAGAAATTCGACTTAATTATGTATACGGGTCAACACGAATCAACTCAAACCCGACACGATAGTAAACAGGTTGAGTTAGAATTGAGTAAATTAACCTATTTAAAGTATTTAACCCAACACGAACCGACCCATTGCCAGTTCTATTCCATGCCACTTGCTCTCGTTACTTTCTTACAACAAAATATCAAATTATGCATTAGCATGTTTGATTTGTGTTTGCAATATAAATTACTATTACATATTACACATTGTTGAGATATTTTTTATATTTAGATTTAGTAAATTTATATTTAAATTTGATTTTTTCTATATATTATCGAGTCTGTCTCGCATAGGCTTTTTTATACAATTTCATTATCTTCTCCAAAAAAATTCTAATATGGTATCAAAACCTATTTTTTTTCAAATCGTAGCTACCAACTAGTGTTTCTTCAGGTCCATTCAACCCTTGAGGTCTTGTGATTTGGATATCATACATTTACAAATTTATCTTATTGCAAATCTATCCGCTATCTGTCATCTGTCTGCTACTTGCGTTGTGATCTGAAATTTATAGTGTTAGTGGTGTGTCTGTTGCCTGGATCTGAAATTTGTGTCATCTATCTGTTGCTTGTATGTTCCCTGAAATTTGTCTGCGATCGCTTGTCTGTTTGCCTGAAATCTGTTTTTGAAATTTATCTGAGATTTGTGTGCTAGTCCGATTTTCTAAGACAGAAACCCTATCCGTCGCCACACACTACTCGTCGGCCGACATTGCCGCCGCCATTGGAAGCGCCTCGTCGTCGCCGATCAACCACTGAAGATTCGCCACCAACTGCCGCACGTGGAGTCGCCACGTGCCGCCGACGCAAATCAGCGGAAGAGCTTTTCTGCCGCCACGCGTGTGGATATGTGGGGCTATCTCTCGACGCCGCCTCCTGCTTTAATTCCCTAGGGTGTGGTGTGGTTGATTTTGTTATCGAAGTTGATTTCATTTTTGAGACTGTTACCGGTAAGGTTATTCGATCTGTTCTATGGTCTGTCTGCGATTTGCTCTGCAATATGTCCGATGTTTGCGATCTGTTTGCAATTCGTGATTTGTCCAATGGCTGCGATTTGTTTTATGTGTTATCTGTCTGCGTTTGACTTTGATTCCATTTAGAGTACTATCGTTTTCGGCTTCGGTGGAGAGTCATGTTGTTTTTTTGCTCCAGTTGAGAGTTATGGAGAGTCAATTGTTTTCGGTTCCGATAGAGAGTCATGTTATTTTTATTTGCATTTTTAGTGTCTATTGATTTGTGTTATACTACTTGAATTTAAAGGAAATAATATTTTAGATATTCAATTTTAAATTTAGTAAATTTATATTTAAATTTACTTATATTTGAATCTGAATCTGTTTTGTATTGCATAGACCTTTTACTTTCATTATAACAACACAATCTTATTATTTTTCACAATTATTGCACTCATTTTTCAATAAATATACTTCCTTCCTCTATTGCTATTTATTTATTTATATTTTGATATAATAATAATAATATTCAAATATACTATTTTTAATCTTAATAATATATATATAATAAAGATAAAAAAATATCTAGACTAAACAAATATATACATACATAACTGAAAATTCTAGCCAATAATTAAACATACATCCTCCATTTTGGTTCGCCCCACATAATTTGTTCTTTATTTTTTAAAATATAATTATATATTTTAATTTTTTTTAACTATTTTAATCTTAATTTATAATTAGTATTATACAATAATTATTTTTACTAATATATTTCTTATTTATTTACTAATTAGACATTTTTTGTGAGACGAATAAAGTATAAAAAAAATGATCCAATTTTGATATGTTAAAAAAAATGGAAGTAAACAATTTTAACAAATATAACTAATAGTTTTATACTCCCTCCATCTCAGAAGAGATGTTTTTGTTGAAAGCTGCACCGAAATTAAGAAATAATAGTATTTAATTAAAATTGAATATAAAGTAAAATGTAAAATACTAAAATAAGTTTACTTTTTTAAAAATTTTTAAAAATAGATTAGAGTAATAATTAGGGATGGTTTGGAAAAGTATGAATAATTATGTTATAAAGTGAAGACTACGATTACTAAATAAGAAAACATCTTAAAAGAACAAAAATTACTTTACCAAAATATATTACTCCCTCACTCCATCGTCAGTCTATCAACTTTGTCATTTTAGTTGCAAATGTATCTATTTTTTTTTTAAGTAAATATATCTTCCACTAAAATATAAAATTAGCCGACCCTTTATATAATATTATACAAATATCATCAAATAACACCACTTAATACCATAAATGTTAAGGTGTATAATAGTCTTTATGTATATCAATTGTACCACATATCAATATAATACTAATATAGTAAAATCTACGTGCAAAAAGTAAACGGATAAATAAGCGGTAGACGGAGGCAATACAATTTTTCATAAGAGTTACCATTTTCAATTGCTATTGATTTATTTTTTTTACAAAAAATTTACTTTAGTATATTTTTTCTCTTAAAAAATATCAATCAAACTTAATTTATTATTTTCTTATTATATTAAAAATTAATTTATATCAACAATTATTTATATCATATAAACAACTATATTAATTAAAAATTTTACAATCCAAAACTCCAAATCCAACTTCAAAACCCAATAAGCAAAAACTCTAATTACATATATTTTATTAATTAGTGAAAATGTGTTTAACAATTTTACATTTTTATAATTGTATATATAATGATATGTTAGTAATTTAAAAAAAATTGAAAATATTTAATATTAGTGTATAATTATTTTTTAAAAAAATATAAAAAATATATTTTGGAGTAAAACTAACAAAATAATAAAAAAAGTAGTTTGAATTGATTGAACAGAGTATCAAATAAAAATACTAATAATCTTTTATTAATTATTTATTGAAAACTAAGAAAGTCTGGAAATCTCTACTTAAATGGAGGCAAAAGGTCCTTTTTAACGTCTTTTAGATGATCCAAGACTTGTAGCCTGTTTTAGATGATCCTTCATAATAAACTAATACTAATACTATTCAGTCTCCTCCTAGGCTCCTCCTTTATCTGATGGACACGGACCAGGGGCGTGTGTGACGTGACCATATGTGTTTGTTTTGGAGACCACATAATAATAATAATAATAATAATAATAATAATAATAATAATCCTTTGACCTGCAATATAGATATGAGATTTTAGATTAAATACAATTAGCGGAATATCTGTGATACGCACGGTAAAGTTAACGAAAAAAATTATAATTATATATATTTTTTTATAGTAATTTCTTTATATATTATATATATTTTTTAATCAATATAAAAATAAAATAAAATAAAATCAATGAATTATACTATCTTCTTCGTAAATATTAAATTTTGTAGCATTTTATTTTTATTTCTTAATTAAATATAAGATATAATAGTATTATTTAAAACAAATTTGAATGCAAAATAAATTATATTTTAAAAATTTAATATATTTTTTTATATCTTCTTTATTAATTACAAATAAAAATTATTTATCAATATATACGTTGTAATTCTAGAATAAATTTAAAACATAAGTCTATGCTTTTTTTTAAACATATATATGTGTTTATATAATTATTTTAAAAATTAGTAAAATATATGCATTTAACTTTGGATAGTACTATTCATTTATTTTAAATACAAAATCTGATTTGAGCAGCCGGATTTTCTGCAAACTTGAACTAAAAACATCATCAGCATCTACCATCATCCACTAATTCTCGGCCAAACACACGCACCAAATAGAGCCGACATTAGTCCACCTCTGCAGAAACTTTTTCGAAAAGAAATATGTAATACAAATTATGATTTACATTATATATTTGGAATAAAATATGCAGTATAACTAAAATAATTTAATGTTAAAATTTGGAATAGAATATGCAATATAACTAAAATAATTTAATGTTAAAATAACAATTTAATTTATTATGAACAAAATCAATTAAAAAATATATAAAAACTATAAATATATTTGGATGTATTTATAACTTGATTGATTATGAAAATAAAATTATTATTCATATACATATTACAATTTCTGTTTTATACAACTTAAAAAATAAAATCACTTCCCCAGATATTTTAATTACAGTACTGTAACTCTCTATAACGAAAAAAAATAATAAAAATAACATGATCAATTGCTAATAAAAATTTAAATTACACTTAAATGTATAATAAAATAATTTTTATATATTACAAATTAAAAAATCACCAAACCTATCGCTAACAACTTATATAAACAATTTAGAAAAAAACTAAAAAGATCTAAAAATTATAAATATATATAAAAAATATTATCAATAAAAAAAATATTATCAATTAAAGAATTTTTATCAAAAAAATATTTAAGATTCCAACTGCGCACAAAAAAAACACAACAAAATAAACAATTTAGAAAAAACAAAAAAATCTAAAAATTATAAAAAAAAAAACTATATATAAAAAAATATTATTAATAAAGAAGAATAGCAAAATAACTCAATATTATCAGCATAAAAAATACAACAAAATAAACAATTTATAAAAAAATCAAAAAATCTAAAAATTATAAAAATATATATATATAAATATTATCAATAAAGAAGAAGAGCAAAACAACTCAATATTATCAATAAAAAATTATTATCAATAAAAAAATTATCAAAATAATATTTAGAATTCCAACTTTATGGCCGCCGCAGAAAAAACACAACAAAATAAACAATTTAGAAAAAACAAAAAAAAAATCTAAAAATTATAAATATATATAATATTATTAATAAATAAAAATAGCAAAATAACTCAATATTATCAATAAAAAAAATTTATCAAAAAAATATTTGAATTTCCAACTTTTTGGCTCCGCAGAAAAAATACAACAAAATCAACAATTTAGAAAAAATCAAAAAGATCTAAAAACTATAAAAAATATATATATATAAAAATATATTATCAGAAGAATAGCACAATAACTCAATATTATATAAAAAAAAAATATTATCAATAAAAATACAACAAAATAAACAATATAAAAAAAACAAAAAAAATCTAAAAATTATAAAAATATATATAATATTATTACTAAAGAAGAATAGCAAAATAACTGAATATTATCAATAAAAAAAATAAAAAATTATAAAAAATATTATAAATAAAGAAGAATAGCAAAACAATTCAATATTATCAATAAAAAAAATTATAAAAAAAAGTATTTAAGATTCCAACCTTATGGCTGCGGAAAAAGTAAAACAAAATAAATAATTTTAAAAAAAACCAAAAAAATCTAATAATATAAAATTTGTCTTATACCATAAAAAAAATGGCTCAAAAATTATATAAAAATTCTAAAAAATTTAATTAATAAAAATAATATGAATCAAATAATACGAAAATATAACAACTTGAAGAAGAAATAAAAATTTCGAAGAACAACACCCTTGTTTGAAGAAAAAAAACCCTTGCCTGAAAAAAAATAAAAATAAAAAACACTCTATAAATTTTGCCTGAAGAAATGAGAAAACCTGTAAAAATGGCTTGAAGAAATAAAAGGAGAACACGCTACCTAAGAAATGTGAACACCTGTGAAGAAATAAAAGGAGAAGACCCATAAAATTTGCCTTAAAAAGAAAAAAAAAAAGAAAAACACCTGTAAAAGCCTGAATAAATAACAGGAGTTGCCTGAAGAAATAAAAGGAGAACACACTGTAAAACTTGTTGCCTGAAGAACAACACCCTTGCCTTGCCTGAAAAAAAAAAAAAAAAAAAAAAAAAAAAAAGAACACGCTGTAAAAACTTGACTGAAGAAATAAAAGAGAACACGCTGTAAAAACTTGACTGAAGAAATAAAAGAGAACACGCTGTAAAACTTGACTGAAGAAATAAAAGGAGAACACGCTGTAAAACTTGACTGAAAAAATAAAAGGAGAACACGCTGTAAAACTTGACTGAAGAAATAAAAGGAGAAGACGCTTATAACTTGTACGAAAAAAAAAAAAACACTTTGTAAAACTTGCCTGAAGAAATTTTTTCTCCGGATGGCAATCTTCTCCAATAAAAGAAATAAAGTTTCTGTTGCCTGAAGAACAACATCCTTGTCTTGCCTGGAAAAAAAAAAAAAAAAAAAAAAACGCGAAAAAATATAAGGAGAACACCCTGTAAAACTTGCATGTAAAACTCCCCTGAAGAAATTTCTCCGGATGTCAATCTTCTTCAATAAAAGAAATAAAGTTTCATATTTCACTATAAAAATTTTCGTGAAAAACTAATCCACTTAAAACTTAACTTTCTATGTCCAAGAAAGAAAAACTGTAAAAGAAAAAAAAATTTAAAAAAACCCGAAGACTCTCAAAATTTGAGATTGCAGGATTAGAGAATTTTACAAAATGTGGGGTCCAATTTTGAGCTGTTTTATATATATATATATATATATGATATGATTACAAATTAGAAAATCGCTAACAGCTTCCGATATAAACAATTTAGAAAAAACCAAAAAAATCTAAAAATTATAAAAATATATATATATAATATTATCAATAAAAAAAATTATCAAAAAATTATTTGAGATTCCAATTTTATGGCTACGACAGAAAAAATACTACAAAATAAACAATTTAGAAAAAAACCAAAAAAATCTAAAAATTATAAAAATATATATATAAATCAATAAAGAAGAATAGCAAAACAATTCAATATTATCAATAAAAAAAGTATTATCAATAAAAAAAATTATCAAAAAAGTATTTGTATTCCAACTTTATGATTGCGCAGAAAAAACACAACAAAATAAACAATTTAGAAAAAACCAAAAAAATCTAAAAATTATAAAAATATATATATAAAAATATTATCAATAAAGAAGAACAGCAAAACAACTAAATATTATCAATAAAAAAAACTTATGAAAAATAAAAAAAATTTATGAAAAAAGTAATTGAGATTCCAACTTTATGATTGCGCAGACAAAAAACAACAAAATAAACAATTTAGAAAAAACAAAAAACATCTAAAAAGTATAAAAAAAAATATATATAAATTATTAATAAAGAAGAATAGCAAAACAATTCAATATTATCAATAAAAAAAAATATTATCAATAGTAAAAAAAAATTATCATAAAAGTATTTGAGATTCCAACTTTATGGCTGTACAAAAAATTACAACAAAATAAACAATTTAGAAAGAACAAAAAAAAATCTAAAAAAATATTATTAATAAAGAAGAATAACAAAACAACTCAATATTATTAATAAAAAAAATATTATCAATAAAAAAAATTTATCAAAAAAGTATTTAGGATTCCAATATTATGGTTGAACAGAAAAAAACACAACAAAATAAACAAATTTAGAAAGAACAAAAAACCTCTAAAACTATAAAAAAAAATATATATAAAAATATTATTAATAAAGAAGAATAGAAAAACAACCCAGTATTATCAAAAAAAAAAAAAAATTATCAAAAAAGTAACAGCATCAATGATAATAAATTTCAATATTCTTATTCTCACATGTCTATATATATATATATATATATATAAAATCTGTTTTTCTCCACTAACATTGAAACCACCGCCATCCCACTATTTCAAAATTGCCATTTACACTATCTATCGTTTATTTTGATAATTAAAAAAAACAATAAACTCTAAATCTAAAAATAAAAATTAAAAAATTGTAATTAAAAAATTATAAAAAAAAAAATATATATATATATATATAAAAATATTATCAATAAAGAAGAATAGCAAAACAACTCAATATTATCAATAAAAAAAATATTATCAATAAAAAAATTTATCAAAAAAATATTTGGGATTCTAACTTTATGGATGCGTAGAAAAAATACAACAAAATAAATAATTTAGAAAAAAATAAAAAAATCTAAAAATTATAAATATATATATAAAAAATATTATTAATAAAGAAGAATAACAAAACAACTCAGTATTATTGATAAAAAATAATTACCAATAAAAAAAATATCAAAAAAATATTTGCAGAAAAAATACAACAAAATAAACAATTTAGAAAATATAAAAAAAATTTAAAAATTATAAATATATATATAAAAATATTATCAATAAAGAAGAATAGCAAAATAACTCAATATTATCAATAAAAAAATATTATCAGTAAAAAAAATTTATCAAAAAAGTATTTGGTATTCCAACTTTATGGTTGCACAGAAAAAAAAAAAAAACAAAAAAAAACAATTTAGAAAAAACAAAAAAAAATCTAAAATTATAAATATATATATATATAAATATTATTAATAAAGAGGAATAGCTAAACAATTCAATATTATCAATAGAAAAATTTATCAAAAAAGTATTTGGGATTCGATGCTCAGAAAAAACACAATAAAATAAACAATTTAGAAAAAATAAAAAAAATATGATTAATAAAGAATAATAGCAAAACCACTCAATATTATTGATAAAAAAAAATATTAACAATAAAAAAAAATTATCAAAAAAGTATTTGCAGAAAAAATACAACAAAATAAACAATTTAGAAAAAATCAAAAAAATCTAAAAATTATAAAAAAATATATATAAAAATATTATCAATAAAGAAGAATAGCAAAATAATTCAATATTATCAGTAAAAAAATATTATCAATAAAAAAAATTTATAAAAAAGTATTTGAGATTCCAATTTTATGGCTGCGCAAAAAAAAAATAACAAAATAAACCATTTAAAAAAACTAAAAAAAATCTAAAATTATAAAATATATATATATAAAAATATTATTAATAAAGAAGAATAGAAAAACAACACAATATTATCAATAAAAAAAATTATCAAAAAAGTATTTAAGATTCCAAATTTATGACTGCGCAGAAAATATACAACAAAATAAACAATTTTGAAAAAATGAAAAAAATCTAAAAATTATAAAACAAAAATATATATAAAAATATTATTAATAAAAAAGAATAGCAAAACAAATCAATATTATCAATAAAAAAATTATCAAAAAAAAATTTGAGACTCCAACTTTATAGCTGCACAGAACAAATACATTCGAAAAAACCAAAAATATCTAAAAATTATACAAAAATATATATAAACAAATATTATCAAGAAGCACAAAACAACTCAATATTATCAATAAAAAAATATTATCAATAAAAAAATTATCAAAAATGTATTTGAGATTCCAACTTTATTGCCTGCGCAGATAAAATACATTAGAAAAAACCAAAAAAATCTAAAAATTATAAAAAAAAATATATAAAAATATTATCAAGAAGAATAGCAAAACAACTCTTTATTGTAAGTGTATAATGATAATAAATTTTCACCCTTTATATAAAAAGATTGCAGGATTGCATAAATTTACAAAAGGTGGGATCCACTTTTTGAGCTGTTTTATATATATAGTAGCTGGATGCACGGTGAAATCTAACGAAAAAAATTATAATCATATTATTTTTAATAGTAATTTCTTTATATATTATATATATTTTTAATCAATATAAAAAATAAAATAATATCAATAAATTATACTATCTCCATCCAATTATAAAGTAAATATTTAATTTTACTTTTATTTCTTAATTGAATATAAGATTATAATATAATAGTATTATTTAAAAATATTTTTGAATGCAAAATAAATTACATTTTAAAAATTTAACATAAGTTTTTTTATATCTTTATAATCGTAATTACAAATAAAAATTATTTATCAATATATCCAGAATTTACACAACGGCCATCTTTCTACTAAATATCATATAATAAATTAAAAAATAAAAATATATAATCCAACAATATTCTACAAAATAAATTTCTCATTCTATTACTTAATAAATAAAGGAACATCTTCTGCAAGTTCGAACTAAAAACATTATTATCATCTACCATCATCCACTAATTCACGGCCAAACACACACCAAATAGAGTTGGCATCAGTCCACCTCTGCAGACACCCAGAGCCACGACTGTTCGAACACAAAGATTTACATTATATACTTGAAATAAAATATGCAATACAACTAAAATAATTTAATGTTAAAATAATATTTTAATTTATTATGAACAAAATCAATTAAAATATATATAAAAGTTATACATATATTTGGATGTGTTTAGTTATGAAAATAAAATTATTATTCATATACATATAACAATATCTGCTTTTTACAACTTAAAGAATAAAATCAGTCTCCCATAACTTAATTACAATATTGTATAATAAGAATTTAATATTGTATAAAAAAATAATAAAAATAACATATAATTTAATATAAATTATGATAAACTGCTAATAAGAATTTAAATTACATTTAAATTCTTAATAAAATAGCTAAACACCTGCATTTATCTTTTTTCTTTTCTTCTTTGTTCTCGTTTCTTTTTTTTTTTTTTTCTGGTTTTCTTTTTTTCTTTAACATTCCTCTCTTTCTGTACTCTGGATGCTACAACTAAAAACAAATCATTATGTGAACAAATTAAACACAAAATGAAAAAGAATAATCAAAATTAAATAAAAAATGAAAAAGAATACCTTAAATTCACATTTTCAATTTCAACGTCCAAAAAATAACCTAATGAAAAGAAAACATTAGGCAATGAAAATAAATCAACAAACCTGAACAAAATTTAGAAATAAAAGCGAGCGAATCATCCAACAAACAATTTAGAAAACAACTTTATACAAAAATTTAAAAAATATATATAATTAATAAAAATTGTCTTAACTTACTTCAAAAAGATTGGCAAGCTTTTCCAGTAGAAAAATTGTCTAATCAAATAACAGGAAAATATAAGAACTTGAGAAAAAAATAAAAATTAATTTTTTTTTTTAAAAAAAGGAACACACAGTGGCAAGTTTTTTCGGCAAAAAAATTTTGTTTTCTACCATAAAAAAAGGGCTAAAAAATTATACAATAATTCAAAAAAAATATAATTAATAAAAATAAATATGAATCAAATAATAGGAAAATATAAGAATTTTAGAAAGAAGTAAAAATTAAATTTAAAAAAAAAACACCGTGTAAAATTAATTTATTGAAAAATTTAAATTTATTCAATAACTTATCGGACTACAAATTATTTTTGATTAAATATGAAGATAAGTCTAATTTTATTGAAAAACTTAAATTATTCATGGATAATTTATCAATGATAATTTATTCAAAAACTCAAATTCATTCAAAAATTTACTTTAAAAACTTACTTCAAGAAAGACGGACTTCTGCTAACTCAAATTCATTCAAAAATTTACTCTAAAAACTAAATTTCAAGAAGACGGACTTCTGCTCCTGCTCCGGTGGCAATCTTTTCCGTAGAAAAATTTTATCTTCTCCAATTAAAAAAACAAGGCTAAAAAATTATAAAAAATTCAAAAAAAAATATAATTAATATAAATGAATATAATGAAATAACAGGAAGATATAAGAACTTGAGAAAGAAGTAAAAGTTTCGGATTTCTGCCATAAATTAAATTTTAGAAAAAAACACTTGCCCGAAGAATCTTCTTCTCCTGGTGAGAATCTTTTCTAAAAATAAAGTAGGACTAAAAATATATACAAAAATTCGAAAAATATAATTAATAAAAATGAATATAAGAAAAAAAAAAAAAAAAGGAACACCTTGTGAAACTTGCCTGAATAAATAAAAGGAGAATACCTTGCAAAACTTGCTTCAAGAATTTCTGCGTGAAGAAATAAAAGGAGAACACCCTGTAAAATTTGCCTGAAGAAATTTTCTTCTCCGGATGACAATATTCTCAAATAAAAGAAATAAAGTTTTTGTTGTCTGAAGAACAATACCCTTGCCTTGCCAGAAAGAACACGCTGTAAAACTTGCCTGAAGAAATAAAAGAGAACATACTGTAAAACTTGCCTGAAGAAATAAAAGGAGAACACGTTGTAAAACTTGCCTGAAGAAAAAGAAGAACACCGGGTAAAACTTGGCAATCTTCTAAAATAAAAGAAATAAAATTTTTGTTGCCTGAAGAACAACACCCTTGCTTTGCCAGAAAGAACACGCTGTAAAACTTGCCTGAAAAAATAAAAGGAGTTGCCTGAACAAATAAAAAGAGAACACATTGTAAAACTTGTCTGAAGAAATAAAAGGAGAACATGCTGTAAAACTTGCCTCAAGAAATAAAAGGAGAACACCCTGTAAAACTTGCCTGAAGAAAAAAAAAAAACGAAGAACACCTTGTAAAACTTGTCTGAAGAAACTTTTTCTCAGGACGGTAATCTTCTCCAATAAAAGAAATAAAGTTTTTGTTGCCTGAAGAACAACACCCTTGCACTGCAGAAGACCACGCTGTAAGACTTGCCTGAAGAAATAAAATGTGAACACCTTGTAAAACTTGTCTGAAGAAACTTTTTCTCAGGACGGTAATCTTCTCCAATAAAAGAAATAAAGTTTTTGTTGCCTGAAGAACAACACCCTTGCACTGCAGAAGACCACGCTGTAAGACTTGCCTGAAGAAATAAAATGTGAACACCCTGTAAAACTTGCCTAAAGAAATTTCTTCCCGGATGTCAATCTTCTCCAATAAAAGAAATAAAGTTTTATAGTTCACTATAAAAACTTCCTTGAAAAACTAATGTACTTAAAAATGAACTTGTCGGGGTCCAGTTTTGAACTGTTTTATATATATATATTATATGATATGATTAGTAAATAATTAAAAAATATATTAATAAAAGTGAATACTGTATAATAAAATATTAAAGTTAAAATAATTAAATAAATTGTAAAATTTAAAATATAATTATATTATGAGACCGAAGGAGCAATAGGGTAGGGTAGGATTTGGAAAAAAAGATGGAACGGATTGTTGGAAGAATACCGGAAGAAGCCAAAATGCAAACCAAAATTAGATTTGACGTAGTCCTTTAGCGTGGTCACGCCCAAGCAGTGTGTTCAAAGTATTCCACCAAAACCTTTGCCTTCAATCAATTATTTTTTCTACCAAAAGAAGATGAATGACAACCACCAATAAAAACGGAAATAACAATACGAGACACCAAAACTTTTAACGTGGAAAACTCCTTCAAAGTGAAGGATAAAAACCACGAGGCCTATCACCCGACCCAAGGCAAAAATCCACTATCTCAAAAAGGTTCGTACAATAAAAAAGATAACCACAATCAAAAGGGCTATCAAGCTCCACACCCAAATACAAGAATCGAACCCCAATCACAAGAGATCTCCCAACTACAAACAACCCATTCCAATCCCCAACCAATAAGATTCAAAATCGAATCCAAACAAATAAGGAGAAATCAACGATACCAAAAAGAACATCCGAAGATGATGAGACCGTTGATCGGAACCGAGTTGAAATTATCTCTTACTTGCCGATTCTCTCGCGTGTGTGGATAACAATTGTCTCTCTCAATATCTGCACCCAATTGACCCCTCTCCCAACTAAGGCGGCTAGGGCAACAATTGACAAAAGTGGGCTTTTAATTCTTCCTGGGCTAACTTGAATTGTTGGGCCTCCAACACATATGAGAAACCCAAACCCAACAATTCTCCCCATTCCGACTATGTGGAGGATGCAACCAACCCTGCAGCCATCCTGCAGAACTCGAACTTGTCTCTTGGAAGACTTTTAGTGCACATATCTGCACCATTTTCATCTGTGTGGATTTTATCAACTTCAATCAACTTAGAATCCAAAACCTCTCGAATCCAATGATATCTTGTATCAATATGTTTCGATCTCCCATGAAATGTCGGATTCTTGCTAAGATGGATCGCACTTTGATTGTCGCAATACAAAATATACTTTTGTTGAGCGAAACCGATTTCACTCACAAAAGTTTTCAACCATAATAACTCCTTGCAAGCTTCGGTAGCAGCAATAAACTCCGCCTCGGTGGAAGAGAGTGCAACACATTTCTGCAACCGGGATTGCCATGAAATAGCTCCCCCTGCATTAGTTATCAAGTATCCAGAAGTAGACTTCCTATTATCAATATCTCCAGCCATATTAGAATCTGTATAACCAACAAGCTCCGGCTTATCAGTACCAAAGCACAACCTCATATTCGAAGTTCCCGAAAGATATTTCAGAATCCATTTCACTGCACTCCAATGCTCTTTGCCAGGATTCGACATGAATCTGCTGACAACACCAACTGCGTGAGCTATGTCCGGCCGAGTACACACCATAGAGTACATCAAACTTCCAACCGCTGAGGCATAAGGAATCCGCTGCATATCTTCCTTTTCTTTCTCAGTAGAAGGACACTGCTTCATACTCAATTTAAACGAAGCAGCAAGCGGAGTAGAAGTAGCTTTGGCCTTGTCCATGTTGAACCGCTGCAACACTTTTTCGATATATTTTTCTTGAGATAACCATAACTTTTTATCTTTCCTATTCCGAGAAATATACATCCCAAGAATACTTCTAGTTGGCCCCAAATCCTTCATCGCAAAATGTTTGCTCAACTCTTTCTTCAAATTATTTATTTTTGAGGCTGAAGAGCCTACAATGAGCATATCATCTACATAAAGAAGTAAGATGATAACATCAATACCTGAGAACCACTGCACGAAAACACAAGGGTCGGCATCAGTCTTCTTGTACCCTTGTTGAATCATAACAAATTCAAATTTCTTGTACCACTGCCGTGGAGCCTGTTTAAGCCCATACAAGCTCTTTTTCAATCGACATACATGGTTCTCCTTCCCTTTCACCACAAAACCTCTAGGCTGCTCCATATAAATTTCTTCTTCAAGATCACCGTGAAGAAATGCCGTCTTGACATCCATTTGCTCCACTTCTAAATCAAGACAAGCAGCCAAACCCAAGATAACTCGAATATAAGTCATCTTGACAACCGGTGAAAAAATCTCCTCAAAATCAACACCATGTTTTTGACTAAAGCCCTTCACAACAAGTCTGGCTTTGTATCGACGAGATGATGAGTGTTCTTCATGCTTCACCATATAGATCCACCTATTTTTCAATGCTCTTCTATCACTTGGAAGCTCAACTAACTCATACTTGTCATTAGCATGTAGGGATTGCATTTCATCTTTCATAGCAACAATTCACTTTTCTTTTTCAGGACTTTGGACTGCTTCTTCATAATCCTCAGGCTCTTCATTCTCGGTTAAGAGCACATACTCCGTAGATGAATACCTAGTGGAGGGTTGTCTATTCCGGGTAGACCTTCTCAATGAAGATTCTGCCATATCCACCGAATCCGGACCAACATCAACATCATCAACAGCATCATCGCCGACAGACCGATTTTCATCACCACCCAATTTTGGTGTAAAAACTTGATCCAGATAAATCAAGTCTTTATTTTGAACATTTGACTTATGATTCGTCTCAATGTCCTCAATCGTTTGATCCTTCATGAATACAACATCACGGCTTCTGACAAGCTTTTTCTCAATAGGATCGTAACACCTATAGCCAAATTCATCATCACCATAGCCAATAAAGATGCACTGTCGAGTCTTAGCATCCAACTTGGATCGTTCATCCTTAGGCACATGAACAAAACACTTGTATCCGAAAACTTTGAGGTGATCATAAGATACTATTTTTCCGTACCAAACTCTGTCAGAAACATCTGTCTGCAAAGCCACTGTAGGAGTCAGGTTGATAATGCGAGCAACTGCATATAAAGCCTCACCCCAGAAATGTTGAGGCAATTTAGCATCCGAAAGCACGCATCTGACTCTCTCCATCAACGTTCTATTCATCCTTTCTGCCAAGCCATTTAGTTGCGGAGTTTTAGGAGGTGTCTTCTGATGTCGAATGCCATGCTTTCGACAATAAGCATCAAACGGTCCACGATATTCACCTCCATTATCGGTCCTGATGCACTTCAATTTCTTACCTGTTTCTCTCTCCACAGAAACATGAAACTCAACAAAAACATCAAGAACCTGATCTTTCGATTTTAACACTCGAACCCATAATTTTCTTGAGTGATCATCAATGAAGGTAACAAAATAAACTGCACCTCCAAAAGACTTTACCTTCAAAGGATCGCACACATCCGAATGGATCAATTCAAGAATATCTCTTTTTCTCGTAGGAGGGTGATGAACAAAAGAAACCCGTCTTTGCTTTCCCACAAGGCAATGTGAACACTTATCAAGTTGAACACGTGTAATACCAGGGAGTAGATTCTTTTTCGCCAAAGTATCGAGTCCTTTTTCACTAATGTGACTCAATCTCCTATGCCATAAGCTCGAAGAACTCCCATTCTGAACTGCATTAGCACCATTCGCAGAAATAATAGCATGAAACCAATATAAACTGGACTTTTTCTTACCCTGAGCAATTACCATAGAACCTTTGGTAATCTTCCATTTTCCATCACCGAAATAGCAAGAATATCCATCATCATCCAACCTGCCAGTGGAGACTAGATTCAGTCGAACATCGGGAGCATGCCTCACATCCTTCAGCACTAGTGTGTATCCACTACTGGTATCCAAACACACTGTTCATGTGCCTACTACTTTCGCCAAGCCATCATTTCCCATCTTCAAGACTCCAAAGTCTCCCGGAGTATATGATGTGAAAAAATCCCTATTAGCAGTCACATGGAATGCAGCTCCACTATCCACAACCCAACTAGTCTCATTTTGGGTAAGATGAACTCCCTCTTCCTTATACACAATGACGAGATCCTCCGGCATTGTCGTATTCACACGATCATTGCTCCTATCATCATCTTTATGCTCATACTTGTTGTCTTTGCCTTTCTGCTCCTTTTTCAACTTGAAACAATATCTTTTGATGTGTCCCCGTTTGCCACAATAATGACACTCAAGGTCTTTGTATTTTGGCTTTGACTTACTTCTTCCTCGACTCTTTTCTCGATTCCCATGATCTCGGCCTATGTTCCAACTTCTCCCCCTATTATTCGTAACAAGGATCTCCGAATGAGAAGATGAAGTGTCAAGAGTCTTCATCCTCACCTCTTCATTCAAAATAGCACTTTTGATAAACTCCAAAGTGACTATCCCATCGAGCGCAGAATTAGGCAAAGAGACTCTGAAACCTTCCCATGAATCTGGAAGAGTATTAAGTAGCCACAAACCAAGTACCTCATCATCAGACTTCACTCCCATGCCTGACAGCTGATCGAAACATCCTTGAAACTCATTTATGTGATCGGAAATAGACTTGCTCTCATGATAACTCAAACGCATATCCTGCTTGAGTAGAAACAACTTATTGTTGCCAGTCTTCGAAGCATATAAGCTTTCCAGCTTGTCCCACAATGTTTTGGCATTGGTCTCATTCACAATGTGATTCAAAACATTGTCTTCTACCTATTGCCTTATGAAACCACATACTTGTCGATGCTCCAATTCCCAATCCGCATCACTAGTTTCAACTTCAGGCTTTGCCGCGGAAAACACTGGCCCGTGTAACTTCTTCACATATAGAAGATCAGTTATCTTTCCTTTCCAAACATGATAATTTGTTCCATCTAAGCAAATCATTCTTCCCAAATTCACATCCATCTTTCAATGGTAAATAACACTCCCAAACAACCTTACTCTGATATACTCCCAAACAACCTTACTCTGATACCACTTTATGTTGGAAGAATACCGGAAGAAGGCCAAAATGCAAACCAAAATTAGATTTGACGTACTCCTTAAGCGTGGTCACGCCCAAGCAGTGTGTTCAAAATGTTCCACCAAAACCTTTGCCTTCAATCAATTATTTTTCTACCAAAAGAAGATGAATGAAAACCACCAATAAAAACGGAAATAACAATACGAGACACCGAAACTTTTAACGTGGAAAACTCCTTCAAAGTGAAGGATAAAAACCACGAGGCCTATCACCCGACCCAAGGCAAAAATCCACTATCTCAAAAAGGTTCGTACAATAAAAAAGATAACCACAATCAAAAGGGCTATCAAGCTCCACACCCAAATACAAGAATCGAACCCCAATCACAAGAGATCTCCCAACTACAAACAACCCATTCCAATCCCCAACCAATAAGATTCAAAATCGAATCCAAACAAATAAGGAGAAATCAACGATACCAAAAAGAACATCCGAAGATGACGAGACTGTTGATCGGAACCGAGTTGAAATTATCTCTTACTTGCCGATTCTCTCGCGTGCGTGGATAACAATTGTCTCTCTCAATCTCTGCACCCAATTGACCCCTCTCCCAACTAAGGCGGCTAGGGCAACAATTGACAAAAGTGGGCTTTTAATTCTTCCTGGGCTAACTTGAATTGTTGGACCTCCAACACATAGGAGGAACCCAAACCCAACACGGATTTCCCTCTAGATATCTATCTATATATTGATACTGATATTGATATTGATATTGATTTACCAGTAGTGTTGAGTCGTAATTAGGATAAATGTATATTGTAATGTCACGTACACACACAATTCAGCACCACATTCATTCATGCTGCGTCTGCATAATACCTATTTATATCATATCCATCCGATCCGATCCGATTTAAATTAAAAAATTTACTCTTCACATTCTAAATCATAATCAAAACTCCCAAACAAACCAACACATACTAAGTAAGTAGTCTTTCTATTCGGGCAGACAGACAGACAGCAGAGGTTGGCTTTGGCTACGCCTAGCAGGCTAGGAGGCTACCTTAGCCGCCCAGGCCAGACCATGTATAACCAGCCAACTTACTAAACTAGGTAGGCTGGTCGGAAGTTATAACTATAGTGGAGAGGAGAGGAGAGGAGAGGAGAGGAGAGGAGAGGATTGGATTGGATTGGAAGCAACAGCAGCAACCACTCACACTCACACTCACACTCACAGAAAAGTGGAGTGGAGTGGAGTGGAGTAAATTCATATATACATTCATACATACATGCACATATTATTATTATTATTATTATTATTATTATTATTATATCATCATCCTCATCCTCATCATCATTAATTATCAATTATACCGCCTCCTAATTAAAAAGAAATAAATTAAGCTAGCTAAAGGAGCCAAGCGTGGCGACTGACCGGACCGGACCGGACCGGACGTGATGTCTCTCCTCTCCTCAACTCAACCAACTGTCACCCATCATCTGCTACGATGACGATGATGATCCGCGGGGAGCGGGAGCGGGGGCGGGGGATGGGAGTGGAAGGTCCAGCAGGATGAGGAAGTAGCAGCGCTCCGACTCCCGGAT
This sequence comes from Andrographis paniculata, assembly GCF_009805555.1. Taxonomy (NCBI): domain Eukaryota; kingdom Viridiplantae; phylum Streptophyta; class Magnoliopsida; order Lamiales; family Acanthaceae; genus Andrographis; species Andrographis paniculata. The sequence continues at coordinate 122,300 of NW_026137613.1, forward strand.
GTACTGAACCTCCCCCCTCATGCTCCTCACGATCTTCCTGCACATGCTCAGCCCCAGCCCTTCCGGGCTCCCCCACCGCCCCCCCGCCCCCCTCTGGCTCTGGAACATCTCCTGCACCACTTCCGCCGCCAGCCCCTCCCCGGGGCACGCGATCCTGTTTCAACCAAATTCCATTCCATTCATGCCGTCTGTCATCACCAAGAAACACACAAACACAAATACACTCCTCACCGGAACTCGATGTGCGCCGTGCCTGGCCCCGAAGCACCACAGTCCTGCTTCAAGCTCGGTTGCAGCCGTAACTCCACCCAACCATCCGGGGCCGACGGCGCACTCCGCACCATGCTCATGAGGAAATCCGCCAGCACCTGTTGAATCCGGACCTGGTCCCCATACATCGCCAGCGTCTTCACCTCCTCCGGTATGTCCCGGATCAACTGCAGACCTCTTTCCCTCAGCGACAGCATCACTTGGCTCACAACCGCATCGATCACACCTCCCAGAACAAACTCTGCTCTCTCAAGCTCCACCAACCTGGATACATATACATATATATATACACACACAGACCACCTTGATTAATTAGAGCACATCACTCACTCACTCACTCACTGACTCTGTATGTTAGAAAAACAAAAACAACCTACATATATAAGATTCTATTCTAGTCTTATGATTGAATGCCTCTTCTCATCTATACCATACTATACTATATCTGTAACTGTAACTGATTTTTGAATCAACGCCCCTGCAGATGGATGGATGGATGAATGTAATGGTGTTGTACTTTACCCGACTTAACCAAGATCATCGCTATGATTCTAACAGATGACATCTATCTTAGCTTAGGTAGGGTTAGAACGGATTATACCCATCCTCAATGTTCTCCAGATCAACGTCCTTCATAATCTTTAGCATCTGCCTCTCGCAGGCAGCACTGGTTTCAAGACACTGCTTTTGGTCCTCCGTCAAACTTGTGGCTTCCAGCAGAGAGTTGGTGAATCGTATTCCGCTCAACGGATTCTTTATCTCCTGACAAATGTAAGCCAGCTCCTTCATCTTCGAAACGTATGTCTTCTCTTGTTGCCTTTGGACTCTCAGAGCCTGCTGCAGTTCCGGGCTCGCTGTCTGCAAGAAGCAGAAGGCACCCACAATCTGGCCGTCCATGTTCACCCTCTTGTTTGCTGTCAAGAGAGCTTGGACGTACTTTCCATTTCTGTCAAAGAAGGAAAAAGGGAACTTGTCGGTGTCCTGGCCTCCGATTGCGTTGTGCAAGACGATCATGAATTTTGTCATAGCGTCCGGGCCCTTCAGCCGGCAGCAGCCGCCAAATATCTCCCCAACCAACATCTTCCCCACGGCTTCTCCTCTGTTCCACCCTGTAAGGTTTTCCATAGCAGTGTTCCACTCGGAGCAACAAGTATTCTCGTCTGAAGCAAATATGGGCGGGATCAGCGGGTTGGGGCTGTGTATGATCGCCTTGTAGTCGCCTTGGATGTGGATGAATTTGTCCATCACCACTTTCTGGCCCGTAACGTCCTGGCCTATAAAGCATACGCCAACTATATTGTTCGTATAGTCTTTGCTAGAGCATGCATTCACCACCACGAATACAGCTTTCTTTGGTTGTTCGCTGCCAAATGTCCTCAAACTTAACTCCACATTCTTATCTTCCACGCCTGCATCAATTATTCATTGTCCAAAAGGTTATTGAAGGTGAACGAGAGCATACGCTGCTGCTTGCATACTAGTTACTAGCAATGATCGGGACAGCATACATCACTCGCCTGCCGTTAGCAATAAAACATACTACTACCCTTAACAGATTTCGAATTAAATATTGCTAAAGAAACATGGCGAACATCAATGAAATAGGAGGAGCACCTCTTAGAGCATGAAGCAGAAGCTTGCGAGCAATTTCTTCCGATTCTTTGTGAACAAGATCATGAACCAAAGACTTCCCCATTGCTTCCTCAACAGACAGTCCGGTCAACTCTGCAACTTTTGCATTCCAACCGTTTACGCGGCCTTCAACATCAACAGCAAATATAGGAGCCGTTGCAGTCTCTATCAACCTAACCATTTCTCTAGCCACAGAACTCAGTTCATCCATCCCTTGTAACTCCAAGTCCGCAACAGGAGAATGCACCACTGCTTTCGAGTTGCCTGCATCAGCATCACGGAACGAATCTCTTAAAATTAGCTGCAAAGAGTGAATAGCATCCATTTCAGCATTTTCCCATGGCAAGCTTCGGCTCTTGACCACTTCTAAAAAAGCCTTAAAGGAAGAACGGGGATGCATCCGCTGCCCATCATCTTTGTCCTCTGGATGATGCTTTGCACCACCCCACTTGACCTCTTTCGCAGTGTGAGATCGGAACCAAAACAAGAAATCTCTACTAGTAATATAGGCCACGGCCATTCCACAGACTGCATCCCCGAGAGAGGCTGCCCCAGGGTACCCAGCATCAGCGAGACTATCGGTGCTCAAACCTGTCGAGTCCCCATGATATGCCAACAGCCAGTCCACTATATCCTTTATCTGAGCTCCTGTAGGTGTGACACCAAGAGGGTAATACTTTCCATGGTAGTACAGAGCAGCACCATCACATTTTACCAGATCCATGATACTTGGGCTCTGCGTAACAATTCCAGTCGGTGAGTCTCGAAGCAACATATCACACAAAAGTGTCTGTGTTCTTAGAACATGCTTTTCCGATAGTTGCGAAGCCAACTGTAACTCCATGTTCAGTTGAAGCCCAAATGCCTGCATCAGGAATTCACAAGCATAGCGAAGAGGGAAAGGAATGCAGCGTGCAGATGTGTGATGACCAACAACCAAGCCCCATAGCCTCATCGAGTGCCGTCCCTTAGCGCCATCTTCATCACTTCCATTGATGATGACTGCCAGTGTCAATGAGGCAATGGATCCCATATTTGCCATGTATTGGGCGTGGCAGCCATGAGGAGCCCTAAGAGTCGAACCGACCAAACATAGCGGCTGAGCCAAAACTTCATCCTGGATGACCCTAATGGGAGTGGCATTACAATCCACAATCATCCTCACTCTATTCTGCTTGAACAAAAACCTTGAAGCCTGAGGGATATCTGTGGCCGGGTAGTGCAAACCAATATATGGCTCTAGATCGGGTCTCTTACTCTCTGCCACAACCTCACCATGCTCATCTTCATGAAACTTATAAACCATAACTCGATCATAGCCGGTGAGCTCCCTCACGCTCTCAACCACGGTGTCACACAAAAGCTTAATATCACCCCCAGGAAGGGACTGCAAATGGGATATGGCTCTCACTGCTAGTTTCTGCGACTGGACGGCACCGGCAATAGAGAGGGCGGGATCCTCGGTCCTTGCAGGCTCCAGATCGATCACAATCCCCACGTCTATCCTGTGCAAGATTGCATAGAAGGGCTTCCCGGAATTCTTGGAATGAATCCAAACAGGATTCATCAGCGTAATCTCTCTCGCCCCAAAAGCCCTCTCCAGCAACACGGAGCTTGACGGCGTGAAAAGGGCTCTCACATCAGTCCCGATTGCCAAGATCTCGGGCCGTTCGAGACTTGGGACTGACTGAGGCGTTAAGCCCAGCATTTCGCGGGCGTTCTCCGAATACGCGATCACGCGGAAATTCGACTCGTTCACGGCAATCATGCAACCGAATGGCTGAATGTGGCCGCCGCGCTGCATTCTCGACAAGTAGGCAGTAATCTGCTGCTCGGGAACGGATTCATGAGTGGTCCTAACACTCTGCGAGTAATCAAAGGATTTCCCAGACTCACCCGATTTCTCAAACACGGCGTGGAGTCTCGCGTCGACAGTGAACTGTGCCACAGCCTTGTTCACGGATTCCCCACCCCTGTTTAAGCCTGAATTGGTGCTGACATCGTGGTAACGGTGATGGGACGCACCCGAAGACTGTGCTTGAACTAAAGCTTGAGAATTGTGGCGACTATTCCCATGCGCCTCTCTCCTCCCCGAAGCAGTCATATCGTCGAACACCTGCCTAACCTCCTAACCCACGAGTTTCAGCGGAAGTTGGGCAGAGATCCCAATGTCCAGGAAGGGTGGGGATTCGGGAACCGAGAGCCACCTGAATCTGAATGTGCGGCTTTGCTGCGGCTTTCCGAGGCAATCATTCCATCACCGGACCGGACGGGACCAACCTGCTTCCTTCCTTCATCAACTGGAACTGGAACTGGAAGGAATTCCAAGCAGTGGGATTGATTATCACCAAAAGGAAGGAAGGAAGGATGGATGGAAGGGGAAGAGAATTCCGGGGAGGGAGCAAATCAAATAAAAATCAAATCAGTCTCACGGAGAGTTTGTGAGGAATTTGGGATTTGAGAAGGATTAGAGAGCCACCCAAGCCATGACAAGCCAGCCCTCTCTTTTTCTTTGATCTTATTACAGTCTGCACTGCAGCGCTCCCGACTTTGGATGGGTGGGTATTGATTCTTGGACTGTCTATTGTTTTGTATTGTAGTATATTCGGGTGTTGTGTACTTGTATTGTATTATTGTAGTGTCTGTGTTTCGGTTTCGGATGGATTAGTTTTACTAAGCAAACCAACAGACAATAGTTACCTTAGTCGAGTGTTTGTATTGATTCAATTTAATTTTGATATTTGGGGATTCGCTGTCGTATCCCAATTCTAAGCGTGTGTTTTTACCCATTTTGAGATGTATAAAAGACGATTTAAAATTAATAAAATAAGAAATTATATACACATATGTATTAAAAAAAAAAAAAACGATTGGGAAGAAAAACAAAAACACGACAAAATACTCTTCTACTCCTTTTTCCTTTTTAGTTCTTTATTTTAATAAACTAAGATCAACTTCCTTTCTGAACGAAGGAAATCATAAAAAAAATAATTAAGAAAAAAATGGGATGAGCACTGTGTAGTTTGGCAGAGGTCAACTGTTTGACATAACAAAAGGATTTGATTGGCCCAATATTTGTGTCTGAGCAATAGGGCCACGTTTGGATGCTTAGATTCACATCTTTTTTTTTTCTTTGTATATTTGATTTATTTATAATTGTTTGCATCAACACTACTAACCAACCAAACAAACAAACCTACGGATGAAAGCAGCATTAGTCATTAGCGTGTGACCAAGTCTTAGATGGTTGCATTTGCATTTGCATTTGCTCTCTCTAGTGATCCCAAACCCATCATCACCGTCATCATCTTCCTGTTTGGATAAAAATCAATCTCATAATACTTACTTTGAGGGAGGGAGAGGGAGAGGGAGAGGGAGAGAGAGAGAGAGAGAGAGAGAGACAGACAGACAGCCAGACAGTAGGAGGGAGGAGCAGAGCAGAGCAGAGGAGAGGAGAGGAGGACAACAAGCGCAACAAGTGGTGGGTCACATCATGTCTTGAATTTCCCTTTCGGATCACATTCTGCCCACGTGAAGTTTTGTACAATAATTGACACCAAACTCCATCCCATCGCTATTGATAGATATGATAATATTCACTCATTTTTATTACTAGAGACTTTTGTTTTCTCTTCCAAATACTAGTGTCTGTATGTAGCAATCCCATCATCTCCTCTGCAATCTACAATCCTCCATTTGTGGTCGGGCCATGTACATTGCATTGCTGATACTCACGGCTGCCGCACAACAAGCCGTAATAAGATCCCCAACCTCTTCTCATCAAAAACAAACAACCACCCAAATAATATGAATTATTAATCAGTATTCCAGACGACACAAAAAAGCATCAACCCACAGATTCCACAACATAACATAACAGCACGCCTATCTTCTTATCCAATACTATGATTCACTAGTAGCATGCCCTGTAAGCCACACCAACAGGGCAGCTGCTGAGCTGAATGTCACAACCCACCGTCTCTACACAGCACAACACATTATGCAGAAAACACTCCTTCCTTCCTCGTTTGGAATTAACAGGAGTGAATTGAATTCAATTCTCCAACTACATCTTCGTCTGTTTATTATTCTCTAACTTACCCAACAAAAAGGCACAAGTGAGCCATCCATTCAACAGTACGTACTAATAACAATACATGCACCCCCAACAACAAATAAGCAGCACTAGTATTACATAGTCGTAACAATAAAAATAGAAGCATAAGCAGAAGCAATCAATCACTTGGTGTAGAGGACGTCTTCCCATGGGTGACGATACAGGGGCTGCTTCAGTCTCTTCTGGTCAAATGTGTGCCTGAGCCAACCAACCAACCATACACAACAAATTATTTGAATTCATGATTGATTGATTGCTTGCTTGATATGGGGGGTATATCATTGAAAAAGAAAAACTCACCCGATAAGACCAATGGAGCGAGCCAGGACAAAGAGACCGTTGAGGTAACCAATTCCAACAATCTCGTCGATTTCTTGCTTGGTAAACATACCGCTGCCCGCAAGAAGATCCAGAAACAAGGACCCGATGGCGCCATCAACATTGAGGACAAGGTTGTTTGCCTTTGAAAGTGTGTAGGTTTCGACCTCAACTGCATATTCCATGTACTTGACAGATGGGAAATTGGAACGCGCAAAACGCTGCAGTAGTAACACTCTCTGGTCTCTGTTATCGCCTCTCTTGATTCTTTACAGAAATAGAAAAAGGCAGGAAAGATGTTTTCATTGATAAGCCATAGGATTTCAGAAACAAGCAAGTAAAATACAACATGAATGTCAGCAAAAATACAATTGATGTTATAGTTGTGATACCTGTGACCGATCCCGGGAACACGAATCCCTTTCTTCTTCATGCTTTCTACAAACTCATAAGGGGTGAGACCCTGAAACAACACCACAAATCAAGTGAAGCTACTTAGACACACATTAGATCTTTCTATTTTTTAGAACAATAAAACTCATGCATACAATGGGGATCAAACCTTAACTCACCAACAACTACTATCCTAGGGGACACAGAATGCATATGAAAACTATTTTCATAACTGAAGAAATTATTAGGAAACCCATTAAGTAACTCACTTTGTCATAAGCATCCTTGAAGTACCGTGCAGCGTCATCAATAGCTCCACCAAACCGGGGGCCAATTGTCAATAAACCTGTTTCGCAAGTTGCAATGTACTACTCGGTGATCACAAACAAATCCTCAAGCTCATTTTTTAAAATTAATTTTAAAGTCAAACACAATTTATTATTTAATCATATAAATATTAAAAAAAAGTCACAAAATTTGCTGCATACCTGACACAAGACTGGACACCAAATCTTTTCCAGCCCTAGCTGTGACAATGGTGTTGTGAGCACCAGAGACACATGGGCCGTGGTCGGCACACAACATGACACAAATCTAGCAAATCAATAGCAGCATTAAGAAAAAAGAAAAGATGAGAGGGAACAGGGCCTTCTCTTGAGGTTAACGAAGAGCATAGGGAAGGGGGGAGGAATAAAAAAGACTACATAATCACCTCAATAAATCGTGTGCAGTATTGAGGGAGGCTTCGTTTGAACCACAATAAAGAGATAACATCACCCACACCTAATCCCTTTTCGACAATGGAGGACATCGGGACGCCAGCATAGGTTGGCTCTTCACCTTCAATACGTAAGACAAGCATTTCAAATTTTAGAGACAGTTCGACAATAAATAAAAAAAAAAAAAGATTAATATGCAAATGAATACACATACCCCTATCATCAGAGATTGTGGAAATAATATGTGTTGGAGCCCGAACTTTTCCACTCTTGATTGCTATGTTAAGATCTTCGGGTATCTGAGGGGGTGTCACCTCCTTCACTGGTGCAATTTTCCCTGCCTCGGCCTAACAGAAAGGAATGATCACTTGAGCAACTTTATGAAAGAAAGCAGAGTAAGGGAATTATTATCATGTTATGGTTACAAAGTATCTAAAATGCTCAAGCCTCACCAACTTTTCAAATGTTTCCTTGATTGCACCTTCAAATGCTTCATAAGAAGTGGGAACAACTGCACCAGCTTCTTTGAGCGCTTGATTCTTAGCCTGTGCAGACTCCATCTCACCACCACTCTTAGCTCCCTATGTGATCAAATAAAAAATTTAAGTATACCACATATCATGGGTATCAATAAATCATGGTAACTGTATGCAAGTCATGATTTCTAACCGCATGACCGAATTGGACTTCTGATTTGAAAAGCCTTGCACAAGTTCCACTGACCCATGCAACCACAGGCTTGTTAATTTTACCCTGTTTAAGAGCCTCGACAAGGGAATACTCATCACGCCCGCCAAGTTCTCCAAGAACAACCACCATTTTAACCTGTTTCAATCAGGATATAAAAGTTAAGGTCAGTCAGGCACAATTAGCCAATATTATCTAGAGCAGGAGCCTGGTAGCTAATCATTCATACATTTCCTGAAGTTAAATATTACAGGGTGGATGGTGCTGTGAGTTCTTGACCCAAGAAAAGACTTCAATAAACTATGCTATTGTAAAGAAAACAACACTAGCAGCGTCTACATCAAAACATCCTCTAAATGTAGCGTGCAGTTTGGAGTATATTAGGAAACTTGTGTATGTGAAGTTAAATCCAACTCTAAAATCTTTACAAGGTTGTAAAAGTTCAAACATGGTTAGAACCTGAGGTATATTGTTAAACCGCAGGACATGATCAGAAAGTGTCGACCCAGGGAAAACATCCCCTCCAATGGCAATGCCTATCCAGAACACATCAAAATGACATTACATTAAATATTTAAGAAAATAATAATAAGAATAATGAAAGACTTTTCAAGATTTAAATCTGACCTTCATAGATTCCATCTGTGACCCGAGCAATTGTGTTGTACAGCTCATTAGACATACCACCCTGTCAAGCAATGCGATACTATCACTCTATGAGTATGGGTAATCTTCTCTATTTACCTGCCTATTTAAGAAAAAATCACTTACAGATTTGGATACAAAGCCTACAGATCCGGGCCTGTACAACTTGCATTGAATTATGTTGTCAAGTGTTCCTGCCGTGTCCCCAATCTTAAAGGCTCCAGCTTGAATACCTCCAACAGTAGCAGGGCCAATTATAACCTGAAATGCACTCATTTTTGTTAGAAAGGAATAACTTGCTAACAACCTCTATTTCTTACACAAGGAAATAGGCATAAAACAAATGCATACTGAACATAAATAATGGGATATGTACGAAAATCAAGATAAAGAGTTACAACTGATACCTTATTGTTTGCCCTTGCATAAGCAATCAACTGCTTGGTATCTAACTCAGGGACTCCTTCAGCTATAATGGCCACAACTCTAATTGTTGGCTGCTTGAGAGCAGCCATAGACGAAGCAGCAGCACTGGGAAAATTGAATTTAGCTGATCAATCATAGAAGTAGGATGTAACTCAGAAATTTCTTAAAGAACTAAACCAACCTTCTAAACGATGCAAAGTTGATAAAAACATCTGCTGTAGGATGTGCATTGCAAGCAGCTTCAATGCTGTGGCATCATATAAGAAACAATTAATATTAAATAAAAATCCATAACAATGAGAATAAAATATGAGTGTCACACAGATGCCAAACATTGGAGGTCATCAAAATTAACCAAGACAAATATCGTTCTTATGTACTCACATAGATACATACAAGGATACTTTTAAAGGTTTTCCCTTAGAAGCTTAAAGTGCTATGCAAGGATTGATAGTGATGAGTGCTATATATGTTTATATATGTGTGCGCATGTGTGAGTGTACGGAGATACATACACAACCTACAGCAATACAAATAGAACAGGGAGTAAATCCAGAGGTGTGGGAAACTATTAACTGGATATTGACTCCTATAAATAAATATAAAGATAAATCTCTATCAATTAAGATATCATGGGCGAGTTTCTTTGTATACGTGATATGACAACCAACTAAAGCTCAATAATGGGTATTTCGCATTTGGTTCTTTGTAGTGAAGGACACTGCTGGTGCCTCACAAACATCACTCGTCAACCAAAGTCCAATTTGTGTATGGGTCATGGGACCGGGGGACTCATGAGCCCTTTGAAGGTTTTGCCTCCTATACATTCTCCACTGTGTTTTACTTCTGGTCTCTTAGATTTCTTGTTCCAGCTGGTTTGGGATTCATGAGACTGAACAATATACTATCAGTTGAGGTGTTATTCTGGTGATGCTAAAATCACTAAACACCAACTAAATGGTTCCAATTATACATAATGTACATAATGTAAGGAGTAAGGACTGTAACCTATACCTGTGGAGTACCTTGAAAGATAATCACTAAACGAGACAAGTACCTTAGGGAAGATCTATAAAAACATTGGATGGGAAGGATGTCAATTTATTACACTCCCATGATGATAATTGGTTTGATCAACCATTGTGAGCTTCTTATGCAACACATGGAACAGAATCTATATACACTAAGGACTAGACTAGAGGAGATACTCCAACTATTGATTTGATTGGGGCTGCTGTACTTGTATTACCCAGCTCCCAATCTAGTTCTGCAAATATGCATTCATATCATTTACGAAATCACAGATAGTTTCTCCAGTTACAGAAAAGCAGAGCATCTTAGTTCTGCAATGTCTTTCAACACATTGTTTCAATGAAAGCCTTCACATATAGAATAAGAACTTCAAACAGTATTGAAATGGGAATAACCTCACCAAAGAAGAACACCATAGTTTTTTCATAAGGAAATAGTAATTATTGAAACTCAGCAAGTGTAAATATAAAGAAATACATTATCAATATGACCTATGCCATCAATTGAAAATCTATATTCATCATTGTAATTCAGCAGAAAAAACAAATTTTACGCACTGTAACTTACGAAGTTCTCCACCAATATATATGTATATATAAAAGATATGTCACTTATAGAATATCTTTATATTCTTAAAGAAAAAGTTACGATCCACGTGAAATATATAATATAGGAATGTAACTCACGCTGAGTGCACAGGAATGGCAATTTCCTCCTGGCCGAAAAATAGTTTCTGGAATCCTTCAGAACCAGGGTTAATAATTCCAGCAACAGAAGGTGTCTCTCTCCCTGAGTTAGAGAGCACAAGACACAACATTCAAACTTGCAAATCCTTTTATCAATCAACTGTGAAACGCACATCAACTTGACAAAATCACGTGGAAAAAAAATGCTTCAAGTAAGCTTACCACAGAGGAAATCAAAATCAAGCATACGCTGAATGGGCAGTTGCTTGTAGTTGTAGAACAGTGCTTGACTATCTTTTGAGAAGAGTTGCCCAGTTGCCATGGTTTGACCTGAATCACCGCTACGATTAAGATCACATTGAATATCTAACACAAGATCGCCAGAAATATTAATATTATAACCATTTCAAGATCTTCAACAAAGGACACATACTCCTAGGCTCCTAGCTTTGACAAAATATGTTATTTTATAAAATTAACCTTCCATATAAGATCTGCATGATCCTTAAAGAGACAAAGTTTACAATAGAATTGTTGACATATCACTTTCCAACAAAAGTTCACGTGTGTAACATTCTGTTAAAAAATGACAACTGGAACACCTCAATACTAACATCTATAAACAAGAAGATGGAGCAAGAACTACAATGACCTCTCATCTACAGAAAGTATCAATATACATCACTATATACAGTCCAAAGTTGATATATCACAAGACTAACATGCACTCTTACAGATGCCAGCAATAAAAAATCATTAAAAAGGTTCTATAAGCAAGAAGAAGGAGCAAGATCCGAAAGGTAATCCCCAAGATCAGAGTAATGTACTGATCTACACCAATATTGCCTAGGAATTTTAGATTGCTCTTGTTGTATGGTTATTACTCTCACCCTTCCTATGTGATTCCCGTTCCCTTAAAGAAGCTAAGCATGACACTATTTCATCATTGTTCCCAAAAGATCCAAGTCACAAGTTCGCAATACAACAGCAGAAGGTACAGCAAGAATCCATATTAATTCATTCTAAAAAGAAAAGCTAATCGGAATCGCTTCATATGATGACACAACCGGGCGACACATTTAAGCAATCGTCAGTAGATCACACGTACACTGACAGGATAAACATCTATAAATCCCAAATCAAAGGAAGTAATCTGCTCGTCTCATCGAGCATTTGAGCCAAGTCCCCAGCATAAGAAAAGCAAAACATAGCACATCTCCTCGTGAATATCGAAGAAGACATAAAATCAAAGAAAGATCCCAAGATCCAATCCACCCGTAACGGACGGACACAGACAAACGGGAATCGCAAAACAGTAAATCAGATCCAGTGACTAAGAATTACACCTGAATCCACACCGGATCAATGCAGGACAGAGCCAAAGAGGTGGAAGCGGAAATACGGAAAAGGAAAAGGAATTGAGCAAAATAAAGAATCAACACAAAAAAAATGCACCTACCAATCCACCCACCCTAATCACGACAGATGGAGAGAAATGAGGAGGAGGAGCAGCTGGAGGATTGGTTGCGGTGAAGGGAAGGGGGAGTGGAGTGGAGATTTATTTATATATGGGGGGGGGGGGGGGGGGGGGGGATAGACCGATGACCACTATTCTATCACTGTGTGTGTGTGTGTGTCTCTCTCTCTCTGGGTGTGGGTGTAGGTGAAGGACGTGTAGTGGTGGCGGTTGGCTCACAAGGGAATGAATAGTAGTAGTAGTAGTGTGGAAGGGAAACAATTAGGCTGGAAATATACATCAACAAAACAATTATCGATATCCCTATATTTATTTATTACTCTCCCTCCGTTTCAAACAAGTTGCAATATTTATGAGAAATAGAGAGAAATATATATTTTATTTTTTTATTTAGACGACATGAAAGAATAAAGTGTGAGATAGAGATTTAATAATTAATTATTTTTAAAAATATTACAGAGCGTTTGGAACAAAAAAAAATATTATAGGGTGCTTGGGACGGATGGACTACTATATTAGATATTATTGTCATGCGAAGCGAAGATGAGTCGGTGGTGTGAGATAAATTCACACATGGTTCGTTCATTCTAATTTACGAATTTATACGTCATAAAAAGTAAAAAGAAAAAATTATGAATTTATTTGATATTAATGTAAAATTTAATTTAATTTAATTTTTTTTGCAATAAAATAATATTTTTTATTAACAAAATCACGTATATCTAAAATAAAAAGCAAACAAACCTTTTTTTTTATTTATCAAATAAAAGTAATACAAGGTAATATATATATTTTTTCCTTTTACGTGTGCATTTGAAATTCTCAAGCATATGCAATAGAACAGAAATTCGGGTCGGGTCGAGTGGGGTGCACATTAAAAATATTGTTGTTTGGTGGGGCAGTTGAATTTGAGTCATAATTGGAGGGAGGGAGGAGCATCGAAAGCGACGAAAAGGCTGCCGTCGGGTCAAGCTCCCATTCCGTAGTTGGTCTTCCACAGCACACCAGACGCCAATCAGGATTTCATTTTTTTAATGTAAAAACAGGAGGTACCAGTGGTAGACTGGTAGTGCTGTGCTGTGCTGACTGTGTGCATGTGTTTTTACCTAATTCTTTATGTGTATACAACATACTATCATCCAAAATCATATCTAATGAACGTAATTCACCGTTTTATTACTTTTTAAATTCTGTGCCGAGAATAAAGGAAGGGTTTTCTTAACCTCAAATTTGACGCCATTCTTAATGCTCTCTCCCTCCGTCCCAAAATATTTGTCTTATTTTTCTATTTTAATCTGTTCTAAAACAATTGTCTTGTTTATTTATTTAGTAGTCGTGGTCTCCACTTTATAACAAAATTATTTATATTTTTTCATATTATCCATAATTATTACTCTAACATACTTTTGAAATTCTTCAAAACGCAAAGGCATTCTAGTCATTTACATTCTACTTTATATCTACTCTCAATTAAATACTATTATTCCTTAATTTTCGTGCCAACTCAATAAGACACTTTTTTTTAAACAAAGGGATTATATATTTTCTTAGTCTCATAATTAATAATTTTTAATAATTTTCTTTTGTCAATTCTACAAACGATGATTACTTTTTATTTTTAATAATTTTATAAATTTTAAATATATGTAATAAATATAAATTAATTAAATTAAAATTTTAACTCTTACAAGAATTTACTCAAATTCTTTTTATTTCTATTTTTTTCTTCAATCAACAAATATTTTATCTATCTTTAAAATTTTTTATTTTTTATAAAACTAATTTATGATAATGATAAATAAATAAATAAATAAATATATTATTTATTTGTATTCTATAAAATTTTATTTTTTACAAAATGATATTTATATTGTATATATTATTGAGAGATAATGCTAAAAATATTTAAAATACTAAGAAATCTAATCATATAAAAATAATATCATAACTTAATAACTTATTAATTTACACTACCTATAATATGGTGTCCCTAACAAAATGACTCATTCTTGATGGGATCGAGAGAGTATAATAATATATTTTTCACTTTTTTCTAATAAAAAATCAACATTAAATTCAAATTATTATTTTGTATATTAGCAATACAATTATTTAGAATTTGTTTGTTTTTTATTTAAAGTACAGAAAATTGTATAACTAATATAAAAATAATATTTTATATGAAATATTAAATTTTTAGTAATAATATATAAAAATATTATATGTATTGAAAATTTTGTGAAATAAAAATTATTGAAAAAACAAATAGTATATTTTACATAAAAAAAAAAATACTTTGAAATTAAAATACTAGAGAAATATATTTTTCATTAATAAAAAATATCAATGTAATACTCTGTTCCAAGTATCATTTTACTATTTTTGTTATATATTAATACTAAAATATTATTGATTTTTATTTCAATTACAAACATATCATTACACGTACAAGATAAAAAATCAAAGGACAAAAATATCAAAACCTTTTGCACACTTTCCAGTAATAAATAAAATATAATCAACTACAAAATCCAAATGATCTGGGACAAAGGGAGTAAAATTTATGTACTCCCTCTCAAAATAATAGTCCCATTTTTTTTTTCATCTGTGTTAAAACAATAATCATATTTTCATAAATAATTGCATAACCATAAAATTATTCTTATTTGTTTATTATTATTACAAAAATATTATAATTTTTTACACCAACACACTCACAATGACATTTTGTTTCTTTTAATCGTCTTTTTTATATCCATTTTTAATGTAATTGTTTTAAAATCATGTATCTAATTTCAATTTGACTATTCTTTTATGACGGAAAGAATAGAATGTTTTGTGCATTTAGGCCATCTTCAACCATTTATTCCATTTTTGCAGTAGCTACAGTAAAAAATATACTTAATCTACACTAATTTTACTCTAACCACAAATTTCAATTTATTTTATATAATTTTTTATATTTATAAATTACGCTCCAATTTTAATTTATTTTTACATTATAATCTATATTTATTTTAAAAAATAAAATTATAAATTATTTTTTAAAAAATAAAAATTGCACAATATACCTAAAAAATAAATAAATAAATAAATACACACAAAATCACAAAACACCGCAAAAACTTCACTAAAAAACGAAACGAAAGACTCCAAAAATAGAAGTGCAAAATTAGGGAATGATTTGAGGTGGATTGAAGCCCTCCCCTCACCACAAATTTTGCACAACCCACTGCCAAAATAGCGATTCGAGTTTATCTATTTAGTTTCAAATTCAACCTCAAGCTCGCTTCATAAAACCCGAGAACTTGAATTTTATATATTTGTTTGTTTAATATATAAATGAAATATATTTAATTTTATTTATAAACATAAATTTTGATACAGAAAATTTAATATATATTATCGTAACAAGTTTAACTGAATTATCCGCGATCTAAGCTGGTTTTTACAAAATATTAAAATTTTAACTTAAGTTGGACTCATTTATTTCTATAAATTTAAGTCTAGCGTTAAGCCAGATGAAACGACTTTCCTATTCCTATCACTTGTCATTCGATTGGACTCAAAATAAAAATTCAAACGACATGGATGAATATTTAATTTCAGTCATATGAAATTGATATTTATAAAGAAAATAAAATAATAGAAAATGTAATGTACTAACAAACGGATCCAAATAGTCATGCGCCGTGTCTTCTTTGATAATAATAATAATTAAGTATTATTTTATTTCCGCAAAAGTTAGACCAATTGAGGTTTGAATCAAGGAAGGGCTAGGGCTTGCTTGCATCATATATGACTGACTATTAATTAATTAGTTTAACATAATTTGGAACCTACTCGGAAATATTGATATTGTCTTTGTTCTATATATATATTTCAAATCATCATCAAGTCACCACCATAGTCCCTAGTCCATAGTCCATAGTCCATAGCTCTAGTAATTAACTTTCGCTTGTCTTCGTTATTGATTTAACCTACCTACCTACCTTTCAGCTCGCTCTAATACTACCCTATAGGCTATATATAATCTCCAAACTTAAGTTTAATGATTTATCATTAGAATTCTCCGCCTGCAGTTTTTAATAACTATCGAAACTTGTAAAATTAATTTGTTCAAAGTATGTAAAATCTAAAACCGAATATCTAAAATATCTAAACATCCCCTCAAACTCAAGTGGTAAAACAGAAATCAATTTGAGTTTATAAGAAAGTTGAATATAGACGCAAAACAAAAACACAAATAAAAATAATAGTTGACTCTCCATCGGAGCCGGACAGAGATGACTTTTCACCCCGAAACAAAAAATAAAAATGAAAATTAAAATGTATAAAAATAGTTGAATGAAAATTAATTTTAATAAATTTTATTTTCATTTTAAGAAAAAAATATAAGTAATAGAAATTTAGAATATACATAAATATTAAAAATTTATTTATATCTTCTCTTTCTTCTTTCTTTCATATGTCTATTCTATTAGTTGGAATATAAGAAATAAATTTTTTTGATAATAGATGATTTTGTGTCCGACCATTTCGAGTGAGGATCTCATCTTTGAATACACATTATTGTTGGATCTAAGATTTGAATTAACAATATTCAACAAGACTTTTAATTATGAGTAACAATGTAGAATGTCTATATTTAGTATCTGAATATTCAAATAAAAAATAAATTAGTCGGAGCGTACTATCATATCTGAATAGTAACAATTCCTATTCCTCCTCCTCCAAATTGTTGGGTATGTACGTACGTATGGTTGACCTGCTTTCACTCGCGCCTCCAATTTATTGCGCCATAACCGACTCCTCCTTCCATTCCCTCCCCTCCGTTCCCAACCATCTCTCTTCAATATCCCATTTCTATCATCAAATTCTTTACTTCATTCAATCCTCCAATTCATAACATCATATCAGATCGAGATGGCATTGGTGAACCAATCCCCCCCCACAACTCCACCTACCACTACCAGTAGCAGCAGTATTAATGTTATGATTCTTCTTCTTCTCATGCTGCTCCTAATCCACCCCCGTCTTCATGCGGCGGCAGCAAGATCCCCCATGTCCGCCGATCCCGCCCCGCCGCTCCCCTCTCCCACCGCCGCCGCAGAGGAACCCACCGTTCTCAGCTACGCCCAGTTCCTCCCCTCCTCCTCCTCCACCTCCAAAGATGTCTCGTCAGATCAGTCAGAGCAGCAGCAGCAGCTGGAGTCCTCCCTTAGCATGGACAGCAGCAGCAGCAACAACGACCTATCCTCCGGTATCCTGTCGCTCCAATTTCAGGCGGACCCCGAGGTCGAGAAGATCTGCCAGAGCACCGACTACCCCCACCTCTGCCTGGCGGAGGTCATCCCCAACCTGATCAACCTCCGAGGCAGCGGGCGCCGCATCGACACCGACGCCGTCCTCCAGGCGGCGGTCAAGGGGACCAACATGTTCGCCAAGCACTGCCAGGAGCTGGCGCAGGACTACGCCAACAAGCCCGGCAGCCCGCCGGAGCTGAAGTCGGCCCTCAAGGACTGCCAGGACGGCTACGACACCGTCGTCGACAACTTCGAGGAGACGCTGGAGGCCTTCGCCACGCACGACGTGGGCACCATGCGGAGCATGCTCAGCGCCGTCATCACCTTCGTCGGGGACTGCGAGGACAGCCTCAAGCAGCTGTCCGTGCAATCCCCCATGTCCGCCTACGCCGAGAAGCTCACCAACATGACCAGCAACTGCCTCGCCATCACTTCCCTCTTGACCAGCAACTGATTCATTGATATCGCTCATTACTTAATTAAATCCATCCTCCATCCATCCATCTCTCATCCCCTTCTCCTCCTCCATTCACACTGCTGTGCCTTGGTATTTATCAGTATCACCTCTTGCTGCAATGCAATGAAATTTATGTACGAGTGTATTGAAATTTATGTATGAGTGTATCTCAATTTGGCTGCTTTCTATGGATTAATTAATTAATTAATTATATATATGAGTTGCATGATATTATTTATATATATATATATATATATATATATGGAGATGAGATGAGATGAGATGGAGATGGAGATGGAGATGGAGATGGGGACGGGGACGGGGACGGGGACGGAGAAGGAGGATGACGATCATTGATCTTCTAATTACACTAGCTCACCTCCGATCCTTAAATCCTACACACGATCGATCGATGTTATGTGGTCTCCTGTAATTATTTAATATATATTACTAATTAATTAGCTTGCTGCTCTGCATCGTAATATTCTTCTTTCTATTTGATCATATTATATATATATATATATATCGATCTGATCTATGCTCGTGTGCAATTGATTCAAGGGCCACTTAATTACGTTGGCTTTATATCATCATCATCACTCGTGTATATATATATAGAAATTATTTATAGAAAATGCATGGAATTGCTTTTATAATTTGGTTGCGCATGCACAGCTCCCTGCCTCTTCACAATCTTGTAATGAGTAAATCACCAATGAAAATGAAGCATTGCATTGAATTGATTAATCTAAGCAACAAAAATTGAATCTAGTTTAAAGCAAGTCTAAGCAAGATTGGTATTGCTGCATGTATGATTTAGGAAGCTGAAGCAACCAAAGTGATCCAGTGCAGTGTCTCCTGGACAAGGAGTGAAGTAATTATGAATTACAAAGTGAAACATTTTTTCATTTTTGTTTTCGTGGAGTGTAGTATAGTATAGTATAGTTGCATCAAGTATTATTATATATAATAATAATTTTGATGTAAAACAATTTGACAGCAAACTGATATTTATCATCATTGTTGTACAACTTCTAAACTACTAGCTAGGGTCCTCTAATTAGACGTACAATTCATCGATCCTTTTCCGTTTCGTCACAATATTAATTCTTTTGTAACGATTAAAAAACAATAAATAAATAAATAAAACAACGAGGCACTGCATCACCACCGAGTATGAGAGAGAAATAAACTAGTTTAACTAAAATATGGATCATCGTCATCATCATCTCATTACACAAGTAAGTACTCATTTATTATATTATATATTGCTTTTGCTGATTCAGAATTAGAACGACATGTAATGTATATGAGTGTGTATGGTACGGTACTGTACTGTACTGTGCTGTGCTGTGCAGCAGGTGCATCACACGCCACGCCATGCTAAAATTGAGCATCCATTTATTTATTTATTTATTATCAGGCTAATTTATTAAGCCTACAGCCTACTGCTACCTTACCTACTGCTGAAAACGTTTTATGATTTTTGGTGGAGAGTCTAAATGCGACTTTGCGATTCGGCCATCGGCGCCCTTGGGGTAGAAGCCGCCGGGGACCGCCTCGCTCCCGCTGGCGTACACAATTCTGAGGATCTCCAGCGGGCTACGGCCGAAGGCCAGCGAGTAGCGGTCTCCGGCCAGCACGTTGCCCTCCACCTTACCCTCCGCGCCCTGCGCCGCCTCCACCACCAGGCCCTCGTCCTTCACGCCCTTCTTCCCCAGCTTGTTCCTCAGCCCGGAGATCCGGTTGGTGAACTCCGCCACCGTGTAGTTGTACGGCGCCACCTTCTCGTTGGCGCGCTCGTACAGCAGTGCGCGGAGAACGGCGTCCTGCCCGGACTCCACTCCCAGCAATCCGGCCACCAGCTGATGATGACATCGATCAATTAGTAATTATGATTATGATTATTATTATTATTATACAGTATCTTTTTATTAATAACAAATAAATACTAGGATCACAGTGGACCTCTCTGGAGGCGGGGCTCTGGAGCTTGGGGTTGGCCCCGACGTATCCGGTGAGGCCGACGTAGGGGACGACGTAGGATGCGATGAGGTAGTTGAGGTCGGTCGCGTAGGGGTCGAACGCCGGCTCCAGCTGCCTCTGGAACGCATCGTCCATCACGCGCGCGAACGACTCCGCGCTCAGGTTCAGCGCCGGCCTCGGGAACCCCTTCACCGCGTGCTGTATGGCCCTGAGGTGGCCGAACTCCTGGTAGGCAAACTGCGTGATGATGTCCTTGATGAGCGGGCTGAGGCTGGCCTGCTTCACGCCGGCGGGGGGCGGCCCGCCCTTTGCGAGATCCGGGGCGAGCTGGTCGAGGCCGCGGCCCAGGGCGCCCCACGCGAAGAACTCGGCTTCCAGGTACTCCAGGTTCAGCGGGAACTCCAGGAGGTCCACATCGGATTTTGGGAGAGGACCACCAGTATCATCGTGCGAGGCGGCGGCGGAGCACGCCAGAATAACAAGCACGGCGGCGGCGGCGATAATTGTTGTTGTAAAGGGAGAGGGAGAAGGAGAAGGCATCATCATTGAATGTGAATGTGAATGTACGTATGGTAGTAGAGTAGGGTCTGTTGACTTGGGCGGGCTTCTTTTCTTGATAATCTTCCTCCCTTTAAACGGTACCTTCCGTCTTTGGTACTTAGTACTTGTAGTAATTAATTGATACTATTATTAATTTATAGGATGAGAAGTACAAGGAAGGAGAAGGGGTAGTGGGCACGTGTCGAGCGGAGCGGGAATGAAGTGATGAAGAAAGGCAGCAAGAAGCCCCACATGTATATATATCTTGCGTGGCGCTACCTGCATGCCTGCCGATCCAATCCAATTCCATTCCATTTTGTATAGCGCATTAATTAATTAATTGATGAGGAGGAGGAGTGAAGTTGTTTAATTTTAGATGATGATGAGGAGGAAGACGATGACCGCCTTGACTTTGAGGAGCAAGAAGGAAAGAAAGAAAGAAAGAAAGCGCATGCATGAAGTAATTCTATTTATCACTACTAATTAACAGATCAGATCATTAATGACCGACCAATTAAGTCGATGTGGGACAAGCTAGCCAGTCATAAATTGAAAGCAGGTAGGCGTATGTACATACGTACGTATATATGAAGAAGTAATATATGTTTTTTTTTTTTTTTTTTTAAGCTGCAAACTAAGCTAGCTGCAGATATAGCTGCCGATATAGTTTGAAAGCATCGTAAGTTTGAACCGATAACTTGACGATCACAAATCTATTCCTACGTAATCATCAGTAATTTACTAAGGGATGTCTGGCTCAAGACATGATGCACTTATGACACTTAGTGTTTTATCATTAATTCAATAAAGTTAGTTTTTATTAAAGTATCAATAAATTGGTTATAGTTATCAACAAGTTCTGACAACTAATTTTTCTTTACAATTTAGGTAATTAAGTACAACCGTTAACTACCTCTAATTAAGCAAATAAACCTAGGTGCGCCCATAAGAATACTGTCTAATCGCATTCTAATCTAGAAAAACTCAATTCAAAACAATTTATACCTAAGAGGAGCAAATAGATTTGATTGTCTAACCCCGTGAAGGAACTATTCAATCCGGTTGTCACATATTCAAGTGTGAATACAATTACGGATATTCTATCTGAATTGATTTTAGATTATCAAAATAATTCAAATATCGGTACGAAAATATTCAATCAATCTAACAATCACAAACGTTATTATCATAATTAGACAAATATTGATATTCAAAAGAACTTTTATAAAGAAAATTAAGAATCTCCAAAACACAAGAACCAAAACATTATCATCACTCACACAAGAAAAGTATATACTCCATAATCAATAACAAAGAATAATAGAGAAAGATAAAGTAATAGTGGGAAGGAAAATCTTCTCTGTCGATTTGCTTCTGCGCGATCTATGATTCAGTCTCGTCCTCTTGTGCGTATTTGCTTCTCTTTATTTTTTTTCTCTGCCTGTGATCCTCTATATTTATTTAATTTTTGCCCTAATTATTTTGTAGTTGGGCTTTTGGGACTAACTAGGTGATACAAATTTGGATTTTTCTTTACTTTTTATGTCAATTAGCGCATAGCAAATAAACAATATGCATATAAATTAAGTAGAATCCAATCAAAATTAATCAAATATCGCATATGATATGAATATAAAATGCATACGATTTCTAATTATATATATACACATACAATTAGAGGGGGCGTGAAAGAGCTGAGATCTAGAGGCCACCTATACGTGGTATATAAATAAATATATATGTATAAATAATTACATATATATCATATATAAGGTATATTATAGATGGCATGAAAGACCGGATTTCGAGGCTGGTGATCCATCCCTATATATATACTACTATCAATCAAATTAGCTAGCTACGGTGATAAATTGAAATATTTGATTGTAGCTTAATTGCTAGCTTACTGGTGATTTTCATTAATGATGATTTGTGTTATATATGATTTATTTTGCAATATTTTGGGCAATCTTTTTATACAAAATTTTGTATATATACTCCTCATAGTGTGTTTTTTATTGTGTAATAAGTTTCATGGAATTGGCAAATTTTGGGGCGTATTTGGGAGAAAATGAGCAGAACACGCAAAGGTCTTAGGCGTGATCACGAGAGTACAATGTGAAAAATGTGAAAATTCACAAAAAAACCCTTCGAGATAAATTGGCATTATAAAGATTACGAGGGATTTAATTGCTCAGGGGATCTAATTAAAAATTGATCACGGGATGGAGAATTAAAAGACTCAGTTTTGCAAATAAAGATGGAGGAGAAAGAGACTACCATGTTCTTCGCCACGACATTATTTCTTGAATGAGAGAAAGGAGAAACGAGAACACGGCAAAATGCAGAGAACTTGGAGGAGGATTGCACACGACTTTTCGAAGCATTCTTCTTCTATTATAGTATTGTTCTTCCTTATTTATTTGAAAAGAATTGAAAGCATGATAAACTTTTTCAATTGTTTTTTGTTTTCAATTTCTATGAATTTTGAGTAATTTCATTTCTAGCGTAGGTATGAATTGATGTTTGGGATTGAATTTGTGAGATTGGTTTTGTTTAATTTGGTGTGATGTTGGGTATTTTTAATTCTTCTAATTTACGAGTTTAGAAATCTTAAATTGATTATTGCGCACGTATTTATTTGAGATTTCATAGCTAAATTGGATATTGTCACCCGTAATTGTGTAATACCTAGAGGAAGACTCTACAGAAGAATTGGAATCAATTTTAAAGACGTCGAGTCAATAAAACTACGGTCGTACCTAGGATTCTCATTCGATTAGGGAAATAGCTAACGGTCGTATCTTAGCTATCGACAAAGTAAGGAAAAGTTGGTTGTGAACGCGTGTAGATTAACTATAACCTATTTATCCAACTAGTCAATAAACTTGATTTTTAGTTGATGGACAAATTTTATATCCCAAACAGAAAAATTTATGCGTATGCTCGAGTTTGATTATATTTGATAAACCATCTTGCATTTATTTTATTTTATTTTATTTTATTGAGTGAATTTATTTTCTCAAATTTAGTGTGATAAATCAGACCCCCTATTATAGTATAATCATAAATAACCGAATAGTCAATATTGTTGTTGTTCCCTGCGGAGACGATCCTACTTACCGAACTGCTGCATTTTGCAAATTTTTTGTGGCATAGGAACTTTATTTTCCAAATTAGTATGTACTACTCCCTCATTTTCAAATAAAATATTTACTTTTTTTTATTTTGGTTTTTTTCGTATAATTTGTTTACTTTTTTTTTTAAAAAAAAGTAATGATTATATATTTTAATTTCATTTTAAATTTTATAATTTATAAATTTTTAATTAAATTATTTAATTATTTTAATTTTAATTTATAATTATTTTTACAAGATACATTTTTTTAATTAATTCTTAATTATATTTTATATAAATTTCAATATTTACAATAATGTAGAGAATTTAGCCAAGACAAATAGAATATTAATTATATGTATGTAGGGTCGGGTGGTAGAGAAGAGAAAATAGTAATGGCCACCAACCCATATACTTTAATACTAATAAAACACATTAGGCCCTTTAATGTTTTATTCCACGCATAAAA
Organism: Andrographis paniculata; assembly: GCF_009805555.1. NCBI lineage: Eukaryota > Viridiplantae > Streptophyta > Magnoliopsida > Lamiales > Acanthaceae > Andrographis > Andrographis paniculata. The sequence continues at coordinate 146,578 of NW_026137613.1, forward strand.
GCCCAACGAAATATTATTTCAGTTAGTCGGCCATTGGAGCATTTAATCGTTCATGGGAGGTGGGATGTGCTAGACTAGACTGTTTCTTTGAGATGAGACATAATCGTCGGGCTTTTCTGCTCAGAATAAGATTAAAGGGCCTAATGTGCTTTATTAATATTAAAATATTACGTGCATATATAGATATATGAGTGTTTTTATGTATTTTTATGTTATATATATATACTTTATTTAAAATTAGTAAATTTGTAGGATTCCCGTTTGCAAATATATAAATTAGTGACGGTATTTTTAACCTTGGAGATGATCATTTTATACATGAATATAGTAATATAGCATCAGAGTCTAGGTGTTGAAACTCAGGATATAGCCTCTAAGCAGGCAGGGCGGGCTAAAGTGGGCATGGGCGCGAGTCACTTCATTCAGGCTATAGTAATAGTATGGTAGAAGGACCACGCTCGCTCCCTGCCTGCCTGCCTGCCTTGATCATAATGAGTAGTAGTTTATGTAGTGGTGCTGCCTCCTCGATCCTATCCTGCATTAATTAAGTCATTCATTTAATATTTATTTATATATGTTTGATTCATTTTAAAAATACTATGCAGCTAACTAGCTAGCTAGCTGCTTAAAATTTAATAAAGCTAGATCGATGCATAATTAATTAATTATGGAGTATCTATGAGGAGGGAGGCAAACAAACAATAACTAGTGTGTATATATATATTATAGAGCAGCGCGCAGTGCATCATCATATGCATCCCCAATTAATTAAGTATCCATCCATCCATCCATCTCTAATTAGAACGACCAACATGACCAAGTGCATGAAGAACTTGATTATATTGCTAATTAGCTCTCTGATTCTGACTTGGAACCCAATCCACTCTTCATCATCATCTGCCCATGCGAATGCAATACTATCATCCCAATCCCAATCCCAATCCCAGAATAACAATCATAATGCCGGGCTGATCGAGTCTACGTGCAAGAGCTCCGACAGCTACTCGCTCTGCGTCTCCACTCTGGAGGCCGACGGCAGGAGCGCCAACGCCTCCGACGCCAGGCAGCTGGCCCAGATTCTGGTGGACGCCGTCAGAGCCAAGGCGGAGCAGGCCCTCTACAGCCTCCGGCAGCAGCCGTCGGTGCAGCAGTGCTCGGCAGCCTACAGGAGCATCCTGGACGAAGATGTGCCCAAGGCCCAGCAGGGCCTGCAGACTGGGAACCCGCAATTGGCCGGTGAGGGGATGGCCGACGCGGCCGCAGCTGCTGCGGCCTGTCAGCACTCGCTCGTCTCGGCCTCAGGCAATAAGCAGTCGGTGCTGAGCGTGGTGAGCCAGGTGGTGCGTGCCGTCGCCCAGATCGCCAGGTCCATCATCACCAGCGTCCTCTAGACTAATTATTAATTAATCTTCTCATGATTAATACATACATACTACTACTGCTACTCACTCTAGGGATCCATGTGATCAATTCGATTGATCAGTTTATGAATTAGTTATATAACATGCATGGATCTATATATATGTGTATGTAGTGGGGCAATAAACATGTTCGAATTCATAATAAATCGTCTCTAGACTAGCTAGAGTAAGACCGGATCGGAGTTTTTATTTTATTTGCTGTTGTTGGGAAAATGTTTTATTTAATTTGGTTTAAATTAGTTCACTTATTAGTAGATTTGAAATCCCATTCCTATTCAATAAGTTTAGACTTGAAATAATCAATTGCATAAGGTATGTATTGCAAATTATAGTATTATGCTTTACTAATGTATTAATGGAACATGCATGCCCCTCCATCAATCACTGCAAAAATATTTGCAAACTAAACATTGTTCGTTGCATATAATCAACCTGGATCGAAAGGTGATGAAATGCAATGGTCTCACTACTCTCAAGCATATGTCTACATGAATCTTGTTTGTGCTGGGTATCAGTAACAAAGTCTCAACAAAAATGGCCTGACAGATCATTGTATTGTGAAAGTTCAATTTTCAAATCATTGTATTGTTTTGGATTATACGAAATTTATATTGGAATAATATAAATACTCAATTTTGATTTCATGCTTTCAGTATATCTACTAAATATGAATTGTATATATAAGAATTGGATTACAACATGTCTATATAAAGAGTGTACACAGCCCCCATCAGCTACTAACTAGACGGACTAATACAATGGATTATTACTAACACTCCTCAAACTCAAGATGGTAAAGTAAAAATTAATTTGAATTTGTTCAAAATTCTAGAAAAATGATCTGACAAGAGGGATTTGGTAAAGATGTCCACAATATGATCTTCGAAAAAAATAGGGTACAAGCGAACATTGAAAAGTGTCTGTACAAACATACTATCGGACAAAATAACAATCAATTTCTATATCCTTGGTGCACTCATGGAAAACATAATTATGTGAGATTTGGATAGCACTCGCACTGTCATGATAGAGAGAAGTGAAAAATGAATGAGGAGCCTCAAGATCGGAAAGAAGTCAATAAATCCAAAGTAACTCAGAAGTGGAATCAGCAAGTGCAAGATACAACTGTCTGTTTCTTCTCAAAGTTCAAAAAATAACAGAGTTGATCTGTAAATTATATATACCAAATACATTAGTGTGTTTGTTTAAAGAATTTGTCCCAAATCCAACAATTCATCCAATTTCATCCCCCTTCCTCCAAAATATCAAATCAAACAACTATTTTTTATTTTTATATTATATTAAAAATTAATTTTACATTCAAAACATCATATCAATACCTATTTATATCACATCATACAACTATTACAATTCAAAATTTTTACTATTCAAATCTCAATTCAAAATGGGAGAGTCGTAATGAAAAGAAAAAAACCTATATTGAAGAAGTACAACGATGAATTCGGTGAATTGAACCAAGCTTGGAGCGTATGTTTCAGACCATAAAGGGCATGGTGCAACCTACCTATTTTTCTGAAAAAATATAAACTAGATGGGTGACTGTTGGGATATGAAGCCTGATTATATCCTAAAATCTAGGATATGATTTGGATATTATATTTTAGATTTTAGAGATATAATTTTGATATTATTGTCAAAGTCTTAGGCTATAAATATCCATGTATTCTCACTTTAACATGTGCCTGCGTACTTTATAGTAAAATTCTTGGCTTGGCAGGGCCCCCAGACGTAGATCATTGTGATCGAACTGGGTTACCAAATTCTTGTGTTCTTTTGTCCTTGTTATCTCATCTTGATTTCCTGGAAATTTCCGTAACAGTGACTCATGTAGATTTCCTTGGACAGATTCCCATGCAAAATAATTATTTACATTCAAACGTAATAGGGACCAATGACAAACAACCACAATGGCAAAAAAAGTGGACAGTGGTCAACCGAGCAATGGGAGCAAAAATGTATATGCAACAACAAATTCTCATTCAAAAATACATTCTTCACATCCAACTGTAATATGGACTATTGATGGACAGCCACAACGGCCAGGAGAAAATGAACAGTAGTCAACCGAACAACGGGAGCAATCGTGTGTATACAACAAACATGATCGTATTGTTGCAAAGAATACATAAAATAATTGTGCATCAGAATCATACAGCTTTGTAAACACGGAGATTTTACAAAATATGATTGTGTTCCTTATACACGGCTGTATATACGTAAATAAGTGTGTCTAGATGAAGCAGCGTCGTGTATCACAAAACGCCGCTTTGTATAAATAATACCTACAGACACATTTGGTGTTCAACTTGGTATAGCTAGTCAATCAAATGCGGTTGCCTTGATGTCATATGTCGATAGAATCCGTTAAAATCATAACGGAATTACGGAAATTGTATATTTTCGATAGAGATGTGATCAATTTTATATGGAAAATTAACATAAAAACAAGTTTTGCACAAACTAACCCGTAATAGGACAAATGGCATTATTTTCTTCTTTTGCTCTTTTAATTCACTTGCACATGCAGATGATTGTATCGCATATTTTTGTGTTATAAATAATATACTTGTATCCCATTTACGAGTGATCAATATCCATTATCACATCTAATCCCACTTTATATATATATATATAAAAGTGGATTCAATCAATAGACTTAATCCTAATCTCCTAGTGCAAAAAAGGCAAAAGCTGGAAAAGCAACGGTTCCGATTAGATCAAGAAATGTATATAAATATGTCCACATGTCATGTCATCTTCTCTTATTATTGTAGTAATTTATTTCTTTTTTATCTTCTTGTCTATTTATCTCTGCTTTCTTTGTGTGTGTGTGTGTGTGTGCCGTTTAAATACTCCATCCCCCTCCCTTGTCCCTTCCCCTATGCAGAGACATGTAACAACTAAATAATTTATTATTATGGCGATGAGGACTCAATTCCAGCTGATCTCTCTTGTTTTTGTGCTGCTGCTGCTTCTTCTTAGCACCACCACCACCACCACCGCCGCCGCCATCAGCAGTTCTCAATATTCCCACCTCATCGAATCCACCTGCAAGAACACCCCACACTTCCAACTCTGCATGACCACGCTGCTGCAGGGAGGGCACGGCACCACCGCCGACGTTGCCGGCCTGGCCCTCATAATGGTCCGGGCTGTGAGGGACAAGACCAGAGCAGCCATCTCCACCCTCAAAACTTATCCGACGACAATCGAGAGGGGAGCCGACCCCAGGCTGGTGCGGGCGCTGCAGGACTGCGCCCGGGCATACAACGCCGTCATGGTGGCCGACGTGCCAGAGGCAGTGGAGGCACTCACGAAAGGAGACCCCAAGTTCGCAGAAAATGGGATGGCGGACGCCGCCGTGGAGGCCGATGTCTGTGAAGATGCTATCGCTGCCGCCGTCGGAGCAGGGGCGAGAAACCCATCGCCAATTGCAATGAGAAGGATGAATAAAGCAGTGAGGGAACTCGCCGAGGTTGCTAGAGCCATTATCAGAAATTTGCTTTGATTTAAATTATTAAATGTAGAGATCGGACTGCTTTAGTTCAATTCGTGTTAAAGAATAAATACTACTATCTATTGCGCCACCACGTGTATGTATGTAAGTATGTAGCCTGTAGGTAGCTTTCTTGATCACTGATATGGCCAAAATGTCATGTTAATTGAAAAAAAACAAAACAAAAAAAAAAAAAAGGATCGAAATCCCATGCACAGACAGACAAGCCAAGACAAGCCAAACCCATGAAACAAAAAAACCAACAATTTATTCTCAGCACCTCCTGAAATATCATCATATCCGATCGAATTGCCTAACAAGAAAGAAAGCTTAGCTTTACTTTCTCTATTTCAACCTTGCTGCTGGATGATGGCAGCTCCACTCGATGGCTTCGAAGCGAAGACGTATAGGCCAAGATCATCCTTCCGGATAACCCCCTTGTCGATTCGTGACTGGAAATATTGCTCCTGAAACCACCAATTCAATGGCCACCATGCATGTTCATGCTGATGTTCATATGACATACATATATATCTCCAATTGAAACTGGAACGCCGGCAACACTAACCTTCAAGTTAAGGATAAACTGTGGAACGATACTCTCCTTGACCAGAGCAACAGCACAGCCACCCCATCCAGCTCCTGTAAGCCTTGCTCCCAGAGCACCATTGTCATGGCAGACCTTCACAAGCTCTTCCAATTCAGGACAGCTGATTATAATGGCAGATCGCACTAGGGTCAGATTAATAAGCCCAGGTATATGTAAAAGTTATTTTAACACTTCTACCCTGTGAAATCATCAAAAGTGTACCTGCACTCGTACAAGACACTGCAGCTGTAGTGGCTGTCGTTCATCAGGTCCCCTATCTTTTTCAGCTTCTCTTCTTCACTGCATAAAGTGAGAAGATACTATTAGAATTTATGAGAATGTTGATCTGAGGAAGGAACAGATGAACACCCAAAAAAAAAGAAAAAAACAGAAAGTTTGCTTCAGCAAATATCAAAATCCTGGCAAAAGAGGAAGAACAGCAAACCATAGAGATATCAGAACAGTGAGAAAAAAGTAAATGGAGTGATTGAAACTCCTCCACTTGCCTTGATTCGGACGATACAGCATCTTTAAAAGCATAGACTCGTTTTGCTTCCGAGTACACATGAGCAGCTCTCTGGAAGTCATTCAAGAAGATACTAAGGTAAAATTATGGGAACATAGGATAATCACAAGAAATAAATAAATAAATAAAAGATACACCCAAGTATGAATTTTCCACCCCCTTCCCTTCTGGAACAGTTTGTCCAGTAAATATAAAAGATGGTTGAGGGCAGCCATTAGGGAGTTTAATTGAACTAGAACATACACAACAACACATAGTAAGGCTAAAGTCTATGAATACGGGGTCTGAGGATAAAAATAGCATACATAACTGGTTGGAATATATATAGAACCAAATGGAAATTTCCAAAGTCAACAACCACATTGACATTGTAAAGCACAGAGAATAGAATTACAAACATACCTTGTGTAACTTAAAATACTCGGCAGCTCTCAAGACATCCAGTGAAGAAGGAGAATTGGCAAAAACAACTTCCAGCTTTTCATTGATGATTTGCTCAATATCCTCAGCGCTGTAGGGTTCTTCTTTTAAGAATTCCTGTGGATGTATGTGTACAGCAATTACAATCTGATTCCTAACAAAGTTCAGCATCATTTACACAAACCAGAAGATTAGGGTGTTGTTTTGTGTTTTCTTTTTGTATTCTTAGTTCTAATGTTTTTTATGTGAAAATACTCGTCGGATGTGATGTTTTTATAGAAATAAAAATAAAAGATTGAAGGTTAAAAAATAAGGGAAAGGTAGACAGCAGAACAAACCCTAGTTGACATGCTTAGGCAATTGAATGTCACTAAAAATATGATGGCCAACTGCTGTCAAGAACAAGCACTTGCAGGGTAATACTCTTTGTAGAAATATTGCCTCTTTCAAAATCACATACCTTGACCGCGAGAACTGGATCAGATGAGCCACGTGTGCTAGCAAAAGAAATGCACAACTCTTCGACGTCCGAAAGTGTCTTCACCTTGGTTATTGCCTCCTCAGCATTCATCCCAAGCTTTATGCCTAATACAATCTGCCCAACCCAATCACTAAATATTAGCTGACTCAAAGTGGAAAAGAAATATAAGGCAGCTATTACATTGAAACCTATAAGCAACATCAAAACCAAAGTTACACTGGAAATAAATCACTGGATTATAGTAAAGCAGTACTAAAGTAAATGCTCTCTGAAGATTTTCTAAAATGCTATAACAGACTCACTGAAGCTAAACGGCATTCAACAACCCTGTTGTTATAATTAGTTGCTGCTGTAACCGCTTTCTGAGATTCAGCCAGTGAATGAGCAATGACGAATGTTCCACCAGCAGGAAGCTGCACCTCCGTAGCGCGAATGGGATTGAAATCAATCAGTGCTGCAAAGCCGGATTGAGCCATCACAGATATTGCCTGTGCCAAGCAGCAGTAATCACATTTCCAAATGCAAGAATCCACACATATAGAGTGCTAAGGCTCCATTATTTTGCAGTGTTAGCAACCTTGTAAGAAACAGAACAAAATACATACATGAATACTTTCGAAGCATGTAAATTACCTGATCCATTCCCCCAGATTGAGTTCCGATATGCCTCTCACATTCACAAGTGAGTTGAGCAAGTTCTTTCTAGAAGTGAATTGTGAAAAACAAAAGGAATGTTACAAGCACAAAGAAACAACCGTGCATTTTTTGTATATACAACGATTAATACAAGATATACAAAACACTGAAATACCTTGGCAAAGCTCGAGCCCAATACTGCCATTATAGCAATAGTCGAAGAGCAAACAAATGCAGCAGAGCTCGATAGACCCGATCCTATACATACGAGAAGAAAGAAACATGACTCAAACATCAAGTACAAGCATTGATTTAATCAATAGCCTGGTCAGCACTCATAGCTCGGGCAAAATACCAGTTGGAACAATGCCATCCACCATCACCTCAAGTCCAACAGTGTCGCCAACATCTAATCCCTTCGATTTGGCATACTCATAGAAACCTTTGTACCTGAAAGCTCAACAGAATAGCTCCAAAATGAACTCCTAAGACTGCCCAACACTCTCCAAAAAACTAACCAGCAAGATCAGACTCTTAAGAATCTGCTGTAAGAAAATTCCAAGAAAATCAACAGTATCGTACCCACAAATGAAATAGTGACCCCATCTGTGATTCTTCAAATCAATTTCCTGAAAAAATACAAGTGCCCGAGAAATCAATGTATATAGGCATGTGATTGCACATATTGATCCGTCGTTCAATTGATAGAATCAGGAACATGCTACCTGATCAGGATCAGCAGGATAAGTACACATAGGATACTTCTCAGCATTCACATTCGAAATCCGAAGACCCTTCTCCCTTTCGACTTTTCGTATGGCCACAATCGTGTCTTGCCTGATCGCCATCGGCAACACAGAATAACCTTCATAGTCTATATGCTCTCCGATCAAATTCACCCTCCCTGCGGAGCACACACACAACAGAAAAGAAAAACCCGAAACTTCAATTCAGTGTTTTGAAGAGCTCATACAGCAGGCAACCTAAGCGGCGAGCACAAACGCCATACCAAAGGGATCTTAGTCAAAACACAGTCATAGCCGCTATGACACTCTAATCATCCTCAAGTCAAGCCAACGATACGAAGAGCTAGCTATGTTTTTACCTGGAGATCGGGCGTAAATATCCGGGGATTGGCCAAATGATTCAATGAATTTTGACTTCAATTTGCCGAACCGAAGCTCCGCTTCCTCAAGCTGCGACCCGGTTCCATAAACGGGCTCGAGAGAGTTGAAAATGGGCACCGGCAAATCCTCGTGTCTCGCCATTACTTCTGCCGTCCTACGATCGTCAAGTTCTCTGTTACGATGGAGTACAGGGAGGAAGAGGAGAGGCAGCAAACAATACAGTTTACTTTATGTGGGTGGGGGTGGGGGTGGGGGTGCGGGTGGGATTCGAGAAATTTTGGAGTTTTGTGGGGGGGGCTGGCTGGTTGATTTGAGAGAAAAATGTATTCAGCTTTTCGTAGAAAGGAATCGACTTTATCTTAGGAATTGAAACTTATTACTGATTTGCAGGGGTGCCCCATGGAAAATACATTTATTAAAAAAAATTGTATAGTACTTCATCAGTCTTCGTTGCGGTTTGGTTTTTGTCCGTCCCATATTACTTTTTTTTTTTTAAAATAATTATACATTTTAATCTTATTTTAAATCTTTTAATTTTATTCTTTATCTACAAAGTAGCAGATATATTACGTGGGACAAAGAAAGTATATAATTAAAATAAATTTAAAATATTTATATTAAAATATTATTATATAGTTTATGTGACAGGATACTTTTTCCGTCTCACCTTTCAATAAAAGATAATTTTTTTTATTTTTATAGTAAATTTATTTCTCTTAAACATATTTAACAAATATAAATCAATTTAATTATATTTTTAATTTTTTACATCCACTCAAACTCCTTTTCTATTTTCATTTCTCTCATCAGATATCTTTATTTAATACTTTTCATTTTTTATAAAATTAATTTTAAATTAATTATAAATAAATATATTTTCTTGTATTACATAAATGATATTCATATTATATGATAAAAAAATAATAAACTAATGTCATAATTTATTATTAATAACTACTTAAAAGATAGTGTTACTAACCAAATGACTCATCTCTCGCGCGGGACAGAGGGAGTATTATTTTATAAGTAATAAAATTTTAAATAATATAAATAAATACTAAATATTATTAAATTAATTTATATTTAGTAAACTTTAAAAATAAAATAAAATAAAAATGTCAATTGAAGTGGACAAAAACAAATTGAAACGAGATTGAAGAAGTATAATTTAATTGTATTACTAATGTAATTAAAATAAACAACTTATTAATTATTCTTCTGATCTCAATCAACTTAAACTAGTAAATTGAATCAAGACAAGATTTTCCCCTTGTTTATCTAAACCAAAACGGCTTTGCATTGTGTTCGTCGATGCTGCTTTTGTTCTAATCATCTTGATTTTTTCTTTTATTTAATATTATTAAACATATATTTTTTTTTATAAAATATCAAATTAGGGGTCATATTTAATTTATGAGTATTGATTTTTAAATATTAATTATTGTATCGTAATACAAATAAAGAGAAAATGACAAAAAAAAAATATTTTTATTATTAGTATCTTATAATACTAATACAACAAATAAATATAATCTTTTTAAAAACGGAGGAACAGAAAATTAACTTGTTATCATTTGTTTATTATCCAAAGCTCCCAAAAAAAAAAATCTATAATTTAGAGATTGATCTAGTCTTAAGAGTGATGGAGGAATCCGAATCCGAATATTCAGAGAGAGAAGAAAGTGGACAGACATTCTTGGAGATTGAAAAGAACATATAAATAAATGAAACGACACTTTTTTGTGTAGAAAGGAATCAAGAAATGTGGCCTCATGCTCATGCTCATGCATGCTTTGATTTGATGATATTCCATGTCATGCCCATATATCAAAATAGAAAAACAAGGGTGAAGGGCATCTCCAATGTTGTCAATCAACAACCACTTCAAAAACAATACTTCCCCACTCGTCTAATTGTGTCCTCGTTTAACCCAACATAAATTTTAAGAAACATAGCTAAAAAATAGAAATTTTTACTTTTTTGCGTAAAAAAATGTTGAAAAAGTAGTATTTTTTACTAAAAAAAACAGAAATCTGAATAATTTTAGAAAATACAAAATGAGAATATATTTGAATGACATATGAAATAGTATAACAAATTTTGATATTTTATATATAAAATAAATTTTTTTTTATTTATACAATATTGCATTAAAATACATTTTTTATTTTTGGTTGTTGAGTTATATTTTCTTACTCCACTATTTACTTCAAATATTCTTTTAATTATAGAAATAAATTCATAAAGGTAAATTTATGATTGAACTCCACCCACCCACTAATATTTTTATATATGAAAAAATAAACAAATTTATTAATTAAAATATCAAACACAGTTGTGAGTTTGTAGATCCAATCCCAAGTTGACGACAACTGCGTCCCGTCCCTCACGTGCCTTGCTCGGCCAATTAATATTTCATTGGCCTTTCCATCCTACTTTTGTCACCCCTTCACAAAAACTCATTATTATTTTATTTTTGTATTTATATTATAGAATATCTAACTTAACAACGTTGTCTGGTTCACCTTTCACAATAGATATTGTTGATATATATATAGTATATATATATTTTATATATTGATATATATATTCTACCTAATATATCTCTTGTATAAATATAATATTGTATTCTAATTGTGTTTAATGAAAATAGAGTTTATTCCATAAATCGTAACATGGTATCAGAGCCATCCTTTTTCCCGACTAAATCGAAACAACCCACGAATTCCAGATAGCATATTTCCGATCACTTCCGACCGTCACCGCCACCACCATCGTCTTCGCCGTCACGAGACCGGCCGGACGCCGGAACAGTTCGGCGAACGGCGGCGCGTGAGAGTCACACGCGCCCGACGTGTTTTTCCGGCCGGACGCCTCGCCGGCGCGTGGGGGCGCGTGCGGCGGCCGTTGGCGGCGATCTTTGCACCGTCGTGTTCGGAATTTGATTTCCTCCGCGATGGTATCTTCACTTCCTCGGTTTGAGCAGTTTTTTGTATCCGGTTGACTTTTTGTGTTTCGGGTTTTGATTCGGTTTCTTTCGTTTCGGCTTTCGGCTTGAGGTTTGAGATTCTGTTTTCTCTTGAGTTTCTATGGAAAAGATGGATGTACATATTCCGATCAATGTTGTTTTGTCTGGAGATAATTACAGTTTGTGGGCACAATCGATGAAAAGTTTTTTGATAGGTCGGAAATTGTGGCGAATTGTTACGGGAGATATAGTTGCCCCCATTGCTCCAGTCTCTATAGGAGAAGTTACGCCTACCGCCACAGTTGTTGAATCTTATATTGAAAAATTGGAAGATTGGGATAGTAAAAACCATCAAATTCTCACTTGGTTGCGCAATACTTCCACTCCGGCGATCCATGTTCAGCTTGCCCAATTTGACACTGCCAAGGCAGCGTGGGATTTCTTGGCAGTCCGCTTCCGTGCTACTGGTTTGGCACATTATTATCAGTTATGGAGCACTCTCCACGATCTAAAACAGGAACCAGGACAATCTATCAACGACTTCCTTGCCCAAGTGCAACCCCTTTGGCATCGGTTGGATCAAGCAGAGATCAGTCCTGATCATCTTCGCCTCATTCAGGTCTTAATGGCTTTGCGTCCAGAGTATGAGGCAGTTCGTGCCTCTTTGTTACATCGGCATCCACTTCCTACCTTGGATGCAGCTATTCAGGAGATTCTGTTTGAGGAAACTCGTCTCCACCTAGCTAAGGCTCCTCAGCTTGACTCTGCTCTTGCGGTCACTGCCCGAACTCTTACTCAGAGTCGTTCTCATCGTTGCAAAAGATGTCAGTCCTCTGATCATGACTTCGGTCATTGCCCAAAGGTGGAGTGTCACTACTGTCATGTTTTAGGCCATACTATACAGTATTGCCCCACTAGACCACCTCGCTCTGGAAGTAGTAACTACAAGCCTCGGAATTCTCGTGGACCTCAGTCTGGTACCTCCTCTGTCACAGCCTCTGCTGCGCCTGCGCCTGCGCCTCCTACGATTCAGGACCTGGAAGCTCTTCTTAAACAGGTTCTATCTTCCAATACCGCCATGTCTACCACATCAGGTAACTCTCCTTGGTATTTTGATTCTGCTTGCAGTAATCATATGACCTCTGATATACGCCTTATGACCTCCACATCCACCGCACCATCCTTACCCCCTATCCTTACTGCCGATGGTACCCATATGCGCATCACCCATACCGGACATACATCCACCTCATCCTTATCCCTCCCTGACACATATTGTATCCCTCAATTAACCTTAAATCTGATTTCCGTTGGTCAATTAGTTGATCAAGGTCTCACCGTGTTATTTTCTTCTACTGGTGTGCAGGTTCAGGACGCGCAAACCGGGCGGACTCTTGGGAAGGGCCGGAAGACGGGCCGCTTATTTGAACTTACGTCACTCCAGGTCCCTCGTCCCTCTATCTCAGCTGCCACCACCTCTACACCATCCTGCCTTCAGTGGCATCGTCGTCTCAGTCATGCGTCTTCCAATAAAGTCAGGTCCTTGATTAGTCAGGGTAGTTTGGGTTCTGTTAAGTTTGAGTCTTTTAATTGCGTAGATTGTTCGTTGGGAAAACAACCTGCTCTGTCGTTTCCTCATAGTACTTCCATTGCGGATACTCCATTCTCTTTAGTTCACTCGGATATTTGGGGACCTTCGCCCACTGTGTCTATGAATGGTTCTCGTTATTTTGTGATTTTTATTGATGACTATTCTCGTTTTACATGGATTTACTTTCTGCGGCATCGCTCTGAACTTCCATCTATTTATATGACCTTTGCTAAAATGATACATACCCAATTTTCCTCTACTATAAAAACTCTCCGCACAGATAATGCTCTTGAGTATACTGATACATCATTTCTTAGTTTCTTATCTGATCAAGGTACTGTTGTCCAACGCTCCTGCCCATACACCTCTCCAAAAAATGGTCGCGCCGAACGCAAACACCGTCATATCCTTGATACAGTCCGCACCCTTCTCTTATCAGCCTCTTGTCCAGATCGCTTTTGGGGAGAAGCCGCACTCACCGCTGTCCACACTATAAATCGTGTCCCTTCCTCTGTCCTAGGTAATGTCAGTCCTTTTGAAAGACTATTTAATCGTACCCCTGATTATAGTCTTCTCCGCCCTTTCGGTTGTGTCAGTTTTGTCCTCCTCCCTCCTCATGAGCGCACTAAGTTAGAACCTCGCGCTCGTCTGTGTTGCTTCCTGGGCTATGGGTTAGAACATAAGGGTTATCGTTGTTGGGATCCTATTTCCAATAGGCTACGTATTTCTCGTCATGTCACATTTTGGGAGGATACCAAATTCTCTTCCTTGTCTCACTTCCGAGTCCCCTTTGATCGTTCGTCTCCGTTCTTTACCTTGTCCTCTCCACCCCTATTCCCTTCCAGTGACACGGCTCCGTCTCCATCTCCCGCTCCTAACGCTGTCTCGGTTGCGCCTCCTGAACCGCAGCTGATCCCCGAGCCTACTCTTGCTCTCGACTCCGATACATCACCACCACTAGAGCCTGACACGACTTCGATCTCAGCCCCTGATCCTGGCCCTCGTCGCTCCACTCGGGTTAGTCACCTTCCTACTCACTTACTTGATTATCACTGCTTCTCTGCCACCTTGTCCCATCATGAGCCCAGGACCTTTCGCGAGGCGTATGCGGATCCGTTGTGGCGGCAGGCTATGTCTAAGGAGTTGCAGGCTTTGGAGAAAACACATACGTGGGATATGGTTGATCTTCCCCCTGGCAAGAAACCTATTGGCTGCAAGTGGGTATTCAGAATCAAAACTAACTCTGATGGATCTATCGAGCGCTACAAGGCACGTTTGGTAGCCAAAGGCTACACCCAGCAGTATGGTATCGACTATGAGGAGACATTTGCCCCGGTTGCTCGTCTCACCTCTGTCCGCTGTCTTATCGCCATCGCTGCCGCTCGTCGGTGGCCCCTACATCAGCTTGATGTCAAGAATGCGTTCTTGCATGGTGATTTATCCGAGGATATCTACATGTCTCCTCCTCCTGGTTTTCCTACCTCTTCCAAGGTATGCAAACTTCGCCGTGCCCTATATGGTTTGAAACAGGCACCTCGAGCTTGGTTTTCGAAATTTAGCTCTGCTCTACTCCAGCTTGGCTTTACTTCTAGTGATCATGATTCGGCTCTCTTCCTTCGACGTGGGTCAGCTGGAATTACTATTTTATTGCTTTATGTGGATGACATGATTATTACGGGAGATGATGCTTCAGGTATCTCCGAGTTGCAAGCTCATCTAAACCGCCACTTCGAGATGAAGAGTTTAGGGCCTCTTCGGTACTTCCTAGGACTTGAGATCTCCGACACCTCCGACGGATATTATCTCTCTCAAGCCAAGTATGCCTCCGACCTCCTATCTATTGCCGGTCTCACTGACTCCAAGACTGCTCCTACACCTCTTGATTCTGACTGTCGTCTTACTCCGATGGACGGCGTTCCCCTTGATGATCCGACTTTGTATCGTCAGCTAGTGGGAAGTCTCATCTACCTGACTGTCACTCGACCGGATATTGCTTATGCCGTCCATATCGTCAGTCAGTTTATGTTTGCTCCTCGGACGACTCATCATTCTGCTGTCCTACGGATTCTCCGGTACGTCAAAGGTACCCTGCTTCATGGACTTCATTATTCCGCTCGATCCTCCTTAGTTTTGACCGGGTATTCTGACGCTGATTGGGCGGGAGATCCCTCTGATCGCCGCTCGACCACCGGATTTTGCTTCTTCCTTGGCGAATCGCTTATTTCATGGCGCAGCAAGAAACAGACGGTTGTCTCCCGGTCCAGTGCAGAGTCTAAATATAGAGCCCTTGCCGATACCGCTGCTGAGCTTCTATGGCTTCGCTGGCTTTTGGCTGATCTTGGAGTGCCTCAGCCCTCTGCCACTATTATCCATTGCGACAGTCAGAGCGCCATGAAGATTTCGACAAATGATGTCTTCCACGAGCGTATGAAGCATATTGAGATCGACTGTCACCTTGTACGTCATCACGTTGCTCATGGAAGCATCTCCTTGTCTCCTATTTCCTCTGCTGATCAGACGGCCGACGGATTCACCAAACCTCACCTTCCCGGCCGTTTTCAGTCATTTTTGAACAAACTCAAGTTGGGCTCCACCGTTCCACCTTGAGTTTGAGGGGGGATGTTGATATATATATAGTATATATATATTTTATATATTGATATATATTCTACCTAATATATCTCTTGTATAAATATAATATTGCATCATAATTGTGTTTAATGAAAATAGAGTTTATTCCATAAATCGTAACAGATATGAATGAATAGTGTTGGTGTTGATGTTGGTGTTGGGTCTCGATTTTCTATTACAATTGGGTCTCTATCAAGAACTAGTTAGAAAATAAAGACATATTAAAGCATGCGCATGGGCCACCTAACCAGCTAATGAAATAATAATAATATTATTAATTGTTAAAATATATTGCGGAAACTAAGCAGCGTAAAACATACTCGATACACTAAATTTAAATATCGTAGTCTAATGAATATGGTCAAATACAAATCTAAATCTAACAAATTTAAAATTAAATATTGAAAAAACAATAATAATAATAATTGGAGATGTTGCTCTTTTGCTGTGTATCTTAATTTAATTGGGATACATAACTCATATATGTGATATATATTATCTATGTATCATATATTTATAAATTATTTTTTGTAATTTATATTAAATTTGTTTATCAATTTTGAAATATTTTTATAGTTCATAAAATTTTATATTCTATAAAATGATACTAATATTGAATATATTTTATTAATTTAAATTTTTAAAAATATAAATATATATTATTTGATTTTATTACATAAATCAATACTTCAAAAATTAATTTAATTTATTAGATAAAACATAATTATAAATTTTAACACAGTTATTAATGGGTGTGTATGTTCGGGGGTTTAGATTTTGAGTTGGGATTTGAATAGTAAAAATTTTGAATTTAAATAGTTGTATGATGTGATATAAATAGGTGTTGATATGATGTTTTGAATGTAAAATTGATTTTTAGTATAATATAAAAAATAAAAAATAGATGTTTGATTTGATGTTTTTTAGGGGAAAAAATGAGATGAATAGTGGAAATTAAATCCAATCCCCCAAACAAACACACCTTATAATTAGTATAAAAAATATATGTATACATTTAAGGGGGTGTATTCAATTGATATTTTAATGGATTTTTTTAGATTTTAAAAAGTTTATAAATTTATATGGATTTAGAAAATCCACAGAGTCCACATTGAGTTTGATAAATTTTAATAATTGATTTAGATGAATTTCTACGGATTTGATTGAATTCTTTATGGATTTATATGGATTCTGTAGGATTTTAAAATATTTTTTTTGTGAATATATATTAATTATATAAATTTATATCAACCAACAAATTTTATAAATATAATAAATAATTATTAATAAGATAATATTTAATATTAATAAATAATATATATGTATTTACTTTTTATGTAAAATGGTTATATTAAAATAAATAAATAAATAATTTATGAGTTTTGAAAAAAATATTAAAATAAATAAATAAATATAAATTAACGGTTCAACAAAAAATATATATTTAAATATTTATTTTATTGTTATTGTAATGATAATATAGTGTATTCGATAATTGAAAAGAAAAGATGACAATAATATAATAATATTTTTTAAAATTATATTTATAATATAAAAATATATTTTTTTAAAAAAAATCATAATAATTTGCTAATATATTTTAGTTTTAAATTGTTATTTCTATTAAAAATTATAATGATAGTAATAAATATTATCTTATTATTGATCATATATACAACAACAACAACAATAATAATAATAATAATAATAATAATAATAATAATAATAATTTTAAGAATCCATCAAAATCTGTGATGGTAAGGAGAGATTCTTTTCTATACAAAATTTTCACAAAAATCCATTAAAATCCATGGACTTTCAAAGTTTACGAATTGTTGAATATCTCAATATTTTAAAAGACTTTTAAAAATCTATATTGAATACATCGGGATTTTAAAAGACTTTTAAAAGTTTGGATTGAATACCTCTAGATTTTAAACGATTTTTAAAAGTCTTGATTGAATACACCCAAATTTTCAAAGTCCAACAAAATCTATATTAAATACACCCCCTAAATGTAGAAATAAAAATTCATTAAAAAAAAACGGAATGAGTTTTTTTTGTGGATATAAAAGAGAGATGAATATCTCCGCTCAAGTCGCAGAGAAATAATACGACGTGGAAGATAAAAAATAGTAAAAATACTAAATGAGAGTATCTCTATTGAGAATGCTCTTAAGTGTGTTTGTTTGCAAGATTTGAGTTGAGTTTTAGTATTTTAATTTTTTTTAAACGAATATTAGATTAAACATCTATTTTTTTATATTATATTAAAAATTAATTTTAGTGTCAAAAGATCATATTAAACAATTATTTTAATTTAAAATTTAAATTCAAATTCAAATTCAAAATTAAAATCTTACAAGCAAACACAACATAAGAATATATGATAAGAATAATATTTTATAACTCCCTATTTGTTATTGTGCAACGATAAATTTATTTTGAAATAAATAAATAGCAAACATCAATTATAGGCCAAAGAATATCAATCATCAATTATATTGTTAACATTTTCCCTGTTTCCTCTATCAACAAAGATATTGCCCAATGACGATCTTGAGGACAAAATATTGTAAATGTGATCATTTTACATTAGTATATTGATATTTTAACTATTTTGGGCCAAATATGATTTTTTTTTTTTTTTAATTTTCTTAAAAGACTATATATATATATAATATATATATATATATAGAGTTGGATGTCATCTTAAAATTAATAATTCTTTTTTTGATATGGACTTTTGTTTGTTCATTTTTATGTTTTTTTTCCTAAAAATCACTTCTCAAACCAAGAAACAACGGTTTATCCACCGATGATATTCTATTTGATATGCTTTTATTTTTTTGGATATAGAATTTGAGTTTGTTTATGTTCTTTCCAAATATAAGGCTTAATACTTACCAAAACAGGGACAAAAAGCACCAAGCACTCCATGGGAGTCCACAAGAAAACTCGAACCAAGTTAAAATCACCTATAGAAAGAAGATTTGGACTTATGTCACTTATGCCTTAACAAACAAATCAGGACAAAATATGAAAGAGATGGATAAATCCTATCTTACTAAGAATAATAGATTTATCATAACATAACCGAGTCTTTTTACCATAGTTTCTTATTACTTCTTACGAGTTTCATAAAATGAGAAAAATACTATTTTACATATTCATTTCGCTTGTGTCATATGTAATTATTTTGTTATTTTTGTCCGTCCAACTTAAATATATAAGTTTTATTTTATTTTTTTAAAGTAAAAGTATTTTTTGCTTTAATAAAAATAACTCTTATACTTTACATAATATTACAAATTATGTCATTAAAAAAGTAAATACGCTTAAAGGCAAAAGTATTATTTTTTTTTTATCTTTCTATTGTATTATTACTTATAAATACTAATTTACTAAAATCCAAGCTTAAAAAATAATGAATTTATATGACTCAATGAAAGAAGTACATATAATGTTGTCTTGTATATAACACTTTGGCTCTGTCTAAACAAAAAATATTTATAGAACTTTTGAAAAGAAAAATAAAAAATTAGAATATAACAAGGAATAGCTTCAAAAGTGTCAAAGCATTTGCATAAATAAAGCCTCTATCTCAGGGATTATTATTTTTGTGCTTCTTAATTATTATCCTATACAGCAGATAACAATTCAAAAAATTCTTTAGATATGGAATTTTTTTAGACTCATACTCTTTATAAAAAAATTTCGTCCAAAACATTAGATTAAACATATTTTTATTTAGTAAAATATTATATCAAACAACTATTCAAATTATAATATTTTATATTCAAAAAAAAATTTAAAAGTTTAATATTAAACAAAAAATATTATTTGTTTCTCGTAGAAATGAAGATTGTTTATGCGAGCTCGCAAAAATTATTTTGTATGAGTAACAAAACCTTTTGGTAGTTGTCATTATTTTGACGGGAAGCCATCTCTATATTTTTATTTTTGTCAAAATAGAATTATTTCTCAAACTTTCAATGATTGAATTTAAATTTATGCTTTGTTCAGACAATATTTTTAGTTGTCCGGCACTATTTTGATTTTTTAAAAAAATATTGTATCAAATATATTTTATTTACAAAAAATATTACAATAACTATTAGTATTTTTTTTTACTATTTTTTAAAATTTAAAAACTTTATTATTTTTTCAAATGTAAAATAACAAAATTTATCTAGCTACTCGTTTGAGCAAAGAAGATCAATAATCCAACATTCTATAAAAACATATGCAAAATAAAAAAATAAAAAAAAACCCAAAAATCCAAAATAACATACATTATGAGGGTTTGTTTGGTTGTAATTTGAAATTGATTTGAAATAGAATATTAATTTTATTTTTTGTTAAAATAATATTTTAACGTGATATTTTGTGGAAAAAAATAATATATTTCAATTAAAAATTATGTCAAATAAATAGTGTTGACTTTGGTTTAAAATGATAAAAGAACAAACTTTATATTATTATTATTATTATTCACATCATAATATATGAAAGTGAACTATTTCATTAACATATCCTGTTAGGGTTAATAAAAGGTAGAATATGAATGTAAAAAATAATGGTGTATTTATTTATTATTTTAATTTCAGATATATTTAAGTTTTGGTTTAAATAACATATATGTTATTTTATAAAATATATATATATTTTTATCAAAAAATTCAAAGACTAAATAATATTAATTTGTGTGAAATAATAATAATAAAACAAACAAAACCTATAGTAATCATACAATAAACAAATAACATGGATAAAATGGCTGGTGAGATTCATAGTCTATCAACCAAATTTGCAAATAATGCTACAAAATCTGATATTGATGAGCTTCTTAGTAAAAAAATAAACAATTTAAGACAACATATTAATATTTTTTGGGAAAATATATGTATGTATTTTTTTTTTTTGTTAAAAAAACACAATTTTTTATTATTATTCCTTAAATTTATACATTAATTAATTTACTTACAATTTCATTATTCCTATTTTAACAAATAATAAGAAAATTATTATTATTTTTCTATTTACCCTACTCATTTATTATTAACTTTTTAATAAAGCTTTTATAATTTTTTACTTTACTTTTTATCTACTTATTTTCACATTAAAATCTTATTTATCTATTTATTTTTAAAAAAAATTGTATCGGTGACATAATTAGTCGGATAGAAAGAATAGTAAAATATAGTAGTTTTGGGAATAAGACGTAGAATGTACTCAATGCAGAATAATTGTAGAATAAATAATATAATATGGGATTGAAGTGGAGGCCGTCCAACATCCCTCTAACAACACTAATCACATACAACCATAATCATAATGACAAGGGAAGTTAACAACAGATTTTTTTGGCGTACTTTGAGTTGTATTTATTTATTTATTTATTGTTTTATATTTTCTTCGCCTTCGTCCCATAATTACGTATTCGTTTACTTTTTGTACGTAGTTTTAAAAATATTAGTATTATATTGGGATACAATAGGAATAAAATAAAAATAATTAAAATAATCTTATTGGTATTATGTGATATAAATGTAATGACATTTGTGTAATATATTATAATTTGGAAGAGTATTTGTAATATTAAGTAGATAGTACAAAGACTACTAAATAAACATTTAATTTGATATCTTGAGTGACTTTTTTTTTTTTTATGCATTATATTAAATTAAAAAAAAATTGTTTATTTAATGTTTTAGTTTGTGATGTTATTTTTTTTATTAGGTATAATGATCGTTTTTATTATATAAAAAATAATATTATATTTTAAATTATTAATTTTTGTGAGAGTATAGTATATATATATAATTTAATTGAGCGAACAACGAATAATGTAATTTTTATGAAGAAAAAAATTGAATATATTTGTTGGATTTAAAATGACCATTTCAACTAAAAGTTCGAATTGAGAAACACAACCATTAATTATTTATTCGCAAACAATAATTTTCAACAATATTATTGTAGGGCAGCAGCTACGGTGCTGCTGAACAACAGAGTGTGTGCTAATAGATACCACAAAATATTACTACAAATAACACACCGTATATATTAATATAATACAAATACAATATATGAACAAATCGCACATCTTATAGTCTCACACATGCACAACAGTTTATTTTAGCACATGTCATATTCATATACAATACACTCGTAATTATGAGTAAATAATACATTCATTTATTACATACAAAATATGCTATGTATAATAAATACGTGTGCTATTTGTATATTTTATGTGTGTTGATTCAACATGATACTGATTTATCAAAATTAACACCGTAATTATTCTCATTATTGTAGATGAGAATTAAAATAGAAATAAACAAATACAATCTAAATATGATACTTCCTCTTCCATTAGTAAAATTCTCACCATTTTAATATGTTAGAAATCAAAACTTTCTATTTCATCTTTTAAGAAAAGTAATTTTCAACTAAATAACAAAATACATCTACTTTGTACTTTTCACATTACTTTTACTTTAATGTCAAAGATAAAATATACATTACATTACTTTATTTAGGGACGTCAATTTGTTTTTTTTTTTTTGTTGTGTTCATGTGGGATTGAGCTTTTAGTGTAACATAGACTGTCAACCCAGACCCGAAACCTTTGATCTGAACATGATACGAATTTTTTCTGGTCATATTTAGGTCAACCTAATTTAGTTTTAGGTCACCAGAAATTCGAACAAATCATATATGAAATAGACCTGAAAACTTGAAAAATGATAAATTTATCTAAAAGAATCATCTATAATTTAATCGTTGTATTATTTTATATTTAATATAATACTCTCTCCGTCCGCCAAATTAACTATATTTTTTTTTAGTCTATCCGCTAAATTTATCACATTACTAATTTTGACAAAGTTAACAAATTAACATTTTACTATTATCTTTCATTCCATATTTATTTACACTAATGCTACTATCTTTTATTATATTCTCTCATCATTTTTAAAAATATTTTTTACATTTCCAAAATAACCCCGACAACCTTTTTATTTTTCTCAATTTTTTCACTAAAATATTTATTTTTTTAATCTCCATATCGAAACCAAATGTTCTAAATTTACCGGAGAGGGAGTATAAAGATTATAAATTAAAATAATAATAAAAAATAATGTTAAGTCAACCCAAAATTCGAAACCCGACCTGATTTTTATATTTCGGGTTATCATGTCAACCCGAAATTCAACCTGACACAATTTTTTTTTTTCGAGTTTGCATTGACCCGATTTTCTGCAAATCCAAAACACTCAAATTCGAACCTGAAAAATTTCACTTTTTAATTTATATTACTTCCTTCGTCCCATATACCATGTTCACGTTGTCCTTGTACGTCCCACATTCCATATCACTTTTCTTTTTTGGAAAATGATTACACACTTTAATCTCATTTTAAACTTTTTAATTTTTTTATTTTAATTAAACTAATTAGTTATGTTAATCTTAATTTATAATTATTTATATTACATGATACTTATTTTCACTAATACATTCTTAATTATCTACTAATTACACATCTCCTAAAATACCGTGTCTACAGTGTAGCAAACACGATATATGGGACAGAGGGAGTATTCAATACTTAGTCGGCCTTTTGAGGTTTTGTAGTAAATTAAAAAAAATAACATTTTATTGGTCAGTGAAAATGTAATGAATTTTGACATTTTTGCCCTTTTTTTGTATAAAATAATTGTTTGTAATAATATATTTGTAATTTAAATTAAAGTTAAAGATATTTTGGTATTATTAAATAATTACTTTTACTAAAAAAAATGAGTATTTTTTAGTGAAACATCAAAAAATAGTAAAAATAATATTTTAGATAAAGACGAATAGAGTATTATATTAAATTAGAAGTTTGTTTATTTAATATTTTGATTTGAATTTTATTTTTAGTAAGATATAAAAATAATTCCATAGATAATATATAAAAAAAGATTCTTTTATAATAAGTATTAACTTTTGTAAAAAAAATAAAATATATACGCCAGGTTAGCATGATCTTTTTGTGTATTAGATTTTGAATATTAATTATTATATCAACAGTAGAAATCAAGAGATCAAGTCAAATACGTTTATTGGCAACGTTCGCGTGAGGGAAGGAATATTAAAAATCATGTAAAAAAAATTTAGACAAACAATCCTCTATTTAACTCAAAGGAGCATATTAGATCATCTCCAACCCACATGCAGTGGATTGTACCAAAAATGGGGAGGAGGGGCTCCAACACACCTCCAAATCCCCCCAAGTTTTTACTGTGTTTTTTATATTTTTGGTATTTTTTTTGGTGTATTGTGTAATTTTAATTTTTTTTAGTAGATATATAATTTTATATTTTAAAAAGTTGTATGTAATTTTATTTTTTTTTTGAAAAATAATATATAATTTTATTTTTTAAAAGTGATATAATTTTAGTTTTTGGAAAGTAATATATAATTTTATTTTTTAAATGTTAATTTTTATATATGTAATTTTTAAATAATTTATAAATTATATGTGTATGAATCTAATGTAAAAATAAATTAAAGTTGGGGTGTAATTTGTAAATATGAAAAATTATATAAAATAATATAAAAAAGAAATATATAAAAAATATACTTTTTAAATTGAAGTTTATGATTGAAGTAAAATTATTGAAGATCAACTGATAACTGCAAAAATGGAGTGGAGGTTGGAGATGGCCATACTACAAATCTAAACCTAGCACACCACTGCTGTCTGTTGGGTGGGGAAGTCTACTCTAGTCTAGTCTATAGTCTAGCCCATACACAACACAACGTAGGAAATTTACCTAAAATTTTTGTTCCGTACGGTGGCGTTTACAGAATTACTACTCGCAGCATACTTTACTCGCTAGTCGGCGATACTCATACTCATACTCATACAGTGATTGATACTGCTCTGCCACCACCCAACCCAACCCAACCCAACCCAACCGCACCCCACCAAACCCACCCAGGTTTTGCTCCTCCCTCTGCCGTCGTTCCGTCGTTACACCAGCTCAACACCTCTCCGCTTCAATCTCAAACTCATCATCCCTCATTCTTTCTTCTATATGTTGTTTTGCAGGTAAATCCCGCCCCCGCGAGCTCCACTCTACTTTCTCGTGGGAGCGCCGCGCCTCAATTTCGGGCAAGGAGCCAAGTGTTAATTGAAGAGATTTCGAGCCGGCATCCCCTGAAATTGCGGTTAAAGGGTGCCCCAGTCTCATTTAATGCCCGTTCCAGTGGACCCCCTTCCGATCTATTCTTGACGCAGCTTCACTTGCTATCAGGAATGCGGTCGTCTTTTCTCGTACCTGTTCGCCATTCCAGGCCTGCATCGAGGCGATCTGGAGAATGATAATGTCGGCGTCTCGTGATATCGTCTTCTCCACTTCATGTTTGTTTTGGTAGCTGACATTTGACTGTATGGAGACTGGGTTGGACAGCGGGCTTCGTTTCAAAAGGGTTCCACGGCAGTACTTGCCCAGCATTCATATGGATCCACTGGTGAGTTTGATATATGGTTTTCTTCGTGTATCCGCAATTCCCTGTGCAGATCTTGTAGTACGCCCGGAACATATTTCCGGCATTCATTAGTGTAAATCATTCCCATTGGATAATAAATATCCATCCGTAGTCGAATTCACATTCTTGTTCTACCGCGTTTATTATTAGTAGTTTCAACTCTACCCCTGGTTTCTTAACGTGCTTATTAAAATGGAGTCTGCATTTTCATCTCCACCAGCTTGACGAAAACTTGGAGCAGTGGCCACATCTAAGTGAACTTGTTCAGAGCTATGGGGCTGATTGGGTTAAATATGAATACAAGTATGGACACTACGAAAGCATTGGCCCGAGTACATTCCACAACCAGATATTTGAGGGGCCGGATACTGATTTGGAAACTGGTTAGTTGTCATGCAAGAGCGGTGCTTGCTATGGTTTATTAAGTAAAACATTATAATGTAGGTGTATGTTGATGCTCAATGATGCTTCTCTATTTCTTTTGCAGAAATTGAGTTGGCTAATGCCAAAAGAAATAAGGTGCAAGATACAGCTGGGACTGAAATGGAAAGTTCATCGAGCAATTATATTTCTGGAACAAATGATTATGGTTCATCAAATGTTGAGATTTCAAAGCATGGTGTACGGATTTATTTGTCGTGATCTCTTCTACTAATGTTTCTTAAACTACATTGACGTGCTGTAAATTCTTTGCAGCATTTTGGCGAATCACCCCTACTAGCATATGAACCTGTTTTTGATTGGGAAAATGAAAGATCAACTATATTTGGTCAAAGAATACCTGCCACCAACATATTTCAGTATAGCAGGTGTGTGTGTCCGTGTGTGCACATACCTTTTTGGTGCATCAGCATATGTTTTATCCTAGTCTTACCTCCTAACTTGTTTCTTTCATCTCCCCTTTTCTTTTTTTTTTTTTTTGGATATGTTGGTTGTTGCTGTAGTGGGCTAAAGATTGCTGTAAAAGTGTTATCATTGTCATTTCAAGCTGGACTTGTTGGTGAGATGACCTGTGCTTTCTAGAGTATCTTTTTAATTTTCTTTTATTACCTGTGGTTCTACCAGATACAATCTAACAGTGGAGCTGATGTACAAATTTTTTCTTGTAGAGCCATTTTATGGCACGATTTGTTTATATAATAGAGAGAGAAGGGAAAAACTTTCGGAAGATTTCAATTTCCACATTTTACCAGTTGAAATGCAAGATGTAAGCCTTTTGCATTCACCTTTTTTGTTTGGCAGAAATTTTTTTATGAATTGAATCTGTTGTCTCTGTGTCTTATCTTATGGCAGCAAGAAATGGATAACTTTAAACTGTACACTGACCTTTCCCAATAAATATAAGAATTTTCTTGTTTAATTTGTTTATTACCAGGGAAGTTCTTCTGTTGACGCTCGTGGTATTTTCAGTGTGGAAGTACCATCAGCTTCAATCTGTTTGCTAATCCAATTAGAAAAGCCTGCTACCGAAGAGGGTGGAGTAACTTCATCTGTTTATTCACGCAAAGAACCAGTAAGTAGAGTCTAATCTATTAGGTCATATTATTGATTTCACTTCTCTGTAAGTTGATTTATTACTTGATTCCAAAAGAGATTTGGATTAAACTTTCTAAGAACTTAGAAGATTAATTTAGTTTTTATTTGATTGTATGTGGCGGGGGAAATTGATTATCTGTCTTTTAATCTTTAAGATAATGATATTATTTGAGCTTCCTTTTAGTGCTTGATTGCTGTAGAGTTTCCTTGTAATTTGTGAGCAATATTGCTGGGACATAACACCTAAAATGTTTTACCATGAAATTAATTAGTTACTGAGCAATGTTTGTGGTTCACTTTTACCTTCTTTCCTCATTCCTTTTCCCTGATGGTAAATGCAGATTCATCTTACTGAGAGAGAGAAGCAGAAACTTCAAGTCTGGTCCCGGATCATGCCCTACAGGGAGTCATTTGCCTGGGCAATTGTCCCACTTTTTGATAGCGGTGTTGCTTCTTCTTCTGGGGGTTCTGCTTCTCCAAGCAGTCCACTTATTACGAGCATTTCGGCTGCAACCTCTCAAGAAGGGTCTGTTGAAACTGTTTCAAAGATCACATTGGATGGAAAGCCTGGCAGTTCCTTTGGCAACTCTGTTGTCGTTGAAGTATCTAATCTGAGCAAAATTAAAGAAGGCTATACTGAGGAGTCACTCCTGGTTATGTCTTATTCAAACCTTTTACTTTGATTTTAGCGATGGAAACACTTTACCTCTTTTTTTCTACTAATTATATGATGAATGCGGAGAATAAATCTTTATATCATGGAAGGGGCAATGAGTATATATAAACTTTAGTTTGTGGGAAAATGTTCTTATATTAATTGAGAAAGCTTGGCTTCTTTTTTGGGATGAAGCTAAAGGCTCAAAAGGCCTACTCATTCTCGTCACCTTGCAATTCATTGTTATTTCCGTAATACGGTTTTCATTTGCTTCGCTTTCCTCTAATTTGTCATATTTACATTCCTTTGAATTCCCTTTATCTGATGTTAAAACGGAACAACAGTTCGGCCGCTAATCGAACAAACTGTACTGTATCGAATTCTTTTGGTCATTCTTGGTTGTATCCTAAAATTTATATTTACTAATCAAACCAATATTGTATAACATATTAGTCTGAAGTCATCTTAATGGGTTTGATGATGGTGATAGAAATAACCTAGAAAGGGACTAATGTTGTTAGGCCTAAAAATATCAAAGTTTACTTATTCGCTATATTTCATCAAGAAGAACACTTTCAGATTTTTTACTTCCCCTTGAAAACTTTTGATTAACTTTACAATATCATGTTATATTTTCACAAGTAAAAGCTTCATTCATCTAGTCTTCTTGCTTCTGTTCCCTCATTTTGAATACGTGAAATTCTCTTGTCTGGGTGGTGGGGGAGGGTGGGTTTGACTGTTTGCATGTTCATCTCCGGTTGTCTAACATGCTTAATTTTTATGATCAAATATATTCACCATAGTTTGAGTCTCATGTACATGATTTTTCCTGTTGTTAGGATCCAAAACGAAAAATTCACAAACCAGTGAAGGGTACCTTGAGATTGGAGATTGAGAAGCTCCAAGTTGGCCCAGTTGATTCTGAAAAATCAGTGGAGAACAGAAGCATAAATGGTGATTTTTCAAGACATCCTGGCTATGGACCTCAAGCCACGTCAACTTATTCTGTCAATTATGGAACTGGTGGACAAAAAAATGCTTATTTGGATTCAAATTCCTCTGATAACAGAGAGCTTGATCGAAATGGATCAATATCTTATGGATTTACTGATAGTGCTTCGAATGATGTAAGTTGTAGCACACAGCTTTATTAGAGAACAGTTTGGATTTATTGAGTTGTTCATCACCATAGTTGAAGCTCGATGACTGATTGCTTCATTTTACTTTGTCCTTGATTTACTGGTATTTACAGTTCCAGGCTTTTGACTTTCGGATAACATCGAGGAATGAGCCGTTTTTGCAGCTATTCCACTCCCTTTATGTCTATCCTTTGAGTGTTAGCATGAGTAGAAAAAGAAACCTTTTCATACGAGTAGAATTGAGGAAGGATGATGGTGATGTTCGAAAACCCCCATTAGAGGTATATTTATACCTGATGCTGTTGTAGCAGTATTATTTATTGCAACAGTAGACCACTAGACCTTATATATGGCTGTTTTTCTATCAGGCAATGCATGCATCTGCACTTAAGAAGATGTATGCTCATACTCAAGTCGCTGTTGGAGCTAGGATTGCTTGTTACCATGATGAAATTAAAGTGTCATTGCCTTCTGTTTGGACTCCAACACACCATCTGTTGTTCACTTTCTTTCATATAGATCTTCAGACAAAAATTGAGGCCCCAAAGCCAGTAAGTGTTATTATTCAAGCATAATATACGATTTAATTATCTGTTTGTATGTTACTCATCTCTCTTTTGATATATTTTTCTGTTGAATATTCTTCCTATATAGTACTATTATTATATCTCTTTGTGGAAGTCATTTTGTTAGTTGATTGCAGGTTGTTATTGGATATGCTTCACTTCCTTTGTCCACTTATGCGCAGTATGTTTCTAACCATCATTTAGTTTCTTCATTCCTTTAATTTTAAGAATCTTTGTTCTCGTTGATTCTTTATCAGTATGTTCTCAGATTTGTTATATAATATTATGTATATATATTTTTTTGGTAGGGTGATTTGGGGGGGGGGGGGGGGGTTTGGTTGGAAGGGTGCATATATTGCAAGCTAAGAATGAGGAGCCACTTAGGGCTGCACAAATCTTAGAAAAACATGATAAATGTAGCTCATAGGATGAATCGCTAAAGCTAAGACAGCTCCTTGCCCCCTCGAGCACTGCATTTAGCAAAAAGGTCCGCAAGATTGTTCACTTCTAGGAGCATATTAGAAGGAGGTGAGGGGGCATATATAACTTATTTTACATCAGTTTCATTGTTAATTACCACATGTTGAACTTCAGCTTTAGGCTTTTTTTTTTTTTTTTTTTTTTTTTTATAGATTTGATTCAAAATCTGTTTGTCTTAACTTGCTAAGGGTAAATTCCATGTGGCCCAGGTCTTAATGTTCTTAATTAGTAAGAAGTGTACTAAATAATTTCTTGGAAAATCTTGAATAAAATTAAAAAAAGTAGTTGTGCATATTTTTTTGAACCTTAAAATGTATTAAAAAAACTCTAATTTATATCAAAAGGAAACTTAACTGCTGAATTTTTCCTAATTATAAGGAAACGTACTTGTAAATTTCTTAGAAGAGCTTCAATATAAAAAAAAATGTAGTTTTGCATATTTGGTTTTGAATCCTCAAAATATATTAAAAAAAAAACTCTTAATTCATACCAAATGGAAACCTAAATGCAAAATTGAAGATAGGAAATGTAGTTGCGGGAGCATTTAAGACCTTGATGCAGATATGCATAATTGCTTGGTTAGTAGCATTATGCTTCCGGAAACATGTGGCTGAAGACTAGTTCTTAAGTGGCCTTAGAATTTCTGATGACATCATCGAAGCGGTACTTTTGATGGATGTCCTACTCAACAAGTTCCATTTAAGCTTCCTCATTCTATCTTTTTGTTTCCGACCACCTGTCTGTCTTTACCTCTCGTCTTTACAATGGCATTTGATACTTAAAAGGGCTGACGGCAACTTTTTTGTCAAAGATCCTTGGATTAGGTTGTATCACAACCCTAGCTCCTTATCACTGACAAATGGGATCAATTTCGGAGAGCAGAAACAGATCAAAGAATTGTTTTAGTTTGTATCTGAATTAGTTTGTGCTCAAGAGGAAGGATTTTCCACATGACTATTAAATATTAATTGGGAATACGTGCACATGCTTTAGTTTTGGTATCTATGCCTAGATTGAATTCCTTGAGAAGATCATGTGCTTCAACACTAAAGTGTTCCCATCGAGTTGGTAGGGCCTTCAAGCGTTCCAGTGTGTTGGACATATCTTCCATTATTGGCATCCCTGGATTACCATGGAACTATATTATCAACACAGTAAGAAAGTTGGTCTTAGTGATCCGATTATGCCGAGTGGAAGGGCCGTCGCTCAACGGAAGTTAGATTAGAACTCAAATGGCGTTCTAGATCATCAATCAAACTGCATAATTATAAACATTGTAGGGTTTTGGATTAGCCTTGGGCAGGTACTTGACAGTAAAGTCTGATGTATGGAGAGTGCGCTTAGTTTACAAATACAAATAGCTGAAACAATAGCTACCAATATATAATTTTTTTAAGAGTAAATATGTGAATGATCCCATGGTACAAGGGAATGTGCATAGCTGTAATGCAAAGAACATGGCTGCGATTATTTGTACCAGTGCACTGACCCCAGGTTAGGAGATGCATGAAATATTAGAGACTGCAAGTTTGAAGGGTGAATTCCATAATTTTAAGCCCAGATAAGGGGTTTGGGTGACTTAGGAGAACATGGTAGAATCTTGTTAAAGATTTTTTCTAGATTGAGAGGTCAGCTTCATCTGGTATATTGAATTGAACTCAAAGAAATAAGTATTCCCTCCATGGGATCTGGTGCTGATTGGAGGCTCTATTCTTGAGTTGATGTTCATTGTGGAGGGAGTTTCCCAACTGCATGTCTTGGAGCCAAGTACGTATTTGCTTGTCGGGCTCCAAAACTAGGGTGATTGTAGTGTCTCTCCTTAAATCATGGGACTCTTTGTTGGAATAACCATCAACAATTGGAACTGAAGGTTCCAGAGTATTTATAACCCCAGTGCTCTTGATGTAGCTACATTGAACTGTGTTCGTGTACTATTTAAACTTCCAGATGGAGCTAAATCTTTCATAGAAACTAGAGTTGTTAACCAGCTGAGCTGAACTTTTCATGTTGGAGGTTGGCTTACTAAGGACTTGAGCCCCACTGGCGTCATTCGGCAGGAGACACATTTTTAATATTTTTTCAATATACCCACTATATTATGAATATTTAATTCAACATGTTTTGTTATTTTTATTGGTTTCGAAGTATGAATTTTTCAAGGTGTATATGTGAGACACAATACTACGAATTAATTTCGTTATTAATTTATTTATGTATATTTTTTCAATATATACACTATATCATGCCTGCGTTTTTACTTGCAATTCTATTAGCTATTAGCACCTTATCCTTCAAAATTCTACATTTATTTTAAGTGAAACCAAGATGAGTTTGAAATTTTCTTGTTTGTTTAATTGAAGTCAAATATGACAAGCTATGAACACTATGGATGATTGGTTTAATCTCCTCTTTGTTTTATAGGTTGAAATCAGAAATTTCATTGCCCCTTATGAAGGAGTTGGTTCCACACTATTTACAAGACAGTAGCAGGGTACGCTATTATCAAACTGGAATATTTTTACTAATGTCATTGGATTGAGTTTATATTTATTATATTCCTAGGCAATGGCACAGTTGGGGAATCTGTATAATTATGGGTTTCCTGAGTATGAGTTTTCTTGTTTGTTTTTTGTTGGTTTCAGTAAAAGTATATATGAACTGCAAAATGAATCGTGAGTGTCAGTCATGGACATATAGTGATTTTTTATTTTTTATTTTAATATAAAAGGATTAGAGTTACTTTTATTAAGAAAATAGTGATGCATATAACCTTGGGGTTATGGGAAATGGTAGAATGTATTATAGCCAAACAAATAACTATTCACTACCCTAGCGCCGTATTGCAAATAGCCCACTGCCTTGTTTGCACTATGAGGGATATGCTATAATGTAACGAAGGAGAACTTTTCAATAGCAGAGCTTGTTTATGTTGAAGTTTTAGTTTCCAAGGAGGCGAAGGACCTAGAATTCGAGCGCATTTGTCGAATCGCCTTCAACAATTATTCTGGGAAGTGAGCTTCTTAGAATTAAACATAAAACTAGATCCAGTTAAAACTTTCACCTCGGACAAACTGTATCAAGCAGAAAGCCAGAAATCACATGTAATGATAGAAAAGAATAAAATAAAAATAAATGTAGATCATGATTGCCATATAATCCTTTGATTTTGACAACATTTTGCACTCTTATGTTTATAGATCTTCTACTTGTGATTTGTAGAGTTATGATCATTACAACAATAGTATCACACAACCCTAATAAGCTAGAATTTTGTGTCACTTATGAGTAAGGTGTCCTCAAATGGCTGAGGACTAACTTGCTCGGAATAATATGACCTGCACTAGAGAAGCAATGAGTAGTTTTAGTTATCTGAATTTAATGCAGCATCAGACTGTTCGTAGGAGTTGGGCCCTTTAATGTGTTGTGCGGATGGTATCTTCATTCAAGGAATGTAACTGTGTGATTCTTGCTACAATGATGAAACATTAGTTGCACTTCTCGTTATTGCTAATTAGTTTGTTAATGACTTTGTCGCTTTGATGAATTACAATTTTGTGTCATCTTTTATGTCACTTTTGCTCTATGGTGAGCTATAGTGAATTTATTCATGTTAGTTTACTATCTCACTCCCCAGAGCTTGTTCCATAATTTGTAGGAGAGGGTGGATTACTTAGAGGATGGAAAAAATATATTCAGACTCCGGCTGCGTCTGTGCTCTTCTTTATACCCAATAAGTGAGAGGATCAGAGACTTTTTCCTTGAATATGATAGGCACATTCTCCGAACAAGTCCACCGTGGGGATCTGAGCTTCTTGAGGTTTTAATTTCTTTTTACTATTATGCATAACTTTATCTTGTTAAAAATTGATACCAGGGCAGCAAACAGCTACCTATCTTTGAAGTTTCCGTATTTTATTTTATCTTTTATATGCTGTGTTAAGGTGTTTATGTTCATCACTGCACCAAAAAGTGAGAAGACTAGAGATTTTCCTTGGGTGTTATAGCAACATTGGACAAAAACTCCACCTTTGGCATGTTTTTTCTTGTTTGTTGAGAAATTAATACTAATTAACCTCTAGCTACCTTTGAGATCTATCCTTGTGAAATTGAAAGATCTCTAGTACTATATGCTTCATGTTGCTTGCAGCTCTTCCTTCCTCTACTATTACTCTGTTGAGTTATCTCCCTCTCATGCAATTGTGTAACTGGAATTCTTCTGTTTTGTCTTCCAGGCCATCAACAGTCTGAAGAGTGTTGATTCAATAGCTTTGCTCCAGTTTCTTCATCCAGTTTTGAACATGCTTCTCCATCTCATAGGCAATGGTGGAGAGACTCTACAGGTCTGTAGGGTGGAACTAAACTTACTCACCCCACAATGTCACTATACTTCTTTTATTGATGCCTGTTTTGATTGGACTTCAAATTTTAAATTATATTTGGGTAGCATTATGTTTACTTGACATGTATTTACCTCATTCAGGTTGCAGCTTTCAGAGCTATGGTTAATATATTAACACGGTATGATTTGTAGATATTTTCTTAAGATGTTAATAATGTTTGTTTGACATTGGTCTTTGGTTTTAGTTCTTTGCTTTCTTGTATTCCTTTGTTTGGCAGAGATATAGTTCTTGTTCCATCAGTCTCGTAAATGTATAAGCTTGCATCCAGCAACAACCTTTTGTTAGCATAGTGTTCTGTTCCACAGGGTGCAGCAGGAATCAGTGGATGATGGTGAAAGAAATCTATTCCTGGTGAACTATGTAGATTTTTCTTTCGATGATTTTGGGGGTCGCCAACCACCTGTATACCCTGGTTTATTGACAGTCTGGGGAAGTTTGGCACGTAGCAAGGTAATGTTATTGCTGAGATGCTATATGTGTTTGTTCGAAGAAGTATGCATCAAAGTCATAATCCAAAATAATGTTGTTCATTCAAAACATCTCATCTAACAACTACTATTTCACCTCAGAATCATCAAAACAATGAAGCATAAACATGCGCACACACACACACAATCATAAGTAAACATGCCCTTAGATATTCAAATTTGAATGTCCTAGGCATGCAGAGTGAGGCCATAGCTCCAAAGCTGAATGCATTTTGGTGGGGATTGTATTGAGAGAGGTCACAAAAGGAAAGGTTTCTTTCAATTTGAGCTATAAGTTTCCAAGGTAGACTAATTCTAATTTTGAGAGATACAAACTCGAAGGAAAAGGTTTTTATTGCCTGAGGCTGTATTGAAAAGAAGGCGATTCTTTATATATGAATATGATCCAAGACCAACGAAGGAAAGTGTTTTTCCAATGGTGATTTTTCGGAGCGGATTGAAGCAATAATTTGTGTCCATAAGAATGAACAAGGCAACTTCACACTAAGTGAAATTGCAATCCTTTGGGTTTGAGGTCAAGGGGTTAGATTAGATTCTCTATAAGATGAGGCTTTGGCTGTTGGGGATGATGGGGGAAATCTTGGCACCAAGAGTAAGGGTGTCCAAAGTGGATTGTATTTGCATTCACTTTGATTTTCTTAGATTCCTGGCTGGAGGTGGGGCTTGCTGAGGTACCATTCCCAGTTGTTCCCATTTGATAGTTATTGGTGGAAAGAAACAAGTTTGACCTTGAGAAAGGAACTGGACCATAACATTCCTGAGAGGGATCTAACTACTCCAGCATTTTTAAAAGGTTTGAAGCATACCTGCTGCAAGTTGAGAGGTCATTGATTGAAAACTATCATATATATACGAGCTGAGTTGTTAATAAAGTTACATTATTCCTTGTCATTGCTTAAGAGTTGATTGTTCCCATTACACACTAAATATGAGTTATACAGTAATTTAGTTTTTGTAGAAAATATTTGAAATATATACCTTATGAAAAGCATAAAGCGATATTGGTAAAAGCTATATGAAGTGTAAAAATGTAAGGCTGTGTTCTTTTATGTTTATGTTTTTAGTTTTGATGTTTTTGAGGAGACAATAGTTGTTGGAATTTGGATGCGATGTTTTACTTAAAGAATAGGTGTGATGTTTTGATTGAATAGCTAAAAAACCGGAGATAAACACAAACGAACACGTTTTAAATCTGACCAATATGTTTTGTAATAAATTTTGTAATATCTTATTGTTAGAAATTTTGGGAGAAAATAATGAGATTGTTTTATTGATCATCAAGAAGCAATATAAATCTACTAAATCTGAATATTTAAAATATCTCAACATTCCCTTGTTCAAGTGGTATAACATAAACCAACTTGAGTTTAAGGAGAAATTTGAATATAAACGCAAAAAGAAAATATAAATAAAATTAGCAGTTGATTCTCCACCTACCGGAGCAAAAAACGAGATGACTCACCATCGGAGTCGAAAATGAGATATTCTCCACCGGAGCAAAAAATAAGATGACTCCACCGGAGCCGAAAACGAGAGGACTTCACCGGAGCCGAAAACGATAGGACTCCACTGGAGCCGAAAATGACATGACTCCACCGGAGCCGTCGAAAACGAGATGACTCCACCGGAGCCGAAAACGAGATGACTTTACTTGAGCCGAAAACCACATGACTCCACCGAAGCAAAAAATCACCTAACTTCACCAGAGGCGAAAACGAGATGACTCCACCAGAGCCGAAAACGAGATGACTCCACCAGAGCCGAAAACGAGATGACTCCACCGGAGCCTAAAACTTTAGACATGACTCAACTGAAGCTGAAAACGACATGACTCCACCGGAGCCGAAAACAGACAAATCGCAAATATCGGACAACAGCGGACAGATGGCAGATCATAGACAGATTTTCGGCAACAAATAAGCAACGAAAGATGGCAGATCGCATGCAGGCAACAGACAGACAACGACAGATGGCAGATCGCACGCAGCAATAGACAGACAATGGACATATGGCAGATTGTTTCAGATCGCTCGCAGGCAACTGACAAGCAGCGAAGATTTCAGATTGCACACAGACAACAGACAAACAGCAGGCAGATCGGAGATGAGACGAGACAGATTTGCAAAAAGACTTGCAAAGGCATGATCTCAAAATCACAAAACCTTCTCAAAATCACAAGACTTCCGGGTACAATTCAGGTTGAATGTACCCGGAGAAACACGGGTTGGTAGGCTATATCTACGACATGAAAAAGATAGGCTCTGGTGCCATGTTAGAAATTTTGGGGGAAAATAACGAGATTGTTTTATTGATCATCAAAATAAGGAACCTATATATAGGCAATACAAAACAGAATCCATATACTCAAATTTAAGTAAGCTAATCTATAATCAAATTTAGATATAAATCTACTAAATCTAAAACTGAATATCTCAAATATCTGAACACTTATAATTCTATGTGTGAATGCTGGTTTGTATTATGATTTTATATGATTTTATTATAAACTTATGTAATGATTGAAGATATATGATATAGATATCCAGAGAAGATGAGTGAAATTTATTTTTACAATTTGTAGATTTGTGAATTTCTTTGGTGCAAGTTCGATCTATGTTTTGGAAATATTTCCTATTACCATATTTTTTCTTTATAATTTGTGTTTGTTTGTATTTCTGCAACATGAATTTTCAGCAGAAATATAGGGTGGGGTGGGGTGGGGTTGGGTGGAGGAAATCACTAAACCACATATACGGGGATGGTTATCTCTACCCAATTATATCCATATGAAGGCGGGGATGATTATTTCGTTTCCACATCATTTCTATATGCTTGACATGGCTTTATATTCAAAGTGCGAGTGTGCATCTTTTCTTAGAGAATATTGCTGCCCTGGATACATCATACATACTAAACACCATATATATATTCTCTTATTTTGATTGTTTCATTGCGTATATTGTGGTACTTGTTATTGTATTCCGTTTTTAAAATTGAAACTGATGGTTGTTGCTTGTAATACTTGTACCACGTGATCTTGAAATACAGGCCAAAGGTTATCGTGTTGGCCCGGTTTATGATGATGTGTTGGCCATGGCATGGTTTTTCCTTGAACTTATTGTCAAATCAATGGCTTTGGAGCAGACACGGTTCTTCTATCACAATCTTCCTTCAGGTATCTCTTAATCTTATTTTTTTCTGCTTTTATTGATGGTTGATAAGTTGTTTTGAGTTTTTAGTTTGAATATTGTTAAGGTGTGGCTTTCTTTCTTGCTGACTTGTCCCATGCGTGTGTGTGCATATATAAAAATTATATTCAATAAGATAATGGTATAGGCCATATGGGTATTGGTTGTTGATTAACGGGCAAAAGTTTTAGGGGCTAATTTTTTTCATAATCAAAGATTGGTTTACTGTTTGGGGGTTAATTTTCTCACAATCAAAGATTAGAACAAACGTATCTATATCATGCTATAATATATTACTATTTTTAAGACCAGGTCTCATAGAAATCTCACTGGATACAGTTTTCAATGATTTTATTATTTTAAGAAGTCAATCAAAATGTTGAAGTGTTGAACTATGTAGCAAAACCACACCTTAGAAATACATCTTAAATCTTCTAGTCCAACGAGAAGGTCCCTAATGATAGGCTCTGCATCAGTTGGGCCTGGGTTTTCAGATGCAGAACTATTGTTATTTATTTTCTACTTTCCGAACTTTGAAGCGATCAAAGCCATGAGATCTTTCCAAAACCATGGGGTAAATGAGAAATTTCTTGAAGGTTGTTTACTTGAAAGGCGAGTGGGATGCCCGAAGTTGAAATTTACACCCTATACATATCTCCAACAACAAGATGCTCAATAGATAACCCGAACTGCTAAGAAGTCTTATGTTTAAATAGCCTGTTTCAGGCTCTCTGTATTTCCTTGAGAATGGCCTTGCAGAGGTCCTAGGTATCAGGATTCTTGCAGGTATTTGCAAGGTCCAACATTGAAGGCCCTTGGGATGACAATGCATCCTTCAATGGAAGATCACCTCAAACGCATTTCGAAATAAAACTATTTACTTGATGATGAACATTTATATTCTAGATACATGGTGTAGTATTATTCCAGAGTGGGTAATGTCAGGAGTTTGGTTGCCAACAAAAAGACTAGCATGTTAAAATTCCATTCAGGCTATGTTTCTAGACTAGTGCTGTGTATCATTTTCCCAGACAAAAAGCTGCCAATAAAGCATTATCTACCACATTCTAGAACCATTAATCCAAGAGCGAAAATCCTGAATAAAGCCTTCTTTCAAGCTTCCATTGCATATATTTGGCTACAAAGTTCAAAGGTTGGGAGATGGATGGCCAAGGGTCCTCCCGAAATCTTATCCTACTGCATTCACGATCCTAGAACCATGTTTTTGTTGTAGATCACTAGATTGGTCGAAGTATTTTGAGTACTTTCCCAAATTCCATTTGTATCATGTTTAAGGTTCTATAAAGGCCAGATGGTCCCTAGATCCATGCCATATTTACCAGAAAGTAACTTTTTCCTCGATGCCTTGACTTGAAAGCGCTATGCCCATTTCACGAAAAAGGCTTCCTTTGAATCCATAATTTTGATAAGGCCAATCCAAGCCAACTTTTATCTTGAGGCTAGTCCTAGCTTGTCAGACATACCTTCCTACCCAAATTTAATCTCGCCAAATGGAACTCCAGAATTGTCTTTTAAATGATGGCAGACTGTGCTCAGAATTTTTGATAGTGACGAAAAATGTAGAGAGTTTCTCTATTGACTACACAACTACACAAGGGTTTCCTGGCCACAAAATGGAAAAGTTGAGCTTCCCATCCACTTAGCCTGATATCCACACTATACAAAATCAATTGCCAGACTAGTCTTTGATTACTACTGGTGCAAAATCAATAGGGACCTTGCCCCCTCCTCATTCCTGAGCTCTTGGTTCTGTTCCTTATCAATTTTCCATTTCACTATTTCATTTTTTTATTTTTTTATTTAACAAAAAAGGTTGTATGAAGTTGACAAGCAATAAAAAAACCACTGAAGCTGATATCAGAGCTTTTACGGTGTGATGTGCCTTCACAGTTATTACTGGGTTGGATTATTGAACTCATTGGCATATTGTGGTATCCTGAGAACATTTGCATTATACACGTTTGAAGTCAGTTTGGCATCCATGATCTCCTGCACTGATGCTCTACATTTCAACTCTGTTGTAGGAGAAGATGTTCCTCCAATGCAGTTGAAAGAAGGTGTCTTCAGGTGTATAATGCAGTTATATGATTGCCTGCTAACAGAAGTTCATGATCGTTGCAAAAAAGGTTTGGGATTGGCCAAATATCTGAACAGTAGCTTGGCTTTCTTTTGTTATGATCTGCTGTCTATCATAGAACCTCGTCAAGTTTTTGAACTGGTATGCTTTCTACTTTACTTGAATTCCTCGATCTGTCTTTAAGTCTGCATGCCTGAGCTTTTATCCTTATGTTGCTAAGTGCATGCATATATATATATATATATATATATATTTTCAGTCAATACTTGAATTTAACTTGGTTAAGTAGTTTATACTTTCTAAAATTCTCAGTGGAAGGTCAGTAACTCTAAACCATGTTCCAAAGTATGATTGTGCTTGTTAAGAATATGATTTCTCTTAAACAAGGTTTAGTTGGTGTTTGCTGGATATTACTTTACTAACATAGCTGTTATATCTCTCATGACATTATTGTCCTAATGCTTGAGTTTCATTGTGTGGTCTGTTGAATATAGCATTGAAAAGTAATCTTGCGAATCAGTCCGTTGACTTTTGAAATTTTAGACTTCTAGTACTTTTGCACATACCTTAATATACATTTAAGTCAGACAAGGCAAACACATAGATTTATGTGGAACTTAAACTGATTTCCAGGCCGTAATTACTATCAGCAGGCATTCTCCATATCGTAATGTTGTTGAACTGCTCACTAATATTTACTGTGCTGTCTGATGACTTTTTAAATCCATATATACCGAAGGGTTTCTTCTAAGGGTGTGTTTGTTTGGGGGTTTGGATTTTGAGTTGGGATTTGAATAGTAAAAATTTTGAATTTGAGTAGTTGTATGATTTGATATAAATAGGTGTTGATGTGATGTTTTGAATGTAAAATTGATTTTTAGTATAATATAAAAAATAAAAAATAGGTATTTGATTTGATGTTTTTTGGGGGAAAAAATGGGATGAATAGTGAATTGAAAATCTAATCCCCCAAACAAACACACCCTAAATTTCTATTTCTCCATATCTGTGTGGTTCAGTTCCTAGTTTTAATAAAGTTCTCTCATTTCTATAGGGTTGTTATGAACTTAATTCAACTATTTGTTGATTTATAGGTGTCGTTGTACCTCGACAAATTCTCGGGGGTGTGTCAATCAGTGCTCCATGACTGCAAGCTTACATTTTTGCAAATATTATGTGATCATGATTTATTTGTGGAAATGCCTGGCAGAGATCCATCAGATAGGTAATTTTTGAAATTTTTAATGAAGTTACTTTGTTGTCTAGTTATTTTGAGGTCATGGCTATTATTTGTGTCATACGGAGATTGCCAACTTGATATAGGTTATATTCTATGGACAAAGGTCTCAATCATGGTTGGATCTCCTTGGAAACTTCTTTAAATCCCCTTCCAAATGTTTTCTAGCATCAATGAACCTGCAGTGTGTTTGATTACTTTTTACCCTGAAACTTTTATGGTACTCTGGTGGGCTCAAGGTGGAATATTACACGCCAACGTGAAATTGAGGCTAATTCATAACCATCTTTCAAAATATTTAACTAGAAAGTACATACTTTGCATTATTGAAAAGGCTCAAGGTGGAATATTACACGCCAACGTGAAATTGAGGCTAATTCATAACCATCTTTCAAAATATTTAACTAGAAAGTACATACATTGCATTATTGAAAATTCGAATTTAAAATAATTAAAGAATATGAATACATGCAGTCCACAAATAATGATCCAAATTACAACGAGTAATTCCATTTGGTTCCAGATTTCCCCTTAATAAAATTTCCATGCTTTGTTCTTGAATCATGCATTGGTATACTCTTCTTTCACAAAATCCTTTCATCGGTACCTATATTGATAGTAGAGAGTTTTGAACCAAAAAAAAACTTCATATCTTCTTGGGATGAATACAGTTTGTTGGGTTTTATAATTCCTCTCCATTCTCAGCTTTATTAGTTGCCAAAGTTTTTATTAGAAACATGGTTAGAATAATTTTATAGAAGATTTTAATTTAATTTATCTTTGTTACCAACAACACCCCTTTTTTTGTGCATATAGGATCATTTGTTTTTCATTATCGTACTTTATGTTTGACATGATAGTCGTCACCCCAGTGCGTATCTTTGAACTAATAATA
Source organism: Andrographis paniculata (assembly GCF_009805555.1). Taxonomy (NCBI): domain Eukaryota; kingdom Viridiplantae; phylum Streptophyta; class Magnoliopsida; order Lamiales; family Acanthaceae; genus Andrographis; species Andrographis paniculata. The sequence goes on from NW_026137613.1 coordinate 188,713, forward strand.
TTCAGCTGTTTGATAGGGCTTTTTTTTTTTTTTTTTTTTTGTAATCACAGAAATTACCTCTCTTCTGTTTTAATACAAGAGATTTTCCTCACTTGGGACCATGAAGATTTATCCATGCGGGGCAAGGTGAGATCTGAATTACTTATCTTCTGCAAATTGAAAAGTTAATGTTTCAGAATCTTTTTTTTTCCCTTGATATTATTGGTTGAAGCAATTCCTTATCTATTTTTTTTAGTAGTTTCTCAAATTTTTGTGACATCTAAATTTGACTATGTAGGCAGCTAGAATTTTGGTGGTTCTACTGTGCAAGCATGAATTTGATGTTCGATACCAAAAGTTGGAAGATAAGCTCTATATTGCCCAGCTATACTTTCCTCTTGTTGGCCAGGTGTGTAGCTAATTTCTATTATCCATGTTTCATACAAACTCTTTAACATTCTTTTACTATTGATATTCTGCTTACAACATCTAGTTACCAAGATAGATATTCTGTGTTGGTATGCATGACTATGTGCAGTAATAGTATGGCTTGTGATAATCCGCCCTCCGTCCACAAACTAATGTCCTACTTTCTTATTTGGGACGTTCAACAACTATTGTCCTATTTTATTTTTTAAACACAAATTTTACATTTTTACCCTCCATTCATTTATTACTTTTAATCTCTACCATACAATTAAGGGCAAATTTGTCAATTCATGACAAAAAGACAATCACTTAAAAAACTGTGCAAATATACTTTAGGACAATAGAAATTGGACGGAGGGAGTATAATTGTTATGCAACAAATCTTTCTGAAATAAAACTCATCACCTAGGCAAATATCATCAATGACCATACAATCCAACCATTGATAGAAGCTTTGTTTCCGAACATTTTCTTGGTTGACTTGCTTTTTGTGATTACTATTATTTAGAAAATTAGATGCTTCTGCAATGCGTTAAAGTTTGATTCATGAAAATGACTAGCTTCTTTTCAATAATTTTCTTAGCACAAGTTGCATAGCATCTATTTTGCATGAGTCTTGTGATATCAAACCTTTTTGATTGGTAGATGATGTTATAACAGCCAAGAACACAAATTCTTGACATCCTCTTTAAAGGAGGGAGAGGGTAATGCCAATATATGTTGGTGAGAGTAGAAATCTTTCCTTTTGCAATCTTTCTTGTGTTGTAGTTGTGTAAATTCAATTATTATGGTTGCCTATTTATAAAAACATATGGCTATCTTTTGTAAACCCCAATTAAAATGTTTTAGCAATTCTACGGACAGTGCAAGGTGGACATTTTAGAGAAACTATCCAAGCCCATGTTCAATAAAAAGGTGTGTGTGGCACTCACATTCATTGATGGAAATAAAGCTCCTAGTCCAGATGGCTAACATTTTTATGTTTTTTGGAATTCTCTAAAGATAAGCATCATGCAATTTGTTTAGGTATTCCTTCCAGAAATTTATCTTTTGTCAAGTTTTGGAAAAGTATCCAGCCATTCGAAAGAATCTCCCTATAGTTGTAAAAGGCACAAATTGGCTCAAGCCAAGCACTACCATTGCGCCATAACCTAGCAAGGTGTGCACCTCTGCACAATTTCTCAGGCATTGATACGAGGGCCTCTATTTTGTTGTTGCTGTTGAGGTTTTTCATTTTTAATGTATGTATAAATTATCATTCCAAAACGTACGATTGCGAGGACTTGAGGCTAATCCAGCAGGAGCATATGATGCTGAAATCAAGAATAGATGATTTTTGGATGTACAAGGGAAGTGTTTTTCTGCCTAAACTTGTATCAATCTAATTTAATCTAATCCAAACTAATCTTGACTAATCTGGGATGTGGTAGACGTGATCTTGATTTGTATCTTGGACCGGATCTTGGAAGAGTTGGTCATATCAGGTTGTTAGCAAAAAATATATGCATAGAATGAACATCATAAAGAAAAAGTGTAAAGAACTGTCATTTTATGCACTTGCTAGGTAGATTCTAATCATCCTATATATCTGTTCTTCTTACTTTTTTGGAGAAGTTATAATTTGCAATATTGTTGTTAGGTGCAAATCATACTAACCTTTGTATCATGTCACTTGGATTTTGCTTATATTGCTTCCACAATTGTTTATTCATTTCCGCACTTCTGTAGGTACTAGACGAAATGCCTGTCTTTTACAATTTGAGTTCAGCTGAGAAGCGTGAAGTCCTTATTGCTGTTTTGCAAATAATACGCAATTTGGATGATGCCACTCTTATCAAAGCTTGGCAGCAAAGCATTGCTCGTACCAGACTCTTTTTTAAACTTTTGGAAGAATGCTTAATTCATTTTGAGGTAATGTAGTTTTGTGCTCCTTTCTTCACAATAAGATTTGTTTCTTTGTCATACACATTGAACAGATAATGCCTGGACGAGGACTACTATTGTGTGAACTGTGAACAATAGCATTTCTTTCCCCTTGTTGTAGGAGAGACACCTTAATTCCTTGCCCCCTTCCCCTGCTGTGCATGCAGCAGAATCCTTGTGTTTGCTTCTAGCCACTTCTAGTGGCGCTTATGAGTTAACTTCCAGTCAAACACTTTATATAGAATGATAATAGTGCTTTGTAAAGTTTTGTCCAAAGAGATATAATCATTTATAGGGGTATCCCATCATATGTCAATAACTGCTCCTTTTGCAACAATACCTCCTGCAGAAGTATTCTGTTATTGAATACATATTAGTATCTGCACGTGAGTGCTGTGAACTTTTCTTGGTTGTAAATTTATTCTTGTATCTGACAACATTACATCTATTGTTGATTTTAAGCACTCAATGATGAGGGTTATATGTTTTATTTAGTCCTGCAAAAGCCACATCTAGAACATGGGATAGTTTGGGATTACAACAATTTGTGTAATGCATCTGACTTAATTTCCAGATATTTAAGTTTTCATTTAATGGGATATAGGATATTTTTCAAGGTAATTCCTGAAAAATCTCATTCTCTATTTAATGTTGAGAAACTACATTGAGGATTTACACAGTGGCTTTTATGTAGTGTGGGTTGTAAAATGCAAATGGGAACGTGCATAGAATGCTCCTGTTCTTGGCTTATTTTTTATATAGCTTCTGATGTTCTGAGAATCATATAATCTTGCTTTAGTATATCTAATTTTACCCCGTGTCTGTATGCATGCTTAACAGAACAAAAGGCCTGAGGATAGCATGCTTATGGGCAGTAGTTCTCGCAGTCCTTTGGGAGATAAAGCCTTTTCATCGAAGTACTCTGATATACTTTCACCTGCAATTAATCACTATCTCCTTGAGGCTGCACACCAAGAAGTTGGAGTATGTCTTTCCATCCAAATGTTTGTGTTATATCATGTTTTATGAAGGTTAAATTTGTAAACGAGTGATTATTGCAGCCTCAAGGGACTCCTGAAAATGGATACTTGTGGCAGAGAGTCAACTCCCAACTAAGTTCTCCTAGTCAGCCATATTCCTTGAGGGAAGCTCTTGCCCAAGCCCAATCTTCTAGGATTGGGTCCTCAATCCAAGCCTTGAGGGAATCTTTGCACCCAATATTGAGGCAGAAATTGGTAGGCGGTTGTTGCTGGAATGCATAGTTTGTTGTTACTTTTAAGAACATTGTTATATGTTGTGATATCTAATGCACCTGTGCTGTTTCAGGAACTTTGGGAGGAAAATCTGAGTGCTGCTGTCAGTCTTCAGATCTTAGAAATACTCGAGAAATTTTCTGGGGCTGTAGCATCCCATACCATTGCTACTGATTATGGCAAGCTTGATTGCATCACATCTATTTTTATGATTATATTCTCGCGCAACCAACCATTGGCTCTCTGGAAAGCTCTCTTCCCAGTGTTCAATAGCGTCTGTCTGCTACATGGAGCAACACTAGTAGCTAGGGAAAATGATCGCTTCCTAAAGCAAGTTGCCTTCCATCTTCTCCGACTTACAGTTTACCGCAATGAAAATATTAGGAAAAGGGCTGTTCTTGGACTTCAGATACTTGTTCGGGTGGGCTTGTAGTTTATCATTAGTTTTGGTAATCTTTAATCTTGTTTTACAGCCAAAGTGAACTGGTTTTCTGTTTTCGCAGAGTTCTTTTTCGTACTTCATGCAGACAGCTAGACTGCGGGTTGTCCTTATTATTACATTATCCGAGTTGATGTCTGATATACAAGTGACACACATGAAAGCTGATGGAACCCTTGAAGAAAGTGGTGAAGCTCATCGTCTTCGTAATTCGTTGGAGGAAATGGCTAATGAGTATAAAAGCCTTATTACAATAAAAGAGTGTGGTCTTCCAGAAAATGCTCTCTTTGTCAGTCGCGAAGACTTGTCAGAAAATTGTTGGTCATGGTCTGAAGTAAAAGCACTCTCTGACAGTCTTCTTTTGGCTCTCGACGCCAGCCTTGAACATGCACTTCTGGTATTTCCTGAAATATCTGTTTTTTGTGACTGAATACAGGGACTGCTGTTGTAACCACTGATTTTTATTTTCTTCTAGGCATCTATTATGACACTGGACAGATATGCTGCTGCGGAGAGCTTTTACAAACTCGCAATAGCATTTGCCCCTGTTCCAGATCTTCATATAATGTGGTTATTGCATTTATGTGATGCTCATCAGGAAATGCAGTCTTGGGCTGAAGCAGCACAATGTGCTGTTGCTGTTACTGGAGTAGTGATGCAGGTATCATGCTCTTTGAAATTTCTTTGGTGGTCTTTAGTATTTAGTCCTTTTAGTTTTGTGTTAATGTTAAATGATATAAGTGGCCATGCGTACCTTCATAAGAAAGGTTTTGATTCCTGACTATATTGTCTGACTATTTGCTTAAGAGTAAGCTAATGAGACACTTAAATGGACCATAAACAGACTAGGAAATGGTGAAGAGTGGGAAATTAGATTGAAGATCAGTACCATTATTCACGATAAAGCTCCTGTTATTCTTGACATTGATATTCATTGTTGCACCCTGACTAAAAACCTCTCTAGTTGTGCTCATGTCTAAGTTGTGCATCTATGTTGACCTTTTGTTGTATATCTGCGCATTTGGCAGTATTTTTGGGTTGGGGGGGGGGGGGGGGGGGTTGGGGGGTGGAATTAAGAATATCAAAATAAAATGGTGCCTTTTATAAGTTGCTTATGGTGCTAAATGTGCACCATCAAAGCCTTGTTAGAAAAATGGAGAGATCAGTTGTAAGTTTTCTCTTAACATTGAAGATATTGCCCCTTATGGTATGTACTGATTATGACATAATACTACACTATGAAATGAGCATAAACTACTGGAGCGGCCTATTAGCACATTGGAGTTTTGGCCTTCTCTCCTTTCTAGAATGCTGCCTTTCACACCTTGGACCTAATGCTTGGTCCGAAGGAGTCAAATATTGGAAGACGGTGATAGCTATTTGCCTGTCATGTCTTGAATCAAGTCAACTGTGCTGCAACTGCTTTGACCCTAAGCGTTACACTGGAATACCACCAACTTAGGATTAGGAAAACTTAGCTACCTAGTCCTACCTCCAGGGCAGATGATACTCCTTGGGATGACCAGCCTTTGAACACAAGCTGAAGTCACATCCGTGCTGAAATGATTATTCTGTGCAAAACAAGAGGGTGAGCTATTTAGTGAATCATGCTATAACAAAGAATCAGGAATAGAGGGTAAAATACGTTCCAATTACTTGTGATAAGATATTGTGAAGGCGGAAGTTCTGGTATCATTCAGCTATGCTGAGTTACACACACATGGGTTTGGATGAGAAATGATTATACTGTATTTAAGCACTCTAGTTAAAAAACCAAACCATAGACAAAAATAAGTTTAATAATTGAACAAATGATGATGATTATACTGTATTTAACACTGAATCATATTCAATTTAAGAAATGTATTGAATTGATCGCTGTGTATTAAAGTATTTACTTTGTTCAATGGACACATGTTCTCTATTGAGTGAATATGATGCTTAGTTGAGCAGGCACGACACTTTGTTGAGTCAGTTGGGGTGTGTTTGATTTGTATTTCAAACACAAACCACAACTATTTATCCTACAAGGTTTTCATTAAAATACATTATTTTTCTCTCATAAAACATCACATCAAAATATTATTTGAACAAAAATTCAAATAAAAACTCCAATTTCAAATCAAAACCAAACAAACCCTTGGATTTGGTTAGATGAGTGGTGATTATATATTATTCAACACTAAATTATATTTAGTTGAATAAATATGTTAGTTTAAAGCACAAATGCATTACTTTGTATATTAATGTAGGGTCCTTTACTTTGTTTAGTAAATAATTTTCTTTGTTCAGTAGACACCCTACTTTGTTGAGTGAGAACCACATGTTCAGTGTGTAATGGTTTATTAAGTGAATTGTGAACTTTTAAAAATTAAGGAGGATTATGCTTTATTCAACACTAAATCTTATTCATACTAACAAATGTATTAATTCTATGAACAATTCATTACTTTTTTATATTAGAGTACTTATTTTTTGAGTGGATAATTTAGGTTGTGCTTTAGATATATTTTGGAAGTGTTTTGAAGTTTTGGGTTGGTTTCGGAATTGTGGCATGTCAGAAAATTGATTTAATCTTATCATAAATCATTAAAAATATAGTCAGATTATAATTGAAAATGTTGTGTTGTTAATGCTAATCTTCATGATAAGTACTTTGCAATAATTGATTTGCATTTTTTATTCTTATAACTTTATGTGCAACATATGGCATATTATGGGACTAATTTGCACGGTTGTTTGACATGACATACTCTAGGCCCTTGTAAGTAGGAAAGATGGAGTATGGAGTACTGATCATGTTTCTGCATTACGCAAAATATGCCCCATGGTCAGCAGTGAGATCTCTTCCGAGGCTTCAGCAGCTGAGGTAGAAGGATATGGTGCCTCAAAACTTACAGTTGATTCAGCGGTTAAGTATCTGCAGCTTGCCAATAAGCTATTTTCTCAGGCTGAGCTCCATCATTTCTGTGCCAGTATACTAGAACTTGTTATTCCGGTGTATAAGAGCAGAAGGGCTTATGGTCAGCTGGCCAAGTGCCACACCATGCTAACAGATATATACGAGTCAATCCTTGAGCAGGAATCCAGTCCCATTCCTTTTGCAGATGCAACATATTACCGTGTAGGATTCTATGGCGAAAAGTTTGGGAAGCTCAATAGGAAGGAGTATGTATACAGAGAGCCTCGTGATGTAAGGTTGGGTGATATAATGGAGAAACTCAGTCACATATATGAATCGAGAATGGATGGTGCCACATTGCATGTTATTCCAGACTCTAGGCAGGTCAAAGCAGATGAGCTCCAACCAGATGTTTGCTACCTGCAGATAACTGCAGCCGATCCTGTTATGGAAGATGAGGACTTGGGAAGCAGGAGAGAGAGGATATTCTCACTCTCTACCGGGAGTGTCCATGCACGGGTTTTTGACCGCTTCTTGTTTGATACCCCCTTCACAAAAAATGGGAAGACACAGGGCGGGCTGGAAGACCAGTGGAAGCGGCGTACAGTACTGCAGACTGAGGGCTCTTTCCCTGCACTAGTAAACCGCCTGCAGGTCATAAAATCAGAATCTCTTGAGTTCTCCCCTGTCGAGAATGCAATTGGGATGATTGAAACCCGTACGGCAGCGCTAAGAAATGAACTGGAAGAACCGCGTAGCTCAGAAGGTGATCAACTCCCCCGTCTCCAGAGTCTGCAGAGGATACTCCAAGGCTCTGTTGCAGTACAAGTAAGAAGTTGGTATTTCTTTTTTTTTTGTTTCTTGTTGTGAGCAAGCACAAATATATTTATTTATTCGTCATTCCTCTGTTTCCATCTATGTACCGACTCCTGCTCTACAGGTAAACAGTGGAGTTCTGAGTGTCTGTACAGCATTTCTTTCCGGGGAACCTGCAACGAGGCTGCGATCGCAGGAGTTGCAGCAGCTGATCGCGGCACTTCTCGAGTTTATGGCTGTTTGCAAGCGCGCCATTCGGGTGCACTTTCGACTAATTGGGGAGGAAGATCAGGAATTTCATACCCAGCTTGTGAATGGGTTTCAGTCACTCACTGCTGAGTTGTCTCATTACATTCCCGCCATTCTTTCTGAACTTTGACATCTGTTGTTATATTTGTTTGTGTTCTGTTCTCTACTCTTTATTAGGAGGAGCTTGTGCGATGATGGTTTGTTGTTTGTAATTATTTGTGTTGACATTTGGTCGTGGGTTTGTTTGCGACCGACCTGTATCAATTGATTAATTAATTGGTAGTCAGTGCAGTGCAGTGCAAGGTTTTCAAAATCCCTCTTGTTTTCTTTCAATGGATTCATTTTGAATTTGAACAGCAGAATGAAACCAACCAACCATCCAAAATGGAATAATTTATAGTAATTCATTGGTTGTGGATTTTCTTGTGCCATAGTACAATTTATATAAACCATATGTTGTTGTTTTACAATGAAAAAAACGTGTTAAAATGCTTCAAGTTAAGTTTGGGTGGGTGGTCGCGTAATTGAAGATTTATTTATAACTGCATTTTGCTGAGTAGAGTCATGCAATATATTGATATTCAATACACGTTTGTTATTAACTAATGAGTGTATGTATATATACTCACTCTACTTTTCAATTACTACTTACTACTACTATATAATTAAAAAATAAATAAATAAATAAATTTGATTAGAAAAATTTATTCAAAATTAATAAATAAGTTTATGAAATTGCTCTAGTCTGTGCAACCATAGAGGAGGTGGTATCAAACAAATCAATCTATAAAACTCCCCAACCACTCGAAGAATTTGGCATTGACTGGAATTTCCCATCAGCCTTATTAACCCACTCAAATCCTTCCTTGCATTTGTAGGAATCAATTGGAAGGAAGGAAGGAAGGAGAAGCGGTGTTAGTTTACCATACGGAGGAGTGGAGGAGAGTGGCTGAGTAATTGCCATTGGTTTCCATCGTGGAAGAAGGGATTTCTGTAACTGTCCCGGAAGAATGAAGTTTTGGGACTGGTACTTGAAGATATCAATTTTTTCGGCCTTCATCGGAGGTTCCATGGAGCTTTTCATGATCAAATCTGGTTTCTGTACGTATCAGATCTTGCTTTCATTCCTCATTCTTTTCCTCCTCAGATTCTAAAAACTTGTTTTATGATTTCTTGTCGAATCAACTCAAAAGAGTTATAGCTAATCGATGGGCTTTCTAGTAATAAAAATCTGACAGTTTCCGAAGAACGAAATCAGTATGGATTTCATTTTAATGACTGGGAGAAATGTGCGAATCAGAAGGTAGGTCGAGGCTCAATTTTATCTGATTAGGGTTATATTTATATTGAGCAGATGAAAAAGTGACAGTTTTAGAGGCAGAGAAGAGGGCATGGGAGAGTACACCTGAAGCTCTGGCCATGCGGGAAGCTCTCAATCCATGGAGACACCGTGACGGTGGTGGTGGTGGTGAAGATTAGCAGCAGCAAGCGAAAACCATATCCATATGTGCCTATTCTGTAGGTGTTTCTTTTTGACGACATCTCCTAAATAGATGAATTGTTTTGTTGGGCTAATCAATCAATCAATCAATCAGTTTTGGCAGATTTCAAATTGAGGCGTAGCAAGCAGCATTTCTTACTATACTTTTCAAGAAATCCAAGGCTAGGCTAGGCTACATCTTTATATTATACTCTGACTCTGAATGTTGTGGACTCATGATTATAATGTTTAAGATTAGTTGGTGTTGTATTGGCAGAGGCAATGATGATTGTTGTATTTAAGTTTCTTTGTTTTATTCTGTGGCAATCTTTTCCTTGGATGCTTTCTTTCCCTTCATGTCTTAAGACCATTCATTAGATTAGATTAGATTAGATTAGATTAGAACCACCGACGCCGCCATGTGCTTCTGTTACTTAGAGCAACTTCTCCTACAAAAAAGGAGCTCCAATCCATCCTCAAATTCCTATATTTCATTTGATAAAACATCTCTGTCCATGAATCAAATCAAGGTCTAATAGCTGATTGTAGTTAGAAGAAGCATATTATATACTATTATGATGTTGATTGGGACTCTCACAAGTAGTCACAGGCTAACGAATATATCTCTCTCTCGGCTCTCACACTATTTCTTCCTTACACAAGCATGTGCACTACAAGTAAGTGGATTTCTTACATTCTCAATGCACTGCCATTATCTAACCCTCTACTCTACAGTACAATATTCAATCAATCTTATACATTTCTTTCACAAAAGGACCAAGCCTGGTGAAATCGCTGATGCAATGATAGATTTGTAACCAGTGAAGTTATAGGCTCGATAAGACAAGTCATTATATAGGATTTGAAAGAGTCGAAATTTAAATGTTATTAGGTTAGATCGAAAATTTACATTAAAAAAAATAAATAAAAATGCCAAGTATGCTATGTACGAACATAGTTCACAAGGAGAATTGGGCTGCTAACCAGCTGGGCTCATTTGATGGGCCACAATATTTGTTGTAATTTAGTATTTATGCACACTACTTGTTTGGGAACCCTGACCCGAACCTAAAACGCAAAACCTTAATCATATAAACCCTGAAACTTGGGCCCAACTATAAACCACGCCGCGCAGGCAGGCAGGCTCTTGCAACGATCACGACAACAAGGACTCCTCCTACTCCAGAGTTTCAGCCATCCATGGCGGCGAAGCCACACAGCAAGAGCATAGAGGCAAAGAAGAGAAAAAGAACCTCTAATCACAAGTCCGAGCAACAACCAGCAAACAACAAGAAACCTAAGTTAGCTTTCGATTCCAAGAAACACAAGCAAAGTTCAAGCAATGTTCAAAATAAGGTATCGAAGAAGCACTTCAAACCACCTGCCAATGACAAGCAGAGCCAAGGATTCAAGAAAGATGAAGGAGAAGATACTAAGAAACTACGCCGTCTACGAGCGAAGGTTGCTTTATTTCTTCCCCCGTTTTTGGTGGTTCATTGTGTTTCGGCTTTTTATCTGTGGAACTCGTGAATGCATGAATTCGAGTCTTTTGTAACCCTGAAAAGCTAAATTTAACTACTGGCAGTATTTGAGAATCGGAGAATTGAAATTTCCATGTCGATTGGATAAATCATGGGAAAATCGAGACTTTTCTGCCGCTACCATTACCATGTACTGTAGTGTGTTCGGGTCCTGTGGGAGCTGCTTAGTGCTTCTGACGCATATATGATTTTCAATATTCTAATCGCATTGGATCTAGAAACTGTGAATTGTTCTCTTACCTTTGCAATACTCCCGGAGAAAGTTGTGTCAATTACACTGTGGTTAGAAGCATAAGATATTCTGATTATAGATGTTCTTTCCGTTAGTTGAAATATTAATGCTTTAAATTCTGATGGGTTTGAAACTTGCATTTTAGAATGGTTCGATTTATTCTAGAAGTGATACTAAACCATGATTATGCCTCTACTCTCTCTAATGCCTTTGCATCCAGGAGCTAGCTGAAGCAAGAAAAAAGAAAAGGAAGAAGCATTTTTCTCTGGAACAGGTATATGCCTTACTAATTTTAACATAGCAACCTCAATTTTCAATTGCAACCAATTTCTCTCTTCCCAAGATTAATGGTTTGTTTAGATATATTTTGGATAATTTTAGAAACAGTAAAGTAAAATTTGAATGGAAAATAGGCATTGGATGTAATGTTTTGAATAGAAATTATGTTTTGATGTAATATTTTAAAAGAAAAATATGTGTAGTATGTGTTTATTTTTAGGGAGATGTTTTTAAAAGTCATGCTTTACTTCATCCCAACAAATTTGCCATCTTAATCATTGGGAGTCTCTGCTGTCTTCTTAATGTATGTTAATTATTTATAGGGGTTATATCCATGGTATAACTATAGGCACTGCCACAGTAAATTTGTGCCTGAGCAAGTGTGCTGTGATAGAGTCCTATATGTGTGCCTCTGCATTATGCATTCACATGTCCTTTCACCTTCTTTTTTTTCAATTGCATTTTGGGATTTCTTTATGGAAAAACATAGTGTGTGTTTAGATATGTTTTGGAGTATTGGATTGTTTTGAGAATAGTAAAAAGTTAATAAAAAAAAAGGTATTTGATGTGATCTAAAATAGGTGGTGGATGTGATTTTTTGTATAGAAGAAAGGTTTTTATTTAATATTTTAAATGAAAAATAGCTGTTATATGTGTTATATTTGAAATAAAGGATTTTTTTTATGAATAGTGCCAAAGCAAAGTTGAAAACATATGTAAATAGAACCTTAGATACTTGATCAAGTCCATGTTCTTTCACTTTTCTGGGATATTTTTTTGCTGCCTTTAGCAAAAAATAGATCCTGTTTTCTGAAATATATTTACCTCCTCAGGAACTTGCCTTGCTTTGGGAGAAGATGAGATGTCGAAATATTGCAAAAGAAGAGAGGTCAAGGTATGGAACCATTTGCCTCTGAACCCTTTTGTAGCTTGATCCAACATGTGCTTTATTTTTACATTTGTTCAATTGAAAATTACTTTTGAATCATTTATATGGTTAATGTTCTTTTGACCTATATGTAAGGTTGGTAAGTGAAGCACTGCAGAAGATGACAGGGAAGATGTCAGAAATTGCAAGCTCTCATGTTTCATCTCGTGTTCTTCAGGTTTTGAAACATCCACCTCCTCATGCACTAACCCACCGCCAAGAGCTTCTAACCTTTTGTACAAAATGAGCTTTACTCAGTTCTATTGAGGTGTTTGTGTATTTTCTTGAATTGCAGACTTGCGTTAAACATTGTACACAAGATGAAAGAAATGTTGTGTTCACGGAGCTTAGGCCACACTTAATTGCCCTTGCAAATAATACTTATGCAGTTCATCTTGTCATTAAAATGCTAGATAATGGTACGTCTTTCTGGAAAATTTTCTGAATTGTGATCTTTGACTTGGTTATTTTTCTGTTTCCTTACCACTTTCTATATAGACATTTAGCGTCACAATTATTTTTCCACTAACAGTTTTTTTATTCTCTTGTTTTTCAGCATCCAAAGAACAGATTGCTGAAGTTATCTCGTCTCTCCACGGTCATGTTGCTTCACTTCTTCGGCATATGGTTGGCTCATTAGGTACAGAAAAAGTGCAGTCTTTGATGTTCCTTGGATTGCTTTTCATAATTCTGAGTGTATGGTCTGTCATGTTCAGTCCACTCAAGATTTGCTTGAATCTGGTTCTAGTCTTCACGACTATTATTATTTAATGTTGGTTTGGTATAGTTTTATTCTTTTTGGTTCATGTGTATATTGTAGGCATCTGTAGTGATGGTTATTGTAATCACTTGACAGAACATTTTGCTTTCATTGTCATGATTGCTTGAATGATTTAGCGTGCTTTTGCAGTTATTGAACATGCTTACAATTTGGGTAATGCAACTCAGAAGCAAGCTCTCCTTATGGAACTGTATTCACCAGAACTGCAGTTATTCAAGGACTTGGTGACTATGAAGGAGAGCAGGTGATACTTTCATGTTCTTACTATTGTGGATTTGTACATGTGAATTGTGATGTGGAGACAGCACTTTGTTAAATGGCTAGTTTCTTACTTTAACTGAGTTTTTTGATGAGGTACTATAATGTGAAGGACATCTAATAATAAAATAACAATTTGGAATTTAGGAAGCATTCAAGTATAAATTCAGAGCTAAATTAGCAGCCTATGTTATTTTTTTTAAGATGGCTGCTTAGATAAAGATGCCCCAATTATCTGGATGTGATGTATCCCAAAATTGACTGGCCTGATAATTGTTAGAATTTTTTTTCTAGTTTCTGAATCACAATATTCCCTTCCTGTTACAGATTAGAGGATGTAATTACAAAGCTGCAGCTTCAGAAGTCATCAGTTTTGCGCCACATGTTTTCTGTGCTTCAGCCAATTCTAGAGAAAGGGATATTAGATCACTCAATTGTTCACAGAGCATTAATGGAATACCTTAGCATTGCGGATCAAGTACTTCTGCCAGCTGTTAATCTTTCAATTCTGTTCCATGCTGGAAATATTTTGAAGACAGTTGCTTGTTTTCAATACTGTGTATCTAATTCAAGCTTTTCAAAAGTCTTCTGCTGCAGATATAATTCAACAACTGTCCGGTCCACTTATTGTTCGAATGATACACACAAAGGATGGATCGAGGCTTGGTATGCTCTCAATCAGGCATGGGGGTGCAAAGGTTCAAAAATCTGAAAATCTTATAATTGTTAAAGATATTGTCATTTTGTGTGATTTGAGCTAAAGGGTTGAAGGGAGATAATGCATCAAGTTGTTTGCATGGACTAACTTGATCCTAAAAGTTTACTTGATTGTCATGTTTTTGTAGGAGCGGAAGAAGATTATCAAAGGAATGAAAGGCCATGTTAACAAAATATGCCATGACAAATTTGGGACTATGGTATCATTTGTATGCAGTTCTTCAATTTTCCATTTCTTGTGTTGTTTGGGGTCCTACAAATTATCTCAACAATATTTTGTGCTTTTGATCTCAAATATTCATTCTCTTCCATTCCATGGTGTATTGCAATTTGTTATTTCAACAATATTGCAATTTATTATTTAGTAATCAACATGGTACTTGAATCATTATTTCAGGTGCTTGTCTGCATTTTTTCAGTTGTTGATGACACCAAACTCATTTCCAAGGTTTGATATGTACATATATATGTGAGTGTGTCTGTGTGTGGATGATTTAGGAACTTCTTCATATTCCATTAGAGGACACCTGATTGTTGCTCCTTTATTGCAGACTATCCTTCGTGAGCTTGAAAGTAACTTGAAAGAGCTTCTTTTGGATCAGGTTAGATAGCAATGTGTTTTATTGATATTTAACCTATTGATGTCTGTATCCAATGTTCTTTCGAAGTTGAACTATGCTCGTGCTCTTAAATTTGTTGATAATTTATAATGTTTAGTCTTCATCCTAGTTGTTTACATTATTCATTGTTGCCAACTTATTGCAGTTGATTTCATGCAACAAAAAAGGGGTCTGTTTGTATTTTGGATTTGAAATATTTTGTGGAAAATATGTTTTGAATCTGATGTTTTAAATGCAACTAGTTGTTGGGACGTGCTGTTTTGAGTAAATTATGGGTTCAGCAAATAGAAAATAGGTTCTCGGTTTGATGTTTTTATTGGACAATAGGTTTTAGGTTTGATCATTTTATTAAAAAGTTGGTGGTAGATGTGAAGAAACAAAGAAACAAGTTTAATGGGGAAAAATATATTTGCATAGCATGAAACAAGTTTGAAGAAACAAAGAAACACCAAGATTTTTTGCAAGTTTATTATTTTTTATTTTGTTTATATTTTTTGTTTCAGCCTACACTTCCCTTTCGTGAAACTTTATGGCCTAGTATTTATTGTAGTTCTTCCAGATGTTCTAAACCTGCCTCTGAATTGATGATGTGTATAATAATTTACTTTTCAGAATGGAAGGCGCCCTTTTCTGCAACTTCTGCATCCTAATTGTCAGCGATATTTCAGCCCAGATGATCTAACTTCTTTAAGCATGTCCATTCCTTCTCTCAAAAGCAAGGCAATCCCACTGTCTTTTTCCTCTGTTGGTTTTATCTCGATAGATAAAACTGAATTGCTATTGCTATTATTAGTAATCAAACAATGCCTTCTCTAATCTTTATTCCAGGAGCAATCTGATAGTAGTGAAGTTTGTGAAGAAGATAAGAATGTTGAAGGTGATCATCCTGATATAAGTGCCCAGATAAATGAAGGTGGTAAAAAGGATTCTTCTAAGAGGAGGCATGAGTTACTGGTTGACAGTGGACTTGCTGAGGTTTGTGCTTCACATTGTTGTCGCCTATTATGAACCATGTTTCTCTGTACCTTAGTTCTATTTCTCCATTCTGTAGATTTGGCTTTGTGGATTTGATTTAATCTTCATTTTATTTTAACTTTAAACCTGATATCAATTCACATCTTATCTTTGCAGGAGCTTGTTGATGCATGTTGTGAAATGACAGAAAGCTTGCTAAGGTCTAAATATGGTAAAGAGATCATATATGAGGTACTTGTCCTTTTGCTTTTCATGTAATTATGTTTGGGACCCCAATATTTTGGAATGGCACTTCATTCATACACCATCTTCATAACAAACATTAATCCTGAATTTGAATAGGAAACAATTAGTCACCTAATGTCTTTAGTTTCTTCATTTATGTTAAATTCACCACCTTAGTGTATTTTGGGGGAAAGAAAGATACAACAGGAAAAGCTTTAGTTTAAAACCAGGATAGAAACACAAAGTACAACAAAGATTGACTAATAGAGTAGAGCCCTGAAAATTAAGAAAACCAAAGACTAGGAATAGGGCTTCCTGTAAAAAGCTGAACAAACCAAGCGAAGCGAAGTTTACAGCCAAACTGAAAGATCATGAGAGCCTCTTGCTTCTCATTTTGCAAAGAAGTCGGCAGTTCATTTGTTGAACAAGAGATGTGGTGAAATATGATGTTGGGACATCAGAAGAAGTAAAGTTGGAGTTTATTGAGGATGTTCGAGGAATAATGAACCGCAAAGGAAGAATAAGTGAAAGATAGTCTCAGTGTGAGTGCCAGAAATATGACAATAGACACAAAATGTCAAGAGACTGTGTATCCCTGAGATGCTACTAAACCTCTAACTGGGAGGTCACATCTTGAAAGCATCCACACAAAGGCGTAAATTCAATGCAGCGTGGTCTTACGCCAAATAATGAAGGAGCTTAGCAAGAATCTTGTAGAGGCTGCCAAAGGGATATGGGATGGTAATGAAGCTGCTAGAATAGAAGGCCTAAAAAAACTGCATGATGTTAGGATGGTGAAGATCCTAGAAAGTTTTGAAAAAGGTTCAATTGAATTTGTCGGATGTTGAATGACCATCTCACCTAAAAGCTCGAACTGTTAAGGAAACGCAGCCATTAATCATATATCCGCAAACGGGAGTCCCCAACACGCCCTCTCAGGTGCAAGTGGGGTTTGCGAAACTTGCACATGCATATGCCGCAATTGGGGACGGGCGGGTCTCGACCCCTTAGGTGCAAGTGGGGTCTGCAAAATTTGCACATGCATATGCCGCAAATGGGGATGGGCAGGACTCGAATTCGAGACCTAGTTTAGGCTCTGATACCATGTCGGATGCTGAATGACCGTCTCTCCTAAAAATTTAAACTGTTTGAGAAACGCAGCCATTAATTTATATCCGCATACGGAAGTCCCCAACAGAACAAGAGGATAATGCTAAGAAAACTTAAAAGTCCATAAGAGGCTGACATAGGTTCTTTGTGCGATAATCCAAAGCAACTGCATAAGGAACTAGAGGAGGTTTACCTTTGTTGGAGGAAGGATGGAAACATCCAATTTGGTTTTTGTGGTGGGCATAGCCAAAAGTTTATTCACGGCGGGGGAGGAAAGAACAAGTGCTTTGGGCTAATTGTGGCAATGGCCTGAAGCCTAAGTTTATTATTAAGTACCTTAGTTCTTTATTTTTTTATTTTTGATTATTTTGAATAAATTGTTACGTTGGTCGGGCCTAGGCCCATAGTCGTTTTGCTTTAGTATTTAAGTATTATTTTGAGACATTATTTGTATTCTGATTTTCTTCATCTTCACCTTTTTGGCTTGGTCGGGAAGAGTAATTCTTCCTTAGTTATCAATAAAGTTTAGTCCTTTAGTTCTCTTAAGTTCTCAATAAAGTTTAGTCCTTTAGTTCTCTTAAGTTCTTGAGTTATCAAATTGGTCCGACCTGCCAAAACGGTGAGATTGGAGGAAATCAGAATGCTAATAATGTTTCAAAATAATACTTAAATATTAAGGCAAAACGCCTACGGGCCTAGGCCCGACCAATCTAACAATTTATTCAAAATAATCAAATAAGAAAATAAAGAACTAAGGTATTTAAAATAAACTTAGGCTTCAGGCCATTGCCACAATTAGCCCAAAGTGCACTTGCTCTTTCCTTCCTCGTCGTGAATAAACTTTTGACTGAGTCCACTGCGTATCAGTTTCATTCAATGAGTTGAGAGTCTTGCCAGAAAAGACACTCAAGGAGTGAATTCTATTTGAAGCTTTCTGAGATGAGACAGGTATGTGATAGATTCTTGTGTTCAAGTCCACATCACCAGGTGATCTTGGATTTTTTTTTTTACTACACGGAGTTTCATGTTGCTTTCAAACAAGCCAAAGATTAGACTTACAAGAGATAATTTTGTTTCTGAGGGACTCTTCATCTAGATTGTTCATGAGAGAATTTTTTAGTGCCATCAATGAGTTCTTTAGGTGATCCATGTCAAATTGAAGGCCCCTAGACTTCTTACCAACCCAAGATCGAAAGATACTTTTCAGGTCTTTCAATTTGAACAGGAAAGGGACACCTTGAAGCAGGTGATCAATCAAGCCTGAATGTCTTGGGAAGACTGTAGGGATTCAGAGGCTCCAATTCTTCTGTTGCTCAAACATTTGCGCCTGGAGGTAGATTCATCGCATGGACTAACACTTGGTAGAGGATTCTGAGAGAACTTGAAGGATTTCAATATCTGAGCCTGAGCAAGGTCGTCTGATTTTGGTTGACCCACTTTAGTTATGCATCTTACATTAGCTTTCTTTTGTTTCTGAAAAATTTCACCTAAAATTATCATAATGTTTTGGGTTGGAAAAAAGAATGAAGTCAGCGAAAAGTTGCTGAATAATCCACAAATAGCAATAGTTACAAAGATCAATTCATATCCTGGAACTTCACCCTTCCTTAACCTAGCCAACAACACAGTTTGCCTTCTTGGGACATTTGTTGTGTTAGTGTTATTCTTTTTCCTTTTTACAGCTTTACTGGCAATGATGAGATTCTGAACCTAGTCTATTACAAATGCCAATGTAGATTATGGTGTCTTTGGATATTTAATTTGGAAAAATGAATGTAGATTGCTACGGGTGGTGCTGATGGGATACTCCATCCAACATTGGATGAAAAGCTCAGTGAGTTGTATAAATCTATAGCTTCTCTTGCTGCTCAGCCGAAGATGGATGAACCAGACGTAGAGCATATCCTTGAGCACTTCCATTCGAGCAGGGTAATCAGAAAACTGGTTTTAGACTGCCCTTCTTTTGCCTCTACTCTCTGGGAAAAGGCTTTGAAAGGAAAATGTGCAATCTGGGCCAAAGGTCACAGGTACCAGTATCCTACCAAACATTTTCCATGTTTAGCTTTTGTTCACTTTTGTGTGATATTCTAACACCAGAAGTATGTTATTTTCAGTTCAAAGGTCATCAATGCATTCTTGGAAACCTCAAACTCAAAAATTAAGGAGATGGCGAACGAAGAGTTGAAACCACTAGTAGAGAATGGGGATCTGAGTCCACCAAATGAGTCTGCTAAAAATGATTAAATCAGCTGAGGTGAGAAATGGTAAGAAACCACTAATCAGCTGAAAATGTTCCGGCCGCTGTAACCGGTCACCACTCTAATTCTCCTGTTCCATTTCTTCGGAAGAATATAAAAAGTTTTGTAGTTGTTACTCTCTATCCTTGGTAAAAACAAGCGACTTATTTCTGATTGCTGTAATATTTATTTAATCACCTCATTTGCCATCAAAATGCTGTTTGAATGTTAACAGGATTTGAGTCTGTAGGATTTTGCTATTTAATCACCTCATTGGCGGCCTATTTTCTGCATCAAAATGCTGTTTGAATGTTAACAGGATTCTAGTCTGTAGGATTTTGCGCCTGAATGTGGAAACTACTGCTTTATTAAATAGGCTGAATGAAAATCTTTTCCAGTGCAAATATCGATTAATGCTTTCTTGTACTTGTACATCTTTCTGGTCGAGGCTGGAAAACTGGGTAAGCTTTTTGAGCTGCAGCACTCCGCGTACATGATCTGCTTCCCATCCTGCTAGACCCTGCCATTAAATCCTGCATTTTAAAGTTTGCAACTCTGTAATGAGGATACCCTTTGTGGTGGTAGGCGGATGGATTGAAAACAGGTGTTTGTGTAGCTGTATTTGCTGCTGCTGCTGCATTTTGTGTCAAGCATTTTTGTATGATGATTGCCTCTTCTTTGAGCTTCTTTATTTGTTGGCGGAATCTTTGATATTGTATTATTCTTTTTGGGGGTGCTGCTGCTGGAGACGGTGCCGATGATGTATTATTATTGGTGGTGTTGCAGTTGTTGCAGGCAATAGTCTTTCGCCTTTCCGAGTCGAATGCTGCTCTTCTCACTTCATCTGATAAGCACAAATATGCCTGCCAATTTAATTGTCACCTCTTCTGCTTAGATAATAGTCTAACACTAGTCTGATTGAGATTCAATGATTGATTGTGATGCAGCTTGTTACATCATACAATGAAAATAATTACGTCTCAAGAGTAAGTAGCAAACAAAATCTTGTTTCAACTCATCACTAGTTTAATTATTATTTTAAGTGATGGGAAAAGAAATGGAAACCTGAGAAAGAAGCTTGAATGCAGTTTCAGCCTTGGAATGGTTGTTTTTATCAGGATGGACCTGTAATGCTGCATCAAATAGATGGATAGGTATGTATTTAGATATAAATACAATACAACACACACATGGATTGGATTAGTGTTACCAGCCAGCTAGGTACCTACCTAGTTTATGATACTGCTTCCTAATGGATTCGGAGTCTGCATTTTTGTCGACCTAGTTGAAGAAGTATATATAAGGCAGGCAGGGAGGAACACAACATCATCAACAACAACAACAACAACCAGAGAGAGAGAGAGAGATGGGCATTATTAATTGCGTACGTACTTACTTTGAGAAGACGATACCAGTTGATGAATGGTGGCTGATGCGAAGCACAATGTGCAGCAGATGCACATATTTGCTCTACAGCCAACTCTGACTCTGATTTTGATTTTGGTTTTGGTTTTTCTGCTGCTGCTGCTGCTGCTGCTTCCCCCTCGCTCGTCACCATATCGTCATATCATTATTAAGAAAATAAATAAACGATGAAATGAAATGGCCCTCAGAGATTCCTAGTATTATACTATACTATACTAAAGGATTGCCTCGTTCACTCATTCAATGACTGACCAGTGCTGGTAAATGTTAAATGTTATGTTAATGTGGGTGGAGTGGGTGGATGGGTAGGCAGGCAGGCAGGCAGTTAAGGAAGATAACAGAACAGAACAGAGCAGCGGGTGGGTTGGGTACTTGGGGTTGGGTTTTAATGCTGCTGCTGTTGCTACTGCCTTCAATTCAATTCCACTCCACTTACTATTATTTATTTATTTACCAATGGGGAGAGAGTACTATTGGAACTGTTACATACATATATGTTTAATTAATGCTATCTAAATACGTGTGTGTGTGTGTGTATCTATCTATGTAGCTCTACTGTAAATAGGGTTTGGATCTTCCAATACATTAAGAATTCAAAATAAAAATACAATCCAATCCAATCCAAGATCAGTACGTCTGTCACAATACGGTTTGATGTATAGGACAGTCATACTTTCCCATTTAATCATCTATTTTTCATTTCTTGGGAGCTCTACTCATAATGCTTCAATATTCATTAAACTCATTTCCAAGTCTGGATTTTTAACTCTATTCCTCAATCTAATCATTTGGTTAGCCAATCCAATATGTTATTCTTACAACTTACATACATAGTCTAAAAAGATACATAATTCTCGCAATGTATTATGTTAGTAACGAATAATATGTCACAACTTACTGTTGTACATTAGATTTTGTATCATTCCAGTTGATGCTTAACCATCACAACGTACAATCAGGCGCGAGTTTCTTCCAAGATGAAATCTCCTATAAAAAATTGTCAAAGTCACTCAGCTTCCTCTGAGAACAATGAATTGATCAGATTCACAAATAATGATTACAGAGATGACCGGAAGAGCGTGTCTGAATATATTTTTTACTTACAATTTCATGGTGTTTAAAGAAACAAAATTTTAATTGACATGTCATCAACAGAGGCAGACTATATTGCTCCAAACGAAGCTATTCGAGAAACAACTAGGTTTAGTAGAATTTTGAAGAATTTGCACAAAAAAATTGATCAATTCCCATAACAAAAAATCCATTGTCTCGTTAAGAACAAAAGCTAAGACATCACTTTATCCGTACAAAGGCCCTAGGGGGAAAAAACCGTTCTAGAGCATGTTAAAACTACAACACAATTTGCCGAGGTACTCACAAAGGCAATTACAAAAGAGAAGCTTCAATGATTCAGAAAAATAATTGAAGTTACAAATTAAGTTGAGGTATTAATGTTAAAAATGATTTGTAATTTTCAAAGACAGACTCATTCCCAAGATAAAGAGGAATTCTGAGGAAATGAATGTTCAAGAATGGATTTTTTTACTATTTTCAATGTATTTAATATGTTTTTAACTAGTACCAAAAAAAAAAAAAAAAACTCCTATAAATACCCACGTAGATAACCGAACAAGCAACAACATTTATTTCTAACATACCTCTCAACTACAATTTGATTTTGATCAACCACCATAGCGTTCCTTGAGCTGTTGAGGAGGCTCCTCTTCCATAATGCCTGAGCCTGCAGCAGCCAGGTACTCACGGATGCTGGTTTTACGATCGCCAAGGAATGTATGATCCAGGAAGTTGTCGAAGGCTGCCTCACCGAGGTTCTTTGCTGCCAATACACTACAGTGATGGTTCATTCGACAAATCAAATTGTATGGTATGGTTGGATGACCGATTTGGAATGGAAGAATATTCAATCAGAAGACCAAGTGATGACCGATTTGGAATGGAAGAATATTCAATCAGAAGACCAAGTGATGACCAATTTGGATGGATGGATGGATGGATGCAATGGTATAATTGCTAGTTAACCAATAATAACTGCACAGGCAGGTCGAAGAACCATACCATACATAAATAAATACTTGTAAACTATACTCACCAGTGGCGCAGGTAAACACGGCATGGTAAAATATCATCCAACCAGATCTTCTTAATACCATATCGTCCATATCGTTCAAAAAACATCTCTTCACTTCCTGCCGGAAGATGCATGTCCAGGGAAACTCTTAATGAATGAGCAATCGAAGACGGTACAACAACACTAAAAGAATGAAGTACTTTAGCAAGAAAAAAGGAAAATAAAGCAAGACCGGCATGAATCAACAATGCCAGAAAGACATTCTTATTGTTTAACTTCTAGCATTAAAATATTATTTGCATATTACATGATGTTATCATCGAAATAGAGCCTGGGGAGAAATCAAATCTATCAAAAAGGCAAACATATCACATATGTGTATAAAGAAAATTAATTGTTGACTTATCTACGGACTGTTTGATACTAACACTAAAATACAAAAATAAAAGCTAATATCGTGACAAAATGGATGTTCACCTTTGCATCTGTCATGGAAGTATTCTTCATCACTATAACGTGTGCATAGTACCTGCATCACCGCAAGGAACAAGACTTAGTCAAACAACCACGAATTTAACTCAAACAGATAGAAAAAGGAAATGCTGATTCATGCTCACCGCTGGAGTAGTGTAAAGCAGCCCATTAAATGTTTCTGGTGTCACCTACAAATACAAGTATCATCTTACAATCTTGACAAGAAAGAAGAAAAAAAAAAAAAAAAACAATTGTGACAAGTATGGATCACATAAGACACACATACACACAAGTTATAAAGATGTTTTAACTTACAGCTAAAAAGCGGAATTCGTGCTCCCGTTCAATAAAAGCTGGTATCTGAGTTGGAAAATAGCAAAATCACAAGTCAGCATCACTTTCTCAAGTGCAGCAATGCATGCACTTTATGAGCAGAGCAACTAATAGTTTTATACCTCTGATCTCCGTATCTCAAATGTTGTCACTACAAGATTTTCACCTTCACATGGCTCCACGCTCAAGCTAGAGATCTCCTGCTTGGCAATGGTACATATCACATCAGATCAGAACAACCGGTACCACTGCTAAATTTACGAAAGGATCAAGTTTAGATCTCCTGCTAGGCAATTAGACGTATCATCAGGAATCATAGCATAAAGGTGCTAAGCTCACAGAAGAAATGTCTTGTCTCAATTCTATCCACATACATGTTACATAACAATCCATGTACTCTGATTCTGTACATTAAAATCTACCCAAAAGTCATTCCTCAGCCAAAATTTAGCCTTAAATATGTGCAATCATATACATTATTAGCAATCAAGTACAGTGCATTTGCAATGTTATGGATAACAAATTCGGATCAAAAGTTTACATGTAAAGGGAAAGTATTTACCCAAAACCGAGATTTTGGAGCGTGTGAAGGTTTTATATACAAAAAAAAAAATCAATCACGGAGGTAGGACGATTCAAACAAGTAGTTAGACTTGGACAAAACAAATGTTTGTTTCCTCGTCTAGTTTCTACACAATTACACACAAAGCTTCTGCAGACTGCCAGAGATATATTATAAAAGGTTGGACCTTGGTTTCAGGCTTAGCTATGCCGCGTTGAAAGAAGACAGGAGCAACGTGAGCAAAAACTCTTCGAAATCCCATCAACATCGCGACTCTAAAGTTGATCAAATCCGGAAACGTACTCCGCGCACTCCTTTCTGCAAAATCACCACACAACATTTTACCATCTAAGTAGAGAACACATCCGAAAACGGACTAAACCTAAAATTCCGTATCAGTAAAGGCAGGAACCAGAGAGAAGAGAGCCGAAGCCGCAGACTGAAACGAGTCCGTCGGGGGAAACAATTTGCTCAAAATCGACCTCATCCTTGAGCTCGAAAGGCAACACTTTCGGCGGGAGAGAATCTCCGGCGGCCATAACAGAGCAATGGCTGAGGAGCCGCGTGGAAGGCGCTAGTATTGAGAGGCGAGGACACGTGAGGGGCACGTGAGGAAGGAGCGAGAGAGAAGCAGAAGCACGTGGAAGAAATGGAGAATGAGCAAGTGTCTGAGTAAGACGCATTAAGCTGCTGCTGTTGCCTTTGCTACTCGCGTTGGAAGAAATCATTTGTTTTTGATTTTCTGCTCTTCAGTTCTGTGTGAACTTCTCGCTCTCTCTCTATATATAGCTTATATAAATAAGAAATCGAGCTTATATAATAATGTGTTAACCTGCCGTTGCCGTTAGTCTATTATAATGTAACTCGTCTGTCGGGCTTAGTTAGTATGGCTGCGACTTCCGCGATATTAAAAAGAAAAAAAAATCGAGTTTTAACGAGCTCAAACAAACAATTTGTTTGTTTTACAACTCTGAGGATCTGTAATTTTATGAAATTGCGTCCAAATTCTTTATTTTTCTAAAACTGAGGAGATTTGGAGCAATTTCGTAAAATCACTAGTAAATTTTGTACAATTTAGCCTAATTATTAAGTAATGAAGATATGTATTAACAAAAATAATTATAGATAAAAATTAAGATAATTAAATAGTTTAATTAAAATTAAAAAATTTTAAAATTTAAATTTTAAAATATGATTGCACTGTATAATCAATTTTTCAAAAAAGAAAAAAAAAATTTATATGGAACGAAAGAAAATAAAAAATAAAAACAAATTATATAAGATCGAGGGAGTATTTAATAGTAATTTAGAATATTTAGACATAAACAAACAATATACCAGTAATACTCAATCAGTTACAATATGGAGTATATAAACATAGCAGTGATTAAGATTTCGCACGTGTTGGAAAAATAAGTTGAAGAATATTTATACTCCAGAGACAGCTAGTAATACCACTGCCTCTGCTTCTAATGGAGCATAGTTTCAATGGTCTGTACGTATCCTTTCGTGTGGTATGTATGTATGGTACATAACATAATGAGGAGAGGTTAATATACAACAGTGAAAAATAGGGAACTATATATCTGGCTCAGTGACCCAGCCATGAATTGATCGAAACCATTATACTTGTACACACATAACTCAGTGAAATACCTGCGCTGATGCATAGTACTCACTCTCGTTGAACACGGGCCTTAAGTCTTCCTTCGACATGAAGTCCAAAGGGAACGAAACCAGGTGCCCTTTGATGGATTCGAGTCTTTCCATTGGATCCATCTCTATCACTTTACCATCTTGGTAGGTCTCCAGCTTGTTAGGGGCTATCCCTAAATCAGTAGTTGAGTGCCCAAACTTTTCTCTCCAAGAGCTCATGCATTGTCGAAGTGAAATCCTGCATATATATATGTATATATAGATTGAGCGGGGATTATGTAAAAGGGACTTGCATGTAAAATGGCAGCAATTGTGCTGGCTTAGTTAGGCGTACCTTGTGTGTATCAGGTCGTTTGGGATACAAGCAAAGACATCTTGATAAATCGCCGTATTTGTCTGTCAGAGATAAAATGAACCTCGATTAGTAAATGATGAATGCAGAAATTGATATCAGTTCGACTATAATGGCTGAGTATCAGTAATGTGGAAACATGTTTTTTTTTCCTTATTATTCATTTACATTTTGAAAACTATTTACCTTTGCAGTTGATACCCACAAATCCTTGTAGGTTGCATCAATCACGGGATCTTTTATTTGATTAATCTGTAATAGCAAAACAAACTCGTCAAATCATGGCTTTTAAAAATACTATGCAACGGCTTCCTATATTTATGTAGCTGTGAAGAACTAGACCTCTTTGGCGTGAAGACCAAGGTGCTCGGACCACAGTGAAAGACGAAGACTCAATGAGAACTTCCCTGCTTTCCAAGGCTTGCCACCAATGGATGAATCTACAAATTCTCTGTCCTCGATTAGTACTCCAATCTGCAAATACCAATCCAATTTAAAAAATATTTTCATTCTTTGTCATTATTGTACTAGGTACTTTTCCTTGCTTAAAATGAATGGATCAATTTATTACCAATTCTCATTAAAACATATGTCCACATGTTTGAGCACAAAATTGGAGGACGAATGAAGTAAAAATAATAGTAATAGTGGCAGAGAATTTAGTTGAATACATTAATTAATGCAACACTCAAATAACCAATGAAATGCGGGCAGGGCCAGTTGCATATG
The DNA here is from genome assembly GCF_009805555.1 of Andrographis paniculata. Classification (NCBI taxonomy): domain Eukaryota; kingdom Viridiplantae; phylum Streptophyta; class Magnoliopsida; order Lamiales; family Acanthaceae; genus Andrographis; species Andrographis paniculata. The sequence goes on from NW_026137613.1 coordinate 215,706, forward strand.
ACACAACCTTGTGGACCAAACGAAATTTGTTGGAGGCGTTGGATGACTGGATCCAACAGTCAGGCTGCTACTGAGAGAGTAATCCTAAACCCAATTTTGAGCTCAGAGTACAAGTGAAAATGAACTAAACTACCCACCACTAGTATTCAAGATAATGCCAGGCAACAAATAGCAAGTAAAATTTTTCAATAGAGGATCTAATATATATCTTATACTTGAAGCAAACAGATCACCAAAATGATTAAAAATTGTGCAAACATGCAGTAACACCCTAAAACGATTGCAGATGGTAACTCCACTCTGAGTGGATCATGCCTCAGGTAACTAGCAACCCTGACTACAATAAGAGAGCTATAATATGCATGCATTGTGAATAATTTGTAAATTTGGAGAACGTGTTCTGTAATGCCAACAAAAAAGAAAAAAAAAAAAGAAAAAATAATAATAAAATAAAATCTTATCAATAATAAGACATTACCTCAGAGTCTCTAGATCCGAGCAAACTTCTGTCATTAATATTTGCAGAGCCAACCAATGTAGTCCGGTCATCAATTATCATGATTTTGCTATGAACATACACCTTAGGAAAGACAAGCATAAAAAAATCATCAGGCTTAATAGCAAGAAGTCCTTTCAAAAAATAGGCAAAGCAACTTTATTGGCACAGGTGTAACAGTAACTGCAGAGTGCAAAATATATCATGCCAACTGGATAAGTGAAACATCAAATCAAACACATATTTGTATTTTATCAAATACATCTAGGTCAAATTTTTACTATTCCTAACCCCACATCCACACACAGCCTTAGGTTTTGGCATGCCCCTTGGAATTATCAATCCCTCCCTTCGGAGACTTATTTTGGTCGTATCTATGTGGTTTCCAACTCTAAATCTGGATGTATCAAAGATTTTGGGTATTGAAAAGAAGATACTTGGACGTGGGATATCAAGCTATGCCGCCCTCTTTTGACTAGGAAAGAGAATTCGAAGAACTAATATCCAGCCCCTCTCAATTAGCCTCAAATCCAGATAGACTGAGGTGGAAGACAATGTCCAGCGATTCCTTTTCCAGTCAATCCTAGCATTGGATTGAGACTAATAGATTTTCATCATGGGCTCTGAATCTATTTGTGTGGGGGAAAGTTCCTCCTCATAGAGAGAACACATTTGCCTGGAAGTTGGTTAAAGGAAATCTCCTTATCATAGTTAGCCACCATGTAGAAGTTTATTATATTCGCAAAAGAAAATCAAGTTATATAAAACAATAAATAATATATATATATTTAGTTTTAAATGGGCCTAAACTAATAATAAAGAACGAGCCTAATCTAGCAGAAGGCTTGTAATCTATTTCTTTAGTCTCACCATCCTAACATATAAGTTTTCTGAGACATGCATTAAAGTCTTGAAAAATTGAAAGTGAAAAACTCAAGTTTCTGCAAAGGCAGCATAAACAGAAGGCTATACAATTCAAAGATCGGATATCCTTGATCAAAGAAGACATACATCTTTTTATAAAAGAAAAGCTGATGTACCTGACTAGTGGCGATAGGACCACCGTCAAAAAGTCTGCCATAAGCTCTCAGTCCATAAAAGGATATATAATCATGCATTTTAGGGCCAGCAAGATCATAAAGATTGTGCAATATGGAACTGTGCCCTCTGCATATTGTTCGATACTGCCAATGCATTATAGCTCTCACAGATGCAGCACCAGAATCATCCACACCCCCCTATACAATTGACATGACAAAAAATATGAGAGAAACCTGATTCAGAGAATAGGCACTGCCCAAAAATAAAAACAGTACCTGAAAACCAGGTAGGAGAGGTATAACAATAATGACCCTGAAACACTTCTTCTCATTGTATGCTCGCATAATGCGCCTGTATAATGCTTCCAAAACACGATTTTGAATAATTTCATCACCCGATAAACCAGAGATGAAGAATTGATTCTGGAAGAAATTCAACAATATCACTTCAGAAAACGATCTCATTACATGAATTTATGTAATGCTGAATCATGACAAATGAAAAGGAATTATATATCTCATGCTAACCCCATCTGTTGCTCCATTCTGTGCTTAATAGACATATCAACTTATCATGTATCTTTCTTAACCATTCATAATATGGACACAACATAGATCATTTTACTTTATCGATCGCCCTATATGGTCTCAATCTCACTTTCCACAATTAGACATATATAAATTAAAATTACTTTTGGACATGTCAGAAGTCTATACTGCCGGTTCAGCTGAAATTTTCTCATCATTGTTATTTGTATAACATTATTTAGAAGGAAAAAAATAACAATAAATAAACAATAATTGAAGAAGAACAATTACAAACCTCAATATAGACATAATGTTCTGCCCTTTCAATAAGTGAACAGTACGCATTATGAATACTTTCTTCAATCTGGCTTGTACCTGCTGACCACTGGCTAGCGCTCCTTATAATCTGAGAACCACAGGTCATCCATATTGCTACCAGAGTTAATTAATTATTGGATTTGAATCGCCTCTTTAGAAGAAAAAAATAATTATGGAGAACCAAACGAAGATCAGAAACACTACAAATCTCATACGCAGATGCAATTCAAAAAGTTTCATCTCAATAATTTGAAATAAGATAAGCTTAGATATAGGTGTCCAAGGTTGGGCCAAAGCAATTAAAACACACTTTCTACTATCATTTATACACATTGTGTATTGGTCACTCAGCAAACCATGTGATTCTTTTCAAGTATTCTATAAGGAGTTTTTCAGTCATTTACAGAAACAAAGGCTCTGTTTCATGAAGTTTGATTTCAATTTTTTACTATGCCATTCTTACGATTCTCTATAAAAATATATTATTTATTCTCATAATCCAAACCACTATTTAAACCAAAATATAAAATCAAACCTCGAGAAAACAAACCCAAAAGAAATATAGGTTATATTTTTTTAGTAAGTTCTTTTGCTTCATTACTATACTATTCCCACGCTCCTCAAGAAAAATACCCTCTTACCTCTCATAAACCATCACATCAAACCAGTATGCAAAAACAAAATACGAACACAAACATAAACCAAACACATCCATAGAAATCATTGTGAGATAACTTGAACAGCTGCAATGATAGCACAGATAAATACACGAGAGAGTCAAGACAGCGACATTTACAAAATATTAAACTAATGAGTTTCTTCTGTTTAGCTTTGTGTGTATGGTATAGAAATGTGTTTAAGAGTCCTGAACCCACTTCTGAAATTAAAATTGAAATAAATTTACAAATTAGTTAAAATATAATAAAAACGAGCTAAAGGTGGGTTGGAATTGAAGAAAAAAAGTCTCTTATAATATATGGGTCAAGACTCAATCTACCAACCCATTTCTGACATGGTTGCCGCCCCTATCCCTATGAAATATACATGCCGAATATTCTTTCGAAAATATAAGCTTTTTGTGGCAAAGTTAGTGTACAAAAATCTTCTCTTACCATTATTGCTCATTAGATGTAAACTACTTAATGATTGTGTAAAACAAAAAAAGAGATTTTGAAACCTTAAAATAAATTACACAGGCAAATATATCACTGATCAGATTTAAAGAGGAGGTTAGCAATTTGTCGCATAAAAATGTAAACAAAGATAATGAAAACACCTGACAACGAGTTGATACACGAGGTCCAACTTGTCCAGTTTCATCAGCAGAAATGACTTGATCAGCTAGTTCCTGTGGCTCCCACCACTCTTTTTCTGAAACCTCTGGTCCAGGATGCAATATATGGGCACTCTGGGGATCAAAGCTGTCATGACCATCCACAAAATCCCTCATGGGCATACCGGTGTTTAATGGTTCAATTTTGCATTTACGGAAAGAGAACGGACTCCTGCTAGGCTTGCTTGGCAGATCATGAAGATCATCCAATGTGTTAAACCCATATAACATTGGTTCTATCTTCCCTGCATCTGGCCCATCAACCTCTTGTGGCATAAGCAGTGGGACATCTTGAAGTGAAGATGGGTTGGAAAATGAATCATTTCTTTTGATGCCTTCATGATCAACATGGTTATTCTTATTGCTGAAGTTTATCTCTTCACTTCTTCCCATGTAATGAGGAATAACCATGTGATGCTGAGGCATAAGTAGAGGGATTGTGTTTTCATTTGGAGCTTTATTTCTCTGCAAGATCATAAGACAAAAGTAAATGACAAACAACTTTAAAATAACTTACGCTTGAAGCATTAAAAAGAAAACTCAAAATCAACCTTCGCATAGTTCCATCTTTGCACAAAATGCCTGGCTACATCACGGCAGGCTGAGCCCCAAAGGGCACAATGAACATCATGCCAAGGCATGCGTGGATATTTCAATCTATCTAACTCATCCTTCATTGTGTCCTCCCAGGAATTTGGTTCTGATTCCCTGCAATAGTATATCATATCAAATATTTTGCATTATTGTGTAATGAAAAATAAAAAATAAAAAAATCAGTTCCAAAAATAAATTAGAGAGAAATGGCAAACAAAGAGTCAAATATATGATTGCTATCGTACAACAGAAACAATAAGAATCTCAAGTTTGGAACAGCAGGAAGCAGTTAAGTTTCTATCTTTTTATTTTTTACTTATTTATTTTTCTAGTGAGAATAATTTTATTTAACAAGGAAAAAGAAGCATTACATACCATTGGAAGGTCTAGAGAGAGAAACATAGAAACCAGGAAACGATAAATCAACAATAAAGATAACAGATGCTAAACTTTCTATTTAAATAATATTTCCATCTAAAGAAAATTAAGGCAACTATTTAGAGGCTAGTTGCAGTGAAACTGATCTGCTCCAGCTAACTAGAGAGACTGTCTAATGATAAACAATCAAGACCTAACCACTGCTGCACAAAAGTAGAAACAATAGAAATTGCTTATCATCACCAGCAAAAGTAGGTTTGAAGATACCTTGGGTTGTAATAATCTTTTCCCGGCCATATTTTTGGCGGATAATCACACAATTTATGTTTCCCAGAATCATAACGGCCAAAGCACATATCGAGTCCACCAATGAAACATATTTGGTGATCCACAATAACAATTTTTTCGTGGTGGGACCTATGCACCAGAATATGCAACAAGGTTTAAAAGGTTTCAATAGCAAACGTTAAAAGAAGGTAAGTACGTACAGAATTTTACTTGATATAGTAAGCATACCATAAATAGACACCAGAAGAAAAATGGTCAGGATACCGAAGTACTCTGATATTCTCATGAATGCTCAGAAGTTTTCTCTTGCTATAAACACTGTTAATTTTGAGAGCTAAGGCAACCTCTTTGTAGAGAAGAATGTATACCTGCATAATTAAAATTGAGTATGAAATAAAATAGAAAAAGATAATAGGCATATAGACATTTAAGTAAAAAAAAAGAAGTGCGAAGATGTGTAGAGGATAGCATGCAGAATCTCCGAAGATTGAGAATACTAAGTTCCATGCCCGTTGCCTCTAAGGCGTATTCCCATACTTTCTAGGGTAAAAGAACAAACCAGTAACTTTGCCATAATGCCTCATGTGAAAGAACTTTGGTTCTATTTACAAATAAAATCTCGCAGAAACTGCAGGTGTATTTGTTCAGGGGTTTGAGTTTTGAATAGTAAAAAGTTTTGATAATGAATAGTTGTTAAGGTGTTGATGTGATATTTTGAACAACAAAATTAATTTTTAGTATAATATAAAAAAAAAATAAAAAATAAGAGTTTGATTTAATCTTTTCGGGATGAAAAAAATAGTGAATAGTGAAAATCTTGAAGGGTGTGTTTATTTGAGGGATTGGATTTAATATACACTATTCATTCCATTTTTTCCCCCCAAAAACATCAAATCAAACACCTATTTTTCATTTTTTATATTATACTAAAAATCAATTTTACATTCAAAACATCACATCAACACCTATTTATATCACATCATACAACTATTTAAATTCAAAATTTTTACTATTCAAATCCCAACTCAATATCCAAACCCTCAAACAAACACACCCGAAAAAAATCCCCAAACAAACACAGCTGCAGTAGACCTCTCAGTGCAGCAATCAGCACCTCCCCAAAAATATTGAAACATAAAATCTCAGATGAGTGGCTTTAACAAACTTTATTTTCAAGTTTGACAACATTAATCAGCATCTCTCTTCCTCCAGATATTTAAAGAATTATGTTTTACTCCACTAGTTCCCTGACATATCACCTGACAAATCAAAATATTATCCTTTCTTACCAATACAAAGCATAATTTAATAAATCTTCAATTATATGATAGATCATTCCACACCATGAAAAGTTTTATAAGAACAAGACCAACCATACACCTGTGATGCATTCTGATTGTTTATTTACAAAAACCACTTTGTGTGCAGTCAGAAGTTCATGCATATGACACCAGTAAATCTGGCTATTGCTAATGCATACAAAATACAATTCAATGTATGTAAAACTAGCAAAATCACAAGTATTTTCCTAGCCATTCAGGATGCACTTCTGAGAATTTTATAGAATATTAGATAAATCACACTACCTGTACACCTTGCTTGGCTTTAGACTCCAACAAAAAATCAAGCCGAGATGATGTATTTGCATGAAATGGACGCCGCAAGTATAGTTCAGGGCACAGCCACCACCCACATATGAATATCTGCATTAAAGCATATTACAATTTGCAGCAAAAACCCATTTATCCTACTCCAAGAAAAATTCATAGACGCAGACGAGAGTAAACTCCACCTCTGATTTTGCTTCCTCAATGGCCAAAGCAATTGCTTCAAAAGCAGCACAACCATCCACAAACCATTGAGCCTGACTCCCATCTTCGGTCAAACCACGGGGAGGAGCAAAAGAACCGAAACGATGGGGATAACACCACCCTTCAGGTGGTCTAAGACCAGCATCATTGATTGCAGCTACCCAATCTTTTAATTTGGCATTCGTTTTGGTTCTAAGTTTTATGCTTCTAGTGCCACAAGTCACCTGGCATGCATCAAAATCTTAAATACGGTACCATGCAAATTGCAGCAAAGTAAAACTCTCAGTTCAGTTAGATTGGATAAGTGCAATACTATAGCAAGCTCTCACTTATTTTTTGCATGAATACTTAGAATATATACCACTCTTAATATGCTCGTAGTGCCATGAGTCACCTGGCATATGCATTTAAATCTTAGAAGATAGTACCATGCGACTTTTAGCAAACTATAACACAGTTAATTATATGGTAAATAACAGTTATACTCAAGCAAGCTCCCACTTAGTTTTTGCATCAATACTTCGAACATATATTACCTTATAAAATGGAGATTAAAAAGGATAATTCTTTCCAACTTAGGTTGTAAGAAAAATGCTAGTTCTTTCCAACTTAGATGAAAAACAGAAGCTACTTCCTTCCCATATAGTCCTTAGAATTCAGTCTTTTTTATATCGTGAAAACTCACAACTTGACTTACCCAAAGCAATGTCCGCAATGCCATATTTAGACACATGATTGGATCAGATTAAGGGGTGGCAAGGCACAGGTGCTATTAGCTGTAAAGTTAACAAACCCTCTCCCTTAAATAGAGAAGATCTATATCACATATTATTGCCTAAACAAGTTGTTGCCAACAATCTGTAATTCTGTATATGTAAGTTACAGGATAAGCTTTTGTTCAGACCGGTGCTTAACTATCCATAGCACAACTGCTCAAACATGCAAGAATCTCCCAATTGATTGTCCACTGAAGACTAGTGACTATTGGGTTATGATGTTAAAAAGAGTGGTACTAGATTATCACACCACCACCTGTGGAGGAAAGAGAAAACTTCAAGAAAGCTAATGAATGATATATCTCACACCTTACCCTGAAATAATGGCGCAATGGATTATGATCGATAACTTCCTTGGCCAGTGACACTCTGCCCTCTCCATTACCATCTGAAGCAGGTAGAACGTCAAAAACAATAATGTCTAAAGGCTTGGGATCATAAGGGTCCTTAAGAAAGGCCAAAAATCCAGGTTTCAATACAGCCCAAACCTGCAGATGATCCAACTCTATTGTCAACAGTTTCAAGAATCATAAGTTCCAGAGTATGTGGTTGCAATACTTTTAAGCATCAAAACAAAAGCAGCACCAGAGATAGTAGAAAGAAAATGAGCATAGGAAATCAGATCATAAATCAAAACAAGCTGAAAAGATAAAAGAGTAATAAATAGAAAGGGAAGGGTGTAAACCATCATATATCAGTTTTCTTCTACTTTCAGAATTTTGTATTTATTTATTTTGTAAAAATCTTAAATCAGTCTTAAATCTTGATTTATCATAATCAAATAAATAGCCCAGTGGGCTACATGCAGGAAGATCCTATAATATCCAGGTACCACATGCTAGCAACTATACTTCATTTCAAATTCAATTTAAGACTTTGAACAACCATTACTAGTACTTTGCACAGAAAGAATACCTTCTGAGTCCACTTTCCCTGAAAACTCTACATTCAAACTTTTAAGATCATAAAATTTCTTTAGGATGGATGATCAGACAGTGCATACCGGTGGATTTGAACAATAAAAGTACATGATTATATTTAGTTTCAGCAAAAATAGCATTTGGAAAATCAATGAGTCCAAAAGAATTAAAAAAATAAATAAAATCCAAGTATAGGTACACTGGATGGGGAAAAAATGGCTTCAGTTGATAACCAAAGAAGGGTAACGTTTCAACAGCATGCAAAGCATTTAATCAAACTTCATTAAGATTTAAGAAAATGACATACCACCTTATAACTCAACTAACCATAGCAACATAAACATTTGGATTTTGTACAACATGAAGCTATTCTATTAAGCCATGCAGTGATCACCACAAAAATATCAAACCTTTTGCCAATTATCCCTGCAGCACCAACAGCACAGGCATGAACAACAATTTTGGTCGCCATCATTCTCCAAGTTTGGTAAATGCCTCACCGATACATATTCTTCTTTCAGCTTAGGACCATATTCTGGAGCAAAAGATAATCTTGAAACTTCCAAAAACCTGCACACCTACAACATACATAAAGCTTACCACAAATGTTCTAGTAATGTGCCAGTAAAACAGACCATTTGGATTAAGGAAAATTACTTGCATACATGTGTCCTGTAAGCAACAACTATAGTACAAACTGTTTGAGGAGTAGTTATTGGATAATAACCAATCAGGATTATCAAATCACAGGGCAAACAACAGCCAATTAAGATTTTGAATGCTTAACAAACTGCTAGAGACACTCCCTTGAATGAATTTCACATGGTACACTTTTTAAGGATCTAGATTGGCTTTGCAGTCAACTTTCTTGGGTTGAAAAAGCAGTTTTTTGGACTATAAAGTAAGGTATCTCCTCTACCAACAGAATTCTCACTACAATCGCCCCATGCCACCATTCTAGTCTGCCACAACCAATGACAGCAGAAATCTCAACACAAGACCCAATGGTGATACCTGATCATAAATATTCTCACTATAGATAATAATACATCTACGAATTATGTTAACATTTAGCTTTACCTCTCTGGAATTCACAATATCTATATTGCTTAGAAAATGATTCAAGTATCCCTGCATTGCTCCTTTTGCTCGGTCAGACATTGAATGCTGCCTTCCAAGTGCTGGCCGAATAATTGGAAGGGCAGCAATTGATGGAACATCTCTGAACAAAAAACTACCTGTAAGATATATAACTATTACAATAGCAACCAACACATCTTATTCCAGTAAGATCTGAACAAGTCATTGCTTGACTAACAAGCACCTGTTTCTGGAACATCCATCAGTGCGTGAGGGAACAACCTCATCATCAGGTTCTTCATCATCCTGCATAACTGTTGTGTGATCTCCAATTCCTATGTTTTGAAGCCATTCTTTAACCTTCACAAAATTGAATCGAGTATAAATTAACCTATATAAAGATTTAAGACAAATAAAACTGTGATGGTAGCCAATACTAGCCACTCCTCAGTGCTACAATAAGAAGAAAACAGTTGATTTTCTCATGTAATATGCACAGCCAATATTGAAAACATGCACCACTAGACCACCAAGCTAATGCAATTGCAAGTTTGATAAGATAAATTTAGCTACCTGCTCCTGCTTTTCATGTATCTCCTCGATAAATTTCCGCTTCTTCAGAGCAAAGTGTAGATAGAATACATGCGAAGCTTTCTTCACCAATTGCCACTTGAACTAACACAAGGAGGAGAAACTTTCATCAATTTGGGCAAGTGAGTCTAACCTCAGTTAATAAAAGCCTCACAAATACCAACCAAAACAAAGTAACCATATACTTCTATATATGTTTGAACCTCAAACTTCAGGGAATAAACAGCCAGCTGCAATAATTTAATAAACACCCAAAAATGTTTCAAGAAAGACAAACCCGGTATTTGCTTAGTGCTCTTTGTTTTGTTTTTAAACAGTACTTGCGTTAAACATAATTCTTTGAATATTATTTATGCAGTTTGATTTAGCACTAAGGTTTTGTTTATAGAGCATCTTCATCAATTCCAAATTTTCGGATAGAACGAACACAAGAAAATCACAATATGAAAAATAAATAAATAAATAAAATCAATGGTTCAATCCACATATTCAAGAATTTGACCTCGCAAACATGCGGATGCCATTAAATCTCCAGCAAGGTCAACAAAACCATCACAATAACCCAAAATCCTTACTCTTGTAGGGGATTCGGAAAACAACGGACTACGAGATACCCACTCTGGGATCAGAAAATAATAATCCAACTTTACCATTTTCGCTCAAAACATCCTATAAGGATGAAACATCGCCCACAAAAAAATCGGAAAATCGTACTAACAAAATGCATCAGGAGCACCCCTACCAGCACAATTAACAACTGCATACCTCTTTGTATTGGAGCTCAATCGTGTATGTCAGTTGCATTGGACTAATATCGCTAGCGTCGGGTCGCGATACATGAATTATGGTAGCTTGCGGCAGCTCATCAAAAATCCGAGCCGTCTCGCCACTAAGAAAATTCGGGTTATGAAACGAGAAAAACGAGGAAGTCAAGGACGGCAATCCCGACGGCGGCGGCGCCTCCTTCTGCATTTGAGCGTACTTGGGGCCGTCTCTGCCCATCAACTGCTCTGCGGACGCCATTTGGTAAATACGAAGTATGCCGAAATCAGAAATCGAAGACTGCAGCAAAGGCGAATTCAGAGATCCATCGGAGGTTTCCGGAAGAAAGAAAACCTTTGAAATTAGAAGAGGAAAGCAAATTAAAAAGGAGAGACGACACGACACGACACGACACGAGAGATGTCCAGTCCAGTTGTGATTCGTGAATTTTAATTATAATTTTTCTATTTTTTTATTTTATTCATCACAATATTGAAACTTCGATAGTGTGCAATCTCCGGTCAATCCATCCACCAGATTCGTACCCGGGTTTATACGGATCGGGTTTGGATGGTCCGAGTAGTATCCGGGTTTGGAGGGCAATGACTTGATGCCGCTCTTTTTTTTATTCTAACGGATTACTGTTTATTTTTAAAAAATTATCGCACCAAATGCTTTTTTTTTTTCACAAAATATTATTTAACACTATTTATTTTTTAAAAAATATCACATTAAATATTTTTTTTTTTTCACTTGTTCTTTAGAAATTTAAGCTCCATTTATACAGTCCATGCTTCCCATTTTAAATATGTCATTTAAAATTTTGTAGTAAATTAAATATTAGAATTTTATGAATGAGTGAAACTATATGCAATAATTTTTGAATTTTTGTCCTTTGAAGTAATTGTATATTTTATAATTTAAGTAAATTGAAAATCTTTTGATATTAGTATACGATTTTATTTACTACTAAAATATAATGTAAATGTTTTAAGATGGAATGGAAATTGAGACGGAAGGGATACAAGTTTTGTAATTTTAAGATTTTATAAAAACAATAAAATCAATATATTAGGAAAAATATAATTAGTAATTTAATAAAAATAATTATAAATTTAAATTAATATAATTAATTAATTTAATTAAAAATTTTAAAAATTTATAAATTAAAATTAAAATAACATATTATAAAAATATATTAGTAAAAATAATTATATAAATTAAGATTAAGATAACGACGGATATAATTAGTAAATAATTAAAAATATATTAGTAAAAATAATTATTTTATAATAAAAATAATTATTTAAAAAATAAAAAAAATAAATTGAACAAACAAAAATGAAAATACGGACATTATAAATGAGACGGACAAGGGATATTATTTTCTTAGCACTTATTTTCAATAAAAATATAGTGAAACTCGTTTAAATTGATTTTTGTTTTAAAAAAAATATATTGTATATTGTTAAAACAAAAAATATGTATTATTTGATTTGATATTGTAAAAAAAATAATAAAAAAATGTGATCAATAGTAAAATTTTGAAAAAGAAATTATAAAACAAACAAATTCTAACGTTATAATTTTGAAATTGATTTAAATAATATATTGATTTGATTTTTTTATTTACATACTATTTTAAGTATAATATTTTGTAAAAAAATAGTGGGTGTGTTTATTTGAGTGAGTTTGGTTTTTTATTTTGAATTTGAATTTTAAACAGTAAAATTTTGAACTAAAATAATTGTTTGCGATGCTTTAAATATAAAAAAAAAAAAAAAAAATTATTATTTTTATGTTTTAAAATAAAAAATGAAAAGTCAAATCCCACAAACCGGTTTCAATTAACTTAAAAATAAGCAAACTACATAAATAAAATAGAAGACACAAAATAGAAGTTTGATTTTGTGTTTGAATTAATCAGTATCTAAGCAGTTTTGCAATATAATATAGTCCAAAGTGCTTTAAAAATATTAAAATTAATCAAAAGAATATGTTGTTAATATAATAGTATTAAACTATAAAATTTTGTAATTTATTTTTAAAATTTATTAATGATTTTTTAAAATTTTAAATTAAAATATAAAAAGATATATTTTTAAAATTTGATTATTTGTATTATAAAATTCCAATTTAAAAATAATATATCAATTAAAAATAAAATTATAATATAACATTAAATTATTTGTATTTTACTATTTATTTTAAAATTATATAAACTATATTTAATAATTTTAGTATAATTAAAAATTTATATATTTCTAGTTAAATTTAGTATCTTAATTTTTAATTTTAATTTAAATATAATATATAAATTAAAAATAATAATATAATTATATTATTATTTTTTATTATATTATTATTTTTTATTAAAATATAATATATAATTAATTATTTTTATATTATATTATAGTATTATATGTATTATTATTATTATTATTATTGAGGATAAAATGAAACATCAATTCTAACTTCATATACTTTTTAACTTAAAAAATTGGATAAACTATTTTTTTAGTCTCGTAACTGGACATCTTTATTATTTTAGTCCTGTAAGTAAAGCATGTCGCAAACTAGTCTCAATAAGTGAAAAATTTTCGTTGTTTTAGTCCTCCGGCGCCGGAGACGACACCTGGCGGACACGTGAATTTATTTTTTTTTTATTTTTTAAATTTTTTTTAATTGGACCAAATAAAAAAATACAAATAAAATTTAAAATAAATTAAAAATAAGTTTTAAAAAAATTTTAGAAAATGAAATAAAAAATTCACGTGTTCGCCAAGTGTCGCTGATCTGTCGGGACAGCTGGCGGACACGTCACCTTCGGCGAGCCATGTGGGCGTCTCCGGCGTCGGAGGACTAAAACAACAAAAAATTTTCACGAGACTAGTTTGCGACAGACTCCACTTACGGAACTGAAATAACAGGGGACTGAAATAATAAGGGGTTCAGATACATGAGTAAAATAATAGTTTACCCTAAAAAAATTGCTATTGTTTTTTAACATGAAACAATGCAAATACTATTATATTCCCTCGTTCTAGTTAAAATAAATTAGTTAAACGGAAAATGAAAATAAATTAGTAATAAAATTAATTTTATATAATTATTTATAGTTTATTATACAATTATTTTAATTACAAATATTTATTACTCAAAGATTCGAAACTCAAAATCTATACTCCAAATAAAAAAAAATAAAAATAAAAATCTAAACTCAAAACAAACACACCCTAACCTAATCCAAAATCCCACGTTTGAACCCCGCCGTCGACGTGAGTGGTCGTCCAACACTGGCTTTGCCTCCATCATCCTCGTACTTGTCCTCGTCGTCTGCCGACATCATCTGTCTTCCTCGACCTGGTTTTCCGCTGTATTCGACTTGGTCTTCTTCTTCTCTGGTTCCCGGCTTCGTCGCCGCCGCCTTGACGTCTTCTTCTTCTGCAGCTTCGCTGGAGGCTTTGTAAGTTTAATTCTTGCAGTAATTTTGATATATTTGTTGTTTTCAATGTTAAGCTCATTTTTATTGTTATGGATATTTAGGGTTAGAGTTGTTTGCCATTATCAATTTTAGTGCATATTATTTGTTGTGTTGTTATGGTTAGCATTTTTGTATACGGTTTTATGCAGCTATTTCAATTTTAATTCATGGGCAATTGCTAGTTCTTTGTTGTTATATTGATTCAACCTATATTCATTCGGTGGTTTCATCTGATATAAGAAATACCCTTTGATGCCTGTGGATTTATCTCATTATGATTTTAAGGAATTATATTAAATGTAAGGACCTGTGTGTGTTACTTGTAGGGTGTGTTTGTTTGGGGGTTTGGATTTTGAGTTGGGATTTGAATAGTAAAAATTTTGAATTTGAATAGTTGTATGATGTGATATAAATAGGTGTTGATGTGATGTTTTGAATGTAAAATTGATTTTTAGTATAATAAAAAAATTAAAAATAGGTGTTTGATTTGATGTTTTTGGGGGGAAAAAATTAGATGAATAGTAGAAATCTTATTAAATCCCCCAAACAAACACACCCGTAGAGTATAAAATTCATATATAATTATAATCATGTTAACTGGTTGCCTGGCTGGTACTTCATTCAAAAAGTACTTTGTTATCCGAGCTGCAGAGTTGATCTAATTTTAAAGATGTAGATCATAAATAGACCTCTGCTCTTACAATTTTCCAAGAACATTTATTGACTTATATAGTTTGTGAAGAGGGAGTGGATAATTTCCTTTCTTGTTTATATTCTACAGCTGGGTTATGAGCTTTAGGGAGAGATTTCAACATGAGTGATCTGCTTGCCAACTGGATAGTTGTTCAACATATTAGTTTGAGATAATTTACCTGATTATACAACATAGTTGACTGTTGAAGCATGGTTAATTGTAATAATTTTGCCATTGTTAATTTTGTGAGATCTCACATATTTGTTGTTATTTCACTTTCAATTAATATTTTCAATCTGTGGTGATTTATACCTGAATTTGGTGTATTTGAGTAGATGGACCTATAATCTTGGTGTGCACGTTGTTTTCACTTTTGAGTTACTTTGAGTTGTTATCTTTTTTAGCAACTCCAACTTTATTTCATATTGTATGAGAAAATATTGCTCTTTTTATAATTTTTTTAAATATTACTAAAAACCCGTTGATTCAACAACCTGACCTATAGTTCGCTATGTAAATTTTAATTCACTACCATTGTGTTGCTGCCAAATTGTTTTGACCTCTAGCTCTACTATAGAATTGCAACACTTCAGTGTAAGCAGTATCTTTAGTCCAAAAACTCCTAAGCCCGTTCAGTATGTAAAGAAAGAAACTTGTCTTAGTCTAGAAGAATCTTTAAATCCTCAAATTTTAGGTATGTTCCCTCCATTTCCTTTTCAATATTGTTCAATTAGGTGTCATTTTGTGCAAAACTTATTTGATTAAGGTCTGTATAATCAATATTTGATTGGATTTACTTTTGGTGGAATTTCCGTATGTCCATCCTATATTGGAGATTATTCTGCTAGCTTTGGAATTGGTGAGTTTTACTTTACAAGGTTTCAAATTTGATACTACAGCTTGTGAATTTGTATGTGGTTGAATTGTGATTGTTCATTATTTATATTGATTGGATTGTTATGTTTGGGATTTTATTGGCTTTAGATGTATGATTTGGTATCTTGTATCGTCTTGCTTTGCTATTATACCTTTTCATTTTCATCGTTCAATTTGAGGATTTTATTTTTTTTATTTCACTTTCTAAAGGGGATGTCATCTTTCTTCTGGAAGTTACGGTTATTATCATTCAATTTATAATGTATGGACAAACTATCTTATGATGTTGAGGTTATTTTAAATATTTCATTTCAGGATGTTTGGCTTGAGTCACTCTCTGGCAACTATTACTGGACCGTTGTATTCTGTTAAACTAGGGAAGAATCATTTCCCCCTTTTGGTGGTAAGCTTTTTCATTAATGGCTTCCTGTTTACTTCAAGTGATTAGGTACCATGTGTTTATCTTTACTTTATTGTTTCTTTTCTCTCTCTCTTTCTTTTTCTTCTTTGTTTTTCATTTTACTTTGTTGAATGTGTTTATTATGTGTGTGATTTAAACAGTGATATATATAATTTTGGTATAAATAAGAGGGATTGTTTGGTTTATGGTGTAGGGTGAAAGCTTTATGTGTATGAATATATCAGAATTTGAATAGGGAGCAATGATTGCATAACTATTGGATTTTTTACACGGTTGTAAGCAAGAGAAAATGTTCATTTGTGATAGTCAAACTTGGTGGATTCGGTGTTTTAAGCAGACATTTGAGATGTAAAACTACATTGAAATACAGGTACCGTTGGATTATTTGAGAACATGTCTGTCATTTTTCTATATTTAGAATTAGATATTTTACTCCAACTTTAAGTTTGTCATGCATAAGTAGATATGATCGAATTGGATAAAATAATTTATTAATGCATTCTTTAAAATTCTGATTTATAAATGGGTAATTATACTACCTTTTGCATAATCACATTGGCTATTCACATTATTAGTTTTTTTTATTATTATTTATTTTTAATATGGTTAGGTGTTTTCATTTCTTGCCACACATGGATCATGCTTCCATCTCGTCTCTTTCTGTATGCGAAAAATGCACCATTGATCTCCCAATGTTGTGAGAATGTGAGGATAATGATCAATATACTTTTGTTATACTCGTGTTTTCTCTTTCTTTTTATTGAAAAACCAAGCTAAGGCATATTTAGTTACATGCATTCATCTTCTATGCATCTTTCTTAGATAGTCGATGTTCAAGTGGAAGCTTGAAGGGATTTCGTAAACAATCAATTATTATAGAATCAAATAGAAATTTTGCTAGTTTCTAGGACCACATAAAATCACCGGAAGATGAGGTGTTGGAATGTTTAGCTTCTGGAATAAAAGAAAGTTGAATCATAATAACACTTCTATTTTCAAGATATTGTCTTATGTTATTATTATGGATGGCTGCATCGAGAGACAATAAGTGGGAGAGGTGATGCCGCTGTTATTTAACATGCATCTGACGCTAATTACTGCAGTGTCTTTAATGAAATATGGACCCTGGGAACTTACCCTGTTAACATAATTTTCCAGGAATGTGCTGCCAAAGGCCCTCGTCCAAGATATCCTCGGGTATGGAAAACCAAGAAGAAAATAGGGACTATTTCGAAGTCCCTCAAGCTTGTTGAATGCGTAAGGGTTTCTGGTCACTATGCTTTATTGTCAGGCTTACAGTAGCATTGGATCAGCCCCCACATTATATTGTGAATACTCCATTTTTTGTAAATTGAATCAATACCTTGAACAATGACTAGTGTTGGATCATTATAGATCAAGGGATTATCTAATGTCAAAGAGGAAGTTTATGGCGCTCTTGATTCCTTTATTGCCTGGGAATTAGAATTCCCCTTGATTACAGTAAAGAAAGCTTTGAAAACCCTAGAGAATGAAAAGGAGTGGAAAAGAATAATTCAGGTATGCGCTCTCACTGTTCCTACTTTCTAGCATTTTGTTTTTCATTATTTTTCAGCTTGAATATTAAATCAGATATTTTTTTTCCTATTTTTTTGGTGGGTGGGGATGGGGGAACAAGGTAACGAAATGGATGCTAAGCAAAGGCCAAGGAAGAACAATGGGAAGCTATTACACTTTGCTGAATGCTTTGGCGGAGGATGGAAGGCTTGAGGAGGCTGAAGAGCTTTGGAAGACATTATTTTCCCAAAACCTGGAAAGTATGCCACGAATGTTCTTTCAGAGGATGATTTCTATCTATTATACCCGTGAGATGCATGAGAAGATGTTTGAGGTATTCCTTTTACTCATCCCTTTTGCAAATGTAGTTTCATATATGGTAGCATATTCTTGTTCTTATTGGTGTTAGACTTTGCCATATTCAGTCACATGCCCCATTTTCGTGATCAATGAGGTGATGTAGTATATACCTTGTTATGAGTACT
Source organism: Andrographis paniculata (assembly GCF_009805555.1). NCBI lineage: Eukaryota > Viridiplantae > Streptophyta > Magnoliopsida > Lamiales > Acanthaceae > Andrographis > Andrographis paniculata. The sequence continues at coordinate 234,117 of NW_026137613.1, forward strand.
TAATATGCACAGAATCTGTCCATGTTTTTCATTTTCATATAATAAAGACTGTTAGTCATTTTTCCTGCTGTTGCAAATAAAAGTTGTCACCGACTCATGTTGCCACTAGCTAATATCTCCTATTTTGGCATGTTATAATCTTTACACAGTGGGAAACTAAAGAAATGTAAGGGCAATTTCAACTTAATTGTACTTCATTTTCTGAAAAAGTGATCATTTTTTATTTTAATTGCATTACATAGCCAAAATTAACCTTTCTCTTAAAAAATTAAAGTTGCATAAAAAAGTATTTGTTTTGGAACTTTTAGGGCTGTTCGGTTTGACAAAAATTAATCATAAACATATGCACTTGTAGAAACTTATTTTTCAGCTACCATCTGAAATCATTTTTGTCCTCTGATTTAGATTTGAATGGCCCATCTTGAACTATGTGAAATATATGCTGAATAATTTGTGACTTGTTAAATTAGAAGTATCTCCAGTTGAACCATAATTTTTATATATCTAAAATTTGAAATATATTAGATACCCTTCTCACCAATCTTATCATTCAATTTTTGATTCATTTAACAATCAAGATATCATTTGTCAGCGTTGAACTCCAGCCGCTCTGATGAAATTTATCCTCATAATTCTAGCTGCCTCACAATTGAAAGTGAAAGGGAAAAACTAATTAGCCAGTGATATTTCTTGTCTATCTTATTTGTTCGGAAATTAATTGATTGAACTAAAATTACTGATAAGGAAACAGGTGTTTTGTTGAAATTAGCTTTAATTTGTGGGACTGAGACTGATAATAAATTTGTGCATTTCTCGTTATAATTTTGCCTGCCACCTCTTTGCGGGAGCTGTCTTTGACAATGTATGTTCCAAATTCACTTGAAAAATTTGTTGTTCATATAAATTGCAGATATTTGCTGACATGGAAGAGCTTGGCATACGACCATCTATGGCAATCGTATCAATGGTTGGGGACGTTTTCAAGAAACTTGAGATGCTGGATAAATATGAAAAACTGCATAGGAAATACCCTCCTCCGAAATGGGAATTCCGCTACATCAAAGGTAAGCGTATCCGCGTAAGAACAAAGTATCACGAGAAAGCTCAAGCTTCCATTGACAATGAGGTAAGTAGTGATCCCGACATTGAAGATGATGACACCAATGGTTTTGCATTTGAGGGTGAAGAAAAAGCTAAGATTGGCGGCTTTGTTGGGGAAGACGATTCATTTGAACTCGACGCTAGTGAAGAAAAATCTAAGATTGGAGGCTTTGTTGGGGAAGATGATTTATTTGTGCCTGAAACTACTGCTTGACTTGTCCTAAAGTCTATTTGGACTACACTGCACTTGTATATTCTATTCGCATATAGTGTGTAGCAAGGTGATCTTGTAGGATATGTGTTTTAAGTTAAATTATGTGATATTCTCCACGTTTCCCAAGAAATTACTCGCTGTTGTAAAGAAATTAGGTGTACTTATTTTTTTAATAAAAGATCATGGGCTTTATAAAAACAAAAAAGATGTTACTTCCTACTCTCACATAATAATTTGTTTTTATTTTTTATTTAACAATATGATTATCCATTTCAATTATATTTTAAATTTTTTTAATTTTAATTAAATTATATATTTATTTAATTTTAATTTATAATTATTTTTTAAAATAATAAATATTTTTACTAATATACTATGGAGCGAGTATAGGATTCTAAATATAATAAATTAATACTCTTTTCACTTTTTTTTTTTTTTTTATCAATCATTCAAATTTATTCTCGTTTTTTTTAAGTAAAAAATACCATTTTTTTTTAAATAAAATTAAAAATTTCTATTTTTACGTATATTTTTTCTTAAAATTTGTGCCCAGTCAAATGAGTACACAATTTGATAACGGAGGGAGTATAAAATTTCAAATCTTAAAAAATATAAATAAATAGATTTGGCTTTACTTTGGCGGTTCCGGTCGGTTCGGAAACCGGATAACAGCCGGTCTGGACCGACAGTTCGGGATCGGCAAGCCTAGACTAGTTTTCACAAGAATCTCGTCTGAAGTTGCCCTATTCAGCCATGGCTGCGCCGCTCTTTGCCGCCCGCCGCACGTTGGCCACCGTCCTTTCCCGCCGAGCGCGCCTCGCCGTACCTCTCCTTTTTAACAGCTCAACAGGGCAAGGTGGAGTGGGTAGGTTCACAGTACAAATACGATTCCGGACATCAAGTTCGGGCTATTCGCCGTTGAATGATCCGTCTCCGAACTGGAGCAACCGCCCTCCGAAGGAGACGATTCTACTCGATGGCTGCGATTATGAGCACTGGCTTATAGTCATGGAGTTCCCTTCGGACCCTAAGCCGTCCGAGGAAGAAATGATTAACTCGTATGTTAAAACCCTAGCAACCGTAGTTGGAAGGTAAGACAGAAACAACTCATCTCCTATTATTTTCGTGTGATTATCGAGTCTCTACTGGTTGCCTGTGATTCGTGTTTCAATATTTAAGATAAAGTTCCATTTTCTTCCTCCATGACATTCGTTCTTGCTGTATTCCTTATTATAGTTGGAAGATAGAACGGAACAAACACCTTAATTCATAACATCTTCATGGAATGATTGATCCTCTGTTATTCGATTGCAATTCATGTTTTAACGTTTGAGTTGGCCTCAAATTTTCGTTGTCTGCAGTTCTAGCTAATCATTGAGTCCAAAGAAAAAACGATTTATCTTCCATGTGTTATGCTTATTCCTAATTTCTGTGATATGCATTATATTAGATAAGATGTATAATGCACATAAACTTGCCCATGGATTGTCTACTGAGATCACTCATTCCGCTAGGTTGAATCTTTTAAGTGATAATCAAGTCATACCTTTCTTTTGCCTGCTCATCTAAGTAGCATTGTTCTGCAGCAGCATTTGGCAGAGGCTTTAGTGGTAGGTTATTGGGAGGTTCGATGGTGTAGCCTAGGATGAGAGGGCAAAGGTTGATGTTGCTCGATTGTGTATGAGTGCAGATGAGATAATGCTAATTTTACATATAACATTCTTAGAAATTGCTCGGTAACCATTTTCATATTGTGTCTCTGAGTTGACAGAATCTTCTTATTCTATACTTTCCTTAGTTTAATATGACCTCTCTGATGCTGGTTGTGGCTACTTGATCATTTATTGATGGCCATATTTGCTGATGTCTGTGAGTTAAAAATGGTAAACATAACATAATCTAACTCACAATCTCTTTTATTTATTTATTTATCCTTCAGAAAGTTTTATTCTTTTATGTTCTCTAATATCCATGCTTAGCTTATTTCCATGAAATGAATGATTAATACTTTGTATTTCATATAGAAAAGTTAATTGTATATGTTGTTATTGATTATATAACTAATTTCCTTATATTTTATTTCTATGATTTTATTGTTTACATGTGTGTGTGTTTAGGTGAAAGAATTGTGGTTGTGATGATTTGAATAGAAAATGGGTATTGGATTCAATATTTTTTTAAGGAAAATTAGGAGATTGAATAGCTAATTATGAAGAAAGAAATTGAAAGTGCACAATGGTGAGATTGAATATGGGACCCATGGCTCCAAGTTTGTTTCATTCTATGACACTGTATGTCATGTGCCATAACGACTACAAGTGTAATGATCAAGCAAAATGAATATTAGTTTGAGTTGGCTTTTGTTTGATGTCTAGGATTCTTGCCTATTAGTTACTTGCCTAAAGGCATGAATGTCTGAAGCATGCTTTAAATGAGCATTGAGAGACATTACTACATTACAATTTTTAAGAGGTCTTTTTTCTTTTTGTTGCTGGATATGCATGCAGTGAAGATGAAGCAAAGAAAAAGATTTATTCAGTTTGCACGACAACATACACTGGCTTTGGAGCTTTAATTTCGGAAGAGCTCTCTTACAAAGTCAAAGGTATCTCTTCTCTTGCACACTCATGTATTGTATTGTATACTGTTTCTTTAGTTAGTCTGTTCTGATTGCCTTTGCACTGTGATGTGATTATCAACAGGCTTACCCGGTGTCCTCTGGGTGCTACCCGATTCATATCTTGATGTCCCAAATAAGGACTACGGGGGTTGGTTTATGAAATCCCACCTGCCTAACTAGCTACTTTATTATAATTGTTTTGTGAACCCACCCCACCCCGCCCATTTCTTACTTTCCATTCCCAACATTAATGTGTGTGCAGGTGATCTGTTTGTCGATGGTAAAGTGATACATCGGCCCCAATACAGATTCAGTGACAGGCAGAATAATAATAATAATAGCAGGAGCAGGCCTCGCCCCCGGTATGACAGGCGCCGCGAGGCAATGCCAGTCCAGACTCAGACTCAGACTCAGAGGAGAGAGCCTGAGCCAGGCCCCGAGCCTGCAAAGCAGCCAAAGGCAACATAACGTAGCATCAGATTTCTTTTTTATCTTTTATTTTTATTTTCTCTCCTGTCTTCATAGTATCGGATTCGAGGCATGAAGTATATAATGAATGTTCTTTTACTACCGGTGATACTAATGTTTATGGTCTTTCATATTTGCTGACAGTTTTTTTATGGCGACGTCAAAATTGGGACTGTTCAATAGAAAAAGGAAGTCAAAATGTTCATTTTTAAAAGAACGATTTTTCTACGTCGATTCATATATCGAAGCAAGTAAAAATAATCAAATTAAAAAAAAAAAAAAAAAAAAAAACATCACATAAATTTTGATTGCTTGTTACACTAAATTTGATTAGTGTTAGTAATTTAATTTTTATTAGCTATAGTGGAATAATCTTTTATATAATGATTAACTCCACCGTAATGTTAACACTTCCTAGCTATTTGATTTATTATTATTATTATTATTATTATTATGTAATATGCATAACCTAGTTTTCAATTGATTTATTAATTACTAAATTTAATTCATTAAGTTACCCTGTTATATTTAATTGCAAATTTAACTATTACTATAAAAATAAAAAATAATATTTAAAAATATAATAAAAAATATTAATCAATAACTTTATATCTTAAACTAGTATAGAAAACATATTCATATAATTGACATAACCATTATAAAAAATATATTCTCTTTTCATCAACCAATTTTATGTTAATTTTTTTTTAAAAAAAATTTTATTTTTTCATCGGCAAAATTAAAATTACAAAGAAAGTGGACATATTAAATATAAAAATAGTATTAATTAATATTTTTATAAAATATATTGAGCTAAAATTTATGATTATCTGACTCGTTTAACTTAAACGAACCGAACGAAACTCGAAATCCAAATCCTGTCTGTCGATGGTATTCCTCAACAAAAACCAAAACCAATTCATATATCCATCCCCTGCCCGATCCGATTGACTGTTCGAAAAGCTTGACGAGAAAAAAACAACACGAGATTCATTCATTCATTCCCGTCTCGCCGCTCCCTCCGATCGCTCACCCCTGCCCTAATTAGAGCCTAGAGGTTAGCATTTCTTCCTTCCTCTCATCTCAATCTATCTCTGCCTGCATTGTTTATGATTTGATTTCTCCGACAGCTCCAATTTCTTCAAGATTTGGCGGTTTTTTTAATTCTTCATTTCTTCTAATTTCGTGTTTTCATCTTTGTTCAATTCGATCTGCATTTTTTTATTCTTCCGCTATTCAAACCCTTCGATTCCCTGTTAATTTTTCTTAAAATCTCGATAAGAATCAAGGCATCTGTTCGGAAACCATCCGACGAATCATCATGAATTCGAGCTACGGAAAATCGAGCAGCAAAACGGGCTCGATTAACGCCTTCGATTTCGATCTCGGGTTGGGCGGTGGCCGCGGTGGAAAACCCTTGAATGATCAGAAAGCCCAAACGGCGTCGTATTCATCCGCACCTTCATGGACCCCTTCCCAGCCCAACAAGCCGGCGTGGACGCATAAGCCGGCCACTCCGGCTCCGGCTCCGGCTCCGTCCTCCGGGCCCGGATCCCTCTCCGGCCCGACGTCGATGGTAGGAGACATTTTCGGGAAGAGCTGGAATTCATCTGCCCCTTCCAATACGGGTATTGGGATTGTCAACAGTAACAACCCCAATCTGTTCGGCGATTTGCTCGGCTCAGCCATGGGCCAGAGCAAGAGCACCAGCAACGTTCCATTGAAAAGCTCTGCTCCGGCGACAGCTCCGCATAGGTTTTCTATGGGATCAATGGGCAATTCATTGCCAAAAACCGGGAGCTCTGCCCAAACATGGGGGACGAACGTTAGTAATGTAGGTGGAAGTGTGAATTCTAGTGGCAAGGGTAATAATATTAATTCGAGTTCGAGCTCGAGCATTGGTGGAGGGAATGTTAACTTAGGGGGGAATAGTAATCGCAGCCCGAATCTTGGCGGCCCTTTGATGAAAAGTATGGCCGGAGGTGGAATTGGAGGTGGTGGAATGGGGTCAAATAAGGACCCTTTTGGATCATTGGTCGATTTCACGTCTAAACCCGTTGGTGGGTCGAGTAAACAAAGGGACCAGAGTGGTTTAGGGAATGATTCATTTGGAGCATTCCAAAGCAACACAAATGGTTCAAGTTCAACATCTTCCTTGGATAATGATCCATTCAGCAGTTTTGGGTTTTCTGGCAGTCAAACCAACAATTCGAAAGCAAGTGGCAGTTCAGCTTCAGCATTTTCTTCTGGTGTATCTCCGGATATGATTGGTGACTTTGGTTTTCAAAGTAGTCAGCCAAGCAATCCAACTCAGCCTCCAATGCAGTCCTCGGGTGGGAATGATTTTGATGCTTTGTTTTCATCTTCTGGCGGGGCTGGGGGATTTACGGACCAGAAGTTTACAGAGGGGGATGATTGGGGAATAAATTCAGAGTTCGATGATTCATCAGTGGGTGGGACAACAGAGCTGGATGGCCTTCCTCCTCCTCCCAGTGGAGTTTCTGCTCCCATTGCACAGAGTAAAGGTGTTGACAATTATAAGAAGGGCCAATTTGCGGATGCCATCACATGGTTGTCTTGGGCTGTTATTCTTCTAGAGAAGGCTGGAGACATGGATGGAACGATGGAGGTCTTAATCTGCCGGGCTTCCTGTTACAAGGAAGTTGGGGAGTATAAGAAAGCTGTGGCTGACTGTACAAAGGTAAGGTTTTTTTTTTTTTTTTTTTCATTTTCTTTACTCATAATTTCTTTGCTTGGTACACAGGAAATGCTAAAAATATACCTTCTGATTCATTGTTGTTCCAATATTTTTGATTCATAATTGTGGCTACAACTTAAGACTAGTGTTGAAGCTCTTACAGAATATATATATATATGTGTGTGTGCGGGCGCGCGTATGTGTGCAAAAGATGGAAGCTTTGCAAATGTTGCAAGACTTGGTGTTTCCCGAATGAACATATGTGATCAATCCATTGAAGCTTTATATCTTTTATGTTGTTTCCAGTTCCTGGAGAATGCGTAGATCATGTTAAAAACTGTGCTTATTGTATAAGCAGCTTTATGAGATAAGGGCTGTTTTGACTGCAAATTTTCTAGTGAAATGAGTAGAAAACAATGATGGAAGTGATGTGGATTTTTGGTTGGACATGGAAAAATTCTTCACAGGGTAAAACAAAAAAGGTTTAATAGAAAATGTAGCTTCGAAATGTTTACATTCTTGAATTTCCCTTACATATACTGTGAAGAGAAATAGTAGGTGACTTGATAATGGACACTGCATTTGTTGTATGCAATGTTGGTCCAAATTCGACTGCCACTGAACTGGAACTTTTGCAGGTGCTGGAACAGGATGGCAAGAATGTTTCGGTCCTAGTGCAGCGTGCACTTCTGTACGAGAGCATGGAGAAATACAAGCTCGGGGCTGAGGATCTGAGGACTGTAATGAAAATTGATCCTGGGAATAGAGTTGCAAGAAGCACAGTACATCGGTTGGCAAAAATGGCTGAATAGAAAAGAAGCCATTCTTTCAAGCTCGTGAAATATTCACAGTGAGTCCTCTTTGTGATTTATACTACACTCACATCACATATGATATGATATGATGGTTGAGAGGTGCAATTGTTGTTGGCATATTGTTGTGATTGCTCTTTCAGTTTGGAAAATATTTGATCTGTTTGTTTGTTGCCTTGGCAATACATCGACGGACAGACACATGATATCTTCTTCATAATGGACAAATATTAAAGTTGTACTTGTGCCTCATTGGTTCGAATTGGTGATGTGATATTTCATAATGTTTGGTTTTATTATGGATTGTTTTTGGAATAGTAAATATTTGAATTGAATCGAAATAGTTGATTTGATGCGATAAAAATAAATGTCAAACGAAAATAGATGGTACTTATTTGTAAGGTAGTAGAGGTATGTATGTGTTTGTTCTTTGTCAAGAGAACACTCTAGTTTTGTTATAGTATATGTTATTTGTTGGGTTAGGAGAAGTTTGAGCTACTCATTAAGTAACCAAGGACTCGCCCTGACCTCTACTAACATAATTTTATTTTATTTTATTTCTCAAAATATGGAATAAAAAATCTAATATTTTCATCCATAGTTTTTGTTTTGCTTTGGCAGGTTTCGACTTAGGTTGTGGTTATAACAATTTCAAAAACCTTTGGTTGTCGGTAACTGGTTATAACAATTACAGACAGTACAATTCAAAACCGCACATTTTCTTATTAATTAATTTTGGTTTTAACATATTCAGACTCACACACAGTTTTGGTTTCAATTTTTATTTTAGCAGTCTATTACTTCAATTTTTTCTTATTTCAAAAATTTAATTTTGATTTTGAGTTTCTAGTGGGTATGTATGTTTGGGGGATTTTGTAGGATTTCTACTATTCCCACAAAATTTTTTCTCCAAAAATATCAAATCAAAACATTTATTTTTCATTTTTTATATTATACTAAAAATCAATTTTACATTCAAAACATCACATCAATTCTTATTTATATCACATCATACAACTATTCAAATTCAAAATTTTTACTATTCAAATCCCAACCTAAAATCCAAACCCTCAAACAAACACACCCTATCTAACAACATGGGCTTTTTTTTCTCTCTCTCTCTTTCTTTTTTTATTTTTATTTTTTTATTTTTATTTTTATAAATTCAAATCAATATTGCTTAAAATACTATTTAAAAAATTAAACCAACAACTCATTTAAATAAATTTACAATCAAACAAACCCATAATATATATTTCATTATCCATGGGCATAATTTTTTTGCGTTGTTATTTATTTTGTCTTATGTAGTCTTAGGTTAAATAATTCATTTAAAAAAAAAACACTAAAATTCTGTTTCCATTTCTTTTTACTATTTCTATAAAAATATATTGTCTCTCACAAACAACATGTAAAAAAAAAAAAAAAACCAAAATAAAATTCAAGAACACAGCCTCATATTTAACAATTTCAGATATTTAACAATCAATATTAAATTATAAAATAATATAATGTGCTAAATAATACAGGACAATAAGAAAAGTATTCATGAGATATTGAACCAATGAATTATACATTGAAAAAAAAAAAAAGGACAAAATGACTTCCCCAATATTCTTCTATAGCAGCAGAAGAACAGAGTAATGAAAACATTTTTTTGCATCTCTTTCTACAAAAGATAGACAGACAGACAGACAATTAGGCAACAATAAAGACAGACAACAGAAGACAAGAGAGTTCTCTATCTTTAAACCAACACCATACATTAGCAATCCTCATCTTCTTCACCCAGTGTTCTTTTTCTAACTTTTCTTTTTCAAACTCAAAACCAGGCAGTCATCTAATGGACAGACAACACTAAAGATCTGATGGAGAGGCTTGAGCATCGAACCGTCCGTTTAAATGTCCACAAGAAAACGAAAAACATCGCCCAATGAAATGATACCTTCTACATGCTTGCTTCCTGCTTCGACAATAATAATCCGTCTTACACCTGACGTGGAGTCGACAAAGCAAAATTATTGATCTGTTGTTATAGTGCACAGGGGGGAGAAGACGAGCAATAATTCAAAACTGGGGAGAAGACTAACCTGGCTGAGATAATCGCTCCAACACCTTATGGAGTGGATCAGATCGCAGGCACATGAAACATCTTTGGTTGTTGTAGCCGTATGCTGAGAAGGGATCGTCTCTGTACTGCAACGCCTAAGTTGAGGCCATGCCAGTTATCGAATGGGTCAGATCATAACAAAGTGAAATAAACTAAAGATGTATAATATCTTTCCAATGTTATACTTTCCACGTCACATTGGTTTTCCGATAAAACCCACAGTTCTATTGTTCGATGACCATGGTCAACACATCACAAAATCGAAGCAACAGAGAAAAGGATAAAAAAGATTTCATATTCATCTGCTCCTGGCTTCCGTGTATATATACAAGTAATGCCAACACATGAAAGAGACAAAAACAACAACCATAAAACATAAACAAAAACAGAGCAAAACAAAAAAAATGTTACCTGATGAATAGTTGTTCCTTCGATATTAATATGAGAATAAACTTTGTCTTTTGCCAAAGAAGTTATATCACTATTCAAAAGATGAAAAGTTATTAATTGCCCCAAAAATGATATAGAATAATTAGCATAGAACTAGGATGGATAATAGAAAATACGACAAACCTTCTAGAATATACATCCAATAAAGAGTCGTTGTCGTCTACAATCGGAATAGAACTAACTTGTTCTGCACAATGTCAAAAAGTGTGAAGATAACATTAACACAAAACTGTGAAGGCAAACATATTTGTCCGAATCCAACAAGCACTATATTGGAATTAATGATATTAATTTCTGCAACACAATCACTTTTCTCCCACATTTGAGTGCTGCCCCACAAATATTATTGCCAGAAAATGTTATGCTTATGCAACAACAAAGTTCAGTGACATGTTCAATATTCTTTCAGAATGCAGGCAAATAAGACCAAAGCGGTGAGCTCAAATATTGATAAACCCTCTCCATAAAGTGCTCTAATCTTTAGAGTATAGTCAGATACCTTGAATTAACAAATTTAATGCTGCACTTAGTGAAGCATTTGGTCTCAACAATGCCAATGGCTTACGATTTGGTTCTCCTATCTTTGGTACCCAAGTGCCCAATGGCAGGGAACAAATGGGCGACTGGAGTACTGGCAATGAGCTAGGCGAATGCTTGAAAAATCGGCATATGCCTGTAAATCAACCAAATATTTATTTTTGTATACAATATGGACAACTTTTGCTCAATACTCGAAGAGATGTGTCATATATTCAGCTATTTAATAGTAAAAAAAGATTAAATGCAATTTGCTCACATTTCAGAATTCCGGAGAGTGAAGCAAGATGCAACAGGTTTGGGTTTGAGGCATCTGCTGAAGGAGAGTGAATAATGGGAACTGTTGCTACACTATTTTGCAGAATCTTCAAAGCAACCTCCTTCAAACTGTCATCGGGTCCAGCCTGAAAATTGTCATTGTGTTGTCAAAGCTGACTGTTGAATATTAAGTCCAAATTATTGTAAAATGAAAGATTCAGCTCCCATTAGAACTTAACAGTCTTTCAAAAGGTTCTGAATATGTCAAGCAGACCTTCTCCAGAACATATATACAAAACATAATTGAAGTTAACAAAAAACCATTCAAATCATCATATAAAATTGTATGAAAACAAGCAGAAGAGCCCTGCAATGGTTTCCAGGATATGAAAAGTTTCAATCATCGAAAAAATGCAAGTAACTATTATTTTTTTCCATCCTGATCTCCAAATACAAAGACCATTAACAGAGTAAAAGGTACGTGGGTTATAAAAATCATTCATTCTATACAACAAATTATAAATGACTGAACTGCAAAGTACATTTATTAATCCGACGTGGATCATTGACATCAAGAAAAAAAAAAAAAAAAGAACAACTTACTTGTACAAGTTGTCTTGAAGCAGCACCTCCTTGACCAGCAATCTGATTATTCAGGTACGACTTTGCTTGTTTCCAAGCAGATATAGTATGTGTATCCAACTCTTCCTCGGTCAAATTGGACCCATTGCTGCGAAGCTGTCGCAAATATTAGAACATTAAGAAACACATTTTAATACTTTTCACAGCAAATGCAATCAAAAGTAGAACCTTGACACTAACAACGAAAGCATAGCTTCCAATAAGGCTCTATTTCTAATGTTTTCAACTTTGTTTTTGCATTATTCAGAAGAAAAAAAAAAAGCTTTTATTTGAAAACATCACGCCAAATATCTATTTTTAGTTTAAAAGATAATAATATAAGTATATATTTTTTATTCAAAACATAACATTTACTACCTATTGTCCATACCAAATATTTGTGCACTTTTGAGAATTTTTTCAGTTTCTTTAGTATGCAATAAAGGTAGGCTATTTCCTCTCACAACATCATATCCAACACTATTTAAACTATAAAGCAAAATCAAAACTCAAGAAAACACACCCCAAAACTTTCTCAAAACATAACTAAACAAAAACAAGATTTGCAAGTTGGAAAATGGCATTTTCATTTTTATTTTATTTTTCAACCCAACACAATCTTAATTTCAAAGTAATGTAAATAACTGAGGTAACAAAATCCAAAATTGCTGGTGTGACTTATAACAGTGTTAAATACCCACCCCATTGAATCTTTAAACTGACAAGGAGATACATCACTTTACATTAAAGAGAGCAGTAAATATCTAACTCTCTAGTACACTAACAACCACGATAACACCAAAATTTTAGGTGATGTCAAGTTTTTCCATCTCCTAGAAACCCTTCCATATAAAGATAAGGTGAGAATATGTATAAGTGTATACGAACCAAAAAGTATTGCTGCTCAAGGTTACAACTGTTCTTATTCGTGTCTAGCAGCATGTTAAGAACCCCCAACAACCTTTTCATTCAAATATCAAGTTAATGCCCATCTAATTAAATTGCTCGACTTTCAGACACTTCCATAAAATATATAACCAATTCTATAGCTAAAAGTGCCAGTCAGATAAAATTTAGAGTTGTCCATTACTTCAATCTAAGAATTAACCATATTTTGTCGGTACACTACATTAGTGGAGGTGAAAAAATACCAAATAAAAAATTACATGTTTGTATCCATTTCAAACCTAACATCTTATAATACCAAATGCCAAAACCCAAAATGATCACTTCCGTAAAAGGTCATCTCCCCTTCCTAATCTGGAATCTAAGAACCAAATCAAAAAATTAGAGTTAATAGAATAATTAATTAGGAAATGGAAGAGATAGAAGAGAGGAGTTAGTTGCAGAAAAGAGATGAACTGTTATAAATGAAGAGAGAGTATATTGTGCAAAATAATGTCACCGCTCACTCCATTCAACTACCTCTCGCATAATCAAAATAAAATCCAGAGCACTGAGAACTCCGACAAACTTCCCTTTTGAGAAGTCCCATAAGGGTGCCATTGGGATTCCCTGAAAAAATATTATAAATTTATACAATCAATTATTAGAAAATCAGTGTATGGGTAAAGGAAGATCAGAAAAAATGGGCAGACAATAGATATTTCCTACACATCATCTAGCCAGAGGTAGGTTAGTTGGTGTACATCAGACAAACCTCATGGACACCTCAGAAAACTATAGATAAATATAAAATCTTAGCACATGCTTATTTATAGTAAGGGCATTTAGTGTATCAACAGACTGATGTGTGCCTATGTTAACATATTGGCCTTATGGATAACAAGACAAAATATAAATTAGTATTTAACAGAAAATGCCGGTATCTGGTGCAGTATTAACTTTCTTCTTCAGTTCGATATGGAAACTTTATTTAACTTCATTTATGTATACCTATATTTTCAATTCATTTACTTCAGTTATTAGAAGTATTAAATTAAGATACCTTGTTATGTATTATAAAAAAATATACATATTACATATTGTGATAGTAGATGCCAATGGGTGTGTTTGTTTTGTGTTTCGGGTGCTTTAGTTTGTGTAGTTTTAAGGTGAAATAGTGGTTGCATATAATGTTTTGTACAGAAATGGAAATGTTTTTATTGGAACGGTGAGATTGCACAGTGAAAAAAATCGAGAAAGGCTCAAAAGGAACAGAGCCATTATTATATCATTAAGGATTTAGTTTATTACATTATAAATTGATTTGTGCCAAAAAAAAAGGACAAATTAGTTCATTACAAACCTAATGAAATGCACTGTTTACTTATGTTTTCAATTTTATTTTGGCACTATTCATTAAAATTTCTCTCTATAAAAAATATCACATCCAAGACCTATTTGCATCACACAAGCATCGACTGTCTTTCTACATTTTATGATTTCGAAAACTCTCCAAACTCCAAAAAACTTCCAAAACATATCTAAACACACTCCAACATCACAGACACAAGCTTGGATACAATTCTACCAAATGAAAGAAGAGGAGAATGCAAGTATTTGCAACATTACATTTAAGAATGCTTCGAATTTATAGTGCATAAATTAAAAGGTTAACAAGTGGGTTAAAAATTAATTTTACTGGAAAAGCTACCTGTTCATACAGAATATGGAATGCTTGTTTGACAGGCAATTCAACATCCAAAGCAATGACCTGAAAACCAACACAAGTAATCAGTCAAACTAAACTTGGATGATGGATTAAAAATCAATGTGAAGAAAACATAAGATTTATTATAATGCAGACCTTCCCAGATTCAGGGAGCAACTCATAAGCCAGGTGTGTTGACAGGAATACAGTTATGCGATGACGTGACATCTCTAAATCTGCATCGGATATCTTTGGAAAGGGTTCAGGAGATGTCCCATCTGACAGTCGAACCTGTGGTGGAGATGAACAATCAATACAGCACTTCTACAAAAACTCCAAATAATGTCCTATGTATAACTCCAAAGATGTATTACTTTTTTCTTTTTAAGATGTGCATAGAATCATATTAAATCATTGAAATGAGATACCGTGGGTTATATAAATTAAAGCTAAAACATGTGCAGATTATGGATGCTCTAGTATAAAAAAGGTTGACAAACACATTCATGATAACTAGTATTTAGTTGCAAGGAGTCAAAACCTTATCGATTAAATTAGGCCTACTTCTCTATTTAAATTAAAAAATTGTCACATAAAGATGACTGGAGCAACTAATAAGCTAAATTATGAATACTGACAAACTAGTGATTTCTTAAATTTACAGGACACGTACAAGGGGGAGAGATACATTACATGTATCTTTTAACATAACAAGAAACATTCATGTAGATAATTTTAGCCAAACCATCATTCAACCTAAAATGCTTCAGTACTAAATTTTCCATATTCGTATGGTATTATGATTGCATCTCTGTACTGATATCCAATCATTATAAATCTTGAAGCTACACAAATTTTAACTTTAGTCAAAGAAATTTCCAGAAAAAAACAAAAATAACTATTATCCTAATATGTATCGGTTTTTGGCAAAGTTATCCAAGAATGATTCAAATATATATATATATATATATATACACACATATAATTTTGAAAAAAGAAATTTAAGGGAAAAAGGAATCAAGTAACAATATACCACATTCTGAAAGGCCTCATCAACTTCCATGCTCGAAACAGGGCCAGAAGGAGGCAATTGGGGGCTTAGCAGTTGCGGAATATAATCAGATTCCCTACTTAAGAGGATAGTGTTCACTGTCCCAAAGTTACTATTGATGAAAGGTTGACGCTCATCATGTCTCCATTCGCCATCAACAACAAATTTGTACTGTCATTAGGAAAGGTTAATGGTAAATTTAAATAACACATAAGTCTGAGAATTCGTTTTCAATTAAAACCCACATAAATATCTTTAGTCATAATTCACATATATTGCAAAACTCATCATTTACAAATTAAGATTACAATCCATGATTCCTTCACCCTTCTGCTAGGATTTGAATAAGTTACTTAATGTAATGATGTTCCTCAGAAATGATATGATTTAACACCTCCTCCCACAATAAAGAGCACTATTTAACCATTAGAAATTGGCTGGAAATCATATGCATATATATGCTTTAACATACTTTCAACCACCCAAGGCAAGTTCTCATGACATTGAAAATCACAAAAGTGCAATATTTATAGTGCAACTCATTCCATGGAACTCTTGTGTGATCAAACATATATGGCTTAAGCTAGCTTGTTAAGGTGAACATGTGACCATCTAAAATTGCCAACAGCTCCATAAATTGAATAATTGCTTGGAGGCTAGAATGACAAAAAATATTTCACCATCCTAATGATCAAGCATAATCTTAACAATTCCCTTAAAACCTCTAATAATTACTGTTGCCAAAGACCTTAATGCAAGAACTTAGTTTTCCAGTGGCCTCATGTGACAAATATGTGATTCTACTTTCAGCTAAACACACAAGATACTTACTAATTCTAGCCCATAATTGAGAGTTCATGGCAGTTTATTATTAGTCAAGTCCTAAAAAAATATGTAATTTTCATTTTTTAAACATTGGTATACAGGCATTGAACAAAAGCCACATTTTAGTATAACAGCAACTAGTTTTCAAGTTTCAAGAAAAAAAAAGGAACACTTTTCCTTCTCCAAAGTAACTAAATTCAGTTTTTCATACTGACAGTAAATCAGAACACAACAAGGTGCTCGTATATCAAAAGAAATCAATATTCAACCAACATCACGGCATAATGCCAGTGAAGGCCAAAGCTATCCAGAGAGAGCTTCAAGTCAAGAAAACTAGTACAGTAGAAGCTAAAGTATCATGATGCAAGGATTAAAGTGGATGCCCTGCATTATCTGCAGAATTCACCAGGTACACACAAAATGACATTCCGAATGAATGGTGATAACACAATAGATAAAGCAGCATCCATCAGAAAGGACTAATTAATGTATTATCAATTGCCATCTAAAATTATTGAGTTAAATTCCATTTAAAATTAAGATCAGCCATAAACGCGTACATGAATTTGCATTCTCTTTAATAGCAGTAAACTTGAAAATCACAAGAACATGTAGACAGGCAGCTTGGAGACACAAACACCAACCTGGTGATAACCTGGCGTCAAGCTACAAATTGTCTGAAAAACTGTTGGGCAACCTTCAACAGGAGTCATTGGCCATTGCGTCCACCTTTTACCAGCAGTATTAAATGACAAAATCAATCATAAAAATTACACCCAAATAAACCAAAATTATAATAGTTACACACAACACAACATGATGAAGAAGGGTAATTGGATGAATCAATAAATCAATCAATCCTCACCCTGTAAACGAACCACTGATATACACATGCCTCCCACCGTACGGCCACACAAATTGCGTGGGTATCAAACCTTCGCGCGAATAATTCATGCCAGGATGATACATTCACCCCTTCCACAATCAATTTCAAATTGCCCCGAAAGAGGGCTTCCCGGAATGAAATCCCAGCTCGCAATCACCGAAATTGAACGATAATGGCAAAAACCCAGCAGCAACCCATTCAGCTTAGCGCCACGATTCCAATGCGAAAATCCCCATTTCCCAGCCCAATATCACAATTTGATCCAAACAGCCCCAACTCCTTCCTTCCCTATAAAAGCCCTACATGCAGAAACAAACTAACACGCAACGAATTCACCAACAATCAATAGACCAAAACCCTAAAGCGACAAGAACGAGGCACCCAAATGCAAGGCAGGGAGGGAGCATCAAAATGGAAGCTTTCTTGATTGAATCAAAAAAAAAAGAAGAGGAAAACTCGGTGAGATTCGACTGTGTTTATTTTAAATAAATAAAGATCAATGGAGTAATAGCAATAATAATAACAATAATATTACTATAACTTTTTGTGGGAAAATTTTGGCCCTCTTGCTGGTAATAATACTTACCATTTGTAATTTTTTAATAATAAATAAAACTAAAAAGTACTTTCTCCGTCATGATTAAAATGAATAAAATTTTTTAATTAAAAAAAAAATTATATATTATAAATATTAAAATATAATTAAATATTATAATTATATTTTAATTAAGTGGAACGGGAGAATCTCTCTTTCATATTATCTGTTTATTATTTTTTTATTTTAATTCGTTCACTTTATTTTTTATTTTATTTTTTAGAAATAATTATATATTTTGATTGTATTTTAAATTTATATATCTTTTTTTATATATTTTCAGTTTATAATCAATAATTTTTTAATTTTAGATAAATTAATTAATTAATTATTTTAATTTTAATTTATAATTATTTATATCATATAATAATTATTTTTAATAATATATTTTTTAATTATTTATGAATTATATATTTTTATATATATTATAGTTGAATAAAAAGAAAGTGACACGAATGAAATATATATTTACGAAAAAAAAATTATCATGTTTCTTTTATCAAGTTTATTAAAATTTTACTATTTTAATTTTATATTTTTCGAAAAAAATATATATTTTCTTCGCACAAACTATTTATCAAATATTATTTTAATATCAAATTTAATAAAAAAATATACAGTGAAATGAGAATTCCCTATTCGTTTTCCACGTCAGCATTTCCTTTTTGGTTAATATGTAATAATTAATTTTCCTCTCTAGTTACTTAAATTTTAGTAAATTTTTAAAATGAAAAATTAATTATTTAATATATTTGAAGTTCTAGGGTAGATTAAAATATAATACTCTGTACATCATCAAATTTATACTCATATGATTAAATACAAGTTTTAAAAAATAAATAATTTTTTTTTCTTTTATAATAAAAAGTACAATAGTAACATTTTTATTTAAAAAAAAATAAAATATTTTTTATGACAATAAAAAAAATATATATAAATTTGAATATAAGATAATATACTAATATTTTATTAGTAATTAAACTATGTAAGATTATTTTGTTATTTTGGTTATTTATACTTTATGTATGCATATATAATTATATTTTTGTAATTTACATAAAAATTAAAAATATACTAATATTAATGTATAATTATTTTTAATATAATAAAAAATGAATAACTTTGAAAGGATAAAGAAAAATAATAAAATATATTGTATAAATTTATATATATTACTCTTTTCGCCATTGTCCAAGCTAATTAAACCTTCTCAAATCTTACATAACATGGAAATTCAATTCGATAATTTTAATTAGTACAAGAGATGTCACATTTGATAAACACAAGAGGAGAAATTGTCCATTTTGTCCTTGTCCAGGCCCAACCAGACATTAATACCGGAATTCCCATCGTCCAAGAAGAGGACAAACTCGTCATTTCCACTCACAATAGGCCCTGCATGCTGTGGCCATCCAAACCCTAAGTCAACCTCACCAAAAGTCAACTTCCACCATGCTGAAACATAGAATGCTCCTCCATTCCCTGTTGCAGGAATCCCTTTATGAACCTCTAACCAGTCTATCACTGACCTTATGTACTCATTCGTCACTCTCTCCACCCCTTCCCTCACTCTCTCCACCCCGAACCATAACGGCCGTCCGATCAAATCTCGAGCCCTTGCACGTGCGAACGCCGTGATCACCGCATTTCCGGCGAAGGCCTCCGGCAAAGGCGGCGTGATCTTGTCGCGGATGTCCACCGCGAAGAGGACGGTCGATTCTTGATCGAGGTTGTCGAAGTACGCGCGCGTCCTCGCCCGCCAAATGTGCGCAAGGATTGCCTCAAATGTCGAGCACTTGGCTAGGGTTTTGTTTTTGAGCTTTGCTAGGGTTTCGTTGGAGAAGGCGAAGAGTTTGTGGACGTAGTTGTTGGAGAAGATGAGAGGGGACGGAGACATTCGTTTTTGCGAGGTGAAGGATGAGGGTTGGGATAGAGTTTTCGAAAGTTCTAGGTATTCGTTGTGTGGGAAATGGATTTGAGGCGGGGTTCGTGCTTTTAGGGGGGTTCGGTCATTGTCAACCCACACCGTCTTTAGGCCTTCGCCTCGACATATTGAGGCGAGGTTGTGGAACATTTCGCTTGCCGATTTTCCGTCTAAAATCGCGTGGTTTGTCATAAACCCTAATGCGAATGCGCCGCATTCGAATCTTGTCACCTGTGGATGGAACAACATTCTCTTGTCAGATAGACAAACAACATATGAAGTATAAATCATTTTATATTAATATAATACAAAGATACTCTATAAACTGATATTAAATGATAATAGTTTATATACTATATCCGTCCATCTTAAAAGTTTAAAAAATAAGAATAGTTTACTATAATGAGTAGTTATAAGTAGTATAAAGACAATGTTGTCTTTATTTTTTGGTGTAAAAGTAATGATGTGATGGCAAAATAGAGATATTTGTAGAAAAATATAGGATTCATAGTTACTAAAAAAATGATTACTTTTAATTAGACAATTGAAAATAAAAATATATATACTTTGTGAGTTGACGGAGGAAGTATTATATACTACTATTGACCTGAGTATAAGTGATATGTTTATACAAACACACCCTAAAGTATGAGTTTGAGTTTTTTACTTGCACTTTACATTGTTTAAAGTATGAACTGTCAATATATTGTTTCAATTAATACGAGGTGCATTGTATGAACATGATTTTTGAATATAAATAAGGTAAAATTGTTCATATTTTCTATTAGGTTTTAAAATTCAGCGTAAAATTCTCATATATTTTATAAATTGTATAATATCTTTTATACTTTAAAAAACGTTGCATGAAACCCTACCGCCGCCATGAAACCTCCCTTATGTGATGAGAAGATAATTTCCTATCTATAGTTTTTTGCAATATTTTTTAAAGTATAAGAGGGCACCATGCAATTTTTAAAAATAAAATAGAGATTTACCCTGAGTTACGAAACTACAGAGGAATTTCATAACATTTTTTAAAGTATAAAGGGGCGCCATGCAATTTATAAAGTAAAAAGAGAATTTACGTGAGTTTCGAAACTATAAGAGAATTATGGACAATTTTACCTATAAACAATGACAACATTTCATCACCTGAATAGTGAAGATGGGAGTGTCCTCAAAGCTTTTATACAACCCGGGGCGATGAACGAACCGCGAAAAATCCGCATTCGGGTTGGAAAGATCGCCGAGATCATCGAGTGAAACCCTAGTTCGGGCACTAACAAACAAGACACCGGAATTATTACACACGAGCTCGAGCCTTTGGGCATCGCCGCTCCACCTAAGCCTCCCGGCCATGAAGTAGTATGGAACAAGCAGCACTCGCTCAACGGCTGTCCGAACCATGGCTGCCACGTCAGCAGTTCCGGCAGCGGCGTAGAAGAAGAGTGTCTCGACGGGGAAAGTGACGGCCTGGTCGATGTTGGAGAGGAAGATTGTCTCTGTGGGGATGGGATTGGCTGGTGAGAACAATGAAATTGGCTCTTCTTTCATCATGTCTTCGTCTGTTAAAGAGATCATCTTTGCTATTTTTTGTTATGAGAGTGTAGTTAGAAATCAAGGATTCTTACTACAATGTGTATATATATATATATATATAGAGAGAGAGAGAGAGGAGGTTAGGTTTTATTGCAAGAATGTCGCACATAACAATTTAGGTCATGCATTAATGATCCATATATATATACTAAAGATTGTTTTTCTAACAATTGAGGTCATGCATTAATGAACTATATATATACTAAACAATTTAGGATTGGTTCACTTTGTGTTTTTGGAAAAATGTATTTATTTTGTGAGAAATGTTAGGGTGCTATTTGGAAAATCAGTACTATGCTGATTCTTCAAATCAGCACAAGTACAATATAGAAATAACACATATTTTTATTATATACAATATGTGTTGCTAGTTCATTTATAACGTGTGTGCAGTATGAGAGTATGTTATGTGCTGAAATCAAGTACGGTATGTACTGCGTGAGACTATATCATGTGTTGTTAGGTTATGTGTTGTATTTGTATTATATTAAAGTATATTGTGTGTTGTTTAGGATAACACTGTGTGTTGTCTTTTAGTATATGGTGTGCTATTCAGCACTGTAGCTGCTGCCATTTTTTTGTGTTAAATATGAAGAAAAAAAAAAAAACTCTCTTCCTCTCGTATAATTTGTCCACTTTTTCTATTTCGGTCAGTTTCACATAATTTATCATTTATTTTTTTAAAAAAAATATAATTATACATTTCAATTACATTTTAAAAATTCATAATTTATAATTTTTTATTTTAATCAAACTATTTAGTTATTTTAATGTTAATCTATAATTATTTTTATTATATCATAATCATTTTTATTAATAAATTTTTTAATTACTTCTTAATTACGAGAAAGTATTTTATATACATATAGTGTTAATGTATAAATATTCTATATTCTTAATAATATTTACGAAAAAACTGTTATATCTGAAAATAAAGTTAAGAAACCCTAATATCTTCATAAACTTTTTCTATAATGAACAAATTAAAACACAATACTAACTTAAGTGAAATAATATATATTTAATGAATTAAATAAATGCTATTAATTTTATGTTGAATTGATATATAGGGAAAAATATATATCAATGTATATATCAACATTAATTTTTATTTAAAATATTATATTTACAATTATTTATATATCAATCGTGCAGAAAAAAAAAAATTGGGCAAATGAATGACGTAATTCTCTATATTTTACATTAAAAAAATATTTATTTAAATTATTTCACAAAACAAACACACCGTTAATTTATTTTTTTATGTTGATTAATGTCGTTAGTTTAGATGATCTTATATATGTTATTATATTTAATGGTATGCTACTGAATTACAGAGCTTTCTATAAAATATTTAAATTTGACTGTAGATTAAAATTAGGAAATGACATATATGATCTTTGAGAAAACTTAGTAAAATAAGGAACGGATGAATATATAATGTCGGAAAGATATAATAATATAAGTTTGAAGATTATTAATTAATTATGGCACAGTTGGGTTTCATGGGACCTAAACTCTAGGCATTGGATTGGCATTTCTTTAATTTCTCGAATTATTTGCACTTGTATGTTTTGTGCATGCATATCAATTTTTTATTATTATTATTATTATTATTATTATTATTATTATTATTATTATTATTATTATTATTATTATCACTACAAAAAAAATAATATATTTGTAACGGAATTCCGTTCCTAATGTTTACATAGCTAAAGTAATTCTATTCCTAATTCCGTCTCTAATGTCATTAGTAACGGAAAAAGTAGATTTAGAGACAAAAAAGTTTTGTTACAAAAATGATTTTTTCTTGTAGTGTATTATTATTATTACGTAATAATTCATTCCAAGTTTATGCTAATTATATTTGAACTCCACAAGTATGATCTTTCTGCAATTTTTATGTCAAGAATGTGTTTAAATACTTTCAAATCTTTTATTTCAATTTACTACTCTAACTACCTCTTCAAAAATGTTATTTTGGCATTCTATTTATGCTCTAACACCGAATCAAATTGAGTGACACTAGAGAGAAAATGATTCACTTTTTGCACTTTGTTTAGACAAAGACTTTTGGGGGATTTTGGAATTTTGATAATCTTAAAATAGTAAAAAGCTAGTAAATAACATAATATGAAAAAATATATTTGACGTAATAACTTTAAAAACCATGTAATACCCAGGCAGGAACCTCGGTCCCGGGCTTTGACCTGGTACCGGGAGTGCCACACACAAATATGTATATACATACATGCGTGTGTATGTATGGCACTCCGGGTACGGGGACTGAGGATCCCCTGCATGTAATACCTAATCTAAAATTAGTGTTAAATAACAGACATGGTTGACAGTTATCTCTTAATGGTGTGTTTGTTTGGGGGTTTGGATTTTCAGTTGGAATTTGAATAGTAAAAATTTTGAATTTGAATACTTGTATGATGTGATATAAATAAGTGTTGATGTGATGTTTTGAATGTAAAATTGATTTCTAGTATAATATAAAAAAATAAAAAATAAGTATTTGATTTGATATTTTTGAAAAAAAAAAAAGAATGAATATTGTATTTAAAATCCAATCCCCCAAACAAACACATCCTAAGTAGACTTTGGCCAATAGTACGTAGACATGCTTTCTTTAATAAGCAAGCTAATATCTAACATAATGTATGGTAAAATGAAAACAATAAATATTACTCCACCTATCTCAATACAATAGTCTTGTTTATCAGTTTTGTTCGTCCAAAAATAATAGTCTTATTTTCATAAATAATCATATCACCATAAAACTACCCCTACTTTTTCATTTTTATTACACAATTGCCACTACTTTTTTATACTAATACACTCACAAGGGCAAAAAAGTATTTTGTCTATATTTTTTACCAACTACCAGTATAATATCAATATTTCTTAAATTCTGTGTCCAACCCAATTAAGACTATAGTTCTCGGACAGAATGAGTATTTATAATGCAAATAAAAAGTTAGCATAAAAAAAAAAAAAAAAAAAAAAAAAAACAATTCACCTTGCTACCAAGCCCCAAAGTCTTTTCAATAATAAGGATAATAATCTTCTATCATCTAGATAAATTCTTCTACATATGTATTGGACCCATATAAATATATATACGGTGGTAGTTACTATGCTAAATTGCTAATGATAATTAGCTTGTATCGTGATAACAATATATGAAATATAATCCGACAACATAAAATATATATTAGCATACATAAATTGATAGTATATAATACTGATAGAATTTTTGACATTTTTTGTTGGCTTACTCCAACTTATTTCTCGATAATAATAAAATATTGGCGGTAGTCCGACTCACTGGTCCAACCAAATTCTAATTCCTAATCTACCCCTTTGTTAGTCAAAAGTAAATTTTGTTTTGTAGTTTTTCAACTTCAATTGTGAGATATAAAGAGAAATTGAGATGTAAATTTTGTGAGAATTCTTGACTAGAATTTGAAATCCTTTTTTGTTGGTTATATCCCGTGGGTGTCAAGGCTTTAAATGTCGGCCAAACTCTATTTTGAAATGATGGAATGTACAAACCAAAATTATTTTAATTTCTAAAAATTTTTATTTATGTTTTAGCTTTCACTTTTAATTTTAATTTTAATTTCAGTTTCAACTCGATATTATTGATTTAGATTTATTTAATTTTTTTACTTTTTGCTACATAACTAGAATATTTATATTTATGAATTATTATTAAAAACAACCAACCGATCTTATAATAAATTCAAAACATATATTATATAATTAATTTCTAAGATAAAATATATAAAATTAACATACATACTAACAAACTACGGAGGGGATTTCTGTTCATAAAGTCTTCACATCCTTCTATTTCATCTAATAAAAGAATGACGATTGACGAGAACTAATTTATTTATTTATCCGAAAGTGTTGACCGGTATAGACGACTGGCAGATAAGGGCAACAATCCAACAACGAAGTGGACATTGGGGACTATATGAAAATCGGGCAGGCGATAATTGTGGAAGGAACCGAGAAAATGAATCACGTATGGTTAAAATTATATTAATTTATTTACATTATTATTCAAAATATTAATTAAACAAAAGATTTAAAATAAAATTAAACAAAAGCCCATTTTAAAATTGAGAGAAATATAAATCTTCGGTTCTAAAATTGTAGAAATGAGAATTGAACCCGATAACATATAAATAAATCAAAACTTCTACAATTAAGTCATTCTTTAAATTTTGTTACATTTTTATTAGTTAATATACATATAAAAACAATTTAATTTTAAAAATTAATTTTAATAAATCAAATCGGTTAGGCACCGTCGGCTCGGTTCATAGACGTACTGGCCCAAAAACAATCCCAAAATTTTCAAATCTATTTTGAAAGCTTAAACACAATTTCTTTTTGCTATGTGCTATATAGTATTTCTCAAAAAAGTAATATATTACTTATTTTTATTATTTTATATTAATTATATAATTTTTTATATTTTACAATATATATATATATATTATGAGAAAACGAGAAAGAAAGCAAATAAAGAACACAGAGGTTTTACGTGGTTTGATGACGGTATGTCAACCTACGTCCACGGGCAGGAACCGGAGAGATTTTATTATACTGATTCAGAAATTTACAATATGTCATCCGACTAAGAACCATAGTTGTCTATTTATAAGCACCCCAAAACACCCTAAACCCTAAGTTCATTTGTTATTAATTAGGATAAGCCCAAAAGGAACCCTGCCAATTGAAACAGCTCTTTCGCTTTGGTTTAGGGTCGGGTAGACCGCTAAATCCAAGTCACGTTTCAACAATCTCCACCTTGACTTGAAGTTTCTCCAGCCGCCAAAGGTTCGTCAGTATCTCTCAGTCGTCTCCTTCCTGCCAGATGCCCCAAGAGGGCTTTACCTCCTGCGAATATTCACCAAGTTCAAGCAGTGCTCAAACTTCTCCGTCGATAGCGCCTTTGTCAACATATCAGCTAGATTGTGTTATGTAGCTATTTTCTGAATAGAAAACTTGTCTTCCTCCAGAACATCACGGATAAAATTCAACCTTACATCAATATGTTTGGTTCTCTCATGATACACTGGGTTTTTAGCCAAACTCAAAGCACTTTGACTATCACCGAATAACACCGGTTTCTCCACCTTCAGACCCAAACTCTGCACCAGACCATGTAACCAGATACCCTCTTTAATACCTTCAGTCATTGACATGTATTCCGCCTCAGTCGTCGACAGTGCAACCGTAGGTTGTAAAGTAGACTTCCAACTGACTGCACATCCAAACAGAGTGAAGATAAAACAAGTTAGTGATCTTCGTTTCACCAAGTCACATCCGTAATCAGAGTCTGCATAGCCAACAAGACCATCACCATGGCCTTTATCATCATATACCAGACAAATATCAGACGCTCTTTTCAAATATTGCAAGATCCACTTTACAGCTCCCCAGTGAGCTTTACCCGGATTAGCCATAAACCTGCTCACCACACTAACCGCATAAGCGAGATCCGGTCTCGTACATACCATCGCATACATAAGACTTCCAACTGCACTTGAATATGGAACCGTCTTCATGTAATTAACCTCTTCATCTGTAGCCGGTATAGTGCTTCGATCAAGTTTAAAGTGTGCCACCAAAGGGGTACTTACCGGTTTGGACTGATCAACAGAGAATGCCTGCAAAACTTTCTCAATATACTTTTCTTGAGAAACCCATAGCCGTCTTGCTTCTCTATCACGCCAGATCTCCATACCAAGTATTTTCTTTGCCGCACCCAAATCCTTCATCTCAAACTCACCCTTTAGTAGAGCCTTCAAGTCATTAATTACAGCGATGTTTTTAGCTGCAATTAACATATCATCCACATACAACAGCAGATACACAAAGGAATCAGTAGAAACTTTCTTCGAGTAAACACAGTTATCAAACTGATTACGAGTATAACCATTAGACACCATGAATGAGTCAAATCTCTTGTACCATTGCCTCGGAGACTGCTTCAAGCCATACAGAGATTTCTTTAACAAGCATACCTGGTCCCCTTTAGAACCGTAGAACCCCTCCGGTTGAGACATGTAAATCTGTTCTTCTAGATTACCATGAAGGAATGTTGTTTTTACATCAAGCTGCTCCAGCTCCAGATCAAAAGCACCCACCATTTCCAAAAGAACCCGAATGGTTTTGTGTTTCACCACATGAGAAAAGACTTCATGGTAATCGATTCATTCCTTCTGTGAAAACCCTTTTGCCACCAGTCTCGCCTTGAACCTAGCAGGTTCAACACCAGGAATTCCCTCATTTCTTTTAAAGATCCACTTGCATCCCACTGGCTTCACCCCTTTTGGTAGTGCAACAAGATCCCAAGTCTTGTTCTTTTCAAGAGACTGCATCTCTTCATTCATTGCCATAATCCAGGTTTTTGCATATTTACTCGCCACAGCTTCTTTATATGTCTTTGGCTCATCAGAGCCAAGATCATCACCAACCGCTAGTGCATAAACAATAGAATTCATGTCAAACGTATTAACACATCTTGCAAACCTAGCTGGTTTCTGAATATTTCTCTTTCCCTTTCTTGCTGCTATGGAATCTTCAACCCCAGTACCAACGTCATCAGCTTCCCCTTCAACCGGTTTCCCTTGAGGTTTTGACTGATCTGGTTGATCGGATTGATCAATAGTATTATCCTGCTGCTCTTCCTCTAACACAACTCTGTCAGGAGTCTCAAACTCCACCCTCTGGTTAGCACCACAATGTTTTGTACCTGCAATACTTTCGCAACCTCTACTCTGATCAAGCATAGCAGATTCATCAAAGGTTACATCTCTGCTAATAAGAAATTTACCAGGATTTTTACATTCTGTACACCACAGTCGATAACCTTTTACTCCTGTTGCATACCCTAGAAATATGCATTTTACCGCCCTCGGCTCCAGCTTACCATCATTCACATAAGCGTATGCAGGGCATCCAAATATTCTTATATTAGAGTAATCAAAGGGTTTACCCGACCATACCTCTTGAGGAGTCTTTAAGTCAATTGCAGTTGATGGAGATCTATTAACCAAATAGCTAGCAGTGTTTACTACTTCAGCCCAGAATTGCTTAGACAAGCCAGCAAATATGCGCATACACCTAGCACGCGCCATGAGGGTTTGGTTTATTCGCTCTGCAACTCCATTTTGCTGTGGTGTGTGTCGTACAGTGCGGTGCCTCACTATACCTTCTTTCTTGCAGAAATCATCAAATGGAGCGTTGCAGAACTCCAACCCATTATCAGTTCTTAGAGTCTTGACCTGTTTACTCGTCCATTTTTCAACCATGGTCTTCCACTCCTTGAACTTCCCAAACACCTCATCTTTAGTCTTTAGAAAGTACAACTAGACTTTTCTCGAATAATCATCTATGAAAGTGACAAAGTAAGAACACTCGCCCTGCGATTTCACCGGAGAAGGACACCATAGATTTGAATGAACATACTTCAGAATTTCTTTTGAAGTGTGATGACCGGTACTAAACCTCACCCTGCGTTGCTTCCTTTTTACACAAGCCTCACAGAATTGAATTTTACGTATCACATCCCCACCAAATAAACCCTGCTTGCTCAACACAGACAACCCTAGCTCACTCATGTGACCTAATCGCCGGTGCCACAAATTTGTCCTGTCATCATGTTTATCCAAGGACTGGGATACCGCCGCCGTTCCTATCACTGAACTGCCCTGTAGAAAATAAATTCCATGCTGCAGTTTTCCCTTCATCATTACCAGCGCACCTTTCAGGACTTTCACCCACTCACCTTCACCATGATATTTTAAACCATTCTTGGCTAAGGTGCCAAGAGAAATCAAATTCTTTCTGAGTTCAGGAACATACCAACAGTCAAATTTCCTGACAGTACCGTCATGCAATTTTATCTGCACTACCCCGCTCCCTTTTATGGCTAAAACCCCATCATCACCTAACTTCACCGTTCCATTCCACTCCTTAAAAAAAGTGAGTAGATCACGAGAGAACGTCATATGGTGAGAAGCACCGGTATCCATAATCCAGGAATCAGCAGTACTAGCACTACACGCTGTCAGAACTTCACCAAAGTCTCCATCATCAGATCTGTCTTGTACCACAGCAGCACTGCTGCCACTGTTACTAGAATCAACTTTTGTATTTCCCTTCTTTTGTGGACAATCCCTTTTTACGTGCCCTTTCTCCTTGCAAAGATAACACTTAACTTTGCTAGAGGATTTTGATTTTGAATGCGACCTCTCATTCCCGCTACCCCTCTCCTGTGGTCTTCCCTTACCTGCAAACAGACCTGAACCCGAACCCTCTTCCAGAGAAACCTTTCTTTTCAAACTTTGGACATAAGGGCATCTTTCACATCATTAACAGAAATTGTAGTTCTACCATATAGCATAGTATCTACAAAATTCTCATATGAACCAGGTAGTGAACACAATAAAATTAGGGCTTGATCTTCATCATCTACTTTAACCTCAATTCCTTGAAGATCAAGAATGATACGGTTAAAGGTATCAAGATGATCCTTTACTTGAGTACTTTCAGACATCCGGAGGGTGTAAAGACGTTGCTTCTGATATAGCCTGTTCGTGAGAGAGTTGTTTTGGTACTTCTCACACAGTTTATTCCATGACCCAAAAGCCGTTGTCTGATCTACAACCTCCCGTAACACCTCATCAGTAACTGACAGCAAGATCGCGGAATGAGCCCTTGCCAAAATCTCCTTATTTACCTCCTCCTTTGTGTCTTTAGGAAACTTGTCTTCTCCCTCCAACGCAGCCGCACATCCTTGTTGAACCAGAAGTGCCGTCATCTTGACCTTCCAGAGCGTGAAGTCATTCGACCCATTAAACTTCTCCAGATCAAACTTATACGGGGACATCTTCAATCAATGAGATATGGCTCTGATACCACTTGTTATAAGAAAACGAGAAAGAAAACAAATAAAGAACACAGGGGTTTTACGTGGTTTGGTGACGGTATGTCAACCTACGTCCACGGGAAGGAACCGGAGAGATTTTATTATACTGATTCAGAGATTTACAATATGTCATCCGACTAAGAACCATAGTTGTCTATTTATAAGCACCCTAAAACACCCTAAACCCTAAGTCCATTTGTTATTAATTAGGATAAGCCCAAAAGCAACCCTGCCAATTGAAACAGCTCTTTCGCTTTAGTTTAGGGTCTGATAGACAGCTAAATCAAATCACGTTTCAACAATATATATTTTGTCTGAAATAATTTCACAAAACAAAAAACATAATGCAAATTTGACTTCAAGCAGTAACCAAACACAGAGCCTAACGAATCGAAT
Source organism: Andrographis paniculata (assembly GCF_009805555.1). Taxonomy (NCBI): domain Eukaryota; kingdom Viridiplantae; phylum Streptophyta; class Magnoliopsida; order Lamiales; family Acanthaceae; genus Andrographis; species Andrographis paniculata. The sequence continues at coordinate 264,837 of NW_026137613.1, forward strand.
ACGAATAGAGCAGAGCAGTCCACGTTGAGCCAAAACATCATTGGCATTTGGCACTGTCACCGTTCGAAGTCGAAACAACGCGTCCAACTTCCAGCTCCATCTACCTCAAGAATTTCTTCGATCTCCTCATAATTTCGACACTGCATAACCACTTTTCCATTCGTGTACTGGAATCGAATTTTTACGACTTTGCTTTTGGGGATACGCCAGGAAATCAGGGGGGAACCAGAGGCTTTGAATTCAATTTGAGGAATAATGGGTCAGGCATTGCGTCGAGCAACTGGAAGGATGGGCGGCTCTAGAGTTGACGCTGCCGTGCAATCAGATAAACTTGCTGGCCGGAGACCGCCACCGCCGCAGACGGTTGTCCCCGCTGAGAAACTTCCCGGTGAAGGTGCCCCTTCTGGCTCTGGTAATGCGTCTTCTCGCACGCGGTTGTGTTCTCTAATACGTGAAAAAGATATCTGTTGGCTTTTGAAATAATTTTTTTAGCGGCGCGAATTTAGGGTTTGAGATTTTAGAAATAAAAATTTGAAAATTGGGACTCCTAAGCTTGAGTAAGATCATAATTCGAATTTTTCTCTGGATTTAGAACAAGTAAATTTCTTGCACATGACAATGGAATTAAAAATCCAGAATGATTGTTGGTGGAATGTTAGGGTTATATGTTGTTCATGATCAGGCTATGGCATTTAGAGCTTTATGTAAAATAAAGGAGATTCTCTTTATAGTTAACTTGTAAAGGATTTGAAAATGTTAGGTTTGAGTTCAATTCGTCTAACCAATTGGATATGTTGATCAATTATTTATTGAACACAAAATATTATATGTTGTGTTTGATTTGTTAAAGAAAAATAGAAACTCTCAGTATCAAATTTGTGCTTATGTTCAATTTGTTAAAAACAAATAGTTTGTTAGCGAATGAGTTCAGATAGTTGGACAAGACATCTTTATTGTGAACTATGCTTAGATTTTCAATTCAAAGTTGAAATATGTGTTAACTACAGTCTGCATAATTCATATGCTATTTCTTCAATAAAGTATAACCTCACAATTTTTGTAATTGTCAATAAGTCCATGTTGCCGCTATTTGCAAGGGTATTTACATTGCTTCAAGTTCATTTGTTTCCTTGGTTAAGAAAAATACTTGTTTCAGTTTAGTTTCTTTTTTGTTTTGAGAGAATCTTTATGAAACCGAACGTATCAATATTAACTGTTCATTGAGCAGATAATCATTGTTTGTGTTTGATTTGTTAAGAAAAATAAATTGGCAGCATATGTATTTGTGTTAGTGGTCGATTTGTTTAAAACAGACAGTTTGTTCACAAATTAGTTTAAGACGTTTGCCTAAAATCAACTCGTTTTATACTGAGGGTTCATGTAATTTGCAAGGGTAGTTATATCAGTGCACGCCCATTTGTTTACTTGGTGAAGCAAAACACTTTTTTCAGTTCAGTTTATTTTTTGAAAGAACGTTTGTGATAAAGACAACAAATCAGCACAACTGAGGGTGTGTTTGTTTTGTGAAATAGTTTAAAGGGTTATTTTTTTATTTGAGGTATAGAGAATTGTGTAGGTAATATAAAAATAATGAATGTGAGTAATGTATTAATCTTTTTGGGAAAACGTGTGTAAAAAAAAAAAAACACAAAAAGAACACACCCTAAAGCTTTACAAGCCTATTTATGCGATTATAGGTAAATGCTAAAACTATGTTTAGTTGTTTCTTGTTATGGAGAAGCTTTGGTGTTATATATATAATTTATGTATGCCTCTGTATGGATTTGCAAGACATAATTTTGCTGAGTTTTGTCTTTCTGAAAAGAGCTAATGTCGTCTATGCATCCTCAAGTTGTGGAAATTTAGATTTTGTTTCTTCCTAAAAATTCTCAATAGTAATATATGTTTTTGTTCAACTTTTTAAAGAGAGTGCATCAAGAGTAAACTTGGACAATGTGCTTGAGAATCGAGATCCACAGTTTGATGCTATGCTTAACCAAATGTCTGGCAGAATACAGTCAAAGCCAGGAGGGCCTCTTGAAATGGGTGAGGTAATGGTATCATTTATCAAGCTTTTACCTCTTTTTTTTAATAATGTCATAAACTTAAATGGAATTAAAAACTACAAGCTTTATACTCTTTGCAGCATAAATATAACATCTATAAATTGATCTCATGTTATTCAAAAAAGCTTACAAAGCATTATTTATGCATTATATTTTTGTTTAGTTGATCCAGGAGGCAGCATGAATGGAAAATGTTTTACAAATATTGTTGTAGCTGTTAAATGGACTCTGTAATATAGTTGTTATCCCTTTGCGGATATTGAATGACTATCTAAGGGATACATGTAGTTGTTTTGATAACAGCCTTCTTCTAGAAGTAACCTAGTAACATCTAAAAAGCATTATGTGTGTGTTGGTTGACAAAAATCTTTTTGTATCTGTTAAATGAAATTTGAAATGTGGTGACCCCTTTGCCTTTAACGAATGATTACCTAATGAGTACCTTGAGTTATTTTCTTTAAAACCCACTTCCGGGGGAAAAAAAATTAAAATCGTAAGGCCTAAATAGATTCAATTGTTTTTTGTTATAGTTTTGACTTTTGATATCTAAGTTACACTTCTTTCTGTCTGATGAATACCAATGGCTGTATTTAATTCGATTATTTATATAATTATAAGATACGAAATCTACTATAGGAATAATAATGAAGTTGTAAAATTAATTTTGATCATTAACTTTGATTTTTTATAATTTCTATGTGCAACAGAAGAATAATTTAGGTGAAATTATGTTTGATAGATTAGGTGATTGTGTATGTGATTTTGGGTGGAGAGTAATAACAACTAAACAAAGTATCAAGTTTCTATAGAAGTAATATCATGAGAGTGGGAGTGTGTGAGCCTCAGAGAAAGTTTCTGGGTATAGACATTCAACAAAAGTTAATCTTTGGGGCGATAGATATTTTTTTATCAATCACAACTGTCTTAATAGCCTTGGAAACCCTTTATTTGCTGCAGCTAATATTTTTGAAGTATTATTAAATGGGACAGCAGAGCATGTAGAGTATTAGATTGGTTTTTCTGATTAATTAATTCATTTTACATCAGGACTGCTATTTATATTGCTTGCTGGAAAAGTGTAGCTGGGCTTTATTCTAACAAACACAAAAGATAATATTTAACAAAACTATTCAATCGAATCCAGTTATTCAAAATTATTGCCTTTGGCGAATTGATTCCTTCTCCTTATTGCCATTGCAATTCTCTATTCGATATCTTAGTGGTCTGTTTTTACAGGGCTTTGTGGTGAACAAGTACAAAAGGCCGTTGCCTAAACTGAGGAACACGACTGTGGATTCCGTGAGGTTCGAGGACAGGCCAGCTCCCCCCGGCACCCTGAATGTGGCACAGATCCGCCAAGTCATCCTCCTGTACCAGGGCAAGTCCGACGACCATGATGGCCCGATGAATGTTGCCCAGATCGCGCAACTATTCAGCGTCGATGCTGCACAAGTTGAGAAAATTCTCCAGTTTGTCTCTCTGCCACCAGAGGATGACACTAAAAGGAAAAAGGCTGAAGAATGATACTACATCAGCTGAGAGAGGTTTATTTTATTTTATTTTTCTTATTCATTTGTTAGTTTTTACATTTTTTTTTTTTTTTTAATCTAATTTTTATGGATGAGGATCTGATATATTGGAGCAATGTTTTTGGGTGAAAATGTCTGAGAAAACAATGAATGAATGTTGTATTGATTATTGAATAAAAGATCATAAAGCAGGCTGATTGTTAAGATGAGGAATTAATTAGTCAGTGAGCTAACAAGGGTTTCTTTTAGTTTTATTTTTAAATTATAATTAATCTCTCTAATATAATATATATATATATATATTCTTTTAACAGAATATGTATAATTTAAGTTACAAGTTCTAATAAAAATCAAACAAATTTGGGTCTCGAGTCAAGTCTATTGTATTGTATGCCGTTGGGTACGATATCGTTTTCCTCTCGAAGTCAATTAGCCAGTCAATTACGTAATATTGTTTATTATTATTATCATTATTATTATTTTTATTTTTATTCGAATTATTATTATTATTATTAGAGAAAATATCATTTTTATTCTCTATAAAAAAAAAAAACTTATCAATTTTAATTCTATTGTAAACATTTTCAATTAATTTTGGTCTCACCATTAAAAAATTAACCGAAATTGGTGACGTTGTCGTAACGGGGTTAACGTGGCACTTGACTTGAAAAATACACGGTTATGTACAATTATACACGGCTGACGTATCAATTTTGATTGAAATTATTTATTATTTGACCATAACTGATTCAAATGATTTATAATGAAATTAAAATTGATAATTTTTTATATTGAGACCAAAATTGATCAATTTTAATTATATTGGACCAAAATTAATTTTTTCAGTTATTATATTGGGTTGGGCAGGCAGACTGGCTACACTTTATAAATCAATTCTTAACCTTTTGGAGTTATGGTTCAGTTAAAAAAGTACATTGAAAACCTTTATTGGAGGAGTGGAAACACCATTTTGCATTAGTAGTGGAGTTTTGCAGTTTTGTAGTTCTAAGGTTTCTGGTCCCATTTTCATGTGAGATGTCAATAAAAATAAAAACTTTACAATATAATATTATTAGAGCTTTTACCTCATTCTTTAATTCAATTTAATACTTTAGAAATTAAGAGCACCTAGAACAGTAACTTAATTTTGTTAATCAATTTAAATTTTTTTCTGATATTTAAAGCACTTCACCAAATTTATTTGTATAATATAGCTAGAGGCCTATTTACTAACAACTTGAGTGTTTGGAGAAAGGGTGTTTTGGGGAGGGATCTTCAACATCACTCATTCCTGCCTCACTCTCAGTATCATCACATACCCATGCATAAAGTCTAACTTTATAGATACACATCCATGTATCTATACATGGGTGTGTGTGAGGCAGGGAGAAGATATGTCGAGGGTCCCCTCTCGATGTTTTGTACTTGCACAAAAAAAATTCACATAAAAATATAAGATATTTCGTACATTTATAATAAAATATAATTAAATATTTTGCAATTTACCCCAAACATAAATTTAAATATATTTATAATGTATAGCTAAGTTACATTTACAAAAAGTAAAATAATAATAATAATAATAAATATCTTGTGGTTAAATGACAAAAAATGATACTCTTTCTCGCAAAAAGAATACAATTTGTTTTTTGCAGATATGTTTTTTAATATTGTTATTATATTGATTTATAGTGAAAAAGATAAATATCGGTCTATTAGATTGTGTAATATAAAAGCAATGACGTTATATTGATTTATAGTTAGAAAATTGTATCTTTATTCTGGGACTGTTATTATAAAATAATAAACGAATCTAAAGTTTTATTAATGAAATCGAGTAAAAACAAAAGTATTGCACTAGTTTTGGTTAGGCTCAGCCCCTAATCAACTCGAACCGTAAATCGACACACAAAAAACACCTAACTAGCGACTACACACTTATAACCGGCCCAAAACTTACACAACTCACACATATCGAACCCTCTTAAGAACATACAAGACGAAACAAAACAAATACAAACGCCTAAATGTTGAACGAACCCTTTGCGACTACAGACAACAAAACAGGGGGTAAAAAATGCGCCACAGGAATTCCACAAGTTACAGGAGGAAGACGCCGCCGTGAACTGCCAGAAAAAGTCGTGGGAGATGATGAATAGAGAGGTCAAGAGAGAGAGACTAGAGAGTGGGTGAGTTAGAGCGAGAGAGTGTGAAAGAAGGAAAAATGAGAGCTGCGCCTAATCTTTCCTCTCTATATAGGTGGGATCAAAAGGAATGGACGGCCAAGATCAAAGACTTAGAATGGATGATTCAGATCGCGTCTAGCAAAGGGATGCGAATCCTAAGTGGGTCACGGACGCGGGTCAGATAAGTGATTACGGGTTGCAGCAAAGAGTGTGTAAGCGGTTCAGGCTAAGCGGGGTCACGGGCACGGATTGACGGGCAGTGGCGGACCTATTAAGGGGTTGCCCCACCCCAACTCCACTTTTACTCTATTTTATTAAATTTTTTATTTTTAAAAAGATAATATATATATAATCTATAGAAAATATTTAAAATAAATAAAAATATAATAAAAACATCAGAGTGTTGATTTTTTTTTTTAATAAGAAAGTACATTAGTTTTTTTTTTAAAATATAATATATCAATATTTACTAATAAAAAATATTATTTTTTTTATTTAGACTATATTTGATGTAATAATTAATATTTAATATTAGTATGCAAAAAATAAATATAAAATTATTATGTGGATGATAGTAGTATTATTTTAAAAATAAAAAATTATTTTGTAAATTTAAAAATTTTGCCCCCCTCTGTTAATATTTTAATTCCGCCACTGTCGACGGGTGTGGGTCGCAGCCCGGGCCAAGGTTTAAGTAGACTGCATAATTAAAGTGTGTGTCTTATTTTGGATGAATGTAATTGGATCAAAAAATCCAACAGGAGAACGAAAATAAAGAATATTATGCTTCTTGTGAGATAGAGAGAGTATAATGAATACCATTATGATGTTTGAATAATAAACTTTTAATATTATATGGACAATGCGAATCTTGAATATAATATAATACGTAAAATAAAGTTTTGATTTGTTTACTTTTAGAAAATGAAATTACAAAGTACAAACATTTTGAGTCTAAATTTTCTCAAAAGGGATCGTCGGACCCGCGGGTTATAGGATAAAAGTTTCGCCATCATGTTACATCTTAATTTTTATTAGTTAACATATATATAACTACATTAAATTTTAAATATTAATTTTGAAAAATGTTATATCAGTCATATTACAGCACCTAATAAATTTAAAAATAATAATGAATAAATAAAAATCTAGAACCATTCCTATGCAAAAGCAGGAATTGTTCTTATTCTCTTTCTTCAACGTGGAGGAGTTAGACTGTATTATGTATTTTTTTAATATAAATATTATATTCAATATATTAAATAAAATTGATTATATAAAATGCTTCCTCCCGTTCAAATCAAGAAATGTTTAAATTTTTTTAATTTTTTTTTTATTTTTGTCTTTAATTTAATTTATGAAGTAATTGTATATGTAATACTTTTTTCGTCTCATATCTATATATTCATTTGTTTATTTATGGAGTTTTAGAAATGCTAGTATTACATTGAGATAAAGTAGAAATAAAGGTAAAATGACTAAATTAACCTTATTAAAAAATAAATTGATACTTTGTTACGAGACGAACCAAAATAAAAAAAATAAATAGATGGCTAAGGAACGAATGAAATAATATTTTTGTAATTTAAATAAAATTAATGATATTTTTATGATTAATCTTTTTTTAAAAAAAAAATATACATTGAAATATAGATGAAAATAGTAAAAAAAATATTTTGAATAGATAACAAATAGGGTAAGTACAATTTTATTCTACAATTTATATTATGAAGTAAATATTTTTACGTGTAAAGTTATGATTATAATATATAAAAAATGATTAAATTATATTTATAAATTATTTATATAAAAATTAATTTATTAAATGTAAAAATTATAATAATTCCTCATTTCTGTAAGAATGATATTACTTTTAAATTTTTTTTTGTTCATTTCAAAATAAAAATACTATATTTATATTTTAATTGTTGAAATGTGACTTGGATTTAGCAGTCTACCTAATCCGAAATCAAAGCGAAAATGTTGTTTCAATTAGGAGGGTTACTTTTGTACTTATTCTAATTAATAAAAAATAAATTTAGAGTTTAAGGTGTTTCGGGGTGTTTATAAATAGATACCTATAGTTCCTAGCCGTACGACATAATTGTAACTCTCTGAATCAGTATAATAAAATTTCTTCGGTTCCTGCCCGTAGACGTAGGTTGACACCCCGTCACCAATCACGTAAAATTTTTGTGTTCTTTATTTGTTTTTTTTTTTTTTTCTCGTTTTCTCATAACACTAACTTAGTTATTGTACTAATTATTACACAGGTACCATTACTTCTATATTACACCTGTATTTTTGTCTTTTTTATTATAAATTAATATAATATTACCTCTGTCCCGCTCTAAGAATTTCATTTACTTTTTTTCACGTTGATCTTTGAATATTAATTATAATATCAAAATATAGTACAAATTAAAAAAAAATTGTAAAAATACTTTCATTAATGTTTATAATGCTAATAAAAAAAATTATATTAAGTATAATGACGTAAAAGTTAAATTTGACCGAGAATATTAATATTAAAAAATCTAGTTATAAAAAAGCAAACAAAATAATACTGATTTTGTTGTGGGAGGGAGGTATAGAAATATAGAATGAGTTCCAGTGAATTTGTAACTGCCAGATGCTTTGGATGTATAGTTGTATTCTGGTATAATTCATTAACATTACATCAATGCAATGTTAACGGTCAACTACGATATTCCATCAGTCAACGCTCCATTTGAAAAACTCAACACAAACAGCATTATTCATTAATGAATTAATTAATTTAATTGCATTATGGAGTACTCCTATATTATAGTCATCATTATGAATACGAATATTCCACCAGTCTCTCTCTGTCTGTGCCTGTCTTCTCTACCCAAAAATGGCCGACGCGGCGGTGGCGGAGACGGCTCTGGAAATCACTCTCCGATGCGCCACCGGTTTGAAGAAAGTTAACCTCGTTTCAAAAATGGAGGTCTACGCACTTGTTTCCATCTCCACCGGAGATAATAATTCAGTCAACACATCCGTTAAAACGCCGCCCGATCGCGACGGCGGCTCCAACCCCACCTGGGATTTTCCGATCAAATTCGCCGTGGACGAGGCGGCGCTGCGGCAGGATCGACTCACGCTTGATTTCAAGCTCGTTTGCGAGCGAGCTTTGGGCGATAAGAACGTCGGCGAAGTCCACGTCTCCGTTAAAGAGCTTCTCGAATCCGGGGGCAATGGCGGAAGAAGGTTTGTCACTTACCAAGTCACCAAACCTTCCGGCAGGCCTAAAGGTCACCTCACCTTTTCTTATAAATTTTTCTCTAAGACTGCAAAATCCGATTCGTCGGCGCCGGCGGAGACTAAATCCAGTTTGTATCCGGCGATAGAAATGGATCTCAAATCGATCTATCCACCGTTGGGGAAGCTCTATGAGGAAATTCCGGCGCCGGAATCACAATCCGATTCGGTGTATCCTCCGGCGCCGGCGGAATTAATTTCCAATGGGATGTATCCATCGGCGGTGCAGATTTATGGGGAACTGAATTTCCGTTCATTGTTTCCGGCGGTGGAGCATCGGCGGATTCTGTCACAGTCAGGCGTTAGGGCGGCGGATATTGCTGGAGATGATACGCCGCCAGGGCTAGGAGGAGGAGCGCCGTACGTGTACCCTCCGCCGGCGGCCGGAGGAATAGAAGAATACCGATACGTGGTATATCCTCCTCCTCGGAATCACAGATTTGGTGTTGAATTAGTCGCCGGAGTTCATTATTATTAATAGTAACATTTGGCGTGTCTTTGTTTCCTATTTTGTTTTCTAGTTCAAGTATAAGTTTAACTTTGAATTTTAATTTAATTTGTTGTAATATATATAAATATAAGTAAATAAGTAACAGAACATAGAGGGGTTTTATTTTTATTTTTTATATAATTTTTTGAAAATAAAAATACCACGTAAATCATAAAAGTAACTTTTTTTTTTTAATGTTAATAAAAAATAAATTATACTCCTAGTTTATGCAATAATCACATATATATATATATATATATAGATTGTTATTTTGATCTGTTTAATGACAAACTATTTAGGTTTGCTTGTTTTGTAAAAAAGAAAAAAAATTACATATCTCCAAAAAAATATTAATATATTAAACATCTTATTATTTTTATATTAGTTATATAATTCTTTATATATCACCTAATAATAAAAAAAATCTTCAAATCATTTCATATTGTAAATTTAACTATATTATATATTATAAATACTCTCAAACTTATATTTATTTATTTACATCAATATTACCACATCAAAATAAATATAAGGAAAAAAAAAAAATCTTTACATATAATACAACCAACTAATCTCCCTTCAAGAAACAAAATATATTATTGTAACTGGTATATAGAATAAAGATGTGTTTAAAAAGCCAATCAATCAAACCATGTTTTTGTACATTAAAAAATAATGTTTTCCTATCTATCTTACAATACAGAACCTTTAAAAATAGTAATAACAATGTACTAGTAATAAATAAGCAAACAGCAGATATAGGAGAAGCTAAGAGAAGTAAAATCACATAGGAATTTGCAGGTAAGTAGGAGAAAGTATGGCTGCCCTTCAAATTATCTGAATCGAGTTGAGATCGAAGTTAGCGGAAGGTTCTAGTTGGTGCAGTCGAAGCCATGGCAAACCGACAGCCATATCACAAGGATGAGGAGGAGGAGGATTCCGAGCACCACCAATTTTATCTTCATATTCTGATACCACATTTTTCGCCGTATCTGTGTCCCCTTTTTCCTGAATTCTTGCGCCTTAACGGACAATGATAAAAGCATCAACTAACGAAAAACAAACAAATAAATGAAGCTGAAGAGGATATAGCCGTAGGGGTGTTATTTTAATCACTTACGGACTCACGGAGGTCTGTAGCCTTGTCATTGAGAATGGTTAAGTTTTCGCCTCTTTCTATGGTCTGGAAAGTGTGTGTGTAAGATGAAAAAATTGTAAGAAATTATAAACTCAAGAAGTCGAGTAAAGTTGTTTTTTTTTATGATAATTCATGTGCCGTACCTTGTCTATGTTCTCCAGCATAATGCTTTTGACTTCGGAGACTTGGGCCTTGACCTTAAGTAGTTTTTCGATTTCATCTGCATGATCAATTATGTACTGCATGTGTTCTTTCATCAGTGGCCTGTAATGAAATGAATTCGTTAAAGCCGTTTAAATGCCACAAAATTAGTAATGGATTTTGGTTCCCGGAAATTGAGGTACCCGAATTCTTTGTTGAGGCTCTTGGCAATAGCTGTGTCTGCTTTGCCACCACCGTATCTTTTCTTGAAATCGGCTTTGATCCGTTCCAAGAATGCGATTGAGATCTGCTTCCCCACGGATTCTTTGGCAACGACACAATAAGCTGTGGGATTCGAGAAAATGGTGTTAAATGAGGAGGCGAGAGCGACAGTAGGAAGAAACATTATGGTACTATTGCAAGATTCCTAAGAAGGGTTGGATTTAATCGATAACATATCATTATTAATCCCTGTTTGCTGACCAAATTATGTAACATACAGCTAAATCCTAGAAAGACAACTGATAGAGCATTAAACAGAAAATGGAGTAGCACTGACGGATGAAAAGAAAATCAAACGACTTATGTTCTGTTCCAACTACAACACAATTCAGTTTTTTTTAATACTCCAAAACACAACTAAACAAGGTGTGTCCAACATATACGAACCCACTGTGGATCAAAGCTCATTATGTTGTTGATGATCATAACTTGCTAGTTATTTGTTTATGGCTATACAAGCTTTCATCTCACAACACGAGCTCGGGACATCAACTTTCACAAAAGTAATTGAGCTCAGATTGGCTGCTTGATCGACTACGAACTCTAATTAAATCGAATACCTTGGAAAATGGAGTAAACAATCTCTATATCTACTCTATATTGCAATGACATCATTCAAGTACTGATGCTTCTTAAGGCTTCCAAAGTTCCAAGGGGACATTAGAAACTACCCTATCAGAAAAAATGATAAAAATCGAGGTTATAATAAAACCTATCACACCACATGACCACTGAAATCCTAATATTAAGGGTCTTAGAGTCCTTATTCCTTCAAAAAAAACATTTTTGATATGGACAGTTCAAACCTACAATTTAGCATAACACTATATCAGTCAAAACTACATATCTTCAACTACACATTTCTTATTGAAAAGTCCTAAGCAATAGCTAGAAGAGGTTATTAATTCAGAATATAGTAGCACCATAATTAAGTTCACAAGGATACAGATTTATGATCAGTTCATTTCATTGTTAAGAGCCCAAAATATGAACATTCCAACCGAGAAGAAAGCATGATTTATCCAGTTTGAATGTGAATGGGAATTCTCACTTTTCTGAGGCTAAAACAACTTTCTCACTAAAGATCCAAAACCCTAATTCTTACCCAGCCATAAGGAAGCAATAAAAAGCAAATCCAAAGCAGAGTGAAAAGGGGAAATCGAATGAATATATGGAATTGATTAAGTGAAGTGAACACTCGACTAACTGAACTGCAGGAATCGTATAAGAACAGAAGCAATAAAGGTTCGCAGATCCAATAAAAATCAACTCCAATTTCCACTCAAAATCGACATTAACGAAGATCGATAAACAACTCCAAGTATGGGAAATTGAAAAGTAGATACGATACGATACCATAGCCGTCCTCGAGCAGGAAATTGAAAATGTGGTGATCGCATTTGTAAGTGAACTTGTTGTTGGCGGAAGGAAGGCGGTGCAGGCACTGGGCGGCAATGGCGGGGAAGTTGCCGGTGAATTCGGTGTACTCGGCGAGGACTACGGTGCCACGTGCGACGAAGCTGTATATGAAGGACTCTTGGGCGGCGGCCATGGGGAATGGCCGAGGGGTGCCGTGCAGAGATGGAGAAGAAAAGCGATCCGAATCAAAAGGGGCTGTTTGGGAGCTCAGTGGGACTACTGGAGAGTGGAGCACTTTTAATCAGCAGTGGGGTGGGGTGGGGTGGGGTGGGGTAGGGTAGGGAGTGGCTGCCCTGTCTGCCCGCCGGTCCGCTGCACCACCCACCGAACCTCTTTCTCATTTTCATACTCGACCTCTTTCTCCCTCTAGTCTTTCTCTATCATTGATCTTAGCCAAAAGCCCGACAAAGATATTACTCCACTTAGACTTGTCCGAAATGGGGCCGTTTATATATGATTTGCAAAAGATATTAAGAATTAGTTGTGAATTCTAAAATATAAATTAACTTGGGATTTTATTTTTATTTTTATTTTTATTTTTTTATGCTAGAGGTGGTTGAGGCGGAGAGGTAAATTTGAAGGTTTTTAAATTTCAAGAGATACCTCCTTCGTTCTACTAACACTTATAAAAATCAATTACAATCGAAGTCCCCAACTCTCCGTCTCCTTCAACCTCATCACCCTCTTCCGTCGCAAGGAGTGCACGCCGATAGATATCGACGATTCGTTTCAGATCCCTCCCCGCCGTCGTGTAGTGTTTAGCCCCGTGCTTCGTCTGTTTCGGCATCGATCGCACGCTAGTGGAGGCGATCTGGAGAAAGCATGGTTGGTGACGATGTCTCATTGGAAGGATTGGAGCAAGAGCTCGAAGATTGCAAAGCTGACGAGGTTGGTTTGTAAGCTGTAATCTACTGCATTTTTCTATTTCATCATTTGAATGATTCATTATATTCACTTTCCTCTCTGCCTTGAAGGAACGAAATCGCGAGACTATACGAAGGATGTGGAGAACAATTTACGGCAATCTGAACTCGAATCCATTGAGGTTCTGATCCGGCACTCAGTCTCACTATCTTCCTTGAATTTCTGTTCCGTTGTAGATTTTCTTTTATGGCTATGTCATAGGTCCAGAGGAGAAATGCTTTGGAAAGTTCAATTTTGTTGCCTGTCAATTGTCCCTTATAGTGATGGTTTCTGGAACATTTAGGATCTGCTTGGACAGGAATGTGTTTCTAGTGTTTGAGCTTGGCCTACCTATCATGATATTTGCTATCTGTTATTTGATGCCAGGATTACATTAAAGAAAGTGACAATTTAGTTTCTCTTCATGATCAAATTCATGATTGTGACATCATCCTATCGCAAATGGAAAAGGTTCTCAGTGGATTTCAGGTATGGGATGCCATATTCCATTATTGTTTAGCTGTTCATAAGAAGACTTAGCTGGGTGTCATGAAATATTTCACAAACTATCAACCAGAGCTAAAGAATATAAACTATGAATCAAATGTTATAATACCCCAGTGGAGATGTGCAATCTGTGTGTGTTAAGCTGTTAAGTCACAGTTTTCTTGGCTTTAGTAAATTACTTATTGTGAGTTGCTATACTATTCTCTATGAATTTCACAACTATTTTCTTTGTATTGGTTTGGTAGGCTGAAATTGGTTCAATGCTCAGATATTAAGTTTCTTCAAGAGAAATCTATGGACATGGGGCTTAAGCTCAAGAATCGAAAGGTAAAATCCTTATCTCCTCTGAATTATGAAAGATAATGTAATTATCAGACAAATAAATATACTAGTGGTTCAGCTATCTGCTCTTTCACAGTTTGATGTGCATTGATTGTAAGTGGCTATATTTGGAAATCTAAGGACGAGGAAGTGAGATTTCACATGGACATATAGAAAAGCTATTAATGTCCCCCCTTATGATGAAAACAGTTTTCTGGTACTACTGAATGAAAATTCATTTCCCCTAAACTCCTTTGGTTTATAAAACATTTTAACTATTGATGCATGGTCATGCACTCCCAGTTTAACGAATGGTCTTGAACTAAATATTATGTTAAATACTTTAAGGATCTCTCCTTTTGCTTAATACCGAACCACGAATCTATAGTTGTTTACACATATATTGCTTGTTAGAAAGTGTTTAGAAATATCGCACCTCGTTGTTTTTGCTTGCCATTAATCATGGTAATCTTTCTTGTTGAATGTGCTACATGAATGTATAATTCTGAATAAAACACATTAAATTAAAACATTTGAAGTGTATTCCATGTTGAATGTATCTTAAATTCCATCTTATGAGGCTTCATCTTGAATGAAAATCAGTGCACTTGTCTTTTTGTGTTTTATGGTCTGTCTGCATATAAAGTGAAGCTAAAAAGTGTACAAAATATAAAAGAGCAACTCTAAATCAATCAGTTGGTGTTGTTAGGGAAACATCCATAAGCAATTGAGGACAATGACAGAAAGTAATTCTAAAGAAGGAAACTGGGATTTCTAGAAAGTTTCAAAGACCCTTAGACCGTGCTGTGCCAAATTTTGTGGTGCCGGAGCTACTATTAACCATACTTTTGTCGAAATTCATGATCCCTGTGCTTCTATCATCACGCATTTAATTATTTCAGATGTTTGCAACAACCATTTGGATTTTGGACATTTAAATCTTACGTTTATGTTATATCACTACTTCAGATACCATGATAATAAGATGCTTATTTGCTTTGTCAGGCAGCTGAATCAAAATTGACAAAATTTGTTGAGGACATCATTGTCCCACCAAGGATGATAGATGTTATCGTTGATGGAGAGGTACTAATGTCTCTTGTTTCTTCAAAATTTACCATCTCTGTAGAAGCCCTCCAAACAAACACACTATAAAATATAAGATAAGTCAAAGTCAATTCATCTAAAGAAATAAAATTTTACAAACCCTTTGAACACCCAAGTATAATAATATTCTCTCTTGATTTGTAAATTTGTTTGTTGGATGAATGAAAGTCACCAGTATGACAACGGTTACATGATAAGTAAATAGTTGTGTTACAGAAAGTATACTTTAAATACATTTTCTCTTTTGTTTGCTTGTCTCTCTTCAAATATTTTCATTTGTTATGCCTTGTGGTTAACTTTGTGGCAATTTATTTTGCAGACCTCGTTTGATGCTGAGATCAAGAAAATGAAAATAAAAAACTGCTACTTTCCCCTGTTTGTATCCTCAAATGTCCTACAGAAGGAGAAAGACCATATAGAGGGGTTTGCGCCCGAGGTAAATACTTTGATTTTGGCTCCTGTTCGTGAACTAGGACTTTTCTTATTCTGATGTATACTTTGAAGTTTGTTGAAAAAGAGTAGCATTGATGTGAAGTTTATATTTATCAAAACAATTTTAGTGAGATTTTTCATTCTCTTCTTTGACTCATGTTTATTATTTTTGTGCTTGTTTTTGCAACCACTTGACTGGCACTTCAGTTGATGATGTTGCAATCAATTAATACTAACTTTTATCATGACTTCTGGTGCTATTCAGCAGGCAACTGAAAGACATTTTATAGTCTTGTATGCTGATCTTGTGGGCTTGACAGGCATGTCATCAATGTCTAACTGTTAGTTCTTCCTTTCAAGGTTGCATGGGTAACAAATCTGGAGAATATGACATGGAGAATCCTATTGCAATCCGTCCAACTAGTGAAACTGTTATGTATCCATATTTTTCCAAATGGATTAGGGGGCACCCAGACTTGCCTCTGAGGCTTAATCAGTGGTGTAATGTTGTGAGATGGGAGTTCAGCAACCCCACCCCATTTATCAGGTACTTAATAGTCTAAAGTCATCTTGAAAAGTTCTTTGCTCTTAATTTCTGGACTCTATATAATGCTTCTCCAGGTTGGTCAAGCAGATACATATATATAAAATATTCATGAAATTATTCTTAATGGTTCATCTTTTCGAAATGGGTATTTGGTGGAAAGAAAGAAAGTCTACTGAGAGCCTTGTTCTACTTTGTAGTTGATGTCTAGTGATTATGCAGGAGTCGTGAATTTCTTTGGCAAGAAGGACATACTGCTTTTGCAACCAAGGAAGAGGCAGACATTGAGGTATATTCTTGCTAGCCTATTTATACCCGTTGTATACATGATCATGCCTTTCTTTCTTTCTTTCTTTCCTTTTTTTTGGGTTGTGTATGTATGTTTGAAAGCATTGCCATAGTACTCAGAATCTGCAATTCAGGATTAAGTTATGAAGCTTTCTACTGTTTTTATATATGACTGCACTGTTACATCTAGAAATATTTCACTAACAAAGGTGGTGTAGTTCATTGTCGTACTAACAATCTTTTTGTCCAATTCTTTTCAGGTCCGTGACATTTTGGAACTCTATAGACGCATATATGAAGAGTTCTTGGCTGTTCCAGTTATTAAGGGGAAAAAAAGTGAGCATGAGAAGTTTGCTGGGGGACTCTATACAACAACCGTTGAGGTTACAATACTATTAGATTATACAATATTACTCTTCTGGGACAGTCTGTGCAAACTATCCCTGAAGGGATCCTTTCTTTGTATATAAAATTGCTATATGGCAGGCTTGTTCCAAACACCGGGCGTGGTGTGCAAGGTGCAACTTCACATTGTTTGGGTCAGAATTTTGCTAAAATGTTTGAGATAAATTTTGAGAATAAGAAAGGAGAAAGAGCTATGGTCTGACAGAATTCATGGGCGTATACGGTGATTACTGTCTTTATTGTTATTACTCTTTCTAGGTGCTCAGATATCCATGCAAAGTAATGTCGTGTGGTTGAAATCAAATACTTTCTGTTTCACCGTTCTCTGATTCAGATTTACTTTGTGTTCCAAAATATGAATTTTACCTGTCCATTTACTCTCCCCAAAACATGGATCCTATGTTTCTTTGGAAAAGGTACTGAAAGGTTAGAAATATTGACCTGGTTTTCTGTGGATATTTATTTAATTATGCATCTGCTTTCACTTTTAAGTTAAAATTTATGTGATGGAATAGATATTGAAATCTGGGTTCATGTTGTGATGAATGTCGTGGCCTGCTTGCTCTTTTCTGGTCGCATTATTGATAATATTACTTTAAACAATAATACCAATGTTGTGCTTCCTCAAAATTTTTAACTGTAACTTTCTCAACACATCCACTATTTTTTTGTGTTATATTATATATTCCTCTTCTCCATTAACTTTTGTTTTATTTGGATTTTCATTACCCGTTTGTGATAATATCTTATGCATGTCCTAGTTCGAGTACTATTAAATAATGGAATTTGTGGAGTGTTATGTAGAATGAATGGAGAAATTTATAAATGACACATATTTTATGTATGAGGTAATACCCTACCCTAATTTATATATGTTTTTTCTTGTTATCTACAGCCGAACCCGTTTTTTTACAGAGCGGTTGACAACTTTAGAAATCTGGCTTGATTATGGATCTGAACATAGAAGCTATCAGAACAGTTGCCAATTGTACTTGAGATAGCAACATTCTAGTCAAATTTTATTTAAAACGTTTAAAATAGTTGTCATTACGTGCTTAATAATTTTCTCACGGACATTTGTTTCTTCCCCTGAATTACGTTGGCACGTTAAAGATGGTATGAACATATTGTTTACGAGCTGGTACTAAGTAGTTTTAGTTTAGAGAATTTGATAAATTGTATTTCGTAATAATAATGCTTTGAACAATTTTATAATGACAGTTATACGAAATACCAGTGTAACGTGATTTGTTTTTTTTTTTTGTTTTTTTTAAATCTCTTACTTCTAGGAGGTATATCTAAAAGCATTGTGAAAGGATTTTAGCATAAAGGTGGATTTAAAGGAAAATGCTTCAGTATATCGATGGATTCAAATTTTAAGGTATCTTGCTTCCATTATTTGAGAAAGTTGACATCATATTTGACATCAAATTTCATTATGCTATTACTCCCTCCGCAACGCCAAAAATTAGTGCATTTTTTGCGAAGGAGGGAGTAATATTTTTTGGGCTGGCTCTGGCCGTTTTAAAACTCAAGCCCGATAGGTCTAACCTGATTTTGGATTGGGCTTGAAAATCGAAACCCAGGCATGGCCCGGTTTCAAATTATACCGGGCGCCAGCCCACTCTCTCGCGTGTGTATCTAAAAATATTTAAAATAGATATTAGAATATATGCATAGGAAACAACAAAATAATATTAAAATCACTTACTTTGAGATTGAAGTCGAGATCGAAGGATCTTTTCGCATCCTTTTGTCAACATATGCGTTACCTACAAATTAAATACACTAAACAAAAAGTTAGTATGAAATATAGAGATAAAAATAATACATTTAAGCCCCGATACGTAAACATGATTTTATTATTACATAAAAGATGCTAAAATAAATGCAATGCATAAATGTAAAAGAAAAAAAAAGACAGAATACTACTTGTTATAGATTCGGTCTTGCTGCCACTCTTTAGCATATGGATCTAAAAATATTTAAAATAGATATTAAAATATATGCATAGGAAACAACAAAACAATATCAAAATCATTTACCTTGGGTTTGAAGTTGAAATCGAAGGATCTTTCCGGATCCTCTAGTCTCCACATATGCTTTACCTACAAATTAAATACACTAAACAAAATGTTTGTATGAAATTTAGAAAGAAAAATTATTGCATGCAAGTCCCGAGACGTAAATATGGTTCTATTACTAATATAAGATGCTAAAATAAATACAATACATAAATGTAAAAGAAAAATGTCGAAATACTCCCTATTATAGCTTCGGTCGTCCAGCCATTCTCTCGCGTGTGCATCTAAAAATATTTAAAATATATATTAGAATATGTGCATAGGAAACAACAAAATAATATTAAAATAACTTTCCTTGGGTTGGAAGTCGAGATCGTAGGATCGTTTTGTATCCTTTAGTCTACACATATGCTTTACCTACAGATTCAATACACTAAACAAAAATTTAGTATGAACTTTAGATAGAAAATTAATGCAGGTAAGTTCCGTGACATAAATATGACTATATTACTATATGCAAGATGCTAAAATAAATGAATGCATAAATGTAAAAGAAAAAAGTCAAAAATATTTCATAATAAAGATGGTATGAACAAATTATTTGTGAGTTGGTACTAAGTAGTCTTAGTTTAGAGAATTTGATAAGTTGTATTTTGTGATAATAATGCTTTGAGAATTTCATAATAACAGTTATAGGAAAGACCAATGTAAGCATGATTTTTAATTTTTTTACTTAATCTATTACTTCTAGGAGTTATATGTGGAAGCTTGGGAAATGGTTTCTCTAGTGCAACACCATTGCAATTCGATACAAAGGTATTATTAGAAAAGGTTTCAACATATCAACGGATTTAAAGAAAAAAGCTTCAGCATAAGGTGTGTTGCTTCCATAATTTGAGAAAGTTGACCTCATATTTAGCAAAAAAAAAAATGTGTCAATTTTAGGCTGATGTTACTCATTCCGACACACAAAAAATTAGTGCATTTTTTGCGAGAAAGAAAGAGTAATATTTTTTTGGTTTGTCTCGGGTTGTTTTAAAATTGAAGCCCGATAGGCCCGGCCTGATTCTGGATTGGGCTTGAAAACCCAAACCAACGCATGGCCCGGTTTCTAAGTATACCGGGCCAGACCAGCCCACAATTTTAATATTAAGTTTTAATTAAATTTTGTGTTTTTTAATTAGAAGATAAGTTATATTAGTCTAAGTTGATATAATTAGGAAAAAATATGTTTATTGATAATTAAGAATTTAAAAAAAAAAATAATTCATGTAAGTCCCGCGACGTAAAAATAAATCTAACTCTATATGCAAGATGCTAAAATAAATACAATGCATAAATGTAAAAGGATATGGACAAATTACTCCCTCTTATGTATTCGGTCGTCTGATCATCCGGCCGCTCCCTCTCGTATGCATCTAAAAAGATTTAAAATAAATAATAGTATATATGTATAGGAAACAACAAAATAATATTAAAATCACTTACCTTGGATTTGAAATCGAGATCGAAGGATCTTTGCGGATCCCCTCGTCTCCACAAAAGCTTTACCTACAAATTAAAAACACTTAAAAATAAGTTAGTATAAAATATAGAAACAAAACCAATGCATGCATGTCCCGGGACGTAAAAATAAATCTAACTCTATATGCAAGATGCTAAAATAAATACAATGCATAAATATAAAAGGATAGGGACGAATTACTCCCTCTTATGTAATCGGTCGTCCGATCTTCCGGCCGCTCCCTCTCGTATGCATCTAAAAAGTTTTAAAATAAATATTAGTATACATGTATAGGAAACAACAAAATAATATAAAAATCACTTACCTTGGATTTGAAATCGAGATCGAAGGATCTTTGCGGATCCCCTCATCTCCACATAAGCTTTACCTACAAATTAAAAACACTTAAAAATAAGTTAATATAAAATATAGAAACAAAATTAATGCATGTATGTCCCGGGACGTAACAAAAAATCTAACTCTATATGCTAGATGCTAAAATAAATACAATGCATAAATGTAAAATGATAGGGACGAATTACTCCCTCTTATGTACTCGGTCGTCCGATCATCCGGCCGCTCCCTCTCCTATGCATCTAAAAAAATTTAAAATAGATATTAGTATATATGTATAGGAAACAACAAAATAATATTAAAATCACTTACTTTGGATTTGAAATCGAGATCGAAGGATCTTTGCGGATCCCCTCGTCTCCACATAAGCTTTACCTACAAATTAAAAACACTTAAAAATAAGTTAGTATAAAATATAGAAACAAAACTAATGCATGAATGTCTCGGGACGTAACAATAAATCTAACTCTATATGCTAGATGCTAAAATAAATACAATGCATAAATGTAAAAGGATAGGGACGAATTACTCCATCTTATGTATTCGGTCGTCCGATTATCCGGCCGCTCCCTCTCATATGATTCTAAAAAGATTTAAAATAAATACTAGTATACATTTATAGGAAACAATAAAATAATATTAAAATCACTTACCTTGGGTTTGAAATCGAGATCGAAGGATCTTTGCGGATCCCCTCGTCTCCACATAAGCTTTACCTACAAATTGAAAACACCTAAAAATAAGTTAGTATAAAATATAGAAAAAAAACTAATGTATGCATGTCCCGGGACGTAAAATAAATTTAACTTTATATGCAAGATGCTAAAATAAATACAATGCATAAATGTAAAAGGATAGGGACGAATTACTCTCTCTTATGTATTCGGTCGTCCGATAATCCGGCCGCTCCCTCTCGTATGCATCTAAAAAGATTTAAAATAGATATTACTATATATGTATAGGAAACAACAAAATAATATTAAAATCACTAACCTTGGATTTGAAATCGAGATCGAAGGATCTTTGCGGATCCCCTCGCCTCCACATAAGCTTTACCTACAAATTAAAAACACTTAAAAATAAGTTAGTATAAAATATAGAAACACAATTAATGCATGCATGTCCCAGGACGCAAAAATAAATCTAACTCTATATGCTAGATGCTAAAATAAATACAATGCATAAATGTAAAAGGATGCGGACGAATTACTCCCTCTTATGGACTCGGTCGTCCGATCATCCGGCCGCTCCCTCTCCTATGCATCTAAAAAGATTTAAAATAGATATTAGTATATAAGTATAGGAAACAACAAAATAATATTAAAATCACTTACCTTGGATTTGAAATCGAGATCGATGGATCTTTGCGGATCCCCTCGTCTCCACATAAGCTTTACCTACAAATTGAAAACACCTAAAAATAAGTTAGTATAAAATATAGAAACAAAACTAATGCATGCATGTCCCGGGACGTAAAAATAAATTTAACCTTATATGCAAGATGCTAAAATAAATACAATGCATAAATGTAAAAGGATAGGGACGAATTACTCCCTCTTATGTATTCGGTCGTCCGATCATCCGGCCGCTCCCTCTCGTATGCATCTAAAAAGATTTAAAATAAATAATAGTATATATGTATAGGAAACAACAAAATAATATTAAAATCACTTACCTTGGATTTGAAATCGAGATCGAAGGATCTTTGCGGATCCCCTCGTCTCCACAAAAGCTTTACCTACAAATTGAAAACACTTAAAAATAAGTTAGTATAAAATATAGAAACAAAACCAATGCATGCATGTCCCGGGACGTAAAAATAAATCTAACTCTATATGCAAGATGCTCAAATAAATACAATGCATAAATATAAAAGGGCATGGACGAATTACTCCATGTTATGTAATCGGTCATCCGATCTTCCGGCCGCTCCCTCTCGTATGCATCTAAAAAGTTTTAAAATAAATATTAGTATACATGTATAGGAAACAACAAAATAATATAAAAATCACTTACCTTGGATTTGAAATCGAGATCGAAGGATTTTTGCGGATCCCCTAATCTCCACATAAGCTTTACCTACAAATTAAAAACACTTAAAAATAAGTTAATATAAAATATAGAAACAAAATTAATGCATGTATGTCCCGGGACGTAAAAATAAATCTAACTCTATACGGTAGATGCTAGATGCTAAAATAAATACAATGCATAAATGTAAAATGATAGGGACGAATTACTCCCTCTTATGTATTCGGTCGCCGATCATCCGGCCGCTCCCTCTTGTATGCATCTAAAAAGATTTAAAATAGATATTAGTATATATGTATAGGAACAACAAAATAATATTAAAATCACTTACCTTGGGTTTGAAATCGAGATCGAAGGATCATTGCGGATCCCCTCGTCTCCACATAAGCTTTACCTACAAATTGAAAACATTTAAAAATAAGTTAGTATAAAATATAGAAACAAAACTAATGCATGCATGTCCCGGGACGCAAAAATAAATCTAACTCTATGTGCAAGATGCTAAAATAAATACAATGCATAAATGTAAAAGAATGGGGACGAATTACTCCCTCTTATGTATTCGGTCGTCCGATCATCCGGCCGCTCCCTCTTGTATGCATGTAAAAAGATTTAAAATAGATATTAGTATATATGTATAGGAAACAACAAAATAATATTAAAATCACTTACCTTGGATTTTAAATCGAGATCGAAGGATCTTTGCGGATCCCCTCGTCTCCACATAAGCTTTACCTGCAAATTGAAAACACTTAAAAATAAGTTAGTATAAAATATAGAAACAAAACTAATGCATGCTTGTCCCGGGACGGACGTAAAAATAAATCTAACCCTTTATTCAATGTGATAAAATAAATGCAATTCATAAATGTAAAAGAAAAAGAAATAAGTACTCCCGATTATGTTCGGTTGTTCGATCATGCGGCCGCTCCCTCTCGTATGCATCTAAAAAGATTTAAAATAAATATTAGTATACATGTATAGGAAACAATAAAATAATATTAAAATCACTTACCTTGGGTTTGAAATCGATATCGAAGGATCTTTGTGGATCCCCTCGTCTCCACATAAGCTTTACCTACAAATTAAAAACACTTAAAAATAAGTTAGTATAAAATATAGAAACAAAACTAATGCATGCATGTCCCGGGACGTAACAATAAATCTAACTCTATATGCTAGATGCTAAAATAAATACAATGCATAAATGTAAAAGGATAGGGACGAATTATTCCCTCTTATGTATTCAGTCGTCCGATCATCCGGCCACTCCCTCTTGTATGCATCTAAAAATATTTAAAATAAATTTTAGTATACATGTATAGGAAACAATAAAATAATATTAAAATCACTTACCTTGGGTTTGAAATCGAGATCGAATGATCTTTGCGGATCCCCTCGTCTCTACATAAGCTTTACCTACAAATTAAAAACACTTAAAAATAAGTTAGTATAAAATATAGAAACAAAACTAATGCATGAATGTCCCGGGACGTAACAATAAATCTAACTCTATATGCTAGATGCTAAAATAAATACAATGCATAAATGTAAAAGGATAGGGACGAATTACTCCCTCTTATGTATTCGGTCGCCGATCATCCGGCCGCTCCCTCTCGTATGCATCTAAAAAGATTTAAAATAAATATTAGTATACATGTGTAGGAAACAATAAAATAATATTAAAAAATCACTTAACTTGGGTTTGAAATCGAGATCGAAGGATCTTTGCGGATCCCATCGTCTCCACATAAACTTTACCTACAAATTAAAAACACTTAAAAATAAGTTAGTATAAAATATAGAAACAAAACTAATGCATGCATGTCCCGGGACGTAACAATAAATCTAACTCTATATGCTAGATGCTAAAATAAATACAATGCATAAATGTAAAAGTATAGGGACGAATTACTCCCTCTTATGTATTCGGTCGTCCGATCATCCGGCCGCTCCCTCTCGTAAGCATCTAAAAAGATTTAAAATAAATATTAGTATGTATATGCATAGGAAGGAAAAGACAAAATAATATTAAAATCACTTACCCTTGTTTGAAATCGAGATTGACGGATCTTTGCACTTCCTCTAATCTCCCGATAAGCTTTACCTACAAACTAAAAAACACTAAAAAATGTGTTAGTATAAAATATAGAAACAAAATTAATGCATGCATGTCCCGGGACGGACGTAAAAATAAATATAACCCTATATGCAATGTGATAAAATAAATGCAATTCATAAATGTAAAAGAAAAAGAAAGTACTCCCGATTATGTTCGGTTGTTCGATCATGCGGCCGCTCCCTCTCGTATGCATCTAAAAAGATTTAAAATAAATATTAGTATACATGTATAGGAAACAATAAAATAATATTAAAATCACTTACCTTGGGTTTGAAATCGAGATCAAAGGATCTTTGCGGATCCCCTCGTCTCCACATAAACTTTACCTACAAATTAAAAACACTTAAAAATAAGTTAGTATAAAATATAGAAACAAAACTAATGCATGCATGTCCCGGGACGTAACAATAAATCTAACTCTATATGCTAGATGCTAAAATAAATACAATGCATAAATGTAAAAGGATAGGGACGAATTACTCCCTCTTATGTATTCGGTCGTCCGATCATCCGGCCGCTCCCTCTCGTAAGCATCTAAAAAGATTTAAAATAAATATTAGTATGTATATGCATAGGAAGGAAAAGACAAAATAATATTAAAATCACTTACCTTTGTTTGAAATCGAGATCGACGGATCTTTGCGCTTCCTCTAATCTCCCGATAAGCTTTACCTACAAACTAAAAAACACTAAAAAATGTGTTAGTATAAAATATAGAAACAAAATTAATGCATACATGTCCCGGGACGGACGTAAAAATAAATCTAACCCTATATGCAATGTGATAAAATAAATGCAATTCATAAATGTAAAAGAAAAAGAAAGAAGTACTCCCGATTATGTTCGGTTGTCCGATCATGCGGCCGCTCCCTCTCGTATGCATCTAAAAAGATTTAAAATAGATATTAGTATGTATATGCATAGGAAGGAAAAGACAAAATAATATTAAAATCACTTACCTTGGTTTGAAATTGAGATCGACGGATCTTTGCGTTTCCTCTAATCTCCCGATAAGCTTTACTTACAAAGTGAAAAATACTAAAAAATGTGTTAGTATAAAATATAGAAACAAAATTAATGCATGCATGTCCCGGGACGTAAAAATAATTCTAACCCTGTATGCAATGTGATAAAATAAATGCAATGCATAAATGTAAAAGAAAAAGAAAGAACTACTTCCTATTATGTTCGGTAGTCCGATCATGCGGCCGCTCCGTTCCAAATCAGAATCTCTAGTCGAGGAGGAAATGCCATCGCCATCGCCATCGGTGCTGCTGTCCGTTAGGATCATCCCACCATTTTTATTGACGTGTTTCAGCAGCTTCTTGGACAGTCTCTTCTTTGGGAAGACATGTACATATGGGGTAGAAAGGTCTCTTGTATCTCCTACAAAATAAGCACACAACATCATCGATCCAGAATAACTAACGAATCACATGCTTAAGTGAAGCACCAAATACTAGTCAAATCCAAAACACACATTATTAGGTATACGGAAAAGTTTCAAGATTGGATTCTAAAATTTTTCAAGAAAAGTGCATACTATAATTTCTTGAATGATTAGCACAAGACAAAAAAAAATCCTCAAAACATCAGCATCACTACAGTTTGAGAAAATCATGTGTTCTAACATGTGTTCTAACTGCTAGCCTGTGAGTGCCAACTCAATCAATTCGATTCAACCATAATCATACACAGCAAACACCAGTCGAAAACAACACTCAGATGCTTGAGCATCACCCAAGACTTAAAAAGAAACATATAGAAATAACCATACCATACCTGACATCCCTTCTTGCCCCTGATCCCTCGCCGGACAGCATAAGCCTCTTCGAAACCATTTTTTACCAACAGCTCAGCATAAGCCTCTTCAAGCCCCTGCCCCTACCCTGCTCGTACCCCATTGCAAGTGTCAGCTTGATCCCCGAAATTCTCCAGAACCCTCTTCACAAAACCTTCTTCATCCCCTTCTCGGAATTCCCCCTGCCTCTGCCGCTGGCCCTGCCCCTGCCCTGCTCGTACCCCATTGCATTTGCAATTGCATTGCAGCCCCAAAAACTTATAATAATGTATACAAAATCAAAATTGAGAATATTTATAATGTATCTTTAACGGCTACTTACATAATATAAAATTTACCATATATAATTTCACATGTGTATATTAAAATTAAAACAATTTCTTTTTTTAATATTATGTGTATATTAAATTTAAAAAATCAAAATCAAAATCATTATGCTCAACGGCTACTTACCTAATATAAAACTTACCATATATAATTTCACATGTGTATATTAAAATTAAAATAATTTTTTTTTAATATTATGTGTATATTAAATTTAAAAAATCAAAATCAAAATCATTATGCTTAACGACTACTTACCTAATATAAAACTTACCATATATAATTTCACATGTGTATATTAAAATTAAAATAATTTCTTTTTTTTAATATTATGTGTATATTAAATTTAAAAAATCAAAATCAAAATTATTATGCTTAACGGCTACTTACCTAATATAAAACTTACCATATATAATTTCACATGTGTATATTAAAATTAAAATAATTTCTTTTTTTAATATTATGTGTATATTAAATTTAAAAAATCAAAATCAAAATCATTATGATTAAAATTAAAATAATTTCTTTTTTAAATATTATGTATATATTAAAATTAAAATCAAAATCAAAATCATTATGCTTAACGGCTACTTACCTAATATAAAACTTACCATATATAATTTCACATGTGTATATTAAAATTAAAATAATTTCTTTTTTTAATATTATGTGTATATTAAATTTAAAAAATCAAAATCAAAATCATTATGATTAAAATTAAAATAATTTCTTTTTTAAATATTATGTGTATATTAAAATTAAAATCAAAATCAAAATCATTATGCTTAACGGCTCCTTACCTAATTTAAAAACTTACCAAAAATATATTACCCTCCTATCTAATCTAATAAAAATTAAAATAATTTCTGTTTTTAATATTATATGTATATATTTTTATATTTAAATTATATTTTATTGCTTCTATAAAAATATAATATTTTATTTGAATATACTACTACAATTACATATATTTATTTATAATCATTAATTTTATTATATTACTAATGATATTTTAAATAAATTGATAATTTAAAATTTATTTTACTAGTGTATTAATTTTGTATTTTTAGTTTAAAGTAGTGTAAAAAAAAAAAATATCCCTTCCGTCCCAACTAATTTGTCTATTTTAGCTGGGGCACGAAGTTTTAGTTATGATGTAATTAGTAAGTAATTAAGAAATATATTAGTAAAAATAATTATGGTATAATAAAAATAATTATAGATTACAGTGACTTAATAGTTAATTAAAACAAAAAAATTATAAATTATTAATTTTAAAATATGATTAAAGTGTATAATTATATTTCCAAAAAATAAAAAAAGATAATTTATATAGGACGGATGGATATAGAAAAAATGGATAAATTAAGTGGGACGGATGGAGTAATATTTTATGTTAAACTATTATATTTTTTAGTGTATAAATTATATATTATATATTTTGTACAAAACTATATATATATTATATTTTTTTAATATAAATTGAAAACCGTATTAAAAATTAAGTGGCAATGGATTGGAGATCAACCTGGGTCACCTGCATGCCAACAGAACCAATAGAATAAAGCTTTGCAAATACGAAAGAGAAATGTTTTTCTAATTACAATCACCATTACCATTGTATTTATTTATTAGATTTATTCTTATATGTGTAGACCCAGATAGAGTGTCTTCCTTCTCGCCGAACTCTAATTTACTCGGTGTCACGGTGACTTCCACGCTGTCCGTTGCGTGCACTGTCACCTCATACACGGCATTCGCCTCCTTCCTGACATTTCTTACGCTTCGTTTATACTTTACAACGCTTTTAAAGCCGGAGAAGGCAACCAAGAACGACGGGTATCGATGTCGTAGATCAGGCCGGGATTCGTTGCTCGGTTTGGATCGACGTGGCCCAAGAACGGATTGGACACGTCCCTGGTGACGAGGTCCGTTAAATTATTCCCGTTGTTATCGACGTTGTACGCCGTGGTCATCAATGCTGACTTGATCGGCCGCCGGTGACCACTCAGGGTGGGCCTGTTTCAGCAGCGCCGCCAAGCCGCTGACGTGAGGGCACGACATCGACCTGCCGGAGATGATGTTGAATTAACATAAAATTATTAGAAAAATAAACACTTAATTATCAGAAAAAATTGGGAATAAAATTTGGTAGGTTTCGGAACAACTAATTAAGTACGTCATTTATTAATGCAATTATTATAATGGTCTGCTATTGGTAGTAGCATCAATTGTAGTAGCCTTTGAATACTAATATATATGTTTACATTTATATTTATTGAATTTTTGGTAAATATTTACATCAAATCAAATAATTATTCTAATTAATTTTTTTTTATCTAATTGCATAATTTACAATCAATATAATAATATTTTTTTAAAATAAAACATTAAATTTAAATAAAATAAAAAAATATTTCAACTTTTATTTCAATATTTCATCAAATAAAAATAGTTAAACTAACATTTTATTACATATATTATATTAACCAATCACACTACTTAACTATATAAACCATTTTTTCTTAAACTCCGCGCGAAAAGGAAATGCGACTAATTTCGCAGGATGAAGGGAGTATGAGAATAAAAATTAATTAAAAATTAAAATAAGTATCTTTGTTGTAGGTATAAAATAAAATAGAATATCATCAACATTGATGTGGTGTAGAGAGAAAGTGAAGTGGATGGTGAAAAAAAAAAAAATAGAGATGCCAAAAAAATGTGTATCTTTATTGCTAATGGTCTAAAAGCATACTCTTAAGAGAATGAGTTCTTGAAGAAGAATCGAAGCTGAAGGGAATTCCTGCAGAGGGTGCTCCAAAGTTTTTTCTTAGATTTTACAAAATTTTATACCATATAAAGAGAGGAGAGAATCAATTCATTACAGTAAATTCTAGGATATTTTAGCAAAAATTAATAGTATGGTACCAAAACTCGTATAATTTTTGATCTTGTAAACTTATAATTTTGTAACGATGGATTGTAAATGATTGTATTGCTTGCGATATTCGAAATTCAATTTTATATTTCGGTTTTATTTCCTTTAGCTTTATAGCTATTAATATAGTTTCATAAATATTTAGAGTTTGTTCTATAATAATTTTAAACTAAAATAACACTAATTATTTTATATAATTTTTAATAAAAATTTACTATTTATTTTAAAAAATATGTCATATCAAAATAATATTTAAACAATAATTAAAATCAAATACATTTTATTTCAAATCAATTTTAATAAACAATCAAATAAATTCTTGTTTAATTTAATACATATAATACTAATATTTTTAAAACTCCTGCAAAAATCAAACGGATAGATAGATATGAGAGTGGAGTATCTAATTAGAGTGTGTTCGTTTATGAGTTTTTTCAAAAATTTATTATTCATCAATTTTATTTTTTAAAAAAAATATCAAATCAAATACGTATTTTTTATTTTTTATATTATGATAAAAATTATTTTTATATTCAAAATATCACATCGGACACTTAGTTATACAATATTATTCAACTATTATTATTCAAAACTTCTACTATTAAAATCTCAACTCAAAATTCAAACTTCCAAACAAACACACCCTCAAACAAAAATACAAAAAAAAAAAAAAAACACCACAAAACACAAAACAAACATACCTTGAGTATTATAAAAAGTTTTATTAAAAATTGATAAAATATGATAAAATAAATAAGTAAAAATAGCAAAAAATTAATTAATGTTTATTAAAATATGAATAATAAAATTTTAAATAAATAAAACTATTTATTATGAAGAGATTAGATATAAATTTAAATTAATATGGTAACGACAAACACATCCTTGAACTTACTGTGATCATATATGGCAATAACTGACGGACACAGGAAACATGAGACACTTTTATGGTGCATTATTTTTACTTATTTATTTATTTATTTATTATTATTATTATTATTATTAAGATTTGTTTTGCTTGTTTTGAATTTAAAATTATCATTATCTATTTTATATGATTTTGAATAAAAATCTACTTTATCCCATAAAAAAGAGTATTATTTATTTTGTATACATAAGTTTTTAAGATTAGTATTATATTAATTATAGTAAAAAAATAAAAATATTATTTTAATTATAAGAATAATTAAAAATAGCGAAAATATAATTTTATTTTTTTATTTTAATAAAAAATAATTATGTAATAATAAAATTGAGATATTGTAAAAAAATTATTTTTGAAATAGTTATTTTATACCAAATAAAAATATTTATATTTTTTTAGTAGATAGAAAAAAAAAATTATTTTGGGAGTTGCAGCGGTTGTGCGCTTTTGGTCCGGGTTGTACGCATTAAACTTACTTATGTTTGGTTGGATTTTTTATTCAAAATTTAAATAGTTAAAATTTTGAAATAGTAAAATATAATATAAATAAATATTGATATGATATTTTAAAAATAAAATATATTTTTAATATATTATAAAAACAAATGATAAGTATGTTTGTTTATATTTTGAAGGAAAAAAAAAAGGAGTAATAAAAATTTTCAAAAATTTCTTTAAAAAAAAAAAAAAAAAAAAAAAACTTTGTTATTGATTATACTTGACTGCAACCAAACACGCCCCAAAACCTATTTATCTATTTAAATGAGTAATTTATTTCCTCGTCAGTGTTGGTAGGATTACATCAAATGAGCTTTGAAAAGCAGTGTCAAGAATCTACTAAAAACCAAAATTAATACAGACAATGCATGTTGTCCTTTTCTTCTATTCTTTTATTTTTATATTGATAATAGTATTGTTTTCTTTTCTTAAAAAATTAAAAGATTTATATATTTTTAAAATTTACATAGAGGGTACTTTTATTTTTTTATTATTTATTTATTTCTTTAATTGTTTTTCTAGGTGAAACAAAAAATAAATGTAAAGTTTTATACAAAAAATAAACATAATTTTAGAATAACGAGCAATAAAAGATTTTAAAACTTATAAGGATCCAAGTAATTTTTCAATATTTATAAAATAGTTTATAAAAATAATAAAATCTTAATAAAATTATATCACATAAAATCAAATTTAAATTAAGACAAATAAAAATTGTAGGACAGATATTTTCCCAATTAAACAAATTAGTTATAAGTTTATGGCGTTCAAAATCCAATATTTTGGTTTGGGGTGTTTTCTTTTTTTTTTTTAACATTTTTTTTAAAAAAAATTAGTTTACTATATAAATTTATAATACCCTCCTTCTCATTTCGTCCAACTCAAAGTACATTTTATTTTTATTGACATTTTCGTCTCTCTCACTTAAAAGTATCAGTTTTTTATTTAAAAAATAATTATTATATACTAATGTCAAAATAGGTTAATTGTTACTTAAATTACAAATATACTACCATCTCTGTTCGGCTCTAAAACTCTCATTTACTTTTTTTTTTCACGTAAAGTTGTTATTTGAATATTAATTATTATATCAAAACGTAGTACAAATTATGCAAAAAACTTCAATATGTGTCTAATAATACGATATTTTGGTGGTTTCAATATGACATTCATCACTTTATCTCCCGTGAGAGCATCCGTTATAGTCATTACCTTTACCTCATTATTTTTTTTTTAATTTTCAAATTATTTCATTTATGATATATCTTTGTTTGATTTTTAAATTTTATTTTTCAATATATTGAGGTAATTGATAACGAGAATGAATAGTTTATTATGTTCCTTTGATATATAATATTCTTTTATATGAATTCAAAATATCATTTAATTTATTTTATAATAACCGAATAATACTATAAAATATAATGGTGGGATCCACAAATTATTTATATACAGCAAAAAGGGGAAATTTGAAATAATTCCACGTTATTTCATTCTAAATCTCACACCAATATATATATATATATATATAATTTGTTTGTGTGATGAATGAATCAATGATTAATCTTGTTATTGGATATGGAATTTGGGGTTTAAGAATGATTGAGAATAGATTGTTAATGAAAAATACACGGAACATTGGCCGCTGGAAATTTTATTTTATAAATTATTTAAGGCTCATTTCATATAATTAATTTTTATTTATTTAATCCTATTTGTTTCTTTATAAAAAAGTATTACATTAATTTTTTTTTCATAAAATATTAAATTAAATACATTTGTTTTTTGAAAAAAAAAAAATCAATTTTGGTCTCAATAAAACCAAAATTTATCAATTTTGGTCATGATATAAGAAACGCATCAATCTTAGTCAAATTATAAATAATTTCAATCAATTTTGGTCTCATTATAAAAAATTTCAATCAATTTTGGTTCCACCGTTAAAAATCTAACGGAAATTGCTTACATAGACGTAACAGAGTTGATGTGGCAGCTGACCTGGAAACTACAGTCATAGTTGAATTTTACGTAAAATCCTTAAAACTCACTGTTGAAATTGCTTAAAATTTCTATATTTTCATAGTTGCATCAAATTTGTTCCTAGTTTATATAAATTGTGCGTGTAATTCTTCAATTGTCTTTATATAATGGTGTTTTTTTTTTAGCCGCGGTCAAATTGCAAATAAATACTAAATTTTCTATTTCTAAATTGGATATTTAGTAGGAAGAAATAGAAACAGGTAAATGAAAATGTAAAAATAAAGGCAGATAAATGAAAATTGATGGATGGACAGACGTAGCTAAATTAGTCTTGAGCCTTATCAAATAAGAAGATAACTCAAAATTGATTAATCCAACAAAGACACGGGAAATTGATAGAGTTGCTGGTCCCCAATATGATGAGATGACATATTTTGGTTGTAACAAATTTAGTGGAGGCATGGATAAATAGTGAAACAAAAAGATTCTATTATTGATTGAATTTGTTAGATGATTATATATGCGAGTGAGAAAATATAATAAGAGTTAAATATTCTAGTTGTGTTGATAGAGAAAAAAAAAGAGATTATTGAACATTGAGTGAGTGAAAATATGAGATAACTTTTAGGTTGAGGGAAACAATCAAGAAATGTGTGTTGATTTCTTGAAGTGTGTACTTACATTATATCAAAATATTATTGTGCTTCAATGGTTTTTTCAGTGAATCTTATATAGGTTGGAACCCTAAATGGCTAGTTACAGTCGAATTGGATTATCAATTATTTTGTAATTTTCGTCCTTGTGATCACCAATATGTATTCGCTTTCAGATTGTTGACTGTGTCCAACGAACAACCAATTAACTTGTATTGTGAGAATTTACAATTCTTTTGTCTTGGAGTTGTTCTGCTGTAGTGATTTAATCCAATGTAATATAAATTTGAAGTCAACAACTTTAAATTACAAATATATTTACATTTATATTAATTTCTAACCAACAGTAGATTTTTTAAAAACCAACTATGTATAAATATATTTAGTATTCTAAATATCCCTTCATTTTAGTAAATAATTAATAAATAATTAAAAAATATATTGGTAAAAATAATTATTTTGTAATATAAAATTAAGATAATTAAATAGTTTAATTAAAATTAAAATATATAATTTTTATTTTTAAAAAATAAATAAATTATGTGAAATGAACGAAACAAAAGATATGTGAAATAAAGTAAAAAAATATTTTATATGAAATGAATAGAGTATTTAATATTGATAATTGATATGAAAATAAAATTTTATTTAATATATTTGGTCAGAATAATTAAATATTTAGATTGTATTCTTTTTTTCTATTTAAATATATATATTTTTTATTGTTATCGAAAAATATTTTGATTTTAGTTTTTAGTAAAAATTTGCTTTACGTAATTTATTATTATTATTATAAATGATATCAAGTATAATTATTATACTATAATTTTATTAAAATTCATAGCTCAATATTCGAGTATGATTGATAGATGGAGTAATATTTTTAAAGTATTTTTTTTATATATAAAACATAATAATTATTTATGTTAGCTTATTAAAAATATAATTTGATATAAAAAAATTTAAAAACTATAATATTTAACACATGTAACCATTGAATGAGCAAGATTTCATTCATAGTAAAATCAACGAGAAAAGTGTTTCACTGTATAGCCAAATTCTCTCCAAGTATTTCCTCCAAGAGGGAGGCATACCCTATCATGCCATTTTTTATTTGTTTACTAGTTTGTTTATTTTTTATTTAAAATTAATGTAAATTTTTATTTAAATAGTATTTTTATGTAATAATTTTAATGAAAAAAAAAATAGGTGATCCAAGCCTCGTACTAGTGGAGTTCACGGCACATCCGCAGGTCACGAGAGCGAGCCACCACCACAACCAATGCCAATGCCACCCAATCACGCACGGATTTGTTTTTGAATATCCTCCAAAAGGCTTCATACTAGTGGAGTTCACTCGGGAAATTTTCTTCACAACTTCCGATGTGGGACTTGAGTTTGCACCCAACACCAATCCCACCGGAGTTTCGGATCATTTTTACTTTTGTAAAATTTTATTATATTCATAGTTAATATTATTTTTTAAAAATAAAATTAATCGATTTTTTATATCTATATATAGGATCTACAATTTGTTTTTGTTGGGGACCCTAAAAAATTCCAAGAAATAACTATATAAACAAATCAACAAGCAATAATTTATATATCTTCATGTGCCTTTTTCATTGATGTAGACCGACAGAATAATTTTGATTAAGATCAGAGAATACAAACATCTTTTCTTCAGGGATAGTCAGTGATGAGAATAGATTTTCTTTAATAATTTTTTTAAAAAAAATTTACTATTTAAACTCTACATATGTCGAAAAAAAAAAAAAATTATTTTAAGATCAAACCTAAACTAAACCTTTCCAAACTCTTACTAAAGAAACTTACCCTAAGATTTATCGAAATTCAACACGATGTACCTATTATATATCATCTAAAATTGATGTATCTATAATAGTTGATGACACTACAATAGTTAATATTTCATCAGCTATGTATCTATATGCAAATTTCACAATAATATCCTATATTCAACTATCAAACCTCACATGAATTCAAAACAACATTAAAGATTTTTACTAACCTTCATCCTCTTAAATGTTGCCCTTAGAGACCAACATTCCCCGACGCCATTTAGACAAGGCCTACATCCGATAATGCATGAAGAAACTATGCGCAATTGTAAAATACTTTTGTATGTCCTTTCTTCGCCCGAATTTGAGAAACCTACAAAGTCGTGAAAATATAGGAACATATAGAGTCAAGAATTTAACAGCACTAGAATTTAACAACACATTAACTTATTTATGATTTACTGTTTTTTAATATGAGAATTGGACTTTATTATATAAGGGTACTTGAATTAAATTTTCAATAATCCCTTGAATTTGATCATAATCATTGATAAA
This sequence comes from Andrographis paniculata, assembly GCF_009805555.1. Classification (NCBI taxonomy): domain Eukaryota; kingdom Viridiplantae; phylum Streptophyta; class Magnoliopsida; order Lamiales; family Acanthaceae; genus Andrographis; species Andrographis paniculata. The sequence goes on from NW_026137613.1 coordinate 301,391, forward strand.
TTATTAAAGCCTAATTATTTAGATTTATATGAAGTTGTGTGGTTCAACACAAACAAATTCGTCAGTAATAACATAGAAGATTCAAGATTGGTTAAATATTTATTCTAATTTTTCATGGGATCAGCAGCAATGCATGAATACCTTTGAAGTCACTAGATCAAAGAACATAAACTAGAACTGAAATTGAAACTTGTACCTTCAGACTCGAAATTTCACTGAGATCGCCGACATGAGTGCCACCACAAGGGCATCCTGGGTTCTTGCCCAATTGAACGATCCTAGGAGAGCTCTCCTGTAAAAACAGGACATAATTGACCCTCAGAAATTCTATTACACCCCGGAGGAACATAGAGTAAGCCAAATACAATGCCTGTTAAAAATGACATGAAATGGAATTTTGACTACTTAGCAATATAGTTGAAAACTAACTGGTAAAGTAGTATTATTGAATCTCCAAAAGCAATGTAACCCGATAGAAAAAAAAAAAAAAGAAACTATTTAATACAGTACAGTAGACGACTCTCAAAAGTGAAGGTACACCTTGTTAATATGACAAATAGCATGTTGTACAAAGAGGTGAGATTAATAATATATACATATGAAGACTTCATTGCAGCAATTAAAATTTGATCAATGTCAAAATAATATCCCTTTGTAACAATTAAAACTTAGATGAATAATTTTCAACAATTTCACCATTCTATAGTGCAAAAGATTTTCATACAAGGGTTGCTGTATGTGGCCTAAAGCATTTTCATTTTGAAAGAGGATATGGAAATTAGAAAACCTGCAGCTCCCGGGGGTAACAATAATCATCGATATCTGTAGTCTAACCTTGGGTATGTAATCTGGGAGGGATCCACCGCAGAGTTCCGAAGCTTGATTGTACGGTAAAATGGACACAGAGACCTTTATGGTGTATGAAAATGTTAAGACATTGATGCTACATAACTAAGGACTACAAATAAAAAAGGAACTGAACAAATAGAAGTTTATTCAAAATGCATACACACATTTCCTCCTTCCGAGATCAAACGGTTTGCTTCTAATTCAATCTCCTTTTGCTTCTCTTGCAGTTCATTCGGTGGAACAGTACCTTTGTATTCCACAAATGGTCTGAAAGTTTGTAAAGGGCAATCCAATTAAATTTTACATAATATGCATCAAAGAGCCTAAAACTGTCTAAAAATCAAACAGAATAGAATACGGAATGAACTGTGAAGGAAGAACTATCAAACTTCATTCCAGAGACAGAACTAAAGCAAACAATCAATGGGCCAAGCAAGCAACTAAGTAAAACACTAAAATCAATATTCTTTCAAACCCAAGTTAGAAACGGATCTGATGTCACATTGAGCCTCTTGAATCACAGGTTTAGAACAGAAAAATAAGTAGGATTACATAAAGTTCGATAGGAACCACTTTATAAAAAGGTAGTTTGATGCATCGTTAATGCTAGCGAATTTCCTCCACTGATATCACGATTTACGAGATAGCACATATTTACAGTAGCTATAACCATATATTCATACCCATCGGGAAAGTGATAACCTTTAGTCGGCTCCAAGTGATCCCACCCCACCGTTCTCACACAGATATCCAACAAATGCCCTGCAGAATGCAGCCTACGAAACAAACACATCAGCAATAAACAGAAAAAATAAGCAAGATTCTTTAAAGTTGTCTTTCAGCATCAGCAATAAACAGAAAAAATAAGCAAGATTCTTTAAAGTTGTCTTTCAGCATCAATTGTCAGCCATTTTAGGGAAAACTCATATTCCATATTAAACTGCAATATACAGCCCCAAACCTAATAAACTATTGGCTTTAGCAATCCAAACCTGATACGAACAATATTGGAAGACCAGCAGTCCAAAATTAGATGCAAAAATGTTTTCAGGAATGAGTTTAGGTAAAACAGAAATCCATTTTTTATGAATAATTTATCCACACTGCTCTATATTTAGTTTTAAATTATAGAAGCCTTCTATGAAATCCTCTGTGATAAACTAGTTTATAGGATCTAATCTTTTCAATGAAATAATCTTATGAATAAATGTAGAAGATTATTATTCATCTAGATCAATTGATCAAGCTAGGCCAAGCCAAATCAAAGTTTTAGATTTTCGAGACTAGAATCCATATTGAGGTGAGCTTGAGCTGGCTTGACAAAGAGATCTATCAAGTTTAAAGGAACTTGAGGCTAGAAAATTCTTAGCTTGGACTGGCATTTGTTAATACGAAATGAGTCAAGTCTAAGTCCATGCGCAATGTTTAAACTAAAGTTCTTATAAATCAAGGATAATTCAGCATAATAAGATAAACTTTCCCTCGCTACCCAACCTTATTGAACTGTTTATTTACAATATCAATTCGAGTCTACTCAGCAGGATTAAAGATCAAGAATTAGGAGATTGAACTCAAACTTATTTAACTGAGTGAATTTACAACAAGCTTTTGAATAGCTGGAATAGATTAACATCATGTTGTAACTTGATTATTGAAACATATATTCTACTCATCAGTTCAATATAGTTGCTAAACATATCCCCACAAAATCAACAAATGAGCTTGTTCATCTCCATACCTAGACAAGTTGTAACTTGATGATTCCATACCTTGAATTTAGCCTACGTCTATCTTCATCCACTCTCAGCAAAACTTCAGCTCCTACGACAGCACTCACATCTTCAGTGTTCTCGAAATGGCCATAGTGATACACCTAGTAGTACAACAAATTAAGAGGAATCACCAAAATGAAAACGGAAAAAGCGAACAAACATTAAAAGCTAAAATAGAATACGTAAACATTGGACGAAGGAAACGTACAATTTGATCCTTGGATCGGACATCCTCAACAACAAAGGTGAACAGTGGATTTGAGATGAAACCCTTGTCCGATGGTTGACCGCCGCCCTGGGGATGAAAAATAGTGGAATCGAGCACGAGCGTTTGCGTACCTTGATCATTCTGTTCAAGGAGGAGCAATCCATCAACAAAACGCAGAAAATGATTCAACTGAAGAATCCAATCCAAATATATAAGTAAATATTTGGTTTTGTTGGAGAAGGGCAGAACTGACCGCGAAGGAAGAGAGGACCGCAGCTGAAGCCTGCAGCTTGAACATGTCGTGGAAGTATTCGAGTTTGGTTGGGTGGCAGCGCGAGAGACTCTCCGCCATGTGGGTGTGGTGTTGGGATGTGCCTTCGTTTCGTTTGTTGCAGTTCAGTTCAACGCCCACTGTCAAAGGAGTTTAAAGAGCGTTTACTTGTACTTTTGTTTTGATATTCATTTTATATATAATATATATATATATATGTATAATTATTAAATTAAATAATTATTTTTATTTAATACTTTCATCATTTCCTCCCTTTCCTAACAAATAATATCGTATGTTCGTATGTGTTTACAGGTTTTAGTTTTGAATTTTAAATCGTAAAATTTTGAATTAAAATAGTTGTTTAATGTGATATAAATATGTGTTGATGTGATATTAAATTTTAGTGTAATAAAATAAATAAAAATTGGGTGTTTGATTCATATTTTTGGAGGAAAAAAAAAGTTAAAATAATAAAATCAAGTGTAAAACCTGAGAAGTAATCATTTTTATCGTAGTCTCTTTATATCAAACAAATGACATATTTTCAGGAAAAAACTTACTAATTTAAACCATATTAATTACCTTTATAATAATATATACCTTCATTCAAAACTCTTTTATTATGTATATATCTCTTCAATAACAAAATATTTTATTAATCTTTATTTTAAAATTACCCACAATACTTTTTACATAAAAACATAATAATAGAATAATATCATAATTTATTATTTTCTATTTTCTTCTATTCATTCACATAATATAATTTTCAAAATAAATGAAAAAATATTATTAACTAATTAAAATATTCTTTAAATATCGTATCTCTAATTAAAAAAAGTAATATATTTGTCTAATTGTAATTTAATTATAATTTAATAAAAATAATTATAAATTAAAATAATTAAATAATTTAATTAAAATAAAAAATTATAAATTTAAATTTTAAAATGCAATTATATTTTTTTTAAAAATAACAAATTATGTAAAACCGAAAAGAAAAAAAAAAGACAAATTAAATAGAATGAAAAAAATATTTATTATGAAACTAAAGTGTGTTTGTTTGGAAAATTGAATTTTAAATTCACTGTTCATCCTATTTTTTCTCTTCAAAAAATCAAATCAAACACCTATTTTCTATATTATACTCAAAATCAATTTTACGTTCGAAACATCACATCAACACCTGTTTATATTCCATCATACAACTATTCAAATTCAAAATTTTTACTATTTAAATCTATAACTCAAAATCCAAACCCCAAACAAACACACTGTATTTCATAGTATATTTATATTGTATTCTCCATTCTCTCATACCATCCAAAAACCTATCTTCCTCCCAATTGAAATTCAATTCCTTCCCCGTTCTCTCACATTCGGGTGAACCATATATCTTGGATAAATGATTGAGAAATTGCACTGAGGCACCATCGCTGTTCTTCGAGAAAAAGGTCTCCAGCAATCCTTCGATATGCAAGCATTCTTTTAGAGGCCTTTAAAAAAGCCTCTAAAATGACACAAAAACCATCCATACCAGATAAATTTTGAACATTTAATCAAACAATCAATCCAAGAACACCTCATCACTCATACCAGCTGTATAAATAAACTCAGATAGATATAAGAGTGATGGATAGATCATGACATGTTAAGAAACACAAAACCCCAAGAATAATTCCTACACTCCTATAAACCAAATAAAAAAAAAAAAAAAAAAAACCACAAGAACACAAGATTGAAGAAATAGGTGCACCTGATTCATTTAACCATCATCACCTGTCTTTGTTTCTTCGCGGGCCTTTGATGTAGGCGAAGGAGATGCCGCGCCATCTTGACCCATCTCAGTTCTAAGGTCGTTGATGCTCTGCTCCAACTCATCGATACGGTTGCCCATCTCATCAAGTGCATTCAAGTTAAGGAACCAAAACTTTCTTTTGCACAAATTGTTTCATCATGTGGAAAACATTATTCGATAGCCTAAATACGATTCGCAATGTGAAAGTGTGTATGTGTCCACATGCCATTTTAAATAGTACTACTAATTTAATAGAAACTAATGAAGAATAGCAATTGAAGGATATTTTTACTTATGATGGACTCCGACATTGTCTGGAACCGAGTTTGCTGCAATGGAATGAAAAATCAGAAGAGATGTCCAACCACAAGATACACTGAATCTCAATCATGATTATTAATAGATTACTCACCATTTGCTGGAGTAGGTTTTGTACCTGAAGAATGGAAACAGCAGCATCAGCAAACATAGTAATAAACTATAATAAATTATACTCCCTCCATCATCGAAAATTATGTCCGTATGGTTGGGTATGGGTTTTAATAAAAATGGGTAAAAATAGTTATTTTTCCTTTTTTTAGTAAAAAAAATTACAAAAGTGGTATATATTTTATTTTGTTTTTTACTATAAAAGAAATAAGAACATTTTTTTATGACAACCTAAAAAAAAAAAAAGATGAGCATAATTTGAATAACAGGAGTAGATCAAAACTCACATCATAGAAAAATTAATAACTCACCTAAAAGGAAAAACAGATACAAAGCCCATATTATTTTATCAGGACTGAGACCATGTTAAATGGTCACATCACCTTGATATACTGAGGAGATTTATTTTTTGTAAATACTTAATTACTTCAATGCACTCCCACACATGCAACTACGTATATTTCAAATAAAACACTTGCATAAATGAGTGACAGTGAGGATTCAAACTCAAAACCTTTTATTCTGATACAACATAAGATGACCGTGCCACCAAAAAAGATAAAAAGCATAACAGGAGGCACATATAATCTCATGCTCCATTTGGTTGGAGGGATTTTGGTCAAAAGAGTTTCGAAAGATTCAATTAAATTCATTAGTTTCTTTTGGCAAAATGACATATTTCAAATCATAAAATTAGGTGTTGATATCAAATATTTCTGTACAACCAAATGATGGAATTTAATTATGAAGCATTTCAAATCCCAAGTAGATCAAATCCATTCATTTAATCCAGCATCAAATTCAATTCATCCAACCAAACGATCCAAAGTAATTCAAATCCGTTCATTTAAAATCCAGCATCAAATCCAAATTCATCCAACCAAACGAGGCCTTATATGTATTTTATATTTTCATTTCATTTATCCCTATGTATTTGAGTCAAATTCATTAATTTCATTTGGCAAAGCAACATATTTCAAATCTCAAAAGTTACCTGTGATTTCAAATCTCAAAAGTTAGTTGTGGATTTAAAATCACCACCTTTAATATTTTAAATATCTTTGTACTATGTCATGTCAATTATTTGCTACAACCAAATGATGGAATTTAATTATGAAGTATTTCAAATCCTAAGTAATTCAAATCCATTCATTTAAAATCCAACATCAAATCCAAATTCATCCAACCAAACAAGGCCTTATATTTATTTTATATTTCATTTCATTTCTCCCACATATAAAGAGGATTCAATCCATAATAACAAGTGGCACATCCATACATGAACACAGATAAGATTGAACTTACAAATGTAGTCATATCATCAGTACTTTGTTTAGAATTATCTGCATCTCGTCCATCCTGCAGGCAAAGAAAAGTGAATCTGTAAGAAACACAAGAATGCACACAAAAAAGGCATCATATATACCCCATTATACTCCAACATATCAATAACAATAAATCAAATCAACAGCAGAGTTCCTGAATAAAATATAAAAGTTTTGATAAGTTCTTGATGGAATAAATTATAACAGTTTGATTCTTGATGAAATAAATTATTTTCATTAATAGGAATAAACATAAGTTTTCCATATCTTCGATTGATTACTTTTCTTATAATTAATGTTAAAAATGTTCTTGACAAATTTGATGAGAAATTCACTCCTCTTCTTCAAATGCACACAATCATACGTTCCAAAAAAAATAAAATAAATAAACATAAGGAAGAAACGCTGTCTGTTTAATATCTGGTTTTAGCAATAAAATACAGAGGACGTTTGCTTACAGTGTGCTCGAATCACAAAACCATCAATTCGCGAAACAACAAACTCAGCACAATAAGACCAAGCTTGATGATACTGCCAATTTTTCATTCATGTAAATTGATAATAATATAATCCAGCTGACGCAATCCATCTACACTGGGTTCTCTTCATTTTCATATGTATATATTTCTTTCAGCGTATATACAGACTCCTAAAGCAACTTATATTAAATTTATTAACATACAAATCTCTCTCTCACACACACACGAAAACGAAAATCACAGCAGCAACATCAACAACAAAACGGAGTAAAAGCAAATATAATATCCAAATTTCGGAAGAGTTAAAAAAATAAAAATAAAATAAAATAAAACACTAGATCGAGCGAGGATCCACTTCCAAAATATAAAGAAAAATCCGGATCGTCATAGCATCATCTAATGAAAACATTACCATTTTGGTTTCGAAGGATTCGTCAACTTGAATTAGAGCTCGCGATTCTGAGAAGTGAATTTGGGAAATTTTGAAATGCGAGCGTGGTAGGTGAACGGAAATGAAAAGAAAGTTCGAATGGAATTGGGGCAGAGGTCTTTAATGGGCCTTGTGCGCTGTGAAACAAGTAAAAATTATTTTTGGCATATTCTAATTATCATTTTTGGGGCCATTAATTTTATTTTATTTTTTTAGGTTAAATTGTATACCGTGATTTTTAAAAATTAAGCAAAATTTTTATATTGTTAAAATTGCGTCAAATATTGTAGAATTTATGAAATCATAAGGAGTTTATAAAAATATAGGGGATTTCGTGTAATTATGTAAAACTATGTATGAATTTTGTAAAATTTAACTTTTTTTTTTAATTTGGAGTCTTGTTGAATTTCAACATGAACATGACCATGCTCATTACTACATTGTGAATGCAACTAATTTCCTGCAAATATATTCATGAAATAACTATAAAAATAATATATTAATAAAAATATTTTGAAATATTATTTAAATAAAATCACAAATTAATATTTCGTTTCACATCAATTTTAAATAACAATAAAACAAATCCAAAATGAACAATTTATTGTTAACGTTTTCCCTCTCAGTTGCAATGTTAATAACATTAATTCTGGATAATATAGTCCCTTTGTGGCAAAGGGCTTTCGAAATTTTATAATAAATTAAAAAATAATAATATTTTATTATCGAGTGAAAGTGTGTAAGAAATGTTAGATTTTGACATTATAATTGTATGTGTAATAATATATTTGTTACTTAGGTAAAAATTAAAAATATTTTGGTATAAATGTATTATTATTTTTACTAAAATAAGAAATGAATGATTTGGAATCGGACAATGAAAATTATAAAAATAATACTTTGAAAGTTTGAATTGAGACGGAGAAAATATTTGCTTGCAAGTATTCAAATTAATATTTTACTGATTTTTATCAAATAACTCATATTTTCCAGGAATATATAATAATACAATATAAATTATGATATATTATTAATTTTCAACAAAATAAAATATATACGATACAAAATAATATATAAAATTGATTTTCTACAAAAACAAATATATATGAGATACAAGACAATATATAAAATTTAAAACATATGTATATGCGGTACAAGACAATATATAAAATTTAAAACATATATTTCCATATAGCAAATATTATATTTATTATATATAATAACACATATATTGTCTGTTTTGATTATGTATAATCAAATTAGCATGATCTTTTGATTTAATAAATCAGCAACACATGTGAAACTCAAAATTAGATTTCAGCAAGTGTTTTGTCTTCTCAGGCGGGAAGAGCAGGACTCCGGACAGTGATGAATCGGCGGCGACCTCGGCGATTCTTCAGGGAACAAATATGGAATAACTTCGGATTTGGCTCGGCGGTGAATGACTCTATAGGACATTATTAATTCAACGCCTCCAAACAAATTCCAACCATATCTCGACTCCTCGAAAAATCTCAAGAACTCACACAGATCACATAGAAGAACACACGACCGGAAAGATTGACAATAAGAGTAGTTGTAATGAAAATGAAAAAGAAAAAACTCCAAGACCACATAGAGAAGAAATTCTTATGAACGGAACAAGCAAACTTTTTTTTTTCACCAAAGCAAATAAGAGGAGTGGGGAGGTTATCGAACGGGTCGGGACCAATAGGATTCGAATCCAGATTATTAGAGTTTGGATTGTGGATTGGACAAATTTTATTTATTTAGTATAACTTATCTTGTCATACTTATATTTAACATACTATTAAGTTCGATACAAAATTTACTTTGTAATTAGAAGCCACAAATTCCCATTAAAAGGTATTTTATACTTTCACTAATCATCTAGGTCTAGGTCATTGGTTCAACGCTTGTCCAACTAAAGGGAATAATAAAATAAACAAAGTCCAAATAAAGTGAAGGAATATTAGCATAAAAAAGGCATATTATGTGCCCCACAGCTGTCTCTCAAACAAATGGATATTATCAAATTTTCACTCCATACCAACATCTTTAAAAAAAGAAAAACAAACTAAATTAATTTGCAGTTATGCAAATTTAAAATCATTTAGACATCACAAGACCAAAACTTTAATGATCCAAGGCCCAAAATAAATAGAAGTAATCTCAGATAACAGCATTAAACTGTGTAACGTAAGTACCACAATCATGATAAAAACCAATAACATTCAAAGACTCTTAGAAAGTTACAAGAAAACACCACCTCCTCTCCTTCAAAGATCTCCCTTTGTTGTCAGCCACCTTCATTGTTCAGCATTTCACTTCCTTCAAGCCAGGAGCGATGTACAAGAATGTCGGGTTGTTGGCACCTTCCTTGTAGTAAGCAAACACCATTCCAGCGTTATCAGCCATGCTCTCTCCCACAAAGCTGAGTGAAAATAAAAGAACATTCCATCAGATTCTAAATTTAAAACCATCCCGTGGATGTTTCATTAAAGAGTTTGTGATAGTTTTTCTTACAATTGCAGGTCTTTGAGTTTTCCAAGCAAATACTTTGTGGCACATTCAATGTTCTTCATAAAATGATCCTTATTCTCACCATCAAGTTTTTCAGACAATAACTTGATGTACTTCCTCATGTACGCAACAAAGGCCTTCTTATCGAAAGTGGGTTGTTCCTGCAAAATAAGTCAAACTTTTAGACCAATCCTTTGTCAACGATATTACAAGTAGCAATATAAACACTAACCTGAAGCCTGAAAGTGTCAATGATGTCAACAACCTTCACAGCTTGGTCATCAACACCCTCATCTTCTTCGCCACCTTCGGCTGAAGGGTTGGCACCGATGTTCACTTCAACTGCACCTTGAACTACCCACTGTGATCCAAAATCAAATCAAAAAAATCTTACAAAATAAGTACTCAATAGTCAAGATTCAAAATTCACAAACTGAATCAAAAAAATAAATACCTTTCCTTCCACCTCCCAAAGAATACCATTCTCAATTTCCTTGTAGGGGAAGGAGTCAGAGAGAAGCTCGTCACCTTAATCAATAATAATAAATTCAACAATCAAATTCTATTTCAAATAATATATCGTCAACAAGGCAATTTACAATTAGTGAAAGCTAATAGTATTTCTTAATGGAAGAACTCAAATCAAATTTTGAATCGAACAACATCATAATCGCTAAAATCAATATAATTAATATTATCTATTACAAATCGAACAGCAAAACAAAATTAGGGCAGAAACAGAACCACCTTCTGTAACACCAGATCCTCAAACACAAACCAACCGTACATAAAATTAACCACGAGGAACCAAAAGATCGAAACAGTAACACGTAATCAATTCAATATAAAACCATATCGCCCTCACTCGAAAATCACATATAGATCCACATATAAACCTAACTCAATTTCATTGTTTCGAATTACCTGAGATTAAATCTTGATAAACCAACATGGTTTCTGAATCTCTGCTCTCAGTTCGCTTCCACCGCCGAAGGAAAGTTTTCGATCAACAAGGAGGAGGTACGGCAGTGAATTGGAGAGAGGGTTTGACACGGATCTAGGTTGCAGATCTATATAGAGCGAGGGTTTTCAATGGAAAATATCTAAACTACCCATGCAAAACTATTATATATACAATTACGCCCCTGTCTCAATTATTTATCATTGGGCCATCCGTTTAGGCCCATTAACTATTGCATTACAAATGATATATATTTCTTCAATATTACTATTATGTTTTTTTAATTGTTTTTATATTTAAATTTAATTTTAAAAAACTGCTGTTATAAAAAAAACCTATTATCATTAATTATGTTAAAATTATTAATTAAATTTATTTTATTAAGATTCTGTTACCCATAATAATTATTTTTAATTTGAATTATTTTATTTTACAATAAATTTTATAAAAAAATTAAACTATATTTCAGTGCAATTATTTTAATTTAAAATATTATGTGAAAATTTATTTAAATTTTAAAAAAATTATAAATTTAATTTATTATTTTGAATACATTAATCTAATAGAACATAGATAGGGACTCCAATCCAATATTAAATGAATTAATTTATCACATTTCTTTTTAGTTAAGATAGGTTCAGGATATTAATTTAGATAGTTAATTAATTTATTTTATTTATGTAATATTTGTGAAAGAGTATTATTTTACTTTTTTTTTATCAGATGAAATATTGAAATAAAAGTTGAAAAAATATTTATTTATATTTTTATTATGTTTAATATTTTATATCCTATAATTAAATTTGAAAAATAAACTGTATGAATTGTAAATAGTAATTAGATAAATAAAATATAAAACTAATTTAAAGAATAAATAGCAAGCATAAATTAACAATATCTAGACATGAAATTCTTCTTAATTTTTTTTTTAAAGAAAAGAAAGTATTTTTACTAGCTTTACTTCGTCCCAAAAGAAAATAATATATATATATATATAAAAGATGAAAAAAATTTCCAATTAAAAAAAAAAAAAAAAGATAAAAAAAGAAGAAGATGAAAACATAAAATTAATTTGATTGTTGCTAGCATGTGACAGGTGACTTTGGATTTGTTTACTCTATCAAATATATCTTCTCCTTTATAAAATTTTTATCTAAAGGGAGCCTTTAACCTTTACATTATTTTAGAAAATTTAATACATATGTAGAATTATCCATAATATTTTCAAAATTTTTTTCCAAAATATTCTTTAGACTTTATGCCTCATTTCCTCAACTATGAAATAATTAGGGTGATTTTTTATATTTTGTTAAATTTATATAAGATAAATAAGTTAATATAATAATAAAAAAAATATATAGGTATTTTACAGTAATAAATTTACAAAAGTTACTATATGAATCATGTCATGTACTCATGACAAGAATTGGTAGAAGCATATATTATATATACCAGAATATTTATTGTGTTGATTGGGTTTATTATATATACGAGAATATTTATTGTGTTGATTGGGTAAATCAATACATATAAATGGGCTGATATATATTTTGGCATTGAGGCCTACAATGCACATAATTGATCCGTCCAAATTGAAGCTCGGATCCGGCAACCCTCTACCCGACCCAAATCTTTGAGAGACCCACTGCCTGGATCTGAACCGGTCTGGTCTGAACGGGACTGAACCGGTCTGTTCTGATTGTTATATATATGCTAGACTGGTTCAGTCTCACGATAATTCATTCGATACACAACAGATCCTTGTGATTCTCTCTTGAAAGCCCTAGGCGATTCCAATGTGATTCAGTCGACTTCGCACCTGCGTTCTCCGGTGAATCTGTCCGGCGATTTGGAAAAATCTTATTCTCCTTCGATGCACGCCTTCCCTCTTGGGGTTTCTACGGTTTGGGTTTCGGTTTAGCGTGTTTGTTGCGTTTCCGTGGCGTGTCGTTTGTGATTGGGTCTTGGATGTGTGTTTGATGTAGGTTGGTTTGATATTATGGTAAACTGAGTCTGAACTGTTGCTTCCGTAATAAATCAAAGTTTTCTTTAAGTTTTCTTCGATGGTGATTTGATTTCGAGAGAATATAGCCTATTGGATCTTGGATTAGTAATAACATGGGCAAATAATATATTTTTTATTTAACGTAGACATATTGTGTTACATAAAAATATGTATTGTCAGTTCGTATATGTAGATATGTTGTCCAAAATGATTTTATATATTAAAATCAATTGTAGCTTATATATTATGTAAGATTATATGTTGTATATAATTATATTATGTATTATCAGCACCGGTGGAAGTGACACAATACAATATATTGAAAATTTTACGTCATATTGTACATTACATCGTATATATCAGTATAAAAAAATCATATCAATGTTTTACGAACAATTTGATCTACCAACTTACAATTTGATCTACCAACTTACGATATACCAAGAACTACGGTATAAATTTTTTAATATTGTTATCGTACCGAATTTTCGGCATATTTTATTGAAATTCGGTATGCAGGGTATCGTTTATCATACTAAAATTAACAATATACTAAAAAATTACATGTATATCGATGAACAAAAAATAACTAAAGATATTAAAAATCATCATAATTACAAATAACTCTTTGATCCATAGTATAATTAGTAAGTAATTAAAAAGTATATTAGTAAAATTAATTATTGTATAATAAAAACAATTATATATTAAAATTAAAATAATTAAATAGTCTAATTAAAATTAAAAAATTATAAATTATGAATTTTAAAATATGATTAAAATAGATAATCATATTTCAAAAAAAAAAAGACAAATTATTTGGGACATATCGCAATAGAAAATGTGAACATTTTATGTGAGATAGAGATACCCTCTGTCCCAAAAAAAGAGTATTATTTGTTTTTTGCAAGTAGATTTTTTAATATTAGTATTATATTGATTTGTAGTAAAAAAGACAAAAGTATTCATACCAGTATTGTGTAATATAAAATTAATGATATTTGTGTAATATATTGTAAATTGTAAAAGTATTTATTATGTTAGATAAAACATACAATTATTAAATTAGGAAACGTCACTCTTATTTTGCACTATAAGAAACTATCAATTTTGTAATGAGGTTTTTTCGTTCTTAAATTCATTTTTTCCGTTACTAATGATATTAGAGACGAAATTAGAAATGGAATTACGTTAGCTACGTGAATTTTAGGATCAGAATTCTGTTACAAATATACTATTTTTTTGTTTTTTTAGTGTTGGGACATAATGATATTCTTATTATGGAACAAAAAGAATATATTAATACTTTTTATTTAATTTTAATATTTAATTATTTTATTTTATTCATTATTCTAGTATATACTGTAATACACATATATATTGAACATTGATATATATATATAAATATATTTGGATCGTCATATATATATATATATATATGTAATAAATTTCGGTATAATAATGTTATATCACGATATGCAAAATTTTAGTATATTGTTACCTATTAAAAAAATTATGTATGATATCATACATTTTTATTTTTTTTATATTTTTTCGATATGATATGAATGATACCGTATTGTTTGTATTTTTATCTACCCCTGAGCATTGTGCTAAAATTCAGTACAATAATAGAGGTCATATATAAATATGTTCTATAAAAAATTTGAACATAATTGCATATTATTCATCTATCATTTTCTTAAAATTACATTAAATTAACGAGATTATTTTATGTAGTTAATTCTCAGCATTATATCCTGTATGTGATTGTTTTGAAGTAATGATAAAAGTGCATTTTATAAAAATATGTGCCTATCATTCGAAGAAGTTTGAAGAAATTGAATTTGAGTTTGAGTTAAATTTAAAAATGAGTTTTAAAATTTTGTATTCTTTTATATTTATAAATTTGGTTAGTGTTTTCTATTGATTTGATAGGTAAAAAATATAATAATATAAATTAAATTAAATTAAATTTATAAAATTAATAATAGTGTAAATTATAAATTAATATTTATATTTTATTTATTTATTTATATTATATTTTATTTTATTTTTTTACAAAATGATACATATATTGTATATATTTTATTAAATTATCATTATTATAATAATTAAATAATTATTTAACTGTAATTTTATATAGCCGTGCAAATGTGATCATATACTTTTTATTTTTTTATATTATTATTTTTTCAAAACAAAATCAATGTGTCAGCTGCCTACCTCTAGGTAACAAAAATTGTCACCTTTATACTAGTCTCATGTCCAAACTATTGTCAACGAGTTTTGGCCAAAAGAAACACACCCTAAAATAAATATACAAAATATAACTTTTTATTTAAAAAAATACTATATCCAATTTTTACCTTAATATATATATATATATAATACTATTATATTTAACACTTACTTTTACTTTTAAAAGATATAAAATAAAAATAAATATGTGTGTTTTATGATTTGTACACACGCTAACAAATATTAGTGAAAAAAATAAACCAAAAGGAAAAAACATACAAAACAAAAGAATCCTTTAAATTTTAGCCTTAAAATTTCAATTCTCTTTAACTGTAAACAAAGGCCAAGAAAGAAATGAGAACACAATAACAAAATGCATTGCTTAGACATGAGAGTTTTGGGAGTTTTGAAGTATTGAAAATTTAAAATTACAAAAAATTTAATATTTTATGTGATCTTTTATAAAAGAAAAAAAAATATTCGATGTGATTTAGTTTTTTTTTTGGTTTTTTGAAAAGTGTCAAAATTTCAAAATTTGTTGTGTAAAACCAATCTAAACTTTAATTCACAATATACATATTATATAGTTCATCCAAATCACATGGATACAACATCGCAAAAATCTCCAAAATGATGAGTTGTGGAGAGATGCCTAAGTAAAGTTTTACATATAATAGATAATTATGATCGAAACTCTAAAGAATCAATAATTCAAGAGCAACTAGACTACTACGATTACACGGTTCATCTCCTAATCTTTATTGATAGTGTGTTTTTAAAAGAATAATACTAACTCCGTCGTTTGGACAAAGAAATTGAGTTTCAAGTAAACTTCACAATAATTTAAATTAAATCCCAATAATTACGAAACAATAACATTTTTATTAAAAAAAAAAAAGTAATAATTTGACTATTAATTAAACAAAATAAAGAAAAAAAATACAATGAAACATAAGCCATGTAATAATAGTAATTATTGCCCGGTAAGAATGGTAGAGTGATCGGTGACTATAATGTCACTAGTTAATACTACGCAACGTCTTCTTAGTCTAGCTAGTTTGCTATACAAAACTTGCATCCAGAAATTTATTCGAGTATTGTACTTATATTTTTATACATAAATATATTATTCAATTTTTTAATATTTTTTAGAATATTACATCTAATATATATATATATATATATGTATTTATTAATTATCTCTCATATTTTTGTCTATTTAGAAATACTACTAAAAGAACAAACCCTAAAAATCTGTAAAAGTAATTTTATTTGTCCCTTCACCCAAATTTTTACTGCTCAATAATAGAATAAAATTGTTATTAGTATATGCTTATTAATTATTGGTCAAATTTATGTCTGCTTTTATTTGAATTTGAATTTGATTTTTATTATTGAATTATCTATATAATTTTTTTTCTATTCTTGTCTTCTTTCTTTTTATTTTATTTTATTTTATTACCTATATTAAATGCAATTATCAAATCTTCTTAATATGTTTGAGGAGTGTGTAGAATAAATAACAAGTCATCAATTAAATATATAGATTTTAATGAGTTTACAAAACGAGTAGTAAAATTTTAATTTTCTTTTGGTGTTTTACTCGCTTTTACTTTGCTTCCAAAAACAAAAACAGTTTGAATTTATATGAACTTTTACTTTTGTTCATGTGTTTGTTTAGTTTTTTTGAACTTTCATGATTCTCTAAAAATATTATTCAAAAAATATAATATATATATAACAATAAAAATGAAAAAAACAAAAACGAAAATTATTTTACAATATCTTCGTATATTTTCATATCTCATAATAAAAACACCTAAAAGTAATAAATAATACTATAAAACAAATAAAGAGTTTGTTCACTTCATGTTTTTAAATAGATGTATTATTTTTTAATGTTAAATTTGAGGAATTGTATTGATAATAGAAAAAATAATATTTTGTATTTGAATTATTGATTTTTTTATAAGTAGATAACATATAATGTTAAATTTGAGGAACTGTATTGATAATAAAAAAAATAATATTTTGTGTTGAATTATTGATTTTTTTATAAGTAGATAACATATACTCCCTCCGTCTGCTTTTTACAAGTAGATTTTTGAATATTCGTATTATATTGGATTGTAGTAAAAAAAGACAAAAATACCCCTATTAGTATGGTGTAATATAAAAGTAATGATATTTGTGTAATATATTGTAAGTTGAAAATATATTTATTATGTTAGGCAGGTAGTACAATTACTAAATTAGGAAATGATAACATTGTTTTGGAGCGGACGAAAATAGAAAATAGTAAGGAGAGAGTATTTTATATTGTGGGAAATGAATATTGTATATTTCTAATAATATTTATAAAAAATTATTGCAACAAAAACACTAAATGAGCAAATTCAGACTTTATGAACATTTTTTTATAATAAATGTCTTAACAAAATACTGATTTATAGAATAATACTATAAGTTTTATTTATATCTTTAATGTCTATTAAATAATATTACTGTAATCAATTTCCATAATATATATCCTCTCATTATTGTAATATTAGTTTTTTTTTTGTAATTTTATTTTATTTCATATTTAGTTATTTAAGAGTTTTTAACTAGTATGAGTGTGTTTATTTAGTATTTATAGTTAAAATAATTTTTTATAAATATTATTTAAAAATGTAATATATGTATTAGGAAAAATCATTTTTGTCCAAGTATAACAAAAATTCATCGGTTTCAATATAAAATATATATTATATTAAATAATATAAAAAATATTGAAAAAGTAAATAAACAAATTAATTAAATAATGCACAACAAATTTGAGGTGTGTTTAGCTGTAATTTCAAATCGAAATAAATATTATTTATTATTTTTCTAAAAGTTATATAAAATTAAATTACTATTTAGACAAAATTTAAAATTACTTTGAAACGTTGGCCAAACTAACTACCGTTGAATTCGATGTAAAAATTTAAATTATAAAACAATTTTTATAATACAAGACAATATTACATCATAATATAAATTATTTAAATTTTACATAAAAACACGTGTCTAAACAAAATACAGCACTGTACACTACCTGAAGTGAGGCAACATGAAATGACGAAAAAGCCCCTCCAGTTCTCCCCTAACAATATTCCCCTCTCCATTCACATTCACTACACAAGCCTCTTCTTCCTCCTCCCTCGTCAGCCATCGCCAGATTCCCTCACAAAAACGCAGACAATCAAATCCAAATTCCTCCCTCAAATCAAACCCTAACAACGACGATCCAATCCGCAGACGAGTTCCAGGCCATGGCGCCGTGGTGGCTCCCCTCAACCCAGCTGCGTTCGAGAAGCAGGTCGGCGGGCAGGCCGCGGATCAAGTACAGGTCGCTGAGGGAAATCCTCAGCACCGCCGGCCGGGCGGTGGTCCTCGACAGCGACGACGAGGATGTCGACGGTGACGCCTTCTACAGCCGTATGGCCTGCGAGCAATGCGGCAGCGGCGACCGCGGCGCCGAGCTGCTGGTCTGCGACGAATGCAATCGAGGGTACCACATGCTCTGCGTCCGCCCCATCGTCCCCCGAATACCTAACGGCGCCTGGCTCTGCCCTGCCTGCTCCCGCCAGCTCCATCTTCCCCTCGAATGTAAAACCTCCAATTGAATCTCCACACACTCATGCACGTAATTGTGATTAGATCCGCCGATTTGTCGATACGGTCGAGAATTTAATTTAGGGTTTTCTGTGAATTCATGGCGATGAAGATGGAGATAGAGATGGAGATGGAGATGGAGATGAGATTTGAATTGATTGTCTGCTAATTTAATTAATTAATTAGTTTGTTATTTCATGTGCAGGTTATACACAAAGGAAGCTTTTCGAGTTTTTCCAGATTGAGAAGGATAAGGATGGGGAAAGCACTGCGAAGGAATGCGGATCCACCAAAGGTTGTAGATTTCTTCAGATGGATTTTCTCAAAGAAAAGATTTATTAATTTATTTTTTGGGGTGATATATATATATATATATTATATATACACCTGAATTTTTCGTAGCAAATTAAAGATCTCTCATGAATCAGTTTCCAAGATTAAAAAATAAAAAATAAAAATTGAGGGTGATATATATACTTGAATTTGTTCGATCAAAGCAAAGATCTCTCATAAATCAGCTTCAAAATATTAAAAAAAAAAAAAAAAAAAACAAAGAAAGAAATCTTGGGGGTGAGTCAAATATTGTATGTATGTATATATATAAAATATTCTCAAATCAAAGATCTGGCATGAACCAGTTTCAGAAAATTTTCTTGGAGGTGATTTATATATACTCAATATTCTTAATACAAAAAGGGTTTTTCAAAAATTTTCTGGTTTATTTCCTCAATGCAAAGATCTCTCCTTGATCATGGTTTCAATGGAATAGCTTGAAACATTTTTGTTTACAAAGTACAACACTTTTCCTTTGTCCATGGAACATCAAAACACCATTTCCATTACAGCATAAAATGGTGTTTCAATTTAGTGTTCCTCACACCATTTTGGTGTAAAATATATTCATTGGGGTTTATAAAATTTTGGTGTAAGCATATTACCAAAGATGTCTTTTTTACACTAAATTAAGTGTCCAAAGTTAGACATGCTCTTAGTAATGAGTCTTCTAACATGATGTGTGTGTGTGTGATTATCTTATGGGTAGAAATTGTTCAACTCTAAGGTTTTAAAGCTTTTGTTTATATATATATATATATATATATACAAATATATATTCCTACCAATATCTTTGTATTGTTTAAAGACATCCCCTTGATTAGGATTTTGTGTATCCATTGTCAATGAAAAATTTCTCTACATGAAGAAATACCATTTACATGACAAATAACTTCAACTACACCTCCATACCTATTTTAACTCTCAAGAACAAATAGGTTTGATGCAATCTATGCTATAGTCATTTTTTTTCTCATGATTTTAAATTCTTGCAAAAGAGAATGACTATCAAGCTTTAATTACTGTACTAAGGCAACAATTGGCATTCTTCCAATGTATGTCCTAAATAATTCATACTTGATATCTTAAAGAAAGTTTTGAAACATACATAAGGTAAGCATTAGCTTTTTATACTTTGGAGTAGATTGGTTATGCTTCTTGTATGATTTGGATTAGCTTGGTAAGTAAATGAGGTTGTAATTGTTAGAACATCGATCGCCTATTAGTGTGAAAGACTTGCACCGAATTAGAACATTTCGCGACATAAAGAGCACAATCTAAGGCGATATTTGTAACAACTATTTATAGTAGATGGCGAAGAATCAATGGTCGTTAGTTAGATTCTTTTTTATCGCGTGAATATTAGGAAATCAACAACTTAGATGACAAAAAATGTTTAATGAAGCATGTGTTGGTTATAATTAAGGCACACTTTGTCTTTAGTGAGAGTTGATGCTCTAATTTTTGGCAAGTTTCGATAATACATTGATAGATTTTTGTCACTTTCTTTAAAAAGCCGACATCGAAAGAATTAAATAACCATAACATATATATGGTAAGGTTTCGTTAATTCAGTTGTGCTGACTTTTACTTTGTCGTTTCTCTGTTTGTTAATTCAGTTGTGCTGACTTTTGCTTTGTCATTTCTCTGCTTCTAGATGGATAACATACTTACTTTCCCTTTATTGTTGTAGATTCTAAAAAGCGTCGCCGGCGTAGCCATACATTGGTGGTTCAAAAGCGACGAAGAAGATTGCTGCCATTTGTTCCTACAAAGGATCCATCAAGACAGTTGGTACAGTTAAGATCTCACGCCGAGGCTTTGCGAGCTCACGGCATGGAATTCTGCAACGAGTTGACTTATGTGCCCGGCATGGCCGACAGATCAGAAAATCAAGCTAAGTTCGAAAATGGAGGAGAAATTCAGGTGTAGTGAGAATATATCATATTTTGTGTAATTTTTATCGGTTAAGTCTTTAACTACATTGATCGTTGAATGCATCATTTGTGCTCTTTCAGATTCTTTCAAGGGAAGATATCGCCACTTTGGAGCTGTGCAAAGCTATGAACAAAAGAGGAAAGTTTCCGCCTCTTCTTGTAACTCATGATGAAGTTGAAGGGTACTCGCCAATGATAGATTTGCTCGATATTTTGATTCCATTAATTATATTGTTAGATATATACTAGATTGGAATTTAATTAATTTGAGTCTGCAGGTATGTTGTCGAAGCTGATGGCCATATAAAGGACATGACCCTAATTGGCGAATATGCAGGGGACGTCGACTACTTCAAGAACCGGTTTCGCGACGATTCTGATAGCATGATGACCCTCATTTCTGCGACCAATTTTGTCGAAAGCCTTGTAATTTGTCCCGATAAGCACGGGAACATTCTCACCTTCATTAGCGGCATAAACAATTCAACTCGGTAGGCATTCTGCATTTTTTTTTTATCGATTTTTTTTTCTTGGTTCTCAAACGCTAACTCGAACTGATCTCACTCTGTACCTGCAGGGAAAGTAAGAAGAAAGTGAATATCAAGTGCCTGAGGTACGATGTGAATGGCGAGTGCAGGGTTATTCTTGTTGCGGCGCGGGATATCGCCAAAGGCGAGAGGCTGTACTATGATTACAACGGCCACGAACACACCTATCCGACTCATAATTTTGTCTGAGTTTCGTGGTTGTCGTAATTTTTTTTTTTTTATTTTTTTATTTGAAGAAACAATATACAAATTTGTCTGTCCTTCCTTGTGCTTGTGTTGGATTGTATTATTGTGGCTTGTTTGTTTGTTGTGTGTTTAAGTGGCACCAAGAACCTCGTGGTGCCGAGCAAATGTATTTGGTGCTCGCGTGCTCAAGCGCTCGAGCGCATAGCCATTGATGTAAATCGAAACTTTCATTGCTCTGTTGGTTGGTTGAATCTTTATGTATCTTCTTGTTTTTAGAAACTAATGTTTTTTTTTGTTTCATCGCTATTCACTTATTCGGGGAGTTTGCTAGGCATTTGTGGATTCTTTTGTGTGTTTTGTGCTAACGTAGTGAAACTCTATTAACAGGATTCTCGAGGGTATCGAATAATCTTTTGACTGATGGCGAAATATTCGAGGCGGAATCATTCAACCCGTGGATTTGTCAGAACGCGCTAAAGGGTCGTAGACAATTCTTTTGAGGTTTAAGAAGGTAATTGGCTTTATTACATAAGTTTTATACATATATATATATTTGTATTTATCTTTTGCCTAATTTGGAGGCTTTTCATAATCTTTATACAAGAATTGGTTAAGTGTGCTTCAATTGAATTGTGAGAATGAGATGACATGTGATGTTATAGGTGTTGTGTTTTTGTTCATTGAAGTGTAAGTTCTAAGAAAGTGTAGACAAATTTGTTTTGTAGAAACTCTTTGATTTGGTTCTTGTGTTGTGTGAGATTGCCATGGTTCTAAGTCACTTTTATGTTCTAAATGTGACTTTCTTTTATCATTCAATAATTTGTTCACTTCCCCTTTATATATATATATATATATATAATTTTGTTGCTTAGTAACACTCATTGTTCTGCTGATTGAAAATGTAATATGTTATGTAGTATGAGATTTTGTGGCTGTTCCAAATTATATGAAGGAAGAAAAACACGAGAGACTATATTTGGAACTACTAATTAATCCACCCAATACCATTATATTTGTTCCCAATCATCTTTATATATCTTTATTTTTAATTTTTTTCATTTGTTACTATTGTAACAAGAAAAAAAACAGGCTGTAAATTAGGGGTGTCCTTGTTTGGGGATTGAATTTTAAATACATTATTCATCTTAATTTTTCCTCCAAAAATATCAAATTAAATACATATTTTTTATTTTTTTTATTATACTAAAAATTAATATTACATTTAAAATATCACATCAACACCTATTTATATTACATCGTACTACTATTCAAATTCAAAATTTTTACTATTCAAATCCCAACTCAAAATCCAAAACACCCAAACAAGTCAATCAAGAAAGTTACTCAAGGTAGGTTCTGGTTCTGGGCAACATACATAAGGCGTCGATGAGAATCATATTGATGTCCTTGCTGTCAGTAGCTTAAACACTGCACCAAATAGCTCATTCTTTACAAATATATTGATATAATGCTTGTTTGATTTTGTTTGATAACTTTTTTTTTTTTTTTTTTTTTTGTAAAAGAACAAAACTAGAACTTTTTAAAAAAAAAAACTAGAATTTTTATGTGAATGGATAGAATAATTTATATTTCATAAGAGAATTAGTTATACTCAAATTTATTGAATTTCATATTGATTTAATTTATGTCAAATAATTTTTAACCTAGTTTCCAAATGCTCAGAATTAGAAAAAAAGTAGAGCTAAAAGTAATGGCTGACATGTAGTGTAGAAGTTCTTTTTGTCCCCTTTTGTAAGTTTAGACTGCGGCGTAATAATTTTCATAAAGTGAGTTTAATTTCGAGCCTCCAAAATCGATTGAAAATCGATTGCCCTTGAGCAGATGATGGATAATCAATGCCTCATTTTTCTTCTGACTTCGTTCTCTCTTCTTCTTTCCAAACCCAACTTATTGCCGCATTTCGAGGCTCAATTCCATAGAGTAGGGAAGACAAAAAGCAAGCAGAAATAACAGAGGAAAACCGCCGTCGTCGCCCGCCGCCGCTGCAGGAGTTGTCATTGTGGAATTTCTGGTGGTGTTGAGGACAAGTCGTACTGAATTTGTTTTAATTAAATCTTTTTTTGGAAAAATAAATAATACTCTCTTTGTTGCAAATGTGCGCTCATTTGATCGGACATGAGTTTTAATAAAAATGAATAATAATTGGTAACTTTTTTTACAGTAAAAAAACCAGTAAATTTTTTTTTAAAAAATAAACGAGAATATTTTTTTATAACTACTTAAAACAGAGGGAATAATATATGTGGAGGCTTCTTGCAGTAAAAAATATTAATTTAGCCCGAGTCGGAAATATTGGCTTTGACATGTAACTCAAAGTTTTTGTTTATATATATATACTCCTACCAATATCTTTGTAGCGTTTAAAGACATCCCCTTAATTAGGATTTTGTGTGTCCATTGTCAATGAAAAATTTCTCTACATTTATAAGTTCAACTACACCTCCATACCTATTTTAACTCTCAAGAGCAAATAGTTTTGATGCAATCTATGTTATAATAATTTTTTTCTTGAAAAAATTGTCTCATGATTTTAAATACTTGCAAAAGAGAATGACTATCAAGCTTTTATTACAGTACTAAGGCAACAATGTCATTCTTGGATGTATGTCCTAAGAAATTCATACTTGATATCTTATAAGAAACTTTTGAAACATAAGGTAGGCATTACCTTTTTATACTTTGGAGTAGATTGATTATGCTTCTTATAAGATTTGGGTAAGTACATGAGGTTGTAATTGTTAGAATATCGATCGCCTATTAGTGCGAAAGACTTGCACCGAATTAGAACATTTCGCGACATAAAGAGCACAATCCAAGGCGATATTTGAACAATTTATAGTAGATGGCGAAAAATCAATGGTCGTTAGTTAGATTCTTTTTTGTCGCGTGAATATTAGGAAATCGACAACATAGACGACAAAACATGTTTAATGAAGCATGTGTTGGCTATAATTAAGGAATACTTGTCTTTAGTTAGAGTTGATGCTCTAATTTTTGGCAAGTCTCGAAAAAGTGATAGATTTTTGTTGCTTTCTTTAAAAAGCCGACATCGAAAGAATTAAATCACCATAAATATCATAATGTTTCTCTAATTCAGTTGTGCTGACTTTTGCTTTGTTATTTCTCTGTCCGTTAATTCAGTTGTGTAGAATTTTGCTTTGTCGTTTCTCTGCTTCTAGATGGATAACATAATTATTTTCCCTTTATTGTTGTAGATTCTAAAAAGCGTCGCCGCGGTAGCCATACATTGGTGGTTCAAAAGCGACGAAGAAGATTGCTGCCATTTGTTCCTACAAAGGATCCACCAAGACAGTTGGTACAGTTAGGATCTCATGACGAGGCTTTGCGAGCTCACGGCATGGAATTCTGCAACGAGCTGACTTATGTGCCTGGCATGGCCGACAGATCAGAAAATCAAGCCAAGTTCAAAAAGGGAGGAGGAATTCAGGTTTAGTGAGAATATATCATATCTTGTGCAATTTTTATCGACTAAGTCTTTAACTACATCGACCGTTGAATGCATCATTTGTGCTTTTTACAATCAGATTCTTTCAAGGGAAGATATCGCGACGTTGGAGCTGTGCAAAGCTATGAACAAAAGAGGAAATCTTCCGCCTCTTCTTGAAACGCATGATGAAGTCGAAGGGTACTCACGAATGATAGATTTGCTCGATATTTTGATTCCGTTAATTATATTGTTAGATATATACTAGATTGGAAATTTAATTAATTTTAGTCTGCAGGTATGTTGTCCAAGCTGATGGCCATATAAAGGACATGACCCTAATTGGCGAATATGCAGGGGACGTCGACTACTTCAAGAACCAGTTTCGCGACGATTCTGATAGCATGATGACCCTCATTTCTGCGACCAATTTTGTCGAAAGCCTTGTAATTTGTCCCGATAAGCACGGGAACATTCTCACCTTCATTAGCGGCATAAACAATTCAACTCGGTAGGCATTCTGCATTTTTTTTTTTTTTTTTTTATCGATTTTTTCTTCTTGGTTCTCAAATGGTAACTTGAACTGATCTCACTCTGTACCTGCAGGGAAAGTAAGAAGAAAGTGAATATCAAGTGCCTGAGGTACGATGTGTATGGTGAGTGCAGGGTTATTCTCGTTGCGGCGCGGGATATTGCCAAAGGCGAGAGGCTGTACTATGGTTACAATGGCCACAAACACACCTATCCGACTCATAATTTTTTCTGAGTTTCGTGGTTGTCGTAATTTTTATTTTTTTATTTTTTATTTTATCTGAAGAAACAAGATACAAATTTGTCTGTCCTTCCTTGTGCTTGTGTTGGATTGTATTATTGTGGATTGTTTGTTTGTTGTGTGTTTAAGTATTATTGTGGATTGTTTGTTTGTTGTGTGTTTAAGTGGCACCAAGAACCTCATGGTGCCGAGCAAATGTATTTGGCGCTCGCGTGCTCAAGCGCTCGAGCGCATCGCTATTGATGTAAATCGAAACTTTCATTGCTCTGTTGGTTGGTTGAATCTTTATATCTTCTTGTTTTTAGAAACAAATGTTTTTTTTTCTATCGCTATTCACTTACTCGGTGAGTTTGCTAGGCATTTGTGCATTCTTTTTTGTGTTTTGTGCTAACATAGTGAAACTGTATTAGCAAGATTCTCGAGGGCATCGAATAATTTTTTGACTGATGGCAAAATATTCGAGGCGAAATCATTCAACCCGTGGATTTGTCAGAGCGCGCTAAAGCGTAGTAGACAGTTATTTTGAGGTCTAAGAAGGTAATTGTCTTTATTACATAAGTTTTATACATATATATATATATATATATTTGCATTTATCTTTTGCCTAATTCGGAGGCTTTTCATGATCTTCATACAAGAATTGGTTACTTGTGCTACAATTCAATATATATTTTGTTTATGTTCTAAATGTTACATTCTTGAGCTCACTTCCTTTTTTTTTTTATAATATGAGAATCCACAATCGTTACTTGACGAGTTCACTATGGATAAATTTTCTGTCGAACTTAATATATTGCAAGCTAGATCTAACAAGGTAAGTCACACATGTGTGGCATGTGGATCTGGACTTGGTTTCTCACTTCCTCTGTATATGCTTTTCTTGCTTAGTAACACTCGTTAATTGTTATGCTGATTGGAAATGTAACATGCTATGTAGTATGAAATTTTGTGGCAGTTCATGAAGGAAGAAAAAAACAAGGAACTATGTTTGTAAGTACTAACTAATCCACCAATACCAATTATATTGTAACCCTGTAAGAGTGGTATAACAGCAACAGGTGAATGCAACGTCCGAGCCTACAGTGGCGGATCTAAAGAGGGGCTCGATGGGGCAACCCTAGCCCCCAAATTATTTATTTGGTTAGTTTAAAATTAATGTTTTTAATATAACTTGCTAAATTTTCTTTCTAAAATACTAAGAATGTATTTCTTTTGGCCACGTTTGGCCAAAACTACTGTATTGGTACTGTACGAAGTGATTTAGGGCATCTACGTCATCATATACAATTAAAAAAAAATAAAAATGATAAAATGGAAAGTAATGGGTGCAGAAGGGGTGTTGGGCAGAGCAACCCAATAAAACTTTTTTTTTTAATTTTTCTTTTTAAATATCATTTTGTTGAGTAAAAAAAATCAATGTATAGGTTTCTTGAGAATGAGCTTATAAATTGGATTGATGTATAGTCCAATGGGCCTGATAATGACAGTAGCGTCTTAAATGAAGTTGGGCGAAGAAGGATGAAATGACCGATAAGGAGGTCGGACAAGATAAGGTCGGACGAAGAAGGATGAGACGACCGATAAGGAGGTCGGACAAGATAAGGTCGGGCGAAGAAGGATGAGATGGCAGACATGGAGGTCGGACAAAAGGAGGTCGGGCGAAGAAAGATGAGACGGCCGATACGGAGGTCGGTCAAAAGGAAGTCGGGGTAAGAAAGATGACACGGCCGATAAGGAGGTTGGTCAAAAGGAGGTTGGGCGAAGAAAGATGAGATGACAGACACGGAGGTCGGACAAGAGAAAAGGTCTGTTAATTAGTCGGGCAAAGAAAGGTCTGTTAATTAGTCGCTTAATTAAGCGACCTTTTAATCGATTGATCGATTGGCCGGTCATTTGGTCAAACAGTAGTTCAGTCGCTTGAAAGGGCAGTCAGTTGGTCGCTTGATTGGGCGACCAATGAATCGTCTGGACGAACGGTTGCTCAGCCGTTTGAAGGGACTGGATGGTGGTCGCTTGATTGCGCAACCAATGAATCGTCTGGACGAACGGTTGTTCAGCCGTTTGCAGGGACTGGATGGTGGTCGCTTGATTGGGCGACCGATGAATCGTCTGGACGAATGGTTGTTCAGCTATTTGAAGGGACCAAATGGTGGTCGCTCGAGTGGGCAACTGATTAGTCGTTTGGTCTAGCGACCAGTTAGTATCTGGATTGGTCGGTTGGTCAATCGTTGGGTTATTCGGTAGGTTCAGTCGGTGGATGGTCCAGCCGGTTTTTCAGTCGGATGGTGATTTATGATCCGTCTGAAAAGACGGTTGAGAGAAGTTACAACCGGCGAGCGGATATGAAGGCACGACCTGGTTGTGGCGGTTGACATAGGTTTTAAATAGGTCTGTTCATGACCTAAAGAAACCATTTTCAATCGGTCGGTCTGCAGTCTGTCTAAAGTATGCTGGGCGGTTGGGTAGTTGTTCGGGACCAGCCATCCATTTAAGGAGGAAAGGTGTACAGAGGCGTCGGTCGAGCCAGTTGGGTTCTATAACTGGTGGGAGCGGTTGGTGAAATAGTTAAAACACATGTCAATGGAGGAGAAATTAGTGGGGCGTTGACGGCGGTTGCTGTAACCGAACAGACGACGGTTCCAAAACGTTTCTTTAGGGACTATTTAAAGATCTGAATCTATTCTGGAAAGGCATATTCAATCGACAATCAAATACAATGAATTACTTTTGGGGATCACCATTTTACTTTTACAGTCTGTAGTATTTATTTTTCTATTTTACTTATGTATCGTACAATATTTAGGGATTCTTAAATCTCAGGCATTTTATTTTATCAAATTCGAAGATAATCTCTATTTTCGGATTTGACTTTTTATTGTTGAAAATTTGCATCAACAGTTTGGCGACCCCAATGGGAGAAATGCAAGATTACTGATCCTACGTCAAGAGAGAATTTTATACGACTGAGGTCCGACCGAATCATCAAAAGGATCCATATGGCAGGTTCACAGCCCCAAGTATCTTGAACACCGGTGGGAGAAACAATTTCACCACCTGCTATGCCGAATGCAGGGGAAGCACCATAAGTACCTGCCGATTGGGTGTCTTATGTTCAACAATTGAACAATCAGCAAACTTTGGTCATGCAGAATATGTTGTGTGAGCAACAAAATCTCATGCAAAACATGCTAGATCAGACTTTGTCAAGGATTACTCTTCAACCCACTTAGTCACCGCCAGGGATGTCACCATCTAGATTACAAGCAAATTTTGTCGGACCTTCATATGTCGACAGCACTCTTCCAAGTGCCGCTACTAGGGTTGATAGAGGGAAAACTCCTCTAACATACCCAAATAATGTTCCACTGGGTGTCAAAGCCGAACCAGCCTTCTCTAGGGAAGAGAGGTTGGGGGGACAGGCTCATAATCCTATCCCAGCTGAGCCAGCCTTCTCTAGGGAAGAGAGGTTGGGGGGACAGGCTCATAATTCTATCCCAGCCGAGCCATCCTTCTCTAGGGAAGAGAGGTTAGGAGGACAGGCTCATAATCTCATTCTTGTGTTCGATCCTATTCCTCCTAGAGTGGATTCGGAAGACATCACTCAAGTTCTGCGGATGCATTTCGGAATGAATCCGCAAACGGTGAACAGACTGGCATATCAGAGGCCATTTCCAGAGAGAATCATCAATGAGCATCCTCTTCTGCGAAATTATAGGCCACCAGATTTTCATTATTTCTCAGGAGAAGATGGAGCCTCAACTATTGAGCACGTGGGAAGCTTCACGGCCAAACTGGGGAAAGTGGGCAATAATCCGTTTTGCAAATTGCAGTTGTTCGGATTGTCGCTCACTAGAACAGCTTTTTCCTGGTTTGCTAATCTTCCACCAAGACAATTGTAAACTTGGGAGGGCTTAGAAGCGGTCTTTCATGCAAGGTTCTTTAATCCTCTTCCGACAGTCTCACTCACAGATCTCCTGGAAATCAGGCAAATGCCGGAGGAGAGCGCCTACCAATTCATAGAGCGGATACGAATAATGAAGAGACGTTGCCCGACAATCATTGAGGAGAGCGAGATTACCAATGTAGTGGTCAAGAATATGCAGACACAACTACGGGAGGCTTTAACGGCCCACGACGTTCAAGATCTGGCCAGTTTAGCATCCAAGGCGGGGAGGTTAGAATCTCTTTTTAGAAAAAAAAGATCACAACTTCCGTCAAGGGGATGGTGCTGAAGAAATGGTGGCTGAGATTATAAACAGCAAACCCTATGTATGTTTCAAATTGAAGCCCTGCAGAAGAGCGGGAACAACCGACGTTTGATGCATCCAAAGCAGATGAAGTCTTCGATATTCTACTGGCGGATGGGCAAATTCACATACCGAAGGGGCAACGGTTGGCAACAAAGGATGAGATAAAGGGAAGACCATACTGCAAGTGGCATAACTCTTTTACGCATTACACAAACCAGTGTGCGCACTTCCGAAAGGAAATCCAGAGGGCGATCATAGCTGGAAGATTCAAATACGTGATGATGGGAGTGGAGCACCAGCCTTTCCCAAAAGTAAGTACTGCAGCGGTGATTTCTGTGCGCTTCTCACAAAGCCCACAAAAGGATGATGATGAAAGAGACAGCAAACGGAGAGAGCACAAACCAAAAGATAGGGAGCTCGATCAGGATGACAGGTTTAAAACTTGCGAAACCAGGGTAGCATAAAAGTGGGACAAAAAGGATGGCTCCTTCGAAGTGGAGTTAATGGAAATGGTAGTACGAGATCGACCACCGCGCAGGCCACCACCAGTCCACGATAAATGGAGGTCAGATCAGAGGCTGACGTAGCCTCGGATGATAGAGGTCGTCGGATGTGAGGCTGGCGTGCCCTCGGATGATGGAGGTCGGTTGAGGGACAGCCGATGGAGACCCAGGGTTGTCCTATAAAAAAAAGAATTTCAAGATTTTGAGTGCGTAAATATGGAAGGGTGAGAGAAGGGTTTTACATAAACCCCAGGATGTGACATGAAACAGTGTAATGATAGCACTGTATTGCAAACTCCTAAACGTCACGAGAAGTGACGCCTAGGAGTCGGGCGGGAGGAGGCAAGTTGTTGAGTAAGAAAAAATTAATGTATAGGGTTTCTTGAGAATGGGCTTATAAATTGGATTGATGTATAGTCCAATGGGCCTGATAATGGTAGTAAGGTCTTAAATGAAGTCGGCCGAAGAAGGATGAGATGGCCGATAAGGAGGTCGGACAAGATAAGGTCGGGCGAACAAGGATGAGACGGCCGATAAGGAGGTCGGACAAGATAAGGTCGGGCGAAGAAGGATGAGATGGCAGACACGGAGGTCGGACAAAAGAAGATCGGGCGAAGAAAGATGAGACGGCCGATACGGAGGTCGGTCAAAAGAAAGTCGGGGGAAGAAAGATGAGACGGCCGATACGGAGGTCGGTCAAATGGAGGTCGGGCGAAGAAAGATGAGATGACAGACACGGAGGTCGGACAAGAGGAAAGGTCTGTTAAGTGGTCGGGCGAAGAAAGGTCTGTTAATTAGTCGCTTAATTAAGCGACCTGTTAATCGAATGATCGATTGGCCGGTCATTTGGTCAAACAGTAGTTCAGTCGCTTGAAAGGGTGGTCAGTTGGTCGCTTGATTGGGCGACCAATGAATCGTCTAGAAGAACGGTTGCTCAGCCGTTTGAAGGGACTAGATGGTGATCGCTTGATTGGGTGACCAATGAATCGTCTGGACGAACGGTTGTTCAGCCGTTTGTAGGGACTGGATGGTGGTCGCTTGATTGGGCACCAATGAATCGTCCGGATGAACGGTTGTTCAGCCGTTTGCAGGGACTGGATGGTGGTCGCTTGATTGGGCGACCGATAAATCGTCTGGACGAATGGTTGTTCAGCTATTTGAAGGGACCAAATGGTGGTCGCTCGAGTGGGCAACTGATTATTCGTTTGGTCTAGCGACCAGTTAGTATCTGAATTGGTCGGTTGGTCAATCGTTGGGTTATTCGGTAGGTTCAGTCGGTGGATAGTCCAGACGGTTTCTCAGTCGGATGGTGATTTATGATCCGTCTGAAAAGACGGTTGAGAGAAGTTACAACCGGTGAGCGGATATGAAGGCACGACCTGGTTGTGGCAATTGACATAGGTTTTAAATAGGTCTGTTCATGACCTAAAGAAACCATCTTCAATCGGTCGGCCTGCAGTCTGTCTAAAGTATATTGGGCGGTTGAGTAGTCGTTCGGAACCAGCCGTCCATTTCAGGAAGAAAGGTACCCAGAGGCAGTCGGTTGAGCCAGTTGGGTTCTGTAACTAGTGGGAGCGGTTGGTGAAATAGTTAAAACACGTGTCAATGGAGGAGAAAGGTTGACCGAGGTTGTTGTAACCGAACAGACGGCGGTTCCAAAACGTTTCTTTAGAGACTATTTAAAGATTTGGATCTATTCTGGAAAGGCATCTTCAATCGACAATCAAATTCAAGGAATTTCTTTTGGGGATCACCATTTTACTTTTACAGTCTTTAGTATTTATTTTCCTATTTTACTTATGTATCGTATGGTGTCTATGGATTCTTAAATATCAGGCGTTTTATTTTATCAAATTCGAAAATAATCTGGATTTTACTTTTTATTGTTGAAAATTTGCATCAACACAGCTATTTAGTTATTTATTTATTTTTTTTATATTTTTATATTATATAAAATTTTATTTTGATATATATTGATATAATTTTATTTAAATTTAATAATTTTATTAATTATTTTTGATATAAATAAAAAAACATATATATATATATATATATGAGTATGAGATGAAAACTAAGAGAAACTTTGGAGAGTTTTTTTTGATGCTGATGGCCTTAGACGCGAGTATAAGGTGAAAATTAAGAGAAACTTTGGAGAGTTTCTTTGATGCTGACCATATACGCGAGATCCATGTGTAGGGGACAATCACTGCGGCTGCGTAGGGTGCTGAGAAACTGACCTTTTCCTTTTCTTTTTTTTATTTTTTTATTTTTTTTTTTTTAAAATTTTAAAAAATAGAAATTACTTATAGTTTTGCACAACCTGACAAAATTACGGTAAAATAATTATTTGATTATTATAATAATAATAATTTAATAGAATATATATAATACATATATATTATTTTATAGAAAATAAATTTTTATATAATATAAATTGATAAATAAAATATAAATATATTTATAATCAGCACAATTTAATACTCAAATTACACTATTACTAATTTTATAAATTTAATTTAATACACATTTACATCTACAAAATTATAAACTCATCTTAAAATTTAAATACAATATAAATTCAAACTTAATTTCTACTTACAAACCTCTTCAACTTAAAAACACCCTAAAATTATTATCTTTTCATCTTTTTATGTCTTTATTTTTTATTCTTTTCACTTGTTATTACTATGGCAAGGAGAATAAAAAACATACAGTGTCAAATCGGTAAAAATAGCAGCGTTCAGCCCTAATGTTCGAAGGCTGATTCCGCCACAATGAACCTGTAAATTAGGTAAATTAAGAAAGTCATGAAGGTAGGTTTTGGGTGACATGTAAGACTTTATTGATTTCCTTGCTGTCAATAGCTTAAACACTCCACCAACTCCATTATTATAGCTCATTCTTTACGAACAGGGTAAATTGATATTTTTTTTTTCTTAGACTCCTTTATTATTTTAGTCTCGTAACTGGAGTTGTTCTAAAATAGTATTGTAAGTGAAATATTTTTTCAATTTAGTCCTCAATACCTAGGTGGAATCTGCACGACATGGCGGACACGTGTGGGCCAGATCAGCGCCACGTGACTGACACATGTCTGCCACATGGATTATTTTTATTTTTATTTAAATATAAAAAAATTACAATTATAAAAATAAAGATAAAAATAAATTAAGTAAAAAATAAAAATAAATTAAATACAAAATAAAATTATTTATATGTCTGTCAAGTCAGTTTGAAAAATATAAATTATCCACGTAGCGGCCACATGGTGCTGACCTGACGGATATATGGATAATTTTTATTTGTCAATTTTAATTTTTATATTTTTTTTATATTTTTATATTTTATTTTTTATATATTTTATATATTTAATTTTATTTTTTATTAAAAAATAAAAAGAAGTAAAAATTATCACGTAGCAGACACGTGTCAGCCAGGTGGCGCTGATTTGACCGACCCATGTCGGCCAACATGCCATGCAGATGCATGCCACCTAAGCAGTAAGGATTAAATTGAAAAGATTTTCCACGAACTATTTTAAGACAATCTCTAGTTACGAGACTTAAATACTTAAATAATAAAAAAACTCCAGTTATCGAACTAAGAAACAGCTTATCCTTTCAAATATATACAGGTATAATGCTAGTTTGATTTTGTTTTGATTAAAAAAAAAAAAAAAAAAAACCTAGAATTTTTTATGTAATTTTGATATTAATGAATAGAATAATTTTCAATAAAAAATTATTTATACTTAAATATATTGAATTTCATATTAATTTAATTTATATCCAATAATTTTAAACTTAGTTTCCAAGATAAAGATTCAAAGTGCTTAAACAAGTCCGCCTAATTTAAGGGAGGTAGAGGTAGAAGCAGAGACAATGGCTCACATATAGAAGCCCTTTTTGCCCCTTTAGACGGCAGAGTCGAAATAATTTTAATACAGTGACTTTAATTTCGAACCTCAAATATCGATTGAAAATCGATTGCCCCTTGTGTCATTCTTCTCTCTCCCCTCGCTTTCTTGTCTCTCTCTCTGCTTCTTCTGGCTTCACTCTCTCTTCTTCTTTCCAAACCCAACTTATTGCCGCATTTCGAGGCTCAATCCAAAGAGTTGGGAAGACAAAAGCAAGCAGAAAAAACAGAGGAAAACCGCCGTCGTCGCCCGCCGCAGCTGCGGGAGTTGTCATTGTGGAATTTCTTGTGGTGTTGAGGAGAAAGGTGGTACTGAATTTGTTTTGATTAATTTATAAATAAATTATACTCTCTTTCTCATGCACTCATTTGATCGATACGAGTTTTAATAAAAATAAATAATAATACTTAAAAAAGGAATGGAGAATATTTTTTATAACTCCTAAAAAGAGAAAAACAAAAAAAAAAAAAAAAAAAAAAAAAGAAGAAAGTGACAATAGATTTGTATGTGAGGCTTCTTGCGGTAAAAACATCCCTTTATTAGGATTTTGTGTGTCCATTGTCAATGAAAAATTTCTCTACATTTATAAGTTCAACTACACCTCCATACCTATTTTAACTCTCAAGAGCAAATAGTTTTGATGCAATCTATGTTATAATAATTTTTTTCTTGAAAAAATTGTCTCATGATTTTAAATACTTGCAAAAGAGAATGACTATCAAGCTTTTATTACAGTACTAAGGCAACAATGTCATTCTTGGATGTATGTCCTAAGAAATTCATACTTGATATCTTATAAGAAACTTTTGAAACATAAGGTAGGCATTACCTTTTTATACTTTGGAGTAGATTGATTATGCTTCTTATAAGATTTGGGTAAGTACATGAGGTTGTAATTGTTAGAATATCGATCGCCTATTAGTGCGAAAGACTTGCACCGAATTAGAACATTTCGCGACATAAAGAGCACAATCCAAGGCGATATTTGAACAATTTATAGTAGATGGCGAAAAATCAATGGTCGTTAGTTAGATTCTTTTTTGTCGCGTGAATATTAGGAAATCGACAACATAGACGACAAAACATGTTTAATGAAGCATGTGTTGGCTATAATTAAGGAATACTTGTCTTTAGTTAGAGTTGATGCTCTAATTTTTGGCAAGTCTCGAAAAAGTGATAGATTTTTGTCGCTTTCTTTAAAAAGCCGACATCGAAAGAATTAAATCACCATAAATATGGTAATGTTTCGCTAATTCAGTTGTGCTGACTTTTGCTTTGTTGTTTCTCTGTTTGATAATTCAGTTGTGCTGACTTTTGCTTTGTCGTTTCTCTGTTAATTAATTCGGTTGTGCTGACTTTTTCTTTGTCGTTTCTCTGTTCATTAATTCAGTTGTGCTGACTTTTGCTTTGTGGTTTCTCTATTCATTAATTCAGTTGTGTTGACTTTTGCTTTGTCGTTTCTCTGTTCATTAATTCAGTTGTGCTGACTTTTGCTTTGTCGTTTCTCTGCTTCTAGATAAAGAACATACTTACTTTCCCTTTATTGTTGTAGATTCTAAAAAGCGTCGATGGCGCAGGCCTACATTGGTGGTTCAAAAGCGACGAAGAAGATTGCTGCCATTTGTTCCTACAAAGGATCCATCAAGACAGTTGGTACAGTTAGGATCTCATGCAGAGGCTTTGCGAGCTCACGGCATGGAATTATGCAACGAGCTGACTTATGTGCCCGGCATGGCCGACAGATCAGAAAATCAAGCTAAGTTCAAAAAGGGAGGAAGAACTCAGGTGTAGTGAGAAATGAGAATATATCATATTTTGTGCAATTTTCATCCGCTAAGTCTTTAACTACGTCGACCGTTGAATGCATCCTTTGTGCTCTTTCAGATTTTTTCAAGGGAAGATATCGCGACTTTGGAGCTGTGCAAAGCTATGAACAAAAGAGGAAAGTTTTTGCCTCTTCTTGTAACTCATGATGAAGTCGAAGGGTACTAGCCAATGATAGATTTGCTCGATATTTTGATTCCGTTAATTATATTGTTAGATATATACTAGATTGGAATTTAATTAATTTGACTCTGCAGGTATGTTGTCGAAGCTGATGGCCATATAAAGGATATGACCCTAATTGGCGAATATGCAGGGGACGTCGACTACTTCAAGAACCGGTTTCGCAACGATTCTAATAGCATGATGACCCTCATTTCTGTGACCAATTTTGTCGAAAGCCTTGTAATTTTTCCCAATAAGCACGGGAACATTCTCACCTTCATTAGCGGCATAAACAATTCGACTCGGTAGGCATTCTGCATTTTTTTTTATCGATTTTTTCTTCTTGGTTCTCAAACGGTAACTCGAACTGATCTCACTCTGTACCTGCAGGGAAAGTAAGAAGAAAGTGAATATCAAGTGCCTGAGGTACGATGTGAATTGTGAGTGCAGGGTTATTCTTGTTGTGGCGCGGGATATCACCAAAGGCGAGAGGCTGTACTATGATTACAACGGCCACGAACACACCTATCCGACTCATAATTTTGTCTAAGTTTCGTGGTTGTCGTAATTTTTATTTTATTTTTTTGTTTATTTGAAGGAACAATATACAAATTTGTCTGTCCTTCCTTGTGCTTGTGTTGGATTGTATTATTGTGGCTTGTTTGTTTGTTGTGTGTTTAAGTGGCACCAAGAACCTCATGGTGCCGAGCAAATGTATTTGGTGCTCGCGTGCTCAAGCGCTCGAGCGCATCGCCATTGATGTAAATCGAAACTTTCATTGCTCTGTTGGTTGGTTGAATCTTTATGTATCTTCTTGTTTTTAGAAACTAATGTTTTTTTTTTTTCATCGCTATTCACTTATTCGGGGAGTTTGCTAGGCATTTGTGGATTCTTTTGTGTGTTTTGTGCTAACGTAGTGAAACTCTATTAACAGGATTCTCGAGGGTATCGAATAATCTTTTGACTGATGGCGAAATATTCGAGGCGGAATCATTCAACCCGTGGATTTGTCAGAACGCGCTAAAGGGTCGTAGACAATTCTTTTGAGGTTTAAGAAGGTAATTGGCTTTATTACATAAGTTTTATACATATATATATTTGTATTTATCTTTTGCCTAATTTGGAGGCTTTTCATGATCTTTATACAAGATTTGGTTAAGTGTGCTTCAATTGAATTGTGAGAATGAGATGACATGTGATGTTATAGGTGTTGTGTTTTTGTTCATTGAAGTGTAAGTTCTAAGAAAGTGTAGACAAATTTGTTTTGTAGAAACTCTTTGGTTTGGTTCTTGTGTTCATTACAAGAAGAAAAATAATATTTTTTGTAACGAAATTTTTTTATCTTTGAATCCATTTTTTTCATTACTAATGACAATAGAGAAACAAAATTAAAAATAGATTGCTTTAGCTAAGTGAATTTTCATTACTAATGACAATAGAGAAACAAAATTAGAAATAGATTGCTTTAGCTAAGTGAATTTTCATTACTAATGACAATAGAGAAACAAAATTAGAAATAGATTGCTTTAGCTAAGTGAATTTTAAACAGGAAATTTATGTTACAGATTTTTTTTTTTTTTTTTTTTTTCGTAGTGGTTGTATGACATAATGGTTTTAATCAATTCATTCTTATATTCTAAATGTGACTTTCTTTGTGATTCAAGAATGAGCTCACTTCCTTTGTATATAGCTTTCTTGCTTAGTAACACTCATTCTTATGCTGATTGGAAATGTAAATTTCTATGTAGTATGAGATTTTGTGGCAGTTCCCAATCATACGAAGGAAGAAAAAAACAATGGACTATGTTTGTAAGTACTAACTAATCCACTCAATTCCAATTATATTGTAACCCTGTAAAGTGTGATATAAAGGTGAATGCAACTCCCGGGCCTGCAGTGGCAGATCTAAGGAGGAGCTCGACGGGGGCAATAGCTCCCTAGCCCCAAATTTTATTTATTTTCTTAATGTAACTAATTTTTTTTTCTAAAATATTATGGGTGTATTTCCTTTGGTCAACTTTGGCCAAAACTACTATATATAATGATACTATGCAAAGTAGTTTGGATGCAAGATTCATGTGTAAGGGACGATCACTGCGGCAGCCTACAGCTTAGGGTGCCGACAACGGACTCTTTTTTATAAAAAAAATTAAAACATAAAAATTACAAACAGATACATGCAAAAGTACAATAAAATAATTATTTGATTATAATTATAATAATTATTATTTTAGAAAATATATACAATATATTATTTTATAAAGAATAAAATTTTATATAATATAAATTGATAAATAAAATATAAATATTTATTTATAATTAATACAACTTAATACTCAAATTACGCTATTACTATTTTTATAAATTTTTCTATCAAATCAATACTAATCAAAACTCCAAAATCCAAACTAAACTTATAATCTAAAAGAAACATAAAATTTCAAACTCATTTTAAATTTCAAATCCAATCTTTTCGAAACATCTTCAAAAAAGAAACACACCCTAATGTTATAATCTTTTTATATCTTTATTTTTTATTCTTTTCGTTTGTTATTACTGAAAAAAAAAAAAAAAAACAACAGTGTCAAATTAATAAAAATAGTTACTTTCAGCTCCTGATGTTCGAAGGCTGATTCGCCACTACGGGCTGTAAATTAGGTCAATCAAGAAAGTCACTCAAGATAGGTTCTAGGCAACATTCATAAGGCGTTAATACCTTAAACATTGCACCAAATAGCTCATTCTTTACAAATATATATAGATATAATAGTAGTTTGATTTTGCTTTGATAATTATTTTTTTAAAAAAAAAAAACTAGAATTTTTATGTGAATGGATAGAATAATTAAAATTTCATAAGAGAATTATTTATACTTAGATATATTGAATTTCATATTGATTTAATTTATGTCAAATAATTTTTAACCTAGTTTCCAAGTGCTCAGACAAGCAGGCCCAACTTAAGAGAGGTA
Source organism: Andrographis paniculata (assembly GCF_009805555.1). NCBI lineage: Eukaryota > Viridiplantae > Streptophyta > Magnoliopsida > Lamiales > Acanthaceae > Andrographis > Andrographis paniculata. The sequence goes on from NW_026137613.1 coordinate 341,195, forward strand.
GAGCTAAAAGCAGCGACAATGGCTCACGTCTAGTGTAGAAGTTCTTTTTGTCCCTTTTTTTCAGTCTAGAAGGCAGAGTCGAAATAGTTTGCGTACAGTGACTTTAATTTCGAACCTCCAAAATCGATTGCCCCTTGTGCAGACGATGAATAATAGACGCCTCGTTTTTCTTCTCTCTCTGCTTCTTCTGGCTTCGCTCTCTCTTCTTCTTTCCAAACCCAACTTATTGCCGCATTTCGAGGCTCAATCCATAGAGTAGGGAAGACAAACGCAAGCAGAAAAAACAGAGGAAAACCGCCGTCGTCGCCCGCCGCCGCTGCGGGAGTTGTCATTGTGGATTTTCTGGTGGTGTTGAGGAGAAGGTCATACTGAATTTTTTTTAATTAATTCTTTTATATTTGAAAAAATAAATAATACTCTCTTATGTTGTAAACGCGTGCTTATTTGACATGATATAATTTGACCGGACATAAATTTTAATAAAAATAACAATAATTGATATCTTAGTAAAAAAAAACAGTAAATTTTTTAGTTAAAAGGAAACGAAAATATCTTTTTGATAACTATGTAAATAATATATATGGAGGCTTCTTGCAGTAAAAAAAAATTAATTTAGGCTGAGTCGGAAATATTGGCTTTGACATGTAACTCAAAGTTTTGGTTTATATATATATATATATATACTCCTACCAATATATTTGTAGTGTTTAAAGACATCCCTTAATTAGGATTTTGTGTGTCCATTGTCAATAGAAAATTTCTCTACATGAAGAAATACTATTTATAAGTTCAACTATACCTCGATACCTATTTTAACTCTCAAGAGCAAATAGTTTTGATGCAATCTATGTATAGTAGTTTTTTTCTTGAAAAAATTGTCTCATGATTTTAAATACTTGCAAAAGAGAATGACTATCAAGCTTTTATTACAGTACTAAGGCAACAATTGTCATTCTTGGGTGTATGTTCTAAGAAATTCATACTTGATATCTTAGAAGAAACTTTTGAAACATAAGGTAGGCATTACCTTTTTATACTTTTGAGTAGATTGATTATGCTTCTTGTAAGATTTGGATTAGCTTGGTAAGTACATGAGGTTGTAATTGTTAGAATATCGATCGCCTATTAGTGCGAAAGACTTGCACTGAATTAGAACATTTCGCGACATAAAGAGCATAATCCAAGGCGATATTTGAACAATTTATAGTAGATGGCGAAAAATCAATGGTCGTTAGTTAGATTCTTTTTTGTCGCGTGAATATTAGGAAATCGACAACATAGATGACAAAACATGTTTAATGAAGCATGTGTTGGCTATAATTAAGGAATACTTGTCTTTAGTTAGAGTTGATGCTCTAATTTTTTGGCAAGTCTCGAAAAAGTGATAGATTTTTGTTGCTTTCTTTAAAAAGCCGACATCAAAAGAATTAAATCACCATAAATATGGTAATGTTTCTCTAATTCAGTTGTGCTGACTTTTGCTTTGTTGTTTCTCTGTTCGTTAATTCAGTTGTGTTGAATTTTGCTTTGTCGTTTCTCTGCTTCTAGATGGATAACATAATTATTTTCCCTTTATTGTTGTAGATTCTAAAAAGCGTCGCCGGCGTAGCCATACATTGGTGGTTCAAAAGCGACGAAGAAGATCGCTGCCATTTGTTCCTACAAAGGATCCACCAAGACGGTACAGTTAGGATCTCATGACGAGGCTTTGCGAGCTCACGGCATGGAATTCTGCAACGAGCTGACATATGTGCCTGGCATGGCCGACAGATCAGAAAATCAAGCCAAGTTCAAAAAGGGAGGAGGAATTCAGGTTTAGTGAGAATATATCATATCTTGTGCAATTTTTATCGAACTAAGTCTTTAACTACATCGACCGTTGAATGCATCATTTGTGCTTTTTACAATCAGATTCTTTCAAGGGAAGATATCGCGACGTTGGAGCTGTGCAAAGCTATGAACAAAAGAGGAAAGTTTCCGCCTCTTCTTGAAACGCATGATGAAGTCGAAGGGTACTCGCGAATGATTGATTTGCTCGATATTTTGATTCCGTTAATTATATTGTTAGATATATACTAGATTGGAAATTTAATTAATTTTAGTCTGCAGGTATGTTGTCCAAGCTGATGGCCATATAAAGGACATGACCCTAATTGGCGAATATGCAGGGAACGTCGACTACTTCAAGAACCAGTTTCGCGACGATTCTGATAGCATGATGACCCTCATTTCTGCGACCAATTTTGTCGAAAGCCTTGTAATTTGTCCCGATAAGCACGGGAACATTCTCACCTTCATTAGCGGCATAAACAATTCAACTCGGTAGGCATTCTGCATTTTTTTTTATCGATTTTTTCTTCTTGGTTCTCAAACGCTAACTCGAACTGATCTCACTCTGTACCTGCAGGGAAAGTAAGAAGAAAGTGAATATCAAGTGCCTGAGGTACGATGTGAATGGTGAGTGCAGGGTTATTCTCGTTGCGGCGCGGGATATTGCCAAAGGCGAGAGGCTGTACTATGATTACAATGGCCACAAGTTGTCGTAATTTTTTTTTTTTTTTTTTTTTTTTTTTTTTTTTTTTTTTTTTTTTTTTTTTTTTATCTGAAGAAACAAGATACAAATTTGTCTGTCCTTCCTTGTGCTTGTGTTGGATTGTATTATTGTGGATTGTTTGTTTGTTGTGTGTTTAAGTGGCACCAAGAACCTCATGGTGCCGAGCAAATGTATTTGGCGCTCGCGTGCTCAAGCGCTCGAGTGCATCGCTATTGATATAAATCGAAACTTTCATTGCTGTGTTGGTTGGTTGAATCTTTATGTATCTTCTTGTTTTTAGAAACTAATGTTTTTTTTTTTTCATCGCGATTCACTTACTCGGTGAGTTTGCTAGGCATTTGTGCATTCTTTTGTGCGTTTCGTGCTAACGTAGTGAATCTGTATTAGCAAGATTCTTGAGGGTATCGAAGAATTTTTAGACTAATGGCAAAATGTTCGAGGCAGAATCATCAACCCGTGGATTTGTCATAGCGCACTAAAGTGTAGTAGACAAGTATTTTGAGGTCTAACAAGGTAGTTTGGCTTTATTACATAAGTTTTATACATATACATATATATATATATATATATTCATTTATCTTTTGCTTAATTTGGAGGCTTTACATGATCTTTATACAAGAATTGGTTCCTTGTGCTTCAATTCAATTGTGAGAATGCGATGATATGTGATAGGTTTTGTGCTTGTGTTCATTGAAGTAAGTTGTAAGAAAGTGTATTTGTAGAAACTCTTTGATTTGGTTCTTGTGTTCGTTACAAGTAAATAAAATTTTTTGTAACGAATTTTTTTTTTTTCCTTGAATCTATTTTTTTCATTACTAATGACAGTAGAGACGGAAGTAGAGATAAATTGCATTAGCTACGAGAATTTTAAAAATGAAATTTTCGTTAAAAATATATTATTTTTTTTGTAGTGGTTGTATGACATTACGATGGTTTTAGTCAAGTCATTTGTATGTTCTAAATGTGACTTTCTTCGTCATTCAAGAATGTGCTCACTTCCTTTGTATATAATTCTTGCTTAGTAACACTCATTCTTATGCTGATTGGAAATGTAACATGCTATGTAGTATGAGATTTTGTGGCAGTTCCCAATCATATGAATGAAAAAAAAAAAACAAAGAACTATGTTTGTAACTACTAACTAATCCACAAAATACCAATTATATTGTAACTCTGTAAGAGTGGTATAACAACATCAGGTGAATGCAACATCTGGACCTGGAGTGGCGGACCTAAGGAGGAGCTCGATGGGGGCAACCCTAGCCCCCAAATTTTATTTATTTTTTTAGTTTTAAAATTAATCTTTTTAATATAATTTTACTAAATTTTTTTTCTAGAATACTAAAAGTGTATTTCCTTTGGTTGCGCTTTGGCCAAAACTAGTGTATAGATACTGTGCATAGTGATTTAGGCGCCACATTCATGTGTAGGGGGCAATCACTGCGGCTCTAAGGCCTAAGGTGTTGAGAGACTGATTTTTTCCTTTTTTTTATATATATTTTTTTAAATTTTAAAAAGCGTGAATCACACTTATAGCCGGACAAAGCAACAATAAAATAATTATTTGATTATTTTAATAATAATAATTTAATAAAATATATACAATACATATATATTATTTTATAAAAAATAAAATTTTATATAATATAATTTTTTCTTAACAATCTATTAATTTTTTTGTTTTGATTTATCTCAATTCTTTTTTACAAATATTATTACATATTGTATCATATTTATTTTTTTTATATTTATTTTTATTACATCCCAAAAAATAAATGGATAAATATATATGAGACTGAATTGAGTATTAAAGATAATGACTTATTAATATTAACCCACATCAATCGATTTCTTGTAAAGAGTATTTATTCATATATAAAGTAATAAAAAAGATTATAAATGATCCAAACACGCATAACTTCCGTTTTCAGTCTCCGTCGTTCACTCTTCTCGATGTCTCTCGGCTCCCGCTCCTTCGGGATTTGAAATTAGAATTGGAATCGTTCTAGTTCCAAAGGTTTCCCCTATATATACATACATTATACATACAATCTCCATAGCAAGAGAGTTCAGTTGCTTGCATTGCATCCATGGAGGGCTCCGACAGGGCCGATTTAGAGGCAAAATTGCACAGTATAGCAACGCAGTGGGAGGAATCAAAAGAAAAGATCGAAAGGTTGAGTGAGGATTACAAATTATCGATCGACAGAGAAAAAAGAAGTGCGATGAGGTATGCTAAGCTTCGCGAGGATCATTACAAACTGATCAGTTCCAAAAACACGACACTTTCTGAGATGAAACAGAAGATCGACGAAATGCAGAGTCTAATTCAGGCAAAGAATAGACAGATTGAGGATTTAAAGAGCCAGAAATTCAGGAAGAACTGAGGCGACAACAATTTGAACTCCAGCGAAGCAATTCGGAGGCTCGTCAAACTATTAAGGGATCTCGAGATTGCTAAGATTAATTCTGCTGAGCATTTGGAATCAAGAGTTACGAGAGTGGAGGAGGATTTTGCCTCATCTTTGAACATCGAGACAGATGGTATAGACTAGTCTCCACAGAATTGTGATGCTGACTTGCTGTGGTAGAGAATAAAAATGAAGTATTAGATGATGATGGATTTGAAGACTTACTTCATATTACCTGTTATATATTGCTTGCTTGACATTCGATATTTGTTTACATATTCTTACGTTGTATTAGAGCTACAATTTTTTTTAGTACATTAGTTTGAGATTTTAACTTGCTGTTCAAAACAACCTCAGACTCTAATTGCCATGAGAGCCCTGCTTCACAGCTCTACTTCCAAACTTTAATTATATTGAGAGTAGAGTCCGCAAAAATAGACACATATCTGAAAATTTGATTCGAACCCCATACTAAAAAAAAAATGTCATTGGGCTTCAAAAATAGGCTCAAAAATTGTCCGATTCTACCTGCCCCGGCACGCTAATGAACTGAGCCCATAAAAGGTCGGCATTAAAAATAGGCCCAAAAATTGTCCGATTCTACCTGCCCTGGCACGCTAATGAACTGAGCCCGTAAAAGGTCGGACTGTTGCCTAGCCCGGCCTAACTTATCAAAATTAATTTTTAACTGATAAATAACAACAAAAATCAGATCATGGCTTGATAGTAAAAGCCTTCTATAATTTGGATAAAAATATTTTTAAATTAATTCAAAACTAAAGAAAAAAAATAATTTAAATTAATTTGGGCCATACGGACCGCACAATTTAGGACCAAATCAGGCCGGCCCTGTATAAAAAAAAATCGGGTGGGCCCGAATTGCCAGCCTTAATTAAGAGTTCTATTGTTTAACTTTAATCGGACTTTTTTTCTCTACCTATGTTAAGAGATATTTTATTAATGATATAGATTATTTGGTATGTATCACTTTTATTTATAGCGGTTGAATTCATTATTAATAATATATAAACTTCTGTAAAATGTAACAATATTGTTCTTATCAATTTGTCTCAAAAAGTGTTTGTTGTGTCTCATAATTTCATTCTGTCGTTAAAAATTATGATTGTCTATTCTAAATCAAAACTTCTACCAAGTTCATGTTGCTTACTACTTTTTAGGCTCAAAACTGTGATTTTCTAGTGTGTACTGCAATTCGAACATTTTGTTTTTCTATGGAATGTAGGAAGAAAAGAACTTTACCATATGTTCTTACAGTGTCTTCTCACTAAGATATTGGAATAATTTTCATGTGATATGTGAGGCTACATGAGGCAAATATGTGATCGGTGATCCTTCGATTACTGGTTTAGTTCCATTTGTATTAATAATTGTAAAGACATAAGAGAAATTAAGCATGAGCATTTTATTTGCCGCGATTATCTTTTTATAGAAATGTATAATCGAGGTTTGGCAGGTCTAGAAGGCTCGAACCATAAATCTTGTACAAGTGCGCAACACATCACATTTACTTCTCGAAGCGAAATGCAGAAAGCCTTTGATCGAAGAGGACGACACATTGTGCATGGAAGCCGTGTGCGCACTATATAGACAACATATTGTATCGCCAAAATCTATCAGAGATTTGTCTCACTTTAAAGCAACGGGGTATTATGATGTGCACTCCATACTCTACTATTTCATCCCATGTCTTGCGATATATTTGGAAAATATATATTTATATATTTTACAATTATGGTATTTACATTCCGTGTGAGTTTTCTAGAATTTTTTATTATTATAGTATTTGCGGCATTATTTATGGTCAAATCAGCATGGTCATACTTCTACATAACACAATGGTTATAATAAAATGCTATAAATATGTTAGGTCGTCTCTATTCCAGTGTCATTAATGGCACTGAGTTGTTGGATTTTGGTCGATTTGTTTCAACAGATGCCAAATCCGTTAACATATATTGTGTTATAATAAAATGCTATAAATTATTTTTTGTTTTTTTTTTAATTTTATAAAAAAATTAATGTAAATTATAGATATGAAAATTGTTTAAAATAATATAAAAAATAAAATTTTAGAATAATATTAGTGAAAAATAAAGTTATGGTTAAAATTTTGAAGTAAAAATATTGTAGCAACTATATTTTTAGAGTTAAAAATGTATAAATGGAATTTATAAACTGAAGATGGCCTTATGTTGTATATAATATATGTTGTCTATTTTTATTATATATGTTGAACTGATTTTATTAAAGGTCTTCGTCCATACCATTTGGTGCTTAAAGATTGTTCTTGTAATTCAAATGTTGCCCTTAATTACTTTACAGTGGACATGCTTTGGCGAAGTTTCTAACCAATGGCGGCGACCTTTTTATCGAGCTGAAAAAATCCACGTCGCAGGTCAAAGAGGAGCGACGTCATTGATGAGTGTCAAGTAACTGCAACATATCACTGTAAGAAGCTATTCTCAATATACTGCAGCAGAGAGGATCCATTCTTTAGATCAAGTAAATCCATATCACATGCTCATATCTTGCTTCTGTTAAAATTTTCAAATAAAAGATTTTTCGACGCTATTGAATGCATGCTGTTGTGTTGATTTGATTACAGAGGAGTCGCGATGGAGAAAGAAATCTGTTCTCAACTTAGATTCCGATGAGAAGATCCGAAGAAGCTAGAGAAGATCTAAAAAGGTTGCAAGAAGACTGCAAATCATCGATCGAAAGAAGTGCAGCTTGGTATGGTAGTGCTTTGTCGGGGCTAAGCTTTTCGATCGGTATTCAAAACATTCGAGCTGTAAGGAATTTTAACTGCAGTTAGTTATTACTGTGGTTAAAAATTTTCATTTTCAATTACTATTCAAATTTTTGTTCCCTCTAAAAATTTCAAATCAACCAATTACTTTATTTTTTATACTATGCTAAAAATTTATTTCATTCAAAATATCACATCAACCTCTATTTATATCACATCAAACAACTATTTAAATTCAACCTTTTATTATTTAAAAATCCAAACCCAAAAACTAAAACCCATAAACAAACACACCCTATCATTTTCATCTTAGTGTTTTACTCTAAGGGTGTGTTTGTTTAGGGTTTGGATTTTGAGTTGGGATTTGAATAGTAAAAATTTTGAATTTAAATAGTTGTATGATGTGATATAAATAGGTGTTGATGTGATGTTTTGAATGTAAAATTGATTTTTAGTATAATATAAAAAATGAAAAATAGGTGTTTGATTCGATGTTTTTTTTTAGGGGGGGGAATGGGATGAATAGTGGATATTAAATCCAATCCCCCAAACAAACACACCCTAAATATGTTCGCTATGCTCTTGTTTGAAGAATGCTACGCTTTTGGCCTTTTTTTTTTTTTGTTGTATTGTTACTTAGGTTTTATTGGCATCGGATCCTCAGCATCAGTTTTGTCCAGCCTCGTCTAATACACTGTGTATATATATATATATATCACTTTGATTGAACTGAATCAATAAATTTTTATCTTCTTGTAAGCTGTCTTGATTTTTATAAATTTCCCAACTCCCGCAATACTTCTGTTGGCAATTTTACTTTTGCTATGTTCGCCGGTATCTTTGATAGCATGTTGTTTCGAAAAGTTTTTGTCATTTTATTTTTCCATCAACTGTATTTTGTCGGAAAAAAAATAAAAATAAAAATAAAAACTTTCTGGCATTGACTCATTTCTTATATTCGGTTTCTTTTCATTAAAATTTGTTCTTACTAATTAACATCAACTCACCCTAAATCAAGTCATATTTTCAAATTTTCCAATCGTTATTCAAACAGGATAAATATCTACAATCATATAGCAAACTAAAAGGTATTGTACAGTATATTATTATTATTATTATTATTGTTGTTGTTGTTGTTATCATCTCCAACATTCGCAGTCTTTTCTAACGTGTCTTTCTATAATATTATTGTTGTCATCCGCAAGTCATAAATCAAGGGTCATGTCCCTTCTTCAGAGTGTGTTTCTTTGCGTTTTGATTCTAAAATTTTAGTTTTAGTTTAATATGAAACTAATATTTAATGAGATATTATATGAAAAAAAGTAAATATATTTTTATTAAAAAAAGATATAGTGTACAAATAATAAATTTGAAAACCTTGTATAAAAAATTAGAAAAAAAAAAAAAAAAAAACACCCACAACTTCTTGCATTTACATCATCACCATGGTTGCTTTTGTAGTTTTGCTAATTATAGTTTTAGTTGATTAAGCATCACTAAACAGTAAGATGTCAAATGGGGCGGATTAGCCCGGACTCCTCGCCCCCTCGAATCAGTTTTAATGGAGCGGGTTTGGGTCTAAAAAATTTTGTTCATGACGGGTTATCCAGCCGGGTTCAGGGCGGGTTACGAGTTTTACTATAAACTAGCCCCATTTCGGACTCGGATCCAAACTTGGATATTTTAATAATTATTATAATTTATTTATATTTTAATACAATATAAATTATATTATTTATTTATTTTTTAAAAAAATTAAATATAAAATAGAACCTTAGTTCTAAATTAAATTTATCTTGGTATTTATTTCTTCTAAAATTCTCTTTATAATCGAAATTACTGCTAACCGCCATCACTACGGACTATCGTCAATATTGATTGTTCTTATTTAGAACTATAATTTTTTGGTATTTTGACACATACTTTTTTTAGTATTAAATTTTTTAAAATATTTTATTTTATTTTTTTCTTAAAAAAAAATGAGTTTGTCGAGTTGGCTCCAAACCCGGAAGATTCCGGGCGGAACGAGTCCTGGAGTTGAGTTGAAGCGGGGCAGGTCAGATCTTTGGTTCTAGGGTGCGTTTGGCAATTAGCTGATAACTTTTAGAAGTGAGCTGATTCAATTAGCTGGCTTGACTAGTTGATTCAATTAGCGGTTTGTATTAGAGTGTTTGCTAAAACAACTGTTTGACGTTAACTATTTATATATAAAATGACTATTAAAGACATTGATATGTTATTTTTTAAAATATTTAATTTTGTTCATTTTGGTTTGAAATTTATGAGAATTTTTGTTATTAATTATTGAAAATTATAAAAATATTATAAAATATTTATTTTTATTTTTATTATTTAGATCTGAGAAAATTATTTTTACTAAAAAATAATAATTTTTTATTAAAATTATGTAAAATATAAAATAATAAATCTTTCGTATATATTTTTTTATTATGTTAATTATTATTTTAATATATATAAATAAATTTATACATTTTACAGATAAAATAATTTATATATAATAATTAATAATAGTAATTATTTTAAATTTACAAAAATAAAAAAATAATTTAATAAATTAAATATATTAAAAATAATTAATAAATACGGCTATAAAAATATATTTATATGTATAAAATAAATAATTAAGTTTTAAGGGTAAATAAAGAATAATCAAAATGAAAATGAAAAAATTCTTTCAAAACGCTCTGGGCAAATAGCTTTTCGAAATTAGTTTTTTTACGATCAAACAGCTAAAAGCTCTTCAAAAAGCTTTTTCTCAAACACACTCCTAATATTTTCTAGCAGAGCGTATCCCGAAGCCAGCAAAACCCGTTCCGAACCCGTCTCGTTGACGTCCCTACTAAACAGGGCCCTTTTGGACCAAATGGGCTACTATATGTGTATATATATATTTCCATTAATCACATTATTGGTAGTTTGAAAACCTTTTTCCCTGAAATTTTGTAGTGCTTTGTCGTTTCTTGGAGATATATGTTAATAAGGATAAGGACATCCAATCCAAGGCCAGGCCAGAGAAAACAAACAACAGAGGATCCTAGTGAGTGGGACATCTTTGATTCAAACTTTTGATGTTTAATCATTCTTAAATTATAGTTTCTGTACAATTACAATATTATAATATATAATATATAAACTTTAAGAGAATTTAATTAATTAATTATTTATTTAGACTGAAATTGATCTATATCTAGATATACTTTCATTAGGAATTTCACTAGAGACTACATTATTGTATCTATCAAATAAGCCATTATAATAAATAAAATATCAATGGAAGATTTTTCTTTGATTATTATAATGGCTCTCACACAATGAGGTCGTGGTACTAATAACAAAAGAAAATAATATAAAACTTAAAATAACTTAGTTACAACTTACGTTTGAAAATATTGATATTTTATGCCAATCTAACAATTATGACATACTAAATTTGCAACAAAAAACCATGTAACATTGTGGTTGGACCTTAATTAGGGCGTGCTTTTTTTTTTTTTTTTTCTTTTTTTCTTCTTTAATAATGTGAGAATCCACATTCGTTGCCTAAAAGTTTTTTTTTTTTTTTTTTTTTTATCAGATACCTTTTGGCGTGTTTAGATATACTTTAAGAGCTTTTGGTAGTTGTAATTGTTTGGAAAATGATATAATTTAAAATGTACATATATATATGTTGGATATTATACTTATATTAGATACTAAATTTTGGGTATGGATCCCTTGATGATCCGGTCAGTTAGTATGGTGTTGATTTAACTGATTCAACTTATGCTAAACAGGTAATCAATATATATTTATACTATATTGTATTATAATTCAACATATGTTGTATTTATATATAAATATATATTGATTATGGGCATGAATTATGTTGATCCGATTAAATCAACACTAGGTTGACTTGGCCGGATCAGCCTAAGATCCGCACCCATAAATTTTATATATATATATATAATATTTTAGATATAAGTAGATAGTAAATATATACATATATATATATATATATTGAAAAAAAGAAAGAAAGAAATTGAATAAACATTACAAATGTAAAATTGGAAGGAATAGTAAACAAAATCTTGAACATGAGGTCAATATTCAAATGATTTATGGTGATCAATTTCTGTAAATCAATAAGACCAACCACACATTTCATAACACATCATAATAAAATTTTAGACAATTTGTTCTCCATATTACATTACTTAAAAATTCCAAGGTGAATTACATTTATGTTCCCTAAATTTTCATTAAGATGCACCATTCTCTTTGTTAAAACTCTGGATCTAATTCTAAATTAACAATTAATTTTTATTTTCTTAAATCATTGTATCTTATACTTATTCTAAAGTTTATTTGAAAAGGTCCATATCCACAATAGCATGTACTTGCAACACTTTTGACTAAAACTCGTATGGTCCTTCCCCTTATCTCTTCCCCATCACTTAAAATTTTGATAAATGATTGCAAAAGGGCATATCTCTTCCCTACTACCATGTGACCTCATAAGCTTTCTTTTTATAATATTTAGGACATCCAAAATGTCCCACAGAAAGTACTTCCAAGAATTGTCCAATTTGAGACATCAAAAAGTGAGATCCAAACACCTAGGTGGGATCCCAACACCCAATCTCCAACCCCTCTTTTTTTCCTTCAAAAGTTTCTCAAAAACCATGCAATGAAGTGCAACAATCACCCCCCAAAATACCTACCCTTTTTGCATCAAAATCATCCAAGAAAAATGCACTTTATATAACAACAACATGATAACAATTCATATGATGAAATGGAGAAAGATTCTTGTTTAAACCAACATTTGAATTGCATTGGCACCAATTAAAGCTCCTAAAACACGTTCGATCCCCTTATAATCGTTGCTATTGCCTAATTAATCAGAGTGTCGGTCACGATCTCAAGATCGTAACAGATATACCAATGGTGAATCCAAACACATTGCAGATACAGAGTAGATAAACCAAACAACTTTATAGCATCATCATCATCATAAATAGCAAGTAGCAAACATGTAGCAACATCAGTTAACACAGAATTAATTAAACAGAGCAATAAACAAACATCAACCAAGGGCTTCGATAAAACCTGTAAATTGTATCTGCCAATTCAGCCGCCGACGGCGAGCAATGAAGGAATTGCAGCCAAATTTGGAGATGCATTCTTGTTCTGGGAAGAAACCCTTTTTGCAGAAGAAGATGATGATGATGGCTTCCCAAAAGCCCTCATTGGACTTGCAAATGCCCACCCCCAATTACTCTTACTCCTCAAATGACCTCCGGAAATCGACGAAGAAGATGCAACCAAATATGATCCACTGAAAATCCCACCACATGATCTAACCCTTTCCTTGATGCAATCATTTCCAGAGTTGCTGCTTGTGGCCTTCGATTGCTGCAGATGCTTCCCTTCCCTCTGTGATTCGACTCTTCTCAAAGTACAATCGCCAAATCCAGTCGAAATTCTCTCGAAAAAGTCGCCGGAAAAGCTCCTGCTGCCACACCCAACAGATCTGGATCTCGAGACCTTCCTGTCAGCCATGGCGGCCTCCTCAGGGCTCCTCCCATTCCCATTCCCTTCCAACTCTTCCCTTTTCATACCAGATGACGACCCTGACGATGATCCCACATTGGCTAGATTTACGCTCATCTTCTTCAAGCTGTTGAGAGTCTTCCTACCAGACGAACGCTTCGATGACGACGATGATAGGTAAAGAAATGACCAAAATCCCCTTCTGCTAGGGCTGTAATCTTCGTCCAGAAACTGCATACCTCTCCTCGGAGTAGCTGTCGATTTGCTTCTCTTAAAAACAATGCCGGGATCTGAACTCCCTCCATCTTTCCCCTTTTTCTTCCGACCCGAAACGAACGGCAGTTTCGCTCTCCTGGAGCCTTTACTTGCCGTCCCAAGGCCCGGGACTTGAGGACCAGCCCCAAATTCAGATCTAAACGACGGCGACGACGACGACGACGGAGACGACGGGAAAACCGCCGTGTGGAAGGAAGACGACACGAGCTTTCCAAGCTTCTCCTGTAAGCATAAAGCGCAAATCCCTCCCGAACCGCTGTTTCTGTACGGATGATTCGCGCATTGTGCGCTACCTTCCCCAATTTCTTCGTGCACTATCTCCATCACCATTTTTCCGAATCGGAATCCCTAATTGAAAACCCTAATTTGAGAGGAAAAATGACATTAAACCAAGGAAGCTGCGGAGTTCTCCAGAAAATGGATAGCCCAAGAAATACCGGTCAAAGAGAGATCAGCAGTGGGATTGATCGAAGGAATTGGAGAATGTGAGGGAGGAGTAGAGTTCGCAAGCAGCACGTGGAAACCAGACGAGATGGTGTAAGCGAATAAGACAAGATGAACCCTACCTCTTTGGAGCTTTCAAGCTCCGGGAGTCTCTGCTCCAGAATGATCTCTACCGTTGATCTTATTAATGGACGGTGGAGATTTATAAGGTGTTGTAACAGCAAGGACCTCCGGGAGAAACAATGGTGATGGGCTTTATAGTGACACGGTTGCACTGTGTGTGGTGTCAAGGAGACGAATAACCAGCTTTTTGTTATATAATTAAAAATCATACTACCATTTAACTAATTATTTAATTAGCTTTGACTGTACGAATGTCTTTTTTTATTAATATAGAATTGTTAGAAAATAATATTTAAATAATATTTTTTATATAATTTGTTTATATTTTTTATTTTCGTTATTTTCATCTAATTTCTTTATTTTTTTACTTAAAATATATTTATATACTTTAATCACATTTTTAATTTTATATTTTATAATTTTTTTAATTTTAATTAAACTATTTAGTTATATTAATCTTAATCTATAATTATTTTTATTATACAATAACTATTTTTACTAATACACTTTTTAATTATTTACTAATTATATTTTATCTAATTTATCTACAGTACTAGTCTCATATTTCCTAGGATGGAGGAAGTATTATTAATTTTTTTTCATTTCAAGCTGTGATATTTTAATTTACAATATTTTATCAAAAATTGTATTATGTAGAAAAATATTTAGTGAATAAACTCGATGTTTTAATTTTCGTAATTATGTGATTTTAATAAACTGGTATGTCCGCAATATTTTGAAACAACAACAATAACAATATAAATAAATAAATAATAACAATAATAATAATAATTGTTGATTAATAGATAACATAGTAAAATAGAATTTGATTATTATTATTATTATTATTATTATTATTTAATTCTATTACAGCTAGAAATAATGCTCTTCTTGAGAGTTCATTATTACAAATTTAAAATGTCTTAGCTACATCGATAAATACATTCACACGTATCACTTAATACACATCGACCTTGAATACCTTGTGCTTTGATATTTTGCAAACAGACTTTATTACAATTTGGTATGTCGCAATCCGGATTCGACAAAATAAATTTTTTCTTGCAAACTCTAGCTTTGATCTCGTACTCGGTGCCTACAATAAATTGTCAATATAAATTTATCAAATTATATACATAGCAAACAATATCATGAATAAATAAAATAGGTAAAAATTATTTCATCCAACATTAATTTATTGTTACATGATCATTTTTTTTATGACATTAGAATCTGCGGCTCTTTAAATGCATTTTGGATAAATTTTTCGCCTAGTTTAATAGTTTAAAAATTAGTCAGACAATGCAACTCACACTAGACGAACTATATAGGACAAAAAAATATAAAATAACGTTGAACTTTCGTTCTAATAGAGAAAACCGATTACTATCTATTTTTTTTATAGTAGACTTTTACTTTCATTAAAAAAAAAAATTGGGGAAAATGTTTAAATCATCATCAATTAACATTAATCAAAATATTAAATCAAAACACAAGAAGTTATATTGAAGGAGCAAAAAAAGTTGCAATACTTTAGAGTAAATAGGTTTAAAAATATATATTGAAGGGGCAAAAAAAAAAAAAAAAGAATGTAACAACCTCTAACAAACACAAGTAAACATAAGAGGAAAAAAAATGTCATTCCACTCTTCATATTTCAAGTATTTTATGAAATATTTTTAGAAATGATGAAATATAATGCTTATTGATGTTAGTATATATAGGCAAAATATTGAGACATGAAAATCATCTTTAATTATTTTTTTTATTTTAAATTAATATAAAAGTAAATAATATTTATGGTCCTTGAAAAAGTCATTCAATTTTTTGTATATATCATATTATATAAATCTATCAAAGATTGTAAGCATAGATTTTGTATATCTAGAAAATTAACAAAAAAATTTAAAAATATTTATAGGTGAAAAATAATTGTTTGACTATCTTAAATGCAATGAGAATAAGATATTATTATCATAATAGAATTTATAATACTATTTTAAATGTATAAAATATAAAAATATAGATTTCCAGTAATAACTTTTAAATCCTATCATTCAAATCTATTTTGAAATTTATGTGATTTCTTTCGATTTAAATTTTATGATAATTTGTTATAATTAGTTTGATTCATAATTTTTTTTTTTTAGTTTCTCAATTATTTTTTAATCACCGGTCCATCCAACGACTAACAACACATATATTAAGATTATTTATAATAAAAATATCCTCTAATTTATTTATTTATCTACTTATGAAATTTGTTATCAAAGATTGATTGAACAAGATGAGCAAATCCAAATATCTTATTGTAAAAATCAAGTGGGTTTGTTTTGTGAGATAATTTAAAGGATTATTTTTTGATGTAATGCATGAAAAACTGTGTAAATAATATAAAAATAATAAATATGTGATATATTAACTCTTTCAAAAAAAAACCGTGTGTGTGTGTGTTTTTTTTTAAAGAACACACCACAATGTTTCGGATTATGCAAAATTAAAGAATATCCATCAGAGAAAACTTTGCATTAACCTCTAGGAATAAATTAAAATATATGATTCGCCTAATGTGACTTGTCTTATCGAACCTAGTTTGCATGCTATTAAATTTGCCGGTGCTTATCAGAGCGCATTCGATCCAAGAGTAACGATTTTAAGTTCGCATGTCCTAAATATATATATATGAAAATATTCCCGCCATCCCCATCCAAAGCATATTTTGGATTGTTTAGGTAAATTAAAAAAAAAATAAAGTATTTTATTAATTAATTTAAGTATATAAGATGATTCTGATATATTTTATGTATAAATTAATTGTATTTGCAATAATATATTTATAATTTATATAAAAGTTAAAATATTTTAGTATTATTGTATAATTATTTTTACTGTAATAATAAAAAAATGATACTTCTAAATGGAGAAACTAAAATGATAAAAATATACATTGAGTTGGAACGGAGGGAGTATTATTTTTATACAATCGCAATCCAATTGTCTCTTTCCTAGAAAATTGCATATGATGTGATGAAAGTAGAATCAACAAATGAAACATTATGGGTATTAGAAAGATATGTAGAAGTTGTTGTCCATAGAATAAAGTTTGAATTCATATAATGCAGCTACGATCACGAAAGTTAGTCTTACATAAAAAATTAAATCAAACCAAATCATAAATTCGATGCCATTTTGAGCACAAAAAATAAAAATAAAAAAAAAAAAAAAATAATCACGACAGAAAAAAGGTGGTGGAATTTATCTTGAATATAAAGTATCAAGGTAAATCTAATTTTCAGATAAAATAAATTAAGTACATTCACGTTGAGAAATCAAACAAGTCCCAAGAAAAACTTGGTAGTATGTTTTGCTAAAATTGTGAGAAATTTAGGTTTTATAAGAATAAGTAAAATATGGATGTTTGTTTCACTTTCTATCTAATTCAAATTTCATAAAATGCTAAGCCTCTATGGATTCCATAGTTGTTTATCTTATGGATGATTAGTGGTATCAATAGTTTGTTTGTATTTTGTGAAATTCACATGTTCCGCGGTGATAATAACTTGGAGTTTAATAAGTTAATGATAGTAATAATTAATGAATTAATTAATTAAAAATATGTTATAAAAATAATAACAATACAACCTATTTAACGAGAGGCCACCTCCAATGTAATGAAATCTTTGAATCGAGTTCAAAGGAATACACGATTGATTACTTCTAAAGTATCCATCCTACCAACGAACGATAGAGTAGAACTTTTTATTGTACGTAGAATATTGCCACCCAATGTCACTCCATTACCCTTTTAGGCACTTTGTAATAGTGCAATGATGCTGCCAGAATTACGAATAAAACAGAACATCAGTAAAATAATAGTAGACCATAAAAGTGCAAATGTCGTAGATGCTACTCAAGATATGCCAGTTCTTGATAGCCTCTACTGTCGATCTATCCATTTTTATTCCTTCTTTGGAGACAACATGACTTAGAAGAAACACTTATTAAGTAAGTTATACTAGACAAATTAAAATGTAATTTTCAAAATATTTAATATATTTTAAATTAAATAAATACTACTCCTATCAACTCACAAAATACATATTTTTATTTGAATATCTAATTACAAAATACTTATTTCATCAAATACCTCATTTTTCTTTATAAATATTCTTATTTCATTACTTTTACACCAAAAAGTAAAAACAAAAATATATTTACATTACTTTTAACTCCACACCAAAAGCAAATATTTACTTATAAATTAAACATATGAAGTGTTACATGCATGTTTACAACTCAGCCATCAAACATCTATTCAACTAAAGAACCAACAACCAAAGCACCACATGTAGATGTAAAAATACTAAGAAGTGATGCGGGAAATAAACAATAACCGTGAGTTCATAAATTCAAAACCTTTAGATCTCATAAGAAATGACTTGATAGTGTGGGGCAAAGGTCATGAATTCAAACATCCACGTCTTCAGGTCTTTTCTACCACATATAGTTCGTTTAGTATGAATTATCTTGTAAGACTTAGTTTGCAGACTATTAAGTTCGACCGTAAAATTTACCCAAAGCTTACAAACTATTAGGTTCGACCGAAAAGTTCAGCCAACGAATTAAAAAATTTTACTAATCAAAATTTAAAACCAAAATCTAAACCTCCAACAAATTAAATATACTACTATTAGATTTTATTCACCATTATTTTCCTTCTAAAAATATTAAATTAAACTCTTATTTTTTATTTTTATATTATATTTAAAATTAATTTTACAATCAAAATATCTCTCCATTATATATTTATATTATATCAAACAATCTATGTAAATTAAAAAAGATTATTATTCAAAATTCAAACACTAACCAAACACACCACGTTAGAGTCTATTTATCAATTTTTAAATTAATTTTAAATTATATACTCTATATTAATACATATTTATATTAAATCAAAACTTATTCAACTTAAAATATTTTATTATTTGTGCAAATTCAAAATCTAAATATCAAACCAAGTACATCGTCAAATTTTATTAATTATTGAATCTTTTTTATAAAAAAAATATTGTATTAAAATTTAAATTAGCTTTGTCTTAAAAAAAATTTCAACTATCATTCGGTCGAAGTCCGATTTTTTATATTATATCCGAGTTGAATTTTTGGATTTTTTGGTCATGTTTATTTTTATCAATTTTAATTAAATGTAATTAAAAATAAATTCTTGAAATAATTGTGAGTAAAAAGCTAAATAAATTAATTTGAATTAGTTAAGATTTAATTGTGATTAAAATTTGTTAATTATTACTTTTTTTAGAAAATGGCATTGAATGGGACAGCTAAAAAATAAAATGTAACATAATTGAGCGGGACTGAGAAAGTACTACCTAAAAAATTATTTGGTGAACACACCAATTATTTTTATTTTTTACTTATGTGATTCTAATCAACTGATATGTCCATAATATTTTGAAACAACAACAGTAACAATATAAATAAATAAACAATAACAATGATAATAATTGATTAATAGATAACATAGTAAAATAGAATTATGATTATTTATTATTATTATTTAATGCTATTACAGCTAGGAATAAATGATCTTCTTAAGAGTTTATTGTTACAAATTTAAAATATCTCAGCTACATCGATAAATACATTCACATGTATCACTTAAAATGCATCGACCTTGAATGCCTTGTGCTTTTATATTTTGCAAACAGAGTTGATTACAATTTGGTATATCGCAATCCGGATTCGACAAAGTAAATTCCTTCTTGCAAACTTTAGCTTTGATCTCATGCTCGGTGCCTACAAGAAATTGTCAGTATAAATTTATCAAATTATATACATAGCAAACAATACCATGAATAAATAAAATAGGTAGAAATTGTTTAATCCAACATTAATTTATTGCTACATTATCATTTTTTTTTTTTGTAATGGCGTGAGAACCTACGGCTTTTCAAATGCATTTTGACTAAATTTTTGACCTAGTTTAGTAGTCTGAAAATTAGTCGGACGATACAATTCACCCTATGCAAACTATATATGACAGACAAATATAAAATAATGTTGAAATTTCGTTCTAAAATAGAAAACTAATTACTATTATTTTTTTTTTAAGTAGATTTTTACTTTCATCGAAAATAAATAAATAAAATTGGGGAAAATGTTTAAATCATCATCATTTCACATTAATCAAAATATCAAATCAAAATATATGTTAAAATTTTAAGACAAAAACAATAATATGGATGATATTTTGCAATTCCTAATCAAACAATTTTGGAGCAAAAAGAGAATATAACAACCTCTAACAAACACAAGTAAACATAAGAGGAAAAAAAATGTCATTCCACTCTTCATATTTCAAGTATTTTATGAAATATTTTTAGAAATGATGAAATATAATGCTTATTGATGTTAGTATATATAGGCAAAATATTGAGACATGAAAATCATCTTTAATTATTTTTTTTATTTTAAATTAATATAAAAGTAAATAATATTTATGGTCCTTGAAAAAGTCATTCAATCTTTTGTATATATCATATTATATAAATCTATCAAAGATTGTAAGCATAGATTTTGTATATCTAGAAAATTAACAAAAGAATTTAAAAATATTTATAGGTGGAAAATAATTGTTTGACTATCTTAAATGCAATGAGAATAAGATATTATTATCATAATAGAATTTATAATACTATTTTAAATGTATAAAATATAAAAATATAGATTTCCAATAATAGTTTTTAAATCCTATTATCCAAATCTATTTTGAAATTTATTTGATTTCTTTCGGTTTAAATTTTATGATAATTTGTTATAATTAGTTTGATTCAATATTTTTTTTTTTAGTTTCTCAATTATTTTTTAATCACCGGTCCATCGAACGACTAACAACAAACATATTAAGATTATTTATAATAAAAATGTCCTCTAATTTATTTATTTATCTACTTATGAAATTTGTTATCAAAGATTGATTGAACAAGATGAACAAATCCAAATATCTTATTGTAAAAATCAAGCGGGTTTGTTTTGTGAAATAATTTAAAGGATAATTTTTTAATGTAAAGTATGAGAAACTGTGTAAATAATATAAAAATAATAAATATGTATGATATATTAATTTTTTTTGAAAAAAAAGGTGTGTGTGTTTTTTTTTTAAAAGAACACACCCCAATGTTTCGGGATTATGCAAAATTAAATAATATCTATCAGAGAAAATTTTGCATTAACCTTTGGGGGATAAACTGATTCGCCTAATGTGACTTGTCTTATCAAACCTAGTTTGTATAAAACCTAGTTTGCATACTATTGAATTTGGCGGTGCTTATCGGAGCGCACTTGATCCAAGAGTAACGATTCTAAGTTCGCATGTCTTAAATATATATATATATATATATATATGAATATATTTCCTCCATCCCCATCCAAAGCATATTTTGGATTGTCTCGGTAAATTAAAAAATAATAGTATTTTATTAATTTATTTAAGTATATAAGATGATTTTGATATACTTTATGTATAAATTAATTGTATTTGCAATAATATATTTATAATTTATATAAGAGCTAAAATATTTTAGTATTATTGTATAATCATTTTTACTGTAATAATAAAAAAGTGATACTTCTAAATGGATAAACTAAAATGATAAAAATATACATTCAGTCGAAACGGAAGGAGTATACTATAGAAAAGCTACAATCGCAATCCAATTGTCTCTTTCCTGGAAAATTGCATATGATATCATGATGTGATGGAAGTAGAATCAACAAACGAAAAATTATGGATATTAGAAAGATATGTAGAAGTTGTTGTTTATAGAATAAAGTTTGAATTCATATAATGCAGCTACAATCATGAAAGTTAGTATTACATAAAAATAAATAAATAAATCAATCAAACCAAATTATAAGTTCGATGCCATTTTGAGCACAAAAAAAAAAAAAAGAATCACGACAGAGAAAAGGTAGTGAAATTTATCTTGAGTATAAAGTATCAGGATAAATTTAATTTTTAGATAAAATAAATCAAGTAGATTCACGTTAAGAAATCAAGCAAGTCCCAAAAACAAAACTTGACTAGCATGTTACGCTAAAATTTTGAGAAATTTAGGTTTTATAAAAATAAATAAAATGTTGATGTTGGTTTCACTCTCTATATAATTCAAATATCATGAAATGCTAAATCTCTATACATTTCATAGTTGTTTATCTTATGGATGATGGTATCAATAGTTTGTATTTTGTGAAGATAGTGATTCACAATGTTTCGCAGTGATGATAACTTGGAGTTTAATAAGTTAATGATAGTAATAATTTAAAATATGTTAATAAAAATAATAACAATACAACCTATTTAATGAGAGGCCACCTCCAATGTAATGAAATCTTTGAATCGAGTTCAAAGGAATACACGATTGATTACTTCTAAAGTATCCATCCTACCGATGAACGATAGAGTAGAACTCTTTATTGTACGTAGAATATTGCCACCCAATGTCATTCCAAAATTACGAATAAAACAAAACATCCGTAAAAGTGCAAATGTCGTAAATGCTACTCAAGATATGTCGGTTCTTGATAGCCTATGTTTTCGATCTATCGATTTTTATTCCTTCTTTGGAGACAACATGACTTAGAAGAAACACTTGTTAAATAAATCGTATTAGACAAATTAAAATATAATTTTTAAAATATTTAATATGTTTTAAATTAAATATATACTCCTTCTGTCAACTCAAAATATAAATATTTTTATTTTGAATATCTAATTACAAAATATTTATTTCATCAAATACCTCTTCTTTCTTTTTTCATAAATATCCTTAATTCATTACTTTTAACTCCGCACCAAAAGTAAATATTTACTTATAAATTGAACAGATGGATTATTACATTCCCCCACATCTTCGGGTCTTTTCTACCACATATAATTCGCCTATAGTATGAATTATCTTGCAAGAAGCTTACAAACTATTAGGTTCGACCAAAAAGTTAACCCAAAACGCCATATCCAAACAAAAAAACACCCAATGCTACTTTATCTCATCTACCACACCAAATAATAATAATAAAATTAATCTGGAAAATAAATATGGCAGACTAAATTGGATTTAAGACAGTAACACTCGTTTTGTAGATCCACTGTAAAGCATACATATTCATGCCAACTTGCCAAGTAGTAACAAGTAACAACGCACTGCATAACAATGGCTGGACCATTTTATTCATTAATTCCTCTATTCAAATAGCATTCACTACTACTTATTCTGTTCTTACTCCCATTATAATCATTGCCTGAGCACCCGATCGCGCGCCAGAGGGGCTTACAATCGCGCCTTGGCAGTATCCATAGTCGAGCTCTACAAATGTACATAAACATAAGCATTAGTGTGAAGATGGATGTCGCCGCAAACTGATTCGAGATGTAAAATAATAACTCACCAAGGGAGCCCCCCTTGCAGCGCGTTCAGCTAAATAAGAGCAAGGCTTGAAGACACCACCGTAGGATTTCGACCACTCCTCCAGACGTGAGTAGATGTATTTTGACCCGATTGAGTCGGCCCAAAACATGACACCCCCTCTGCTTGAAAATTACGAAAAAATGACGCGAGGAAAAGAAAAGTTACATTCTGTTCGGGAAATAAACATTTTTCAAACCTGTAAGGAGGGAATCCCATTCCCATGACTGCAGATATGTCTAGATCGGAAGCTTTGACGGCAATGCCTTCAGCAAGTACCCGACAGGCTTCATTCACCACAGGGAAGAATATCATCTCAACAATGTCTTTATCCGTCATTTTAGTAAACTGTGTAGAGAGTTTGATCAGGTCATGAGATGAAGATATGTATAGATTTATCCCTAATTGTGATGTGAGGTAAGAATTAAAACCTTGGGATCAATAGTCATGCCCGAAATCTCTCTAGCCTTATCAATGTATTTCTTGATTTCTGGATCAGGGCTTGCCTTGCGCTTCTCGTCATATATATAGAAGCCTCGGCGAGTACTTTCACCTATAGGAAGTCACAGTTACAATAACAAATGTCAGACAAACATCTTTTATTTCAATAATGTTAGTTCGTAAATTTCAAACACAGTGAAATATAAAACTAGACAAAGTTTGAATAAATTGTTAAAATCTAACTTCTGCAAGAAAAATGGTTTATTTCTTCTCAACCTAAAAATGAAGAAATCTCACCTTGTCTATTATCCTCTTGCATAATTGGTATCAGCAATGACTTGTGAGTTCTCTCCGGAAAATTCACGAGATATTGCCCACCCGTAGCAACTGCAACACCGAATCCGACAAGATCGCACAACCTAAGGGCAAGTAAAACAAATCATGATGCTTAGAATTAAATCGTTCACTAAGCAGGCCAGAGGACAACAATCTATTGCATATTTATTTGGCACCTGAAGGGTCCCATGGGCATGCCAAACTTTGTTACTGCCCTATCGACCTTATAGAGATCCACTCCACGTTCCACAAGTATATGAGCAGATTGAGTGTAGGGAAAGAACATTCTATTGACTGCAAAACCAGTGCAATTTCCAACCACAACGGGTGTCTTCTTGATTTTCTTTCCAAGGTCTAGTAAGTCAATAATTGCTTGAGCAGATGTCTTTTGCGTGCGAACAATTTCTAGAAGCGGCATCACATGAGCTGGACTGCAGTAATTGAGAAGTAAGGTTTATAAGCACTTGAGTATGAACAGATATGAAATTGGTAGTGTCACAGGATGATTTTACCTGAAAAAATGAGCTCCAATGATGCGATCCTGAGACCTTGTTTTTTCTCCAATCAAGTTTAGATCGATAGTAGAAGTGTTGGTTGCGAGTATGCAATGTGAAGGACAGAATTTTTCGAGATCAGAGAATATTTGCTGCTTCAGAGAGACATTCTCGATAACAGCCTATTTACATATATCAGGAACAACAAAATTGTTGAAAATACTTCTTCAGATAAGGAAAGTTTAGAATAAATAAATCAGCTCCACTGCACCTCAATAACCAAGTCCACATCCCGAAAGCTTTCATAGTCAAGAACACCTTTGAGTAATGAGAAAGTTTTTTCGAACTTCTCTTGACTCATTTTTCCTTTCTTAACACGGCTTTGCAAATTAGCTGAAGAGGACAAATACCAGTCAGAAAGAGAAAAAAATGTCATAATTGTTAGTACAGTAGAAATGGGTTCAAGAAGCTGAGCTGATCACACCTTTCACTCTGTCAATCCCGCCTTGCAAGAATTTTTCATTTACTTCTTTTAGGATAACCGGGTAATTGGAAAGAATAAGAGCTGTAGCGATTCCGGAGCCCATCAGACCTCCGCCAAGTATAGCAACCTTCTTTACCTTCCTTGGTTTCAATCCTAGATCAGTGACCCCAGGTACCTATCCATAGATCAAGATAAAGGCAAGTAAATCCATTGTCTTAGGCTGAAAAATTATAAAGCAGTCACACATCAAAGAAAATACAGGTATATTTACATTAAAAGGCATAGGCTTCACCGACAACTTAAGTTGTCAACAGTGATGCAATAAGCCTGAGGTGGATTGAATCGAGCAATCAATTGTCAGAAGAATGCTACTGGATTAATTCATGCAAGAAGTAGGCTACCTAAAAGTAATACACAATTGAAGTAGGGAGATTATTGCTGTATCATATTTCAGATGATTGATTACCTTCTCATTGCTAGACAATATATGCAAAATAATTTAAAAGAAACACGTGCTTTCTTATTTACATAATAATTCAGCCATTAATTCTAATGAAGATTCCAAAAATAATCTCAAAAGAACACAAAGATGGGCACAGGGTATTCAGAGACAGCTCAAAAGAAATAGTAGAACAATCATTTAAATTAGTACTATTTTATAATTAATCCACACAGACAATTTCTCTTTAAATATTACATAAACTAATACCGAACGAATAAAAAAGCCCACTCAACCTTGGTTGTAGCACGCTGGGAAAAGAAAACATGAACCAAGCTCTTGCAAGTATCTGATTCAACGAGCGCAGCAAATGCCTCAGCTTCCTGACAAATTAATACTCAACTCATCAGAAGATAGCATTACCAAATAAATTCAAGGAACCAAGAAATGAAACAGATACAAAACCTTCAAAAGCCCAGCACGACCACCCGAAACAACACCTGCTTCAATGACATCAATGCAGACTATAGGATGGGTCATGTTTGGTGCCCGCTTGCGTGTTTGGGCTCGAGCAAAATTGAGTATTTCCCTTGCCTCGCCTAAAGGTTCTAACTTATCAGTCCTGTAATAACTGACAACCCAAGGCCTTTTGTGTGCCCAAATATCGAGAGCCCATTGACGGGCTGTATTTATGAGTTCAGTAGGTGAAGCAAGAGCATCCACAAGGCCTAAACTCAAGGCTTCCTCCCCTTTCACAGGCTTCGATGTCTACGCAAGAAAAAAAGAAAGAATAAATGTTGAAAACCGAAGCCCCATACAGTGGAAATACTATTTAACTTCAGTTTATTTCAGTGCTTACCAGTATCATTTCAAGGGCCTTAGCAATACCTACAAGGCGAGGAAGTGCTTGCGTGCCTGAAACAATTAAGTATTCACAACCATCATATTACAAGCTACCAAATAAAATAAATGCATACAGCAATCTCACAAGAATTCTAATAACTTGTTGGCACAACTAGTTCATTTACACAGCAGGGAAAGCATAACAACAGAATCCATAGATCAAATTTCAAGGCATTCTTCATTAACGGCAGAATAGATTCAGAGAAGATACAAAACAGCATACCAAGATGTGGTTCATAAGTCATAACGTACCTCCAAATCCAGGGATAACACCAAGCTGCAGTTCAGGTAGTCCTAACTGAGCATGGGGTGTTGATATACGAGCATGACAGCCCTGAAGCAAGACACACACAGAGTCTCATTTTCCGATCAAGATAGCTGTACATAGAATTGAAACATAAGTTGTAATTTTTAAACTTACCATTGCCACTTCGAGACCACCCCCCAAGGCAAGTCCATCAACAGCAGCCACAAATGGCTTTTTTGCAGCTGCAAATGAGAAAAGCAAACAAACCAATTATATAATCAAAGTTTAGGGAAAAATAGCTCCAGGTTCTGAAAAGTGAAGACAATTTAATTAACATACCAGACACAACATCACTAAGAATCTCCAAAGATACAAAACCAGGCCTTGGTGCTTGGACTGTGACCAAATAAAGTAAAAGCTCAAATGCAATTCTTAAAAAAATAAAAAATAAAAAACAAAAGAAACAAAATGTGACATACCAGTTTTATTTTGAATCTTCTCAAATGCACTAATATCAAAACCACCAGAGAACTTTCCTTTTGCACCTGCTCAAAAACAAAAATGGTATCCCTTACATCAAACATCCTCTACTTCAGTGCCAAATATCAGTTCATCTATTTCATACCTGTGATAACAACAGCCTTCACATCGTCCCTTCTCAAGGCCAGTTCACAGTTATCTTTTAAGCTGTACAGAACTAAAGATGGAAAAGTAGGGATCAAAGTTTTGCTTAGAACACAAAATTAATCACCACCAAATGCCATCCCAAATGCTACACCAACTGATAACAAATACTCCTTTTCGGCCTAAATCAATGATCTATCTGAGTAAATGTCATTCGTATACTCGAAGGCTAATATCAATCACAAATTGAATCGCTCTCAAAACAGATCTCGGCGTTTTGAGGGAAATCACTTCGCAATACACACGAATTACAGACAGATCTCCACTAAAAATTGCATAACGAAGCGCAGACTTCTACAGGCAATTAACAATCGAGATTCGAGAGTAGCCAACAAAAATGCAAGTATCAGCATACAAACGAACCCATCGATTACAAAATCAGTAACGAACATAAGCAATAGACAGAAAGGTGGAAAATGAAGATGATTACCATCAAACGAAAGAGAATTAACCGGAGGATTGATGATGGTGATAAGGGCAACTCCATCAGCCCCGACATCAAGGGTAGTTGTGCCGGCCATCTGAAGTAGGTAGTTGTGGAGTTTGGTATAGAGTGGAGGTCAAGGGGAAAATGAAGGATGAAGAAGATCAGAGACGTGTATTTGCGGCGTTGTAATAAAGACGACGAAGAAAACAAGGAGTACGTGCCGTTGGCACCCCCACACCACCGAGACGTTGGAGTGCGGGACTGAGAGTTATCTCGCCGCCATATCCATTCTATTTTTTTATTTTTATTATTTTTTTATTTGTTTTGCAATTTATTTGGGTGTGTTTTTTTTATGTAAGATTATTGAAAATAAAAAAATTTTATGTGAATTATATGGAATTAGCTAAATAATATAAAAATAATGAATATATATAATATATTATTTTTTTTGTTTTATAATTAAATATTTATTTGTTTTTTACAAGTAATTTTAGAAATACTAATATTATATTGGGATATAGTAAGAATAAAATAAAAATAACTAAAATAATCTTATTATAATATGTGATATAAAGTAATGGTATTTGTGAAATATATTATAAGTTGTAAGGGTATTTGTAACGTGATGTTAGGTAGATAGTACAATTACTAAAAAAAAATTAATAAATGAATACTTTGTCATGAGAATGAAAAAATAGATACTTTGTCATGAAAAGGAGGGACGGAGGGAGTATATTCGTTTAATTTTAAGAGTCATATTTACTTTTTACGTAATATTAATTATTATATTAAATATAGTACGAAAAAATTACAAAAATACTTTAGTATCTTATAAAATAATATTTGTAAAAAAAAATATACAAATATAAAAATATTTTTAGTGTTAATATAATAAAATATGATATGGACGAAGGAAATATTAATTTTTTTAAGAAAAATATGTGAAAATAAATAAGTGAAAGAACGGACCTATAGATTTGTTTGCATATATTCAATTTGGCATAATTTTCTTACCAAATAAAACAAGTTCGCATGCTTTAGGATCGGTTCGATTCTTTTTATTTTGATTTGAGTTTTATATTTCAGTTTAAATTTAAACAATATTTTATTATAAGATTATTTAAAAAAAAAAAAGATAAAACTAAATCCATTAAATTTACATTTTTTTTTCCATAAAAATATACTTTCTTCATAGTTGTAGTATATTTTAATTTATAATAAATAATTTCTACACATTTTTAAATTTATATTTCAAGCTAATTTATAAAAATATCATAAATACTTACATATGATTTTTTTTAAAAAAAAAAAAAAAAAAAACTTCTAATATGGGTGGAGATGTACTCGTGACCATAAAGTCATAGGTTCAAATTTCGACATTTTCAGATTTTATCTGCCACGTATAGTTAGTCTACTATGATTTGTCTTGTGGAACTTAATTTGTATAGTATTAGACTCGATCGAAGTTTAACAAGAGACGCACCTGATGAATAGCAGATGCAGATTCCCACATTATAAAAATAAATAAATAAATAAAATCTAATTTTGTTAACTCATTTGTATTTTTCTCAAAATATTTTTAAGTCAAAATTAATTAATATGATAATATAAAAATTAAAACAGGTTTCCAATTCAAATAAAATATAATTCTTTTTTTATCAAAAATAAATATATAATTTTTAGCCGCTATCCGAAATAAATATATAATTCTTGATGGAACGGAGTATAGTTTTTATTAAAAATTATCTAAATTGAGTAATATTAATTTTTATTTTAAATCAAAATCAAGCATACCCATTGATGTGTCTTTTTTGAAAAACTAAAATTAAATTTAAAATATCAATTAAGAAAAAAAATATTTCAATAAAATATATTTAATGTTTAAGTGTATATGTGTGATATACATATATATATATATATATATCTTTTCATACATATCAATACAACTTAATTTATAATTTTTCTAAACTTCTATTGCCCGAAGGTTTACGTGAGGTATAGAGTGTATGTAATATATTAATTTTTTGAAAAAAAAATCAAAAGATTTTAGTTTAAAAAACACACCCATTATATCTCAAATAAAAATATATATATTTTAAATTAAAATACTAAATAAATACACTTTTGATAAAAACATTTAACAATATATATATATATATAATTCACAACAAAAGAATAAAAAGTAAGCCAAAATGTATGAGTTTGTTCATCCAACAAAAAAAAATTAATATATTTTTTGAATAATATTATATAAAAATACAATACATATCTATATTTACACAAAATATAATACCATTGTCCATTAAAAAATAATAATAATTTAATATAAAATATTATTTTTTATATTATCAATAAATTTTTATACGAACAAAAAAAAAAAAAAAACACCAAACTCAAAATATAAAACAAACACAAACATGTGTACTCCTACATGATAAAAAGAATCAAAATTAGTATTAGTATTTTATTTGGGATTTCGATTTTGAGTTGAGATTTAAATAGTAAAAATTTTAAATTGAAATAGTTATATGATGTGACATGAATAAGTGTTGATGTAATATTTTGAATATAAAAAATAAAAAATAAATATTTGATTTGATGTTTTAGAAGAGAGAAAATTAAATAAATAGTAAAGTTGGAGTAAAATTCCTCAAACAAACGCACCCTTGAATAGAAATATTATTACTTGTAAATAAGTGGTTATGGGCTAAATGAGTATTATATTATATGTAGAGAGTATAGTTGTTGAAATAAATGTGTATCATTAGAGTAATATACTATTGAGTTGTGATAATATGTTGCCCATCTATAGTTTTATAATATGATTTTCAATATATATATATATATATATATGTTTGTTTCATGAGATTATTGAAAATAATTTTTTTTTTGTTTGAATTGTAGAAAATTGTGTAAAGAATATAAAAATAATAAATATGAGTAGTGTATTAATTTTTTTGAAAAATCGTATAGAAAAAAAAAATTGAAAGAACTTATTTCTTCACAAAAGTTAATATTTAACATAAAATATTACTCTTTTCATCCATTAAAATTAACCTAATTGAGTCCGGGAATATTAAGAAAAATAAATATTTTATTAAAAGAAATAGTAAAATAAAAAAGACAACGGAGAGTATTTTTGAAATTTTAGTTAAAAATTAAAGTAAATAAAGAGATAGAATATAATAACATTAGTGGTATTTGTTATAAATAAATATTAAATTAATGATAATAATTAAATATTGATTTATCGATTTTGTTAAAATTATTAATAAAATAAATTTAATAGACAAACTAAAAAAAATGAAAATAACTTCGAGAATATTTTTTATATTACAACCACAATTCTTATACCTTACATATATATATATATATAAAAAAGAATAAAAAAAATAAATAAATCAAATCAAATCAAAACAGTAAACAAACAAACCCATAACATAGCATGAGATCAATAATGACATATTTGTATACATTATTGATGTATATAGTCAGTTTATACTCAATAATTTATTATACTCCCTCCGCCCTCGACGTGTATTTGTTTGTTTTGTACACGGAGTTTTAAAAATATTAATATTATATTTAAATTTGATATGAATAAAATAAAAAAAGATTAAAATAATATTATATTGTGTGATATAAAAATAATATCATTTGTTTAATATATTATAAGTTCTAAGAATATTTTTAATGTTAGTAGAAAATACAGTTACAAAAAAAATAAATTGATATTTTATTGTGGGACGGACCAATATAAAAGAATGAATAGATTGTCAAGAAGAAAGTATTATATTAATATAAATTATATATATTGATATATATTGAACTAATATATAGGAGTATACTAGAAGATCAATGATAACATGTAGTATTGTTTCTTCTGTCATATATTTCAGTATTTTTATTTTGGTTTATTCATATTATTTGTTTTTCTTTTAATAAATAAAAAAATTAATTATTTTTAAAATTTTAAAATATTTATATTTTTTAATTTTAATTTAATTATTTAATTATTTTAATTATTAATTTAATAATTATATATTATAGTGTAATTACTTTTACTAATATACTTCGTAATTATTTATTAATTATAATTTTTCTAAATTCTTGTATATATAATAATTTGGGAATATTTTATCGGAAAGAAATATCAATAATGTGTATTTATATATTGTATGTTGTTTGTTTATTTGTTAATATAATTGTTGAATATCTCTCAATTTTAAAATATTTTTAAAAATCTGAATTGAATACCTTCAAATTTTAAAAAATATTTAAAATATCTCAAGATTTTAAAAGTTTCAATTGAATATACAGATTTTAAAAATGTGTCAAAATTCTATAAAATCTAAATTGAATATACCCTTTGGGTGTGTTTGTTTGGGGGATTGGATTAGATTTCCACTATTCATCCCAATTTTTTCCCCCAAAAACATCAAATCAAACACCTATTTTTTATTTTTTATATTATACTAGAAATCAATTTTACATTCAAAACATCACACCGATACTTATTTATATCACATCATACAACTATTCAAATTCAAAATTTTTACTATTCAAATTCCAACTTAAAATCCATTCACCCAGACGAACACACCCTTTGATAATTTAAAGCAAACGCAATATACAAATGAGGGGAAGTTGGCAGCAGCTGGCCTATACTACCAAAAAAATACGTGGTAGTACAGCTATCTGGTGAAATAATTGGTTACTATTGATTGTGTTAAATAATTGAATTAAATATTTTGTTCGTTACCCATAGGAGCAGCTCATCCACTAAATATTAGCAATTTTTTTATTTTTTTTCTTTACAACAAAATTTTTTCTATGTTTTTTCACACAATTTTATAATAAACACAAAATATTTTATACACAAATAAAAAAATTTAACATTTTTTCAAATACT
This sequence comes from Andrographis paniculata, assembly GCF_009805555.1. Classification (NCBI taxonomy): domain Eukaryota; kingdom Viridiplantae; phylum Streptophyta; class Magnoliopsida; order Lamiales; family Acanthaceae; genus Andrographis; species Andrographis paniculata. The sequence continues at coordinate 374,181 of NW_026137613.1, forward strand.
CGTAAAAAAATCATTACAAAAAGTCAAAATTTAACCTAAAATAGTACTCCATCTGTCCCACATATTATATCAAAGTTGCTGTTTCTGTCCGTCCCACGTACCATGTCACTTTTCTTTTTTGGAAAATGATTATACACTTTAATCTATTTTTTTTAATTTTAATTAAACTAATCAATTATCTTAATCTTAATTTATAATTATTTATATTATAGGATAATTATTTTCACTAATATATTTTTAATTATCTACTAATTACACCCCTTCTAAAATACCGTTTCTACATTATAGCAGACACACACGATATGCGGGGCGGAATTATATTTTAACACAATGTATCATACTTTACATCAAAATCATTTCATCTATAAATGCCGGAGGAACGGAGCCTTTGTTTATTTACTATTTTTGAATTAATTTTTTATTAAAAAAAATCATATTCATAATATAAAAAATAATATTTTATATTAAAATATTAATTTTTAAGTAAATAAAATATATATTAATGTATATATATATTTGTATATTTTCTTTGTTATATATTTATATAATAATTATTTTTTAACTGAATAATAAATGATTTTGGTGATTGCACGTGTTAAAATGTTGATTGGTCGATTATATTTGAAGCATTGATTCTCCAAATACAGTACCCAATTGCACATTAAAAATATGTATTTTTCTTTTGTCATTTTCCACAAATTTAAAAGTTCTCGTGATCATGATAATTTGACTATGAATGGTTTCTTTAAATTTTTATTTTTTTTTTTAAAAAAAATCATTCTAAAATAAAAATAATGATTGTACTTAATCGAAGGATTGGAGATTATTTTCGAATTTACATTTTATGCTCCCGACCCACCAATATTATGAGATCTCTCTCTTGTGAGTCACCTAAAAATATTTTGTTTTATGTGATATAAATATATATTTATTTGATATTTTAAATATAAAATAAATTTATAATATAATATAAAAAAATAATTGTTTAATTTAATATTTTAAAATCTGAATAGTAAAAATCTTTCTTAAATTCACAAAAGAACACAACTTATAATGTTTTTTTTACCAATCACTCCATCAGTTGCACTGCTTATTTTCACCGATAATATTTTTTTCATTCACTCACAAAATATGTATTTTATTTTGGAATTATCAATTATAAAATAATTATTTTTTTCAATAACTATGGACTTTTTTTTTACAAATAACTTTATTTTACCACTACATTCTTACTTTTATTAAAAAAAAAAAAGAAATAAAAAAAAGATAAAATTAGGTATTGTTTTGTTTAATTAGTAAGTAATTAATAAATGTATTAGTAAATAAATAATTATAATTTAATAAAAATAATTATAAATTAAGATTAGATAAAAGAATTTTAATTAAAAATATTAAAATTTACTAATTTTAAAATGTGATTAAATATTTAATTATATTTTTAAAAAAATAACAAATTATATTGACCTACAAAAATTAAAATGTGAAGATGGAGGAGGGAGTAATATTTTTTCTCTGACTCCACCCAACTTTCGGCCCCGTCACCCGGTGAAACACGCCGTCGCCTTGCCGCCGTAGTGAGATAAAAAAAAAAATAATTAAATTTTTTTTATAATGAAACAAAAATAATATATATTTTTAATAATAAAACTAAAATTAATTATTTTTGCTGCAGTGAGATTACTATTATTATTATTATTATTATTTTATTTTTTCCCCAATAATAATAAGGTTGAAGCACGAGTCTAGTAAAGTGGCGCAGTTAAGCTTTCCACTATATCTATGCATCTAGCGATGGCAATTGAAATCTGTGCTCCAATTCTCTCACACTCGCTGCCGTCACCGAGCAATAATTTTTCTCAAAACTACTCTAGGCTGCCGAGAATGGCTGCTTCCGCGGCATCCTACCAGAAGCTTCTCGCCGTCGGCACCAAAATTATCGGCGTCGGACGCAACTATGCCGCGCATGCGAAAGAGCTCGGAAATCCGTTGCCTAAAGTATTCATTCAGTCCTTCTTTTGAATTTGTTTTGGAGGTCTTCTTTGGATTGTCTCGATTTTGACTTGATTTGATGTTTACCCCCGTTTTTAAGGAACCAGTGATATTTATGAAGCCAACTTCGTCGTATTTGGAGAGCGGCGGTACGGTTGAGGTGCCGGAGCCGTTGGAGACGCTGGATCCGGAGGTTGAGCTTGCGGTGGTGATTGGTCAACGCGCTCGCGACGTTCCTGAAGCTAAGGCCATGGATTACGTAGGAGGTAGGAATTACACTTTCATTTCTACCTAAATATCTCTATACATCGCAAATTCGTTTCGGAATCGAATAATGTGATTGCCTATTTGACATTTCTGTTCATTCAATTGAAATTTAGCCACGATTCGCTGCAATATAGGAATTAGGAGCTGTTTTCCGGATTGCCAGTGATAGGAATAATGGTTAATTAGAAGAAACCTTGATGATGACAAAAGGAAAAAACTAATAACAAAAATCAAATGAGGCAGAACAGAGGAGCAGGATGATTTAGAAACAAGGCTATTTTGTGTTTCTGTTTGTATGATTAACAGCCCTTCACCTTTAATTTCAATGTGACTTCATGATATCATTTCGAAATTCAAACAAAGTAAACACCCAATGTGGGCACCATAAGGGATTGGTGTTCCAACTTAAAATGTATTAAGTGGAGCCTTCACCCATAGATGATAATCTCAAAATTTTAACTAGGATCAATACCCAACACGAGCACCTTAATAAGAGATCCGAAGTTTGAACCTAAACCACATTTTCTTCTCAACATGGTATCAGAATAATGGTGCTCGTATTAGGTATTGATTTTGATTAGAATTCGTTTTTAAATTGGATTTTCGGATCCCTTCTTATCATAGGATTAGAAGCCATTGGCCGGGATTAGGATTTTGAGATTATCATCTAAGATTGAAGGGCACTCCACTTAATACTAATTGGTTTTAAGTTGGAATTCTGGATTCCTTCTTAACACATACATTAAGCAACAGTTCGATTGCAAGCCATATATCTCATCATCTAGGTAGCTTAATAAAATCCTGTGCCTTAATTGTCATTTTCAGGTTATGCTGTTGCCCTGGACATGACTGCAAGGGAGATCCAAACTGCAGCAAAGGTTTGTGTGCTGTTACAACTCATAGCAGATAATTCAAATCCAAAATGTTCATTCCCTGTGTTATTTAATTCATAGCCTGCAAAGGTTTATTGTACTGTGTTTTTTCAAATTTGTTTTGCTTTCATTGGTCATTTCTCAGTGTGTTCTTTAATTCTGGTTGGTTAATTATCTTCTGATTTTGTGCCGAAGGCTGCAGGTCTTCCATGGTCGATAGCTAAAGGCCAAGATACCTTCACACCTATCAGCTCTGTTGTAAGAACTCAATAAACAGTTTTTATCATGTTTGATGATAGGCTTTGTTGAGTGTATGAATTGCTTTCATTATTCCTATTATTCCTCACCACTGTCTAACCTTGAAATAGGATAAATTGTAGTTCTTCTTGTGAAAATTAAAATAATTATAATACAACTTGCATTAGGTATTTTCAAAATATGAAGACTTTTAGTATCATTTAGTGGGGTTTATTACAGTTGAATTTTGAACATTGTAATATATCCCTTTGGGAAAATTACAAAAAAATATCATGTACGTTAACTAAATTATTACTATTGTCTTTTAATTTTCATCCTATTAAAATATATCCTACATGTGTTATAATTTCATTATTCATTACATTGACCACGAGTGGATTTCTATTCTAGTCGCAGTGGCTTGCACTTTATGAACACCTTAACAAAATAAATCACGTACCATGTTACAATTTTGTTAAAATTATCATGTACATGTCACAATTTCGCTAAAATTATCCAGTACATATTATTTTATATTATATAATATTGTGTCACTTGTCATTTAATGGAAGCAATCCATGAATGTGACAAGCTGTGAAATTCAATTCATGCGCGATTAATATACTGAAATAGCGAAATTGTGACATATATTTTGTTTGGGTGGCAATTAAAAGAAATAAAAGTGATAACTAAGCTTATGTACGGATATTTTTTGCAATTTTTCCATACCCCTCTTGAAGTATATGCAGAAAAATCAGAGCATTATAAATTTTATGAAGCATCAACAATTTGTATCTTCCAAGTTCTCTCACCTGAACTCTAAATCCACAGATACCCAAATCAATGGTCCCAGATCCTCACAATATCGAACTTTGGTTGAAGGTATTACTAGTAACTCATCTTCAACATGCTGCATACTGTTCCATTGCTTCTGAATAAATACATTGTCTGGTATAGGTCGATGGAGAATTGCGACAAAAAGGATCGACTAGTGACATGATTTTTAAGATCCCATATCTGATCAGCCACATCAGTTCTTTCTTCACACTTGATGAAGGAGATGTTATTCTGACAGGTATAATCATCGTCGACAAGTTTGTCTCGATACAGAATGAATATGGCTTTGAACAACTCTGCATCCTGTTGTCAGTTTTCCTATACTTTGTTGTTAGAACATAGATAGGATGATGAAAATGGGTTTGCTTTAAATGAGGATGTCTGTAACTAAACATTGCAGGGACTCCGGAGGGGGTTCGACCGGTCAAGTTAGGGCAGAAAATCGAAGCAGGGATAACAGGGCTGTTGGATGTTCAATGTGATATTGGAAGGCGAGTAAGGCAGTGAAGTGCAGCAGAGGTTAGAACATTTGAGATTTGAGTTTTTCTGCATATTTAATATTTGCTTAGGTTTGTGTCTGAACTGGACAAGAGCTGTTTGATTGTGACTCTGAGTTGTGAATTGTGATTCAAATAAATCATATATATATATGTATTCTTCAGTTGGCTTTGTCTGTCCTTTGTCTTTGCAGGTGAATTGAGTTTTGAGAGACTATTTTTTTTAGATATTTTCAATTTCGTTACTTAATAATTTTTATAAAAAAATAATTATTTATTTTTACAAAATATTATATTCAATTATTATTTAGACATGCACACTACCCAAACAAAATACACACTTATTGGCAAGAGTAAATGGAACCAAAAGTATCCTCAATTGGCCATTTAGATCTACTAGTGGAAGCATATGTGTTTTGTTTATATTAATTATGAATTGGTAATATAATAAATAATATCTTATATTAAAATTTTATCTGTGGGTAAATAGAGTATAAATATTATATATTTTGTAATATTTACAAATAATCTTGCCATAAAAAATAAATTGAATGAAAAAATTTAATATTATTGAATTAATTAATTAATTAATTTTTGAAATAATATATTTTTATTGAAATTATAAGTTAAATATTTTTATTAAAAATTATATAAAAGTAAAAAATAAACATCAATATTTTATACTATACTAGTTTTATTTTGTGTCTATATATATATATTCTATAAAAGCATTTCCAACACAGCGCTATTATGACATTGGGTTGGCTTATTTGGCGACGCCAAATTCAATGCCATTTTTTTCCGGAGTTGCTAGAGTGATTTTTAATTTTTTTAAAAAATTTATTTTAAATTATAAAAAAAAAAAATTGTTTAAAATAATAAAAAAAATTGAATATTTCAAAAATAATAGTGAAAATTGGAGTTACCATTGGAGTAAAATTAATGTAGCGGTGAAACTGAATAAATGAAATTGATAGATTGAAAATGATCTAAATGGCTAAAAATATATGAATTATACCAAAGTATATTGAACATTTGAAAACTATTTATTGAAACGTAGCAAACTAATCCTATAAAAGAATATTGTACTATCTTGTACTCTATTCGTCCCCAAACACGCTGCAATATTTTTTTCTTTTTTTTTTTTCAAATACCTTAAACCTTTTCAAATTAGAAAATAATTAATTATACTTAATCTCTACCCCACAATTTATTCCCTCACATCATCCAAATAAAAAAATAAAATATATATTCTCTCTCCATCGTATCATCTAATTTATATATTATCATACTTATCCACTTAAAAATTTATGCCAAAAGCAAATATTGAACCTTGGGACAGAAAAAGTAACATTTTGCTCATCACTCTGTATACAACATTAATAATTTAACATTAGTATAAAAAAAGAAAGACAATCTTTTACTACTACAAGTAAACATGTGAGTTAATGAGCAACACATTTAACACTACAGACATCAGTCAATCAATAGAGATTGATCGATCCATCCATCCCATCATAGTAAAAAGGTTAAATATACACCAGGGATCGAATGAATGTTTCCTCATCCGACAAAATCAAACTGCATACCCAAGGGAGGAGAAGCGACCGCAACCGCTTTCGATTTGCGTCGCTTCTTCCCCTCCGGGGTGACTCTGCTGCCGTCACTGCTACCATTTCCGACATCTTGGGACAATCTACAGCTCGATAAATTAACAGCAGCCTTAGGCTCCCTGAGTAATTGCGGCGACTTAGCTCTCTTTTTCGCCGATTGAAGCCATATTCCCTTCTTCTTCTGCCCGCCGTTGTTTTTCTTCACCAATCGAATGGAGAATGGATTCATTTCCGAGTCGAATGTTGTCTTATTTTTAACTAGATCCACATCTCCGTTGTTCACCTACAGACAAGCATTGGAAGCTTAGCTAATACACAACCTTAATGTCAGACTGATTAGGAGCTACATGTCCTGTGAGAAAATCGGGTTAGAATGGGTAATGGGGAGAGGAGAGATTACCAGTTGCAGAAGAGCCGAAAAGGTCCTGGCAACGTCGTGCTTTTCTTGGCCTTTCACCACGTCGATGAATGGCAACTCGTTGTTCCCCTCATCATCTCCTTCGGAAGATAGTTTTTCCAAAACCTTTTCGCCGTATATGTGGATATCGAAAGGCGGCCGTGCATCCTGCCATCATTACAAGTTATATTTACCATCAGACGCCAAATTATGGACAGACACGAGGAAAAGTAAACGAGAGTAATTATATTAGTACTTGTTCTTCCAAGTTTTTCTCGATATTTTGCTTCCATGTTGAAACTCGAGTAGCCAATTCAGTCTGCTTTTCACTTTCAGTAAGAGTCGCAAGAAGAGAATCCTACAATGGCAGTCGCACACGCCATAAAACATCAAAAAGATATAACCAGCAAAAATCACGATTAAATTTCCGAATGAAATTATCCATCATTTTACTTACCAAGTGAGATCTACAAAGATCTTCAAGATTTTCTTGAGCATTGGTTTCTTCATGCTACACAAGTTTGTAAAGAAGCCAATAAGTGCACGCGCGCGTAAAATTAATATCTAAATATTTATTCCCAACCTTTTCTTGCCCGCAAAGCACTTCTTCATTATCGAATATATTATCCGGAATGTCAAATTCTGGTGGCAAGCCACCCTGATCACTATCATATCCATCTTCTTCAGCATTAATGTCTGGACTGGTAAAGGCATCGTTAACTTTTGTTTCCCCTTCAACGAGTGATTTCCTCAGCTGTAAAGACAATTTAGTGTGTGAAAAGAAAGCCAAGGCGCAAAAATATTCACCAAAAGACACGAACCTTCTCAAACATCGAATGTGATTTTTGATGTCTAGTCAGGGCACCAAATTTTTCCTCCCAAATTTCATTAAACTCGGCACTGATCAGTCCATGGAGTTTCGCCACCGGAAACTCTGCTGCTAAAGAAACTTGTTTCTTTGAATTGAAATCTACTCTCCTATTAGGTTTCGCTGTAAGAGAAAGAATCGGAGATAATAGCCTTAGCCATATAAACTGCTAAAATTGGAATAACTATTGTGAAATGAACAAAAAACAAGAAAACCTTAACAACCTTTCTTGTACGGTTTCACTTTCAAATTCCCTGGTTCATGTGGATCCAAAGGTTTCCATGGATCGTCATCATCATAATCAGAATCATCATCCATGTCTCCAGGTCCCGAAAATCCCTCCGGAAATCCACATCCATCGTTTACATCTGCATGAAAGCCAGAGCCAAGTGGAGAACGCCCTGTACTGCAACCATTATTTTCGAATCCTTTACCAAAAGATGGTGATTTGTTGAAATTACAATCTTTTTCCTTTCGAGCTGACGAATTTTGTCCAGAGTGCCTCGATGGTGATTGAAAGACCTTGCCACCGTTAGGTGTCAAAAGGCTACCCTTGTATGATGGCCCTTTTCCAGATTTAGAATCAAGAAATTTGTCGATTTCAACAGCATCACGAGGGTCCAGCAGAATAAATTCCCGGTAGAGATCAGTCGTTGCTAACTGCAATGTTTCAATCAACCATTATTGTTTGACCAAGGATATTCGCAAAAAACAAAAGGTTTAGAATCATAAGTAATGGCATAGTACCAGATATGAGTCTAACTCCCCGGCATCACCACCAGCATCTAAGCATTCGCCTTCAAGCACAACAAGATTTGATGGCGGCTTTACAAACTGACTTGGTAATACAGCTTTACTGTCCAGTAAATTTTTTGGATCCACTGAACACACATGGATTATATGCAATCAACTATACAGTAAATTTTTTGGATCCATCATTATAAATCCACTACCAAGAAATACGACCTCATAAACAACCTACCAGGAACATCATCCGAAATCCAAAATGGATCGCCTGCTTGTGTGTCTGCTTCCGCATTGTGAGCACCAGAAGCCCCTGATTGAGGAGAACCATTTGCCGCTTGCTCTTCTTGACTGTGAAAATAATGCATATTAAACAGCAATTTCCCCACCATACTATAGTACGGAAAAATGCTTCAATTATTATGTGCACAACTGGGAATATATTAACATAAGTTAATGAAGTTTCTGTCTGATCCCAATGTCGTCCTCTTTTTTGTCTCGCTGTTATACCAATATTCATTTATTAGTGTTTACCTAAGTTGTTAGAAACCCGTTAAGATTCGAACACTATATTTAATGTAACTGGAAAAAACTATCTTCTCTCATCATTATTTATCGAAATTGAAGAGCAACACTGATCAGATCCATGAAGTAAACGTGGGGTTTTTATTTATTGAATTATTATTATGGTTACGCTTCAGAAACAAAATGTACGCAACCAACCTAGATAAGAAAGATTTTTGTCTCACACATCAAATTTAGAAACTCGATCTACATCTTTATCTTTATCTTCTCGAACAAAAAATTAGAATATTAGATAAAGACAAACAGAAGAATGAACATGAGATTTTAAAATGAAGAAATAAAGATTGGTAGCCAAAGGAGATGCCGCGTAAGAAAGGAAAACAGAAGATGAGATTAATCATATAGAAAAGCAAGATATTTACATGTGAATTTGTTTCGTTGTGCATCATAACATCATGGTTGAAGAATCCAAGTTCATATAGGACAGTTATATTAAGCGGAGAAGGTTGAATTCATAAAAAACTTAACTATGCTCGGAGTAAGAAATGATTGAAGTTAGGAATGAACAAGCAATGTTCACTTAATAAACTAAATTATGCCAGTCTCTAATTTAACCGTAGAGGAACTAGTTATTCAAGTCATTAAAGTATCGCCATCCACATTTGTTACCGCATTTAGAAGAAACTTCCTATGTCATAAACCAAGTAATATTTGCAGCATCAATGCCTTATTCAATATTTACATGTGGAGCTTGCGAGCGTCATTATTTTGAATTTATGAGGCTTCTAACAGAAAGATTTTTCGATTGTCGTAGCATTAACTATTGATTTCAGAAACATCAAATTCTGATAAGTTCCCTTTTCTTTTCCATTTTAATTAGCTCCGTGCTCTTCCGAATATAGCTAAATTAGTCTGGCACATTCAATATTATACTTACATTGCTCATTTAGCATCCAAAAAAGGTCACACTATAAGCTTTAACACATATTCTTCAAAAAAAATTTCAAACTAAGTGGCCCATCAAGATTGAAAACTTTCATCTGAGGACACCTTAGAGAAGTTACAGAAGGTATTGTGGAAATCTCATACTAATGATTTTATCTTATTTTTTGTCATTTTCACTCTGTTCACGAGTTCAACGGCAGAAACCCTAAATCAAAACTTCAAAATATATATATATATATATATATATATAAATCAAACTGCAAGATTTACGTGCTCACCTCTTATGCGAAATGAAATTCAAAGCCTGGAGAACCAGTGAATACAAATACTCCACCTTCCTACTGTAGACCTGCACAGATCCCTGAAGCAGCAATGCAGCTACAAAATCCACCCAAAAGCGAAACTAATTAAAAATGAAAGCCAGAAAGTGAAAACCCGCAAACAAAAAGTTGTATATTCACCTTAAGCAGAATTTACTGAACAAAAAATTGCATATTTACCTTCAGCAAAATTTACTGAGAGAACGGTACCGTCGTCGCCGGAGACCTGCCCCGAGCAAATCTTGAGCAGATATTCCTCCAAGTTCTTCGCCAAATCGACGGTCCAATTAGACTCGAGGTCTCGCTGAGGACGAACTGCTTCCAGAAACCTCCCGGAGGAAGAAGGAAGAGATGACGAATCTGGATTCTCACTTTCGCTATTCATCTTTACTGCATAAATTAGAACATTCCATGCTTATACCTGGTAGAAATTTCCACCCAATTCAATCCTGCGGCACAAAATACCTAATCAAATCTAATCTAGGGTTCTAGGGTTACAAAATTGAGGAATTTCAATGGCTTGGAACGAGAGAGAGGGGAGGGGAGACACCGGCAAGTGAGAAGAGTTGAAATGAGTTTGAAAGTTTATGGTGCGAGTGTTTTCCCTCCAGCGATATTGAGATTGAAATGGGCCTTAAGTTTGGGCCCATTTGGACTCTGAGCCCACAAAATGTTTCTTACATGTTCTATGTAAAACATGTCAAACCGTTTGGTTCAACAGACTAGGCCTAATACCTAAAACAAAAAAAAATTGGCTTACAAACTTATTTTAAAATCTATAGAATAATTTTTTTTTTTTAAAAGTAATATTAGTTAAAAAAATATAAATATAATTTTTTTTTTATATAAACATATATAATTAAATTTAAAATAAATCAAAATTTTCTTTATTTATTATCACTAATTTTTTTTTAAAAAATATATATAAATATTTTAAAATATAATATTTTTTATATTAAATTAAAATTATATATATATATATAGACTGAGTTGGTAGGCTTACAAATTTATTTTTTTTTAAAAAGCTAAGTCAATTCTAATTAATTACATAAATTTTACAATAATGTATGTTTGGTTCGAGGGTTTTGGAGGGGAGGGGAATGAATGGAATTTTAAAATTTTTTGTGTTTGGTTAAGTTTTTTGAGAAGGAAGGAAAAGAGAAGGAAGTGGTGGAGATTTAATCTGTTTAGATTTTTATTCCCTTTTAATTGGGTGGAATTTGAAAGGGAGAGATTTTATTAAGAACAGGGGGCGGAGAGGCTCGAATCCATCCCCTATTTTTGCAGCCGTGTACCGTGTCAAATTCCCCCTTATTTTTGGAGTAACACTGTACACTCCATTCCATTTTTGGAGTGGAGTTTGTGTGATTTTTTTTTGGTATTTGTGTATTTTTATTATTTTTTGGGGTATATTATATAATTTTATTTTTTAGAAAGTGATATAATTTTATTTTTTTAAATATAATGTATAATTTTATTTTTTAATAAGTGTTCGCAAGTGATATATAATCTGTAATTATATATATGGGTTATATTGTAAAAATAAATTAAAGTTGAGGTGTAATTTATAAATATAAAAAGTATATATAAAATAATATAAAATAAGAATATATAGGGAATATACTTTTTAAGGTGAAAATTGAATTTTATGGTTAAAGTAAAATTACTGTAGATTGACTCCATTTTTGCATTTTTACTGTAGTTACTGCAAAAATGAAGTAATGGGTTGGAGATGGTCTAAACAATTTTTACCTCTCATACCATTTTTAACATTTTATTAAATTTTTATAACATTTTTTAATTTTAATATTTATTTATTTTATTTTTAATTATACGAATAAATATTAATGTATATTGTGCATATATCTATATTACATTATATATTTTAAAATAATATATGCATTAAATTTAGTTATAATATATTTCAAAAAATAATATATAATATTTTTTTAAAAAATAAATAATTCTAAATTGATTTAATTTTAAATAATTGAATTTAATTTTAATAATTGATTTTATCAAATAAATATATTTTAAAAAATTAATATAATTTTTATAATTAATTTAGTTTATATAAATTTTATTATATCTATTGTTATACTTGAATGGATTTGCTTGGAATCCTTCTACTCAATTATGAGATGCCGAACCAGAAGTTTGGAGTGCTTTAATAAAGATTTGTTTTTAAAATTTTATGTTTTTTTTTAATTATAAATAATTTTATTAAATTTTTATAATTTTTGTGTGACTAATTTCTTTAGCATTAAAGACATAGACAATCTTGTTTCTCATAATGAAGTCACTTTAGATCAGAATGATGTGTTTTTTAATGATGATATGGACAATTTCTCAATTTATGAAAATAATACTCGTAGCGCAACTAGTGGAAGTAAAAACAAGAAACAGATGACGCTCAAAAAGAAAGTTAATGAAATTGAAGAGATCGGGGGAGGTTTAAAAGAAGAAGCGCATACAATAGAACACGATAATGCAATAATGGAAAAGAAAGTGAAATAGCAAATTATGTCCACTTTCAGGAGAAAAATTTGGAATTTGATTGAGGAACGTGGAATTAAAACAACACGATCGGCTCAGATATATTGTTTTCTTATGAATAATCCAGACCAACTTTGAGCGATTACTGAATGTCCACCCAAAGCACGCAGATCGGTCATTATGTATATGGTGTTTGGTTCTTCTGATGCTTTATAATGTAGTTTTTTGTTTTATTATATTAGACAAAGAAATTTTATATCATGCTTTGTGAATAAATTAATCAAATTTTATTAAATACTTTTATTTTTCTTTATTTATATAATATAAGGACAAAATAGTAAAATTATTCTATTTTCCTTTCCCTCACTTGCCTAACCCAACACAAAAATATCATTTTCTCTTGCCTCCCCTCCCTTGCCTTTCATATGAACCATATACACTATTACAATTTTAATATTTTTTTTCCCTCCCTTCGTCTCCCCCCTTTTCATTAAATTCTCTTCGCTCGCTCTCTCGTTTGAACCAGACAGATCCTACGTCTAAGTTGAGCCATTTTAATAAATAGGGCAAGTCAAACTGGACTTTGAGGGTGTTTGGAAAAGAGTTTTTTTGAAGAGCTTTTAGCTTATCGAACAATTTTTAGCTGTTTGACCAGTTAAAAAGCTAATTTAGGTATTTGGTAAATTAGCTTTTTGAAAAAGCTTTTTGACCCAAAAAAACTAATTTCTAAAAAGCTCATCTACCCAATGTTTTGAAAGAGTTTTTTCATTTTAATTTTGGTTATTTCTTATTTACCCTTAAAATTTAATTATTTATTTTATACATATAAATATATTTTTATAGCAGTATTTATTAATTATTTTTAATATATTTAATTTATTAAATTATATTTTTATTTTTATAAATTTAAAATAATTACTATTATTAATTATTACATATACATTATTTTATTTATAAAATATATAAATTTTTAAAACTAAATCAAATAGAAAAAACAAAAGTTATTAATTTATTTTTATATATTAAAATAACAATTAACATAATAAAAATAAATATACAAAATATTTATTATTTTATATTTTATATAATTTTAATAAAAAACTATTAACCTTTAGTAAAAACAATTTTTTCAAATCTAAATAATAAAAATAAAAATAAATATATTATAATATTTTTATAATTTTCAATAATTAATAACAAAAATTCTCATAAATTTCAAAACAAAATGAACAAAATTAAATATTTTAAAAAATAACATATCAATGTCTTTAATAGTCATTTTATGTATAAACAGCTAGTGTCAAACAGTTGTTTTACCGAATACTTTAATACAAACAGCTAATTGAATCAACTAACATTTTTTTTTTTAAAGTAATATTACAAATTCTCTTACAACTTATAATATATTACACAAATTTTATTTCACATAATACTAATAATAAGGTCATTTTAGTTATTTCTACTTTATTTCTACTATATTATAATATAATACTAATATTTTTAAATTTTCGTGAAAAAACAAATAAATACATAAAAATGAGACGGAATGAGTATTTAATAACAACCACGTGTATATAACACGGGTTACGACTAGTAATAATATATTAGGAAATATGTATCTTGATTATATTTGTTATTTCGACCAAAATAAATCAATTTCAATTATATAAACGAGACTAATTAATTAAGGTGTGAATAATTCCAATCCACAAGACACCACACTCTTCGCCACGAGAAACGCATTACAGCCTCTGCATGGCCACCTTTTATCACCTCCACGTAAACCCCGACCAGCCATGCATGCGCTTCTTCCTATTTTCAGAAATCCAAAAATCCAACGGCCACGATTGCCTTCACTGCAGGTATAAATAAACTCCCCGTCCATATACCATTTAACAGCTCAAGAGGCTTCCACCTCTAAAAAATAATACTATCAATAAATATATTATTAATTAAATAATAATAATAATAATAATAAATGGGAGACGCTAAGAAGAAAGCCGCCGTAGCAGGGCTGGCCTCCATCCTCCTGGTGGCGGCCGTCGTCGGAGTCGCCGTCACCGTGTCGAAGAAAGGCCGCGCCGGCGAGATCACCACCAACACCAAGGCGGAGGAGGGAATCTGCGCCTCCACCGACTACAAAGACGCCTGCAGACAAAGCATCGCCAATTCCAACTCCTCCGATCCCCGCGTCATCGTCCAGACGGCCATCGATTACACCGTCGGCAACGTCGCCAACGTCCTCAAAAACTCCAAACTCCTAAAAGACGCCGCCGCCGATCCCAGCACGAAGAACGCCCTCGACATCTGCGACGAGGTCCTGAACCGCGCCGTCGACGACCTGAAACGGTCGGTGAACCAGATCGGCAGCTTCGACCCGAGCAAGGCCGACGAGATCGTCGAGGACCTCCGGACATGGCTGAGCGCCGTCATCACCTTCGAAGAGACCTGCATCGACGCCTTCGAGAACACCACCGGCGACACCGGCGAGAAGATGAAGGAGCTTCTGAAAATGACCAAGGAGCTCTCCAGTAACGGCCTCGCCATGGCTACCGACATTCAGGGGATCCTTTCCAGCCTCGGGATCGGCGATTTCGCCTCCGGCAGGAAGCTTTTGTGGTACGAGAAGAGAGAGCTCGCCGACCTGCAACCTAACGCCGTCGTCGCCGTCAACGGCGGCGGACAGTTCAGGAGCATCAACGACGCCATTAAAACTGTGCCGGAGAATAACGCGAAGCCGTTTGTTATCCTCGTGAAGGCCGGACTGTATAAGGAATATGTACAGATCCCGAAGAGGAAGAACTTCATTACCATCGTCGGAGAAGGTCCCGACAAGACCAGAATCATCGGCAACAAGAATTTCATCGACGGCACCAAAACCTACCAGTCCGCCACCGTCGGTCAGTATCTCAATTTAGGGGCGGGCAAAAAAATCGAACCGTTGAACCAAACTGAACCGAATCGACCGAGCAAATTCGGTTCGATTACAAATATTACATATTTGATATTTGTTGGGTTCAGTTTAGTTTCGGTTTTTGATACTTTTTCCGTCCTGTTAACCAAATTGAATATATTTATATTATTATATTTTAAAATTTATATTAACAAGGATATTTGAAATATTTGCAAATATTTTTATTCAATTAAAATTTAAAAATTTTTAAGATATATTTTTCTAATTTCGATTCGCTTCGAATTATTTGCAAATATTGCAAACATTTTCGGTTCGGTTTCGGTTCGAATATTTGAAATATTTACAAATATTTTTATTTAATTAGAAATATTTTTTTAATATATATTTTTTAAATGTTGGTTCAGTTCAAATTATTTGCAAATATTTTCGATTAACCAAAAATTTTGGTTCTATTTCGCTCCAGATGTTTGAAATATTTGCAAATATTTTTATTTAATTAGCATTAATATATATTATTTTAATTTTGATACAGTTTAAATTATGTGTAAATATTTTCGGTTAACCGAAATTGTCGGTTCGGATAACTATTGCGGTTTCGGGTATTTGTTCGATTCGAATTATTTGCAAATATTTTTTATTAATCGAAATTTTTGGTTGGGATACGGTTTGCAATTTCGGGTATTTATTCCGTTCGATTCGGATATCAAATACCTGCATATTTGTAAATACGCTAGCCGCGCCACCCTACCCTATGTAGAATTAATTAATTAATCAATTAGGTAAGTAATTAATCGAATTCGACTGGTTGCAGCGATCGACGCGGAGGATTTCACGGCGAAGGACATTGCGTTCGAGAACTCCGCCGGGCCGCAGAAGCACCAGGCGGTGGCGCTCCGGGTTTCCGGCGACCGCGCGCTCTTCCACAACGTGAATCTGGACGGCTACCAGGACACCCTCTACGCGCACACCTACCGTCAATTCTACCGATTCTGCCGAATCAGCGGCACCGTCGACTTCATCTTCGGCGACGCGCTCTCCATCTTCCAGAAATGCATTTTCGTCGTACGGAAGCCGATGGACAACCAGGCTTGCATGGTCACGGCTCAGGGTAGGATCGACCCGCGGAGCCAGGGCGCCATCGTCATCCAGGGCGGCTCCATCGAAGCCGAGCCGGCGCTGCTCGGCGCCAAGCCGCCGATCCAGACCTTCCTTGGCCGGCCATGGAAGGAGCTGTCGAGGACCGTCATAATGTTCTGCAACATCGGCGGCTTCATCGACCCCACCGGCTGGTCGCCGTGGAACGGGAACTTCGCGCTGGACACTCTGTACTACGCCGAGTACGGGAACACGGGTCCCGGAGCCGACACGAGCCGGCGCGTGAAGTGGAAGGGGATACAGCGATTTGGGCCAAAGGACGCCGAGAATTGGGCCGCCGGAAAAGTGTACGCCGGCGACCAGTGGATCAGGGCTTCCGGCATTCCGTACTGGCCCGATTTGAAAATGAATTAATTATTAATAAATTAAGTATACTAATTTCGTTCAAATCAATATATATATATGTATATAATAGTATTACATTATTAAGAGTTTAATTAATTTATTATTATTTTATTTTATTTTTTCATTTATTTGTTATTGTGAGTCTGTAAAAATATGTGTCCAGTGTCGATCGTTTCCGTTGTTTCTCTTTGTTGTTGGAAATAAAACCAGATATATATATATAAAATATATATATATATCCATTCTCTTATTATTTGATTGGTTATTTTTTATTTTCTGCATATTCTCCATCCCAAGTAATATGGGTGTATTACTGTAGTAATTCAAGTTTACTGTAGTAATTCAGGTAAAGTATAATCAGTAAGTAATTAAGAAGTGTATTAGTAAAAGTAATTATTATTTAGTAAAAATAATTATAGATTAAGATTAAAATAAGTAAATAGTTAACTAAAATTAAGAAAATTATAAAATTTAAAATTTAAAATTTAAAATGCTATTAAAGTGCATAATTATATTTTCAAAAATAGAAAAACAAGTTATGTGGAATGGACGAAAATAGAAAATATGGACAAATTAGGTGCGATAAGGGAATATGTTTTTAGGGTCCCTAAATAAATCAAGAATTTGTAGTACGTGTGATTAAATTTGACCGTTACTTATGGACGGGACCAATGATGATTAACAAATGGTGAATAATCAGTTGAAAAAAAAAGGAAAAAGGATAATAATGAGGGCATTTATAATGCATAAATTTTTTTTTCTATCTTTATAAAAAAATAAAATAAAATTTGGAGTTTGAAGGCAGCTACCCCAAACCTTGGCTAGATGCTTTAGGTTTTCATGGTCACGGAATCAGCACTAAAAATTCGGAGGGATAAAATCGATTTATTTTTATGAATTCAATGTTGTTTTTATTTATTCATAGTACACCCCGGAAAAAAAAAATGAAAATTTTAAATGTTTTAAAAAAAATTCAACAAATTACATAAAAATTTAATATTTTTTTACTATAAAAAATAAAATTTAAAGATTAAAAGTATAAGATAAAATTTTTATAGTTTTTTACATTACAAAATAAAAAATTAGGAATGACAAATTATTATAAAAATATATTATTTTATTATTTTTACATAAAGAATTAAATACATATATTTTAAAGGCTGTCCCTAGCTCCATGTAGTTCCTCCTTGGGGTTCTCATAGCGGTTCAACCAAACATCACAAAGGATCCCCTAGTTCAAATAAGACAAAAAACAGTCTCTATAAGGAATAGTCTAGTGATGTAGGGATGAACTTATAACTGTGGGGTCATAGATTCAAACCTAACGTCTCCGGATCTTGTCTGGTTCACTTAGGGTGACTTGTTTTATCGAGTTTAATTTGTAGATTATTAGGTTCAATCAAGAGTTTACCTAGAATGCACCCAAAGAATAGCGGCTGCGAAGGTTGCGTATTAAATTTAAAAAAAAAAAAAAAAAAAGACAAAAACAACTAATGGACGTATGATTGACTAGAATATGTTGAAATAATCAACCCCTAAAAACTAAGAAACGAAGAGTAGAGAGTTAGTCTTGTTTCAAAAGGTATAAATAAGGATTAAGATATACTTTCACACACACGACTCATCTTTACGAAACATCTTATCACTTTCTTTTATTTTATCTACTTAAGGGGGTGTTTGTTTGGGTGTTTGAATTTTGAGTTGGGATTTGAATAGTAAAAATTTTGAATTTGAATAGTTGTATGATGTGATATAAACAGGTGTTGATGTGATATTTTGAATGTAAAATTGATTTTTAGTATAATATAAAAAATAAAAAATAGGTGTTTGATTTGAGGTTTTTGGGGAAAAGAAATTGGATGAATAGTGGATTGAAAATTCAATCCCCAAACAAACACAATTAATGTTAGGTTTTTAATTTTACTTTTGTTGTACTTTATTTTTCGAATCGTATATATTAATTTTTAGTTACTTTCATTCAATTATATTCAATTTTCTTGAGATTCTATACTAATCAATTTGGATTTCTTAGGAATCCCTCCAATACATCGTTAATCCTTTCCAGCAGAGATTTTTGGAGTACTTTCCGGAAACCCAAGCCGACTTCCCCCTTTTTTCGGCAACAATCCTTTGTCTCAAGGGTGTAATACTAAAAATTTAGAAGAGGATTTGGGGCTAGCCAAATTTGGTTCCAACAGTTTTATTAACAAATAACTTTGAATTTATTTAAAATTATAAATTTATCTACACGGAATGAGATTTGAAAATTTTGATTGTACAATGTTGTAAACTAAAGGACATAAATCCCCTAAGAAAGTTAGATACAAAGGTTGATGAAAGCTTCTTAATTGGTTATTGCATGAATAGCCGCGCATTTGGCTTTGTTCTTTTCGTAAAAAAAGTTAAACATATTTTTCAAATAATATTAATTTATTACACATATTTATTATTTTTATATTATCTACATATTTTTTTGTATCGTACATAAAAAACATTCCTTCAAACCAAAACATAAAACAAGCACACCCTTTGTTTCTTCAATATAACAAGCAAGGAGGCGACGGAATTTGCAAATATGAGATTTGATGATGATCCGAAAACTAAGGATTGTTGATATATATATAGTATATATATATTTTATATATTGATATATATATTCTACCTAATATATCTCTTGTATAAATATAATATTGTACCCTAATTGTGTTCAATGAAAATAGAGTTTATTCCATAAATCGTAACATGGTATCAGAGCCATGCTTTTTCCCGACTAAATCGAAACAACCCACGAATTCCAGATAGCATATTTCCGATCACTTCCGACCGTCACCGCCACCACCATCGCCTTCGCCGTCACGAGACCGGCCGGACGCCGGAACAGTTCGGCGAACGGCGGCGCGTGAGAGTCACACGCGCCCGACGTGTTTTTCCGGCCGGACGCCTCGCCGGCGCGTGGGGGCGCGTGCGGCGGCCGTTGGCGGCGATCTTTGCACCGTCGTGTTCGGAATTTGATTTCCTCCGCGATGGTATCTTCACTTCCTCGGTTTGAGCAGTTTTTTGTATCCGGTTGACTTTTTGTGTTTCGGGTTTTGATTCGGTTTCTTTCGTTTCGGCTTTCGGCTTGAGGTTTGAGATTCTGTTTTCTCTTGAGTTTCTATGGAAAAGATGGATGTACATATTCCGATCAATGTTGTTTTGTCTGGAGATAATTACAGTTTGTGGGCACAATCGATGAAAAGTTTTTTGATAGGTCGGAAATTGTGGCGAATTGTTACGGGAGATATAGTTGCCCCCATTGCTCCAGTCTCTATAGGAGAAGTTACGCCTACCGCCACAGTTGTTGAATCTTATATTGAAAAATTGGAAGATTGGGATAGTAAAAACCATCAAATTCTCACTTGGTTGCGCAATACTTCCACTCCGGCGATCCATGTTCAGCTTGCCCAATTTGACACTGCCAAGGCAGCGTGGGATTTCTTGGCAGTCCGCTTCCGTGCTACTGGTTTGGCACATTATTATCAGTTATGGAGCACTCTCCACGATCTAAAACAGGAACCAGGACAATCTATCAACGACTTCCTTGACCAAGTGCAACCCCTTTGGCATCGGTTGGATCAAGCAGAGATCAGTCCTGATCATCTTCGCCTCATTCAGGTCTTAATGGCTTTGCGTCCAGAGTATGAGGCAGTTCGTGCCTCTTTGTTACATCGGCATCCACTTCCTACCTTGGATGCAACTATTCAGGAGATTCTGTTTGAGGAAACTCGTCTCCACCTAGCTAAGGCTCCTCAGCTTGACTCTGCTCTTGCGGTCACTGCCCGAACTCCTACTCAGAGTCGTTCTCATCGTTGCAAAAGATGTCAGTCCTCTGATCATGACTTCGGTCATTGCCCAAAGGTGGAGTGTCACTACTGTCATGTTTTCGGCCATACTATACAGTATTGCCCCACTAGACCACCTCGCTCTGGAAGTAGTAACTACAAGCCTCGGAATTCTCGTGGACCTCAGTCTGGTACCTCCTCTGTCACAGCCTCTGCTGCACCTGCGCCTGCGCCTCCTACGATTCAGGACCTGGAAGCTCTTCTTAAACAGGTTCTATCTTCCAATACCGCCATGTCTACCACATCAGGTAACTCTCCTTGGTATTTTGATTCTGCTTGCAGTAATCATATGACCTCTGATATACGCCTTATGACCTCCACATCCACCGCACCATCCTTACCCCCTATCCTTACTGCCGATGGTACCCATATGCGCATCACCCATACCGGACATACATCCACCTCATCC
Source organism: Andrographis paniculata (assembly GCF_009805555.1). Taxonomy (NCBI): domain Eukaryota; kingdom Viridiplantae; phylum Streptophyta; class Magnoliopsida; order Lamiales; family Acanthaceae; genus Andrographis; species Andrographis paniculata. The sequence continues at coordinate 395,492 of NW_026137613.1, forward strand.
TTATCCCTCCCTGACACATATTGTATCCCTCAATTAACCTTAAATCTGATTTCCGTTGGTCAATTGGTTGATCAAGGTCTCACCGTGTTATTTTCTTCTACTGGTGTGCAGGTTCAGGACGCGCAAACCGGGCGGATTCTTGGGAAGGGCCGGAAGACGGGCCGCTTATTTGAACTTACGTCACTCCAGGTCCCTCGTCCCTCTATCTCAGCTGCCACCACCTCTACACCATCCTGCCTTCAGTGGCATCGTCGTCTCAGTCATGCGTCTTCCAATAAAGTCAGGTCCTTGATTAGTCAGGGTAGTTTGGGTTCTGTTAAGTTTGAGTCTTTTAATTGTGTAGATTGTTCGTTGGGAAAACAACCTGCTCTGTCGTTTCCTCATAGTACTTCCATTGCGGATACTCCATTTTCTTTAGTTCACTCGGATATTTGGGGACCTTCGCCCACTGTGTCTATGAATGGTTCTCGTTATTTTGTGATTTTTATTGATGACTATTCTCGTTTTACATGGATTTACTTTCTGCGGCATCGCTCTGAACTTCCATCTATTTATATGACCTTTGCTAAAATGATACATACCCAATTTTCCTCTACTATAAAAACTCTCCGCACAGATAATGCTCTTGAGTATACTGATACATCATTTCTTAGTTTCTTATCTGATCAAGGTACTGTTGTCCAACGCTCCTGCCCATACACCTCTCCACAAAATGGTCGCGCCGAACGCAAACACCGACATATCCTCGATACAGTCCGCACCCTTCTCTTATCAGCCTCTTGTCCAGATCGCTTTTGGGGAGAAGCCGCCCTCACCGCTGTCCACACTATAAATCGTGTCCCTTCCTCTGTCCTAGGTAATGTCAGTCCTTTTGAAAGACTATTTAATCGTACCCCTGATTATAGTCTTCTCCGCCCTTTCGGTTGTGTCAGTTTTGTCCTCCTCCCTCCTCATGAGCGCACTAAGTTAGAACCTCGCGCTCGTCTGTGTTGCTTCCTGGGCTATGGGTTAGAACATAAGGGTTATCGTTGTTGGGATCCTATTTCCAATAGGCTACGTATTTCTCGTCATGTCACATTTTGGGAGGATACCAAATTCTCTTCCTTGTCTCACTTCCGAGTCCCCTTTGATCGTTCGTCTCCGTTCTTTACCTTGTCCTCTCCACCCCTATTCCCTTCCAGTGACACGGCTCCGTCTCCATCTCCCGCTCCTGACGCTGTCTCGGTTGCGCCTCCTGAACCGCAGCTGATCCCCGAGCCTACTCTTGCTCTCGACTCCGATACATCACCACCACCAGAGCCTGACACGACTTCGATCTCAGCCCCTGATCCTGGCCCTCGTCGCTCCACTCGGGTTAGTCACCTTCCTACTCACTTACTTGATTATCACTGCTTCTCTGCTACCTTGTCCCATCATGAGCCCAGGACCTTTCGTGAGGCGTATGCGGATCCTTTGTGGCGGCAGGCTATGTCTGAGGAGTTGCAGGCTTTGGAGAAAACACATACGTGGGATATGGTTGATCTTCCCCCTGGCAAGAAACCTATTGGCTGCAAGTGGGTATTCAGAATCAAAACTAACTCTGATGGATCTATCGAGCGCTACAAGGCACGTTTGGTAGCCAAAGGCTACACCCAGCAGTATGGTATCGACTATGAGGAGACATTTGCCCCGGTTGCTCGTCTCACCTCTGTCCGCTGTCTTATCGCCATCGCTGCCGCTCGTCGGTGGCCCCTACATCAGCTTGATGTCAAGAATGCGTTCTTGCATGGTGATTTATCCGAGGATATCTACATGTCTCCTCCTCCTGGTTTTCCTACCTCTTCCAAGGTATGCAAACTTCGCCGTGCCCTATATGGTTTGAAACAGGCCCCTCGAGCTTGGTTTTCGAAATTTAGCTCTGCTCTACTCCAGCTTGGCTTTACTTCTAGTGATCATGATTCGGCTCTCTTCCTTCGACGTGGGTCAGCTGGAATTACTATTTTATTGCTTTATGTGGATGACATGATTATTACGGGAGATGATGCATCAGGTATCTCCGAGTTGCAAGCTCATCTAAACCGCCACTTCGAGATGAAGAGTTTAGGGCCTCTTCGGTACTTCCTGGGACTTGAGATCTCCGACACCTCCGACGGATATTATCTCTCTCAAGCCAAGTATGCCTCCGACCTCCTATCTATTGCCGGTCTCACTGACTCCAAGACTGCTCCTACACCTCTTGATTCTGACTGTCGTCTTACTCCGATGGACGGCGTTCCCCTTGATGATCCGACTTTGTATCGTCAGCTAGTGGGAAGTCTCATCTACCTGACTGTCACTCGACCGGATATTGCTTATGCCGTCCATATCGTCAGTCAGTTTATGTCTGCTCCTCGGACGACTCATCATTCTGCTGTCCTACGGATTCTCCGGTACGTCAAAGGTACCCTGCTTCATGGACTTCATTATTCCGCTCGATCCTCCTTAGTTTTGACCGGGTATTCTGACGCTGATTGGGCGGGAGATCCCTCTGATCGCCGCTCGACCACCGGGTTTTGCTTCTTCCTTGGCGACTCGCTTATTTCATGGCGCAGCAAGAAACAGACGGTTGTCTCCCGGTCCAGTGCAGAATCTGAATATAGAGCCCTTGCCGATACCGCTGCTGAGCTTCTATGGCTTCGCTGGCTTTTGGCTGATCTTGGAGTGCCTCAGCCCTCTGCCACTATTATCCATTGCGACAGTCAGAGCGCCATGAAGATTTCGACAAATGATGTCTTCCACGAGCGTACGAAGCATATTGAGATCGACTGTCACCTTGTACGTCATCACGTTGCTCATGGAAGCATCTCCTTGTCTCCTATTTCCTCTGCTGATCAGACGGCCGACGGATTCACCAAACCTCACCTTCCCGGCCGTTTTCAGTCATTTTTGAACAAACTCAAGTTGGGCTCCACCGTTCCACCTTGAGTTTGAGGGGGGATGTTGATATATATATAGTATATATATATTTTATATATTGATATATATATTCTACCTAATATATCTCTTGTATAAATATAATATTGTACCCTAATTGTGTTCAATGAAAATAGAGTTTATTCCATAAATCGTAACAAGGATGATGTAGAAGATCGGCCTTACTGAAGAAAAATAAAAAGTCGAAGAAGTTGTGCATGAACACGCATCTAACTTAGTGGTTGTCTAAACAATTGATGAACAATGGTACAATGATGTTGAATTGGAATCTAAAGTAAGGATAAGTCTAGAATTAGTAAGTATCACTTACTTGATGATGTGATTGGAGATTCACGGGTCAAAATGATGACACGAAATACATCAATCAATTTTTATGAACTTAAGAAATTGATTTTTTTTTTTTTAAAGAATAAAGTTTAGAAATATAGATTAGACGTTGAAAAATAAATATAATCCACAAATATATATATATATATATTCATCTTTAGCCAATTGGAATTGATTTTCATAACTTATTCCAGGTACAACAAAAATAATCAAACTATAATTATACTATCTCCGTCTCAAATTGATTTATATTTGTTAATTTTGTTTAAAATTGATAAATTTATATATAAAAAAAAAAAGATTATCTTTTGCAAGAGAAAAAAAAAATCTTATGTGGCGGGAAAAAAAGCTTATTATATATGTGTATTTCAAAACAATAATAGTGTGTGTATTTCAAGACAATAATAGTGTGTTTATTTGTGGGTTTTTGGAATTGAATTTTGAATAGTAAATTTTTTAAATGAAATAGGAGTAGTTGTTTATCATAATATAAATAAGTAATTGATTTAATGTTTTTAATAATATAAAAAAGTAAAAAATATGAATTTAATTTGATTTTTTTGTGAACAAGTTAATTAATAAATAGTAAAAATTCCCTTAAAAAAAAAAGAAAAAGAAAACACAAGCAAACATGGTCTAATATTAGTGCATCACTTATTTTTAGGGTGTGTTTGGTTGAAGGTTTGGATTTTGGATTTGCGTTTTGAGTTTTAAATACTAAATAAATTTAAATTTGAATAATTATATAATGTGATATAAAAATGTGTTAATGTGATATATTTGAGACAACATCCCAGCCAAACACACCCTAATCACTCATTAGGAAAATTTCTTCTTTAAAAGTCGAGCATATATCGATCACATGAATGAACCATTTGTAGTAATCGAACACACACATATATACGTACATACATATATATGCACACGGAGAATTGTTCTACAAGCACATCTTCGAAAGGGCGCTCGACCTCCGATACCTTGTCAATAGTAACTACACATCAAGCAACAATGCTTAGTTGCAAATATTCTTATTCTTGATTTTTATTCCTATCTTTTTCCTTAATAAAAAGATTCTTCGAAATCTTATCTCATAAGACTTACCCCTTTATTTTTCTTCCACTTGACTTTCAAAATTCTCTATATAAAGTTGGTCATATTTCGCATATTTATCTCATTGCAACACACATTGCTCTTTTTCTTACAGAAGGGTAAAAGAAAACCTCGAGCAAATAGTTCATGGATTGCTTTGGATTAGACAAGAAGACGAATGTAATAGTGTCGCAACAACGAGAAGCCCAACAAGGAGTGAAGCAAGAATGCGTGTACAAGTATCAATTGCAAAAACCTCATCTATGTTTGATGAATCCCGATGAAAAAATGGTCGGGGGACATCACAAGGTTGTGGAGTTTCTTGATGGGATGCCGGGAATGGATAATGCCAAGAGGAAATCTACGGTAGCTATTGCTTACTAGCAAGCTAAATAGGTTTATCGCGGTTTTTTTTTTCTTTCTTTTTTTTGTGTATAGTAATTCGAAATAGGTATTTTGAATGTGGCTAAAAGATCGTATGTAGAATCGATGTGTGTTTGTTTTAGTAGAAAATAGTGTTGGGAGAATGTTAGGGAATTAAGGTTGTAAGAGTGCTTCAAATGGAAGTATTTAGATCATATATGTGTAGATTAATGTTATATTAGAAATATTATCTATGCATTAGGCCATCTTCAACCCATCATCTCCATTTATCCAATTTTAACTCCAAATATGCAGTTGCTACAGTAATTTTACTCCAACCATAACTCAATTTTTTACTATTATTCTTCAAATATTCAATTTTTCCTATTATTTTAAACAACTTTTAATTTTTATAATTTAAAAAAAAATTTAAAAAAAAATTAAAAATTAAATTTATAATTTAAAAAAAAAAAGGCGTTTGCTACCGTGCAAAATGGTGTTGCACTGTAACAAACTCTAAATTTGGTGCTGGGAATGACGCTGGATTGGAGCAGCTCGGCGGCAAAAATGGTGTTGGAACGCCAGATATGGAGCATGGTTGGAGATGGCCTTAATAATTAAATTTTGTTCATTTTGAGGTTTAGTTATGAATTGTTGATTTTTTATTTTTTATTTTAGAAGATTTTTGAAATAAAATAAAATTCTCATTTTTTGATACATAATACTAAATTAAACCAATATTTTATATTAAAAAATAGCAAAACAAAAAATATGCCAAAAAAATGGACTTGAAAGAACAATAAGATTAATGGATACATTACAAATCATTATGTCAATTTTGTGACTTGATCCTTCCTTATTTGGTCATCCTTCTAAATTAGGATATAATCTTGTCTTATTTAAAATTTATTTAAATCCTATTGCATTTCAATAAGCATCCATATGCATCTTAAATATATTTTTAATCAATATGCGATTTTTTTTATAAATGTTATAAAAATTATAAGTTATATTCACATTAATACAATATATATAATATATATTTTATTCGCTAAAAAGTCAATATTTCAATATAAAATACTAATATATATATATATTTTATTACCGATTTCTTATATTTCATACAAAATAAATTTATCCAAAATATTAAGTGAATAGACTCATCATAGTTCAAAGATTAATCAAACACTATCTCATTTCAAATGATCCAAAATGGATTTTCAACCATAATTTGAAATAATAGCAAATTAAAACGGTTTGTTGGAAAACAAAAACAAAAAAAAGCACAAATGTGCCAATTTTTATATGGTAATTTTACAAATTAATTAAAATGCATAAATAAATAAATGAAATGTAATACTCCCTCGGTCCTAATACAATAGTCATATTTACTATTTTTGTCCGTCTCAAAACAATAGTCTCATTTTCATAAATAATCATATAACTATAAAACTACTCTTACTTTTTCATTATTATTACACTATTGCCCCCCACTCTTTACACTAATATACTCACAAGAGCGAAAAAATCTTTTACCTATACTCTTTATCCACTGCCAATATAATATCAATATTTCGTAAATCTCGTGCCCAACATAATTCAGACTATACTTCTGGGACGGAGGGAGTAATAAGTATTGCTCCAACTCCAATAAGAATTTCGACACTGACTTTGGTGTATATAGGTGTGTTTGTTTTTGTGTGCGTATTTAGGGGTGGAAATAGGTCATATCAGACTTTGGCTAAACAGGCTAGGTCTATTTTAAAAAACTAAAGACTGAGCTTGGCCTATTACCCTGTAATAAAAAAATTATACAGTTTGAGCCTGGCTTATTTTTAAGCCAAATCTACATAATAATTAATTTTTTATTTTTTAAATTTTAATATTACTAAAAAAATATAAATGCAATTATTATTATTTTATGTATATATATAATTATAATTACAACTAATCAATTTTATATTTGGTTATTATCACTAAATTATTTTTTTTTAAAAATATAAATATATAATAATTTTATATATTAAATTAAAATTATATATATAAATAGGCCGGCCTTATATGCCTAAAAGACTTTTCGTAAAGTCTAAGCCTATACTAATTAATTAAATAGGCTTTAAAATAAGCGTATATCGAATTATTTGAATAAATAAGTCAGACCGAGCCAGACCTTATGCAGGCCGGACTGTAGGTCTCTTGTAGGCGGTCTGGCCTATTTCCACCCCTATATATAATACTCCCTCCCTCCGTCTCATGTAATATGGGTGTATTACTGTAGACACAGGAATTTAGGTAAAGTATAATTAATAAGTAATTAAGAAATGTATTAGTAAAAATAATTATTATTTAGTAAAAATAATTATAAATTAAGATTAAGATAAGTAAATAGTTTAATTAAAATTAAGAAAATTATATAATTTTCAAAAATAGAAAGGACAAGTTATGTGGGGCGGACGAAAATAGAAAATAGGGACAAATTATGTGGGACGGATGGAGTATTAAAAAAAAAGAAATAAATTATGTATAATATATTATTGTTACGTACGAAAATTAGAATTAGGTTAAAAGCCCAAGGTAAAACGAGGAATGGGCCTGGCAATAGGGTTGATTGAACTGGCTGAAGGACACCGTGAGGAAATCAAGGAAAATAAATTTATTTATTTATTTCTAAGAAAAATTCAGGACGGAAGGTCTTCAGGTCGGGAGGCCCTCAAGATGAAAGACCTCAAGTCGGACGGTCTTCAGGTCGGGAGGTCCGCAAGACGGAAAGACCTCAAGTCGGAAGGTCTTCAGGTCGAGAGGTCCGCAAGACGGAAAGACCTCAAGTCGGAAGGTCTTCAGGTCGGGAGGCCCTCAAGATGAAAGACCTCAAGTCGGACGGTCTTCAGGTCGGGAGATCCGCAAGACGGAAAGACCTCAAGTCGGAAGGTCTTCAGGTCGGGAGGCCCTCAAGACGGAAAGTCGTCGAGATGGGATATCCGCAGGTCGGGTAAACTGTAGGTCGGATAGAAGGAGGAGTCGGACAAACACGGAGGCCTTTGATCAAAGACAGGGGGCGGTTGATATGGAGGTCGGCCCAAGTGGGGTCGGGCGAAGAAGTAGGTCGGACGAAGGACGAAGTCGGGCCAAAAGAGCGGAAGGTCTGTGGTCGGCTCAAGGAGTGAAATATAGGGAATTTTGGTCTGCTGGGGACACGTGTCAGCATAAGAAAGGTTGGAAGACGGTTGAGAAGGAGACGTTGTAACCGTTCGGGTGACGGTTTTCAGTACGGTTTCCCAGGGAATATTTAAGGATTTGGATCATCATTTGGCAAGGCATCTTCAATCAACTTCAACAAAGCAAAGTCAGATTTGGGGATCACCACTTTAAATTTCAGTCTTTTATTTTCCAGTTTATTTTCTGTACCATACAGTGTTTAGAGATTCCTAATCTCAGGCACTAATTAATCAAGTTTAAGGATATTTTCTATATCTTTGAATTTTACTTTATTTTTGTTGAAAAATTACATCAACAAATTGGCGACCACAGTGGGAGCAAGACAAAATTGCTCATTCCAATTCCGGCGATAATTTCATACGTCTTAGATCCGGCCGGATCATCGGAAGGGTCCATATGGCAGGGTCACAACCGCAAGCATCTTCGACACCGGTGGGAGAATCCGTTCCACCACCCATTGTGCCAAATGCCGGGGAAATCCCACAACCACCAACTGATTGGTGGTCTTATGTTCAACAAATGAACAACCAGCATACCTTGGTTATGCAGAATATGTTGCGTGAGCAACAAACGAACATGTTGCGTGAGCAACAGAGTCAGTTGCAGAACATGATAGATCAAGCATTGTCAAGGGTTAGTCTTCAACACACTCAAACGCCACCAGGAGTGTCACCGTCCAGACCACAGGCAAATTTCGCAGGGCCATCATTCGTGGATAGTACATTCCCAAGTGCCACAAATCCCAACCGAATGGATCGGGGAAAAACTCCTTTGACTTTTCCCAACAATGTTCCACTGGGACCAAGGGTTACCAATTCGCAGCCGAACAATACAAGGGAGGACAGGCCTGAAGGATATATACATGATCCGATTCATATTCCTGTGCAGGATCCGTTCCAGGTTCCTGATCATCAACGCTTTCATGTAGATCCTGATGAGATTGCACATATATTAAGGGATCAGTATGGATTAACTCCTCAGATGGCTAACCGCCCTGCATATCAAAGACCTTTCCCAGAAAGGATCATTCATGAACACCCTCTCCCAAGGAATTTTCGACCACCCGACTTTCATGCATTCTCAGGGGAGGACGGATCTTCCACCATAGAACATGTTGGTCGGTTCACAGCACAATTAGGAGAGGTTGGCAATAACCCTTTTTATAAGTTACAGCTGTTTGGTTTGTCTCTTACCAGAACGGCGTTTTCATGGTTTGTAAGTCTACCTCCTGGACAAATTCAGACATGGGAAGGATTGGAGATGGCATTTCACGCTAGATTCTTTAATCCTTTACCAGTTGTTTCTTTAACTGATTTACTTGAATTGAGACAGTATCCAGAAGAAACTGCTTCACAGTTTATAGAAAGGGTGCGATTGATGAAGGGACGATGTCCTACGGTAATCAGTGAGAAAGAGATGACCAATTTAGTGGTCCGGAATATGCATAATCGTTTAAGAAAGGCACTCACTGCCCTGGATGTTGAGGATTTGGCAAATCTTGCATCCAAGGCAGGACGTCTAGAGTCTTTGTTCAGAGAGGAAGATCAGCATAACAGGCGTAATAGAGGCCAACATATGGCGAGTATGGGAACAGAAACATGCGACTTTGATTTTAATCAGTCAGAAGAGATGGCAGCCGAAATCCTTTCTGGAAAACCGTATGTATGTCCTAAATTGAAGCCAGTACCAGGATCTGAAGGAAAGGAGCAACCGACCTTTGATAGTTCGAAAGCTGATGAAATCTTTGATATCCTACTGACTGATGGGCAGATCCGTATTCCAAAGGGCCAAAGACTTGCCACTAAAGAAGAAATCAAAGGGAGACCATATTGTAAGTGGCATAATTCTTTCACACACACTACAAGTCAGTGTACTCATTTTAGGAAGGAAATTCAAAAAGCCATCAAGACAGGTCGGCTCAAATACATCACTTTAGGTGTAGACCAGCAACCATTTCCGAAAGTAACAACTGCAATGGTTGACATCCAACCAAGTTCGGAAACAAGGAAAAGTTCGGTCAATAGTGGACAAACAGGGGAGCAAACTCAGGCAAGTCCCGGAAAAAAGAAAGGGAATCAGCCAAACAGCAGCCGACCGGAAGAACGACTCAAGGTTGTTGAAAGGCCAGTCGCTGAAAAATGGGACCGTCCAGACGGTTCTTTTAATGTGGAAGTGAAGGAAAAGGTTTTAGTGCGAGACCACCCGACCAGAAAAACGGGTTCAGTCGGGAACGATTGGGCTCGAAATAAAAAGCCTTTACCCGTTGATATAGATCCTCGTTTCCCAGGTATGAATCGTACACAGATTCGCAATGCCAAACGCAGGTATGCTGCAAAGTATGGGAAACGAGTTCCTGCAGTGCAACAAAGAACCGACGAACAAAATGCGGCCGACCACTTGACAGGAGATCAGTCCATTAGAGTCTTTACAGAACAAACGACCGACGAGCAGGGAGCGGCCATTCAGTCTCCAATAAGTCGGTCCAGTCGGGTCTGGTCAGGAAAGCAACCGAAGGACGGATTAGGAGCTTCCGACTATACCAAAAGAAGTTCGTCGGGACAGGGGAAAGGTAAAGGAATGGCAGATGAAATAATTAAAGGTTTTAGATGCCAACATTGTGAACGGATCAACATCAATCCATCTCTGGAAGAATTTCGTATTGAATCCTTGACGGTTCAATCTCGAAATGAGACGAAGGAAGAAGTGGTGCCTACAGAGGAAAATTCAAGATCTGTTAAATCTCGTCTGGGACCACGAATCCCTTGTCGAATGACAGAGGTTAACCAGATGAGTGATGAACCGACGTGGGCGAGTCTGGTAGATGATACTATGAACGAACCTTTATGGGCATTCTTGGCAGATGGCGAATTAGAGGAAACAGAGTGGGCAAAGATTACAGATTCTGAGCCTCAGTCGGAAGCACCTTCAATTGTGTTTCCTCCTATTCCAGAGGGTGCGAACTCCCATTTGAAACCCCTGTATGTTAATGCTCACATTTGTGGGAAACCAATCACAAAGGTTTTCGTGGATAATGGAGCAGTCTTTAATGTTATGCCATTGAAGACTCTCAAGAAGCTAGGGAAAGGAATTCATGATCTGTCCCCTGTGGAATTCGAAATGACAAGTTTTACAGGGCAGCCGACCAAGCCTGAAGGTATGATGGTTGCCACAATTGAGGTCGGACCAAAGAAAATTTCCACTGTTTTCTTTATTGTGGACGCAGATACTACATACTCTCTTTTGCTGGGACGAGATTGGATTCATGCCTCTCAATGTGTGCCATCAACCTTGCACCAACAGTTAATGTTCTGGGAAGGAAATCAGGTCTTTAAAATGGAAGCGAATGACAACCCATTCGACGTAACAGAACAAGTGGAAGAGTCAGTGTTTTATTCTAGTCATTTGGCTCCGATGTCTCAGTTGTATATGGCCAGGGAATACCCAAACAAGGGTTATAAAGTCACTGGCCAGAACTCGATGTTCTATTAAAAGAACACCTTTATTGTATGGCTCATGATAAAGCCACACCCATTTCTGTATAAGTTGTTTGTTATGGAAGATACAACTTTAGAAGTATGTAGTTCTCTTATTAATAAGTTCTATTTAAAACAGTTATTACATAAAGTAGAAAATAATAAAGAGATTCTGGATGTTCACCTCCAAGAAGATGAACAATTTCGTTGGCCCGACTTATTAGACAAAACAGAACCAACAGCTTCATCACAAGACCCGTTATTGGAGTTTAATTTAGGAACCGAATTGGTTCCAAAAGTGATCAGGTTAAGTGGTTATTTGTCTAAAGAGCAACAAACAATGATGCTTGAAGTTATTAGAAACAACATTGATTGTTTAGCGTGGGATTATTCAGAGATGCCTGGTTTGACAAGAAGTCTAATAGAGCATCGATTGCCCATCAAAGAAGGTTGTAAACCTTACAAACAACCTCCAAGGCGAATGAGTCCAGATCTGATGCCTCAAATCAAGGAAGAAATCCAAAAACTTCTCAAAGTGGGTTTCATTCAACCTTGCCGTTATGCGGAGTGGCTGGCTAATATTGTGCCAGTGGTCAAGAAAAATGGTAAGATAAGGATATGCATCGACTTCAGGGATTTGAATCTAGCTACCCCTAAGGACGAATACGTTATGCCTATGGCCGACATGCTGATAGATGCAGCAGCAGGGCATAAAATCCTTAGTCTGATGGATGGCTATGCAGGTTATAACCAAATATTCTTGGCAGAAGAAGACATTCCTAAGACAGCATTCAGATGCCCAGGGGCTTTGGGTATTTATGAATGGACAGTCATGCCATTCGGGTTAAAGAATGCAGGGGCAACTTACCAAAGAGCCATGAATTCAATCTTTCATGATTTAATTGGCAGATCTATGGAAGTGTATATTGATGATGTTATAGTTAAATCTGCCAGTTTTGACGAACATTTGAGAGATCTTGAAGAGGCATTTGAAAGAATGAAGAAGTACAAGTTGAAGATGAATCCAACCAAATGTGCTTTTGGAATATCAGCCGGGAGCTTTCTAGGATTCTTAGTTCATGAGAGAGGAATTGAAATTGATGCCAATAAGGCTAAAGCCATTCTTGATAGTCGGCCACCCAAGACGGTTACAGAAATCCAAAGTCTGTTGGGTAAGGTGAATTATTTGAGGCGTTTCATTTCTAATGCTGCTGGCAAGGTCAGACCCATTACTAAATTGTTGAAAGCTGGAAAAATTGCCTTTGAATGGGGTCCCGACCAACAAACGGCTTTAGATGCTATCAAGCAGGCATTGGTTCATCCTCCAGTCTTGATGCCTCCCAAACAAGGTCGGCCACTCAAACTTTATTTGGCAAATACATATGAAGTGGTTAGTTGTTTATTGGCGCAGGATGGTGATGACGGGAAGGAAAGGGCAATTTACTATCTCAGTAAAACCCTTACAGGACCAGAACTGAATTACACTATGCCAGAAAAAATGTGTTATTCATTGGTCTTCGCTTGCACTAAACTCGAGCATTATTTGCTGCCCAGAAGAGTTGAGGTCATATCAAAGGTGGATCTCATCAAATTGATTTTACAGAGACCTACTATGAAGGGCAGACTCATGAAATGGGCCATCAAATTGGCTCCTTTTGATCTTCACCATTCCCCACTGAGGGCAATTAAGGGACAAGCAGTAGCCGACTTCTTGGCAGAATTCTCACAAGTCGGGTATTCTCTTTGTGATAGTGTCCGGCCATTTAGTTGTGCATCATATCTGGATAATCTACAGGTCGGATGTGTGCCTTATATAAGTACCAGAACATGGTTGATGTTCTTTGATGGTTCTACCTCTGGAAACAAATCGGGGGCAGGGGTCTTTTTGCAAGGACCTGATGGTCAAAAGATCAACTTACAACTACGATTGGAATCCATGACCCATAATTCGGCAGAATATGAAGCTTTAATTTTGGGTTTGGAGGCTTTAATTGCCAGGAAGGTCCAGTCTGTAATCATAAGGGGGGATTCTCAATTAGTAGTCAACCAGGTAAACAATCAATATGTGTGCAATTACCCTCATCTTCGCAGATATAGGGACATTGTGAGTCGGCTACTGACAAAAATCTCAGAAGTAATAATTGAGTTCATTCCGAGGAAAGAAAACCAACGTGCTGATGAATTGGCTCAAAGGGCATGTAAAGGAATTCTGGAGGATATGTGGTCGGAGGTCAAGTCGGGCATAGAAGGAAAGACAGACCCGATCTGCGAAGTTACGGTCGGGCAGGAGACTATTGGACAGGACCCCGACTGCGAGGTTACGGTCGGGCAAGAGGATATTGGACAGGACCCCGACTGCGAAGTTACGGTCGGGCAAGAGGATATTGGACAGGACCCCGACTGCGAAGTTACGGTCGGGCAAGAGGATATCGGTCAGGAGTCCGACTGCGAGGTTACGGTCGGGCAAGAGGATATTGGACAGGAGCCCGACTGCGAAGTTACGAACGGGCAAGAGGATATTGGACAGGAGCCCGACTGCGAAGTTACGATCGGGCAAGAGGATATTGGACAGGAGCCCGACTGCGAGCCTGTCGGGCAGGAGACGGTCGGTCAGGAGCCCGATTGCGAAGTTTTTATCGGACAGAAGTCCGATGGCGAAACAGTGTCCGATTGGAGAACAGAGCTTATCCTGTATTTACAGAATCCTGGTGCGAGTGTTTCAATTGCGACACGATTGAAGGCTTTACGTTTTCAATTGATAAATGGAATTTTGTACAAGAGATCATTTGAAGGTTTACTTTTGAAATGCTTGGGATCTAAAGAAGCTCTAGAAGTGATGACAGAAGTACATGGTGGGATATGTGGAGCTCATCGGGCAGGTCTCAATATGAGATGGGCCATTCATCGCTTGGGTTTTTTCTGGCCTAAGATTTTTTAGGATTGCATACAATTTGCAAAAGGCTGCCAGGAATGTCAGAGACATGGAAACTTAAATCATTTGCCAGTAACCGAATTGCAATTCTTGGCAAAACCATGGCCTTTTAAATCGTGGGCTATGGATATTATTGGTAAGATACATCCTGCTTCATCGAAACATCACTGTTTCATATTGGTCGCGACTGATTACTTTACCAAATGGGTGGAAGCAGTTGCTTTGAAAAATGTGGATCAGAAAGAAGTGATAGACTTCGTTTTGAACCAAATTATTTACAGATATGGTATTCCTCAGTCTATAACAACCGACCAAGGCTTGGTCTTTACAGGGGAAAAGTTCTCTAATTTCTTGGCAGAATTCGGTGTTCGGTTACATCATTCTTCACCTTATTATCCCCAAGCCAATGGACAGGCGGAAGCAGCAAATAAGATTATCATTGGGATTATAAAGAAGATGATTGAAGGGAACCCAAGAAAGTGGCATTTGTTATTGTCTCAGGCTTTATGGGCACATAGAAATACCAGAAATACGGCCACAGGGTTCTCACCTTACCAACTTACGTTTGGCCAAGATGTTGTTTTACCAGCCGAAATTCGAGTATCATCCGGCCGAACAGAATTTACTGATAGTGATCTTACAAAGGAATACCAACAACTTATGTTGCAGCAGTTAGAAGATTTGGATGTTAACCGTCTCCATGCAATAGATCGAAGTGTGAAACAGAGTGAAATCAGAGCAAGGAGTTACGGAAAGAAAGTTCTTCACAGGACATTCCAAAAAGGAGACCTAGTCTGGAAGACCATTCTTCCTACATATAAGAAAACTGATCAATTGGGAAAGTGGTCACCGAATTGGGAAGGACCATACATTGTTCAAAAAGATATTGGAAATGGCGCGTTCATTATTGTAAATCATGAAGGTAGAAGAGTACATGATTGTATTAATGCTAAATATCTGAAGAGGTATTATCCTGCCTTTTCAGATAACAAAACTGCCTGAAACCACATATTATTCAGAACCCATTTATGGGGGTTCGAACCTACTGGAAGGTTCATTTCTGTTAGTCATCGTGTAGTTGTGAGAAATTTTCTGTCTCTGAATCAGACTTTTCATCCCAGTGAGTGGATATTAGCTCTGGTTCTTCTTCAATAAGATCTTCCAAGTCTGGTCGGTACCTTTCCCATTGGCTTTGCATGTCATCTAGATCTTGATGGGTACGTGCTTGCATGTCTGTTAGGGCTTGATGTTCACGGTCAACAATGGTACGCAATCTTGAAAAGACTTTTCGTTGATTGGAAAATATGTTATCCCAACCAAGGTCTGGAAGTATGGTTGCTGCATGATTTTCAATCATTTCCATGTGATGATGGAGATCAGGGATGCGGCTGAGGATGCACGAAGAGGTTCATACCCCTCAATGACTTTTTCCATCAGGCGGATGACGCGATGAATAGTTCTTCTACCTCGTTGGGAGAATCGGAATTTGAAGTCTAGTTGCTTGAGTATATATAACAAGTCTTCTGCATGGCCTCCAATAGGGTGATTACCTACAAAGAAGGGTTGAAGAACACCCTCCCAGTTGCTTGATGGAACATGAGGTCGGTCATTCGCCATGTTTGTTCACACTTTCAGTGTTTTGATTTTTAAAATATGCCTGGGAATATGTTTCTTAAAATGTGAGAAACAGTGTTCTTTTAAAGAAGGAGTTTGGTTCGTTTCCTATAAAGCTGGGAATTGAAAGGTGATCCTTGTTTTGAGAGAAGAAAGAAAAAATGGATTACTAAGTCAGTTGTTGTTACAAAGGGGGAAATATTACAACAGTGCCCCTAGGGCAGTTTTTATCTGTGTCCATTTGTTTTCATCCCTGGATAGCCTTCTGGTATTGGCAGCCGTCTGATATCTTCTGATGAATTGGGATCGGGCTTGGGTTTTCAGCTCTTGATCCAATTCAGCCTCATTTTGGTATACTTCTCAAGCAGATGCTGTTCATTGGTAATTTGCTTATCCAGGGTAGACTGTTCTTTCCTCAGCTCCCGCAATTCTGCCTCTTTTTCTGAATGGCATCATCAACCAGAGCTTTCGTGCTAAGGAGACCACCCAGTCTTCCAGTAGTCTGCTGAAGGGATTCTCGAGTCTTGGCCAAAGAATTCTCCAGCGTTGTTTGATCGAAGTCGGGCTGGGGGGTTTCGGCTGACAGAAGGCCAATGACTACCACTTCAGTCTTGAGCTCTGTAAGTCTTTCCATCAGCCGATGCAGAATGGGGACGGCTGGTGATTCCGTTGGAGTGTAAAAAAGAAGGCCACCAACCGTCTGAATGAGTTTGTCCAATAAGTCGGACCTTAGTTCGGACAGGGGACGGTTAATGGCCTCAGTGAACACAGTCTGGGCCTCCGCTGGAACCGGAACAGTCGATAGGACAGCTAAGTCCGAAGGCCCCTGCAAGTCCTACAATGTCAATAAATATTCCAAGGGGGTTGCAAATTTGTTCAAAGAAGATATGTGGTACCTCTGGGCGGACTGCTGTCAGTGAGGGGGGTAGCAATGAGGTCGGTCGAGCTGGGCAGACAGCTGGTATAACAGCAGCCGACTCGTCGGCTGCTGCGAATGGTCGCTGAGGTGCCGACCTGGGTCCCTATGGAAAGTAGTATTGGAAACAGTTAGTGTTTTTCGAAAGAAAAGTTATGACATGGATTGGTTTAATCTTACCAAATTCACAGAAGTCTCCGAATCGGATGAAGACATTTCTTCCATTTCTGGAGGTTGGGCTGCCACAGGTGGTTCTTCTGCCTGCCATTCGATGGCTAGGGGGGGCGCCGCTGCTGGTAGGGCGGCTGCAGGTTGGACGGCTACATCTAGAGCCACTGCAGCCAGGATCTCTGGGGCACCTTCGATTTCGGGATCAGCAGCATCAGGGATGTCGTTTTGAGGGTCAGCTTCGGCGAGGGCGGCTGGTTCTTCCTTTGATATAGATGAGTCTGATGCCATGTATGGCGGCCGACCCATCTGGGAAGTAGTCCCCTCGCTGTCAGAAGAGACCCCTGCTGCTGATGGGATGGGTGAAGGTGTCTGTGGAAAAATCATGAAGATGTTTGTTGTTAAATATATTAAGGTTGATCATCCGAATCTTAAGTCTTGCTGATAAGGAACTTACTGGTTCTATAGGCACTGTTGGTAAAGATTGTTTCCTGGTCGGGGGCCTGGCCCGACCACTCCTCGGTACGGGAGGAGGGGTTTGCCTCCGCGTCGGGTCCTCCGCCCGACTGCTCATTGGCAAATTGGTCTGGACCAAAGGCCCGATTGAATGGTCGGTTGGTGCTGGCGTCGGTTGCATGGTCGGTGTCACCAAGGTCGGTTCTGGGGAATGAAATGAGTGAAATCAAAGTTATGATATAGTGAATTGGTTCACGGTGTTAAGAAACATTACCAATTCGGGGTCGGGTCCTTGCTGACGTCCTAGTTATTCCAAGGTCTGCTAGTGTTTGCTGGTCGGTCTCCGAGGTCGGGGGTGTTTGCAGCTGGGAAGTTTTTCTTTTGCGCGTGGGACCCCCAGATCCGATTCCCGGGGCGGTTGTTTGTTTTTGGGTGCTAGTATGTATCGCCGCCCCTAGAACCAGTCCTTGGGGAGGGAGGAGTACGTTCAGCAACCGACCCTCATCAGGGGATATCAGGGACCATACGACCGACCACCATTCATTGAAAGTATCTACACTCTCAGGGTTGGAGCGGAAGGGAATATAAGAATTGGAAATTATATACGTGGTAAGCTGGGAGATATAAGAAGGGATTGAATTAGGAAGGACTCGTCGGTCGGGA
Source organism: Andrographis paniculata (assembly GCF_009805555.1). Classification (NCBI taxonomy): domain Eukaryota; kingdom Viridiplantae; phylum Streptophyta; class Magnoliopsida; order Lamiales; family Acanthaceae; genus Andrographis; species Andrographis paniculata. Next base: position 413,661 of record NW_026137613.1, read on the forward strand.
CTTTGAAAAATTATTTGGGGACCCGCGACGGGTCCAGGGATACCTTGGCAACAGCCGAACTGACGCGCCATGAATTGAGGTTCATAGTTAAAAGTGTAAAAAGTTTTCTGCCCTTTTTTATCAAGTTTCTTGCTACTAAAAAGAGACCTGGGTTTGAGGGCGACGTCCCAGGCGAAAGGATAGGTGGGATGAGGACAAGGCTCAGGAGTCGGAAGCGGGTTTGGTACTGGAAAGGGCCAAAAATGGTCGGGAGCATAACCCGCATACTTTTTATACATAGAAAATCGAGAGTTACTGCGGGTATCTGTTAAAATGGCAGTTATTATTGGATCGGATGATTGGAGTTTATTGCGTCCTGAGCAGAGTCGGTTGAGGACTAATCCTAAATGTTTTTCAGATGTTGGCATAGTGGGCGGAGATCCTAAGTTAAACGCGTTGGGAAAGTAAAGACGGAACCAAAGTTCTAAAAACCAAAAAGGACCCGACGCGGCAGTGTCTAATTTCCTATTATCGTTATCTGTTAAACGAAGGCTAACCCGGGTGAGTCCTTCAAACAGATTGGCTAAAAATAGGGTACCAAGGGAGAAGAACCGACCTGACGCAATATGAATGGCCAGGTCGAGGTGAGAAGGAAGAACACTTTTGGAAGGAGAAACAATGATGTACCTACAAAGCCAGAACAGAATAAAGGCAGTATGCTCCCGGTCGGTTACAGGAGTCCCTGGAGCCCCTTGCTGGTCGGTTGCGAACTTTGTCCAACCCCATTCCTTCACACCTTGTAAAGACCATCCCGGATGGTCTTCTGATGGCTCCTGCCCATCTAGGGCTCCCATTACAGGGTCTTCACCCACGATTGGGAGATGTGCGATCATGGCCACGTCCATAAGGGTTGGGCCAAAGGGGGCCGAGGGCAAAAGGAAAGTCCCATTTTCCGCATTCCAGAAGGCGGACATGGCCAACAGCACCTTCTCATGCAGGTTGATAGGCATGGTAGACAGTAGTATTGCTTGGTCGATCTTTTGGGATCGCCATTGGGTCTGGAAGTGTTCTGCTACTCGTCGATACCAAGCACGATACAGATCTTTTGGGTCTGTGAGATGGGTCTTGATGCTGTCTCGGATGCGAACTGCTTGGTAGTTGGGATTGTTGATAGCCAAGGCGTTGCGAGATTCCAAAACTTCCCTCATCCGATTTGAATCTTCAGGAGTAGTGCAATATGGACGGATCGTCGGAGTTAGTACTTTCGAGGCTGAAAATGGACCTTCTGGAAGGGTTCCGTCGAAAGGAAGGGCAGGAATGTATTGATTCGCCATAGTTAGAATGTTTTGGGATTGTGATTCACACAGGCTTGTATTGCGAAGAAGGAATAAACCAGGAGTGTTGCAGTAACTGGTGTAGTTGCTAAGGGAGTTTCTCAAGAAGGTAGTGCTTTATGAACTTCCAAACATTTATTGGCGTTTGAAAGTCCCTTGGCGGCGGGCAAGTTGTTACGTACGAAAATTAGAATTAGGTTAAAAGCCCAAGGTAAAACGAGGAATGGGCCTGGCAATAGGGTTGATTGAACTGGCTGAAGGACACCGTGAGGAAATCAAGGAAAATAAATTTATTTATTTATTTCTAAGAAAAATTCAGGACGGAAGGTCTTCAGGTCGGGAGGCCCTCAAGATGAAAGACCTCAAGTCGGACGGTCTTCAGGTCGGGAGGTCCGCAAGACGGAAAGACCTCAAGTCGGAAGGTCTTCAGGTCGAGAGGTCCGCAAGACGGAAAGACCTCAAGTCGGAAGGTCTTCAGGTCGGGAGGCCCTCAAGATGAAAGACCTCAAGTCGGACGGTCTTCAGGTCGGGAGATCCGCAAGACGGAAAGACCTCAAGTCGGAAGGTCTTCAGGTCGGGAGGCCCTCAAGACGGAAAGTCGTCGAGATGGGATATCCGCAGGTCGGGTAAACTGTAGGTCGGATAGAAGGAGGAGTCGGACAAACACGGAGGCCTTTGATCAAAGACAGGGGGCGGTTGATATGGAGGTCGGCCCAAGTGGGGTCGGGCGAAGAAGTAGGTCGGACGAAGGACGAAGTCGGGCCAAAAGAGCGGAAGGTCTGTGGTCGGCTCAAGGAGTGAAATATAGGGAATTTTGGTCTGCTGGGGACACGTGTCAGCATAAGAAAGGTTGGAAGACGGTTGAGAAGGAGACGTTGTAACCGTTCGGGTGACGGTTTTCAGTACGGTTTCCCAGGGAATATTTAAGGATTTGGATCATCATTTGGCAAGGCATCTTCAATCAACTTCAACAAAGCAAAGTCAGATTTGGGGATCACCACTTTAAATTTCAGTCTTTTATTTTCCAGTTTATTTTCTGTACCATACAGTGTTTAGAGATTCCTAATCTCAGGCACTAATTAATCAAGTTTAAGGATATTTTCTATATCTTTGAATTTTACTTTATTTTTGTTGAAAAATTACATCAACAATTATTTTTTTGAAAAATATGTTAAAACAATTTTGTTAAATGAACAAAGCTGTTTAAGATCTGTATTCTTTACTTCTCGTATAATGTTTACAATATACAATCACGTGGGTGTGGAGCTAATTATTTGAATTTTATATTTTTATTATATAATATTTATATAATTTTTTAAATTTAAGTAATGGATCATTTTATAATTTGATAAAAATATTATTATTATATATTTAACTCAAGTATTTTAAAAAATTGGTTCAAATATTTCAAATATTTAGAAATATTTGAAAAGAAAATTAGATAAAACAAATTAAAAAATTGTTTGCAATTTTTTTTTTTCAATTTTTATTATATTGTATAATTTTAAGATTATTATATACTATTATTTATATAAAAATAATTTCGGATCCCTTTAAAAATAATTTCTGACACTACCATTATTTACGCATCTGACGAGAATTTTTCCAACTCAAACATATATGCAACTATTTGAAACGAATGCAAGAGCAAGTTTTCAAGTGAAAAATATCTCACTGTTTAATCTACAAGGATTTGACAATCATCACATGTCATTGTGGAGAAGTTATATACTATTTTAAGAATCCTGATTTCTTTCTCTTTTAATCTCCACTTTATTCTCATATATATATATATATATAAACATTTAATAAGTCTATCCTAATGGAATAATTATATAGCATTCGGAACATTTAACGAATCTAGGACCGATCGATAAAAAAAAATATAGGGATGACTTATGGTGTTGATCAATACATACAAAATAGACAGATAATATATATTTTTATTTAACACAATATATGATAAATAAAAGCATGTACAACTCATTATATTGCATTAAATAAAAATATATATTGTCAATTCATTATTGTAAGTATACTGTATGAATATATTAAATATATAATTTTTTTTGATGAAATCAATATTAGCACGCGCCAGTGTAGAACCAAGTCATATGCTGTCAATTTATGTATTATATTAGTATTACATTAAAATAATTTTTTTTATTTTTTATTTTTTTTCATATGTGATATACTTTTAGTGTTGAATTAATAGTCACTTGAAAACAAACTAGCCATTTATATAGAAAAATAGGAAAATTTTGAAAATAATAAATAATTAAATATTTGACGTGGTGTTTAATAAAAAAAATATTTAATATAGTATGTTTTTTTTTTCAAAAACAAAATTACCTTTGATAAATTATGCTAAATTTTTTAAAATATCCATGCAAATATAAACACGGCCGTGTTGGATGACTCAGAAAGTGATTGGACATCCCAGGCAGCCAACACGGCCGTGTTGATTACTCTGCACTTCGGAACACGGCCGTGTTCCTGCCCATATTCTCAACACAGTCATGTTCCTGCCCATGTTCTCAACACAGCCATGTTCTAGGTTATGTTCACGACCATATTTTCAATATAATCATATTATAGGTCATATTTATTACTCCCTCCGTCCCAGATATCATGTCCACGTTGCCGTTTCTATCCGTCCCATATACCATATCACTTTACTTTTTTGGAAAATGATTACACACTTTAATCTTATTTTAAATTTTTAATTTTATTTTTTTTAATTTTAATTAAACTAATTAGTTATTTTAATCTTAATTTATAATTATTTATATTATAGGATAATTATTTTCACTAATACATTTTTAATTATCTACTAATTATACTTATTCTAAATTCTCGTGTCTACAGTGACCCATCTATCCAACGTGGGACGGAGGGAGTATTATTTTAAAATATTATTTTGAATAATAAAATATTAAAAATTGATTATTTTTTATATTATGAAATAATTGTAAAAAATATTTTTGTTGAATTATAAATATATATATCAAATAATTTTAACAAAAAAGTGAAAATAATAATAAATATGACCTACAATATGACTATATTGAAAACATGGTCGTGAAAATGGCATAAAACATGTTGTGTTGAGAACATGGATAAGAATATGGCCCAGAACATGACTGTGTTCAAAACACGGGCAGTAACACGGGTAAAAACATGGCCGTCTCCAGAAGTGGAGGGTAATCAATACGGCCGTGTTGAGACTAACACGGCCGTGTTCAAGCCAACACGGTTGTGTTCAGTCTTCGTCAACCATTTTAGAACTAAAATTGATAAATTTTCATTTGAATTGACCAAAATTGATAATTTTTTTTTGAATGAGACCAAAATTGATAAATATGATATTGAATTGGACCAAAAATAATTTTTACTCTTAAAAAATCTATATATATAAAAAAAAAACAAACAACACTCTTCTTCTAATACGGAGGAAGTATAATTATATATAGTGTTATTCATGAAGCATATGTTTTCTATCTTATACTATATGCATTTCAAATTAGAATTTTTACTCTTCCACATAATTTTTTAAATTTAAATTGATTCTTAATTCATTTTTTTTAGTATGCGATTTATAGGGTTCTTAATAAAATTTTAAAAAAAAATTATATAAAAATAATTTAAATTCAAATCCAAATATAAATATAAATCAAACAATCCGTACTATTAAACTAAAAGCGAGACCAAAGATTAGGAATGGGAATAGGCCAAGCCGCCTGTTAGGGGCCTACGGCCTAGCCTATATAAGGTCTAGCCTGGCCTGATCTATTTAATAAAAAGAGCAAGTCAAAATTTTATTAAATTTTTTTACTTAAATAGAACATGTTTAGGCTTTAAAAAAAAAAAGCTTTTTTAATTAACAGGCCGACTTATTTTTTATTATTATTATTTTATAAAATATATTTTTAGTATTATATATTATAAATAACTTTTTATTTAATAATAATATTTATTAAATAATTTTAATTATAAATTTACTATAAAAAATAGAATTTTTAATTTTTATATATATAAAATAACTGTATGTATTTTTTTTTTTCTAATACTTACAGGCCAGGCCAGGCTTTAAAAAAATAATAAAATAAAAAATTAGGATACAGGCTAAGCTTATGCCATATATTTTTAAAATATGTCAGACCTATTTAGCCAAAGTTTGGTCTAGTCTGGCCTATTTTCACCTCTACCAAAGATACATCAGACATTTCACTGAACAAAAATTATGATGGACCAATCCATAGTTGTTTTTTAAGTGTTGAAGAAATCGATTGAAAAAATCGGTAGAATTTAATTTGTGAAATTCAGGGTGTATTTGTTTTGTGTTTTGGCTTGAAAATATTTTTTTACGTGACCTATAGAGAATAGTATAGGTAATATAAAAATAAGAATAAACTGTTTTTTTTGTTTCGTAACTGGATCATTTTATCAATTTAGTCCCGTAAGTGGAGGCTGTCGCAAACTAGTCCCATAAGTGAAAAATTTTCATTGTTTTAGTCCTCTAGCGTCGGAGACACCCGCGTGGCTCCCCGGAAGCCACGTGTCCGCTAGGTCAGCGACACATGGCGGACACGTGGATTTTACATTTTTTATTTTATTTTTAATTTTTTTTCAATTGGACCAAATAAAAAAAATTAAAAAAGACAAATAAAATTAAAAATAAATTTTAAAAAAAATTTAAAAAATGAAAAAAAAAAATCCACGTGTTCACCAGGTGTCGCTGACCTGGTGGACACGTGGCCTCCGGCGTGCCACGCGGGCGTATCCGGTGCCGGAGGACTAAAACAGCGAAAATTTTTCACTTATGAAACTAGTTTGCGACAGGCTCCACTTACGGGACTAAAATGATAAAGGGGTCCAGTACGGAATTAAAATAATAACGATGTTCAGTTACGGAACAAAAAAATCAGTTTAATAATATTTTTAGAAAAATGTGTTGGGAACAAAGCCGTATAAAACTTCTTGAAATTGATTTTCGGTAAGAAGAAATGAATCGACTCAAACATAGTTCAATTAATTGAGCTTAAAAAATACTCCCTCCGTCCCATAACAAAGTATCCATTTTTTCATTTTAATACCTCCCATAACAAAGTATCAATTTTTTTTAGTAACTGTACTATCTATCTAATATTACAAATACCCTTACAACTTATAATATATTACACAAATATCATTACAATCACACATACTAATAAGATTATTTTAGTCATTTCTACTTTATTCCTACTATATCTCAATATAATACTAATATTTCTAAAACTACGTGTAAAAAACAAATAGATATTTACTTATGTGACGGATGGAGTATAATAATTTGTTGGTTTAGTTCTTGATTTGAACCAATTAAACTAAATGTAAGAGAATTTTATCTGTGTTTAAATACAATTGTGTTTAATCAAGGTGGCATAGTAATGTGCTTAATGTATGTGAATGTCTGATTTGATATTAAAATAATGCATTATAGGATTTTCTGTCAAAAAAAATTATATTTTTTTCGAAAAACACAGAGTTCAATAGTAAAAATCTTAGGTAAAAACAATCCCTTAGTAACTTTTCGTTTTGAGACAAAATATAATCCAAATAATAAACCAAGTTATATGTGCATGGCCCAAATTTATCTAAATTCAAAGTTAATGGTATTGTGTAAAAAAAATAAAAATGTAGTTTTTTATTTTTATTTTTATTTTTCTTTATATATATAATTTTTTTTCGACATTATTGTCTTTAATGGAGATTGAACCTTAATTTCTAGGATTGAAAAAAATAATTAACCATTTGAACTATAATCTTTCACAATTATGTGTATTATAATTTATTTGAATTGGACATAGTCTTTTTAATATAGTTGGATGCCTTATAAATTTCATTTGGAGAAAAAAAAATTGTATAAGGATAAGAATGGCGTAATTTATATATTTTTGTAATATGAAAAATTTAATTTTTTTATATAATAATATAAATATAGATATATTTTTATTTGTATTAACTTTAAAAATAAATAACTTTGATATAAACATAATATATGTGAGGGTATTTTTATTTTTACATGTTAATATTTAAATATTAATTATTATATCAAAATTGTAATTCTAATTAATTTTTGCAATTTTTTTTTTAAAATTTATACTTATATTTATTATATGTTTTGATATAATAATTAATATTCAAAATTAATAGAGTATAAAAAAGATAATAAATTAAACAGGCCAACGAAAGATTTAAGTGATGTCAGGCTGAAGTTGTAAAAATTCTTGCATTATCGTAATCAAAGGCGTATTAGGGACAACGATGGAATGGGCTGGCTCTGAAATCACTACTTTGGACTAGAAGATCAAGGGCCAGATCCTTTCCACCTCCACCAACAATGGAATGGCTACTTCAATTTCTTGTGCTCCATTCTGAGTAAGCTCCAACAAAACAGGCACAGAAAGAAAGAGTATTGGATCGGGAAATTGTTGTCACTTACAGAGAGAATTAGCAAGGTTGATTGTCCCCATCTTTTTCCGAGGGAAGCTCAAGCAATTAGGAGTGCCGTTGCGATTATGATTTGGTAAGTATCTGCTAAGAATTGATTCGATGGCGTCTTAAGCCAATACTTGGGGCTTTTTTTTTTTTTTTTTTTATGATTATCCTAATATTCTGTTTACACAACTGAGTTGCCATCTCCACTAAAACTTGATTAATTACTGTAGCTTTTAGCTGTTTTTACCTTTAAAAAATGTAGTTTGGCGGATTGTTTATTGTTGCTGGGAATAGCAAAGCGTGTATTTGTAAAGAATTTTTGTAATTTTAGGCTGTGATTCTAATGATGAATGGTAATCAAGATTGAGAAACATTTTGCTTGTGATGGTAATACTTGTTAGAACCGTTGTTTGAATTAGGAGAATGAACATATCAGGTGTTCGACAAAATGCCTAAAAGAATAAAGTAGCTCAACTCTGCCCATAGTTATTGTGGTTTTAGATAGTGGTTTAGATCTGATCCTAGTGGTATAGTGTATATTAGTTTTATGTATTTGCAGAATCTTAACCACATAGATAAGTTGGTAAGGCAAAATGTATGCTTCAACTATTTGTAGCTAAGTCAGAATAGGAATTAAAGTATTAGCAAACGAAGCCACAATTAATCAAATTTTCAGTATAATCAACACATGAAAAGAAAATGGGAACATATATATTACTATGGATATATCATTTTATTTTGGGAGAGATTTATTATATTTAATCAATCAAGAATGTAACGGAAAATATATAGGCTTTGTTTGGATTGATTTGAGTTTGAGTTTTTTATTTGACTTTTGGTTTAAATAGTATTTCGATACGATGTTTTGTAAGAGTTAATAGTGTCTGAATAGTGGTAAAATTAACTGCTTCTAATTAGCAGTGAGGATGACAAAGTGGGAACTTGCAAAGACCATCAGTCTTTTATTCAATTTATTATTTCTTTTTTCGTCTCTTATGTTTTTTAAGCAGAAGCAAAAGAGTAATTTTTGTGTTTGTCTTAAGATTCCATTATTTATATTTTCTATATGTAATATCAGCATAAATGCTTGTGTTAATAAAATGGACTTTTCAATGCCTTTAATTTTGAATGATTTAGTATACCCTTGGTTCTTAATCACAAATTTTCTTTTTGTGATCATTTTTGTTTCTTCTTTAATAATTAGTATTTGTGTTCTCTCATCACAAAACACACACACAAATATATATTCGTTTGAACTTTTATCACATCATTGTAGAAACAGTAATATTTTATGTATCTAGATTAAAACATCAAAACCTTTAATGAGTTTATATGTTCTATTGTTATGAATATATTTGAATATCTGTAAAATAATGTAAATATTTGTATTTTTACTATTCACAGGCTTAAAAGACATGTATTATCTGTTTCAAATAGATTGGGGATGATAACCTAAAGTGATCTTATTAGTTTCTGTGCTCATCTTGTATAACATATGGAACTAGTGTGTTTGTTTGGGGGAGTGGATTTTAAATCTACTATTCATCCCATTTTTTCTTTCCAGAAACATCAAATCAAATACCTATTTTTCATTTTTTATATTATACTAAAAATCAATTTTACATTCAAAACATCACATCAACACCTATTTATATTACATCATACAACTATTCAAATTCAAAATTTTTACTATTCAAATCCCAATTCAAAATCCAAACCCCCAAACAAACACACCTGTAATTTACCTAATTAGGGTTTGGACTTGAGTGATGCCCAGCTTAGATTGGTTATTGATCATTTTAGTTTTGGGATAAAATCGAATCCCTCAAGGAAGGATACAAAGGGTTAGCATTGGTCGAACACATACATACGTACCTTAGAGTCTTCTCAAAGGAATTCCTTTGAAGAAGCCTTCTACTTTTGTCCTTCAGCTTGCTTGAATTTGATAAAAGCTTGTTAGACAAGTTAGAAAAGCCTTGTTTAAACACAGTTTTAATTAATAACCTTGAATATTATTTTATGAATGTTTTAACAATATTTGCTTAGAAGATAAGCTAATCTTTTCACATCAAAAGTTGCATATGTTTTTTAAATGTTGACCGGATTCTAATTATATGCCAAGCTCCTAAATTTTTTTTTTTTAAAAAAATAAATAAATCTAGAAGCCAAATGAGCTTAATATGAGCTCAAATCAATAAATTAAAGTTGAGAAATTTTTTTAAATAGTCGAAATCAACTCACTCAAGCCAATTTATGAGTGGAGCTCAAATATCATGTTAGCTCATTCACTTAACGAATGAACAAAGTTGAGCTCTTACGAATAAGCTGAACTCAAATTGTTTAATATAATTAACATTAATTAGTATGTGTGATGACGATGATTTGTGGTCGATTTTAATTTTTAATCTTGAAGGTTATTTGGTCTACTTTAATGCATAATATACGGTACTTTATATGAAAAATCAGGTATACCCATATATAGCTATGTGAAAGTGACATAAATATAGATCATACTGAATATATACAGATATATGATTCTAGGTGTTTTTGTTGTGGCGTATGGAGGTATTGTGAAAGTATAAGACTGATGTTTTGTTTGTTTTTATTAACTTTTGTTGTCATGTATATATATTGTATATTATATATATTATATTTATTAGGTAATAATTTTGGAGAATCATGCCATTTTAAGACGTGAACTGAACACACTCTTAGTTTGTGACTTTAAAGTTTTGATGTAACAACATATTACTCTTAATTGAATATAACATTCATATATGAATTCAATATACTGCATTAAAGAAAGCATACAAAAATCAATACCATGCTTCTATAAAACTTATTAACACCGAATCCTCCCGTGTTCAATGTATTTAAATTAACATAATTAGATATGAAGAATATGTTACTTATTCAGTGCATACAGCAGTGTACACCAATATGTTGAAGATTTTTCATAAATATCCATCCATATGCACACATGCATGTTCATAAGATATATGTAATCTAACATATTTAGATGTAAGACATATGTTACTTATTCAGCGCATGCATCAACACAAATATATATATATATATATATATGTTGAGATTTTTCATAAATTTGCATCAACATGTATGTTAGTAAGAATATGTGTTATTTAGTCTAATTAGTTAAAAGCATATATGTTGTTTATTCAGTTTATGCATCAATACATATATATATATTTGAACATGACAATTAGTTTAACCAGCTCAATATTGAAAATATATTGTGATACCCCCAAAGTTGAGTAGAGATGAATAGTGTTCAAGAGGATTGATTTGAAAGAACTCTAAAGTTAAACGTACGGTCTGCATGGATTGCGGCCGGAGTGTTACAGATATTCTTTAATATATATATATATATATAAATAAAAATTTCCTCTATACAAATAAATCATTCAACAACATGTTCTATTTAATACCTCACACTTAACAAGTGGGTAAAAAAATTACTTCCTTATCATCTTCAGTGCATTTTTTACTTTTATTCGTGTGTCTGTTTTTTAAGTTTCACTTAATTATAGCAGGAAACTGTGACATCTGTTTTTCCGTTCGTCCACAGTATTGAAATTTACCCAGATTAGCTTATACATTCTTGTCGAGTGAAGATATTCTATTGTCTGTTGAGAGTTAAAAGACAACCGAAAAGTAGGATTCAAAGGTGTCTCCCAAGTTCTATATATACACGCGCATAAAAAACCTTAATTTTCAACAGAAGCTTAGTGCTTAGCTGCAAAAACACATCTGTAGTTGTTTGCCAATATTTGGAACCACATATATAATACACACACACATATATACATATATATATATATCCGGATAGTTTATAGCCTTATGAAGATTAGCCTAGAGAGCGTCTGTCTGGTGAAGTTTTGCTTTGGACAAAATAGGAAGTTAGATCGAAAGTCAGATACCCCACCACCCTCTGTTACTACTGATCCGAATATAACTCAGAGAAGCTTTGCCGCTCAAGAAACCATTGACTGCAACGAGGCTGCCAGAAGGTATAACGGATTACTAATCAAGAGCTTCAAATTAAAGGAAAGCGCGCGGAACTAGCTTATATCAGCTCTCTGTAAGACTTCATTCATATACTTATAGCTTCTGCTGCTGCGGATATAAATTGTATCTCCATTATCTTCCAAGCCGGGAGGATGGAAGTGTTCGCTACAGCGTAAATTTATATATGTTTCTAGCTATATATATATATATATATATTCTGTAAAATGTGGGGATTGGAATAAGTTGTGGATTGGTTGAATGAATGTACAATCCATGTCTTAAACTGCAATATTAATGAAATTTATCTAAGACTTCTCTGTATTCATAAACTTTTCATCTTTGTTTCTTTAATTTCTTTGCCCCTTGATGAACAGACAATACATACATACATACCGGTGATCGATGAATGTTATTTTTATTAGAAAAAGAAAATATCAACAAAATTCACACACCAACAAATAGGCAATGGAGATTCTATGGGGAGCAAGTACAAAACTCGCTCGTGGAATATTCCAACATCAACGAACAAATAAACTCGTCACAATACGTGGTCGTTTCCAACAATAATAAAACACTAAACTCAAGTAGAAAAAAAAAAAAAGAAAACAAAACATACATTAGCAAGTTGTTTAGTTTATATAACTTACGTCTGGAGATACCAATCCAAGCATATTCGCTGTATACTTCTTCAAGCATAACAAAAATACATTAGAACATCAACCCAAACACTAGCTCACTCATCATCTTTACGAATCTTTTATGCACAATCAAAACTGTAGTTGTTCTTACAGAATTACAGTGACAACAGATCATTGTCTAATTTAGAATATAAGAATCAAGGTTGGATCGATCCTATTCTCCAATGCTCTTTCAAACTTGAATAGCCATGGATGAATTTTTGAAAAATAATTGTATAATTCATGTTCACATGGTGAAAACATTATGGGAATTGGTGAGCAAGTTATAGTACAGGATTATATTGTATAACTTTCTATATGTAGTGTTCATCTCATGATCATTATTCTCTTTGGCATTTTTCAGTGGCGGAAATAACCTCCAAATTTCGAGGCTGATCATTGACATATTTTTACTGATTTGATAGTGTTTTTTTCTCGATTTTTCTTGCCAAAAGTAATAATGGGTGAAAAAAAAAAAAACATAACAAAGTGATAACTTTAGTATTTTTGAGAAAAAAAAAAATTAGCATAATTATATTATAAGAAAATATTTTTACACTAAAAAAAATTAAATAAAATTTGGGACTAGGCTTGTGCTCCCTCGAGTCCATCCTTAGATCCGCTTGGGGGACTTAATGGTGTTGATTTCTTTGAAAAACGATTTAAAGATTAATTGCTCTAAAAGTTTAAGTATGTGATATTTAAGTTTAACAAACTAGAGAATCTTTACCTTTATAATTTAGGTGATCACAAATTATTTTTATTTTCCTTTTTTTGTATTAAAAAATATTATCATTTTTTTTAGCAAAAAAATATATTACATTTTTATTATATAAAAAAATAATTATTATATATTTTTATTAAAATCCGTGTCCAAATATTTGAGTACATAAATCGATGACCGAAGGAGTAGTTTTTAGTGGTTGAAAAACAAATATATAATTTTCAAATTTTTTTTTGAACAGGAGTTTTGAATCTATTATCTTAGGGTTACAAGTTTATCCAACATCAATTCGGCCACTCGTAAAAAATAATTTATTTATTTATTTAATAACGTGGGAACCAAACGATCGTTGTTCATCGAATGCACTCTGGATAAACTCCCGGTCGAACATAATATCATGCAAACTAGGCTCGACAAGGCAAGTCACATTAGATGAACTATATGTGACAGATGAAACCCGGAGACTTCGGGGATTTGAACCCATGAATTGACGGTCACGAGTCACGGCACCTCGTAAAAAACAATCTTGATTCAGTGTATGATATATCCATCCATCCATTCCAATCAAACCAGAATCAAAATCAAATCCAAAATCCATGTACACCCACAGTATTGTTTTTTGCCCCAAATAGTTTTCATATTCTCCCATACCATAAGACATTGGTGTGCCTATAAATGTCTAAAGCAATTAAACATACATACTTCACCCAAGAACAGGTTCCATAAATTAATTTCCCAACTCCTATATAAAAAGGGCTTCTTCCTCCATAGCTAGCCAAGAACATACACACACATATCTTTGTGTTCTAATTAGTTTGTCAATCTTTAGAACATGCCATATCACCACAACCATCTTCATCTTCATCATCAGGACAACCTTTCAAAGATTGGGCAAGAGGGTTTCAATCTTGTCGATTTCTGCTTAGGCCGAAACATCAACAACTTCGATTGCCCTCCTCTCGAAATCATCGCTGTCCCAAAACCATTACCATATCCAAAAAGAAGAATCATCAGAGCTCCTCCTCAGCAAACAATCGACAGCGAAAAGGCTGCTCAGCTCTATGGAGGAGTTCTGATCAAAGAGTTCAGAGGAAAAAAAGTATCATCCTAAACTAAATAATATCTTCCTTAATTTCTCCATTAATTAATTCCCTAATCCTCAGCTCCATATATATATATATATATATATGTATAGCTCTAGTAATATAATCAAGCTGCGCCGCGCCAAAGTATGCCGCCATTCATAACCTTGAGAAATAAAGTTAGGTGCCATCTACAACCATGGAAATGGAGCTAGTGTTGTTTATTTATATTTGTCTGTGTGTATATTATGTATGTGTATATATTTATGTATCTGATTGCTTGAGGTTAATGTATGCAAATTAGCTTATGGGAATTTACTTATGAGCCATTTGTATTGATTGATATATTTCTATCTTATTAGTGAAACCATCTCTTATGTATGACAGATGTTTCGCTAGAAATATTCTTTTGTTAAATAATATGTCTTAAGAGTCTATTAAAAATTTTATCGACTAACGGAAATATTAGTCATGGGCATAACTAAGTTAGAATTCAGGTTTTGGAATTAAGTCTATAGTAGTTATAATTTCAATCTATTACAATACTTCTTCCCCTTGTTAGTGTCATGTTTCATTTCTTTAGAAAATTGTAGTCGTTGTGATCATCCGATTCATCTAGAAAATTCCTCATCGTCGATAACTTTTCATAGGTTTGGGTTTTCATGGTATTTTTTTTTTTTTTTTATTAATTCTTCAATTTGCTTCCACACTTTCTATGCTTAAAATTAAAACGTCTTTTTCTTTTGTTTCGACTCATCCCCAAAAATTGGATCTAGCTATGATAGTTGTTTGTAATAAAAATAGGCATTCCTGTTATAGAAACAAATCAAAGTGGGAGATATTATTCTTGGAAATGCTTGTTTGTTTGATTTTGGTTTTAATTTGAGTTTAATAGTACTTTGATATGATATATTGTGATAGAAAATCATGCATGTTTATTGAAAATTGTATGGACCAGAGAAAGCGATGTCAAAAACAAATTATCGATATGTATGTTTTTTTAGATTGTGATAGCGAAGATATGTTAGGGTTTGTTCGCCTAGTGTTTTTTGATGAATTTTTTTTGTACATTAGAATTGAGAAATTGTGTCGGTAATATCAAAATTTGGGCAAACAAACCCTATGTTGTTCAAAAATTAACGTATTAGCGCCAATTAATCGACCAAATTTTTTTTTAACGTATTAGTGTCCCGTAAAAAATGATCTGATAACGATAAGGGAGTGAACTCTAATTTGCAGGCTATTAAGTTGAATTAGGAGTTTACCCAAAGCATACGGCTGTGAGTTCCACGTCATAAAAAATAAAAAAGTAAGTATTAGTGGTGAAATGAATTTGTTAGTAAAATGAAGGGCAGCCCTTTAATTTGGTTGAGATGATTGATGTAGGGAAGTGAGTCACTCAAACAACCTTAATATAACATAATCAAGACACTAAAAACAGACCAAAGTCTTGATTGATGTCCCCTCACTTTGAGGGAACTCCATTTATAGGATATATGTTTAATTTGCATTCTATTCTATGTTTTTTTTCTCAACTTCAGAATCATAAACTAACTTAAATCATAACCCCAACCAACCAAACAAACAAACAAAAATGCAAAAGATCATCAATTCTTCACCTACAGATCAAAAACACAACAACACTACAAGTAGAAATCATGTAGAACCAAAAACACCCAAAGAATGAAGAACAAATAAGCCATATTATCCGAAATATGTCGAGGGAATCGATAATCCTCCTCTCGTTTCTGAGCCTGTTTTCTTACAACGAAGCAGGCGGACAACCTCCCGGCGGTGGAGGAGCCGTGTTCAACGTAATGGACTTCGGCGCAACACACAGCAAGGAGGACGAGAGCTCGCAGGCCTTCATCCAGGCCTGGAATGCTGCGTGCCATTCCCAAGGGAAAGCCACGATGTTAGTCCCGCCCGGGTTTTTTCTACTAGGCGAGACCGTGTTCCAGGGGCCGTGTCAAAATCCCGTCACGATTCTGGTTCAGGGAACGCTGCAAGCCGTTGCTGACATGTCCCTATACTCTGGTGAAGGATGGATTTCGCTCGAAGATATCGACGGCCTGACCCTGACCGGCGGAGGGACCTTCGACGGCCAAGGACAGGCCGTCTGGAAATATAACGACTGCCAGGGCAGTTCGTCGAGCTGCGCTCGATTACCTGCTGTGAGATCTTGCTCTATCGAATCCGAATTTGTCGTATAAACAAATTACTTAACCTCTGTTTACAGTAATTTTTTCAAAAAAATATTTCCTTGTCCGCCGTATTTAGCCCATTTGGGCTCGGGAATTAAGAAAAATAATATTTTATTAAAAAAGTGAAAAAAAAGTAAAAATGTAGTTTGGGGTATTTTTAAAACTTAACTTTTTATCTTTCCGGTACAACTATAACAATTTTTCATTTTATGTCATCAACTATACTTACATGAAAAAAGTCTATTTAAGCAGTGAAGTATCTGGCTTAATTCGATGCAAAGCGAAGAACTTCACGAGCCCTTTTAGTGAAAAATTTTAGTCATTGATAATTTTATTATTCATACTTAACAAAAATGCCGATATGCAGAGCATACACATGATGAAAGTGAACCGGACGATGATTCAGCAGGTGAACATGGTAAACAGTATGGGATTCCACATGCACATTACGCGTTGCGAAGAAGTTCGAATACAAAAACTCGCAGTCACGGCCCCGGGAGATAGCCCCAACACCGACGGCATCCATATTAGCAAATCCAGAGCTGTTAAAGTGTCTATGAGCGTGTTTAGAACCGGGGACGATTGTATATCCGTCGGCCAAGGGGCCAACAATGTCACTATCAACCAGATCACTTGTGGCCCCGGACATGGAATCAGGTCCCATTATATAAGGGTGTGTTTGGTAGAGAGAATTGATTAGAGAAATGAAATTTGAGAAATAAATTATTTCTATTTTTCTGATTTCATTTCTCTCTCGTATCCAAAGAAATTGAGATAAATTATAAGAGAAATGAACGTTGAGAATTATTTTTTTAAATTTTTTTGTACTATTTAATTTTTATAATTTGTAAATATATATTATTTCAACTTTACAAAATTCACATTAAATTTATTATTCAAGAATTTAATTTTTACTATTTTTTAAAAAAATGTACTAACATATAATCTTACAAAACATTTTAATTTATAATATTTTTTTTAAAAAAATCATCAAAAATATTTTTCATGAATTCTCATTCGTTAAAACTCTCTTTTTATCGGATTAATCATTTATTCTTGTTCCATCGTTCATATAGATGCATTTTTTTTTATATATATTTTCTATTTTACCAAACAAAGATAATTAATTATATTGTCTACTCAATTACGTTTTTCCTCAATTCTATTCTTACTATTAAAAATTAATATTTTTGAATGAAATATACGAAAATAATCATTTTTTTTTCAGTGTGGGAAGCCTCGGAAGGCTACCGAACGAATTGGACGTGAGAGGCCTGCAGGTGAAGAACTGCACCTTGGTCGGGACAACTAACGGTCTCCGAATCAAGACATATCCTGCGTCGGGACCGAGCGCAGCTGCGGGTATTTTGTTCGAGGACATCGTTCTAGAGAATGTGGAGAACCCGATAATCATCGATCAAAACTACGGCTCGAAGTCAACTGAGGTATGTATGTATCTCGATTCCTAGGCACCCATGATTAGGGTTGTAAACGAATCAAATCAAATCGAATACTATATAGTATTCGATTCGATTCGAAAAATAAATATTCAACTACTCAATTCAAATATTAAAATGCTATTCGTATTTGATCAAAATATTTTTCAAATATTCAATTCGATTTGAGTATTCGATTCGATTTCAATATTATACAAATATTTTTAATTCAAAATATGATTCATTTTTATTTTATTTCGATTCAAAACTATTCGATTAGAACTCTTTTAGCAAAAAAGCCTTCTTGCTTTAATATAAATAAAAATATCAATGTAGTTTTAATTATATTATATTTATTTATATAAAATTTAAAAGTATTATTATTAATAAATTTAGTTTAATATATTTCGATTGAAAAATACATATATATATTATACTATCTAGATTATTTTTATTATTGACTCGAATATTTACGAATAGTGAATCGAATATTAAAATCTCATATTTATATTTGATTCGTATTCAAATCGAATATTTTTATTCGAATTCGAATCATAAAATTTCGAATACGAACATCAAAATTTCGAATCGAATATGGAATCAAACAAAATTATTTAATTCATTTACAACCCTACCCATGATCGACGACTAAAATTAACTCTAATCAGCCGTCCCAAGTGAGAGTGAGCCAAGTCTTGTACCGAAACATCAGAGGAACGACGCCCTCAGAGGTTGCAGTGAGCCTAACGTGCAGCTCGAAGTTTCCCTGCAACAACGTGCACTTTCACAACATCGATTTACAAGGAAAACTAATTAGGCCGAGATCCGAATGCGCTAATGTTAAAGTAGGATACAGCGGGACACAAAACCCACCCCCCTGCCTTGTTAACTGATCATGATGCGCTAAGATCACGATTGATTGCCCGAGCAAAAGGGTTGTATCATATGCTGGTAAATGATCGAACTTGCGTAAGGAGGAAGGCTTGTTCGAGGTTGTCCTGACCGGATAGCCACTACTTAGGTTTATTTAGGTAGTTTTAATGTTGATAGGCTTTTTGGGTGTAGTTCTGCTTGATTCTTCGCTATATATCTTCATTTAGAAACTTAGAACATGGACTAACACGACATGATAGAGATAATCACAACCACTAGATCGAAAACTTATAAAATAGTAGCCCTGTAAGAGATAGTCGAATTGATGTACAAGTAATCTTATGACCGCAATGTTACAGATTCAAATTCCCGAAGCTTCTTGATCCTAGCCTGTCATAAAAATCTTGCACAGTATGAGTTATCTTGCAGGCGTAATTTCGCCTAATCAAGAATTTATCCAATATACAAGTTCCCACATCATTCGAAAAATACTTTTGCACATTTTATATCTTTCATTACTACACTTTCTTACAAATATGCTATAACCACTTGTACACTCGATATATCCAATGTTTTCATTCAGCTCATTAACTCACTCGTATATTCCCAATGCTTTATATCACAATCGACCAATGTAATGCTATATTCATTATAAAAAATAACAAAAAAGAATCAACCAATGTAATACTATATTCATTAAAACCATGTAAAACTGGGAGAGACTAGTACATTTTCATTATATTTAGATCGCCAATAGAAACCTAAAAATACAATAATAAGAAAGGAATAATAATATTTAATGCATTCCGACAATGTAACCCAACTTCAAAATAGAAAACACAGCATCGCCTGCTCGAGCCAATAAAATACTTAAAAAAGTATTCAAGTGATGAGCACATATAGAGAATAAATCATCCATATCCAACTCATCTAAGTACCCTATGAAGTAAATTTAACATCATTCCTTGCAACTCAATAAAAATCCCAAAATCGTAGGCTTAAACAACGTAAAAACGGCACAACTAATTCAGCTGGTGTGAAAAACATAAGTCATAATATTGCCAAACAATTAACTCCAAATATTATTTTGGTTCATTCATCAAAGTAGTGCGAAAACCAAAAACTTCAAACCGATGTCGTAACTTACATCCAAACATCAGAAGTTCGTGAAGCCAGTGTGAAAGAAATTCAGCGCAGCCTCCTAGCCTCCCTCTCCGACTCGAGAAGGGTGAGAATGTCACCCTCTCTAACAGGTCCCTTAACATTCCTCATGATAAACCGATTCTGGTCATCCACAAACTTGACTCTCACCTGAGTCACTTGTCCCCTCGACCCTGTCCGCCCTATAACCTTCACCACAATCGCATGCTTGATCTGGGAATCCATCCTACAAAAATCAAAATCAACATTAGGATACCATTCTACCAATTCCACTGAGATTCTTTGCGATAAATCCAGAAAAGACTACAAAAACATCACCAAAAATCTCCCACTGGAGGGAGATAAATGGCACCATTTCATAAAGGAATGTTTTGTAGGTCCTTTTTTCTTTATACATAAATCTAAGGAACTAGTTTTTGTAGACAACCTAATTTGTAATTAACAACTTCTGGAAAAGCAATCGGAATCTTCTAATCAGCATAAACGAAAACAAATATGAATTTGCTCAAAGCTCACAAATTTCAATGACCTAAAACCTCATAACAGGCCACTTAAGCACAGCGAATCGAAGAATTGAATCGAAAGATGTGAAACTTCACGGGTACAATGAACATATTACAATGCATACAATTAGGTTATTCAACTCAAATTCGTCCCCGCACTCACCCAATGAATCGACCAAAACTCCTCTTACAAAGTGCTTACTCATCTGCTTAGATCGTAAAACTAGAAATCACAGAGCAAATTTGAACAGCAAAACGGCCAAAGACAAACTAGCAAATAACCATTAGCCGAAGTAAATTGCTGCGACAAACAAAATTAAGTAGCAAACACGATGGAATACACACAAATTCCTCAGGAATAGCAAAGCAAACCTGAATCGCAAACGCAGTCGTCTCGGCAGAGAGAGGCGTTTGAGCGAACAATGGCGGCGTGAGGTGCCCTAGAGAGTAGAGAATGCTTTTCTTATTTATTTATTTATTTTTATGATGAGTGGGTCGGTACTATGTAGCAATTGGGTTTGTCTTATATGGGCCGACATATATTGGGCCCAGAAAATAAAGCCCTGTATTATTTGGGCCGAAGTTATTGGACTACTACTGCGTGGGCCGAAAATCATACATGGGCCAGTATTAATTGGACTTGTCTTATCTGGGCCCACATATATTGGGCCAAACAAACATGGACTTGCCTAGTTTTTTTTTTTTTTTTTTTTTTTTTTTTTTTTTTTTTTTTTTTTTAACGTGGTAATCTTCACCGTGTAACTTCGGTCGAACTTAATATATACAAACTAAGCCCGATAAAACAAGTTGACATGTGAGTTGGACGAGCTTGAGAATTTGAACTGATAACAGAAAGGGTGTGTTTACTTGTAAAGTTTTGATTTTGAATTTTAATTTTATTCTATTTTTTTAGGAAAAGAAAAAGTTAGAATAGTAAAATAAAAAATAAAATCTTACAAGGAAACATATTCTGTTTTTTATTATATAGAGATTGTGACTATATAGGACATTTAAAATAAATGAGTTGTTGACTCGTTTGTTTGATTTTTATTAAAAGCTTACTTGCTAAGTTAAATGAGTTACAAAAATGAGATTAAATTTTAAAATTTGTTATTGAATTTGTTCATAAATATTCGGCATTCCATAGTGTTTGTTATAATTTAAAATTAATATTTTTATATTTAATAAATACATACTTATACTTTTATACTTAATTTTATATTTTACAAAATATAATTATTAAATATATTTTTTTTTTCATTCATTATATTTTGCTTGTTTGATTTACGTCAATTAAAAAATAATAATATTTTAATATAAAAATAAAATAGATAAAAAAATAAATAAAAACTAAAAAATTAAGTAAAAAAAATAATACTTCTCCCACAAAGTGTCTATTTTCTCTCGTTCGTCTTATATAATTTGTCATTTTTTAAAAAAAAATATAATTATACATTTTAATTATATTTTAAATTTCACGATTTATAATTTTTTAAGTTTTAATCAAACTATTTAGTTATTTTAATTTTAATTTATAATTATTTTTTATTATTTTATAATAAAAAATAATTATTTTTACTAATACATTTTTTAATTATTTACTAATTATATTTTACCTAAATTCTCGTGTGTCTGCGGTAACCCATGAACACTTTTCTTGAGACGGAAAGAATAACAATTTTATTATTATTTGTTAAAATATGGATAATTAAATTATAAGTAAATCAAATATTTATCAAAATATTAATAATAAAAATAATGATAATTTGATTACTCCATCCGACATCCGTCCCACATAATTTGTTATTTTTGTTAAATATAATTATATATTTTAATTACATTTTAAAATTCATAATTTATAATTTTTTTTATTTTAATTAAACTATTTAATTATTTTAATTGTAATATATAATTATTTTTACTAATATATTTTTTTATTATTTTCTAATTATACAGTACTTAAACTCTGTATCCCAACTAAAGTGGACAAATTAGCTGGCACTTATGTACATGCATCTAAATTCATGTCAAGTATCCTAGATCCTCTGTAGAGATGCTGGGAAAATGTAATTCTATTGCCATGTGGGACAATGGCACTTAGGTATATATATATATATGTATATATATAATATATGTTTTGTTTTTGTAATTTATATTGAATTTATTGTTATATTTAAATTTTGTAGTATTTTTATAATTTATAATATTTGTATTTTACAAAATGATACCAATATTGAATATATTTTATCAATTTGAAATTTAAAATATATAAATACAAATATTATAATTCTATTGAACAAATCAATATTAATAAATTTAATTTAATTTATTAAATAAAATATAATTATAAATTTTAAAGCAATTAAATAATATAAAATTATATTAAACAATAATGGTATGTTTGGCAATTAGCTGATAGTTGTTAGCTGTTAGCTGATTCGATTAGTTGTTAACTGTTAGCTGTTAGCTGATTCGATTAGTTGTTAACTGTTAGCTGATTCGATTAGCTGGTTTGACTAGCTGTTTGTATTAAAGTGTTTGGTAAAATAGCGGTTTGATATTAGCTGTTTATACGTAAAATGACAATTAAAGACATTTTATATTTTATTTTCAAAATATTTAGTTGAGTTTTTTCGGTAGGTAGACTTTTTTATAATTTTATTATTAATTTTAAAAATTAGAAAAATTTTAGTATATTTAAAATATTTTATAAAGAATTAATACTAGCTTATTGAAAAATATATATATTGAAAAATATATATTTTTTCATTAGAAATAGTATAAATATAAAAGAACAAAAATTATTAGCATATTTATTTTTATTAGATTAATTTTTAATTAATATATATTTACATTAAATTTATAATTTAAATAAATATATTTATTTTTAATAAAAATATTATGTGATAAAAAATACTATATAATTGATTCAATAATATTAATATTTTTATATTATCTTTATTCAAAAAAACAATTAAGAAATTATAAATAAGATAATTGATATATATATAAAATAATTATTTTAAATTTATAAATATGAATTTATAAATTATTAGAAGAAAATATATCTAAATTATTAATAAATAGTGTAATAAAAAAAATATAAGAATATATGTGAAATAATTAATTAATTTTAAGGGCAAATAAGATATAAGAAAATTTAAAATGAAAAAACCGTTTACCAAACAACCCCTAAATATATTTAGTTTATAATTAATTATACATAGATTATTAATATAAAATAAAAGACAAGATAAATTTAAAACTAAATTTAACTCCAAATATACTGTTGGTACAGTAATTTTACTCCAACCAATCAAATTTATAATTTTAAAAATTAAAAAAAATTAAAAAATAATAATAATAACACAATGCCAAACAATAGCGTTGCTAAACACCAAAATTGACATTGGATCCAACCCACACCAAATATGCCAACTCAGAATGGCGCTCCGTTGAAGATGGCCTAAATAATACTTCCTCCTTCCCAGATTCTGTGTCTGCTACACCGTAGACACGATTGGACGGACAACGTGGACATGGTATCCGGGACGGAGGAAATATAACTTTTTCCCTTAATTTTTTAATAAATCGAAATATTGACAAATAATAATATAATATAATATAATATAATAATTAATACTAAAAGTTAAACTATAATTAAAAAATAATATATATATATATATAATATAAAAATAAAATTTTATTAAAAAAATAAGATAAGTATCTTTGTTGCTAATATAAAATAGAAGTGAGTATCTCCGATGACATAAAAGAGAGAGAAAGTGACTTGGATAACAAAATAGTAGTGGAGATAGCCAAAAACGGATATCTCCGTTGCAGATGGTTTGATATATCTTAAATTTTCCATCGTTAATCTAACTACAACCAATATATTATTATCTCAATCTAACACCCATCCTAACACCATCTCAACATCTCAATTAACATAAATAAATAAATTATATTCAAAAGGCTCTTTAAAATTAGAACCAAATCCCAAAATCTATCCACAAGAACCCATAATTCCTTAACAGAAAAACATGGGAGAATTATATCCAATTCAGGAGGTAAAATTAAAGTTTCAAGAAAATGTGAGTCTTGTAAACTATCACGATTCTAAACCCCAAACCCTAAACCCTAAAACAAGATCGCATTATTTACCCACAAGTAAATTGCACTCCAAAACTTCACAAAAACAAATAACTAACCTCAATGCAATGTAAGGTCGTGTTATAATGTCATGTAGTAGGAATCAGGGCAATAATTTGGTTCCGGATGATGCCCAGGCACTTCTGTATTTCAGCATAAACCGGCAGGTTTTGAGCACACCGTGGCCGTAAGCTTGTACCGGCAGAATCCAGTATCTTCGCCACCTCCCTAGCAGGGAACTGTCCTTCTGTGCACTTCTGCAGTTGTTCATTCATCAGTTTATTAAGCATATGAAAACTTACCAAGGACATATACATAAAGCATCATTATGGGCTGGGGTGGGGTGGGGTGGGGTGGGACTTCTGTTACCCTATCAATATTACCTGGATCATGATCAAGGTTGCCACACATTTGGATATTGTCTCGGATGAAATTTGCACGCCCGTGTTGGATATCTTGATAGAGTTTTCATCACACGCGTACATTAAGTTTTGATGATCAACTATTGATAGTGTTGCAAATTATACAAGAGGCTTCAGATCATGTGCTGATTTGTGGCCAAATAAGCAGGGTGCTGATTTGACCGGTCAGGACATGTCACATGAGTTACTAGCGTATGTTTATACATATCTTAGCATATGTTGTGTTATAAGATAATATATGTTAGTTATAATATAATATGGATGTATTATAAATATGCTGAAATATTATAAATATATGCTAGTCACCTTATAGCATATGTTGATTCGATCAAATTAGCACTATCCTGACTTGACTTATATGAGAGGCCTTACCGTGGAGGGATTGCAATCATCTGAGGGGAGCTTGTAGTTTAGATAATCTATGGTTTCGTGATTTTTCTTGCCGGTGTCCTCTCTACATGGGCATGTTGATAATGCCTAAGAAACACAGCTTATCAAGATGCTTCAGATTAAATTGGAACACAAAACGATAGGAGAAGAGCATTTAGAATAAAAACCTTTTACCTTTATGGCTGCATCCACGATTGCCCGAGCTTTTGTTCTCGACACATTGATTATTTCATTAGCATGTGATTCTGATTCAAGAGTTTGACAAGCTGAGTGATCAAGAGAACTCAAACCGCCACTTGGATTAGAAACTAGACCAGGACATGTAAGCAGAGTATTTTCGCTTTGCCTATTTCGTTGTCTCAAGCAATATAATGCAGACGAAACCTGAGCATTCATACAAACAAGACTTTTAGAATACATATTTGAAAATGATAGCGGAAAAAACAGAAGACAAAAGAAATGCAGGTTTCAATTTTATGCAAATAAACTATGTACCTTCTCATTGGTTTCACTCAATCGTTGCAGCACAGCTGCGTATTGCCTCCTAAATGGCTCGTAATCCTTCAACAAGCGATCAATATCCTCCTGATTTTCCAATACTTCGCTGTTCACATGTCTCAACTCCAGAACAACAGCTTCCTAAATGCATCGAGTTACAAAAAAATGAGGCTTGACAATGCTATACAATTCAGGGAGACTGTTAGGAGTGACGTGCCGAACATGTAACAATTATGGTCTGATATCGATACAAACTGCACTAAAGCCTATGATGTGATGATGTTTGAACATTTTAAGAACATCAAACTATCAAGCACTTATGGGTGTGCATTCATAGAGAAACCATGAACAACTGCTGATTAGCAAGTGAAATGTAAATGACCTTTCTTTGGAGGGCAAATTTCAGCTCTGTGAGAGCTTGGACATCGGCTTCCTTTGCCTGCATACGAGCCATGGTACTAGATAGGGAATGCGTAAGTTGGTGGTGGCTCCCATTTTCTGCGGAGATCATTCTTGGTTGCCCATCAGTAATTGCAGAAGCCACCTGGTGAACAGAAATATATTTCAGAACTTTTGTTCAGTCATGCTTTTACCATCTTCAGTCGGAGTAGAGCAGTATATCTTAGAAGCCAGGTAACTAGCACTTAATCTAGGACTCAATGATACACATATATAGCTGTACAAAAAATGCTGCCGATAATTCTGAAAAACATATATAAATGATGAAACCTTGTACAAAGAAACTTCTAACTTTTACATGAAGTAGCACGATTTTTCCTGCTCAAGAGAAGATTTTGGGTGTAACTATGAAATTTTGAAATGAACATTAATATAACAATGCAAGCAAAAAATAGAAATCATGCTTCAACATTCAATTAATCAAAAGACCAAATTTTCCAAAAGAACTAGTACTGTACATTATAAAATGGAAATCGTTGGCAAGTGGTTTCTACTGGTGAATCTAAACATGGGGAACGCATAGTTAACATAAAAAATAGGGAGAGAATTCATGCCTTTGCCTGCTTCAATGGCCGGGCCAGATCAGTTGCTTGTGATGAGTGAGAAATACCATCATGGTTATCCACACAAAACTGTCCATTTAGATTCAGTTCCTTGAGGTTTTTTAACTTATCAACACCAATGGTTTGTCTCTTAAACAATGGAGGCATACTCTCACAAGGATTCAAAGGCATGCAGTCGATGTCCTGCAAATTAAAGCATTCCATAGTGTGACTGGAAGCAAATAGAACAAACAATGCCGAACCTGGCCAATTCTAAAAAAGATACAAATTTGCAAATTGTTCATGTGTAATATCAATTATCTTCAGAGATTTTTGTCACACAAATCTAAAGCACCGAGTGACTGATTACATAAGAATACATATAAATGGCAATATACAGTTGCATCATAAAAATAGATAAATTCATCAAGCCAGAAAATCTGATTTTATTGCATTATCATGTCCATATTTTGAGTATGAGAACAAGATATAACCTAAATTTGAGAAGGGACAAAAAATGGTAAGAAACAATACGTTATTGCTGAATGGTGTGGATCCAGCACGACTTTCAGGAGAAAGGGTGAGTAAAATATGCCTCAGACTTTTGCAGCTTCTCAGAAGGCCCCAAGAACATGAATTCTTTTACAGTCAAGTTCAAGGTCTCAAAGTACCTTGATTCTTATTATTCAGTAAATCAATATAAGATTAAAATCTAAGATCATCCAAAACTGATAAGAAACAGACACAGAAATGAAAGTTTGCCAGCTATCATTAGTTTTAGAGAAATTAAAATGACATGATTACTCAAGAAAAGGCCTAAAAATCCATCCTAATCTGATTCTAAAAAGTTCCAGTAGTATCCAAATTCACTTGGTGCACAAAAAAATTAAAATAACACAGATTGTCAACAGTTTTGAGAAAAAAAGGACTTCAATGCCATTAAAAACCATTGAGATAGAAACAAGAAAAAAAGAAAGTGAAATGTATTAATAAACAATATCATAAATGGACACAAGAAAAAAAGAAAGTGAAATGTATTAATAAACAATATCATAAATGGACACTCGAGGCAATTCAGGAAGTAACTTACCATGACAAATTCAGCCCCTAGCTCATGGCAATCAAATTGAACATAATATTTAGAATGATAGACTGTCAGCACACTTCCATTATGGATCTCTCTTGTTGCTGGATGGATCGCAATTACACGCTGTCCAACTGATAACGGTCTTGCAAGGTCATTTGGCAATCCTTCCCGAACACCATCACAAAGCTCCCCATAGTGTTTCCTTACAGAATCTCGATATTGATTAAGCTTCACGATTTCTTCCTTCAGAAATTGATTCGAAAATCTCCGTGGTTTTCCAAGAGAACTGCTTAGCATGAAGAAACAATAGCACATCATTGAGAAGCTTCTGTCAGTCACGATAACATGGTAGAGACATTAAATTTTAATCATTGAAGTACCTTTTTATGATACCCCATTCTGCCTTAGTTAACTCTGAAACATGACCCAATCGAACATGACACAAATATTCATCAAACTCTCTTTTTGCAAACCAAGGATAATCAATGGCACTATAGAACCATTCACAAATACACCACCTCCTTAGAAGAGGATTTGAAAAGCACCTCAACAGTATTTCCTGTACGACATGATACAGATAATGAGCGTTGAGAGTTGACAACTGAACTTCGGGATTTGAAGGAACGGGGAAATACTAACCATTAAATTAAATGCTCTCTCGCCAAGTGAAGACACTGTCAAATTCCTATGGTCGTTTAAGTTTTCATCAATAAACTTCAAATCATTTTGTAGTTGGGAGTTTTTTAAGTTCATTTTGCGCCTGTTCCAAACCTTAGGGGTTAAATTAAACTCATCAACTGAAGGGACCTGTACAGCCGGCTGGACTGAATCATTGCCTTCTTTCTGTGGATCAGCACTAGGAGAATTGTTAAACTCATCAAGTGCAGGGACCTGTACCGCCGGCTGGACAGAATCACTGCCTTCTCTATGTAGATCAACACTTGAAGAATTGTCTGAATTCTTCATCAAATTTTGCAAACTGCTTTGTGTGGATTTCTTTCTCTTAGGCATTGACTTCTTCCTTGCTGCTTCAGCCTGGGGTAAGACGATCATTATTCAGTACCCACAAAATGTATGTCAGCATAAAAGATGTAAAAAAAAAAAAAACTAAAAGAATTCATGCATCCGAGGTCTCAAGAAAACGATGGCGGTTCAATGAACTCTCCACTAAAGAAGGAAAGTGCCTACCCCATAATGACATGATGATGGATCAATAAAGAGCATACCTGTAATGACTATATTATCTCAATACAGTAAGTAACATAAAACATTAAACAGTAAATATAAAAGTGCCAAAACCGACTAAAACAATATTACAGTGTTTCACACATCAACTTTAGAAATTGTCATATTGAACATCTATTTGTTTAAGGACAAGGCTTCAGAACCTCCATTCGTCTGTAGAAGTTAACAGAAATAAGCAAGTTAAAGGGTATAAGTACCTCACCTGCAGTATATAAGCACTCAAATAAACATCAAGGATTTTGGCTTTGTGAATCTATAAACTAATAATTGTAACTGTGTGTCAAAAAACTGAGACTCAGAAGAATGGTGACAACTACATACATTTCATATCCACCTCACCTTATAAACATGTAATGTTTGCCCTTTTCTTGCCATGGTCATTAACTTATGAAGCCCTGCATTTTCTTCAGGAATATGCCTAGCATCTACAACTGCACATTTTCCAGGTTTCATTTTCTTAGTGGACACATTATGACATGATTCTGGGTCATGCCCCTTCTTTCTTACATTTGAGCATCTCTGTTTTCCCTTTTGCAGATTAATGGGAGGAGCTTGTAATGCAGATCCATCAACATGGACATCACTTTCATCTTCAAACTGTATTGGCTCTAGAAAACAGTAAACCATTGTAATATCCTTACAATATAATGTAAATCGATGACAAGAAGTTAATCAATCTAAATGTGCAACATGAGCATGTCTACCTAAAAATGTCACTTAGAGAAGTTAATATCCTTAGAGAAAATGTCACTTATCTTACAAAAAATAAGTTATTTTCAGGCAATCACAATGCATAACTATGCTAGAAAAGATAATCTATCTATTTCCCCATAGAAGCAATGCACTCATCAATCACAAAATTATTTAATAAGGAGAGGGAAGTAGATTACTTACCATCTTTTTTCAGAATTATCTCCAAAGACAAATCAGCCAGCATACGAAGGGCATCAAAGTCAGGGTTCTCATCTAAAAAAGAAGCATATCTCAATAATAATAAGGGAAAACAGAACAAAATATCTTTTCAGATATGAGGTTCCCTAAATCTAAGCTCAAATAAGACAACATTCTAGGTAATAGCATAGGTTGAGATATTACAACCAGCTCTTTTACTTGGTGCCTGAGAAATTTGAGAACAATATCTTGGAGATTCCTCTGTCAACACTACGGAAATTTCATGAAGAGCTACTTCATCATCACTGGCTTTAGCATTCAATTGCAAGCCTTCCTTGGTAGCAGAAATGCCCCCATCATTATTTTTAGATGAAGATGAAACATGGAGCCTTGGTGTCCTCTTCCGGACAGGATAAGCTGGCATCCCTAAAGAAAAATCCATAAATGGTCATTAGGATATCACAATGCTAAAACAGTTGCAGTGTTGTACAACAACATGAGAAATAAAATTACTAAACACTAAATGTGAAGCGAATATGTGGTGAAGAAACAAAAATAAACGTATAATAAGATAGAAGTCAGATAACAGATCTTTATGCATGCTATAACATGGACCAATAGAGAATACAAAGGCTTGATCATCACAAGCTAAGGTCTTTCTACAGATTTTTCAGTGCATAAAACGATACTAGGCATGTGAATATTCTAGATTCTGTAACATACAGCTTGTGCGTTTTTAAATTTTAAAATTTGTACACGTCTTT
The DNA here is from genome assembly GCF_009805555.1 of Andrographis paniculata. Classification (NCBI taxonomy): domain Eukaryota; kingdom Viridiplantae; phylum Streptophyta; class Magnoliopsida; order Lamiales; family Acanthaceae; genus Andrographis; species Andrographis paniculata. Next base: position 444,590 of record NW_026137613.1, read on the forward strand.
CCCAATATAGACCTTATGCGGCAAAGTGTTGCATCAAACAATCCCCTTGCTTCAAAGAAGCATTTTGTTTCCTTTTTCATGCACACAAAGTACTTGATTAACTTCATTTCATCATACCTCCAGAGCGTGCTAACAAAGGAAGGCAACCAGAATATGAGGAAACAGTTTGAGAAGGTGAATCAGATTGCCCTTCAGTTGCTTTAGAACCATGAGAATGCTTCTTTGTCTTTACAGCTGATCCTGATCCAACATTGTTGTTTTGGTCGCTATCAGTTCCTGCCTGCCATCAGGCCAAGATGAAATTTGGACTCAGTATACACAGGATTACAGGAAGATGATTTTTAACTGCAAGCATAAGGGTTAGGAATTACAAATGATCTGAATAAAAATACATGTTTTGCTTATGTAGGCCACAAAAGTATCAATTTATTACATAAAAATAGATAGACTGACAGACTGATATAGAAAGAAATCAGCATGAATGGGAGGTGGGAGAAAAATTAAGGTTGTGGGTTTTACCAAAGGTTTTTACTATTCAGATTCTTTTTTCCCTAAAAAAATATCACATCAAACAATTACTTTTCGTTTTATATATTATACTACAAATTTATTTTACATTAAAAACATCACATCAACATCTATTTATATCACATCAAACAACTATTCAAATTTAATTTTTTCTTATTCAAAAATCCAAACCCAAAAACTAAACTCACAAACACACACACCCTAAGTTCTTTACTCATTTCTAACTACATTAACCAAAAACTGAAAGATGCAAACTTATAAATAAAAAGGAAAATGTGAATATATTTTTGGAGATGATTGAATTGCTTAATTAAACAAAATACCCACCATGCTGCTGTAATATTCAGTCATCATAGCAATCAGGCCATCTGCAGAAGCAGTTCCATGTGGAAGAGATAAGTATGCCTGAAATTCAAGAGCCAAAAATTAGCATTTGAAAAGAAATGATGTAAAAGAAGAATGATGCAATATAGCCTTGATAGAGATTTTTTTTAATGTGAGAACGTGATATTTCCAAAGTTCAACTCAGTTTCCATCTTGATAGAGTAAGACTGATCTGTTGAATGATAGATAGAGGTGATCCAATCTTAACTCTTCACCATTCAGAAAAAAAAAAAACAAAAAAGAAGATCACCCTGTTGATGAAGTAAAGGGTTTCCACCATTTCAGAAGATCGATTTCTTACTGCATCAGAAACCTAAAAATTGTAAAGGCAAGCTTTGTTAGTATTCCAACTAATTTATTAAAGGATAATTGTATCTGATAAGCTGTAGAAGAATCATGGAAAGCAAAAACTTTGCTTGTGATTATTTAGGTAGAATCGGGGATTATTCTCTTGAAAAACGTCTTAAATTCATCAAACATGTTACAAATGAGTGTCTCTGACTCTTAGCCAGTGAAGCTAGCTACAGTTACATCAACCTGTTTCCAATCTTTACTAAACTTCTGGTAAGCATTATAAAAAAGAGTCATCTCATCATTGCTCCATTGAGGCCCAAGCATCTCAGATGGCTTTCTTTTCTGATAAGGAAAAAGGAAATAGAATAAATTAGTCAATCGTCAGGTCATACATGCAAAACAACCATTTTTTCAATCATCAGTGTCTTTGTACATGCATGATAGATAAAAGGAAATGCCTAACTAGAAGATTCTGAAACTTTACACAACCATAAAATTGATGAAACGCATTACAATAACCAATGGAGAATGTTCAGTAAATAAGACCAGATTTTATATCATAACTCCATAGGGAGCTATATATGGAAACTAGAGAACACTCAAACACATCCCTATCACTAAAAAATGGAGTATATAATATTTTCCTTCAGCTCTAGCACATAATGTAACATGATTAATGACAACAAAAAACTCACCCTATTGGGACTTTGTTCAGCACTATCACTTTCTTTTCTGGGAGAGATTTCACGGTCACACTTCTTGTTCACACGTTTAAATCTTTTTGTTGGTCCCATTATCAGCTTAACCTGAGAGAAGCAAAAGGCAAAATCAGCAGATCAATGTAAAAACACATAAATTGCAACCACAGTAGAGATGAACCATGCCAACAGATAGAAAATACATATTTGAAACATAAAGAAACATGTTTAATATTTAAGGGTGTGTTCGTTTATTGAATTTCCCAAAAAAATTTACTATTCATCAATTTTTTTTCCCCCAAAAATATTAAATCAAACACCTATTTTTTATTTTTTATTTTTTATATTATACTAAAAATTAATTTTACATTCAAAACATCACATCAACACCTATTATATCACACCATACAAATATTACACTTCAAAAATTTTACTATTCAAATCCCAACTCAAAATCCAAACCCCCAAACAAACACACCCTAATAAGATTGGATGGAAGAAGCAATTTAAAAAAAAAAAAAAAGCCCTCTGCCATAAAATCTTCAAAAGCAGATGGTGTACCATTGAGGCATTAACCAGAATCAGAGCCAATCTTTACGACTTCGGGAGAATACTCAGCCCAGTAATTCAATATATTTATTGAAAAAAAAATAATAAAAAATAGTATGCATGATAAGTTCAAATGTCAATGAAGCGTCAACACCGCTAACATTCACACACAAACAAAGAGGTCACCTGAAATAAGGACTAGTCAAAACTTGAAACAAAACACATTTGATCAAATAGATATGAACGCCTTTCACAAATTTCCAGTAAAACAAGAGGTACTAAAACAAATGCAGTCGACAAATCAAATAGGTTGTGTTTGCTTGTAGTGATTTACTATTCATTAAAAATTTTCATCAGAAACATCAAATCAAACTCATAAAATCGGTAGATACATTAAACAACTATTATAATTCAAAACTTTACGATCAAAACCGTAAACCCAACTCCAAAATCCACGAAAAAACACACCCTATATCCGGAGCAACATCAACAAAGAAAATAAATAAATAAATCCTTGCAAATCTCCCCAGGCCGGAAACAAACGAAAAGACATCCACTCTAAAACCTAGCTATAGCAAATCAAAGTCGATAAAAACGAAATTGGGAGCAGATGATCAGTAAAAAAAATAATAATAATAAAAAATTGCCATCATTCCTTTCCCTTACCTCTCAGGAAATTTCTAATCGTCTTGCAGGAAGCTTCAGTCTTCGAATTCGCGATGGGGTTCTTGGCAGCCGCGGTGGGTTACAATAAAATCGCGAGACGCTATAACATAGGCCGTTGAGAGGAAGTGATGGAGCAAGAAATTTATACGCTTCGGGTGTCAAAACCGCGAAAAAAAAAAATTCAGCTTTTTGGGATGTTCTAATTTTTCAATTTAGTCCTTTAAGTTTGTTACCGATTGTACTTCAAGCCCTTTATTTGTTAACTAATTGTGTAAAATGATCCTTTTGTTACTTTTGAAGGGTATTGTCCTGTCATTTAATAAATTATTATTATTTTTTTATTTTAGTATGTATTATATTGTTATATACTATGTTTGTCTCAGACAAGGAACATCTTTTAAGCGGGTAGTATTAAATATAATAATTTAGAAATTAAGTGATGTGATAGAGAGAAATATATATTTTATTTTTTTATTTGGACGATGTGAGGGGATAAAATGTGAGATAGAGATTATGTATAATTAATTATTTTCTATTTTAAAAATATTACAGAGTGTACGAGACATATCAAAAAAGAAATATTGTAAGGTGTTATGGAGAGAATATTTTTTTTTTCTTTTAGTATGTCTTATATTGTTATGTATTTTTTTTTAGTAACAATTGTATTAATTACGTAACATTATAAATATTTTTATAACTTATAATATATAATACCGTACGAAACAAAATTTAATAGCATCTCAATTTAAAAATAGCAGAAAAAAAACTCTTCTTTTATTTTCTCAAAAATATTTTTTAGAAGCACATTGATATTTCTTTTAAACATATATTTTAAAAAATAATTTATGCTTTGTTCTTTAAAAGAAAATTTAATATATATTTATTATTTTTATATTCATTACATAATTATTTATATCTTATATAAAAAAAAAATATTTGTTCAAACCATTTTACAAAACAAATACACCTTACTATTTTAAATCTAATATTAATAGGTGTAATAATAATAATAATAATAATAATAATAATACTCCCTCCGTCCAAGTAGAAAGTATACATATTTCTATTTTGGGACGTCCAATTACAAAGTAACCATTTCATAAAATACCCTGTTTTTTCACAAATACTCCTGCTTTACATCACATCATTATTTTTATACCAAAAAAGTAAAGGCAAAAATATCGTTTCACTACTTTTACCTGTACACTATACCAAAAGTAAATGTATACTTTTAGCTTGGACGGAGGGAGTATAACTTAAATTAAAATTTTGAATAATAATCTCTCTGCATTTTTCAATAGAACAATTCCTTATAATATTATTAAAAAAAATATAAATATACACACATTAATATAATATATATTATCCACTAATATAAAAAGTCAACATTCAATCCAATATATTATTTTTTATGTTATAACACAATTTCTCATACTACATACAATAACTCTTGTTATTTTGAAATATTATATTTTAATTTTAGTTGATGATATACATTTTTACTTTGAAATTTTTTTAACAAAATAAAAATAAAAGAGCATTGAATCACTGTTGATTTAAGAATTATTATAATTCTTTTTCTTTTCTTGGAAAAATTGTATTAATTTTTTTAAAAAAAAAAAATTAAAAGAACACAGTGTAAGAGATTGTTTGCCTATCAATTTTTTTAATATAATTTTCAATATATATTTTATTTTCTTATCAATAATCAACATAAAAAATATTATTTATTATATTATCAACACAATTTTTATTATTTCTGTAAAAAAAAAATATTCAAATCAAAATACTAATCAAACAAACCCTAAGAATTATTTGCAATTAATAATAATCGATTTTTTATAGAGTAAAAGTTATGCATTTCCCATGTTAGCATATTCAACTCATTTTGAACTTGATTATGTATTAATAAATTATACTATTAGATGAAAATAATTTTATTTTTCTAAGTTCTTTGTTATATACTTTCTTTTTCAACTGTATTCTCAAATATTTAGTCATATATTTCAATAAAAGTATATAATAATTGTTATTATTTGTTACGTATCATAAAAAATAATTTATTTTTCTGCTAAAAAATAAAAATATTTTTTTATAACAACACAAAAAAAAAAAAAAAAACATGAATTTGAATTGGAATGACGAAAAAAGTACATAACATTTCAATTCATAAATTTCTTTTAATTTTGTTGCGGGCAATGAGATCAAAGCAAAATATTACAAGAAATAATTTATTTTGCAGAAATCTATTAATATGATCATATTTTTATTTTATATTTCATCGTGAAAATTATTTCTCTATGTCACAATTTATTAATAATAAATACTTTATTCAATTTATAATTCTATCACTCGTATTTTTAACAAATAATAATAAATTTATTTAACATTTAGGAGTATATTTTTTAGCAATTAAATAGAAGGATATCATTAAAATATTATGGTGTACCTATATAAATGATAATTGCAAAAATTAAGTATGATCATATATGAATAGAATCAAAATCTTTGAAAGAATACGTATAATAAACCAACTTTAGATTAATTAAGGTATATAAAATTATGTGCATATTTTTTCATACAACAATAAACACTAATTTTAAATTATGTGATTACGAAATACTCAAGAATTTAGAAGGAAAATAATTATAAATAAAAATTAAAATAATTAATTAGTCAAATTACAATAAAAAATAAAAATGTAATTAAAAAGTAAATTTTTTTTAAAAAAATGACAAAATCAGTGAGACAATCGAAAATAAAAAAATGATGAAAATAGATTAAACGAAAAGAAATATTTAAAAAAATAAATAAACCAAACAAACAAACCCTTTACAAAAATAAATTTAAAATTAAGGGAATCAAACTATATAAAATAATTAGATATTAATATTACTTATTAGTGATTTGATATTATCTATAATTATAATCCTGTAAAGATGATAAAATAATTAATTAAAGAATATTTTATTAATTAATATTCTGGTGTACGGGTTCAATGGACCATCTAGAAATTCACTACAAGTCAACTCCAGGAGCAGATTTTTTATTTTTATTTTTATTTTTTTGAGTTTTATATTAAATTAAAAAATAATACATTCTCCGTTCCAAAAGTATAATTTTATTGTGTTGGACACGAGATTTAAAAAATATTAATATTGTATTAATAGTTGGTAAAAAATAAGAATAAATTATTTTTTTATAGTATATTAGTGTAAAAAGTAGTGATAATTGTGTAATAATAAAAAGTAGGGATAATTTTTTATGGTGATATGGTTATTTATGAAAATGAAACCATTATTTTGGAACGGACAAAAATGGTAAACAAGACTATTGTATTGGGATAGAGGGAGTAATATGTTATTCGTTAATAACAGTAAATATTTTTTTTATATATATATTTTTGTCATTTAATTTTATGTACAAATTAATTATATATATAATTGTATATTTGTAATGTAAATAAATGTTAAGGGTAAATTGAGATTATTGTATAATTACTTTTATAAAAAAATATATATATTTTTTTAATGGAATGGACAAAAATTGTAATAATGATACATTGAGTTAAGACTAATGACATATTATATTTTATCTGTTTCAACTCAATGTATTTTTTTATTATTTTTGTATGTATCACTTAAAAATATCTCACACCCTTAATTTTTACAAAAAATATTTATTTTCTTACGTACTTCTACTAATTAATAAAATATTAGTATTATTTATTAATTTATATATTGAGTTAGAACAAAAAAAATATAGTATATAATATACTCCCTCCGTCCCATGTAATATGAGCCTATTACTTTATATACGATAACTTAGTAAAATATAATTAAGAAGTGTATTAGTAAAAATAATTATTGTATAATAAAAATAATCATATATTAAGATTAAAATAACTAAATAATTTAATTAAAATAAAAAAATTATAAAATATAATATTTATAATGTGATTAAAGTGTATAATCATATTTTTTTTAAAAAAAAAAAGACAAATAATGTGAAACAGACAAAAATATAAAATATGGACAAAATAAATAGGACAAGTAATATATTTGTTGAAACGTGACTTGGATTTAGTGGTCTACCCGACCCTAAACCAAAGCGAAATGGCTGTTTCAATTGGCAGGGTTCCTTTTGGGCTTATCCTAATTAATAACAAATAGGCTTTGGGTTTAGGGTGTTTTGGGGTGCTTATAAATAGACAACTATGGTTCTTAGTCGGATGACATATTGTAAATCTCTGAATCAGTATAATAAAATCTCTCCGGTTCCTGCCCATGGACGTAGGTTGACACACCGTCACCAAACCACATAAAACCTCTGTGTTCTTTATTTGCTTTCTTTCTCGTTTTCTCATAAGTGGTATCAGAGTCATATCTCATTGATTGAAGATGTCCTCGTATAAGTTTGATATAGAGAAGTTTAATGGGTCGAATGACTTCATGCTCTGGAAGGTCAAGATGAGGGCACTTCTGGTTCAACAAGGATGTGCGGCTGCGTTGGAGGGAGAAGACAAGTTTCCTAAAGATACGAATAAGGAGGTAAATAATGAGATTTTGGCAAGGGCTCATTCCGCGATCTTGTTGTCAGTTACTGATGAGGTGTTACGGGAGGTTGTAGATCAGACAACGCCTTTTGGGTTATGAAATAAACTGTGTGAGAAGTACCAAAACAACTCTCTCACGAACAGGCTATATCAGAAGCAACGTCTTTACACCCTCCGGATGTCCGAAAGTACTCAGGTAAAGGATCATCTTGATACCTTTAACCGTATCATTATTGATCTTCAAGGAGTTGAGGTTAAAGTAGATGATGAAGATCAAACCCTAATTTTATTGTGTTCACTACCTGGTTCATATGAGAATTTTGTAGATACAATGCTATATGGTAGAACTACAATTTCTGTTAATAATGTGAAAGATGCCTTTATGTCCAAAGAATTGAAAAGAAAGGTTTCTCTGGAAGAGGATTCTGGTTCAGGTCTGTTTGCAGGTAGGGGAAGACCACATGAGAGGGGTAACGGGAATGGGAGGTCGCGTTCAAAATCAAAACCCTCTAGCAAAGTTAGGTGTTATCTTTGCAAGGAGAAATGACACGTTAAAAGGGATTGTCCACAGAAGAAGGGAAATATAAAAGTTGATTATAGTAACAGTGGTAGCAGTGCTGCTGTGGTACAAGACAGTTCTGATGATGGGAACTTTGGTGAAGTTCTGACAGCTTGTAGTGCTAGTACTGCTGATTCCTGGATTATGGATACCGGTGCTTTTCACCATATGACGTTCTCTCGTGATCTACTCACTTCTTTTAAAGAGTGGAATGGAACGGTGAAGTTAGGTGATGATGGGGTTCTAGCCATAAAAGGGAGCGGGGTAGTGCAGATAAAATTGCATGACGGTACTGTCAGGAAATTTGACTGTTGGTATGTTCCTGAACTCAGAAAGAATTTGATTTCTCTTGGTACCTTAGCCAATAATGGTTTAAAATATCATGGTGAAGGTGAGTGAGTGAAAGTCCTGAAAGGTGCTCTGGTAATGATGAAGGGAAAACTGCAGCATGGAATTTATTTTCTACAGGGCAGTTCAGTGATGGGAACGGCGGCGGTATCCCAGTCCTTGGATAAACATGATGACAGGACAAACTAAAGATGAAGTGTTTGGGAAGTTCAAGCAGTGGAGACCATGGTTGAAAAACGGACGGGTAAACTGGTCAAGACTCTAAGAACTGATAATGGGTTGGAGTTCTGCAACGCTCCATTTGATGATTTCTGCAAGAAAGAAGGTATAGTGAGGCAATGCACTGTACGACACACACCACAGCAAAATGGAGTTGCAGAGCGAATGAATCAAACCCTCATGGCGCGTGCTAGGTGTATGCGCATATTTGTTGGCTTATCTAAGCAATTCTGGGCTGAAGCAGTTAACACTGCTAGTTATCTGGTTAATAGATCTCCATCAACTGCAATTGACTTAAAGACTCCTCAAGAGTATGGTCCGGTAAACCCTCTGATTACTCTAATCTAAGAATATTTGGATGTCCTGCATACGCTCATATGAATGATGGTAAGCTGGAGCCGAGGGCGGTAAAATGCATATTTCTAGGGTATGCAACAGGAGTAAAAGGTTATCGACTGTGGTGTACAGAAGGTAAAAATCCTGGTAAATTTCTTATTAGCAGAGATGTAACCTTTGATGAATCTGCTATGCTTGATCAGAGTAGAGGTTGTGAAAGTATTTTGCAGGTACAAAAGATTGTGGTGCTAACCAGAGGGTGGAGTTTGAGACTCCTGACAGAGTTGTGTTAGAGGAAGAGCAGCAGGATAATACTATTGATCAATCCGATCAACCAGATTAGTCAAAACCTCAAGGGAAACCGGTTGAGGGGGAAGCTGATGACATTGGTACTGGGGTTGAAGATTCCATAGCAGCAAAAAAGGGAAAGAGAAATATTCAGAAACCAGCTAGGTTTGCAGAATGTGTCAATACATGTGACATGAATTCTGTGGCTTATGCACTAGCGGTTGGTGTTGATCTTGGCTCTGATGAGCCAAAGACATATAAAGAAGCTATGGCGAGTAAATATGCAGAAACCTGGATTATGGCAATGAATGAAGAGATGCAGTCTCTTGAAAAGAACAAGACTTGGGATCTTGTTGCACTACCAAAAGGGGTGAAGCCAGTGGGATGCAAGTGGGTCTTTAAAAGAAAGGAGGGAATTCCTGGTGTTGAACCTGCTAGGTTCAAGGCGAGACTGGTGGCAAAAGGGTTTTCACAGAATGAAGGAATCGATTACCATGAAGTCTTTTCTCATGTGGTGAAACACAAAACCATTCGGGTTCTTTTGGCAATGGTGGGTGCTTTTGATCTAGAGCTGGAGCAGCTTGATACAAAAACAACATTCCTTCATGGTAATCTAGAAGAACAAATTTACATGTCTCAACCGGAGGGGTTCTACAGTTTTAAAGGGGACCATGTATGCTTGTTAAAGAAATCTTTGTATGGCTTGAAGCAGTCTCCGAGGCAATGGTACAAGAGATTTGACTCATTCATGGTGTCTAATGGTTATGCTCGTAATCAGTTTGATAACTGTGTTTACTCGAAAAAAGTTTCTACTGATTCCTTTGTGTATCTGCTGTTGTATGTGGATGATATGTTAATTGCAGCTAAGAACACGGCTGTAATTAATGACTTGAAGGCTCTACTAAAGGGTGAGTTTGAGATGAAGGATTTGGGTGCGGCAAAGAAAATACTTGGTATGGAGATCTGGCGTGATAGAGAAGCAAGACGGTTATGGGTTTCTCAAGAAAAGTATATTGAGAAAGTTTTGCAGGCATTCTCTGTTGATCAGTCCAAACCGGTAAGTACCCCTTTGGCGGCACACTTTAAACTTGATCAAAGCACTATACCGGCTACAAATAAAGAGGTTAGTACATGAAGACGATTCTATATTCAAGTGCAGTTGGAAGTCTTATGCATGCGATGGTATGTACGAGACCGGATCTCGCTTATGCGGTTAGTGTGGTGAGCAGGTTTATGGCTAATCCAAGTAAAGCTCACTGGGGAGCTGTAAAGTGGATCTTGCGATATTTGAAAGGAGCGTCTGATATTTGTCTGGTATATGATGATAAAGGCCATGGTGATGGTCTTGTTGGCTATGCAGACTCTGATTAGGGGGTGACTTGGTGAAACGAAGATCACTAACTTGTTTTATCTTCACTTTATTTGGATGTGCAGTCAGTTGAAAGTCTACTTTACAACCTACGGTTGCACTGTCGACGACTGAGGTGGAATACATGTCAATGACTGAAGGTATTAAGGAGGGTATCTGGTTACATGGTCTGGTGCAGAATTTGGGTCTAAAGGTGGAGAAACCGGTGTTATTCTGTGATAGTCAAAGTGCTTTGAGTTTGGCTAAAAATCCAGTGTATCATGAGAGAACCAAACATATTGATGTAAGGTTGAATTTTATCCGTGATGTTCTGGAGGAAGACAAGTTTTCTATTTAGAAAATAGCTACAGAGCACAATCCAGCTGATATGTTGACACAGGCGCTACCGACGGAGAAGTTTGAGCACTGCTTGAACTTGGTGAATATTCGTAGGAGGTAAAGCCCTCTCGGGGCATCTGGCAGGAAGGAGACGACTGAGAGATACTGATGAACCTTTGGCGGTTGGAGAAACTCCAAGTCAAGGTGGAGATTGTTGAAACGTGACTTGGATTTAGCGGTCTACCCGACCCTAAACCAAAGCGAAAGGGCTGTTTCAATTGGCAGGGTTCCTTTTGAGCTTATCCTAATTAATAACAAATAGGCTTAGGGTTTAAGGTGTTTTGGGGTGCTTATAAATAGACAACTATGGTTCTTAGTCGGATGACATATTGTAAATATTTGAATCAGTATAATAAAATCTTTCCGGTTCCTGCCCGTGGACGTAGGTTGACACACCATCACAGAACTACGTAAAACCTCTGTATTCTTTATTTGCTTTCTTTCTCGTTTTCTCATAACAATATTTCATGGCCAAGACCTTGTAGGTCTACAGGTTTGACATTCGCATATGGGGCTTTGACTTATTCAATCCCGAAATGATTTGTGTGAGGTATAAAATAAAAATTATATTTTTTTCGTCCCATCACAATCGATATTATTTTTATTTTTGTCTGTCTTGTAACAATTGATATATTTTTATTTTTAGTAAAAATTATTAAATTAAAACATATTTAACAAATATAAATTAATTTAATTAACTACATAATATACAACATCATAAATGACTTAGGACTCACTCGAAACCCCTTATTTCTATCGCTCCTCAAAAAGTAAATATTTTTATTTATATTTAAAACTACACATCTTTTATAAAATTAATTTATGTTAATTATATATAAACAAAAATATTTTTTTATTTACTTGTATTATAAAAAATTTTATTCTCTACAAAATGCATATATTTTTTAATTGCTATATAATTTTTAAATATTTAAATATATATTTTAATTTTTTTAATTATATATATTAAATTTATTTTAAAACTATAAATATTATTAATTATACAAAAATTTAATAGGATAATATCATAATTAATTATTATTAACTAATTAAATATTCTTACCTTAAATACCGTATCCTTAATCAAATGATTCAATCTCGGTGGGACGGAGGGAGTATTTAAAAAAAGTTTAGAATTTAAAAAAACCGGTAGCATGGCTTGAGAATGGATTTAAAATTTCTGTACTTATTTAAATATTTAAAAAGTTATACTCCCTCCAGTGGGTACAACGTATAGGTAAAAGACTTTTTTACCCTTGTAAGTGTATTAGTATAAAAAGTAGTGGAAATTGTGTAATAATAATGTAAAAATAAGTGTAGTTTTACAGTGATATGATTATTTATAGAAATGAGACTATTGTTTTGAAACGAATTAAAATGATAAACAATACTATTGTATTAAAATGAAGGGAATAATATTTAATTAAGATTCGAAGATTTATAACTCAAACCATAGAATATATTTGAAATTTGTATAAATTTTAAAATATTAAAAAATTATATGTATTTAATAAAATTTCGAAACTTCGAAATCCTATAGTGCTAACTTTTGAATAGACTTGAAACTTTTGAAATTATTTAAGTTAATATTATATTTTAAATGTATTATTATAAGATCAGAATAGATTCCGAAACTATTATTTTAAATCATTTATATTTTTCTAATAGTGATTTTAGTGACCACAATAACTGCAACCATGGATATATAAATATACAAATGTTCACAACATCTTTATGTGTAATCCATAAAGCACAGTCCTAAATCCTTACAAGCAAACAGATTAGCACAATAATAATAATAATAATAATAATAATAATAATAATAATAATAATAATAATAAATAAATAAATAAATAAATAAATAAATTAATGAAAACACAGCAAGAATCCATGGAAGATCTCACAGCCAACCCAGACTGACATTCTTGCAATTAGCATCAAAGAATCCATTCCTGGTCATCTTCACATTAATTTTAATATAAAGAGTACCATTTATTTTTTTTACATATATTTTTTAATATCAGCTTTATATTGGGTTGTAGTTAAAAAGACAAAAATATCTTTACTAGAATTGTGTAATATATAAGCGGTGGCATTTGTGTAATATATTGTAAATTGAAAATGTATTTATTATATTAGGTAGGTGATATAATTATTAAATTAGAAGATGATACCCTTGTTTTGAGACGAACAAAAATGGAAAATAAAACCCTTCTTATGGGACGGATGGAGTATTATTATTATTATTACCTCGTTCCGAAATGAGAGCAACTTTTGTTTTTTACACATATATTTTCTTAATATTATTATTATATTGATTTATAGTAAAAAAAGATATATATATATATATATATATAATAGAATATCCCTATTCGATATGATTGTGTGATATAAAAGTAATACTCCATTCATTCCACACTTTTCTATTTTCGTCTGTCTGACTTATCCAATCACTTTTCTAGTTTGAAAAGAATTATACGCTTTAATCTTAATATAAAAATATTTTTATTATATAATAATTATTTTCATTAATACATTCTTAATTAATTACTAATTATACCCCTCGTAAATTCTCGTGTTTACAGGAAATGAGACACGGTAGCTGGGAAGGAGGGAGTATATTGGAAGTTGTAACGGTATTAATTATGTTAGGTAAGTAGTACAATTACTAAATTAGAAAATGATATTTTTATTTTTGGGACAAATAAAAAAATGAAAAAATGTATCATTCTTATGATATGGAGGGAGTATTATTATTACTCCATCAGTTATCCAAATGTGTGCTCATTTGATTTGTCATACATTTTAAAAGAAATAAGTAAAAATAAAATCTTTTACTTTTTAAAGTAAAAACTAAAAAAAGCTAGACCATGTACTTTTAAAATTGGCGTCAAATTCCCTCGTAGTTTCATAAACTCCGTGTCTCAGAACGGTAAATATACTAAATAGTTATTTTTCTCATATTTTAAGAGTTTATTTTTACTGTTTTTTTAGGCTAAATATATAAAAAGATAAATATATTTGTAATTTTAGGAGTTCAGAAATTGAAATTTTAAAATTTATTCTCAGTTTGGGTGCATTTAAGTTAAATATCGTTAAATAAGAACATATGAGGGGTTAGATGCAGAGTTTATGAAATCACGAAAAAATTTGACACAGTTTTAGAAGTATGGAGAATTTGGTCGCAATTTCGTGAAACCAACTGAGGGATATTGTGCAATTTAGCCAATAAAAAAACAAAAAACGGTATTTTTGTACTAAAAAATATAAAAATAAATTTAGATAAAGAAACATATTGAGAATATTATACTCTCAAGAATATTATCACTACTATTAATTATTTAACACCAAAATCGACATTCAATTATCCACAACTCAATCCAAACTATAAATACAACACACACCATGCACCAATTCGTCCCCAAATTAAACCTCAACCAAATCGTCCATACAAACACAACAGTAAAAATCAATACATACATAAATTAGCAATGGAGTGTGTCCTAAAACTGGCTTCTGAGAAGGCTGTAGTGATCTTCAGCAAGAGCACGTGCTGCATGTGCCATGCCATCAAGAGGCTGTTCTACGAGCAAGGAGTGAGCCCGGAAATTTATGAACTCGACGAGCAGCCCAACGCACTTGAAGAAATCGAGAATGCCCTAAAGAGGCTCGGCTGCACCCCGTTGGTTCCCGCCGTATTTGTTGGAGGCAAATTTGTCGGCTCCGCCAAAGATCTCCTAACTCAGCACCTAGACGGGTCGCTTAATAAGAGGCTTAAAGATGCCGGAGCGCTTTGGCTTTGATTCGACTTTATTTAATTTATTTCTTGTTTATATATATATATATATATGTTGATCAGTATGATCGATTGATTTGTCCATTACAAAATATAATGTAATGTAATACACCTCTATTTACATTCAGGGGCAGAACTAGAATATATTTAGAGGGGGAGCAATTTTTATTAAATTTACAAATATATTTTTGATATAAAATAATTTTATTACAAAATAATAAATTAAAATAACATCAATAATGAAAAAATAATGACTATAGATATGGTAAATATTTATTTTTATATTTTTTTAAATAAAAAGTAATATCATTTTTCATTAAAAAAATAATTCAACACTAAGGGTGTGTTTGTTTGGAATTTGAATTTTAAGTTGAAATTTGAATAATAAAATTTTTTAATTGAAATAGTTGTATGGTGTGACATAAATAAGCGTTAATGTAATAGTTTGAATGTAAAATTAATTTTTAATATAATATAAAAAAAATAATTATTTGATTTAATATTTTAAAAAAAAAATAAATAATAGAAATTAAAAAAATCCTCCCAACAAGCACATCCTAAATATATTATTTATTTATTTATTTATTTCAAACATTATTTATATATAATATATGAGTATATAAGTTTTTTAAATAAATAATTAAACAATAAAATAGAAAGCTTAAATAAATAACTATAGGCGGGGTGGGGTAGGGGGAGGAAGGGCTGCAGCCTTGCCCCTTAATACGTCCGCCCAGTTTACATGTACAAGACATGTACAAGAAAGCCTTTTTAATGCTTAAAACCTTATTTACGTATTTTAGATATTTGGTTTATAAGTTAGATTATGTTATTAATTGAGTCTATTGGATTTTGGTATGTAGTTTAGAGAGTTTTGAATTTAAATTTTCTGAGTAATTTTTTTTATTATTATTATTGTAATATTATATGATATATGATATGATTGATGATATTTATAAAATATTTTATTATTAAATATATTTTCAAGATAGAATTTACTTACCATTATGGCGGTAATTTTCAAAATGCACAATTTTAAAATCAAGTGAAAATGTTTTCAAAAACACCTCTTCTTTATGAAAGTTCTATTTTAACTCTATATTAGTCAATCAAAAACTTTCCTAATCCTTTGTAGCAAAAAAAAAAAAAGTGCTATCATACCAACACTAACGCACCGGATCTCATCAGAACTCCGAAATTAAGCGTGTTTGGGCGAAAGTAGTATTAGGATGGGTGACCCCCCGGGAAGTTCTTGTGTTGCACCCCTCTTTAAAGGGTGAATTTCCCGTTGGGGGTGCGAGTTGTGTGCGTGTGTGTAAAAAAAAAAAAAAGTACAAAATAGAAACTCTTTCTTTTTTCTCTCTCTCGAATTGCCTTTGTAGCAATTTTTTGTAGGTTCGTGGGTAAGGATGAAGTTGAAACTTTGAAGGCGCAACCGTTGTCCTTCCGAGGTGTTCTAATCATGTATAAATTTGAACCATTTTTCAATTTATAGAGTCATTCTTCCCCAATCGAGGGCCATTCAAATCATGAAATCATAATGAATATTGATGTGATAGGTAATAAATACTGAGGGTTTGCCTTTGGTGGCTTGCAAATTCGGCCAATTGTCTCAAACACCTTCTGTCGTGAGGTCGGCTCTTTAATCTTGTTTTGAACAAGATATGGTTTTTTATTACACCTCAACTACCGGAGACTAAACTCCCTCCGGAAAGGTGGAGCCAAGTCGAAATGATCATGAGAATATCAACTAATGAATGGATGTCTATGCCCTTGTGTTTCTCTTCTCTTTGTCTTTGTCTTCTCAATTCTTTATTATTTGGATTATGCATTTCACGATATATATATATATCTATCTTTTTCTTATGAAGTATCCCATTTCATGCCTCAGGGCCATTTGTGGCTGAGCGCTTATAAAATCACATAGCGCGAAACGGGCTCAACACTTTACGCCGAGAGATAGAATAAAACATTAACAACAAGGCACATAAAAGAAGCTTAATTCATTAAGATCTCACAACCTTTTTTTGTACAAGGCTGAGAACAATGATGGCCTCTAACTATGCTCATCGTAATTTATAGTAACAAAGAAAAATATCATATGGAAAAAGAAGCAGTTCCCCTCGACATTCCCCACTTTGAACATTATAAGCCGCACAACTTAGGAATCACTCTTTTTTCTTCTACAAGGCTTTTCGAGTAGGAAACTTTTCATAGATGATTACCTGTGGTTGTTAGGTCTACCGAAAAAAAATGTGACAGCGAAATAAACTTGTTATTCTATATACAAACAATCAACTAATGATATGATCTGTCTAGCAAGTGATAACGGTTAGATGCCTCTTCCTCGACTAATTACATAAACTAAGCTCGCGATAACAAACAGCTTTGGGTCAGATTATTCCTCAATCACATCAAGATGTGTAGATTCTGAGCTATCCAGATAAATGCACAAGCACATGCTTACAGAATCAACTTTGAAACTCGACAATTCCTGAACTAAAGCGATTCCGGAATGTGATGTCACAGGAGTGAATGCAGTGTTATTCAGTGAATGCAGAAAGAATGAATGATTGATCTGTGTTGTTTTTAGACCTGAATTTTCACAGTGGCCCGACTTACATCTGACAAGATTCCGAGAGGTAAAAAGGAATATGCTTTGGTCAAGAGTTATCTACACTTCCATTCTTTCTTTGAGCTTTTTCTAGAATTCTCTATTGACTCAACAGTTGGTTCACTTTGCTGGACAGAATCTTAAAAGTCAGACCTTATCTGCTCAAATATTTCATATCCCGTCTAAATGTAATTCTAAAAACTTATTAGCAAACAGATCGATAATTTAATAACAGAGCATGGGGAATCCATCTAAGGATTTCCAATTATAAACCTACTCAGCTATACAGAGCATGGGAGAATCTATTCTTGATGATCTCAAGGAATTCTGACCCTTCTTTCTTCGCCATTAATTGCATTAAACAATGCACTCATCCATACAGCAATCCTCGGTTTCAAGTATAAATATAAGTTTACAAATGCCTAGACACTATCATCAGAAACCTAGTCGACTGTTTTTTGAACCGCTATACAGTCAGCTAATTACCTTTAAGGCTTTATCCTTAGACAGCATAAATCATTCAATTGTCTCGGTAATGGAGTGTGTACAGAAACTGGCTTCACAAAAGGCTGTAGTGATTTTCAGCAAGAGTACATGCTGCATGTGTCATGCGATCAAGAGGCTGTTCTACGAGCAAGGAGTGAGTCCTATGATCTATGAACTAGACGAGCAGAAAAATGGTGGGGAAATGGAGAGAGCCCTGATAAGGCTCGGCTGCAAACCATCAGTTCCAGCAGTGTTTGTTGGAGGAAAATTTGTGGGCTCGGCTAAAGACTTACTAACACAGCACCTTGATGGTTCACTTAATAAGATGCTTAAGGATGCTGGAGCTCTGTGGCTTTGAACTCGCCTTCAAATCTCAAGATTATATATATATATATTTACTTGTGTAAAGCTCAAACATGGCTAATTAGTCGCATATGTATATGAATGTGTGATAACTGATAACAAACACATTCCTCGCTTTTCTTTTTCTTTTTCTGCATAGGTCTGTAGGCATTAAAAGATAATGTAGAGGGCTCTTGTATCTTTTTGAGAAAATTGTAATTAATACATACATATATATATATATATGTATGTATGGAGAAAAGAGAGGGGGCTTCACTTATGTGCCAGATGTCTTCTTTTATTGAACTTAGAGAACAAAGTCCTGGTATCAATTTTGAAACTATTTTTTTTTTTTTTTTTTTGTGCTTCAATTTTGTTGATGTTGCAATAGCAGCTATTAATTCGCAAGGTAACTAAATCATATGCATGTATGAGACACGCAAAGGTGAGGCAATGCTTGCTTCATACTCAAATTTTGATGAGGTTAAATGAGAAGTAGCATCTAACTGCTGAAGTAAGTAAATAACCATCAAGATTCAACTCTAAAGAGGTGTACTGCTTTCGACTTTTGATTTTTTAAAAATAGTTTGGCACTTCAACATATTCGTTCACTTCTAGCCTCCAACAAGAAACACTGTTTTATATATTAGTGTAAGTTGTAATGCGTACTCGGAAAATTTTGGCTCTAATACCAAGCATAAGCAGCCCAATGGCTATATCATCTAAAAGCTTATACTCGGAAAACACACACATGCATATATTTTGAATTAGTTAAAATTAGTTCCCTAGCATGCATGCAATATTTATTTTGTCAAATCTTACGCATGAAACACCTTATTTTAAGTGAGTGGTTGTTATTTACTTTCTCTAGTAGCTTCAAAGCTAAGTTATTATTTGTGTGTGTGTGGGGGGGGGGGGGGGGGGGTTTATTAATGCAAGTTATCTGCATATTTTTCCTGCTATTTAACCCATCTGAGAATAGCTTTTAACAAAGAATGTGCTTTTCTAATTCTAGAGAGTATTCAAAGATAATGCACGATGTCCCTATATCGGTCAAATCTCACCTTTACTGCAAACTTAATCCATTTCCAATCAGCAAATAATCAGTAAAAGATTGACAGCGGCAGACTCCGTAGAGCTCAGTGTCTGGTCCTAATATAATCATATGAGTGCAAACTATCCATTGATTTACATATTCTCTAAAGGATATGAGACGGCACAAGTGGGAGGAAGAAAGTTATGCTACTTGTATGCAATAATCTCATGTCTTCAGAGGAATCATTTAGACTGATTATATGCATGAATTGTAGTTAGGCAAGTATTCCATCATGTGCTATATAGTAAATACGTTATAAACTTTAAGTCATGAGTTTTGTGTTTCTCAAATAGAAGCTCATAGCACTAGTAAAATATTCGAATTGTGAGCTGCACCAAAACTCTCTTGTCATTCTCAGTGTCACTACTGTAAACACTAAGGGTAGCAAATCAAGTCATTTTAGAGACATCAGAATATGTTGTGCAGTAAAACCCATGGCTATGAAAGTCGAGTCAAAAAAAATATTGACAAGAATATGAGATAACAAGTATTAGTAACAAATAAATACTCCCTCCGTCCACAAACTAATGTCCTACTTTCCTATTTGGGACGTCCAATAACTATTGTCCTATTTCCTTTCTTAAATACAAATTTTATATATTTACCCTTCATTCATTTACTACTTTTAATCAAGGGCAAATTTGTCAATTCATAACAAAAAGACAATCACCTAAAAAACCGTGTAAATATACTTTAGAACAATAGAAATTGGACGGAGGGAGTAATAATTATAAATTAGATGTAATATATCGAACTGTAATGAATGTACAAACATAAATCAATTTATTGAACAACATTATTAACACATAATATATCTACATACAGCATATTCAATCATGTAGAATAGCACATGCACAATAATTCAATAAAAAACAAAATTATTATTGAACTACATTAACACTACTTGGCATCTTGTATATCTTGGTCAACATCTTATATAACAAATGAACATATAAATAAATGCTTAGTTTTGAGGC
Organism: Andrographis paniculata; assembly: GCF_009805555.1. Taxonomy (NCBI): domain Eukaryota; kingdom Viridiplantae; phylum Streptophyta; class Magnoliopsida; order Lamiales; family Acanthaceae; genus Andrographis; species Andrographis paniculata. Next base: position 465,072 of record NW_026137613.1, read on the forward strand.
CTTTTATTGCTCAGAAGTAACAGCATATCCTTTTTCACAAAACAACATATAACCCATATATGAATTAAATATATTAAACTAATAAAGGACATCTCACGGTGCTGATAGATTTTTGATATATTAAGGGCGTGTTTTTTTGGAGGTTTGGATTTTGAGTTGGAATTTGAATATTAAAAATATGAATTGAAATAGTTGTATGATATGATATTTTGAATGAGATACTTTATTTGATGTTTTCTTGGTGGGAGGGGGGAGGGGAATTTTATAAATATTATAAATCCGAAAATATCTGTCAAACGAACACACCCTAAATATATTCTTCCTATCAGCACCATGTCCACCACTTTTGATGTATATACTCACAAATAGGTAACATGATGAGACTAGTGTACATTGAGTTTAAACCTAATAAGGCTCAAGCTCTTCTAACATTAAATTCAGACATAATATAAAGCTCACGATCACCCTAGCCAACAAAGGCGTCATGGTGTTTCTCTCGAGCCTATTGAATTGAGGTTGAACTAACCCGACCATTGAATATTGTAACCTAGCAAGTTTTCTTCTAAGATGATGCACAAACTATTTATGTATTATTTGTGCCCCACATCACCTAGTTGAGTGTTCTTATAGAACTTTATAAAGTAGTATCACTTTGTTCTCAATAGTCCTTTTTTTTTTTTTTTTTCTCAGGTGCCTTAAATTTCATAATGCAAAGATAGAAAGAGGTATTGTTTCACACTTGTATATTTAAGTCGTTCAACATGTCCTCTCGTCTGTGCGTATAATTTTAATTCACAAAGGCCTTGGAATATACGTGATGGTATTCAAACAAGGAGCATCCTATTGTGTTATCATTGTGAACCTCACGATCCTCACCTATAGTTTGTAAGAAATATCTATTTCAGAGGTTTATCGGAACAGGTATACTTGCCTGAGTTTTCTTATAGCATACAAAAGGCAGTGTGTGAAGTGGGCGAGAACAACCTTAATCAAGCCACTTACCCAGCACAAATATACAGTCATCATTAATGATTCTTGACGCAAGGCCTTCCAGACACACACACTTACTCACTCAGGATGTTCTGTTCAATCCAACATACATATGGACCACTTGGCAGAACAATCTTAAAGCAGTTCTCAAAGCATTTCACCATCAGCTGATGCAAGTATGTGTCGGATTTTCCTTCCACGTCCCAAATCTGCAGATTCCAACCTATCACGTTGACATTCCCATCGCTCAGTCACACAATCACTATATAGCGCGTGGCACTCCTTTTATCCTCATGAAAAGAATGATGAAAAAACCAGTAGCCGTACTATCTTATTAAACTATCAGTGAATTTGCTTTCGGTTTGATATGCTCTATTATCTTTGTATTTTTTAATAAGGCTAATAGATTCCAAGAACTAATAGGAAACAACATGTAATGCAGCAGCATCACAGGTGTCGTCTCAATCTAAGAACTGATCCTTTTCGGCATCTATCCAAATATATCTTAAAGAACCTTCAATTCTTTTCCTTTTTTTTAAAAAATAAAAATAAAAATTATTTCATCAACAATGCTACTAAGTAAATGTACACCTTCAGTCACCTCTATAAATACGCACCCATGAAACCCTCAACCGCAACTCAAGCACAAAAATCCCTCATTTTTAAAGAATTACAATTTTAGCAAATGGACCGGATAGCAAAAATATCTTCACAGAAAGCAGTGGTGATATTCAGCAAGAGTTCATGTTGTATGTGCCATGCCATCAAGAGACTGTTCTATGAGCAAGGGGTGAGCCCTTTGATCCATGAGCTCGATGAGGACTCTAAGGGGAAGGAAATGGAGTGGGCTCTAATGAAGCTGGGTTGCAGTCCTTCAGTCCCTGCAGTATTCATCGGGGGAAAGCTAGTCGGATCTGCTAACACGGTGATGACTCTTCAGCTCAATGGGACACTCAAGAACATGCTGAAAGACGCTGGAGCTTTGTGGCTTTAATACCTAAATACTTCCGAATCACATAGCTAGCTTAGCCTGAATAAGACCAACTCAACTGTACTAATTTCTGAACTTTCCACTCATCTTCCTTTTTTGTTTGCTAGCTAGGGATGGCTCCCATGGAAAGTAAATCCATGAGGAGGATGTTAGTTACCAGCCTTCTTACAATGGCCGAATACATATATTCAGCACTCATGTTTATAATTCACTTTTACTAATTTTTTCTTGTGATGCGTTGCATACCTATATATCATCAGAACGCGATAATAGCAGTAGTATAATCAAATAGCTTATATCATTTTAATTAACCTTAAGTTTCAATGATTCCATATCTTAATTATACAAAATGATATTAGTGCTCTCAACATGATAAAGCTCATCAAACTTTCGAAGAAGCACTCTCATGGCTAGCTGTCATTCAGTCTACCACGCATCGCCGAAGAACTTTGATGAACTAAATACATCCTATTAGTCCAACTTTGTTCTTTTATTACAAGTAAATACAACCCATCAATATTTCAACTAGCAGGATTCAGATTAGGCCTCACCTCAAGATTCTTTCCTCTATCCACTAGTACTTACTACCTGATAATAGTTATTTCATGAACTCTAAAACAATGTGTGCTCAGGGGAAAGCCATGGGTTAAAGAGTATCTCTCAACCATGTCAAAATGTGAAGATTCCTAGCTATCCAGAGTAATGCACCAACACATATTTAGAGTGGAATCATCTTTGAAATTCTGAAATTCCAGAGTTAAAGAGATTCCTCTCAAGATGATGTCATATATATATATTTGAAAGATGCACACATTCAATTGTCATAGCAATTAACGAAATGAATATATTCTGAGGGCAGCAACAACAAGACACAAACGACAGTGAGATTCATACTTACATATTCTTGCAAGTGTAGTTGTTGCTGCTGTCCGAATGTCATTATGATGCCGCGACCCTTCAATACCCCTGAGGGATGGATGCCTAAGCTATGTGCATGGCCATGGTTTCCCTCCTTTTTCACAAAGCGAGAAATGTGTCTCCTCCTAAAGGAAAATGCCAATTACTACAAAGGGGAAAAGGAACGAAGCCATTACACAAAGTTATGCCAAAAACACAGTTAGGTCCATTACGCCTTTACCTTGTGGATTCTGTTCCCCGTCTGCAAAAAAGAAAGATTCTTTGCTCACTAAGAACAGTCTTTGTTCTTCATGCTCAACATGTCTTCTCTTGTACACTGAGAATTTGAATCTGTAATTGCTAAAATAGGGTTTCCTAATTGAACTGAAAAGCGCGTTTTTGATTGAAGTCGCACTTTCAAAAACGCGACTTTTATCATTCCTGAAACTTTGATCGACTATAAAACAGAGCATTTTTTTTTTTTATTTTGCGTCAAAACGAGAATAACTGTCACATTTGATTTGAGCTGCGAAGTTCCCGTTCTCTCTTTCACGGTAATACATTCGATTTTTATCTTGTTGAATCGATGATGATGACAATATGCTGAAATGATTGATGGATCTGTTCTGCTGTGAGTATTTCGAAAGTTTGAATGCTTTTGTTCGATATTGGACGGCAGGGTAAGTTCTGTGAACTCGTTTCGTCTGTGCTTCTTCGAATTTGTGATTTAGTTGCTGAAATCAGTCAGAATGTCTGAACAAATTCAGAGCTCTCGCTAGGGTTTTTGCGTGACCTAATTTCAATTTTGTTGATGAACAGCAGTGAACTGGAATGATTTTTATTTGAATTTTGCACATACAATAGTTCGTGATTCCTTCTTTCACAACTTGGAAGTCAGTTTCTAAATTGAGGACCGGACAAAAATAAAAACAAAGTTCAGTAAAAATTATTTTTTTGTCTCATTCAATATTACAATTATTATCAATTTTGGTCTCATTCAAATGAAAATTTATCAATTTTAGTCTCAAATCGGTTGACTGAGACTGAACACGGCCGTGTTGGCTTGAACACGGTCGTTTTGAATGACTCGGAAGGTAACTGGGCATCCCAGGCAGCCAATACGACCATGTTGATTACCCTGCACTTCTGAACACGACTGAGTTCTAAACACGGTCATGTTCCTGGCCGTGTGTTCTGAACACAGCCATGTTCCTGCCCGTGTTTTTGCCCATGTTCTCAACACAGGCATATTCTAGGACATGTTCTTGTCATGTTTTCAATATAATCATATTATAGGTTATATTTATTATTATTTTTACTTTTTGGTTAAAATTATTTGATATAAATATATACATTTATAATTCAACAAAAATATCTTTTACAATTATTTCATAATATAAAAAATAATCAATTTTTAATATTTTAAAAATATATAAAAACAATAATATATTAATATATATATTTAATAATATTTCATTCGTCCCACTTACTATGTTCATATTGCAATTTTTGTCTGTCACACATCCCATCCTATATCACTTTTTTTTTTAAATAATTACACACTATTTTTTTAATTTATTTTTTAAAAAATTTTAATTAGTTATTTTATTTTAATTTTAATTTATAATTATTTATATTATATGATAATTATTTTTACTAATATATTTTTAATTATCTACTAATTATATTTATCATAAATTTTCGTGTTTTAGTGACTCAAACATCCAACGTGAGATGGAGGAAGTTTATTTTAAAATATTATTTTGAATAATAAATTTAATTTATAATTTATAAAAATAATTATTTTAAAATAATATTTTAAAATTTTTACTATAACTTTTTAAAAATATATATTAATATATTATTATTTTTATATATTTTTAAAATATTAAAAATTGATTATTTTTTATATTATGAAATAATTGTAAAAAAAAAATTATTGAATTATAAATATATATATTTATATCAAATAATTTTAATCAAAAAGTGAAAAAAATAATAAATATGACATACAATATAATTATATTGAAAACATGGTCGTGAACATGGCCTAGAACATGATCTTGTTGAGAACATGGACAAGAACATGGCCTAGAACATGGTTGTGTTGAAAACATGGATAGAAATACGGGCAGGAACATGGTTGTGTTCAGAACACGGCCAGGAACACGGCCGTATTCAGAAATGCAGGGCAATCAACATGGTCGTGTTGAGACCAACACGGCCGTGTTTGGCTGCCTGGGACGTCCAGTCACCTTCTGAGTCATTCAACACGGCTGTGTTCAGTCCCAGTCAACCGATTTGGGACTAAAATTGATAAAATTTTATTTGAGTGAGATCAAAATTGATAATTTTTTTTTAATGAGACCAAAATTGATAATTGTGATATTGAATGGGACCAAAAATGATTTTTGCTCAATAAAGTTTTAATTTAATTTTTTATTTTTTTCTGTAGATATAATTAATATTTTTAATTATTTATTTTATTATGTAAATTCTTTTTAAGTTTGTTTAGATTTGTTTTTAACAAAAATATTTTTCATAAATATTAAAATATAATGGGGTTAAAAAAAATTATATGAAAAGTAAAATATTTAAGTATTTAATTGAAAAGTATTTTTATTTTAAAACGAAAAAAAAAAAATTATTTAAAAATAAAAATAATAAAATAGATATATTTCACTCGGCATAAGAAATATCTAAATTAAATTTCAAAAAAAATTTAAAAAAAAAAATAGAATTAAACAAATTTTAATGTAGTATATATTTTCAATATTATACATATATTTACAATTTGATGTCATGAGTAAATATGAAAATAATACCTTTTTATTCTTTAATAATTATCTTTCTTTTTTTATTTTGATTTGGTAAATAAGGTATATTATATATATATATATATTTTTTAGTAAATGTATTATCTATATAATAAATATCATTATTTTTATATCAAACAATATTAATAAAATTATTTTATTATTTTTTGTAATTTGTACTCACTTCGTACCAAATATGGTGCGACATTTGTTTATACGAGAATTTAGGTCGATAGTATTAAAGATGATAATTTGGGAATGAGAATGAGATGGTACAATGAGAGAGAAATATGTATTTTATTTAAGTGATGTGATAGGATAAAATGTAAGTATATTTAATTATTTTTTATTTTAAAAATAGAATATTTGAGAAATACCTAAAAAAGTGTTGCAGAATGATTAAATCGAAAAATATTATACTCCCTCCGTGGAATGGTGGCGTTTACTTTTTGCACGTAAATTTTTGAATATTAATATTATATTGGGTTGTAGTAAAAAAGACAAAAATACCCCTATTAGTATGGTGTAATATAAAAGCAATGACATTTGTGTAATATATTAAAAGTTGAAATGATATTTATTATGTGAAGTAGGTAGTACAATTACTAAATTAGGAAATGGTAACCTTGTTTTGGGACAGACGAAAATGAAAAATGATAACCTTTCAATGGGACGGAGAGAGTATATAAATATTATATTAATATTAAAGAATTTACATAATAATAATAAAGAAAAATAACTTAATGCTTATTTAAGAGATAGAATATATTTTTCATTAACCTTTTTATTGTTCCAAAAAATTATTAAAAACTTTAAAACATTAGGGATGTGTTTACTTGTGCAATTATAATTTTGATTTTATTATTTCAATAAAAAATTGTCCAAAAATATTAAATTAACCACCTAATTTTTATTTATTATATTATACTAAAATTTAATTTCACATTTAAAATATCACATCAAACAATTATTTCAATTCAAAATTTTACTATTTAAAATCAAAATTCAAAAATCAAAGCTATGTTTACGCAACACACTTTTACATTTGGAAGTATTTATTTTTTAAACTACATCACATTAAATACATTTTTTCTCTCATAATACATCAAATTAAATACTAACTTTTTATTTTTTTCAAACTTCCAGATTTTCAAAAACCTCCAAACACCCCTTATCTAAACAAACCCTTGAGTTTAAAAATATATATTACTTCTCCTAAAAAGTGTATCATTTGTTTTTTCATATAGATTTTTTAATAATTTTTATATTATATTAATTTATAGTAAAAAAAGATAAAAAAATATTTTTATTAGTATTTTATAATATAAAAATAATAATATTTATTAATATATTATAAATCAGATGAATATATATTATGTTAGACATATAATACAATTATTAAATAAAAAAACTGACATGAAACAAACATAAATAAAAATAGGGGTGCTAATAGGAAACAATAAGCATCATGTTGATTAGTTAATAACCATTAGATTATAAAAATTAATCTAATTTAATATAACTGACGCTATCTTTCTTTCCTCATTCCTCGTTCCCTTTTCGCGGGCAAATATATTTCAACAACATCCATTTCAATTTAGTCGTGAATGAGATAGTATTTCATATTATATTATATAACATGAAACTTGGTGAGCTTAAATATAGGACTCAGGCATTTTCTAAATCGTATGACAAAATTTTAAAATTCAATACACAATATATTATTTGATTTTTAGCGTCTAAGAAATATAAATAATTGTGCAATATATACAAAGTTAATAATATCTTAGCCGAACCATTACAATTCATTCTTAATTAAATTAAACGAATTTTCACAACACATCCATTAAGTCCACATTCCATTCAATCTATTCAAATTCAACAATATATTCATTCATTACTCGCAGTCTATTTCTTGTTCTTCCTCGTCCTCACCCTCTTCTCATTTTTCAGGCAAAATTATTTTCAATCTCAACATAAACCATATACTAAATGCAACAAAGAAAATATTCCCTCCGTCTAGGTGCAAGGTTGTCGTTTACTTTTTTTCATGTAGATTCTTTAATATTAGTATTATAATGAATTGTAGTGAAAAAGACAAAAATGCCCATATTAGTATTGTGTAATATAAAAATAATGACATTTGTGTAATACAGTGTAAGTTGGAAGGATATTCATTATGTTAGGTAAGTAGTACAATTACTAAATTAGAAAATGATAATCTTGTTTAGGGACGGAAGAAAAGAAAAAATAACAACCTTTCAACGAGACGGATGGAGTTTTATTATTTAATTTCTACTATAAACATTTTGGATTCTATGAATTAGCATTTACAAATCCATCAATAAACATTTTCAATTGAAGTATTAAGCACACTACAGCCATGTCCGATGACAAATATAATCTCGATATTTATACACCCTTCTTCTTATTTCGTCGGTGCCGGTCAGAAGTAGAGAAGATGATCAGTGATGAAGCGTAACGATTGCCGGGAAAGAATGGAAGAGACGGAGGAGTGACTTAATCGGCAGCGGAGAATGGAAAAGAGAGAGAGTAGAAGAAAGGAGGGAGAGACTGTTTGTTGTCGGTGGTGCGGTTGAAGGGCTACGACGGTCGGCGAGTGTAAAGCTACAATGGTCGAAATTAAAAAAAGAGTTCATGACTATTCGAAGAAGAAAAAAGGGGAACGAACACGAATATGAAAATTTACCTTAAATTAATTTAGAATGCTCTGAAAATTTAATTAAAAAAGATTATTTTTATTTAACTTAATCATTATATTTTAATCAAATAAAATTAAAAGTTTAATATTAATCAGCACCTCCATAAAAATCACATTAATGTTTTATGGAACTGAGTAAATAGTTTTTTTCAAACAAAAATATCACTAGATATTTTAATTTTTATTCTTTTTAAAATTTTCTAGGTGGACCACGGTTTGCTTATCAACTTCGCCATTTTGGTTTGGGGTTTTTATTTATTCACAGACTGAAAGTAGATGAAGATGAAGATGAAGATGAAGATAAGCTAGCTATGCATGCTTCTTGCCAATCAAAATCAAACTAATTTCTCCATCTCCATCAAGAAATCTTTGATAGACAGAATGAGAGAGAAGAAATACTCACCCCAATCAATCTCGATTACCAATCTCTCATAATTATGGCAAGGTAGCAATGGCTCTTCAATCCAATCCTGCTTTTGCTTGTCTAGGCCTTTAATGGCTTCCGCTTCGTTCCTAATAGCTAATTTTCTCTCTAATCATGTTTTGTTATACCTAATTAATTAACTGTGCGCGCCTGCGTCCTTCATTAATGGCATTCGCAGGGAACGGAGGAGAGGCATCGGCGGCAAAAGCTTTGCATTCCATTGCTCTGTTTGTGCAAGCATCGATGGAACTCCTTCGCCGGTAAGTTGTATGAGTATGAACACGATTGATTATTGCCTCCAAGGTATTTGAATTTGAGTTTTTGTTATTTGAATTTTTTTTTAGGTATTTGAATTTGAGTTGAAACCCTAGCTTGCTTGCTTGCTGTTAGCCATGGCGATTCATGTAGCGTCGAACAATAATCTGTTCCTACACTTCCTGCCTAACTCCTCAGATCCTCCCTACGAACTCCTTCAGAAACATCCATCTCTAACACTCCTCTCCACCTGCAAAACTTTCGAAAAGTTTAAGCAAATCCATTCCCAATTCATCAAATTTGGCCTTCACAACACACATTTTGCACAGAGCAAACTTCTCCAGTTCTGCTCGATCGGCCCCTGCGTCGATCTCTCTTACGCCGAGTCGATTTTCGACTCAATTCCCAATCCAAATCACATCATCTACAATATGATGATCCGAGGATATGCTGTTGCCTCATTCCCAAATTCAGCTCTCCGTTGTTATGCAACCATGTTGTTTTTCGGTATCGATCCGAATTCCTACACATTTCCTTTTCTTCTTAAGGCTTGCGGCGGCGCAGCAGCCTCGGGGAAACAGGTTCATGCTCAGGTTCTTAAATTCGGGCTCGAAGACAATGTACATGTCCACACATCACTTATCAACATGTACGCTCGGAATGGAAGCTTGGACGACGCTCGAATGGTGTTCGACAGGAGCCATTTCCGAGATGCCGTGTCGTTCACTGCGTTGATTGCCGGGTATGTCTCTGGAGGCTATATTGATAATGCGCGTAAGCTCTTCGATTCTATTCCTGTTAGAGATGTCGTGTCTTGGAATGCGATGATATCAGGATATGCTCAAATTAGTCGGTTTGATGATGCCTTGAATTTGTTCGATGAGATGAGGAACGCTAATGTGTCTCCCGATACAAGCACGTTGTTGAGCGTGCTTTCCGTGTGCGCTCATGCCGGCGCAATCGAAACCGGAAATTGGGTTCGGATGTGGGTAATCGAACATGGCTATGATTCGGATCTTCGGATCGTTAACGCGATGATCGACATGTATGCGAAGTGTGGCGATCTTGATACCGCTCGGAGTTTGTTCGATGGCTTACGGAAAAAAGACCTCATCTCGTGGAATGTTATGATCGGTGGCTATTCGCGGGCAAGCAAGTACAAGGAAGCTCTCGAAATCTTTCGACTAATGCAGATGAACAGCGTCGAACCGAGCAAAGTTACGTTCTTGAACATGATTCCCGCCTGTGCTCATTCGGGAGCTCTCGATCTCGGAAAATGGATACATAAGTTCGTCGAGAAGAACTTCCGCGACCTCCAGAACGAGACTCTTTGGACGAGTCTTATCGACATGTACGTCAAATGTGGCGACGTTGAAGCTGCCAAGCGGATCTTTTACGGCATGGAGACGAGAAATTTGGCTTCTTGGAACGTTATGATATTTGGGTCAGCAATGCACGGCGACGCAACTCAGGCGATCGAACTTTTCTCGAAAATGACGAGCGAGGGGTTCGAACCCGACGAGATTACGTTCGTCGGGCTATTGTCGGCCTATTGTCACGCCGGTTTGGTCGACGCCGGTCGCGAATGTTTCGACTCTATGAAAACGGAGTTCGGCGTTTCTCCGCAGGTGCAGCATTACGGATGTATGATCGATCTCTTGAGCCGAGCGGGGCGATTAACCGAAGCGATGGAGTTCATCGAGACGATGGAGATGGACCCGGACGGCGCGATATGGGGCGCGATTCTCGCGGGATGCCGAATGCATAAAAATCCCAAGCTTGCCGAATACGCCGCCGAGAAGCTATTCAAGCTCGAGCCCGACAATCCCGGCGCGTACGTGCAGCTTTCGAACATATACGCGGACGTCGGGAGGTGGGACGACGTTGCGAGAATTCGGACGGCGGCGAACGACAGGGGACTGAAGAAGGTCCCGGGATCGACGAGCATCGAGGTGGGGAGCGTCGTACACGAGTTCCTCGTCGGCGATCGAACGCATCCGCGGAGCAACGAGATTTACGCAATGTTGGAGGAAGTCGACAGGTTGTTGAAAGCGGCGGGGCACGTCCCCAAGATGTCGTCGGAGGAAGGCGAGGCGGCGGCGGAGCATAGCGAGAAGGTTGCGATCGCATATGGGTTGATTAGTACGAAGCCGGGTACGTTGTTGAGGATCGTAAAGAACCTTAGGGTGTGTGGGGATTGCCATGAGGCTAGCAAGATGATATCCAAGATATTTGGTCGGGAGATTATAGCGAGGGATCGGAATCGGTTTCATCATTTTAAGGATGGCCGATGTTCGTGTAACGATTATTGGTGAGATCCAACGCTCACTTTTAACAGAGCTAGAGGAAAGTAAAGCGAAGGTATACAACTATTCTGTTCGTGTACGTTTCGATTGAAAGTACTTCTTTTTATTATTATTATTTTTGTCTTGATATATTTTTTATTATAGGAGTAATATATTCATATTAAAATACTTTTAATTTTGATATAAATTATAAGAGTGTGGTCCACAGGGATGTTTAGGAATGTCAACGGAGCGGGTTCGGGACAAATTTTGCAGGCCTCGGGACTCGCTTCGCTAGAAAATATTAGGATTCAAGACCCGCTCCCGTCTCGCATCCGGGTTCGGGGTTAATCCGATAAACCCGTTTTTTTTTTTAAAAAAGAATAAAATAAAAAAATTTTAAAATAATTTAATAGTAAAAAAAAGTATGTGTCAAAATACCAAAATATTATAGTTTTAAAAATAAGAACAATAAAATATTGATAATAATTCGTAGTGATGGTTTATATTGTATAAAAATATAAATAAATTATAATAATTATTAAAATATCCGGGTTCGACTCCGGTCTGGAGTGGAGCGGGTTTATAATAAAATCCGTAATCTGTCCCGAACCCAGCCGAATCTAAAATTCAAAATCTACAACCTGCTCCAAACCAAATTTTTTAGACCCGAACCCGCCCCATTAAGACCGTCGGATCCGGGGCGGGTCCAGGGCTAATCCGCCCCATTTGACATCCCTAGTGATGCTAACCCAATCAAATCTATATTAGATACTATGATACAATAGTTATAATATATGTTAATGTTGTAGTTCAACGTATATATTTTATAACACTTTGATGTGTTATGCAAAAATATATGTTATATGTTTTTATATGATTTGTATATTCTGACTGGTCACTGTCTGATTCACGCTTTTTCTATTATACTTTTATTATTCTATGAAAATTATTCATATTACGTAAACACGAGATTTTAAAAGAAGTATAATAAATAAATATTTAGGAATTGTATTAGTAAAAATAATTATTATATAATATAAATAATTATATATTAAAATTAACTAAATAATTTAATTTAAATTAAAAAAATTATAAATTATTAACAATGTCATTGATTTGGGAAAAAAAAAAGTGAAAACTTTTATTATTTATTAAAATAATTACAATAAAATTATGAGTAGATAAAATTTTAATATCAACTAATTATGTGTGAGGTTATTGCACAATTAAAAATTTAAAAAGTAATGTTATTATTTTTTAGGCCAGAATGAGTGTAAAATATACTCCCTCATTTCATAGCATAGTTTGAACTTTTGAATGTTGGTGAAAAATTTATTAAAAAGATAATAAAAAAATGAGATAATTTAAAAAAAAAATTAAAAAAACAAAAACAAAATGGTGAAAATTTTGTTATTTTGTTAAGTTATAAATAATAAAAGTGTTAAAGTAAATATAATTATTTATTATATCTAAATTATGCGTAAGTTTGGCAAATAACAAAAGGAAGGCTGCAGATCGATCCAGCCAAGTTAGTATGATGTTGATTTAACCGGATCAACACGCATATGGGGTGACCAATATATATTTATAAATATCTGAGTATGTTGTATTATAAGATAATATATAATGAGTAATATAGAATACATATTGGAATTATAAATATGTTAAATACATATAATATTGGTCATTCCTATAACACAATACCTTATTGATTTGATTTGGATTAGCAGCTGATTCGTAATTAAAAAAAATAATAGAATTATCTCGGAGGAAGTGTAGAAAATCTAGGAATGTTATTGTTGGTTCATCTGTTTAGAGTGTGTTTGTTCGGGAAATTGAATTTTAAATTTACTATTCATCCCATTTTTTTTTTCAAAAAATCAAATCAAAACACTTATTTTTTATTTTTTATATTATACTAAAAATTAATTTTACATTCAAAATATCACATTAACACCTATTTATATCACATCGTACAACTATTCAAATTCAAAATTTTTACTATTCAAATCTCAACTCAAAATCCAAGTTCCCAAAACAAACCCACCTTGTATTGCATAATATAAAATATTAATATTTTAAAATTTATTTATAAAAAATAGACGAATAAATACACGGAAATGGTGAAAGTATATATAGTTTTTTTAAAAAAAAAAAAATAGTAATATTAAATGCTTTTATTAGTCTTCTATTTCATCTTGCAGACTATATTAAATATCAAGAACGGCCATTTAACTATAAAGTTGGTACTGCTCATTTATTTTTTATTTTTAATAATATTATTATTTATGATGTAATTATCGGCAAAAGCTCCTTTTGGATTCAAACCAAGCGGTGAAAGTGAGCTCTAAAAATAGCATGGTTTGGTACCATACGTCAGTCACATGTAATGTGATGATGTTTACGTACCAAATCTCTCTTTGCTTGCAAATTTAGGCGGTGTATGTTTTGTTTTTTATTTTAAATAAATAAAAATATAGAGTATATTATTTTATATCATAAAATGTAATATCAAAATCTATTTACATAATGTCCCGTAAGAGATGGTCTGGTGGTGTAGGGGTTGGATTTATGATCGGTTCGGCCGAGGATTTACCCACAGCACACTTTCGGGTAACGACCGCGGATTCTCACGTAATAAAAAAAAATAAAAATCTATTTACATAATAAAATCAGGGTTTGTTTACTTTTTTTTTTTTTTTTTTTTTAATATGATTCTCAATTTGTTTGAATATTTGGATATTAAGTTTGAATAATAAAAAATTTAAATCGAAATAATAAAATTATGTAATATAAATAGTTATATATACAAATTTTGAATGTAAAATTATTTTTTAATAATAATATTAAAAATAAAAAATAAGTATTTTGATTTAATATTTTAAAAAAAATAAATAAATAATAAAGTTTTGTTAAATTTCTTCAAAACAAATATATATAATATATTTTATTCTCTCATTAAAAAATTAACATTATAGTACAAAATATTATTTTATATATATATATATATATATATTATCACGTTCATATAAAATCACATTCTACCTAAACTCCCACAAAAGATTTAATAGTTATGTCTTGATTTTATTTGAAAAGAATTTTTAGTTTGTGGTGATTTTAATTGAACTTTAAATAGTAAATTTAAACCTTGAATAGAGATAGATTATAATAGTAACAAACATTAATTTAGTATTTTGAATACCAAAATTAATTTTAAGATAATACAAAAATAAATAGAGAGAGATTTGAATTGATATTTAAAAAAAAAAAAAAAAAAACTCAAAATTCCTCAAACAAAACACATTTGATATTATAATAATTACAAACAACTATATTTGATAAGTGACAGCTCAGCGTGCGCTGACTGACACATTAAATAGTAAGTGACCAAATGCCAGAAACATGCTAACAAACATACTCATTTTGAATAGTAAAATTTTAAATTAAAATAATTATTTAATATCATATAAATATGTATTGTCGTAATATTTTAAATATAAAATTTAATTTTTAATATAATATAATAAATAAAAAGTAAATGTTCGGTCTAATATTTTCAGAAAAAAAAATTGAAATAATAAAACATAAAATTAAATCTCACAAATATACACATTGTATATCATCACAATAAATATACTAATACAAAACAATTAAAAATAAAAAATATATAACACAACATATATTCACTAAACTCATCCTACTCCGATGTCCCCCCTCCCCTATCGTGCCCCCTCCCATATGTGTATATGTCTCCTCTCACGTATGTATATAGATACACACCCCTCCCTACTGTGCCCCCCTCTCATATGTGTGTAGAGATACACACATAAATATATATATACATGTATATGTATATAGATACACATAAATATCTATACACACATACGAGAGGAGAAACGAGCCTACACAACACATCAAAAGCAATAAATCGAAGCAGAAATTTCACATAAAAACTTATATAGAGCCATTGTCACATTCATTCATATTATAAATTAACAACATGTTTGTTTGTGTCTATTACACAACAACATAACATAACATAACACAACCAAAGTTTGAGCAACATAACATAACAACAAGACAGAGTTCCGATTAATAAACACCATGCATGTAAGAGGGGTGCAGGTAGGGATAGGGGTAGGGGTAGGGGTCAAGCCTCGGCATACCTCAGAGTCGAAGCTCAATCGATTTGCACGCTGCTGCTGTCATCGAATGATTGCTTCCTCTTCCTCTGCCCCGGAGGGGGGCTCTCAGTATCCTGTCCACCACCGCCTCGCCTAGATGAACCAGCAGCAACACTCTGTCGCAGTAAAAAATAACAACAATCGAGTAAAAAAATTGGCACATTTGACCGAAACAGAGAGCATTGTAAAAATAACTAAACTAAGCTTTAAAGAAGATAATCTACCTTTCCGAGGTTTTTATCTTTCTGAGTTGGTCTTTCACTCTCATCTAATTCTTGGTTCTCCTTTTCAATCAGTCGGATAAGAGTGTCGCATCTCTTTGCAAGTTCTTGAGGAGTCCGCGACCTCACAAACCAATCAAATCTGAAAATTGGCGACTCGCGGAAGGCATACTTGAGCTCATTCCAGTTACCGTAGCCAACTTTGTGGATCATACAGATCTGAGATGGAATACAAACACATTGTGACAATAGCACGAAGAACAGCTACTATAATGTTTGCGCATCTAAAAAAAAGAGGAGTTTTTACCATAAAACGGTCGCACTCTTCATTGTATAGCTTCACTTTGTTTTGGCCGTACGGGATCTTTAATTCCAGCCAGGGGTTCTCGTAGCGATTGATCTTTTTCTCAATCGTTTTCATGATCTCGTCTCTGCGAGCAAGCCTAGCCTCTCCTTTCTCAATGCTCTTGATGATCTTATCATACTCTGTGGAATCGCCCAAATAAATATCAATATAGAAATGAATTTGTCGCCAAAATAAATCTCAATCATTGGAGAACGATAAATTTCATGTAAGAAGCTAACGCTTACCGCTCAATTCTTTATATCTTTCCTTGAAAACTTGTAAATATCGTTCCACCTCTTCCTCTGTTTTAACTTCCATTTCATCAGCAATCCCCTCCACATCATTCCAACCATATTTTTCACAGCCCTTGATGAATGACTGAAAGTCTTTTCGGGTCCACGAACCAAAACCCTGCGCGCAGAAATTGTCAGATGAAGCTAACTACGGCAAAAATACCAAATCGGATTAAAGGATATATAAATATACTTCTTGCAACAGTTGATCTCTCTCCTCCCGTTCCTCGGCCGTCAAGGCATCTCTCGCATCTGGAAGGACAACAGTGTATCAGAGAATCTAGAGAAAGAAAGTGCCTTCGATTTAAGTGTAAGTATATACATACCTTCAGATTCATCATCGGAATCCTTCGCTTGGATTTTACTTTTTCCCTGTCGTGCAGCGAAAAAGAAACAAGAACAAAATAAGAAAGATACCCAAAATGCAGATCTGAAAGAAATCGAAAGGGTAAGGCTAGACACACCATAAGGTAGTCGACTTCTTTTAGGTGCAACTCATTGAGACGCTTTCTGTTGAAGAACTGAAAATCATACCTGGTAGAAGATAAAAACACATTAGGATGAAGGTACTCGTAAGTATAAAAAGAAATATTCAAAACCGATATTGAAAACGATTACATCGGAAACATGCTGAGGAACTCAAGGTAAAATGCAATAAGATGGACTGATGGAGGTACTCATATTTATAAAAGGTATATTCGGAAAATGAATAAATGCTTACAGCTGTGGCAGGCCGGCATGTCGAGGCTCTTTGGGCTTTGCAGGAGCACTTTGGCGTGATGTCTGCTTGAAATACTCTGATTCAGAGTAACTGAATGCGCATCGAAAACCAAAACGTTAGTTACAAGCCCACCAGCTAATAATGATAAGTCAGTAGACGTTTCAACTTTTTAAATACATACTTGCGTTTCCTTTCTCTTTTGGGGGGTTCAATCCAATTTTCACTTACAATTTTCTTGAGGTCGAACTTGTTTTCATTCTTTACAAACAACAAATAATTAAAATAAATTGATTAGAATATATATATATATAATAAAAATTAACAACCATAGTAAGAATAAGATAAAGAAGTCACATGAATCAGCCATAAGTTCAATTACTTTACCTTGGCATCATCAAAGTCATACAGGTCAGCAGCTGCAAAAGGCCAAGAAGCATAATTACACAAAAAGAGAAATAATGCAAGAATATTAACAAATAAACATCTTCGCAAATAAGGTTATCAGCGAGTGAAGCATACTTTCATCCATTTTAAATTTGATAGCATCCTCTGTAAACTTTTTCATCTTGGCATCAAGTTCAGCAGTCGCCTCTTCTCCCTTTGCAATAATTCTATCTATATCTTCATCTGTTATTGTGCTATCTTTCGAACTGAAAACCATTTCGGCGCCAAATCTCACCATTTGCAGCAGTTCATCCTTGTTCACGGCTGCATGACATAGACATATCAAAATTTTCCATTGACAGTTGTTATATAGACCGTAAGGAAAACAATACAGGAAAACAAAATTCTTACTTTTTTGTTCAGCTAGTCGCCCCTGCTGAATAACTAAAGCATCTAGAGCAAGCTTTTTATAGGCCCTTTCAATTACTTTTTCCTCGATAGTATACTGTACAAAGATAATTTTTTTTAACATATATTAGCACTAGGAACCACCGATGAGGATTCTAATCCCTTCCTAACTAGACAAACCTCAGTGCAGAACCGGAAAACTTGGACTTCCTTTTTCTGGCCAATTCTGTGAGCGCGGTCCTGGGCCTGTAAATCTACTTGTGGATTCCTGCAAATGATTCCAAGTCAGATGCTGTTTTCAGCTGAATGGTTGCGGTGTCACAAACACAAGGGCTTACCAGTCGCTGTCATAAAGAATGACAACATCTGCAGTAGCAAGATTGATACCAAGACCACCAGCTCTGGTTGATAGTAGAAAGACAAATTTATCACTTTCTGGTTTGTTGAAGTCTTCAATAGAAGCATCTCGATCCTCCCCGCCAGAATTTCCATCAATTCTGCAATACTGATGGTCACGGTACACCAAGTAGTCTTCCAGAATGTCCAGCAACCTTGTCATCTATTCATACAATCACAAAAGATATTATGAAAGGATTGGCATAACTAATCCAGAATTAGTAAAGAATAGGTACTCTGGAAAAATAGAAGATAACAAATATAAATTAACTAACCTGAGAAAATATCAAAACTCTGGAACCACGTTCTTTTAGTTTTGTAAGCAACTTGTCAAGAAGAACCATCTTGCCTGCCATTCACATCATGTTTTGTAGGGGGTAAGGATAAAATAAGTATGCAGCAGTTGTAAAAGTAAAGAGGTCAAGAAAATACCAGAATTTTCTATTAGGTGTTCTCCAGAAGTGTAAGGCGGACCAGGTTCAGCGCCTTGAAATAAATACGGGTGGTTACAACATTTCCGCAATTGCATTGCTATATTGAGGAGACGTTTACGTTCTCCCCCAGCATTGACAACCTCAAGATCTTTTTGAAGCAGAGCCCTGTAGTAATGCCTTTGCATTTGGGACATACCAACTTTGAGTATAGTCTCCTTCTTAGGGGGTAAACCTTTCTCCACATCAGACTTCAATCTTCGGAGAAGGAATGGACGAAGAACCTGGTTGACATAACCAAAATAAGAATAAATCCAATTAGAGAAAACTGAAGTAAAAAAGTGAGTAGATATACGAACTAGGATTTCTTTTCTGGTGCCTTAGAATCTTTTTCTCCCACAAGGCAAACGCAGAATTTTAATACATTCTCTACAATCAGCTCTTCAGCACAGAGTTTTAACTTCCAATTTCTAAGTATATAAATCAGTTCAAACTTGGGAAAAAGATTATCTACTCAATTGAGAATAACTTTTTTACCAATAGAATAATGCAACTTGGAAAGATAGCAGTGTATACCTTATGAAGTTGCTGGACAACTTCCTGCTGATCACTTTCACCAGAGATTTGAAACCATTCGTCAAAAGTTTCAGCAGAACTAAATATCTCTGGGAGCAAAAAGTTAAGTAGAGACCATAGTTCATGGAGATTATTCTGCAAAATGAACCACATCAAAAACATAATCAATAAGCATATATACACAAGGAAAATAAATGTCATATAATTATTAAAGCCACAAATCATACCATGCCATTACATGGCAGATATAACCTTTAAATGGATAGAAAAAAGCAATGCAGCATTTCTTTCAGAACATATAAGAATGATTTGGGGAACTATCCATTGGTAGAGATCCATGAATCTAAACCGTAAGAACTAAAGAAAGGAAAACTTAAAAGCACACAGCAACAATATTTCCATAATATTTTCAAATCCTTCGGGATAGAAAACATATAAGAATGACTTGGGGAACTATCCATAGGTAGAATTAGAAATCCATGAATTTAACCATCAAGAACTAAAAAATGAAAACTTGAAAGCACACAGCACCATTATTGCAATAATATACCCAAATCCTTCAGGATATTGATACCTCAAAGATCTCAAACTGAAGCTTCCAGTAAAGGTAATCATGGTTCCAAGAGAGTATGGATGTTACAAGAATATATCAAACCACAAAGAAGATGACAAAACAAAAATAGATATGCTCCTCTTGGAAAATTAAGAAAAGCAGTGTATAATCAACAAAATACTCAGAAGCACAGTTATAATTACACACCAACAAAGGCTCATAATAGAGAATATCACTGAAACAATACCTGCAGTGGTGTTCCAGTTATTAAAAGCCTGAAATTAGTTTTGTATAGCCTCATCGTTTTAGACAGAAGGGAGTTTTCGTTCTTGATTCGATGCGCCTCATCAATAATGATATAACGCCAGCTAAACCGGCGCAAGGCAGCCTTTTCCTTAATGACCATTTCAAAACTTGTCACACAAACATCAAACTTGCCAGGAACAAGTAATTCTTCGCGTATATAACTCTGGAAAATATAAAAGAATAACAAGATCTTATAAACAGATTGACAACAGAAGCTTGGATGAGCAATATCACAATTGTAGTGCAGGCTTACTCTCTCATCAGGAGTTCCAAGAAACTTTACAGCGCGCAAAATAGGACAAAACCTTTTGATCTCCTTCATCCAATTTCCAAGTGTGGATTTAGGTGTAACAACCATGTGAGGGCCAGTGATTCCTCTAAATTCATGCAAGTAGCCCAGTAGGGATATGGTTTGCAATGTTTTACCAAGCCCCTAAATTTAAAACAGCATAAAATGTCAATAATATTCATATTATGAAATAAAAGGACCTGAGTGATAGTTTATTTCCTCACCATTTCATCAGCAAGTATTCCATTAATGCCATTCTCATAAAGGCGTATCAACCAGTTTAAGCCAGCAAGTTGGTAATCCCTCATTTTGCCCTGAATACCTGAAAGGTAAAAGTCGAGTAATAAAATTAACTATATTACAAAATATAGCTTCTAGAGTAAAACATGATTAAGTTGCAATGGTCTACTCAATGAAAAAAATTCTTTTTTAAAATGCAAAATACCATGTATGTAGGAATTTAATATTATGCATATGACCAATCAGTGAAACTAATAAAATTATCAACCTAAATCATCTTAATGAAACAAATGAATGAGAATGTAGTCAAAATAGCAAAAGTGCAGTAAAAATCTTCTTACAAGATGGTTGTGCCACTAGCCTCGTATTTCCAGCGCCAGAAAGGCCATCTTCCTCCTCTCTGAGATATTCTTCATCTTCTTCCTCTTCAGTTAACTTCGAGGCATGGCGACCTCTGCAACATACAGAAAGACATACAAAGGGTATTAGATTAGGTTTCGATTCCTTCAAATAAAAGTCGTATCCCGCAAAGTCGTAAGACCATGTATGGGGGCTGACGCCTGCCCAGTGCCGGAAGGTCAAGGAAGTTGGTGACCTGATGACAGGCTCCACATAAGACCAATTCATTTAATAGAAGATGGACATAGTGGCAACAAATAACATATTTCAGTAAGTTAGGAATCGCCAATTGAGTCACCCTCTATTTAATCTAGTATAACCATGCTTTTCCAATCCCCTTTGACTTCTATCGACTTCTATCTCAGATTGCTTTTGCTTCGTAGCATTCTCCACAGACTTTCCATTCTGCCCCATTTAACTATAACTATGACATAATACTCTCATAGATTTCTGCCTAGTTCCCTAGAGTTTCTGCAGCAATCACAATTCATTGACTTTGAATTTCTTCATGCACTTGTTTAACTTCTTAATTATGAACCAAATTCATAGTCGCGATGCTCAGACACTTTCAGAGGCTACCACCGCTACTAAATCTGGAAGTGGAATATGCCGCCGTAATAAAGAAACAAATTTCAAGCGCAGAAATGGTAACAATTTGATGACCCAACAAGGTCTAAGAATAATTTATTAGGAGAGGATTGCAACATTAATAGCAAAAGCAAGCAGATTCTAATTATTTGATACTAATAAGTTTTAGATCATATTTCAAATTAGTCTTGATGGATTTCCACCAAATAAGTTCATCTAGGAGAGCACAAGAACAATAAAATACACCTTAGCATTGATTTGATTTGGCTTAGATCGGCATTCTTTTTGTTGTGTGAAGTAAATATTTTTATCTAGGCCTACAGCGTGGTAAGAGCTATTAAATGCTAAACCCCCAGCACAAATTAAAGTGAATGGTCAACGGAGAAAAGATTAAAAAGGCTCACCGACAACTAATAAATTGTTAGATTAGAAATTTGAAAGCCAGTTAAAGTGTAGGCATAGTAAGTAACAAACGGCTTTCCAAAAGAAGAAAAGACAACAGAACACGACAAATTAGCATTAATACAACTGAATTTTTAAACATAAAACATGCCTACCAAATACATAGATCCGTCAAAGATAGCATGCACTTCCTTAAAATGTCTATTCTACTTCAGCAAATACAACAGCAAAACTTGGTTTTGTTATGATCATAATGTAAATCCAAGGACACATACCATAGTTGTTGAGCTATATATGACGTCAAATTATCCAAGTAATCCACAACATCATTATGATGAAAACCCACTGAAAAGTTCAAGTTATGCAGCCACCATGGAGTCTTGGGCAAACTAACCAAGAAAACTTAGAAACCTCACCTTCCTTTCGCCTTTTTATGTTGCGAAGACTGACCAGCCTTGGCAAAATGTGCAAATAACTCTGTCTGCTTCAAGAGATAGTTGAGGCGGCCCTTTCCACTCTTCTATTCAAGATAAAGCAGTGCCAACGTTAAATTAGAGTAGACAGAAGATTAACTTCTGGAGCAAGTAACAACAATGTATGATAACATACCATGTCAGCATCGACAGCAGCATTTTGTGCCTCGAGTATTTCTTGTAGTTTTTGCTTCTTTACTCTCTGCATTTCTCTTAGCCTAGCTCGTTCGCGTTTAGATACTTCATCTGCATTTTCATCATCTTCCTGCAGAATAGTACAACACCAGTAAAAACCATTCAGGCATGTAATGTGGCTTAGAATCCCAATACAATTGAAACCAAAATATAATGATCTTTTAGACTTATGTAGTAGTTGCTCTATTTTCAAATATGTAATTAGCCTAAATATTTAAAACTCCATATTATTAATGCATGGACGATGGAAGAATGAAAATCCACCTCTTGATATATTTCTAAAATTTACAGAAGACAACTGAGAGGCACATTAAAGTGTCTCTGCTCCATTTCCAAGTCACTCAACAGTCAACATACTAAATATATATTTGCAACAATTTAGGCCCTTACCTTGAATCACAGATAAAGCCATAAACTTCAGCATACGTTTAAGAAATAAAATGCTATAATAATCAAATGCAGGAATCCCATTCCGATCATTCTCCATTTCAAAAAAATAAAAAATAAAAAATAAATTAATTAAATTACCAACAACAACAACAACAACAACAGCAACAAGAAATGGCAATCACGCCGAATACAAATCTAACCGAGCCGCAATACATCGACCCAAACCCCCAATTGTGTTACGCTTCACCGAACAAGTTCAATACATTGCTAAATCAAAGTCATGATCACGCGATCAGCGTCACAAATCAAAATACAACAACACATGCAGACTTCGAATTGTATCTAGACACTACAAAGATGGCAGAACCAAAAGGCGTAAAAATCGGAGGGCGGAAACCAAAGAGATTTCAACTAAAATAGAAGCCCTAAGTCCACAGAAGCAAACCTCATTTTCGACCTCTTCCACAGCACCAGCAGCATCGGTTATCTCATAATCCTTCTCGTCAGAATCGCCATGGCTCCGAGCAAGGGCCTGAAGCTCCTCCTCGTCCTCCATGTAGTTCAGCTGATCCTTGACCGCCTGTTCCTCCGCCGCGTATGATCCGGAAGTGCAAGCTCCTGAGGAGTCATTCTCCGACGAGGGTTTCTCCATTGCGGCAAAATTCACGCCTCTTGGAAAGAACAGACACATGCCTTCAAATAAATTTATAGTGCCAAAAGGCACCGCGTCAGACAGGCTTCGGCCCGGCCCGGCCCACAAACACACCGCTTATAAATATATATATTTTTTTATTTGGCAAGTTAAATATATATATATATATATATTATACATGTATATATGTAAGAGGGAGTAATTTTGGGTGTGTTTTTTTTTTAAAAAAAATGGTTTAAATTTAATACGAAAATAATGTTTGATGGGATATTTTGTAAAAAAAAAAATTTATTATAATTTGAAAAAATTATAGTAAAGAAATATAATTTTTTTTAAAAGAAAATTATTTAATGGTGCGTGTTTTTAGCATTTTAAATTTTGTTATTTTTTAGTAAAATGGTTATTACATATTTATATATATATAATTTTTTAGTAAAATGGTTATTATATATATATATATATAATTTTTTACTTTTAAAAGAAATGGAGATAAATAAACATAAAAAAATAAGCACATGTTTAAAACACAAAGGAAGTAAGATATTTTGTATAAAAGTAGACTCTTTTAGTATAGATACAGACAATAAAATTGCATTTAACAAAGACATTTTTGTTATTTTACCCAATTTTTTACAAAATTGAGTATATTTATTATTTTTATATTATCATATATAATTTCATATATTTCATATAAAAAAAAATATATATTCTTTCGAATCAAAATACAAAGCAAACCCTTACAAAAACAAAGAAATTCAACATGAAATATGTATATAAAATATAATGAATTTATCATTTATTCAAAATATATATAATATATAAATTAATAATTTAAAAACACAGTAATCAATAAACACTTCAATTAGTTCTTGTGGTACACCATATTGAATTATTTGTACAGTATTGATATATATTGCTAGCATCAGAATATCTAAATTTAAAATAATTTTATAATTATTTTAAAAAATAAAATAATAATTTATATAAGTATACTGAATTATATGTATATATTGATACACCGAGTACCAACAAAATGACATATGGCATATCAAAAATATTATATATACCAAAATTATCAAATTATATACTATTACTATAAAAAGTTTGGTACTATATCAAATTTTTCAGTATACTAAAATTTTAATATTTTTGCTAAATATATTTCGGTAATAATGTATACACAATATTTTAATAATTTTATATTTTTTTCACCCTTAAGTATAATAATTTTAACTAGGGGATATAATTTTAAATTTTTTCTTTAACTTCCATAAATTTATGTGAAAAAATAGTAATTTATCTTTTTTATCATAGGCAAAAGAGAAATATATTTATTATTATTATTATTATTATAGATTTTATTTTTGAATAAAATAGTTACTAAACGTGTAAATGTTTTATATGAAAATAATGGTATTCTTAACAATTAAAAGATTAAATAATAGATAAATATTAGTCACAAAATTGCAAAATGTTTTATATGATGGTTTGTTTCTTTTTTTAAAAAAAAATTAATATATTTTACTAAAAAAGTTAATATACTATATATATTCTTATGTTATCTACACAAAATTCTCTATATTTAAAAAATAAAAATCAAACTAAACCAAAATACAAAAAAACGTACCATAATATTTTTAACAATTTAATTCTATTCCTTTAGAAATAGATAAATTTACACTATTGTTCATATTAATATTGAGGTCATAAGTTTAAATTTTTTTTTTATTTAATAAAATAATAATAATAATAATAATAAAGCACACAAAATGTAAACCTAATCAATGATACGTCACAAGTCCAACTTCATATTCTTAGGTCATCCCTTACGGGATTTGTTGATGCTATATTTATTTAGATAGAAATTAGCTCATTATATTTGTTTGCATTTATCATGTCATATTTTTCATTTTTGTTTATTCTATATATTATGTTTTTTTTTCTGAAAAATATTTTATATTTTAATCGTATTTTAAATTTTATAATTTATAATTTTTTTAAATTTTTATTAGATTAATTAGTTATTTTAATTTTAATTTATAATAATTATTATTATATTGAAATTAATTTTACTAATATATTTTTAGTTATTTACTAATCATACATTTCCTAAATTTACTTGTTTATGGTAACAAGAAAATTTGGATGCAGAGAATATAATTCTTATTATTAAATTTATTATTCAATTTTCAAGCACGCACAAGTAAACATAGCATTTAATTTTATATAAAAATTGTTTTGAAAATTAAGGTTTTTATTTTTTATGGATTTTATATTGTTTTTAGTATTCAAATTATTTTTAAAAAGAAAATATCAAATAAATTAATATTTTTCTTATATTATAATACAAATTTATTTTGATTTAAAATATTACATCATCATCTATTTATATTATATAAAAAATTATTCAAATTCAATTTTCAACCATTCAAAAATCCAAAACCTAAATCCAAAACTCACAACAAACACACCCTAAAAAGTTTTAACAGAAAAAGTTTTTCGACAAGGGAACCGACAGGCTGGCCCATACACAGCTTGTTGGAGCTGATGTGGCGCTTACTTGTTCGACTTGTCACATATGGCGACACGTGTAATATATTTTTTTATTTACAATTAAAATTCTATTTTAATTTTTTATCCAATTAGACTAAATTATAATTTTAATATTTACAATTTGGTCCAATTTGACCGAAATGCAATATCAAACAAGAAGAGAGAACCCAAGGCCGCGGCGGCGCCGCCGCTGGAGCCCCCAAAATTCACCGTCGGCTACGCGAATTGTGCCCTAAGGGCGCCAATTGGGGTCACCGGCGCAGATCGCCGCCGCATCGCAGCACATCGGAAAAATCCTCCTCCTATTGCTTAATCTCGATTTTGTTTAACAAATTGCGCGCGAGGAAACCGAACCTGCTGATTCTCGACTGGTTCGACAAAAAAAATGAAGAATAGGGTTGCGCCGGCGCCGGCGACCTGTGGAGGGTCGACCTGGGATTGTTTAATTTTTTTGTTGGAATTTTGGGGATTATTTAATTTATTGATCGAAGTAGGAAGAGGATGAGGAATTGAATCGGAAGTTGTGGCTACTGCGAGGAGGTTGCTGCCGGAGTTTTTTGTTCGTGGTGCCGGCTTGTCTTTCCGGCGCTATCGTCGGAATCCATGGCGGTGAATGTAGCGACCATCGAGACCATCTCCAACCCATAACACTATTTTCGTATGGTGTACAATACATTTCACCATTTTTGCACGGTTTGTTACAGGAACCAATCTTCAACCATACCCTCTATTTTTGTTGTAGGGTCTCTTCTTCAATCACACACTCTATTTTTGTAGAGTTAAAAAATATTCTCTTTATATTTTATTTTATATAATTTTTAAAATTATAAATAAAATTTAATATTTTATTATTTTTATACATTTAAATTATAATAATATTTTTAATTAATATTTTAAATATTATACCAAAAAATTATATTTATTAAAATTATGCACAAAAGGATGCGAAATTCACCGGAAGATGCTCCGTGGAATTTTAGCCAATATTTCAATGATTTGGATGAGAATCCAAACAATATAGATGAGCAATAGATATTGCATGTTTAATTCAATATTATATTTCTAAGTTTATTTAAGTAATTTTGAATAATATTGTACGCATAATTTTATATTGTATATTTAAATTTATCTTTTATTTAATATTATGATATTTTTTATAATTAATGTTATTTTTTATTTATAAATATTATAATATTTTAAATTTAATATATATAATTTATAATTATTTTACCGTAATCAATTAATTATAAATTTTAATAAATATTAAATAAATAAATAATTTACTATAAATATTAATTACAAAATTATAATAAAAAAATAATAAAATTAAAAGTAACAAAAATAAAATAAAATAAAATAAAATAAAATATATAAAATAAAAGTTTAAAACAAAATAAAATAAATAAAATATAAAATATAAACAAAATAAAAAAATTAATACAAAATTTTATTTTGTCGATGATATTTAAAAAATTAAAAATTAAATAAATATAAAAAAATAGATAACTACATAAATAAATAAATAATATTAAAAAAAGATAATTATATAAATAAATAGATAATTATATTAAAATTAAAAAAAAAAAAAAAAAAAGTTACATGGTGGGTTGGAGCGAATTTTTTCTCCCCACCCTAAAAATAGAAGGAAATCTCTTCGAGTAGAGATGGTACGAGAAGGAGGAGGGTTCTTTTGCTTGATTTTGACTTTTGGTCAAAATAGAATTTTAGTTGTAAATAAATAAATAAATAAAATAGGACACGTGTCGTTACGTGTCGTTGATAACTTGAACCGATAAACGCCACGTCAGCTCCGATGACCCACATCTGTCCAGCCTGTTAATTCTGGTGCTTGAGGATTTTTTTTTTTTAAATAATAATAATAATAATTGGAAGACAATTTTCATATAGAGTTAAATTGTATTATTGTGTTTTTTTTATTATTAGATTTTAAATAAACTATTCATCTCAGTTTTTTCTCTCTAAAAAATATAAAATTAAATATCTATTTTCTATTTTTTATATTATACTAAAAATCAATTTTGCATTCAAAACATCACATCAACGTCTATTTATATCACATCATACAACTATTCAAATTCAAAATTTTTACAATTCAAATCCCAACTCAAAATCCAAACTCCCAAACAAACACACCCTAAGGATAATGTAGAAGATTAGAAAACAATTTACCATTTATTATAATTGATTTTACTAAGCAAAATGTATTAATACAATATATAATAAAATATATCAAACTATAATTGTTCCCTTAACTAATAAAAACAATTTTATATTTTACGGGACGGTTACAGTGCTGATTTGAAAGAATTAGAATCGAATCAGTATCTATAAAATATAAAAATATCACAAGTTTTATTAAAAATAACACGTATTGTTTGTTTATAATTACACGTGTGATGTACAAGTGTATGTCATATGCTGAAATCAACTGTTGCATATATTGTTAATTTATGTGTTTTGTTTGTATTATATTAATATAAATGATGTGTTGTCGCTAATATTACCGTGTGTTAAGAATTTTAATCCGTTCGAGGCCTAATTCGACAAGTTCCTCGAAAATAAAAATTAGTTGGCCTACTCCGTAGCCTCGCCTACCGGATCGGCCCAACTATTTAATTCTAACCCAATCCGTTTGTCCAAATTCATTTTACCCTAAACCCCCAGGTTGTTGGTTTTGTTATAATCGTAAATGAGTTTTGAGGCGGTTCGTTTTTCTTAAGAGAGATCTGCGAGATTCAGAACCGATTCGGAGAGTCAGGGCAAGAACCGAAGAGAGAGAAAGGGTGAGACCGAGAGTGAGAAAGGGGGGAGAATCAACGAGTGTTCTGGTGAGATTGATTGCCGATTCCGGTGGATGTCGAAGAGTCTTAGAGTGAAAGCCGGCTTCCACCTTGCGGTCATGATTACCTCGGTCATTCTTCGCACCATGGGGCTGAGCCGAACATCATCCGTCCCTTCGCTGGTGAGATAATATGAGTTGTTTCAGTGAAAGAAGAACCGATGTAAGAAAGCTGATCGGAGAACGGAGGTCGCACTCTGCTCGTCGCCGCCGCTATCCAGCCGCACCTTGCCGCCGTCCGCCGTCCGTCGTTGTCATCGGAGAAATTGGGATCGTCTTCCATCGATTGATCCATCAGTTGGAAACAGAATTGAACCTGAGCGTGAATGTGTCTTTGCTTAATTGTGCTTATTTTGCTATTGTTTAATTTTGACTTTATTTGAATTTTGTTTCCGTTATTAATTTATTTTCGCATTTTATATACGAGATTTGTTCGATAAATCTTAAGATTCAGGGTATAAATTCACAACACCGTATGCTATTCGCTAACTATTTACTTGTTGTTCAATACAGTGCTGAATTAGCCGCCGCAATATTTTATATGTTCATATGGTAAGTATATACTCGCTTCGTCAAATTTTAAAATATTATTTTTACCATTTTTGTCCGTCTCATTTTAAAGTATCTCTTTTTTATTTTAGAAAAATTAATCATACACTAATACTTAAATATTCTTCATTTTTATTTAAATTAAAAATATATCATCACACACATACAATTATTTTATACATAAAATCAAAGGCTAAGAATGTCAAAATTTCTTACACACTTCCACTAATCAATAAAATATTATTATTTCTTAATTTATTACAAAATAATTTGTAATTATTATTATTTTTGTTTAAATAGAAAATATATATTCCAATTTTAAGTATGTATGAATTCGCTACATATCACAAATATATCACACTTATACTTATTTACATCAATATGTTTATATTAACTTTACATATTATGAAAGTAAAACATTTTTTGTATACAAATTATTATAAACTATCATTAAAATATAATATTTATTAAACTCCCTGAAAAAATGAATGTATATTTTCTTTAATGGATACTTCTTCCATCCGAGTCAAAAGTAACGACAAAAAGTATAAATATGTTAGTATTTAGTTGATAGATATTTTTACTTTAAAATAATTTAAACGAATACCTTTTATTTTTGGACAAGTGGAAGTAGCAAAAAGAGTAGGATGGGGGAGCATAATATAAGTAAAAAAACTATTTCCTCGGTTCAGTTAAAATAGTCTATTTGGGTCTGGCACAAAATTTTAAAAATATTTCCTCCGCTTCACTTATCGTATTCATCTTTTTATTTTTATCTGTCTCATTTATTTTTTTTAAAAAAATTATACATTTTATTCTCATATTAAAATTTTAATATTTATATATATTTTTTAAATTTTTAATTGATTATCTTAATCTTAATATAAAATTATCTTTTATTATAAGAGATAATTACTTTTAATAATATATTTTTAATTATTTAGTAATTATATCCGTAATAAATTTTTGTATCTATAGTAAATGGAACAAGACGGAAGGACTAATATTTTATTAACATAAATAAAAAAAAAAAAAATTAGTCGGGAGTAGTTTTGGAAGTTTAGTAGTATTAATTAATGATGATCGAGGACACTTACAGTAGATAAGTATTGAATAAAGAATAATAATTAATATTAAAAATTATATTTTTTCAAAATTGGTAAACTTAAGGGACCTCAAAGAAAAATAGAAGAAATTTATACTCTCTCCGTCCCACATAATTTTTCCACTATTTTAATTTTCATCCATTTCACATAATTTGTATTTTTTTAAAAAAAATATAATTATATACTTTAATTATATTTTAAAATTCATAATATATAATTTTTTTAAAAATATTAAATTAAACTATTTAATCATCTTAATTTTAATATATAAATATTTTTATTAAACCATAATTACTTTTATTAATATATTTTTTTAATTATCTACTAATTATACAATAACTAAAACTCAATGCCTAAACTAAATGACACAAATTAGCTGGGACAACGGAAATATTATTTCTATAAATTAAATTAATAAAAAAAATAAAAAGTTTTTAATACACATTTATTTTATTTTTTTTGTTAAGAAAAAATTTAAGTATATCAATTAATTGAATCTATAGGACTTGAAATTGATCAGTTGCATATTATTAGGTCCGATACCAGATCAAACCTATACTATATCCAGATCAGATCATACGCAAATCGAGCCCAAACTATATTCCAAAATTATAGTCTGGGTTGTATTTGACACGATTTAAGGGACATTGATCTTATATTGGTGGTTGATAAAAAGTACGGATAAAATTATTTTTGCCCTTGTGAATGTATTAGTGTAAATAGTAGTGACAATTGTGTAATAATAATGAAAAAATAAATATAATTTTATAGTGATATGATTATTTATAAAAATAAGACAAAAATGATAAATATGAATATTGTATCAAAACGGAGGAAGTATATGATAAGACCCAATGGACCTAGACCCATAATATTGAATACATTTACAATTCTTAAACATTTAACATAAAATTAGACTTGGATCCGGATCAACATATATTATTTATATTTTTTATTTAAAAATATTATAGTTAAATTATACTAAAACATAAATAAATCAAAATAAAAATATTTAAATAGAGTTACAGTTAGTTTTTATTTATTTATTTATTTTTTTCATATAAAGGAGTGATATGTTAACGAGTGATATATTATTAATACATTAAATTTAGATCCGACAAGATTTGATTATGGTAGAAAATATTCAATTTATATCTGACTCAATGTCAAAATAATTGAATTCAACTCCAAAAAATAGGTAGAATTTCAAATCTATCCAACTCATGGTCATTCTTATACAAAATTATAATTAATTTACGAGAATTAAGAGCGTGTTTCTTTAGGGAGTTTGGGTTTATTTTTATTTGAATTTTTAGATGAATTTAAAATTTGATGTTTCTTTTGTATTTAGGTTCGGCTGAGATTTGAGGAGTTTTGATATAATTGATTTATTAGCAATAAATATTCCCTCCGTCTCGAAACTAAGTATCCATTTGCTTTTTACACGTAATTTTAGAAACATTACTATTATATTGAGATATAGTAGGAATAAAGTAGAAATGACTAAAATAACCTTATTAGTACGTGTGATATAAAGGTAATGACATTTGTGTAATATATTGTAAGTTGTAAGGGTACTTGTAATGTTAGGTAGAAAGTACAGGTAATAAAAAAGGAAATGGATACTTTGTTATGGGACGGACTAAAATAAAAAAATGGATACTTTGTTATGGGACTGAGGGAGTATAATAATATAAATATATATTAATTTGTATAATTTAATTATAAAGTATATTTTATTTACATATATATTTTTTTAAATTTTTATTTATTTATATTATAAAATATTTTATTTTTTACCAAATAGCATATATTTTATTAAATTATATATATATATTATAAAAATTTTAATTTATTTAAAAAAAAAAAAAACAGCTCCTGTCCCCCAAGCCATCCAGCCTAAATTTGGGCCGGATAATTTTATTATATCTAGGGTGTGTTTCTCGGGTCCATTAATAATTTTAAACTCCTTCTGTCTCAAAACACTATGCAATATTTTTAAATTAGAAAATAATTAATTATATTTAATCTATATCCGCACAATTTATCCCATCACATCATTCTAATAAATATATATATATATACTTCTCTCTCCATCACATCACCTAATTACTGTTTTTCATTTAAAATATCGTGCCCAACTTAAATATAGCAACGGAGGATCACCTAATTACTAATTATCCTACTTAATACTTAAATGTAGCACCTTATTTTTGGGAATTATAATAGTATTTTATTGATCCGGCCCAAACTCGGCCAGAAACACACCCTACATATAATAAAATAGAAAGAATAATGATTTAATATTATAATAGTATTTTATTTAATCGACTTCTAAAATCCAAACCAATTGACCATAAATAGTTAAATCTAAACTGAAGTTAAAAAATACAGAATATATATATATATATAGTAGTATTTTGTAATAAGAGTTCATTTTCTTCAGGCTAAAGTCTCTTGCCGTCCGAACAGAATGCTGTAACCGACGGCGTTATATAGGTCGTCGGAATATACCGCTGGAATCATCTTCCTGAAACTTCGAATTAATCCGGCGAATCGATTAGGTATGCTTCCATATGCTGATTTTTTCTTCTGTTCTTAAAATTATTGTATGTGTGATTGTTCCGAATCGGTGCTGTATTGATTCAGGACTTTGGACGACAGTAATTATTGTTTTTGCTTTCCTACAGTTATGGGGGCAAGGAATACTTTGATCGTTGGGATTGTATTATTATGTTCTCTTGCTCTTGCATCTGGTAGAGGTATGAATTTGTAGAAGTTTCTGGCTTTGATAATTTCTGAAGCTATTTCAATGGCGGTTAGGGTTCTTATTCCATGTTCAATTGATTTTATGAGCGAACATTTTATTTAGTCATCTATTACATTTATGGAGGCTTGTGTATTGCTGTATCAATTTTATGATTCAAAACCCCTCTTTGCTAATTCTTTAATGAAGCTCCATTGATTTTCAGTTTGATTCTTTCAAGGCTTTTCATCTTTAGTAATATGTTATAATATACTTATATTACTGGATTAGGATTACATGTTATATATGTTATAGTTTGATTCTAAAATTTACAGCACCGTTTTCCCTGCAGAATTAGAGCAGAACTTGAGTTACAAGAGTCAACAGCCGGAGGCCGGATATAATCCCAAGCTCGCAAGAATTTTGGTGCAATATGCATCAGCTGTGAGTTTTGGTTAAATTGTTTAATAGGATGAAGCTTCTTGTGTCAATATTCTGGAATATCGAACAAGTTCTTGCAATGAGAGAGGCATCCACTTGTATGTGGATGGGGACTTAGTAACTGGCTCGTTTTAGATTTACATTATTTATAAGTTAATTTTGATGTTTCACATATATGGTAGCACTGTTCCTGATAAACTCATTGACATAGTTGAGTGATTGCTGTTGTTCAATGCTTGAAATTTTTAGGTATATATGTCAGATTTGTCAGAGCTATTCACCTGGACCTGCTCGAGATGTGATGGTTTAACTGAGGTCAGGTGATACTGTGTCATGGCGCCAACATTGATGATGCTATATGAACTATACCAGTTCTTTCCTAATAGCAGGCTTTGATTTTGCTATGTGTTCTTGGATCCAGGGTTTTGAAGTAGTTGAGCTGATTGTTGACGTAAAACGCTGCCTACAGGTTTTTGAGATGTTATTCCAGGATTTTTTTTGTGGATTCTATTTCGATTATCAATTTTCTTGTCACAGGCCCTAATTTGGGATTATTGTTTGCCTGAGACAGGCATTTGTTGGTATTGCAGCCGACCTTAATGCCACTGTGATTGCCTTTCGGGGAACTCAAGAAAAAAGGTTCAATCCATCTTCGACATCTTCATAATTCACTACATTACCATTCATTATTTCACAAATAAAGATACACTACTATCTGATGTTCAATTAGTAATTTTTATTTTAAAAGAGATGAAGAACTACTATGATTATGTTTTGTGCTGTTGTCTCTGTCGGAATTTATTGTCTTCGTGTGTTTCTTATTGCAGTATACAAAATTGGGTGGAAGACTTGTACTGGAAGCAGCTTGATATTGATTACCCTGAAGTTGATGGCGCAATGGTGCGTGCACAAGCTCATATTATTTTCCACCCCAGAAAATATTGATATCGACATTCATGTGATCTCTCTTTTCTTCAGGTGCATCATGGCTTCTATTCAGCTTACCATAACACGTCATTACGACCTGTAATTGTCAGTGCTGTTCAGAAAATAAAGAAGTTGTATGGGAATGGTAAAATTATGGTAACTGGGCACTCAATGGGCGGAGCAATGGCAGCTTTTTGTGGCCTTGATCTTCGGGTAATTGTCTAAAATGAAATTTGAGTCATTTGGCTTAACACGTATATGTGTGTGTATATGTATTTGGTTCTGTCTCTCTTTACTAGAAGAGCTCTTTCCTTTTCGAGTCAATCTAAAATCTTCCAATGTTTCTGACAATTGCCTGTTCAATCGATGTTAATGAATAAGGAACTCAAGCATATTGTTTTAGGTGTAAACAATTTTGGGTGTTTGGGTTTTGATTTTGGTATCTGATTTATATGTTTGGCATTTTTTGCGTGTTCATGTCCATCGAAACTCTGGATGTGAACCAATCATTTACTAATATTTATTGATCTGTATTTAAGTTTTTCACTGGAATCCTTACCCGATTCTCAGATCAACCTCAAGGAGCAGGACGTTCAGGTTATGACATTTGGGCAACCGAGAATCGGCAATGCTGCTTTCGCTACTTACTACAGCCAGATGGTCCCAAATACCATTCGTGTCACAAATGGACATGATATTGTGCCTCATTTGCCGCCTTATTACCACTATTTTCCCCAAAAGACATACCGCCATTTCCCAAGGGAGGTAATGATTTTATTTTTTACATGCATCTGTCTATTTAATTTTAATTCAAGCACCATGCTCGTTGTCCTTAACCAGACCTAATCGATTATTCAATCATTCCATTTTAGTCTTCGACACAGGACTTACTCTGTATATCCCATGATCTCTTTGATGTAATTATGTCTAAACTATGCTGATAGTATTAGTCACTTTTTTTTTTCGACGAATCTGTTTATTTACTTTTACATATAAGATCCTCATCTTGTAGGTCTGGCTTTACAATGTTGGATTTGGTAGTTTGATATACACAGTTGAGAAGGTTTGTGATGGTTCGGGCGAAGACCCGACTTGTAGCAGGTAAAAATTTTTGGCGATCTTTTTTGGGTCTAAACTATGGCGAAAATTTAAATTTAACAATAAAAGCGTTGCAGATCAGTGAGAGGGAACAGCATCGTCGATCACTTGAAATACTACGATGTTAAAATGGGATGCGATGCGTCGAGCGAATGCAAGATCATCATGGATGAACATCTGGTTGGTTACAGCCGAATAGATTCCAACGGCAATCTTGTCTTGTCCCGCGATCCGTTGTCGTCGACGACTAACTATTTGAAACTGAATTCGGATCAGAACCATGCCGATCTTCACCAAAATTGAGCAGAAGACTGAGCAAGTAAGGTTTCCTGTTCCATTGTTCATTCAAATATTTTCTTGATTTATTTATGTATATATGTGTGCTGTGGATATTAATCATCTTATTCATATTCATCTAATTTGATATTACAATGTTATGAATGACTGCTTATCTTAATTCTGTGGAAGTTGTAATCCTAAATTATAACACCAAATAGTTTGTGCTTAATGGTAAAAATCATTAGGACCTAAATGCAATAAGGAAAAGATGGTTATAAATTACATTTGATATTTATATTTAATAATTATTTTGATAACATAATTTGAAACACAAAATAAAAGTATACAAGTTGAAACTAATCATGTTGCCTTTTGTATAAACTATTAATATATACTTTTATATTGAAATTAAATTATACGATCTAATTTACCTTTCATGTGTTAGTTTTTAATATTAATTAATATTTAAAATTTAATATAAATTATAAAAAATTATAAAGATATTTTAATTAAAATCTTATAATAATAATAATAATGATAATAATAATAATAATAATAGAAGGACGTTTCAATATGTAAATGATAATTGTCATTTAAACTAATTTGTTCTCTTAGGTAATTATATATCGTTTTCTTTAACAAATTAAACGAAGAAAAAGGAAAAAGAAAAGGAACCTTTTCTTAAATATAAACGATGTTGTCTGTTTGTTTGTCGTGTAGCTTTTTTGCATTAATTATTAAAAAGTAGTATAGTATTCAATTTCAAATCAAGTCAGGGAGAATCTTTTTAAAAAATTATTTCACAAAATAAATGTTTAATTAATTCTGAAATTCTTCAATTAAACTTCCAAAAAGTATTTTTTTAATACTCCCTTTCTGCCAAGAGTACTAAGAATATTTTTGCACGTAAATATAAATTAAAATAAAAAAATTTAAGACAAATGCCTAATTATATATATATACAGATATAATCGAGATCAGAGTTTGTCTCCTCCAATACCCCAAACCATTCTTCTTCACATATATCCATCCATCCATGGAGTCGTCGTCGTCTTCTTCACAGAAATCATCTTCTCTGCGAATCCTAATGTTCCCATGGCTGGCTCACGGACACATATTTCCCTACCTCGAACTCTCCAAACGCCTCCTCAATTACAAAATAAGAAATTCATCATCATTCGACATCCACTTATGCTCCACGCCCATTAATTTCACCTCAATCAACCATTTCCTGCAAGCCCACAATCTCCAGAACTCCATTAACCTCATCGAGCTTCACCTGCAGCAGCAGCAACAACAATCTGCAGACAATAGTATTGATCAACTAATTCCTCCCCATTACCACACCACCAAGAATCTCCCACCCAATCTCATTCTACCCTTAATCAAAGCCTTCCAGACTGCCAAAACCAGCTTTTCGCACATCCTCGACACTCTAAACCCTAATCTGGTAATCTTTAATTTCTATTACTATTTGTGTTTTCTTATGGTTGAGTTTGGCAAATTAAATTGGTTTGAGTTTCGTATTAACATAATACTACTCCCTCTTCCTCCGTCACATTAAAATATTTAACTATCTATCTAAAATAATAAATATTTTTTTAATTTACACTGTATTTCGAAAAAGTGTTATTATTTTTATATTATTACACAATGCTAATAATAGGATATTTTTGTCATTTTCTCTAATGTACTTAACAGGTAATATTCGATGTTTTCCAGCCATGGGCGGCCACGACTGCTTCCTCAAAAGGCATCCCAGCCGTCCATTTCTCCGTCGTCGGAGCAGCCACAAGATCCTATCTTCACCACCGCTACTCCCGCCACGACGACAATTTCCCATTCCCAGAGCTCTGTCTGGACAATTTCGAGAGGCAAACCCTCGATCACGCCGTCGAATTCCTTCGCAAAAATGTCTTCGGACACGATCAAGATGTCTACTTTCTCAACTACAAGCTGTCCACTGAATTCGCTTTGCTGAAGACCACTGAAGCTTTCGAAGGTAAATATCTAACCTACGCTTCTTCTGCCCTCGACAAGAAGTTACTACCCGTTGGGCCCCTCGTCACACCCCCCAAATATGACGTCATCGAGAACAGCAAGAATTCAGACATAATCCGATGGCTGAGCAAGAAAGAAGAACATTCGACAGTTTACATTTCATTCGGGAGCGAACACAGATTGTCGAAGCAAGAAATCGAGGAAATAGCAAAAGGGCTTTTGGTTTGCGAGGCTAATTTCATATGGGTTTTAAGATTACTGCCGCCATTGATGGAAGATGATGAGAAACAGGAAACCCTAATTGAAGAATTGTCACTTCCAGAAGGGTTTCTTGATAGGGTTTCGGACAGAGGGTTAGTGGTGACAGATTGGGCCCCACAGGCAGAAGTTTTAGGGCATTCGAGCATCGGGGCGTTCTTGAGTCACTGTGGGTGGAGTTCTGTGATGGAAAGTTTGTATTTTGGAGTTCCGATTGTGGGGATGCCAATGGCGATTAATATGTTTGTTGATGCAAGAATGATGGTGGATAATGGGGTTTGTCTGAGGGTTAATTATGTGTCTGGTTCGAGGAAGGAAGAAGAAGATGATGATGATGATGATGATGATGATGTTAATGGTATTATTTGGTATAGAGGGGAAGATATTGGGGAGGCCATTGGAGAAGCGATTGTGGGGAAGTTAGGGGAGAAGATGAGGAAGAGAGTTGCAGAGTTGAGGTTGAAGATGCAGATGGAGGAGGAAGAAGCCATTGCTGTGGTGGCCAATCACCTATGCCAGATCTGCACCAGGAATTAAATCATTAATTAAAACAAAATTATTATTATTATTATTATTATTATTTTTTTTTTTCCCACGAGTTTGGAAAAAAATTGGTTTGAGGTTGGTATGAAAAAATGTTTGATGGCATATTTTGTGATCGGAAAAAATATATTTTTTTCGAAAAACGCAAAGTAGAAATAATAAAATTTGGAGAAACTTGGCTAAAGAAACATACCATAGAGTTATATCTCGCACCATATTTCTTTTGTTTCGGCTATGGTGTCTATTTTATCGTAAGACGTATGAATTTAAAAAAGATATATTCTCTCCGTCAGCAAAAATTAGAACGTTTAGATCCGACACGAGGATTAAAAAAATAAATATTTTATTAAAAAAATGATAAAAATAAAAAAAAAAAATAGTTTGAGGTATTTTTGGAAAAAGTAAGTTAGAAATTTAAAAAGTGAAGACATTTGTTGTAAATAAGTGTTGGATGGAGGATAATAGTTAAACGTTGATTTGTTGACTTTGCCAAATTAGTAATGTGGTAAATTTAGTAGACAGACTAAAAAAGAAAATGAGAGTAAATTTGACAAAGAATAGTAATTAATAAGAATATATTAGTAAAAATAATTATACGTATAATATATATAAATATAAATTAAAATTAAAATAAATAATTAATTTAAAAAATTTAAATTGAATTTAAAATGAATAATTCTTTTCAAATATAATGACAAAATAAGTGGATACAGGAAATAGAAAAATGAATATGGTAAGTGAGATGAAAGACTATTATTTATAGATTGCAAGGTTCAATCGCATTTTAGAAATTAATGTACAAAATTTTCTAAAATTGCAAGACTCACATGTATTTTTAAAAAAATTGTATAGAATTACACAAATTTTATATAAGTAAAATATTTTAAATAAATTTTTTGAATAAAATAAATAAATAAATAATGGATTAATTTTTCGTTTTATAATTTTTGGGAGACAAATTGTTATCTTATTTTTATAAAAATAAAAAAAATGATTTAATCAGTTATTTATTTATTTATTTTATTTAAAAACTTATTTAAAATATTTTACACTTTTTATTTACATATAAAACTTGTACAATTTAGGTATTTATTTAAAACCAAATATCAATTTTGAAAAAAAAAAAAAGTTTCATACAAACTTTATATTAACATAAGGAGTTTCACGTAATGAATAAAACACAGATGTTTTATGCAATTTTTTTTTTTAAAAAAAAGACAATAAGTTGTTTTTTTTTTTTATTTATTATTATTATTATTTTTTTTTTAACTAAGAATAAAGTAAATAGATTGTCTATTGGGCCCATTAATACAACTATACATTGAAATGGGCTCTATTTTAAAGTTTGGGTTTTGATTGGCGCTCCTTATAGTCTTGCCTAGGGTGGGCCTGGTGGCTTGGCTATAAATGGGATTTTAAATATATATTCTTTATGCTATTTAGAATATAAATATTTATTTTTATATTAATATTAATAAATATTATTTTACTCTTATGATGTATAAAACTCTAAATGTAAGAATATTTTTAATATATAATGAATCTATACATATTTATAAAAAAAAATGAAATAAATATTTTAAGTTTGAATAATAAAAAATGACAATATATATTTTAAGCCGATGGAAGGACTATTATATAAATTAATAATTATTGTAAATTTGGCCTTTGGTTGATCTTGTCGGGTACTTTTAGATGTGAGCATTCAGATTTTCGGTTCGGATTTTATCAAATCTGAACCGATTTGAAAATTCGAATCGAACCGAAATAATCAAAATCTGAAAATTCAAAATTCGAACTAAAAAATTCGAATCAAACCGAAAAATTCGAAATTCTAAATATTTTTAATTTGTAAATTTCTTCTATATTTTATTATTATTTTATAATATTAAATATATATAATATATAAAAGTAAATATATTAAAATATAATTAATAATTTTGAGTTTTTTTATATTAAAATATAATATTTTCTAATAAAATATTAAATATATATAATAAAAAATATATTAAAATATTATATTTCGGATTTCGGATTGGTTCGAATTTTAAGTATACCGATCCGATCCGATTCGAAAATCCGAAATTTGTCAAAAATTCAATCCGAACCAATTCGAAAATCCGAACCAAATTTTAAATTTCGGTTTGGTTTGGATCAAATTTTCGGATTTTGGATATTTTGTTCACCCCTAGTATTTTTGGCATTTTATTGGCTCATCCAAATTGTGATGTTTTTAAACAAAAATATAAAATTGCATGGTAATAATGCATTTTTATTGAAACTGCAAGAATTTTTTGATTGGATTAATTTAAAATTATTATTATTCTGTGACATCATAAGTGTGAGTCAAGTCTATAACATGTACTATTCAGCAATTGCACTAAATGTAATGGGTTAATGTTGCAATTTTGATTATAAACTATAATATATATATATATAATTAAATTAAATTCAAAGTGTCATTAAATTAGCACAAATAAGTGGTTTAATTTTTTAAAGAAATTAAAATGGGGGCCCTGATCCAATGAAGACTTTTGTCTCAAGAGCAAATTAAAGTTAAGTGCATAATAAGTCTATATTAGACAATCTAAACCATATGAAACAACCCTAACAATTATTTTGGTTTGTAATCATTAATTCAATAATAGCCCTTATTATTTTGGTTGTTTGAGAATTCTAAATATTTTAATGTAAGATAAATATCACATTGAAGGCGACGGTTAATCTGCTAATTTGATCAGCATGAGTCGAGTTTTGAACTCATAATTTTACACTCACAAAAACGAAATATGTGTTATATATTAATATATATATATATATTAATTATTGAATTATACTGAATTTGACACAATCAACACGAGAGCCAAAGCGCGCATAATTAATTATGTAAAGTTTGTGAAAATATTTAGGAAATATGGGATCAAATTGCCCACACATACATACTTCCTATGAATTTGTTTCTATAACTTCATAGATGTCTTTTTCTTTTTCTCTATCTATATACATGTACTATATTATCCAAGAAATATCTTTATATTTCAAGAAAATAAGTGTGTTTGTTTAAGGGTTTGGATTTTGAGTTGAGATTTGAATAGTAAAAATTTTGAATTTGAATAATTGTATGATATGATATAAATATGTGTTGATGTGATATTTTACATGTAAAATTAATTTTTAGTGTAATATAAAAAATAAAAAATAGATGTTGATTCGATGTTTTCGGAAAAAAAAATGAGATGAACAGTGTATTTAAAAGCATTGAATTTGAAATCTATAGAATCACACATGGATTTCAAATGCACTCATCTTGATATTTCAAATTGAATACTATTCAATGCTATGTTATTACAAATACTTAAATAAATGATATACCAAGTAGACAATACATAAATAACAATATATGGTAATATAATATACAATTATATATATATATATATCTTACAATATATGATAATACAACATACACCATAATATACTATCAATTTTCTAGACAATAAATATAATTATACAGTACAGTACAATATATAAGCTATTTCTATAACACATCATTATATTATTTGTCTTGTATTTGAACGTATATTGCTTGAAATTAATGTATTTACTCGATCAAATTAGCATAGTGGCATTTAATAAAATAAAAAATGGTTTTAAATCATGAATATTTCAAATACGAGGTATCCTAGTACATTTATTTAACATCGGCAATTAAATTCAATTTGTTTGTCAAATCAATTTATTTTTGACACAATTTATATATATTCTATACGTTACATAATTATGCATAATCTTTTAATTAATACTAAAAAATTAATAAACGATTATAATTAATTAATTAATTATCTCCCAACCTCACCCTACGTAATAATTCCTACACTCATTATTATTATTATTATTATTATTGGATTGAATTAAATTGAATGTGTATGTAACTCCACCTATATATATACACATTTTTATTACACTAGTCAAACAAATTAATCATTGACCAGATTAATTAATTAATTAATTAATTAATTAATTTAATTTCCATTAACAGTTATATATACATATGTGTGTGAGAAATTAAATACGTATGTATGTTGTGATCGTACATCATCGTATCATCAGGAAATTACTTAATTAATTAATTAAAATGATCACAGCATGTGATTTTGTTTTTAGGGTTCTGGCGGTGCTGCTCTGCGTGGCGGCGGCGGTGGTGATCGGCGTCGACAGGGAGACGACGGAGGTCGACATCGCCGTCGTCCCCGGCTTCCCCGGTTTCAGTTTTCCGTTCTCTGCAAAGTGGCATTATTTGTCTGCTCTTTTGTAAGTATACATGTCATTTTAATTTTATTTCAATAATAATTTAAATATAAATTGCTTTGTTTAGATAGAGGTTTTTGAAAATTTTTGAAATTTTAAAAATTTTAAGAATAAAAATAAAAAATTACTATTTGATTTGATGATATATGAGAGTAAAAATGTATTTAATGTGATACTACCTCCGTTCCAAAAGTATAATCTTATTCTATTGGGTACGAGATTTAAGAAATATTGATATTATATTCGTAGCGGATAAAAAGTAAGAATAAATAATTTTTTTGCCCTTGTGATTATATTAGTGTAAAAAGTAGTAGGAATTGTGTAATAATAATGAAAAAGTAGGGATAAT
Source organism: Andrographis paniculata (assembly GCF_009805555.1). Taxonomy (NCBI): domain Eukaryota; kingdom Viridiplantae; phylum Streptophyta; class Magnoliopsida; order Lamiales; family Acanthaceae; genus Andrographis; species Andrographis paniculata. The sequence continues at coordinate 508,917 of NW_026137613.1, forward strand.
TTTACAGTGATATGATTATTTATGGAAATGAGTCTATTGTTTTGAGATAGAAAAAAAATGGTAAACTAGACTATTGTATTTGGACGAATTGAGTATTTTTAAAAATAAATAGTGCTAAATGAGTGAAAGTGTGTTACGTAAATAAAGCCAATATATATATATATTTATGTAAATTGGTAAAAGTTGAATAATATGTATGTATATATTTAGAGAAATACACTTGCCAAAGAAATTTTTTTTTTCTTGATTTTTGTTTTTAATTTATTTCTTAACATATGTATATATTAATGTGTTTGTTCGAGGGTTTTGATTTTAAGCTGAAATAATTGTATAATGTGATGTTTTGAATATAAAATTGATTTTTTAGTATAATATAAAAAGTAAAAAAAAATAAAAATTAAGTATTTGATTTGATATTTTTGAGATAAAATTTTGTTATGAATAGTAACAATTTGAAAAATTTGCCAAATGAATACATTTTGATTTTTTTAGTTCATTACTTATTTTCCATTCATATATATATAATATTATATCAAATACTTTAGAGTACTTTCTTAATTTTTTATTCCTTACAATAAGAACATGTAAAATTATAAATACTAAACAAATATATTTGTTGGGTTTACTTGGATGTGTGCTTTTAATTTTTTTTAATTTTTTTTTATATACTATTTAACCATGTGATTTTTCACAAAAGTATAATACTTCTTATTTTATAAAATATCATATTCAAATTAATACTAAATAAACAAACAAACTCCACAAAACACACCCTTTAGATTTGCTTTATTTTATTTTTAATGTGAAAATATTTGTAAAAATAAATATGAATATAATATTTGGTTTGTGTATGCATTTACATTTTTATATCGTGCTTACATTTTTTGTTAAACAATAATAGTGACGATACTTGGTAAATTAAATAAAAATAATAATTACAAAAGAAAATACAATTTTTTTGACATTTTTAAATATAATAATGAAGTAAAACAAAAAAAAATAAAAAATTGACTGATGAAAAAAGTACGTCTCTATAAATATAATGAAGATTGAATATAATAATAATAATAATATAATTATATTATTATTATTATGATTTAAAAGTCTCTTCAATTATAGCAAAAGACTAAAAAGTGATCATATCTAAATATCAAAATACTCACAATTTTTACAAAAATATTTATTACTAAATACTCCCTCCGTCCCACATTGGAAGTATGTATTACTGTAAATACGAAAATTTAGGATAAGTATAATTATTAGATAATTAATAATGTATTAGTAAAAACAATTATCCTATAATATAAATAATTATAAATTAAAATTAAGATAACTAATTAGTTTAATTAAAATTAAAAAATATTAAACTAATAAATTTAAAATGAAATTAAGATCAGTAATTATTTTCCAAAAAATGAAAGTGACATAAGATGTGAGACGGACAGAAACGAGACGGAGGAAGTATCAAAATACTCACAATCTTTACAAAAATATTCATTATTTTTTATATTATAAAAATAAAAATATCAAAATCTCCGTCCATCGCCAATTTATCTATTTGCATTTAGCATTATTGTTTTTAACATTACAAATATTCTTATATTTGTATAAGTTTTTTTTACAAATGTCAGTGCATTAGTATTATAAGACACCAATATAAGTATTTTTGTCATTTTTTTTTAATTTATACTATATTTTGATATAATAATTAATATTCAAATATTAACATGTAAAAAATAAATAAATAGATTGACGGTGAACGGAGGTAGTATTATTTTTTAATTCATGGTGAATATTTGTCAGCTATTTTTTGGTGGCAAACGCCTTAGCATCTGGGTACGCCATCATCTCGGCCATTACCGTGTTAGAATATTTGAGGATTGAATAATAAAAAATAAATTCGAAACAAAAATAGCTTCATATGTACTTTTTTTTACCATTTTCATACGTCTTATTAAAAAAACTCTCTTTTTAGTTATAGTCAAAGTAATCATATCTAAATACCAAAATACTCATAATTTTTACAAAAATATCCATTTCCTTTATATTTTAAAGACAAAAACATCAAATTTATCTTCCATATTTTCATTAATCAATAAAATACTTCTTAATTTACTGAATGTCGAATATTTTCCAGCTATTTTTTGGTGGCGAACGCGTTAGCATCCGGGTACGCCATCATCTCGGCCATCGTCGTGTTAATCAATAGAGGTCGTAACAAGGGAGTTGTGGCAGCCGTCGTGGTTTTCGACGTAGCCGTCGTGGCGATCCTCTTCTCCAGCCTCGGCGCAACCGTGGCCGTTGGATTGATCGCCTATCAAGGGGTCGAGCGCCTCGGCTGGGAGGAGGTCTGCACCGTCTACAACCGTTTCTGCCACCAAGGGGGCGCTGCCGTCGGCCTATCTAGCGCCGCCTGCGTTGCTTTTGTCATCGTCGCGCTCGTCGGAGTTTTTACCCTTCAAAGAACGGCCGGCGCCGGCGCCGGCGCCGGATAATTGAATTCTAAAGATGTACGGCTAGATTTCGTCTCTCCATTTTTATTTATTGTTTGTGTTGTATTCATGTATTGAGGACAATAATAATCATGTTGTAGTGATTGATGACTCCAAAATTTAGCATATTCTTAGCTTGACAAAAATGTGTATTACTCGAATTTCTGCATAAAAACCATCAAAATAATTCGTAATCGGCATACAATATTGATTTATATCACTAGGCATGATCCAGAATTCGTTGTTGAGATTATTAACGATTTTCGCCTTCTTAAGCGGTAATCTGAAACCAGAAAAGCTAAGTCAGACGCCGCAAGCGACAGCCACCTTCGCTCGCAAGCGCCCAGAGCACACCTTGGAAATACTAAGGCATGAGAGGCAAGCGGCCACCGTCACAGCCCGCAAGCGATAACCTCTCCCGCTTGCAAGCGACAGTCCAGATACCCACCGCTGCAGACTATCACCAGATTTCAACTAAGTACTTCAGCTGCAGCGGGACAGCCATTCAAATTCTAGCCAGCACAAGCGAGTCAAGCTGCGCTGATGCCCTCCAGCTCCCCAACAAGCGAGGAAAATCTATGCCCTTAACCTTCAACGCAAGCGAAGCGAGCACCCTGGGAGTTATGGCCAGCAACTGCTTCAACAGAATAACTACCAGCAATTGCCTAACTGCCCAGCGGTTAGAACTGCCTAACAGCTACTTGCAACCGTCTCTTTACACCTGCTATAAATAGGGTCAGATATCTTTATGTAAAGAATCGAATTTTTGGATTTCTACATACTTAGCATTCGTCGTCTTCCTGTTTCAGAGAGCTCCAACCCTGTAAGGGAGTTCTCCACATGAATGGCCAAGGGAGTAGGGGTCTTCCCTCTCCCTTGGCCACGTCTTTACTGCTTTCTTAGATTAGATTACTGCTTTCATTTACAGCTTTGTAGTTCTAATCTTTCACGCTTTCATAGTATATAAAGAAATATCATTTACTTCTTCAAACAAAATTCTTTCACACTTTTCCATATTTATATAAATCAAGTTTAGAGATTTTCATTTCACTGGTATAGAACGAGAGAAGAATTTATTATCTAAGCCTTGTTATGCGCCAAAAGCGGTCTCAAGGTAGTTCAATGCAGTTAAGTACGTGGGAGCCTTGTCGACCTGCTTAACTGCTGTGCTAAATTCGATTTTGATTAAATAGTAGTAACATCAGGGGGTAAAGCCACTAATGAGGCAGAAATTGGGAAAATTAACAGGACATAGACAGTGTCTATTAGGTCGCAGAAATTCCTAGTGACAGTAGGGTTTCTTTCTTATAATGTCTTAATTCTGGGTGTCATTGAAGTCTTGTTGTAAATCCCCCAGGCCAAAAATACCAGTGTGATAAATTCTTTAAAATTTAGTTTATATAATTACAACACATTTCTCCCATCATTTCCATAATATACATATACTCTTCCGATAACACACTTACATCATTCGCTCACTACATCCAGGGAATCCTATCAATTTAGTAACGCACAGATCAGATACAACACCTCTCCTTCACTCTAATTCGCTCATATACATATATATATATATATAATGTGCCGCTCACTCATGCCCCGATCCTCTGGTAACCGCGATTCATCCATGCCCCGATCATCTGGTCCTCACTTCCGCTCATGTCCCGATCATCTGGTTACCAGAGGCACTCCATCTCTCGCTTTCGCTTCGCTCGTTTCCGCTCACCTCATCTTTACTGCTTTATTTACCGCTTTCAGTAGTTAAATTTCGGATCCGCTGCAAGCGGATTCTTTCTTGTATCTTTCGTCGTTTTCTCCAAGATTTTCACCGTTGAAATTCATGACTTAAAATCCTTGTGTTCGACCTGGAAACTCACCAGTAAAAAGAGTATAAATAATTATGATAACTACTCAAGGTCTACAACTACACAAAATTGCTATATCTGATCGTTTCCCTATAAAATTCTACTCATCGATTTTCAAATGAAATTCCCCGTGGATTTGTATGCAATTTGCAATAACACAAATTTTTAGCTATCGGTGATATATATATATATTAGTGTGGTTTTATTTTTATTTTTTTCAAATGAATTTTTATAGGTGTTGATGTAGTTTTTCAACAAACAAAAAGTAAAATTCGAAAATAGAAATTTATCTTCGAACTTGATTAATTAGTGCATGAGATTAGGAATCTCTAAACACTATACAGATACATAAATAAAAACTAGAAAATAAAAGACTGGAATTTAAAGTGGTGATCCCCGAATCTCTTGACTTTGATGTCGTTTGAAAATGATTGAAGATGATTGTCAGTTGTTGATCCAAATCCTTAAATATTCTTTGAAAAGACGTTTTGGAACCATCGCCAGCAACCGCCGTCAACCGCCCAAGACGAAACGTTTTGAAACGTCATCTGGTCGGTTACATCAACCGCCTCGCCAACCGCATAACCCGTCCGACCAAATCAGAGACTAACTGGTTGCTAGACCAAACGACTCCTTGGTCGCCTCATCAAACGACCACCCTCTGGTCTTTCCAGATGATTCAATGGTCGCCCCAACCAAACGACTTGTTGGTCCGACCGCAGATCTTCCGACTTGTTGGTCCAGCCGCAAACCTCCCGACCTGTAGACCATCCGACCTGCAGACTTTTTCGACCTATGGACCATCCGACCCGCTAACCAACCGACCTGCCTATCCGACCGCAGACCTTCCGACCTGCCTATCCGACCGAGGACCAACCGACTTGCCTATCCGACCGCAGACCTTCCGACCTGTCTATCCGACCGAGGACCAACCGACCTGCCTATCCGATCGAGGACCAACCAACCGGACCAACCGACTGAGGATCAACCGACCTGCCTATCCGACCGCAGACCTTCCGACCTGCCTATCCGACCGAGGACCAACCGACTTGCTTATCCGACCGCAGACCTTCCGACCTGTCTATCCGACCGAGGACCAACCGACCTGCCTATCCGATCGAGGACCAACCAACCGGACCAACCGACTGAGGACCAACCGACCTGCCTATCTGACCGAGGACCAACCGACCTGCTTATCCGACTGCGGACCAACCGACCGTACCAACTGACCGAGGACCAACCGACCTACCCAACCGACCTGAGCGCAAATTTTTTTTCTTTTCCACCCGACTTTGTGTCTAACTTCCTTTAAGATCCTGCTATCCTTATTTTTATTATTATTATTATTTTTTGTGCGTAACAATAGGCTTTTGTCAATTAGATTTTTTTTTAATTTCTTTTTAAGAGATGTTTATATAACTATTTGAGTAGTTTGCGAGTTCAACTCGATCTGACTAGTTAACAACTTGTGATCAATTTATTTATAGGGATAAACGAGTTGGGCTTGAATTTGAAGATTATTTTTTCTATAATCGAATGGAGCTCGAGCTAATAGTTCAGCCTAATTCGTTTATAGAGATAAACGAGCTGAGCTCAAGGTAAAAAATTATTTTTTCTATGAAGCTCGGCTCGTGGGTGACTTAATTAAATTTGTTGATGATAATATATTTATATAATATATAAAATTAATATACTTCCTCCGTCCCGGTGCAAGGTTGCCGTTTACTTTTTGCACGTAAATTTTTTAATATTAGTATTATAATGGGTTATAATGAAAAAGACGAAAATACCCCTATTAGTATTGTGTTATATAAAAGTAATGACATTTGTATAATATAGTGTAAGTTGGAAGGGTATTTATTATGTTAAGTAGGTAGTACAATTACTAAATTAAGAAATGATAACCTTATTTTGGGACAGACGAAAATGAAATATGACAACCTTCCAATGGAACGGAGGGAGTATTACTGTAATAATATCAAAAGATCATATTAATATATTTATTATATACATTATATAGAATCAACTCGACTTATACAATAATGACATCAAAAGATTACCCTATAGAGTGAATATGAATTAGAAATTATGTCTTATATATATTGAGGTAAATTATCATTTTTCCATGTTTTATTTTTATTTTTATTTTTTTGAATTTTGTATTTTAGGACACTATTTAAATAGTAAGCTTTAATTTTGTCCTCCAACGCTAGACACGTTATTATATTTGACATTGTTTGCGCTGAGTGGATGCTGAGCTTAGCATTTACTTCAGCTCCGACTGTGCCTATAGTGCCGGCAATGCCACATAAGATCATATGACATTTTTCAGTGTCGGATAACAAAATTAAAGTTTAGATTAATATATTGTTCTAAAATACAAAATTGAAAAAAATATGCATATCTAAAAATAATAATTTATCTCGTATAAAAAAAAAACAAAATTTGCAATTGTCCCCAAATTTAAAGATGACCAACAATTGACAATACATATAGTCATATATACAAGATTCAAACAAACACACAAATAATCCACAACCAAATATACACAAATTACATCGTACAAACAAATTGTTTCCCATGAAAATTAATTACAAACTTGTGAAACAAACACAATTCACTATACATAACAATTTTGAGCGTAGAAATTCAACAAAGAAATGATGTTTACGCCGAGATCGATCGATCGATTGATCGGTCATCTACTTCGGGACACATTATATTGATCCCTCTATTTAGGGACCTTTTTCAATAGGGCGAAAATCGAGAATAACACCAATACCGCAACCACGGCGCTTGCAAATACAGACACACCGGCAGAAGCACTGACATGTTTGCAAAAGATATCGTAAACGCTACAAACCTTTTTCCAACCGACATGGGAATCTCCTTTAAGACTTAGGTACCCGATTGTTCCTATTGCTCCGGTCGCTACGGCTACAATTCCGAGCAGTATCTGAGGAATGAACAATTCCTTTATTCTTGTAAGTAATGGCTCCGTTTACATAGAAATTTTAAATTTTTTTTATGAATAATAAAAAAATTAAATATTTGACGAAATATTTTGTGAAAGAAAAAAAAAATAATGTTACGTTTGTATTGAAATATTACTTATGATTCAAAAGTTAAAAAAATGTTATATAAACCTAGCCTTGTTGTTGCTCAAGTTCTTTTAATATATATATACATATATGTTTATTTCTTTTAGATGCTTAAATAAATTATATCGGCAACTGTTTGTTTTGTGTTTTGATTTGAAGAAAAAAATTCTATGTGAGGTATAAGAAATTGTGTAGGTAATATAAAAATAAGGAAGATGTGTATTATATTAGTTTTTTTTTTTTTTTGGAATAATGTGTTGGAATTTTTTTTTTTCAAAACAAACTCTCTCTTTTAACATAAATATATGTAATATTATATGTTTAAATTTTAGTACAAAACTATTTGTGTTAATCAAAACAGTGTATATATTTATGCACAAAATATGAGTTGTGTGCATATTTTTTTAGCAAAATCAAAGTTTGTTGTGTAATTAAATATGTATAAGCTATTCTATATACTTAGATTAAAACATAAATAATGAAATTTCTTCTATATTTAAATTCAATTTATTTTTATATTAAAAAAATGGTTAATTCAGGGGATGTTTGTTTTCTCCGATCCTTGGTTAAATGTATACCTTTTTATGTCACAATTTTTTAACATTAAAATTAAGAGTAAATTATTTTTTTGTCCCGTAACTGGCGGGCACATAGCTTCCGGCGAGCCAAGCAGGCGTCTCCGGCGCCGGAGGACTAAAACAACAAAATATTTTCACTTATGGGACTAGTTTGCAACAGACTCCACTTACAGGACTAAAATGATAAGAAGGTTGGGACTAAAAAAATAGTTTACCCTAAAGTTAAATGATTTGTTAAACATAGAATAATAAGAGATTAATTATTTAATTAAGTAATGTTATTACCACATCAAATATGATGAATTGAGACAAAATTTCTGGACAAAATCCTGGCTTTATTAGTATGGCATAAAGCGAGAGGAGATATGTGATAATGCTGTAGAGACCTGCAACCGAGAATGCTGCTACAACGTATCTGTTCAAAAAAAAAAAAAAAAAAAAAAAAATTGTACAAAATTTTATTAGAGCTTCGAAAATGCAAGATCTACCGATAAAAATAACAAATGTTTATTTGACTGTGGTTTAAAATTTTGATTTAAAATGTGGGGTGGATTTGAAATTTTTATTTAAATAGTAAAATTATTTTGATACGATATTTTATGAAAATAAAAAATAATACAGAGTAGTATATTTTTATTGAGAATCGAAATGAATAGTATTGATTTCAGTTTAAAATTATAATCAAACACAACCAATGTATTACTATTGGTCCGGTTTTGCAGCTTAAAAAAATAAAATTAGAGCTGGCAGGGAGTCGTGTCGGGTTGGGTCGGATTGAATTTTTAAAAAGGTTAAATGGTCCTATCCAAAATCGACATGTTTACTTACACGGGTCAAAAGACCCTACCCGAACCTGACTAATCCGAAAATGATCCGTTAATCCATTAATATCTCGACACGAACTCGACTCGATTAACACAAAATCGACTCGTTTGTCCATTTAGAAATTATATCATGTACTATAGCAAAGATGTGATTGTCAGTTTTAATTATATATGCTGACTAGATTAAATCAGTAATATATAAATAATGATGCATTTTTTTTATCAGTTTAAAATTTTAAGTGAAAAAGGAAAAACTCAAATTACATGAGTGACGGCGAGTGTTCAAATTTGGCCGGAGTCGGGACGCCTTTGGTCTGCTTTCCGGTCGCCAAAAGCACGACGACCACCAAAGATGCCGAAAATAGTAAAAACCTCAAGACAATGTCGGCGATGGCAAAGAAATGTTCATCGGAAAGTTTGTTCGCCGTAGGCACATCAGCCGTTGTTTCTTCAGCCTTCTCTACATCCAAAGCTTCCGTCGAGGCTGCTGCAGCTGTGTCTGCAGTTTCCGGCAGCGCTGCCGCCGGAGTTTCTTCCGGAGCCGCCGCTGCCGGAGTTTCTTCCGGAGGAGCCGCCGCCGGAGCTGTTTCCGTGGCGGTGGTGGCCATAATAATATTAACTAAAATAAAATCAATTAATTACTCAAGGTAGTGTTGTGTGTGCAATTTAATTTGTGGTTGTGAAATTAAGTATATATATAGAGAAATGGATTCATTAATGTTTTGTGTTGGTTTTAGTTGATGTGTTTGGTTGGAATTTTCACAAGTCTTAGGGTTTGTTTTTTTTGTTTAGAAAAACATATATGGCTACTGTCCTCTTTTAAATGTCACATTTACTTTTTTCGTCATTGTACTTAACATTAAAAATCTACTTTATTTGTATAATTTTTTTTTTTTTTACAAATATCATTCTATTAATATTATAAGACGTTAATGGAAGTATTTTTGCAATTTTTTTTTAATTTGTACTACGTTTTGATATAATAATTAATGTTCAAATATCAATACGCAAAAAAGTAAATGGGACCTTTAGAGCCGGACGGAGATAGTACATTTTTTTCTCTCACAAAATATCTCATCATTCATTATTTTTAATATCTAACACAAATCAAAATTTTGTCAAACCCATCAAAAGACACATACCCTTAATCTAAATACTTTTTTTGGAATTTTGTAATATATTAAAAAATAATACTTCATTTTATTGATAGTAAAAGTGTATAGGATGATTTTGACATTTTTATCTTTGTACATTATGTAATTAATTGTATGTATAATTATATATCTGTAATTTATATATAAAAAAAATATTTTTGAGTTAGGCAAACATAAATAATAAAAATAATATTTTCAGTACAAAGGAAAAAAAGTATGATATTACATAAAATAAGATGAATATTGGATGATTATATTTTATTTTTGAAATAAAATGATTGAATTGAATAATGTAATCCTACTTCCGTCCAATTAGAAAGTAAACACATGTTTTTGCGCCATTTTATTTAAGATTAGAATTATCTTTATATTTGTATAATTTACTCCACAAATATCGTTGTATTAGTATTATAAGAGACTAATAGATGTATTTTGTCATTTTCTTTTTATTTGGACTAATAAATCTGCAAAAAAATCATATCAATATTGTATAGAAGTTCTTTTGGTATATAAATTTTTTTTCCAACATTATACCGGAAAAATATATATTACCAAAATGCATATAAAAATAAAATTATATACCGGTATGATACGGTATACCTAAGATTTCAAAATAGTATACCAATATGTAAAAATAAAAAATAAAAATAAAAATTGTACTACAACCTGAAACTTTGTCGATAAATTCAATATTTTTTTTTGATACAATAAAATTCGGGTATACCAAAATCTTCGATGTATTTGATTTATGTTTTAAATACAAATTAATATTTATTTCTTTTGGCAAGACCTAGAAATACATTATTATTTTTACACTCTTGATCTCGAAAATTATTATATAAATTAGATTGTGTGACAAGTAACGAATTAAATTATAAAGATTGGTAAGAAAGATCGATGGACCATGAGAGGATAACCCATTATTGCATATATAGCTAACAAATACTACTATTATAAATATATTTATTTCATTAATTTATTGAATGAATGAAATGAAAATTTCATTATTAAATGAAGCACCAAATTTTTGGATCTGATAGTCTTGAAAATGAAATTTAATGAAAATAAATGTAGAGCTGTAAAAATATTTTTTGTTTGGTTGATAAGCTAAATGAGTTAAGTATCTCTTTGTTATGATAGTAAAATTAATTAAATATTAATATTAAAATACTATTATTTAATTTTTACTTAAATTACAAATATACCATTACACATGCAATGACTTTTTCTTTGGTTATGGTTTGAAATTGATTTGAAATAGAGCGTTAATTTGAGTTTTTTTTTAAACAGTAATTTGATATGATATTTTATGAGAAAAATAATACCTCATTCGTCTCACTTACCATGTCCATCTTTCTATTTCAGTCCCACTTATTCTGTCATTTTTTTAAAAAAAAAGAATTATAAACTTTACTCACGCATTAAATTTTTTGATTTATAATTTTTTAAAATTTTAATTAGACTAATTGTTTATCTTAATCTAAAATTATTTTTATTATAAGATAATTATTTTTATTAATACATTCTTAATTATTTACTAATTATACCCCTACTAAATTCGCATATCTACGATAAACGGAACACGACGAGACAGAAGAAGTATATTTTTATTGAAAAATGTATAAAATGAATAGTGTTATTCTAATTTGAAATTACAAAAAAACAAACCAAAAGTACAAATAAAAAGAATATCAAAACCATTTTATACATTCTCACTGATCAATAAAATATTAGTATTATTTTTTAATTTACTATAAAATTCCAAAAAGCTCGTTCATATTGTGCTTTGATTTGTGGTTAATTACATCAATATTTATTTTGGATGATAAATACATTTGGAAAATATAATGTAAATTTATATCTAATATATTATTGCACTATTAGCCTCTGATTATATTAAATTAGTACCAACAAATACACCCTTAGTCATTGGACATGTATGTGCATACAAAAGTACAACTGAAGCTATTTAATTAAATTTTGTGAAACCTAATCGAACACGTTAGTTACTTATTATCTTATCTTATCCAATACAAATATATTATTAGTTTTAAATGAATTACGTAATTCAATTTAATGATTGGTAGTTCAAAAGTCCTCATTAGTTCATCCAAATTCCATCTGATTATTGATTGCTTCTACTCATTGCCCATAAGCGGGGGCGGTTTTACGTGGGCCCTCACCCCCCAATGCCCTAGCACTAAAGCTGTTAAACGAATCGAGGAGTTTGCGAGCTAAGCTTGACTCGACTTGTTAATAACTCGACTCGGCTTGTTTATAAAGAAAAACGAATTGAGTTCGAACTCAAAAATTATCTTTTTTACAAACGAACCGAGTTCGAACTCGGCTCACGAATAGCTCAATTGAGCTCGTTAGTGATAATATATTTATATTATTTATATATTAATATAATATATATTTTTTTATATCAAAATTTATATTTATTATTAAAATTTAAATATTTTATTATAAAAAAATATGAATAAAATTAAATATATTTAATTTATATATTAAAATATATATATAATAGGTATGAAATTCAAACTGAGCTCGAACTCGAACTCGAGCTTGAATTTGAGCCTAACGAGCCGAGCTCGATGCACTATTTTGGCTCGAACTCTTAACAAGCCGAGCCTGTACCGTTAATAAGTTCGAGTCGAGCTAGAACAACCAATACTCGAGCTCGCTCGGCTCGTTTAACAGCTTTACTTAGGACGGAGGGAGTATTCAAAACATGTTTCAATCTTTTTGGCGATAAAAAAGGTGACAAACACAGAACTAAAATGGCTACAGATAAATGACAAGAAAAAATTGCAAAAGTTACAACTTAGATTCATTCCATATTCAAGGTCATACATTGATTATTCACTCCTACAAACACATTATTCTGATTTATGGAAACACATTGAACCTTACTTTACTTTGCATTTTGTAGCAGCAACATACCTGTTGTTCTTCTTCACCCACACCGTCGATCGCGTCCTCTTCAACTGATCCAAGAAGAGTAGGTGTCTGTCCATACAAAAGAACCACATTACTTACTCTTATACGCCATTTTTATCGTTTATCATTGACACAAGGCTGGAGATCACATGACACCAGTGAATTGTGCGATACAAGAATAATCGAATATACTGACAACAGTCTAACTTTACATTTATCTTCCTAGGCAAAATTGTTTATGCTACGTTTATGATTTAAAAAGTCTGCACCATTCATGTTCATAAAATACAACTCTCTAAATGAGTAGAGAGAAAAATAGAAAAGAGAGTTTTAAAAATAATTAAAATAGAAAAGAGAGTTAAAAAAATACAACTCTCTAAATGAATCGAACAAGGACAAATAATTAATCGGACAAAAAAAGAGTTTTAACGAATGAGAATTTACGAAGAAATATTTTTGTTGATTTTTTTAAAAAAATTGTAAATAATATACTATGTTTTGTAAAATTATATTTTTGTAAAAATTAAAAACTGTAAAAATTAAATAAATTTAATGTGATTTTTATAAAATTAAAATAATATAATTTTAAAAATTTATAAAAAAATTAAATAGTACAAAAAAAATAAAAATAAAATTAAAAAAATAATACTAAAGATTCATTCCTCAGAAAAATAAAATCAGAGAAATGAAAATGATTTAATTCTCAACTTCCATTTCTCTGACTCAAATAAACAAGAGAAATTGAATCATTTTCATTTATCGGCTGTTAATTCTATGTACCAAACACACATGTTTTTTGAAACAAAAGAATCCTATACATTGTTTTACAAAACATGAGTGAGCTTCAAAAAATGTATGATACTGACTTTTTAAACCACAGGTGGATAATAAGTAATTTTGCCATAATAATATATGAGAACGGGTATTCCTTGTCTACTAACATAACTACAGAAAATCAGACAAAAATGAAATAAACAATTTAACCAACAATCATCGTTTTCCTACATCTAAATGCAAACTCAAGTCTGGTTCAATTGCATCAATCAATCAGTTTATGAATCTTCATTTAAATGGAATGTAAACTTGTAAACGGACCTACATTTTCCAAGTTAACAAAAAGTTATACTAATTCGTGTAGTTTAAACATTCAAAATATCGATTAAAAGGGATCGTCATGTGTAATTAGGCAAAAGCAAAGAACAAAAAACGAACAAAAGAAAGAAACTTTGATGCTTCAATGTTTGTTTAACAATTTAAAGAAGTTATCTCTCGGATAAAAAGTGGAGCAAGATTAAGCAAAGAACAAACCTTTCAAATTCCAACTTTTGTTTAACAATTCCATTCAAAAGCAATTCCGAGCTGTAGACGGCGCCACCTGCAATAGTTAGCCTGTGAGATGTATGCCCATATAAGTTAGCAATGCATAAAAGTTGAAAGAAATCGACCTTTCTCCAGAAAAGGAACACAGTGATCATAATCTTCTTCACAAGTCAGAATCAAAAGATTGTCCGGAGGCGTCTCACTATTCAATACGGATCTTCCGAGTCTTTCAATAGGCTGAAGAGCAACATCACCATTCATTAGTGTGTTAATATCCATTAATAGAGTATTCTCATATCTTTGAAAATCATAGACAAAAATAAAATAAAATAAAACAATTTGAGGACAACTACTCACCAATCCAGCAACAGCCTTTACCAAATTCACAAGAGTTTCCTTCCCGGGTTTCGTATTTGGTGTAATAAAGACCTTTTGTCCCTGCACTAAGATAGTGAGATAATCAAACAATTGAAAGATTTGTATATGCACCAATAAATATTTACCTGTAAAAGCGGATGTTGAGAAGCTCGAGAAAGAGAAACAGGCAGGCAAAAACCAAACTCCTTTTCCTTTTTAGCATCTCTGAGTATGTAATTTTTCTCGTCAATAAGACAATTAGCTTGTCCACAACTTTCAAGCCATAAGTGAGTAACCACTGGCTTCCCACAAGCAATTGCTTCTAGCATATTCCGAGTGCGAACAAATTCATCAGCCACAAAATGTGTTGCCTCAGACATAGATGCCACAACACCACCCCCTAGGCGACACAAAATCTGTTCCATGACCAGAGCTATATGATCCATAACTTGGTGATAAAAGCAATCAATAAAAAAAGAAAATGAAAACGGTGATACCTTCTTCTGCTGCTTGACAACATCATCTGCCAAGTGCTGACTAAACAAGACTTTAACCTGTGTGATGTCTTTCCTCTTTCTCAACTCTATTGTTCTGTCATAATGTCCCGGTAAAGGAGTTGCCAAGCTGTCAATTTCTTTAATAAGGGACGTTTTAGATAGGCTATTTCGGCAGGACTGCTTGAGATACTCATCGCCCATGCAAATTGGAGAAACATTTTTCACTGGTTTCACACAACTAGCAGGTGTTCTGCAAGCAGAAGTGCTCGGCGATGCTTCTAGATTGCTATTTCCTTTTGTATTTTCACCAGATTTCTCATTATCACTTTTCGGGGCAACTCTGGGTCTTTCAAATTCTCCACTACAGGTGTCAATTGCTCTTCCAACAGTCAAAATTTCTTGTTCAGATTTTTTTCCTTGTCCGTTGTCCATGACATCAACATTCAAAGCATTGACAGTACTAAAAAGTCTTTTCTTTGATTGATTATGTGCAGCTAAACCGATCCGTTTAAGTTGTTCAATGGTGACAATTCTGGCACTTCTAACATTGGCACCTGTCCTCTTTTTCTTGAGGATCGGTGAACTCATCAAATCCTTTATCTCCCCCGTAGGATCAAATGAATTTGTAGCTACCGTTGGATTATTTAACTCTAAGCATTTTCTTGTTCTCTTAGCAACAGGGATAGAAACATCATGCTGTTCCTTGAGATCACTCGGCCCAGCTGATCTTTGACAGGTTGCTTCCATTCCAGTCAGTTTCCTCTGCTCTGCCACTTCCGGCATTGCATCATGGTTCTTCTTAATTTTCTTAGACTGTTTGGCTTCTTTGGAAACAGCAGCCCTAGTGGGGCATAATGTTTCAGTTATTGGCTGTTCTTCCAAAGAAGCACTCTCTTTTCTCTTTCGAGTAGTTTGCTTTGCCAGGGCGAGTCTGCCTTTGTCGGATGCACTATTATTGTTGTCATCCAACTGCACTACAAAACACAGATTCTCGATCGCTTCAGCAGCCATTTGAGTATCAGGACCAATAGTAGTATTCATTTCCAAACCATCATTACATTTACCATTATCTGCCATATCGTGCCCAGATACCCTCTGTAACTGCTCATCCAGATTATTTACAGATTTCTTGTCAAAGACATCATCCCTGCACTCAAGTGATTTTCCTCTTCCTCTTAGATTTTGCAGCATCAACTTTGAATCCAAGGAAACTGTATCCCCTAACTTATCCTTTCTGCATTGTGCATCCTTATTTCCAACATTTCCACAGCGCTCAACACTTCCAGCATTGTTGTGCCTGCCTTTCCTAGGCTCAGTACCTCCCTTGTCAAAGAAAAGCTTCTTTTTCTTCTGGAAAAAGTCTCCCCCACCATCATCTTCACGAATATTATCCCAGTCATAAATCCGGTGTTCTCTATCAGTGCATTTGCCAATAGAAGTTTTAACCAAATTCAGAGAACCTTTAGCACTAGAGATGAAATTCAAGTTTTCTGTATTGCGAAATCCTGAGCCAAAGCCTTCTTCAAGTTCCATGGCATTACGATCAAGAAATTTATCCACTACCTCAAGTGCATGGATTTGTGATAGCTCTCCAGGTTCCTGAGAATCAGCATAGCTTAACCCAGCCAAGCAGTTGTCAGAAGTAGGCAACTCAGGCATGTTGGGATTATCAACCGCATGGTCAACATCATCTCCTGACAAATTAAGATCAGTATAATCATTCTCTCTGAAAAGCTTCCTCATGGCCGTGCCGCCAGTCTTGCATTTGTTTGCATCCTTCAGCTCCCCATTGTTTTCAATCTTCTTATTCCCAAGGTGTCTTTCAGACTCCGAGCAATATCCCAGAGGAGATGAGTTATCCAGCTTGCATTTTTTTCGTTCTACAGAAGTTTTATCCTTACTGCTGCAAAATGATATACCAATACATCCCCGGGCACAGGCAGCCAAGCCAGAGGCCCTGATTGATGCAGCACGGACTGAGGTGAATCCTTTGGAAACTGACCCTGAAAGATGTTTCCCCAATTATGAGAAGATGGAAACATTGTAAAAATAATCGCGAGTAGTAGTGTCAAAATATGGGAGCATATGTAGGCTAAAAGTACATATAAAAATCACATCTACAACCACAATCACAATGAGACATCATAGAAACAGAAAGTACCTGAATGATGCTCTGAATTGACGACTGTATTGGATGGTGTCATACAAATATGGTAACCATCTTTAGGAGGTTGATTGTCCACTCTGTCCTTCAGTGTGGCAGAAATACAGGCATCCATATTATCATTGCCATTCTGAGATAATACTTGGGTCTCACACTGTTCCATACTATTTTTCGTAGTAATCTCATCCAAAAACTCATGTGGCATATGTTCCACACAATCAGGATCATCAACAACTTGAGTTTCATCAACAAGATCCAACAATTGGGTCTCTCCTGCAAGATCCAGCAATTGAGATTCACCCTCAAGATCTGCCAATTCAGTTTCATCCACAGGGTCCACCAATTGGGTTTCCCCTGCAAGATCCCCGAATTGGGCTTCAAGAGAATTCTCCGTTGAGCAAGCATCATCAATAGGCATTGTATCGGAGAGATAAAGAAAATTATCATGCTCACCATCTTCCACATCATCACCTAGCAGTTACGAAAACAAGAAAACACTCCTTTACTAATTAGTGCTAGAAAGCCTGTGAAAATGAACCCTGTATTTCTCAATCACCACATTACGAACTATCACTCAATAAAAACTTTAGGTGATTCAAAGTAGCACTAAACTGCCCAAGACTTGTCTCCTTTGAAGATTAATTTGATGTGTGAGGCCACAAATAAAAGAAAGTAAAGAAGCTTAACAGTAAGGGGATTTTTCACTCAATAATGGGCTGTCATTTCAATCACAAACCCTAAAGTAAAGCAAGCAATTTTGTGCACATGTGCCAAGTCTTAGATAAACAAGATTCATATTAACCACCAGAGCTAACTCTAGCAACCGATCCTTTTATATACATAATTTGGCAACAAACTACCAATCATGCTATGCAAAGTTAATATCCTAAAAATATAAACAAAATGTCTCCTAGCACATTATTTATCGTCAAAAGATATAAAAGATGAGTCATTTTTATTTATGAGAAGTAAAACATAGATATATTTATCGAAAAGAACCCTAAATGACACCGAAAATCAAAAGGCCTCATATACTTTCAGCGCTAAGCGGCTCAAAAGAAAGTACAAATGCAATATCAAAACATAATCAATAGCATATAAGGAAACAAAGAAGCCTAGCCGGGATATACTGACTGTCAATTCGTTGTGTTTCCATTTCTCTTATATCCACACTCGAATTCTTCCTCCTTGAATCTGAACGGTTTTCGTCATCGAACCAGAGACCCATTATCTTTATCACCCTCGAATCCGCTAAGGACGCGAAAGGAAATAATGAAAAGAATTATCTTTTAAAACTATCCAAAAACAATTGAAACTAAAAAAATAAATAAAATCTAATCTAAGAATTCACAGCACTCAGCACAGCACAGAACAACAATGGTGGTTGATTTCGACCGTAGTGAAAATAAAAGTGACGATGCGGACGACGAAGAGCGAAATTGGAGGGAACGTTGGGGAAGTACCGAATCTGCGATATTATTTTGGAGGGAAAGCAAAAACCCTAAAAGGGGTGTAGTTTTCTTCGTTTCGGCTTCGAGTGTTTTTTTGTTTGGTTTTTTTTTTCTTTTCTCTTTTTAAGAGTGTTTTTCAAATAAAAGTATGTATTTCCACCGTAATTAATATTATTTTTATTTTTATTTGTCTCATAATAATTAATATTTTTTTATTTTTTATAAAAATTATTAAATTAAAATATATTTAATAAATATAAATTAATTTAATTAATAAGAGTTCAAATTCCTGTAGAACCGAGTGAGTATTAATTTGAAGGATTTTAATAAATTTTACCTCTCTCCATTTTCTTATACCATTATAATAGTGTCCATTTTCTTTTTCGTTTGTTTTACGGTATATTTCTATTTTTCATAAAATTTATTAAATTTAAATATATTTAATAAATATGAATAAATTTAATTAATTTTATAATATATTTTTTCGATACAAATATCATTCTATTAATATTATAAAATACTATTAGAAGTATTTTTATAATTTTGTCTTAAATTGTACTACGTTTTGATATAATAATTAATATTCAAATATGAACATACAAAAAGTAAATGAAATCTTCGGAGCTGAACGAAAATAGTATAACATTACAAGCAACACCACTCAAAACTCTTTATTTTCATCTCTCCCGGGTAACAAATACTTCATCCATCCGCTTAAAAATATATATATATATATTTTTTATTTTGAAACGTCCAATTACAAATCAATCATTTCATTAAATATCTCATTTTTTTTTCACAAATAGTCATACTTTACCGCCAAAAATAAATATATACTTCTTGCTTTTACGGAGGGAGTATTTTTTACCTATATTAATCTTAATTATAAATAAATTTTTTGTTATTTCATTGTATTATTTAAAATTACATTCACTACAAAATAATATTCATATTAAATATATTATTGAGATATAATATCTAAAATATTTAAACACATATTTTAAAATTATTTTAATTATATATTAATTCTTATTTTAAAACTACTAGCAATACTACTTATTTGAAAATATATCTCAAATGAAATGAATCATTTCAAATGGACCGAGTAAATATTATTTATTAATTTGTTTTTAAATATATAGTAAAAAATATTTTTAAAATTTTTTTATACAATTATATTAAAAATAATTTTATTTAAAATATAATATCAATATTTATTTATACCACTATTATACTATTAATTCAATTGAAAATCTTTATTATTAAACTCAAACTTAACATTCAAACCTCTAAACAAAAATATCAATTTTTTTATATTAGGTATAAAAAGTTATTTAATATTTTTCATTGCCCTCATCCAGCTTATGTTATTATAAATACGAAAATTTAACTAAAATATAATAATTAAAAGATACATTAATAAAAATAATTATAAATAAATAACTAAATAATTTAATTAAGATTAAAAAGTTATAAATTATAAAATTTAAAAATATGATTAAAATATATAATAATTTTACAAAACGATAAATTATATAAAATGAATATAAATAGAAATAATAGACATTTTATAGAAAAAAAAAATTAATTTTTATTTTTAAAAAATAGGTAATATAAGAGTATTATACTCCCTTTTGCTCTAACATTTATTGGATAAAATATTTAATAAAAATGGTAGATATAAGTGGATGAATGAAAGTAAAATGGTAAATATGTGTAAAACATATTAATAATTAGGGCTTGAGTCCATAAAAACTAAAAACAAAAATATAAACATTTGAATTGGGCGAATAAAAATAAAATATATACATATTAAAAATAAATGGATAAAATATATTTCGTCTGTTGGAATAATTAATTTTTTGTGTGTGGTTATGTGTAATTGTATTGGTGGTAATATAACAAATAATATTTTGTATTGAATAATTGATTATTTTATGAATTGTTAATATATATTATATTAATGTGTATATATTTGTATTTTTAATAATATTTTATGAGAATTGTTATATTAAAAAAAAAAAAAATAAACTGTTTTTTAGTCCCGTGGAGTCTGTGGCAAACTAGTTCCATAAGTGAAAAATTTTTGTTGTTTTAGTCCTTCGGCGTCGGAGACGCCCGCGTGGCTTGCCGGAGGTGACGTGTCCGTCAGGTGTCCCTGACCTAGTGACACCTGGCGGACACGTGGATTTATTTATTTTTTATTTTTTTTATTGGACCAAATAAAAAAATTAAAAAATATACAAATAAAATTTAAAATAAATTAAAAATAAGTTTTAAAAAAATTTAAAAAATGAAAAAAATAAAATAAAATTCACGTGTCCGCCAGGTCAGCGACACCTGGCTGACACGTCACCTCCGGCGAGCCACGCAGGCATCTCCGGCGTCGGAGGACTAAAACAGCGAAAATTTTTCACTTATGGGACTAATTTGCGACAGGCTCCACTTACAGGATTAAAATGATAAGGGGTCCGATTACGGGACTAAAAAACAGTTTACCCTAAAAAAAAAATGTTACGTGAGCAAACTGATTATATTTCTTCTATCCAATGTAATACTACTTATGTCCGGCTCAAGGGTTTCTAATTACTCCCTCCATCCGTTTTTGGAAAATGATTACACATTTTAATCTGATTTTAATTTTTTTAATTTAATTTTTTAAAATTTTATCTTAATTTATAATTATTTATATCATAAGATAATTATTTTTACTAATACATTTTTAATTATCTACTAATTATATATATCCTAAATTCTCGTGTCTGCAGTGACCCACCCAGACATCCAATGTGGGAAATTTTTTGGCATATTTATATTTGAATATTAATTATTATATTAAAATGTAGTACAAATTAAAAAAAAATTACGAAAAAATACAAAAAATTATATAAATATAAAATTATTTTTAATATTAAGTATAATAATGCAAAATATAAATGAGACGGAGCCAGAAAGAGTATTTATTACTTCCGTCGGAAACCAAGCCCAATTTTGATGGGATTCAAATTTTATGCCCTGGGGACTGAATGCTAAAAATTTATGGACTAAATTGCAAATAGCAGAATAATAATAATAGTAATAAATTTTAAATAGACCGTTTAAAAAAATGTCTTTGTTTGATATACATTTTTGTCTTTCTCCCAAATTTGAATTCCAATCTATTCTCTCTCCCCCGCTCTCTCCTCCATCAGTCATCTCTTCAACTCAACGTCGTCGATCGCCTCAGATTTGAAGAAGCTCGGCGATGAATCACTACCACATTTATGAGGCCATTGGTCGCGGCAAATATTCGGTAATTTTTTTTGAGTTCATTTTGTAGTCTAAGTTTCCGATTTGTCGGCTTCTTGATTGGATTTTTGTGGCTTTGCAGACTGTGTACAAAGGGAGGAAGAAGAAGACGATCGAGTACTTCGCGATTAAGAGCGTGGATAAATCTCATAAGACCAAGGTTCTTCAAGAAGTAAGCGTTCGTACTAACAGTTTCGGTGAGGTTTTTAATCAGTTATTTGGTCCGCTGAAATCTTTTTGTGTGTTAGTTTTGTTTAAATCTCAAAACCTAGTAAAAGATTGAAACGAGTGTTGGAATCTAAATGTTAGTTTTCCAAGAACTCGCAACCTGAGCTTTATGTGAACGGATTTGTTATTGAACGGATCCCTAGCTGAACTTCTTTTCCTTTTGTATGTAAATGTTCATCTATGCATTCTCTTTCCCGCATTATAATTTTGTCATTTGAAGCTATGCCGTTTACATTTCAACTGAAAGTGAGTGAAAATGCAAAACGCGAGCTGCCCATGGTACGTGAACCATACATCACGACCTACACGGTGTTTTTTACTAATTGAAGACGCCACACGCAAGTAATGCAAGTATTTAACATGATTATTCTTGTTCTTTGCTCAAGTAGGATGACTAATCTATCCACACATGATTCCACTGATGACTTGTAGAGACGTATAATCAGTTATCAGAAAGAAGTTTTTGCAAAGTGGCGCCACTGGCCTATAACAAACACATATATTGTTTGTTCCATTTCAGTTAGCACTTCAAGTGTCTGCTAAAATGCTCACCTATATGTGTGCTTATAGATGATGCCAAATTATGGTTAAATTTTTCCGAGTGGTGCATAATTAGATTAGTAGTAGTTTAGTAATAACAGCAAAGAGATGAAAAGAAGGAAGCTAAGCGAGAAAAACTAAATGAGAAGAGGAGGAAAAAGGTAAATATTAGAGACAAAATGTAACGCACAAAGAGTTCATTAACAAAAATAGATCTGTTTTTTTTTTTCTTTTTTGGGCTTTACTTTTGTGTATATATGTGTAAGTCATCCTTTGATCAATTTTTGGTTTCAGGTAAGAGTTCTGCACACCCTTGATCACCATAATGTGCTTAGGTTCTACTCATGGTAAGAGCCGTGGCTGCCAAATAGCATATTATTTTGTTTTTTTTTTTTTTTTTTGGCATTCGTTTTCTCATCAAGTGACATTGTAGGTATGAGACATCAGCTCATCTATGGCTAGTCTTGGAGTACTGTGTTGGAGGAGATCTATTGACCTTGTTGCAGCAGGTGTTCATTGCTAACTTCCTATGTTTTACAATGTGTAATATATCACATGGAATCGGATGCCCAAGTTGCTCAATTACATCATCATTGATTTGTATTTACAATTTACTGGGTGTATGGCAGGATGGTAAGCTTCCTGAAGAATCCATCCATGATTTGGCTCATGACCTTGTTAATGCCTTGCAGTAAGAATCAAACTGTGTCCATCCTTTTGGTTCATTATGGCAAATTATTAGAAGCATTTATCACTTATTCATGGCCAAATTAACAGGTACTTGCATTCAAAGGGAATTATTTATTGTGATTTAAAACCATCCAACATCCTGCTGGATGAAAATGGACACACAAAGGTATCATTCATCTTCTTTTCCTCTTTGACAACTGCAATTCAGAAAATTCCTGATGAAGAGCTTCATCAATGTTTTTTACTGCAGCTTTGTGACTTTGGATTAGCAAGAAAACTGAGTGATATATCTGCAGCACCTTCTTCCCAGGTGGATTATCAGATAATTCTAATTTATTGTGGTGATTGCCATTTTATTCTGCATATTATTCTCTCTTCCTACTGAAATATTGAATGTATGTTTTCACTTGCATGTGCAGTTACCACAAGCAAAACGTGGAACTCCATGTTACATGGCTCCGGAATTATTCCAAGATGGAGGTGTCCATTCATATGCATCTGATTTCTGGGCTCTTGGATGTGTGCTATATGAGTGCTATACTGGAAAGCCTCCATTTGTTGGAAAGGAATTCACTCAGTTAGCAAAAGCAATTCTTTTAGATGCAGTCCCTGAACTTCCTGGAACTCCATCCCGTCCATTTGTAAATTTGATAAATTCCCTCTTGATCAAAGATCCTGCCGAAAGGATCCAGTGGCCTGAACTTTGCAACCATGCTTTTTGGAGATTGAAATTTGTTCCATTGGCTTTACCTCCCCAGCCTGCTTTTGCTGACATGATAGAGATGTCTTCCGAGCCACAACTTACAGAGCGTAATGGGAATAGGCCTCTTCGAAACAAGACTCCACCTAAAACTTATGGAAAAGATTCAAGAGTGCATGGTAAACAAGATGAAAACTTTGCTGCTGGAGTCAAAGGAGAAGAAACACCTATCAAGAGCGCAATCATTGGTCGTAAAACACAGGCCAAGCAATCAGGTAGGACACCAGATAAAAAGAACAGAGATAATACAAGCGGGGTGCATCTCCTGAGGCTTTCAAGAATAGCAAAATCCAACCTACAAAGAGAAAATGAGAAAGAGAACTACCGAAGGCCATTACCCAATAGCTCAAAGAATGATGCAGAAGTCAAAATTGAAAACAATGACATGGAGCTTGATTTCAATGAGAGCACAGAAGATGAAGGACCTGATGAAACCGAAGGTCCTGATAATGTATCTTCCACCACCGACGATAGTTTATCAACACCAAACAAGACTGAGGAGAAACTAGATGTGGCGAACAATGTCAAAAACCAGCTGGACACTTCTAATGTGGATGGCACACCTCTTTTGGATGATTCAAAAGCACAAGACCATGATTCGTCCTCCGACATGGAAGTGAGCCCAGCTACACCACCCAGTGCTAGTCTTCAGCAGAAAACACAGAGGACTAAGGACGTCTCTGGGCGTGCCCTTGACTTTGGGACAGAGAAATCATCTATGGACCTTTCAGAAGTTCTATGGCATCAGTCTGATCTGTCTGTTAGGCCTGTAATGCCGAGCAGAAAATTTGACAAAGGATTAGATGCAATTCCTTCTCTTCCATTTCATGTAATTCTCCCGTCTGACTTTACGAAGACTCCTAAAGATAAGTTGGATGTGCTTTATAGTAGAATTGTGAGTATCATGAATGGTAATGTTAATGTGGAGAAGCAAAATGTGATCAGATATCTTGAGATGCTGAGTACCAATGCTGATGCTGCAAATCTTTTGACCAATGGACCTATTATGCTTGTTCTTGTCAAAATGTTGAGGCAGTCCAAGGCTTTGGCTTTACGTGTACAGCTCTCATCACTTGTAGGCCTGTTAATTCGACATTCCACTTTCATTGGAGATGATTTGGCAGTTTCTGGAATTTTAGGTGCTCTAACTGATGGACTCAGAGATAGACAGGAAAAAGTGAGAAGGTTTTCTATGGCTGCTCTTGGTGAGTTGCTCTTTTACATATCTACTCTCAATGATCCTGCTAAGGATAATTACTCTCAGGAGTCTCCATCAAAAGACAACCGCCCTTCTTCTTGCTGGCAGGTTAGGTTCTTCTCGATTGCTATAAGTATCTAATATATCTGATATGGCTGTAATCATTTGTTCATCTCAAGGAACCTGCATTTACTATTCTATTTTTTTCAGGTTCCGAATTCATTAATCTCTCTCATCTCATCTGTACTAAGGAAAGGAGAAGATGATCTCACCCAGCTTTATGCCTTAAGAACAATAGAGAACATCTCTAGTCATGGTGGATATTGGGCAACTCGCTTTACAAGCCAAGATGTAATTAGCAATCTTTGCTATATATATAGGGCTTCAGGAAAACAAGAAAGCATGAGACTCACTGCAGGATCATGTTTGGCCCGACTGGTTCGTTTCAACCAAACTTGTATACAGCATGTTATAGAGAAACTTCCTCTCAAGGAGATCACTTCAAGTCTTTTCAAGGGTAACCAGCGTGAGCAGCAAATATGCTTGAACCTTCTAAACATGGCATTACTCGGGAGCAATTCTCTGGCAAATGTCGGGCGCTACATTGTTACTCTAATTGAAGATAAGAATCTTGTATCCAATCTTTTGTCTCTTATCGAGCAGGGAAGTGAAGTCCTGCGGGGGAAGGCACTCCTCTTTGTGGCTTTACTTTGCAAAAATGGAAAAAGGTGTCTATCACATTTCTTTTGCAATGCACGATTACTATCTGCTGTTGATAGACTTGCAAAAGAGAAAGACAAATATGTGCAGCAGTGCCTGGATGCATTTGTCAAAACTGTGGTCTCAACGTTACCAGGTTTATTAGAAACTATAACAGGAGATATTCAGCAGCTTATGGGAGGCAGACGTCACGGGCAGAGCGCCAGCCGAAGTACTCCAAAAAACAGTGTTCAGTTCTTTCCTGTGGTTCTCCATCTTTTAGGGAGTTTTTCTTTTAAGCATTTGGTGGTCACTCCTCAGATTCTACAACTTGTCTCGAATCTGCTTAAGCTGACAGAGTCGCCTTTCCAGGTAAATAAATGAATGTTGAAGCTGTTAAATTATCTGCTACCATATTTTGTTCTATCTACTTGTCTAAGTTGTTTTCATTAATAATGCCTTTGCCATATGCCGTAACTAATCTATATTATCGCATAGTTTTTTTATGGTTAGTTTCAATAACTATAAAGTATCGTAGTATGCATTATTTGTGAATCGCAATTTTTGCCATTTGTCTTGTAATTTATAAAGCTCCTTTAATGCTCATGTTTATGTGTTTCTACATCTATCATTGCATTACCTATCAAGTTTTATTATCAGCAGTATTACGATTTTAATCCGAACTTCTCAACTTACTATCTCTTGTTTGATTACAGGGCAGGGATGATTTTCAGATTACTCTTCTGCGAATTTTGGAATCAATCTCGGAGGAACCCACGGCAATCAGCAACAATCCTGTCATCTTCATCCGCCAGGTTCTTCCTGGCCTCGTTGCCCTCTACAAAGGAAACAAAGACGGAGATGCCCGCTGTTTATGCCTGAAGATCTTCTCCGATGTGATGATCCATTTCCTGACCCAAACGTCGAAAGATGAAGAAAGGCTAGAAGATCTGAAGGCTGTGTCTAATATTCACTTCCTTCCACTCTACCCATCTTTAATCGAGGACGAAGACCCCATTCCTATGTTTGCTCAAAAGCTGCTTGTGATGCTCATCGAGTCGAACTGCATAAAGATCTCGGACATACTTCACATGAAAGCAGTCTCACAGTGCTTCGAGTTCCTACTGGGTGATTTCTCGACTCTAAATGCAAGCAACGTAATGCTTTGCCTGGCTCTAGCATCCGCCCCCGAACTAGAAACCAAGATTCTTTCCCAGTTAAAAGTAGTGAGAAAGATCGGAAATCTTTTAGAATTTGTCTGCACCAAAGAGATGGAAGATTTCATCGAGCCGACACTTGGCCTATGCAAAGCATTCCTTCTCCGCGCCGTACCCTCTAACGCTGATGTCATCTGTTCAAAGCAGCCGAGCCTCATCAACGACGGTTATACTGAAAATGCAGCTGATCCACAGCAATGGATAAAAGACATTGTAGACTTCAGCGGCAATGTAGGGGTGCTACTTGAGCTAACCTCGTCGTCTGAGGTTAATATTGCAGATTTGGCGTCACAGTGTTTGACCCTGTTGTTCAAGGCAGCTCCAAGAGAAGCAACCATGAACTTCCTCATGAATCTCAACAAGGTCTCTAATATCCTCGAAACCGGGCGCCGTGGTGGTATCTCCTACACGGTGCTGGACCACATCCTGCATGCTCTCGGGTATTCTTGTCGCCAATATATGTTACATGCAATGATTCTATCCATATCTACTTCGGATTTAGCCAAGACTGAGGCGTTGGTCTCGGATCTTAAGTCTTCGAGCGTAAAGGGTGTCGCTGAAGCTGCTGTTCGGGTGGCTAGTGATTTACAGAGGATGCGCCGCTAGCCGTGTTACTCTGGAGGTTTGTTGTACTATTGTGTTTTTTGCTTGCATATTTATTCATTCAACTTGGATGCAAGATTCAAATAAAATGGTTGCTTTATTTAACATTGTTGTATATATATATATATATTGCATTTTTGAAGGAATTTCCATTGCTGGCAGATACAAATCTGAATCTGTAGAGATGGTGGGATTGATTGATGATCACAGGAAAAACAAACAAACAGGTCAGGTGACTTTTATTCCCTTTAGTTTCTTGGATCTAATCTTTTATCTATCTATCTATCTATCTATTTGTCTGTTTGTATGATAAGTCATAACATTTGTTTTCTTTCAATTCTATCAAATCTATATCCTTTATTTTTCCCTTTCCTGCCTCTGATGTGTTCTTTTTAGAGTTTGGATTATGCGTTTAGAATTTGAATAGTAAAATTTTAAATTGAAATAGTTACATGATGGGATATAACCCGATGTGATATTTCTGAGGGAGAAAAAATTTGGTGAATATTAAAATCTTGGGTAAAAATCCTCAAAAGAACATCTAAAATTTTTCATTTTTGTTGTGCATTATTGTATTTCACTCATGCCCCATTCATAGGCCGGTCAATGGGTCGGATCTGGAAGTTTCGTATCCGGATCTAACCTTTCCTTACAATTTTAGGATCCTTCGTAGGCCCGTCAATAAGTCGGATCCGGAAGTTTCATATCCGGATCTAATCTTTCCTTACAATTTTAGGATCCGTCGGAACTTAAAAAATGGTGACTCCATCCAATTTCGGGTCTAATATTCAATAAATTAGGCTTGGATTCAAGTTTGGATTAATGCATAAGTGATAAAACAAGTATTTTTAATTCATCTTCCGATAATTGTGCTACTTCCATTATTTACTTTTTCCAGATCTTAGATACTTAAAAAATAACAATAATTGGATAATAATAATAATAATAATAATAATAGCACATGCTTGACTCCAACTGCAAGTTTCTGATCATTAGGTTTATTATTATTATTATTATTATTATTGTTATGGAGTAGTTAGCTGATAACCTAATGTATCTAATTAACTGTGACTCAACCAAAAAGTTTGCATTTTTATCTTTTCGGCTGTCAAAAAAGGCATATAAATATTGAGTTTGTTTGATTGTGATTTAAAATTGATTAAAATGATACTTCCTCCGTCCCGAACATTTGTTCGTGTTACTGTAAACACGTGAATTTAAGAGGGGTATAATTAGTAAATAATTAAAAATTTATTAGTGAAAATAATTATCGTAAAATAAAAATAATTGATTATTATAATTAAAATTAAAAAAATTATAGATTAAATTTTTAAAAATAAGATTAAAGTGTATAATTATTTTTCAAAAATGAAAGTGACAAAAATAAGTGTGATTGACATAATTATTTTTCAAAAAGGAAAGTGACAAAATAAGTGGGATTGATATAAATGAAAAGGTGGACACGAGAAGTGGGATGGAAGGATTATTTGATTTAAATTTTTGTTTAAATAGTAACTTACAAGTGATATTTTGTTAGAATAAATAGTACTCCTCCGTTCCAAAAGAATTTGTGTTGTTTTTTCATTTTAATTATTATTTTTATTTAGTAACGATGGATTCCATTATACAACAACACTACTCTTACTTTTTTTACAATATTTACACAAATCTCACTGCAATTATTACTTTAATTTATTTATTAATCCTTTGTAAAGTAAGAACAATTTGATCATTTGTATTATAATTCATATTATTCTCAATTTGATAATATTATTCTTTAAATCTCGTGTTAATTCCTAATAAGACATCTCTTTTGAAACGAGAAAATTATATTTTTATTAAAAATTGTGTCTAAATAAATACTTTTAAAATAATAAAAGAACAAATCCAATATCTATCTCCTAAATATTTTTCTATTATTTTGTATAAGAAATATCTCATAATTTTTGCAATACTAATATATTCTTATATGATTCTATTAATTCATACAAAAATATTCCAATTAAAAAATTATGAGAAATTATAAACAATTTAAATTATACCAGTTACAGATAAATTAAATAATTAATAAACGTTACGAAATTGAAAGAGCATAAGTTAATTTGTGATACTTTGATAAATTTGATCGAATATTTTTGCAATTATAGTTTATCTGTGAGTTCAATTTTTATCGTATCGGCTCACCTATATGTACATTATCAAAGTATGCATATTTTATACAAATTAAAGCACACATTACAAAGTTGTTAATGGAGCTACAAAGGGGCTCCAGTCTCCCGAGCCATAATTTGTGCCATATTTGTTGATGCATTTTTAATTATAATGCCGACTAATTTAAAATAATTCATACAAAATTGATATTTTTATATTGATCGAATACGCCAAAATATATATTTTTACCATGTATATCATTCAAAATAATAAGGTTAAATTTTCGATTTCAACAAAATTCTTCAACATGGAATATATCTTCATATTCTTTCGTTTTTAATTTTTTTTTTAAATAATAATTTAGATATAATAATTTATATAAAATTAGGAGAGTTAAATAGTAAAGAATAAAAACAATTTTCAAGTAAATAAAACCTTGAATTGTTACTAATTTTTATATGTAACTATAGAGATGGATTTAAAAACATTAAAAAGTGTGGCTACAAGTTAATGTATTGACATAGTAGTTTTAAACTTAAATGAGAGGTTTATTTGGCTATGATTTGATTTGATTTTTTTTTAAAATGGTATTTTAGTACAATATTTTATAAGAAAATTGTGCTATTTTATTTTTAATTCATTTACCATTTTTATTTGAACATATTTTCTCTACTTTATCACAAATGGTAAAATTATCAATTCATAACAAAAAAATACTTACCTAAAATATTATGCAAATATGATTTAGAACAATAGAATTTGAACAAAAATAGTATTATATTTTTATTGAAAACTATAAAATTGAATAAAAATGTACGAGATCCTCGGTCCATTGTCTTATCCGGTCTACACACAATAGTATTACACACACCATTATGTGTATATTATTCATGACGCAGGAACTATATGTTGCAGAAAAAATCTAAAAACCTCAGGAAATTTAATCTCGTGATCAAGAATCCATCCACACCAACAGATTATTCCTTACTGAACTAATACATTAGTGTTAAAAAATAGTTATACTTGTGAAGTTTTGATTTTGATTTTTTATTTTGAATAGAAAAATTTTGAATTGAAATAGTTGTTTGATATAATATAAATATATATTGATGTGATGTTTTAAATGTAAAATTAAATTTTAGTATAATAAAATTAAAAAAAAAATTGAGTATTTGATTAGATATTTTTTAAAGAAAAAAAAATTTAAATAGTAAAATCATTGCTAAAATGTAAACAAACTCTTAAACTCCAAAGTACAAAATGTCTTTAAACAAGAGCCAACCTCCTCTTATCATTTTATTCATTCATTCAAAATAACCCAAACTTCACCACCATCACATACCTCACAAAATGGCATCAACAAACCTATACATACATTTGGTTCCAATTTCTTCACTATGCAACTCTCATTATTCTTAATAAAATTATATTATTTTCATCCGGCTAGAAAGTATACGCTATTTCTATTTTGAGACGTTCAATTATAAAATATCTGTTTCATTAAATATCCCTTTTCTTTTCCACAAATATTTTTACTTTACATCACATCATTTCTTTTATACAAAAAAAAAAAAGGCAAAAATGTCAGTACATTACTTTTAATTACACATTATAATTAAAATACTATTATTTCTTAAACTTTGCGCCAAAAGTAAATATATATTCTTAACCGGACGGAGGAAGTAGTATTTTAAGTAGTATTTTATCTCACAAAACATCACATTCAAACCACAGTTCAAACCAAAACACAAAACCAAACCCTATATATGCATTTATCGAAATAATAAAGAAACGAACAAGGAAAGAGAGCAGCCAAATGCAAGAAATTCTCCCATTAACAGCAGAGAACAAAGAAATCGAGTTCAGCTCGTAATTATAATGCTTAAAGAAAAAATGACATTTGTAACCAGAAAGAAATAAGAAAAAAATAATGCCTGTCATGATCGTGTAAAACCCATAAGCAGAAACAAGGAATTCTGGAGAAAAATAGATAAGTTTTGTTCTTTTTTTTCGAATGTTTACCTCTGATATGATTTCGGTAATATTTCCCGGTGCAGTCATAACAGCAGCGTAAACTTGCAGTCGCTGCACCTCCGTGTGGTTGATCTGCCGACATGTATAAGCTAATAAAGTATTATAACACATGTTTCTCATTGTACATATTAGATCCCTTGTCTTTCCAATGATCTTTCTTCGGCTGCTTCATTTTTCTTCCCCCGACAGAATCAACTAATGGGCCAGACCAAGTTTGAATAGGCTCTTTGGCATATGAGAAGTTCATGGAAGAGAATGGTATGTCGGGAGGATCAAAGGTCGGGTCAATGTGCTGAGATGACCCCAAAGGATAACCAATTCCTCCATCTTGATGCGGTGGGGGGAATTTTTCACTTTTGCTTTTTGCATTCGCGTGTGAGATTAGGCGACGTCTCTGTAATTTACAGGGCCAAAAGTAAGTTGCATCAGTGTCGAAGAATCAAACATAAAAGTCGCCCCCTTCACCATAAATTCATTTTTAAGGTACATTGCAAATTACCCTATGCAATAGACACTTAATAGCCGAACAACATAACTCTAATTTAAGAATGGTCTTACCAAATTTAAGTTCAGATTTATTCATATGCACATAACTCTATGCTATGTAATCTATAACTTATTATTAATCTTAAATCCAATGAATATATAAAAGTGTTATATCAAATCGAATACTAATTGATTTTTTTTTTTTAATGTTAATTGCTATCAAAATCAACAAGAACACAATGAAAACACTTCAAATGTGAAACATCATGTGAGATATCACAAAACTAAATAACATGCTATGCTTTTACAAAAACTCTGGGTGTGTTTGTTTATGGGTTTGGGATGTTAGTTTTGGATTTTTGAATAATAAAAAAGTTGAATTTGAATAGTTGTTTGATGTGATATAAACATAAATTAATGTGATGTTTTGCATGTAAAATAAATTTGTAGTATAATATATATATATATAAATAATTATTTGATGTGATATTTTTTGTGGAAAAAAAAAATCTGGATAGTAAAAATACGTGATAAAACCCACAAAAGAACACAACCTAAGACTTTGAAAAAAAATTTGGAGTGATAATTTAAACTATAGTTTAGAAAAACATGATGGGATTCTCAATGGATTTTCTTTCTACCAAGGGATTTTTTTATCATTTAGTATTTCTAAGGACTGATTTGAAAAATTCAAGTTTATTATATTATTCTATACTTTAATCATCAATGGAAAAAATCAAGCGAGGCATATTTAAGAAACATACATCAATATTGACTTGCAGCTCTGCATTGGCTTCAGGTGCAGGAATGGCACGTAATCCCCGATCGCGTGTTCTTGTTTTCTTCACATCAGCTTGAGCTTTACCAGCTGCTCTCAATCTACCATAACATAAGTCAGATTTAAATAGAAATTTTAATACTCAATATGAACCTTGTAGCAAAATCTGAACAAATGTGGAGTTATATGAGAAGAGCAATGAATTTCCAAACCTCCGAGCTTCTTCATCACGGCGTTTAGCATCCATCTCTTTACTAGGTGGGTATTTTGGGAGGCTTGAGGGATCACATGCATACGGCTTGGTTGTGAAGAACTGTAATAGATCAAAAAAGGATCAATAATGCATAACCCCCATCTATTGAATGACATTAAACAAAATCAACGTGGTGGGGATCATAGTTAAGCCAGCACAAGACCATACTTGTGGCAAAAGAAATCGGTGACAGTGCTTTGTGTCTTATTTAAAATTATGTCAGAGAGAGAGAGAGAGAGAGAGAGAGAGAGAGAGATTACTTCACTACTTAGTGCAGCTGTGGCAGTTTTGCGCTCACTAGGATCAATTGAAAGGAGAGTATCGATTAAAGGCAGTGAAGATGAAGGAAAATCTTTAAATGTTTCCCTTATGCATCTTTTGTATGATTGCTGCGGTTTGAATATAGTTGCATGAGGAAGCCTCGACTTTTTCCAATATTCTTCTGATGGAGAACCACAGAGCTTGAAAATCCGGTGCAGCTGTTCCACCTACATGCCATTTATCACATTGAGCTGCAGATATATAATACACACACACACACACACACACACAAGATAAGAGCCAATTGAAACTATACTCTGACAGCAGAACTTTTCAAATAACCCATAGAAAAAGAGACCATTGTTGCAGACATGAATATTAAGGAAACGAGTCGATTCTGCACTCAGGTAACTAATTGTTCAAGTGGTCGTTATCTAATGCAACAGATGATGCAAAGGTGTGGTATACAATGTGGTGATATGAAGAAACTATTTCCATGAATCGTGAAATATAGGACTAATATGTTTCTTGACAAATTGATGTGAATTCTATATATTGTAACACCGTAACTTTTCACATGCAGGAATAGAGTGAAAAAGCTGCTTACATGCAGGAAAGACTTAACAGGCTAACGAAAAAGTAAAGAACAAATACTTTCTCGAAAAACATCAGATCTTGACATACTACAAACACACACAGCAGTGCCGTATGTTTCACTGCGATCAAATGAACAAACGCTATTACCAAACATGCGCACATTGGATACAAAAAGGCTGTCAATAATCTCAATTAACATCGTATTATTATTTAAGACATGTACCTCAGTTCTGCCGGTCATGATGGGCTTCCCAGCAAAAAGCTCAGCTAAAATGCATCCTGCACTCCACAAGTCTACACCCACACCGTACTCAGTGGCACCAAGAAGCAGCTCGGGTGGCCTATACCAAAGGGTAACAACCCGACTAGTCATGGGCTGCTTGTTATTAGGGTCAAAGGTGGAAGCTAAGCCAAAATCAGCGATCTTAAGAACCCCTCCATCATCAATCAGTAGATTCGACCCCTTAATATCACGATGCAACACATGGCGTTTGTGGCAATGCTCAAGGCCCGACAACAACTGATACATGTAGCATTTTACCTGCCAGATCAATCAGACTATGCAAACATAAGGCCATTTCCAATATTCTAAAGTAATAAACAGAAAAATACAAACAAAATGAAAATAAAGAATGGCGAGATTCCCACCTGAGGCTCGGTAAACTTTATTCCAGGGCTCGAAGCAAGGCCCGCCAGATCATGCTCCATATAGTCGAACACTAGATACAAACTACACGACATTCTTGATGTTACCAGCCCTTGCAATTTCACAACATTCGGATGATCCAGACGGCGCAGAATCAAGATCTCCCTTGCCATAAACCTCACACTCTCGGGTTCCAAATTATCAAATCTAACCTTCTTTAATGCAACAATCTTTCCACTGATAGTATCTCTAGCTTTATACACATTGCTATAAGTGCCTTGTCCAATCTAAACACAAACACATAAGCAGAAACAATTAGGCCATAATGAACTACCATTGGGAGGAAAAAACAAACAAAAAAAAACATCGAAATGAACTAAACCAATAACCTCTTGCCTTGTCAATTTTCTCAAATGAATCAGCCCGACGAGGCGTCCAGCCATTGATAGCTTCTCCGGCCACAGCAGAGAGCCAGGAAGGCCATCCAGCAGCCACTTGCTCACCATGGATATGCTTTGGTGGATTACTTAGCCGTGGATTTGCTCGGGACCGTCTCCTCTCCCCCCTCGGACGCCTCGAATGCTCTTTCTTTCGATCCTCATCTTTGTGCTCGCCACCATTCAGAGCTCCACCAGCAGCAACATCATCCTCCTGTGATTTACTCGCTGATCCAACCACTACTTTCTCCTTCCTACCTGACCTATCCGTGAGATCCTTTTCCCCTTCCTTACCTCCATCATTTTTCACTACAGCTTCACTCCTCCTCAGCGCACTAGCCGACTGAATCTCTTTCCCAAAAACACACCCCATTGCTCAATAACACAAAACCTCATTTCTCACGACAAAGCATACTCTTGAACCTCATCCAAACCATTAACCCTAAGATCACCAATCCAAGAGCTCCACCAGATTCGAAAACATTCCAAAATTTTGAAGCTCCACCGCGGATCAATCAATTCATCACTCACTCACTCAATTGACCACCTGAATAAATGCAGTCACAAGGCCGAGAAATAATCAAACAACCTAGTCAAAAACGCTCAGGCGTGCAACAATCTCCAACATTTACAAACAGAAACCCTAGCTCACTGCACAAGCAGAAGCAGCAATGATTTGAATCCTCCGCAAATCAAGGAAGTCAAGAGCTAACAAAGACAACAACATACCTACAATACAGTACGAACTATCATTAATGGAATTTATTGCGCCTTCCTTCTCTGCCAATCTTTCTCTTCCAGATTAACAGCCCAAAAACACAACCAGCAAATCAAATCTTCCCAAAACCCAATTTCAAACCTCAAAAAAAAAAAAAAAAAAAAAAAAAAACCAAGATTGTTGAAAATCGAAAAATGCGAGTGCAGAATTCGATCAAACAGCAGATCTGCGCTTGCGCGTCTACGATTTGATCGAAAAAAACAAAAAAGTTGGGAGCAAAATCTCCGGAGAGCACCAAAAAAGTGCTGTGGGATGATTTTGACCAGAGCAGAAACTGAAATTGATTTACTTAACACTGTCTTCTTCTTGCAAGTCAAAAATGGGGTTTCCTTTTTTCTTTTTCCCTTTTATTTTTATTTTTATTTTTTATGTTTGATTATTTATTTATTTAAAAAATAAAAATAAATTGCGAGTCCAATTTTTTATTTTTTGTTTTTTACTTTTGGAAAACTAAAAAAAAATGTATGGTACTGTTATTATTTTATTTTACCGTATAAGTTGGGATTCGATTGTAGATCTATTAATTTTAGTGAGATCTTCTTATTTAATTTGTTGGGACTACAAATTTTATTTTAATGATGTAATTCTCACATAATTAATTATACAATAATATCTCTTTTTTTTTTATATATATAAAAATACTAGTATTGTATTTAAATTATTATTTAAAAATTATATATTTTGAATAACAGTCCAAATTTTCACATTATAAAAAAAAAATTATATAAAAAATATTTAGAATCACTTAGATATAGAGTGCGATATCAATACACAATTACATACATTTATGACAAAAATTCAACTGTTGGTTTATTTATTTATTTATTTTATCTATTGTCAACATTGTACTGAATATAATTGACACATTAACAACTTAAAAAAAAAAAAAAAAAAGAAGAAAATACTCCTTTCGTTCCGGTGAAAAAGTGACGTTTGATTTTTGCAATTAGATTTTTAAATATTAATATTATATTGGATTGTAATAAAAAAGACAAAAATATCTCTATTATTAGTACAGTGTAATATAAATGTAAAGACATTTGTGTAATATATTGTAAGTTGGAAGAATATTTATTATGTTAGGTAGATAGTACAATTACAAAATGATAACCTTAGGACGGACGAAAATGAAAAATGACAAATTTTCAATAGGAAGAATGATGTACTTTTTAATTTAAAAATAGAAGTAACTTAGATATAATAATAATAATATAATAATAATAATATTTTTGAGATAATGTAAATAAACATTGAAGGTGCTAAATAATTTTATATAATAATTAAAATAAAAAATTAAGTATTGAATATTATATTAAAATATATGTATTTATAAATAATGTCAAAATAAATTTGATAACATCTATAGCTAAAGTAAATAAATTTAAATGAAAACATCCCTTCATCGTCACTGCATTAATTACATAACAAAACAAAAAAATATTTTTTATATAAAATTTTGTATTAATATTTATTTATATTATATATAACGTACTTTTTATTTATACTACATTAAGTTTGAAATTGTGAAAATTGTTATAATTGTAAAAAAATTTCGAGGTGTTTGGTAAACAGTTTTTGCGAGAGCTTTTAGTTTATCGAAGAACTCAGTAAATCAGCTAATTTTGATATTCACTAAATTAGCGTTTTCAATTAATTTATTGAGTCCAAAAAGCTAATTTTAAAAAAGTTGTATATCCCACGTTTCAGATTATCTTTTTTATTTTAAAATTTCTTATTCTTAAAATTAATTAATTATTTCGTCTATATTAATATATTTTTTAATACATTATTTATTAGTTATTTGGATCTATTTTCTTTTAATAACTTATAAATTCATGTTTATAAATTTAAAATAATTATTTTTTAGATGTCAATTATCTTATTTATAATTTTTTTTCAAATTTCTTTAAATAAAGATAATATAAAAATATTAATATTATTGATTCATTTATATTGTATTTTTTTATCACATAATATTTTTATTAAATATGAATATATTTATTTAAAATTATAATTAATGTAAATATATAATAATTAAAAATTAATCTAATAAAAATACATATGCTAATAATTTTTGTAATTTTATATCTATAATATTTCTAATGAAAAAAAATATATATATATTTTAAATAAGTTTTTATTAATTATTTACAAAATATTTTAAAAATAATAAAAATAAATATCTTAATAAAATTTTTCTAATCTTTAAAATTAATAATAAAATTCTAAAAAAATTTACCCACCTAAAAAACTCAACTAAATATTTTGAAAATAAAATATAAAATATTTTTAATTATCATATAAACAGTTAATATCAAACTGCTGTTTTACCAAGCACTTTAATACAAATATCTCATCGAATCAGCTAGTCAAATCAGCTAATCGAATAAGCTAACAGTTATCAGTTAATTATCAAACACAATCTTAGTCATTTAATATAATCTTTTACATCGCCACTTCATTAATTACATAACAAAAAAAAAAAGAAAAAAGTAATACTTCCTCCCTTCTAATACAATATCTTGTTTACCATTTTTGTCTGTTTCAAAACAATAGTCTTATTTCTATAAATAACCATATCACCATAAAATTATCCATACTTTTTCATTTTTATTACACAATTATCATTACTTTTTACACTAATACACTCGCATGGGTAAAAAAATCTTTTATTCATATTTTTTACTAACTACCAATATAATATCAATATTTTTTAAATCTCGTATCCAACTCAATTAAAACTATATTTATGAGACGGAAGAAGTATTTTTTTATATAAAATATTGTATTAATAATTATTTATATTATATATAATTTATTTTTTATTTATATTAAATAAGTTTGAAATTGTATAATTTTTTATAATTGTACAAAAATTTAGGCATTTAATGTAATCTTTTACAAGAAAAAAAATATTTTATATAATATTTAAAAAATAATATTATTAATGAATAATGTTAAAATATTTATGCAAACAATATTTAGAATCAAATGAATATAAATAGCGAACGGACCATTCCTAATTTTCTAAAATTAGCATAACGGCCAAATCAAATACAAGAGGAATCCACCAATTGTACGGATGTTGCATATATATATATATATGCGTGTGCGTGTGTAAGAGGCCGTTTAGTTCCTCAAACCGGACAAATGTCTGTCGAATTTTCCTTCCTTTCACCATAGACGCTTTTTGTTTTTGTATTTTGTCGAATTTTGTCGAATGTAAGCTCGAATTTTCTTCAAATTTTGTTGTTTTGTGTTGCGCGAATCGGAGAAGAAATGCGGATGTTGTTTTTGGCCGCAGCTCCACCTTTTGTGAGTCCCTTAGTTTGAATGCATTTCATTGAAAATTTATTATTATTATTTTTATTTTTATTTTAAAATGATATGTTTCTTCTTATGGGTTTGGAAAAATTTTAATTTGGATTTGATATTAAAATAATATATGATGGAATGTTTTGTGAGAGGAAAAAATATACTCTCTCCGTCCCAAATAAGGTGCAACATTTGTTTTGAGCTCGGATTTTTAGGTGGGTAGCATTGAGTATGATAATTTAGAAATTATGTGATATGATGGAGAAAGAAATGTATATTTTATTTTTTTATTTGGGTGATGTGGTGGGATAAAGTGTGGTAGAAATTAAGTATAAATTATATCTAACATATAATTAATTTATTAGTATTTATTATTATAAGATATAATTAAGTTAAATCATTTTAATATTTTATGATTGTCATGGTTTATTTAATAAATTGCTCGAATGTATTTCAATAATTAATTCTCCATTTCGTCCCACCACAATTGACACTATTTTCATTTTTGTATATTCTGAAACAATTGACACCTTTCTATTTTTGTAAAAATTATTAAAACAAAACATATTTAACAAATATAAATCAACTTAATTAACTTCATAACATACAACATCATAAATGATGTAGGACCACTCAAAACCATTTAATTTATACCTCTCTCATCA
This sequence comes from Andrographis paniculata, assembly GCF_009805555.1. Taxonomy (NCBI): domain Eukaryota; kingdom Viridiplantae; phylum Streptophyta; class Magnoliopsida; order Lamiales; family Acanthaceae; genus Andrographis; species Andrographis paniculata. Next base: position 549,284 of record NW_026137613.1, read on the forward strand.
AAAAAATAAATATTTTTATCTATATTTAAAACTACAAATTTTTTATAAAATTGATTTATGTTAATTATAAATAAAAAAATATTTTTTTATTTACTTGTATTATAGAAGATTTTATTCTCTACAAAATGATATCTATATTCCATATACTTTTTAATTGCTATATAATTTTTAAATATTTAAACATATATTTTAATTTTTTTAATCATATATATTAAATTTACTTTAAAATTTTAAATATTATTAATTATACAAAAAAGTAGTATAATAATATCATAACTAATTATTAACTAATTAAATATCCTCATCTTAAATACCTAATTTTTAACAAAGGGTTCAATTCCGGTGGGACGGAGGGAGTACATCTTATGTCGTATACAACTATACGAAAGAAACTCTATTTTATATAAAACTCATCCTTATTTTGATCAATTCGAGATAATGACTATAAATAATCCATTAGAATTTTCTAAACCATATTAAAATGTTCCGTACACTTTAATAATATCTTATAAAATTATCTAAATAAACAAATATACATGTAGATTTATCAAGAAATTTATTTTTAAAATATATAATATTTAACCCACTTACTTTTCTTTTTAGGGTGTGTTTGTTTTGGGATTGGATTTTAAATACACTATTCATTCTATTTTTTTTCCTTAAAATATTAAATCAAACACATATTTCTTATTTTTTTATACTCCATTCGTTCTAAATAAGGTGCAACATTTGTTTTGGGCACGAGTTTTTAGGTGGGTAGTATTAAATAGAATAATTTAGAAATTAGGTGATGTGGTGTAGTGAGAAATGTATATTTTATTTTTTTATTTGGGTGATACGATGGGGTAAAGTGTGGGGTAGAAATTAAGTATAAATTATATCTACGTATAATTAATTTATTAGTATTTATTATTATAAAATATAATTAAGTTAAATTATTTTAATATTTTATAACCGTCATGATTTATTTAATAAATTGCTCGAATGTATTTCAATAATTAATACATCTTATGTCATATACAACTATACAAATGAAACTCTCTTTTATATACAACTCATCCTTATTTTGATCAATTCGAGATAATGACTATAAATAATCAATTAGAATTTTTTAAACCATATTAAAATATTCCATACACTTTTATAATGTCTTATAAAATTATCTAAATAAAAAAATATACACGTAGATTTATCAAGAAATTTATTTTTTAAAAATATAATATTTAACCCACTTATTTTTCTTTTTAGGATGTGCTTGTTTGGGGATTGGATTTTAAATACACTATTTATTTTATTTTTTTCCCCAAAACATCAAATCAAACACCTATTTCATATTTTTTATACTCCATTCGTCCCAAATAAGGTGCAACATTTGTTTTGGGCACGGGTTTTTAGGTGTGTAATATTAAGTAGGATAATTTAGAAATTAGGTGATGTGATGGATAGAGAAATGTATATGTTATTTTTTATTTGGGTGATGCGATGGGATAAAGTGTGGGGTAGAGATTAAGTATAATTAATTATTTCCTATTTTGAAAATATTGCAAGGTGTTTTGGACATACCAAAAAAGAAATGTTGCACGGTGTTTGGGACGGAGGAAATATTTTTTTCGAAAAACGTAAAGTCCAAATAGTAAAAACTTGAGATTTTTGGCAAAAGAAACCTAACTGAATCATTTCTTTATTATTATTATTATTTTGTAATTTAGTTTGTTATTTGGAGTTTGCAAGCTGTGATGTGATCGCGGGCAGAATTCGGTATTTGAATTTATTGTGGTGTTTTTAATATTAATAGGTAAGTTATTATATGACGATGGATGTTAGTTGTTACTGAAGGTTTACATTCGAGTGATTATTTTGATCATTTATTGAAGCATTTGTTCGCAAAAGTGTAGTTTTGAATGCAACAACATGAAATATGGGAGAAAGTGTGAGATTTTTATTCGTGATTGTTTTAAAAGCTATGGTTGAAGTTTGGCTAATTTGTGGATGAGGAAGTTTACTTAAAAAAGAACAAGGAATAAAATTGTGATTAACCTACCTACCTTAATGTGAACAAATTAAAAAATCATGACTTAGGTGAGTCATTATAGAATTGTAGAACGAATTGTCTTTGAGTTATGAATTGTAGTAAGATTTTAACATCTGATATACATATATATATTGTAATTAAGGTGTTTACAGTGTTTTGTTTAGTTTTCTCGAAACCTGTTGACAAATTTTGTTATGAACTAATAATATGAAAACTTATTCATATTATATGTTATATACTTTTTGTGAGTAGAAATAAATTATATGCATACAGAGAAAGATATGTGTAATTCAGAACTTTTTTAGTTATGTAGCAACAAATTATTAAGGTGTTTTCCATAATTATTGCAGGATTACCTCAAATAAGAGCATATTTGAGAATTACCACTTGAATCTTTTGAGTCAGCCGTTTGAATTATAAAAGAAATGGGGCTTGGCTCCAAGAATTTGATAGAGACTCTTGGTTTATCAACCTCAGACCATGCTTCAGTGGTTTCAATCACTGTATTTGTCACCCTTTTGTGCACATGCATTGTGATTGGTCATCTATTAGAAGAAAGTCGATGGATGAATGAATCAACCACGGCCCTTATAATTGTAAGTATAAACACTGAAAATTACGTTATATTTTTTTTATGGAAACCGTATGTAAATTTTATGTGTTAAGTCTCTCATTATAAGGATGTCTTTTCTTAGCTTCTAATTTGTTTTCTCGCTTTTATTAAGGGTTAAGTTAGCTTGATATTACATATATATAATTGATTACAACTTGCAAAATGGCAGGGTTTAAGCTCAGGAGTTCTAATTCTACTTGTGAGTGGAGGGAAAAGCTCACATCTCATGGTGTTCAGTGAGGATCTTTTCTTCATCTACTTGCTTCCTCCTATCATTTTTAATGCTGGGTAAACTATGTTCTGCCTCATAATATTTTGATTACAAACATATGGATCCAACCATCCTTGATGAACCTTGAGTTTTAATGAATCTATAGTTTTGAAGACAAGCAGTGAGATATAACTATCATGTGACTTCTTGCCTATGTTTACTTTTAAGGATTATATAATATTTGTGGGTAATCATAACAGTAAGATTACATAATTCTTGAAAGTAAACCTACCCTTAGTGTAACTATTAGTAGCTATATAAGAGTAAATTTTTGTGTGTGAGTTTTAAATATCATTTTGCATTTTCTTTCCATTAACACTTTTGTTAGTATATAAGTAAGCAAAATTAATTATGAATAGCCGCTGAAAGTGCAAATCTTAACAGGAAGATGAAACAGTTTTAGTGATATCCAAGGAAACACATAATTGCCCAGTCACCTGCTTTGATGACATATAAGTATTTGTCATTGAAATTTTTAAATAAAAGCCACTTTAGATCTTTTTTTTTTTTCTACTACTTCATAACGATATATATGCTATAAATTTATGTAACTTGAAAACAAGAAGTGGTCCTCCATCATGGTCTATTGACAATATTTCAATATATACGATATTTAAGTTTATTGGGAGCACAATTCAGTGTAGTTGTTAACTTCATGTCGAAAATTAGAATATATTACTTTGTCCTTGGTGATGTTAAACGGTTTCATTGTTGATTTTAAGTTCCTTATTCTTTGTTCAATCTTTTAATCAGTTTTCAGGTTAAGAAGAAACAGTTCTTTCACAATTTCATGACAATAATGTTATTTGGAGCTATTGGTACATTGATATCCTTCACTATCATATCAATCGGTACGGTTGTCTACCATGTTTTGTTCCATATGTTATAACCTCAACCAAGTATAAAGAAAATTGTGTTCATCTATTTTCTTAAATTCTTTTTCAGTCCTTTAGTATTACCTTAATCCTTATGGTATGATTAAAATGAAATTAAATCTCTATTGAAAAGGGAAAATGTTTTTTAGCTTGTCATGCATGCTCCTTATGTGAAGTAGATTATAAGATAAATGATTTTTTTTTTGTTACTCAAGTCTTTTAATTGTTTCCGCAGGTGCTATTACCATTTATAAGAAAATGGATGTTGGACTTGCCATTGGAGATTATTTCGGTAAAATTTTTCGACAAAAAATGTCCCTCTGTCACAAATAAACATCACAACATAATCTTCATTTATTTCTGATTCTAACTGCACTTCATGGCTACAGCGATTGGGGCTATATTTGCTGCAACAGATTCTGTGTGCACGTTGCAGGTCCACAAATAGTTTTTCCTGGTTAAATATCTTGATGTGAAACTTTTCTTCCCATTTTAGCTCTAGCCTCACACGATATTAATCTTGCTACAGGTTCTAAGTCAGGATGAGACACCATTACTCTACAGTCTGGTATTTGGAGAAGGTGTTGTAAATGATGCAACATCAGTAGTGCTTTTCAATGCAGTCGAGGATATTGACCCAACTCGTATCAGTACTAGTGTGGCTCTCGGTCTTGTTGGGAACTTTGCCTATTTATTTTTCTCAAGCACTGTGTTGGGAGTTGTTGTAAGTTTTTCTTGTCCACTATTTCTTTGGAATGCATAAAAAACTTCTCTAAGTAACATTTTTCACTTAAATATGAATCATATTTCTATTCTACCTCAGGTTGGACTACTCAGTGCATTTGTAATAAAGAAACTCTACTTTGGAAGGTTGGTACAGAAACAACAAATATTTATGCACATTTCCAATATTACAATGCATTTTATATATAAAAAATAAATCTTCCATGCTATTATCTTTATTTTGGCCTCTATTTCCCTGATTCAATATACTTAAATGACAACTGATGAATGTTGTCCTTATCTCCCTGTGAATTTCTTCATTGACTAGGCATTCTACAGATCGCGAGGTTGCTATTATGATGCTTATGGCTTACCTTTCATACATGCTGGCAGAGGTAAACTTCAAGTCAAAGTTGTCTTACATTTAAAACGTAAATCATTGAATCGAGAATTCATTATATAAGGGGTTTGTCATGTTGCAGCTATTCTATTTAAGTGGCATTCTCACCGTCTTCTTCTGTGGGATTGTGATGTCACACTACACCTGGCACAATGTCACTGAGAAATCTAGAATTACCACCAAGTATGGATTGTTTCAATACCTTAATCCAATTAAATAACTCTGTTGCTTTCGATTTTTTTGTTAATTGTATATGCATCACATGATTTTATTAACGTCTCAAACTATAATATAGGCACGCTTTTGTGACGTTGTCATTTGTTGCTGAGACATTCATATTTCTTTATGTGGGAATGGATGCACTAGACATTGAAAAGTGGAGAGTTGTAAGTGACAGGTAAGAGTTTCTTCATTCGTGTAGGTTAGTTGTTACACACTCAGTTGAGTATTGTCCTGCTAAAATTATGCAAATTATTTTTCAGCCCGAAAACTTCCATCTCAGTGAGCGCAACTCTAATAGGATTGATCCTTGTTGGAAGAGCAGCCTTTGTATTCCCCTTGTCATTTTTATCTAATCTAACCAAAAAGTCTCCAACAGAGAAAATTGGCTTTAAGCAGCAAGTATGAGCCCTATAATAATTGGTATTTCAACTCTACAAGATGGATCGATCTGCCTTTGCTTACTCGTTTGTTTGTCATTTTTGAATTCAGGTTACGATATGGTGGGCAGGTCTAATGAGAGGTGCAGTTTCAATGGCTCTTGCTTATAATAAAGTACGTTTCACTGTCATCAATCACATCTATAAGACTATATAATATGTTGTGTTGCATTTGTATTATATTAATATAAATTCAGTGTTTGTTGTCATTATATCAGATGTTGTTTGTCATTATATGTAGTGCTGTCAGCACATGCTAAATTATAAAATTCAACACAATATTACCCTCGATACATTATATAATTTTGTAGTAATATAAGCCTTGAATTTTTATTGTATTTATTATATATAGTTCACTCGGGGAGGTCACACCCAATTGCGTGGCAATGCTATAATGATTACCAGCACCATAACCGTCGTCCTCTTCAGCACCGTGGTAAGATATATTTTTTCCTTCACCTCGTGCAAATTAATTACTCTGTGTGATTTGTACAAGGAGATGGTGTGTTACTCGAATTTCTTAAAATTTTAGATCCGATAACAAAATGAATTATTTGACATGATTTTGTGAGAAAAAAAAAAGTTATTATCAATAAATAGTGACAAAAATTCTAATGTATGTGTAGGTTTTTGGGTTGATGACAAAGCCTCTAGTGAGGTGCTTAATGCCATCACCATCGAAGCACCATCACTCAAGCACGAATACCTCTTCGGAGGAAATGTCGAGATCGTTCATGGTGCCCCTCCTAGGGAGCAGCCACGACTCATATCACGAGCTGTTTGCTGGAAACGGAGGAACGAGTGGTGAAGGGAGCGGGCACAACATAATCCGGCCACACAGCCTACGCATGTTGCTTACAACCCCGACTCGCACGGTTCATTATTATTGGAGAAGATTCGACAATGCCTTCATGCGACCGGTGTTCGGAGGCCGCGGCTTTGTTCCATACATACCGGGCTCTCCCATTGAACAAAGCATGCATGAGGCTCAGTGGCAAAGTGCAGGAGGAGGAGATGTCAGACACTGATGTGAATTGAGGTTTTAAGTTTCCTCTCTCTCTTCACCTCTCTATCTCTCTCTACATATAAATGCGCCAAGTTCTTGTAGATCAAACAGCGAAACATCCTGTTTGGAAGTTTCAACCTGAATTCGATCCTGGGTGAGTGTGTGGGGGTAATTAAAAATATATATATACATATAGCTCTGCAATTAATTAGGTATATATATATATAGTTTTGGTGTTTGGATTATTGGTTTTGATACGTAGAAATGGTTGTTTGTATATAGTCTAGTGTTAGCCTTAGTTATGTGTTGTAGTGCAGTGTAGTGTACCATCCTATATCTAAATTAATTAATTATTTGTGATTAGATATATATATATATATATATGTGTGGGTATCTTGTAATTAATTTAATTACATATAATGAACCACCGAGTGTATAATTTTTACGGTACGGATTTTTCTTTGTTCTTCTTGTTTCCTTTTTATTTTTATTTTTTAATCCAAATTATCGTTCAATTCTATTTTTTATTCCCTTCGTAAATTATCAAAATAATGAGAACAAAAATTAATGACTATTTCTATCCATTCCAAATGAAATTTTCAGCTCTACGAGGGTATTTATAACATGGCCTAAGTAAGGGTTATTCACTTTATATGAGCATATTTGGGTATCATTATAAAATAATTCTTATTTTTCATTATTATTACTTAATATTTATTATTTTTAATTTTACAAATAGAAAAGATATTTATAAACAACGATCTATATTATCAATATAATATTGATATTTTTTTAAATCAAGTGTCACAAAATTATATCTCAATTGATTTGAGATGGACAAAATGCAAGTATTTACATCACTTTTTATACTATAATAATAATAATAATAATAATAATAATAATAATAATATGTTAAGAATCTCTATATTTATAATGTCAATTAATCATAAATTTATAGTTTTATTATAATTAAGATATGGCCAAAGGAATAGATATATATATATATAAATATAATTATATTTTTGTTTCCCAAACGACAAGTAAAAGACGGCATGATTACATCATCATTTTATGCAAACACATACACAAACTTATTGGTTATAATATTACACATATATAATGGATATATTTTATATTTAAAATATTATATATATTTATTTTTATTAAAAATATCTCAATAATATTTATTTATATTCATATAATATGATATGAAAATTTATAGTTATTATTTTTCAAATGTTGAAAACTTCCATACAAGTACAATATCAATATTTTTTTTTTATTTTATTTTTATATTTTGTTAAATGTAATTGATGCACTAGAATAAAATTCAGTATTGTGATAATGTCACAAGCCAACCTAAGCATATTTTTTAATATTTTGGCTGACATATCTAAAGGTTTTAGGATAAACAAATATATACATTAATAGAAGTAGATAATGGTCAAAATCCAAATTCATTTCTTTTTTTTTTTTTAAAAAAACACTCTTAGGAGTAGCGTAAAATAATAAATAAATATGTCACACTTGCCTTTTCATTGAAGCCATATCCTTCTTTAAAGCAATCTTACAATTCTTGACTTACAAACAATATCCAAATTATCAATAAAAACCTCATCTACACATGAAATTACCACAAAATGCAATATAACTAAAACCAAATCATTAAATCTTCCTATATATATAATTAATTAAACAAATATGGCAAATAATTGTTTTAATATTATTTGACACAAATTAAAGATTTCTACAACATAAAAATATTTAGAGCTCAAGTGAAGTAAGCTTATCTACTCTTTCCCTTCAAACTATATAAACCCCTCAAACTCAACACAAAAAAAAAAAAAAAAATTCATTCAACAACACAAGAAAACCCTAAATATCCCTAAAAAAAAAAATATGTCTTCAAAATCGAGTAGCTCGAGCTCGACTCGCAACATTCCCGAGACAACCTTAACCGGCCTTGGAAACCTCATCAAGCTTCTCCCCACGGGGACCGTCTTCCTCTTCCAATTCCTCAACCCGGTCCTAACCAACAACGGTAAATGCCACGTCATCAATAAATTCTTGTCGGGAATTCTCATTGCCATTTGTGGCGCTTCATGTGGATTCGCCTCTTTCACCGATAGCTACACTGATAGCCAAGGCAAAACGCGCTATGGCATAGCCACGCGCACCGGGCTTTGGCCTAATCCCGAGTCCCAAGATTTGTCATCCTACAAGCTTAGGGTTGCGGACTTTGTCCATGCTTTATTTGCACTGATTATTTTTGCCGTCGTTTCTCTTCTGGATACTGATTCAGTAAAATGTTTCTATCCTTCTTTCGAGTCAAACGAGAATATGCTCTTGATGGCTTTGCCCCCGGTCATTGGGGCGGTTTCCGCCTCGGTTTTCGCCGTGTTTCCATCGAGCCGCCATGGGATCGGGTACCCACTTACCCAAGGGCCACCCTCTACATCTAATGCTTGATTTAGGGTTTGTTAATTTGGATTGTTGTTCTTATGAGTTTGTACAATATTGTGTTATGGTTTGGTTGTTTTGCCAAAGAGTATATGTTATTGGTTGTGTGGAGGGTTATATACATAACCCTAACAAAAATTGAAGTATTGTTATTCATTAGGTTATTACTTTGTAAAATGTATGTGTCTATAATATGCCAATGAAATGTGATTGATTGTGTATTTGATATTGTTTTGAACATGTTTGAGGGTTTTGGGGTCGAATTATTTTGAATTTATGAAAATTATCGTTGGAATTGATGTTGTATTTGATTTTATTTTAGAATGAACTATTATTTAATAATTGTGATGTGTTAGAGGATGCATGGGATGTATTTAAAATAATTGTGTATGTGTCGCATAAAATAATTGTGTATATTACTTTGTTTTTTTTAGAAGTTTGTTGTCAAATTCATAATCTGTCACTGAATTTAAAATTTTAAAGATTAATCTGGTTCGGATATAAAATTTTGAACTCAAACTCATTTTCTTAACAATATAATCTAAGATGAATTCGGGGTAAAATCCCACCAATTGTCATTCATGTTGGAAACTCATATATAATGTACTCCATCCGTTACGTAAAAAAAAATTTATTTAGTTTAAGCACAAGTTTTAACACGACATATACTTTTTGCCCTTTATAATTGTTTTACGAAAGAAAGAAAATAGAAAGAAGGGTTAAAAATGATAAATGGTAGTAATATAATTTTTTGCTAAAATACAAAACAAATATTTTTATTTTTTTTTTATGACGGACAAATAAAGAAAGTGGACGTATTTTTAATGACAAGGGAAGTAGTATAAATAAATACTCATATTATTATTATTTTATATTTTGCTTGCCAAATTATGACAGAAAACAAATTAGAATGGAATTTATGTCAAATTCTCATTTTAGAAGTTGATTATGTTTGTACGAAATTTATTTGTTACAACTTTTGCAATAATTGGGGGAAATAACACATCATCTTTTCCTTGTTTTTTTATGTGAATCTGTTAGGAAATTTATTTATTTGGACTACTCATATACTATGATATAACCATGGAAGTTTTTCTTTTTTCCTCTTTTTTTTTTTTTTTTTTTTTTTTTGGCACTACAAATTTGTAGCAAAATTTTTTTGTCTTTAAATCCCCTTTTCTGTTACTAAAGACATTAGAGACGGAATTGCGTTAACTACACACTTTAGGAACGGAATTCCATTACTAATATACCTTTTTTTTTTTTTTTTTTTTTTAATACAAGTACAACACATACAATTGCCAGCATGATCACACGCTAATAATTCAACATGTGTGCTTATGCTTGCTTAATTTAAATAATTATACTAATTATTTTATTTAAGGGTAAATTCCTTTTTTAGTCCCGTAATTGGATCCCCTTATTATTTTAGTCCCGTAAGTGGAGCCTATCGCAAACTAGTCCCAGAAATAAGAAATTTTCGTTGTTTTAGTCCTCCGGTGCCGGAGACGCCCGCATGGCTCGCCGGATGCTACGTGTCCGCCAGGTCAGCAATACTTGGCAGACACGTGGATTTTTATTATTTTTTTTTCATTTTTTAAATTTTTTTAAATTGATTTTTAATTTTATTTGTCTTTTTTAATTTTTTTATTTGATCCAATTGAAAAAAAATTAAATAAATAAAAATAAAAAATAAAATAAAATCTGCGTGTCCACTACGTATCGCTGACCCGGCGGACATGTGGCTTCCGGCGAGCCACGCGGGCATCTCCGGCGATATATATAATATATTATTATATATATATAATAATAATAATAAAAAATAAAAGAAAAAAAAATGAAGTATGGAATGATTTAATTCATAGCACCAAAAGAAAAAGAAAAAGTTAGTTGAGATATATATATATATATTATGTATATATGTCTAAGGCTTAGTTTGATTTGTTTTTAAGAAGATAAATAGAAGTTAAAAATAAAAATAGTTTAATTTTATAGTTAAATAAATTCTTATAAAATCAACTTTCTGTAAAAAAAATATATATGTATATATTTGAATGTAATAAAATTAAAAATGTTTTTAAACTGAAAAAATTAGTCCAAATGATATGTTAATATAAATGTATGTTTTTATCAAGTTTTTATAATTTATTTGAAATTTTTTATAATATATATTTAAAAGTTAAATTATCTGGTATAATTAATAATATATTTATTAAATTCTATATATCGATATGTTATTTAAAATTTTAATTGAATTATAATATAAAAAAATGTAAAAATATAATTTAACTTTAAATAAATTGTATTATAAAAAATATTAAATTGTCTATTATAACTAAAATTTATAATTTTAAAATTTTGATACCATAATTATATATACTTTAATTTTAATTTAAATATAGCATATAAATTAAAAATTAAAATTATTAAATTTTAATTTTCTTTTAGTATAATATATAAAATAATTATTTTTATGATATGTTAACGGGTTTGTTTGGTTGTGATTTGAAATTGAATGTTAATTTGAATTTTTATTTAAATGATATTTTAATGTTATATTTTGTGAGAAGAAATAATATATTTTTATTAAAAATTATAAATGATGAATAATATTGATTTTGATTTGAAATACTAAAAAACAAACTGAGTATAGAAACCTAGAGAAAAATATTTGGATTAAATAAAATTTTGTAAAACCTCAAGTTGTGTTGTATGTACTAAATCTTGTCATACAATAATAGATTGATAGGCAAAATGGAGGCTCCAAATTTATGTTATAAAAATCCAAACTAGATAAACAATCTTTCTTTTGTGGATTTTATCACATATTTTTACTATTTAAATTCTTTTTTCCTCAAAAAATATCATATCAACCAATTACTTTTTTTTTTTTTTTTTTTATGGAGTATTATACTACAAATTTATTTTACATTCAATACATCGCATCAAACAACTATTTAAATTCAACTTTTTACTATTTAAAAATCAAAATCCACAGACAAACACACCATGACTATGTACATTTTGTATTCTTTTATCAAAATTTTTCATATTTTTTACTATTCATAAAAAAAAATAATAATAAAAATTCAGAAACATCAAATCAAATATTTACTTTTATTTTTTATATTATAGTAAAAATAATTTTATATTTAAAATATCATATCAACACCTATTTATATCAGATCATACAACTATTCAATTCAAAAATTTTATTATTCAAATCTCAACATTCAATACTCCAAACAAACACACCCTAGTACTTAAGTGTAAGTCGTAGCGACCATGTACATATAACCATCGTTTAAATTAACGATGATATACACACATTCTAATATTAATCACGATCAAGTTTGAGAAAAAATGAATCTATCGTAGGCTCAAGCACGTAGAACTACTCAAATTTGACGTCAATTGCTACAAACCTTCAAATAACCACTAGGACAAACTCATGTAAACAATATGAATCGATCTTCAAATACTTCAAAGGGCGAGGGCTTCTAAAATCAGTCTTCGAAGGTATGTATAATCAATCTATTTTTCATAATCACACAAGCGGGAAAAAAAAAAATGGTGTAAATGAGTTTTTAAGAATTTACTTCCCAAATACCTCTAGATGAACAAGTAGTTAGCGCAACGACGACTCTTTGCCTTAGTTTCTTTCGTCTTATTTTGCTCTTTTGCTTCGCATTTATAACTCCCACGACGTCAACTTTAACTATATGATGATCTGATGTGCCTTTTGACGACAACACAGAGTATGATCCCGGGACAAACGAGTAGGGCAACCCTTGTGACCCCAATATGTAGTCGACCCGTGTTCCATATTTACACGTCCCTTGCACATCTAAGTCGACGCGAGAAAAAATTGGAAAAAAAAAAAATGTTAGCATCCTGCAATAAACGATGGAACATACAAAATAATCTTTACAAACATGAAGTGTGTGTTTATTTGGTTTTTTTTTTTTTTTCAATTTTTTTTGTTAAATAGTGAATTATATATGTGTTTTGTAAGATAAAATTAATATGTTTTTATAAAAAAAAAAAAATTATGATTATTATATAATAGAGAAGTTGAAAAAATATATAAGGTAAACAAAGTTAAAAAAAATAATAATAATAATTAAAAAAAGAAAGTAATAACTTAGAAATGAATTGTAACATAATACTTCTTTTCTCTTGTAAAAGTGTGTTCACTTTTGCAGTTTAGTTTGTCTACTGTGTTTGTTTGGAGATTGGATTTTAAATATATTATTCCTCCCATTTCTTCCCTAAAAAAATATCAAATCAAACACTTATTTTTTATTTTTTATATTATACTAAAAATTAATTTTACATTCAAAACATCACATCAACACCTATTTATATCACATCATACAATTATTCAAATTCAAAATTTTTACTATTCAAATCCCAACTCAAAATCCAAACCCCCAAACAAACATATACCATATTTAGTAAAAAAATACTTTGTCCACCGTCAATCTATTCGTTTACTTTTTTGCATATTCATATTTGAATATTAAATATTATATCAAAACGTAGTACAAATCAAGAAAAAACGACAAAAATATTTATATCGGTGTCTTATAATACTAATGTAATAACATTTGTATAAAAAATTATACAAATATAAGAATATTTTTACCGTTAAAAATAATAACGTCAAATACAAATGGATAGATCGACAGTGGACGGACATAGTATATAATTCTTTTTTAAATCTAAAATCAGTCTATCTATTTACAGAAATGTTACTAATGAACCCTCTATATTTTTTTACATCCATTACACTTTAAGTCAACATTACATTATTAACCCTATAAAGTTTTAATTTTACTTTTAAAAAAAATATATATAAAATAATATTAAAATAGTACTTTATTAATCTTGGTACCAAAAAAATTTGAGCCTCATTTTTATAAAACGAAAGGAGTAATTTAACATGAGAAGTTTTAGACTTTAAAGTAATTTTTAACAAATTTTCGTAAATCATACTCCCTCCGTCTCGTTACAAACTTTCTATTTTTTTATTTTTATTTTTAGTAATTGTACTATCTATCTAACTTTACAAATATCCTTATAACTCACAATATATTATCCAAATGTCATTACCTTTATATCCACAATACTAATAAGGTTATTTAATTATTTCTACTTTATTCCTACTACATCCCACTATAATACTAATATTTCTAAAACTCGGTACAAAAAGCAAATTGATACATAATTATGGGACGGAAGGAGTATGTTTTTTCTTACTTTGTCCTTTGGCGATCATTACCACCGGTTCGCATTCACCTGGAAAATTTTTGGCGTCTGTATAAGCTTTTCGTTTCAAGAAGTTTGTTACTTCGACCCTAGGAGTCGGCTTGCCCAATTCCTCGTAGTACTGTTTACATAACAGTGATAATGTTAAGTATTTCGACTAAATGTAATCATTAATTTATATATATATATACCTTAATGATGTTGTTCCACCTCTCCGGCGAGTAATCCGATGAGTCGAGAGAGTTGAGCCCGCCTGCCAATATGTGAGGTTGTTGATCATTCGATTGAAAGATTGCGTTGATTTGCTTCATCCTCCAGCTCTCGTCCAAGTGATCGAGTTGCGTGCAGTATACATTCAACTCGCCTGTAAACGGGACATCTACCGTCGCCTTTATTACGTTCCTGCAATCAGAGAACAAGTGTAATGAACTTGATCTATTTGGATTTCAGTACTGATTTTTCTCTGTCAACACAAAAAAAAAAAAAAAAAAAGATAAATAAGCGGTCAAATTACACAAAATTCACATGTGATTTCACAAAATTGCGCAAAATCTTCCATACTTTCAAAACTGCGTCAAACTCCCTTACTATTTCATAAATTCTGCATCTAACCCGCTCTGCCATATTTATTTAACGGTATTTGATCTATGCGCGCTCAAATTGCGAATGAATTTTATAATACTAATTTAAAATTATAGATATATTCATTTCTCTTATATCTAGTCTGAAAGAACATTAAAAAAAAATTAAAACCAGATAAATAACTATTTCTGAGTATATTTACTATTTTTTATAGGCTAAATAACAAAAATAATGAGTATATTTGTAATTTCAAGATTTAGAAATAAAAATTGTGAAATTTATTCGCGACGTGCATGTCAAACATCATTAAATAAGGATGACCGAAAGAATTAGACATTAAGTTAATGAAATTATGAAGAAGTTTAACGCAACATTGAAAATATAAAAAATGCAATTTCGTAGCTAAAATAAGCATATAACACATGCATACCCTAACAATTTATATATATAGAATATGCTCTGTGGACATATTTATTGTAATAAGATCAATGATTAGAATGTACTGTATAGATATTTATCATGATCAATTTAATAGTTGTATTTATATTATATTAATATAAAAGGTACTTTGTTATTATATTGTCAGTTGTCTCTTATTCATAGATAGACTATCATCACTGTAAAATGCAACCAAATCTAAATGATGATACATTTAATCGAGTGTATCCTAGACTTATATTTTCAATGTGCATTTGTTTGATAAGTGTGAAAGAATGATGTGTATAATAATAGTATAAAAAATAATTTTTTATATTGAATTGTTAATTTTTTATGAATAAATAAAAAGTATATTGTACTAATGTCTGCATATTATACTATTTCCTAATACTATTTATAAAAAAGAGCAAAGGTGAAGAAAGGAACCTGAAGTCGTCGTCGTCATGAATCCTCTGAACCTTCCACTTCTTAATCGGCCATTTCGAAAGCACGGCGTTGCCGTACTCCGGCGCCCAGCTCTCCGCGAACACAAACTCCATCCCCAACGCCGCCGCCACCTCCGACAGTGGTTTCATATCCTTCTCCTCCTCCGCCTTCACATCCTGCAAAGCCAAAACATCGGCGTCCACCTCCTTCAGCACGTCCAGAATGCTTCTTCCGCCGTCGCCAAACCAGTTCGCCGGAAAGCACAGGGGCGACCTCATCGGATTCATAGCCAATACCTTATTACTGCTGCTGAAACTAAACAACGAATCGTCAGACGCACTCACCTGCTTATTCTGCGCCAACGAGATCTCGTTCTCCGGCAAGTTGATCGACACTTTCGGCTTCGGCTTACTGGATACACCGGAAAGTGGAGTAACCGATCCATCCTTCGGAACCGCCGGCGCGAGCGAAAATAATGCCGCGTTGAAAGAGGCAATGCGGATAGGAATAGCTTGGCGAACTGTAGTCTGCTTTCGTTGCAGTCTCCGGATCACGAGTTTACGCTTCGGGCGCTGCCATAGGAGACTGCGAAGCGTCGAGCAGAGGCGTTGAAATCTCCTGCTGAGAATAAACATGTAAGATAAATAGCTGCTCCTATGTTGAAGCTGGGAAAGCTTTCTTGACTGCATTTGAATCGAAAGCTACAAAAGTTAAAGAGTAATCCAAGAGTAGGAATCGAGTGGCTTTTTTTCGATGAAAACGGTTTATATATATATATAAACATAAAGACAACCTCAACTGCTCCAAAATGTTAAGAGGATTAGCTCATTCACCAACTCTCACCTGTGAAAGAGGACTTTTATTGTAACTAGGAACACACAAGTCACATATAGCATAGACCAAAAACACCAAGGCAAAATAGCAGATAAACCCCTCGTGGTTTGCTAAATTTGCGGAAAAAACCTCTATTCCTATATAACTTACGTAATTGTGGTTCACTAAATTTGCGGAAAAAACCTCTAGTCCTATAACTTACGTAATTGTGGTTCAGATAATGATGCAAAAAATACCTCTTCCGTTAATATAGGAAAAAGTTACAAAAATATCCTCTATATTAATAAAACTAGTCTACTATAATTAGAGTTGTTGAACGAACCGAGCCGTTCGCGAACTCAGCTCGGTTAAAGTTCGTTCGCGAACGTTAACGAGCCGAGTCGAACAGCATAAACAGGCTCGTTTGGTTAACGAACGAAATGAGCCCGAGCTTTGTTCGCGAACATTCGTTTAAATAATATATTTATTATAAATATTATATATACATATAAAATTATAATTTATAAATAAATAAAATATTAATTTAAAATATATAAATAAAATAATTTTAAATTTTTTTTTTAATTTATATATAAATTTAAAAAAATGAGACGAACAAATATGAACACGAGCTCAAACAACAAAAATTCTTAACGAGTTCGAAAGCTTCACGAACGAACACGAACGTTAACGAACACTTAAAATTTGACTCGGCTCGGCTCGTTAACAACTCTAGTGATAATCTCTGTTAAGTACTAACGGAAGAATATTTTTTGCAACATTATTTTAACCACGAGCACATAAAACGGAATTGTAGGGCATAGGGTCTTTTCAGCAAATTTTGCAAATTATAGGGATTCGTTTGCTATTTGCCAAAAAAATAAAAATAAAAATAAAACAATGATTTCATTTCATGATTACCCAATGACAAGATAAGTTCTTAAATATATAGGAAGGTAATGAAATATTATTATATGACATATTGTTTCTGGCTCAGGCATTGATCAAGAAATTAAAAAATGAAAAAGGTCAAAAGATGCTTACCTACTCAACTCAACAATGGTTGCTGTCATGCGATAGTCAATCAAGCTCCATTTTTTTCTCCATAACTGACGCAGCAGCAGCTACTTTCTACCACTTTGACATCTTCAACTACAGACAAACATGTTAGTTCATCCCTGTATAGGACACAGTTTAGTATTCAAGCTAATACATTCTGTCAATATACTGGATGCATAGTGCATCACAATATACATATATATATATATATATTAAGTGTATGATGGAGAATCTTCGAACATGCCAACCTTGGAAACAACCAGCAACTGAAGGAAAAAATTATACCGATTGTTAAAAACTTGAGGAATCAGTCGGAGTCTTGAAAATCTAACATACAAATGTGATGCACCAAATTTAATTGGCGGCTGATAACTAAGCTCGATTCTGATAATAGCTTAAAACTCTGGTGAACTTGACACTTTTGTTGGCGGAATTTGAATTTCAATCACGAGCTAAATAACGTATCTAAGAGGTTAGATGGAGCTTCTTCCTTTCCACTGTCGTCAAAGAAACCGTTAGCACCATTTTCTTTTCTCAGCTTTCGCTCCTCAGCAATTGATTCGGCTGTTTCTGAGCAGTAATTTCTTCTCATATGTTGAGCAGGCTTTGCAGACACGACAAACTTGCTGCCTTCGCGGGTTCTCTCTGGGAATCCAGCCCATACTGAAATAAATTTGGAAAGTACACCGGAAGTGAAATATTTGCCTTACACGAAAAATATAACCTCATGATAAAAAACAAACACTACGAAACACTTTTCTAAAAGCATCATACAAACATTGAAGCATTATAAACTTACAAAATATGCATAGCATTATAAATGTCTAGGCTAGTGTGATATCCTTCCGTCAATCTTAACTACCCCCAAAACTACAAGACCAAAGATGACTAAAAATTGATCTATCCACATCCCATTTCGAATGGTGAATAAAAATATAATAATAAACACACTTTTTGCGAGATTGAAGATGCAATAATTCCAGCGATTGAATCAAAGTAGTACAAATAAGCACATACGTGATGGTTCAGATGCAACATGCAGGGTTCCATTATGACATGAAGTATAATAGACACAAATATAAATGCTGACTTCGTAATTTTTACACAGTACCTGCATAGTGATGAAGGACAATGGAAGCAGCTACAGTAACATTCAATGAAGCAGTGCCACCGCCATATTGTGGAATGTAGACAAAGAAATCACATATCTCGCACTCCTTAGCTGAAAGCCCTGTTCCCTATCAAAGCCACGTTCCATACACCATCATTAGATATCTACTATGTCAAGTAAAAGAAAAAGGCAACATTAGTGACGAGTTGCTGGTAGAAACTGCAAATAACTTGCAGGCTTCAAATCAAGTCTATCCCAACTAAAGATGTAAGAAAAACTGCACTTCCAATTCATATCCTAATCAAACACACTAATGCTTCTAGTTAAATCGATAAATTGAAGAGAAAAGCATTTGTAGGATTTATGTGATGAAGCACAAATCTTTTAATCAGCCATAACATTTTTGTCATAACAGCACATCAAACTCATAATCAGCATTTATGGATTGAGCAGAGTTTCCAAATGGAGGAATTCAGATTCAACCTCATTGCCAAGAAGAAACGCTGTACTCTTCGTAAAGGGGTGCTTATTCACTGCTACAGCATCATCCGTAATCTCCACTCCACATATATCACAATCCCTCTCCTAACCAACATAAACATCATAAAGAAACAAAATTAGAACAATGACAAATTCGCATAAACTATCAATTGTTAGAACAAGATAAAAGAAAAAGGATAATCAAACAATATCAATCGTTCGCCCAAAGAACAATCATAAAACTCAATCATTTGCCCAAAAGCCACCAGGCTTCCTTATTTCGAATATCAATAATAATGTTATCCAAACCCTAGATAGTCTACTTATACTAAACCTTAATAACTACACATAAAATAATTCTATCAAAATATAGGGTTTACTTCTTTTGCAAAAAAAAATTCCAATACATTTCCCCAAAAAATTAATATATTACGCACTTATTATTTTTATATTATCTATCACAATTCTCTATACCTCACATAAAAAAAAATTCTTCAAACCAAAACACAAAACAAAGACACCTATAATATCTTAATAGAAAAGCAAATAAATAAAGTTTAAACCCGCGAACAACAGGCCTAAGCTTATCCCCGTCGTTGATACACAAGCACCAGCTGGAGCTCTACTTTCTCAATAATCTTAACTTCATGTTCTTTTTTATTTTGCTCTCTATCATCAATACTCCCAAAACATTCTACAGTTGTCCCTTTTGAATCTCCAGAAAAGTAAACAAATTCACATTTAAGCTTTAAACTTTAAGTTAAGATTGAAGTATTTGCAGAAACAGCACATGAATTTCCTAATCAACAGAAAAAACATTCCCACCAAAGTCATCAAAACCACTGAAGTTCCAACGAAAGAATATTTCTCTGTAATTCAATTATTAGGCGTTTTTTTATCTGATTGAAATGATCTGAATATGAAAAATTAATAATAAACTCAAGTCATAGCCACATCAAGAAATTCAGATGTTGTATATTAGAATGCCCACTAAACTTAGAGACTATCTGTCAGCATCCAGGCCTATGCATTGTATTTCTTAAGCAAAACTTAGCTACTTAAACACAAGCAGCAATGCAGCACGACTCAAATCTACTTTTTATTTTTAAAGTCAGTTAACATAAGCAATCAAATCTTATAAGTTAGTAATTAGGAATGATTTACCAAAACCACAGATAAAGATCTACAATTACCAAATAACTTAGCAAGCAGATACTAAGTAATCAAATTAGATGCTGAGCAAAAGGCATTCAATATGTAAAAACATATGGTATAAATTGTAACCTTGAGGAAACTACGGGCAAGAGAAAGAGAATGAAAGTGGCGGAATCGGAGGTGTGATGTCGAACCGTGGCTTCCAAAAGCGTTGAAGTCACGCCGCCCTACCAGTATCAGCTCGGCCACCCCAAACGCGGTGGCGCTACGGGCGAGGGTTCCAACGTTGTGCCGCTTTGCTATGTTGTGCACGACGACGAAGCTTTCGTACTTCTGCTGCTTGCTATCGTCGATATCCATTTGAATCACAGATGTCCTTTGGAAGTGACTCGAG
This sequence comes from Andrographis paniculata, assembly GCF_009805555.1. Lineage (NCBI taxonomy): Eukaryota > Viridiplantae > Streptophyta > Magnoliopsida > Lamiales > Acanthaceae > Andrographis > Andrographis paniculata. The sequence continues at coordinate 570,052 of NW_026137613.1, forward strand.
GAGAACCCACCGGCGGCGGCGGCGGCGGCGGCTATTTTGTAGTTTCCGAATCCTGTGAGAGGAAAGGTTTCTTGACCAGCAAATCCGACGTCGTTTCAAGGTTACATATTATGGGAAATAATTTTGTATTGGCATTGGACTATTGGTCCTTGGATATTCCAATAGTTGTGTAAAAGTTTTTAATATTTAGCTTTTTTTTTTAAATATTAAATTAAATATTATTTTTTTATATTAAATTATAAATTTATTTTAAATTTAAAATATCCGCAGCATCATCTATTTATATTACATCAAATAATTATTTAAATTTAATTTTTTCTTATTAAAAACTTCAATCCACAAACAAACATACCATATGTGTTTGTCTTGCGAGGCTTGGCTTTGTTTATACAAGATTAATTTTCGATTTTGGCATTACTTAGTTTTTAAAGATAATTTTTTTTACGTGAAATATAAAAAATTACATAATTTTATAAAAATAATAAATATATTATCTTCATCCAGGTTGTCATTTTTTTTAATTTATTTTAAAACAAGGTTATTATTTCATAATTTAGTAATTGTACCACGTATCTAATATAATAAATATCCTTTCAACTTATATTATATTACACAATTATCATTACTTTTATATTACACAATAAATAAGGATATTTTGTCTTTTTCACTACAATCCAATATAATACTAATATTAAAAAATCTACGTGCAAAAAGCAAACGGCAACCTTGTTCCGGGATGGAGGGAGTATATTTTCTTGGCCCACCTCTAAACTGACATTTAGGGAGGTGTATTCAATATAGATTTTGTAAGATTTTGTTGGACTTTCAAAATTTAGGTGTATTCAATCAACATTTTTAAAAATCTTTTAAAATTTAGATGTATTAAATCAAGACTTTTGAAAGTCTTTTAAAATTCTGATGTATTCAGTATAGACTTTTAAAAGTCTTTTAAAATCTTGTATATTCAACAATCCAGAGTCTATGGATTTAATGGATTTTTGTGAAAATTTTGTATATGAAAGAATCTCTCTTGACCATCACAAATTTTGATGGATTCTTAAAATTATTATTATTATTATTGTTGTTGTTGTATATGTGATCAATAATACGATAATTTATTACTATTATTATAATTTTTAATAAAAATAATAAGTTAAAACTAAAATATATTAGCAAATTATTATGATTTTTTTTAAAATATATATTTTTATATTATAAATATAATTTTAAAAAATATTATTATCACAATAAATATATATTACTGTCGTCTTTTCTTTTGAATTATAGAATACACTATATTATCATTACGATAACGGTGAAATAGATATTTAAATGTATATTTTTTGTTGAACCGTTAATTTATATTTATTTATTTATTTTAATATTTTTTTCAAAAATCATAATTTATTTATTTATTTATTTTAATATAACCTTTTTACATAAAAAGTAAACACGTATATATTATTTATTAATATTAAATATTATCTTATTAATAATTATTTATTATATTTATAAAATTTGTTGTTGGGTATAAATTTATATAGTTAATATATATTCACAAAAAAAAAAAAATATTTTACAACCCTACAAAATCTATATAAATCCATAAATAATTCAATCAAATCCGTAGAAATCTATCTAAATCAATTACTAAAATTCATCAAACTCAACGTAAGACTATGTGGATTTTCTAAATTCACATAAATCCATATACTTTTTAAAATTCAAAAAAATCCATTAGATTCCCAATTGAATACACCCCCTTAGTTTTTGCATCATGTACTTGACATTAAAAATATCTATATAATTTTATTTTTTTTTACAAATGTTCTTTTATTAGTATTATAAGATACTAATGAAAGTATTTTTATAATTTTTTCTTAATTTGTACTACATTTTGATATAATAATTAATATTTAAAGATAAACACGCAAAAAGTAAATGACACTGTAGACGGGGATAATATAATATATTAATCTTTTTAAAAATATGTGGAGAAAAAAATAAAAAAGAACAAACTCAATTCCTTATTATTTTAAAAATTCCATTTAATTAATTAATAATAGTGAATTGTGATATTATTTTATTAGTTTTTATATAATTAATAATATGATTATTTTAAAATAAATTTAATATATCATATGTCTCATATCTATCTATTTGCACGGAATTTTAGAAATGTTACTTTTGGACGAGGTGTTTAAGAAATATTATTATTTATTATAGTGAGTAGTTAAAAGTAATGTAATGACTTTATTTTTTTGTGTAAAAGTAATGATGTAATGTAAATTAAAGATATTTGTACAAAAAATGAGGTATTTAATGAAATGTTTATTCTGTAATTCGACGCCCAAAATAGAAATATGTATACTTCCTAATTGTACGGAAGTAGTATATTATAAATCGGAATGATATTTGTAATATTACGTAGATAATACAATTCGTCTTAATTATTATTGGTGTGTTTGTTTTGTGATAATATTGAAAAAAAAAAATTATTGTGAAGTACAAGGAATCATATATGAAATATAAAAATAATAATTGTGTGTATTATATTAATATTTTTTTGAAAAACATAAAAAAATAAAAAATAAAAAATGAAAGAACAAAGCCTATAGTTAAACGCTAACCGAAAGAATGAATGAAAAATCACATACATCAATTCACTATTTCTCCCTTTTCCACATTCAACATGATCATTACTCATTATATATATATATATATACATATGCTAAATTGTATAAAATTTACTTGTGGTTTATGAAATTGTTTGAAATCTCATATATTTTTAAAATTGCGTTAAATTCTCTCGTGATTTTATAAACTTTAAGTCAAATCCCCTCGATTCTGCTTATTTAACGTTGTTTGATCTGCATCCGCCTAAAATACGAATAAGTTTGAGAATTTTTATTTCTAAACACTTCAATTATAAATATAATCATTATTCTTATTATTTAACTTTAATAAGCAGTAAATATACTCGGAAATAGTTAGTTAGTTTTATTTGATTTTAAAAGTTTTTTTTACTGTTATTTAAGGCTAAATATAAGATAAATGAAAATATTTATAATTTTAGGAGTTTTAGAAATGAGTATTATAAATTCATTTGTAATTTGAGCGAGTATAAGTAAAAAATTGATAAATAAGGATGACTAAGAATAAGAATGACTGAGGAGGTTTGACGCAAAGTTTATAAAACTATAGTAAAAATTTGACGCAATTTTTAAAATATATTGCACAATTTTTTGAAGCCACACGCAGGTTTTACGCCATTTAGCCATATATATAATATACATATATAAACTCACACACATAATATACCCATATATATACATATATTATTATTATATAATAATTAATATATTTATTGACTAATTATATAATAATATCATAACAGATTTTTGATAAAATAAATTTATTAAATAAAAAATATATTAATAAAAAATTATTACATATAAAAATAAATTATATATTAATATTAAAATAAATAATAAATTTAATTAAAATTTAAAAATTATAAATTATAAAAATATAATTTAATTTAAATATAATTTAAATTTAATACGATAAACATTCATATTTATCATATTGTTACTTTTATATTAAAAAATAAAGTTAAAATCATTTCACATTAATTTTAATTATTTATTATAATTAAAATATTATTATTATTATTTTTAAAATTCATTATTCAGTATTTTTAAATAAATTATTTTTTGTAAGTGGTAAATAATTTTATATTGATAATATAAAATATAATATTTTTAATTAAAAAATTATTTTTTTTAATGAATGAATAATATCTATAGGGTGTGTTTGCTTGAGGTTTGAATTTTTGAGTTGGGATTTGAATAGTAAAAATTTTGAATTTGAATAGTTGTATGATGTGATATAAATAGGTGTTGATGTGATGTTTTGAATGTAAAATTGATTTTTAATATAATATAAAAAATGAAAAATAGGTGTTTAATTTGATATTTTGAATAGTATATTAATGTGCGTAAATTTATATTTTTAATATAATTTCTGAATTTTGGAGCTGCTGCTAGTGCAGTTGCAGTCCGACTTGAGATTTGAATCATAATCTGACGGTCATAATTTCGCCTTAAGATCAGCATGTCATCGTTTAGACTAATTTATAGTTATATTTCGGGAACAGAAGAAGTGCGTTGGGTCATGTGTTAATGGCGAGCCAGCTGAAAAAAGCTGTAGTAGGAAAGTGGCTTTTTGGCGTCGTTTTGTCTCTCTCTCTCTCTCTCTCATTCTCACTCTCACTCTCACTCTAAAAGATATTTGTTGGCCGACCCTCCTTCACACTTTTTTGCTGACATGTGTTCTTCGCCACAGCCATAGCCATCGCCCCCTTTATTAAAGAGAGAAAGAATCAACACACCCATACCCATTCCCATACCCAAATCTGATAAGGTTGTGCCTCACCTCCTCTCTTTTCGTTTCCGACTTCTCTGTTTGAATCTGCTTGAGCTGATTTTCACAGTTTGGGCGCTATTTGTTTGGATAATTGGTGCTTATTTGATTTTGCGTGCTTGTGGTTCTGTATGTAATTTTAAGGTTTTCTGTATGTGATTCTTCCAGTTCCAGATTTGGTGTTGCCTGAATGTAGTAATTCGAAGAACTTTTTTATTCTTGAATTTTCCCAGAATTTGGTGATGTGACTTGAGATTAATTTATACTTTTAGCAAACGCATATGCGGTTACGTGAGTATGAACAAATTTGAATTTTACCATGGTTGGATAGTTTCTAAATTCATGAACTGTTCCTATCTATGAACATTTCTTTTCGTAATTGCTTTTCAATTCCTGTTTCGATCTACTACGACACATACAGACTTGCTTACTTTACTATGTATTCAAATTCTGAAACCGAATCAAACTCGGCAGTTGGATTCGTCACATCGTCTTGTAGTTTCTCCATGTTCTTATTGGATTTGTATATTAGGATTGTTTCTGAACTGCAATTTTTTCACTTCTATTCGTCTCATTTTCGATCCAGATTCCAGACATGGCTTCCTTGCAAACAAGTTTGGCTTCAGCTGTTTGCAACAACAGAAACCATTCGACTTTGCCGAAATTTCTGAGCAGCTCTTTCTTTCGGGGGATTGATGTGACTGCTCATGTCTCTACCATTCAAAGAAAGGGTATGATGATTCCCTCTGCCTTTTCCGGCCCGAAAGCTACTCTCACGTTCGATCCCCCGGCTGATAACAAAGAGAGGGTTAAGCAACAGAAGCACACTGCTGATCCTAGTGCTCCTGATTTCCTTCCACTTCCTTCCTTTGAAGAATGCTTCCCCAAAAGCACAAAAGAATACATGTGAGCTGTTTGTTGAATCTTTTTCAGGCTGTATGATTGATTACAGAAAGTTTGTGTTGTTAGTCACTTGTTGGTTTGTTTGTTTGTTCCACAAAGGTTTAATGTCGAGTTTGTGTTTCAGGGAAGTTGTACACGAGCAATCAGGTCATCTGCTGAGAGTTCCCTTTCGTCGAATTCACCTTTCTGGAGACGAGCCTCATTTTGACGCCTATGATACCAGCGGCCCGCAAAACATCAACCCACTTGTTGGTAAGCTTATGTTAATATTTCAAAATAGTCGATGGAATCGACTTTATCTCGAGGCATTCTTGTATTGCTTGATGGGATCAAAACATTAATTTAGACAGAGTAGATAGATATATATATTTCCATTGTCACTCGAATGTTTTAGTTTGTTTCAATTAAACTACAAATGTGGAAGCCTAATCATTCAAACTAAGCACGTCTTCGAGCAATCATAGTGTCTATTCAATTTTAGAACCTTCATGCATTTGATTGAATTCTTCCTGTCACACTGCATTCTATGCTTACAATTATCTATATTATTCAGCTCATATAGCATTTTTCACCTTTTTTCATGAACAGGGTTGCCCAAATTGAGGAAGGAATGGATTGAAAAACGAGAAAAATTGGGTGGACCTAGGTATACTCAGATGTACTATGCTAAACAAGGAATGATTACCGAGGAGATGGCCTTCTGTGCAGCTCGGGAAAAGCTTGACCCCGAGTTTGTGAGGTCCGAGGTTGCTCGTGGTCGTGCAATCATACCCTCAAACAAGAGGCACCTAGAGCTGGAACCAATGATAGTGGGGCGAAATTTCCTGGTGAAAGTAAATGCTAACATTGGGAACTCCATTGTCGTGAGCTCAATTGAGGAAGAAGTCCACAAGGTTCGATGGGCGACAATGTGGGGCGCTGACACTGCCATGGATCTCTCCACTGGGCATCACATCCATGAGACTCGTGAGTGGATCCTGCGAAATTCTGCTGTTCCCATAGGAACTGTGCCTATCTATCAAGCCCTGGAAAAGGTGAATGGCATTGCCGAGAACCTTAGTTGGGAAATTTTCAGGGACACATTGATCGAGCAAGCCGAGCAGGGTGTAGATTACTTCACTATCCATGCTGGTGTACTGCTCCGGTACATCCCATTAACAGCTAAGCGAATGACTGGCATTGTTTCTCGTGGTGGATCGATTCATGCAAAATGGTGCTTGGCTTATCACAAAGAGAACTTTGCATATGAGCATTGGGACGATATCTTAGATATTTGCAACCAGTACGATGTATCACTGTCCATTGGAGATGGATTGAGGCCTGGATCTATATATGATGCAAATGATACAGCTCAGTTTGCCGAACTCTTGACCCAAGGAGAATTGACCCGTCGAGCTTGGGAAAAAGATGTGCAGGTAAACCCGAAAAAGAGAAGCAAAAATACCTATTATTGTCATGATTATTATCCTTTTATTGAATCCTAACTAAGACATAGGCGAACCTTAGCAATGGATGGATTTTAGCTATTATTGTAAGTTTTAAAGAACTAATTCCCATTAGTTTAGATTGAGAAAAAAGGTTTTGGGAAGCGAATCAATTTGCTACAAACTGTAGTTGATTTGAAATTTGTTCTAAATTATCGGTAAGTATTGAAATCGGTGTGATGTGTTCAGGTGATGAATGAAGGGCCAGGTCATGTTCCGATGCACAAGATTCCCGAGAACATGCAGAAACAGCTGGAGTGGTGCAATGAAGCTCCTTTCTACACACTCGGACCTTTGACAACTGATATCGCCCCAGGATATGATCACATCACCTCAGCTATCGGCGCTGCCAACATTGGGGCACTCGGCACTGCGCTTCTCTGTTACGTGACTCCAAAAGAACATCTCGGTTTGCCTAACAGAGACGACGTAAAGACCGGCGTAATATCATACAAGATAGCCGCACATGCTGCTGATCTGGCGAAGCGCCACCCCCATGCACAGGCTTGGGATGATGCGCTCAGTAAGGCGCGGTTCGAGTTCCGGTGGATGGATCAATTTGCACTCTCGTTGGACCCAATGACTGCCATGTCCTTTCACGATGAAACTCTGCCATCTGATGGTGCTAAAGTAGCCCATTTCTGCTCCATGTGCGGTCCAAAGTTCTGTTCGATGAAGATAACCGAGGATGTAAGAAAATATGCTGAAGAACACGGTTACGGGACTGCTGAGGAAGCAGTGCAGCAGGGTATGGAAGCTATGAGTGCTGAATTTTTAGCAGCTAAGAAAACCATCAGCGGGGAACAGCATGGTGAGGTCGGAGGCGAAATCTACCTGCCTGAGGATTATATAAAATCGAGGAACAGCTAAAGGTGAGTAAAATAATACTGTCTCCCAATCAATCTGGAGTCTTTTGTGTAAATTCTGAGTCGTAATTTATGGAATTCAATTCATCTCATCTATGCAGGCGTATCTATGAGGTGACTTTACGACATGGCTTGGAACCACCTGCAGTATGCTACATTCGAAGCCTCTCCTGCGAGCAATAGGTGAGTAAGAAATAAATATCTTCCAATGTGTCGAACTTCTAATTTAGAGAAACATGTTTATGTGGTTGTGGTGGACTTGAATGGATCGATGAATCATGAAAACCTTTGTTATATATATATATATATATATATTGTAGTGTGGTTTTTTCTCGAGTAAAATTTTCCTGAATCCGTTGATTAATGAGAATTTGCACCGGGGGTGTCTGCATCTGCTCAGCAGCGGATCGGCAGGCTGAGAAAGTCCCTTTGAACCTGAACAGGATAATTCCTGCGTAGGGAGCGTGCATATTTGGTTTTTTTTGTTCTTTCTGTGATTACACAGGATGCCCGGAGATCCTTCCTTCTTCCTCGGCACTTTGTCCCAGCTTGCATGCATTTGGTGCTCTTTGGCAGCTTCATTTGTTTGTGTTGGTTATTAAGGTAATCTTCACCGGTGAGAAGCTTCTACTTATTGGCGAAAAGCTATAATAATGTCCATGATTAAAGCTAAGAATCGATATTATCACGAAGCCTTTTTTAAGTTTAAGCTTTGATCGAGTAGCCGTGCATATAGTGTTTTGAAAATTTTCGATGAACTTACTTTTAGTTTTGTTTCTAAATATATGTGCACTTGATCGATCGAGGTTGGATCCATAGTTGTTTTGTATTGTGTGTATATATTACTCCTCCCTCTGTCCCCTTTTTGAAATGGGTTATTTGGAATTTTGTAGGGATTAAAAAATAATAGTATTTTATTGATCAGCAGAAGTGTGCCAACAGATTTGGATATTTTTGTGTATTTTGGTATTAGTGTATGATTAATTTTACTAAAAGAAAATAAAAGAGATACTTTTGAATGGGACAACCGAAAATAATAAAAATGGTACTTTGTATTAGGACGTAGGGATTTCTCTCTCTCTATCTTAGTTCTCAACATGGATCATCTACCATGTTTTTCTTCTAAAGGTGTTTTCCTGTTTGTTCCAATGTTTGTCTGATCGGAGACATGATTGGTAGAAATTTGTGTCACATCTAGAGGGTCGATGAAGTAATGACTTAATTTGTAGTAGAATTCGTTGATCGATCTAGTTTGCTTATACTATGTTTGGTCGGGAAGTTCTTGGCATGCATGTTGGATGTATTGCTCGATATATATATATATATATATAGATACAGCACACGGAATTATCCGGGATCGAACCCAAGTTGAAGCCCTCGACTTGGGATGTCACGCCACTTAATATATACAGTTTAGGCCGTCTCTAATTTTAACTCTAAATATACAGTTGCTATAGTAATTTTACTTCAATCGTAATTCTATTTTTCATTATTATTCTTCGAATATTTAATTTTTTTTATTATTTTAAACAAATTTTTATTCTTATAATTTAAAATAAAATTTTAAAAAATAAAAATTAAATTTATAATTTTAAAATTTTAAAAAATTAGAAAAAATTAATAATTAAACAATGCCGTTTTTTAACTTCATGTTGCACTGTAGCAAAGTCTAAAACTGGCGCAAGATTTGGGGTCGATTTCAATTGACGCCAAATAAATCAACCCAGCGTCATTAGCGAGGCGGGTCGGAGATGGCCTTCACTGCCAATGACAAAAACACACATACAGAGAGAATAGTTTAGTGATTCAGCTCATCAAACTTATTCTTTGAGCGGCCAAGTCAATATTTTTATTAGTATTTTCTTATTTAATTTCAAAGATATTATGCATTAAGTATTTATAGATGTGTGCGGAAAAAAAAATAAAACCAGTGATGATGACCAAAAATTGTACGGACATGTTTTAAATACGTCAAAAGAGTCTACAATGATCAAAATATATTTTCATTCATTTTTTTCACATCACATTCTCTTTTGTTTCGATTCAACAAAAAATAAACAGCTATTTATATTTATATTAAAATAATTTAATTTTAAAATTAAAATTTTAAGAAAAATATATCAATATATATATATTATTGTGTAAAAAATATTATTTTATATAATATAAAAATAAAAATAAACAAAAGACGTTTGCAGAAATATTCCCAAAAATATTATTTTTATTTTCTTTTTATATTTTTTTTTGTTGATGTGTCTCCTACACATACTCCCATTGCAAATGACATTAATCCGCAAATACTCTTTTGTGTTATTCGCCAATAGATAATAAAAACTAAAAATGAGATGAGTTATTGTGTTATTCGGGGAAAAACTCAATACGGTGTTAATTTTTTCAATCAGTAAATATGAAATATATATATATATATATAATACACATAATTTGTTCAAATAATATATGTTTTGTATATTTTGTGAAATAAAAATGTGTAGTTGTTTATTCTTATGGGATACGTAATATAATACATACATGTATTATTCTAATGAATTATATAATGATATGATAAACTAATTCAATGATAAAATTAATAGGAAATTAGTAATATTTTTAGTTCATGTATTATATTTATATTATTTTAACATATAATATATATATATATAATACATTGTCTTTAGTAATACTGTGTACTATTTGTTAGCACCCGATGTCATAGTAACCGCTGTCAATCAAAACATTATCCAAAAGTAAGTAAATACTGTTCCGTAAATGATGGTCTGTTGCTGTAGGGATTGGACTTGTGACCGTGAAGTCATGGGTCCCGACGCCTCAAGTCACTTGTCACACATGGTGACCTGAAAATACTGTCCCGTAAGATTAACTGAATGTATATTATATTTTTTTATAATATTTATGGGCAATCGTGCCGCCTGAAAATAAATTAGGTGAACAAACTAGATACTATATAATATACTCCATCGTCCCACGTACCATGTCCACGTTGCCGTTTCTGTCCGTCCCACATTCCATGTCACTTTCCTTTTTTAGAAAATGATTACAAAATTTAATCTCATTTTAAATTTTTAAATTTTTTTTAATTTTAATTAAACTAATTAGTTATATTAATCTTAATTTACAATTATTTATATTATAAGATAATTATTTTCACTAATACATTCTTAATTATCTACTAATTATATGATATGTGGGACAAGAGGGAGTAGTATAATAGATCGCGTGGGAATAAAATAATTAATTTAAGGGTGAATTATGTAACACCTTGTATTTTAGTAAAAATGCAAAGAATTTATTGCGTGAAACTCTCTTGTGTTAACATAAAGTTTGCACGAAACACTTCATTGTCCTGATGTTTGATTCCAAATAAAAAATAAAAAATATTTTAAATAATGTTTTGAATAAAATAAATAAATAAATAATTGATTAATCTTTCATGTTATGGTTTTTTTAAGACAAATTATCTGATTTTTATAAAATTATAAAAATAAATGATTAATCAATTATTTATTTATTTATTTTATTCAAAAATTATTTAACATATTTTACGTTTTTTATTTGTATAAAACTTGCAATAATTTAGGTCTTTATTTAGAAGCAAACATCAGTTTTGGACAAATAAGATATTTTATGCAAATTTTACATTAAGACAAGGGTTTTCATACAATAAATAAAATACAAAATATTTTGTGAATTTTTAGTCAAATACTTACCCTTAATTTAATATATTTGATAGGAAGAAAATAAAATAAAATTTTGTAAATATCTAATACATTTGAATTGAAAATAAGGAATTAATATTATATTTTATATGATCGACATAATTTTTCATATCTCACGTAAGAAATAAAAAAGTAAATTAATTTCAGCATTTACATAATTAATCATATAACCATTAATTAATTAAAAGTAATTAAGTAAATTATGATATATATATATATATTTTACTTAGAGATGAAATTTCAGTATCCTGAATTTAGTAATCTAAGATATGTATTGCATAATTAATATATATATATATACTCCCCCTCCTCCATCTCATAATAAAGTATCCATTTTTTCATTTTAGTCGTCTCATAACAAAATATCTATTTCTTTTTTTTAGTAATTGTACTATCTACCTAACATTACAAATACTCTTACAACTTACAATATACTCCTTCCGTCCCAATACAACAGTCTTGTTTACCATTTTTGTCCGTCCCAAAACAATAGCCTTATTTCTATAAATAATTATATCACCATAAAACTATCCATACTTTTTCATTTTTATTACACAATTGTCACTACTTTTTATACTAATACACTCACAATGCAAAAAAATCTTTTATCCATATTTTTTACTCACTACCAATATAATATCAATATTCCTTAAATTCCGTGTCCAACACAATTAAGACTATATTTATGGGACGGAGGGAGTATTACACAAATGTCATTACATTTATATCACATCTTACTAATAAGGTTATTTTAGTTATTTCTACTTTATTCCGGCATTTTAATATAATATTAATATTTTTAAAATTACGTGCAAAAAATAAATAAATACCTAGTTATGAGACGAAAAGAGTATATTTCACCTAAAATATTAAACAAACAAATTTATAATGTCCATAATAACAAATCTAATCGTTAAGCCTAATAATCAATTAACTTATCACAGAATTGCAATTCCTTTCGGAATTCTCTACAATATAATTAGCCTTTTTTTCTTTTTCCTTTTTTTTTTTCTCTGTTAAAATCTGCCCTAGTTTTTGAATCTTCATATCTTCGTCTCTCTCTCTCTCTTTCTCCGTGCTCAGAATTTTCAGATCTAATTTTTATCGTCGAATCACAGAGAGGCACAAATCTGGTAAGTTTTCTGTTTATCATTTAGGTCTTGAAATTTTTGATGTAAATTGATTTTGGTATGAGTTTTTGGCATTTTATTCGAATTTCGAATTTCATATATCAAAATCGAAACGTAAAACCTCATAAAAAATTTCAATTCAATCGAGTTATAATCCAAATTTGGCCGATTATGCAAATCATGATGAACATAATCCATCTATTATTATTATTATTTGCTTCAAATTGATTGGATTTGGGTGTATATTGTTTATAGATCTGATAATGGATCGATTTAAGTCAGGTTAGAATATTTTAGACATGGTAAATTATTCAATTTTAATTCAATTCGTTTATTATCGTGTCAAGCTTCGTGTTTATTTATTTATTATTGTGTGGAGTTCGTGTCGATATATATACGTAATTGTTTTGAAATTCTAGACTAAAACTCGATTATTTTGTATCTGACTGTTATATTATGTTAGTTTTAATTAGATTTAATTATTTAAAATTAAACTTAAAATTAATATATTGAATAATTATCAAATTAGAATTATTATATATATATATATATAATAAATAAGTTAATAATAAAATAAAAGGTATAAAATAGCTGGTTTTTTGTTACTCCCATGTAAGAAAAAATAATTATTTAATATTATATATTTAGAAAATATATAATTTTATTTACTCACTAAAATCAATAATTTAATAAAAAATATTATTTTTTATATTATCAATAGAATTATCTATGTTTGATATAAAAAGTACATTCATTCGAAAATATAAAATAATCACACTTTTTATAAAGATAATAATACTCCATCCGTTCCAAATGTGGTATAATATTTGGTTCTCGGTATGAGAATTTAGGTGGACAATATAAAATAAAATAAGTTGAGAATTTTGTGATGAGACGAGAGAAAGAAATTTATATTTATTTTTTATTTGATTGATGTGATGAGATAAAACACAGCTAATTATTTAATATTTTAGAAATATGGCAAGGTATTTGTGAATCAAAATAGAAAATATTGTAGAATGCGAGAAAAAGAGTTGATATATTTTTATTGATTGAATAGTAAGATTTAAAATTCAAATCAAACACACCCAAATTTGTTCTTTTTATCATAATTTTAATTAAAACTAAAATAATTATAAAAAATAATACTTTTTTTTTGTCCATTTTCTATTTTTTTTATTCTAAAAACAAGTTACCATTTCCTAATTTAGTAACTGTACTACCTACCTAACATAATAAATACCCTTATAACTTACAATATATTACACAAATGTCATCACTTTTATAACACACCATATTAATAGGGACATTTTTGTCTTTTTACTACAAACTAATATAATACTAATACTAAAAAAATATATGAAAAAAATAAATGATGCTCTTTTTGCGGGATGGAAAATATACATTGTTTTTTAAAAAAAATACTAATTTTTATTAAAATTAATAAAATTGTCCATTAAAAAATAAAAGATTAAAGTAAAAATAACATAATAATATATTACCACCTTTCTTAATCTAATATTAATATTCAAACTTAATAAGAGCGTTTGATTGAAATTTTTCAAGATTTTCTATAATTTATTAATTTTTTTTTAATTATTCAATATTTTTTTTATTTTTTTTTATACTTGACTCATTATGGTATAATCAACGTCTTTAGTTAGCAGTAAAATTTAATAAGATAAATGATAGTTAATTATGATATTATTTTATTATTATTTTTAAATATATGATATTATTGAAAATTTTAAAAAATCAAGGGCACAATTAACACTTAAAATAAAGTTGATAGTGCATGTTTCTATATAGACAAAATGTAATAAGGATAATTTAGTCTTTTTATTTTTATTAATAAAATTTCATGTAAAAAACAAAAAAATAAATAGATATAGGATGAAGGGAGTATTATATATGAGTTGATTGAATCAAATTAATATTAAATCAAACCGGATTGAAATATGAATTAATATATTAATAAAACAAATTAGAATGTGCTTAAATATTTTAAATTTATATGTCAATAAAATATCTATAAGATGAATATTATTTTATAAAAAATAATATTTTATATGATAATATATATTTATTTATGATAAATATAACAAAATTAGTCGTTTATTAAAAAAAATAGAAATAGAAGAATTTTAATGTTCCTACATGTTCTAAATTAACTAAATTATATATATAAAAAACCCCGGCTACCAAAAACTAGGTCGGACAGACAAGTCACACTAAGCGAATATGTGTAGCAGATGACCTGAGGCGTCGGAGGTTTGAACCCATGACCTCGTGGTCATAAGTCCAACTCCCACATCCAGATCATCCCTTACGGGACAACTAATTTTATATTTGAATGTATTGTTATATGGATATATTTTACTAAAAATACAAATTTGTCAATTATTTTGGGACATTAAAAGAAAAAGTGAAAAAGTGTCTATTGTTATAGAAAGATGAAGTATTATACTCCTTTTGTCATTAAAAAATATATAGTAATAGGTTTACTTTTCTTATTTATCATTATTAAAAACACGATATATTTAATTTTAGTAAAAAATCATACTATTATTTTCAATTTAATCCATTTTTTCTTTTTCTTTTTTTCTTTTTACTATGAAAAGTAAAAAATGCACCTACATTAAAATTTTTACCAAAAATTGAGTTTATAATCTATTTTAATATTCCCTTCGCTCTATAACAAAGTATCTATTTTTTTATTTTAATCCGTGATTCTTTTTTTTTTTTTTTAAGTAGCTGTACTATCTACCTAATATTAGAAATACCTTTAAAACTTACAATATATTACACAACACACATACTAATAACGTTATTTTAGTCATTTATATTTTATTCCTATTATATCCCAATATAATACTAATATTTCTAAAATTACCTGTATAAAGTAAATAGATATTTACTTGTGGGACAGAAAAAGTACGATAGATAAGTATTAAAAAAAAAAAATTCTAATCAATCAAATATTCAACATTTAAATGTACAAAGTAACTATTCAAAAAACCATAATTCTGATCGAAAAAACAATTATCCAAATTTAGTTAAGTGAAGAAAAATAAATTATTTTCATGATTAGAAGGGATTTGCATCATAATTACTTCTAATTTGGATGCAACAAATTGTCAGTATCAAAAGTCGAGGTGGGATAAGTAATCGAATCAACCAAAACACCGTTCCATCAAATCAAAGCTCAATTTGAATTGGATCGTCGTAGCAAAATCCACCATCGATACAACCTACAAGGAGTTGGATGAATTAAACAAAATGTCGTTCTCGTTTTTCAAGCAATCACGGCCGAAAACTCCAGAGGAATTGGTGAGTGCCATCAAGGATAGTCTCATGGCGCTCGACTCTCAAACTGTAGCTGACGTCAAAGCTTTGGAGAAGGTAATTCCTTTTTATCTTAGGTATTCATCGATGTTGAAATTTTATTACTCCCTCCGTCATTACCTAAATATCCATTTGTTACGTAGTTTTAGAAATATTAGTATTATATTTGAACGGTAGTATGAAAGGAGTAGAAATGACTAAAAGAACCTAGTATGTGTGATATAAAGGTAATAACATTTGTGTAATATATTGTAAGTTGTAAGGGTATTTCTAAAGTTAAGTAGACAGTACAGTTACTAAAAAAAAATGAAATGGATACCTTCTTATGGGACAGACTAAAATGAAAAAATGGATACGGAGGGAGTATATTGATTGATGGATTGTAAACTCACTAAATGACTCCACATATTAAATGATTTGAACTCAAAGTGAAAATGGTGTTTGGCCTCAAACATACACATTACATACTTGTGGTTGAGCATTTGAATGCATAAGATCTAGTGTATAATCCATCAATACATCATTTGTAAATTTGTTTAAAATGCTCGACCACAAGCTGTTTGAGATGATTACAACATTACTTGTGGTCGAACATTTGAATGTATAAAATCTAGTGTTATATCTGTTCGAAAGGTATATGAGATATCTTTTTGTTTGCATTTGCTTTACTTAAGTACAGGCTTTGGAAGAAGTTGAGAAAAATATATCATCAATGAAAACTATGTTGATAGGAGATGGTGAAGCGGAACCGAGCCCAGAACAAATTTCTCAGCTGACACTCGGCATCTGTAACGAGGATGTCATCCCTCTGTTTTTCCAAAATCTACCATTTTTGGGATGGGAAGTAAGTATAAAAAACTAATATGAATCATGAGATTAAACAAAGGTCTAAATATGACTTCATTAATTGAGATGTTGCATTTATGAACAGACTAGAAAGAATTTGGTCATCTGTTGGCCTATATTGGTTAAGCAGGAAGTGGATTCAGTGTTTTGTTGTGCACAATACATGGAGAATCATCTTGACTTGCTCGATATTCTAATTGCAGGGTGAGAGTCTTCACATTTTTATATTACCTCTTTGTAGTATATTTGTAATAGGAATTCGATTCTTGTTATTCTGAATTTTGTATTTGTGTAGATTATCACGGTAAGATGGATAAACACGACTTAATTTTGTGCTTGTCATGTCAGAACAATGTTATGATAGTAATACACACTTACATGCTTGGCAAGCAGCTACGACGACAAAGAAATTGCACTGCATTGTGGGAATATGCTGAGGGAATGCATCAAATTACCTACTTTTGCCAAGTAAGGATATGTTTCTTAATTGTTTTTGTGTATCCTCGTCAAAATTTGTTGCAAAAAATCGAGTGAATAAAATATTTTTGTTATATTTTACTATTTCGAGTTTTTCACATCAAAAGTTCTCGTCTCTCACTGCAGATATATTTTAGAGTCTCCTAGCTTCGAGCTCTTCTTCAAATATGTCGAGTTACCTAATTTTGATATTTCTGCAGACGCATTTTCTACATTTAAGGTCTCATATTTCATTTATTAATTTTCTTCTGTTATGATATTCACCCCGAAATTATTTTTCCTTTATTTACAATATGTATTTAAATTCGATAGGATTTGCTCACCAAACATCCCGCGCCGGTTTCCGAGTTCTTGAATAATCATTACAATGAGGTTTTGCCTGTTCTTTCTCGACATTATTTTCAATTTATTATATACGAAGATGGTGCCATCAAAATCCTTAACTATGTTTACTTGTGAAACTTACATTTCAGTTTTTTGAACGATATCAAAAACTTTTGACATCAGATAACTATGTGACTAGAAGGCAGTCTCTAAAGGTTAGCTATTTTTTATGCTCACTACTCGTTTTTCTTGCATTATCGTTCGTGTTGATATTTCTTTCTTTGGAAACTTTAGATTCTATCGGATTTTCTTTTGGAATCTCCAAATGCCCGTGTAATGAAGCGCTTTGTTTCAGAAATTCAACACCTGAAAATTATGATGATGCTGTTGAAGGTATTTTATATCCACGTGTTGACGAAGATTCCTAGTGAATATGTTGTCAATTCCTCATCTCATCGCTTGTCGAAACATTTTTTTGTTATATGTTTCACTTTTTTGTCAATACTACTTTGCAGGATTCGAGCAAAAACATTCAAATATCTGCATTTCATATTTTTAAGGTAACAATTCTATTATATCCTTCATCTGTCTATTTTTCTTGTGGTATTTATTGCATAAATATATCATAAGTTACTTACTTGAATGTGTTATATCATGACATTCAATATTTTATAAACTACATTGGAGCTGTTATGATAATTATTGTTGGCTTATTTGATTTGAAATTTTTTTAATTAATCTCATTTGCAATTTACTAATGCTCTCTCTGTCCCAAATCAAATGGACATTTTTAAGGTTTTGTAGTAGATTAAGAAATATTAGTATTTTAATAATTAGTGAGAGTATGTAAGAGTTTTTTATATTTTTTCCCTTCAACTGTAATGGTATGCTCGTAATTTAAGCAAAAGTTAATGATATTTGGGTATTAGTGTATAATTATTTTTTTAAAAAAAATAAAAAAATGGATATTTTGAAGTAGAACATAAGAAAATAGTAAAAAAATATTTTAAATTAAGACGTAGAGAGTAGTTCGAATAAAATAAAATAAATAATAACTATAATAATAAATTAATGTTAGGATGTATTGTTTTGAAAAGTCTGTTTGTGACAAAATATGTTTATGTTAATTTGAATAATGTTATTATATACACCTATAATTCAATTCAATGTGTAATATAATGACTATGCTGGTAAAAATGATATTATCTCCTTCCGGCTATAAGGGTCTTATTTATTTTTTAAGTGTTGATATTTGAATATTAATTATTATATAAAAATATAGTACAAATTAAGAACAAATTACAAAAAATCAGTGTCTTATAATACTAATAGAAGAACATTTGTTAAAAAAAATTACAAATATAAGAATATTTTTAATGTTAAGTACAATTCTTCCGTATTTACATTTTTCGTTGTTGTACTTAACATTAAAAATATCATTATATTTGTATATTTTTTGTACAAATATCCTTCTATTAGTACTATAAGATACCAACGGAACTATTTTTGTATTTTTTTCTTAATTTGTACTACATTTTGATATAATAATTAATATTCAAATATCAGCAACCAAAAAGTAATGAGACCCTTAGAACCGGACGGAAGTAGTATTATATATTTTTGAATTGTTTGAATGACTTACACAAAAATTGTTGTGTTTAGATTGGTTTTTGTTTTTTTTTTTTTTTTTTTTTTTTTTTTTTTTTTTTCCAAGTAAAAATTGCATTGGTCTTGCAATCCAATATAACTC
Organism: Andrographis paniculata; assembly: GCF_009805555.1. NCBI lineage: Eukaryota > Viridiplantae > Streptophyta > Magnoliopsida > Lamiales > Acanthaceae > Andrographis > Andrographis paniculata. Next base: position 589,336 of record NW_026137613.1, read on the forward strand.
CGAGTTAAATCCTTCGATTTATTGTACAGATATTCGTGGCTAATCCGAATAAACCAGAAGAAATAAAAATTATCGTGGCAAAAAATAATGAAAAGTTGATAACCTTGTTGCATGATCTATCCCCCGGAAAAGGTTTGATTTTTGTCATATTTGAACTTATATATATATATATATATATATTGCATGTATATATTATATATATATATATATATATATATACACTCTAAACATGTGATTGCAGGCAATGAAGACGACGAATTTGAAGAAGAAAAAGAAATGGTAATCAAAGAAATAGAAAAAGTATCCAAGCTTACAAATAGTGAACCTTAGGTATTATAACATGACAATCTTTTAATTCTTGGTAGACACTTGATAATATTTCTTTTTTTTTTTTCTTTTACTTCATTTAAAATTATTAGAATATTCTATATATATATATATATATATATATACAACACTTAAAGAGTATGTGTTTGTTTATTTAGTGTTTTGGTATGAAGTATATTTCTTACGTGAGGTATAGAAAATTATGTAAATAATATAAAAAAATAAGGATACAAATCATGTGTTGATCTGACCAAATCATCATTGTCCTGGTTTAATCCGATCAACATATGTCATACATATAATCAGCATATGCTGAGTTATAATATAATATATGTTGAGATATATATATAAATATATGTTGATTACCCGTATAACATACGTTGTTCCGGTCATCAACGGCTAATCCATGCATAAGAATATTTTATATTGAATGTTATTTTTTTATGAGATAGTAAAATATGGTATATTATATATATTAGAAATCGTGTCGAAAAAAAAAATGATGGAAAAAAAATAATCTAAATGCTCTTATTGAAGTCATGATACATACATATATATATATTGTGTTAAGAAATACTCCTTTCGTCCCAGATACCATGTCTACGTTGCTGTTTCTGTCCGCCTCACATACCATGTCACTTTTTTTTTTGAAAAATGATTACACACTTTAATCTTATTTTAAATTTTTATTTTTTTTAATTTTAATTAAATTAATTAGTTGTCTTAATCTTAATTTATAATTATTTATATTATAGAATAATTATTTTCACTAATACATTCTTAATTTTATTTACTAATTACACCCCTTCTAAATTACCGTATCTACAGTGTAGCAGACACAGTATCCGAAATGGAAGGAGTAATTAGCAATTGTAGACACATTTCCAAATAGAGCCGCCGGAGGAGCCGACTGCATCACTACAAAATTATAATTATTCAATTAGCGATTCGTATGAAAAATATATTATTATTTCTTTATTATATAGCACTCAAAATATATTATTTAAATAAATTAATAATATCTGTAAAATAATTTTGCCCGATCCATGCTTGGGCCAATTTGAAAAAAAATTAATAATACTTTCTCCATCCCATAATTAGATATTCATTTGTTTTTTCACATAGTTTTAAAAATATTAATATTATATTAGAATGTAGTAGGAATAAAGTAAAAATGACTAAAATAATCTTATTAAGATGTGTGATATAAAAGTAATAGCATTTGTGTAATATATTGTAAATTATAAGGGTATTTGTAATGTTAGAGAGATAGTACAGTTACTTAAAAAAAAAATTGATACTTTGTTATGGACGGACTAAAATGAAAAAATATATACTTTGTTATAGGATGGAGGGAGTACATTTAGGGTGTGTTTGTTTGAGGGTTTGAATTTTGAATTGAGATTTGAATAGTAAAAATTTTGAATTTGAATAGTTGTATGATGTGATATAAATAGGTGTTGATGTGATGTTTTGAATGTAAAATTGATTTTTAGTATAATATAAAAAATGAAAAATAGGTGTTTGATTTGATGTTTTTGAGGGGAAAAAATAGGATGAACAGTGGAAATCCAAACAAATCTCTCAAACAAACACACCCTTAATCTTCCAATACATTATGCTATAAGTATATATAGTTTATATAAAATTTGAAAATTATATTTACATTTTTTATTTTTTTCGACTATTTTACTCAAATTATCTATTTTTTTTTTAAATAAAAATAATCATACATTAATTTATCATAATACATACAATTACTTTTTATCTAAAATCAAATGACAAAAATGTCAAAACATCTTATACAATTCTACCGATTAATAAAATATTATTATTTTTTAATATCGTACAAAACTCCAAAAAAAAAAGATAAAATCTATTAGATAAAAAAAAATCTATTTAGATAAAAAAAAACTTTATTTAAATTAGTAATTTAAAATCTTTTTAAATAAATCACTCTATAGATTAATAAAATTTCATGATCCCCAACGCCATTAATGTTTAGATTTTATTGCATGTGTATTCAGTATAAATTTTATTGGATTTTATTCTACTCTTAATTTTTTTTTTAAATTTTTGTGTATTTCATTCAAATTTTTAAAAGTCTTTTAAAATTTGGTGCTATTCAATTCGGATTTTAAAAAATCTTTTAAAATTTTGATATATTTAACAACCGATAGACTTTAAAAATCTATGAATTTTATTGAATTTTTTAATAAAATTATTAACAAATTACACTATATATAAAATCTCTTGTTATGAGGTGAGATTTCAATAGATTTTCAAAATCAGTAAAAAGGTACATATTTATTTTATTTATAGCATTAATAACTATTTATTATTTTATATATATTTATTATTTTATTATAATAATATCAATAAGATAAAAAAATTTAAATGTTTAATATAAAAATTACAAATATTTTAAAGTTTTATACATTTGAAATCATATTAAAAATTATATATATATATATATATAAAAAATAACATAAATTTGCTCGAATGGTTCGAATTAAAATTATCAGTTTTAATGTTTAGAAATGTCAAATCAAAATTAAACCTTCCATAATTTTAATTTATATTTTCTTATTTCGATTTCAGTTTCATCAGTTAAAAAACCACCAATTATATTTGACAATATTAATTTATATTTATTCCTTTTTAATTATTTTATTTTTAATTTAAATTAATAAAAATTGTAATTTTAATGTGATTTTATTTATAAATATATTTTTTTGTATAAAAATTCATATAAATAATAATAATAACAATTAAATAGATTGTTGCCCTCGCTCCTCACCCCTCAAAATATGATTTTTTTTTTACTGTAAAAAATAATAAATTTATGTATATTTTTTATTAATTTGTCCTTTAAAATTTTTATATTTTCTAAATACATTTATGCTATATGTAATTTTATTGATTTGTATTTCTAGTATTTATTTATTTTTAAGTAAAAAATATTAAATTTTTTATATAATTTCGTTGATTTTTTTTAAAAAACTGCTCTTCTTTTCTTTTTTTACCCAATCATGCCGGGAAAATTTAAATTGATAAAAATAAATATAAGAATCAATATTTTCCTCCCTAGAGTTTTACGGCTGACATTAAATATATATTTAAATATTTTTGAAAAACTATATAATATATTTTTATTAATATTATTTTATGTTCTAATTTAAAATTTATTTATATTTAATATAGAAAAATGTAATACGGAGTATAAAAAATTAATAATAATATTTTATATTAAAATTACTACAGTAATATTTTTATATTTACAGTAGACAATATATATCCTCTTTCTCATCTCTTAAAAACATATTCAAATATTTTACATGAGTTTTAATTTGAATGTATCTATATTTTTATTTTTATAATAAAATATAATACAAAAAATAGTACTATAATTTTTTACTAAACAAAAAATAATTTTCGAATGACATAAAAAAAATAAAAGATAGTGTATTATATATTTTGTGTGATTATATAAATATATTCAGCTTGTTCACTCATATTTTTTTAAATAAATTGGTGTTAATAATATAAAAAATAATATTTTGTGTTAAATATTTGCTTTGTAAAAAGTGAATAATATATATATTATATTAATGTGTGTATATTTGTATTTTTTTAAATAACATTTACGAGAAATTGTTCTATTAAAAATTGTTAATGTGAACAAACTGATTATATATATTGTTAAGAATTTGTACTCACTAAGAATATTAATAGGTTACCAATAATCAGAATAACAACAAATAGAATAAAAATTATTTTTTGCCTAATTCAATATAATAATTATCAATTTTGGTCCCATTAAAAAAAATTATCAATTTTGGTCTCACTTAAATGAAAATTTATCAATTTTAATCCCAAGATAGTTGACTAGGACTGAACACGGCTGTGTTGGATAACTAGAAGGTGACTGGGCGTCCAAGACAGCCAACACGGGGCCGTGTTGATTACCCTGCGCTTCTGAACACGGCCGTGTTCCTGTCTGTGTTGCTGTCTGTGTTCTGAACACAGCCATGTTACTGCCCATGTTCATGCCTACGTTCTGAACACAGCCATGTTCTCAACACAACCATGTTATAGGTCATGTTCACGACCATATTTTCAATAAAATCATATTGTAGGTCATATTTATTATTATTTTTACTTTTTGGTCAAAATTATTTGATATATATATATTTATAATTCAACAAAAATATTTTTTAAAATTATTTCATAATATAAAAAATAATTAATTTTTAATATTTTAAAAATATAATAATAATAATAATAATAATAATATATTAATATATATTTTAAAAATTGATAATTATATATAGTAGAAAATTTAAAATATTATTTTAAATTAATTATTTCTATAAATTATAAATTAAGTTTATTATTCAAAATAATATTTTAAAATAATACTCCTCTTCCCAGGTTGGATGTTAGGTCACTGTAGATACGAAAATTTAGGATAAGTATAATTAGGAGATAATTAAGAATGTATTAGTGAAAATATTATCATATAATATAAATAATTATAAATTAATATTAAAATAACTCATTAGTTTAATTAAAATTAAATAAAAAATTAAATTAAAAAATAGTGTAATTATTTTCCAAAAAATATATATATTAATATATTATTATTTTTATATATTTTTAAAATATTAAAAATTGATTATTTTTATAGTATGAAATAATTGTAAAAATATTTTTGTTGAATTATAAATATATATCAAATAATTTTAACCAAAAAGTAAAAATAATAATAAATATGACCTGCAATATGATTATATTGAAAACATGGTCGTGAACATGATCTAGAACATGGCTGTGTTGAGAACATGGACATGAACATGGCCTAGAACATGTATGAACATGGCCTAGAACATGGCTGTATTGAGAACATGGGCATGAACATGGGCAGGAACATGGTTGTGTTCAGAACACGGGCAGCAACACGGCCGTGTTTAGAAGTGCAGGGTAATCAACACAGCCGTGTTGGCTGCCTGGGACGCCCAGTCACCTTCTGAGTCATCCAACACGGCCGTGTTCAAGCCAACACGGCCGTGTTCAGTCCCAGTAAACCATCTTGGGACTAAAATTGATAAATTTTCATTTGAGTGGGACCAAAATTGATAATTTTTTTTGAATGGGACCAAAATTGATAATTATGATATTAAATGAGACCAAAAATGATTTTTGCTCCAATAAATATAAACTAAGAAAACAGTGCTATAATATAACAAAATATCTGAAATAATTTAGTAGACTCAGATCATAGCCCATTCCCCGCCAACTCCAAGTCTTCCAACGAGGCATCACCACAAAAAGGGAGCAATAAGGGTTTTGGCACCAAGGAGCCCGTAATCCCACAAAGAACAAAGAATAGATGAGATCGCACAAAGGTAAAAAGGAACACAAAGGACCACACCAAGCGACTGTCTCTCTCGGCTCTCACTCGTTTCACTTCCCCTTTAAACCAATCAACACCCATCGATATATATATATATATAGTCACTTCAAGATTAGGGATAAGGCAAAGGGAAGAGGAAACAAACATCCCTTATCGTGAGGATGAGACTTGAGAAGAAGGAACAAATCACTTTTTCTGCGTTGATTTCGGACCGGAACCGAGAAGACATAATGAGCCTTTAATCGCGATTGGGTGACTATCTAATATAAACATCTGACCTAAATGAGTTTGTTTACATGGATTTGGGTCAGGTCATGTGGGTTTGGGTTTGAGTCGGTTAGAAACAAAAAACCCAACAATCTTCCCCTTGTTTCTAGTCGACCATTATGGTTGCATTGAAGGGCATAAGCAAGAGTGGAGAACATACTAATATCATCGCCTTTATACATGCAACTTACCACATAGATCTTGCACGCAAAAACATATATATATATAAGCACAAAGTAAACATATATGCACACAAAGTAAACACTACCAAGTTATAAAATCAACCCATCTAATTTTCAAAGTTAACATATAACAAAAACTTTAAACTAATATCATATGTACCAACAAAAGCATGCGACATAAAGCTACAAATCAAAAACAAATTTCTCAAGGGCAATATTAGGTAACCATTTAGTTTCTCACACTTGATCAATAATAGAAACATTATATCTTACTATAAACACGCCACCTACAATCTCATCCTTTGTAGTCACATTCGTTTCATAACGTTGTTGGTTTCTAAAGTACTCTTTAGGATGCGGATATTGATTTATAAAATAATTCTTAATTCCTACAATTACAACACTTCCTACTCATATCTTTCCATTTGCTCTTACTCTTTTGATTGTCAAAATTATGTGACTTACCCCTAGCTAACAAGACATCATCATATGCTTGTTTTTATTTCCCATTACCCTGTAAGTCTAATTTCTTACTCTTTAATCCACTCATAACTGTTTTAACGATTATATTATCTCTACCATACTTAATAGCATATTTGACATTAGAAAAAAATTCAGGAAAGACGTTCAAAAGCACAATAGGGGTGTATTCATCAATATTCTTGTCTTCTGTTTGTTTAATATCTTGAACTAGCTTAGAAAAAACATCAAGATTCTCATCTATCGACTTACTTAATTCAAGTTTAAATTTGAAGAATTTTTCAAGCAGAAACAATTTATTCGGCAAAGACTTTTTTATATAGATTTTTTCTAATTTTTCCCAAAGTTCTTTTGCATAATTATGTTTTCCTACTTTTCAATCAAGAGTAAGATAAATTTAGTATTATCAAAAAATATGCATACTCATCTAACTCAACTTTTTTATCTTCAGTCAACAACCGATTAAAATCACCATCAATAGCTTTGGCAGCATTATGTGTTATTAAGATACTTTTCATCTTTTGTTGCTAAATTGAGAAATCAATTTTGTTGTCAAAAGTTGCAATGGATACAGTTGTCATAATGCCTAAATATCTACACAAAGTTCACACAATAAGCCATACAAGAATGTCATATAATTCACTAGCTATCAGTGGTCAGCTACTAACTCGCTCTTGGAGCAGCCAGTTACATGATAGCAGTGTTCAAACCAATCAATATTCACATAATTTAATCTCCACTTACCCAAAAACTAATTAACAAATAAAAAAGTAAGGATTAGCCTTCAAATTCTAATTCGATCGTACAACCCGTTTCCAACATAGAAGTTCTTATACCACTGTTGGAATTGTGCCAACTCAACACTAGTATGATATTGTCCGCTTTGGGCTGAGTCCGCACGGATTTATTTTTAGACTTATTCCAAAAGGTCTCTTACTAGTGGAGTTGATTTAGGACTTATAAGGTGTGAAATTTTCTTCACAACTTCCAATGTGGGACTTGAGTTTGCATCCCAACAACCAATTGTTGGGTTTTTTGTTTCTAACTGACCCAAACCCAAACCCACATGACCCGACCCGAATCCATGTAAACAAACCCATTTAGGTCAGATGGTTATATCAGATAGTCACCCAATCGCGATTAAAGACTCATTTTGTTCTCTTCTCGGTTCCGGTCCGAAATCAACGCAGGAAGAGTGATTTGTTCCTTTTTCTCAGGTCTTATCCTCGCGATAAGGTATGTTTGTTTCCCCTTCTCTTTGCCTTATCCCTAATCTTGAAGTGACTAAATATATCGATGGGTGTTGGTGGATTTGAGGGGGAAGTGAAGCGAGTGAGAGCCGAGAGAGACATTCGCTTGGTGTGATCTTTTGTGTTCTCCTTTGTGTTCCTCTTTATGATTGTGCAATCTCCTTTATTCTTTGTTCTTTGTGGGATTATGGGTTCCTTGGTGTCAAAACCCTTACTGCTCCCCTTTTGTGGTGTTGCCTCGTTGGAAGGCTTAGAATTGGCGCGGAGTGGGCTGTGACTTGAACCTACCAAATTATTCCAGATATATCGTTATATTATAGCTTGTTTTCTTAGTTTATATTTATTATTATTCTGATTATTGGTACTAACATACTAATATTCTTAGTGAGTATTATTTGATTGCATGAACAACCCGAATCATCGATCATAAGGGGAAACAAATTGTTAACAATGGTATGAGAGTCAAGTTAAATGGTGAAGTGGACTGTGGCATTAACCATTGATTGTGGTGGTGGGTTCGTCCTCATGACCTGCGAATGCGCCTTGTGTTGAAAGTCTCTTGGTGTTTGGTCAGTCCCGATAGTTGTAGTTGGTCAGATAGCGGAACCCTTTGTGATAAGGTGGGCAGAGAAGACCAATTTATTGATCCTTGTTTGAGATGAGAATTGTAAGAGGAACAAATCTAGTCCTACATTGAAAATTGTGAATAAAATTTAATCCCTTATAAATTTTAAATCAACTTCACTAGTAAGAGACAAATAAATTCAAAAATAAATTCATACGGGTTCAGTCACAGTTGGTCCAGTCCCATATATATATTATGAAAAAATTATTTGGATGAATATATTCGTATATAATTTTTTTATAAAAAGAAAAAAAAAAAAAAAAAAAACACTATTGTTCTTATTACAGTAATAGAGTTCCAACGTGTAAGAAATGTCCACCAATCACGTGAAGGCGCAGAAAGTTTTCTGTGCACCTCCGCAACAGAATATAAAAACTCTGGTGCCCATTCTCAGCTAACGTCAAAAAGGCACACAGTACTGGAAATCCACCTCAGCTCTCCACCCCTTCTCAGCTCTGGAAAACCCAGTGAATGAATGAATGCCTATCTTCAATGGAAAAAAAGTTGTCGAGATTTCGATTTCTTTAGACCCCGTGTTTTGTAATCGGATCCACTTTTTCCTTCCGACGCCGGATCTTTTGCAGGTTTTGCTCGCTTTGCTACTCCTCCGATTTGTGTTTGTCTTCTGCTTGTTTTTTTTAATTTTTTATTTTTTAATTTTTGAGGGGGAGGAATTAGTCGATTTGGCGTCTCAATGCAGCTAGGCTTTTGTTGAATAGCTGGAATTGCAGCTGAATTTGAGTGGGAGAAGCCCTAATTTTGGGGGATTTTTAATCTCAGCTTCAGCTGATATGCAATAGGTAAAACCCTAACTCGATTTTTCGTTCGATCAGAGTTTTGCGATGCATTTCAAGTTAGTGGTTTGTGTGTTCGTTTCAGTTAATGTCGCTTGGTTATTGTGCTGCGGGTTGGTATTTCTTGAGTTTTGGTTTGTGGATTTCTTCGATTCTGTTTGAAATTCCTAATATTGCTAGCTCGGTTAGGTTCCTAATTAACAGATTTGTACGGAATTATCTGCGCTTCTTTTTCTATCTTGCTTTTACACTATAAGCCCAAAAAAAAGGCATTATAGTCTGTTGAAGTTACTTTAAGATGGTCCTGCATCCTTATGGATTTGCATGTCTTCTCGCGTGGATTCGTTTCATTTCAAATGTTTGTGTGGAGTGAGATTAATGGTGCTATTCAGGAAACTATGAGTACCAAGTTGATGGAATATAAAATGGGAATGTAATTTATGTAGGATATTTACTGTTATATAGGAGGTTGTGGAAGCTCTCGATGTGGGGAAGTTATGGATAGTAGTATGAACATATATCCTTTTAATTCATCTACGAAATTGACGGCTCATTGCAAGTTTGGATTGTTTCTATTATACCATAATGTTGAAACTTTTGATATTTTAGTTGTCGTAGCTCTGCCTCTAGGATGATGCATTTTATGAAGTTGGTTGTTTGTATTTGCTGCTTCGGTATGTCCTGGGAAGACTTGCCGACATAGTCTGCGCTCATCTGTTTATTTAATGGAAAGAATAATCCTTTGTGAATATATACATGGTTATTGAAGTAGCAGTAAGTGCATGAAGTCTTCCGGAAGTATTCAGTGTGCTTGAGGGTTGGGATCAAATGATATTAAATGTTGCATTTATTTTCGGTCGCATGCAATCCGAACATTGTCAGAGTTTTCTATTTAAAATATCTGAGATTCTCTGTCTTTATGTTAAACTTATTAGTTCCATTTATTCTCTTGAGTCTATGCTGTTCTGCTTGATCTTTGCAGACTTGTTAGAGAACATGCTTGCATAGTTAAAAGTAAGTTTTATAATTTGAATAGTTCATTGCATTGGTACATTGATTTAGGCTTTGTTGAAAACTGTCCAATAGCATTTCCTGAGTACAGATTCCAGCATCATTTCTATTTGTCCTTGTTCGTGAATCGTATCAACCTTTTGGCGTCTGATTGGAGCATTTCTGTGCTATTCATGAACCTTTCTGAGCAGATTGTTCAGCTCTTCATTCTAGCCTTTGCTTCATATTTACATTAGACATTAGTTTCAAGTGATTTTTATTTTATCTTTAAAGAAAAATAATTGTTTGCTTGCTTTCCTTTCATGGTAGCGGAGTATAAGTGCATTTAAATTTGGTAGTTTTAATATCTCCTAATAATTGCAGATATTGATATGAATAGGAGAGAGTTTGATATCATGACTGTCAGGGCAAAACCTGCTGCTTTAGTTGTTTTACAAAGCAATGGCCACCGGAGTGCGGATGGACAATCTAAGATGGAGCCACACGTGGGGTTAGAGTTCGATTCAGCTGAAGAGGCCCAGGAGTTTTACAATGCATATGCAACCCAAGTTGGGTTCAAAATTAGGATTGGACAGCTATATAGGTCCAGAATTGACGGTACTGTAATTTCCCGGAGGTTTGTGTGTTCGAAGGAGGGATTTCAGACGCATTCAAGAACTGGTTGTCCGGCTTTCATAAGAGTGCAGAAGGCTGATTCTGGCAAGTGGGTTTTAGCCAATATTAAAAAGGAGCATAATCATGAATTCGAGTCCTCTGGAGAACTTTGCCCACCTCGGGTACAAAGAAAAAGTTTATCAACTCCAAGATCCTCAGCTGGTGGGGCTAGTCGGACGGGGATAAGATCGCACGAGGACGATAGTCCATCTAGTTTTGTTGATATAAAGCGTCTCAAAATGGAAGAAATGGATGGAATAGTTGGGCCCGTTGGCGAACCTTACAAAGGACTTGAATTTAGCTCTGCCAACGAAGCGTATAAATATTACCACACATATGCAGCTCATATGGGGTTCCGAATTAGGATAGGTCAGTTATTCCGTTCTAAGCATGATGGGTCGATTACATCTCGCAGATTCGTGTGCTCCAAGGAAGGTCATCAGCACCCTTCAAGAGTTGGTTGTGGGGCATTTATGAGAATACAAAAACAAGAATCCGGAAGGTGGGCAGTTGATCGTTTACAGAAGGAACATAATCATGAGTTTGACTTCTCAATAGATCCTAGTAGAACTGTGACTGTTGCATCCAAGGGGTATAGAGAGGAAGGGAGCAGTGTGTTGGAAAACTTGGATTTAGTCGAAACAAATGGAGGCCTGAGTCTTGTAAAACGAGTACGGGAAAGCAATATTAATAGCAATTGGTACGGTGTGCTGCTTGATTATTTCCAATCTCGGCAAGCTGAGGACACGGGATTCTATTATGGAGTTGAAATGCGCGACGGAAAAGGCATGAATGTGTTTTGGGCAGACTCAAGATCTCGATTTTCGTGCACTCAGTTCGGAGACGCCATTGTGTTTGATACAACATACAGGAGGGGTAGCTATTTGGCGCCGTTTGCTTCATTCGTCGGGGTCAATCATCACAGGCAACCCGTACTCCTTGGTTGTGCTCTAGTTGCAGACGAATCCGAGGAATCATTCACTTGGATATTTCAAGCTTGGCTTAGAGCAATGTCGGGGCATCGCCCTGTCTCAATCATAGCCGATCAGGACTCCGCCATCCAGCATTCAATTGCTCAAGTTTTTCCCGGGACACACCACCGCTTTTCCGCCTGGCAATTTCTAGCTAAAGAACAGGAGAACTTGGGTGCATTGCTCTCCCTGAATGCCGAGTTCAAATACGAATATGAAACGTGCATTTTTCAGAGTCAGACAGCTAGCGACTTCGATTCAGCTTGGACTATGCTAATGAACAAATATAACCTTCGGGAGAACGAGTGGTTCAAAGATATGTACAAGATGCGCAAAAGTTGGGTGCCCTTTTATGTAAAGGGAACATTCTTTGCTGGCATACCCGTCGGTGGAAGCTTAAAATCGTACTTTGGTACAATTTTGACCACTCAGACACCCCTCAACGAATTCATCGTAAGATACGAAAAAGCTGTGGAACAGCGCCGGGAAGAAGAAAGGAAGGAAGATTTCAACTCATTTAATTTGCAAGCTGTTTTACACACGAAAGATCCGATTGAGGAGCAATGCAGAAGGCTCTACACGATCACAATGTTTAAAGTTTTTCAGAAGGAGCTTCTGGAATGCTACAGTTATGTCGGAATAAAGATAAATGTAGAAGGAGCCATTAGCAGATATTTGGTGCAGAAGTGTGGAAACGGTGACGAGAGGAATACTGTTGCTTTCAATGCATCGAATCTTAATGTCAGCTGCAGTTGCAAAATGTTCGAGTTTGAAGGTGTCCTTTGTAGACATGCTCTTAAGGTGTTTCAAATAATGAACATTCGAGAGCTTCCCTCTCGCTACATCTTGCACCGATGGACCAAAAATGCGAAATACGGCATTCTGAGAGATGCAGAATCGGGAGGTGGAGCACAAGATTTCAAGGCCCTGATGTTGTGGAGTCTACGAGAAGAAGCCCGGAATTTTATCGAGGCTGGAGCCGCATCTTTGGAGAGATACAAGCTCGCCTTTGAAATAATGCAGGAGGGCAGAAGGAATCTCTGTTGGCAAAACTAGGAGATGTAATCTCGAATATTGCGCATAAGAGGTATGGTTTTCTTTTGAAAATGATTTTATCTTTGAGTTAAGATCCTCTCGATTCCAAGCCTGTTTTCCAGCCGTGTAATTAAATAGCTTCCTGTCTTCATGTGCTGTCTATCGAATCATGCCTCGAATTGTAGTTGTTAAATATTAAATATTAAAACTCTGCTGGAATCGTAGTTTGGTGTCTGTTTAATGTCGATTTGCGCATCAAGTGCCTTTATTATGTTCATATTTTGTGTTTTCTCTTGACATGAACGCATTCACGTCTTAGTATGTAATGGTGAATTTTATGTCTAGTTTCGTAATTGAATGTTTGCTGAAGGAAGAGTGTCGAATGTTAATTAGTTCGATCATTTAAACAAATGCCCGGATTTTGAGTGTATAGACAAACTCGAAATCTTCTTCTTCTAGGTAGTAAATAGTTAGTTCTTTATAGGATTATTGTGTATTGTTGTCTAAGCTCTTGCTTTTGCGGTGAGAAATTTACTATTACATGTGTAATTAAATAACTCGGGATTTATTGTTTTATAAGCCTCTCTAGTTGTGGGATTTGTTGAGAAGCACAAATCTCATTGCGATGATGGCGGCGAGGCGAGATAGGAAATGGTTACGGTCAACACACATAATATATACAAACAATACTATGTTCTTATTATATACAACACGTGTTGTGAGTAATAAAAACATGTGATATTTGTTTATAACTACATGTGTGTTGTCGAGTATATCATATGTTAAAATCAACTGTGGTGTGTTTTGTATGAGATTATAGCATGTGATGTTAGTTCATATGTTGTATTTATATTATATCAATATATATTATGTGTTGTATGTTGTAATAATACTGTGTGCTGCCAAAAAGCAAAAGATGTGTTTTTCAGCATAGCGGTGAATTTCAAATTTAGTATTGTAGCTGCTGCCGGCCTGATATATGTGTGTCTTGATAGTTAGAACTACACTTTGGTAGCCTTAATTTAGAGATTCTTGGGCAATAAATATTTGATCGTATGTGTGTTTGTAGTCGAATTCAGACAGTGAGTAATGTGGTGTTGTAAGTGGGCTTTTGATTTTGAGGATGATATGATCATATATATATATATACACACACATTGTATTGTTATTAGGTGAAAAAGAAATCTTTTCATAGTTTGTGATGGAGGTAACATAGCTACAAATCTCACAATTTTAAATTTAATTAAGTGTAGATGGACTGAATTTCAAATGGTAAAATTTTTGGGATTACTACATTTTTGTATGTGGATGGTTAAACAGATAAGTTTTATTTAAGCACTCTTTAAAGATTTTGGCATTATTCAAAAGTAATTTTTTTGACACGGAGATTAAGAAAAATAAATATTTTAGTTGAGATATTTTTGAAAAATAAATTAGAAATTAAAAAAAATGAGAAGAGAGAATGTAATGATATTTCTTGTAAACAAGTATTGAATTGAGAATAATAATTAAATGTTAAATTTATTAGGTAAATTTAGTGTATAGTGAAAGAAATACAAATGCATTATTTGTGACAAGATTACTTTTAACAAAAAAAAAAAAAAAAAAAAAATCAAATATAATACTCTGAACCAAAATAAAAAATAGTAACTTTAATTTTTTTATATATATTTTTATATAATTTATTGTCGTATAAATTATTAAATTTACCTTAATTTGTACTAAATTTTCATATAATTATTATTTAAAGATCAACAAGAGAAAAATAAATAGAACTTTAAAATCAGACGGAGATAGTATTTTTTTTTTCCATACAAAACATCCCATCAAACAAATCCGAACCAATTTTTCTCAAAGAGAAATAAACCCTTCAAACCCAATAAATAGTAAAATCTAAAAGAAATGGGGTGCAAGCAAATGACTAAAAAAGGAACATAAGATGATTACAATAACAATGTCAACAGCTTTAGGACAGAACAGAAAGACATTAGTTTTCTATGAAGAAGAGATCAAAGGTAGAAGAGGTGTTTGGACAAAATGGCAGCACATATCAGACCCACGAGGCTCGCCGAAGCCACAATGTTCGCCATTCTCGTAGACGTTCCAGCCGACAAAACAACTCGGTGCACACAGCAGTCTCCTCGGAAACCTCTCACAATCATCGCCTGCCCAAAATATCAAGAGTACATTCGGTACAGAGAATGAAATTATAGATAAATTATAACAAAGAACTGAATCGTAGAGAAAATGAATGTCTAGAAAATGAGAATTAATTCTTTTGTTACAACAAAAAAATTCAATCGAGAGAAATGTAACATAGAACCAATTATCATTTATCATTGTATATAGATACAAGAGAAAAATACACAAATTAATAATTGAAAACATATTATTGTTATTATAATCTTATCCTTCGTCTTTGTCATCGCGATTTGAGGGTTTCATTAACTATAATTAATAAAGACTCTATTATTTATATGTACAATCCTCAAATCACGACAGGTGGTGTGATGACGGCACGAAGACAGAGAATAAGATTTGGAAAAATAAGTAATAAAAAGAGTTTTTGATAAGAAATAAAAATGATTTTATAAAAATTACTACTCCCACCTACAAAGGAAATATCACTAATTTTCGCGGACGGGGGAGGGAGTATATTTTTCTTCTCTCACAATTAACAATCTTCAATTCTCCCGACTTCTCTACATATAGAAGAAAATTGAAAGTAAGGAATGAAAAATGAATTATTTCTCATTTTTCAATTTTCAGAGGCAAACAAATAAGAGAAATATATTTACTTATATTTTTCTGCCACCAATTCCGTGTACCAAGCCCCCCTATAAAGGAGAGTGAGCGCATACACCGATGCATGTATGAGCACACAAGATCGACACTCGGCATATCTTTGACTTCACAAAAATGAAAGGCTATTCTTTTTTTTTAATCTAATATTTGGAATCTAAAATCACCATTTTCATTTATGAGATCAAACTCATTAGAAACCAATTTATTTTTCGAAACTGCCTATGTAAATTAAACGTAGAATTCAGTTTCATGAAGCATGTAAGGAAATGAATTTAATTAGACTCATCCTACAGTTCTTATCATGGAACAAAGTAGGCATTGGGCGTTAGAAATTAATGTAATGAGAGGGCGAAATCCAAACCTGGGCGATTTGGGCTGCGTGGTTATAAATGTTTTTGAAGATCCGGCGAATATAAGTGAAGAAGACTGCAAGAAAATCAACCATATATATATATACATTTAAAAAAAATGTAAAACAAAAAGCACTAATTCCTCTCACAAAACGTGTCATTCGATCTATTTGATTGATAGGAATGAGATTAAGGATGTCATCAATGGTAACACATTTGGTCCACAATTACTATTTTTACGACACCTTCAAAAAAATGTATTTCAATCCAAAATATAGTATCAAATAGATATCAACATGTAATAAACAATTTTAGAGAATGAAATCATTTCATAAACATAGAATATGTAATAGCCGGTTTATTTAGGTAAATACCATCGATTGTCTCCAATGTCGTCAGCTGCTCCCATTTGATGCGACGAGATACAATTCCTAGGGCAACATTACGAACCTGCAAATATAAGGAAAAAAAAAAGATCACATTCCCAAAGGAGTATAGTAAAAATATTTGAAGCCAATTATCAAACAGTTTTAACTCACCTCATCGAAAACCAGATTAATAAATCTTAGTGAAAGTAGGAGCGTAAGGATGATTTCAGCGACGGGAGCGCCGATATTTGCCAAAGGGAGAATAAACCATTGCAAGGCAAATGCGAGCTGCTCCGGTGTTGTGGTTGTCAAGCAGAGACTAGCACTTTGAAAGATCTTTCCAAAACAAAGAAAATAAATGCCTGTTCGGTAATTGGCTGAAAATTTTACACTGAAAAAATTAATCTAAGCATGTTTATTACGGCCAAACCGAGTAGCAGTTTCATCACAAACAGGTACACAAGATCTGAAAGCGAATTTATACTCTCTGGAAATATGAAGTAGGATTTTCTTGTGTCGTGAGAAATAAAGACATTTCCCGGATATATGCAAATCAATAGTAATGTGTAAAACGAAATTAATAAGACCAAATATGTGGAGTTCTTCAAGAAACATTATATATCCGCTATTTATTGTTTTTCATTCCAAATCAAATGCTTCCGAAATGCAATTCCGGCCGAACATATCATTCTTAGGGTTAGTTTCTTTTGATACCCAACCTAGGTTTCTACTGTTTGGACTCTACGTTTCCCGAAAAAAAATATTTTTTCCTCTCACAAAACATCTCATCATACATCATTTTAATATCAAACTAAAACCAAATTTGTGTCAAACCTATCAAAAGAAACAGAAAGAAACCATAAAAATCATACCAAACAGGTAAAATGCTTTTTTTCGTCCTTGTATTCACTCTAATATCAATTTTGGTCTCTCCATTTATAAATTGACACTTTTGATCTCTCATCTATTAAATTTGTACTTCCTCCGTCCACCAAAATTGTGTCACTATTCCTTTTGTGGATGTCCGTTAAACTTATGCACATTCTATTTATAGTAAACAATTTTATCCATCGACAATTTTATTATACGTATTTTAATAAATAATAATCAATATGTCATTAACTCATTATTTCTACTAACCCCACCATCTTTTTATCTATCATTAAATTTGCCATAACATTTTTCATTTATTTTTTTCCTACCCCATTTAATATTAAAACATCATTGTTTCTTTGGTTTTCATGCCCAAGCAAATCTATATAATTTTACAGGACGGAAGAGAGTACAATTTTAGTCCTTAATTACCAATTCTGTTAAATTTTAACAGATATAATATTGTTAGGATGTAAATTTAGTCCGTAGTCACTAAACTTAGTTTTACACTCTTAGTAAAGCTAAAATTGGTAAAAGTTTAACGAATTGGTAATTAAAAACTAAAATTGAACTAATTTGTTGGATGTGGGATGAGAACTATCAATTTAAAAACAGAGGGTCAAAACGGACATACGAGTAAATATAAGGTACCAAAAACATACTATACCCTACCGAATATGCATACACAATTTTCAATAATCATAAACATTTTAAGTTTTAACATGCATTACTACATCCAAACTAAGTAACAATTTGCTAACTCAAGAACCAAGACGGCACAAAAATAACATAATTCCTCTTAACCGAATTTTACCAATGAATCTCATGGAGAGGTCAGTCTATATAATATACAGAATCAAGCAGTGAAAACTTACCGTGAAAGTTAAACAAGC
Organism: Andrographis paniculata; assembly: GCF_009805555.1. Classification (NCBI taxonomy): domain Eukaryota; kingdom Viridiplantae; phylum Streptophyta; class Magnoliopsida; order Lamiales; family Acanthaceae; genus Andrographis; species Andrographis paniculata. The sequence continues at coordinate 607,637 of NW_026137613.1, forward strand.
TGCAGTAGTAGCAGCAGATAAGCCCTTTCTCGTGAGTTGCAACGGCCCAAGCTTCATCACTACATACTTATAACCTTCAAAGGAAGCAGGGAGAGCCGGCAATCCAGTTAATGATGGTGGGGGGCTTCTCGATCGCAAGAGAGAAGGCGCACTATCAGTACTCAACCCCAACAAAATAAACAAGATACCACAGAGTAAAGTCACTCTTCCCAATTGATCCTACAACAATATAGGACATTTAATAAGCCAATTCCCTGCATAAACACAAGTACAATCACTACAACATTTCTCCAATCGAATAAAGAAAATGCTAAGAAAATTTCCATAAATGTTCCGATTCTGATGTTACCTTCCAAACTTCAGTAGGCTGCACCCATATAGATAACATAGCTAGATAGAGTACAACTCCCACACGTATTGCAATTTCTGATTTCGCCGGTAAAATTACCAACGCAAGTAGCCATGCCTACGTATAAAGAGCACTAGAATTATTATACATCTAAAGTAATTAAGAAAATTGTGTTACAAAGATGTCAATGATGGTGCCGAAAATGGCTAGAAAGATACAAAATAAAGCCTGAATAGTGCAAAAATGTATGAACAGTTTCTAGTTGTAGGAAAACAACCTTCAAACAACAATCTACCCATTGCAGAAAAACAACATAAATGATTTTAATTTATTTTTTTTAAATAGCAATGTTTCAAATCACAGCATTATGTTGCAGAAACACCCTCAATTAGGGTTCATGGTACATTCAAAGGTCACTATTGAAACAAAAAAATAAGAATAAAAAATGATGAATTTATGATCAGATTCAGATTCTAAAGTATCCTAAACTTTCTCCGTGGAGTTCTCGACCATCCACACACTTGAAGGCAAACAAAACCTCAACATCAAATCCCTAAATCCTCTTTGCAAACCCAAAATCAATCACTACACAGTTAGGAATTTATAAATCGAAGCAAGGTTCTCTCTAAACGCACAATTCCAACAGAAGCACAAAATATAATCAAATCCAAAACAGCAATCCAATCAACATTCCTCGCAAAATCAAACTCGAGAAAAATAAATCCATAAACGAAAACAGCGGGATCGAAAATCTAACCATCTTAATTCGGGGGTCCACGTTGTGCAAGAAAGTGGTGGGAGAAGATATGTACTGCGCAATGGGACTGGAAGTAGCCCCAGATATGGCTCCAAACACTTTCTCCGCAGCAAACAGGTTCCTCGGCATCCATTTTTCCCAGTTTTTGGCACCCCCAGATGCATTTTCGTTGCTTGCAGTTGCAGTGCGCTGAATTAGAGGTTTGACCCGATACTGCAATTTAGGTTTCAAGATTTCCGGAGAATTTCTGAGCGGCGACGGTGTTATGAACAGCAAATTAGGGTGCGGGCTGAGCAGCAGCAGCTGAGAGCACATTTGGGAAGGAAGGAACCCTTTGGAAAAAGGGTCGAAGATTATCCAAATGGCTTCGTGCGATTTTATGAGGTCCGTTTGTGTTCTGTAGTACGGACTTGTTCGGCCGGCTATGCAAACTGGCGGTTCGCTGGCTTTCTGACCCAAACCGGAACCACCATAAAACCGATCAAGATCGAGTTTTTTTAACGGTTCGTTTCGGTTCAGCATCGTAAACCGTTGATTCGCGGGGCGAACCGGATCGGTGATGTTAACGCGTTAGCTAGTGAAATAAAAAAATGGCCATAGGTTTAGTGGTAGGTAAAAATATTTTAGATCCGTTTAGATAGAAATTGTGGGATTTTAAAAAAATTTAAAATACCAAAAAATTAAATATGATATTTCTATTAAATAATAATAATAATAATATATTTTTTAAAAAATACTAAATAATTTCAAAAAAATTAAAATTATAATAGATATAGAAATATTAAAAACATGATAATTAAATTCTAAATTTGTACCTAACTCGAGTTACTCCACCAGGTCCAAACATAAAGCATTTTTCTTAATTTTTAATAATTAAATTTAAAACATAGAAACATGACATATCTTAGTGGGTATTTTTTTTTTTTTTTTTTAATTAACAATTCAAAAAACACTATAAAGGCCACTCGTGACATATGACATGCAACCTTGAGATTATTTGTATGATAAAGTATTTCCAGTCCATTTATAATTAATTCCCTTCAATTTACAAATTGGCAATTTAAATCACTATCTATCAAATTAATTCAATTTTTAGTTCTTAAGCAGCAACTTTCTTAAGCCTTAACAAAAATTTACACAAGATTTCATAAAATAAACAAAAATGTATTTCATTACCTATGAAACCCAAGACAGTCTACCTCTATCGGCAAAATTGCTCACAAAGCCCTAGGGATTTGGCAATTATACATAATACCATTCCGTGTTTGTTTGTACTCCACGGAGTCCCAGATACCTTGCAACATAATTCTATTTTGGTTTATCTCCTATATTCAACTCACTCAGCATACAATAGTTTTATTTAACACTTTTGTCCGTCCCAAAATAATATTTTTATTTTCATAAATAATCATATTACCATAAAACAATCAATACATTTTCATTATTATTACACAATTGCCACTACTTTTTACACTAATATGGTCACAAGGGCAAAAAAGTTATTTATCCTTATTTTTTACCTATTACCGATATAATATAATATTCATTAAATCTCGTGCCCAATACAGTAAAATTATACTTTTGAGACTGATTTAATACTATATTTTTAAAATAACAAATAATTAATACACTTTAAACCTTCGTACATATATATTTTTTCTCTCTCGTCAGATCATTTCATTTCTACTTTATTTTAGCTATCTAAATCCTGGTGCCGGAATCAAAATGTTACTTCAAAATATATATATATATCACATCAAACAACTATTTCAATTCAATACTCCCTCCGTCCCAAAAGAGTTGTCTTATTTTTCCATTTTCGTCCGTCCCAAAACAATTGTTCTGTTTCCTTATTTAGTAATCGTGGTCCCCACTTTATAACAAAATTATAAATACTTTTCCAAACTACCCTTAATTAAATACTATTATTCATTAATCCCCGTGCCAACTCCCAACAAGGCACTTCTTCTGGGACGGAGGGAGTATTTTTTTACTATCCAAGTCAAAATTAAAATCCAAACTCTCATGCAAACAAGTACTCTCTCTTTCCCAATTCAAAATACTTTTTTTACTATTTTAATTTATCTCATTCAAAAATATATTTTTCCTTTTTTAAAAAATAATTATCCACTAATGAGAAACCCTAAAAAGGTCCTTTTTGAAATGGAGCTGAGGGAATAGTTTATAAATCATGAAGTAGATCAGTGGTGGCTTTCCAAACCACATAAAGATTATAAGCAATTTGGTAATCATCTATATTTAAAAAATTAATTCACCTATCCAAAAATATACAATTAGAAGATATACACATGCCAAAAAACAAGATGCCATTTCATAAGAAGACAAACTGTAAAAAAAAAGGATCTCAAGCAGCCCTACTTCACCATATGCATTAAATCAGAGGCACAAAATTGAACAAACATCAACCAAAGTATGCAGATGCTAACCTGGATATATTCTCTACTCTTGCCATTCATTTTTCTTGCTTTAGCATCCCGGAAAAATCGAAAAAAGTCGAACCTTCCGCCATGTCCGGTGCCAGAGCTTCCCATAATAGGTCATCTCCATCTCCTCAAACAACCTCTGCACAGAAAATACGATCATCTCTCCAAGAAACTCGGCCCCATCTTCTCCCTCCAGTTGGGTACCCGCCTTGCAGTGGTAATTTCCTCCCCCGATGCTGTCGAGGAGTGCTTCTCCAAGAACGACACCATCTTCGCCAATAGACCCCGTCTCATCGCAGGGAAGTACTTCGGGTACAACTACACAAGTCTTGTAGCATCTCCGTATGGTAGCCATTGGCGCAACCTTCGTCGTTTCACTGCAGTCGAGGTTTTCTCCCCATCCCGCCTCAACGCTTTCTGTTTCACAAGAGAAGATGAAATCAGACTCCTAATACATAAACTCTATCGTAATTCAATGCACACTTGGGGGAAAGTCGAGCTCCAGAGTTTGCTTTCTGAGCTGACTTATAATATTATCATGAGGATGATTGCAGGGAAGAGATATTTTGGTGAGGGTGTAGACAATGAGGAAGCAAAGCATTTTCGGGAGCTTAAGAAACAAGCTTTTACGCGCGGGGGTACATCAAATCCGGCAGACTTTTTCCCGGTGTTAAGATGGATAGACTACAAGGGTTATGAGAAGAAACTGTCCAAGCTGTTTGCTGAAATAGATGCATTTTTCCAAACTCTGATTGACGAATGCCGACTAGTTAAGAATACAGACTCCATAATCGATCATCTGCTTCGTCTACAAGAGTCACAGCCTGAATACTACTCGGATGATATCATTAAAGGGATTATAATGGTGAGTTAAATTTGTTCTTGAATTCAGCATTTCGATGTATAAATCACTTTTGATGTCTCGAATTCTTCAAAAAGACCGGAAAGTTAGTTAAGACATAAAAACATTCATTGCAGGGTGCCAGCTTAGAACAAAACTGTACACCAGTTCAATTTGAATTACCAAATTTGTCGGAAAAAAGAGTTTCGACCAAGTGTAAATACTTAACACAGATAGAATCATCTCAAAGTGTTTATAGTACTGAAAGTTTCAACTCTTTATTCCAAGCTCAATTGTTAGATTCATGGCTGCTACCGCAAAAGTAAACAGATCAACCAGCAAACGAGTTCAGAGATAGAAAGTGCCTAAAACATAATCATCAATGTCTATGCCCTACGCGAATGATAAGTTTTTGCATTCTGAAAATCATATTTGAGTAATCTAAATCAGCTTGAATTCTACGTCAATGGCAGGTGATGCTAACCGCAGGAACAGATACATCAGCAGTAACAATAGAATGGGCAATGTCATGTCTACTCAACAATCCAGAAAAATTAACGAAGGCTAGGGTTGAGATCGACGGCCTTACCGGCGGCAATCGCCTAATCGAAGAATCAGATCTCCCCAATCTGCAATACCTACAGCACATCGTTTCTGAAACCCTAAGATTATTCCCAGCAGCGCCATTACTGGTCCCACACGAATCATCCTCCGCCTGCAAAATTGGGGGATTCGACATACCTGGAGGCACAATCCTGCTAGTGAACGCCTGGGCAATCCACAGGGACCCGAACATTTGGGACGATCCCGATAGCTTCATCCCGGAGCGATTCGAAGGCGGGGGCAGCGGCGAAATCGGGGCGGCGAAAGTGATGGCGTTTGGTATGGGGAGGAGGGCGTGCCCGGGAACAGCACTGGCGAATCGGATCGTAGGATTGACAGTGGGATCGTTGATCCAGGGGTTCGATTGGGAAGGAACTGTGGTAGACATGAGTGAAGGGGAAGGGGTGACGATGCCCAAAGCAGTGCCGCTGGTGGCCACGTGCAGAGCACGTGACGTGCTCCAACGAGTTCTTCCTGCATCTGCAGACTGCAGCAGCTTGCTAGAGACCAGAGACTACTGATTGCTTAGCGGAAGGGTTGAATCTATCTGGATTAAGAATAAATTTATTTAATTTATAATTGTATAAATACTATCGCCACAAAATGACCTTTTTTTTTTCGTTTTTTTTTATTAAGAAAATATAACATATTTCTATTAGTAATAAATTTATCAATTTTAAATATATTTAATGAATACTCTCTCTATTTCATATTTATATATGCTTTTTGCAAAGAATTTTAAAAATATTAGTATTATATTGAGATAAAGTAGAAATAAAAGTAAAAAGACTAAATTGACGTAACGTATGATATAAAGTATGACATTTGTGTAATATATTGTAAATTTGAAGGGTATTTGTAATGTTAGGTAGATAATATAATTACTAAAAAAAATGGATACTTTGTCATAGTACGAACTAGAACTGTCAAACGAGCCGAGCTGTTCGTAAACTCGGCTCGATTCGGCTCGGTTAAAGCTCGTTCGCGAATGTTAACGAGTCGAACCGAACAACATAAACAGGCTCGTTTGATTAACGAACGAGCCTGAACTTTGTTTGTGAACGTTCGTTTAAATAATATATTTATTATAAATATTATATATACATATAAAATTATAATTTATAAATAAATAAAATATTAATCTAAAATATATAAATAAAATAATTTTAATTTTTTTTTATAATTTATATATAAATTTAAAAAAATAAGACAAACGAGCTCGAACGAGCTTAAGCCGAACACGAACACGAGCTCAAACAACAAAAATTCTTAACGAGTCGAGCTCGAACACTACGAATGAGTTCGAAAGTTTAACGAACGAACACGAGCCTTGTTCGCGAATGTTAACGAACACTTAAAATTTGGCTCGGTTCGGCTCAGCTCAGATCGTTAACAGTCAACAGCTCTAGTACGAACCAAAATGAAAAAATGGATAAATTGTGAAGGGACGACGAAAGTATAAGTTAGTTTAATTAAATTTTTAATCACCCACTCAAAACTCCTTCTTTAATTAACAAATATTTTTTTTTTACAATTATTTTTTTTATTTTTTTTATAAAACTAACTTTTAATAATAATAAATAAATAAATAAATATGTTTTTTTATTTATTTGTAATATATAAAATTTTATTATTTATATTATATACTCCTCCGTCTAAACAATAAGTATACATTCACTTTTTGGCATGGATTTTAAGAAATAATATTATTTTAATTACAGTGGGTAAGTAAAAGTAGTGTAACGATACTTTTGCCTTTAAAAAATAAGTGTATTTGTGGAAAAAAAAATGAGATTTAATGAAATAGTTACTTTATAATTGTACGTCTCAAAATAGAAACATGTATATAGCTGAATGGAGAGGAGTATATTTTATTGAGATATAATATTAAAAATATTTAAATGTATATTTTAATTTTTTTTAATTATAAAATAAATAATCTCTATTATCTAAATAACTCATTTATATTACCTAAATTCTAGTTTCGAAAAAAAAATGCTTCATTTTTGTCGGAAAATGATAGAGTACAATAACTTTTTTTTTTTGGATGACATTAGAACCACAGCCATTATCCAAAAGTGCACATTGGGTAAACCTCGGCCGAACCTAATACCCTAAGATATCTTATTTTGCTGACATGGTTTGTATCCAATACTCATTCCTTTCTAATACATATGCTAATTTTTATTTTTTAAAATTTCAAATTAAAACTAATATTATTCATCTAGTAGAGTATGATTTTTTTTATAAAATTTAATTTGAAATATTATTCTTATTTAAATAAAAATTCAAATCACATTAGATTTTAAATCAATTTTAATCAGCTACCAAACAAACCAATATAGTTTTCTATATATTAATACAATCATATTGAATTATTGAGTGTGTTCACTTTGTATTTTTTTAATTATTTTTATATTAATTATAAAATTTGTATCAATAACATAAAAAATAATATTTTATACTTAAATCGACCATTAAAAAAAAAAACAAACAAACCCATTGTCTCAATGAAAAGTCGTTAGATATAAAAAGTAAATTATTAAATATTCTATTTGTTAAATTCTAACATTTACATATTCATATTTTAATAGATATACTAGTGTAAAAATCAAATTGATTATATTTTTTTAAGACATAAAATGGATAATATAATGAGAATAAAATTGATAAATAAAGTGAATTGTAAACCTTTAATTGTAAGGACAAAATTTAAAATATGTAGGTTTTCTCGTGAGGTTTTGGTTTTGAATTTTGATTTTGAATAGTAAATTTTTGAATTGAAATAGTTGTTTGATGTGATATAAATATGTATTGATGTGATGTTTTAAATGTAAAATTAGATTTTAATGTAATAAAATAAATAATAATTGAGTGTTTGATTTAATATTTTTTTTAAAAAAAAAAGTTAGTAAAATCAAACTTAAAATCTTACGAGTAAACTAGACAAAAAAAAAAAAAAATTAGAAATGAAAACAATTAGAAATTTGTTCACTCAATTTACTTTTGATAGTACGTTTCTTCTTAAATATTATAAAAATAATACAATATACTCCATCATTTCAGTTATATATATTTTGATTTTGGACGTATAATTACAAAGTACTCATTTTATTAAATACCCAATTTTTTTCCACAAATACCATTATTTTACATCACATTGTTACTTTTATACCAAAAAGTAAGAGAAAAAATATCATTACACTATATTTACCTACCCACTATAATTAAAATACTATTATGTGTAAATATATATTTATTGTGTGGACGGAGGGAGTATTTTAATACTATATATGTAACATATATACTCTATTTTCACATATGAAAATAAAAATTCAACCCAAAATATAAAAAACACATTAAAATTAAAAAAATATAAAGCAAAGATCTGTAATTAAGATTGTTTTATTTTCTGGAAAATGAAAATTTGCCAAATGTTGGTGTCAGCAAATTAATAAAATAAAAAAAAATACAGACGCGCTGAAATGTTCAGTTTTGCGTAAGCCCAAAACAAAACAAAAAGAAAGAGAAAAAGAAAAAAACAAAATACGTAGAAAAGAAGATGAAGAAGAAACAGTAACCAACGAATAAACAAAGAAACAGCTCCTTCTGACGGGGGCCGAGCTCCAATTCGTTTCTCTCTCTACCAACAATCCGCTTCTCTCTCTTCTTTTCAAGATCCCACGCTTTATTCACGCACACTTTTTCCTTTCCCTGTGATTTTTCTGCTGTTGCTTGCAACAACAAAATCTTGTATTTTTATTTTTTCAAATCTTTCGAAATTGAGGAGAAGGAGCAGTTCTTGGTGAGGGGAAGATCTTTGATTGCTTGAATCTGTTGATGGAACAGCTTATAAACTTCATCATTAGGCCGCCAAGGTTGGATGATTTTGATCTTCTTCTTTTTGGTCCTTCTCGGTTTGGTCTTCGTTTTGGTTTGAATTTCTTTGGCTGTAGTTAGTTTTTGGTTTGGATGTAGTTTAGTTTGTTGGACGTGTGATTAAGGTTTGGATCTTTGTAATAGTTCGAGATGGGTTTTGGGTGTATTGTTAGGGTTTGGTTTTGGATTCAATTTGGGGTTTATTGTGGGTTTCTTTTTTAGTTTCGTCCTGTGTTGATGCTTTTTTTTTTTAACTTCAAAGGTTTTTTAATGGTGCTTTTGAAGAATTCTATGTTCTGATTTGTCTAGATTCAAATTATGCATTTCTTCGTATATTTTATGTCAAATCCGAAGAAATTATGGTACAAATTGTAGGGATTTCTTGTTGCTTTTGTATGGATTCGATGAACTTTTCATACTTGCTCAAGCCAAGAATTTTATTTTTTTGTTCAAAGAGTTTGTTCCTTTCCTTTATTGGCTTCATTTTATTTGTTGAAATAGCTTGAGGTGCTTTTCAATGTCTTTTTTTAATTGGGGACCAATAAAACAGTAGTTGGTTCTTCCCATAGTGAATTTCATATTAAATGCTGACCTAATTTAGGTGATTTCATACTAGATTATGCTATTTTTGATAGCCATTGCATCGATATGATGGAGTTATGTGTTGAGCTTTTAGAAAAATGTGATTTGACCACACATCAAATCGTTGAACATTGCCGATATGGAACTTTATTTTAAAGATAACTAAAGGGATGAATTCAATGAAACTCATTAGAATTTCCACTGATCATCTACAATTTTGAGTGGTTCAAACTTGAGTAAAATCATTTTTCTTATCCACACTGGGTCGTCTCAGTTACTACATTTGTGCAGTCCAATTTAGGGAGGTAGCCCTGGAAGAGAGATGTATACTTATCCAAATCTTGTGCTTTCGTATTTCTATTTCAAGACAACAATATACTTACCAATGAAGACATCTTCGAAAGTCAAATTGTAAAAGATGCAATGGAAGATTCTAAATTGGTGATTAGTGATCATGCCTTCTTATAGGCAATTTCCTAGTTCTGCAACTATTACATAATTTTATTTTGTCTTGCTACAAATCATTTACACTAACCATTATGTTGATTAAGAACAATATGTGGCCGTTGTTTTTGATTTACTATTCTAAGCTGAGCTGTTGGTTCCAATATATACATGCCAATTAGCAGTGCACATCCAACACTTCGATATCTTTGAATTGCAGAGCTGAATACAATCCTAAGAATGATTTGCTAGATCAAGAATTTATGCTGAAAGGCAAGTGGTACCAGAGGAAAGATTTAGAGGTAATGTGTTTTGTTATTTATAATGACCCTCGTATCTGTGGCTATCTTGCTCTCTGAGGAAGACTTAATCAATTGGTTCCTAAAGATGCCTATCAATAATTGGTTGATTGTGTTATTATATCGGTACACATTTTGCGTTACTAAAGACTTTTTTGTCATTTGAATATTGGATTTGATTTATAATATGCTAAATCTTCAAAAGAGAACCTTTTACATTTTTTTACCGTCTGCAGTACTCGGTAGATTTTGAACATGTCTAATAATACGTATAAATAAAGGATAATTTTTCCAAAGATCTCTCTTAGAGAAGAGAAATTTTTGTTAGGTGTATTGTGTGGGTTTGGTTTGGCTTCAATTTGGGGTTTATTGTGGCTTCAAAATTGTTGTTTGTTTTTTTGACTTGTAGGTGGTAAATAGTCGAGGAGATGTACTTCAATGCAGCCATTATGTGCCTATTGCCCTCCCTGAAGGAAAACCACTGCCGTGTGTTATCTATTGCCATGGAAATAGGTATGCTTGGTTGTTAGAGATCACCTTTGGTGGAATTCATGTTTTCTTTTACCTGTCTATTCATGCATGCTGAATTCCAAATTGGGATTTTCATGTTTTCATGAAAATGTGTGTGCAGGAGTTTTCATGTTTCTACCATTGTCCACTGGTTGTGCAAGAATGAGATTTAATTTATTAATATATTTTGGTGAATTTGCAGAAATATAGGTTTGAATAGAGTATGAGTTTCTTTCTATTTGTGATTACTAATGGGGTGTTTATCTTGATCTTTTCTCAGTGGCTGTCGAACAGATGCCAGTGAAGCTGCTATTATATTGTTGCCTTCTAATATAACTGTTTTCACTCTTGATTTCTCGGGTTCGGGGCTTTCTGGAGGAGAGCATGTGACTCTTGGTTGGAACGAAGTAAGAGTGGCTTGCCAACTCATATAATATCTTTGTTGACCTTATTAAAGTATGAGTTGTTGATCATCTCCCACGATCATCTACTTTTCATGGGAGGTTATCTTAAGCAATATGTATGATGACATGATGAACTTGGAGTTTAGAGGGAACAATTTTTATGTCGCTTACACTGCGCTTTAGATTCCCTACCTAGGGATGGTTTTAATGAATCCCTAACTTTTAGGAATTATTTCCAAAATCTTGGGATGTGTTTAGATATCTTTTGGGATTTTGGTTGGTTTGGGAATAGTAAGAAGCCAAATAAAAAGTAGGTATTCGATATGATATAAATAGGTTTGGATGTGATATTTTGAATAGATGATAGGTTTTTTTATGTTTTATTTTAAATGAGATAAATTTTGGATGATATATTCTTTTGGAGAGCGACATTTTGATAAATAGTAAAACATAAGTAAACAGATTCAAGTTCCACTCATTCTTTACCTCTCATTTTTCTAGTCGTTTATTGTCAAAGTTACTATCATTCTTTATGTGATGCACCGGAAAAGTGAATCCTAATTTCATCTTTGTGTTACTTATGTGATGTGGCGTTGATTTTGCAGAAAGATGACCTGAAAGCTGTAGTTGATTATCTCCGAGCAGATGGGAATGTTTCTTTGATTGGTTTGTGGGGTCGCTCTATGGGTGCTGTTACCAGGTTAGCAAGATTCTCTTGTCTCTTGCTTGCTGAAATATGCTGCTATAATTGGTTTAGTTTAATTCATCATTTGACGAAAATGATATTAGGATGCCTCGACTTAACATATTTCTTCCATCTGTTATAAGATAAGCATTTGAGTTCTGCTTGTTTCAGCTTGATGTATGGAGCTGAGGATCCTTCCATTGCTGGCATGGTTCTGGATAGTCCCTTTTCCGATCTGGTTGACTTGATGATGGAACTCGTCGATACTTACAAAGTTCGGCTCCCCAAGTTCACAGTAAGTTCACATTTCATCAGCATAGAAGTCACAATCTTTTAACTTCATTTTGTGCCCTGCCATTGTTTAAGATTCCCTTCCCTATTTTTGTAGGTTAAGTTTGCGATTCAGTACATGCGGAGAGCAATTCAGAGAAAAGCTAAGTTTGACATAACAGACCTGAACACAATCAAGGTAGCACTTTGGAAAACTTTGTTTTTTGCAAGTTACGTATGCTTTGTTTGTTCACTTTGATTATTATTATTTTATTTTATTTTATTTTTATTCAGTTTCTCAATTTTCCTTAAAAAAGATCATATCCAACTCAAATATATATATATATGTATATAAGAAGAAAGTACACCTAAAGAATACAATCCTAGAGTCACAAATTAGTTGATATTGATAACATATTTCCCGCTTTTTTTACCCAGGTTGCAAAATATTGCTTTGTTCCAGCTCTTTTTGGCCATGCCACTGATGATGATTTCATACAACCGCATCATTCCGACAGAATATTTGATGCCTATGAGGTGATTTTTCACATTTTAAAACCTTTTAATATGACTTTATATGTTTTCTTTCCAAAAAATTACTATGCATCTAATACAACTTTATAGATCTCTACCACAAGTTTCCACTTGTTCCTTTTCTTTTTGGACCTATATTATTAGTTCCGATGTAAACTATTTAACCAGAGGTGGAAAATTTGGTTCTTAACTCATTCCATTATTGCTGGAAGTTCTATTTCTTTTGACGATGAAAGTAAGTATTATGAAAATATTTTGCCATCCATTACAATGTAACATCTTGTGGCAGTTTGTCGATATTTGGTTGTTAATATTTTGTGCAAATGTATAGTTTTTCTGGTCTCAATGAACCATATTTTATTTTTATCATCATATGTTTATTATATTTTTTATTCCACGGATTGTGTCCCTTATTTTGTTAAGATTTAATTCTGCAGGGGGACAAGAATATTATCAAATTTGATGGTGACCACAATTCTCCCCGCCCTCAGTTTTATTTCGACTCAATCTGTATCTTTTTCAACAACGTATTGCAGCCCCCTGAGGATGAATCAGGGAAAGCATATTTCGATTTGACTCATGACTATTTTGGAAAGGTAAATTGCTTTATTCTATAAACAGTTGTTCATTTGATGAAAAATCAAATTCCTGAATTAACTAATGGACTGTATAACCTCCAGGGTAGTTGGAGCGATTTCCGCGATATGGATTTCTCAGATCAGATACTAGGTTCATCTGCTGGTTGGTTAATTTATGCTCGACCTTTTCAATTTTATTTGTCTTCACAGATGCATTAAGTTTATGTTGTTTTTATACAGGTGCAGCCGCTAGTAGCACAGAGGATGCCATTAGGCAGCTTCGTTCGAGACGACCTATGAGCATGATTGTGGTAAGATACTAGAAAAGGTTACATTTTCATTTTTGGTAACAAGCTTCTCAACTTTTTACAAAACTACTTCCATTTTTTCACAATAATTATATAAAGTAGAACAATTTTGTCTTTTAGAAACACTTATACACCCACTGTCAATATAATGTTATTATTTCTTAATTCTCGTATCCATCTCAAATGTCTCTATTATTTTGGGACGGAGAGAGTACGTTTCTCTGAAATCATTTGCTAATTCCAACAATTTTCATTCATGAAAACTTATACTCCCTCCGTCCGCCAAATTTACTCTCACTTTCCTTTTTAGTCCGTTCGTTACATTTACACAATTACTAATTTTGGCGAAGTTAACAAATCAATATTTAACTATTATCCTTCATTCGATACTTTATACTTATTTTACAACAAATATAACTATCTTTATTATCTTCTTTCTCCATGTTCTTTAATTTTTAACTAAAATTTCAAAAATACACTCAACTATTTCATGTACTTTATTTTTTCAATAGAATATTCATTTTTCTTAATTTCATTTCCAGACACAAATGTTCTAAATTTACCGGACGAAAGGGAGTAACATTTTTCGTTACCATTTTTCCGAAAATTTTGTGCTTGCCGTTTGGCAAAACTTGCCACATTACACTTGCATTTGTCGATGATATACGAGACTGCGATTATATTGTGCGTTTTTTGACTTTTCTATTCACCAAATTGTTTGTATTTGACGAATGTGTGATGGGGATTTGTACCATTCAGGTTCCTGCAGATATGTCGACAGAAGACAAACAAACCGATGGGCAGGTACTTCCAGCTGATCTTTATTTGTGGCGCATTATCGAATGTTGAATCATATGAATGTTTAGCTTGGATGATAAGGATTTTATATGCCTTAGTTATATCAGATGCTGATGTGCTTTAATCTGAAGTTTGCTTCTGGTTTTTTATATGGTTGTCAAAGAAACTAGAAAGCACGGAATTGATTTAACTTGTATTTTAATACGAAATGCTCACATAGACTTCTAGCTCGATAAAATGTCTGAATCTGTAACAATTTCCAGCAGGCTAAATCAACTGAATCAAATGGAAATATATCATCCTTAAATCTGCAACTCCACAGAATGTTCATTTGTTTTCAATCATTTCTATGTTTCTTATTCTTCTGTTTCTGCAGGTGGAAAATAGAGATTCTGATTCGCACGCTTCATCGTCAAATATGATCAGCTTTGAACTCTCTGGTGCCAGTCCGAACAGTTCCCACATGCCGGCAGGATTAGATGACGACGATTATGTGGAGTACTCGCTCGATACTCTGGCAGATTTCCCGAGCAACGCCGAAGAAGAAGAAAGGGCAAGTTTTTGTTTTCTTTTTTTCCTTTAAATCGGACTATATATAAAATAAAGACCACTTCTTTAATTTCGACTTTTTTCTGTTTCTTGAAATTTTCAGATGCTAATGGAAGCTATGCTCGAATCGCTCAAGGATATCGACGCCGGAAACTCTCCAACCGACGAATCATCGTCCAGCGGCTGCAGCAATCTCGACACAGATCCAAAACTGGCATCGGAGAATATACACAAAGATTCCAACCCGGAAACATCAAAATGTGGGCTGACTCTTGAAATAGGGACACCCGAAACCCATCTTCCGGACAGTAACCAAAATGGACCCGGCGCGGACATAATCGATAGTTCGAAAGATCCCAAAACTGTAGCAAATTATGTCGAAAAGGAAACAACGAACAAGCCGTCGAGCAATCAGAGCTCGTCGGAAGCAGACATGGCGGATCAGACCAAAGTCACCGTACGAGTCGAGAAGAGCCCGTCGAGCAACATCATGGATGGTCTGTTACGCCGGTGGGATCTCAACTTCTTCCGGAACAGATGATCGGTGTACGTCGTCGTAGTCATCGCCGCCGCCGAAAAATTGGGAAAGTAAGTTGATGCATTTTTAGTTGATGGATAGAAGAATTTGTTGTTGTAACTACATATGAAAGGATGGATCTTATTCTTGTGTACAGTTCATTTGTGTTTATGAATTATATATATATATATATATCGTCATCAATCACAATATACTTATGCTAATTTGTATCCCCATTTGTATACGTACGTACATACATACATACATTTCTTGTTTGTTTGTGTTTTTTTTATAAAATTTTAGTTCAATCACTTTTCTTTTTCATTTTTTTTTAGGTAAAATTGCTTATAATTTACCTGTGATTTGAAAAGTGGTCGAAGTTGAATAAAATTACTGTCTTCTAAAAAATATTGCATGATTTTTTTTATTTTTTTTTATGGGACTCAAATCGGGGTTTTTATTTTTGGATATAAGGTTTAGGGTAAGTCCAAGTCTTGTTAAACCTCATCAATTAAGTATGACAAGTTTTCAATTTTTTCTATTACTTCATATTTCTTAGGTTCATTTTTATTTTTATTTTCTTCTTTTGGGCCTCGGATTTTTGAACCGTTTCTTTAAAAGAAGTCTCTCGGAATAAGCCCAATTCAATATATAGTACTTTTTGTCCAAATTGGTATTTTTGTCCGAAGGTATTTATTGCAATGTGATCTTTGTTAAGTCAGATATTTTAGATATTTAGTTTTTAAATTTTTAAAAAATATTATCACAGAAACCAACCTAACAATACCAATTCTCCATATAAAACATTCATATTATTCCAATCAAAAACTAAATACAAATACAAAAGCAAATATAAAGAGTGAACAATATTAAAAAGTAATCATAAATTTAAAAGATACAGAATAATACAAGCATTGTGTAAATTCGTATGAACAGTTGATATACTCCCTCCGTCTCTTATAATTAGGTATTTGTTTATTTTTTTTTACAAAGTTTTAAAAATATTAGTATTATATTAGAATTTAGTATGAATAAAATAAAAATAATTAAAATAACTTTATTAGTATTATGTGATATAAAGGTAATAATATTTGTGTAATATATTTAAGTTGTGAAGATACTTGTAATGTTAAGAAGACAGTACAGTTACTAAAAAAATGGATATTTTATTACGTGACAGATTAAAATGAAAAAATAGATAACTTGTTATGAGACGGAGAGAGTATATATACTCCCTCCGTCCCAATACAATAGTATTGTTAATCATTTTTGTCCGTCTAAAAATAATACTCTTATTTTCATAAATAATCATATCAACATAAAACTACTAATAATTTTTAATTTTTATTACAGAATTGTCACTATTTTTTACACTAATATACTCGTAAGAACAAAAAAATCTTTTATCCATTTTTTTTTTTATCAATTATCAATATAAGATCAATATTTTTTAAATATCATGTCCAGATTATATTTATGGAAGAACGAGAGTATATTATATTATATTTATAGTTATAGTAACAGGCGGGCACAGCTCCCAATTCACCTATAAAATTCAGTTTTGTTTATATTCTCTACAATTCTGTTTTCTTCGCCAGCCTTTTACAGAGCCGTTGTACCTAAATATATATATATACACACATATTTAATTTAAATTAAATTAAATTAAAATAAATAAATAAATAAATAAATAATAATAATTATTATTATTATATGTACCTAAAATTGCAACCACAAAGGCAGGCAGTCAGTAAGTCTGTGGACAAACTAAACTCATCACTCTACGTATTCACCTGTCATCCTACTCCCTTCACTTACTTACACCTGTCTTCTTATTCGTTTTTTTTAATTTTTGTCTATTTTTTATTTTATTTTATTTTATTTTATACTCCCTCCGTCTTCGTCTAATTATGTGCTCATTTAATCGGGCATAAATTTTTTATATAAAAAAAATATTTTTATTTTTATAAATAAAAAAATATATAAAAAATAGTATTATTTTTACTAAAAAAGTAAAACGGGAATAAAGTTATATGACAATAATAATAAAAAAAAAAAGTAAGAATATATTTAGATTAAATTGAGTAGTATTTTATATTTTTATAGATAAATATGATAATACTATTTTTCGTCTTAAAAAATTATCTCTATTTGATAGAAAAAAAGTAGACAAAAATATTTTTTTTCTTTTATAATAAAAAAAATAACATTTTGTTTACTAAAATAAAAAATGAGTATTTTTTTTTATTACAACTAAAAACGAAAAATAAAAAACATAGATAGTAGAAAAAAAACTAGAGTGTCCTAGAAAACACAAATACAAAGAGTCTTGTTGTATTCATTACACAAAATTTATATAAAATACTCCTCCGTCCGGATAATATATATTAATTTCTTCTTTCACGTGAATTTTAGCATATTAATATTTTATGCATAATAATACAATAAAAAGATTAAAAAAAAAAAATTATCTTGTCCTTAAATTTTAATACTTTTTAATAGCATTGTTTGTAATATTGTATAAAGTATATATTTATTAATTTTATTAAAGTAAAAAATACTTTTATTGAAAAAAAAAGTATACATTTGAATTGAATAATAAAATATGACAAAATAATTACATACGATTCAAATGGACAGAAGAATAATATTTTCTCGTCCAAAAATAAGGATAATAGTAGTAAATTATAGATGGCATTTTATGTGTCCATGAGTATTGAGTAAAATATTTTTAACATGTATTTTTTTTTTTTTTTATGACGTGGGAACCCGCAATTGCTACCCGAAAGTGCACACTGGGTAAATCTCCAGTCGAACCTGATATCCTGCAAACCAGACCCGACGGAAAAGTCACACCAGGTCAACCATGTGTGGCAGGTAGACCTGAGGCGTAGCGGGTTTGAACTCATGTTTTTTTAACATGTATGTTTAATTGTACAAAATTAAGACTAAAAATAGAAAAGAATATATCAACATTTATTTTATTATGGAATGTAAAATAAAATATATATTCATTCCAAATATTATATTTAAGGTATACTAATTTTTTAGAAAAAGTGCATTCAAAATATTAAGTTGTGTAGGCATTGTAGGTGTGCTTTTTTTATTTTTTTTATACATATTTTTTAAAAAATAATTAATACACTATACATATTTATTATTTTTATATTATATATCTAATTTTTTATATTTTATATAAAAAAAAATTCTTTCCAATCATTTTACAAAACAAACGCACAATTGGGCGCAAAAATGCAAGTAGTATTAAAATTTACAGAAAATATCTCTGTCTCCAACCTTCCCTTTTTCCATTAAAAAAAAAAAATTCAAATTCAATATTTATTTTTTAGAAAAATATATTAGGTTCAATAAATGATTTACTTCAAAAAATATATAATAAGTAATTAATTAAGAAGTATATTAGTAAAAATAATTATTATATAATACAAATAATTATACATTAAAATTAAAATAACTAAATAGTTTAATTAAAATTTAAAAATATAAATTATAAAATTTAAAATTTAAAATACAATTAAAATGTAAAATTATTTTTTTTGAAAAATATATATATACATTATGTACGACGGACGAAAATAAAAAACTATTTTATGTGAAACAAAAAAAATAAAATAATAGAAAAAAACACCCGTACACATAAGATTTGCTTATTAGAACTAATCAACACTTCAAACATAAATAAATAGAACCCCCGACACCTCAGGTACACCTGTCACACAGATGATATGAATATATTTTGCATATTGAAATCAATACCAATGTACTTTCTTTTTCTCAACTTGTTAAATATCATATTACTTATTTTGAAAAAATAAAAAATTCAAATATTTAATTATTACTTCTCTTTTAATATTTATTTACAACTATTGTTGTTATCATTATTACACACTATTTATATATATATTTTTTTTCATTCTCTTAAATTTTTCATAAATACTTCTAATTATTTCTATATTTTTAATAATTTCTTTTTCATTTCCCTATCCACCTCTAATAAACTAAATAGGGGGAAAAAATAAAATTGTTAATATATTTATTATATATATATCATATTAATATAAATGTTATATAATTATATTTATTGTCCATCTACATATATAAAGTTCTGTCAACACCCTAACCGCAAACCATACATATATATGCACATATATATTGAAGTTCTTACCAACAGCCAGCTGATGTGCTTACACCTTTCTTCTTACATATTTATAGCTTTTTAGTTTCTGTCCGAAGCCAGAAACTATTTCGATCAAGCAACCATTCAGGCACGGGCTAAAGCATGAGCTCGAATCGCGCTTGTAAGAAGATGAGATCGTGGCGCCGCAAGTGTTCAAAATACGTTCAAGAACAGAGGACTAGGCTGCATATCGCGTGGAGATGTACCGTGATTCTTGTAAGATGGAAATGCGAAGGTAGAGACAGCGACGCCGACTGAAAAGGACCCAACTGCCGCCCCTGACGGTATCATATCATATCCGGAAATTGTATACTGCTATGTAATAGAAAAAAATAACAAAAAAAAAAAAAAAGCGCCACCTGTAATAGTTAAGACAGCTAAGTTTCTAACACATTCGCGCAAGAGTAAAGAAAGCGCGGTGTGTCTAAGTTTCCGGAGATTCGAAGATTAGATGCATTTAAAAATGAGCCGTTCAATTTATTATATAAATTCGGGATAAAAAATGCACATATTATACAAACTAGAGTTTCGATTACTTAGCTCTTATGCGATTAATAGAATTCCCGGGTTTTAACGATCGAATCGAATCTATCATCTCTTGTTTCCGGGATTAGAATCGGCGATGTTCTTCGAAAGTGCGGTCGATGTGGAATCATCCTCGCCGGGCTTTTTCATCGTCGTCGGCTGTCCTTGTTTTTGCTGACCTACCTGAGATTTTCAAATTCATTTCCAATTACCCGAAAATAATATGGCAAATCTCTTTACGGAGATACTGTTTTTGTTACTATTCATCGACAGTAAATTTTTTAAAAAATATCCCATCAAATAAATATTTTTTTCTTATAAAATATCACATACAGATACTAACATTTTTTTCAAAACTTCGAAACTCGATAAGTCTCTGGTCTAAATTGTAATTATTTCAAAAAATATCAAAAGATATACCTTCAAATACATATTTTATTTTACAAAATATCACATCAAATACGAGCATTTTACTATTTTTCAAATATTTTCAAAACTTCAAAACTCCATAAGTCTTTGGTCTAAATTGTAATTATTTCAAAAAAATATCATATGAAATACCTTCAAATATATATATTTTTTAAAAAATATCACATCAAATACGAGCATTTTACTATTTTCATTTTTTTTTTCAAAACTTCAAAATTCCAGAAATCTCTAGTCTAAATTGAAATTATTTCAAAAAATATACCTTCAAATACATATTTTACTATTTTCAAATTTTTTTCAAAACTTCAAAATTCCAAAAGTCTCTTGTCTAAATTGTAATTATTTGAAAAAAATATCAAATAAATACCTTCAAATACATATTTTCTTTTACAAAATATCACATCAAATACGAGCTTTTTACTATTTTCAAATTTTTTCAAAACTTTGAAACTCCAAAAGTCTCTGGTCTAAATTGTAACTATTTCAAAAAATATCAAATGAAATACTTTTTTCCGTCTCACCAAATATTACGTAAAATAACTTTTTATTATTTTCAAAATTTTTCAAAACATTAATGCAGCTCAACATAAACAGTATACTTACAGGTCCCTTTATGCCGGACAATCTTCGAATTGATGGAACACGCGCGACTGATGAAGCAGCTGCAGCCGCAGCTGCAGCGACACGTATCCTGCAACGGCCATTGGAAGAATTAAATAAATGTAAAACGGCCCATCAGCCTATCTAAAGCAGTTACAAGACAACAGTTCAAGGCGCGTAGTGTTAATTAAGTAGGTGAGTCGATATGTTACACCTAAACTTTAACTATTTTGTTAAGCCCAAGTTAAAAAATTTTTTGCCGAAGTCAACAAACTCGTCAGTTACCATACGATATTAATAACACTATTTAACAAACTGAGCCGAGCCTGTTTGAATTAGAAAAGCCAAACTTTAGTTGTAAATGAACCATGCTCAAATATGAAAAAGTCAAGCTGTTTATTTACGACTTCAAATTTATTTTTGTACAATTCAATATATCATTTTCCCTACACAAAAATCACATCCAACAACTAACTTTATCTCAGAAACACCGAAGCTTAAATATGTAGAACGGAGAATTTTCAATCACCATAAACTTTTAGATTGTATAATGAACATTGAATCTGTGTTTGAATCCCCATTAGTAAAAGAAGTGTCAAGTATAAAGATTTCGACAAAAGATAAAAAACATATGCAGGAGGGCAGTTTTGGAAAAATTAAACTTAACATAAAATAACTCGTCGTATAAGGTAAAGTGTAACTGACTGAAGTATAAATTAAAAAGTACCTTTTATGTACATCAACATATTCGTCAGTCTCATCGACAATCTCCTCCTGCATTAACACCAAAAAATAATCAGTCGTTGATTGCGGTAACACATTCTGAGGAGACTAAATTGTTAGGATATCGATAAACTTCACCTGCAAAAGTTCTTCAAACACATCTTCTAAGGTAATAATCCCGATAACTTCACCATCTTCACAATCATCCGAAGGAGGAGCTGTCTCATTATTTATCAAGCTACTTTTGGACGGTCGCCTTTGGACTTTCTCAATGTCAACAACGACACTTTCCACCTTCTCTTCTTTCTTTGATAGCAATGGAGTCGTTAAGTTCGAGTCATTCCCATTGGAAAATTCATTCTCCTCACCCTTCTCCTCAATAGCCGGAGGCTTTCGGGATTGCCCCTTTGGCTTCACGACAGCTGCCATGTGACTACTACCTTTTTGAAACTCATTGAGTATGTCGTAGAGGGGCATATCTGCAGGGACACTAAGAAGCAATGGAATGGAATAAAAGAAGTCGTGAACCTTCATAATCAGAAAAAAAAAATGAAATTATTGAGAATGCCAGGACATTGAAATCAAACCGTGGAATTCTTCGAATGGAAACAGCGCTGACAGGAGTTTCTGTCTCAGGTCTCACTGTTAGAAGACTCTTTACCTAAAGGGAATAGATTTTCCTAAAACTATTATGTGTTTCAACGAAGAACATGACAAAATGTTTCGTTTCCAAAACTTACCAGTAGAAGCCCAATAACATTTCTTGGATTCCCAGAGTAGACAGGAACTCGACTATGACCACGGGCAAGTATCTTACCCATTGCCTCCCTGTGATCATGGGAAGTTTTTTGGTGATTTATTCAAGTGATAATTAGGAAATAAAAAAGTTTCTTTATAATGGCGATTAGCAGTATCACTTCAGTACAAAGTTCATTTTCATCAAACACAGCATCTTCAGTAATAACTGGCTTTACAAAGTGGCTAAGTTGAGTTTTTTTTTATCATAATTCAAAATCCACAATTCAGTGAATTAATAAACATTATCTACATGAACCCAAAATCAACTACCTCTACATATGGAATCAGTATTTCCATTCTTGTATTCAATTCAGTAATTCAACTATTTAATTTCAAACTATCAATTACATAAATATATATTATAAAATAAACAATAACTTTATCAATTATTAGAAGTTTTAATCATAGAGATGTCTGAATTCAATTTCAAGCTAAATTGAAGAATGTATAACCAAATAGGTAAATCATTCAAGTTTTGAATTTCCGAATGGAATTGGCTCGAAATGGAAAAAAAATGGAATCAACTTATTTTCACTTGTAAAGTCTAGGCGGAAAATAAAAGAAATGGATTACAGCAGTGCATTGAAATACTTCCAATCGGGCAGGTAATACTTACCAGTCTAGCTTTGAATTCACATCTAGTGAAAATGTTGACTCGATGGGTGTCATAGCCTCTTCAGCAGTCTGATCACATTTGGGGTAATTTAGTAGAAAAGTACCGAATATTACGCAAAATAAACTTTACATAATGAAATTCGAACTGTTAAACTTTCTGGCTTCATGCCATACCTTCTCTGTCAAATCCAGAGCTCCACTTATTATTGTTGTCTCGTCATGAGTAAGCTCTCCGCCTTTTCCAGCCTGTAAATAGAATCAATAGCTAAATACGATTGAATGAAATACAAAAGATCAGTGATAGAAGAATCCCAACAATGTAGGTATTTAATCATAAGTGCAATCCACTTGATCGATGCAATGAATATGGAGATCTCATTGCAAGAGAAAACAGAAGACAACGAACAATGGTGTTGTTTTATTACCTCCTGGCTGTGGATAGAAACAAGAGCCTTCAGCTGAGCTCGTCTGAATAGTGCATCGTTATGCCCCAGCATACAGTCCAGTATCTGATGCCAAAAGATAACAAGTTATGTCACTCATTGCGAAACGAAAGACACTCCTAGTGGGGATAGAATATAGTTCACGAAAATGTACATATTAGAAATTTAGAATGCTATAAAGTATATTAGAATGATATGTGAATGCAATACTATTTCCACATGATGTCGCATGTTCTATGGTTTGATATAAATTATTAGAGGAAATGATATCACCATTCACTTGCTAACAACGAGTTTGCTTATCTTAGCTTTACATTTACATTTTGAACTTAATGTAATGTATTATTACTGAAAACTATATAATACTACTAATATAACATAGTATAATATTTATAAAAATAGATTTAGTCCCTTCATTATCTTCCATTTGTGTAAGAATAGATGGAATATTTAGTTCCTTCATTATCTTACCTCAAAAAAAAAAAAAAAAAAAAATTAGATATTTATGGAATAATTGAAGTGAAATCAAATCCCCTGATTTAGAAAAGATTTGATGTTTCATTATACCTCATATTTTAAACTTAATGTTGCTTCTATCTTACCTATATTTTCATACACATACTTTTGAAAGTTTTGACACTATTCGTCAAACTTTTTCAAAGAACATCATATCAAATACTTAGTTGTCCTCATAAAACATCACATTACATACCCAACTTTTTACTATTTTCAAAATTCTTAAATAAACAAAGCCATAGTTTTGGAAATTCTATGTTATTTTCATCTTTATATTATATGTAACTTATCCTATGTAACTTAACACTAAAAATTATCTTCAAATAGTCTCAATACTGCATTAGAATACAGTAATAGATGTGATGGTATATTACCTTTCCGATCGGGTAAGAAATTGGGTAGCAAATGATCATCAGAATGCGAACTACCCACACAAGGTTAGCACCAACAGCAAGCCCATATCTAGTGCATATTGCTTGAGGGATAACCTAACAACCAAAAATCATAACGACTAACAATAATATATCTCAAAAACACGACTGTAACAATAATATATCTCGATAACATGACTGTTCCTAGAAAGATTTTAAAAACTTAAAGGCATACCTCTCCAAAAGCTAAAACAAAAGTTACAGACAATATGATGGCAACATACTGATTGAACATCTTGTCCAAATATATCGGAAGGGCCTGCAAGATTCAAAATAGTAACGATACACAACTTTACGTACAATTTTCTTTAACTGAAAACAGCATATTTTGTTACCTCCATTGCAGCAGCATTACATAAAAGCAACGTGACAAGCAGCTGATGCTGCTTCTGAACCACCGGAAGTATTGCAGCTGGAAAAAAACAGACTTACAATTAAATGGATGGCAATAGACCGTTAAGATATTTTATGCATAGATAACATAAATTAGATGATGTCATTTGCTTATAAAAGCCCCAAAACATTACATTGACCAATGCAGTAAAACCTAACAGATCCATCCGACTTCCGTCGAACCACTATACCTTTCCTAATCCAACCTCATTTCCTTACAAAAACCATCGCTTCCATAAAAAATAATTACGGTAGAGTCTTTATCCACTTAAATCCAAGAAAGTAAAACTACAGCAATATTCAAGTCCACTAAACTCAGATCATTCAACTTGATCCTCTATAATAAAACAATAGTATCAACAACCCGAAAATCCCATTCTAACTTCAACAAGAAATCCAACTATGAATAACAAAAAACAACACAACAGAAAACAGAGTAATAAATATATATATATATATATATATTTTTTTTTAAAAAAAAAAGAAGAAAAATCTAGCTATTGCTGTTCATTCAACAAAGTATCATATTTCGATTCCACCTTTTCATTGGGGGTGAATAATTTTTAATTTTTAATTTATTATTTATTAAAAACAAGAGAATCGAATCGAATCTACTATCGGAAGCCATAAAACCCCCAAATTCTAACCACAAGGATCTTATAATTCCCAAAACAAGCAAAAAGAACAACACCAAATCATAGAACTTGAACATAAAGCAAGCATCAGGAATATGAGCAGATGATTATAAGTATAACGAACGAATTTGCAATAATGGAAAGGTAATCGTATGGACCAGCTTGCTTCTTCTCAGTATCAGTTCCACTGCGCTGGAGGATCTCCAACTCAACCAGCCCCAAAGACATAAGCCCTAGAGTGAGGCCAGACATCATCCCTGCGAACAAAACCAACACACACGATATGCCGCCGTACAGAAACCACAGAAACGTCCCGAACTCCACCTCGGCCCCCAATAAACCACCGCTATTACGGGCCACCGCCATCGACGCCAGCACTGCAGCATTGATGAGTTGCATATTCACCGTTTCAATTTCTTGCCCCCGATTCCGATCTCTTCTCTGCTCGGCTCTGCTACAACTCAGCAGCACTGGTCCTTTCTCCTTCCTATGTATCAAAATCAAACTCAGAGAAAATTGATAAATAAAGTAATAGGAAAAAATCGATTTTGGTTAGTTATATTAATTTTTGATCTTAATATAAAAAAAAAATAAAAAAAAATTCATCAATTTTGTAATTTTAATTAATTATAAATAATTTTAATTTCACCAATTAAAAAAATTAACAAAAATGACTCTAAGTAATATGACGGCTGACTTGAAAAAAAAAAAAAAAAATCTTGTCTATTTAAAACTTAAGGGAGGGTTTTTGTATTGATTTGGATTTTATAGAATTTGATTGGATTTTAAATAATTTATGAATTTATTTAAATTTTTAAATCTACATAAATTTTCATAAATTTTATTAATTGATTTAAATAAATTTTTATGTATTTGATCGGATTATTTATAGAATTATACGAATTTAATATAATTATAAATACTTTTTTTTATTAATTTATATAATTCTATAAACTTATATAAAGCATATTTGTATATATATAAAAAAATATTTAAATTATTAAATAAAAATTTAAAAAATATTAATTAAAAAACACATTATTATTATTTTCATTTCTATTCTCATCATTTTCATTTCAATTATACTAGATATCATTCTCATTTAGCATTAACAATAGATATTTTTCATACATTAATTTTGATTATTTATTATAATTTATTCAAGAAGTAAATTTATTTAATAAGTATGAATTTTATAACACATTATATTTCATATTTATATTTATTTACATCAATATCTTCGCACGTACTTTACATATAATATTTATATACAAAATTATAACAAACTAATCATTATAATATAGTCCATCCGTCCCACGTACTATGTCCATATTGTTGGTTTTGTCCGTCCCATATACCATATCATTTTCCTTTTTTGGAGAATGATTACACACTTTAATCTCATTTTAAACTTTTTAATTTTTTTTAATTTTAGTTAAATTAATTGGTTATCTTAATTTTAATTTATAATTATTTATATTATAGAATAATTATTCTCAGTAATACATTCTTAATTATCTACTAATTATACCCCTTCTAAAATATCGTGTTTACGGTGTAGCAGACACGGTATATGGGACTGATGTAGTAATATTTATTAAATTTTATGTACAAAAATAGGTATATAGGTGGAGAGAGTATCAAATATTTTGTTATACCCTTTTAAATTTTTAAAATTTTTGAAAAAAAAAAATTGTAAATTATGTCCGAGTTTATTTAATTTTGGCCGCAAATAAAAAATAATTATTATTCTTGTTAATGAAAATGCAATCCAAACTTAAATAGGAAAAAATATACTTCATCCGTCCCCATAAATATAATTTTAATTGGGTTTGACACGAGATTTTAGGAATATTGATATTATATTGACAGTCGGTAAAAAGTATGAATAAAATATTTTTTTGCCCTTGTGAGTATATTAATGTAAAAAGTAGTGGCAATTGTGTAATAAAAATGAAAAAGTAAGAGGTAGTCTTAGGGTGATATAGTTATTTATGAAAATAAAATTATTGTTTTAAAACGGATAAAAATAATAAACAAGACTATTGTATTTGGACATTTTCTCATTTAAAATTATTATGAATATAGAATTTTGTCTATAAGGCATCTCCAACCTATCAATTCTATTTTTTACTATTATTTTTCAAATATTTATTTTTTCCTATTATTTTAAACAATTTTTTATTTTTATAATTTAAAATAATTTTTTTTAAAAATTTAGAAAAATAAAAAATAAATTAATGGCTCTGAGCTGGAGATACTCTAACAGTAGTACATTAGGGGGCCTTTGGTACAGAGAATTGAATTGCAGATAAATGAGAAACGAGAGTAGAGAATGAAATTTGAGAGAAAATAAATTGAGTAGATAATGAGAATTAATTTTCGTGTTTGGTAGAACAGATAATTCAATTGATAAATGTAAAAAAAAAAAAATGAATGGATCGGACAAGAATAAATGATTAATCAAACAAAAGAGAGTTTTAACAAGTGAGAATTCATGAAAAAATATTTCTCGTAACTTTTTTTAAAACAAAAAATTAGAAATTATATACGAAATTTTATAAGATCATATTTTAGTATAATTTTTTTAAAAAAAATAGTAAAAAATTAAATACTTGAATGATAAATTAAATATAATTTTTGCACCGGGACGGAGGGAGTAATATAAATAATTATAAAAATTAAATAGTACAAAAAGAATAAAAAAAATAAAAATATATATACTGCACATCATTTATCTCCATTTGTCCGAATAAACAAAAAAATAGAAATGATTTATTTCTCAAGTTCCATTGACTCAAACGAATAAAAGAAATAAAACATTTCCATTTATCTGCTGCCAATTTCCTGTACCAAACACACTAGTAGATTTTGTTCTTTTGTAATTTTAAATTAAAATAAAAATTATATATTTTCTGTGATTTTTTATGAAAATATATTAACTGTGTGCTCATTTGACAGAGTACGAATTAAAAAAAAATAGATAAAAAATTTGATATTTTTTACTTAAAAAAATGAAAAATAAATTTAGATAAAAAAATAAATTTAAATACCGGAGCGATAAAATCATTATTTTTTTGGTCAAAAAACATTATATTAAAGTATTATTTAAATAAAAAATTTAAATCAACATATTATTTCAAATTTATTTTAATTGATAATTTGAGATAGATAACATAAAATAAATTATTTAATTGGAACAATTTTTAATGAAAAATAAAAAATAAAATTTACTATTTAAATAGGATGGTGATAGTACTATTTGGAGGGTGTTTGAACTTTTTATTGAGATTTGAATCATAAGAGTTTTGAATTTAAATAGTTATTATAATATAATATAAATAGGTACTAATGTAATATTTAAATATAAAATTAATTTTAGTATAATATAAAAAATTAAAAAATAATATTTAATTTGATATTTTTAGAAAAATAATTTCTTGATGAATAATATAAATTTGGTAAAATAATCACTATACTAGTAATCTTTTTAAAAAGTAAGATTTCTTTATTTTAAGTTTAATTTTATCTTGTCTTGTTTTGTTTTGTTTTTTTTAATTTTTTATCTCAATATTGATTTTTAGGTAAAATAATATTTATGTTATTTTATTTTATTTTATTTTTTCCAGTCAACTAAATGGGTACCTTATTTATAATAAATAAATTTGTCTATGTATAATTAATTTTTTTTATTATTTTTTACTTACTTTATTTTTATTAAATTTTAATAAATTAATTATAATATTTTTATTTTATTTTTTTTATCTATCCATATTTACATTAAAATAGTAATAATTTTTTAAATCTTTTTGTAAACTAGCATAAAAAATCCAGATAAAAAGAAGAATTCTTTCAATAAAAAATTAAAATAATTATTGTACAATAAAAAAAAAATTAAAATAAAACTTAAAATAATCCATAAATAATACAAAAACAATAATAATATCATTTTATAAATTTAAGAAGCATAAAATTAAATCTGGTTTCTTTGTGGGTTTAAGATTTTTTAAGTTTTAGATTAAAAAAATATATGAAAAATAAAAATATATGTAATAAAAATAGATTGGACAAGTATAGTGATGGGCCTTGGTCCATTGGGCTTTTATTGGATAAATAATTGGATTTCAAAGAATGAGGTATTATAAATAAATATATATTATTGAATGGGCTTCAACCCATTAAAAATGAAATAAATCTAATATAAAATATTATCTAAAATATCTTCATTAGATTTTTTATTTTTAAAATATTTTATTTTTTATTTGTAAAAAATTTGTATAATTAGATGTGCGTATACAATTAAATAGTAATATCTTCGGTCGAATAAAGTATTTCCTATATAATTTAATTTAACACAATATGTTTCACGCAATATGTATTTTATTTATTTTTTTACTAAAAACGAAGAGAATGAAGTATTTTGTTCTTTTTACTTTAAAATTGAAATTAATAATATTTATTTTGCATATTATTTTTTAAAAAAATATATTATTTTTTAATAAAATATAAAATTAAAAATATATAAATAAAAAATCAAATTTACATTCAATTTCAAACAAATCCATATAATTAACCCAAATATTAAATTAAAATATTATTCAAAATCTAATTCTGAATCAAAATAAAACAATCTCACACTCCATCAGTTTCACATCTATCTATCTATTTACTTTTTATAAGGAATTTTTAAAATATTAATATTATATTGAGATGCAGTAGAAATTACAGCAAAAACACTAAACTAATTTATTAATATTATATGATATAAAAATAATGATATTTCTGTAATATATTGTAAATTAAGAAAATATTTGTATTGTTAGGTAATTATTAAAAAAAAAATAAAATTGATACTTTGTTATGAGATGAACCAATTAGTAGTTGGTAAAAAGTATGGATAAAAGACTTTTTTACCCTTAGGTAAAAAGTAGTGACAATTGTGTAATAAAAATAAAAAAATAGGGGTAGTTTTATGGTGATATAGTTATTTATAAAAACAAAGACTATTGTTTTGAGACGGACATTGGTAAATAAGACTATACTATTGAATTGAGACAGAAAGAGTAGATAAATTGTTAAAAGATTGATGGAGTATATACTAATATTAAATTAATTTAAAATAAAAAATCTACCCATGTATTTAGAAAAATAGCATTATTAAAAAGCCCCACAATTAACTGCTTTAAAAATCCTTTACAAAACATGTGTGATTTTAGCAAATCTCGTGAGGTGGCTAAGAATCTTCACTTTCAAACCTACATGTAGTCATCAATGTGAAAATATATCACCCGATTTTGTTGCTACTCCCTAACCTAACCAGGGTTAGTTAAGCCGAGCTTACCCGAGCCAAACCAACTCAAGCCGAGCCGAGCCGACCCCACCAATAAATGTAAACAATAGTATGTCATAAATATTGTCATTATCTCCTCCACTCCACCCCCAAACAATTTATTTATTATTATATTTGCAAAATCGATCCGCCATGGATGAGATTGAAGCATAGCTTCACCGGCAAAAAAGAAATGGTTTTTTCTTTTTTTTTTTTTTTTTTTTTTTTTTATTATTTTTTTCATAAATAAGAGCTCCCAAATCGAAAAAGAATTCAGAGTGTTCCTCTTTATGTGAACGACTCTCTGCACTCTGCACCATTGTTTCTCTCTCTCTCACACACACAGACACGCATTTCCACATTTTCTTCCTTTCTCTCAAAACTATGAAGTAGAGGGAAGTATAATCCTGTCCAGAAAGGTCTTGTCTTGGTTTTTTCCTTGTGTTCTTGGAGGTGGATTTTTTAGCATTTTGGGGGTTTTCTTTGCTTAGATCCAAGCGTTTTAATCTCGCCATTGTTCATCATTTGCTCGTTTTCTTGTAATTCGAGTGCCACAAAATGAGTAGAGAGGAGTTCTTGAAGATCCAGGTGTGTTCCTTCGATTTCCTCTCCTTGTTGATTAGGTGTTTGTAAAAATGCCCCAAAGAAAAAAAAAAATTGTTTGGCTTTCATGTTTTCTTGAAACCTTTGAGTTCCCAATTTTGTTTCTTTTTTGTGTGTGTCTGTTTTGTTGAAATTGTGATTTTCTTACTTCTGTTTGGGGATTTTTTATTTTTTTATTTTCTTAGAAAAGCTTTAGAGGTGTGAGCTTTACCTTACCCTCCTCCATGTTTATGTTGCTTGTGGTTGCAGACTTGTGTTCTTAAAGTGAACATACATTGTGATGGCTGCAAGCAAAAAGTCAAGAAAATCTTGCAGAAGATTGAAGGTATTGTTCAGCTTCTTACCTCTCTTTCACACACACACAAACATGGGTGTGTGTGTGTCAACAAAATGTAACACAGACATGAAAGAAATTACTAAAAGCTTGTAGATCTAACAGGTTGAGCAAATTTGAGGAGCTTCCAAAGGAATTTAGAATTTGCATGATGTTTGGATACATATATATTAATATTTAATATTATATGTGTATATATAAGAATTATGTCAAAATCTCACCCGATCTGTCACCATTTTAACGTTGAATTATTGTAGACTTGTAGAAGATTTGACCCACTTGTTCTTTTTTAAAAAATACTTTTAAAAGTTTGGATCTTGATTTGGACTTGGCTTGTGTTGGAGTAATTGGTATATAACTTTGCAATGGAAACTTTGATTCCTTGTGTTGTGTTGGAGGAATTATGAATGAAGCTCTTTTGAGTTTGTGTTTTGGATTTTGTCGTGAAATAATTGTTTGATTTGATGTTTTTGGTGGAAAATGGCGAAGAAGTTACGGCTTCGCTTAGATATAAGTTTCGGAGTTCTCGAAAATTTTGGGAATGGTAAAAAATTTGATATTTGATTTGATTTGATGTTTTGTGGGAAGAAAAAAGCATTTGATGTTGACGAACAATGGTGAAAGTTCCAAAAGTGTCGATTTTAACGAATTTGTCATTTGATAGTTTCAGATTTTGAGTGTTTAGATATTTTAGATATTCATTTTTACTATCGAGTCTTTTATGTTGTCTATATATATATATATAGATCTTTTATTTTGATAATCAATATAGTCGCAATTTTTTCAGTTTTCATAATTTATTTTCACAGAGATTTTTGTTGAATGAATTGTTTGTGTAGGTGTTTACACTATAAAGATCGATTCTGAACAAGGGAAAGTGACGGTGTCTGGGAACATCGACCCGTCGAAAATCATCAAGAAGCTAATTAGGAATGGGAAGCATGCCGAGTTTTGGGGCGCGCCGAAGGGTAACAACAACGCGCAGAATTTCGCGAACCAGTTCAAGAATCTGCAGATCGACAACGGCAAAGGTGGTAATAACAAGGCGCAAGTTGCGAAGGGTAATGGCGGCGGCGGCGGCGGCGGTAATAACCTTCCGAAGGGAGTCCCGGGCATGAATCCGCAGCTCCAGCAGCAGCTTCAAATGATGAAGGCGCTCCAAGATATGAAAATGGCGGCGGGCGCACCTCCAAAGGGTCAGAATGTTAATCAGAAGAGCGTCAAGTTCGATTTGCCGGAGGACGATGGGTTGAGTGACGACGATTTCGACGACGATTGGGATGACGACGAGGAAGACGACTATGACGATGAGGACGATGAATTTGACGATGGTGGACATGATAAAATGAAGGCCGCCATGATGGGCGGCGGCGGCGGTGGCCGTGGCGGCGGCGGTGGCGGTGCTCAGATGGCGAATGTTATGCAGAATATGATCAACGCCAAGAAAGGCGGCGGCGGCGGCGGGATGAATATACCTGTCCAGATGAACTCCGGCGGCAAGAAAGGTGGGAATTCGAACAACAATGCCGGAAACCAAAATCACGGCAACGGAAAAGGTGGCGGCAATATCAACTTTGGCGGCCAAAACAAGAACGGAGGCGGCGGCGGGAACGGCGCGCATAATTTTAACCCGAACGGGGCGAAGAAAATGGGAATTAACGACGGCGGCGGGGCTAACCCGAACATCCCGATGATGATGGCGAACATGCCGGCGGGGATGAGAGCACCCGGCATGAATTCCGGTGGGCCAATGCCGGGCCAAATGCCGGGCCAAATAGGTGCAATTCGAGGCCTTCCGACCAGCGGCGGTGCTGCCGCCGCCGGTCCCGGAGCCGGGTACTTTCAAGGCGGCGATCAAATGGCGGGCGGGAACCAATTTCAACAGCAACAGCTTGCGGCTATGATGATGAACCAGCAACGGGCGAACGGGAACGAGAGGTTTCAGCCGATGATGTATGCGCGACCGCCGCCGGCGGTGAACTACATGCCGCCGTATCCGCCGTACCCGTACCCGCCGCCACCGGGGACCCGGTTGGACGAGTACTCGATGTTCAGCGACGAGAATACGTCGAGCTGCCGCGTGATGTGAGAATGAAGGCCGGAAATTCATCGATGGAGAGCTCGATTTTTTCGTCGATCGATCGATGTTTCGACGAGATTGCCGGAATCCGGTTGATGAATTGGCTGTGCTGCGGCGGTGAAGAAGACGACGACGACGATATATATATATATAATATGAGATATGATATGATATATAGATACATGAAAATGGTTTCTTGGATTTGGTTTTATGTATTTGTTTGGTGATTTTGAAGCCTAAGTGTTTTTAGATATAAATGAAGAAAATGTGACAATGAGTGAGTGAGTAAGGAGGTTTTAGGTGGGAAGAAGGTGTTTGTTTGTATAATGTTTATATTTTTAAGAAAAAATTTTACTGAAAAAAAATAAATTGTGACATACATGGCTTTGTTTAAAAAATATATTTTTTATTTATTTTATACTCCCTCCGTCCCAAAAAAATATTTATTTGTCGTAGTTTTAGAAATATTAGTATTATATTAGGATATAGTAAGAATAAAGTAGAAATGACTAAAATAACCTTGTGATACAAAAGTAATGGCATTTGTGTAATATATTGTAAGTTGTAAGGGTATTTGTAATGTTAGTAGATAGTACCATTACTAAAAAAAAGAAAATGAATACTTTGTTATGAGACGGATTAAAATGGAAAAATAGATACTTTGTTACGGGACGGAGGGAGTATTATTTATTTTAAAAAAATTATTGCATTAAATATATATATATTTTTACAAAATATCAAATCAAATACTGATTTTATTTTTATTTTTTCAAAAACCTTAAAAAACTTGTGTCTAAACAAAATAAGGTATTTGTTATTATTATTATTGAAATTTGGGGTTATTTTAGTTATTGATTATTTTAGTGTTATTTAATTAATAAATAAAAATGAGTTATTATATTATTTTATTAATGTTTATATGATTAATAATATTTGCAATTTTAAAATAAAATTTAATATATGATTAAAAATGTTTAGATATATGTATTTAAATATTTTAAAAATTTAATTGTAATAAAAAATATATTCAATATAGATATTATTTTGAAAAGAATAAAATTTTATATAATACAAATAAATATAAATTTTTATTTTCAATCATATTATCTAATTTCTAAATTACCTCAAATTATCCTATTTAATACTATTTATCTAAATTTTATATCAAACTCAAATGTTGCACAGTATTTATATATTATAATTATTAATTTATTTTAAATTATTAAAATTTGAAATATACTGTATAAAAAATAATTAAATAGAAAAAAGACAGGCCATGTTTTAAAATATACGTGAACCTATCACTTCAATGTTTTCTTATCTGAATTTTGGTGGGGCTGACTGATGATTTACGTTCACATCACTCTCACTGTTTTCTAAATATAAATAAAATAATAATAGTATTATTATATAATAAATTTGTTAATAATACTCCAATAAAGAAAAAAAAAAAAAAAATCTTTTTTGTCCAATTGTAAATAAGACTAATCATATTTGATCCAATTTAAAAGTGTGGTCAAATGTCATCTCGATAAATTAAAATTAATTATATTTGATTATTTAGTACCCCCTCCGTCCCATATACCGTGTCTGCTACACTGTAGACACAGTATTTGAGGGGTATAATTAGTAGATAATTAAGAATGTATTAGTGAAAATAATTATCCTATAATATAAATAATTATAAATTAAGATAACTAATTAGTTTAATTAAAATTAAAAAAATAAAATTTAAAAATTTAAAATGAGATTAAAGTATGTAATCATTTTCCAAAAAAGGAAAGTGCATGGTACGTGGGACGGAGAGAAACGGCAACGTGAACATGATATCTGGGACGAAGGGAGTATTTTAAAATGATGCGGTTAATTTCATAAATATCATTGAAAAATATAATATATACACATATTAACACAATATATATATGATATATATTGTCGTTTGGTTGGAGAGTCGTGGCGATGGGTTTCCGGCCTATTCAATCGACTTTGAAATTGATTTTTCGAACGATAATATATATATATTATACTTCCTTCGTCCGCCTCTAAGGGTTACATTTACCTTTTGCATTATTGTACTTAACATTAAAAATATCTTTATATTTATATAATTTTTTTTTTTTTGTACAAATGTCATTTTATTAGTATTATAAGACAACATTGAACATATTTTTTCAATTTTTTCTTAATTTGTACTACATTTTGATATAATAATTAATATTCAAATATCAATACGTAAAAAATAAATGAGACCCTTAGAGTCGGACGAAAATAGTATATTTTATGCTAATATATGTATATATATTATATTTTTTCAATAATATTAATGAAATTAATTGTATCAATTAAAAATACTAAATGAACAAATATAATTAATTTTAATTTAACGAGATGAAATTTGACTATACTTTTAAATTGGATCAAATATAATTAACAGTAGTTAGACCAACTCTCATGGATAAGTCAGTGTAAGACCATTCAATATTGAACAGTAATTAAATGTATTGAATAGATTACTTGTATCACTTTATCTATTCATAAAAAAAATCAATAATTCAATACAAAATATTATTTTATATATTACTGACATAATTCTTCATATTTATATATATTAAAAATTAATTTTATATGTAAAAATCACATTAATATATATTTATATTACATCCAACAATTATTTAAATTCAAACTTTTACTATTTTCTTTTTTAAATTATAAAAAATTATTATTAAGAGTTATCCAAACTCAATAGTGAAAAAAAAAGGGTAAAAATAAATACAAAATGCATGTTAAGCTATAATAAGAATATGGGTGCATGTGATATTGTATTTTACGTAAGTTTTGTACTTTGGATATTATCTTTTTGTGAAAAATTATATTATCATTTTAGTGCGGAATTTTAGCATTGTGCTAAAAAGAACATCGTGTGCTGTTTTGCAACATATAATATTATTACACAAAATACATCGTATTAATATAATATAAATACAACACATGAATTAACAGTACATGTTATAATTTCATACAATACACAACAGTTGATTTTAGCACATGACATACTCGTTTACCGCACACATGTTATCATGAACAAACACCACATATCTTGTGTTGAGTGTAATAAGAACATGCGTTGTCTATATATATTACTAGCCTATTACCCGTGCATAGCACGGGTAATTATAGAAATTGTGATATTACTTTAATTTATATTTTAAATAATAAATTTTATTTTGATAATAAAACTATGTATGAAAATAACAAAAATTAATTTATATAAAAAATAAATTATAAATAAAAATACGGTAACTGAACAAAGTAAAGAATATTAAGTAAGGGAATCAAAATTTCATAAATATATATCAATTTAAACTCAAACATAATAGAGATAAAAAATAATTATTCATAAACACTCTTAAATTAAAAATCAAAATAAATTTGAAAGAAATTTGTCGTCATTTATATATGGTTGTTAGCTTTCAGTTAAAAACAATGTTCAAACAACATACTAAATACTCTCTCCGTCCCAAAAGTATAGTTTTATTGTGTTGGACACGGGATTCAAGGAATATTGATATTATATGGGTAGTTGGTAAAAGTAAGGATAAATGATTTTTTTGCCTTTGTGAGTATATTAGTGTAAAAAGTAGTGGCAATTGTGTAATAATAATGAAAAAATAGGGATAATTTTATGGTGATATAATTATTTATAGAAATGAGACTATTGTTTTGGGACGGACAAAAATGGTAAACAAGACTTTTTTATTGGGACAGAGAGAGTAATATACATAGTAACGAAAAGAAAAGCAAACAAATAATATTAAGTAAATCATAAAATCAAATAAAACTTATAAACTATTTTAAATTCAAATCATATATAAATGACGACAACTTCTTTCAAATTTATTTTGCTTTTATGATTTACTTAATATTATTTGTTTGCTTGTCTTTTCGTTACTATATATATTATTCAGTACGTTGTTTGAATATTGTTTTTAACTGAAGGCTAACATCCATATATAAATGACGACAAACTTCTTTCAAATTTTAATTAAACAATTAGATCATTCGTTATGGAATATCACAAGGTCACTATCTTTATTATTATTTTTTTAAAGTTTGAAATTAAATGAATTTTATTGACTTAGGAATTACTTCAACCAATAATTATAAAAGTTACAATTTAAAAATGAATTATGATGGAAATAGGTACTTTTGTACATCACGCTCACAAATTAAATTGAATGCTCACGACAACCATCATACTCCAAACTACTTTTCATCATCTCTTTTTAGATCCAAAATCTTCGATTTAATTGTTTACTTTATTTTCAACTCACTTTTATTCTATACAATCTAAATAATACTCCCTCCGTCCCATATCTATATATCAATTTGCTTTTTGTACGGAGTTTTAGAAATATTAGTATTATATTAAGATAAAGTAAAAATAAAAGTAAAAAAACTAAATTAATCCTATTAGTATTGTATGATATAAAAGTAATGATATTTATGTAATATATTGTAAATTAGAAGGGTATTTGTTATGTTAGATAGATAGTACAATTACTAAAAATAGAAATAGATACTTTGTTACGGGACATACCAAAATAAAAAAATAGATAGATTATTAAAAGACAGATGAAGTATATGTATATATATATATATTTAAAATACAAATTAATTAAATCGTTTGGCATATAAATACATTATTAAAGGATGTTTGACAATTAATTGTTAAATAATTAAAGTAGCTCCTAACGATAAATAATTCAATTGACTATTTGTTAGTTGATTCAATTAGGTAGTTTGACTGACTAGTATATGTTTATACTAAAGTGTTCAATAAAAAATATAATTTTTTTGGAAATAGTATAAATTGTAAAAGAAAAACCATTTAAATATATATCATTCTATTATGCTAATTATTAATTAATTCCTTATTTTACTAAATTTATAATTTCAAATATATTTATTAATTTTATTCAAATTTAATATAAAGTTTATGTGACAAAATTATATACATAAATTAATTAATAATACTGCCTCCGTCCCATAAGAAGATTATCATGAGCTTTTTGAAGGTTGATATTTGAATATTAATTATTATATCAGTACGTAGTCCAAATCAAAATAAAATAACAAAAATATCTCTATTAGTCTTTTATAATACAAATACAATGACATTTGTGGAGTAAATTATATAAATATAATGATATTTTCAAAGTTAAATACAATGATGCAAAAGACAAATATTGTCCTTTTTATGGGACGGAGGTAGTATTTATTTTTAATCTTCATGGTAGCCGCGGCTGGACGGTTAGTCGGAATCATCTGATCCATCTTAAGTCATAGAGGTAAATTTGAATAAAAATTTTTGAATGCATTATGTGATGATACATATAAAACCTGTTGTTGTGACTTGTAACTACCCCTCCATAATCACATGCCCCGGCCGACGGGAAAATTGGAGGTGTTGAGATATTTTAGATATTCAGTTTTAAATTTAGTTAATTTATATTTAGAAATGGTCTTTTTCATAGATTAGATTATTTCGAATTGAGTCTATCAAGTCTATTTTGTATTGTCTATATATAAGCCTCTTATTTTGATGATCAATAAGACAAT
This sequence comes from Andrographis paniculata, assembly GCF_009805555.1. NCBI lineage: Eukaryota > Viridiplantae > Streptophyta > Magnoliopsida > Lamiales > Acanthaceae > Andrographis > Andrographis paniculata. Next base: position 647,259 of record NW_026137613.1, read on the forward strand.
CTCATTATTTTTCTCAAAATTTCTAACATGACGCATATAGGCAAAAGATCTCCAAAAAGCCCTATAGTAGAAAGGTGGAATGGCGGGTTGTTGAAATCCATGGCATTTAAGTTCCTCATGGTCCCGACGGAAATGGTTCTGAAGTATTTTCTCTCGGGACGCCGGATTGTACGGCCAACATGTCCCCCAAGCATATTGGAAAGTTTCAAAAGATACATTCACAAATGATCCGACTCTTTCAAGCCGAGGAACATTTGGATATGCCTTTTGACACATTATCTTCATATTGCAATTGATTTACCATAGGAATACGAGGATTTCGATTTGGAAGGAGTTGGACCGATAATGCTACATCGGCCGTATGTTCTTCTCTTATGGAGCTCTCATTTTCTGACCTCCTTATTCCGAAGCCATATCATGTTGTGTGGCTCTATAGAATCCCTCAAACTTTAAAGATTATTTTGAAGAAAAATCATGAAAATATGGTTGGATTCTTACCTAAAAATTGTTCTGAAAGGCTTTGATCAAAAAAGTATTCATAAATTCGGATTGGAAGTAGCCTTTCTGGTTGAGAAGCTCCACGAACTTCTTATTCTGGTCATTCTCCTTGTTGGTAAAGATATTTCTTGAAACATCGAATCCTCCAAAGCCTGGCTTTGAACTTGATGAAAATGAAGCGAGACATGCAGTATTGCAGTGTCCCACTGAACGTGCCAATTTGTTATACCTAAACTTTTATTTTGGGATGGCCAATGTGTGTTAGGCCAGTCGGGAGGGTAAAAAAGATAGGTTCTCCAACCGACTCAAGCAAACCTCCGAACTAGTCTCACATATGATGAAAATATGAATGAAAATGGAAGGATTACGGTGCTGAATTTGGAAAATCTAAAACAACACACAAAAAATATAAAAACAGCACATGCCTTTATTACATACACCACATGTTGTTTGTAATAAAGATATACGTTGTTTGTTCATAACTACAACACATGCTCTATGAGAGTATGTTATATGCTAAATCAACTGTTGTATGTGCTGTGTGAGAATATATCATGTGTTGTTAGTTCATATGTTGTATTTGTATTATATTAACGCATATTGTGTATTGTCTGTGGTTATACCGTGTACTGATCAACACAATGCTGAATTTTATGCTCAACACTGTAGCCGCCGCCGAATGAAAATAAAGCAAAATTGACTTAAAAATGGCAAAGAAAACAAATGAAATAAATTGATGAAAAAAAAAAAAAGAAAATTAGAACATAAAATAAATTGCATGGAATTAAAAGGAACAAAGGTGAAACACAATGAATGAAAGAAACTAAAATAAAAATAAAGATAAAAGGATAAGAGGCTGATTTGTGTGATGGTGTGGACTGTGGACATGTCCCTAAAAAATCCCTTAAACCTTTTTTTATATATCCCAAGTCTCATTAATTTATTTTATTAGTAAATATTTCATTAATCTTCTTAAAACATCCGTTGCAGTCATTGTCTATACGTTATTATTATTTTTATCTCTCTCATTCACATTATATTCATGTCAACGTTCAAATTATTTTATTTATCATCCGTTACAGTAACCATTTTCAACATATTACCTTTATTATTTTATAAGACCCACAAGAGTTTTTTTTATTTGTATATATTTTTATTACATAATATATATAAATTATTTATTTATTTATACATATTTCTATATATTTTTATTGCCTAATAACATTTTTATGTAATATTATAGTTTAATTTTTAAATATTAATTTATTATAAATTTTAATATATTAAAACATATAATTTACTATTTTAAAATTGAAATTATTCGAAATAAATCAACATATATATATTTGTAGATAATTTATGTTAAATTTAAATTTTTAAAAATTTGAAATTTAAAAAAAAAAAAGTGATTAATATTTAATTATTATTTTTAAAAATTTTTGTTGAAGGTAACTTGTTCTTAAGAAATAAAATAAATATGTAATAACTGTATTTTTTATTAAAGATAATGAAAAAGATAACTAGTTCTTGTAGTAACAATTGAAAAAATAATTATAAAGATAATAAAGAAGGTGACTACGACTAATTCTTCATCAATTCTTCATTATATACTTCATCCGTCCGAAAAAAATTATGTCATAATCTTTTTTTGTCATTCACTAGATAACTTTATTTACTTACAATTTTATTACAGTTACTGTTATAAATAATAATCAATTTGTCATTATTATTTATATTACTCAAATACTTTTTTTTAATCAAAATTTTCATAAAATTTCTATAATATAGTACTTTTTACACATCCTATTTTAATATTAAAAATATTATTACTTTAATTTCTTGTCCAACAAATCAACTAAGGGCCGAAGGTAGGGGCGGAACTAGAGCAGGACGAAAGGAGGGCTAATTTTTCAAATTTTGAAACGAACGTAATCGTTATTCAATAATTTTATCAATAGAGTTATCATATTTCGAAAATTTTGCAAAACATCAATTTACAATAACAACTATATATTACAGAATTAATTTTGTATTACATAAAATTGATAAATAGTAAAAAAAATTATTAGAAAAAATGGCTCTTAAAAATATCATCTTCTATGCATTTGATTAAAAGTTTTTTTTAAGGTATTTTTTATTATTATCTTTTACTTTTTTGTTCATATATAGTTCCATAACATCAAACAACTATTATGATATAAATTTTTTTATTACTTAAAATTTAAATGTTCACATAAATATTTATAAATTTTTAGAAAATTTTTAAATTTTTTTTATTGTTTTTATATTATATATACTATAAAATAAATAATAAAAAATCAAATGAGGTGGGGTGGGGGGAGGGGTGTAACTTTGTTAATAAAAAAATTATAAATATAAACACTATAATGTTATAATTAAAATAATCTAGCTATTGGTTAATTATAATAATAATATATATAGATGTATATCAAATTAAAATGTTAACATCGGAAATAATTGGTAAAGTATAAAATAATAATAATAGTAGTATTTAAAAATGAGTCAATTATTGGCCTCAAATTTTGGGTTGTGGATTAGTTATCAAGAATTGAATGATGCACGTTGAAGTTGTTAGAAAGAAGACAAGCATTCATGGTGGGTGTATTATTACATTACTAATTATATCTATATACAATTGATCAGCGCAGTCTCGTACCTTTTTGTTTTAGACTCTGAGCGAAAATAAATTATAGGCCCTACAAATACATGATTAAGGATGTGTTTGACAATTAGCTGATAGATGTTAGCTGATTCAATTAGCTGATAACTGTTAGTTGATTCAATTAGCTGGTTTGACTAGCTGATTCGATTAGCTGTTTGTATTAAAATGTTTGGTAAAACAACTGTTTCATATTAGCTATTGACAATTGAGGATATTTCTATTTTATTTTTGTTTCTAATATATTCAATTATGTTCTTTTGAGTTTAGAATATTTAAAATTTTTTGTTATTAGTTATTGAAAATTGTAAAAATGTTATAAAAGTATTTATTTTTATTACAGTTAAATTTAAAAAATAATATATTTTTATTAAAATATATAAATAGTTTTTCTATTGAAAATGATGTAAAATATAAAATAATAAATTTTTCGTGTATATATTTATTATGTTAGTTATCGATTAGTTCATTATATTTATAATTTTCAATAAATTTAATTTATTTAATTTATTTTTAGTATAAAATTTATATAATGTAATTTTAATATAAAAATAAATTATTAATATTTATATTTTCTATTTTATGTTGATTTTAATAAATTTATATATTTTACAATTAAAATAATTTTTATATAAAAATTAATTATTTTAAATTTATAAAAGTAAAAACTATAATATAATAAAATATTATAATATAATTAATAAATAATCAAAATATATTTATTTGTGTAAAATGCATAATAAATTTTTAAGGGCATATAAGGAATAAAAAATTTTTTACAGAAAAAGCTATTTCAAAACGTTGGATAAGTTAGCTGTTCAAAAATTAGCTTTTTGGATCCAAAAAGCTATTCCAAAAAGCTAATTTACCAAACACCTAAATTAGCTTTTTGACTGGTCAAACAACTAAAAGCTGTTCAATAAGCTAAAAGCTCTTCAAAAAGCTATTTGCCAAACACCCCCTAAAATATATTTTTAATAATATTACTGATTGACGTTGATTGGACAAGAGGTTGAACGTGACCGTCTGGACAATATTGATTTGAGAAAAGAATATGAAAGACGGTCTGTCTGAAAGTTTGAAAAGCGAAAAAGACTGAAGGAGGGTGAAAGATATAAGATAAAATGTGAGGCAGATTTGATCGAGTTGTTGGGAGCAATGCGATAGGGTGTAAGGTAAAAAATGGTAGACGATTAAAAAAAAAAAATTATATGATTAGAAATTTAAATTTAAATTTAAAATTAAACAGGATAATTATGAAGAAGAAAAAGAATATAAATTAAAATTTAAAATTTAATTTTAAAATTCAATAATAATAACATATAATATATACTCCCTCCGTCCAGTTAAAAAGTATACATATTTCTATTTTGGGACGTCCAATTACAAAATAACCATTTCATTAAATACCTCATTTTTTTCACAAATACCCATACTTTACATCACATCATTATTTTTATACCAAAAAAGTAAGGGCAAAAATATCATTTTATTACTTTTACCTACCCACTATAATTAAAATACTATTATTCCTTAATCTCCGCGCCAAAAGTAATTGTATACTTTTAGCTTGGACGGAGGGTGTAAAATATAGACCTTCTATTAATTAAGACGCTGAGCAGTTGCTCACCCTGCTCCTGCTATCAACCGCCCCAGCAATTGATTGTTGAAATTGTGTTGATTAATTTAATTAAGTCACAAAAAAATATATATTGGCAACATATGAAATATAAATTGATATTATAAAATATATATTAATATAATATATGAACTGAAAATATATGATAATACTACATCGTATCATTTATTTTTTGTGTATTGATATTTGAATATTAATTATTATATCAAAAAAGTAATACAAATTAAGAAAAAAATTGAAAAAATACTTCAATTAGTGTCTTATAATATTTATAGAAGGAAATATGTACAAAAAATTATACAATATAATGATATTTTTAATATTAAGTACAATGATGCAAAAGGTAAATGTGACCCATAGAGACGATCGAAAGGAGTAATTTAAACCATACATATTAGAATTAATTTAAATATAAAATAAATAGGCAACAATGTATTTTATAGATTGTTAGCATGATCCGTTAAATTATATTTTTTTGTGCTGGTTAGGACTAATAACATGATGATTAAATAACATTCTAAATATTTCTAATTAACTTGAGTTTATTCTTTTAATATTTCAAATCAAAATTAATAGTAGAACTATTTAATCGACACATTTTCAATAAACATAAATTATTATTATTATTTTTCATAAAATATTAAATATTAAATCAGAATACTATTTTGATAAATTATATAATACTTTCCTGTATTTTAGTAAAAATATACAAAACACCTTATTATTTATTGCGTGAAAATCTCTTATGTTAATTAAAAGTTTGCATAAAATATTTTCATTGTCCAAAGCTGATGTTTGAACGTAAATAAAGACTTAAATTCTGCAAATTTTATACATATAAAATACATTAAATATCTTAAATTATTTTTAAAATAAATAATTGATCAATTATTTATTTTTATAATTTTTGTAAAAATCAGATAACAATTTGTTAACAAAAAAAATTATAAAATGAAGGATTAAATAATTATTTATTTATTTTATTGAAAAATAATTTAAGATATATTATTTTTTTTATTTGTATAAAACTCGCATTATTAGATTGATATTTACAATCAAGTATCAGAGTTGCGCAAACTTTATATTAATACAAAGAAATTTTACGCAATAAATAAAAGCTTTATGAATTTTTACTTAAATAATGGGAAATGCTATATAATTTATTCATATTATCTAAATAAAAACTCAGATAAACGTTTTATTTCAAATTAATTTTAAATTACAGCTAAACAGACTTCATGTCTCTATGTAATTATATATTCTTGCTACAAAACAAATAGAAGAAAACAAGATTACAAATTTCGGATATATATGTTTAAATATTAGTTTAATTTAGTATGTTACAAAGAAAAAAAAAAATTTAATTAGAAACGTACGGATTAATAATAAAACAAATAGAAGAAAACAATATTAGAAATTTCAGATATATAAATATTTGTGTATTTTGTTTAAATATTAGTGTAGTATTTTACAAATAAAATAATAATAGTATAAATTTTATTAGAAATGTACGAATTAATAATAAAACAAATAGAAAAAGAAATTCTAGAAAAAGATGATATTAATATATATAGGTATATCTAGATATATGCACTGTATTATTATTATTATTATTATTATTATTATTATTATTATTATTATTTATATCGTTAAAATTCGTAGCTGTTATTTTTCTAGTGCTCTGGATAAATTTCTAGTCGAAATATAAAAATAAATTACAGTGAATTTCATATAATGAGCTTTATATTACGATTGTTTAATGTAGTCATTGATCATATACTATATTGTACTATCTTCATTCGGTTCCAAAGGTCTCATTTATTTTTTCGTGTTGATATTTAAATATTAATTATTATATCAAAATGTAGTACAAATTAAAAAAAATTACAAAAATACTTCAATTAGTATCTTATAATACTAATAGAAATACATTTGTATAAAAAACTATACAAATATAAAAATATTTTTAATGTTAAATACAATGACACAAAAGGTAAATGTGACCTTTAGAGGCGGACAGAAGTAGTATTGTACTCCCTCCGTCCAGCTAGAAAGTATAAATGTTTACGTCCAATTACAAAGTAAATATTTTATTAAATACCTTACTTTTTTTCACAAATACCCCTACTTTACATCACATCATTACTTTTACACAAAAAAGCAAGGGCAAAAATGTCATTACACTACTTTTAACTACCCACTATAATTAAAATACTATTATTTCTTAAACACCGCGCCAAAAGTAATTGTATACTTTTCTTGTGGACGGAGGGAGTATTAACCTATATTGAGCGTTGTTTGTATTGGGCTAACATGCGATATGTGTTGAGATCAATGATAACATGTATTGCATAGACTATTACAATATGCTACCGTTGATATTCTGTATTTATATTATATCAACATAATATACATAATTTGTCTATTTTGTTATTTTTTTATTCATGTATATTTGATGTACTATCAATAAACTTTTGAATGATATCAATCACTATATTTAAACCCAGCCATATATATAATATGCATTGAACATGATTAGGGATGTTAACGGGGCGGGTTTGGAACGGGTTCTGTAGGCGCCAAAACTCGCACCGCTATAAAATATTAGGCCCCAAGACCCATCCCGCCCCGCTTCAGCCCGGCCTCAGGATCCGCTCCGCCTTGAACCCTCAGGGTTCGGGGCCAACTCGGCAAACCGATTTTCTAAATAAACTATAATTTATTTTAATAATTTAATACTAAAAAAAGTAAATGTTAAAGCACAAAAAATTTTAGCTTTAGAAACATGAACAATCAAATGTTGGCAGTCGTTCGTAGTGATGGGGGTTGGGGACAGGAGAGGTAAAATTTTAGCTAAAAAAAGAACAACCAAATGTTGGCAATGGTCCACAGTGATAGCAGTCGACGGCAAGCGAGACGGCAGTAGTCCTGATTACGAAGAAAATTGAGGAAGAAACAAATGTGAAAGACAAATTAATTTAGAAATTAGAATTAGAATTTATATTTAATTTTTTAAAAATAAATATATAATATAAATATATAATAATTGTACTAATTATTAAAAATATTCGGGTCCGGGGTGAAACAGATTTTAAATAAATCCCGTAACCCACCCTGAATCCGGCCGAGTTTAAAATTTAAAATCTACAACCTGCCCCAAAACATATTTTTTAGACCCAAATCTGCCCCATTAAAAGCGGGTCCAGGGCTAACCCGACGTATTTGACATCCCTAAACATGATCTATATTTTGTTGGCTCTGCCTAAATTGCCTAAGGTTTATATCATGTAATGCAGTCATATGTTTGTCGATGATAAAAGCAGGTTACAGTGTTGATTGGAATTAATCAATATCATCCTTATTAGTATTAATCACCGTACAAACATCATATGTTATACTTTCTCCGTCCCATAACAAAGTATCCATTTTTTCATTTTATTCCGTCCCATAATAAAGTATTCATTTTTTTTTTAGTAACTTTACTATCTACCTAACATTACAAATACCCTTACAACTTACAATATATTACACAAATGTCATTACCTTTATATCACATATACTAATAAGATAATTTTAGTAATTTCTACTTTATTCCTAATACATCTCAATATAATATTAATATTTCTAAAACTACGTGCAAAAAACAAATTGATATCTAATTATGGGACGGAGAGAGTATTTAATTTCATCACAAAATTATATATTAATACCGGTAACAAATTGATAAATGTTTACTTAGCATATAACATGATAGATTTTAGTACATTTCATATGTTAATACTTCCTCCGCCCAATACAATAGTCTTGTTTACCATTTTTGTCCATCACAAAACAATAGTCTTATTTCCATAAATAATCATATCATCATAAAACTACCCCAACTTTTTTATTTTTATTATACAATTGCCACTACTTTTTACACTAGTTTATACATAATCTATATATATATATATATGAGGTAATTCATTTATAATTTTATTGCTCTATTTTAAATTATACTCCTTCTATCCGCTAAATATATGATTGTTTTTCATTTTTGTTTGTCTAAAAAAAATATATAATTTGTCCAAAAAAATATATAATTTTCATTTATAACAACTAACTCTTACGTACCTTTTAATTTATACTATTTCAATTTTACTTATTTACATATATACGCACAACATCTACACATTCAATTTATTCAACATTTCTTCTTACATCATTAACCCACTTATATAATTAAACATTTTTATTTTATGTCACAATCAATCAATATAATATTATATTTATTAAAACAACTCATATGAACATATTTTTCGTAAACAGAGAAAGTAATAAGTATTTTGTTGCTATTTTTTGTACTTTCTTCACTACTTATAATATGTAATAAAATTTTTATAATACTTATAATTTTATTTTTTACTTACTCCACTTTTATAACGAAATAATATTATTTTTAACAAAATAGTATAATTATCTCATAAGGAGAGAACACTATTCTTTTTTGTTGACAAAAAGAGCTGAAAAAGGAATTCATAAGTTGCATTATACTCCCTCCTACTTATATCTATATATCTATTTGTTTTTTTGCATGAATTTTTTAAAATATTAGTATTATATTAGGATAAAGTAGAAATAAAGGTAAAAAGACTAAATTAACCCTATTACTATTGATGATATAAAGGTAATGACATTTGTGTAATATATTGTAAATTTGAAGGGTATTTGTAATGTTAAGTAGATAGTACAATTACTAAAAAAAAAAATGGATACTTTGTTATGAGACGAACCAAAATAAAAAAAAATAGATAAATTATTGAGGGACGAAGAGAGTATATATATAGTGTGCATGGAATTACTAAGATTGTATTTCTTTCGTACCATATTATTTATACTATGAAATTATTTTAGAGTTCATAGAATTAGTTTGGATTTTTATTTGGGTTGAGAAATTAAGATATCAGAGAAGTCTTACAAATTTTATTCAATTCAGGAATTGAATTATTGAATTGATTGTGTTTATATGTTACATTTGGTTCACACATGTACTAAATTAATTTAGAAGATTTGAATATATAAATCAAATGACTATTAATTGTTTGAACTTTGTAAAGTTATTCTTTCATAAAATAATTTATTTTATTTTATTTTATTCTTTTAATGACGTAAGAATTCGTAATTACTATTTTTCAAATGTAAACGGGATAAATCGCCAGTCGAACCTTACAGTCATTCATAATATAGACTTTACAACAACAAACAAAGGTTTTATAAAAGTTGTTTAATTCAAATCAATGATTGTTGAATTCAAATAGTATCCTAATCACATACTAGCTTAGTGTGTTTATGTTGAGGATAATCACAAATTTCAATAATTCAAATTAAATATTCTCTTTGTTTTAATTTAATGTATTTTTTATGTTTGTTTTTTTTTTTAATAAATTAAGAAATAATAAATAATATTTTATTGATTAGTAAAAATATGTAAGATAATTATGATATTTTTGTCCTTAAAAGTATATATAAAAAAAGTATAAATATTTATAAAAATTAGAAGTATTTTGTATTTAAATAGAATTATTTTTACTATAATTTGAAACATATATATACTTTTTAGTGGTATAAACAAAAATAATAAAAAAAATAAATTGAGTTGGATAAGTGGAAATATATGATTACAATGAATAAATAATACTCCCTCCGTTTCAAAATGATAAGCTCATTAGAATTGGATGCATAGTTTAAGAAACAATGACACTCCCTCTGTCTCATATCTATATTTCATTTGCATTTTGCACGGAGTTTTAGAAATATTAGTATTATATTTCAATAAAGTAGAAATAAAGGTAGAAAGATTAATTTAACCCTATTATTATTGTATGATATAAATGTAATGACATTTGTGTAATATATTGTAAATTGGAAGAATATTTGTAATGAAATGGATACTTTGTTATGGGACGGACCAAAATGGAAAAATGGATAAATTGATAAGGGACGGAGGGAGTATTATATTGAAATGAATACAAAGTTTTTGTTAAAAGACAAAAATATCCTTTGAGTGTATATGTTTAAAAAGTAATGATATTTATGTAATAATAATGAAAATTATGAATAATTTTATAATGAAATGATTATTTATATAAATGAAACTATCGTTTTAGATTCATGCATGATTTAAGGAATTATTTTATCTCATTTATGAGATAGAATATGATAATCATAAAAGTTAATAATAATAATCACGGATTAGAAGATAATAATAGGTTTTAATCTTGTAAACATGTAACTAAAAATAATTATGATAGATAAAATAATATTAACTATTCTAATAACTTATATAGAGTTTTTTTTTTTTTTTAGTGTTTTAATTTAAATATTTTTTTGGATGTAAAGTACGAGTAATTTGTGTTGACAATATAAAGAATATTCTATAACATTTTGTTTTAAATATTGACTTTTTTTTTAAAAAAAAATGTATAGAAGGTATATTATTATATATTAAAAATCGTATTTGTTGGGGTGCAAACCCAAGTTCCACCTCGGAAGCTGTGGAGAAAATTTCACACCTTATAAGTCCCAAGTGAACTCCACTAGTATGAGACATTTTGGAGAATATCCAAAAACAAATCCGTGCGGGCTCAGCCCAAAGCGGACAATATCGTACTAGTGTTGAGTTGACCCAGTCCTAACAGTGGTATCAGAGCCCGGTTAGACGGTGAAGTGGACTGGGTGGCATTGGGCATTTGTTGTGGTGGTGGGCTCGCCCTCGTGACCTGCGGATGTGCCTTGTGTCAAAAATCTCCTGGCAGTGTTGGATCGATCCCGATTGAGCTGGTTAGACAGCGGATCCCTTTGTAATAGGCGGCCCTTAGTAGTGAACACATCCGTTATTTAAATCTAAAATTGACTTTAATAACCAAAAGATATTTTTCATATTAATATTCTGTTTTAATTATTACATTCAAATATATTCATGATACATATATTATTTTTTTTAAAAAAAAAAAAATCTTTAAATCCAAAGCACCCAATATATCAACATACGTGTTTCTTTGAATTTTGGGCACGAATTTTAGTATAAATATGTATTCTTAAAAAAGAAAATGAACAAATTTAGGTGAATAAGAGTATATATTTTTTTATTAAAAATTTTTGAATAAAAATGTTTATAAAACACTTCCTTTGTCCCATATTTCTAGTCTTGTACATTATAAATACAAAATTTTAAAATTAATATATTTTCTCTATAAGGTTATCATTTTTTATTTTCGTCCGTCCCAAAATAAGGTTACTATTTCCTAATTTAGTAATTATACTACCTACGTAACATAGTAATACCATTTTAACTTACAATATATTATACAAATATCATTACTTTTATATTACACCATACTAACAGGGGTATTTTTGTCTTTTTCACTACAATCCAATATAATACTAATATTAAAATATTTACGTGCAAAAAACAAATGTCACCCTTTCAATAGAAATGAGAGAGTAATAAGTAAATAATTAAAAAAAATATATTCCTACAAATAACTATATTACAATATCAATAATTATATATTATAATTAAAATAAATAATTAGTACAATTAAAATTAAAATAAATTAATAAATTTTATATATGATTAAGATATGTAATCCTTTTAAATACTAGTATTTATTTTTTATTTTTATATTATATTAAATATCACGTGAACATCTATAGCTTTGTTCGTTATTTTTTAATTGCGTTTTTTTGAAAAAAATAAATTACTTTATATAAAAATCAAAATACTTATTATAAAAAGTAAAAAAGTCATTACAAATGTTAAAAATGTCAAATATTCATCCTCAAAAAATATCTTCTCTGTCCGCGGGTGATATTACCTTTTGCATCATTCATTGTATTTAATATTAAAAATATATTTATATTATATAATTTTTTGTACAAATATCATTCTATTAGTATTATAAGACACTAATGAAAGTATTTTTACATTATTTCTTAATTTATACTATATATTGATATGATAATTAATATTCAAATATTAATATACAAAAAATAAATGAGACCCTTAAAACACTACATGAACAGAGCCATCTATATTAAATAATAAAATTACTTCGCCTGTCCAATAAGAAATGTTCCATTTTTCATTTTCGTCCGTCTCAAACAAGGGTACTATTTTTTAATTTAGTAATTGTACTACCTGTTTAACATAATAAATACCCTTACAACTTACAATATATTACACAAATACCACCTTCTTTATATTACACAACTAGCGGATGCCCGTGCTATGCACGATTAAATTTTTTTGTATTTATTATATTATAATTTTTTATATATTAAATATATTTTTAATTAATTCAAAAAATAATGTGAATAAACTATACATGTATGTATATATGTTATATAAGAAAGAAATAATTATGTTATGCTTGGTTGTAAATTTTTATAAACTTTTTACTATTTTTACATTTTTCTTATAAAAACCTTTTAATCAAATATTTATTTATTTATTATATTAAAATTTAATGTTAATGTCGAAAATATTATATAAATTAAAATTTTTAATAAATACAATTTAAATTGAAAGGCACGATAAACACATTTAAGTTTGAAATTTTTTTTAAGAATTTATTACCAAAATATTTAATCAAATAATAATTTAGTATTTATAACATAAATATACAAATTCATTTAATGTAGTTAAGTGTGATTTTTCAACACATTTATCAAGCTTACTTTTAAAAAATGAGAAATAAATATGTTGATTACTATTTATAGATAATTTTATTATTTTGTAACGGGTGTGTTTGTCTTGTATATTTTGATATTTTTTTTTATGTGAAGTATGAAAAATTACTTATGTAATATAAAAATAAAAAGTGAATGTAATATATTAATTTTTTGGAGAAATATGTTAAAAAATTTTGTTGAAAGAACAAAGTATAAATTTTTAATTCTTGATTGAATATAAGGTTATAATTTCATACTTCTATATATTTAAATAATTATAAGTGCAAAATAAATTACATTCTAAAAAAAATAACATAAATTTCTTAATATCTTCTTTAAAACTAAAATTATACTCCAATATTTTATATTGCTATATATGATATGATATGATTAATCATTTATATAAATATAATATATATTATTTATATAAAATATATAATAACGTATGTTAAAATAATTAATTCAAATATTATACTAATTGATAATTTTATATATAATTCTTAGATTTGAAATATTTAAAAATAAATATTAATTAATAATAAATTAATAACATTAATATCCTACACTATAAATATATATTAAATGTATTAAAAATATATTGAAGAAAATAAACTTATAAAAAAATGATCAATAATCAATTAAATTGTATCATCAATTAAAAAAAAATACAAAATAATTAAATCAATCAAATTATACAATCAATAAAAAAAATACAAAATAACTTTAACCAATCAAATTACACGACCAATAAAAAACATATTGGCCCACAATGCTTTAACCAATCAAATAATATAACCAATAAAAAATTAAAGAAAAAAAATTCAAAATTGCTCTAAATTCATGCTTTACATTGTGGTGGGGGCACAATGAGCTCCTATAATATTATATATATATATATATGATACTAATAAAGGTATTTTTATTTTTTTTTACTACAACCCAATATAATATTAATATTAAAAAATTTACGTGTAAAAAACAAACATTACTCTTTATATGGGAGGGAGGGAGTATTTCAATTTTAAATTCATAATACCCCTCCGACTCATAACAAATTATACATTTTTTTCATTTTAGTCTATCTCATAACAAAATATTCATTTTTTTTTTTTTTAAGTAATTGTATTATCTACCAAACATTACAATTACATTTACAACTTATAATATATTACGCAAATGTCATTACCTTTATATCACACAATACTAATAAAGTTAATTTAGTCATTGCTACTTTATTCTTACTACATCTCAATATAATATTAATATTTCTAAAACTTCGTATAACAAGCAAACGGAGACGTATATATGGGACGGAGGGAGTATTCAAATCTCAATCTCAAAATCAAACCTTGCTAATAGAGCTATTAAATGAACCGAGCCGATCGTGAACTAGGCTCGATTCGGCTCGGTTAAAACTCGTTCGCGAACGTTAACGAGCCGAACCGAATAATATAAACATGCTTGTTTGATTAATGAACGAGTCCGAGTTTTGTTTGCCAACGTTCGTTTAAATAATATATTTATTATAAATATTATATATACATATAAAATTATAATTTATAAATAAATAAAATATTAATTTAAAATATATAAATAAAATAATTTTAAAATTTCTTTATAATTCATATATAAATTTAAAAAAATAAGACAAACGAATTCGAACGAGCTTAATCGAATCCAAACGAGTCGAACACGAACACGAGCTTAAACAACAAAAATTTTTTACGAGCCGAGCTCGAACACTACGAACGAGTTCGAAAGCTTAACGAACGAACACGAGCCTTGTTCGCGAACGAACACTTAAAAATTTAGCTTGTCTCGACTCGGATCTCTAACCGCTCTACCTGCTAACAAAGCAGACAGCGAAAGGGTCCCGTAAGGGATGACCTAGTAGTGCAGAGGTTGGACTTGTAACCGTGAAGTCATGGATTCAAACCCCCGACGCCTCAGGTCCACCTACCACACATGGTTCGTCTAGTGTGTCTTTCCCGTCAGGCCTGGTCTGCAGGTTATTAGGTTCGGCCGGAGGTTTACCCAATGCGCACTTTCGGATAACGACGGCAGATTCCCACGTCATTAAAAAAAAAAAAAAAAAAAAAAAAAAAAAAACAGACAGCGAAAGGAATGAAACAATCTAACGGCTGTGATTTGACAAAAAAATAAAATAATTGAATTAATTAATAAATAAATAGTGAGCAGTCACATCTTACAGCAGGCAGGCTGTCGCCTGTCCCCAATGACAGACAATTCTGATTGGTCCTGCCCCGGGGAAATGGGACCCACCTTAAATGTACTTGCTGTACTATATTTTTTTTATTTTTTTTAAAATTATAGTCACACGACATTGGATTCCCCATACCATAGCCTACTACCTAGCTCTGCTCTTATCATAGTAGCAGTAATCCCTCGCTCCCATAAATATAATTTTACTTGTAATTAGGTGAACACGATATTTAAAAAATATTAATATTATATTGATAATTGGTAAAAAATATGAATAAAATTTCTTTTGTCCTTATGAGTGTATTAGTGTAAAAAGTAGTGTTAATTGTGTAATAAAATAAAAAAGTAGGGATAGTTTTACAGTGATATGGTTATTTATAGAAATAAAATTATTATTTTGGGACGGACAAAAATAATAAACAAGAATATTGTATTGGAACGGATGGACTATTATTTAATTTTCTCCAATAATTTGGAAAAATTATAAGGCATGTTGAGTGGGAGTTTTGGTTTGAATAGTAAAAATTTAATTAAAATAGTTAGTTGATATGATAGTAATATATATTGATGTGATATTTTGAATATAAAATTAAATTTTACTGTAATATACTCCTCCGTTCCGGCTACTGTGCCCTTGTAGACATGAGAATTTATAAGAGATATAATTATTAAATAATTAAGAATGTATTAGTGAAAATAATTATCATATAATAAAAATGATTTTATATTAAGATTAAGATAACTAATTAATTTAATTAAAATTAAAAAATTAAAAATTTTAAAATGATATTAAAGTGTATAATTTTTTTGCAGAAAAAGAAAAGTGAAAAAATAAGCGAGACAGACGAAAATGAAAATATGAATACTACAAATGGAACAAATAGAGTAATTAATAAAAAAATAAGTATTTCATTTAATGTTTTTGAAATAAAAAATTAGAATAGTAAAATTAAAAATCAAATTCCACGAGTAACCACACCATCAATTTCCTTTGTTGTATATAAAATATTTATTTTTTTATTTTTGTTTGTTTTATACTTCATTTCGTCTCAAAATTATAGTCTGAATTGTGTTTGACACGTGATTTAAGGAATATTGATATTATATTGGTAGTGGATAAAAAAATACGGATAAAATACTTTTTTGCCATTGTGAGTATATTAGTGTAAAAAATAGTGGCAATTGTGTAATAATAATAAAAAAGTAATGATAGTTTTATAGTGATATTGTTATTTATGAAAATGAGACTATTGTTTTGAAACCGACAAAAATAGTAAATAAGACTATTGTATTGGAACAGATGGAGTATAATTTGTTTTTTTTAAAAAAAAATTGTATATTTTAATTTATTTTAAATTTTATAATTTATGATTTTTTAATCTTAATTAAATTATTTAGTTATTTTAATTTTAATTTATAATTATTTGTATTATACCATAATTATTTCGATTAATATATTTTTTTAATGTGAACAATTTTAGTGAAACATAAATAGTACTACTATTTATTCTAATTTGTTACAGAATATATCCTTTTGTATTTTTATATTAGAGTAGGAAATAATATTATTTTATGATTATTTTACTATAATAATAAAAAAATATGATATTTATAAGCCGAATATATAAAAATAGTAAAATAGTTCTTCAGTTGGGACGAATTGAAATTTATATCCATTTGGACATGAATTTTAATAAAAATAAATAATAATAATAATTATTTTTTTATAGTAAAAAAAATAAAAATATATTATCTTAGTCTTGACTCAAAATATAAATTTGTTTTATTTATTTATTTAGATTAAAAGATAATAATATTTTTTATTAATGATTGAAAATACTCTTCCCGTCCCGAAACTAAATATTAATTTGCTTTTTGTACGTAGTTTTATAAATATTAGTATTATATTGGGATATAGCAGGAATAAAGTAGAAATGACTAAAATAACCTTATTAGTATGTGTGATATAAAGGTAATAGCATCTGTGTAATATATTATAAGTTATAAGGGTATTTGTAATGTTAGGTAGATAGTACAATTACTAAAAAAAGAAATGGATACTTTGTTATGGAGCGAACTAAAATGAAAAAATAGATAATTTGTTATAGGACGAAGGGAATATATAAGATGATATTGATATTTTTGTCTTTACAAATAAAAAAAAAAATAATAATTAGAAGTATATTAATATTTATATAGAAATTACTTTTACTCTATAGAAAATTGATATTTTTTAGTATGACAAGTAAAAATAATATAATTGATATATTGAATTGAAACGAAATATATATATATATATATACATATAATCTTTTACGTAAGAAAATTAAATACTTTTTTATAGCAATAAAAAGATAACGTAAATTTGAATAACGAACTGGGTTAATATCTTAATCTATAAATGAGATATGTAAAAAAGTACTCCTATCGTATGAACCCGTTTCTTTTTTTTTTGTTTGTCCCATTAAAGATGATTCATTTATATCTTTAGTAAATTTATTCATCTTAAATATATTTAACAAATATAAATTAATTTAATTAAATTTCTAACTTATTACACATAAGACTCACTCAAAACCCATTTATTTCTATATCTCTCCTCAATAAATAAATATTTTTATCTATATTTAAAACTTCTCATTTTTAATAAAATTAGTTTTAAGTTAATTATAAATAAATAAATTAGTCTTTTATTTATTTGTATTATATAGAATTTTATTCTCTACAAAATGATTATTCATATTGTATATATTTTATTAATTTATAATGCAGAAAATATTTAAAATACCAACAACACTACTCATATAAAAATATAAAATAATATAATAACTTATTATTAATAACTTACTAATCTACACTACCTAAAATACTGTATCTAAAAGGGTCACATTGATCGGGACGGAGGGAGTATATAATAAAAATAGAAAAATATTTATTATTTGTTAAAATCTAAATAATAAAATTATAATTGGACGGGGCAGCCCCTCTTGCCCCCCAATTTTTTATTTTTTATTTATTAATGTAAAACATATTTTTTATATATAATTTTATTTTATTTTATTTTTATTTTCTTATTCTTAATCCCCTCAAAGTTTGGAGGCTGAACTAAAAGGAGTGTATTCTTGTGTATTTTTTTTTTTTTTTTTTATATTAGTTTTCATATAACTTTAGAAAATGTGTGAATTTTAAATACTTTATTCGTCCCATAACAAAGTATCCATTTTTCTATTTTAATCTGTCTCGGTATTCATTTTTTTTAGTAACTGTACTATCTACCTAACATTACAAATACCCTTACAACTTACAATATATTGTACAAATGTCATTACCTTTATATCACACGTACTAACAAGGTTATTTTAGTCATTTTTATTTTATTCTTACTATATCTCAATATAATACTAATATTTTTAAAACTACGTGCAAAAAGCAAATAGATACTTATTTTTGGGACGGAGAGAGTATGATATTTAAATAATAATATAGTATTGAATAATAAACATCCTACTTAATGTTATAAGTTAAATATTTTTATAATATGTTCAAGTATGTTGTGGCTGTGATTTGGCCGTTTATTTATAATTTTTTTTATTTAAAAAATATCATATGGAAGAGTATTTTATTTGGATATTTTTTTACACGAAAAATAGTTGTTAAATAATAATTAAAAATGATAATTATTATTAGAAGAGATAAATTAGTAATTTGTATTTTAAAATTGATTATGCTTTTTGAGAAACACCTCCTAAATTGTTTTTTAAAAATATTTTTCTTTTCCATATAAATAAAAAAATGTTCGTCGAAGAATTCTTCTTTCGATACGATTTTTAATATATAATTTATCATTTTACAAAAGTTAATATTTAATATAGAAGTAAAATATTATTTTTATATTATTGACATAATTTTTCGTATTTCAAATAAAAAAAATACCCACCTTATTACATGGCCAAAATACTAATATTAAAAAATACACTAAAGATAATAATGAAAAGATAGTTGTGTTTTTATTTTAAATTTTAACTTAAATAGCATTTTAATTTGATATTTATGTAAGATAAATAATAATTCACTTTTAGAAAAAAAAAAAAAAAAGAGGTTATAATTGCATAATAATAAAAGTGAAATAAACTACAAAAGGGACACAGAAATTATGTTAATTACCTTATGTTTTTATAAAATAATTCAAATTAAAGAAACACACTGCAAACCAGGCCCGACGGAAAAATTACACTAGACGAACCATGTGTGTGACCTGAGAGACTTCATGGTCACAAATCCAATCCCTACACCACCAGGCCATCCCTTACAGGACTATATAAAGACTATTTTTAATCATATAGGTTTTAAGTTAATGTGATAATATTGATGTAAATAAGTATAAGTGTGAAGGTATGTGTAATGTGGGGTAGGCCTACACTTATTGAAAAAAAATGGTTACTTTTTGTTTGGACAATTAAAAATGACAAATTGTATACTTTGTGAGTGGACGAAGGGAGTATTATTTTTTCGTCCAGTAAAAAATGACCTGGTGGTGTCCGATGTTTCCAGATCTTGTCTATTAGACATGGTTAGTCTAGTGTGATTGCTTTGTCGGGACTAATTTGCAGGCTTCGGCTGAAAGTTTATATTTTTCATGATTCGTCTAGTATGACTTGTCTTGCTAAACTAAATTTACAGGCTTCGGTTTGGAAGTTTATGTCACATACGGTCAGTGGCGGATCCACCCGTCTTTTTAAGTGGGTGTACAATTTAATTAATTTTTTTAAAAAAATCACAGCTTTTGAAATAATTTTAAAAAATGAATTTGTAAATATAATTTGCTTAGCATTTGAATCACAAGTAAATTAAATAATTAATACACATACATAATATTTAAGTGGGTCCTGTGACCCCACTTTGTTCTCATAGATCCGCCGGTGCATAACTTGTTTTGCTGAACTTAATTTGTAAATTTCGGCCAAAAGTTTATCCAAAATATATTCTGATGAGTTGCAGTGCGGATTGTGACGGGATTAAAAAAAAAAAAAAAAAACTATCTATTTTTCTAACAATTTAGATGAATAACTAAATTAATTTTTGTTGGTCCAAAATGAACTAAACTTGGCTTCTAGCCATGGAAATATCATCCCCCCTCTGTCCCATTAAAATGGTGATATTTGTATTTTGCACGTAGATTTTTGTATGGTGTAATATAAAAGTAATGATATTTGTGTAATGTATGGTAAGTTGAAAGGATATTTATTATATTAGATATGTAGTAAAATTACTAAATTAGAAAATGATAACCTTGTTTTGAGACAAACGAAAATAAAAATGATAATCTTTCAGTGGGACGGGAGAGTATTTTTTTTTTTCAAATAAATAAATATTTTTTCATTAATATATATTAACGTATGTCGATCGATCAATTATATATCACTATTGTGTTTTTCAAAAAGAACCGTGTAACTTAGTCACAATTACCACTATATCCTTAAAATAATCATAAATAAATATTATATAGAGTTCAAATTATTATTCTTACTATTATTAAAATAATTGTGTTAAGAAAAAGAAAACATTTTTTTTATATATAGAAAACTGTGGTCAATAATACAATATAATATTAATCTTATAAGATAATGACTGTCTGTCACACACAAAATTCCAAAGTGCCCTAAATTTCAATGAAACCCTAATTGAACTAATTAATAATTTATAGCTCAAATAAAATAAGAAAAATCCAAACTCAGTCACATGCAAATATAAAATAATAATAATAATAATAATAATAATAGAGAGAGAGAGACACGATTCCCTAAAATCCTAATTATGCCTTACAATAAAAAAATGATTCTTTCCTAACTCCACTTTGTACCCTAACACCTATCATCTCTTATTATTTTAAGGATAAATTATACTCCATTCGTCCAATAAGAAAATATAAATTTATTTTTATATATAATTTTAAAAATATTAGTATTATATTAGAATATAATAGAAATAAAGTGAAAATGACTAAAATAATTTTATTAGTATGTGTGATATAAAGATAATAATATTTGTGTAATATATTATAAATTGTAAGAGTATTTGTAATGTTAGGTAGATAGTACAATTACTAAAAAAAGAAATAAATACTTTGTTATGGAACAGACTAAAATAAAAAAATAGACACTTTGTTATAGGACGGAGAGAGTATATACAGTACTCCCCCATCTCGTGAAATTAGTCACATTTTCTAATATAGTAATAATTAGTAAATACTAATTACAATTACAAATTTAACTACTCTCTCCGTCCCATAACAAGGTATTCGTTTGCTTTTTACACTTAGTTTTAAAAATATTAGTACTATATTGGGATATAGTATGAATAAAGTAGAAATGACTAAAATAACTTTATTAGTATGTTGTGATATAAATGTAATGATATTTGTGTAACATATTATAAGTTGTAAGAGTATTTGTAATGTTAGGTAGATAGTACAATTACTAAAAAAGAAAATAGATACTTTGTTATGAGACGGACTCAAATGAAAAAATTGATACTTTGTTATGGGACGGAGGGTATATATTTTATTCAAGTATTAATACCCATAATTTTTATTGTTTGTTTTATTGTAAATTTAAAAGTAGGGCTAGAATTTTGAATAATAAAAATGAATAAATATTCCATATGATATAAATAAGTGTTTATGTGATGTTTAAAATTTTTAATTAATATTTTAATATAATATAAAAAAATATTTGATTTGATATTTTACGATTGAAAATTAGTTAATAATGAGATTTGATTTAGAATTTGATTTTTATATTTCATTAAAAAAACTCGTTTATCACTATTGATTGACTGTGTTACATCCAAGTTAGTTATAAAGAATGTGAAGCATGTTTCTTATGTTCGATTATATCTTGTTTCCACTAGCAAATTGGATTATTATGGATACTTTTGCTACTTCGGTGATGAAAAGTAAAAGATTGCTAGAGACTCTATTATAATAGCTCAAGATAAGAAAAATTCTAATTTATATTGGTTTCATGCTATTATTATTACTAATAGTGTTAATATAGTCAAAAGTAATAGCCTTTTGAATTAATGACGCAGAAGATTGAGTCATAGTGAGAAATGACTTAACACTTTGACCGGAAAGAATTTATTCTCTAGTATTAAATGTGCAAAACTTGACAAAAATACGCACATTCTTTTTCCGAAAAGAGAATACAGGTTTTGTATTCATCACCCTCTTACAAGGAAATGAGATTTACGTATTTGTACATTCAGGTGTGTACAATGTTTTGAAGGTAAACTTATTTGAATGTGCATCTTCTTTGTCATATTTGTTGATGATTTAGATTAGAAATTGTGGGTTTGAGTGTTGAAATTGAAGGATCAAGTTCTTGATACTTTTATCAAATTAAATGTTTCTCATAAGATTTAAACAAATAAGAAACTATAAGCGCATCAAAATATATAATTTTGGTGAATATCGTGAACCAATTGATTATTATTGTCAGCGGCATGATATTCAATATCAAAAGGCACTTCCTAAAACTTTATAGCTAAATAGTATAACAAGAATGATGAATAAAATATTGATTGAGAGTGTTAGGTGCGTATTTGTTAATGCAAAATTGCCTCAACATTTTTTGAGTAAAACTTTATTGACTTTACTCATTTTGCAAAGAAGCTTCTTATGGTCATTTCAAAGTTTTTGGATGAAATCATGTGTTTATGTATCCAAGATAAGATGGTGCATCTTTGGCTGCAATGATTTTGGCTACAAATGTTATAATCCTATTGAAAAAAAAGTTCGTCAAAAGTTATAATGTTATCTTCATGGAAGATCAAATAGATAAAGATATTTGACAAAATATACAAGTCAAGTGGTTTGAAGTAAAGATTTGATTTATATGGGTCAAATTCTTACACTAAAATTTAGTGTTGATAAAACTTATTTTACTTATCATGATGTTATATATAATACCGATGTTGGTTTGAATCATTTTGAGAGTTAAGGACTTAACCAAAAGTTTAGCAAGGTAGTCAACCTTCCACTAGACGTCCAAACAATATACTTTTGACTAAGAATGAAGAATTTGAAAACTACGAAGAAATCATTAAGAGTCTTAATAAAGAACAATGAATTGCTATTTTCAAAAATGAAATTAAATATTTCCATAATAATGATACATATTAGTTAGTTGATTTTTTAAGTAATAAAATGACATTGAAGAATAGATTGATCTATAATATTAAGCATGAAGAAAATTGATCATTTCTTTGATACAAAACTAGATTAGATGTAAAGGGTTTTAATAAGAAGCATGAAATTAATTTTGAGAATATTTTTTCACTAGTTGTTAAGATGATTTATGTGTTGGTCTTTTTTATTTATTTATTTTCTCGATTTTTTGATTTTGAAGTGGAGCATATGAACGTGTACTTTGACGGATATAGTTCATACATTTGGTGTTGAAAGCCTATTCACGTCGAATACGATCAAAGAACATTTAAATGGAATGAAGTAGATTTTCATATATCTTTGGGATAGTTTAAAAATAAGATTGTGTTTTGGTTCTGAGAAACCAATGTTTGTCGGCTATACAAGTTTAGATATGAATATTGATATAATTCAAATCTCTACAATTTCTAAAAAGATGTAAAAATTAAGGTTCAATTATTATACTCCCTCCGTCCCACATACCATATTCACGTTGCCATTTTTGTCCGTCCCACATACCATGTCACTTTCTTTTTTTTAGAAAATGATTACACGCTTTAATCTCATTTTAAACTTTTTAATTTTATTTTTAAAATTTTTTTAAATAAACTAATTAGTTATCTTAATCTTAATTTATAATTATTTATATTATCAGATAATTATTTTCACTAATACATTCTTAATTATCTACTAATTACGCCCCTCCTAAAATACCGTTTTTACAGTGTAGCAGACACGGTATGTGGGACGGAGAGAGTAGTATTTTTTGTTTTTTATTTTGTTGATTTTTTACTATTCCTGTGTTTCCTTTGAAAAATATACAACTTATTTTCATGAAATATTAAATAAAACTATCATATAAACAAAAAATAGTAATTTGTACAATAGTTTTTTGTATTTTGGTGAAAATATATCAAATATCTTATATTTTTTTATTGCGCGAAACTCCTTTTTGTAAATTTCTTCGTCCAAAGTTCATGTTTAATTGTAAATACAAACTTATATTATGCAATTTTTATACAAATAGGAAAGGTAAAATATTTGAAATAGTTTTTTCTTAATAATATAAATAAATACACTATATAATGGACCAATCCTTTGTTTTTATAGTTTTATAAAAATAAAATAATAGTTTACCGCCAAAAAATTATAAAAAGAATAATTATTTATTTATTTTGTTAAAAAAGACTATTAATATTTAATATATTTACCTCTTTTATTTGTATAAATTTTATATACTTAAGTTCGTATAGATACACAATTATCAGCTTTGGATGAAGATAGTATTTTGTTTTAATTTTAATTTAACATAAAGGGTTTTACGCAATAAATAAAATAAGAAATATTTTGTACATTTTTATTAAATCACAAAAAGTGTTATATAATTTATCCAATAAAAAATAAATACAAAAAGAAAAGGAAAAAAATCACACTTCGCATGTGTTTTGTATTGGTTTTCTGGTGTGTTTGAAATCCTTATAAAAGGTAGGGTGTTTACTTGTATAAATTTTTTACTTGATTTTATTATTTTAATTTTTTTAAAAAAAATATCAAATCAAAATTTGTATTTATTATATTAAACATCACGTCAATATATATTTATATAACATTAAATAATTATTTTAAGTCAAAATTTTATTATTAAAAAAGAAAAAAAAAATCTTAAATTTTACAAATAAACACACCATATATATACAAACATAATCATATGTTCCTTTTGTAAAAATAAAAAAATAAAAAAAAAATAAATCATACATTTTTTTAAAAAAATATTTAATATATTATATCTTTTTATTATTTTTATATTATTTATACAATTTTCTATATCTTAAATAAAAAAAAATCTTTTCGATCCATTTTACGAGACAAATATACCTATAATCAATCGTGTGTTTTTAAAAAATATTAGCACGTGTTTTAATACGTGAGATTTAATTAAATTTTTTAAATAATTTTTACTTTTTACAGTAAAACAAATTATATATATAGTGTAATTTTTTTTAAAGAAATATAATATTTTTCATGAGATAAATTTTAAAAAAAAATGAAAAAGTTAATGTAAATTTCAGGGAGTAATTAGGAAAAAGTGTAAAGGCTAATTAGTAACATAATAATCATTAAGATTAAAGGAGATGAGAAAAGTCAAAGAAAGTGGGCTTAATAATAATAATAATAATAATAA
The DNA here is from genome assembly GCF_009805555.1 of Andrographis paniculata. Lineage (NCBI taxonomy): Eukaryota > Viridiplantae > Streptophyta > Magnoliopsida > Lamiales > Acanthaceae > Andrographis > Andrographis paniculata. The sequence goes on from NW_026137613.1 coordinate 673,399, forward strand.
TAATAATAATAATAATAAAATGGATAATTTATAATATCGAAGGTTGACAGGAGGACAGTATGCATGCTATATTCAAAGCTCAAAGTTTAAGGCATATAAAATATATATTAATAAAAAATAATTAAAAATTTAAATTAAACTAATTAATATAAATTAAAATATATACTCCATCCCTCCGTTAAATTAAACTAATTAATACTCTTTCCGTTCACAAATTAATGTCTTACTTTCTTATTTGGGACGTCCAATAACTATTGTCCTATTTTATTTTTAAACACAAATTTTACATTTCGACCCTTCATTTATTTATTATTTTTAATCTCTACCATACAATTAAGGGCAAATTTGTCAATTCATAACAAAAAGACGATCACTTAAAAAACCGTGCAAATATACTTTAGGATAATAGAAATTGAACGGATGGAGTATAAATATATACTCTCTCTCCGACCCATTGAAAGGTTACAACTTTTCATTTTTGTCTGTCCTAATACAAAGTTACAATTTCCTAATTTAATAATTGTACTATCTACTTAACATATTAAATACCCTTTCAACTTACAATATATTACACAAATATCATTATTTTTATATTACACCATACTAATAGGGGTATTTTTGTCTTTTTCACTATAACACAATATAATACTAATATTAAAAAATCTACGTGCAAAAAACAAACAACATCCTTCCAATGGGACGGACCCCCTCCGTCCCATAACTAGATATCCATTTGTTTTTTTCACGTAATTTTAGAAATATTAGTGTTATATTAAGATGTAGTATAAATAAAGTAGAAACGACTAAAATAACTTTATTAGTATATGTGATATAAAAATAATATTATTTGTGTAATATATTGTAAGTTATAAGGATATTTGTAATGTTAGATAGATAGTACAATTACTAAAAAAAGAAATAAATACTTTGTTATGAGACGGACTAAAATAAAAAAATAGATACTTTATTATGGAACGGACTAAAATAAAAAATAGATACTTTGTTATGGGACGAAAAAAGAACTATAAAATGTGCGAGGAAGTATTACTTTACCCACTCCAACACTCTATTATTATTACTATTACTTTTATTTATTTATTTAAAAATTAATTTATTTTATTTTTAGGATCTGCCATTTTGCGGTTCTGTTTATGTCTAATAATAATTAATTAAGTATTGACTTTTCAGACCATATTGATTTAATAACTTGGACAAAAAGCATTAACGTTTAAATTTTATAATTTTTTTTTTATAATTTTAATTATATAATTATTTGTCTTAATTTTAATTTACAATTAATTATATTATACTCTCTCTATCCGTCTCTGAGAATTATATTTATTTTTTAGGTCATTATATTTAATATTAAAAATATTCTTATATTTGTATAATTTTTTATTACAAATATTTTTCTATTAGTATTATAAGACACTAATGGAAGCATTTTTGTAATTTTTTTTAATTTGTACTACGTTTTGATATAATAATTAATATTCAAACATCAACACGTAAAAAGTAAATAAGACCCTTGGAGCCGAATAAATATAGTATTATAATTATTTTTATTATTAATATGTTTTTAATTATTTTCTAGTTATACTGTTTTTAAAAATTCTTGTATTTACTATGCCGTCACGCTATATCTTTGACGGAGGGAATAATATTTTTGTTCTCTTTTATTCGTGACTTTGGGTTGGCTTCGATTGTGTGTCACATTAAAATTACCATTATTTAATTTATATTATTTATAATAAAAATATATTACTTCATCTGTTCCATAATAAAGTATTTACTTTTTTATTTTAGTCCGTCTCATAGCAAAGTATCCATTTCTTTTTTAGTAATTGTACTTTCTACCTAATATTACAAATACCCTTACCACTTACAATATATTACACAAATGTCATTACCTTTATATCACATATACTAATAAGGTTATTTTAGTCATTTTTACTTTATTCCTACTATATCCCAATATAATTCTAATATTTCTAAAACTACGTGCAAAAAGCAAATGAATATTTAATTCCGGGATGGAGGGAATATTATTTTCTTTCATTATATCAAAACATTATTTAATTAAAAAATTTTAATGTTAAATCAAAATCAAAACATTTCCTTTTACATTTTAAATTCAATGTTTTGACCATGAATGAAAATAGCTTAATAGTATTATTAGTCATCACTTATTAACTCATTTAAATTTTTTTAAATATATAATAATGATTAGAGTATAACTTTGACATTGTTATTTTACAATTTCAAATTAAAATTAATAATTTTTATTTGACACATTTTTTAATAAAAATATATATATTTTTATAAAATATCATGTCATCAAAATATTATTTAAATAAAAATTCAAATCAACATCTAATTAAAAATTAATATACATTATTAAATATTGTAAACATTAAATAGTGAAAAATGATCAAGTGAACACACTCTTTCACTCTTGATAATTTTCTATTAAAATGATACTATTAATTAAGGATTAAAATGATTTATGCTAAAATTTTAATAAAATAATTGTTACATACTTAAAATTAAATAATTGGGTGAATTTCAAAAAAATTAATAATAATAAACACAAGGAGAATAAAATGAATATTATATCTTATAAATAAAAGAATTGTACTTCTGCCACTTGAAATTATTATTTTACCCTTTCTCTTATTTACATGTTTGTCCTTCCCTTCACCCTTAGGTGAAATTGGTCTATGCATTTTTGCCTTTTTTTTTTTTTTTTTATAGATGAAATTGGTCTTATGCATTTTTGCCTTTTTTTTTACTTACATGGTCAGTAACTAATTAATTTAAACCATAATATTTTTTTATTACATGTAATTGGTTTATATGGAATATATTATGACTTTACTAATGCTCGTAGATGTTTCATTATTTGTGTTTGTTTGGGGGTTTGAATTTTGAATTGGAATTTGAATAGTAAAAATTTTAAATTTTAATAGTTGTATGACGTGATATAAATAGGTGTTGATTTGATGTTTTAAATATAAAATTGATTTTTAGTCTAATATAAAAATAAAAAATAGGTGTTTAATTTGATATCTTTTGGGGGGAATAGGATGAACAGTGAATTTAAAATCCAATCCCCCAAACAAACGCACCTTAAAGAAGATTGATAATAATCATATAACATATCTTCTTTTTGTGGAATTTACTAAAAAGATCATTTCGTTGTCATCCGCATATTTTAAATTTTTTGGAATAGAAGATGTCTGTCTTCTTATTTTACTTAGAGTGCGTTTGGCAATTAGCAGATAGTTTTTACCCGTTAGCTTATTCAATTATCTGTTAGTTGTTAGCTGATTCAATTAGTTGGTTTGACTATCTGATTCAATTAGCGGTTTGTATTAAAGTGTTTGGTAAAATAATTGTTTGACATTAGCTGTTTATATATAAAATGATTATTAAGGACATTGATATGCTATTTTTTAAAATATTTAATTTTGTTCATTTTGGTTTGAAATTTATGAGAATTTTTGTTATTAATTATTAAAAATTATAAAAATATTATAAAATATTTATTTTTATTTTTATTATTTAGATTTGAAAAAATTATTTTTACTAAAAAATAATAATTTTTTTTTAAATTATGTAAAATATAAAATAATAAATCTTTCGTATATATATCTTTATTATGTTAAATTATTGTTTTAATATATATATATAAATTATTAACCTTTATTTTTTTTATTTGATTTAGTTTTAAAAATTTATATATTTTACAAATAAAATAATTTATGTGTAATAATTAATAATAGTAATTATTTTAAATTTACAAAAATAAAAATATAATTTAATATTAAATATATTAAAAATAATTAATAAATACAACTATAAAAATATATTTATATGTATAAAAAAATAATTAAGTTTTAAAGGTAAATAAGGAATAACCAAAATTAAAATAAAAAACTCTTTCAAAACGCTGGGTGAATGAGCTTTTCAAAAAATTAGCTTTTTGGATCTAAAAAACTCTTTCAATTGACTGATCAAACAGCTAAAATGCTGTTAATAAGCTAAAAACTACCCTCTTAAGCTGAAATCATTTTATAAAAATAGGAGTCTATGGTTTAGGCTTAGCTTTCTTTATTTTCAATCTCACTTCCAGCCACTAGCATTCCTGATCTCTCCAAGTACAGTAAGTGACCTAAAATTTGCATCACGTTTTGAGTTAAATGTTAAGGTTGTTTTACTTTGATTTTGTTGCAATCATATCAAACTTGTTTACTTGTTTTACATGTGTATGTATATGTTTTATACGAAATTATTTTTATTGTACACACCGGCGCGGCATTGCGCGCGCCGGGTTCTAGTATATTATATCTTATAAATACGAGTTTGTACGGATCTGCCACTTGAAAAGTCTATCTTGCCCCTCATTTCAAAAATGACAATTTAGCCCTTAACCTACCTTTGTACTCGCTTGGAAAGACGTTTTGGAACCGTCGTCAGCAACCGCCCAAGACGAAACGTTTTGGAACGTCGTCTGGTCGGTTACATTAACCGCCTCGCCAAACGCCTCCACCAGTTCCAGAACTCAAATAGTCCACCCAACCAATCCAAAGACCAATCGGTAGACCAAAAGACTCCTTGACCGCACCCACCAAGCGACCTGTCTATCCGCCTGCGGACCAGCTGACTTGCCTATGCGACCGCAGACCAGCCGACCTACTTTATCCGACCGCAGACCATTAGAAATGTCTGTCCGACCTTCTGACCATCAGACATGTCTGTCCAAACGCTAACCATCTGACCGAGGACCAACCGACTAGATCAACCGACCGAGGACCTTCCGACTTGCCTATCCGACCGCTAACCAACCAACCTGATCATCCGACCGAGGACCAACCGACCAGACCAACCGACCGAGGACCTTCCAACCTGCCTATCCGACCGCTAACCAACCTACCTGACCATCCGACCAACCGACCTGACCAACCGACTTGAGCGCAAATTTTTCTCCTTTTCCACCAGACTTCGTGTCTAACTTCCTTTAAGATCCTGCTATCCTTATTTTTATTATTATTATTATTATTATTATTATTATTTGTGCGTAACAATTATCAAAGTTGAAATATCATTGCTATTTTTGACATTTCAAAACTCATAAAGAGATGCAGGGTCACCCTTCTTATCTCAGTTTACCCGCCTGCGGACCAGCTGACTTGCCTATCCGACTGCAGACCACCATCAGACCTGTCTGTCCGACCGCTAACCATCCTACCGAGGACCAGCCGACCATACCAACCGACCGAGGACCTTCCGACCTGCCTATCTGACCGCTAACCAACCGACCTGATCATCCAACCGAGGACCAACCGACCGAGGACCTTCCGACCTGAGCGCAAATTTTTCTCTTTTTCCACCCGACTTCGTGTCTAACTTCCTTTAAGATCCTGCTATCCTTATTTTTATTTTTATTATTATTATTTTTTGTGCGTAACAATTATCAAAGTTGAAATATCCTTGCTATTTTTGACATTTCAAAACTCATAAAGAGATGCATGGTCACCTTCTTATTTCAGTCTATCCGCCTACGGACCAGCTGACTTGCCTATCCGATCGCAGACCAGCCGACCTACTTTATCCGACCACAGACCATGAGACCTGTCTGTCCGACCGCTAACCATCCGACCGAGGACCAACCGACCAAGGACCTTCCGACCTGCCTATCCCACCGCAAACCAACCGACCTGATCATCCGACCGAGGACCTTCCGACCTGCCTATCCGACCGCTAACCAACCCACCTGACCATCCGACCAACCCACCTGACCAACCGACTTAAGCACAAATTTTTCTCCTTTTTCACCCGATTTCATGTCTAACTTCCTTTAAGATCATGCTATCCTTATTATTATTATTATTATTATTATTTGTGCGTAACAATTATCAGAGTTAAAATATCCTTGCTATTTTTGACATTTCAAAACTTATAAAGAGATGCAGGGTCACCCTTCTTATCTCAATCTATCCGTCTGCGGACCAGCTGACTTGCCTATCCGACCGCAGACTAGCCGACCTACTTTATCCGACCGCAGACCAGCCGACCTACTTTATCCGACCGCAGATCATCAGACTTGTCTGTCCGACCGCTAACAATCCGACCGAGGACCTTCCGACCTGCCTATCCCACCGCTAACCAACCGACCGAGGACCTTCCGACTTGCCTATCCGACCGCTAACCAACCCATCTGACCATCCGACCAACCGACCTGAGCGCAAATTTTTCTCCATTTCCACCCGACTTTGTATCTAACTTCCTTTAAGATCCTGCTATCCTTATTTTTATTATTATTATTATTATTATTATTATTATTATTATTTGTGCGTAACAATTATCAAAGTTGAAATATCCTTGCTATTTTGAAATGACATTTCAAAACTCATAAAGAGATGCAGGGTCACCCTTCTTATCTCAATCTATCCGCCTGCGGACCGACTTGCCTATCCGACCGCAGACCAGCCGACCTACTTTATCCGACCGCAGACCATCAGACCTGTCTGTCCGACCTGCTGACCATCAGACCTGTCTGTCCGACCGCTAAACATCCGACCAGACCAACCGACCGAGGACCTTCCAACCTGTCTATCCCACCGCTAACCAACCGACCAGACCAACCGACCGAGGACCTTCCGACCTGCCTATCCGACAGCTAACCAACCCACCTGACCAACCGATCAGACCAACCGACCGAGGACCAACCGACCTGAGCGCAAATAATTCGATTGTATTTTTGTTTTACAGTTTATATTTCAAATAAATAATGTTTCACTACATTACATTATAGAATAGTCGCGTGGTATACCGCGCCAAGAGCGTGTTCTAGTATATATATATGGGTGTTTATTTTAACACAAAATTTTCAAAATTTATTATTTACACTATGCATGTCTCAAAAAAAAAAATGAGAATACAAAAAAAAAAAAAAAAATCTTTTCAATAATAATCTTTTCCTTTACTTTTGACACTTAGATAGTATTTTATTAAAATGTAATACAAATAATATATATAAAGATAATTTTGCTTCTACTAACAATATAATGATAAAATAAAAATATTTTTGTATTTATATGAAATATAATTTTATTAAGAAAGAAAATGAAAAATTTGAATTGACGAAAAAAGTATATGTATTTTCATTTTACAAAATATTTTATCAAATATTATTTTAATACCAAATTCAAATTAAATTTTCTCGAATTAAACTCAAATAAACACACCCTTTTATATTTTTATACAAATTGAAATAAAAAATAATAAAATAATAATAATAAAAAAAAACTTATAATCATCTACTGAAATATAGCGAAACTTAACCCAGCTGAGCCGAGTCGAGGCAAGCCGACTCTGTTAGCCGGCTACGTCATAAAAGTGCAGCAGTGGGTCATTAGCAGGGGTATATTTGAAAATTCACAGATGTGAAGTGACAGGCGCTTATAAAACGACACTCAAATTGTCCGTTTTGGCCAACATGTCTAATTCAAGCATTCTATTTATTTGATATTTCCAACTCTACCCCTGAAAATATAAAAGCTGTCAAGTCTCACGGATTAAGTTTGAGCTTTTCGTCAGTGTCAAATTCGATATTTACTCATTACAAGATATTTTTAAATTATTGTTTGCATACACTATGAAATGATTGGTGAATTTTTTATTTTTTATTTTTAATTCACTGAATAGTTTTTAAATTTAAGTTTAATGTATTGATTCATAATTTCATACCAATTTATTTTATTATTGTTAGCATAAATTATATAATATTTTATTTATTGAGTTTTTGTATTAACGTAAAGTTTGCACGAAATACTTTCATTATTCAAAATTAATGTTTGATTCTAAATAAAGACTTAAATAAATATCTTTCTATTATTTTCTTTTCTACTTTAATATATATATATTTTTTATTTAAAATAATAATTATATATTAATACAAAATTATTCTTTAACGTTTACTTAAATTATAAATATATCATTACACATAAAATTATTTTATACATAAATATGGGGTTACACTGTGGCAACGCCAAATTTGGAGTTTTTTTATTTTTTTTTAATTTTTGCAAATTATAAATTAGTCTCTATGAGAATTAATCTGTATTTTTTTATATTTTAATTGTATATATTTATATTTTTTTAATATAAAAAATTATTTAAAATAATATATAAAATAAAATATTCAGAGAATATTCTTTTTAGAGTTGAAAATAGAGTTGTGGGTTGGAGTTAAATTACTGTAGCAACTGCATATTTGGAGTTAAAATTGGATAAATGAAGTTGATGAGTTGAAGATGACCTTACACACTTTAACTAACTAATAAAATACTATTATTTCTAACAAAATTCTAAAAAAACCTTTTGATTTGGGACAAAAAAAAAAAAAAAAAGATTATAAATTTACGTATGATGTCTCTAAGTACAACGAAAAATTTATCCAAAATACACTCATGAAGTAAGGATTGCGAATTTTAATACTCCCTCCGTCCCGGAGCAAGAGTGACGTTTGCTTTTTGCACGTAGATTTTTTAATATTAGTATTATAATGGATTGTAGTGAAAATGACAAAAATACCTCTATTAGTATTGTGTAATATAAAAGTAATGACATTTGTGTAATATATTGTAAGTTGGAAGGGTATTTATTATGTTAGGTAGGTAGTACAATTACTAAATTAGGAAATGGTAACCTTGTTTTGGGACAGACAAAAATGGAAAATGACATCCTTTCAATGGTATTTTTTTTGCGTCATTGTATTTAACATTAAAAATATCTTTATGTTTTGCGTCATTGTGTTTAACATTAAAATAAAAGAAAAATGACAAAAAAAATAGTACTCTCTCCGTCCGGCTCTAAAGATTTCGTTTACGTTTTGCGTCATTGTATTTAACATTAAAAATATCTTTATGTTTGTATATTTTTTTGCACAAATGTCATTATAACAATATTATAAGACACTACGTATTTTTGTCATTTTTCTTTTATTTGTACTATATTTTTATATAATAATTAATATTCAAAGATCAAGATGTAAAAAGTAAATGAGACTCTTATGGGCATTTGGTACATATAATGAAATTGCAGAAAAATGGGAGTAGAAAATAGAATTTGAAAGAAATGAAATTGAGTAGAGAATGAGATGTTTGGTAAAACAGAGAATTTAGTTGAGAAATGTTACAAAAAAAAACGTAGATATAAAAATGGATCAAATAAGAATAAATGAATAATCAGATAAAAAAGAGTTTTAACAAATGAGAATTGATGAAAAATATTTTTGGTGACTTCTTTTTTAAAAAATTATAAATTATATACGATGTTATTTAAGATTATATTTTAGTACAATTTCTTAAAAAATCGTAAAATTAAATACTTTAACAATAAGTTTCATTTTATTTTTGTGAAATTGAAATAATATAATTTTAAAAAAATTATAAAAATTAAATAGTACAAAAAAGATAAGAAAAAATTAAAAAAACATACTCCATCCGTCCAGCCACAAATGACCTATTTTTTCTTTTTAATACGTCCTACAAAAGATGACCCATTTCCATTTTTGGTAACTTTATCAATCTTAAATATATTTAACAAGTATAAATCAATTTAATTAAACTTCTAAGGTCTTACCCGTTGGACCCACTCAAAACCTATTTATTTCTATCTCTCTCCTCATAATTTTTTACCTATACTTAAAACTCCTCGTATTTACAAAATGATATCCATATTACATATATTTTTTCGAGATATAATCTTAATTTTTTTTTAAAATATCAATAATATTATTCATATAAAATATAATAAACTAATATCATAATTATTATTAATAATTTACTAATTTACACTACCTAAAAAATCGTATGTTCCTTAAAAAAAGGTTCATCTATCACGGGATGGAGGAAGTATATTACAATACTATTTCTCTGCATAGCATATGAGAGAGAAATAAAAATAGAGAAATAAAAATAATTTATTTTAAAATAATTTAAAATATTTTTATTTTTCTACTGCTAATTACCTGTATCAAACACACCTTTAGAATCGGACGAACGAAGATAATTATAAAATTATGAACGAAGGTAAAAGAAGCACGTGAGGAGGAGTCGGGGGGCACGTGAGGGGAGGGACGGTGGGTGGGAAAGGGTACAGTGAGGGGAGCGTGTACAGACAGTGTGGCCGAACGAACATGGCCAATTGCCAATTGCCAATTGCCAAATACCAATAATGTAATAGTGGCATTGTGCCTGCCGGTCAAAGTCAAACCCTTTTTCTTGTCTTTTACATTTTTTATTTTTTTATTTTCCCACTTATTTATTTTTATTTCATTTTTTAAAAAAGAAATAAAAAAGAAAAAAAACTTGCACGTTCGTTTTCTTTTATAATTAGTAATGTAACAGTGACTGTTAACCAAAACATGCTCAATTCCTTTGTTTTTTTTTAATGGGTTCTTCAATGTTCATGTTTATAATTTTATTTTGTACTTTTATTTTATAAAAATTGAGATGATATAATAGTTTGATAAGATATTTTATATAAAAGATAATATATTTTTGAAAATAATAATAATAATAATAATAATAAAACAAACACAAAAATAAAAAAAATAAAAATACAGGAGATATTCAACACAACCATAGTTTCAATAAAATTATTTTTAATTTTTATATTCTATAAAATATCCCATTAAATAAATATTTAACATAGAAGCTTTGTTTTTTTTTTTTTTAGTTTAAAAATGTATTATTATTATTTAACAAAAAAACTATACATTCTAATTCATATTCAAATAAAAAATAAAACAAATAACAAAAATTGAAGAATATAGAGAAACACGTTTTATTAAATAAAGAAATATTATACATTTTATATTCTTTAGAAACCTGTTTTATAGATAGAGAAACCATTTATAAGTGGAGTTAGTTGCAGATCAGTTTATAATTTTTCTTCTCTTCTTTTCAATTGACGGATTGTGATTCTTCATTATCTGATGCATAAAGAAATACAATTTTCCCTAATTCTGTTTCTATATGGTATCAAAGCGCGATTTCGAAGCGCAATTGGAAATCTGATGGAAAACAATGGTGACAACTCCGGATGTACTGGGAACAACAGAAATAGCATTACAGAGGGTGGAAGCGCTAGTTCGGTTATGTCATTGGTGGATTTGCACAATGATCCGCTATACGTCTCAAGCTCAGAACATCCAGGCTTGAGTCTTACTAATCCAACCTTTGGGGGAAAAATTTTTCTCACCTTGAAGATGCAGGTCGAAATGGCCTTAGGTGCCAAGATGAAACTTGGATTCATCGATGGAAGCATCAGCAAACTTGCTGAGACCTCCACAGATTATCATCGGTGGATTAGGGCAGATTATACCGTAAAAGGTTGGATTCTTAATTCTTTATCCCCAGAATTGAAAGCTACTTCAATTTACGCTAGATCATCTCATTTATTATGGAATCAATTGAATAAAAGATTTTGTCATAGTAATACTTCACAGATCTATCATCTGGAAAGGGAAATACATCAGATTGAACAAGGAACTTCTTCTATGGCCACTTCTTTTACCAAACTTGAGAAATGTTGGGAAGAGTTAGATAGCATACATGCCTATCCTATTTGTAATTGTGGAAAATGCACTTGTGACTTGACTGAAAAACTAAAGACAAGACAAGAAACTACTAAGCTAATTCAATCTCTAATGAAATTGAATGATGAATTTGACAATGTGAGAGGACAACTCCTTACTGCTAATCCTTTACCAAACATAGACAGAGCATATTATACTGTTCAACAAATTGAAAAACAAAAGCAAATAACAAGACAAGGAATTGAATCTGTTGCTTTCTTTGCTAATCAAGGTAATGGGGGACAACCCTTTGGATTTAATAAATCCAGATTTGTCAAAAACAAGGACACTACAAGGAAATTTTGTAAACACTGTAAGAGTGAAGGTCATACCTACGACCAATGTTTTGAGAGAATCAGATACCCTGATTGGTATAAGGGTAAGAAGAAGGGGATCAACTCTAAAGCTACTGCTCAATTAGCTAACTGTTCTGAAATCTTGCTGGATAATCATTTGAAATTGGAGTATGATATTGCAGGGACAAATGCTAATGCCATAACTGATGTTTGTCATAAGCTGATCAAACTACTTCATTCTAGAAATGGAAGTGATGGTGGCAGCAAACAAGAAGACAATGCCTCAATAAACTTTGCAAGTAGCAATAATCCTACCCTCGCAATGACTTGTTTGAATTATGAAGAAAATAGTTTAAATGATTGGATCATTGACACTGGGGCCTCTGAACATATGACTCCTAACCTTAACCTCTTAACCAAAACTAGAAATCTAAAGAAACCAATTCTAGTTACTTTACCCGATGGAACAATTAAATCTGTCAACACTGTTGGCAAAGTGCAGCTAACTTCTTCCTTCAGCTTATACCATGTGTTGTATGTGCCTGATTTTAAATTCAAGCTTCTGTCTATCGGAAAGGTCACTATTTCACAAAAGCTTGTTGCTAATTTCTCTTCCAATGGTTGGTCTTTACAGGACCCTTCCACTAGCCAAATCATTCTTGGAGGGCCAACTATTCATGGGCTATACAAGTATAAAGCTGAAATTTTTGTTAGTACTGCGTTAAATACTGTTGATATTGATACTGCTTTAAATAGTAACCTTTCAAATACTGTTGATGTTTGCAATGTTGATAACTCTAGCAGCTCTGTTGGAAATAATGATGTTAAGTTCTCTTGTCAACGTGATTCTTTGTATATTTTGCACAACATACTTGGTCATGCTTCTTTTTCCAAGCTAAAACACATACTCCCTTGTTCTGACAATGATTTTAAATCTTGGCACTGTGAAACCTGTTCCCTTGCAAAGTTCCACAAATTACCATTTCTCAAGAGTAGCTCTCACTCTAATTCAGCCTTTGAGTTGTTACATCTTGATTTGTGGGGACCCTATAACACTCCTACTTCAGATGGAACATCTCTTTTCCTCACCATAGTTGATGATGCAACTAGGTGCACTTGGACATACCTCATTCAATACAAATCCCAGGTACCTTCTATTATTTCCTATTTTCTATCCTACATAAAAAACAATTTTCAAACTACTCCGAAATTTGTCAGAACAGTTGGGTCTGAATTCATCAACACTAGCTGCAAATCCCTTTTTCATTCTTCTGGAATTGTTCACCAAAGGTCTGTTCCTTACACCCCCCAACAGAATGGTATAGTTGAAAGAAAACATAGACATTTGTTAGACACTGCCAGGGCACTAAAATTGCATGCCAATTTGCCTGTTTCTTTTTGGAGGGAGTGTATACTTGTTGCTACATATCTCATAAATAGAATGCCAATGTCTATCATTAACTGAAAATCCCCTTATCAAGCACTTTTTGGCCACACACCTTCTATTGATCATCTTAAAATTATTGGATGTCTCTGCTATGCAACCTTGCTTCCTAGGAAAGATAAATTTGCTCATAGACGTAGAAAATGTGTGCTGATTGGGTATTCTTCTACCTCAAAAGGTTATATTTTATATGAGCTTGAAACCAATGACAAATTCATCAGCAGGGATGTCATTTTCTATGAAAATATTCTGCCATTCACTGAAAAACAGTCTCATTTACAAATCAATACTTCTGATCCGACACTTGAGTTTGAAAATCTCATAGACATTGGTCTAGCACCTGTTGAGCACTCTCCTATCTCTAACCAAGTTCCTAGTCCACCTACTACTGCTTCCACAAATACTGATATTACTCCAGCTCCCAGATCTAATCCACTCTCTCTTAGAAAGTCTCAAAGAACCAGAACCTTGCCCACACGGTTCTCTGATTTTATTCTCCAAAGTGCCAATTTCTGTCATACTTTCCCTCTTATTTCATCATCTTCACTCAAGTTCCCTTCAGCCTACCAAGCCTTTGTCTCCAATATATTCACCACAAAAGAACCCACTACCTTCTTTGAGGCTAAAAATGATCCTTTTTGGCTTAAAGCCATGAAAAATGAGCTGGATGCTCTGGACAGAAACCAGGCCTGGACTTTCTTCTCATTACCTACTGGCCACAAAGCATTGCATTCGAAGTGGGTATATAAACTCAAATACTAGCCTGATGAAACTGTTGATCGGGCCAAGGCCAGGCTTGTTATAAAGGGTTTTAATCAAACATTGGGAATTGATTACAAGCACACTTTCAGTCCTGTTGCTAAACTTTCAACTGTTAGAACACTTGTTGCTCTCTCCACTGCGAAATGTTGGCCCTTGCATCATATAGATGTTAATAATGCTTTCTTACATGGATTTCTTGACGAAACAATTTACATGTATCCTCCTATGGGATATTCTAAAGCTCCTCCTGGTTCTGTATGCAAGTTGCAAAAGAGTTTATACGGGCTCAAACAAGCTAGTAGACAGTGGAGTTTGGAGTTCACAAAATTTGTTATCTCGCTTGGTTTTACACAATCACCACATGATTACAACTTATTTGTGAGGAAGAACAATAATACATTTACTGCACTTCTAGTCTATGTTGATGATGTTCTAATAACTGGAGACTCCTTGGATGCTATTGTCTCTCTCAAGGATGCATTACATCAAAAATTCACTGTTAAGGATCTTGGTTCAGCGACATACTTTATGGGGACTGAACTTTTGCAAGACAAAATTCGGTACATTTCTCTCTCAGTAAAGGTACATTAATGATATTTTGTCATTCTTTCCTGTGAATGAATCATCTACTGTAAGAACTCCCCTTCCTGCTGGAATAAAGCTTGACAACACCTCTGGAACACCATTACCTTCTAGAATCAAATACATGAGTTTAATTGGGAAACTTTTATATTTGGGAATGACACGACCATACATCTCTTATGCAGTGCAACATCTATCTCAGTTTGTGTCCGCTCCCAGAACTCCTCATCTGAATGCAGCCATTCATCTTCTTCAATATTTACAGAAGACTTCTTGTTATGGCTTGTTCTATCTGGTATAATCCAGCCTTAAGGTATCTGGCTTTTCAGACTCCGATTGAGCCTCATGTTTATCTACAAGAAGATCACTTACAGGTTATTGTATTTTCCTTGGGCACTCTCTTGTGTCCTGGAAAACAATGAAAGTAGATTCCATCAGTCGTTCCTCTACTGAAGCTGAATACCGCAGCATGGCACATACTACTTGTGAACTCATTTGGCTCACACATTTGATGAAGGATCCATACATTCCTGTTCATTTTCCTCTAACTCTGTTCTGTGATAACAGGTAAGCACAGTTTCTAGCTGCAAATCCATGTTTTCATGACCATTCGAAACACTTTGAACTGGACTGGCACTTCACCAGAGATAAAGTACTTGATGGAAGTTTACAGACAGCATACATTCCCTCCGCATCTCAGTTAGCAGATTTAATGACTAAACCTCTAGCCTCTTCTCAACATCACACCCTCTCTTCCAAGCTGGGCGTTCAACCGCTTCCATCTTGAGGGAGGATGAAGAATATAGAGAAACACGCTTTATCAAATAAAGAAACATTATACATTTTATATTCTTTAGAAACCCGTTTTTATAGATAGAGAAACCATTTATAAGTGGAGTTAGTTGCAGATCAGTTTATAATTTTTCTTCTGTTCTTTTCAATTGACAGATTGTGATTCTTCATTATCTGGTGCATAAAGAAATACAGTTTTGTCTCGTTCTGTTTCTATAAAAATCAAACTTTAAAAGAACACTATTTTAAAGTTATTATTTTAGATTGGTTTTTGCTTTGATCAATATTTTCATATAATATTTGTAAAAAAATAATAAGAATTGCATATTGAAAAAAAAAAAAAAAAGAAAAAGAAAAGAAGAACAATGCTTTGATATTTATAAGTAAAAGATATATCCTCGTAATAAATGTATCATAACGTGCTATAAGTTGAAGTTGTGATTGGAAGTTACATAGAACAAAAAATATTATTTGATTATAAATTACATTATAATATAATATAAATTTGATTAAAAACATATTAAAAATATTTTAAAATTTATACTTCAATATAAATATATCTAATATAAGTAATTGTCGCCTTAGCAAACCCCTTTTAATATATATACATATATATTTCGTTTCCTTGGTTGCGACAACTACATCCATAAAACATTCATGATCACATATGAATATTGTGAAAATTACAAAATTAAGAAAAACACACAAGAACACAAAAAATTTGATGATCGGTTCAATTAGAATGATCGTGTTGGAGACCGAAAAATCAGGTAGGGGTGTCAATTCGTGTTTTTGGGTCGTGTTCGTGTCGGGTTGAGCAACGGAGATAATAAAAAAAATGTCAATTTGAACCCGAAATTTGACCTTAAATACTAGACCCGAACACGACACGAATTCGTTTAGGTCGGATTCAGGTTGACCTTAATTAGTTTTAAGTTATCCGAAACCCGAACAAACTTGATACAAAACATATCCGAAAACTTAAAAAATTAAATTAACCTAAAAAATCATTTTTATTTTTATATTATTTTATATTTAAAATAATATAAATATTATAAATTAAAATAATAATACTCATTCCGTCACATAACAAATTATCTATTTTTCTATTTTATTGCGTCCAAAACAAACTATCAATTTTTTTTTTTAGTAATTGTACTATCTACCTAACATTATATTTTTTTAGTCATTTATACTTTATTCCTACTATATCCAAATATAATACTAATATTTCTAAAACTACGTGAAAAAAATGGATATTTAGTTATGGGACGGAGGGAGTAATAAAAATTTCAGGTCAATCCGAAACACGAAACCCGAAACCTAACATGATTTTTATATTTCGGGTTATTAGGTCAACTCGAAACACGACCCGAACACGACACTAATTTTTTTCGTTTCGGGTTTGAATCGACCCAATTTTTTTCAAACCCGAACCTGAAAGATTTCAGATCGAACGGATTCGATTTTTCGAGTTGGGTTTAATTTCGACACCCCTCAAACCAGGTATTTACATTAATTATTTTAAAATATTAATTATAAAAAAAATACATCAAATATATATATAAATGTGTAGACCAAACTCTAGTACGTTGTTGATGTCTAAAAAAGGCTAACAATAAAAATATATTATTAAGACAACAACGAGATTCTATATGACGCAACGAAATTAAACTTAGCTCGAACAATGAATGAATGGACATGGGTCAACCTATATTGTAATTTTAATTTATGAAGTATTTTTTCAACTATTGGTTTGTACACTTTGTATATTTGACGTGGTAGCATTTTTCATAAATATTATTAAAAAATATAATATATATATTAACTAAATATATATTTCTTCCGTTCCAGATATCATGTTCACGTTGTCGTTTTTGTCCGTCCCACATATTATGTCACTTTTCTTTTTTGGAAAATAATTACACACTTTAATCTCATTTTAAATTTTTAATTATTTTTTTAATTTTAATTAAACTAATTAGTTATCTTAATCTTAATTTATAATTATTTATATTATAGAATAATTATTTTCACTAATACATTCTTAATTATCTATTAATTATACCCATCCTAAAATACCGTATCTACAGTGTAACAGACACGGTATTTAGGACGAAGGGAGTAATATACTTTATTTTCTTAAAAAGTTAATTTTGTAATTGTTATGAGAAAACGAGAAAGAAAACAAATAAAGAACACAGAGGTTTTACGTGATTCGGTGACGGTGTGTCAACCTACGTCCACGGGCAGGAACCGGAGAGATTTTATTATACTGATTCAGAGATTTACAATATGTCATCCGACTAAGAACCATAGTTGTCTATTTATAAGCATCCCAAAACACCCTAAACCCTAAGCCTATTTGTTATTAATTAAGATAAGTCCAAAAGGAACCCTGCCAATTGAAACAGCCATTTCGCTTTGGTTTAGGATCGGGTAGACCGCTAAATCCAAGTCACGTTTCAACAATCTCCACCTTGACTTGGAGTTTCTCCAACCGCCAAAGGTTCGTCAGTATCTCTTAGTCGTCTCCTTCCTGTCAGATGCCCCCAGAGGGCTTTACCTCCTACGAATATTCACCAAGTTCAAGCAGTGCTCAAACTTCTCCGTCGGTAGCGCCTTTGTCAACATATCAGCTGGATTGTGCTCTGTAGCTATTTTCTGAATAGAAAACTTGTCTTCCTCCAAAATATCACGGATAAAATTCAACCTTACATCAATATGTTTGGTTCTCTCATGATACACTGGATTTTTAGCCAAACTCAAAGCACTTTGACTATCACAGAATAACACCGGTTTCTCCACCTTCAGACCCAAACTCTGCACCAGACCATGTAACCAGATACCCTCCTTAATACCTTCAGTCATTGACATGTATTCCGCCTCAGTCGTCGACAATGCAACCGTAGGTTGTAAAGTAGACTTCCAACTGATTGCACATCCAAACAAAGTGAAGATAAAACAAGTTAGTGATCTTCGTTTCACCAAGTCACCCCCGTAATCAGAGTCAGCATAGCCAACAAGACCATCACCATGGCCTTTATCATCATATACCAGACAAATATCAGACGCTTCTTTCAAATATCGCAAGATCCACTTTACAGCTCCCCAGTGAGCTTTACCCGGATTAGCCATAAACCTGCTCACCACACTAACCGCATAAGCGAGATCCGGTCTTGTACATACCATCGCATACATAAGACTTCCAACTGCACTTGAATATGGAACCGTCTTCATATAACTAACCTCTTCATCTGTAGCCGGTATAGTGCTTCGATCAAGTTTAAAGTGTGCCGCCAAAGGGGTACTTACCGGTTTGGACTGATCAACAGAGAATGCCTGCAAAACTTTCTCAATATACTTTTCTTGAGAAACCCACAACCGTCTTGCTTCTCTATCACGCCAGATCTCAATACCAAGTATTTTCTTTGCCGCACCCAAATCCTTCATCTCAAACTCACCCTTTAGTAGAGCCTTCAAGTCATTAATTACAGCCATGTTCTTAGCTGCAATTAACATATCATCCACATACAACAGCAGATACACAAAGGAATCAGTAGAAACTTTCTTCGAGTAAACACAGTTATCAAACTGATTACGAGTATAACCATTAGACACCATGAATGAGTCAAATCTCTTGTACCATTGCCTCGGAGATTGCTTCAAGCCATACAGAGATTTCTTTAACAAGCATACCTGGTCCCCTTTAGAACTGTAGAACCCCTCCGGTTGAGACATGTAAATTTGTTCTTCTAGATTACCATGAAGGAATGCTGTTTTTACATCAAGCTGCTCCAGCTCCAGATCAAAAGCACCCACCATTGCCAAAAGAACCCGAATGGTTTTGTGTTTCACCACAGGAGAAAAGACTTCATGGTAATCGATTCCTTCCTTCTGTGAAAACCCTTTTGCCACCAGTCTCGCCTTGAACCTAGCAGGTTCAACACCAGGAATTCCCTCATTTCTTTTAAAGACCCACTTGCATCCCACTGGCTTCACCCCTTTTGGTAGTGCAACAAGATCCCAAGTCTTGTTCTTTTTAAGAGACTGCATCTCTTCATTCACTGCCATAATCCAGGTTTCTGCATCTTTACTCGCCACAGCTTCTTTATATGTCTTTGGCTCATCAGAGCCAAGATCATCACCAACCGCTAGTGCATAAGCAACAGAATCCATGTCACACGTATTGACACATCCTGCAAACCTAGCTGGTTTCTGAATATTTCTCTTTCCCTTTCTTACTGCTATGGAATCTTCAACCCCAGTACCAGCGTCATCAGCTTCCCCCTCAACCGGTTTCCCTTGAGGTTTTGACTGATCTGGTTGATCGGATTGATCAATAGTATTATCCTGCTGCTTTTCCTCTAACACAATTCTGTCAGGAGTCTCAAACTCCACCCTCTGGTTAGCACCACAATCTTTTGTACCTGCAATACTTTCACAACCTCTACTCTGATCAAGCATAGCAGATTCATCAAAGGTTACATCTCTGCTAATAAGAAATTTACCAGGATTTTTACCTTCTGTACACCACAGTCGATAACCTTTTACTCCTGTTGCATACCCTAGAAATATGCATTTTACCGCCCTCGGCTCCAGCTTACCATCATTCACATGAGCGTATGCAGGGCATCCAAATATTCTTAGATTAGAGTAATCAGAGGGTTTACCGGATCATACCTCTTGAGGAGTCTTTAAGTCAATTGCAGTTGATGGAGATCTATTAACCAGATAGCTAGCAGTGTTTACTGCTTCAGCCCAGAATTGCTTAGACAAGCCAGCAAATATGCGCATACACCTAGCACGCGCCATGAGGGTTTGATTCATTCGCTCTGCAACTCCATTTTGTTGTGGTGTGTGTCGTACAGTGCGGTGCCTCACTATACCTTCTTTTTTGCAGAAATCATCAAATGGAGCGTTGCAGAACTCCAACCCATTATCAGTTCTTAGAGTCTTGACCTGTTTACCCGTCCGTTTTTCAACCATGGTCTTCCACTCCTTGAACTTCCCAAACACCTCATCTTTAGTTTTCAGAAAGTACAACCAGACTTTTCTCGAATAATCATCTATGAAAGTGACAAAGTAAGAACACCCGCCCTGCGATTTCACCGGAGAGGGACCCCATAGATCTGAATGAACATACTCCAGAATTTGTTTTGAAGTGTGATGACCGGTACTAAACCTCACCCTGCGTTGCTTCCCTTTGACACAAGCCTCACAGAATTGAATTTTACCTATCACATCTCCACCAAATAAACCCTGCTTGTTCAACACAGACAACCCTAGCTCACTCATGTGACCTAATCGCCGGTGCCACAAATTTGTCCTATCATCATGTTTATCCAAGGACTGGGATACCGCCGCCGTTCCCATCACTGAACTGCCCTGTAGAAAATAAATTCCATGCTGCAGTTTTCCCTTCATCATTACTAGTGCACCTTTCAGGACTTTCACCCACTCACCTTCACCATGATATTTTAAACCATTCTTGGCTAAGGTGCCAAGAGAAATCAAATTCTTTCTGAGTTCAGGAACATACCAACAGTCAAATTTCCTGACAATACCGTCATGCAATTTTATCTGCACTACCCCGCTCCCTTTTATGGCTAGAACCCCATCATCACCTAACTTCACCGTTCCATTCCACTCCTTAAAAGAAGTGAGTAGATCACGAGAGAACGTCATATGGTGAGAAACACCGGTATCCATAATCCAGGAATCAGCAGTACTAGCACTACACGCTGTCAGAACTTCACCAAAGTCCCCATCATCAGAACTGTCTTGTACCACAGCAGCACTGCTGCCACTGTTACTAGAATCAACTTTTGTATTTCCCTTTTTTTTCTGGACAATCCCTTTTAACGTGCCCTTTCTCCTTGCAAAGATAATATTTAACTTTGCTAGAGGATTTTGATTTTGAACCCGACCTCCCATTCCCGTTACCCCTCTCATGTGGTCTTTCCCTACCTGCAAACAGACCTGAACTAGAACCCTCTTCCAGAGAAACCTTTCTTTTCAATTCTTTGGACATAAGGGCATCTTTCACATCATTAACAGAAATTGTAGTTCTACCATATAACATAGTATCTACAAAATTCTCATATGAACCAGGTAGTGAACACAGTAAAATTAGGGCTCGATCTTCATCATCTACTTTAACCTCAACTCCTTGAAGATCAAGAATGATACGGTTAAAGGTATCAAGATGATCCTTTACCTGAGTACTTTCGGACATCCGGAGGGTGTAAAGACGTTGCTTCTGATATAGCCTGTTCGTGAGAGAGTTGTTTTGGTACTTCTCACACAGTTTATTCCATAACCCAAAAGCCGTTGTCTGATCTACAACCTCCCGTAACACCTCATCAGTAACTGACAGCAAGATCGCGGAATGAGCCCTTGCCAAAATCTCCTTATTTACCTCCTCCTTCGTGTCTTTAGGAAACTTGTCTTCTCCCTCCAACGCAGCCGCACATCCTTGTTGAACCAGAAGTGCCCTCATCTTGACCTTCCAGAGCGTGAAGTCATTCGACCCATTGAACTTCTCCAGATCAAACTTATACGAGGACATCTTCAATCAATGAGATATGGCTCTGATACTACTTGTTATGAGAAAACGAGAAAGAAAACAAATAAAGAACACAGAGGTTTTACGTGGTTCGGTGACGGTGTGTCAACCTACGTCCACGGGCAGGAACCGGAGAGATTTTATTATACTGATTCAGAGATTTACAATATGTCATCCGACTAAGAACCATAGTTGTCTATTTATAAGCATCCCAAAACACCCTAAACCCTAAGCCCATTTGTTATTAATTAAGATAAGCCCAAAAGGAACCCTGCCAATTGAAACAACCATTTCGCTTTGGTTTAGGATCGGGTAGACCGCTAAATCCAAATCACGTTTCAACAGTAATAAAATATATTATCTTTATCCGGTTTTAACAGTTAAATTTACTTTTTGTTTGTTGATTTTTTAATATTAATTACTATATCAAAACATAGTACAAATTAAAAAAAAATTACTAAAAATACTTCTATTGGTGTCTTATAATACCAATAAAAAAATATTTGTACAAAAAATTATATAAATATAAAAATATTTTTAATATTAAATATAACGACTCGATAAGTAAATGTAATCCTTAAAGTAATGTTTTTTAAATATTACTAATACTCCCCATGTCCCATAAGTAAATATTCATTTGCTTTTTGAACGTAGTTTTAGAAATATTAGTATTATATTGAAATATAATAGAAATAAAATAGAAATGACTAAAATAACCTTATTAGTATGTGTGATATAAAAGTAATGATATTTGTGTAATATATTGTAAGTTGTAAGGGTATTTGTAATGCTAGGTAGATAGTACAGTTACTAAAAAAAAATAAATACTTTGTTATAAGACGGATTAAAATGCAAAATTGATACTTTGTTATAAGACGAGAGATAATAAAATTTTCCACCACTAATATAATACTATGTAATTATAATTGTAATGAAATGTTTTGCACATTTATTAGGCCATGATTGGGACAAGCACCAAATTTCACTTTATTGACTATTTTTTTTACATTATATTATTATTATTATTATTATATTGCTCTTTCTCTTGAGGCACTATAGAGAAATAGAAGAGTTGTCACCTCATTCATCTCAATCATTAACTCTCAAGGCTCCATTCAAATAAATGTTTTCACAACTTTTTCAAATGCTTTATTATTATTATTTTTTTTCATAAAATATTACATTAAATACTAATTTTACTAATTTGACATTTTTTCGGTTTCCTAAATAAATGTATCTTTTTAAATTTTTATAATATATTAAAAAATAATATTTTTTTTGTCTACTGAATAGACTGATATTTAAATATTAGTTATTATATAAACATAAAATATAAATCAAGAAAAAAAATACTTTTGTTAGTATATAATTATACAATTTAATATATTTGTATAATTTTTATATAAATATAAAAATATTTTTAATATTAAATATAATGACGTAAAATATAAATGTAAACTTATTAAGTTGACAGATGAAGTAATATTTTGTTAATGTGTGAAGATATGTAAGATGATCTTGATATTTTTGTCTTTTTACTTTATATATATAATGATATACTTGCAATTTATATAAAAATTAAGAGTATTTTGATATTAATATACATAATTATTTTGAATATAATAAAAAAACAGATAATTTTTAATGTAACTAATGAAAGTGACAAAAAAAAAAAAAAATTACAACATATGAATGATTATTTATACTCCATCCGTCCTAGATAATATGAGCCTATTACGGTAAATACGAGAATTTAGGTAAAGTATAATTAGTAAGTAATTAAAAAATATATTAGTAAAAATAATTATTATATAGTAAAAACAATTATCGATTAAGATTAAAATAACTAAATAATTTAATTAAGATAAAAAAAATTTAAATTTAAATTTTAAAATATAATTAAAGTGTATAATCAATTTTCCAAAAAAAAAAAAACGAATTATGTGATACCGACAAAAATAAAAAATAGGGATAAACAGAGGGAGTAATTGTTTTTTCAAATTATAAAATTCCAAAAATATAGGTTTGCTTGTTTTGTGAAAATCAACCACACATTTCCTTAAAAAATTACTCCCTCACTCCTAATGCAATAGTCTTGTTTACTATTTTTGTCCGTTCCAAAACAATAGTCTCATTTCCATAAATAATTATATCACCATAAAACAATTCCTACTTTTTTATTATTATTATACAATTGTCACTACTTTTTATACTAATATACTCATAAGGGCAAAAAAATCATTTATCCTTACTTTTTATCAACTACCAATATAATATCAATATTCCTTAAATTTTATGCTCAACACAACAAGACTATACTTTTGGGACGAACGAAATAATATATTACTCACATTATTATTTTTATATTATATACACAATTTTTTACATCTTATAGAAAAAATATTTATTCAAACTATTTTATAGAACAAACACAGACATTAAATAGTAGTACTATTTTAACCATTTTTTTTTAATAAAATTAATTAATATTTTCATTTATACAACCTTGATGTCTTAAAACAGTAAAAAGTTAACTACTACTTTCGTCCCAAAATTATAGTCTGGGTTGTGTTTGACACACTACAAGAAAATATCATTTTTGTAACGAGATTTTTCCGTCTTTAAATTCACTTTTTCCGTTACTAATGATATTAGAGACGGAGTTAATGATGGAATTACGTTAGCTACGTGATCTTTAGTGACGGAATTCCGTTACAAATATAATATTTTTTTTGTAGTGACACGAGATTTAAAAAATATTGATATTATATTAGTAGTGGATAAAAAGTACGGATAAAAGACTTTTTTGCCCTTATGAGTGTATTAGTGTAAAAAGTAGTGACAATTGTGTAATAATAATTAAAAAGTAAGAGTAGTTTTATGGTGATATGATTATTTATGAAAATAAGACTATTGTTTTGGAACGGACAAAAATGGTAAACAAGACTATTGTATTGAGACTAAAGAAGTATTACATATGTGATATATTGTAAGATAAATTATATATTTATTATAATATGTATTTTAAAAAAGAAATTACTGTAAATAAATAATACTCTATCCGTTCCAATATAATAGTCATGTTTACTATTTTTGTCCGTCCTAAAATAATAGTCTCATTCCCATAAATAATTATATCACTATAAAATTACTTTTATTTTTTTCATTATTATTACACAATTGTCATTTAACTTTTTACACTAATACACTCGTAAAGGCAAAAAAGCTTTTTACCCATACTTTTTACTCACTACCCATATAATATCAATATTTTTTAAATCTCGTGCCAAATACAATCCAAACTATAGTTTTGAAATCAAGTTTTGAGTTGTGATTTCATTCTTCTCAATCATTACAGTAATGAATTATAATCCAATTATTTACATTCAATTATATTATATATATATATATATATGTGAAACATATTTGAAAACTTAAAAATATTTAAAGAATATTATTGCGAATTGTTTTGAATTTATAATGTACTTCTTCAAAATAGGAATTATATATTTATTTGAGTTGATATTACTTTTAATAAATATAATATATATAATATGGGTGATTGTGACATAAAATATGAATATTGTAAAACTATATAAATGAATTAATAAAATGAGAGAAATTTTTTAATAAATTAAATACATATATTTGTTGTAGAAATATATATATATTTGGCAGATATATATTTTTTAATAATTTTTTTATTATTAATCAAAGTCCAAGGTATTATTATTATTATTATTATTATTATTATTATTATTATTATTACTTCCTCCGTCCCATGTAATATTGATATATTACTGTAGACACGGGAATTTAGGTAAAGTATAATTAGTAAATAATTAAAAAATGTATTAGTAAAAATAATTATTATTTAGTAAAAATAATTATAGATTAAGATTAAGATAACTAAATAGTTTAATTAAGATTAAAAAAATTAAATTTTAAAATTTAAAATATGATTAAAGTGTATAATTAATTTTTCAAAAAAGGAAAAGATAAATTATGTGGGACGGACGAAAATAAAAAATAGGAACAAATTTCGTGAAATCGAGGGAATATTAATTATTATAATAAGGCTTAAAATCCATTCAAATAAGACGCCCATTTTAGCTTAGCTTCGTCTCACCTAAATTGGGCCGTAACAAAGCCCAAGCCATTTTTTCAATTCTTAATATTTAAAATATTTTAATATTAATATTCCCTCCGCCCCACATTGAAAGTCCGCGTTACTGTAGACACGACAATTTAGAATAAGTATAATTAATAGATAATTAAATATGTATTAGTAAAAATAATTATCCTATAATTTAAATAATTTTAAATTAAAATTAAAATAACTAATTAATTTAATTAAAATTAAAAAAATATTAAACTAAGAAATTTAAAATGAAATTAAGGTGTGTAATTATTTTCCAAAAAAGAAAAGTGACATAAGATGTGAGATATACAGAAACGACAATGTGGACATGATAGGTGAGACGAAGGAAGTATTATTTAATCTTTTTTTCTACTAGATTCTTTAAATGTTAGAAATTTTCTTTTAACAATAATAAAAATAATATAGGAGAAAAAAAGCAAAAATTATTTTTGTTTCATTGTATATTACGATTATCAATTTTGGTCATATTGATTATTATTATTATTTATTTATTTTTTTAATTTTGGTCCAATTTAAACTAAAATTTATCAATTTTAGTCTGATGATATAGTTTAAAATATATATTGATATAATATAAATTTATAGGAAAAAAAAAGCAAAAATTATTTTTGTTTCATTGTATATTACGATTATCAATTTTGGTCATATTGATTATTATTATTATTTATTATTTATTTTTTTTAATTTTGGTCCAATTTAAACTAAAATTTATCAATTTTAGTCTGATGATAGGTGACAGTGATTGAACACGGCAGTGTTTGTTTGATCACGACTATGTTTGATGACTAAAAGTGGTAACTAAACTCCACAGACAACTTGTTTGATTCAATACAGTTGTGTTCTTTATCCTACTTTGAACATGATAATGTCCTATATTTCGAATATGGCTATATTCTTGCCCGTTTTATAAACACAGAATTATGTTTTTGTTCATATTCTCGACCATATTTTTAAAATGATAATGTTCTAGTGGTGTAGGGGTTGGACGTGTGGCTGTGAAGTCATAGGTTCAAACCCCCAACGCCTCAGGTCACCTGTCACACATGGTTCGTCTAGTGTGACTTGCCTGTCGAGCCTAATTTACAGAGTATTAGGTTCGGCCGGGGGTTTACCCAGTGCACACTTTCGGGTAGCGGTTGCGAGTTCCCGCATTATAAAAAAAATAAAAAATAAAAAAATGATAATGTTCTAGACCATATTCATAGCATGTTTTGAATTAGATAATATTTCACAATTTAATGATTCCTATATATATATATGATGAATTTTAACTCAAGTTTTGGACATTTTATACAGAATTAGTAATCTCTTGTTATGTTTATTGCTAATTTTGGACCACGGCATAGATAAATTTATTATTTCTCTATTGTAACTTGTGAAAGTAACTGCATTTTTTACTCCTTTCGTCCGTAAAAAAAAGTATCATTTGTTTTTTTTTTTTTTTTAAATACTAGTATTATATTAATATGTAGTAAATAAAAGACAAAAATAACTATATTAGTATTGTGTAATATAAAAACAATGACATATGTGTGATATATGATAAATTGAAAGTATATTTATTATAGTATGTAGGTAATACAATTACTAAATTAGAAAACAACAGTCTTATTTTGAAACAAACAAATGAGAAATAGTATTCTTCTCATGGGATGAAAATAATACTCCCTCCGTCCAGTTACAAAATATACATATTTTTATTTTAGGACGTCCAATTACAAAGTAACTATTTCATTAAATATCCTACTTTTTTTCACAAATACCCTTACTTTACATCACATCATTACTTTTATACCAAAAAATAAGGGCAAAAATGTCATTACACTACTTTTACCTACCCACTATAATTAAAATACTATTATTTTTTAAACTCCACGCCAAAAGTAAATGTATACTTATTGTTTGGACGGAGGGAGTATTATATTTATTTTTTTGTTTCACTAGAGTCTCTAGATACAACATTTGCAATATACCGCATTCGAACAGCTAAAACAGAGGCTATTGGAAGTAGAAATTATCGTTAGAAAAGAATTTTTAGTCGACATTGTTGCGCTAACTGAGCCTTTATGTATGAAGAGATGTAAAGTGATGATTCAATCCGCTGAATTTGATGGAATCAATGACGACCAACCCCAAGCAAAATCCCGGAAAATTGTATTCAATTTAACTCAACTTGTATTTAGTTCTTGGTTTGCGATCGTTAGGATATATTCATGTCTTAATTTGGCAAATTAAAGTAATCGTAGGTTTGAATCACTTGTGTATCGAGTAGCATCAATACGCCGTAGCCTTAAACAACTAATTTTAATCCATTCATAGCATTACAAGAAAAAATCATTTTTGTAACAATTTTTGTCTCTAAATTTACCTTTTCCGTTACTAATGACATTAGAGACGGAATTAGGAATGGAATTACGTTAGCTACGTGAACTTTAGGGACAGAATTCCGTTACAAGTATATTATTTTTTTGTAGTGTAGCTAGGTCGAAGTTGTGCAATATGTTGTAGTATTATTTTTTGTGTTTGTCCTCTAGGAGATTTTGATTGAAGCTATTTGAGCATAGGCCTCAATTCTTAAGTTTTTTTTTTTTGTTTAGGATTGAAATTTCGACTTGAAATCTATTCCTAAATAGATTGTATTGTATCTTATAATATTTGATAGATACGTTTGTTTTGTATTTTGATATATATATTTTTTATGTGAAGCATAAAGAATTGTATAAATAATATAAAAATTAAAAAGTATGTGTAATATATTATTTTTTCGAAAAAATAAGTTAAATTATTTTATTAAAAGAACAAAGCCGTAGCAGTTTGAACAATCAACTTGTTTATTTGATAAGATCCGTTGCTTCTTAATGATAGAGTTCTACTCCTATTTACTTCGGGTAATTGCTCATATTTCGATTAATTATAATTAGCACCCTAACTGTCATATATATAGTATAGTATCATAGCTAGCTAAGAAAGACGAGAAAATTTGTTAGAATGGACATCATGAGTTAGTTTTAGTATCAAGAAATCGGCAGCGGTTAAGGTGTCGATCAAGTTAGCATACTAACATTAAACAACTAACATTTCAACATACGATAGATAGCATCTAACTGAGTTAGCACACTAGTTTGAAGCAAATATAATTTCATTACAGGTAGCATATTCTATGCTATATAGAAACATGTGTTGTGTGGGTGATGCATTGTTTTTAAATCAATATATATTGTACTATATGAAATTATATAATGTGGTATGTTATATATTGTATTAATATTTGCTCTCTGAGTTATACATTGTGCTTTGATGTATAATACGCTTATTATATTAAAATTAAAATATATTGTACTGCATGTAATTATATAATGTACTGGTGTTTGTTTGGGGATTTGAATTTTGAGTTGAGATTTGAATAGTTGTATGATGTGATATAAATAGGCGTTGATGTAATGTTTTGAATGTAAAATTGATTTTTAGTATAATATAAAAAATAAAAAATAAGTGTTTGATTTAATATTTTTAGAGGGAAAAAATGAAATGAATAGTGTATTTAAAATATTTTGTGTATTTGCTTATTCAAGTTATTACTATTGTTTTGCTTAATTATTCCAACCTTAATTACGTCTAACAACTGAAATTAATGTATTAAGATATAATTATATTATCTAATGATAGTTTAAAAGATTATTTTATTCCATCTATGAGATAAGATGAGATAATTAAACTAATAAAAACTATTAGTATAGTAATCACATGTTGACAATAATAATTAATGAAAGTCATTGAAGTATATATGTGATCAAATTTAGGGTATGTTTCTTTAGAGGGGTTCGGGGAATTTGAATTTGAGTTTGATTTTTATTTGAATTTTGTTGTTTCTTTTGTGTTTGGGTTTGGTTGGAGTTTTGGGAGTTTTGATGGATATTGATTCGATGGATAATGAATAAAATAATATAAATGCTTATTAAATTTAATTGATAAAATTTATATTGTATGATTTGATTATGAATTTATATTATACACAACATATATATATTTAAATTTTTATTTATTCGTATTATATAAAATTTTATTTTTTACAAAATGATATATATTGTATATATTTTTTTTACCCTGTAATTATTATAAATATTAAATAAATATAAGATTTGAAAAAAAAATTAAAAAAAAAATACAAAGCTGCCATTTTGCAGCCAATGTCGTTGATGGGGAGTTTGGCCCGGTTTGGGAGAAAACACTGTGCGTACAGTATTTTTGTTCGCATAGTGTTTTCTCCCAAACCGTGTTCGCACAGTATTTTTGTTGGCATAGTGTTTTCTCTCAAATCGGGCAGAAGAAACAAGCCCTTAATTATAGTAAAGACACATTGAAGATATTTTCCTTATTGAACTAGAAAATAGTTTGAGATACTTTTGTTTATATATGAATTGTATCAGTAATATAAAAAATATTTATTCTGTCCGTCAACTTTAGGGACATTTTCTTTGTATATTTTTTTGCCTATTGCTGATATCATATGGCTAACAATGAAACCAAGCTCGACGGGAAAGTCACATTAGGC
This sequence comes from Andrographis paniculata, assembly GCF_009805555.1. Taxonomy (NCBI): domain Eukaryota; kingdom Viridiplantae; phylum Streptophyta; class Magnoliopsida; order Lamiales; family Acanthaceae; genus Andrographis; species Andrographis paniculata. The sequence continues at coordinate 704,204 of NW_026137613.1, forward strand.
GAACCATGTGTAGCAGGTGACCTGAAGCGTCGAAGGTTTGAACTCATGACCTCACGATCACAAATCCAACCCCTACACCACCAGAGCATCCCTTACGGGACTTCTATTCTTTTACATATGCTTCATCAAACAGATTCGTATCTCTTCAAATATTTTTACTATGTCCTTGTCCCTTGCATCGGAAATATAGCTGTTGAAGCTCTAATTTCACGCAAATTATGAACAAAAAGATCGCAATATGAAAATAGTTGAAAGTGCAAATTTGTCCACTCACCCCAGGTTTCCCCTCAAGCAACTCTCATAACTTTTTGATCGAGATATTTCATTCCTTGCATTCTCATCCTAAACTAACTTACGGTTGTTGCCCTATACATGTCTTGCCTTCAATTTGCATAAAATGTTGCGGCTATAAAACTAGGAACATACACTATGAATAAACTAGAAATTTCAAACAAAAAATATATATATTTTTAAACGAGTAGAATACAAACAAAAATTTCAATATATATATTTTAACAAATGAATACATGCCAAGCTCAAGTCACTATAGATTATTAAGACCACATATACACTACAAGAAAATATTATTTTTGTAACGACGTTTTTGGTTCATAAATCTATATTTTCTGTTACTAATGACATTAGAGATGAAATTAAGGATGAAATTACGTTAGTTACATGAATTTTAGGGACAAAATTTTTTTACAAGTATACTATTTTTTTTTTTGTAGTGATAATACAAAACGTTATTTCATATTCTCCATGTTCTTTCCCCTCCACATTGTCTCACATGATTTGAAAATTCATTTATTTTTTTCTTTTTTACTACAAACTAATATAATATTAATATTAAAATATTTACGCATAAAAAGTCTGTTTTTTTTGCTCTCCACATTGTCTCATATGATTTGAAAATTCATTTATTTTTTTTGTCGATATTGTCTTTTTTACTACAAATTAATATAATATTAATATTAAAATATTTACACGAGACGAATGAAATATCAAATATTTATTTATATTATACTCCTTCACTACCCTGATTGTAATGTACTTATTTATTTTTTGCCCTGGAATTGTAAGTGGATTATGTATAAGAAATGATAATAAAAAAGATATATCTGTAGTAGAGGAACAAATAAAATAAAACAAATATTTTTTTTCTTGAATGAATCTCAATCAAACACTTTATCAATTCAAACTAGTTATCGAATATCATGCATATCAAAGTAAAGATTGATTTTCTCACAAAAACTTAGAATTTATACGTTTTATATTTTAATTTCCTTTTTTATAACATATTAACTTTTTTTGGAAAAATTGTTTATAATTAATTGTACTTTGAAAATTTTGAACTACATTCCCTTATGATTTAAAAATTGTATAAAACATCATCGTATTTTCAAAAATATTACACATAATCTCCTAAAAAAGAGATTTTGTGTAATATTTGTAAAATATAAGAAAATCTCATACAATTTTTAACTTACGAGTGAGGATTTTCGGAACCATAGATAAATTATAAGTATTTTGGCCTTTGCCTTTTTTTTTTTTTTTTTTCTTTCTAAAATATCACTTTAAATCACGTTGCATAAATAAGGCCTCACATGCAAGAATGTTGTAAGCAACAAATTTCGAAAAATAATTTAAACATTTCAACAAATCTAATCCGATCGATAAAAAAGTAAAATAAAATAAAATTTTATTTCACAATTTTGTCTATCTTTCACTTTCAACTCTCGTCGTTATCAACATATTAGTGTATATGCTGAAATAAGAAACATATGTTAAAATTGATCGGACCTACCTCATATTAATTAGTGATAAGGACAATACATACACATAAATATATATATATTGTCACACTAATTTGAATCATGTCAACAACGTAAACATTTATTCAATATGCGTAAAATTTTTTATATTGCTACAAAACTAGGACCATATATGGTTGCTTTACAATATTAGAAGACAACACATATTAGAAGACAACACATTCGCAAAATTAATGAGCCAATAAGTTGATCGACTAAACATCGTGTATAAATAATTCTCAAGACTTTTTATGACCACAAAAAGATCGAAATCATATGTTGCAACCTTATATATATTAAAAAAATTACATTTTTTTTGTTAAGGTGGTCGTAGCTGTCATTTGAAACTTTTTGTGTTTAGTTGAGACAATTTCGATATCTTTTAATGAATGAATTTGTGAATTTGGATTTTAAAGTAGATTTTAAATTAATGAATGAATTTGAATATTTTGCATTTGAAATGCTTTATATTAATATTTATGGGTTTGTTTGATTAGTATTTTAGTTTGAAATAATTTTTTTATATAATGTATGGAGAATGTATCAGTAATATAAAAAAAATAATATTTTAAATTAAATTGTTAATTTTTGTGAAAAAATAGAATATGAATATTATATATATTGGAAATCGTAGCAATAAAAAAAAATTGGTTAGATGAACAAATTTCATTTTGTTTAAAGAAATATTTGAAATGATGCGCAATGTAAAAGGTATTTGAAATATTCACTATAAAAAATTATCAATTTTGTAACGAAATTTTTTCGTTTATAAATTCACTTTTTCTGTTACTAATGATATTAGAGACGAAATTAAAGATGAAATTACGTTAGCTACGTGAACTTTAGGAACAAAATTTCGTTACAAAATACTTATAATTCAAATCATTTATTCATTGAAGCGGAGTTATATTTATATATTATTATCATTATTATTATTTTAGGAAAGAAATGAGGCTGTCATTCTCATAAAAATAATTGGCATCAACACTGTTTTGATTCATATTTAACATATTTGACACTTGAAGTCAGCATAAAGTAACTATATAAATAAATTAACATTTTAATATAGATTAGTTCAATATCATTTGGTATGAAAGCGATTATTTGGACTTTAATTTTATATTTTAGTTTCAATAATAATTTTGATATGATATTTTATAATATAAATACTACTATATTCTTATAGAAAATCATAAGTTTGCATGCCAAAATAACTAATAGAAGACTTGTATGCTGTGATTAATTACCTGACCGACATGGTTTGCAAGTTATCGTGTTCAATCCATTAATGACGCTGTGTTGGAGATGCTCTTAGTACGTGTGATATAAATATAATAACACTTGCGTAATATATTGTAAGTTGTAAGGGTATTTGTAATGTTAGGTAGATAGTACAATTACTAAAAAAAAAAAATGAAAATTTTGTTATGGGACGGACTAAAATAGAAAATTGGATACCTTATTATATATGGGACTGATGGAGTAAATTATATATATATTTTTTTTATTAATTTGTCATTCTAATTTTTTTTTTTATTTTATAGTGCAAAAAATAATAAAAATTATGCTTATGTGTTGATTTACATTTTTAGTTTTTAATTTTTTATTTATAGTAAAAAAATATTAAATTTTATGTAGTTCTGTTGAATTTTTTTAAAAATGTATTTAATTTTTTCTTTTTCTTTATCTGGCTGTGCTGAGAGAATTCGAAAAAGAAAGACAATATTAAATCGATATTTTGCCCCTCGGAGTTTTACGATTGGTTCCATTACTATTTGTATTAGCAGTGCAATTAGCACATGCATGATTTGTATGTTTATATTTTATTTTATTTATTTTATTGAAGTGAATGTGACAGGTCCGACGTTTCGAGTCAAGGATTGCCTGCATATTATTAGTAACTAACTATATATAGAATAAAATATAACATATTATTAGTATTTACCTCTATTAATATTGAATTTGACGAGACGGTGAAAGTCTTAATCTTGTTTTCGAGTCTTCTAGCCTCCGTCCAATTTGTTCTGTCCTAAAGTATATTTGCACGGTCTTTTAGGTGATTTTCTTTTTATTATTAATTGACAAATTTGCCTTTAATTGTATGGTAGAGATTAAAAGTAATAAATGAATGAATGGTAAAAATATAAAATTTGTGTTTAAAAAAAAAAAAAAGACAATAGCTGTTGGACGTCCAAAATAGAAAAGTAGGACATTAATTTGTGGACGGAGAGAGTATTTCATTAGAACAAGAGAAATTGAAATTTGATGCCCTTAGAGATCTAATTTTGAGCGGAAAAATTCACGGGAAGCAAGAGGTGGCATGATGTATCTTGAGTACATAAAATCAAGATAAATGTAATTCCAAAAAGACCGATCAAGGGTTAACTCCAAGAGGATAAATCAATATGGATTCAAGTTGAGTAATCGAAGTAGACCCAAGAAAGATTTGAGTCATGTCGTGTGCTAGAATTGTGAGAAGTTTGAACATAATCGGAATTAGTGCAGAACATCGAAAAATGGATAAGAACAACAACAATTCAATCAATGCAATGACAAAAGATATAAGGAATAATATGCTTGTGAGCACTAGCACTCATTTGGCGTCATGAAAAACGACACCTCCGGAGATATCATAATTGTTCATTTTGCAAACGATGAGCGGTTGAGAACTGTGAAAAAAAAATTAAAAAAAAAAATCATAAAGATCAAAACTCACAATCAATGTAAGTAAAAGTTGCGTGACATCAAACACATGCCAAGTTTGAAGAGGAATTTAACTTCCGTAGGCCAATTAGACGGTGAAAATTATGCCACAACTTTTGAAGTAAAGACAAAAAAATTTCTAAACTAGCCATAATACTGAGTATAGACAAAAAAAAAGAATGTGTTTTTATATGACTGTAAATATGTTGATTGAAGTACCTTAAAAAAGTTAGTTACGTATAATTTTAACAGAATTGAAATAATGAAATATACATTTTGACACTACAATTGGACTTAAAAGGTTAAAATAAGAAATGCAATTAGTTTTCAAGTAGAAAATCGTTACATTGTAAAATCTAATAAGAAGTCTAGAGACAAAAATATAGTTAAAATTAGTTATAGTAACAACAAACAACTAAAAACAAAGATATATTAGAGTTTGTATGATGTACTTCATCGGTCTATTTTTTATTGTTCTAATTGATATTTATATGTTCTATTAGACAATTAATTTTTTTTTTTTTTGTTACGAGTAAACAAATTTATCATTTATCTCATATATATAGAAAAAAAAGGGCAAAACAGCAAAAAAAATTCCATGTGGTTTACCGAATCTGTTAAAAACCCCCATAGTCCTAAAATTCCAAAAAACCTACTCGTAGTTTGTAAAATGTTGCACACTCGCCCCCTTTTAAATCACACTGACGGCGTTAAATTTTACCCTCATCAGACCGTTATGCCCTTGTGATTCTCTTATGTTCTTTCTTCATCTCTTCTTCTCTTCTCCACAATCTGTTTCTTCCATTTCTTTTCTTCCCCAAATTCTTCTTCACACATCTTCTTCCTCAATTTTTCTTTTCTTCTTCTCCAATTATTTCTCTCTCTTCTTCTGTTCTTTCTTCTTCGCTTCATTCTTTTTCTCTTCTCCCCAACTTCTTTCTTTCATCTTCTTTTCTTCTCCAAATTCTTCTCCACACATATTTTTCCTCAATTTTTTTTTTCTTCTTCATCTCCAATTCTTCATTCTTCAAAGAAGAATTGGAAAAGAATAAAAATAGAAAGAAGATGATGGGCAGAAGCGGCAGGGAAGGGAAGAAGGAAGGAGAAAAGAAAGAGAAGAAAGAAGAGAAGGAAAAGAAAAAGAGAAAAAAATGCTCGATACCAGTTTTTTTTTTTTCTCCAATTTTTTTTTCTTTTTCTATTTCTTTTCCCTAATTTTCTTTCTTCTTTATTCTTTTCTCTCCAATTCTTCCGTACGCAGTTGCAACCAGAAGCAAACAGGTTTTTCTTTCTTCTTTCTCTATCTCTTTTTCCTCAATTTTTATTTTTTTTTATTTTTTCTCCCTAATTCTTCCGTACGCCGTTTCTTTCTTTATTTCTTCTTAGATTGATTTCAAATCTTGATGTCAAATTGATTTCTTAAATTTTTGGGTTTGCTATTTCTGAGTTTTGTAAAACAGAAGAAGAAATATTTCTGGGTTTGGTAAAATAGAAGAAGATCCATGTCCGGTCGATTAATTGTGATAAATTTGGAATCGGTGTCAAATTTGATTGTATTTAACGGATTTTAAATAAAAAAAATGAATTGAGAGTAAATTCTGAAAGTATGGATAACAATAAGAAATAAGAAGAATAAAGAAGAAGAATAAGGAAGAAAAGAATGAGGGACAAGAAGAATAAGGAAGAAGAAGTCATTAGGGTATTTCAATAATTTTACACATAAATATATCATTTTATAGACAAAAAAACGTATACAACCTCCGTTAAATCCTAACGGAGGGGGGATTTTTTGGAACGTTTTACAAACCACAAGTAGATTTTTTGGAATTTTAAGACTACAGGGGGTTTTTAGCAGATTCGCTAAACCAAATGGGATTTTTTTGCTGTTTTCCCAAAAAAAAAAAAAAGAAAAAAAAGAAAAAAAGTAAATAAAGAAAAAATAAAAAAAGTAAATTTTGTGTATATATAAAAAAAGGAACAATAATTATTCAATATTTCAAATAAAAAAAATAAGATATTAATTTGTAAATTGAGAGAATATTATTTTTGAACTTCTTCAAAAAAAGACCTTTTATGTTACAAGATGGACTTATAATTAGGGATGTCAATGGGGCGGGTTCGGCACGGGTTCTGCAGGCCCCGAGACCCACGGCGCTAGAAAATATTAGGCTCCGAGACCTGTCCCGCCCCGCTTCCACCCGGCCCTAAGACCCGCCCCGCCCCGAACTTGGAGGGTTCGGGGCAAACCTGGCAAACCCGTTTTTTTAAAAAATATATAATAATAAATATTTTTTTAACAATCGAATACTAAAACAAATAGCATTAAAAGCACAAAAAAAAATCTAAAAACAATCATATATTGATCCATAAAAATAAGATAAATAAATAAATAATATATTTTTATTATTACATATACATATATTAGGTATAATAATTTTTAAAAATTATTTGGAGCAGACGCGACTAATTGAATTTTATATTTAAAATTATTTAAGTAAATAAATAATATATTTTTATTATATAAATGTACATATATATTAGTTATAATAATTTTAAAAAATATCTGAGTTCGAGTCCGGATCCGAATTGGAGCGGGTTTTTAGTAAAACTCGTAACTCGCCCCAAACTCGACCGGATTTAAAATTTTAAATCCACAATCCGCCCCAAAATATATTATTTAGATCCGAACTCGCCCATTAAAAGCGGATCCGAGGCGGATCCGAGGCTAACCCGCCCCATTTGACATTCATACTTATAACGTGTAAATTATTAATTTTATTTAAATTACAATTTATATAAAAATAAAATTAAAATTTAACATAAATGAATTTGCACCGATAGTCGAATCTGGTGACGAACGATTGATCGATCGATCTGCAGAGCCTTCCTTCACTCCAAAGTCTCCCTAAAATTAATTAAATATTTAAAAATCTTGAAAACGACGCTCTAACGAAACGGCACCGTTTAGCAAACAAACAAACGTCACATATGACTCATTTTATGTATTACAGAGATTGACAGTCTCTCCCCTCCACCGAAAGATACTTCTCTCTCTCTCTCTCTAAAGGAAGTTCTCTGCTCTGCCCAGCTATGGCGTCCCTCCATTTTCAATATTTCCTAATTCTCTCACTGCTCTGTCACTCCATTTCCATCATCAAATGCGACGGTACAAACGCTCAATCTTTTCATTATCCATTTGGATCTTAATTTTTTTGACTTGTTTGGATTTGCAATGTGGTTAATTTTGATGCAGTATATGAGCTAGCTAGGGTTTTAGTGATTTCCACATTTAGGATTATTTGAAGATCTGAACTCACAGTAGTTTAATCCATTGTGTATTTGCAGAAATTGTTTTCATTAGCTGATCGATTTTTTGGATTTGAAGTTCATTTGTGGATTTGTGTAGGTAACATTGATTGATTCTTCACTTTGTCGTTGGATGTTCTTGGTTCTATGTTTTGGTTTTAGATCTATCTGATTTTGTTATGTAGTTTGATTCTAGATCCCACTTCACATTGAGTTTGGTGTTGATATATATATATATATATATATGTATATAGGTAGTTTGGTTGAAGGAAATTGAATTAAGGCCCTGTTTGGTTGTGGATGGATTTGGATTTGAGAGTGGATTTTAAGTGAATGGATTTCAATTACTTCGGATTCGAAATACTTCATAGTTAGAATCCATCGTTTGGTTAAAAAAGAACTATTTGAAATGAAATAGAATAAAGAGTATTTAAGAGTTCACAACAAACATTGAAGATTTGATATTATCGTATTGTCGAACAAAAGTAATGATTTTGATGGAATCACTTGTAATAATCTAACCCAAACCCCTCAACCTATTCAAATGAATCCATCAAATTTATTTGTTTCTTTTGGCTATGCAATGTAATTTGTTTGTTCGAGGGTTTGGATTTTAGGTTTGAAATTTGAATAGTAAAACTTTTGAATTGGAATACATGTACGATGTGATATAAATCGACGTTTGATGTGATATTTTAAATGTAAAATTAATTTTTAGTATAATAAAAAAAATAAAAAATATATGTTTGATTTGATGTTGTAGGGGAATTTAATGAATAGTATAAATTTTATAAAATCTACCAAAAAACACACTCATAGTGGATTTCAAATCCTTCTTCTTTTAACAATTTAAGTACTCTTCATTTCAAGTATTTCCCAAATGTAAAAGTATTTCAAATTTAGGGTGTGTTTGTTTCGGGTTTGGATTTTGAGTTGGGATTTGAATAGTAAAAATTTTGAATTTGAATAGTTGTATGATGTGGTATAAATAGGTGTTGATGTGATGTTTTGAATGTAAAATTGATTTTTAGTATAATATAAAAAATGAAAAATAGGTATTTGATTTGATGTTTTTGGGGGAAAAAATGGGATGAATAGTGATTTAAAATCCAATCCCCCAAACAAACGCACCCTTAAAGTAATTCGAGTCCAAATTATAAAGTAATTCAAATTCATTCATTTAAATTTGACTATGTACTCCGAATTCATTAATTTAAAGTTCCTTAGCAAATCCAAATTCATTCATCCAACCAAATGATCCTTATTTTTATTTCAAAGTGATTACATTTTAAATAGGCTGCAGTGTTGATCCGGCCAAGTCAATGTGGCGCTGATTTGACCAGATCAGTCTAGGTCATGCAACATATATTTAATATATACTATATTATAAATTTGCCGAGACATATATAAATATATTGATAACCTGTATAGCATACGCTGATCCAGTCAACTGATCCATACCCTTTTAGATATATTCTTGTTTTAATAGTTTTTTTTTTGTCTAGAATTGGAAAGTTACCTTCATCTCATGTTTGTCTTAAACCCCCGACCCTTAAGTTGGAGGTTCGATTTCCATCATGCCTATCTTCAGCTAATATCACCAAAAAAACGAAACATTTTTCTTAGTATATCTCAATCCAATTCCCTTTTAATTCCATCTTGCAGATGAGGAAGACAATCTTCTCCAAGGAATCAACCGGTACCGAGCAACTCTAAACCTAAAGGCTCTAACAAAGAACGATCGAGCTGAATGCCTGGCCGAAAAAGTCGCGGAGCAATTCAAGAACCAACCATGCACGAACACGACGGGCGCCAACACCGTGCCGGGCACCGAGCCTCAGTACGCCGACTTCCCCAAACTTTTATCGAAGTGCAATTTGAACGTCACGACGACAAGAGACGGCCAGATCATGCCCGCCTGCGTGCCAAACCTTGAACCCGCTGTAGTCCTCTCCAACTTCACCAAGTCGCAGTACTCGGGCAACCTGAACGACACTCAGTACACGGGGATTGGGATCGGTTCGGAAAAGAATTGGATTGTCGTTGTGCTGACTACGAGCACCCCCGAGGGGAATTACGCCCTCGGGACTAATAAGAACAACAATGGCGCCGCCGCCGTCGCCATCCCGGGGGTTCTTGCTGTTGGGTATGCTCTGTTTCTTGTTGTTGGGATTTTGATTTTGTTGTAAGGTTCTTTGGCAGGTATATATACATTTATATATATATATATATATACACACACATGGAAATGAGTTGTCTTCTTCCTTGAGCTGAATTGGTCTGTGTAGATGAGCAGAATGGATACTGAAGTTGCTGTTTACAATTTTTACAATTTTCTGTTTCTACATCTCAAATTTGGCACAAATTCTTTATCTTCATGTATTCTTTTCGAGCAATTTTAGGTTTACATTTGTTTTTTTGCAGGCAGATTAAATATTTTAACAGTAATAGATAGATTTAATAATGTAAAAATTAAATTGCCCTTACTTATTTACTTGTATAATAGAATGAAAATAACATGATAAGTGTTAAAAAAATATATTAGTAGTTAGTGGTATGGTCAATAGTTACTGAAGAAGCGAAATATAAATTTTAGAAGCGAAATATAATTTTTTGAATTAGACGGACGAAAATGAAAATATGTAAACATTAAAAGTAGACGAAAAAAAAAAACTATTTTCTGTTTCTACTTTAACATTTTTCTCCACAATTTAGGAAAAATAGAAACTAAGACATAATAATATTTCAATGAAAAAAATAGAGTAAAAAAAAAGTAAATAAGAATATTATAAAAAATTTATTAAAAAATTAATAATAAAATAATGAGGTAAATAAAAAATTTTAGTGATAAATTAATTAAAATTTATTTAATTAGAGTAATGAAATTATAAATAGACAATTATCTACGGATTATAGATAAATTTAACCGACTCTATATATATATATATATATATATAATAATTCTTCAAAATTGGAATCTAGCCTACCATGCAAATCTTTAAATATACTCCACCCGTTCCACATAATTTGTTTTTATTTTTTATTTTTTTCCGTCCCACATAATTTGTCATTTCTATTTTTGGAAATATAATTATGCACTTTAATCGCATTTTAAATTTTAAATTTTAAATTTTATAATTTTCTTAATTTTAATTAAATTATTTACTTATCTTAATCTTAATCTATAATTATTTTTACTAAATAATAATTATTTTTACTAATATATTTCTTAATTATACTTTACCTAAATTCTCGTGTCTACGGTAATACACCCATATTACATGAGACGGAGGGAGTATATAAGGATTATGGCGCTTACTAGAAGTAATCAACACTCATAATTAAGACATACTAAAAAATAAACAACCACCACATAATTTCAGCACCTCTAATAAAAAAATAGATACATAATATACAATTGATTTTAGTGCAGACGGACTCTTATACAGCACACTTGTAACTATGAAAATAATAAATACTTTTGTTATACACAATAACATATGCTATTTGTATGCGTGTTGATTTGAAAATTAGCAAATCAACATCGTAATTATTCCCAAATGAATGAATATATATTCTATGAATGATTACCATATACATATTGTGTGAATCATTATCTAATCGTCATTTAATTGAGATTTACTCTTATTTTCTGTGTGTTTCTTTGGAAGTTAGGATTTTGAATTGAGTTTTGAATGATAAAAAAATTGATTTGGAATAATTATATGAAGTGATATATATAAGTATTGAAGCAATATTTTAAATATATAAATAAATTTTAATATAATATAAGAAATACAAATAAAAATTTAATTTGATATTTTTGAAAAACTGTGTGCGAATAGTAGAGCTGTAAAATAAACAAACAGTTTGCGAGCTCAGCTCGATTCGGCTCGTTCGTTAAGCTATACGAGCCGAACACGAACATAAATTTTGGCTCGTTATGTTCACGAACGAGCTCGAGCTTGTTCGCGAATGTTCAATAGTATTTATTAGAAAAATTAAATTAATAATGTTATATTTAATAAATATATATCTTTATAAATATTAATTATATTTCATTCTATTTTTTATTTAAATTTATTAATAAAAATTATACTTATAATTAACTAAATTTAATTTTCTTTAAAAAAATTAAATAAATAAATAAAATTTCTCTTAATAAGCCGAGTCGAGCCGAACACAAACAAAAAAAATTGTTAAACGAGTCAAGCTCAAACAAAAACTTCAAGTCGTATCCCTTGACGAATGAACACGAGCCGAGCTCGAGTCCCTAACGAGCCAAGGTTGTCATGTTGCCGAGCTCAAATATGACAAGCTCGGCTCTGTTCGGCTCGTTTACAGCTCTAGTGAATAGTGAAGTCTTCCTAAATTCTTGAAACAACACATAGTTAGAATAAATAGCAACATAAAACCTTAGACACCAAATAGAACTCTATCATGGAGAAGCCACATGTTATTTTGACAGCCACAACTTCTATGCCAATGCCAAATTTCCAATAATGAACATATATTAAATGATACAAGCTATTTAGGGATAGATTTAATTCGAAATTTCAATCCTAAAAAAGACAAAGAAACAGCACTCGTCAAGACTTTGAGGCTGATGCTCTAATGGCTCAAATCAAAATCTCGGAGAGGAGAAACACTAAAAATAATAGTACCACATATTGCACAACAACCTGTTCTTTCCCCGAATGAAACCTAGGTGACGAATTATTTTAAAGCTACAACGCATTGATACTACCCGATGCACAAGTAAATCAAACCTAGGATTACTCTTTACTAAATTAAGACACAAATATCGGCTTTCATCGTAACGATCACAATCCAAGAACCAAATACAAGTTAAGTTGCTAAGTGCTAACCTTATTCATCGCGATTCTTGTGGTGTAGATCATATTCGGGTAGAATCCTTCTCGATGCAAAATGGAGCATTATCTCCTTTATTGCATTTTACTGAGAGGCTTGAACATGAGCCGGGAATTTTCAAGGGCCGATTAGTCTTGCTCTTGTCACAAGCACAAATCTTCTGAGTGCAAGCATTAGGACCCAAGTGGTCTTTGTGATTTTTTCTTTTATCATTAAAAGAAGGGCCGAGCTTAGGACAGTCTTCAGGATTTGGGCTTGTAGACCTTTGAAGAAGCCGAGCAGCCCTTCCCTTTCCCAAATTGAATAGAGTGCCCCAGACACAGTTTTACGGGATTTTTTTTGGAGTTGGTCGTCATTGCTTTCATCAGATTCAGCTGATTGAATCATCACTTTACACCTGTTCATACCAAATGCTCGGTTAGTGAAGCGGATGGGGTAGTGCAACAACGTCGACTACAAATTCTTTTCTAATTATAATTTCTACTTCCAATATGACTATGTAAAAACTAACTTTATTCAGCGCAACAAAGACGATGTTTGATCAAGAAAGAGCAAGAGTGTGTTTGTTCGAGGGTTTAGATTTTCAGTTGAAATTTGAATAGTAAAAATTTTGAATTAGAATAGTTATATAATGTGCTGACGTGCTATTTTGAATGTAAAATTATTTTTTAGTATAATATAAAAAATAAAAAATAATTATTTGATTTGATATTTTGAAGAAAAAAGAATTTTGATGAATAGTAAAAATCCGAGAAAATCTTTCAAACAAACACGCCCCAACTATATCAATCATACAGCTAGTGATATTAAAGGCCCCTCAAAATGACATAAATAAAAAATAAAAATGAAAAGGGTAAATTATACGATTCAAATGAAATTTAATATAGAGCAAGTAAAGGCGAATCAGTAATAACCTTATAGCCGGGTATGTTATGCACGTGGCAATACATTTCGAGACTGCGCCCAACACAAAAGCAGAAAATGCAGAAAGGGCTTCTGAAGATGCTATGTCGTCGTCTCTCTTTTTCCTCTTCTTTGCTTTCAATAGCCTCTGTTTTAACTGATCGAATGCCGTATACTGCATGCATATGATTATAATTGGATTCACGTTTAGATGCTTCAGTAACTTTTTATATACAACAAATTCAGTCGAATATAAATGATAATTCAGCAACAGATGTTATGAAGAAATCGAAGGCGCATATTAACCTGAATGGAAGGATTTGATGTAAGAAGAAGAGAGATGCCCAGACCATCGAATGACTCACTCCAGGAGCTCTCTGAAAGCGATTTCCAAAGTCCTTTAGATTTCCCGAAATCACTTGTTTGCATCTTTGAAGATGCTGTATCAAGAGGCTATACCGAAACAAAAAATAAATAATTATTTACAAAATTTACAATAAAGAAGGGAAAAAAATCATTTTTGATCCCAATATAACCAAAATTTATTAATTTTTGGTCCCAATATAAAATTTTTATAATTTTTTGTCTCAATATAATCAAACTTTATCTTTTTTAGTCCCACCGTCAACAAACTGACGGAAAATGCTGACGTAGACTTGCAAGATTGTGCAATTTCAAATATAAATATAAGGTTTGATTTCTTTTCACGTCAGCATTTTCCGTCAGTTTGTTGACGGTGGGACAAAAAAAGATAAGATTTGATTATATTGGGACAAAAAATGATGAATTTTTGTTATAGTGGGATTAAAATTGATAAATATTTTATATTGGGACCAAAAATGATGAATTTTGATTATATTGAGACCAAAATTGATAAGATTTTTATATTGTGACCAAAATTGATGAATTTTGGTTAAATTGAGACTAAAAATGATTTTTTCCCAAGAAGTAGTAAATCATATCGATGTTATGGTTCAAAATTAGCAGTAGATTGCTAATTCCGTTAAGATGTCCAAAGCAATAAAATTCATCATATAGGAATCATTAAATTGTGATATATATATATATAAGCTGAAACTCAAAATTACCGACTGAAATAGACTTGCCTGAGTCACAATGACTGTGCACGCACCAGCGGCGGCAGCTATGATCAGATTCGCTTTAGTACCGATAGATTTATATCCACTTTCCTTCAAGTAAAGCCTCTTAAAGAAGCTGTATCCATAGAAATAGATGAACTGGGAGATGAAAGACTGAAAGTTTTTCGTTCCTAATCCCTGGTACAATGAGAGCACTTGACGTGTCGATATTGCTTCCCAAAGCACATCTGAGATATTCCTGGGGAAATCAAAACAGTCGATGAAATATTAAACTGAAATTCATATTTCCTTGCTAATAAGACCCTTGCCACGAACAAGTTTACATAAGGGATATGAAATGAGGAAAAACAACAATGCACAAACAAAAAATAGTTCGATCATTGATAACTATTCAATCCTTATGCCTATTATAATTCCATTCAAATTTATGCATTAGATCATGACAACAAAATCACTATTCAGAAAATTAAAAGAAAAAAAAAAACACTTGAACAAAAACTACTCTTTAATTACTTGCATATATTCTGTTACCTAATTTCGACTATTGAAGGCCAAACTCTTGGATTAAAACAATCATTAATCAATAAGCCATAATACAAAATCTGAATCACAACCCCGACGTGATTATGCTATGCAGAATTTCATTGAAAATATATACTTCAAGATCAAACAGAGTTCGACAAAAGTAGAGCTAAATAAGTGAGAATCAATCTTGTGAGAATGGCTATTTTTCCTTACTTTAAGCTGACAAATAATTTTAAGAGAGAAATCAATATATAAATAAATAAATGAACCATTATTCAAAACCTACTACATATATTATTTACCTAAAAAAATCCCCTTTTTGCCAATAAACCCTAACTTCCCAAAACAAATCCAGCTAAGTTTAATCTCAAAATTGGTTCATATCCCCTGACGAATCAATCAAGATAGATACAGTCAAAATTACCATCAACAGATAATCAATCAAAGAGAAAACTGCAGAACTGAATATCAACAACTAGAAAATTCTCATACTCCAGAACAATCAATAAAATGAACCACACAATCAATCCAGAATAAATTACTGAAATTTTGCTACAAAGAGAAGACAGGATCAAGTGAAAACAAATAAATTGCTGAAAGAAAGAAGTCAAATCAAACCTGTATTTTTTATGATGGTGGTCTCGATTCTCGGCTTGGTACTTAGTCTTGCAGGTATCAAGCGGATACAAAATTGTGGTGCTGACCAGTGCCCCGACCGCACCGGAAGTCGCCTCCACTAAAGACTCCATGACAGAACGGATCAAGCTTTATTGAAACTTCTGCAATTGCTTTACCCAAAAGTGGGCGCGGCTTAGAGCGAGTTGTTGTTGCAAGAGTGGGGCAAACGTGAACATATGGAGGTGGGAGAATTGGGAAAAAGGAACGGAGAAATTTTTGTAAGCTTGGGTGCAGATGGTGGGTGGGTGGGTCGGTGAGGTTATCCGCGTTGGGGAGTGTGGGCCGAATGGGAAGGGAAGTGAAGGGTTCCTCATCGTTTTACACGTGAAATCAACTTTTGAGCGGTAGGAAACTTTGGAGTATTGACCTCATCAGTTCCCCAAAATTTAGGGTCAGTTTTTCAATTTGGATTTTTAAATAATAAAATATTAAATTTGAATAATTGTTTTATGTTAAATTGATTGTAATATTTTAAATGTAAAATAAATTTATAATATAATATAAAAAAAAAAATTATTTGATTTGATATTTTTAAAAAAAAAATTGAATAATAAAAATTAGTATAAAACTTACAAAAGAATACAAAGGCATTTTTTTTTTCAAAATTTCTCTTAGTTTTATAGAAGTTTTGGAAGTTATTTACAATTAGTAAATAATTAAAAATTATATTAGTAAAAATAATTATAATTTAATAAAAATAGTTATACATTAATATTAAAATAATTTAATAATTTAATAAAAATTATAAATTATAAATCTTTATATTAAAAAAAAAGGAAAAGATAAATTATATGTGCGACAAATTAAACGGGACGCAAGGAATCCTTATTATTTATCAAGTTTTTTGGTCTAGTAAATATGAAATCAAATATTTATTTTTTATATTATATTAAAAATTAATTTGCTATATATTTCTCTTTTTAAAAATAATTAACATATTTATTCAGAAAAAATTCATATTTTCTTATCTCACTTTAATTGACACATTTTTTTGTAAAAAATTAATTGATATCTTTTTATTTTAAATAAAATTTTATAATAAAAATATATTTAATGAATTTAAATTAAATTAATTAATTACATAATATATAACATGGTACAAAAACTATTTAAAATCTTTTTGATTCTATCTCTTTTTAAAAAATAAATAATTTTATTTATATTTAAAATTTCATCAACGATACATAAATTTTGTTCCCCATTCTTTAAAATTTGTGTTCTGAGTAATTTTTAAAAATATTATTTAAATATAAAATTTAAACTAAAATTTCTTAAAACCAATATTCCAGTGTGTTCGTTTGGGGGAGTCACCGAAATTTTAAAAAAATATTAAATTAAATATTTATTTTTATATTATATTAAAAATTAATTTAACATACAAAATATCATTAAAAAAAACTATTTATTTCATCGTACAAGTATTTCGATTCAAAATTTTCAGGACAAACACACCAAAAGTTTCAAATTACTAATTTTCTACTTCTCAAAATTTTTAGGGTTCATCCAAAACTTTCTTTTATTGGGCTTTGGTTTTCTTCTATAAAATATTTACGATCTTGGATCAACAATTTTTCTCAATTTGACTATCTTAATTCGTGCAATCAACATCAAACACATCGAAGAAAACCCATTATTACATATATTAATAAACTAACCCGTGTTTGTTTTGTTAGATTATTAAAAATAATTTTTTTTATGTGAACTACAGATAATTTTGTAAAAAATATAAAAATAATAAATGTGTGTAGTGTATTTATTTTTTTTAAAAGTTGTGCGCAAAAAAAAAAAAAAACAATAAAAAAAACAAAGCCTAAAGATACAATACAAGATCAAAATCCGATTCCTGCAAACAGATATATATACACATTAAACACTACAACAGTAAGAACTTAAAGCATTTCATAAATAGAGCTGCATATAAACATGTGGTTCTAACCTCGGCGTAGCACGCGCGAGCAGCGGTCTCTTCATCAGAAAATTATCGTCGTCCGGCGCGCCGAGATCGATAAATTCCGGCCCATTCGGCGCATTCCAATCGAAACCCTGAATAAGCCTTGCCAGAAGCATAGTTGTTAAAGTAGATCCAAGCATGAACCCGGGGCAGCCGCGCCGGCCTGTACTAAACGAAAACATTCTTAACTCATGGTCGGAGATCATGACCTCCCCGGTGTCCTCGTCGCGGCTGATGTGGCGCTCCGGCTTGTACTTGAGTGGTTCTTCCCAAACTCTCGGGTTGTGTCCAACTCCACGACGGCTAATCAGAACTTGGCTGCCTTTCGGGATAAAATAGCCTCCCACGACGACATCCTTGGATGATTCGTGTGGAACGTTGAAAGGAGCTATAGGGTGTAGCCGGAATGACTCTTTAGCACATGCTTTGATGTAGTTGAGGTTAGGGAGATCCGATTCTTCGACAAGTCTATCCCTACCGACTACGCGGTCTAGCTCTTGGCGCGCCTTGTCGAAGATTTTTGGTTGATTGATCATCTCCGCGAGACTCCACTCGGCTACATTTGATGGATTATCGGTCGTAGCTAATATTATATCCTGCGATTTCAACTGATGATTAAATATAGGCGTCATTTACTATGTTGAATTGTAAAATTTAAGACAGTAATCCAACACAAAATAATGAGAGTACCGTATGTAATGTCAGAAAACACATAATTTATGTTAACTGTGACGTAATCCAACACAAAATATAAAATATATTCTAATTGATTTCAATATAAAAGATACATTCATAGCTATCTATTTTAACGTTCTGACTTGAGGCCGGCCTTGGATCCAGGTAAGAGGAACGTACGCTCAGAGCCCAATATATACATGGGACTCGTTATATATTTATATTACATATGTATAATTTTTTTATATATAAAACTTATTTGATGTATAATTTGATGGTGTGCGGATGAATGTTTGAAAAATTATATTATTTAAAATTTATATGTTGTTGTATGTAAATAAAGAATATTATTTATTATATATATATATATTTAAGAGTCCTTATTTATTTTCTTTTTTTTTTTTACCCTGGCTTTCGAAAGTTAGTACCGGCCTGGACTCGACTAGGGTGTTAGATCATCATGTTCTTAGGGTATTCAAACATTTTTAACTTCTAAATTTTCTTATCTACAAAACCTTCAACGAGTAAAAATGATCAAAATGCTTACCTTGATATGTGCTTTGATCTCTTGAATTGTCAACAAGGGATTGTTTTGAGAGTCTTTGAGATTGATCAACACTCCAAGGATGTCCTCTTCACCAATTTCAATCCCTTTCTTCCAAATTTCGACTCTTCGATTAATTTCAACATCGTGAAATTTATCGATAACGGCTATAGCATCCGTCATAATCTTCTTATGGCCATCGAAATCGAACACCTCTAACCATGGACAAAGATCACCAATTGCAAATCCATAGAGATGTGATAAGAGTATGAAGGTTGCCTCCATATGTTCCACATCTTCGATTGCCGGGCTTCCATCTTTCTCGTCCTTTCCAAAAGATCTCTTGTCGAAAATATATCTCTTGATGACACCGGCGCAATAATGCCGCGCTACGGATCTTACATCCACAATCCCATCGTTGAGTTCGCTCCGGCATTGGCTATGAACATACCGTACTAATCTATCAGCTTCGCCGCGCCTTTTGTCGTGAAATTTTTCGTGCATGGAAGGCGAGAGCACTTTAGAGACGAGAATCTTTTTCATCTTCTTCCATTGGTCGCCGGCCGGGGAAAAGGCTGTTGATATGTGGCCATTGTTTATCAATCTTGAAGACATCACTTTTGGCCGCGACGCGAAAATCGCGTCGTGCTTTTTCAAGAACTCGCACGTGAGCTCGGGGGATGTAACCGTGATGAAATAGGTGTTTCCGAGATGGAAACAACCTATCTCGGTTTCCATTCTTTTCATGAATTGGTGCATCCATTTAAATGTCGGTATATTATTCTTGACCATGGTTGGAAGGCAACCGATGATCGGAAAACCTTTTGGCCCTGGAGGAAGAGGTCGAGGTCGAGGTCGAGGTCGAGGACGAAGACGAAACTGACATAGTTTCTTCATTAGGATTCGCCAATTGTAAGAAATTATGGCTAAAGCTAAAGCGAGAAGACATGAAAGTTTAGAGCAAATTTGGGGATAGGGTTTGCATTCCATTTGTTTGTAATAGGGTTTTCGATTTGAATGTTTCTTCCAAATATATATATTTACATTGGGATTGAAGAAGAACCAATAATTTATTTATTTAGCTTATTATACAAGTTAATAATTTTTCATGCATATCCTAAAACACAACAATCCGTGGCATAACCATAACCTAATAAAAAGATAATTCTATTCTTCAAGAGTTATACTATTTGAAAATATTATTTCCTCTTGTCTCATATCTTCTGTCGGACTCACATGTCATATCTTTTTTTTTTTTTTTAAAAGGTTACACAGTTTAATTAAATTTTAATTTCTTGTTATATAAAAATATTTATAATATAATTTTAATTAAATTAATTAAAACGGATGGAGTAATAAGTAAAAAAATTATAACAACAACATATTATATATATTTATTTTTGTATTATTTAAAATTGACAAATACATTTTTCTTTAGTAAATTTTCTTTTTAAAAAATAATTTATTAAAAATGTTTCACTTCACAAATTTTCACATTTTATTTTATTTATTTCAATTATTTTATTCTACTTTATTCCATCCATTAAAAAAAAGTATGCTCATTTGCTCGGGCACAAGTTTTATGAAAGTCGCTAAAAGTAGAATTTTTTAACGATAAAAAAGAAGTAAAAAATATATATATTTACTTAAAAAATGAGAATAAATTTAAATAATAAAAAATAAAAATAAATTTAAATGAGAGATCGAATATACATATATTTAAAAAAAAAAAAAAAAGCCAAATAAATAAGTGAGGGCAGTGACTGAAGGCCACCCTTTCCCCCACATATACAACAGAAATTAGCAATGAATTTTAACATGTGGAAAATGATCAAAATGTCAGCAATCAATATCCAAGAAAATTCATTTCAAGTTTTTTTTTTTTTTTTTTTCTTATCTCTTATTTCTTCTATATCACATATATTTTTCTACTATATCAATGGAGATATTCACCTCTATCAATATTCAAATAAAAAAAAAAAACAAAAAAATTGCTTTCATAGACATCATCAAATTATATATTTTTAAAAATAATCCCAAAAATAAATATTGATTCAAAATACTATGAATTAGTAATAATTATTTATGCATTGATAAATAAAAGATGAGTAAATTATAAGATAATTTAAAAATTGAATTACTATGTTTAATTAATTTTTATTTAATAAGATTATATTCAATATCGATATTATTTAAAAGAAAAAATCTATTCAAATTCCCTAATGAAAGAAAATTTCAAAATATTACCTTGTTTTTTTTTTTTTTCGAACTCTTTCCCACGGTTGTTCTCAGTAACCCATAAATCGTGCTTGAAGAATCGAAACGACTTATTTTTCCATTAATTAAACAAGTCGTTAGGCTTCTTGCTGGAGCCTTTGTCATTGTTGTCAAATTTTTGTTTTTTGCCTCTTTTGACTTTAAACGACTTTCGTTCTTTCCCTCTTCTACCATATCCACAAAAAAACTAAACAAAGTCTTATCCCTTTCATTCTCTTGAGCCGTCAAAGACTCTTCGATATGGATTCAACCAAGGAGAGTTTCTCTTTATATTTAAGCGCAACGGCTCTTAGTAGAAGTAAGGTAAGTAACCGAGGACCCTTAATTAAAAAAGAGAAAGCCCATATTTTAGAACGTTAGCCCGATACTATTATTAAATTTTAAATTTTCTTTTTTGTAATTATCCAATTCAATTTTAATTTTAAAAATTAAGTGTTAAAATTTAATCATATATTTTTTTTTCTACCTCTTTTTCCTATGCGCGATGCACTTTATTTTTTCAAATTCAATCGTCATCTACATCTCTCCTTTTTATGCCTTGCTGCGCTGCACTCGCCCATCAACCCAGACCAAACCCGCCCCCTCTCTCTTCTCTCTCTTTCACCCCCTCTCAATCCTTCTCGATCTTTGAACCTCCGGACACCACTGTGAAGCATTGCCAGTTCACCTTCTATCTTTTTCTTCTGAATCGATACCGTGAGACCACTGCCTTTAACTTTTTGTCCAGCTAATGCCATCAGTGATAGTATTTTAAAAATACATTTAATCGTATGTTTACAGAGTCTATAATATATTTTTGTTCAAGACCCTAAAAAAATCCGAGACGAGCCTGTTTAACTTCTTCCAAGATGATGGAAAATTTTTTATGATGCTTGATACCAATATATATTCATCCATATTCAATCCATGCTAAGTGAATTGGCGAACGACATGAACCAATCAATTGTATTGCTCCATGCATCACATGCATGGTGTCAACCATTTTATAATTCTTGAAATCGATACATACTATGTGTTCGTTTGTAGAATTTTGTTAAAATTCTACTATTCATCCAATTTTTTCCCTCTAAAAACATCAAATCAAACACCTATTTTTTATTTTTTATATTATACTAAAAATTAATTTTACATTTAAAACATCACATCAACACCTATTTATATCACATCATACAACTATTCAAATTCAAAATTTTTACTATTCAAATCCTAACTCAAAATCCAAACCCCCAAACAAACACACCCTTAAGAGTATTCTATTTGTATGGTCTTCAACAATGTACTTGACTCATCACAAAGATCTTTCTCAGACTTGGAATTGTAGTATATTTCTAAGAGGGTGTCAACCGTTGTGTTCTGGATATGGCCACGACATATGTAATCATTGTCTTCGTGCTTTTGCAATATATGGCCATGAGTGCTTCACCCTTCATTTCTATAAGATATGACATGTTAAAAAGGAATCGAATTTTTAATTTAAAACTAACTGGTGATAAGTGAAGTCACTCTTCACCCTTATAAGTCCAGGAGTTCCATGGTATTAGAGCCACATAACATGACATATTAAGAAGAGAACTCCCTTGACTTACAAGGGTGAAGAACGATTTTTACTTATTACCAATTGGTTTTTATGCTCAAAATATATCTATTTACAAAAAATAAATAATTTAATAGTCACTTCGTCCTAAAACTATGATCTTATTTGAGTTGGACACGAGATTTAAAAAATATTGATATTATATTGATAGTTGGTAAAAAGTATGAATAAAAGATTTTTTTTACCCTCGTGAGTGTATTAGTATAAAAAATAGTGGCATTTGTGTAATAATAATAAAAAAGTAAAGATGATTTTATGGTGATATGAGTATTTATGAGAATAAAACTATTGTTTTGAGACGGACAAAAATGGTAAACAAAACTATTGTATTGAGACTATTGTAAAATACTCCCTCCGTCCCAAAAGAAGTGTCTTATTGAGAGTTGACACGGGAATTAAAGAATAATAGTATTTAATTGAAAGTGGGTATAAAGTAGAATGTAAATGATTAAAATGCTCTTGCTTTTTTAAGAACTTTAAAGAGTATGTTAGAGTAATAATTAGGGGTAGTATAGAAAAGTAGAAATAATTCTGTTATAAAGTGGGGACCACAACTACTAAATAAGAAAACAAGACAATTATTTTGGGACGGAAAAATAAGACAAATCTTTTGGGACGGAGGGAGTATTATTTTTTATATTATCAATGAAAATTTTCATACCAAATATAAAAAACATATACATAAAAAAAATAAAGTGAATACATCCATTATATCTATCATCTTTTTTTTTTTTAATTTTATTTAAATATATATTTAAAAATTATTTTAATAAAAAATATTATATAATTTTTTATATTATTTTCACAATAATAATAAAAAAGTGGGTCCCACCCTAAATGACCCTTGAGTGAACATAGGTGTACGTTAGCCCACAGATACAATTGGGACATTGTCTTATTAAGTGCATAAAGAAAAAACATGTGATTATTTATGTTGGAAACTTGCCACCAACCTTATCCATCCTTCATCTCATTTTTTAGCCATTCAATGTTCAAATGACTCTGGATCCGATTACATAAGATATCAGTTTTGGGAATTTTGAAATTTTAAAAATTTAAAATATTAAAATATTAGTATTTAATGTTATATTTTATGAGAGAAAATTTATTTTATATGACATTTTTGAAAGTGAATAGCTCCAACATTATAAAATATGTTGTTTAAACAACGATAGTTGTTTATACTTTGATCACAATGGACGTCTGAAGGATTTCAATTAGAAGTTATCAACAAATAAACTTCTAAAGAGATTTATTAATGACCACAAAATTAACAAAATGATAAGTGTGCTCTTTTGTTTGAGCATAAAATTAATAAATAATCGTATTTTAATATATAAGAGTAGGACTGGTAAAAAGTAAAGTGGATATTTTAAGAAATTTATTAAAAAAATAATAAAAATATAATATACTGTATAGAAAAAATAATGGTGAATTTATTATTATTAATTAAAATAAAAATAATAAAATTATGAATAGTTAGACTTTTTATAATAAATGAATTGCATATAATTTTAATAAACAACGACATTTTATTTTTTTTTTTTTGATATAATATTGACAAAGTATTTATCATTTCTTACAACTTTTTCTAGCATATGTCATATTCAAAAACGTCGTTTTACCAGGGGCATCAAGCCAAACCGATTAGCTAAAAAATACTACAGAAAATACTAAAAAAAGATAATATTGAAAATTAGTGATTTCGAATAATATGAAATATAATTAAAAAATTTACTACAAATTCGCCTCAGAAGATTAGAGAAATATAGAAATAGGATTTCAAACGATTCGTACCAAACCTATTAAGTTAGTTTGCACTTAGAATCTTACCGTCACAAATTCACCTCATACTACTAAATCATTTATTGTACGAAAATATATATCATATTCATTTAAAAATTATTGAGTTTGTCCTTTTGGGTTTTATAACATATTTTTTTTATTATTTATTTTTCTCCAAAAATATAACATTAAATATTTATTTTTCATATAAACAATCACATCAGAATAATTATTTCATCTAAAAATATCAAAATACAATTATCTATTTATACAAAATTCTCAAACACATAATCCACCTCCGGTATAGCCGAGTCTAAATTTTCAAAAGTTGCAAGCATCTTTATAATTTTTTAGATTTGAACCCGTATCTTTATAGTTTTTTAGATCTGAACCCGCCCACATCGGTAATGAGCACAGACTTATCTACATGGGCCAAAGGGGTCTCCTCCCCCTACCCCACCCTTATTTTTTTTTTATTTATTATAATTTATATAATTCTAAAGTTATATATACTAAAAATATATTAAAATTTTAAAGTTATATCTACCAAAAATTTTTATTTTAAAAAATACTAAAACTTTAGTATATTAACATTTTTGGTGTGATCTAATATCATATTAAAGTTTTTTAGTACAATAATAATATATAATTTGATATTTTCAGTATATTTGTATATATAAATAATTTAATATATTGATACCAAAATTAATATTTTAAACTCTAGTATTGTTCCAAAATTTTGGTATGGTATCAAAATATACATATATCATACCGATTTTTCGGTATATCAAATTTTAAAAAAAAATAATAATAAATAAATAAAATTAGCCTCTTCTCTATTTCCGTTCTGGTTCCGCAGCTACTAATGAGTCAGGTTGAACTTCCTTCAATTGCCATCCTTATATGTGTATAGTTATTTTTGGGTATAAAAACAAATATTGAATATTATATTTTAAAAATAATAATAACAAATGAAATAGTATACCACTCTTTTTTTTTTTTTTCGCTACCCGAAAGTGCGCACCGTATAAATCTCCGACTGAACCTAATACCCTGCAAACTAGTATATAATTAAAAATACAAACAGTGTATTTTGACAAGAATTAATCAAATCCGATCGAAGATAGTCCATATAATTAACAATATAATCGACACAACGAGGATAAAGAAAGATGACTCAAGGGCTATCAAGAAAAATATAATTGTTGATAATAAATGTTATCTCAATCAGCCATTGATTGATTGAGGTTTTGCTAAACGTTTAAAATATTTTCTCCTACTTTTCTCTATTGCATACAGAATAGAGTTTGATGGAAATTTATTTGAATGAATTTCTCATTCATGAAAATAAATAATGAATTAATATATAGAAAAGTTCACCAATATGCATTTAAAAAAGAACTCTTATTTCTTTGGTTTCTGATTTAGATTTATATTAAATTTTTTATTTTATAATTTTTGGTTTAAAAAATTTTAGGGATAAAAAGTAATTAATTCTTAATAGAATTATTTAAATTAAAATTTTAATCTATTCACATGGAGAGAGCATGCCATTGTTCAATACAATCAACAATATAATTATGGGTACGTTTCTTTAACAAAATTTCCCCAAATTTTACTATTTAAATTTTGCATTTTTTGAAAAAAAAAATATTTTTTTTCTCTCACAAAATATCTAATCAAACATTATTTTCATATCAAATCAAATTATATTTTTTTTTTTCTCAAAATCATCAAAATAAACACACCCAAATTATTATTACAAACTTTCATGAAACACCTAAAAAAAAAAAAAAAAAGTTGAAACCGAAAAACACACTATCAACTAATCAACTAAGCAAACATAATTCAATTTTTGTTTGCAAGATATGATTCGACTAGTATGACTTATCTTGATGGCCTAATTTGCAGGTTAATAGATTCGACTAAAAGTTTATTCAGAGCGCACTCGAAAAATAGTTCTGCGGGTTCCCATCTCATAAAAAAGATTATACTATATAATTATCAATACAAAAAGAAAAACTATTTTTTCAAAAATCCCGTTCGTATATAACTCTTCTTATTATTTCAGAACCATAACTAAAATCTACATTGGATTAGTCCGCAATTAAAAAAATTTGGTAGAAATAGTCCTCGGGCGCCGAAGTTGCTGTCATAGCACGCCGGAGTTTGAGTGGGTGACACGTTGACAACATTTGAACATCATTTATGCCAAATTTTTTTAGTTATGAGCCTAATATAATACAAGATCTAATTATGATCCTAAAATGATTATCAAATACTTTTCCCATGTCACCCACACAATCTCCGGCGTATCACGACGGTGCCATGTCATCAACTTTGGGCACCTGACGACCATTTTTGCCAAAAAAAATTTAATTGTGAAACTAATTTAATACATAATTTAATTATGATCTTAAAATGATAAGGAGTTTTGGTCAAGTATATAAATCCATAACCCATTTTAGTTTTGGTCATATTCCTTCTAACTTACTTTGGAACCAAACCGAATAATTATATTATGCATACTATAGAATTATTCAACATTAGACTACTCATTGATAAACATTTCAAAATTAAAGGGTTTGGTCTAATTTGGTTTAAAATTTATTTATTTTATTTAAATTTTAGTTTATATAGTATTTACGTGCCGCGATGGGACAACTTACCAAAGGAAGTATGCAGATGTTTTGGTACTAAGAAATAGAGCAAATTAGTTCAAATAGTTCAATACAAATAGATTGACTTCTTAGAGATCCTAGAACTAATAAGCAAATCAAGATTATTACTGTATTCGTGATATAATATTTTGTCAAAAAATAATATATTTTTATTAAAGATTATGCAGATTAAATAGAAAAATTTTTAATTGAATTTTTTTTGGTATTTTGTCCATTAATTTGATTTTCCAGTTAGTTTACTTAAGCCTCTTGTTAAATTCGATTTATTTTAGCATTATTTCTCAAATTCCATTAGATTTCGTTCACGATCCATAGATCTGGTTGTTAATATTAAGAATCGATCGGTTAGAGGCTCTATCGTTAAAATCGTCCAAAGTACATGATTTTATTCGATGACAGATAGACGACTTTGTGGAGTACAGAGTACTGCTAAGACTTGATCACATCGTTTGATCTTCAGGCGAACAATACTCAAAGAAGGCCCGAAGTCTCACGGAAAATTTTATTTTTGGTTACAAACAGGTTCAAAGGTTTTTTTTTTTTTTTTTTAATTGCATCAAATGTAATATTATTCAGTCACCATCATTATCATTCCAATAATTTAATTAACCGATTCCATGTTTCTTAACAAATTATAACTTTCCTTAAAATAAATAAAATGGTACAAGAAAGACATTGAGTGGGAACCAATATTGAACAAAAAATATTTTTAACATAACTTACAACATTGATAATCTATAAAATGCATGCAGTACACGACCCACACAATCACTTCATTACAATGGTCACTAGAACAAACAACACATACGATATGTCATATGTTACCCTTGCCCAAGAACTTGCAAAGAAAAAAAAAAAAAAAAAAGAAAAACCATTATTGACTATGTCGCACTACAAGAAAAAATTATTTTTGTAACAAAACTTTTTTTGTCTCTAAATCTACTTTTTCTGTTACTAATGACATTAGAGACGGAATTAGTAATGGAATTACGTTAGCTACGTGAACTTTAGGGACGGAATTCCGTTACAAATATATTATTTTTATGTAGTGTCGATTGCACGAATTGGATAGCCGAGCAAATAAAATTTGCTGATCAAAGATCAAATGTAATTTTCTTAATAAAACAAAAACCGAATTCACTAAATATTTAATTATTTATAGGTTAAAAAACCCTATAGACCGAAATAAATAAATCTAAATAAGAAAAAAAAAATCATTTTAATGCCCTAAACGACCTCAAATGGTCGAAATCACACCAGAAGTTCGATGATTTTGATTCATTGGATCGTTTTGAATGATCGGTACAAATTTCGTCTCATTCCAAGCAAAAGCACAAACAGGCAAAAAATTAGCCAAATTGCATATATTAACAACACACATACACATACCAAAAATAAATAAAAATGGGACATTTCATGAATGGAGCTGCAGATAAACTTGTGGTTCTAACCTCGGCTTCACATGAGAAAGTAGTGGTTTCTTCATTAGAGAATTTTCGTTGTCAGGCGCCCCTAAATCGATTGTTTCCGACCCGTTTGGCGGGGCAGTTCAGTAGAATCCCTGGATAAGTCTGGCCAGAAGCATGGTAATTAAAGTAGACCCTAGCTTGATCCCTGGACAGCCGCGCCGACCTGTACTAAACGAAAACACCCGGGATCCATGGTCGGTGAGCACCACCTCATCGGCAGTGGCGGAGCTAAAAAATTTTTTCGGAGGGGGGTGAATTTTTTAATATATAAATAATATATAATAATTTCAAAATAATATAATATAATGAAATTTTTTTAAAAATTACAAAAAGTTTTTTAGTTTGTTTTATCTTTTATTTTTTTCTTCAAATATTTCTAAATATTTGGAGTACTTGAACTAATTTCTTTAAATATTTGAGGTAAAATATAGTAATAATATTTTTATTAAATCTATAGGGTTGACCAATTACTTAACTTTAAAAATTATACAAATATTGCATAATCAAAATACAAAATTTAAACAATTAGGAGGGCCGAACACCCTTCGACTTCCCTACTAGCTCCGCCACTGTTCATCAGTGTCCTGATCACCGTTGATGTGGCGCTCCAGTTTGTACTTTAGTTTTTCTTCCCAAACTCTAAGATTGTGCCCGAGGCCATGGTGACTTAGCAATACTTGGCTGCCTTTGGGGATAAAATAGCCTCCCACGACAAGATCCTTCGATGATTTGTCTAGAACATTGAAAGGAGCTATGGGGTGTAGCCTCAATGACTCTTTAGCACATGCTTTGATGTAGTTGAGCTTAGGGAGATCCGATTCTTTGACAAGCCTATCTCTACCAACAGGGCCGTTTCGGACTTTTTTGGAGTCGTGAGCAAAAATAAATTATAGACTTTATAAACATACGATTAAAATGTATTTTTAAAGTAATATCAATATTGATTGGCGTCGATTGCACAAGATGTTGAACATGACAATCTGGGCAGTGTCGATTTGAAAAAAAGAAGAAGATAAAAGACGGACTATTCGGTGGTTCAAAAAGCAAAAAGGACCGAGGGAGAGTGAAAGAGAGAAGAGAGAAGGTGAAACGAGTTTGGTGTGAATGGGTGGGGGTGTAGTGCGATAAAGTGTGAAGTAGAGAAGTATAGACGACAATTGAATTTGATTAGGGCCCTGAGCATTGCTCACCCTGTTCCCGCTGAGAGCCGCTCCTGCCAACCAACAACGTGGTCCAGCTCTTCGCGCGCCTTGTCGAAGATTTTTGGCTGATTGATCATCTCCGCAAGACTCCACTCGGCTGCATTTGATGGATTATCAACCGTAGCTACCACTAAATCCTGCAATTTCATCGACGATAATTAAATATCTTTGAATGAATGAAAATGCATATCATAAAACAATTAATGGATGGATTATTGTCAACTTTTGAATCTCTCTTATCTAGAGAATGCTCACGATGATTAAAAAACAGGTTTGGATTTTAAGTCTTGAAAGTAAAAAATTTGAATTTAATAATTATTTAGGGTATGTTTTGTTGTGATCTCAATTTGAAATCATCATCATTCACCCCATATAATTCTCAATAGAAGTTATAATTTTATTTCACAAAATATGACATCTATTATTTAAACAAGAACTTAAAAATAAATATTTCATTTCGAATCAATTTTAAAACATTAAGAAATAACCATAAAATTAAATGCTAACACAAAAAGCTGGAATAGCTCAGTTGGTTAGAGCGTGTGGCTGTTAACCACAAGGTCGGAGGTTCAAGCCCTCCTTCTAGCGAAAATAACTTTTTCGATAAGAAGTGCCTTTTGTTATTATATTAATATATACTTCAACTGTTTTAAATATCTTATAATTTTTTTTATTATTTTGTCTGTTTCAAACACTTTGTACCATTTTTTGAATTATAAATAATTAAATATACTTAATTCTTAGTAAATATACACAAAATATGTTATCTTATACATCAATCAAATAAAAAATATAAATATATACTCTTTTTTTATTTTCACACCATCTAACTTTTAAACTATTTTATTTAATACTATTCATCTAAATTTTCATATCGAAAACTAAATATTATACCATATTTAAGACAGGAAAGAAATACTATATATATATATATTGTTTATTTATACCTTATATCCTGATAAGTAATACTATTTTCATGTCTTACTATATTGATTAATATATTTCTATGTCCACTGGACATCCTCCATATCTTACTATAATACTCCCTCCGTCCCATATAATTTGTCTCTATTTTTTATATTTGTCTATTCGATATAATTTTTTCTTTTTTTTTTTTAGAAATATAATTGTA
The DNA here is from genome assembly GCF_009805555.1 of Andrographis paniculata. Classification (NCBI taxonomy): domain Eukaryota; kingdom Viridiplantae; phylum Streptophyta; class Magnoliopsida; order Lamiales; family Acanthaceae; genus Andrographis; species Andrographis paniculata. The sequence goes on from NW_026137613.1 coordinate 735,415, forward strand.
CATTTTAATCACATTTGAAATTTTATAATTTTTTAATCTTAATTAAACTATTTAGTTATCTTAATCTTAATATATAATTATTTTTAATATACAATAATTATTTTTACTAATACACTTCTTAATTACTTACTAATCATACTTTACCTAAATTCTCGGGTCTACAGTAACACACCCATATTATATGGGACGGAGGGAGTATAATACGATGGGTTAGGTGCAATTTTTTTTTTTAATTACATGATTAATAACTAATCATATCATGCCATTAGATGGTTAATACGAGCATTAGCACATGTGCTGAATTTAAAGCAACACATGATGCATCCTCCTAATATAAATAGTACCACACATTATTTACTTCATCTCCTTTTCATATGGCAGCAAAGATACGTACGTAGGTTCGGACCAAAGATTTATTCAGTGTGCATTTCGAATAACGGCTGCGAGTTTTTATATCATTAAAAAAAATAGTCCGGTTTAAAAATTAGATCAGAAGACCGCCAAAAATAAATAAATAAATAAATAAAAATTTGGGCTTTAACTTTAGGTATGAAATAACTTTGTCTAGGCCGGGCGGGCCGGCCCAATTGAAAAACCAGGCCATGCGCTGGTTTGTTAAAAAATTTAGAATATATTAATAAGTATATAATAATATAAGTAAGATATATAGTTTTGGAGTTTTTGTTATTATAATAATGTGAACATATATTTTATTAACTTTATAAAATTGATAATAGTTTGATTTGAATATTAATTTATCATATATTCCATCTGTTTCGGAACAATTGACCTATTTTATGAGTGATACAATATTTAAATAATGGTGTTTAATTAGTTAATAATAGTGAATTATGATATTATTATTATTATCATTATTTTTATGAAATTGATAATATTGGTTGTTTTAAATTGAATTTAATATCTATGATTAAAAAAATTTATAATATGTATTTAAAAATTTTAAAAATTATATCGCAATAAAAGATATATGTAATATGAATATTATTTTATAGAGAATAAAATTTCATATAATACAAATAAATAAAAATTTTTTTATTTATTTATAATTAACATAAATTAATTTTATTAAAGATGTAGAGTTAAATGTAGATGAAAATATATATATATATATTATTTTTGAGAAATATAAAAATAAAGGATTTTTGATAGGATTCTACATTATATATGATGTTATATGATATATCATGAATTAAGTTGATCTATATTATATTTGTTAACAATGTTTTGATTTAATAAATTTTATCCAAAATAAAAAGAAAATCAATTAAAGTGAGGCAAACAAAAAATAAAAAATATGTCAATTAAAATAACCAAACAGTAACTGAATAGTAAGAATCCCCGAACCCGTCAAAAGAAACACACCCCAAGTATAGCTCAATTAATCTAGTATTCTTTTTGCGTGCACGAAAAAAAAAAAAAAAAAAAAATCGAGCTGAATCGAATTGCCACTCGTATTTTTTTCTAATTAGTCACTCTCACTCACCATCCCTATCATTTCCACAATTTAATTAACATAATTTAATCTACAATTTAATTAACATAACTTAAAACATTGATATTTCCATATATATATATATATATATAGGTGATAATCTGCAAAATGCATGCATATAGGACCCCCCACACATTCACTTAATTTAGAGATCCCAAACAGAGCGGGTTCTCGAGTTTTATAGATCCCAGAACACATAAAAAAAAAAAAAAATGTTCTATTATTAATTAAGAACAAAAAAAAAATACTAATCCTCCAAAAAATTTCCTAAAAATATAAATAAAATTTAATTTATTTAATATGTTACATTTGAAATAACGAATCAACTCCATATCACACTAAATATTTTATATTATAATAAAAATTAATTTTATATTTGAAATCTTAAATCAACACTATATCGTACTAAACAACTATTCCAATTCGAAATTCAAAATCCAAATCCCCAAATTCAAACTTCCAAACAACCACACAAAATCACGAATAGTGCTGCAGATAAACTTGTGGTTGTAACCTCGGCGTCGCATGAGCAAGAAGTGGCTTCTTCATTAGAGAATTATCATCCTCCGGCAAGCCTAAATCGATTGTTGCCGGCCCATTTGGTGGCGCCTTCCAATGGAACCCTTGGATAAGCCTGGCCAGAAGCATGGTTGTTAAAGTAGAGCCAAGCATGATCCCAGGACAGCCACGCCGACCTGTACTAAACGACAACATCCTTAATTCATGGTCGGGGAGCATGACCTCGCCGGTGTCCCCATTTCCGGTGATGTGGCGCTCCGGTTTGTACTTGAGTGGTTCTTCCCAAACTCTAGGGTTGCGCCCAAGGCCACGACGGCTAAGTAACACTTGGCTGCCTTTCGGGATAAAATAGCCTCCAATGACAACATCCTTCGATGATTCGTGAGGAAGATTGAAATGGGCTATAGGGTGCAACCGGAATGACTCTTTAGCACATGCTTTGATGTAGTTGAGCTTAGGGAGATCCGATTCTTCGACAAGTCTATCCCTACCGACTACGCGATCCAGCTCTTGGCGTGCCTTGTCGAAGATTTTTGGTTGATTGATCATCTCCGCAATACTCCACTCGACGGCATTTGATGGATTATCGATCGTAGCTATCATTAAATCCTGTAATTTCACCATCGATAATTAAATATCTTCGAATGAATAGTGATTCATATCATAGAACAATTAATGGATTCATTATTTTTTAAGTTTTGAATCTTTCTTATCTAGAAAATGCTTATCATGATTAAGGGTGTGTTTAGTTGGCTTGTCCGTCAAAGTTGATACTATGCTTTCAATTTATTTTTTTTAATAAAAAATAAATTATATTATATGGGACCATTCAAAGATTGATATAACTCATAATAGTATGATATTGTCTATTTTATAATAACATTGTGCAGATTTATTTTTTAACTTTCCTAAAAGACTTCTACTTTGAAGAGTTATATAGTTTATAACTAAGGTTTTTCTCTTTTTTTTTTTTTTTTTTTCACATGGAACTTGAGTTTGTTTTTCCAATAAGCTATTCATAGTTTTTACAGAGTAATTTTTTTTTTTTTCGTAATTAGACATTTTATAATTTTAGTCCTGTAACTGAAGTTTGTCGTAAATTAATTCCATAAGTAAAAAAAAAATCGCATTTTTAGTCCTCCAGCACCAAAGATGTCTACATGGCACCTGCGTGACTCATTGGAGGACGCATGTCCTCCAGGTCATGGACACTGGACGGACACGTGGATTTTTTTTAATTTTTTTTAAAAAACTTATTTTATTTAATTTATCTTTTTTGTAAAAATTAAAAAGTTTCAAAAAAAAATTTGAAAATTAAAAATTTTAAAAATTAAGAAAAAATTCAAATTCACGTATTCGCTGAGTGTCAGCTGAAATAATAAAATACTTACATTAATGTTTGCTTTGATCTCCTGAATTGTCAACAAGGGATTGTTTTCGGAGTCCTTGAGGTTGATCATTACGTCGATGATATCCTCTTCATTACTTGCAATCCCTTTCTTCCACATTTCGACTCTTCGATTAATTTCAGGGTCTTGATATTTGTTCAAAACGGCAATTGCATCTGTCATAATCTTCTTATGGCCATCGAAATCGAACACCTCTAACCATGGACAGAAATCAGCAATTGAAAATCCATAGAGATGAAATAAGACTGTGAAGATTGCCTCCATGTGTTCTACATCTTCGATTGCCGGGCTTCCATCTTTCTTTTCCTTTCCAAAAGACCTCTTATTGAAAATATATCTCTTGATGACACGGGCGCAATAATGTTGGGCTATGGATCTTACATCGACAATCCCATCATTGAGTTCATTCGAGCATTGTCTATGAACATACCATACTAATCTATCAGCTTCTTCGCATCTTTTGTCGTGGAACTTTTTGTGCATCGAAGAAGAGAGCACTTCTGTTACAAGAACCTTCTTCATCTTCTTCCATTGGTTGCCTAATGGCGAAAAGATTGTTGATGTGTAGCCCTTGTTGAACAATCCCGAAGACATCACCTTAGGTCTTGAGGCGAAAATTGCGTCGTGCTTTTTCAAGAACTCGCAAGCTAGCTCGGGGGATGTAACCGTGATGAAATAGATGTTTCCAAGACGGAAACAAGCTATTTCGGTGTGTATATTTTCCATGAATTGGTGCATCCATTTAAAGGTCGGAATATTATTCTTGACCATGGTTGGAAGGCAACCGATGATTGGAAAACCCGTTGGGCCCGGAGGAAGAGGAGGAGGAAGAGATCGAGATTTATTGTTCATGAGGATTCGCCATTTGTAAGAGATTTTTATGGCTAAAGCTAAAGCTAGCAAGCAATAAAGTTGAGAGAAAAATTGTGGATATGTTTGGCATTCCATATCTTGAAATGGGTATGGTTACGGTGATGATAGTGTTTATATTTTGTATAATTTTCGATTTGAATGTATCTCGATCTCCTTGAACTCGGCTTTTAAAGAGACAAAGGGAACAATTTTAATTGTAGAAATAAATAAAATATATTATTTTATTGACGCATGTTTTCCCAACAAATATTTATACCATTAAAAATATTATTTTTTTTTTTATATTTTTATGATACGAGAATCCACTGTACACATGTTTCAAATGTGTATAAAGGTGGAAACTTACTTGCAAACTACGCCAGCATGATAAGTTTCGTTCAGCAGATTTTTTAGTTTCAAATATCAAATCAAATATTTATTTTTTATTTTTTATATTATACTTATATCAATCATAAAATTATTTTAATTCAAAATTTTTTCTATTCAAATCTCAACTCAAAATCCAAACCCCTAAACAAGCACATGACAAGCAAAATTAAGAGGACGGTGATGCGTTTTGAACTCGGCTACCCTTTGCGGGCCTATGGGAGATCGTTTTTGTCATGTAAAGTGAAGTACTAATGGAGTTAACTTACGAATGTGAAGGTCTAAGGGTTAGAGGTGGGAACGAGCCATAGAACTCCGGGGGGGCCAAAATATAGATTTTTTTATTTTATTTTATTGATTCAATGTTGTCTTTTTCAATTCCCCCGACATAGTCACATAAAGAAAAAAGAAAAAAAATTGGAAAAAATTAAATTTTTTAGAAAACAATTTAACAAAATTACATAAAATTTAATATTTTTTACTAAAAAATAATAAATTTAAAGACTAAAAGTGTAAATCAACAAAAAAATATATAAATATATTTTTTACACTATAAAATAAAAGATTAAAGAGACAAAATTAATAAAAAAATATATAATTTTATTATTTTTGTTACTAAAAAAAAACAATAGATTTTGGGGGCTGAGGGTCCAACCGCCCTCCCTAGGCCTGTACTAGGTCGTCCATGGAGGTGGACACCGTTCATTTATTTGTAAATATACACATATTAGGTATTCAAATTGAACGGAAGAAATACTCGAAACTGTGAATTTTATTTGAGCCAAAAATTTAACCGAAATATTTGCGGTATATAAATTGCAAATAATTCAAATCGAACCGAATATAATATAATATACTTATTAGTATTAATTTTAAAATATAATAATATAAATATATTCAGTTTAGTTCGATTAATCGAAAAAAATATTAAAATCGAAACTGAACCACAAATATCAAATGTATTTATATTCTAACAAAACCAAATACAAAAGTATATATACATTAAAAATAACTAAAAGTCTAATTAAATAAAGATATTTGAAAAATTCTAAACCAAACCAAACCGAAGAATAATAGAATATACTTATTAATATTAATTTTAAAATATAATAATATAAATATATTCAGTTTAGTTTGATTAACCGAAAAAATATTAAAAACCGAAACTAAACCACAAATATCCAATATATTTATATTTGAATCGAATTGTCTTGATTAATCAAAAATTTGATTCGACTAAATTCAGTTTAGCAGTTCGACAGTTCGATTCAAAGTTTTTGCCAACACACCTGGCCTAAGGGTGAAGCTATTATGCATGGATGAAGGCAAGTAGTAATGGAATTAACTGAAAATTTTAATGAAATTAAAAAATGGGTGTGTTTGTTTGAGGGTTTGTATTTTTAGTTGGGATTAGAACAATAAAAAATTAATCAATCATAATAGTTGTATGATGTGATATAAATAAGTATTTTTTTTAACGTAAAATTGATTTTTTAGCATAATATAAAAAATAAAAAATAAGAATTTTGATTTTATATTTTTTGGGAAAAAAATTTATATAAATAGTAGAAACTCTCCAAAATCGTAACTAATAAGTCCGTACTTCGAATCCTAACTATTAAGTAATTTTTTCTTCTACGACACTTGCCATCGGCAAGAATCATGACAAAACTGGGTTGTACTGTCTTAATAATTTATTTATTTTTCTACAATAATCTTGTAGATTGATATATATATATATATATATATACATATATATTTATATACCCGTTCAAATCAATTTTTCGTGTGGACAAATAAAATCTTTGAATAAGTTAACTAAAAAGGTAACACAACATTCACGTTTTGCATCACACAGTGAAAATTTAAAGTCTTTGTGACTTTAAGGTCTATTTTGGTTAATTTAAAATCAACATAGGCATATAAAAAAAATTTACAAAACATCAAGATTAAAAAATAAAGCATGATAATATCAAAAAATTAAAACTGGAAGAATAACAAAGAATTATCCGAGTCGGGGGAACTATTTCACGGCAGAACGAGCTACGGGCATCGGTACTCCAATAGTCCCATATAATTCCCAAAGGCAAAATGTTTAGAAACTTTTCGACGCGGCACCACAATAAAAAAGCATTGGTGAAGAAGGCAAGAGTAGAATCTCCGGTAGATATAGGAAATGGGAAAATATGATTGCTTTAGTTGTGTAAAAATATTTTGTAAGAATTGAAAAACTCTATTATATTGATCATTAAAATAAATGGCATATATTTATCGAAAAACAAATTCGATAGACTGAAATCTAAACAATCTAAACAATTGATAAGACAAAATCTAGATCTAAATCCACTAAATTTAAAATGAAATATTAAAGTATCTCACCATCCTCTCAAACTCAAGTCGTATAACATAAGTCAATTTGAGTTTGCAAAGAAAAATCGAAAATGACGCAGCCACAATCATCTATCATGCAAGAATCATAAGCAATGCCCTAAACTGAATTAGAGTCGAAAATAGGCTCTCACCGGAGTCGAAAATAGGACACTTATTGGAGTCGGAAACGGGACTCTTATCAGAGTCAGAAACAACAGGACTCTCACCGGAGTCGAAAACAACGGAATTTTCATTGGAGTCGGAAAATGACGGGACTCTCAATATAATGCAATCAGAAGCAGCGCTTTGTACCACAACAAATTATCAAAGTCCGAACTCGAACGCAAAATTGCAAAAAAAATAAACTTGGCAAAAGACTTCCGTTGACGCCATAAAATCACAAATAAAAATATCAAAATTGAAGATCTCCGGGTACATTCCAAGTTGAATGTACCCAGATACTTTCTAGGTTGAATGTACCCGATATTTTGTAGGTTGAATGTATCCGGAGAAACACAAGTTAGTATATTGTATCTATTTCATGAGAAAAGTAAACTCTGATACTCTATAAAAATATTTTATAAAAATTAAAAATTGCATTATATTGATCATCAAACATCATAAAACATACTCAATTAACTCAAACCTAAACAACCTAAACAGCCCAAAACATATAAGACCAATCTAAATATCTAAAATATTTCAACAGTAAGTGAATAGGTTAATGAAACCTATGTGGCGATCTGTCCATTGGCGGAGTCAAGGATTTTTTTTGTTTTTCTTGCGAGGTTTAATTTTCTTAATTAAGATATAATATATATTTTAAAAGTATATAATATAATTAAAAATATATATAATATATAAATTTTTAGTTTGTCTTTTTCGTTTTAGGTTAAAAATAATTATTTTTGGAAAATTAAATTTGATATTTATTATAACAAAAATTATCAAATTAATAGGGTGGTCAAATTATCTAAAATCTAAAATATATATATATATATATATGGCATAAAATGAAAAAAATTTAAATTGTGTTCACATCTCCGACGTCTCCTGGTCTAGTAGTGTGTGCGTAGACTCGTGACCGTGAGGTAATGGGTTTCAAACCCTCGATCCGTCCAGGTCTTATCTGCCACACATATCGTTCACCTAATATGACTTGCCTTAGCTTGTAGCTATTGTGAATTTCCATGTGTAATTCATTGGTTGAACAAATTACCAACACAGAACTAACAAACAATAAAACGGTCGAGACGTACCTGCTAAGTGATTGAAATCCTCTTAGAGGCATATATTAAAAAAATTTCCAGTCCCCTCCAAAAAATTTTCTAGCTCCACCATTATCTATAGAATTAAATCCACCCAAAGATAAGCACCATAATCAAAGCACAATAAAACGATAAAATATGATATAAATATGTATCGATGTTTTGAATATAAAAAATAATTTTAGTATAATATAATAAATAAAAATTAGGTATTTGATCAGATATTTTTTATAAAAAAAAATATTGGAATAATAAAATCGAAAATCAAATCCTACGTGGTACCATTATCCCAAACATGCAACTCAAATCTCCCCTCAAAAGACAATTATGAGACCTCAACCTTGGTCCTTCACATTCTTATCTTTGATCGTCTTCTTCGGGCAATCACCCTAGCCTCCATCTTAATTGCCAAGTGAGAACTCTAGCTGATATATAAATTAATTGTATATGTAATTCGTCCGCCGATTCTACTTTAGATGCACGGCTTGCCTCACAAAAATTTCTTATCTATGTATATATATATATATATTTTCACTCTATATATATATATATATATATAGAAGATTCCCTTGATAAGTTTAAGCAATCATTTTTCTGTCAAATGTCAAGGTGTGGGTTGATTTTTTGAAGATAAGGACCATCAATAATCGCATGGGATCCTCAGCATCAGTCTCACTTAGTTCTGTTGGAATTTATTAGAAATTTAACCCTAATCCTATGATCCGTCGAGTTGAAGTAATTGAAATAAAAATAAAGCAAATAAATATGACCTAACTCCATTAGCGCAAACGGATTCGGATTTATAAATCAATGGAGGGTTGTGTTCTTCAAATCTATAGCCCAACGCCTGAGAAAACCTCTGGGTTTCTGCCGTTACTTTCACGATCAGATATAAAAAGTAATGGACGTTGCGCCTAGATCTAAGATCACAACTCTCTCTTATTATTAATTGGCTTCACACCCGATTAATAAGTTACGGGTGTGTTTGTTTGAAGGATTTTGGTGGATTTTCACTATTCATCCAATTTTTTCCCCCCAAAAACATCAAATCAAACACCTATTTTTTATTTTTTATATTATACTAAAAATCAATTTTACATTCAAAACATCACATCAAACCCTATTTATATCGCATCATACAACTATTTAAATTCAAAATTTTTACTATTCAAATCCCAACTCAAAATTCAAACCCCCAAACAAACACACCCTACATGTTTCTGCACATAGGAGGTCCACTAAATATATTTAATTCAATAAACTAATAGATCATTTAATATAGGCTTAACCCGACTCATAACCTATATGTATATACATACATATTATCAGGGGTGGCTCACAGCAGGAACAGGGTGAGCAACTGCTTAGGACCCTTAATCAATAGGATCTATATTTTAAATATTATCTATTATTATTATTATTAAATTTTAAAATTAAATTTTAACTTTTAATTTATATATATTTTTTTCATTTTTGATAATTATCCAATTTAATTTTAAAATTAAATTTAAATTTCTAATCATATATAAAAAAAAAAAATTATTTATTTCTAATGTCTACATTTCTTTGTCTTACACTCTATAGTATTGCCCCCAGCAACTCTATCAAACCTCACATTTTCTGTTATATCTTTCACCCTTCTTCGGTCCTTCTTGCTTTTCGAACTTTTAGACAGACCGTCTTTCATCTTCTTTTCTCAAATTGACATTGTCCAAACGGTCATTCAACATCTTGTTCAATCAACGTCAATCAGTAATATTATTAAAAATACATTTTAATCATTTATTTATAGGGCTTATAATTTATTTTCGCTCAGGCCTAAAAAAAGTTCGAGACCCCCTGCATATTATATATACACATTATATACATAGACATAATGTATTAGGTGGGACTGAGGATCCCGTACCATCAATAACACACTATTGTATGAAAACTTGGTTTCTCACGGTCAAATTCCAATTTCATCCTTCAAGTTTGAACGTGAATCTACTATGTGATAATTTTGATGTCAATCATTAGGTCTATGCAGATCTACCCTTAAGAAGATTTCAACATGCTTGCCCGCCTATTGTATTCGAGGGGACACGGGGGCTGGCAGCAAGGAGGGTCGAGGATCCCCTTCCTTTCAAGAGATATAAAATCTCTTACTGTTCATCCTCAATCGATTCTTCCAATAAACATCGATATTCCGTAGTTGATACATATGAAAAATGTGTGCAATAGACGACTACCCAAACCCATCGACACGATGTTATTATTCCACGCTACAGTCACATAAATTAAACACAACACTATTGTCGAAAAAAAAAAGACATAGTACATTATACACAACTAATTCTACAATAAGAATCTCAGACACTTTTCTGGAGCTACAGATAAACATGAGGTTCTAACCTCGGCGTCGCATGAGCAACAAGTGGCTTCTTCATTAGAAAATTATCGTCCTCCGGCGACCCTAAATCAATTCCCGGCGCCTTCCAGTCGAACCCCTGGATAAGCCTTGCCAGAAGCATAGTTGTTAAAGTAGTCCCAAGCATGATCCCAGGACAGCCGCGCCGGCCTGTACTAAACGACAACATCCGTAGGTCATGGTCGTAGAGCATGACCTCCCCAGTGTCCTCGTCGCCGCTGATGTGGCGCTCCGGCTTGTACTTGAGTGGTTCTTCCCAAGCTCTCGGGTTGTGTCCAACTCCACGACGGCTAATCAGAACTTGGCTGCCTTTCGGGATAAAATAGCCTCCCACGACGACATCCTTGGATGATTCGTGTGGAACGTTGAAAGGGGCCATAGGGTGTAGCCTCAATGACTCTTTTGCACATGCTTTGATGTAGTTGAGGTTAGGGAGATCCGATTCTTCGACAAGCCTATCCATACCGACTACGTGGTCTAGCTCTTGGCGCGCCTTGTCGAAGATTTTTGGTTGATTGATCATCTCCGCAAGACTCCACTCTGCCGCATTTGATGGATTATCGATCGTCGCTAACATTATATCCTGCAATTTCACCACCATTGGAATTTTTCGTAATTTTTTCAAAAATTGTCAGCATAAGGTATACTTTAATCTCACAAAACATTATATCAATTACTATTCTCAAAATTTTTCAAAACTTCAAGTAATCATTTGCAAAATTGGAGCTGACAAAAACTAACAATAAGCTCATAGGAATCAAACATGAAATAATTGGATTTAGTTCGAGAATTTCGACCCTATTATATATATATGAGTTGACACAAACTCGATATGATAATAAACGAGTCAGGTTAGGATTGACACCTTAACCCAAACCCGATATGACAACTTGTTTATAATATATTAATATTAATTAATATATTTATTATGTATGTAAAATAATTTTTATTTAATAATTTATTCGAAGGGAACACAATCTAAATATATTATGTTTAATAATTTTTACTATTTATTGTGTATTTATATATGGATATGTTTTATTGACATAGGTGTGTTTAATTGTGGAATCTAATTTTCGGTTTTACTATTTTAACTGTTTTTTTTTTTTTCTCCCAAAAATATCAAATCAAACACATATTTTTTATTTACTATACTATACTAAAATTAAATTTGCATTCAAATCATCACATCAATATATATTTATACAACATCAAACAACTATTTCAATTCAAAATTTTATTACTAAAAACCAAAACAACTAGTTTTTAGTATTGATTATTTGATTATAGTTTGATTTGTAAAATATTAATTTATTTTTTTAATGGGTAAATGGGTCGATTTTGTGTTAGTTGAGTCGGCTTCGGGTCACCAAACCCGTTTAAAAATTATTAAACGAATTAATGGGTCATTTTCGGGTTGAGCAATTTTGAGCAGGTCGGGTCTCGGGTGCCTTTAAAGGCCTGTTTGGATGGGCTAAAAAGAAAGCCGAAAAGTAGAAGGTTTGGATAAATTTTTATAAAAGTACTTTTTTGAAAAATATTGTTCGGATGTAATGGATTCGTAAGTGTTTTAAACTTTATATATTGTTAAAATAATTGTAATTTTTTTAAAACTTTTATAATTTATTTTTAAATTTTATTAATTATTTAAATAGTTTAAATTATAGTATAAAAAATATCTTTTTTTAAAAAATTTGATTATTTATATTTTAAAATTAAAATTCAAGAATAATAAATAAATTAAAAATAAAATTACAATACAATATTAAATTGTTTGTTATTTTACAATTTATTTTAATTTTTTTATAAAGTATATTTAATAATTTTAGTTTAATAAAAAATATTAAATTTTTAAATGTGATATCTCAATTAAAATTTTAAATTTTAATTCAAATATAATGTATAAATTAAATATAAATACTATTATATTATTATTATTTTCTTAAAATATAATAAATTAATTATTTTTATATTATATTATAGAACTTTATTATTATTATTACTGTTGTTATTATTATTATTACTAAGAATAAAATAGTAATTTTAAATGAAAATGATTCTATTTATTTCATAAGCTACTTCCAAATATTTTAAAAAAAATATTTTTCAGCAATAAAGCCCATGCAAACAAGTATAAAATTCTTTTTTTAGAAGTATAAATCAAAAGCCACCACCAAAAGTTAATCCAAACAAGGCCTATGTAAATGGGTTAGGTTAGGATTGGATAGTTTGACCCGTTTAAAAACTCAACTCAACCCGACAATTGCTAGCTCTACTTGCAATATATACTTACATCAATGTGTGCTTTGATCTCTTGTATTGTCAACAAGGGATTGTTTTCAGAGTCCTTGAGGTTGATCAATACGTCGATGATATCCTCTTCACTACTTGCGATCCCTTTCTTCCACATTTCGACTCTTTGACAAATTTCACGGCCGTGATATTTGTCGAAAACAGCAAAAGCATCTGTCATAATCTTCTTATGGCCATCGAAATCGAACACCTCTAACCATGGACAAAGATCACCAATTGCAAAGCCATAGAGATGTGATAAGAGTGTGTAGGTTGCCTCAATGTGTTCTACATCTTCGATTGCAGGGCTTCCGTCTTTCTCTTCCTTCCCGAAAGATCTTTTATTGAAAATATACCTCTTGATGACACCGGCGCAATAATGTTGGCCTACGGATCTTACATCGACAATCCCATGATTGATATGGCATTGGCTATGAACATACCATACTAACCTATCTGCTTCGACGCGCCTTTTGTCGTGGAACTTTTTGTGCATCGAAGATGAGAGCACTTCTGTTACAAGAACCTTCCTCATTTTCTTCCATTGGTTGCCTATCGGCGCAAAGATTGTTGATATGCGGTCTTTGTTGAACACTCGCGAAGAAATCGCCTTAGGCCGTGACGCAAAAATTGTGTCATACTTTTTCAAGAACTCGCAAGCTAGCTCGGGGGATGTAACCGCGATGAAATAGGTGTTTCCGAGATGGAAACAAGCGATTTCAGTTCGCATTTTTCGCATGAATTTGTGCATCCATTGAAATGTCGGTATGTTATTCTTGACCATCGTTGGAAGGCAACCGATGATCGGAAAACCTGTCGGCCCCGGCGGAAGAGGAAGAAGAAGAGATCTAGATCTCTTCTTCTTGAAGATTAATCGACATTTGTAAAAGATTATGGCTAAAGCTAAAGATAACAAACATGAAAGTTGAGGGAAATTTTGGCTATAGGGTTTGCTAATTTCCATATTATATTTGAAATAGTTATGATAACATATAGTGTTTATTGTTGGATTTTGATGTCTCTTGAATCTCCAACAACTCAGCTTTTATAGGAAAATTGTGTACAATGATTTATTTATTTTATAATACTATTTATTTATTAAAAATCGTTAACCTATATATAAATTATTAGCTACACTTTGAACATGTGGAAAATGATTTTCGACTGTAAGGATGTGCAAAAATAAGCGAAATACTGATAGAATTGACGTATGTGGAGCCTAATTGAATTTAAATTTTGTTAAAATATTTTATGAAAATTGAAAAAATTGTATTGTTATTGAGCATCAAAATGGGCCACAATAAAACAGACTTTATAGACTCTAAACACAATAATACAATCTATGGATAATATCAAATCGTAATTTAAACCTACAAAATCTAAAATAAATCAATCTAAACCAATCTAAACAAATATTAAACTAAATCTAAATCTAAATATCTCTAACATCACTTCTCAAACTCAAGTAGTGTTGTAGAAACTAACTTTAGTTTGCTTGAAAAGAATAAAGTCGGAAGCAGACATAATCAGAATCAGAATCATAGGGCTCAAATTGATATTAGAGTCAAACATAGATAGATTTCAAACCGATACACAGACGGAGTCCGAGTTGATCGCAGACACCGGATAGATTGCAGATATACAGATAAATAATTGATAGCAGACAAATGACTGATACATACAGACAAACAGATTACTGATAAGCAGACAAACGGATTACTGATAAGCAGATCGTTCAAAGCTATACAAATAAACAAATCACTGATAAGTAGACAAACAGACCGCTCACAGCTATGCAGACAAACAGATTGCTCACAGCTAAGCAGACAGCACACACCAACACATACATAGATACAGATCGCACGCAAGCAACAGACATATGACAGGTAGCATCGCAGATTGATTTCAGAGACATTTTTGCAAAGAGACGTACTTGCAAATGCATAATTTCAAAATCAAAAGACCTCGGGTACAATCCCAGTTGAATGTACTCGGATAAACGATGGTTGGTAGGCTATGTTTAGTCCATGAAAAAAATAGATTCTGATATCATATTAAAATATTTTATGAAAACTATTATTGATCAATAAAATACGGGTCTATAGAGATTATAAAACAGACTCGATAGACTCTAAATAAAATAATCCAATATGGATAAAATCAAATGGTAATCTAAATCTACCAAATCTGAAACAAACCAATCAAAATCAATATATACAAATATTAAACTAAATCTAAATCTAAATCTAAAATATCTCAACAAATTTTATATTTGATTTTAGTTTAAATAGTAATTTGAGATTATTTTCTTCGTCTCATTTTATATGTCCGATGTTTTTAGTTTCATTTGTCACCTATAATTTATTTTTTTATAAAAATATTATACCTTTTAATTATATTTTAAATTTTATAATTAATAATTTTATAATTTAATTAACTTTTGGGTGTGTTTGTTTGGATGTTTGGATTTTGAATTGAGATTTGAACAGTAAAAATTTTGATTGAAATAGTGGTATGACGTGATATAAACATGTTAGATGTTATATTTTCAATATAAAATTAATTTTTAATATAATATAAAAAATAAAAAATAAGTGTTTGATTTGATATTTTTTTAAAAAAAATCTGATGAATAATAAATTTTGGGATAGAATCCCACAACTGAACACACTCTTAATTAGTTATCTTAATTTTAATCTATATTTATTTATATTGTATAATAATTATTTTTATTAATATACTTTTAAGTATTTACCAATTACATTTTATTTAAATTTTTCAATCTGCAAAAAAATAAGATGAGACCGAGAAAATATATCTTATGAAACAAAATAATATATTTTTATTATAAACAATAAGAATGAATATTACATAATATTAATTTTGATTTGGATATAATTGGTTTGTTATCACTTTAATAGTATATCACATGTTTGTATTTTCTTTTTGTAAATGTTTATTGATTGATATAAATTAATTAATTGTTCTGATTATCTACTTGTAGTGTTAAGTAGAAGTTGAATTGACTGATATTTATTTAATTAATATTTTATTTATATTATAAATAAAATCTAAAAGAAAATTATATGTATTTTAAGCGTTTTTACATATATATCTCAATATAATTTTTTAATAATAAAATTTCATATAATATAAATGGATAAGATATACTTAGCTAATTGTCTTTTTATTATGAATGGACAAATTTGCCCTTAGGTGTATGATAGAGATTAAAAGTAATAAATGAATAAAGGGTAAAAATATAAAATTTGTGTTTAAAAAAAGGAAATAGGACAATAGTTGTTGGACATCCCAAATAAGAAAGTAGGACATTAGTTTGTGGACGGAGGGAGTATATGATTAATTCAATTAATTTCATTAAAAAAAATTGAGTGAATTTTATATAATGTAATATTAAAAATATATATATATATTTTTTGAAAACATAGTGCTAATTCAAATCCAATCAACAATCAAATCTATTTGTTTGTTTTTAAAAAAATTTCCAACAATTTTTTTTTAAAAAAATTAATATATTATACACTTATTATTTTTATATTATTTACACAATTTTTTATGATTTACGCCAAAAAACTTTCTTCAAACTAAAATACAAAACAAACACAATATTTTCTCTTCTTTTTTAAAAAAGAAAATGACAGCACCTGCCAGGCTGCCACTTAATTACTTCAAGGATAAAAAACGTATAAATTTTTATATATAATTCATTACTATATTACTAAAAAATAGATATTCTTTTTGTGTAAATATTTATATGAACATTTTCCATACAAAATATTATATATATATATATTTATTTATTTATAAACTTTATTTGTCCGCTTATAAGGGTTATATTTATCTTTTGTGTCATTGAATTTAATATTAAAAATATTTTTATATTTGTATAATTTTCTTTTATATAAATATTTTTCTATTAGTATTATAAAATACTAATATAAGTATTTTTTGTTATTTTCTTTTTATTTGTACTATATTTTGATAAAATAATTAATATTTAAAAATTAATACACAAAAAATAAATATGATCTCGACGGAAGTAGTATTTAAATTTATATTCTAATAACTGCTTAAGTTTTTTCAAACATGAAATGATTGATCTTTGATGACTTTTAGTCAAAAACATCAAAATGTCGGTATTATGTCCAACACACAAAATTCATCAAATATATATATTTTTTGGTTTCTTTATATTTTTCATATAAAGGGTATGTTTCTTCACAGGAGGTTTGACCAAACCTCTCGTGCGATTACTGTTGGTTTGAAAAGTGGCGTCGAATTCATCCAATTTTTTTTTATTCGACGATTGCTGGTATGCTACAGTTTTTTTTTTTTTATTTAAATTCGAAAAGTTCAGGGGTTTTGTGCACGATCGTGTACAAGAATGTATAATTATAATTATTTAATATTTATTTATATTATAATTTAATAAAATATGTATAATATATATGTTATTTTGTAGAGAATAAAAATTTTTATAATACAAATACATAAAATTAAATATATACGTTGGGTATATTATAAATTCATAACGAGGTTATACAATATAAATTTTATCAATTTAATTTAATACACATTTATATTATTTTATTCATTATTCATCAGATCAATATCCATCAAAACTCTCAAAATCCCAACCAAACTCAAACACAAAATAAACAATAAAATTCAAACTCATCCTAAAATTCAAATAAAAACTAAACCCAAACTCAAATTCTCCCAAACCACTCTAAAAAAATACATGTTTTATTTTTAATAAAAGTATATTCTCTATCGTACAATTCTGTCCAATTAAAATTAATAATTTTTTAGTAAAAAAAATAAAAAGTATAATAATTTTTTATTTAAAGAAAAAAACAAGACGACTTTTTTATAACAAGCCAACAAAAAAAGAAAAACGTAAATTTAATTGACGTAGAAAATATTATTCACATAAAATAGTATATTAAAATATTATTTCAATTAAAATTTTAAATAAAATTCATGACTTAAGAAAATATATCCCCTGAAACAATAAAAAATAATAAGGTTTGTTATGTATGATTTTTTTTTTTTTTTTTTTGTTTTCTTCAACAAATTTTTCATTTAATACTCTTTTATACGGTTGCGAATATGGCACTGACCCAATCAAATTAGCACCGGCCTGAAATTTCTCACCGGGAATATTGGTGGATTTTCGGACAATTGGATGCAAATCTTCGGTGGTATGCGATACGTTTAGGAATAAATAAAACAAAAATAATCAAAGAAATGACGGCGCATACAAATTTTATTAATTCAAGATTGATTCAACATAGATTCTATAAAAATAAAATAAGAAAAAGATGCAAAGAAAATGTAAAGAAAGGAAGATTAATTAGCCAATTAATGGCCACTATTCCGCCAATTAATGACCACTACTTTCACCACATAATTGATCGATTAATGACTACTATTTTCACCACATAATTGATCGATTAATGACCACTTACTCTCTTCATAAGAATTAAGGTAGTGGCCAATTAATCCATTGAGTTGAGTGAGAAAATCAACCAATTAATTTATCCATCAATCATTGAGCTCCATGAATAATCGATTGGGTTAGATCATGGTTTATTTTGCACTTGTATACATTGGACATTAATCTAAGTCGATTTGATCCAATCGCCTGACATTCTTCAACATTGGCGATCCGTTATTGTCAATAGAATTTTTGTGTGACAAAACTATCATAGCATATTTATGATACAATATATGTAATGTTATAATTCAGCATATAATATCTTATATGTTATATACATTTATGTGATATGCTGATTTGATTGGATCAACCGCACCTGATCCGCCACCTTTTATATATTTACAAAATACTATATTTAGTCATATATTTTGCAAAAATAATGGATTGGGAATGGTTATAAGGTATTGATTATAATTAATTAGCATGATACAGATTAATACATAAATAATTGTACATTACTTCAATTAATATAATATGTACTTATATAAATTATTGGCATAGTATATGGTACTCCCTCCGTCCCAGAAAATATGGGACTATTACAGTAGATACGGGAATTTAGGTAAAGTATAATTAGTAAGTAATTAAGAAGTGTATTAGTAAAAATAATTATTATTTAGTAAAAATAATTATAGATTAAGATTAAGATAAGTAAATAGTTTTATTAAAATTAAGAAAATTATAAAATTTAAAATTTAAAATGCGATTAAAGTTCATAATTATATTTCCAAAAATAGAAATGACAAGTTACGTGGGACAGACGAAAATAGAAAATAGGGACAAATTATATGGGATGGAGGGAGTATATTTTATATGTATGTTGTATTTATATATCTTGTGTTTTTAGATCAATTGTAATGTGTCCTATCTAATTTATTGTTATATTCATATATTCTATTTTGTATTATATTAATATAAATATATATTTTTCGTTTATACCTCATATGCTATCGACTAATATTTAGGGTATGTTTACTTTATAAGATTGAATTATAATACATATATTATTATAATGAATTATTAATCACTTGATAAAATAATTTGATATTTATTTTAATTAATTATTGTATAAAATTATTATATTTTTGTCTAAAATATATTTAATTGTAAGGTAAAACTAATAGTAAATTATATATTAATAAAAATAAAATAATCTTTTAAAATTAATAATCTAAAATAAGGGGATGGTTACGGTGCTGATGATTTTTTATATCAACACATGTCATTATATGCATAATAAAGGTATGTGTTATTTTTTAATAATAAGTGTGTTGTTGTATACAAGTATGTCATGTGCTAAAATCAACTATTATGTGTGTTGTATAAGACTATATTATGTGTTGTTAGTTCATGTGTTATATTTCTGTTATATTAACATATACAATAATGAGATTTTGAAGTTGGAAGTTTAATTAAATTAATTTATATCTATTAAGTATGTTTAATATAAATAAATTTACGAAAAATAGAAAATAATCAATTTTTAGGGAACGCAAAAAAAAAAAAAAAATGTCATACGCGGCGAGGAAGTATTATTTTGTAAAATAACATATCGTATTTATATTTAGAGAAACCTTACGTATAAATTTGTATGATTTTTTTATAGTTTTTTTCAAAAAATGTTGATAGGTCCCCATCATTTAAAATAACTTATATATAATAATAATAATATTATTATTATTATTATAATAATTATTATAATAACTATTATAGTGTTATATTTTGAAAGTAATAAATTTTAAATTAAATAAGTATTTGTTTGATGTAAATAAATATTATTCGATCTTTTAAATAAAAAAATTAAAATATAGTGTTAAATAAAAATAAATATCTATATATATAGTATAATAATTTTTTTTTTGAAAAAAAAAAGTTACCTATTTGAATACTATGTTATGTAGTGACGTCAATGTTGAATAAGCTTAAATCTAATAGTATTTCTAATATATAATAGGATCTGCACTAATTAAAATCAAATTGATACTAGATGTTTATAGAATTGTTAATTTTTATAATTGTATATATACATATATATATATATATATATTCAGTGGCGGATCTAGGATTTTGAATTTGGTGAGTCGATAAATTAATATAATTAAAATAAAATAAAAATAAATAAATATATCAACAAAAATTTACATTAGAAAAATACGAAACTTCAAATTAACAATCACTTAGACACCAAAATAGTTATAAGTGTTCACGACGAGATTTCTTATATTTTGATATCGGCTGACAATAACATCTATACTAACTTTCATAAACACATCTCTTTCTAAAAAAGTAACGAAACAATCATTTAATAATTATTCTTTCATGCTATTTCGTAATTTTTTCTTGATGATAGGTATAGTTGAAAATGATATTTCTACGTTTGCAGTTGTTATTTTTCTTTGTCTCAATAAGTTTTATAACAAGATCATTTAAATTCTTCAAATCTCAAAATATTTCATCACATTAAACATTAATAATGAAATTACCTAATAATAATTCAAAAATCATCAATTTTGCTTCTGTCGATTCTGTAGAATATAATTATGCAAATAATTGTAATTTTTTTTATTAAAAGAGGAAAGTCGATTGGAGGGAAAAAAGCAAGACATCAATAATTATTTTGATGGATCTTGTAATTTAAGGAAATATATTTATAATTTAGGTGTAATTGGTATTATTTTTAATTTTTTTTGGTGGGTCAATTGACCCACCTTGCCTAATAGTGTATCCGCCCCTGTATATATTATGTGAGTGTGCATATATATATTTTTGAAAAATATCAATAAAACATCGTGTACATTTTCTAAGTTTGGTGAAGAGACAGTGTTTGCACAACGTATATTTTGTGTTATTTTTTTTTTAATTTTATAGTAAAAATAAAATAAAAATGATGTAATTGTTTATTTAAAAAACTAAAAATATTTTCACAGACAATTAAAATTAAATATATTAGAAATAATATGAATAGCAATTACTTTCTTTTGGATTTGTTCCCCCCAAAAAAAATTACAATACTTCCAATAATTTTAATAAAAAAAATACATTATAATACACACACATCATATAGTATAAGTAATGTATACTACTTCTCTTATCGGGTCTAATTTGCAGGATATTAGGTTCGACGGGACGTTTACTGCACTTTCGGGCAGCGAACTGCGGATTTCTACATCATCAAAAAAATAAAAAAATAATATATACTACGTATTCTTATAAAAATTAATAATTCAACATAAAATATTATCTATTATATTATAACACAATTCTTCGTCACATAAAAAAAAAAAAAATCAAACTAAAACACTACACAAACATACCCTACCATTTTTATATCAACAATATACTTTAAACATTCAACAACTAGAAAATTATTATTTTTTATATATAATATATCAGCATAAATAATTATAAATTATTTTTTAATATATATTTATCAATATGAATGATATAAAATTATAAAAACAATAAAAATTAGTGTCTTATATAATATCCATATTTATCACGGTAAAGCAGTCAAAATGGGTTGAATCCGGTGGATTGACACGCTCCGTCCCACTTTTAAATAGGGTTAAGTTTTAATTTTTTTTAGACTCGTTAAAATTCAAGCTTAAACGAACTAACTCACGCTAGATGCGGGTCGGAAGTGAATTAGTGCATGGTGGGACGGATTAGCTCTTAGGTCAAATAAACATAATTATATTATATTTTTAATATTATAAATGAATTTATCTATTTTGTCATTTTAGTATGTACAAAACTAATTTATTCATTTATTTTTAATAGTTATGCTTACTACATAACTTTAAAAACTTCTTACAACTTACGTATTATTACAACAAAAATCATCATCATTTTTTAATATTAATATTCATAATTTTTAATGAAAAAGTAAATATGTACATACATATGAAATTGATAAAATATTATATTTTATTATAGGTTTTAAAAATATTTTTTATTAAGTTAAAACAAATAATTAATTTATTAAAACCTTTTATATTATGTTAAACTAATTAACTAATATATATTGTCTGCTATACTCTCTTTTATGATTGTCTTGGTGATGTCCTTGTTTTTTATTTCAATTTTTTTTTTTTTTTTCGTTTGTTTATTCATCTTTCATTGTTCTTTAATTTTTTACTTTAAGAATTTATTGAAAGATCTATAAGAATAATACATATTTATTGTTTAAATATTTTTTATTAATAACTTTTTTTAAAAAAATACCAACCAATGATATTTAAAATTTTGAATCAATTTATGTTAGATATTTGTTTTCAAATCTTTATTATTTAAATTCTGAGATATAACTATATTTTAATATTAAATATATAAAAAATAATATTTTTTAAAAGTCCGTGAATTGGCTCGTTTGGCTCGCAATCTGTCGGTGGGTTGAATTGAGCGGTCTAAATCTTACCCTATCCCGCCGCGAGTTGGCTCACAAATAATCCGCTTATTTATGTTGAATTATGAACTAATCCGTCTCGCCAACTTGTTTTGACAGCTCTAATCACGACTTAAGTTTAGTTTAATAATATTTCAAATAATTTTATATATAAATAGTTATTGGATTTGTTCTTTTGTTAGTAATGTGGTATGTTTGTGTTAAACACAAAAATCAAATAATTTTGGAATTCCGTACTTACTGGTTAGTTCAAATTAACATCTTATTTCAAATCAATTTAAAGAACTAAATAAACTCATTTTTTGTGAAATTTTAGATGTGTTAAACACAAAATTATATACAAATATCGAACAGATTTTGCTGATTCCGCAGTTCCGCAATATTGGAAAATTTGGTCCGTCTCTAGAGTGGGTAGTCTCCAAATCGGCCAATTTTCAAATCAGTCCTCCACATATTGTGCAATCGGATACTATGCGGAATGAAGAAATTGTAGTATTACTATTATTATTGTTTCTATTAGCAGTGGCGGATCTAGGATTTTGAATTTGGTGAATTGATAAATTAATATAATTAAATTAAAATTAAAATAAATAAATATATCAACAAAAATTTACATTAGAAAAATACGAAATTTCAAATTAACAATCAGTTAGACATCAAAATAGTTATAAGTGTTCACGACGAGATTTCTTATATTTTGGTATCGGCTGACAATAACATTTATACTAACTTTCATAAACACATCTCTTTATAGAAAAGTAACAAAACAATCATTTAATAATTATTCTTTCATGCTATTTCGTAATGTTTTCTTCATGATAGTTATAGTTGAAAATGATCTTTCTACGTTTGCAATTGTTATTTTTCTTTTGTCTCAACAAGTTTTATAACAAGTTCATTTAAATTCTTCAAATCTCAAAATATTTCATCACATTAAACATTAATAATGAAATTACCTAATAATAATTCGAAAATCATCAATTTTACTTCTGACAATTCTGTAGAATATAATTATGCAAATAGTTGCAATTTTTTTATTAAAAGAGGAAAGTCGATTGGAGGGAAAAAAGCAAGACATCAATAATTATTTTGATGGATCTTGTAATTTAAGGAGATATATTTATAATTTAGTGATAATTGGTATTATTTTTAATTTTTTTTGTTAGTCAATTGATTCATCTTGCCTAATACTGTATCCGCCCCTGGTGGTTAGTAACTGATTACTAGTAGTTATTCTATTTTTTCTAAAAATATGTGCATTACAATGTAAAAAGGCACCGAATCATTAAGAAGAAATCTACGCAATCAAATTTTTCAGTCACTCTGTAGTATACTTATTTTCTTTTATGAATATTTCACAATACAAAAGATTACGTTTGTATTTCTTTTCTATGTTCAAATACTTCGTAGATGTATGTCCTACTATTCGTGTTCTAATAGCTTTCTAAAGTCAATACTCAAATATAGTTGTTTTCAACTAAACAGTGATTCGACTACTACTCCTACCACCAATCGACAACATTATTCTTATAGCAATTCAGTGTCATTTTGTAATTAATGATAACCACTATAGCTAGTCGGATTATTACAATTTGACTGCTCCTGCAACCGACTGTCATTACCATGGCGCGTCGCAAGAGCTAAAAAATCATATTCGTTCATTCAGACGGATTATAACTATGATTGTTACATTTTCGGTATTAATAAGATGATTAGATAAAATCTTCAAAAGTCGTCTGACCAAACTTAGGGATTGGTTTTGATTTGAATTTTTATGTAAATAATATTTTTTTATGTGATATTTTGTTAGAAAAAATAATATATTTTAACTGTGAATCGTGCAAGTTGAATCATATGAGTGTGTTTATTTGTGAAATTTTGATTTTTAAATAGTAAATTTTGAATTGAAATAATTGTTTGATGTGATGTTTTGAATGTAAAATTAAATTTTACTGTAATATAATAAATAAATAAATAAATAAGTGTTTGATTTGATGTTTTTGGAGAAAAAAAAAAGTTAATGAAACAGTAAAACCAAAAGAAAAGTTTCACAGCTAAATATACCCATTGATTTATAGTTGAAATAAAACCAAACACACACCAGATAAATGTTTATAATTTTAGGTAGTTTTACTCTAAAATATGAGAAATTATAAAAAAAAAATAATGAGTTTTTACACATTTTTGCTAATTTTTGTATATTACTATTATAAGTAAATATAGTCATGATTCACAATAAGAAATATATATATATTTTTTTAAGAAAATTATTTTTCTCATAAAATAATAAAAACTTTTATAAGTGAATATAGTCATGATTTTCCATAAGAAATATATATATATTTTTAAAAGATTAATTTCTCATAAAATAATAAAAATTACTTTTCTCTAGTTAGGATTACAATTTCTGTTAATATCTTCATATTATCATTGAAGAAAATACTGTTCAGTGTGTTTTTTTCCATTTTTTTTTTTGTTTTTATTTTTTTACTTTTATTGATGTTATATGTATTTGTGTTAAGTTTTATTGTTATATTTATATATTATAATTATATTATATTTTTTAAATATTTTTCAAGAATAACATATGTTATAAGCATTAAGTGTACACATTTATTTCATTAAAAATATATATAATATAAATATATATTACCAAAGATATGAATAATTTTATTTTTTCTATCATTTTCAATAAAAAAAAAATTAAAATTCATCATATTTTTAATAAAACTATATACGGGTTATTTTGACATAATATTAAAAAATTATAGTAAAAATGAGTGTAAACTAAATATTCTTACAATTATTTAAAATATTTTACAATTTTTAATAACTAATTAACAACAAATATTTCATTATTCCTAAAATACTTTTGTAAAAATAATTTGAAGAGATATATTTTATGTGAGATATAAAAAATTATTTAGAAAATATAAAAATAATGAATATGAGTAAGATATTAATATTTTAAAAAAAATGTGCCAAAAAAAATAAAAAAGAACAAATCTTAAAAGAGCATAATATTTTCTTTTCAATATATTATTCCCTTGTTCACAAGAAAATTATCAATTTTATCTAATTTGGCCATTGACCACAAATATATATATACATTATATATATATTTTTCTTCTTTTATTTGTCCGAACTAATTATGTCATTTTGTTTTGACACAAAAAACAAATCAATAATAATATTTTAATATAAAAATAAGCTATGTAAAAAATAAAGTAAGTATTATAGAAAATTTATTAAAATTTTGATTAAAATGTGATGGAATAAGTAAAAAAAAATTGTGATAAATTAGTTATTATTTGTTAAAAATGAGAATAATAAAATTGTGAATAATAAAATTATTTACTAGAAATGAATTGTGAATAAATTTAACGGATAGTAAAACCTTATATAATTATGAGGAAAAAGAGAGAATTATTTTTTTCAAACTATTTATATATATTAGAATTGTAAATTAATCTAATAATTTTGTTCGACACAATATTAAAATCAAAATATTGATATTTGTATTTATTTAAAAGTTTACTATATGAATTCGACTATAAATATTCAATTCAACTCGAATAGCTTCGCATCAAATAGAATAGAACAAAATCGAATCAAATTCGAATCAAATATTTAAATGATACAACCGTTAAAATTGTACATTATTGGATCAAATAATTCAAAAACTATCTAAATCGAGTATTAATATCTACTGAAATTGAAATTAATCAAATAGTCGAATAGTTATTTACGCTTCCATCCGATCCGTATACATCTCTACAACACAAATATATACTCTTGGCTTGAATAAAAGTAGTACAATGTGCCGTAAGGTATAATCCGGTGATGTAGAAGTAAACTTATGATCATGAGGTTCTCCCGACACCTTCGGATCTTATCTGTCACACATGGTTTGTGATAACTCTTGATTTTGCCATATTTTATAGCTTATATTTATTTAATTAATTATTTATTTATGTCGAATATTGATATTATTTATTTTAATTTATTCTAATAATTGTATTCATTTCATCTTGTTTGTATAATATTAATTTATTAGTTTTTAAATATAATTTATAATTATTTTGGTGTATGAATTATATTAATTGATGTGTTTCTTGAATTATATTTCTTGGTATTATTTATGTGCTATTTAAGCATTTAATTTTAACTAAATTAATTTTATTTAATAAGTATTATTTATTTAAATAAATATTTATAAGATGTTCATTATTTATATAGGTGAAATAATGCTTGAAAACTTATATGGGAGTCCAAAACTAGCCTTAAAAAATAAAAAAATGGCTTCAGAAGCGAAAAATCTGTCATCGGCGTGAAGCCAACAAAATTCAACGGTCAACGCCAGAAAATCAATGCGCGAAAGTCAAAGTCAAGCGACGGCCGCGCGGAAGGCAAGCGACGGCTGACACAGAAGGCGAGCGACGGCTGACACGGAATGCAAGCGACGGCTGCATAGGAGTGCGCGAGCGCGGAGGGCAAGCGAGCACGGAAGGCGAGCGGCGGTTGTATTTATGAGCACGGAAACTTTGACGTTGAAGTGAGCGAAGCGATGACGGCTGCACGGAAACAAGCGACGGCTGCACGGAAACTTTGGCATTGAAGTGAGAGAAGCGATGGCGGCTGGCACGGAAGGCAAGCGGCAGCTGACAAGGAAATGTGAGCGGAGCGGAAGGCCATACGTGGAATTGAGCGAAGCGGCGGTTGCATTAATTCTCGCTGCATTTATTGCCGCTGGTTACCGATGCATTTACTGCGCCGCCACAATAATTCTTGCACAGAATTCCGCTGCATTTATGTCTCTTGCACCTTCAGCTCCTGCATTTACTACACTCTCCCAGCTCCCTTAATTAAATTCTTGCACTACTTTTTAGCCAATTTTTAGCTATTTTTGTGTAATTTTTTTATTTTAGAACCTTCTAGCAAATAGGTAGTTGTTAGTAGTTATATTAGTAGCTATTTTTAGAGTTAGTTATTTATGGTTATTTTTAGAAGTATTATTTATTGGCGGTTATAACCGCCAAGCTTTTAGAAGCTTTTCCCCTATAAATATCCCCTCTAATTGTATCACACATATATATACACACCATATATACACAATAATATACATTTCATACATTCCATTTTCTCCATTTCTTCTCTCCCGTATTTTTATCTAGTTTAATAATACAAGATCTTCGGTTTTGTGTCGCGAGCAAACTGATTTTCTCTCCCTTTTTTCTTTTAATTCCTGCATATTATTTTACTTAGTAAAATTCTATCATATTTCTCCGCCTCACCTTCACCCAAAAATTCCATGTTCAATTTGAATTGTTCAAGTTGGATTTCGACAAGGTTGCGGAAGGGCGGTAGAAGAATCGACTATTTCAGCCATGTTTCGTGCCAAAAGCAGATTTTGGGTAGTTCAACGTAGCTAAGTACGCGGGAGCCTTGTCGACCTGCTTAGTTACTGTTTTGAATTCGATTCCGATTAAAGAGATGTATCTATCAGAGGGGTAGAGCCATAGGGCATAGGCGGTGGTCTATTGGATCACAGAAATATCTAGTGATAGTAGAGTTTTTTTTGCTTATAATGTTCTTCGCCGGGTGTCGCTGAAGCCTCGTTGTAAATCCCCTAAGGTCAAGTACCAACCGAGTCGAGAATCGGCTTAAACGAGCAAATGCGATCACGCTCATTTCTCCGTGCCGCCCCACAATTATACATATATTTTTCGCTATCACGCCATCGTCATCCCGATCATTTCATCCATGGAAATCTAGCCATTAAAGAACGCAAAAGTCAGACACAAACGCTCCGCTTCATCCTTTTCGAAATACGTATATTTTATCGCTTTTTAGTTAGATTTAATTTTTGCAATTTATCTTTTCAGCTTCTTCGATTGCATTAACTCATTGCACTTTTTCTAATTAAATATAGGATATTCGCATATTCCGTGATTTTGACCCGGACACTCACCGGTTAAAGAGATTTTTTTATTTTTGACGAAGAATTTTAGAGCTACTACACGAACACGCACGACACTATTTTCATTTTATACATATTTCTTTTTTTGTATCTTAAAAGATATTTTAAAAATATCTACAAAAATCTTCGATCAGTTTGTCTAGTGTAACTTTTCTTGTCCGATCTAACTTGAAGGATTCCTACATCTACATCAAAGAAATTATCCCCGTGGTCTCTGCCTTCACCTCATATTCTTCGAATTAGGTTCCATTTACTTCCAAATTTTTAAAATTTTTGGTAATATTTATTAATGATATTTTAAAAAGTATATTAAATCAAATAATTATTTCTTTCCCAAACAACATTAAATTAAATTCTCTTTTTGGTTTTTGTTTTTCTTTTACCATCTTTAAACTTTCCAAAACTCCATGAGTCCAAAATATTCTATCTTGAAGAGCCGTATTCTTTACTTTAAGACAAGTTATGGTGCTTATCGGAAAAATAAGCATAATATTGATTTTTTTATGTCAGCACGTATATAACAAGTAAATAGTTATCATGTGTGTTATTGTCCGTATGTTATATTTGTATTATATTAATTATAACACTCCGGGATGTAATTCATGTAAGTCAGATAAGTCAGTATTGTAAACCGACTTCATAGATCAATACGAGTTCTTTCAATGTGTTTTGTTCTCACTCGCAAACTTTAGGAGATTTCTTGGGATCACCAATCCTAAAATTGTCTTAGAGTAAGACCGCTTAATTTTAAAGTTCAATCAAACGGGCTCTAAAAAAAAAATAAATACATATTGTTAATATAAATAATCTAATAAACTCAGTTCAATTCTATTCAATTATGGGATATCACATTTTTTTTATTTAAAAATGCAACATTTATATTACACCCCACTGATCGGTTGTTAGGCCATTTTTTATGCGACTCTATCATTCAATTATTATTTATTACATATAATATTGGGGCCCATAATTCTATTAATTTAAATATGATTTATATATATTATAAGTAGGGTGGGGTTGATATTTTCCCAGGGGGAGTGTGGCTCCCTGACTCAGCCTTTTTATTAAATGATATCGATCAGTACCATACTGACAATACATTAAATACACGTTAAAAATACATAATAAATAAATAGACAACACTCAATTCATACTAATATAATATAAATGTAACATAAATTGACAGCACATAAAATATATATACTATTCTCTCTATCTCAATTCAAAATATTTTTTTTATAATTTTCGTTCGTTCCACTCCAAAATATTTTTTTCCTATTCTGGTAAAAGTCGTCATACATTAATACCGAAATATCCTTAACTTTTACCTAAATTACAAACATGTCATTACATATACAACTATTTTATACATAAAATTAGACAAAAATGTCAAAATAATTTACACATTTCCACTTACCAATAAAATACTATTATTTCTTAATATCCGCAACACCTACTATTTGAGTACACTATGATTGAATCTCTAGCCAAGTGCAACTGTAGCAAACTACGCCAAAAAGATAAGTCGCACTAAACAAGAGCACATGAATCGGTTGAACCCCACAATTCTAAATTAAGCACGTGTAATAAATGCATTTTGATTTTGGGGCTTGTATATATTTTTGCTGTTTAATAGCGACAATATATATGTGTGTGTGTATATATATATATATAGATATTTTCGGTTGAATTATTTGAGTAATAAATATCTACGTTCAAAATACTATGAAAAATTCGATCCACGATGTTGTACATAAAAAATAGTGAACATTGGTCTGTAAGTGAATGGCTGATGCTATGGATTCGTGACTGTGAGATTATAAGTTCAAATCTGCTACATCTTCGGATCTTGTGGTTCTCCATATTTGGAACTTTAGGATCCTATCAATAAATGTTATCAAACAACACGATAAGTGTATTGTATTGAAATATATATTAACCCGAGATCAATATTACTAACTTATATGAACTACTATCATATATTACATTTGTACATATTATATATTATGTTAATATAAATTATATGTCGTTAGATTTCAATTTTATATGATATATGTAAATATTTAAAATAATTTTAATACCACGTTGAATAATTTTATTTGATACTTGTAAATATTTAAAAACGGTAATTTAGTAATTCGGACCGTATTCGACTATTGTGAAATTCAAAATTAAATCAAAAACGATTTTACTTATTTGAATCCGGAATTATCCAATTTCGAATTCAACTAATTAATTAATTAATTATTTTTTAATATTATACTTACTATATACTTTTATTTGAATTATATATTATTCGTTTTATATAAATATAATTTTTTATTTAGATATACTACTGTAAATACATATATTTACTTATAATCAATAGTTTCATTTACGCCTCAGAGGTTTGTACTCGAGCAACTCAGGCAAACATGTCGACCTTCGTGACAACTTTATGTTCGAGATAGACTCGCCCCCTCCAATACCGTCGCCAAAGTCATCTTTAAAAAGAACGGCGAAGTGTGGAAAATTACATTCATTGATTAGGTTGTTATATAATGCCTCATTCAACTCGCCGAGCCCGGAGTACGACAAAGGACAGTAGTTGGACAGTCAATCAAACTCCCGAAAAATTGATGCCGTTGTCTCTATCAAAAAAGAGATATCAGCGATGTTGGCGACAAACTGGAGGCCAAGAGCAAGAGGAGCACGATTTAGGAAAAGAAAGAACGTCCAAAACAGAATCAAATCCCTTGGCACATCCCGAAGCGCTGCCATATAAGTTTCAGCACCGATTGAACGGCCAAAGGAGTGGCGGTCGAAGGAATATTTGGAAGCGAGCAAATTGCACACAATGACCAGCTCGTGCACAGGAAGTAACTCACTCACAATGACCAGTTTGCATGCAGTGAGCAGCTCGGATGCCAGAAGCGGCTTGCACGTAGCGGGCAACCCGCATGCAGAGAGTAGTTCGCGCATAGGAAATAAGAAATGCAATGGAAACGCACGAGCAAATGATGTTGATATGTCATACAATGAGCACATATTAGCAGCCCTCAAGGATGACGAGCTATCCGAAGCCAGCCTCGAATGTGTGCAATCAAGATTTGGTGGGAGCTTGGGCGGTCTTGAATTTTTTTAAGGCCCTGAGTAAAAATTAAAAGTAGGCTCCGATTAAATTTTTTTTAAATGTTATAACGAAAAATATAATAATAAACTAAGCAAAACTAAAATTAATATTAATAATATATCCAATAAATGAAATTTATTAATTCAATAATAATAGCACCACTCCCACCAGCATCACCAATAATAATAATAACTACGAGGCAGGAGAAGATGAGATTAATTTTAGAAAAAATATTGTTAGAAATGAATTTTAGAATCGGAAGGGAATTTGGTAATTGTAGAGAAAAATATGAGATAAAATTTAAATTAAATTTTAATATATCTAATAATAATGGGATAAAATTTAAAAATATGGACCTCCTGAAATAAAGGTTTTGAACAATTGATCATGTTGCTCGCTATGGTGGGAGCCTTGCAATATTTAGTCGATTCTACGATCAATGTGGTTGGATTATCTGTGAGGGAATCCCTAGCCCCTCAGCAATCAGCCGCAACTTCTGTAAGTGTCCATCACGACGAAAGAAGCCATTTTTGCTGTGTTCTCCGACAGTGAGGGCAGCATCGCACGACCTTCTGAATATCTCCTGTCGTCGATGATGCTACAAGAGTTGAAATTTGCTTTGGAGATGGCGTAACAATCTGAAATTTTGAGGTGCAAACTAAGCCCGACCAACGGCTAAAACTATAAGTTCTTCGAAGTGACAGGCAACCATATAGAGGATCTAGCAACACCAATCCTCATAAAAATTTTGGATGTTATTGAGAAATTCAGTTCATTCGAAATTTTTTAGAGGGGCATTTGTTACCGTCGCCTCAAAAAGTCTCGGATCACTGAAGCCTTATATGACAAAGCCCGGGTGAGGTCCAGCCACATCGAGCAAGCCCAACAGCATCAAGCAAGGCCCAAGCGCATTAAGTAGATGTCAAGTGATGTTGACGATAGCCCAACGCATTAAAGAAAAGGCCTAATACGTCGCAGCCCACGACTTAGGGGTTGTGGCCTCAACGGCGAGTCCAAAAATG
The DNA here is from genome assembly GCF_009805555.1 of Andrographis paniculata. Lineage (NCBI taxonomy): Eukaryota > Viridiplantae > Streptophyta > Magnoliopsida > Lamiales > Acanthaceae > Andrographis > Andrographis paniculata. The sequence continues at coordinate 768,475 of NW_026137613.1, forward strand.
ACATTCATCCAGCTTAATACTGATTTGATATTGATAAGATATGATTGCGCCAAAATAAATAGGAGCAACTGCAAGAGAAGAAGAAGAGGCCTTCATCCCAAAAAAAAATACCGAATTTGGATTCAATAAAGCAGCTCAGCTCGCTCACCTGTGCCATGAGATTGATTCCTCCTCCAGCTAATTCTGACACTGCCTGCTAGCATTCGACGGGACGGACATGGCTGTAAGAAAAAATCTTGAATTTATGAGGAAGATGTGTTTCAGAAACTAAACTAAACTAAATCAAACTCAATTCATTTCACTTCATTTGATTTCTAGCACAGAGCAAGCAGGAAACTAAACTCAATTCACAAAATACTCTCATCAAATGAAATCTTGGGACTTATAAATGGTGTTTTTCTTTTTTTCTATCCTCCGGCCGAATCTAATACCGTGCAAACTAGACCCGACAAGGCAAGTCACACTAGGCGAACCATGTGTGGCAGGTAGACCTGAAGGCGTCGGGGTTTAAACCCATGACGTCATGGTCACAAGTTCACTCTCCACACCATTAGGTCATCTCTTACAGGACTTGTCTTTTAAGTTATAGATAGAAGAAGATACCATACCAGGCTCAATTAACTTAATAAATTATCGAAAGATTGTTACAACAAAATTACCCACCCTTCTGATGTATAGAAGGAAGCTAAGACCAACTTCAACTTTCCATGAACACATATATATATATATATACATCACATGTTGATTTGACCAAATCAGCAAACTAACACGAAGGAATTAGTAAATCATTACACAATACATAGCATATCACTAAGTTAATACATTAACTTGAAATAATTAACAAATTGTCATAAGGCAGATAGCATATATTATGTTATATAATATGCTATATATTATGTGATGATTTGCTATTTTTTTTTTTTTATATAGAAACTTGCTAATTAGATCAAATTACTATTGTGATAAAATCAAAATACATTTTTCTAAAATTAGGATATAATTTGTTTATATAATTTTATAATGTGCTATTTAAATATATGTTATATTATATATTGATATTTGATATTTTCCTAATTGGATCAACGGATTTGACCCAATCAACACAGCAACCGAAGCAATATATATATACCTATAATTGGATGCAGGCTCTATCACAGTAATTATCAATTAATACCAAACACAATCATCTCATAAGCAGCAGCAGCTGAAACAGTTGGATATAGTTAAGATTTTAGGAGCTACATAAATCAAATTGGAACATCCAATGGCTAAAAAATCGAATTGGAAAGATGGTCGATGACCAGTCTGGCCAAGAATTCGACAAGTTGAAGGCTTGAAGCATGCACTTGCAATCGCATAACATTAACATACTGTTTACACTGTAACAAACAATTGACTAGTAATTTTTTCTTACAAAGTTTTATGGGCAACTAAATTGTCAAATAATTAATAACATCCATGGTTTGATAACTAATACTAGAATCAAGAAACAGAGTAGGTTTTAAGAGTTCTAATTCTATCATCTAATTAAGTTGGGTATCCACTATGGCTCAGCCTCTGGCACAACTTTAGAATGAATATCGGGAGTGTGGAAAGGAAACACAGGCACCAGCTCGGCTTAAGAACAGCTACTATTAAAAATAGCCACAGATCAAATTCTAACAACAATCATTTCCACAGTCAATCTCACTTGTACAAGAAGAAATTTTCACCAATCACTTAAGGGTGTGTTTGTTTGGGGGTTTGGATTTTGAGTTGAGTGAATAGTAAAAAAATTGAATGGTAATAGTTGTATAATGTGTAATAAATAAGTGTTGATATGATGTTTTGAATGTAAAATTAATTTTTAGTATAATATAAAATACAAAAAATAGGTATTTGATTTGATATTTTTTAGAGAAAAAAATTGGATGAATAGTAGGATTTTGCCAAAATCCTTTACACGAACACACCCTAACAATACACTAGAAAATACTCTCGAACTAATCTAGAGGAAAACCCCACCACAATATCCTCAATCGATCGCACACAGAACCGAGAGGAAGAAATTGACGAGTAGAGAGAGAATCGCGAACCGTATAAACTGAATATCAACTTGAATAATGAAAAGGAGCAGCGGCATTATATATATCATATCACACCCCAAGCCAAGATCCAACGGTTAGAAGCAAATCCCTTCATCCAATGGCTCATATTTGAACTCGAGAATTAATCGGTTAGTGGACTGGGACAAAGAACTGAGCCACGGCTTCTCAATTGTGTTTTAAAATACACGAGCCTCAAAACACATTACCGCCCAAAACTCGACACGTTGGAAACTAAACTTGAATTAATATAAATTTTGGTGAATTAACATTTGTGTCTTTTTGAATAATCAAGATAGTCATTGGTGAGTGATTAGTGTAAAGAGTGGGTATTTTTTTTAAATGGATTACAATCCTTATAAATAGATGACTTAATGAAAAAATAAAAATGCAATCATCGAGTAAAAACACAATCAAGAGTATGAAAATTGGCCAAAAGACATTCTCAAGAGACATAAAATTTATTTTTGATCATCCAATAGACAAATACTCAATCACAAGTTTATCCCTACATCACGAGTCATCATCTACTATTTTACATATATCAAATAACTCCTATGAATAAAAATTATGTATATATATATAAATATATAACGGACTTCTTATTTATATTGGGCCTCTCGCCCGGCCCAGGGCCGGCTGTACCCAACCCATTGATGCGACGTTATTACTCAAGAATGGAGCTGAAGATAAACTTGTGGTTCTAACCTCAGCGTCGCATGAGCAAGAAGTGGCTTCTTCATTAGAGAATTATCATCCTCCGGCGAGCCTAAATCGATTGTTGCCGGCCCATTTGGTGGCGCCTTCCAATGGAACCCTTGGATAAGCCTGGCCAGAAGCATGGTTGTTAAAGTAGAGCCAAGCATGATCCCGGGACAGCTGCGCCGACCTGTACTAAACGAGAACATCCTTAATTCATGGTCGGAGAGCATGACCTCGCCGGTGTCCCCATTTCCGGTGATGTGGCGCTCCGGTTTGTACTTGAGTGGTTCTTCCCAAACTCTAGGGTTGCGCCCAAGGCCACGACGGCTAAGTAACACTTGGCTGCCTTTCGGGATAAAATAGCCTCCAATGACAACATCCTTCGATGATTCGTGAGGAAGATTGAAATGGGCTATAGGGTGCAACCGGAATGACTCTTTAGCACATGCTTTGATGTAGTTGAGCTTAGGGAGATCCGATTCTTCGACAAGTCTATCCCTACCGACTATGCAGTCCAGCTCTTGGTGCGCCTTGTCGAGGATTTTTGGTTGATTGATCATCTCTGCAAGACTCCACTCGACCGCATTTGATGGATTGTCGATCGTAGCTAACATTATGTCCTGCATTTTCACAACCGATAATTAGATATCTTTAAATTTGTTAGGAAAAAAAACAAGGTTATATTAAGTGTGACAATGAAATACAATAATGGAAACATAAAAGTGTTGTTGGTTGACTTACTCCCGTTTGTAGATAAATAGATAAATGATGTGTATCTCTAACAGTTTGAGCTTTTTGGTGAATGGATCATTTACTTCGTCTAACAAGTATTATTTGATTTATTAATGACTATGGATTGAAATAAGGTCATTTACAAAATCGACCAAAATATGTTATAAATAAATCAAAACACAAATTAGAAGGAAGAAAGTAAAGCTAAGTTGAAAAGTTATCAATAATCTACAGCTAGTAGTGCTCCAATTTGTTTAAAAAAAAAAAAAAAAATCCTTAGTTACAATTCAAGTCGCTCAGTAAGAAAATTCTTAATTTAAGATACCAACCTATTTTAGAAAATAATATATATGATGAAGTTTATCCCTTCAATAGTTATTTTCATAGATTTCTCCATTCCTCCAAGCCTATAGCCCCGCCAACAGCTAATACAAAAATCCATATATTTCGGTCAAGATTTATTCAGAGCGCACCCGGTGGATAGCGGTGAGTAATTAAAAAGAAAACCCATTATTTTTGACCGAGTGTTTATTTAGAACACACTTGATGGGTAGCTGTCATAATAATAAAAAAATAAAAAAAAAAAACCATGGCGCAGTTCAAAATTCAATTTTGAAAAGATATAAAATATTTAATTTCTAAAAATTAAATTATCAATATATGATTTCTCAAATTCTCTCAATAATTCAAACAAAAATTGAAAATACATCATTAAGGAATTAATCACTTTCAGTACTTACATCAATGTGTGCTTTGATCTCTTGTATTGTCAACAAGGGATTGTTTTCCGAGTCCTTGAGGTTGATCAATACGTCAAGAATGTTATCCTCTTCGTTACTTGCAATCCCTTTCTTCCACATTTCGACTCTTCGATTAATTTCACAGTCGTGATATTTATTGAAAATGGCAATAGCATTTGTCATAATCTTCTTAACCCCATCGAAATCAAACACCTCTAACCATGGACAAAAATCAGCAATTGCAAATCCATAGAGATGAAATAAGACTGTGAAGATTGCCTCCATGTGTTCTACGTCTTCGATTGCCAGGCTTCCATCTTTCTTTTCCTTTCCAAAAGACCTCTTATTGAAAATATATCTCTTGATGACACCGGCGCAATAATGTTGGGCTATGGATCTTACATCGACAATCCCATCATTGAGTTCATTCGAGCATTGTCTATGAACATACCATACTAATCTATCAGCTTCTTTGCGCCTTTTTTCGTGAAACTTTTTGTGCATCGAAGACGAGAGCACTTCTGTTACAAGAACCTTCTTCATCTTCTTCCATTGGTTGTCTAATGGCGAAAAGGTTGTTGATGTGTAGCCTTTGTTGAACAATCCCGAAGACATCACCTTAGGTCTTGACGCAAAAATTGCGTCGTGCTTTTTCAAGAACTCGCAAGCTAGCTCGGGGGATGTAACCGCAATGAAATAGGTGTTTCCGAGATGGAAACAAGCGATTTCGGTTCGCATTTTTCGCATGAATTTGTGCATCCATTGAAATGTCGGTATGTTATTCTTGACCATGGTTGGAAGGCAACCGATGATCGGAAAACCTGTCGGCCCCGGCGGAAGAGGAAGAAGAAGAGATCTAGATCTCTTGTTCTTGAAGATTAATCGACATTTGTAAAAGATTATGACTAAAGCTAAAGATAACAAACATGAAAGTTGAGGGAAATTTTGGCTATAGGGTTTGCTAATTTCCATATTATCTTGAAATGGTTATGATCAAGATTATGGTTTTTGCTCGAATAGGTTGTTTGATTTTAATGTTTCTTAAATCTCCCAAAACTTGGGGTTTTATAGGAACTTTGTGAACAATGATTGCTTATTTATTTATTAAAATTCTTTAAGCTATATATCAATATATAACAAATTATATCATATAAATTAGCTACACTGTGAACATGTGGAAAATGATTTTTATATGCATGAATAAGTGAAGTTCTAATAGAATTGATCTATGTGAAGACTAAAGGTTATGTTTGGTTTCAGTATCAATTAAAAGTTTTTATTTGAGTTTTAGTGTATGAATAATAGTTTGATATTATAATTTTAATATATTTTTATTATAAAGTATAACGATTTTGTTTGTTATCATTGTACTAGCATATTACACCTCATAAACAAACTCAATTTTATACCATTTTTGTTTGTCCTACTCAAATTTATTTTTTTTCTTATTTTTTTAAAAAATAATTATATATTAATACCAAAATATTATTAACTTTTATTTAAATTACAAACATACCATTACATATATATAAGTATTTTATACATAAAATCAAATGGCAAAAAAGTCGAAACTTCTTACGTACTTCTATTTGTTGGGAACACACAAAGGAAGAGAAAAAAAACAAAAAAAAAAGACACGAGAATTTAACATGGTTCAGTCTCACAATAGACCTACATTCACGATCCCAAAACAGGATAATCCACTAAAATATTTATTACAATTTTTGCACGGACAAAATTGCAAAACCCTCTTCACAACAACTCACCAATCTCAATTTCACTCTCTATAGTTACTAAAGAAAAATGTTTGTTGTCCTGTCTTAAAATAGGACCCTAATGGGTCAATTTATAGAAGCCAATGCCCCTATCTTTTTATCTACTTCCGATGTGGGACATGGAAGTTATACAACAAATCCTCCCTCTTCCCATAGTCTCTTCGACCATGTCAGAAAAATGAACTCTTTTCTCGATTTTCTGATTATCATTGTTGTTCTCCACATTTGCTCGCAAGGTGCATCCATCTAGATAATAGGTGATGTTTTGTTTCTTCCTCCCTTGCATAATCAAGTTGTCACCCTTGTATACTTTGCATAGATTTTTAGTGTCAACATATCTATGCCCATGTGAAGCCAACTCGCCCAATAAAATAACATTAGCTCCAATAGTAGGCACATACCTCACATTAAAAATTATTTTGACATTACCATTGTGGAGCTTCAAGCGAACTCTTTCAATGTCTTCAATTCGCTATTTCATCTTATTCCCCACATTGATATAGCCAAAATCTCTCTTTGTATGCAAAGTATCAAATAAAGCTTGATCTTTACATTTATGGACATCGGCAGCAGAATCCATCACCCAATTAGAATTCTCAACAGGATTTGTATTTAAAAGAAGTAAATCACCTTCATAATTGACCACGTTCGCGGAGTTCTCAACTTTCGACTTACCCTTCAAATTTTTCAGGATTCTCAAGTCTTCTTTAAAAAGTCGACAGTAATTTTGAATGTGACCAAGCTCTCTACAATAATGACATTCAACAGAGCTGTAATCTCTCGACCGAGATTTCGATCTTCCACCACGGTCACTCTTCATTTTCCTCCCTCTTTCAGAACTCCCCACAGCTAGTAGTTGACTTTCCTTTGAAGCGCCTTCATTTCCCATTATCTTGTCATTCTCTTTCAAAACCGTTATCGTCTCATTCAATTTCAATGTAGTTTTTCCAACTAACATTTATTGCAACAACTGCTTGTAGGATTTGGGCAAAGAAGCTAACAAGAGCAATGCTTGCTCTTCCTCTTTAATTTCCTCTTCTGCATTCAACAGTCGACATATCTTCCTCTTTAATTTCCTCTCCTGCATTCAACAGTCGACATACTAACTCATTAAACTTGTTAGTATGGTCAATCATATTACCTCATTCCTCCATCTTCAAAGAGTATAGATCTATTTTCATAATCAGGCAGTTAGTCAACGTCTTCGTGGCAAATTTACTATTCAAAGTATCCCACAACTTCTTCGGCAATGTTTCCGTCAACACGGTAACCTTTATCTGCGGGGTGAGTGCCAATCGAATCTTGCTAATAGCTTTTTTCCGAATCATACTTCAATCACCTTCTTTCATACCTTCAGGCTTTGCATCTTCAAAGACAACATCAAGACCTTGTTGCACCAAATAGTCTTGAATTGTGCTTTGCCACATAGTAAAATCACTCTTTCCATCAAAGAGCGGAACCTCATCTTTCAAAGTAGTGGACATAGTGCTTAATAACTCTCCAATAAACAAGCACTTCCAACACCCAAATAAACTGAGGCTAAAAATTAAAGCCAGGAACTCAAATCAGGCATATGAGACCTTTTTGGCAGAAATCTGGTGTGTTGCCGGAACCCGCTGCGGAACTGCAACCTGACTACTGGCGTGCCGTCAACTTCTCTCGAAACACCTCTTGCTCCTTCTCTCTCCCCCCTTTGCCAAGACCTCGCTCAAAAATGACCTCGCTCTGATACCACTTGGTGGGAACACACAAGGGAAGAGAGAAAAAACAAAATAACAAGACACGGGAATTTGACGTTGTTCGGTCTCACAACAAACCTACATCCACAACCCCAAAATGAGATAATCCACTAAAATATTTATTACAATTTTTGTACGGACAAAATTGCAAAACTCTTCTCACAACAACTCACAAATCTCAATTTCACTTTTTCTAGTTACTAAAGAAAAAGATTTGTTGTCCTGTTTTAAAATAGGACCCAAATGAGTCAAGTTATAGGAGTCAATGTCCTTACCTTTTTATCTACTTCCGATGTGCGACATGGGAAGTTACACAACACTACTAACTGATAAAATACTATTATTTCTTAATATATTACAAAATTTCAAATAACCCTTTTAGATGGGAACAAATGAAGTATTGTCTTATATTATCACACACAAACACATACATATATATATGTATTTGTATATATTTCTTCCGTACTAATGGAAAGTATTTTTTTTAATTAAAAAATAATAATATTTTATTAATTAGTAAAAATGTGTAAAGATGGTGTTGATATTTTTGTTTTTGAAAGTACAAAAAAAAAACGATACTTTTGTAAAATTTAGTGATATTTTGATATTTGTATATTGATTATTTTTATTATAATAGAAAAATATATATATATAATGAAATAAACAAAAATAGTAAAAAAATAACATACTTCCTCCGTCTCATTATAAAGTATCTATTTTTTCATTTTAGTTTCGTCCCATAACAAAGTATTCATTTTTTATTTTCTTTTTTTTTAGTAATTGTACTATCTATCTAACCTTACAAATGTACTTACAACCTACAATATATTACACAAATGCATTACATTTATATCACACGTACTAATAAAATTATTTTAGTCATTTCTATTTTATTCCTACTATATCTCAATATAATACTAATATTTCTAAAACTACGTGCAAAAAATAAATGAACATGACAAAGGGAGTATTAGATTAAGATGAGATAGTAGTTTATATGTGCAAAAGCTAATTTTCTAACTCCGGCTAATGATTTAGCGTACTGAAAGAGTAGTATCAGCTGCGAGTTTCACGTGAAAAAAAAATAATAATAATAATAAAATGGAATGGCTGTAATGTGGATCCAATATGATAGTTACTTGTGTATTTATTTGTTTTAATTAACTGTTTTGAATATAAGGTGTCTAGTTGTTACTTTTAATTTAAGTTGAAAATTGAGTGTGGGTGATATATATCTAATTAATACTCCCTCCGTTCCAAACAAGGTGCAATATTTGTTTTTGGTACAGATTTTTAGGTGGATAGTATTAAGTATGATAATTTAGAAATTAGATGATACGATGGAGAGAGAAATATATATTTTATTTTTTTATTTGGATGATGTGAAGGGATAAAGTGTGGGGTGGAAATTAAGTATAATTAATTATTTCCTATTTTAGAAATATTGCAGGGTGTTTGGGACATACCAAAAAAGAAAATATTGCAGAGTGTTTGAGACGAATGGAGTATTAAATTTATGATATAATATATAGAAAATTAAAAAATAAAATAAAATGTGTATTTTAACTATTCTTAATTATATATTTTAAAATAGTGGGTTGGGCAAAATTGGGGATTGAGGCTCCAATGCAATCTCAAATCCCTTCCTCCATTTTTCGAGTTTACATTATTTTTTGAGTGGGGTATTTTGTGTATTTTGTTATTTTATGGGGGAATTATGTAATTTTATTTTTTTTTTTTTGGAAAAATAATATATAATTTTATTTTTTTAAAAAAATAATGGATAATTTTATTTTTAAAGTGATATATAATTTTATTTTTTAGAAAGTGATATTTAATTGTTTTTTTGAAAAATAATGGACAATTTTATTTTTTAAAGTGATATATAATTTTATTTTTTTAAATAATGTGTAATTTTATTTTTGTAAAAAAAGTGATATAATTTTAATTTTTGAAAAGTGATATGTAATTTTATTTTTTAAAAGAATAACGTGTAATTTTACTTTGTAAAAACAATGTGTAATTTTTTATTTTGAAAATAATTATTTTATAAATTATAAATTATATATTTTTGGGTGATAATATAAAAACAGATTAAAATTTGGGTGTAATTTATAAATATGAAAAATTATGTAAAATAATATAATAATTACATATATAGGAAATAAACTTTTTAAAATAAAAATTGAAGTATATAGTTGAAGTAAAATTACTGAAGATCTGCATTTTTACTGCTGCGAAAATAAATAGAGTAATGAATTGGAGATATCTTAATCATCTATTTTTGTAAAAATATCTAAATTCCAATCTAAACACATGAGTGTATTTATTTGTGAGATTTTTACCATTAAATTTATTTTTTTACGTCCAAAAATATAAAATTAAACTCCTATTTTTAATTTATTATATCACTTTAAAATTTACTTTTACATTCAAAATATCATAATATATTTATATCACATCAAATAACTATTTCAGTTCAAAAATTTCAAAATTCAAAACCAAAATTCCACAAATAAACACACCCTTAAATAAATTAGAAAACACGCGGCAATGAATTGGGAATGCTTACAAGGAGCTAATTATAGTTAATCGGCATGATACTGATCAACACATGAAATATAGTCTAATAGTACACGACTTGAATTAATATAATACGTATTGTATAGATTGTTACTATATATTGTCTATTTTATTTCATACTGTTGTGTTAATATATCTTATGTTTTGAGATCAATTGTATACTACGTAGACTACTGTTATATTCATTAATATATATATATACATATTTGATATTATCCATTTATACTTCATCTACTACCTACGGGCTTATATTTAACGTGTTGTCAGTAATATATTGACTATAATTAAGTTCAAGCTAGATTTGTATTTTTTACCGCTTCGCTAAAATGTATGGAGTCTCGCTACTCGATTAATAGTTCAGTGGCTTTCAGTTATATTACGATTTAATCCACACTTTTATATATTCTTGATTTATTTATTTTGTATTATGTACTCTGAAATTATTAGTGCAAATATCTGATTTGGCCACTCTCAAATACAAATCATCATGATTGATTGGATACCAAAATCTCATATATTAATATAATCTTATTTGTTTGTCTTTTAATATTATTTTTTTTATGAAATGTAACTATTATTTTTTTAAAAGTTTAAAAAATAATATTATATATTTCCTTCGTCCCGCTAAAAGTGTTTGTATAATTATAGTTATGAAAATTTAAAAAATACATAATTAGTAAATAATTAAAAATATATTAATAAAAATAATTATTATATAATATAAATAATTACATGTTAAAATAAAAAAAATTAAATAATATTCGTATAATATTTAATTATTATTTCATCATTCAAAATATGTAATAAGTACTTTATTATTTTATGATTTTTTATTAACATATTTAATAATATTAATTTTAAATAATTTTATAATTAATTATAGTTATTGGTTTGTTCTTTTATAAGTAGTGTGTTGTGTTTGTTGTGTTTTTGGTTAAGGATTCGAATTTTAGATTTAAGATTTAAATATTAAAAAAAAAAAAAATTGAATTGAAATAATTTTATGATATAATATAAATATGTGTGAGTGATTTGATATTTTGGAGAAAAAATTTGAATGTGGTAAACACAAAAATCAAATTGATTTTGCAGATTGTGCATATCTAAATTACAAATCGGTCGGTCACATCGAATCATCAAGAAAAATCTACAAATATCGAATTTTGTTTTTAACACTGAGCGCTTGAAGTACTTTCCTTCGCTACAAAAATAAGATATTTTGGTCACCTTGTAGTGCGATTTTTTTTATGTTTATTTTAACAATACGAAAGATTACCTTCGTTTTTCTTATCTATGTAATGTTCTACAACTGTATTCTAATGACTTCCTAAAGTTAACACTCAGATATTATTATTTTCAGTGAGACAACGTTCGATTAATCCTACAATCGATCGATATCATCATTCTTGTGGCAATTCAATGCCAGTGTCCAATTATGACTATTCACAACCAAACTACAACGATTTGGTTATTTCTACAATCAATCGACAACATTATTCTTATGACAATTCGATGCTAAAGTTCAATTATGGCTATTTGCAGCTAGATTATGGTGAGACTATTAATCTTACAATCAACGATTACCATATATATGGTTATTCGTAGTCAGATTATTACAATTCGGTTGTTTGTGCAGTCGATTATTACAAAAAAAAAAAATCACGATTCATCAATTAAGACCGACTATACATTGTACCCAAAATATTTTTATAAATTTTTAAAATACTTTACAACTTTTAATAACTAACAAAAAATGTTTCAAAAAATAGGGTTAGCAGCAATTACATTTTTTAATAACCCTATTAATATTTTCTATGGTTTTTTTTTTTTTGAACAAGTGTCGTATTCACATTGGTTGAGTTAACTCTCTTATGTGGAGCTTTCTTGTTGGTTATAAAATAATTTTTTTATTGCGTCCTGCAATAAATTGTATCAAAAATATAAAATATATTATTTTAAGTTAAATATTAATTTTTTGTACTTCTTTTATCCCATAACAAAGTATCTATTTTTTCATTTTAGTCCGTCTCGTAACAAAGTATTCATTTTTTTTTTAGTAACTGTAGTATATTACACAAATGTCATTACCTTTGTATCACACATATTAATAAAGTTATATTAGTCATTTCTACTTTATTCCTATTACGTCCAAATATAATATTAATATTTGTAAAACTACATGCAAAAACCAAATGGATATTTAGTTATGAGACGGAGGGAGTAATAATTTTCTTTTACTTTTATAAGGAGTATTTTGATTTTTTTTTATTTTATATAAAATAGTTTGTATATTTTTTTTATTTTTTTATGACATAAAAATCGCAGTCGCTATCCGAAAAAGTGGGTAAAATTTTTTATTATTATTTTGCCTCATTCCTCGACTTCAAAAGGCATATTGTGAAACCATGGTGTGACATTTTTTCCTTGAGGTGAAGGTCTTAGAATTCGATTTGAAGTGGGTGAGGGTAAAAAAAAGAACATGTAGAAAAATAATTGAGCCCCAATTTTTATAAATAATTATAAATAAAAATAATATTTCTTCTGTCCAGGCTGTTATGTCCGTTTTACTGTAAACACAAGATGTATAATTAATAAATAATAAAAAATATATTAGTAAAAAAAATTATAAATTAAAATTAATATAACTAATTAATCCAATTAAAATTTAAAAAAAAATTATAAATTAAATAATTTAAAATAAAAGTAAAGTATATAATTCTTTTAAAAAAATTGAAATCGACAAAATAAATGAGACTGAGGGAGTATTTTTTTACATTTATATATTTTATTTATTATAGTTATTTATTCAAAAAAAATTAAAATATTTTATACTTATCTTAATACTATAATTAATATATATATTTTTTGAATAAAAATTAAGTATTTTTATGATATACTCTATTAAATAAAAATAAATATTTAATGTAATTTGATAATAGAATATCAAAACAAAACTTTGTTGAAGGAGGGACCCATAAATAAATTTTTGGAAGAAGTGTTTTACCTTGAAAATTTTAGAGGGTGAGAGGAAAAAAAAAACAGAAAAAAAAAAACTCCATGAATAAACACATTATGGAGGTTTGTTTCTTTTACTGCAAAATTTCTTACACATTTTTTTTAAAAAAAAGGTAAGCTGTTTTTTTTTTTTTTTTTTTTTGGTAACTGACCCCTTATCATTTTAGTCTCGTAAGTGGAGTATATCGCAAATTAGTTTCATAAGTGGAAAATTTTTGTTGTTTTAATCCTCCGGCGCCGGAGATGCCCACGTGGCTTGCTGGAAGCTACGTGTCCGCTAGGTGTCCCGTCAGGTCAGCGACACCTGGCAGACACGTGAATTTTTTTTTATTTTTTTATTTTTTTTAATTGGATCAAATAAAAAAATTATAAAAAAAACAAATAAAATTAAAAATAAATTTTAAAAAAATAAAAAAATAAAAAATAAAATCCACGTGTCCGCCAGATGTCGCTGACCTGGCGAACACGTGGCCTCCAACGAGCTACGCGGGCGTCTCCGGCGCCGGAGGACTAAAACAGCGAAATTTTTTCACTTATGAGACTAGTTTGCGACATACTCCACTTACGAGACTAAAATAATAAAGAGATCCAGTTACGGGACTGAAAAAACAATTAACCTTTTTAGAAATAAATATACTATGCACTTTTATTATTTTATATTATCTAAACAATTTTTTATACATCAAATAAGAAAATTTCTATAATAAAAAAAAAAAAAAAATTCAAACCAAAATACAAAACAAACGTAGGTTGAATGTTTCTTTATATAAATTTGTTAATTAGACTTTATTTGTTCATGAAATTTGAATTTTGAATTATAAAATTTTAAATTAAAATAATATTTAAATCTGAAATTAAGTTTAGAATAATATAAAAAATTATACATTTTATTTGATATTTTAGTGGAATTCTTTTTAATAAATAATAAAAAAATTGAGTAAAAATCTACAAATAATCAAAATTGTATAGGTTTTTTTTTTGGGCTTTTTTTTATCTTTGAATTCTACTTTAAACAATAATTTATTTAACTTGATATTTTATAAGATAAAAAATATCATATTTTATTCAAATTATAGAAACTGAATGCTAAAAATCCAAAGAAAAAGGAAAAAACTTTTAAAAAAGAAAAAGGCCTCATGTGGGTGAATGTGCATTACAATAATATTATTTTTATCCATAAAAATTATGTTTGTTTGGTTAGTTATGATAATTAAAAACAATAGAATATTAATATAAAAATAAAGTAGATAAAATAGGGGATTATGAAAAAAGGGTAATGAGATAAATAAGAAAATAATGATAAATTAATTATTATTTAAATATTAAAATATAGATAATAAAATTATAGATAGTTAGCATAAATTAGTCTATAGTAAAAAATAATATTCCCTCTGTAATAAAATTTTGTATTCACAATTTAAAAAAGAAAAAAATTAATTTTCTACAAGGTTTGTTTGTTTAGTGTTTTGAGTTGATTTTTTTACGTGAGCTATTAAAAATTGTGTCGTTAATATAAAAAAAATAATAATTTATGTTAAATGTTAGTTTTTGTGAAAGAATAAAATATATATTATTGAAAATTGTCTCGGAAAAAAGAATATTGGGCAAACAAATCTTTTATTTATATTTATTTTATTTTATTTTTATTATACATATGTATTTTAAAAAAAATAATAACAATATTTTAATGATTAATTAAAATTATATTCTAATTAAGAAATAATTTATTACTCTTTTTTTAAAAAAATATTAAAATTTTTAATTAATAAAAATACTTGGGAGATAATCTTTTTTTAAAAAAAAAAAACTTTGTGGCATATCTCTCATGGGATGCAAAGATATTTTTCCAAATTTTACTATTTAAATTTTGCTTTTTTAAAAAAAAAAAAAATTATTCTCACAAAATATCCAATCAAACTTTATTTTAATATCAAATTCAAACCAATTTATTTCAAATTCAACCAGAAAAAATAGTTACTTTGTAATTAGACGTCCTAAAATAGAAATATGCATACTTTGTAACTGGACGGAGGGAATATATTTTTATTCAAAAATACATATTTCTTTTTAATTACAAATAGTGTAAAATATAGAATACTCTCCAAATTTAAATACTTTCTCGATTCCGTCACATATGACTTTTTTTTTTTAAATCTCACAAAAGATGATTCATTTGTATCTTAGTAAATTAAGCAATCTTAAAATCTTCAACCCAGTGCATTTATGCAGTGATTCGGTAAAAATGGAAGGGTTGGGTTCCGACCCAGTTTCATTTCCTCTCTTATTTTTGGGATAGCTGCAGTGTTAAGGTTCATTTTATTTTATTTTATTTTTTTAATAATTATACTATCTATATAACATTACAAATACACTTTCAATTTATAATATATTACACAAATATTATTACATTTATTTCTTATAATATTAATAAGGGTACTTTAGTCTTTTTATATTTATTTTTACTATATTTCAATATAATACTAATATTTCTAAAATTTTGTGGAAAAATAAATAAATATATAGATATGGAACAGAGGGAGTATAATTTTATAAATAAAATATGAATTATATAGGGTGTGTTTACTTTGTGTGATTTGATTTTAAATTTTACTATTTCAATTTTTTTCCCGAAAAATATCAAATCAAATACTCATTTTTTTTATTTATTGTATTACATTAAAATTAAATTTTACATTCAAAACATCACATCAACACATATTTATATCACATGGAATAACTATTTCAATTTTAAATTTTACCATTTAAAACCAAAATTCAAAACCAAATCTCTCAAGTAAACACATTCATATATTTTAGACATAAAAATAATTTTAATTATAATTAAAATAACTAATTAGTCTAATTAAAAATGAAAAAATTATAAAACGAGATTAAAATGTACTCCCTCCGTCCAGGAAAGATGTCTTATTGAGAGTGGGTACGAAAATTAAAGGTTAATAGTATTTAATTGGAAGCAGGTACAAAGGAGAAGGTAAAAGACTAAAACACCATTACTTTTTGAATGATTTTAAAAAATATATTAGAATAATCAATTAGGAGTAGTTTGAAAAAATAAGAATAATTTTGTTATAAAATGTGGACCACGGTTACTAAATAATGAAACAATACAATTGTTTTGGGACAGAGATAAATGTAAAAACAAGACAACTCTATTGGGACGGAAGAAGCATAATTTTTTTTTTAAAGAAAATTACAAAATTAGTGGGAAGAAAGAATTATAATAAATTAGTAAATTCATTGGAACAGAATGTTGTGTTTATTTTGTAAAATAGTTTGAAATATATATATTTTTTAATATAAAATAAAGAAAAAATATGTAAATGATATAAAAATAATTAATATGTATAATATAATATTCTCTCTATCCCATCACAATTGATATTATTTTTTTTTGTTTGTCACAAAAAACTTATTAAATCAAAATATATTTAACAAATATAAATCAACTTAATTAACTACATAAAATAAATATTTCTACCTCTCTCTTAAAAAAAATAAATATTTTTATTTATATTTAAAATTATGCATCTTTTATAAAATTGATTTATGTCAATTATAAATATACAAAAATATTTTTTTTATTTACTTATATTATAGAAAATTTTATGATATTCATATTGCATATATTTTTTAATTGCTATATAATTTTTAAATATTTAAATATATATTTTAATTTTTTTAATTATATATATTAAATTTATTTTAAAATTATAAATATTATTAATTATAAAAAATAATATAATAAAATCATAATTAATTATTATTAACTAATTAAATATTCTAATTTTAAATAATGTGTTCTTAATAAAAAAGGATTTAAATCCGAGGGACGGATGAAATATATATTACTAATATTTTTTAAAAACAAAAATGTATAAAATAATATATATAAAGAAAACAAACGCGAAATCTTTGGCAGTGCTACACACCAGAAATTCAAAACCTCGAATTGGGTGGAAACTCCATTAGCAGAGACCACACCAGTACCTCTACTGCTACTGCTTCTATCGCCATTAATTCTCCAAACTTTATTACGAATTCTTTCTTTATCAGAAGGGAAGGGGAAGACGGAGGGGGAGATTCGATTTCGATCGAGGTTTCTCTCTCAATCCATAACTGCACAATTCATCTTCACGCACTTCAAAGATCTTCTGCTCTGCTGTTATCCCCATCCCATCCCCTTCACCCATTACAATCAATCAGATCTCCATCAAATATCCAATCCCAATCGCTTTTTTTCGATCGGGACACTGTTCGGTTCAATTTCTCGTTGCATTGCTTCGATGGCGACCCGAGGAATTTAGGATTGACGGCGACTGAATTAATTCTTAATGGCTTCCGAGAAAAAATCGACTTCTTCTAAAACTTCCCAGAGCAGGGAGTCGAGAATTGCAGGCGAGTTTTTGTCTATTTGCTGCTAATTTTGACTATCCTGACTGGTTTCTGTACTCATTATTGGTTCTTCCTTGTGGGAAATACTTGTGCAAGCTTCATACCTTACTTTGTTGTCTGTTTCGTGAATTTTTTTTCCCATTTTTTTTTTGTTGAATTACTGTGCTGTTTATATGATTTTTAGCTATTTGGTGAATAAGCTGCAGACATTGATGTTGAATGAAAGCGAGATTAGGTCAAATTTATGAGCGGCCTTCTTAAGGAAGACAATCGATTATTATTCAGGGGATTTTGTTGAAAATGCATCGAATGTTACTTGAGGAACTGTTTGAAGATTAGATTGTAGCTAAATTGACTGATGCTGTAATTTGAGATGCTAATTTGTAGAGCCTTCATGTTATTCAAACGATTTGGTTTTAAGATTGAGAATAGTAGAAAATTCAAATTGAAATTGTAATTGTGATTTTGATAGCCCTTTGTCTTGATATTTCGAATGAAAAATTAGTTTTAGGATTGAGAATAGTAGAAAATTCAAATTGAAATTGCAATTGTGATTTTGATACCCTTTATCGCGATATTTTGAATGAAAATTTAGTTTTCGGATTGAGGATAGTAGAAAATTCAAATTGAAATTGTAATTGTGATTTTGATAGCCCTTTGTTGTTATATTTCTAATGAAAAATTAGTTTTCGATGAAATAATTTAAATGAAAATAGGGGTTTGATTTGATGCTTAAAGAAAGGTAATGAATAGTGCTCAACTAGATCCAAACCTTAAACTAACTGATTTTGCTATCTGAATTCTTGATATTGTTTGGAGTGACTCTTATCGAGTGTATCGAATGAACTAATGTGGGATATTGTATTAAATGTTCCATATTATTGGTTCTATTTCAGTTTTTTTGTTTTTTCCGGCTCATTTTGGCGTCTCGGTTTCGAAAGCGAAACAATGGTGCCTTTTATGTAGTTTGAAACTATTCAATTCATTATAAGACTAACCTCCAAAACTTGCACGCTCGAGGAATTTCAAGCTTACCAGTTGCTATTTTATCTAGGGTGTGACTGGTTGAGGGTTTGGATTTTAGTTGAAATTTGAATAGCAAAAAAATTGAATTGAAATAGTAGTACGATGTAATATAAATAATTGTTAGATCTGATATTTTGACTATAAAATTATTTTTTAGTATAATATAAAAAATAAAAAATAGGTATTTGATTCGATTTTCTTAGAAAAAGAATTGGTGAATAGTAAAAATCTGAGGAAATCTTCTAAACAAACACACCCCAATTGATCCGTAAGATTTTCGAGGCAAGCTCGAGCTACGCACATTTTTCTAAAGTCGAAAGTATTTGCATTGTATGTGTGTATTAATTCTCCCATTTGATACTTTTAACATCATTGGCTTGTTCTAAATGGAGAAATTTTATTAATTGATCGGTAAGATTTTGGAGGTAAGCTTTTCCTAAAGTTGAAAGTATTTGCATCGTATATATGTATTCTCCCGATTCATACTTTTAGCATCATTGGTTTGTTCGGTATTGAGAAGATCGTGACAAAGGAGTTTACAATGTAGTTTGTACGTAGTAATTTGATTGTTATTATTATGGTTCGGTAATTTTTTTGTACTTTTGCAGGACTTCGCGTTAAGCACCAACAAGATTTAGAGAATTTGAGTCTGACCTCACAGCCCTTCAAGACGCTAAAGTTTTTCACATTTGCCGTTGGACAATATTTGAAAAGATTGTTAGCATATCTTTTCTCACTCCATGTTTGGCTTGTGCTGTTTTGTGTGGCCATTGGTATCTTCGGGATTATGCTTGCGACCTTTGATGGCCCTCACAGGAAGGTAATTGATACAGTGTATTTGATAATTGTTTTTAAGTTGAAGAGTTTGGCGTGGGATAAATGAAATTGCAATAAAAAATTTATTTTGCTCGATAGAGAGAAGATTACTTGTTTATACATTGAGGCCTTGTTTACCATAACAGTCTAATCTTTTTGGCACAATCATTATATTAATTTATCCTCGATACGCCAAAGTGTAGTTTACTCTAATAGACGTATTGTTTTTGTAATACTTTTTACTCTTTTTGCATTGTAACATTTGCCGTGATTTTAATCGCAGCACGTCGAGGAAGTTCTTTCATATACACATTTCGGATTGTGGTGGATTGCACTCGGCGTTGCATCCTCTATAGGTCTTGGTAAGCAATACCACAAATCCTATTTTTGTCAATTCGTCGCGGACATTATGTGATATGATGAACGCGCGCTTTCACTACTTCCGAAACAATACAATCTAAAACTCATTTGTTTTATTCTCCACGTAGGTTCGGGATTGCACACCTTTGTTCTTTATCTTGGACCTCACATCGCATTCTTCACCATAAAAGCCGTGCGATGTGGTCGAGTCGACATCAAAAGTGCTCTATACGATACAATACAATTGAAAAGAACCCCATCTTGGCTCGACAAGGATTGTGCTGAATTTGGGCCTCCGATTTTTCCATCTTCGGATGGCGTTAGTGTTCCCCTCAGTAGCATATTACCCCAAGTCCAGTTGGAGGCCATGTTATGGGGTCTCGGAACTGCGCTCGGCGAACTTCCTCCCTATTTTATTTCAAGGGCAGGTGCGCATAACATATCGAATAATCCAAACATTGCAATGGTTTTTTTTATCTAAAAGAAGATGCACTTTCTAAACCTTTACATTTCGATGCCTCTTAATGCAGCGAGCCTGTCGGGTGGTAAAGTGGAAGCCATGGAAGATTTAGACGCTTCCTCATCGAAAGACAGCGGATTTATATCTGCCCGTCTGCATAAAATTAAGCTCTGGTTCCTATCGCACACTCAGTATTTGAATTTCTTTATGATTTTAGTTCTCGCTTCGGTCAGTTCCTCGTCTTCATGTTCTTGACTATTGTTCTCTTCTCAATTTTCGTAATCTTTTATTCGATTCTTGCTACCATTTACATCTCGTGTCGGTATAAATTGCAGGTGCCGAATCCTTTATTCGACCTTGCCGGCATTATGTGTGGACAGTTCGGGATTCCTTTCTGGAAGTTCTTTACGGCAACAATGATAGGGAAGTCGATAATCAAGACTCACTTCCAGGTTAGCCGATCGAAAAAAATATAAATAGATGTTGATGTGATGTTTTAAATGTAAAATAAATTTGTAGTATATTATAAAATTTAAAAAAAATAAATAATTGTTTGATATGATATTTTTCAAAAAAAAAGAGAATCTTAATACTTCCTCCGTCTCTTAAGTAGGTATCCGTTTTGCTTTTTGTACTAAGTTTAAAATATATTAGTATTATATTGAGTAGAAATAAAGGTAATGATATTTGGATAATATATTTATCCTAAGTATGTAATGTTAGGTACACAGTGCAGTTACTTGAAAAAAAATAAATAAATAAATAAATTAATTAATTAAATTGATACTTTGTAAAACCCACAAAAGAACACAACATTGGCTTTCGCCTTGAATTTGAGATATACTATATTATATGCTATGTTCGTAGATCCTTCTCATTAATATAATTTTGCAGACAGCGTTCGTCATTTCCATTTTCAACAACCAACTCCTTCACTGGATCGAGACTGAGCTAATTCGCGCGCTAAGCTTTCTCCCCGGCGTTGATGCAATATTGCCGAACGTTATCTCGAAGCTTAATGCGTTGAAGGACAAGTACATGGCTACGAATCCTGACGTTCCAGCCGAGGCCAAGGTGCGTCGATATCCATTTTTTGTAATCGATGTGAGCTCGTCCCTTGCTTACGATTATTTGATATTTATTCGATGCAGGGGCTTTCGCTTGCGTTCATTTGGAATACCGTCGTTTGGGTCGTGTTGGTGAATTTTTTCGTCAAGATCGTGAATTCGACTGCGCAGCAGTATCTTAAGGAGATGCAGGACGAGGAAATGAAGAACACGTCGTCGTTCGACATGGAGGATAGGTTTGGCTCGATGAAGTCCGATTGAGATCGAGTTTCTTGTACAGGAAGAGCAGCAGATTGTTCGAATCCGACCGGGGATTTGGTCGATGTTCTGGGCAGTAATATGGTACGATGAAATTTCAGTGATTCTTGTTTTCTTTTAACTGCATCTACAATGAATGTTGTTTTGTTCGAAATAGTGAGTTTCGATTGATTTATTTGACCATTGGCTCAGTCACCCAGATTTTGAATTTGAGAGGCGCTATAAACGTAATCAACATATATTTTTATTTTTGAGTAAATTATTTTTTTTAGTTCCGTAATTGAATCCCTTTTATCATTTTAGTTCCGTAAGTGGAGCCTGTCGTAAACTAGTCCTATAAGTGAAAAATTTTCGTTGTTTTAGTCATCCGGCGCTGGAGACGCACCTGTGGCTCGCCGGAGGTGACGTGTACGTCAGGTGTCTCGCCAGGTCAGTGATACCTGGCGGACACGTGGATTTTTTTTTTAATTTTTTTTAAATTCGACCAAATAAAAAAAAATACAAATAAAATTAAAAATAAGTTTTAAAAACATGAAAAAAAATTAAAAAAATCCACGTGTCCGCCAGGTCAGCGACACTTGGCGTCACCTCCGGCGAGCCACGCGGGCTCTCCGGCGGCGGAGGACTAAAATAACGAAAATTTTTCACTAATTGGACTAGTTTGCTACAGGCTCCACTTACGGGACTAAAATGATAAGGGATCTAGTTATCGGACTAAAAAAAACAGTTTATCCTATATTTTTAAATACTTCTGTATCATTCAAATTTATTTATTTTTTGTCATCTAAATTTATTTCTGTTTTTTCTTCTTTAAGTAAAAAAATTATTTGCTTCGTCCAGCTCTAAGGGTTTCATTTATCTTTTATAACATTGCATTTAACATTAAAAATATTTTTATATTTGTGTAATGTTTTACATAAATATCATTATAATAGAATTACAAGATACTAATAAGAAGTACTTTTATCATTTTTTCTTATTTTTTACCATATTTTCATATAATAATTAATATTCAAATATCAAATACGCAAAAAATAAATGAGACTTTTAGAACAAAATGAAAGTAATATTATTTTTTTTAAAAAAAAAATAAAAATTTACTTATTTTTGTTAAAATTATATCCCGTCAAATAAACATATATCGCATTAGTTAAAGCTGTCGACAGAATCGACCATCGTATTTGTTCGGCGATTCATTGATAGACGGACTTTGTTGACTTGAAGACTTGTTTTTTTTTTTTTGTCAAATAATTATTACATACTCTATAGCTTACTTATAATAAAAAAAAAAATTAAAAAATATAAATTTTAAAACATAATTAAAATATATAATTATATTTTTTCCGTTTCATTTTAATTAGTTTTCTTTTTTTTTTCCTATTTTTATTTAAAATAAAATTTATTAATCTATTCATACTTTAGATTATAAATCACTTTAATTAACCTAATAAGATATAATATAATATAACTCATTTAAAACCTATTTATTTATATCTCTCCTTCATAAATAAATATTTTATCTAGATTTAAAATTTCTACTATTTTATAAAATTAATTTTGTCTTAATTATAAATAAATATATTTTGTTGTTTATTTGTATTATTTAAAATTTTTTTCTTTACAAAATGATATTTATATTGCATATTTTTACTTGATATATAATATACTCTCCGTCTCATAACAAAGTATCTATTTTTTCATTTTAGTCAATATATCCATTTTTTTTTCGTAATTGTACTATCTACCTAATATTACAAATACACTTACAAATTATAATATATTACACAAATGTCATTACCTTTATATCACGCAATACTAATAAGGTTATTTTAGTCATTTATATTTTATTCCTATTACATCTCAATATAATATTAATATTTCTAAAACTTCATCTAAAAAACAAATTGATACATAGTTATAAGACGAAAAGAGTATTTAAAATATATTAACACATATTTTAAATTTATTTTAATCATATATATTAAACTATCAATAATATTACTCATATTAAAATATAATAAAATAATATCATAATTTAATATTATTAACTAATTAAATAAATCAATTAATTTGAGACGGAGAAAGTGTTTCCATTAAAAAAAAACAAATGATAGGAGACATATAGAAATAGAAAGAGTAAACCAAGTAGGCTAAATTGCACAAAATGCTATCTGTGTTTCATGAAAATGCACCAAATTTTTTATACTTAACCGGGTCAAACTTCCTCGTAGTTTCATAAACTCTGCGTCTAACCCGTTAGTGGTCCTTATTTAGAGTTATTTGACATAAATGCATCCAAACTGCGAATAAATTTTAGAATTTCAATTTCTAAACCACTAAAATTACAAATACAGCACATTCTTTTTTTTTTATATTTATTCTCAAAAAATAATAAATATACTAAAAAATAATTTTTATCAGGTTTTAAGAGTTTAGTTTTATTGTTTTTTTAGGCTAAATATAAGAAAAATAAATATATTTATAATTTTAAAGGTTTAGAAATTAAGATTCTAAAATTTATTCATAGTTGGGCGCATTTAAGTCAAATACCGTTAAATAAGGACCATCGATGGGGTTAGACGCAGAGATTATGAAACCACCAAAAGTGTTTGACGCAGTTTTAAAAGTATGAGAATTTAGTGCAATATTGTGAAATCACATGTGAATTTTGTGCAATTTAATTTACCAAATAATACAAAATAGACTTTGAATTTAATTGGTTTCAAGAAGAAATGTAGATAGACTATAGTATTGTCTTCTTCGCGCATTCACTCGTTAAAGGTTTGTTTAGATAGGAGTTTTTAGAAGTTTGAAAAATTAGTACTCTTTTCGTCTTAAAACAATAGTACTGTTTACTATTTGTTTGTCATAATTTCACTTCTATAAATAATCATATCACTGTAAAATTACTCTTACTTTTTTATTATTATTACACAATTGCTATTATTTTTTATAGTAATACACTCACAATGGGCAAAAAAGTCTTTTATCCGTACTTTTTACTCACTATCAATATAATATAAATATTTCTCAAATCTCGAGCCAAATACAACCCAGACTATAGTTCTAGAATTGAGGGAGTATCTAATTTGATATTTTATAAAAGAAAAAATATATTTGATATAATATTTTTTAAAATATAAATAGTGTTAAACGAGTGAAAATATGCAATATAATAGCGAGTAAATCATTAAATGCAAAAGACGAAGGATAGGACAACATGAAAGGTCCGCCGTCAGATTCAGATCACGGATGAATCTCAGCCACACGATCCAGGCTCTGAATAACGTGGATCTTGTTACCTGTTCTGGACCTCCAATCCCGGGACTGCTTACAGAGTATAATGCGGACCAATTGTTGTCCACCGCCTCCAACAAAACAAGCCGGAGCCTGCCTACTAGTGTGGACTTTTTGTACTGCCGTACTGCCACGTCATCTATAATCCGACGGCCATAAAGTGCTGCCGTCAATCTGCCCAACTAATTCTCTACCGTCAGATTTAGATCCCAAAGCCACATATTTAAATGCAAAGTCCATGAGGGGCAGGATGGTCATTTCAGACAGGTACACTTGCATTCAAGTAACTCATCCTTTCCAATAATATACCCTTATTATACTATAAATACAAAATTTTATGTAAAAGATAATTAAAACATGTATTATTAAAAATAATTATTATCTAATAAAAATAATTATAAATTAAAATCAATATAATTTAATAATATAATTAAGATTAAAAAATTATAAATTATAAAATTTAAAATTTAAAATATAATTAAAATATAGAATCGTACTTCAATATATATATATAATACGAATCGAAATAGAAAACATGAACATTTTATTTCGAACAGAGTATATTTTAGCTAAATTTTCATATTTACAGTAATATGAACAATTTAACCAAGGCGAAATGAGTATTTTCTATCTTACTTATATAATTTCCTATATTTCATATAAAATATACTCACTCCGTCCCAAAACTATAGTCTGAGTTGTGTTTGGTACGAGATTTAAGACATATTGATATTAGATTAGTAGTAGGTAAAAAGTACAAGTAAAAAACTTTTCTACCATTGTGAGTATATTAGTGTAAAAAATAGTGGCACCGTCCCAATACAATAGTCTTGTTTACCATTTTTGTCCGTCTCAAAATAATAGTCTTATTTCCATAAATAATCATATAACTATAAAATTACCCTTAATTTTTCATTATTATTACACAATTGTCACTACTTTTACACTAATACTCACAAGAGTAAAAAAGTTATTTATCATTATTTTTTACCGACTACTAATATAATATCAATAGTTCTTAAATTTCGTGCCCAACATAATAAAATTATAATTTTGGGACGGAGGGAGTATATCTTAGTCTAAAACACTAAGGGTGTGTTCGTTTGATGGATTTGGATAAAATTCCACTATTCATCCAAAATTTTTCCCCCAAAAATATCAAATCAAACACCTATTTTTCATTTTTTATATTATACTAAAAATCAATTTTACATTCAAAACATCACATCATCACCTATTTATATCACATCATACAACTATTCAAATTCAAAATTTTTACTATTCAAATCCCAACTCAAAATCCAAACCCCCGAACAAACACACCCTAAATAAATAAACTCCAATTCTTTTTTTTTTAAAAAAATTATTATTATTATTTGAACTATATATTTTTTGAAAAAAATTTATTATTTTAATATAAATTCAAATTAAAATTTTATGCGTTATCCAAAATCCCAATAATTGAAACTGTGCCAATTAGTGCCCTACATCTTCTTGGCTACTACTTTGGATTATATTCTTTTAATATTTAAAGTTTGTGAGATTTTTATCAGTAATTATTAAGAATTGTAAAAAATAATTTTGAAAGTATGATGTTATTTGAATTAATTAATTTTTCAAATATCTTACAAATAATAATATATTTTTATTAAAAATATATATGTATTTAAAAAAAAAAAAAAAACACTCATTCATTCCCTACCCCTTAAATTTAAATTAACGTAACTAATCCTAGTGCACACGTCTCGATATAAATTAAAACATGTTTGGTCGATAATAAATTTAAATATTATTAATATTATTTCTATATTATTTCTATATTTTATATAAAAAAATATCACTTTAAATTATTTTATAAAACACAGTGTATGTTTAGAGAAACGTAAAAAGTTAAATTTGTATTTAATTGGAAGTATTTTTCTATTCATATTTTTGATTCTCTTAAAAAATACTATCTTCGTTTCACATACTGTGTCTGCTACACTGTAAATACGGTATTTTAAGAGGAGTGTAATTAATAGATAATTAAGAATGTATTAATGAAAATAATTATCCTATAATATAAATAATTATAAATTAAAATTAAAATAACTAATTAGTTTAATTAAAAAATAAAATTAAAAAATTTAAAATGAGATTAAAGTGTATAATCATTTTCCAAAAAATGAAAGTAACATGGTATGAGATTAAAGTGTGTAATATTTTCAAACATACTTCAATACTAATAAGAATTTTTTTGAAAAAATATTTATATTACAATACTATTTAAATCGAAATTTAAATTAATAACTTAACATAAATAAAAACCAAACTATTTTTTACTTTTGTACTTTCATTATATTCCACCGGTCTCGTATACTCCCTTCGTCTCCACTTTCTTTTCGGCATACAATTTAAGAAATATTATATTATATAGTTAATTAGTTTGATTAGTTGATGTAATTAAGTTTATTTTAAATATTTTTTATTTAATAAAATATTAGATTAAAAGTTTAAATATTTTTTATTTTAATTTTTAATATTGATTTTTTTTTTAATTTATTGAAATGATTTAAAAATAGTAATAATAATTGTATCTATTGTAAATCAATATACTCCCTCCGTCCCAAAAGAAGTCTCTTATTGAGAATTGTGGCACGAGAATTAAAAAATAATAGTATTTAATTGAAAGTGGGTATAAAGTAAAATGTAAATGACTAAAATGCCCTTACTTTTTGAAGAATTTTAAAGAGTATGTTAGAGTAATAATTAGGGATAGTACAGAAAAGTATGAATAATTTTGTTATAAAGTGGGGACTACAACTACTAAATAAGAAAACAAGACAATTGTTTTAGTACGGACGAAAATGGAAAAACAAGACAAATCTTTTGAGACGGAGGAAGTATGTAATTAGATAAAAAAATAATAATAATAATAATTTTTTTAATAATTTAAATGTAATTAATACAATAAAAAATGTATGATTTTGCTCTTTCTTAAATTTTTGCCAACATGTTTGCTAAAAAAGTTAATATATTACACATATTCATTATTTTTATATTCCGTACACAATTTCTTATACTTAACATAAAAAATTTTCTGTTCAACAATTTCACAAACAAACACATCTTACATAAAAACAATTTTACATAAAAAAATACATAAAATTTTTCGAATTGGATTGTTGTTAGAAATAGTTCGTTAGAACACACTAAATGTAATGCCACATTGTATACAAGTATCAAAGTTTTTGGTATGATATTTTACGGTACCAATGCAATATAAATATTTTCGTATACCGAATTTTCGAATAGAAATATTGAATTGTGTAAATAACATGCATACTCATACAAAATTTTTTTAAATTTTCGGTACGATATGCTTTTTTTGTATAATAACGATATACATGATATTCTCAATTTATATAGATAATAAAAAAAATCAATATTTTTGTATATACCGAATATTCGATATAATATCGATATTTTTTTAATAATCTAAAAAATTTAGTACGGTGTATAGTATAGTTCGATATACTTTCCCAAATTATCTCTAATTGAATTGTATACACGGTATTAGAATATAATATTTTACGTTAAAATACCAAAATTAAAAATAATTTTATAATTTTGCATAATAAATAAATTATTATTTTTTTAATTTTTTTGAATAAAGAAAAAAAATTTCAAAATCAAATCTCATTTTTATTAACTTTTCGGCCATAATATTTCAAATTAAACATCAATTTTTTATATTACAATATAAATTAATTTAAAAAAATTTAAAATTAGATTAATACTTATTTATATCATATTAAATATTTATTTTATTTTTATTATTCAAAATTTTAGCCCAATTTATAAATTTACAACTAAACAAATAATAAAATTAAATATATTAGTAAGTTAATAGAATATGGTTAAGTTTGTTAATTATAAATATTAGTTATTTATTATTACTATAATAGGAGAGTAGACTAATTTTGTGGGAATGATGAAGTATTATGTTAAAAAAGAATTAGACATTTTAATTATATTTTACATTTTATAATTTATAATTTAAATTATACTAATTAATTATTTTAATTTTAACATATAATTATTGATATTATACTATAATTAATTATACTAATATATTTTTAATTATTTATTAATCATATTATTTTTAAATTTTTGTATCTACAGTAATCCTGTAACATTATATACGAGGCCGATGAATACTCTTTTTCAATTAATTGTATTATTATTTAATTTTCACAATTTATTTTTTGAGTTTGTTTGTTTAGTGTTTTAATTTGAAGAATGTATTTTTTTTATTTTTTTTAATGTAAAATATAGTGAATAGTTGATAGTATAAAAAAAATAATATTTTAAACTAAATATTGACTTTTATAAAAAAAATAAAATATATTGTCTTCGTCTCTTAGTAAATTTTTTATTTGATTTTTGCAAGTAAATTAAAGTAATTTGTATTTTATAAATATATAATATAATAAAGTAATGTAATATTAATTGTATTATTGACAATTAAAGTAAAAGTAATGTAAAAAATAAAAAGTAGAAATATTTTGATTTTTAGTTTTATAGTTACTTTTAACTAAAAAAAAAAACAAAAAATTTTGACTTGGACCAATTAAAATAGAAATATAAAAAATTTTGCTTTGATGGAGGGAATATATTAAAAATCAAGTCGAAAAGTAAATCTTGAGCAAACAAACCCTTATTTTTGCTCCTTTTATTTTAAATAATTTAAATATATTACCATAAATACAAAAAATTAGATAAAATATTATTATATATAATTAAAAATATATTAATAAAAATAATTATAAATTAAAATTAAAATAATTAAATAATTTAATTGAAATTTTAAAAAAATTATAAATTATATTTTAAAAAGTAAATCAAATAGACTAAATGGAAATAAAAAATATAAATAAATGATGTGAAACGATGATAATTACATTATATTTGTGTGCCGGTAAGATTTTGATTTTTGTTTTAGTTTTAAATAATAAAATTTTGAATTAAAATAATTATTTAATGTGATATAAATATGTATAATGTGATATTTATAAAATTAAATTTTAATGTAATAAAATAAAATAAAGTAAAAAGTCTTTTGTCAAGCTCAAGCACGTGATTGAATAATACAAGCGACAGGTTTAAGCGCCTTGAAGACTTGAAGTGAATATTTATTCCTACGGTTTGTTATACTTCTTTTGTAAGCATACGTACACAACTGACACGTGTCGGTGCTCTCTTATTTCAGCGTATCGCTTTTATTGAGCGGTGACTACTGCCACGTTGGCAAATGAGGTTTGGACCGTCGGATGAACCGCAAAATGGACGGTCCAGATCTATTTGTATGATGACAAGGCAAGCGCTTCAGAGACTTCCACGAGAGCTTTTCAGATGTGAAAGTGTATAATAATAATAATAATAAAAAATTAAATATCATAACCCCAATGGCTGATGGGGGGATGAGATTGAGGAGAAGGCTGAGCTGAACTCTGAGAGAGAGAGAGAGAAAAGACAAGCGACATTTGGGGGAGCTGAAATTTAGGGATTCTGCTCAGGACTTTTTGATTTGCGGAAGATTTTTGTGTTATATTCGCCGGAGTTGTGTTGATTTTGCTGTTTCCGGCGGGATGCGTTTCCATTTCTGTGTAAATTATGCCGGAATCAGTGTCTGATGATACGCATCGAATATCTTAATACAAATCGGAGGAAAGCTATTGATGAAGACGAATAGAGAGGCGAAGACAGGTTCTGCTCTCGGTTCTAATGGTGGCCACAGAAGAAGGCAGAGAGCAAGCTGCTTCAGAGATTCTTCGGGTGAATTAGAGATTCTGTGTTTGCACAGATCTGGATTTGTTGATTTTTTTTGAGTCTGGAAACTTTTTTCTGTTCACATTTACTGTTCGCTAATCGGTTTGTTGTTTTGCAGTTAAAGGCGGCGTGGTGGAGTTGCAGGAATCTGTAAATCTGAAGGAGAAATCGAAGAAATATCGTAATCGAGAGAGGATGAAGACGAGTGGAGTCAAGAGGAGAAGCGGTAAGAGATTGGCGAGCAATAACAAGGATTCTGGAGGAGACGAGTCCTCAGAGGAGAGTGTTAACGATGAAGACGAAGAGACCTCCGCCGTGACCAACGGCGGCGTCAGGTTGTTGCCTGGTCCGATTTCTGATCGCCGCCATCACCACAACCACAGCATTAGTCTTAGTAATAGTAATAACAGTATTATCACCAATAATCACCTTCAACATGTGAAAACCTTTCCTCCTGGTTCCTCTTCCTCCTCCTCTTCCTCTAAGGTTTTCAGAACATCTCCTGTTTGGAAGTCCGGTGACGACATGATCAATGTTCCGAGGAAAGCTCGCTCTGGTAAAAAAAAAAAAAAGATGCAAATCCTTTTTGATTGATTGATCGATTGTGTTGTTCTGGTATTGTTCTTATTCATTTGATTGTTTCAGTATCCAGCAAGAGGCCACGGCATCGGATTTCGAGCTGCGTTAATAACAAGAAAGGGATTGGAGCTGCTGGAGAAGAGAAGATTCTGTGGCGGCCGTTGAGGTCTCCAACAGCTGCTCATATGTCTCCATCTTCTTCCAATGCTTCCTTGAGAAAAAAGCTTGTTAGCATTCGAAATCCTCTTCTCCAACAATATCCAAATGTTTTTAATATAATTTTCCTCCATGATCCTCATTGACAGGCGTGTTTTCTGCAGAAATCCAGCAGGAACATTGCCGGTTCTAAGGTAAAACCACCCAAAGCATCATCAGAGCAGAGTTTTACAAATCCCGACAAGCTGGAAATTGAAATTGCTGAGGTGTTATACGGTTTGAGAACCCAATCACGAGTTCCAGTAAAGGAAGAAGATGGGAGAGCAGATAGTAGATCGAATTCAGACCCTAAATCAAAATCACTTGAAGCTGCTGGTGGTACATATTTACTGTGGTTCGTTGGATTTCTTTTTTCGAATTTGATTAAGGTTGGGGCTATATGTCACGTGTTTCTGTTTATTTCTTAATAGCAGCAAAGAGAAAGAGGCCAAGAGAAGTAATTGAGAAGATGAGCAACAATGCAAGTAGCCTAGAGATGGATCAGACTCCTCAGAGCGAGTTATCATCTCAAAATCTTGAGAAAAAGTCCAAAAACGGGGTTGAATTGGGAGACAAATCGGTCAATTTACAAGAACACCCACAGGAATTAAACCCGGAATGCGAAGATTTCATAGCCAAGGAAGATGAAAGCTTCCCTAAGGCTAAAGAATCTTCTGCAGTGAAGTGTGTGGGTGACATCTGCAGGGATTTGTCATCGACAGCAACGGCGGAAGATTCGACTGCTGCTGCAATGATAGAAGCGTGAGTCATTGAAATTCCATGTTTGAAATTTCTGTGCTTGGTAGGCAGAAAGTTTAATCTTTTCCCCATACATCATTGTCTTCAGGGATTCAATCATTTCTGAAGCAAAAGCTCCGGGAGAACAAAAGCTCAGTATAGATCCAATGGTGAGTTTTAAGTAAGATGCACTCAAAGTCCCTTAGTCAAAAATGCTGTTTATTCTATTCACATGGATGGAATTTCTTGTCCTACTTTTGGCAAACTCCATTTCAGGCTCCGGCCCCACATGGTCGGGAGATCACCGATAACAAAACGCCGACGGCCAGGGAGCTAGCTTCATCTAATATTGATGCTGCAGTATGTAGATGGGTTAATTTCATACCATTTAAATCATATTTTTCTTTTGCCCTACAAATTGATGTTAAGAGGGATTTTTTCTATACTGAATTGAGCAGGGCCTGAAAGCAGTCAAAAATGGAGAAGATCTAATTCCAAATAAACGTGGTACTTGGTTATGAAAACATAATCTTGATTGTTATAATTTAGGTTTGTTTTATGATTGTGGTTCTAAAAATTAATTTGGTATTTCTTGAAAATTAGGTCAATTAAAGAACACTGCCCATTTGGCCACACCCATGTCGGGTTGTCCTGGTGGCTTTCATTCAGTGGGGTACGTACGTACATACATGTTGCCTATACTGATTTGCTGTAAAGATCTTGAGTTTTGGCTAAAAAGATTTGGTTATTTTGATCAGAAACATGGCCCCATATGCATCAATGGATGCTGCTCCAGCACCACCTGCCCCAGTAAAATCTCTTTTTGAATTTGCTAAATTCTTGTCTTTTCTTGTTTATCTTTGCCTGTTTGATTCCTTTTCTGCTGCTGATTTTGTGCAAATGTGACAACTGCAGCCATTATATTCTCAATGTCGGTCGAAAAGGTGTGCTACACATGGCTACATTGCTCGGAATATACAGTGTCTCCAGCAATTTATGAAGATTAACAACCCCTTTTGGCAAGCAGCTGTTGGTTCTGCATCTCTTCTAGGCTTTAATTCAAATAATCTCAATCCCATACATCACACTCGTTCCGAAGAAAAGGGTCGCACCGTTAGCGGTAACAGCAAAGGTTTCCATACTGCATTGCCCCGAGCGGCACCTCCGAGTAATTTCATGGTACATTTTATTTACTGTTTTATTACTCTCTCCGTCCGGGCTTCTTTATAGAAGAAAGTGGAGTTAATAGAAAGTAAAATGAGGTATTATTATGAAAAATTTATGAAAGATTTCAATGAAAAGTTGAAAAAATTGAAAAAATGATAAAAGGAAAGAAGTAGTTGAGGGTATTTTGAAAATTTAGTTGAAAATTAAAATAAATGAAGAAAGAATGTAATAAAATTAGTGGTAACCGGTAATAATTAAATTTTTAGGATGGACTAAAAAGGAAAATGAGAAACTTATTTATTAGTAATGACGTAAATTTTTGCGGACGGAGGAGTAGTTAAAGTAATAAGATAAAATTATGACTTGATAAACTTATTTTTATCATAAATAGACCATGGATAAGTTTAGCGAATAGAAACGAAAGAAAAACTGACATAAGTATCCCGAACATAGGCAGTATTTAATATTTTAGCATATTTGTAATGGTGAATTTTGATGTTTACTTGTCGAACAGGGGTCTTCGACTATCGCCCCTAATAATCAGCATCAAGCCGTGTTTGCGCAGCCCAGTTCGATCAACTCCGGTTCGACTACAGCCGGAGTCGCTTTGTCGATCTCGTCAACAACGCCGATGAGGGCAATGAGCTACAACTACTCCGGCATGGCTATCGCCGACCGACACTACTTATCTTTCTTGCAGAATAATCCTTTCCATTTCAGAATGCCGCCGACCTTCAACGGCGCGCCAATTATTCCCGTCGTCAACGGTTCATTCTATCCTCCCCAGATGATCCAGCCGTTCATGCAATTTCCGAAAGCCAGCCAAAACGCTACCTTGTCGAGCAATTCCGCGCCGTCTCAAAATCTTTCGCCGAACCTGCCGAAACAGCCGCAAGATTTTGGCTCGATGGCTCGGCCGAGTGGAATTAATATTCGTAGCGACTCGACATCGATGGCGCAAAACCGCGCCGTCTTTCAAAGTTTCCCGGAGGCTAACCGACGTTACGTTAATATGGCAGGAAACGAGAGTTCCCGTCGAGTGCCAAGCCCTAACCTATCGACTAACGTTCAACCGACCTTTAAACTCAGACGTCTCGAGCAACACGTTGGAAATGCACCCAATGACGGCCGCGACAGGAACGGATTATCAGATCGATGCACCCAGCAGCAGCCCAAAATCTCGTCTTTGCCGTGGACTGTCGAGAATTCGATTCCCGTCCAGCCGGGTTTCCTGTCGTTCCCGAATGCGTATTCCCGTCAAGCGGGATTTGAAGTCGAGCGGAGACTGCCCAACCTGCGGCAAGCGGCGGTGTCGACTGCCGGACAGACGTCGTCGAAGGTGTTTTCGACGGCATCCGTCGCACCCGGCGGGTTCGGGTACCTTACGCCTAATCAAGTGAAACCTTCGGAGCAGAAACAACCTGCTGGGTAGCTTTGGATAATTTGCTGCTGTAGGAAACTATGTTATAACAACGTAGGAGGTAATGTAGAAATTATACATATGTATGTATATGTACGTATGTACGTACTTCTTGGGGGTAGGGGTGGGGGTAGGGGTAGGGGTGGGGGTGGTTGTGATTAACTGGGAAAAAGGGGAGTTTTTGCTTAATGTAAGAATAGATTGACAAGAGGCAGGACAATCTAATCTACCAAGAAAATGTCAAAAAAAAAAAAAAAAAGGAGAAAAGAGAATTGTCGTTTATAATCTTGATAAATTTTTTGAAATTTTGATTTTTTTTTTGATAAAAAAAAATTATGTAGGTGATGTGATGTTATATAGAAAAAAAATAAGCATTTGTTTTCATTTCTGTCCATCCCAAGTAATTTGTCTTTTTCTTTTTGGAAATATAAATATATATTTACTCACATTTTAAATTTCATAATTTATAATTTTTTTTAATCTTAATTATATTATTTAATATTTTAATTTATAATTATTTTTATTATTATTATATTATAATTATTTTTACTAATACATTTCTTAATTACTTACTAATTATATTTAACTTAAATTCTCGTGTCTACAAACAATATATCTGAGACCAAGGAGTAAAATCTTTTTAACTATAAGTAAATTTGTGATCATGTCTAAGTGCGTATGTGCAATATTTGAATGAAGAGTGTTGATTTAACCCGTTAGCACATATATAGAAGGCCGATCATGTATTTTTTATTTTTTATTTTTTTGTAGTTGTAGCACAATAATTTATTGTATCATATAAAAATATATGCTATGTAAATTATATATTGTATTTTTTTTTGTAGGAGGGTGTTTGACAAATACTTTTTTGAATAGCTTTTAGCTGTTTGAGTAATTAAAAAACTAATTTAGGTGTTTGGTAAATTAAAAAGTTTATTGGCCCAAAAAAAACTAATTTGTGAAAACTATATGATCCAACGTTTTGGAAGAACTTTTTCTATTTTATTTTATTTATTTCTTATTTACCCTTAAAATTTTATTATTTATTTCAGCATACATATAAATATATTTTCTACTGGAGTAATTATAAATTATTTTAATATATTATTTATTAAATTATAATTTTATTTTTATAAATTTAAATTAATTAATTTTTATATATAATTAATTTTATTTGTAAACTGTATATATTTATTAAAATAAAATAAAAAATAAAACATAAATATTATTATTTTATCTTTATATTAAAATTAAATAAAATGGAATAAATTTATTAAAATTATAAATATAATAAATTAATCAATCATTAATATAATAAATATATATACAAAAATTTTATTACATTATATTTTACATCATTTTTAATAAAAAAATATTCATCTTTCTTAATAAAAACATATCCTATTATTTTTCTCACATCTAAAATTAATAAAAAAATATTTTAAAACACATTCGTAATTTCAAATAACTAATAACAAAAGTTTTAAAATTTTCAAAACTAAAAAAACACAATTTAAAAGTTTCAAAAGTTAAAATATAAATGTCGTCAATTGTCATTTTACATATAAACAGTTAATATCAAATAGTTATTTTATCAAACACTTTAATACAAACAACTAATTGAATCAGCTAGTCAAACCAACTAATTGAATCAACTAAACGCGCTAACAACTAAAAACTATCACCTGATTGCCAAACACACCCTAAATATATTTAATTGCTGAAATTAATATTAATACATTGTGCTATGTATATTATATTATGAGGTGTTGTCAGATATGCGCTATCTATTATCAATATATATATATATATATATATAGTACGGTACTGATTTGATTTAGTAAGCACAGAAAACTCTAAGTCTAAGTTGGTTTAACAAAACTGAAAAATGGACAAAACTGCAAATCTTAAGAGGAAAACATGATATTTTTCTATGATGACTGGATGTGTTCTAGAGATGGATTAATTAAGTGATCTGTGAGTCGGACATATAAAAACGACAATATAATGTCCAATGGGTCTCTTATGCAAGATCGAAAGGGTGTCCGAAAGATTTTGAATTTGTGTCCACATACTACATCAACTCGGCCATTGTTTTCCATTCCTTTGTTATATAGATTTGATGATAGTGTATTAGATATTTAAAACTAGTGACCATTTGGAGTAAGCTAGCTTGCATAGTTCAAGATTACTACGAAGAGATGACCCGTGGCAGAACCAGCGTCTGAATCTCGGGGGCTAAAATGTCAATAATTTATTTTAATATTTAATAGATAAATAATTAATAAATTTAAATACCTTCAATAAAATTTAACGTCATAAACTGAAAATATTTAAAAAGGGACAATTTATATCTTCGATATCCCATTATTGCTTCATAATGATATTGATTTATATCTTCACCAATTTCATTCTCAATGTAACACACTAAACAATCTGTCTTAAATCTATCTCATATCTCATTAAGTAGATCATT
This sequence comes from Andrographis paniculata, assembly GCF_009805555.1. Classification (NCBI taxonomy): domain Eukaryota; kingdom Viridiplantae; phylum Streptophyta; class Magnoliopsida; order Lamiales; family Acanthaceae; genus Andrographis; species Andrographis paniculata. The sequence continues at coordinate 805,928 of NW_026137613.1, forward strand.
CTTAATATATATATATATTCTTTTTATTTTATCTGTTCGGATATGCACAAATACAAAAGGATATGACAAAGTAGTAAAGACCTGGAGAAATCCGTTGTAATTCATCATATTTTGTGAATATCCTTTCGGTCCGTGAAACTAAAAAAATTGATCTAAAACTTTTTGTTAAGATCCGAGGTTATTCTACAAGTGAAATTCACCGTCTTCTTCTTTTCCTCCTTTTTTTTTTTTTTTGGATCCATAAAAAGTAGTGAGGGTCTAATATTTCCTATTAGATCCGGACAAAATATGTTGAGATCAACGTATTACCATGAATATTTTGATATATTGTTAATATTCTATCTTTGTTATTTGGGATCATCAATATCTCGCCAGATTTGTTGATACTCCCTTCATCCCAGAACTATGTATTCATTTGCTTTTTGCACGGGGTTTTAAAAATATTAATATTATATTGGGATGTAATAGAAATAAAGTAGAAATGACTAAAATAACCTTATTAGTATTATGTGATATAAAAGTAATGACATTTGTGTAATATACTGTAAATTGTAAATGTATTTCTAATGTTAGGTAGATAGTACAATTACTAAAAAAAAAAAAAAATGGATACTTTGTTATGCGATGGACTAAAATGGAAAAATGGATAGTTTGTTATGGGACGGAGGGAGTATTTTGTTATTATTATGTGAATATTTGTTTATATTTTTTAATATTTTGTTGATTTGAATATTGTTTGTGATTATTTTTTAATACTTTTACCTTATTAATTTGTGAATATTATTGATGTACACATTTTCACTATATTGAAGGTATGATATCGAAGATAATAATGAAATTGAGGAAAATACATTTAAAATATAATACAATGTATACGAGTGCTAAATAACTATACATTTGATTAATGTATAACTCTATGTAGTACTTATTGTAAATGAGAAGTACCAATGTGGTGATTCCCTCAAAACAACTTCCTTGAAAACACCTTCTATGCGAATGTCGAACAAAAAATACGGAGAAATGTTTTGATTACCTTGCAACCTTTAATATCCACCGTTTGATTTAGAGGTTTGATCTATGCGGTTCATCACTTCTATATATAAGTAGCCTAGTTGCAAACTCACTGTCAATCTCTTCTTCCTTCTCTGTAACTTGGAATCTCTATCTTTCGTTTCACCCGATCTCTTTTTCTCATCCTTAATTTTGTTTTGTTTCACTCGACCTCTTTCTGTCATCTTTTATTTTTTGTTTTCTGGTGATCTTGTGGTTGTTTCTGGTGAACGATTTGTGAGAGGTTTTTGCTTTTGAAAAGTCCGGGACCCCATGCATGCGAGTGAATGACCGTGTGGTAGACTTTGTGAGTTTTTTTTTTTTTGGTGATTTTGTGGTTGTTTCTGGTGAACGACAGCAATAATTAAAAAAAAAATTTACTAATACATGTGACTTACAACATAGTAGAAAACACTACCATCATGCTTGACAACTACGTTGAGCAGCTTTCAAAAATATTTGATAAGATATTTTAAAAGAAAATTAAATAGTATCAAAATTCCGAAAGCACTTCATCTGTAATATCTATTTATCACTTCTTTTCTCCACCCCTAGACTATTCACAAATTCTTGTTTTATAACAACAATGCACCTCTCTATTTATAGGCAACAAAAATATTCATAATTCACCTACCAAACATATAAATATATATATATATATATACTACCTCCATCCACCGCGAATCTATCCATTTACTTTTTGCATGTTAAGTTTTGAATATTAATTATTATATCAAAACGTAGTACAAATCCAGGAAAAACGACAAAAATAATTCTATTGGTGTCTTATAATACTAATGTAACGATATTTCTACAAAAAATTATACAAATATAAAAATATTTTTAATGTTAAAAACAATGATGCCAAATGCAAATAGATAGATTGACGGTGAACGGAAGTACTATATTAATTCACTTACCTATATATATATTTATTACCTATCAAAAAACCTTATATTAATTGGTTACCAAATACCTAAATATTTAATTCACCTAATGCTAATTTATTAATTAATTATATTTTTCTGTCAACTTGCTAATATACATTAATTTACTTACCAACTAATTCACCAACCTACCAAAAAAGTATAATTTTTATTAATAATATACCAACTACACACTTATTCACTAACCATGTAAATTTTCAAGTTTAACTTATCATCATATAATGTCATCCATTGATTCACCACCAGCCATGTAAACTCAATGGAATAAAAGAATAAAATTTGCACACACACTTATAAAAATGCTTTTCATTAAAATAAAGTATGCCACTTAAAAATTAATTTAATTAAAATTGCATATCATGCTTCCTTAAAATTAGATAAGACCTAAAGTGACATTTCCTTTTAATCCAAAGAGATGTTTGAAAGACTAAAGATATATGCTCATGAAACTACACAATAAAATAAATAAATCGGGGAAATACATAACCAATAAATTGATAATATAATCACCATCAAGCATCAAGTTTACTACCTGAAATTACTATATTATGTGGCAAGACATTTAGGTATTTACGTTTTGCATCTACAAAAAATTAACAAATAATCTATATATATATATACTACAAAAAAAAAAAAAAAAAACTTAATAGTGGAAAAGATATATCGAATCTATAATATATCCGTAAAAAAATAAATATAACTCCTTTTTTATAGGTAGGCTCAGATCTGAACCACGCAAGACAACATCCCTCGTAAACTAAATACAAAGAACAAACAAACACAAAGTTCTATTCTACTAAGAGAAACATAGATAAACCCACATAATGTTTGTCTACGGAAGAAAAGGGGCCAAAAAAAAAATAATAATAATAATCAACTCATAAGGTTGAATATGTCGAGAATAGTGATGAAATGAAAAAATGACACAGAAAAATCGGCATCTTAGAAAGAAGGCTAAGGTTATGAATATGACCAAAGCCGGCTAGTAGGATATTTATACTAGAAATGAATGGCCATGATCAAATGTTTAGATCAAACGCTCGACATCAAATGTGAACATTAAGCGAGCTTTTATGAATTGGGCTCGGCAAGTAAAGAAGGCCTTAGCTCGAAAGTCTTTTGGACCACATTCTTTAAAAATTAGGTACTATAACGAACGCTCTTGACATTTACGGATTTGAGGCGGAATCAAATTAAGGTTCTTTTAACTTGTATATTTTTATATTAAATATAAATATAAAATATTATTTATTATTAAATTTAGAATAATATTAAATCTTTTTAAATGTTAATTTTTATTTTAAAAAATTGATTTAAATATAATTTGTGTTAAGATGTTGAGATGATCTTAAATAAATTTTCAATAACTTTAATTATAAAAATCTAAATTCAACAAAATATTATGTAATTATTAATAAAAAATTAAAATATTAAAACAATCTAACTCTTTTATTATTATTATTATTATTATTATTATTATTATTATTATTATTATTATTATTATTATTAAAATAATCTACCTTTTGATAAATTAAAATGTATTATTTTCACTACAAAAAAATATCAATTTTTGTAACAAAGTTTTTTTTGTCTCTAAATTCGCTTTTTTCCGTTACTAAAGACATTAGAGACGGAATTAGAGAGGGAATTCATTAACTACACACACTTTAGGAACGAAATTCCGTTACTAATATACTATTTTTTTTGTAGTGTTTAAATTATTTGATGTGTGTGCAATTGTCGTATTTATATTTTTAAAGTGATGATTATTGAATATGATAGTTTAAATACATGATAGTTATTTTATTTTTTAAAATTATATATTTAATAAAAAATCATTAATAAATATTTTTAATCTTGAAAATCCTAGGGGATCATAACATACAACACCAAATTGTCACCAAAAAGAAAAAAGAAAAAAAAAAAAAAAAAGAAAGAGAATTGTCATTTATAATCTTGAAAATCCTAGGGGATCATCACATACAGCACCAAATTGTCACCAAAAAGAAAAAAGGAAGAAAAAAAAAAAAAAACAAAGAGAATTGTCATTTATAATCTTGAATTTTTTTTTAAAATAATAAGAAATTATGTATTTGATGCAATGTTACCTAGAGAAAAAGAAGCATTTGATTTAGTATTCTTTTATAAAAATTATTGTTAATGAATAATATAAATCTTTTTTTAACTATAAGTAAATTTGTGATCATGTCTATATGTGTATGTACAATACTTGAATGAAGGTGTTGATTTAACCCTGAAGCACATATATAAAAGGCCGACAACCCGACAATATATATACATATATTTTTATAGCACAATAATTTATTGTATTATATAGATATATGTGCTACGTAAGTTATATATTGTGTTGTTTTGTATAAATATATTTAATTGCTGAAATTAATAATGCATTGTGCTATGTATATTATATTATCACGTGTGGTCAGATATGCACTATCTATTATAAATATATATGTTAACTGAATCAAATTAGCACTGATTTGATTTAGTAAGCACCGAACGCTCTAAATTTAAGTTGGTTTAACAGAATTGGAAAATGGACAAAACAACAAATCTTAAAGGAAAAAATGACATTAATCTATAATGATTCGATGTTAAGGTCATGTGGCCGTATTGTAAGGATGGATTAATTAAGTGATATGTGAGTCGGACATATGAAAACGACAATATAATGTCCAATGGGTCTGTTATGCAAGATCAAAAGGGTGTCCGAAAGATTTTGAATTTGTGTCCACATATTACATCAACTCGGCCATTGTTTTTCATTCCTTTGTTATATAGATTTGATGATAGTGTAATAGATATTTGAAACTAGTGACCATTTGGAGTAAGCTAGCTTGCATAGTTCAAGATTACTATGAAGACATGATCCGTGGCAGAATTAGCGTCTGAATCTTGGGGGCCAAAATGTCAATAATTTATTTTAATATTTAATAAATAAATAATTAATAAATTTAAATACCTTCAATATAATTTAACCTCATAAACTTTCATAAACTGAAAATATTAAAAGGGACAATTTATATCTTCAATATCCCATTATTGCTTCATAATGATATTGATTTCAATTTTCACACCAATTTCATTCTCAGTGTAACACACCAAACAAATTTGTCTTAAATCTATCTTATTTCTTATTACGTAGATCATTCTTAACATATATATATATATATTCTTTTTGTCTTATCTGTTCGGATCTGCACAAATACAAAAGGATCTAACAAAGTGGTAAAGATCTGGAGAAATCTGTTGCGATCCATCATATTTTGTGAATATCCTTTCGGTCCGTGAAAAAAAAAAATGGTCTAAAACTTTTTGTTAAGATCCGAGGTTATTCTACAAGTGAAATTCACTGTCTTCTTCTTTTCCTTTTTTTTTTTTTTTTTTGATCCATAAAAAATAGTGAGGGTCTAATATTTCCTATTAGATCCCGACAAAATATGTTGAGATCAACATATTACCATGAATATTATGATATATTGTTAATATTCTATCTTTATTATTTCGCATCCATCAATATCTCGCCATATTCGGTGATATTTTGTTATTATGTGAATATTCGTTTATATTTTTTAATATTTTGTTGATTTGAATATTGTTTGTGATTATGTTTTAATATGCTAACCTTATTAATTTGTGAATATTATTGATGTACACATTTTCACTATATTAAAGGTATGACATCGAAGATAATAATACAATTGGAGAAAATACATTTAAAATATAATACAACGTATATGGGTACTAAATCACTATACATTTGATTAGTGTATAACTCTACGTAGTATTTATTGTAAATGAGAAGTACCAATGTGGTGATTCCCTCAAAACAACTTCCTTGAAAACAACTTCTATGCAAATATCGGACAAAAAATATGGAGAAACGTTATTACTTTAATATCCACGGTTTGATTTAGAGGTTTGATCTATACCGTCCATCACTTCTATATAATTTTTTTCTTTCTCTCTTTACTTGGAATCTCTATTTATCTTTCATTTCACCGGATGGCTTTTTCTCATCCTTATCTCTTTCTGTCATCTTTAATTTTGTGTTTTCTGGTGATCTTGTGGTTGTCTCTGGTGAACGATTTGTGAAAGATTTTTGTTTTTGAGAAGTCCGGGAGACCATCTATGCGAGTGAATGACCGTGTGGTAGCCTTTGTGAGTTTTTTCCGGTAAACTTGTGGTTGTTTCTGGCGATTGATTTGTGAGAGGCTTTTGGTCTTGAGAGTTTGGTGAGGCTGTGGAAGCATCTATGCGTTTTTCCCGGTGAATTTTGGGCCCCATCGGTTTCCATTGACCTGTTTTATTCACCATATAAATGTTGGATTACATGCAATATTAGAATGGCTATTGATGCAGAAGACGATGTCGACGAAAACTATAATTTAGAAAATAATAATAATAATACATGTGACTTACAACATAGTAGAAAACACTATCATCTTGATTGGCAACTATGTTGAGCAGCTTTCAAAAGTATTTTTGATGTGATATTTTTTTAAAAAAATCAAATAGTATCAAAATTTCGAAAGTAGTCCATGTATAATTTCTATTTATCACTTCTTTTCTCCTCCCCTAGACTATTCTCAAATGCTTGTATTATATCAACAATGGGCCTCTGTATTTATAGACAACAAAAATATTCATAATTCACCTACCACACATATATTAATTCACTTACCTATATCTATTTATTACCTACCAAAAAATCATATATTAATTGGTTACCAAATACCTAAATACTTAATTCACCTAATGCTAATATATTAATTAATTATATATATATATATTTATGAACCTGCTAATATATATTAATTTACTTACCAACCAATTCACCAACATACCAAAAAAGTATAATTTTTATTAATAATATACCAACTACACACATTGATTTACCCTGTGTGCACTCTCGGGTAGCAGCTCCGACTTCTCACGTCATAAAAAAAATAATAATAAAAGAATAAAATTTGCAAACACACTTATAAAAATTAATTTCATTAAAATAAAGTATGTCACTTAAAAAATAATTCAATTAAAATTGTATATCATGCTTCCTTATGTGACATTTCCTTTTAATACATAGAGATGTATGAAAGAATAAAGATATATGCTCATGAACCTACACAATAAAATAAAGTACACCGGGGAAATACATAACCAATAAATCGATAATATAATCACCATCAAGCATCAAGTTTACTACTTGAAATTACTAAGCTATGTGCCAAGACATTTCAAGACATTTAGGCATTTTAGTTTTGCATCTACCAAAATTTCACAAAAAATATATATACTAAAAAATATTTTATTAGCGGAAAAGATATATTGAATCTATAATATAATCCGTAGAAACCAAAAAAATAAAATAAAAATACGACTACTTTTTTTATAGGTACGTTTAGATCCGAGCCATCCAAGAAAACATCCCTCATGAACTAAATACAAAGAACAAACAAACGCAATTTATTCTACTAAAAGAAAAATAGAGAAACCCTCAAAAAGTTTGTCTACCGAATAAAAAGGGAAAAACTAAAAAGAAAATTAACTCATAAGGTTGAATGTGTCGAGAATAGTGATCCAAGAAAATCGGCATCTCAAAAAGAAGGCCAATGTTAGGAATATGACCAAAGCCGGTGCATATAATATTTATACTAGAAATGAATGGTCATGATCAAATGTTTAGATCCAATGCTCGACATCATATTTGAAAGTTACGCGAGCTTTTTATGACTTGGGCTCGGCTAGTAAGGAAGGCTTTAACTCGAAAGTCTTTTGGACCTTATTCTTGAAAGATTAGGTGGTAGGCCGCTCTTGACATTTACGGATTTAAGGCGAAATCAAATTAATGGTCTTTTTTAATTATATATTTTTATATTAAAAATAAACATAAAATACTATTTATATAAAATTTAGAATAATATTGAATATTTTTATATGTTAATTTATTTTCAAAAATTAATTTAAATATAACATGTGTTAATTAAGACATTGAGGTGATCTTAAAAGAAAATTTCAATAACTTTAATTATAAAAATTTAAATTTTAAAAAAATATAATGTCATTATTAATAAAAACTATTAAAAATAGTTAAAATACAAAAACAATCTACCTTTTGATAAATTAAAATGTATCATTTTAAACTATTTGATGTGTGTTCATTTGTATTTTATTTTAAAAGTGATAATTATTGAATATGATAGTTTAAATACAAAATAGTTGTTTAATTTTATATTTTATTTTACAAAAATGTATATTTCGTAAAAAAATAAATAAATTAATAGATCACTAGTAAAATTATTCAAAAAGAATATTTTGAAAGCAAATACTGTTAAATCCATATCACAATAATTTATATTAAAAATTAATATAAGATTTATTCTACTTACAGAAATAGTTATTTTTTTTTTCTATTTTATTTTAAAAATTAATAAAAAATTAATATTATATACGTATAAAAAAATAATCTTACACTACAAGAAAATATCATTTTTGTAACGAGATTTTTTCGTCTTTAAATTCATTTTTTTCGTTACTAATGATATTAGAGACGGAATTAATGATGGAATTACGTTAGTTACGATCTTTAGGGACAGAATTCCGTTACAAATATACTATTTTTTTTTTTGTAGTGTTAGAGGCTGTGGCTCCCCTCAACAAATGTTGAACGCCGGCGCTGATTATCCAACGATGAAATTTTACATATATGAGAAATTTAGACAAGTACTATGAATTTCTCTTCAAAAGATACATAATTGATTTTAATAAATATTTTAATGGTTTTGAATGTTCATAAATTGTTAGACTAAAAAAATAAAATAGAATGAAAAAAAAAACCCTCTCCCTCCCACTAAATTGTCATGTTTATAGCTTAGACACAGAATTTTAGGTTAATTAGTAAATATAAAAGTAAAAATAATTATGATTTAATAAAAGTAATTACAGAGTAAGATTAAAATGACTAAATAGTTTAATTAAAATAAAAATTATAAATTATGAATTTTGTTGATTAAAGTGTATAATTATATTTTTACAAATTATGTGAGGCATACGAAAATAGAAATATGAGACAAATTAAGTGGAACAGAGGGTGTAATTAATAAAAAACAAATAGTAGGCCTTATAAAAATATAATTAAATTTATTTTCAAAATGATATTAACAACAAATATAATAATAAATCCAACAAATAAAAGATTGGAATCGAATCGGAGGAGTTTTCCACCATTCAAGACTGGGGAACCCGCAGCCGCTATCTGAAAGTGTGCACAGGGTAAACCCCCGGTCGAACCTAATACCCTGCAAATCAGGCACGATGAAAAAGTCACACACGGTGGATGATTTTTACAATTACAGTTGGAAGGTGAAGAAGAAGATGATGATGAAGAAGAAGAATGTGGGTTCCCGATCTTGTCTTCTTTTTTTTGATTGACTTTTGGTTCGATTGGACCAAATAGCAAAATATTTTTTTGGTTGAAATAAAAAATAAAATATTACATGTGCGGCAAATGTGTGGCTGACAATTTGAATAAGTGTTCGTTATATTAGCTCTGACAAGCGATATTTGTGCCGACGTGTCATTTTTTGTGTCAAGAAATCGTTTTTGCAAAAAAAAAAAAAAAAAAAACAGATAATTGCAAAATAGTTGTTAAGTTACAATCCTAAAATAATAAAGAGCGTATGAGACTGTTTATTTTATTTAAATTTGATTTTTTTACAAGTAGAAGTAAATTTTTTTTTGGATAATAAATTTGGAATATTAATATTTAAAAACCCAATATCTCACTCTCACAAAAAATATTGATGTAACCTTTTACTTAATTAGAGATACAATATCCAATCTAATAATAGAACTTGAGAATATAATTTCAAATCAAATCTTATCCATAGATATTTGTACAAAGTCAGTAAGCCAGTCTCTAAATTTGTATCATATATAGAGCTGTGAACGAGTCAAATTGAGCCGAATTTGTCATGTTTCAGTTCAGCTTATTAAGGACCTGAGTTGGACTAGTGGTCGTTCGTTTAGAAATACGAGTTGAAATTTTTATTTGAACTCGGCTCGTTTAGCAATTTTTTATGTCTGTGTTTGGTTCGACTCGGCTCATTAAGAGATTTTTTATTTATTTATTTTTTAAAAATTTAAATTCAATAAATAATAATTATACTTTTATATTAATAAATTTAAATAAAATAGAAGTAAGTATAATATTTATAAAGATATATATACTTATTAAATATAAATATATTAATTAATTTTTTTAATATATACTGTCAAACGTTCGGGAATAAGCTCGAACTCATTTGTTAACATAACAAATCAAAATTTATGTTCATGTTCGACTTATTTAACTTACCGGACAAACTTTTAACGAATTCAACTGAGACGAACCGAGTTGAGTTCGCGAACTGTTTATTTGTTTTAGCGCTCTAGTCATACATTGAATTTTGATATATTTGATTAATGTATAACTTTGTGCAGTGTTGTAGAGGAGATGTAAAGATGTAAAATAAAAATAGTCCAAAACCTAAAACCAAATATGGATATGTTGCAATTGGTTAAAATGATTATTATCAATTTTTTATTGATGTTTTTTTTTTTTTTTTTTTTTTGCCTTTAGATAGTAGTAAACTTTGGAATACAAATATATAAAAACCCTATACGTCATGATAATATTAAAAAAAAAAAAAAACATTGATGTACATTTTTACTTCGTTATAGACATAGTATCCAATTGTTTTTTGGTTTTGGGCCATATCAATGGTGACATATGTTGCTCAATTGCGAACTTCATCTTGTGAGTTATATCCAAAAGCTCAGCAAAAGCTCCAAGAACTTACTTATGGCTGGTAGCATTAGAACGTAAGACTTTAGGGTGTACCCTAACTCCATCCATTCCTCCATTGGAAGAATCCCAATTCCCAGGCCCCCTTTCGCAGCTGGAATCGCCAAACTCGACAGCTCATTCTCCCCAAGGCAACGGAAATGGAGCCCCCTTAGACGGAAGCGTTATCGTTGTTTTTCACTTCGAAGAGAGTCCTGTTGTTTTCAACTTCAGTGAGAGTCTCGTTGTTTCTGATTCCGGTGAGAGTCTCGTCGTTTTCAATTCCGGCGAGAGTCCCGTTGTTTCTGACTCCGATGAGAGTCCCGTCGTTTCTGACTCTGTTGAGAGTCCCATTATTTCTAATTCTAATTCACTTGAGAGCATTGCTTCTAATTTTGACACGGTGGACAATAATAGCTACATTTTCTTCGATATCTCTTCGCAAACTCAAGTTGTTTATACGACACCATTTGAATTTGAGAGAGATGAATGAGATATTTTAATTATTTAATTTTTAAATTTGTTTTTGCTCATATTTTGATGTTAGTAATTTTATACTTGTGTAAATATCAACAATCCACCTCTCTATTTATAGGCAACAAAAATACTCATAATTCACCTAACAAACATACATTATTTCACCTACCTATATATATATATATTTATTATCTACCAAAAAAACCATATATTAATTGGCTACCAAATTAATAAATATTTAATTCACCAATATATTAATTAATTATATTTTTCTAGCAACCTACTCATATATACTCTCTAACTATTTTTTTTTTATTCTATTATTAAACTTATCTACAATTAATTTATAATAAATAATTGTATTCATCTACAATTATATTACTCTTATTTTAATAAATAATAATTAATTTATCACTATTTTTTTTATTTACACATTTTTTAATCAATTTTTAAATATATATATATTTTTATAATACCTCTATTTTTCTTTTACCTACCACACTTTAATCTTGAAATATCATTATTTTTTAATTTCGGTGTCCAACTAAACCTACAAAATTTTATCCCGACAGTCAGTACTGTAGTAATTTACCTGCCAACCAATTCACCAACCTACCAAAGATTATTAACTACACACGGATTCACCAACCATGTAATTAAACTCAATGGAATAAAAGAATTAAAATTGCAAACAAACTTAAAAAAAAAAAAAATTGTTCATTAAAATAAAGTATGTCACTTAAAAATGAATAGTGACAGATGTTCGAAAGAATAAAGATATATGCTCATGAAACTATACAATAAAATAAAGTAAATTGGGAAATATTTAACCAATAAATCGATAATATAATCACCATCAAGCATCAAGTTTATTACCTGAAATTACTTAGTTATGTGGCAAGACATTTAGGCATTTAAGTTTTGCATCTACCAAAAATTCACATATATATATATATACACATTAAAAAAAACTTATTAGTGGAAAAGATATATCAAATCTATAATATAATCCATAGAAACAACAACAAAAAAACATACGACTCCTTTTTATAGGTAGGCTCAGATCCAAACCATACAAACACAAAGTTTATTCTACTAAAAGAAACATAGAGAAACCCTCAAAAAGTTTATCTAACGAAGAAAAAGGGCAAAAAAAATAAAATAATAATAATAAAGTCCACTCATAAGGTTGAATATGTCGAGAATAGTGATGGAATGGAAAAATGACCAAAACAATCGGCATCTGAGAAAGAAGGCGAAGGTTAGGAATATAAACAAAGCCGGTGAGTATGATATTTATACTAGAAATGAATGACCATGATCAAATGTTTAGATCCAACGCTCGACATTAAATGTAAAAGTTAAGCGAACTTTTATAAATTGGGATTGGCAAGTAAAGAAGACCTTAGCTCGAAAGTCTTTTGGACCACATTCTTTAAAAATTAGGTACTATAACAAATGTTATTGGCAGGGCCACTCTTGACATTTACGAATTTGAGGCGAAATCAAATTAAGGATTTTTTTAATTATATATTTTTATATTAAAAATAAATATAAAATATTATTTATTTTAAAATTTAGAATTATATTAGATATTTTTAAAATCAATTTTTATTTTAAAAAAATAATTTAAATATAATATGTGTCAAGACTTTGAGATGATCTTAAATAAATTTTCAATAATTTTAATTATAAAGATTTAAATTTAACAAAATATTATGTCATTATTAATAAAAAACTAATAAAAATAATTAAAGTATTTTAACAATCTACCTTTTGATAAATTAAAATGTATCATTTTACATTATTTGATGTGTGTTCATTTGTATTTATATTTGTAAAGTAATATATATATATATATATAACTATTGAATATGATAGTTTAAATACATAAAAAAATATGTATAAAATAGAATACATCAGAGAAAATCTCATTCTCTTTCTGACCATTACAATGCAAATTATATAAGAACCATTTTTATATTTTCTGTTTTTGCCACGTCATGTCAAATCAATTAAGAACTCATAAAAAGTTCCGTAATGAACGGCCTGGTGGTAATGGAGTTGGACCGTAACCGTGAGGTCATGGATTCAAACTCCCGACGTCTCAGGTCACACCTGCCACACATAGTTTGTCTAGTGTGACTTGTCTATCAAGCCTAGTTTGCAGGGTATTAGGTTCGGTCGGGGGTTTAACCAGTGCGCACTTTTCCACGTCATAAAAAAAAATAAAAATTAAGAACTCATAAAAAATTCAATCAGTTCTTATCACACATTGTACAACCCAAAATAAAATTTTTAAAATTTATTCTCTTCCATATCAATAAATTTATTATTTTATTTAATATAAATTTTATATAATATATATTTAAAATACATCTTTTATATATTATAACATTTTGCATTTAATAAAAATTGTAATATTGTATATTTATGTTTATGTAATATAATATTTTAATTTATTTTTAATAATATTATTGTTAATTTTAAAAATAATAAAATCAAACAATATTTATACATAATATTATAATTTATATTAAATATAATATATATATATAATAAAATTAAAAAATATCTATATTTTCTCTCTACTCCTCGTGAAGGAGAAAGAAAGATAAGAACTGTTGTCCTCCGGGAAAGGACGACCTGGGGGTTGGATCGTGTGACCGTGAGGTCATCGATTCAAACTCCGTCACCTTAGGTCACTTGAACATTTTCGGATAGCTTTCCACAACACCCAAAAAAAATAAATAAATAAATACTGTTCTTTTTCGGTTTTCGGAAGAGAATGATTTTTATATTTTAATTTTTGTTTAAATTGTGACAAGTTACATCATTATATTATGGTTCTTAGATGGGGTAAGAACCCCGTTGTAAGTGCTCTCACTTATTCCAGAGTTGCATCATAGTTATAGATTTCAAATGGCGTTATATTGGGATGCAACTATTAATATAATAGATGCAATCATTCGTATGATTCTTCCAAGAATTGAGACAAATCTTCAAATTCAATCTAAGATTAAATTTATTAAAATTTTAACTTTTTTTTTTTTTCACTACAGAAAATTTTATCTTGACAGGAAATTCATATATGTTCATAAGCAGATAATATTGTACAAAAATATCAACAGGAGGTGCTTTGATTTGGGGCATTTTTTGGCCATATCCATGTTCTTCCTCATCTCTGATTTGGATGTCATGTCGATAAGCGTCAAAATCAAGTTCCAGCAAACCCTCATCATCCTCCCAAAGATTATATATATTGCTGGAGAAGATCTGCTTCACTTGAAAATGGAGATCACTGCACTATTGCCTCAACATTTTGATTCCATTCGGTAGAAGATCGATGGTCTACCAATTCTTATCCAATCTTCTCCAGCTCTTTCATAATCAAGCATGGGAACCACAATATCCTCTTTCCCTGTGGTCCTAAAAAATGTATAGGAGAGCAAGTCAATACTTTGTGTACACCTTTTCCCATCATTGCCGAGACTCCGAGAAAATATTATAACATCGGCGCCAAGTCTCATGGTGATGCTTGTCTTAAAGCCATTTTCATATTGTCCGATAGTATCTGCCAATTTTCTCTTTGGAGAATAACCAAGAGACTTGCAGTGTCGTATTTTATCCGAGTCCATTCCGCCACCATCATCTTCGATTAGCAACATTTTGCTCCCATAATTGTTTTGGTTATGGGACATATCAATGTTGACATATGTTGCTCCATTGCGAACTTCATCGAGTAAGTTATATCCAAAAGCTCCAAGAACCCACTTATGGCTGGTAGCATTTGAATGTAAGAATTTAGGGTGTACCCTAACTCGATCCATTCCTCCATTGGAAGAATAATCCCAATACCCGGGAAGCGCTCCCACATACTCCCCACACTTCCAAAACTGCTTCATACTCTGCTCCAGGCTCCCTTTCGGAGCTGGAATCGCCAAACTCGACGGCTCATTCTCCCTCCAAGGCAACGGCAATATAGCCCCCTTAGACGGCAGCGTCGTTGTTGTTTTCGACTCCAGTGAGAGTAGCGTTATTTTCAACTCCGGTGAAAGTCCCGTCGTTTCTGACTCTAATTCAGTTGAAAGCCATTGCTTCTGATTCTAACACAGTGGACGATTCTGGCTACATTATCTTCGATCTTTCCTTACAAACTCATGTTGTTTATGCAACACTATTTGAGTTTGAGGCAATGCTAGAGATATTTTAGTTATTTTAGAGTAGTTGGGGCGTGTCTAGCCCCGATTTTAATTATAAATAATAGTACAATATTTGAGTTATCTTAAAATAATTTCACTTGTGGTATACCAACAATCCACATCTCTATTTATAGGCAACAAAAATACTCATAATTTACCTACTAAACATGCATTAATTCACTTACCTGTAGATATATTTATTAACTATCAAAAAACCATATATTAATTGGCTACCAAATACCTATACATTTAATTCACCTAATGCTAATATATTAATTAATTATATATATTTTTCCAGCAACTTGCTAATATATACTTTCTAACTAGTTCTTATTATTATTTTTTAGCTAAATTTATGCCCAATTTATTTATAGTAAATAATTTTATTCATCTACAATTATATTATTTTTATTTTAACAAAATAATAATGAATTTACCGCTATTTTTCTAATACGTAAGCACTATTTTTTTTTTTTTTTATCAATTATAAATTTTTTATAATACATCTATTTTTTTTATTACCTATTTTAACATTAAAATATTATTATTTTTTAATTTTGCTATCAAACCAAACCTACAAATTTTACTAGGCAGATGGAGTATCAATTTAACTGCCAACCAATTCACCTACCTACTAAAAAAAAATGGTTTTTATTAACTACAAACATTGATTAACCAACCATGTAATTAAACTCAGTGGAATAAAAGAATAAAAATTGCAAACAAACTTAAAAAAAATTTTCATTATAATAAAGTATGTCACTTGAAAAATAATTTAATTAAAATTGCATTTCATGCTTCCTTAAAATTAGATAATACCTAAAGTGGCATTTCCTTTCTATAGAAAGTGGTGTTTGGAAAAATAAAGATATATGCTTATTGTTAGATGACGGTGAAACTGGTCATTCAGATCATCTAACACTCGTAAACCTACACAATAAAATCAAGTACATCGGGGCAATACTTAACCAATAAATCGATAATATAATCACCATCAGCATCAAGTTTACTACCGGAAATTACTAAGTTATGTCCCAAGACATTTCAAGACATTTAGGCATTTAAGTTTTGCATCTACCAAAATTTCACAACATTTATATATATATATATATATATATTATAGAAAAAACTTATTAGAGGAAAAAATATATTAAATCTATAATATAACCCGTAGACACAAAAAAGATATATATATAAAAAAATAATAATACAACTCCTTTTTATATATGTAGGCTTGGATCCGTACCACTCAAAAAATTCAATAAATTAAGACCAAGAAAAACAAAGAACCAAGACAACATTCCTCAAAAACAAAATATAAAGCACAAACAAACACAAAGTTTAATCTACAAAAAAAAACATAGAGAAATCCTCACAAAGTTTTCTAACAAAGAAAAGGGAAGAAATAGAAAGAAAGTCAACTCACAAGCTTGAATGTGTCGAGAATAGTGATGGAATGGAAAAATAACTCAGAGAAATCGGCATCTCATAAAGAAGGCGAAGGTTAGGAATGTGACCAAAGCCGGCGAATAGGATATTTATACCTGAAATGAATGGTGATGACCAAATGCCTTGATCCAATGTTCCACATCAAATGTGAAAGTTAAGCGAGCTTTTATGAATTGGGCCGGGCAAGTAAGGAGGGCCTTAGGTCGAAAGTCTTTTGTGGACCACATTCTTTAAGGGTTAGATACGATAAGTCTATAATAAATATTATTGATAGGGAAGCTCCCGACGTTTGCAGGGGCAAAATCAAATTAAAAGATCTTTTTAATTATATATTTTATATTAAATTTTATAAATATAAATTACTATTTGATTGAAATTTATAATAATTTTAAATATTAATTTTTATTTCTAAAAATTTAATATATATATAATATCCGTTAAGACGTTAAGATGATCTTAAATAAATTTTTCAATAATTTAATTATAAAATTTAAAATTTAGAAAGTATGTCATTATTAATAAAAATTATTAAAAATAATTAAGAATTTGGAAATTAAACTAATCTATATTTTGATAAATTAAAGTATACTTGTTTTATATTATTTGATGCGTGTGAATTTGATATAATTATTTAATTTGACATTTTTTTTAAAAAAAAAAGATAAATTGTTTTTTAATTTTGTAGCTGATCTTTTATTATTATTATCATTATTATTATTATTATTATTATTTATTTATTTATTTATTTTATTTTAAGATTTTAAACAGACTTTTCACAGGTGCATAAAAAGCATAGTCTGAGCTTTTTAAAGCGGACAATTCCGCATAGGTAGTTCATATAAACCGTGCACCTGCGTTACACTTTTTCGAAGGAACTATTAAGAAGTTAAACATCAACCTAAACAATTGCAAGACCAAACACATACTTTGGGATGATACGAATTATGTGTTCGAATTTCTGAATGTGAGCTTTTACATTGAATTCTGCGTCTAGCATTGTAAGGGAGGAAAATTGGGTCTCTCATATTTAGAAAATCTAATTGGACATCCCTACTTGTGCACTTAGTCGCGCGCCAACCCTTTTGTCAAGTGGTTAGCTTACTAAGAACAAATAAATATATTGATATAACTCGTTTCATCCATAATGAAATCTCGTGTATCAGGTTGCGCAACTATTTTGCCTTTTTACCGGCTGCAGCCAAGGCTATAAACTCAGATTCCATCGTTAATTGAGTGATGCAAGGTTTCATTCTTTCATTCTTTTTTCTTTTTTTAATTAATTTTTCGACATAAGCTGCATCAAATTCTCCATGTCATTACGGCAATCAAAGCAGTCATCATCTAGACCACCCGGACTTGGATGAAAGCTCAGTCACACACCCGATATATATTACAAGAAAAAAATTTTTGTTTTTAAATTTACTTTTTCCGTTACTAATGACATTAGAGACAGAATTAGAAACGGAATTACGTTTAGCTACGTGAACTTTAGGGACGGAATTCTGTTACAAATATATTATTTTTTTGTAGTGGGCCCGATCTATTTATTTGGGGTCGGATCCAATTATTCGAGTATTGGGTCCGGGTCCGAATCGGGTATTGTATACCCTTATTGGGTCCGAGTCGGGTCTCGGGTCCAAGGGTGGACCCTATCCAGACTCGGATCTGGATCCGATTAATATTACTACCATATTAATTATATATATGAAAACAATTATTTTTTAATAATATAAATTATATTTAAAATATTTTTTAGTTTAATTTATTTATTTTATTATTTTATTATAATATTTTTGAATAAAATATATAAATTCTAATACTACATATGTGGGGTCCGAGTCCGAGTTCGAGTTCGAATCTAATTTTAAGTTAAATTTTAAGAATTGTAAAAAAAATTCAGGTCTGTCGGGTCTTATCGGATATTGTTCGGATCAGATCCAGATATAGTTAAATCTGAGTATAATCGGGTCCGATTCGAGTCTCCGATCAATCCATTTGTATTCAGGCCCGATCTCGGGTCCGACTAGACCCGACCCATTGCCATCCCTACACCCGACTATCTACTATATAAATGTCCAGGCCACAACCACATGCAACATTCATGCTGCCCGGCTGCCCGTGACGATAGGCATCTTCAGGGTGCCAATCTACTCCGACTACAACCAGTAGGGAGACATCTATTATTTTTTTAAAAATTATTCCAAAATCTTATTTGGACAGTGTATCTTACTTCCGAGCATCATAAACTCGAGAATTGTCAAATTGGTTAAAGACTAGGAAATGTCTCTTGTTAGCAAATCCAATAAAACATATTGAGAGTGATTAAAAATTTCAACTTTTTTTTTTTTTTTTTTTTTTTTTTTTTTTTTATTTCTAACAATGTTGTCTCGAATTTTTCCAGGGACTTAAGCAAAAATTAAATAGTAAGTCTGGTAAAAAAATGATTATTATTTTTTTTTCGAAAGATTATAAAGGACAAATATAATAATAAACAATACAAAAGTAAAAATTATATTAATAATATATCCAATAAATAAAATATACTAACGACAATAATAATAACTACAAATTTTAAAGGAAGATGAAGATGATATTAATTTTAGAAAAAATATGGTTAGAGTTTAATTTTATAATTATAACTGGATTAGGTAATTATAGAAAAAAATATGAGATAAAATTAAAATTATATTTTAATATAACCAATAATAATGGGATAAATAAATAAATAAATATTATTATTATTATTATTATTTCCTAAGCTTTCTTAATGCTATTTTTTATTTTTTATATTATACTAAAAATTAATTTTACATTCAAAAATATCACACCAATACATGTTTAAATCACATCATACAATTATTCCAATTCAAAATTTTTAATATTCAAATCTCAATTCAAAATTCAACCCCCGGAGAGAAACCTTTCCATTTCCGCATCTAAAGCAAAGCTCTTCTCATAATCAATTCTCCTTAATTGGCATAATAAAAAATGGATAATAGTAATGGAGAAAGATTTTCATTGATTTCATGCATTAGATTACAATATGTATGTGATACATCTTTCCTTACACAACCAAATACATACATGTTTATCTTCCTTAACAATATACAACCAAAAATGGATACTAGAAATCTAGAAGATTTTCATTGATTTCATGCATTACAATATGCTATATTATAGCCCATATAGGTAAACTATTCATAGAAACAATTATTCAAGATATTAATTCAAATTCAAATTCAATTTCAAATCAATTCAAATTAGAACCACTTAATTAACAAATTCGACTAGGTAAGAATTACTTCCAATAGGTTTATCTTGGTTATTCTAATTAAGATAATAAGATTCTTGATGGTTTTTGTGTACAATACTTTGCCAGCTGAATAATAACTTAGCATAGGAATTAAGTCTCAGTTTCTATTCTATCTGTATCAGAATGGTTTATGTGCACATATTGGTGGATCTTGTTTGCCTTTGAGTATTGGTTTCACGTTGGCGCATACACTTCGCGCACTTTTTACTCGAGAATTTCCACCCCTTTTGTATCGTAGATGGATGTCGCCGATTACCACATTCTCACACGGTTTACTTTTGCTGCAGTCGAGAATTACTGCCTCCGGCGTCGCTGATGTGCCTCTGATATTTTTTAAGACAACATTGCTGATCTTGATTTGAGATGGACTCTGTAGATGTCGATTAGTGAAAGTGTGTAAGAAATAATTAACTGTTGAAATTTTTTATCGAATTGAGAAAGTAATTGTACGTACTGTTTTCTTGCACAAATTATACGGGCAATATTCTTGATTGATGTCGATTGGGGTGCCAACATTTTCCATGATCAGGTCTTGAAACTGCAAGTTTGATATCGTCAGCACGGCCGGTGCAGACGGCCATGTCTTTATTCTTACTCCATTTTCAGTGTTGGTGAAGTTGCAGTTTTTTATGTATATCCCCGACACATCCTTTTCATTTATATTCCTTCCGAGGCTGCCTATGCTGATGCCGTGGCCCGGCCCACACGCCACATTTTGGATATGGAGCTCGCGAGTGTCATCTCCGATTGAGACACAGTCATCCCCTGTTTTTATTACCGAATCTGTAATGTTGACGTTTGAGGAGCGCGCCACATGAATGCCGTCTGTGTTAGGGCTGTCTCCAGGCGCCGAAATTGTGAAATGGCGAAATGCAACATTTTGGCATCCGATACATTTCACGTGGAAATTCTTACTATCTTTCGAGGTCACATATTCAATCAGAGAGTTATTCACTGCCGAGAAGCTCAAGTTCTACAAAAAAAAAAAAAAAACACGCGCGCACGCACACAAAACAACAGCTCGAGTTAGTTCTCGAACAGCTTAAATTGAAAAAAAAAAAAAAAAAAAAAAACGAGTAAATAGTATTGGACTTGTCGATAAATTACTATAGGAAGTTGAACGCAGTTGCGATTTTTAACGCAATCATTTTTCTTCCACGCCTCTTGGCCATGCCCGTCAAAAACACCACCACCGGTTATGGTGAAACTATTCACGTGCTGTATAGTAATCCATTGCGCTTTCTTGTCCGGCATCACCGTGAAATCAACAGGCGCGTTCACGGTTCCACGTACATTAAGCTCTACCGGCGCCTTGTTAGGGCCTCCAATATTTATTTGGCTAAGGTACCACGTACCTTTTGGGATCAATATTTTGCTTGGCCTTGTCGACCCAACGACCTCCTTCCATATGTTCGATAGAACCTATTGGATGTGTGCATAAGAAATATTAGTTCAAGTATATTCGACTAGCATTACAACATAGCGTCGCATTTTTACCTTGGCGATGTCTTGATTTCGTTTTGCGCCGTACCTTCTAATATTGTACAACACAGGTTTTTGGGCACAAACATTGTGCTCAACCAATGAGTAGATGAAAAGAATGGAGAGAATGAGCTTCATCGACATCGCCATTTTTTCGATCCTTTTTTTCCCCCTTAATTATTTGTTGATGAAAATTTGTACAGAAACTTGTAATGAATTTATATAGTAATGGACAGGAATATTATTAGACTTAATATGGTATAAACTTCGATCATTTTTAATCATGGAAAATATTACACTTTGAAATTAAAAATTTTGTCATAAGTGACATGCCAATTTTACTAATTATGTTACCATGCGTGCACTTAAAATTTGAATTTACTTACAAAGCTTTTGGATTTAATAAAATTCTTCTTATATGCATATTGTGTTACTAAAATTGATTATTTATGATCAATTGGGCAAACAAAAGTTCTCACTCATGACTATTACTTTTTTACTTTTATTGAAAATTTATGTTTGTGTTTTATTTGGCTCTTGGTATGTGTTTGAACTTTGAAGGATTTTTTTTTTTTTTGAATTTATTTGAAATGAGAAAATGCTTAATATATTTGAATAAAGAAAGCATTTGAAAGATGATCTAACAACTTTTTTCTCAATAATTATTAAGGAATGTTTATATATATTTTGGGTATAGAGAAATTCTAGTAGAAATATCTTTGTATTTTAAGTAGGAAAAATTTTAGGGAGAGATTTTAGCCTTACCTTTTCGTGCGTATAATCTTCTATATATTTGTGATGAATGAGAATAAAGAAACAGGCGTGTGATCCAACATTATTTCTTTAGTCTTCTGAATTTTATTAATAATACATATCCAAATAATAAAACTAGGAAAAAAAGTATTTTTAATGCACGTATATAAACACTAATTTATACAGCAATGCGACATTGGAAGTCTGAGAACATATAAACTCTATGGCACAATTTTGGTGAATAGCGATTTAATAGTTAGAAATAATGTTCGAAAAGTCGAACAAAAACACATTCTTTAGTTTCATTGATGATTTGTGGAGAGTAGATTTATTTTAATGTTTTTTAAAAGAAATTTGTAAATTTTCAATTATTGTTTTTGTTAGTACTGATAGTTATTATTAATTATTATTTTTTTGTCTTTAGATTCATTCGAAGATAAGAGATATTGTATCTTCAACAAAGTTTACATGGGGTGTGCTCTCAAATGATGCCAATACCATATGGAATGAAGAAGTGCGGAATAAAAAAATGAATGCGGAAAATAGACGAGAATGACTTAATCATGATCATGACTAAATGAATGAGAGTACTAAAATTTTTCTCCTTAGTACCCAAAATTCTAGTAATGTTACAAATTCCTAGAAAGTTATGTAATTTTCAAATATTGACGTCTCTTAAATTTAATTTGAAAAGTATCATTTTCAAATTACAAATTAGATTTAATAAGTTCATACACTAAACCTTCTAAATAACTCGAATTTGAATATGGCAACTAGAATGGATTGCATCTCTTCGGTTCAAAAATTAAGTTGGATCTGTTCAATTTAAATGAAAAGGAACTTCAGTCATTTACCAATACTGTTCTTTGTCTTTATTTGAAATATATATATATATATACATAATAATATACAGAGTGAAATACACAAAAACACTCTGATTCATACACAAAATTCTCCAAGCATTTAACATGATCGAATTTTGCATAAATTTCGAGTGTTTTTTGTTATGTTGTGAAGCTCAAGTTGTAGCATGAAGAAGTACCGTACATCCAACCCCTCGAGATTATTGGGTTATTTGTACAATTTATTGGGCCGCCCGCTAGGGTTATGACCTAGACAATCTCTATATACTTGATGTGTTTTTTTTTTTGTTTTTTTTTTTTATGTAAGTTACACCTAAAAACACTAGTAAAAATATTTGGTTAGAGATCATTCTGATCAAACTGAGTCAACAAATCTTATCTTCTTATGTGCTTTCTTGATTTCCAATTTCCGCAACATTATTTTGTTTTACTCTCATACAAATTTCTTGAAACACAAGGCATTAATAGGGTTAAAATAAGTGGCTCTCGTTCACCCAGCATTTTTAGATAAAATGATTTTTTGTATGTGATATGAAAAATTGTATTAAAAATATTAAATATATTATTTTAAGTTGAATATTTGACTTTTGTAATGAATATTTCAGGTTTTTTTTTTTGACTTTTTTTACTTTTGTAATGAGTATTTGAATTTTTTTTTTTTTTTTTTATTATTGTATTAAATCCAAATGATCACAAAAAATTTAAATCAGAAACACAAAACACAAAAGAACACATCCATTGCATTTTGTATGCATCCCATACATATCTAAATCTTGCTAAAGGTAACATCATGGAAGTTTTATGTTAGACTCGAAGGGGTATTCGCAATTTCCGTCCCTATATTTAACCGTCTTTTCAATTTGTATCCCTATAACATTAATTTCGTAAAAAATGTCCTTTTTTTTTGCTAATCTATGCAAAATTTAGTCTAAACGGTAATTAGAAGAATATTAAGGGTAATTGAAGAACGTCGTTGACGGAGTAGGCACGTGCCACCAAAGTGACCGTGCATTAGACTGAACCGGTTCTCATTAGACCGGTTCTCCACCGAACCGGTTCGGTTCAATCCCGGTTCGGTTTGAACCGCTCCATATCTTCTCCACACCGATCTCAGTCCAGTCGGTCTTCATCACCTCCTCCACGCCACCGACGTACCTCCCTTTAACAAACGGCCTCGGAGGCACCACCGATTCGCCGCCGTTCTTTCCCTTCATCAGCTCCCTCAGTTCCTCCCTGAACCCTCTATCCATGGAGATGTCCCTCTCGCACACCGGAATCCCCAATCCCTGAATCGCAGATCAGACGGCATTGCAGTCCTCGAAGGTCTTCCGACTCCTCGAAGACTGGTGGTGTACAGCACCACTTTGTTCTCCCCGTTCGGCGGGCAGATCCGCTTGAATCCCTTCAGGAACTGGTTCAGATCCTTGGCGAAAGACGACGGCGGCGGCTGCCGGTTTCCGACGTTGGGGCTAAGATTCTCGTTGTTGCCGCCGACGACGGGAGGATTATTTGAAATCTTGGAAGGGGCGAATCGGAAGCTGGGAATATGGTCGGAATCGAGTCCGGAAATGAGGTCCCAAGAATTGATGGTCTTGAAGCATGGCTGGTGCCGGAGCGACCGGGGCTCGGAAAGTGGGCTGGGGAAGAGGGAGCCGAGAGTGGTCCGCGGCGGCGGGAGGACTGTCTTCGCCGGCGCTTCAGTTTCCAGCGCGTCGAGGGTCAACAGGCCGTAAGTGGTGGAGGTGAGGGACACAATGTGGTGGCTGAAAGCGGCGGAGGCGCCGATTTGGGAGAAGTCGTCATCCTGGTTAAGCAGAGCGGAGGAAACGCAGCCCATCAGCGATTGGACTGAGAAATGGGGGAATGAGATCGGTGTGGAGAAGATATGAAGCGGTTCGAACCGAACCGGGATTGAACCGAACCAGTTCGGTGGAGAACCGGGTCTAATGAAAACCGGTTCGGTCTAATGCACGGTCACGTGGGTGGCACGTGCCTACTCCGTTAACGCCATTCTTCAATTACCTTTAATATTCTTCTAATTACCGTTTAGACTAGATTTTGTGCAGATTAGCAAAAAAGAAGGACATTTTTTACGAAATTAATGTTATAGGGACACAAATTGAAAAGACGGTTAAATATAGGGACGGAAATTGCAAATACCCCGACTCGAGGCTTAGAGTAAGGAGCCGACCGCAACCTTGCCGTGTCATTATCTCGGCCCATTCGCACCATGGACTGAGCCGAAACTTTTCATCCCTAACGCCAGGTAAAAGAATTGAAAGATGAATATCTATCGGTGCGATTCGAAGCTTTGATGCCTAGCCGCTGGTTCACCGGAGAAGGAGCAGTTGCCGTTCGGAATCGCCAGAGGGCAGCTAGTCAGAGCTGCCTGGAATCGCTGTCCCGCTGCGCCTAGCCGCCGACCGTCGGGAACCACCACTGTTGATCCGCCGGAGTTGAACATTGTGCGTCACTTGGAGGTTGTCGATCTGTCCTAGAAATTGTCGGAGCCCTCCGTTGATGGTAAAATATTACTCCCTTCGTCCCACATAATTTGTCTCTATTTTTTATTTTCGTCCGTTCCACATAATTTGTCCTTTCATTTTTTGGAAAATTAATTCTATATTTTAATCATATTTTAAAATTTAAAATTTAAATTTTTTTTAATCTTAATTAAACTATTTAGTTATTTTAATCTTAATTTATAATTATTTTTACTAAATAATAATTATTTTTACTAATACATTTCTTAATTACTTACTAATTATTTTACCTAAATTCCTCGTGTCTACAGTAATACGTCCATATTACATAGGATGGTGGAGTACGTCAAACCACTTACTTGCTATTAAATGGTAAAATTATTATTAAAACTAAAATTAAGAAAAAATACAAATTTATTTTCAAAACAAATTGAAACACAAGTGTATAAATATATAAAGAGAAATATAGAGTAATAAAAATATAATTACCTAACCACGACAAAATAAAATAAAGTAATTTGAAGGCACAACCAATATGGCCGTCGATCATTTTTTTTTTTTTCACCAAATTCGATCTATTTTTCTAAGTTAATTATTATTTTTTGGGGGCATAAATAATTATTGAGGAGCATATTTCGACGTCGAAAAATTATTTTATTAATCGGTGTGGTATTTTGTCATCACTAGCATACCTCCATGCCATGTTGTGCCAAATTTTCCGCGGCATTCTATTTTTTTATATAATGTGGGAACCCGCAGCTGCTACTCAAGAGTGCGCACTAGGTAAACCCCGGTCGAACTTAAGATAAATAAATATGTTACAATAAATAAATCTTGAATTGTAATTTCAGTAAGAAAGTTGTAGTTAAAACTTCTTTTTCTTCTAATGTATATAAGATAAGACAAACATTTACATTGATAATAATTAGAATGAGAAAATCAAAGCACTATAACTACGCCAGTTTTTAC
The DNA here is from genome assembly GCF_009805555.1 of Andrographis paniculata. Lineage (NCBI taxonomy): Eukaryota > Viridiplantae > Streptophyta > Magnoliopsida > Lamiales > Acanthaceae > Andrographis > Andrographis paniculata. Next base: position 832,761 of record NW_026137613.1, read on the forward strand.
AGCCCGATCAGGAAGAAGTGGAAGTCGACGCCAATGGTGAAAACTGTTATTGAGGTTGGGGTTTCTTTCTCGATCTCTTTAGGGTTTCATTTCTCAATTATAGTAATTTGTGGTATATATTAATTGTGATATAAAACAAATTAAAGTCTTATTTTATATACAAAACCTCCTAAAGTACAATTTTGTGGCTAAAATATCAACAATTACAAGGTAGTTGCTATAATGTAAATATTAACCTAAAATCTACCCTCACAATCAAAGTTCTTTTTTGTGCTGCTCCTTCAGAAGTCGGGATCTCTATGCAGAGGACCATAATAATATCTTCAAGAGGGCATCTTTTCATAATCATATATTAATCCAACTTGATCTTGATAGAGGTAAAGCTTTCACATCTAAGCATTCGAAATGCCAAATTTAGAAGAACAGACATGATATCATCCCTGAAAGAGGAACAATTTTTAGCATGAAGAACATTAATCCATACAATTCAACTAATATATAAATCAGAAGTTACCTTTCCCTTATTAGCAGTGTAGGTTAATTTCAAGAAGATGAAGCCATGGAATTTATTCTCTGTTACTTGTGTATCCAAGCTGAAACATCTTCCCTTGTTATTTGTGTATCCTACAATAGTTATAGAAGCTACTTGGGCCTGAAGATAAACATTTTGGTGAAAAAAAACAATTGCAATTAGAACAATGTCAATATTCTATTAAAATGATAGATTTAAAAGGGAAACAACTCACATGAAAAAACTTGACAACCCTAGAAAGCCATGTCCTCGAAACATTAGAACTATTTGCTGGGAGAAAATCCAAAATGCAAACAAAAATCAGATGCGATGTACTCCTTAAGTCACGCCTAAGTAGGGTGTTCAAACTGTTCCATCAAACATTTTCTCTTCAATCAATTATTCTTTCTACCAAAATACGATGAATGTTAATCACTAATAAACAATAGAAATAACAATATGAGACACCAAAACTTTTAACAGCGAAAAAAAACTCTTCAAATGAAGGATAAAAATCTACTATATCAAAAAGTTCATACAATCAAAGATAACCACAACCAAAAGGGCTATCAAACTCCACACCTAATTACAAGAATCGAACCCCAATCACAAGAGATCTCCCAACTACTAGCAACTCATTCCAATCCCCGACCAATAAGATTCAAAATCGAATCCAAACAAGTAAACAGTAAAACGATATAAGAAAAAACATCCAAGGATATGAGACCGTTGATCGGAATCGAGTTGAAGAAATTCTCTTTTGCTTGTCGATTCTTTCAGGTGTCGTAGATACCAATTGTTCCTCTCTCAAAATCTCTGCACCAAGCACCAAAAAATGACCCATCTCCCAACTATGAGGCTAGGGCAGCCATTGACAAAAATGGGCTTAACTCTTTTTAGTTAACTTGAATTCTTGGGCTTCACACATTGAAGGAACCCAAATCCAACACTATTTTCAGCTTTCAAAAGCCTCCAATTTATATCGATCATTTGCAGCGTCGACTGAATCATCATTGCAAAACAATTAACACATGCTGGTCTGCAGGGTATTAGGTTCGGCCGGAGGTTTATCCAGTGCGCACTTTCGGGTAGCGGATGCGGGTTCCTACTTCATAAAAAAAAAAAAAAAAAACTAACACATGCTTTTACCACTACCAAAAAATCTGCTTACTGTTACTACCAAAAAAAACCGTAACTAAAACCTTTTCTTCGTGCAATTTCCGTTTTTAGGACAAGCTAGTGACGACTTTTATTGGTAGTTACATAAACGTTTTTCTTTTTTTTTTTTTTTCTGTTTTGATGACCATATGTACAATTCACTTCGCTATTTATACAAAATTCTTACCAACTTATTTCATTTATCAGCCAACCATAAACAATAATTCACCAACTCAATAATTTATTTTCCTTGCCTGCCAACTAATTCATTAATACACCAACCTCATAATTATTCTTTTCATTTGTTTTAAAAAATATATAAAATTATAGTGATGAATTTCATGTACAAAAGCTGTAAATAATTAATCTTTTACTTTCGAGATTAGCCACCATGAAAATATTTTTCACATTAAAAATTAACATGGAAATCAAAAGAATAAGTTCCCTAAAAATAGTAATCTCTTGTGTATTCTTTGATCATATATATTTAAAATTTGAAAACAGACGAAAATAAAAACACCATGTAATAAAAAACTATCAAATTCAAACTATAAGTGAATTTAAATTCTTTAATTAATGATCATGTTCTTGAAATTTGCATATATAAAGTTAGAAAAAAAAAAAATAGAAATTAGAAATAAAATTAATAAACAAATGAAGAAACACACGTTCCTCAAGGCATGTTGAAACCTTTCTAAATCAGATTTATTTTTATAAGAATACCCAAGATTTAATTTTAGATTTTGACCACGAGCAATTATGTCTAATTTTAGTTACCCTATGGACATGTTTCCCGATCAATATTTGAGGAACATGATGACTCTTGTTGGTGTGTTTGTTTGGGGGATTGGATTGGATTTACACTATTCATCTAATTTTTTCCCCCAAAAAATATCAAATTAAACACCTATTTTTTATTTTTTATATTATACTAAAAATTAATTTTACATTCAAAACATCATATCAACACCTATTTATATCACATCATACAACTATTTAAATTCAAATTTTTTACTATTCAAATCCCAACTCAAAATCCAAACCCCCAGACAAACACAGCCTTAGTGTATTATATTTTTTTAATGTCATTGTCCAAAGATTTTATTATGTTCCTTGTTAAGGAATTTGGTCGTGATAGATTTTCTGGTCGTGGCCTTATTTAATTATATGCCTGGGCCTGGACAGCCCATCGAGGCCTGCCAAGCCCCGCCGTTAATTTCAACCATCGGATCTAGACATTTGATCTTGTCCGTTCATTTCGAGTATAAATCACCGCCTCAACAACCTTAGTCTTATTCCTCGTTGTTTTTATTAGGTGAATATTTTGTGTCTATTTTGTATTTTATGGGATATGTTTTAGATTTAGTATATATATGTTGTTTTCTTTGTAAAAAAATCAGTGTCTTGATATATGCGTTTGAACCCATGATTTCAGGATACAAGTCCAATACTTACACCACCAGATCCTCCTTTACGAGATACCATTTATCTCTTTCTTGCTACATAGTAGCATTGTAATGGGAAAATTGCCAAAAATATTCCACATGTATACCCCATTATCACTTTTGTCATGTATTTATGTCGCTGCCAAAATATATCCTACCTGTTTTCAAAAGTCGTTATTTTTGTCCTTTGGCCGCGCAATCACGGGCGGCCAAAGAATAGATATAGCGAATTTTGCAAATATATAGAATATATTTTGCCAGCAATAAATACATAACAAAAGTGATATCGAGTATACATGTGGGATATTTTTTGCAATTTTATCCATAGCAATGAGATTTTGATAGTCCTTTCAGCCATTTTTCCATTTACAGGAATCAACACACAATTATTGTGAACTTGTCGATATTAAGAGTATCAAAGTCATTGAACTCATGTTAGAAACAACGATCATAATTGATGTTAAAATGCTTTTCTTTATTCGACCATTATGTGCTCGAATCATGAACACAACTCATATAACATACGCTTTGTGCACGCAATTTCTTTTTTTATTAGTTGAGTGAATTCTTATCTTATTTAAATTTGAGTCTATCGAGCCAGTATATTATGTATATTTATAAGCATATATTTTCGTTATGAATAATAATACAATTTTTGAGTTTTTATAATTTATTTCTCACAAAAAACAAGTCACCATCTCATCCGATCTTACCGGTTAGACTTGTCAGATATAGAATGACCGTGTCACCTAAAAGCTCGAACTATTAGAGAAATACAACCACTAATTATTTATCCACAAATGGGAGTCTCTAACAAGACCAATTCGACTGTCCCCATATGAGATCGTCACTAAACCACCCAATGAAACATTCTTTTATAACGAGACAACCTGTTAACAACAAAGTGATGAAGAAAGTCAGTGTAGATATGAAGTGTTCTACCAGAAAGTTCGATTAGTGACGAAGAAGCAATATCCCTTGAAATGATAATCGATATTGAATTTAACTGCCTCGAAATGTTCTTTGAAATGATACTGAATTTAACTACTTTAAAACTTGAAAAGTTCGTTGTAATATATATATATACATATATATATATATATATATATAAAGTTACATTTACTTGAAACTTTACATTTAAAAGTAACAATTTTTTACTTTATCTTTATGAAAGAAGTTGAGTAGAAGCAATAATTACAACAGATGTTCCTAATTGTGCAATTTGGCATGTACCTTAAAAGGTTGCATTTGATGTGTTTTATAAACATCGATAAATTTTGTCACAAAACATCACATCAATCCAAATTATCTCAAAAAATTTTAAATCAGAAACACAAAACACAAAAGAACACACCCACTACATTTTGTATGGATCCATAACATAACTAAATCTCGCTAAAAATAACATCATGGTTGTTTTGTGCAGACTCGAAGTAGTTATTCGCTCACTCTAAAATTCGGCTGCGAACAACAGCATCGAATCTGAATTTGGTGCCAGGTTCAAATCCAGCCATGAGATCTTCTAAGCTCTGTTCAATTTGTAGATCTTCACTAACTTTTAGACCTTCCTGCACGGAAGATAACAATTGATTTTTATTTTTTCAATATAAAATCGAGTTTGGAAGAATGTTACTACCGAGCACTACAGCACTGAATAGGAATTCGGGGCACTTTCAGAAGATTCCTAATACAGTGATTTCAACTTTTGTTGAACAAGAAGAAAGAACAAACCTTAGCTACGTATTCAGAAATTGCCGTGTTGATTACTTTCCGAATGACTTGTTCAAACACATTTGACGGTCCAAGTATTTCCAGAAGAATGTGTTTTGGTATCTGCATTGCAATGTCATGTGGAAACGTGATGTGAACCGTGCCATAAAACAAGCCAATAACTAAAAGCACCTGTAATATATCGAGTTCTTTGTGCTCAGCAAGACAATAACTGAATTAGGTTATGTTCTTTTGTGAATTTTACCACAAGTTTTTACTATTCAAATTATTTTTTTCCTCCAAAAATATCAATCAAACAGTTACTTTTCTTTTTTTATATTATACTATAAATTTACTTTACATTCAAAGCATAACATTATATCACATCAAACAACTATTCAAATTCAATTTTTTACTATTCAAAAATCCAAACCCAAAAACTAAAATGCACAAAAAAACACACCCTAACAGATTAGATTGATCCCGTTACACAGCATTTTCAGATATTAAAATTTTTAAAAATTTAAAGATCATTGCACTCTGGGACTTACATTAGGTGTCTTCCCTGGAATTTCCATGTTGGTTCGGTGCAAGGAATAATGCAAAAAAAAAAAAGAAAAAAAAAACAAAAAAACATCATAGATAAAGTTAGAGTGCAACAATGGAACTTCTTGAAAAACTAAACAAAAAGTTCGTCATCATAACAGATGAAGACGGAGAATGACTTTTATAGACATGATCTTGAACAATGTAACTCGCGCTTACTCAATTGTAGAATTTACCTCCTTTAACTCTTCTAAATCCAGGTATCGGCTGCGCATCATCAACCATTTTCGAGAAAACTACATCATAAATTTCTTGTGTTTTGCTTCCGGATACCTCTACAGCTATCTGTGAAGAGACAAAAAGATGTGAAAAAAAAACACATTAGAAAAATCATTACAACACTTATAATAAAATTTGCCATATCTCACCTTTAATTGGTCATCTTTATCAGCAGAGCTTGTAGCCGTGACAGTGAAGTCGTCAATTGAAAAAGATGGTGAAGAAGAAGACAAGATTTCGTCGTCATTCACACCTAAAGGCGCAGATGAAAGGAGTTATTTGTTCTGAGTATTGTGCAAAACAATGAAGAGCATAAAGTTTTTCAATTTTCACCTGGAACGACAGCTTCAATAGCTTTATTTGAACTCCTACATAACAAGATCAGAAAACAATGAACTAAAATCCCACGATACATTTCTAACTTTTTTTACCGCACACATATTCACAATTATATTATAATCCTGTCAAGCTCACAATCAAGATTCAAGCCATCTTGATTTCATAACATCTACTGATTAAGAAAAATAAAAACTCACTTATCCTGGCAGGCAGTGCAGCAAACCCTAGCCTGAAAACAATAATCAGGATCATATTTTACTTCATTACAGTGAGGTTTCACTATTACATATGAATATTATCGATTCTCAAGACCTACTTTTCACAATGCCTTATAGTTTCCACCAGCATTCTAAAAGAAAAATTGGGATTTCATAGCTCACCCTCAACTCTCAAGAATACACCATTTCTAATAGTTAAATGTCGATCCTCATCAGCAGCTTCCGGTACTCAATTTAATATAAACCATCAGAACAAATACTAAAACTTCAGTCCAACATGCTTACTCATAAGTACCTTTGTAAATACTGACGTGCCCTGTAACTAGTCTCGGCAGAGAAGTAGCCTCTGCTAAAATATTGACAGGGTATGGAGACACCTGCAAATTGCGTTTGAATTGGGACAATCTGTTCAATTACAAGGAGGTTAATACTGAATATACACTGTAGAAATTTAATCTGGCAGTAAACATAAGATTATGTGAAGTTTATCCCCAAAACTTTTAAAAAGTTGAGCAACACAGGCCTCTGAACTTCTACCCACTTTCTGTTAAAAAAATTCTAACATAAACCACAAAAGGGTGAACATTCATATAAAATGCAAATTCCAGCAAATAATCAAAAAAGACCATCAGCAGACCAGAGCCCCAATATGCCAATTCCCAAAATTACAATCAAAATCACAAATGGAATGAAATTAGGGCTAATCTAAAAGTTTACGCTCTAAATTTTACCATTTCTTAAATCCTTTCTTGAATTCCTCTCTCCACAATCTTAAAACATACAACACTGAGAGATTGTACTCTGTTGGAATGCGTTTATGACGAATACAAGCAGAAAACAAAGATTCGGGAGCAAAATAAAAATATCAAACTTTTGAACAGAATTGAAATTAGAATTAAACATCTAGGGAGATTATATCACTTCTAAATACAGGAATCAGAGACTTAAAGCTATTAAACTAACAATCATCACCTTGAGAAAGGCATTAGAGAAATAGGCGTGCATTTCGACTGCAGCCATCGTCGCGCTTCAGTCGTTTACAGTTCACTTTTTTTATCGCTAACGTATGAAACGGCGCCGTCATGAGACAGACGAAACGATAAAATTGAAGAAAACTGGAGCGTGTTTGTTTTGGTTCTTTAGAGTGTGTTTGTTTGGGGTTTGATCTTGGATTTTGGCTTCCAATACTCTCTCGTCTTGGTCTTGAGTTATACTCTCTCCGTAACATTCTCCGTAACACGACAATTTAGGTAAAGTATAATTAGTAAGTAATCAAGAAGTGTATTAGTAAAAGTAATTATTATTTAGTAAAAATAATTATAGATTAAAATTAAGATAAATAAATAATTTAATTAAAATTAAGAAAATTATAAAATTTAAAATGCGATTAAAGTGTATAATTATATTTTCAAAAATAGAAAGGGCAAGTTACGTGAACAGACGAAAATAAAAAATAGGAACAAATTATGTGGGACAGAGGGAATATTACCTACAGCTCCTAATTTTCGAAGGGCACAGGACGAAACAAAAGTTATGGGTCCTTAAATATATATATATAATATTTTTTATCTATGATAAATATAAATAATAAAAAAAACATTTTTTTTTAGTATTCTTATGCAAAAAATATTAATAATAATAAGATAAAATTATTCATAATTTTCGTATAGTTTTTAAACTTAGTATAAAATTTTCATGTACTTTAAAAAATGTAGCGTTTCTTTATACTTTAACAAACGTTATATAAAACTCCTACCATGCAAAAAAATATAGACGAGAAATCATCTTCCCATCGACCAAGAAATATGAAAAATGAAGTTTATTCAATATATTTATAATATATTTATAACACTTAACCATCAAATCATATTATTCTATTAATAAAATAAAATCAAATAATATGTATATATAAATATTGTATATATAACATAAATATATAATGGGCTCTTATTTAGATTGGACCTTGGGCAGGCGCCCCTATCGCTCGGGCCCAGGGTCGGCCCTAATTACCTCATTCCGATTTTAAGATCTTACTTACTTTTTGGTATTGATCTTTAAATATTAACTATTATATAAAAATAAAAAAAAAATTGTAGAAGGATATTTGTACAAAAAAAAAATTATATAAACATAAAAATATTTTTAATATTAAATACAGTTACACAAAAAAGTAAATAAGCGCTTGGACCGACGGAGGGAGCATGTATTTTGTTGAATGTGAATTTTAAGTATATTACTCCCACCATCTCAACCATTTCTATCATTTTTTGTATGTCTCACTATTTATTCATTTTTCAATTTTAATAAAATAATTATTTAATACTATCAAAATATTTTAAATTTTTATTTAATTATAAATATACTATTATATACAATTATTTTATACGTAAAATCAAAGATAAAAATGTCAAAATATTTTATATATTTTTACTGACTAATAAAATACTAAAAAGAGTATATTGGAGTGGGAAGGAATTATTAATATTTTATAAGTAATAGTACAATAAAAATAAAAGGTCACATTTATCCTTAAATCCATTAAATATACAGTCACTTCGTCCCCTTTTGAGGGTCAAATTTATTTTTTACGTCATTGTAGTTGACATTAAATATATTTTTATATTTGTATAATTTTTTTTACAAATATTCTTATATTACTATTATAAGACGTTCATTGAAGTATTTTTGCAATTTTTTATTAATGTGTATTATGTTTTAATATAATAATTAAGTTAAAAAATTAACACGCAAAAAGTAAACGATACCTTTAGAGCCGGACGAACGTAATATTTAATATTTTTTAGCATGGTAATATTAGAAAAAGTATAGAAGTCTTTTTTATTAAAATAAAAAATATTTTATTAAAAAAAACGAATATATTTGAATTGGAGAGAATACTATACACTTCTAATGTATATACTCTTCCATTGGGGCGATTATAATTAAAAAATAATAATAATATTATAATATAAATGTTAAATATGTAAAAAATAAAATAAAATAAAAATATTATAAAAAAAATGTATTAATAAAATGATAAAATGTTATGAGAAGAGTAGAAAAAAAAATAGTATCAAAATTGTTATTATTTCTTAAATTATAAGTAATAAAAATTTAAATAAATAAAATATTTTACTGTAAATAAAATAATAAAATATACATAATTACAGTGATAATAAAAAAATAAATATGACATAATTTTGAAAAACTTAAAAACAAAAAAGCAAAATTATCCATAACTTCCTTGTAGTTTCGAAATTCAGCGTAAATTCCCCATCTACTTGCATGACGTCCCCTTATACTTTAAAAAATGTTGCATGAAACCACTTTGTAGTTTTGAAACTCGGCATAAATCCCCATTTTACTTTAAAAAATTGCATGATGCTCACTTATACTTTAAAAAATATTGCATAAAATCCCCTCTGTCATGCAAAACATATAGATAGGAAATCATCTTCTTATCACACGACGAGGAAAGTTTCATGGTAGTGGAGTTTCATGCAACGTTTTTAAAAGTATAACGGGGTACCATGCAATTTTTAAAATACAGGAAGATTTTACGCTGAATTTCGAAACCACAGAGGAGTTATAAGCAATTTTACCTAAAAAATAATACAATTTTCGTTCGACTCTAACGGTCTCATTTACTTTTTGCGCATTGATGTTGAATATTAATTTTTATATTAAAACGTAATATAAATTAAAAAAAAAATACAAAAATATTTTAATTAGTTTATTGTAATATAATAAAGAGATATTTGTATAAAAAATTATACAAATACAAATATCGCCATGATATACCCAATCCATGCATAATATCGTGTCTCCAATCAAGGCATCTCAAAGGAAGCACAGTAAACTTAGTCATAAAAAGTGCAGTAAAATTTGTAGGAAATAAAAGCCTAAAATGATGGAAGGAATGGAAAAACATAAGAGCTACAGCAGTGATCCACATTCAACTTATATTTTAAACACGACCGTGTTCAACGAAAAGAATAGCGGTGGCATTTCGAACATGGCCATATGTCACCATGTGTACAAGTGACGGAACCAGCAGTAAAAATATTTTTGTTTCTTTTTAAGTAAAAATTTATTATATTTTTATATTTTTTTTTACTATAAAAAAAATAACAATTATTACTTACTTTTATTAAAATTCGTACCCAATTAAATAAACACAAATTTGTATGACAAAAAAACATATAATTTTATTATTTTTCACGCTAAAAAATATATATATTTTTGAAAGTTGAGGGTCAGCTGACCCTAGCCCCGTGTAAATCCGCCCCTGTTGTGCACCCCTGTTGTGCACCCATGTACATATCTATATAATTAGATTTACATTATTCATTCAATTTTTTTTCCCCAAAAACATCAAACTAAATACATATTTTTTATTTTTTATATTATACTAAAAATCAATTTTACATTCAAAATATCACGTCAACATCTATTTATATCACTATCATACAACTATTCAAATTTAAAATTTTTACTATTCAAATTCCAACTCAAAATCCAAACCCCCAAACAAACACACCCTTAAAGGGGAGAAGACAACTTCGATTCAGATGGTGAAGCCGTAATTCTGAGAGCCATTGCCGTCGCTCTAACATAAACACTCGGGAAGAAAAATAAAAAACAAAAATGGGAGAAAACATTTAAAAAAAAAACAAGCAAAAGTATAAGAGTGTGTTGATATATACATATAAATATGAATGGTAAATTTTAAAAATTATAGAAACCAAATTGTATATAAACTAATTTTATAAAAAAAATAATAATATATACTCCCTTCGTTTCAATACAATAGTCTGGTTTATCATTTTTGTCCGTCCCAAAATAATAGTCTCATTTCCATAAATAATCATATCAATATAAAATTACTTTTATTTTTTTTATTATTATTACACAATTGTCACTATTTTTTTAACTAATATACTCACAAAGGCAAAAAAATTTTTACCCGTACTTTTTACCCATTATTAATATAATATTAATATTTATTAAAGCTCGTGCTAAACAGAACCCAAACTATAGTTTTTGGAACGGAGGAAGGATATTTTATTAAAAGGATAAAAGAAAAAATCTATGGTTCAATATTAATATTTTTTTTTAAAATAAAAAAGAGAAAAGAAATAAAGTCACTTTCTTGTTTCTGGGGCTTCTAAACATTATGGGTTCTTTTGGGCTTTTTAACGAATATTAATGAGATTTGGGCCTCAATAAATTTATTAGTTGTTAAGGCAACATGGGCCGGTTTCTTTTGAAAAGTTTTGTTGAATTTTGAATTTAAATTTTGATTTAAATAATAATTTAATATAAAAATTATTAATAATATTTTTATTTTTAAAAAGTAATATTGAATAGTATAATAACATTATTATTAATTTCAAAATAAATAATAAGTTTTTTAATATAAAAAACATTTAATTATTGCGGCCCTAAATTTGTTTTTTCCCAAGCCCCATAAATGTTAGATCCGTACAATCAATTTTCGGTAGAATAAAAATAAAAATATAGTTTTTATTTATTTTAGCGGCGCAAATTTGACATTACAAAAATATTATTTTATGTTTTTGGTGCGGTCTATGAGCTCTTAATGATCCGAGCCGAATCGAGTCAAATTTTAAGTGATTGTTAATGTTTGCGAACAAGATTCGTGTTCGTTCGTTAAGTTTTCGAGCTCGTTCGTAGTGTTTGAGCTCGGCTCGTTAAGAATTTTTTTGTTGTTTGAGTTCGTGTTCGTGTTCGACTCGTTTAAGTTCGATTAAGCTCGTTTGAGCTCGTTTGTCTTATTTTTTTAAATTTATATATAAATTATAGAGAAAATTTAAAATTATTTTATTTATATATTTTAAATTAATATTTTATTTATTTATAAATTATAATTTTATATGTATATATAATATTTATAATAAATATATTATTTAAACGAACGTTCGCGAACAAAGCTCGAGCTTATTTGTTAACTAAACAAGTTTGTTTATGTTGTTCGATTCAGGTCGTTAACGTTAATAAACGAGCTTTAATCGAACCGAATTCATGAACGGCTCCGCTCGTTTAATTATATGCGATTTGGTGCACCAAAGTCAATGTCATTTATTGTTATTGCGGCGCAGCCAAAATATGAATCACAAAAAATCCTTTTTATGCTTATGCCACTAATTTTGGCGCCAATATGAATTATTTATTGGTGTGGCGTTAAATTCGGCATCCAAATATATTTCATTTATTGTTGTAGCATGGGATTAAGTGCAGCAAAAAAAAATTATTTTATATTTACGATTCAGATCAGGTGCTGATAGTCCAAAAATTCAACCATTGGATCTTGATGGTGAAAAAGATAATGAGTTTGATGATGATGAGGTGGATAGTATCAGTAGCGCCGCAGTGGCAGATGCAGAGATGGTGATGAGCTGGGTTTGCTGGTGATGGTTATGACAGCAGCACAAAGCAGCTCAGTGGAGAAGCAGGTGGCGGTGGTGGTGATGGTAAAAGAAAAAGAGAACAACAGCGGTGAAAGTGGTGGAAGAGAACAGTTGGACGGTGATAAGTGATGGTGGTGGAGGAGGCAGCCATGGTGATGGTGAAAGAGAAGGAGAACAACCGCGGTGGAGGTGGTTGAAGAGAACAGTTGGACGGCGATGATGGTGGTGGCGGAGGAGGAGAACAATTGAGCAACAATGGTGGTGATGGAGGAGGAGGAGGCGACCATAGTGATGGTGAAATAGAAAGAGAACAACAGCGGCGGAGGTGGAAGGAGATGAAAATGGCAACAGGAGCCGCGGTGACGGTAGTGGAGGATGAGATGGCGGTGCTTGCGGCAAATCTTAGGCGGCTCAGCACGGTGCTGAGTTTTGGCTGTTCGGCACCGGATCCAAATCCTTATATTTATTGTTGCATGTTTGGCGCGATTTCTTGCTTGCCAATATAATGTTTTCCAAATGGTGTGCATTTCTATTTATTATGAAATATATCGTTATATATATTATATATGTAATATCAATATCCAAAATAAAAAATAATTATTATATTTGAGACACCTTTTAAAATAGATTTTAAAAAATTATAAAATATAACAACCAACGAAAAATTAGATAAAAAGATGCAAAATCCTAGTAAACTAAAACTTTGCAAAAAGTGGACATACAACTCCGATATATATATATATATAAGATGAGAAATGGAAGTCAATGAAAATGATCTAGTGAGTGTATGTTCATTGGTGGAGGGAGGATGAAATAAAATTAAATTGTTGGAAATGAAATCAATCATGAACAAGATTATAACAAAAATATATATATTCATAATCATATTTTTCAATAAAAGTAAATTATTTTCTCTCACAAAATATTAAAATAAAATTACATCACTCAAACGACATCATAATTTCACGAGATACTTTTACAATTCTCAATAACTAATAATAGAACTACATAAACTTTGGATAGGCCTATTTGGATCTCTTTCTGCCAGCTTCAATAGTCGATCGTGATATCTCTCCAACATCTTGATCGGAGATGTAACTTATCCTCATAATCATTTATTATGATTATAGAAAGAAACCAAACAATATAGTCAAGTGTTTATCCTAATATGGAACAACTTGATCTTGATAGAGATGGGGTTTTCACATGCCAAGTTGATAGAAAATGCTCGATGCAAGAAAATGGCAATCTAAAATGCCCCTGAAAAATGAACAAATTTTTAGTATGTAATTATTCCTTACAATTAACACTAACATCGTATTAAAAATAAAATTGAAAAGGAAAAAAACTTACACGAAAAAAATTGTCAACCCTAGAAAAGGTTTTGTATCCTATGTTTAGAACATCTTTCAACTCTCATAATTCTCCAATTCATATCGATCATTTGACATGACTGCAATTTTATATTAATCATTGCAACACAATCACTTATATTTTTCTGCAAAAATATAAGTTTTTCCTACATTCTTCACTTACATTCTTGTTTTATGAAATAATTTTTTCTTGCTATTTATAGACAACACCTATTAATCTTATATAGGTCTTTTTTACCTAACACGCCCGTATTAATTACCTTACCTACCAACCACCCTAATAATTTTTAAAATAAATACTTAATAATCCTCCTTACCTGTCAACTATCTCTTTATTACACCAAACTAATAAATATATTTCTTGATTTTGTAAATAAAATCAAAAATAAAAATCCAGATTTACTGTAACAAAATTTTAAATCATCAATATTTTCCAATCCCGAATAGTCATCAAGGAAATCCATACTCCTATTGCAAAAATAAGTAATTCCTTATTATGCCAGCATAGAAATTAGAAAATAATTAAAATAAAATAATAACCTTCTAGAACCATCTTGGACAAATATATTTGAATTTGAAATATATTGAAATTTAAATTCTTTATTTGAATCTTCTTACAATTAATTGCTTAAAGTATTAGAAATGAAATTTTGAGGCATATATATTTATATAAAATATTTGTATTCCATGGTAATTTTGTAACAAAAGCAATAGAACACATATACTGAATGATATTGACAAAAATAAAAATTTAAAAAATATGCATATATATACCAAATTTTCTAAAATTTTAAACAAAAAAATAATGCATATACATCGATAGAATTCAGGATGAAAAACACAGTACTTTCAACAATCGAAATTACAATCTCAAAGTTATATTTACCATACTTGCTAGAAAACTATAATTATATATGGTCAACAAACTATTTCTTGATGAAGAATTTACCAACAAATGCCCCAATTACACATGTGTATAGGTCATCATCATAACCATAATCAATATATGAATGCATCTTTGTGTTGCCTTTTAATGAGCTAATATGTGTACAATGTCTAATCAATTCCACATCTGCAGAAGATTCAATGTTTTTGAAATATACATGATCACAATAGGACTAAAGTCAAGAAAAAAGAAAGAAAATATAACTTTTAAAACATATTGAATAATGAGATAATATGTGTACAAAATGATTGCAATCAATCATCATGTTAATCGTTTATACTTTTTTTTGTAGGACTGTTGAAACATTTAAGGATTTGTGTTTTCGTTCTACTAAGAAACTAGTTCTTTCACAAAGAAAAGCATCTTAATGTAAAAATATATCAGATCTAAAATTGAACGCATAGAATGCATAAACAAATAAAAAACCTCACGAAGGTTCTTTGAAGAAAATTGGAGAAAACAAAAAGAAATTAAATTGAAGACGGTTGAATATGGCTAAAACAAGGACGGCATGGAATAAGAAAATGAGAGGAAAAAAAATCTCAAGAAGATCGGCTAGGGTGTTAAGAGTACAATTAAAGGTGTTGACTATGTGATTTATACCTGAAATGAACGGGCAAGATAAAAAACCTAGATCCGATGGCTAGCATTGATAGTGAGGCTTAATTGGGCTTCAATTGTTTGGTCTGACCCAAAGTTCTTAAGGAAGTCCTCAACCTAAATATCGATCGTAGGTGAAATTTCTTAACAAGGTACAATAACATTAAAATTTGGGCAATAAGGTTTGCAAATCTAAAGCATTTAGAGAAATAATTTTAGCTTTCTTCGAGGAAGTGAAACCAACACGTTGCTCAAATATTGATGGGCTAAACTATCTATAGATGGCTAGATATTTAAATTAGAAAAAATTTCTTGCGATCAATATTAAAATAATTTTGGCTGTGAAACAAAACTAACAGAAATTAAGATGAAAGTAAACACTTGAAAGACAAAAGTGTTGTATTTTTGTATAGTAAAACTTAATTTTAACAAGAAACAATACAGTAAAACTTAAAAACTCTTGTATTGAATCAAACATAAAATAAAGCACGAAAACGCAAAGAGAAGTTCGGCTCAACCCCTTGCACAACCCTAGAAAAAATATCGATGCGTGGAAAGGAAACACAGGCTCCAGCTCTGCCTAGAACAACCCCAACTAACCGATTAAGTCCCGCACACCAAATCCTAACCACAATCACTCGCACAGTCAATCCTCACGAATACAAGAAGATATTCGCTCAAATCTCTCAATCTTACACTAGGAAACACTCGCCCATAAACTTAGAGTAAAACCCTCACACAAGATCCTCAATCGATCGTACACAGAACTGAGAGGAAGGAGACAATAAGCTGAGAGAGAAAACGCGATCTAGATGTCTTGATGAATGAATCTGAAGAGCAGCGGCATAAGTATCATATCATACACCCTTTAACACAAATCCAATGGCCATGAACAAAACTCTTCATCCAACGACTCATATTTGGTCTTAGAAAATAAATCTATTAGTGGGTTGGGCCAAAGGTATTGGGCCACGGCTTCACAGTTATGGGTTTTAATTTAATATACAATAACCTCATTATAAATCACAGGCCAAAACTCAACAAAATCTCCACCTTTTTGGGCATGATAAAGTGAGGCGTGCCTAGGGGAATCATCATAGCCACCTGTGTTAGAACACAAAGTTAGTATTTACTCAGAAACAAAATACAAGAAACAACATAGTAGGAAACAGTAAACACCTAACGGGGATCAAAATCTAAAATTCTTAAGCATGATTCAAAGTTTGAAACAGGCAGCGTCTTTGTCCCCATATCAGCTGGGTTAAATTGTGAAGGTATTTTTTTCAAGTTTTATAAACTGAAAAAAATAATTTTTAGAGGTGTCATATGATAGGTGCATGCCGAATCAACCAACCAATCATTTTTGCAAACAGTGGTCACATAATAACATTCAGATTTTACCATATAAACATCATCAAAAAAATTGATTTTCTAAGGTAAGATTTACATGTTCTTGAGACTACCCTTTACCCATAATTCCATATGCATTGCTGCTGTGTTCATTTCTCACTAATATTCTCTCTACCACTCGCGATATTTTCTTCCTTCAGTCATTGAAAGTTCGACGTTGGGTTTTTCCGGCCGATTCAACATAAAATTGAGAGGTGAGTCTTCTGTGTACCTTGGGGAGTGATTGGTGAGGTTTTCTACTGTCCGATTATCCCTAAATTGAACTGATTCCGATAGAGTGTGGGGTTTTCGATTTGGGGTTATAGATTAGGTCACCGGTGGATGTCTATTGGCCGTCAACCGTCGTGCTGTTGTTTACGGGTTGCTCTTCGTCTATTGGAGTATAGCTTTGAATATTCTGAGCTACAATAGGCGTGTGTTCACTAGATCTTGTCTACGATTGTGTTTTGTTTTCAAGTTCTAATAAAAGTGCATATTTAGTTTCTGCGTTTGGTTTCAATTTCGATCCTTTAAAATAATACAAAAAGTTTATTGACCGTGTTTGCAAACCTACATCTACGGTGGTCAAGCCAACTATTTTCACAAGATATATTAATATAAGTTTCGACATAGTACAACGAGTTTTTATAAGCATTAATGTAAACTAATGAACCTGCAACCCAAACCCTTGGTTATCAAGTAATCCTCCAAGCTTCACTTTGACCTTCGTAGTGTAACATTCTCTTACTTGAAGTAGAAACTCTCTCTTTCCGTCTTTAACTAATTATTGCAAGGCCGACAAGCCTTTTCATTCAATCATCAAGGCCAATTGAGATTGTACAGAACCTCAGTTTGTCTAAGGTTACTACCAGAGTGATCATGTCGGTTGGATTTTTCTCTCATTGATTCATTTCTACCTTCATTTCCTCTTTGGAAGAGCTCTCAAATATAGTGAAGCCTCAATTCAATATCGGAGCATAAACCTTTGTACCCAAACCATTTCCTTACTAGCCTATTTTATTTCATTGTATTCAGTTATATAGTTGACAAGGAAAATCGTTTGATTTTTTTCTTTAATCATCAGTTTGCCATAAGTGTTTTTAGCTAAGCAAATCTAAACTACAACTCAAATTTAGAAGTCGGAAATCGTACAAGTGACTGAATGAGGTGTTCATTTAATGTCCACATTATTACATATAACAGACCTTTTATGTATATCATATGATTTGGGCATGAGTGTGAGAAGGACCCAACAAGTTCTCCATCCTGTTGGATGGGCAATTAATGTCCGTACAATCAATTTGCGGCTGAATAAAAATAAAAATATAATTTTATTTATTTTAGGGGCGTAAATTTGGCGCCGCAAAATTATTATTTTCTGTTGTGGTGCGATTTGATGCCAAAGTGAATGTCATTTATTGTTATTGCGGCGCCGGCAAAATGTGGACCACAAAAAATAATTTCATTTATTGCGAATTCAGCGCCAAAATTTCTTTTATCTTTTTTATTTTTTGGTGCCAATAATTGATAGAGAAACAAGTGGTGTACATTTCTATATATTACGAAATATATCATTACATATATCATTTATATATGTAATATCAATATAAAAATATAAAAATAATTATTATTTTGGCACACCTTTTAAAATCAATTTAAAAAATTATAAAATATAATAATCAATGAAAACTTAGATAAAAAAGATGCAAAATTGTAGAAAATTAAAACTTCACAAGGTTAGACATACAACTTTGAAATATATATATATATATAAGATGAGAAATGGAAGTCAATGAAAATGGTCGAGTGAGCATATGTTCTTCGGTGG
This sequence comes from Andrographis paniculata, assembly GCF_009805555.1. Taxonomy (NCBI): domain Eukaryota; kingdom Viridiplantae; phylum Streptophyta; class Magnoliopsida; order Lamiales; family Acanthaceae; genus Andrographis; species Andrographis paniculata. The sequence goes on from NW_026137613.1 coordinate 851,534, forward strand.
AGGGGAGGATAAAATGAAGTTGAATTGTTGGAAATGAACTCAGCCATGAAGAAGATTACAGGGAAAATATATATATTTACATTTCTCAATAAAAATACATTAGTTCATCTCACAAAATATTTAAAGAAAATACATCACGCAAATTAAACAACATCATAACTTCACAAGATACTTTTACAATTCGAAAAGTAGCGGTTGCGGGTTCTCACATTGTCAATAAAAATATTACAATTCTTTATAACTAATAACAAAACCTTTGATAGGCCTATTTGGATCTCTTTCTGCCTTCAATAGTCGATGGTAACGTTGCTCCAACGGAAGGATTGGGAGCTCCCATTAAGAGCGAAGCTTATCCTCATAATAATTTATTATAATTATAGGAAAAAAAAAAACCCAACAATATAGTCAAGATTTTATCCTAATATGTAACAACTTGATCTTGATATAGATGAATCTTTCACATGCAAGTTGATAGAGGATGCTCGATGCAAGAAAATGCCAACCTAAAGTATCCTGAAAAATAAACAGTTTTAAAAGTATATAAGTTATTCCTTCCCATAAACACTAACATTACATTAAAAAATAATATTGAAAAGGGGAAGAACTTACTTGAAGAAAATGACAACCCTATAAAGATTTTGTCTCTTATCTTTAGAACTTTCTTCGACACTCATAATTCTCCAATTTATATCTATCATTTGACATGACTGCAATTTTGTGTTAATCATTGCAACACAATCACTTTTGTTTTTTTTTTTTTTTACTTTTCTTGGAAATTGACAGGGTGTGTTTCTTTTGCTTGGGTTTGAAAAATTTTGGTTTGAATTTGGTATTAAAATAATATTTGATAGGATATTTTAGAAGATAATTTTTTTTTTTTCTTTTTGAAAAAACATAAAGTCCAAATAGTAAACCTTGAAAAAATTGGTCTAAAGAGACGGACCCTGTACAATTTTTCCTACACTCATCACTTCATTCTTGTTTTATAAATTTTATTTTTCTTGTTATTTATAGACAACACCTATTAATTTTATATACCTTTGTTTTACCTAACACGCCGTATTAATTACCTACCTACCAACCATCCTAATAATTTACTAAATTATATATTTAATATTCATCTGCCAACTAACTCATTATTACACCAAACTAATAAATATTTTCCTCCAATTTGTAAATATAATTCAATAAAATTCAAAATTTACTGTAACAAAACTTTAAATCATCCAATATTTTACAATGTCGAATGGTCAACAAGGAATTCATACTCCTATTGCAAAAATAAGTAACTGCTTATTATGCCAACATAGAAATTAGAAAATAATTAAGAACAAATACAAATAATCTTCCAGAACCATCTTGGACATATATATTTGAATTTTAGAAATATTAAAATTAAAATTCTCGATGTTAATCTTCTTAGAATTGCCTAAAGTATTAGAAATGAAATTTGAGGTGCATGTTCTTATATAAGATATCTATATTCCATGGTAATTTTGTAATAGAAGAAATATACAAAACACACGTACCACTACAAGAAATTTTCAATTTTGTAACGATGTTTTTTCGTTCCTAAATTCACTTTTTCCGTTACTAATGATATTAGAGACGGAATTAGAAATGGAATTACGTTAGCTACGTGAACTTTAGGAACGGAATTCCGTTACAAATATACTATTTTTTTTTGTAGCGATACTAAATTACATTGACTAACTAAATAAAAATTGCAAAAATATGCCTATACCAATTTTTATAAAATTTCAAATGAATAATAATAATAATAATAATAATAATAATAATAATAATAATAATAATAATGCATATACTTTGATACACTTCAGAATGAAAAACACAATAGTTTCAACAATAGAAATTACAATCTCTAGTCATATTTACCTTGCGAGAAAACCATGATTGTATAGTCAACAAATTATATCTTGCTGCCCTAAATTACATATGTGTATAGGTCATCATCACAAACATAATCAATAAGAATGCACCTTTATGTTGCCTCTTCGATACGATGATCAATTCCAAGAGCAATTTGAGCATCATTTCCACATGCATAATCATCCATATTCACAATTTGAGTTGTTCTGAGAGCATTGCATGCTTCTGCAAAAGATTCAATGTTTTTTAAAAATACATGATCGCAATAGGACTAAAGTCAAGAGAAACAAAGATGATATAACTTTTAAAACATGTTGAATAATGAGCTAATATGTGTACCATATGATCGCAATCAATCATCATGTTAATCGCTTATACTATTAATTTATGCTGCAGGACATGTTGAAACATTTAAGAGTTCATGTTTTCAATCCACTAAGAAACTGTTTCTTTCACAAAGAAAAACAACTTATTAATGTAAAAATATAACCATTACAAAAAAATAATATATTTGTAACGGAATTTCGTCCATAAAGTTCACGTGGCTAACATAATTCTATTCATATTTCCGTCTCTAATGTCATTAGTAACGGAAAAAATAGATTTAGAGACAAAAAAGTTTTGTTACAAAAATGATTTTTTCTTGTAGTGAACAGATCTAAAATATAAGGCATATAATGCATAAAAAAAAATAAAAACTTTAGAACTCCATTTTCATGTGTTGGCTCAAATACATACCATCCTAAAATCTTTGTGAGTAATTATAGGAAAAAGGCAAAGCATAACAAAAATAACACATAAACCTAACTCCCAAAGCCACAAATCCCCTCAAACTTAACAAATGAGAATTTTATTCTTCTAATAAAAATCCAGAGAAACCTCACAAAAATTCTCTGACAGAATTCGGAGAAAATTCGAAAAAAAAAAATTAATTAAAGGCAGTCGAATATGGCTAAAACAAGGACGGCATGGAATAAGAAAGTGAGAGAAAAAAGCACCTTCTCAAGGAGATCGGCTAGGGTGTAAGGAGTACAACTAAAGATGTTGATTAGGTGATTTATACCCAGAATAAACGGGCAAGATCAAATACCTAGATCCAATGGTCGGCATTGATTGGGCATCAATTGTTTGGTTTGGCCCAAGTGCTTAAGGAAGGCTTCAAACCAAATATTCATTGCGAATAAAATTTCTTAACAAGGTAGAATAACATTAAAATTTGGGCAATAAAGTTCGCAAATTTAAAGCACTTAGAGAACTAATTTTAGCTTTCTTCAAGAAATTGAAACCACCACTTTGCTCAAATATTGATGGGCTAACCGAATAGATGGCTAACTATTTAAATTAGGAAAAAAAAAAAAAAAATTCTTGGGGTCAATATTAAAAAAAGAAATTGGTTGTGAAACAAAAGTATTAAAAAGTACGATGAACGCAGACGCTTGAAAAGATAAGAATTTATTGACCGTATTTGGAAAACCTATATCTGGGGTGGTCAAGCCAACTATTTTCACAGGATATATCAAGATGGATTTTGAGATAGTACAACGAGTTTTATAAGCATTAATGTAAACTAATGAGCTTGCAACCCAAACCCTTGGTTATCCACTAATCCTCCAAGTTTCAGCTTGAGCTTCATAGCATAACATTATCTTAGTTGAAGTACAAATTCTCTTTCGCTTTTAGTCTTTAACTACTGAATGCAAGGCCGACAATCCTTTTCATTCAATCATCAAGGCCAACTGAGATTGTGCATAACCTCAATTTGTCTAAGTGTACTACCATAGTGAACATGTCAACTGGATTTTCTCCCATTGACTCATTTCTACCTTCATTTTGTCTTTTGAAGAGCTCCCCTAATATAGTTAAAATTCAGTCATCCGAGGCCACTTGGTTAAATGGGCGATGAAGTTAGTTTCATTCGTATTAACATATTAACCCTTGAAAGCCATGAGGGGCAAGCTATTGCAGACCTTTTGGCCGAGCACCTGGGATGATCCAGGCCGCCCCCACGGAGTACGTTGGGCTGGAAATATGGCTCGTTACTTTTGATGGTTCCAACACTGAAGGAGCAGTAGGTACTGGAGTCGTGATAACCATCCGCAGGGGGGAAATATGGCGTTTTGCCTACCAACTTCCGCAAGGAATCACCAATAATCAAAGCTGATGGAGCCGGAAGGAGAAGAGCTTGAAACATTCGTAAATATTTGAAAAATTTATATCCATCATTGTGGGAACTTAAGGACAATCCGGGCAACAACAAGAAGATCATGTACTTGTAAACGTAAGTTAACCATTTCGAATTTGTAACGGTGAGTACATTTTTTGCATAGTATTATGGTTCGCCCGGAATTTAACTTTACTCAAAGAAAAGGAAGAAATGAAGCAAATTTCAAATTCCTACAAGACAAAAAGTTATTTACTCCTTATATTTTGTAAAAGTTATGCTAATTTTATGATTTTAGGCTATTTATCAAAAGTTTGCTACTATTATATACAAATATAAAATAATTATATGTGTAATAACATATTTGTATTTTAAGTAAAAATTTAGATATTTTGATATTAATTTTTATGATTTTTTTTTATTAAAAAGTGATACTTTTGAATAGGATATAAGAAAATGGTAAAAATAATATTTCGAATTCGAAATGAGTATTTAGTAAAAAAAATCTTTATTTAAAATCTATACTTACTATTTATTTATATAAATGTTATAATTAAATGAACTCAATATATATTTTACACATATTCTATTTTAATAAAAAAATTACATTATCAATTCTATAAAAAATTCAATGTTATACTTATAAAAAGTACAAAAATAGTATCAAAATACTATAAATATATTTTTTTAAATTTTCAGTTCCAAAAAATTTTGAGAACACATTTATAAGACTGGAGAAATACTGTAGAACTAAAAAAAAAAACATTTTTTTTAATCCACCCGGGATTGAAATCGAAACCGTCTCCACGGAACCCTAATTAGGGATGGACGTTCTCCGCTGCGCTACTGTTACTCTTCCAATCTTGATTCATTCTGTGGTGGCAAACCCTAATTTTTGTAATTTTGTGTTATTATTTATACGTAAAACTATTGTTTATCTTTATTGGTAAATTTAATAAATAATGTAATTATTGTTTTTATTATATTAGATTTTGTATTACATTTTATAAATAAATTAATCAAAGTAATACTATTTTTCCTCGTGTCGCTTCCCTTCTCTTCCATATCAACCAAACACACTATTACAATTTTAATATTCTTTCTCCTCCCCTCCCTTCTATTAAAATCCTTCCCTTCCCCTCCCCTCCCCTCCCCTCCTTTGAACCATATAGACCCTTAGGGTTTTTTCTAATTGGGGATTTATCCATTGGTAATTCCTCTTCAATTTTGTTTGTTGTGTAAATTGGTAAGAAGATGAATTGTTACGAAGAGCATGAGATTATAAAATCAGCATTACCTTGTTAACGAATTGCAATGACTCTCTTAGACTTGCATTTGTCAATTTTTATTCTGAAAGATAATCAATAAGTACAGGCGACATAGGACAATACTTGATAATAGCTAGATAATAGCTTTTATTCTTGGTTTATATTCACAAAGATGAAATATTAAACATTATGATCTTTAATTTATGTGATATATCCATTCATTTTATTTTTTTGCAGGTGGAAACGATTGGAATTTCCTTGTTCTCATTCAGCAGTTCTATTGTGAACCAAATATGACCATTATATATGTTCTAAGCATTCGTTGCATATATTTGTCTTTGGCAAGCTTTTCTAACAAAATTCCCAGTTTACGATAACATCCGGTAATTTTTTTTTGTTTAAGTTTTTCTTGCTCCCTAACTTTGCGCACAATTGCAAGAAATAAAATAGTTGAAGGTATACAAGTGTGTGTACACATACGTGATAATATATTTCTGTGAATGTCAAGAATGAAGAAAATGCCGCCACCAACCTTTGTTTTTATAATTGTTTTTGGTTTTCATATGATTGTGGAGTGCTTTGGTCGATAATTTGTTAACACAACTAACTTGATTTCCAAATATTTACCTTGTATGGTATGTAACATTAAATGATCTTGTGACATTGTTCTGATGATAATAAGTAAGAGACAACATAACTTCTTGAAAAGTATTAGTATCCAAACATATAGGATTTTCAATTACTTGTATTGCATTTTGATAAAATTCCTTTTTGCTTAGAAGTATCTTTGTTAATTCCCTAGGCATTGTTACCACATGACCATAGAAGTTTATTTGCTCTTAGAATTCACTCTAGTGAGTCATCAACTAACGAGTTCACATTGATATGGTGTGGCTTAGTCACACATCGATTTTGCAACATATTCTATTTCCTTTAGATGGATATAAATCCGGAGGTGGCGTAGTTCCATGTCGACTTCTTACCAAAAGCTTTTATCCTTAGGTGGCTATAAATACGGTAGGTGTTGATAAACTTAAGCATACAAAATCAAGAGAGCTTTAGTGGGTTGTATGCACGTCTTGGCAAATTCTAAAGGTACTTTTCTTTTTAAATTATGTAGTTTTATGTCCTAATTATGTTCTCTTTTTTATATGTTTCTTTACTGTTTGTACTTGCATTATTATTAAACATGTATGATATATTTTATCAACTAGATAAATATAGGACAAAAGTTATAATGGATATACATATAAGATATTTTTTGCAATATTCTCATTAAATACAATTGTGATAAATTGCCAATTTGTTTTAGAAATTAATATTTCATCCATCTCCTAAATTTATTTTCAAATGTCCTGTTAGTATGTTCAGTCAATTTACTTATTATTAATTTTTGGCACAACCAACAAGTAACATTTAAACATTATCTTCTATTCAACATTTCTTTACAATGTCACTACTTTTATTATATTCTCTCTTTATTTTTAATTTTTACTTAAATTTTTAAAATATATCCAACTATTTTTTTTTTATCACTTTTTAAATAAAATATTATTATTTTTTAATCTCCGTGCTGAATTTAAGTGTGGTAATTTTATCGGACGGAGGGATCATTAGATTAAAAATGAAAGACCAGTTGTTAAGTTTAAAATTAAATCAAATTCACACAGAAGGAGGCTCTACGCATAATTGGGGTATGTGTTGCGCTCTGGTTTCATACTAGAAATAGATCAACCAATGCTCGACACATAGTGGGGTACGTGTCGTGCTCTGGTTTAATGCATGAAATAGATCGACCAATGCTAGACACGTAGTGGGGTACGTGTCGCACTCTGAGTTTATGCATGAAAAAGATCGACCACTGCTCGACACGTAGTGGGGTACGTGTCGCGCTCTGATTTTATGCATGAAAAAGATCGAGCACTGCTTGACACGTAGTGGGGTATGTGTTGAGCTCTGGTTTCGTGTATGAAACGGATCGAAGAGTGTCCACCGTTGGCTCTCAATAAATAGACCCCCGATCCTCCCTTTCTTGCACACACACACACAAATTGTATTTGGGAGCAGCGAGAAGATTTATATTCTCTTTTTTCAGTAGCAACTTTCTCGGTTATTGACAATGTTTCGCAAGAGTCTTTTCAGGTTCGGCATCTAAGTTATTTACAGCTTTCCTTTTTGTCTATGCTTCCCTCTAGTTATTATCGCCATTGAAAATATTATTTATTTGTGCCATCTTTTAGGATACTAAGCCATTAGATCTTCTTGTTTGCAGAACATTGGACGGCGGGAGAGCGTGGATTCAACGTAGTGAATCCTATTATGAACTGAACATGGAGTTACATAAATGGAAGTTGAGCAAGAACCATGGATTTGATCCATCTGTCTTTGGCAAGCTTTTCTAATGAAGATTCTCGTGTTTGATGGCATCCTGTGAGTTTTTGTAAATTTATTTCTCCTTACCCTGCCCCCCCTAATTTTGCATAGCCTGTTGTTTTCATTTGTGCCGTTACTCACAATCGACGATATAATCATGTTGCAGGTGGATGCTATCGAACTATTACGATGTGGAATAGTCTGAAGGGCTTAATGAGGAGGCATGAGGCTTAAGATGTTACTCCATCAGTATAAACCCCAACCAGACTTTCTACTCGAATGTATCTCGAAATTTGCTTAAACTCCATCCACTAGGATTGTTTTGGTGGTTCAAGATCGATGTATTGTTGGAATTTTTTTGAATTGAAAATATATATGTTTATGTGATGTTTTGAATGTAATTGTGAATTTTGGATGCGGCTGTAATATGAATAAATGTGAAAATAAATTCGAGTTACGGAGACGCATTCTTATTTTCTCACCAACATTGTTGAATGGCAATTGCAATTGTCAAGTGATTTTGTTTATGTTAATTTATCGTTTCGAATAATTTTTAAGTGCTTCCCTTGAATGATTAGATTTATCCATAGATTTAACATTAAATGATCGTATTTCTTGATGTATAATTGAAATGTAAGAGTGAGATAAATGCTTCGGAAATCCAAAACCCAAAAAAAGTGGTCTCGAAAATTCGGAGACAAGTAGAAATTAATATTAACCTATGATGCCTGCAGCTTTGGATTTGGTCTCGAAAATTTTGAGACCATTGAAAAAGCGACCTCAAATTTTACTCTTTGGACACCATTCTGAGGCAAATTCTGAAGCTTTAAGAAAATAGTCTCAGATCTAATTCAAATTCCAAAACCATTTTATGAAGTCAAATTAATATTTTTTGGTAGTGATTATCTAGCATCGACACAAAATATCGATATTAAACACTCGACTTCATGCTCGACATTACAATCATATGTATTCCAATATCAAAGCAAGCTCTGGTGTTTGATTTTGATTATTATTTTTTTTTCTCGCAAGGACAAAAATATCGTTTATGATATTTTATAGGTATTTGAAAGAAAAATAAATGTCTTTTAAATTTATAATTCTATCAAATTGAATGGAGACCATTAAATAATAGATTTTTTTTCCCCTTATAATATGTATTACTCTCTCCATCCCAAATATTTTGATTAGTTTATTCTTTTTTAATTAGGAATGTCTAGAAATTTAAATAGTTTTTTTTTTTTTTACTTAAAACTACATGTATCTTTCTAAATACAATTACATGTAAAATATATTTGAAAATTCGTGCTAAAATAAAAAATTAAGAAAACGAAAAAGTACATAGTTAGAATAAAATATGAGTTTTTTAAGTTAAAAAGATATATATTAGGCATAAAATAGGCTTTTTTGTAGTTGATATATTTAGTTTCTTGTGTCTTGATAAATAATGTATGGCGATAATATTAAGCATTTTTGTTTTACACGCAAAATATATATACTTTCACATTTGAAGTGCATTTAAAAAGTCAGAGCAAAACAAGCAAACAAAAAAAAAAAAAAAAAAAAAAAAAAGCCAGAATTAGAATAAAATATGATAATTTTAGGTTAAAAGATATACATTAGGCATAAAATAGGTCTTTTGTTGTAGTTAGTACACCATTTTGGTGCATGAAGTTGATTCACAATGTGTTCACCAAAATAATGTCCAACACTTATCTCAATATGCATCACACATTAATTCCGTGCATGAAGTTGATCAACGACGTGTTCACCAAAATAGTGGTTGACACGTATCTCAATATGCATCACACATTAATTCTGTGCATGATGTGGATCAACCATGTGTCACCAAAATAATATCTAATACGTATCTCAATATGCGTGTCACACAAATTTCGTGCATGCAGCGGATCCATCACGTGTTCACCAAAATAATGTCTGGCATGCATCTCAATACACATCACACACTAATGTCATGCATGATGCGGATCAACCACATTTCACAAAAATAGTAGCTGACACGGATCTCAATACACATCACACACTAATTTTATGAATGAGCAGACCAATAGTGTTTCACGTGTATCTTAATACACGTCACACACTAACTTCGTGCGTGGAGCGCATCAACCACGTGTCCACCATAATAGTGTATGACACGTATCTCAATACGCGTCACACGCTAATTTCATGCATGTAGCGGACCACCCACGTGTCACCATAATAAATACCACATTGGTCTGGCTCTCTTCTTTATAACCGAAAGAAATTTTTGCAAAGCCTTTCGTTGTATTTTGGCCCGTAGATCCGACCCGTTTGACCCGCGTCCATATCATTGCCTTTCTATGAGCTGCAACCCGATCCAAATGCCGTGTTGACCTGACCCGTATGTGACCCGTCTCCCCACATCAAATCTCAGCCATCCATCCTAGGGCTTCAATCTGAACCGTTCATTGTTTAATATATATTGCTGCAGCACACCACAAAACACACAATACTATGTGTGCGCCGTTGGTTCTTTCTCTCTCACTCTGTCTCACTTGCAATACCGGTGGTTCCGGTGATTTTTCACTGTGAAATTGAGAGGTTCTTTTTTATGTATGCTCTGGGGAGTGTTTGTGAGGATTTTTACGGTTCGATTTCTCTATTTCATTACGTTTCCGTTGTGAGAGTGGGGTTTCACTTCTTTGGGTAGAAGATAGGTGTTTCCTGGGTGCTGTTGGCCGGCGCCAGAGTTGTTCGTCGCTGTTTTGGTCTCGTCTTTGATAATAGTGGCTGACCTACAAAAATCTGAGCCACATAGCGTGTTTCGATTGTGTTTCGACTTTTTTTCTTGTTCCGGTTATCACCTTTCATGATATTTGGCGACGATTTTAACAAGTGAGTTATTAGTGATTTTCTTCATTGTTTCACAAGCATGTTAGTAATTAATGTTCTTTTTTTTTTCGTTCTAGTAAGTCATTTGAACTCTTTGTAAATTAATAGAGCTTTCTTGTTTTAAAAAAAGAAAACCTTATGAGAGTAGATTTTATGCGTCATGGATGCTATCGAACCATTACGATACGGTGGTGGTGGAGACGCGATGTCTATCGAGGATACTGCTTTCTTGAAGCTTAATTCCTCTAGAAACTGTCATGTGATTTTGTTGTTTCATATACACACAATCACACTGACAGTGACGGCGGCACTCCACGCATTCACAGTCAGAGCTCTGATCGACTATGTTTGCCCTATGCGCTTGAATGGATTCAACCTGGATGGAGGTAAACAAAGCAATGCATGCGAATTGCGGAGCCAGGTCGATCTTTTGAAATTAAAGATTGATAATCCAAGTTACCACAGACGGAATTGCCTTTTCAGGTTCCTCTTCCTGTTGTTTTAAGCAAAGAATTAATTTAATCTGTCCATCACTGTTGTTGGTGTTATTCAATTTATTTTTTTATTTTTCTGGTAGGGCATTGGCAGATCAATTGGAAGAAGATGAAGATGATCATGAGAAGTACAGAAGAATGGTGGTGAAATGTCTAAAGGTGAACATATAGTGTGGAGAATTTATAATATTTGGTGTTCTTAACATTAATCTTAATTACATATGAATTTTTTTGGCATATTTGGTATAATATTGATGTTAGCAGGGGTGGATGTATGTGGGGGCAAGGGGGGCTCCAGCCCCCCTCCCCCACCCCATCCCCTTATGATTTTTAATTTTTTGTTTTTATTTTATAATATATAATATAAAAAATAATAAATAAATTAAAAAATTGTAAAAAATTGATAGAATATTTATGTAAAAATTTAAATTTTGAATAATAAAAAAATTTATATCATAATAATTTTTTGATAATATAAAAATAGATATGAACAAAAAAGTAATATATAATAATTAAAAAAAATCTTCAAAAATTTCTCAACCAAATACACAGGAAATGATATTTTTAACAGCTTTTTTTTAATAAATGTTTTTATTATTTATCAATTTCATATAATACAAAATTCATCTTGTAATATGCAGTTGTCAGTGTAGATTGATATTTTGCAAGATTTTCGAAATATGATAACTCCATTATAAAATTATTGGATAACAAATAGATGATGATCGTTTCAAAATTTTAAAAATTAGCCCCCCCTTTCATCCTGGTCTGGTTCCGCCTTTGGATGTTAGAATATATCAATTAAAACATATAGAATGCTATGGAAAAATAAATCACAGATCTCAAACATTCAGTCATTGCTTATCCTAAATAGAGAACTAGAAAGAGTTTTTCGGTTGTATCCATAAGGTAGATCGGTGTATGTTTTCTTTTTTGTTCCAAATCTTAGCTCTACGAACATGATGGAGTAGTTTACTTTTATTTTTTTATATAGAGTAGGTCGTAGTAACCCGTTGATTTTTATAAGTAAATAAATCCATCCATCATAAATTTAGCTAACAAATCAAAAAATAATATTAAATAATAATTTAGATTGTTATTCAAAATATTGAGATTATATTTGATTGTTATCGAAATAAAATTAATTGTCCCAATAAATCTAACAATTGTAGATTATTGTTTTGACCAACATGTTTCGTTTGATAGGAAAATCCAACGATGTTTACACCCTTTGTTGTTGAAGATGAAGTTCCTTTGATAAATATTGCGAATCCAAACGGCAACGGCTTGTAACTGCAAGCCGAGAAAGAATTGCTATGGACGATGATGAAAGCACAAGAAATGCATAGATCCACGCAACAAATGTAAGTTTTTGGTAGTGTAGATGGATGCTATAGAACCATTACGACAAGGTGTGGTGGTGGAGACTATCCGCCTTTTTAATATGACATGGAAAAGTATGCCAGCACCGGAATGCAACCTTCTAGCTCCGTCCCCTCACCGATGCCTCACGGAAGAGTATAGTTATGTAAGGGGCGCTGTCTAACCCGGCCTGCCTTCTAGAACCCCAATTCTGTCATGAAGATTTTAGTAATTAAGATAATGTAAAAATGAGGACGAGCATTGTACATTTTGTAATTAAAAGAATTTTATATTCTCTTATTATTTGTTGTTTGTGGATTTCAATTTTTGGGTTTGAATTTTTTAATAGTAACAAGTTGAATTTGAATAGTTGGTTGATGTGATATAAATAGAGGTTGATGTGATATAAAATAAATTTGTAGTATAATATAAAATAATAATAATAATAATAATAATTGTTTGATGTGATATTTTTGGATGAAAAAAGAATTTAAATAGTAAACATTTGTGGTAAAATCCACAAAAGAACATAACCTAAAGTTTATTTTAGTTTTTAATGATGATTTTCGAAATAACACACCAAAATAGTGTGGCTTACCGGTTGTAATCATTTAATTTGTAGGCTACTGGTGTTTGATATAACACACTAATCATTTTAATGTCTTCAATAGTTTGCCAATATTTTGTGCTCATCCTCGAATGGATACATTTTAAAATTTGAACACATTAAATATATTTTGTCAAATAGGTGAAGCTACACAAGTTTAAATTGTCTATACAGTTATTCTAAAAAATTACTTGAACACATCTTAGTTTTTTGTATTTTTAAGATTCTCGAAAACTTACAATTGAACAATGCTGGTGATTTTTGCGAACTCCTAGGAGCGCAGCCGGCGGGGATTATAAATGAATCATGGAGAATTTGACATTGTAATTAACGAAAGATAATTAAATATATTAAAATGTGGCAAAAAAATCCAAAACCAACACTCGACACGTATTAAAATATATGTCCCACTCAAATTTCATGCATGATATAGATTAACCATGTGTCCATCATTTATAATTTGTATGATTATTTCGGATACTAAGCCATATCATTCAACTCATATAGTTTCTCCTAAAAATATATTTTTTTTTTACAAAATATTATTTAAATTAAAATTAGACAAACCAATACACATGTATATATATTTAACCTAAAAAGATATTTCATTCTAACTCTATAAATTTTCTCTTACTTTTGCTATTTTATTTTTTTAACCCCACACACACTCATTTAGGATTGAACTCGACATAGCCTCTAAGCGAAGGATGCCTCGGCACTTGAATTTATTAATAAAAAACACTTTTTTCCTTTTCTTTGAATTTGTTTTAATATAATTTAAAAGAATAAATATATATTTTTTTTAGAAAATAATTGCGTAACAAATTTATTTTATACTTTATTTTGTATCATTTGGTGGTTATTACAAACAAATTAACGTAAGAGATAAAATGGTCAACTTTAAGTGTCGTGAATTTTTATTACAATAAACTCCGTAACTAATATTAGTATTTGTTACAAACATATTGTTACGAGTCAATGTTTCATGGCGAAAGCCAGAGTTTTTGGTAGTGAAAAGCGGAGCTGCAATGTGTCTCATTGACGTTAACCGATTGTCGTCCAAAAATAGGCCATGAGCTGGAGTTGGCCAGAGGTAAGAAAAATGGATGGTCTTAAGGGTTGTGCGAGGATCTGTAAATGTATGGTATGCATTGAATGGTGATGACAGCTTCGGGTTCAAGTTTGAGTCCATGGAAAGGCAATGATGGAAGGAATGGAAGGACACAACATAAAATATTGGAAAGAAAGAATTGGGAAAAATAAATAAATAAATAAATAAAAGAAAAATAAGGGTGTGTTTATATTTGATTTATGATATAATATATATAATTAAAAAAAATTAAAAATGTGCTTAAATATTTTAAAAATTACATAAATAAAATTTTATATTCCATCCGTCTCAACTCAAAATATCATTTTTATCATTTTCGTCTGTCTTACTCCATAGTATCTTTTTCATATTTTAGTAAAAATAATCATACACCAATACCAAAATATTGTTAACTTTACTTAAATTACAAACATACTATTACACATACAATTACTTTTTACATAAAATCAAATGTCAAAAATGTCAAAACATCTTACACATTTTCACTAACTAGTAAAATACAATTATTTCTTAATTTATTACAAAATCTCAAAGAACCCCTTTGAACTGGGACGGAGGGAGTATTAATTAATATTATAAAAATAAAATAAAATTTTGAATTTATATACATATATTTATTTATTTTTTAAAAAGAAATTAGGTCCCATATGGGCAGCTACGGTGTTAAATGCATTCATATAATACAAATACAACACATAAACTAACATCACATGCTATAGTCTTATACAGTACAAATAATAGTTGATTTTAGCACACCATACTGATATAAAGCATACTTGTAACTATGAACCAACAATACAAATACAAGAATAATAGTCTTTGAATTATCATAAATAATAGTTGATTTTATCATACTACATACTGTTATAAAGTACATTTATATTACATGTCTTTATTATGCACACCATGTACTACGTATAACAAGAATATATGTTACTTGTATATTACGAATTTTCCAATTCAACACTTTAACCGTTCCCATCTCATATAATTACTATTTGGGAAAAAATAACATTAAAAGTATAATATCAATCAATCTAATTAAAGTCACCTTCCTATTTTTGGGCCTCTAAGCATTATGTGATTTTCTTTTTGTGGCCTTTTAATGAATAATAAAATTTGAAACTCAATAGATGTATTGGTTGTTAAGGCAACATAGGTCAGACTTCTTTAAGTGTTGAATTTTAACTTTTGAATATTATTTTAAGAAAATATATTGTATATTAAAGAAATGGAATTTAAGTAAATATTCTAAATAGTAATTTTATATGTTTGTTGCTCTGAGCATTAAGACCGGAACAAAACTATACATTTCCAATTTAAATTAATGTGATTTATATAACTTTCTTTTTAGTAATTAAATTAAGATTCGACATTTTCAATTGCTTGTTATTATTATTATTATTTTAACATATTTTAAACTTTAATTTCAAATTTTTTTACTAAGTTATACCTTAATTTTATTCCTAGGAATTGACTATTGATACATCTATGCATTTCTTATTCTGATTTGTATTCCACTACAAGAAAATAGTATTTTTGTAACAAAATTTTTTCATCCTTAAATTCTCATTTTTTGTTACTAATGACATTAGAGATAAAATTAAGGATAAAATTACATTAGTTACGTGAATTTTATGGACATAATTTCATTACAAATATATTATTTTCTTGTAGTATAGAAAGCAATTCTCGATTTAAATTTCAAGAACACATATATGTATTAGGATATGGATGGATTGAGCTTTGTTGGGTGCTGTGATTTCTTTTGGTAAGGAACTATAGATGCAAATCAACAAATATGAAACAAAGTTATATATTAATCAGTTAATCGACTTCAAATCAACGACGACACTATATTCTTGCACAACAAGCGGAACAAGTTCTCTACTTGGATTATCCAAATGCGACAAATGAATACTCTCTTTGGCAAGATTACATAGATGTTGAAATGGTAACATAACATAAAATTAAAACAACTTTTCGATCAAACTATGTTTGTGATTGTCTGAATAGATTGATAGAAATGAAAGGTCGAGATTAATAGATACAAAAGCCATTTTTATAGTAGAGAATTCAAGACAAGACTATTATCATAATACTATATCTAAAATTAGCAACTTGAGTAATTAATGTATTCTCTATCTATTATTTATTTATTTATTATTATTATTTCCGATCAGTTTACTTTGGGTGTGTTTGTTTAGGGGTTTGGATTTTGAGTTGAGATTTGAATAGTAAAAATTTTGAATTATAATAGTTGTATAATGTGTAATAAATAGAAGATGTTATGATATTTTGAATGTAAAATTAATTTTTAGTATAATATAAAATATAAAAAATAAATATTTGATTTGATACTTTTGAGAAAAAAAATTTAAATGAATAGTAAAATTTTGCCAAAATCCTTTAAACGAACACACCCTTAATGAAAGTGATGATTTTTTGCTTCACCGGCATGATCCTCCCTCGCCTGAGGCCTATTTGGACAAGAGTGTGGGAAGGACTCGACAAGCTGTCCATCCTTATGAATGGGCAATATAATTAATGTCCGTACAATCAACTTGCGGCTGAACAGAAATAAAAATATAATTTTATACAATATTATTTTATGTTGTTGTGCGATTTGGCACCAAAGTGAATGCTATTTATTGTTGTTGTGGCTTTGCCAAAATGTGGACCACAAATATTATTTGGTTGAACTGTCTTTTTCAATCCCGTAACTGGAGCATGTTGCAAATTAATTTCATAAGTGGAAAATTTTTGTTGTTTTAATCCTCCGACGCCGGAGACGTCCATGTGACTCGCCGGAAGCTACTTGTATGCCAGGTGTCCCGCCAGATCAGCGACACCTGGCGGACATATGGGTTTTTTTTTTATTTTTTTATTTTTTTAATTGGACCAAATAAAAAAATTAAAAAAATTAAAATCCACGCCCGGCGGGGACACGTGGCCTCCGGCGAGCCACGCGAGCGTCTCCGACGCCGGAGGACCTAAACAGCGAAAATTTTTCACTTATGAAACTAGTTTGCGACATATTCCACTTACGGGACTAAAATAATAAAAGGGTCCAGTTACGGGACTAATTTGACGATAAATTATATTTTATTTATTGTTGTGGCACGAATTTGGTGCCAAATAGATACTGACAAATATTTTTTTTTAGTTTTTATTTTTATTTTTTGGATGACAAACTCTGCTAATGAGAAGATATATAGTAATCAAGAAACAACAGCGGATAATGCAGTGAAACTGTTGCAGGTTTGGTGGCACCGTTTATTCTGTGCCAAAATTATGTTTACACGGGAATGTACATTTCTATATCTTTAGATATATTATATATATAATAATATCAATATAAAAATACATAAAATTATGATATTTGGCGCACCCATATTTGGCGCACCCATATTCTAATAATTATGATATATAACAACCAATGAAAAATTAAATAAAAAGATGCAAAACTCTAGAAAATAAAAAGCTCGTAAAAGTGGACATGCAACTTTGAAAGATAGATAGATAGATATATATATAAGATGAGAAATGGGAGTCAATGAAAATGGTCGAGCTGTGACTATATATTCTTAATTAAATCGAAATTACGCACTGGATAAACCTTCGGCCACGAACCATGTGTGGCAGGTGACGTGAGGCGTTGGGGGTTTGACCCATGATCTCACGGTCACAAGTCCAACCTCTACGCCACCAGGCCATCCCTTACGGGACTAGTATTAAATAAATCTTAATAGATCGCATTCAACACATTTGGCTAATCAAGTCGAGCTCTTTGATATTTTTTTCATCTAAATTTCGACAGTTACATTTTGCATTGCATCATATTTAGGGTTGGTTTTGGTTTCTTTCTCGATCTCATTAGGATTGAACGTCTCAATTATATTAATTGTGGGATAGAAAATTTTAATCTAAGTCTTTTCTTATATAACAAACTTTTCCTAAAGCACATTTTGTGGCTAAATATCAAAAATTACAAGATGACTGTTGTTGTAATATATTAACCTACAAACATCTCCCACAATCATAGAGTTTGTTCTTTTATATATTATATCATTCTCAATTAAAAACATACATATTAATAAAAATACATTATTTCTTCTCACAAAACATTTCAAAAATACTTTACTCAAACAACATCATAATTCCACATAATACTTTTACAATTCTCAATAACTAATAACAAAACTACATAAACTTTGGATAGGCCTATTTAGATCTCTTTCCGGGTGATATTTCACCAACATCAGGATTGGGAACCGCTATCAAGGTGAAAATTCTCCCCATAATCATTTATTATAGTTATAGGAAGAAACCCTACAAGATGGTCAAGATTTCATCCTAAAATGAAATAACTTGATCTTGATACAGGCAAGGTTTTCAGATACCAAGTTGATAGAAGATGCTCGATCCCAGAAAATGGTAACCTAAAGTAACCCTGAATAACGAACAATTTTAAGTATGAAAATTATTATTTACAATTAACACTATTGAAAAGGTAAAAAAAACTTACATGAAAAAATTTGTGAACCCTGGGAAAGCTTTGTCTCTTAGCTGTAGAACTTCTTCCAACTCTCATAATTCTCCAATTTATATTTATCATTTGACATGACTGCAATTTTGTGTTTATCATTGCAACACAACTACTTACTTCTTTGTACTCCCCAAAATAACAGTTCTTTCTACACTCTCCACTTATATTCATGTAAAAAAATTCATTTTCCCTGCTATTTATAGACAACATCTATTAATCTTATATAGTTCGTTTTCTACCTAATACGCTATATTAATTACCTACTTACCAACCACCATATTAATTTTTATATATTTAATTCCTCCTTACTTCCATTATTACACCAAACTAATAAATATTTTCTCTTATTTTTAAAAATATAATTAACAATAAAAAAATCAGATTTACTATAGCAAAACTTTAAATGATCGATATTTTCCAATCTTAAACAAGGTTCAAAGATGGTAGCAATGTGAAACCAAATCATCCTGAGATTCATCTAAACCAAAGCAGCGAGTCAGGAAGGATAAAGATCATGCATCGTAGTCATGAAACGAGAACAGACTGTAATTCAAAGATATGGCTTCAGTTTGACAAGGAAAATGCAAAGTACAAAGTGAGAGACTTTGAAGACAATTACACAATCATGATCTACATCCTACAAAACACAAGCACATGCTTGTATCCAATCGTAGAATTGATAAATCACATTTAATCATTGCAAATACAAATCAAGAAGTTGGACTACCAATAAGATCATCGTATAATTGGATGAAAATGGTTGCTGAAGGAAAAGAAAATGTGGGGTTTCTGAAGTTGGACCTGAAGAATCACATGAAGAAAAGAATGAAAGAAATTTTGAAGGACGGCAAAGCAAATGCATTACTGTAGTACTTTGGCCAAAGATCAGTGGATAATCTCTTTTCTTTTATAAAATTAAAGTCAATTATGAAGATAAAATTGCTAATATATTCTGGTCAAGTGCAAAAATGAGGGAAGACTACGCATTGTTTGGGGATTCTATTACGTTTGATACCACATACCAAACAAATAAGAACCACAAACCACTAGGTAAACATACCACATTTTTTTCTGTGCGTAGTCAGCGTTTCATCTCATTTAACCAGCATTTCATCTTCAATTACTTAGCATTGTAAATACTATCTGACAGCATCTTTATACATTTTATACGGCGTCTCATATATATATATATATATCTGATCCTAACAATATTGCAACATCAAGTGTTTTCGTGGGATTTAATAACCACCGCCAAACATCTAGATTTGGGGCCACGCTGTTGTACGAGGAAACACAAGATTTATTCAAGTGAGTTTTCAATACCTTCTTAAAGTGCATGGGCGAACAAGCACCAAAAACTATTTTTACGGATCAAGATTTGGATATGGCTCCAGCACTAAGAGAGACAATGCCAACAACATACTATACTCTGTGCACATGGAAAATTGTACAAAATGCCAAAAAAAAATCTCAGTACTCTTTACACTACAAGGTATATTGGAATTATTACAGCTAAATGATGAATTTGATGATTGAATATACCAATTACAACTACTCTACTTGCATTATACACACAGATTTGTTAAGATGTTTCAATATATTCTCTATGGGGTACATGATGAAAATCAATTCAGCCTTCAGTGAGAATATATGTTGCAGCTTCTCCAAATGGCCTCATAAGTGGCTACTGAATATTTATTCATTGAGACAACGATGGTCTTCGACTTGGACAAGACAATATTTTACTGCAGGGATTAAAATAACACAACTGAGTGAATCACTTAACTTTTCATTGAAAATATTTGAAAATGCAACCTAAAAGCCCCTATGCTTTAGCAATTGAACATGCTTCTTTACTTGTCTCGTCTGCTGAAATTAATGGATTAGAATGCCAAGTTTGTTCTTCGTATATGTTGTTGATTGAACGTAAGTATGCTGAACAGGTTTTTACAGTCGGACAATAATATTGTTCAATTTCTTTATCAACTGCAAGGAGTGGTGGAGAATCATAGAGAAAATGAGGAACAACAGAAAAACTTCGCACGGGACAGACGGTTGGCTACAAGTCACATGTTCAACCCATTGATGAAATCTACAGCAATGTTCTACACACCGAATCTCATTCAATTGTTTCAAGAGCAACACCAAAGATCATTTGAATTCATAGCACAAGATGAAAAAAAGACAACATATCTTGTATATAATAGGGAGAAGACAAGCGATCAAAATCTTATGCGCATCAATATTCAAGAGTCTTCTTCAATTGAGTGCACGTGCAATATGTGAAAAAATGCTGGAATGTTGTAGCAACAGGGTGTGCACAGTTCAAAAACATCCCAGACAAATACATATTGAATCGATGGAGAAAAGATGTTAGGAGGATGTTACAGCAGCACCACACAAGCTTAACATCTACTCGGGAGGAAATGGATTTTTCAGGAAGATACAAATCATTGTGTCACTTGTTCATGAATTCTGCAAAGTTAATAGCATCTGAACCGAAAAATTACAGTCCATTCTTACATAAATTCAATTAATTTCTTCACGACACAATTGCATACCCAAACTTGTATGAGGGAATGCCGACGGATGAAAACAACAGTTACGTTCGTATATATTTTTATATTCATTGAAATATATATGATATTAAACTAATCGATTCTTCATACTACATGAGAAGGAAGAATTAAAAGAAATGTGTCAATCAACAACTCTGGGAGACGAAAAAAATATCAAATGATGATTAAGAGAGATAACCAAAGGGATAAATGCAAGAAAATTGATTTTTTGTCAGTTCATACATGATTTAATACCAAAGTATTGTGAATAATTAACGTTAAGCACTTACATATACAAGACCAAGCATTTTGTCGAATAACAATAAGCATTTTATTGAGTACCAGTGCACATTATCTACAAATGTGTTTAGGATGTTAATGAATGATCAAATGAAATAATGTTATTCCAGAAATTGCTGCAAAATTAATTGTCAATTTAAAAGTTACTGCTAAAGTCATGCAAGGCTTTAGCATTCATTCTAAACCTGCCAGCATATATATACACTAAACCAATCATTTTACTATGTACCGTTCAGCATCTCTTGTTTTAACATCGAGCAGCATGAGTATTAAGCAGTAATTTTTGCAAAAACTACAGTCAACAAATCAATCACCAGTTAAACTTCAACCCACCATCGATGAACGCCAACAATCTAGTCAAATTAAATCGATCCACCAATACCAACAATCCTTTCAAATTCAATTCATCAAAGTCAACAAACCAGTCATCACACTCAATTTTTGTCTTGCCCACGACCTCGTCCTCACCCTCGCCCTCGACCTTGCCTTGCACACCAACATGTTTTCGTGCAACCATCTTATACGACCCTTGAACGGTTGAACATCAGCTTTTTCATCTTCCTCGTGTGCAATCTTAGCACCAGCAGCAAGTAATGACCTCTCTTTCACATTCCCAATATTACGATTCTCCTCCTGCAGTAAGATTTGTACACAATACCTTTTTCGCAACCTATCTAAAAATTCACGCCTCGCAATTCGCTCACAAGCCTGCCCAGACAAGTCAAGGGGACAGTTTTCCATGTAGAACATAGTGAAAATACTACAACTGTAGATATCCGGCTGCATAACGTCGGGTGGCAACTCAACTGCATATTGGGCGTCCCACCGTGGATCGGGAAATAATATCTTTGTAACCCGTCGGAAATACCCAAAAAGTCGGTCAAAAACCACTGAGTCCGATTTCCATCCATCAACAGCATTTAAGCTATTGACAAAAATAAAAAATAAAAAAAAATTCTTACGAAAAATGGACACAGAAAACAACACTCAGTGGTTGGAACAACAGAATGGGAAAAAGGACTGCAATAATATACACAAAACCAATTTAGCATATCATAAAGCATCATATCATCATCTCAGCCACGTAAACTCAGCATTCCGTATAAACATAAAAAGCATTCGGTGAACATTCAAGATGAGGAAATCACTTGGGTAACATGGAAGGAGTGAAAAAATCAACAACCATGAGCGCGTAAACGAGGCAGTGGGTTGAAGAAGTTGAAGACGAAGAATCGAAGTTAAAAACAAATTGATGCAGTCGAGGATTGAGTGAACATGTTTGATAAAGAATGTGAATCGAATAACAATATGATAGAGAATGCTTCAAATCGGTACGAAAAAATGTTACAGATCGAAGAAGAATACCTAAACCCTTGTACCCTTAGTTTGAGCAATTATCGTCCCGCCTTTGTTTGATCCCAATCATTAAATTCTAATTTTTTATGATATGAAGCTAATATTGTATCAACATGATGCTGATGGTCCGTACCCAAAAAAAAATTTATATTGAACACTGATTTGTAATAACAATAATGGAAGAAATATTTTAGTCTGATTTCACGTTAAAGTATTTAAATATATATACATAAGAAATAAAAAATAAAACGTAAATTGAACTAATAATTTAAAACTTTTATAAAAAGAAGTGAAGTCTTCCAACAGCAAATTGCCTAGCTCCATTTAACAACGGCAAAGAATTAACATTTTATTGAGAAAATTCAATGTATTCATTTTTTTAAGAAAAAATGAAATTAAAAAATTATTGTAAAATAGAGCACTAACAAATTAGGCATGAGATCTATGCAATATTTCAAATTTAAAATAATTTAAAAATAAATTCAATAATGCTTACCAAAAGAATTCCCGGTACCACCCAATCCCAATCGGTAAGAATCTGCATCACTGTTCTTGCGGTTGAAGCTCAATTCGTCCATGGATGACGAAGCTCGGCTCACAGATCTGAGTTGAAGTTGTAGACAGGCATACGCGCTCCTCCGAAATCGATTTCGAGGTTTGTCAAATTTAGGGAAATGAAAAATGAAAAGAGATGCAGATGCAGTGTTGAAAAGCAGTGAAAACTCGAGGGATACTGAGAGCAGTAAAATCATTCATGGCTGCGCTATAGAGAGAGGTTCGAAGGGATGCGATAGAGAGAGAATTAGGGTTTCGTGTATTCGTTGTGTGTTATTGTGTGATTTATTTAAAAAATAATAATAATAATATATATATATTGTTATCGTGATTTTTTAATTAAGAAAGAAATCTTATATTTAGAGATATTAGAAAGATATAGGGAAGGAAGGAGACACGACAATGCGGCTAATATGCATTGTAGTACCATTGATCGTATGTATAGGTAGTAGAATCATGAGACATAGATATAAGTTACGACAATTAGAGGTCGTATGTGGTAACAACAACTAGAATGATACCAAGTAGATGTATTTGGAATGGTAGACACTGCAGAATTCGTTTGCATCACTGATGGCGTGAAGATTGTAAGACGAATAATTAGTATCATTAGTAGTAGCAGCGGTAACCGAAGAAGAAGCAATCGAAGAAGACCACTAGGCTCCCAAGATTTGAGAGCTGAACCACCTCAATGTTTGGGAGCAGAGCTACCGGAATGTCTATGAGTAGAACTACCTGAACGCTTAGATCTTGTGGGACAAGACGGAGCAATATGGCCATACAAACGACAAGAGTGGCACTCAATCTTCGGATAGGTGGACCAAGTGTGATCATGAGACATGCTAATTCGACATCTAGTACTAGCAAATCGGGACTGGCGAGACACAACTAAAGCAGAATCAGAATTCAGTGTCTTAGCCAACTGGAGACTGGGCTCCTTAAAATAATCTCCTGAATGGCAGCATCAAGAGTAGGATATGGATGTCGACGTAGGAGTGAACCATGAACAGCCTCACATTCAAGTCGAAGTGCCATCGAGATCTAAATAAGGTCAAAATGGTCCTGACTAATCTGTAACTACATGAGACGATAACAAATAGACTAAACCTGAGCAAGAAACTCATTAACAGAGAGGCGGAGCTCAGCGTGGTTCAAAACTGATAGTAATAAGAAAAATCTGAAGTCTGAAAACGAGCAACAATGAAATATCATGTCTCATTTGCAATATCAAAATGAGTCAATTGTACCTGCAGGAACAATAGCATTTGCTCAACCCAAGTAAGAATTTGATGATTCTTACTATCCCAATCTCTTCCAATTTGGCAACATAAATATATGAAATGTATTGAATTTTTACACTTCAATTTTCTATGCTTTAAATAAAAAAAAAATATTCCTTTCAATTATTTTACTAGTTGTATATTATTAGGATTTTTGCAGTACAATCAAGGATGACATGTCATTATTTTTACATTCACATCAAAATAATTAAAATTATTTGTAATGAAATTAAAGTTAATTAATTTTATTAAGTTTGATTCCAATATAATCATTTTTTTTTCCCAAGAATCTAAGTAAAGCCAAAACTTAAAATCAGTTATCCTAAGTAAACATAATGTAAATTAGATTATGTAGATTTGGTTGGAGACATAAAAATTTTAATGTTAAATAAAATATTATAAGAAATTTATTAAGGATTTATGGTTTAGAGTAAATTGATATCATAATTTTAATTATTTTCTAGTTTTAATCTTATTTTGAAAATTTAAATTAATATATTTTTTAATTATACTAATTAATTATTTTAAATTTAATCTAGTAGAAATTATTATTAATACATTTAAATATCCTTCGGCACTCTAAGCATCAATTGTTCCAATGCTATGAAAATCAGTATAGAACTGTGTTCCACAATCTAAGTCTGAAAATCCGAAGACTTAATAAATTTTTCTTTTGATAGATTAAAATTAAAAAAAAAATAATAATAATAATAACAATAATAATAATAATAATAATAATAATTTGAATTTGATATTAAAATAATATATTGATGAGATATTTTGTAAGATAAAGAAATTATATTTTTTTAAAATAGAATTCAAATAGTAAAAACTTAAAATTTATAACAACACAAACAAACCCTACAAACTTTTAAAAATAAAAAATATATATTTTTTGGAAGG
Organism: Andrographis paniculata; assembly: GCF_009805555.1. NCBI lineage: Eukaryota > Viridiplantae > Streptophyta > Magnoliopsida > Lamiales > Acanthaceae > Andrographis > Andrographis paniculata. The sequence continues at coordinate 877,178 of NW_026137613.1, forward strand.
AAGGGTATACTTTTTTTCTTTTTTCTTTTTTTCTTTTTTTTTTTTATTTTTTATTTTTTGTTATATCCATATCTATACAATGGGATAAGTGGAAGAAGTTCCCTCAATGATGATTTAAAATTAAACCAAAAATCTAAACACAAAATACAAAGCTAAAGTAACAAACCCTTGTATTTTTAAAATTTTCCACTTAAAAAAATATATAAATAAAAATAAAAATAAAAATAAAAATAAAATCTCATCCAACACATATGTCATTTTAAGTATCACAGACAAATCTATTTAGAACAGCTAATAGGGATAATATATATGCATACCTTACAAGGGCTGTAAATAAAGAAAAAGAAGATACATCAAAGTTAAAAAAAAAAAAAAAAAAAAGATTCTATATCGAGATATCAAGCATTTCAAGCTGTCACATCTATGCCCCATATTTGTGTATATCCATCTTTCTACACACAAGATAAAGAAAACATGCTGTGGAACTAAGCCGTATAATTTGTTTACCTCTAAAATTACGGCAAACCAAACAGTGGTTTAGACTCTGGAGTCGAGTGGACACAAGATTAATCGCGCTCTCGACTTCTTTAAAATAGCTCCATCAGTTGAAAGGCGACATCTGAAAACAAGTATTTCATTGTAAATATAAGTATCAAGCACGAAAAATAGATGAGAAAATCTGTGAGAAAATCATCGGATGCTTATCAAAGAGTAATCATTGCACATCTCTTAGCCACTTATGTTACTGTAAAAGGCAGTAAATATTCACTATGTTCTCAACACTATTTTTCCATTGCGATTCCCTAAAAAATTTAATAATAATAACTTTAAAGTTTTTATAAAAAAAAAAAAAAAAAAAAAAAAAAAAAAAAAAACTTCAAATATTCGTTACAAAAAATCAAAAAGTCAAATATTCAACTTAAAATAACATATTTTATATTTTTTAACACAATTCTCCATACCAAAAAAAAAAAAATTAATCCATCTAAAAAAACTGGGGGAACAAAGATATTGATTCTCAAAGGAAAGGCAGTAAGAACTCAAGTAAACATGACCTATGACTATTTATAATTACCATTTTAATAAGCTGAGTGGAGTAAAAAATCGAAGCATATAACACAAATAAAATAAATCACGAAAATATGGAAAGCTTACAAACATAGAATCATCATCACCATTACTTGGCCTATGATGTGAACCTCACAGCATCAATCATAAATGGTCATCATATTCGAAGAAAATACTCAGCTGCAAATTTCAATGTCGTATATTTATTTTTACTTTATTTTTCCAAATTATTCATAGGCATTTCTTGTCTCCTTCCAATATGAACTGTATAATCTATATTTTCTCAATGATGTACTCAAATATTCAGACAGTGTCTATGCACAAGCATATCATCAACATTACACGTGCCTTTCCTTTAACCCATTCATTTTATTCGATGATCGGTATCAATATGGTCATTTGAATTAAGTAAGAGTTGGATTTAAATATTTAATTATTCAATCCAATTTATTTGCATATATAGAAAAAGGCCATGCAAGTCCACCAGTATCAATAATTTGTAGTATTAGAAATGCTATCAAGTTAAAATGATAGGATACAATAAAAGAATCTTTTACGACAGATCACACCAATTTTATTAACATGGATCAGATGTAGATTTGTTGCCAAACATCAGATATAATAAATCGTCCCTAGATTTACTTCATTTATACCAAGTTTGAGTATAATCATAAGTTGTATTATTCAAAAATTGTTCTTCCATTTTAACCCTACCAAGTGAACACGGGTGAAGACATAAATCTAACTAAGAAGCTAAGCATTGCCCCATAACACAATCTTCACAAAATCGACATTTGCTTATTTATTTTATATTTATTTCCCTTCTTCCCCAAGGAAACTAATAAGCAAAAATAGCTAAGAAACTAAACCTAGCCTCGTATACAATCTTCACAAAATTGAAGAAAATTTGTTTATTTTATTTATTCCTTCATTTGACTTTTCCTCGAAGATTCTAATGAGCATAAGTATAGCTTACCCCTGAGCACAGAAGGGGACGTTCTGAATTCATGCCAGATATCATGGCACGAAGAAAGATTCATATTTAAAAATTTCGTAGCAAGGTAGGCAGCACCGGCAGCTATCTGATGAGGTTTGAACTGAAGCCATAGAGAACTCCTAAGCCTGCAAAAAAAAAAGAAACTTGGCTTCAGAAGCACGAAAAATTATTTGTTTATGTCTAGACACAACAGATAGCTAACATACCATTTCAAAAAACACCAACGATTGAACCAACATAGTCTTATGCTGATATGTAGGAAAATGCTATGGTCATTTCACAATTGTTTAGAGAAGGTAAATTTATGCAATAGACATTATTCAATTAAAAGGGCTAATATGAAAACCAAAACAATCTTTTCGTACCAACTAGGCAAGCAGCAACCGAGATGGAATAACCCAAGATTTGCCTGCAGTGTGTTGGTAGAATACCCTAATATACAAAACATGTTACATCTGACTACACATTATATCAACTTCATGTCCCCTGCCCCCCTCTGCTGCCATACTATAGCAAAACCATACTGATTTAAACGGGCTGTAGAATAGCAGAATAGACAGCATGCCAGCTAAACTTCATTGACTGATTCCAACCACCTTAAAACTTGGATATCATAATGCATGTACAAAAGTGAGTCGGTAACAGCTGCTACATAGCCAAATGCCAAATCTCATCAAAAGTTGAATATCAAACTGCTTGTAAATTGCATGTATCTGTGAACTTAAAATATAATTGTTCATTTATTTTTGCCATTTACACAATATATACATGCAGCTTTCAACAATGAAAAAATCATGTAATCATAAATTTAATGGTTTTACATCTTCCGAAGAAAAGAAATAACAAATCAATTTTAGAAGAAACTTCTTAGTTTGTACTTTGTGATGATCTAATAACATTGGCAATTAATGACTAAATAATAAGGGGTATCACTTACAAACCAAAATAATAATGAATGACACTTACAGAGCCAAAATTACATTTTTCGCAACATAATTATTAAGACAACCACAACATTTGGGCCACGATCAGGCCTGTGTAAGGGGCAGCCTTCTTTGCCAGCCAGATCTAGACATGCAGCAATGGCTAGTCCAGCAGCAGTGGCTGCTTCCCCGTAATAGTTTCTTAGTAGAATTTACTATTCTTTACACAGATAAAGAGAAAGGAAAGAAAAGAAAAGGCTGAACTGAAATCTTGAAATATACATCCAATAACCATGCTTTTGTAAACTAGCCGAGCAACCAAAGTTGATATTTTGACTATAAAAAACCATTGATGATTGAACTTTTTTCAAGAAAGTTCTTTGTGAAATAGGGAGAAAGTTCAATTATTATACTGTAAATACAACAATCACAGGAAGGTATCGACAAATCATTATAAAAGTTGTATTAATGGACTCTCAAAAAAAAAGAAAAAAAATTAACAATTTAAACATGATTTGTGAACAGATTCTAAACATGTAAGAATAGTCATCAAGGAGTGTAAAGAACAGTGACTTGTTAATGTTGCAAAGTTTCAAGTTAAATATTCTCCAAACACTACCTTCCATAACTCACTTACATATATAGGTACCTATCAACTTAAGCATTAGCATATATTGAAAACCTGGAGGCAACTAACTTTTACATCCCAATCCCAAGTAAGATCTCTACCTAAAACACTAAAAGCACACTGCAGTGTACAAATCAAAGATGATGGATAGGAATAATGTAACAGCATCCAAGACAACAACATTTTAGCATTTCTTTCACTTACTCTCTAGCCACATCTACAAGATTAGATAAAATAAATATTTACCATATATAAGACCTATAGATAAGCATATAAGAACTCAAATTAAAAAACCAAAAGAAATTCAGGTAGTCCTTGCCCCTACATGTACTTTGAAAGCAATTTTATCATTTCACCATGTGATTATTCCTTTCTTATATTATATATTTGTCCCATGGAGGGAGGAGGGTCATATATCTACACCCATCCAAGACTTATAAAGCTTGCTTCCGTAATGTGTATGATCTTTGAAGAACAAAAACATGCTGAGAAGAACTAATGACTAAAACTTAGTAAATTGCCGAAGGAAGATGACAAGATGCTCCTCGTGCAATGCACTGATAGTAATTAAATTATTCCCCCCTTCCTCACTTTTTCAAATTCCAACATAATGTCAAGGGAACCCCAAATCTTATCAAGCGGCTGTCAGATCCTGTTTCCATCTCGTGTGGATAGACAGTTAGATAAAGGATAAACAATGGATTGCCCAAACTTCCCAGAAGAAAGGTTAAATATCAAGAATCGGAAGCCATATGAAAATGGAATTGTGAAGCTCGAATTAGTCACAGAGAGAAAAGATAAACAAGGGTGTCCAAGTTCCAGGAAGTTCTTAAGGTGGAGAGGTTAAAGTCAATTCATTGTTAGGAGCAAATGCTTTTAGAGAGAGGGAAAGAAAACCAGTTCTCTTATGGTGCACAGCTAGACTGTCATCGTCAACAAGAAGACAGTTAATCCACAGCCTGAAATAGCTCAGCTAAAACCTTGGCATATTCCACAGCCATGAACCACAGAGATATCCAAATGCAGAAAGATCCAATTGTTAACTTAGTTCAATTCATCCATGAACTATCTTCTAAAGCCAGTGACAATGTCATTAACATGCCAGCATGGAAAAGCATCGACAAGGTATCTCTAGTTCACTTCAGATGAAAACAAAACATTTGATGAACAGCAAATCAACCACCAGCTATTAATATCATATGGTGAGCATGCTAATCGCCTATAGACCCTGCAATTATTTGCCAATCCAAAACATCAATATTAAATTCCATGAAGAAATAAGACAAGTATAGCACTTTACAACATAAGTCAAGAATAATGACATCATTAACAACTTCAAACTTATCCTACTAATTGTAGATATCACAGCACTCCTTTAACAGCAGTATGTGCGCCAAGCAGCGTTGTCAAAGATGTGATTGCCTAATCAAGTTTACCAAAAAAGTAGTATGAATAGAGATACTTTAAGCAGCATACTCACCCTTCGCTGACCAAGCACAAGGCTAGATTCACCAAAACAGGTTGCGAAAAGCCTAACTTATGAAGAGTGGATGTCAGAGATTCGTATGGATGCTGCACCTCTAGCTCAAAGTTTAACGTAGTTAGAATCAACTGTTCAGCCTCCAGTATTCGCTCACGGTATTGTTCAAAATAATCCTATTCAAAATCAAATAAATTTTGTATATTAATTGCATGAGCAATATCATGATAGTTGTAACAAGAGCTCTGAAACAAGATTGTTTTTAACATAATATTTGACTTCCTTGGGCATGTAATAATTTGGGTCGTAGAATAAATAGCTTTTGTTAAACTGATAAAATCATTTGAGCATTTGCAAGAATCGTCATTAACATCCATAAAAATATTTAGGAAATAGAAATAAGGCACATGAGCATTCTATACTTGCATTGGCTTATCTATATACATAGAACATTGATGATTGAATATGATGTATATGGAAGAATACAAACAAATACTTATGTCCATGGACATCAAAGAGTTGGGCTTTCAAGAAAGCATTTGAACCACTGATTTATTGTAGAATAGACAAATGCTTGACTTTGAGAACTATGAATTTGGATTGCCACTGCACTCAAAGGAGATAAAAATGCACACAACATAGAAAGACAGTAGATACTAACAATTGGCATGTAGAGAAGCGCTAGCTCCTGCCTGTGCAAACTTTCACATGATACTCTTAATACATCATTGAGAGGACGTGCTGTCTCCTCAGACTTCGAGGCAAGGAAAAGTGCAGCAACAGCTATTAGCTGCGGCAATAAGCATATATGTTAATCAGCTTTTCTATTGACACTCGACAGTACAATACAGTTTACGAGATTGAAAATATTAAGAAAGTAGTTCAGATATAATGAGTTTCCTCAAATCAGAAGATTTATAGCATCCAAACCTCGTTTCAAAAACAATACAAAGTGCCAGTTTATAGGGATGAAACTTACAAATCTATCATGATATGCATGGGAACGGCGAAGAAAGAAACGATGACACAGAACCATGGCAGTTCCAATAGTGGTTTGTGGCCTGGACATGAATGGAAATGGTGTGTCAATATGTAAACACAAATATATAAAATATAATAGCAATAAGAACCCACATCAAATTGCTACAAAATTTCCTACAGGATAAATAACTTACAAATCAAGCTGAAATCCAAGATTTTGAAGGAATGCACAATATGAATATCGTAGATGTGTCTCTTGTAACACGTCTATGCCATCTTTCCTGGAAGGAGAACACCTCTCTATCTCATCTCTGGACATGAAAACAGCTGCGGCATCATCCTCAAAATCAGACCTATTCCTTTTGGAGGTCGTTGAAGCATGTGCATTGGCGTTATCAGACCTTGGAGCAGCAACAATGTCTGAATGGTTCTCACTGACTAAAGGGGCATTGCAGAAGGTTCTAACAAACTGAGGTACGTGTTCCCACCATTCAGCATTATTTGTAAGAGCATTTTGTTGCATTGTTTGTTGTGAATGGTTTCTCCCAGCATTTGCACAAGACGGATGTGAGACCTTTCTCCTCTTTGAAGGCAAAGCATCAAGACAGACCACATCATAATTGGGACAATCCAGCATTACGCCTTGAGAAAAATCACCGAGTAGACCAGGATTCATGGGATAAAAGTTTGGATGACTATTGTAGTAACAGTTGTAATTAGTAGCGGCAGCAGCTGGGGCTCTCATGCCTGCTCTGCTGTTTCTACCATAAGTTTGTCTACCATTTGTGCGAAAATGACCACCTTGTGGCTGATGAGGCTGTGCAACCGACATAACTCCTGTCCAATACCTCACAGTGAGTATGTAAACTCACCTTAATATTAATTAAAACTTTAAAATTTTGTGCTAAAGAAAGAAAGATACATATATACACAGAGCATAATAAACATATTTAATTACTACAAGTGACTCGTAACATGAGAAAAAAATATATATATGGACGTTTTTGTTTGTATCTAGGGTGTTTTTGAAATCTTTTTTAATGGAAAATCGGCATCGGATATGATATTTTGAATGAAAAATAAATTTTCTGACACAAGCTTTGAATGAAAAATAGGCATTCGGTGCTTTTTTTTTACTTAAGAGGGATTGCATACGGTGCCGAAATATAAACTAACACCTAAAAATTTCGGAAAACAGAGCACATGTAAATTATTCTCCAAGACAGGCATAGCATCACACTATCTACTTTAACTCCAATTGTCTAAATCCAAAAACTAATCTCTTGCTGATCCAACAATATGTTTCACTGCAATTAAGACAATATTGCTCTTCAATATCTATTATCATCACTAGCCAATCTATTAAAATAAATAAATACAGCGGATTCTACTGAATTTCTGCAAAACGAGATACACAAGGTTAAAATTAACCACAAAATAGATAAACATTATTGAAGACGATCCATGTGAACAAGGGCAATCAACAAAATTCAAATTTCAGCCTTAAACTCCGGTACATTAAAACATGGAAAAAGGGGCAAGAAACTCAAAAGATAGATTCACGATCATAAACAAATTTATAAAAATCTACTTCAACAGCAGGTACAGATCTAAATCCGATCGGGCATACCGAATCAACGCTGATCGAAAACTTCTGATTAGGTTTGGACTTGAATTGCGAAAGGGGGAAAGGGAGAAGAGGAATAAACGATTTGCGTTTGTTTTGATTTTCCTACGGCAGAATAAAGGAAGGTATAATGGGTATGTTTGAATTGATTTTTACAATCAAATTTTTTCTAATTTTACTATTTGGCCACTGTTTTTTTAATTTTTTTCTCGACTCGGACAAAAAAAATTTCAAACTCAAGTAAAAGAAACACTTAAGGGTGTGTTTGTTTGGGGGTTTGGATTTTGAGTTGGGATTTGAATTGTAAAAATTTTGAATTTGAATAGTTGTATGATGTGATATAAATAGGGTTTGATGTGATGTTTTAAATGTAAAATTGATTTTTAAGTATAATATAAAAAATAAAAAATAGGTGTTTGATTTGATGTTTTTGGGGGTAAAAAATAGAATGAATAATAGAAATCCACCAAAATCCTTCAAACAAACACACCCTTACTTTCATTCTGTATTTTATTGGATTTTTTCATATTAAAAAATAATAATTAACTAATCCAAGTGTAAGAAAAGTTTCTACATTTTTTTAATTAGAATTAGCTTTACTATGTTTCTTTGTTAATATTTTTTCAGATTTTACTATTTACTCTGTATTTTCAGAAAAAATATATATATATAATTTTTTTTTTCACGAAATATTCTATCAAATATTATTTTTATACAAAATTCAAATCAAATATTTTTCAAACTCATCAAAAGAAACACAAATAAAAATGGATGGATACGGAGAGTTCTATTTTTTATTTTTTTTATATTATAGTACTATCTCCGTCCCACATTTGGTGTCTTGGTCACCATAGACACGGAAATTTAGGATAATTATAATTAGTAGATAATTAAGAATATATTGATGAAAATAATTAACTTAAAAATATAAATTTTAAAATTAAGATAACTAATTAGTTTAATTAAAATTAAAAGAAAATAAATTAGAAAATTTAAAATAAAATTAAGATAATCATTTTTAAAAAAAAAAAGTAACCTGAGACGTGGGACGGACAGAAACAGCAATATGTACATGGTAAGTGAGACAGTGTGAGTATAATTTAATTTTATATTTAAAATATTAGCTTAATTTTTTTTTATATCGTATCAAATAATTATTCAAATATAATTTTTCAGAGTAAAAATTATTTTTTGTCTTATTTAATATCAAAATTATCAATTTTGGTCCCATTAAAAAAAAATTATCAATTTTAGTCTCGCTCAAATGAAAATATCAATTTTAGTCTCATTGACTGGGACTGAACACGGCCGTGTTGGATGACTCAGAAGATGACTGGGTGTTCCAGGCAGCCAACACGGCCGTGTTGGTCTCAACACGGCCGTGTTGATTACCCTGCACTTTTGAACACGGCCGTGTTCCTGTCCATGTTCTCAACACAGCCATGTTCCTGCTCTCGACAGTCATGTTCATGCCCATGTTCTCAACACAATGTTCCTGCTCATGTTCTCAACACAGCCATGTTCACGACCATGTTTTCAATATAATCATATTGTAGGCCATATTTATTATTTTTTTCACTTTTTGGTTAAAATTATTTGATATATATATTTATAATTTAACTTTACAATTATTTTATAATATAAAAAATAATCGATTTTTAATATTTTTAAAATATATAAAAATAATAATATTTTAAAATAATACTCTGATTTTAAAATATATAAAATATGAATAAAAATAAAATTTTAAATAATACACATAAATAAAATATAATCTCCCTTCCACTTATAAATTAATACTTTTTTTTTAAGTTTATGATGGTTTTGACATGTTAAAACTATTTTACTTTTATAATTGAGTATATATATAAATGTGAAGATATTTATAGTATGTAATGAAATTCATATTTACTAAAAAAAATTGGATAATTTTATTTAAATGATAAAAAATGACAAAATATATGCTTACTAAATGTAGGAAGTATAAATATTTATTTATATTAATAAAAATTAATTTTATAAATAAACATGCAGTTTTGAGTATATATATATATATTAAAAAGAGATATACAAATCTAAAATTTGGAATGAATTTTGAATAAGGTAATATTTTTTTTTGAATAACAAAAAATGACAAAATATATACTTAAAAAAAAATCATTTTAATTGTTAATCGGCAGTACTTTTTTTAATGACGTGAGAACTCGCGGTCGCTATCGAAAGTGCGCACTGAGTAAGCCTTCGGCCGAACCTAATACCATGCAAACTACGCTCGACAGGCAAGTCACACTAGGCGAGGCAAGTGACCTATGGCAGTATTTTTGGTCATATATAAAATCGTTTAGAATCATAAACATCCTAAATGTTTAAAAATATGATTTCTTTTTATTTGACAAAACTTACATGGTTTATCTAAAATGATCAACCGAATATAGCAACTATATTTTCGACCATCGGAGATTATTAGTCTTGAAAATAAAACATACTAATAAAATATTTAACATTCACATAATTCATTTGAAACAATCTAATGAAATGACCATCAATGTTTATGTCATCTATGGTCGTTTAAGGTCATGACACCCGAAACGTTAAAAAGATATGTACTTATTTTTTGTCTTGGAATTCGATGAAATTCATAATATTTGTACAAAACAACCCAATGAACCAATTGACGATGTTTATACTAACCAATATTGTTTTAGACCCTAAAAATCCTAAGTACAATATATATATATTATATAAACATTTTTTGTTTCAAAATTAGAAAATATTAGTCGGACAACCCAACGGATTCAATCAGCATTGTTTTTCGGCCATCTAAAATTATTTAGGCCCTGCCCTAAAAGCTGAAAATACTAAGAAAAAATATAATTACATTTTTTATCTTAATTATACAAAATTCACATGATTCACCAAAGCGACCTAAAAACCAAAAATACTAATTTAACTAATAGTAATTTCTTACTTTAAGAGTCAAACATAAAAGATCTTATTAGAGAAATAGATAGTAAGTAAACATGTAAATTAAATTATTCTCTATTGAAATTGATTTCTAAAAATTTTATCTGATATTTTCGGTTCACTCCAAATTTAGATAAGTTGTTAATTTACGATACGTGCAAATATGTAAGTCAACATTTTAATAGTACGAACATTTTTCGTAAAATATTTATTTTTTCTAAAATAAATTATAGCATATTTTTTTTCCTATGAAAAAGAGAAAAAAATGTCACTAAAATTGTATATTAATGAATTCATAATCAAATACTCCCTCTGTATAAGAAGAATTGACACGTTTTATCATTTATGTTTGTTCTATTTTTTATTATTATTATACAAATATCAGTACTTTTTATATTCAATTTCAAAAATAAATGTTTAATTTAAATATATACATTAAGGCCCTATTATTTGCCGTTTGGACCAAATACGAAATATTTTTATTTGAATTGCACCAAATACGTCACAAAGCTAATAATTAGACTAAAAGTGTTGGGACTGATTAAAGTATTGATTAGAACTAATCAACACTATACTGCAATCATGTGCAGTAAAATCATATTTTAATGGTGTGCTGTTTCTATATATATATATTATGAGTTGAATTCAATGATAATATATGTTTTATGGAATATTATTATGCATTGACCATTGTCTATTCATATGATAGTATTTATTTTATATTATCACAAAGTTTGTATTGTTTATTTATATGTTATATGATGTCTGTCAATATTCAAAGTGTTGTCAGCACAATACTTAATAACTTAATTCCGCGCACAAACAACCGCCAAAAAAATGTTACCATGACAAGTCGCATGTATAATGTCTGTCAATATTCAAAGTGTTGTCAGCACAATACTTAATAACTTAATTCCGCGCACAAACAACCGCCAAAAATGTTACCATGACAAGTCGCATGGGACAATTATGAATTTTTCCCTAAAATTCGAATAGGACAACATAATAGGAGACGGATCAGGTGTTGAATCTAGCTCTGAAGCTGATTTTTTGTAACGTTGGATATCCACATAGATCAGAAAAAGGAAGCATTCTTTACTAGCTCTAGCTGAGAACTACACAAGAAAAGGTTTCAAAAAGATCTAATTTCTTCACAAAGCACCACAGTCCCAACAAAAAGGCTAAGAGATTTCGACAACAATCGATCATTACTTCACTCAATAAACAAACATTTATCTCGAAATGCAGTTGGACTAACCATAAAAAGACTGACCTCAATCCACAAGATATAGAATTGTTTATTAGCCACCAAAAGAATGGTTGATCAAACAATCTTATGACGGGGGTGGAATGATTGATGGATTTCCCGGAGTATATCTGAAAAGATAAGAAGAAAAATATTTCATTTTGGTTGTTTTTTCTAATCGAAGATTTATGATAGTAGTGTAGGTGTATTAGCTTGAAGGAAGGGTACCTTAGTGTCAATCCCGGGATTTGAACAAGTGTCTTCGGTATATCACCCGATAGGTTGTTGTTCTGCACAAAGCTGAGCAAAAAAAAAAAAAAATCAAACATATATTCAGTCTTTAAAGTTACAATTCAAGCCAACAGAATGCATATAACACAAACTTGTACATTTAGACAAAACTATGCTTACATCTGTGTTTTCTAAAAAAATATTACATTCAATATCCATTTCTTTCTCAAAATTTTTAAAATCGAAAGACAGTTGTTCACTCCTTATTCTTTATTGTGTTCTGTGTTTTGATGTTATTTCAAATGAAAAATTTGTTGGATGTGATGTTTTAAATAAAAAATTAATATTAGATGCTATGTTTTTTTTGACAAAAATTAGGAAATTGAATATTAGAAGATTATATAAAAATCATAAAAACAGACCAAAATATAAATGAAAACACGACGGAGTTTTCCTATGATGTTTTGTGCGTACATGTATGCATTTTAAATTTTAATGTTTTTGAGATGAAATAGTTATTGAATGCGAATGTTATGTATGGAGAATGTGTATTGAATATAGTGTTTTCGAGGAAAATTGAGATACTTTATATCAAAAGAAAATCAAAGAAAACGAATCCTCAAAATTGCTAAAATTTCGACAAACAATGGGCATTTACACATTAATTTAAGTAAATATAGGTAGATCATGCACATGTTGTAAGTCAAAGGAATTTTGGGATAAGCTATATCAAAAGCTATTCGTAAGTCCATCGTTGAACTCAAACTCAACGACAATAAATAAATAAATGAAACAAGCATATAACTTACATTTCACGTAACTTTGTCAAGTTTCCTAACGACGGAGGAAGTATCCCGTTGATCAAATTATCTTCCAAATGCCTAAAATGAAAATTTTATCATATTGAGGAAAAAAATAAAAAAGCGAAGTAGAAGATTTTAACCAAATGCAAAACCTTGGATCAGTATATCCCTTTTCATCGAACTCAAATGAATCGATATCTAACAAAATCTAAAGATTATTAACTCACAAAATAGCCAATTCCTTCAATGAACTCAGGTCCGGAATTGTCCCATGCAAGGTATTATTTCCGAGCAAGCTGTTAAAATCTAGAAGCAATCAACAAAAGATATATAGATGTAAGTGTAAGTATATCAATCGCAGCTATGTAATAACTCACATAGTAGTCAGTGCTGTCAATTTTGCAATGCTCGGAGAAATTGAGCCTTCAAGACCTATGCTCATGAGGTTTCTGAACAGAACAGAGAGTACGACGAGTTTCCATTAGTTTGAGCATTACGATGTATTAAGTAGTGTGTAAGAATCTTACAGAATAGTTATCCGAATCCGAGGTCCTTGAGAGCAAGTTACTCCAGTCCACAAGTACCGGCTAGGTAAGCATGGATCGCCCTTCCAGTCAATCGGAGGGTTTCTGAAGCTATTTCTCAAACTAACCATGGCAATTGCTGTGAATAAGAAAGCCACAACATTTTGTTTATACTTAGAAATTATATTCATAAGATAAGCTAAGAAAATAAATTAACAAAATATTGTTTATATAGATTGGAGTTTTGAAAAAAAAAAAATAGTAAAATGTTACTAATGTTTTGTGAAAGAAAATTTGTATTTGATATGATGTTCTTGAAAAAGTTACCTTAGATGAATCATACCGAAAGTTTCAAAATTTTCTGTATACATAGCCGCAAAATTCATATGATCTCACACGCCATGATCGGCTGAAGCCCACAAAGATACCTAACACGAAGAACAAAGGCTGTGCGAATTCGAAAAGTTCAACATGCTAATTGATTTCAGAATGAATTCAAATTAGAAAATTTCAAAAAATTCAAAGCTCAATCAACCTTCAAGGCTATAAGCATAAACATATATAAAAAAATGATCATTTTAAAAACACACACGAGCAAATCTGAAAGGAAAAAATAAAATCTATATTGTTATATGTCACACAGCCAAATTATGAGTAGAGCATCGTACCATCGCGCACAAGAGTCCTCTCACCAGCAGGAATCACTTGAAAAACCTCTCCAGCATTTACTAAAGGGCCAGCAGTAGATTGAGGAGCAGGCGACAAGGTTATGTCAGTTGTTCCAGCAAGAGGCCATTCATTCGCAAATATGACGACCCCAGATGGAGTTAGAGTCAGATTATTGTAAAAATCAACCCTGTTTATGGTTATATCGAATGTTCTTGGGCTGCGTGAAATTTGATCATCCGCAAAGTAAAGAGCAATGGAATAGTTATATGGAGGAACGACGACTGGAAGAGGATTTGGAGGCCACATTAGCCTTAGAGGTTCCGGCTGGCTTCTTGCCAATCGTGTTTGGAACACCTTCTGAGGTGGCAGATTCCATATGCCTGAAACAGAGAGGTTTTGTGAACTCAATTGGGGGAATGTGTCTTGTCCAAACGGCTCCCAATAGCGATTGAAACGATCATCAGGGTATCTGTTGAACAAACATACCTTTTCTTAGCTAGACAACGGAAAACTATCAAAACAACATGATCAAGATTGGGCATCAAGTCAGCATGATACTGATTTGACCGGATCAACATATACTATAGGAATGACCAATATATATTTATAATACAACATATATTATATTATAATTCAACATATGTTATCTTATAACACAGAGTATAAATATATGTTGGTCACCCATATAGCATATGCTAACCCAATCAAATTAGCACTATACTGACTTGGCCGGATCATCACAGGATCTGCAGCCATCAAGATTCTTCTTCCATTATTGCATTGATGAGATAATCTTGTGAGAATGCAAAAGCAAGGTTTCTTCGAATTTAAATACAGCAAGTCTATAACATGGGAGAACCACCGAGGATTAATTACTCTTCTTGAAAAATCAAACATGATTTATAATCACCGGAGCAACTTGAAGTCAATACATCCACCAAATATATGTTTATTTTACCAAACAAAAATATGCATTTTTTATCTATAACAACAAACTCTTACACACTACTTAATTTATCCTATTCAATATTCTACTTATTTACAAATACACAACAACCATTACACACTCAATTTCTCAAAATTCTCTCACCTTATTAACTCATTCGTATATTTTTCAAAATACTCATATTTTATGTCACAATCAACTAATATAATACTATATTCATTACTACCAATGTCCAACTCAAATGAACATATATTTTATGAACAGGAAAAGTATAAAATTTACTACTATAACAATTTAATCATTGTACACTAAGAATCAAACAATCCAATAATCCAAATTCCACATGCCAACAATAAACAAGCATGTAATCTTCGAATTTTCAGATGAATACAATACTACTATTTAAACAATAACAAACAATGCACAGACAATTCAATAGAAGTAACGATATGAAAATCCAAAAACACAAAACAAACACGAAAAATTCCCAACCATTCACTCAAATAAGGTTAGCCACAAAACCAATATAACAAAAAGCTAATTATTCACCCAAAAACTACTTCAACACATCAAATAGAAATAAACAAGATCGCAAAGCTCACCGAATCCCCGGCCCATCATGCCCAAAACTATTCCTGGCGATCAAATTCAAAGCATAATGATTGAAATCAGTAGAATTATAAACCTGATCCAACAAAACCACAACTTCAAGGGCAGATATAAAAGGGTCAGAATCAGTGTAAGCATTTGCAGCCAAACACACACTCAAATTCTTCCCCTTTGGCATAAAAATAGCTTCGTAATAACTCGAATTTCCCTTCATATAAGCCTCAGTTGTGTTCACCACACCCCAAAATATCCCATCTATGATCTGATCAAACACTGGAGGATTCAAATTCAAATTCCTATTCCCATTCACATTCACTCCACCATAGTAATAAGTCGTCCTGATCAAGTATTTCTGAGCTCTATTGACAGGAATTTCGTAGCAAAACTTCCTGAAGAGATTTCCCTGCAGAGGAAATGTACGGACAGTAGAGAGAATTTGGGACTGCCCTCGCGCCGTAATCGTCTTGGAAGTGCCGGTGGATATGTAGCCAGTGTCTGGCAGCCATTCCTGGCCGTTGATTGAGGAACGGAAGTTGGATCCACAGTCTATAAGCACGCCTGCCAATTTAAATCAGGGAATAATTTGGGGGTAAATTAAGAAACCCTAGACCCAAATAATATCGAAATCGATAGAACTGCTGAAATTTTGCAGAGCGAGTGTAGAAGTAAAACACAGAATCAGATATCATATGATGTACCCCTTCCGTTACTGTTCTTCCCTTTTTTTTAAAAAAAATAAATAAATTAAAACTACCTCTGACTGGTTGGGAAAGGGAATGCAGGAGCAGGAGCAGGAGCATGTAGGAGATGAAGAGGTCGATCATGGTGAACGGGTAGACATGAGGAGGGAAGGAGAGGCGGAGAAATTAAAGTACACATTTGCAATTAAACGAGGGAGGACGATGAATGGGTCAGGTCAGGCGTCGGCAGAATACTGCAACTGTAACTGCAATCGAACTGGGGAAGAAGACGAAGGGAAGAGGGTGAAGCATTTGATCAACGCGGGAAAGAAGCATCGCCAAAGTCAAAAGCATTTCTTGACGGGTTCCTAAGGTTGTGTCAATCGGAACCGTTCATTTATGTGGGGCCCGTTCTTTGAATGGAGTAGATTAATTGGAGAAGTATAGTTTGCCATAGCTGGGACTTGTTGTACTGTATAAGAATGATATATTTGTATTTCTTTTATAGTGTAGAATTTTTCTAACCTTTATTTCATCAGTGTAATATGAGTAAACTTTGGCGCGTGTTTGTTCGGGATTGAATTTTAAATTTACTGTTCTCTCTTTATTTTTATCATATAAACATTAAATTAAAATTTTTATTTTTTTATTTTTTATATTATACTAAAATTCAATTTTACATTCAATACATCAGTATAACACCTATTTATATCAAGCCGTATAATTATTTAAATTTAAAATTTTTACTATTTAAATCTCAATTCAAAATTCAAACCCCCAAACAAACACATCCCATGTGTGATACGTGGATCTCAAGGCGTCAAAATTTAAATTTATAACTCTACGATTTTAAATTTATTCCATATAAAACTATCTTTTACACGACAAAAATGATAACTTTGTTACCAAGACATCTCGTCGGAGATCCAACACACCCCAAATCTCATGCTAATTTTTAGTAGTTGCTTTTTTATTTTTTAATTATTTTAATTATTATTTTAGCTTTTTTCTTTTAACCTTTTTTTAAAATCAATGTGAATTATAAATATAAAAAATCAGTTTAAAAATAATAAATAAAATAAAATATTAGTAAAAAATAGAACTATGATTAAAATAAAAATATTG
Organism: Andrographis paniculata; assembly: GCF_009805555.1. Classification (NCBI taxonomy): domain Eukaryota; kingdom Viridiplantae; phylum Streptophyta; class Magnoliopsida; order Lamiales; family Acanthaceae; genus Andrographis; species Andrographis paniculata. The sequence goes on from NW_026137613.1 coordinate 894,679, forward strand.
TAACAAAAATATTTTTTAAATTAAAATTATAAATAGAATTTATGAATTAAAAATAAATTTAAGGAGAAAGCTCATGATACATTAAAAAAAATAGTATATTTATAACGGAATTTCGTCCCTGAAGATCACGTAGCTAACATAATTTTATCATTAATTTCGTCTCTAATATAATTAGTAACGAAAAAAAATAGATTTAAAAACAAAAAAAAATCTCGTTATAAAAATGATTCCGTCTCGTAGTGATAGGATACCGAATGGGCGGAAGAATTAATGAACTTTCAAAACTACTCCTTATTAGCATTCATTCGATGTTGATTTCAATGCAAGATAATGATAATTGTCCGTGTTGAAATGTAATTGATGCTTCCGTTCATTCCAAGGGTGTGTTTGTTTGGCATTTGGATTTTGAGTTAAAATTTGAAATAGTAAAAATTTTGAATTTGAATAATTGTATGATGTGATATAAATACATGTTGATATGATGTTTTGAATGTAAAATTTATTTTTAGTATAATATAAAAAAATAAAAAATATATGTTTGATTTGATATTTATGAGAGAAAAAATGGAATGTATAGTATATTTAGGGTGTGTTCGTTTGTAGGTTTTTAACAAAATCCTACTATTCATCCAAAATTTTCCCCTCAAAAAATCAAATCAAACACCTATTTTTCATTTTTTATATTATTACAAAAATCAATTTTACATTCAGAATATCGTATCATCACCTATTTATATCACATCATATAACTATTTAAATTCAAAATTTTTACTATTCAAATCTCAACTCAAAATCCAAACCTCCAAACAAACACACCCTTCAAATAAATCAAATACCCAAACAAATAAACCCTAAATGGCTTGAGACAACTCAACATTTTAGACTACAATTTTAGTTTGAATTTGATATTAAAATAATATTTAATAGTAACATATTTTATTAGAAAAAAATATATATATTTTTAAAAAATTAAATTCAAATAATAAAAACTTGAGATTTAAAATTAAAAAAAAAAATTCTTTGACGCACAAATTAAATATTAATAATAATAAAATCATACAGCAAATACTTACTGTTTAATCCAGATTTATTTTGTTGAATTTTTAAAATATAGTCATTTCATATTTTTAAAAATCATTTTAAAATTTAATAAAAACCAATTAAATCTTTAAATTAATAGGCTGGGCTCATCAACGCTATTTTTTAGTTACGATTTTTACAAATAATAATAAATAATATAAAATATTTTTTTATAAAAATAAAAGAAATTTGAAAAATAAAAAAATTAAATTATTTATTAAAAAATTAAAATATAATAATATATTTTAAATAATTACGAATAACACCAAAAAATCAGTTTAGGGTGTGTTTGTTCGGGGTTTGGATTTTGAGTTAGGATTTGAATAGTAAAAATTTTGAATTTGAATAATTGTATGATGTGATATAAATAGGTATTGATGTAATGTTTTGAATGTAAAATTAATTTTTAGTATAATATAAAAAATGAAAAATAGGTGTTTGATTTGATGCTTTTGGGAAAAAAAAATTGAATGAACGGTAGAATTCTACAAACGAACACACCCTAAATGTAAAAGCGCTCGGTGGGTGAAAGGAGCCATAGACTATATCACAACCCTAATTAACCCTGTAGCCTTTGCATCGCTTCAATCCATTTCCCCTCCAGCGCAGCCATGGATTCCTTTGCCCTCTCTCCCTAACCCTAAATCTCTATCTCCACTGCTATCTAATCTCTCGCACTAAAGTCCATTTCTCATTTTGCCCAAAATTTACCAAACTCGAAATCGATTTTGGAAGAGCGCATAAGCCTGCCTGCAACATCAACTCAGATCTGAGGGTACAGTTTCGTCATCCATGGACGAATTAAAGTCTATAGCTTCATCCGCTGCGACAACGGGGATGCATGATTCATTTCGGTTTAGTTTGGGATTGGGCGGAATCGGGAAATTTGGTAAGCCTCGATCTATCTTTTTAACTCTTATCTAGATCCAAAAATTTTAGTACTTTTTAGTACATGTTCATCCCTAATTGTTAATGCTCCATATTTATTTACAATAATTTTACCCTAACTTCAGTATTTTTTCGCCATTATTGAACAACATTTTATTTTTTATCAGAATTGTAGATCTGTTGTTTGTTGGTTGATTTACATTGTCTAAGGGAGATTTTCTTTATGGAATGTTAATTTTTGTTGTTAAATGAAAGTAGACAGTATGAAATGCGCTTCAATTCTTTTTGCCTTTGGATTCCCATCAGACTAAATATAAAGATTTGATAATTCCTAAATGCTCAATTAGTTGCAAGAATTGATTATCTTTTATTTTTATTGTTCGAAGCTATAGTTCAATCGAGAATCTTGCTTTTGTTTGGCTGATTTCAATGGTTTCTTACTATTTGAACTTATGTGAGGATCCCGAATCATTAATTCAGTGTGCCGAAAAATAATTTGACAATTTTTTTACCCCGATTCGATGCCCTATATGTTATTTGTGGTCACTTATTAAGAAATGGTAGCCTTTCATTTCGCCCTTTATTGCATATGTAAAGATCCCTGATTTAAAATGTCAATAGGAAAATTTTTTAGTATGTTTGTGATTTTCATATGGAAGCTATAAAAATTATTACTTTTATTTTGCTTTTGCTCTTCGCCATGAGGAGGAGTATGCTTTTTATCGTAATTCATCAGCTAGCTCCAATCTTTGAAAATTTGAATTTCTAGACAAAGCATAAATATATACACATTTCACTATTTGTTTATTTGTTTCATTTTTTTCAAGTATTTTTTTTTTTTATCAAGCCTTGTAATTATTAAAATTCATAGACTATTGTTGAAATTTACGATAATTGTTATAAAAATGCAGATGGTATTGTTGGACGCTCTTCTTGGACAGAAAAAAGCTAGGCGCAAGTCTGGCTTTGTTTTTGGCCTTCAGCCATTGAACAGGTGAATCTTCTAAATTTGTAAACATATGTCAAATTACTTTGCTGTCAAACTTTATTGCAGTCTATATAAAAAAAATAAAATAAGGTAATCTCTAATCTACAAATGTATTTACGTAGTTTTAATTCTAGAAATATAGGTTGTGTTTTTTTACACTCCAAACTTCAATTATCTACTATTTGTATTCTGTATTTTTGTTTGAAAAAAATATATTTTTTTCTCTCACAATTGATAAAACATCTCATCATACTTTATTTTAATATCAAATCTAAACCTACAATTTTCAAACTTGATAAAATGAAACATACCCATGGTTACAATATATTTTTTTAAATCATTATTTTATTTCTAATAAAAAAAATATTTTTTAAATATTTTATTTTATAAAAGTGGTTGTTTATGATAGGCAGTGACTCTATATACATTGCGGATCGTGGTAGGCGATGACTCATAGCTCATGTGATAAATTGTGGATCGTGGTAGGTGGATTATGGTAGATAGTGGTTTGTAGCTCGTGACAGGTTGTGGATCGTGTTGGGTGGTTTTAAAAATCAGTTGCTTGTTAGAGAAATTTTTTGAAATTTTCAAGAATCAATTAGGATTACCGATCATCTTGAATTTTGGACACAAATTGGGTTTTGAACTTTGTGGATTGTAGTAGGTGGTGGCTCATAGTTTGTGATGGGTTGTGGGTTGTAGTAGGTGGATCATGGTAGACGGTAGCTTGAAATTCATGATAAATTGTGGATCTGGTTCATGGGTCCCGGGCACCGCGGGGGGTCCGGCGCGTGGTGTCTAAATAAAGTCAGACAATTTTGTATGTGTAAAGAAAGATGAAAATTTGGGATGATATGTCAGTTAATTATAATTTATATTTTATTATTTAATGCGAGTTAAATGTTTGAGTAACAATAAGACAATTTTAAATGTTTGCAGGAAGGGGTATTAGTTTTGAAACTCCATGTCATAACATATACACAAGATTGATGAAATCGTGTACTCTAGTAGCAATGAAACTATAAAAAATTGTATTAAATAAAAATAATTATTATATAATATAAATAATTATATATTAAAAATAAGATAATTATTATAAAAATTTTAAATATAATTAAAATATGAGTAATTTTTACTTTATTGTCTAATTCTAAATTCAATTTTTGTATTTACTTTTTATACACTAAGTTCTTATTTATTCTCAATTATTATTAATTTATTCTTCTTTACTCCATATAAACTTGAAATTCCTAAAATACTTTTATTTATTTTGTTTTATTAACTTCAATTTTTTTTTTTTTTTCATATCTTCACAAAGTTTTTAATTTTTATTCATATAATATCACTTTTTTACCATTAACATAAATAAATAAGTGGATAGATAAAAAATATAAAAAGTAAATAATTATAAAAGAAATACTATATTTGCAACTCTTAAATAATAATACAAAATATTTATAAAAAAATATTAATTTTGATCGAATAAAAAATAAATCACATATGTATTTAAATGTTTGCAACAATTAAATCTTAATACAAAATATTTATAAAGAATATTAATCTTCGATTTAATAAATTATAAATAAGTGAATGTATATATACTTCGAACATTCTATACCGCTAGCTCGCAGTCATTTTGAAAAAAAAAAATTAAATTAATAATTATTTACATAAATTAAGGGTTTTTGTTACACTAGGTATATATAATAATAAATAAAATATTACTTTGAGGGCAAAATTGGAAGTTTATTGGTAAAAATATGTAAAATTGTAAATTGGGAATTGTGGGGAAGAAATAAGAAGTTACAAGGAATATAAACAGGACTCACAAGGAAAGTAATTTGCGAATCAAGGATTTTAGTAGAATTAACAGTTAAATATACTCCTCTGTCCATAAAAAATGTCTTGTTAGGAGTTGACACGAGAACGAAGGAATAATAGTATTTAATTGAAAGTAATTTATAAAGTAAAATATAAAAGATTAAATTACCGTTGTTTTTTAAAAAATTTAAAAAGTAGATTAGAGTAATAATTTATGAGTAGTTGGAGAAAAGTAAGAATAATTTTGTGTAAAGTGGGGACCACGTTCACTAATACGGAAACAAACAATTGTTTTGAAACGAACGAAAATAAAAAAATAAAACAACTCTTTTGGGACCAAAATAGTATGATTTTTCTAAAACGTACTCATTCTGTCCGGCTATAAAGTATACATATTTCTATTTTAGGACGTCCAATTACAAAGTAAACATTTCATTAAATACCTCATTTTTTTCCATAAATACCCTTACTTTACATCACATCATTACTTTTACACCAAAAAGCAAAGGCAAAAAATGTCATTTTACTACTTTTAACTACCCACTATAATTAAAATATTATTATTTTTTAAACATCGCGCCAAAAGTAAATGTTTACTTTGTGTGTGGACGGAGAGAGTAATAAATTATGTAGAATATACGAAAATAAAAATACTCCATTGCCTTACTTCTCATGTCCACATTTCCATTTCTATCCGTCCCACTTATTTTGTCACTTTCTTTTTTTGGAAAAGAATTATGGGAGACTTGGACTAAAATCTCTATCAGTTTAATTTACTTGCAATTCAGTCCCCATTGTAAATTAATTGATCTGCAACCCTACTTTATTGATTAGATATGTTATAACTCCCTTTTTGTATTTTCCACTCAATCACAGTTGTATATACAACATGTACTTACGATTGTTTAATAAATACTTCCAATTTTATAATATATACATACATTACCTCCCGCTCTACCCCCAGTATACGATTAGATAATTCCATTTAAATACTGCGAACCTTATTTTGTGATTTTTTTCAAAAAAAAAAAATCACAAAAAATACGTACGATTTAAGAGCTGAAACCTTCCCTAACTTCCCCCACTCTCCGTCCAAGCCCTAGTTCTTCGAGAAGCAAATCGACCATCGCGAACTCGACGATCAAGCAGTAACACATTCGTTGAGCGAAATGGTGAGGAAAACAGCCACTACAAAAAACTAGTATATTTGTAACGGAATTCCGTTCCTAAAGTTCACGTAGCTAACGTAATTTCATCTCAAATTCCGTCTCTAATATCATTAGTAACGGAAAAAATGGATTTAACAACGAGAAAATCTTGTTACAAAATTGATATTTTTTTGTAGTGAGCGAACCCGCCGTGATCCCCCACGAGGAGTTCGAAGAAATAAGTTTATGGTTGAAACCCTTTTCGTTTTATGATTTTGTTGACAATCGAATTTTATACCGTAGTTTATTCGATTGTTTGGGGTAGAAGCTTTGGTCCCGTGTTTGTATGCCTCGGTTCGGTGATGAGGTGCCCTTGGTGTTCGGTGTTGTGTTTGTTCAACGAGTTTGAAATTGTTCAAATTTTTGGCCAGGAAACCCGGTTTGGCGTTCTATTTATGCACCGATTTTGGGTGATTATATTTGTTTTACCTTTGATTTTGTTAATTTTGGAGATGTATATTTGTTAGTTACTCGAAGTTGCATATTTTAAGTTTTTTGGTGGATTGTTCGGTAATTAGTCATATTTGTGGGTTGACAAATATGGTATTATTAGGTACCAGGAGTTTCATTTGTTTGGTCTAATTTGCTAAGTAATATACCTGTATAGAACTATTGTATACTCGGAATGCGTTTTTACTCCTGATAAATTGTGAAAAACTTTTAACTAAATTAGATATTTTGATAAAGTGGACTTATGGTTTTTACTTACAGGCCAGGGAAAAAGCACAAATTAGTAATTAACTGATTTGCATTACCATTTTTTCATAATGAGGTGGGGAAACTGAAGCAACACATGATGGACGAACACATCACAACCATAAAAATGATCCCGTTCGGGCATTTTTTAGATTGCCTGAAAATGAAGTTTCTGTGGCACCGACTTGTTGCCCTCGTCAATAGCTTTAGTTCAGAATCTATGTCCTTCAAGATTGGAAGTGACATTGAGCTTCCCTTTGAAGTTGAGGAATATTCTGTAGTCTTAGGACTACATGCGAAAGGAGTCTACGTGACCGAACACACATCGGTCGAAAGCGAATGGTTTGTTCGGATTTTTGGGAGCAAGCCGCGTTCTGTAACCCGCGGTTAGGTGTTGCAGAAGCTGCGTGAGGCTCTGTTGCAGGGGCTGGAGCCTCTTTCTGTTGCGGACATTGCCCGTCTCTTTATTTTGCTTGTTTTTGTAAATATTTTATTTTGTTCTGCGAATTATTTTGTACCCCTTTTTTTGTTACCGTTGGTGGAAAACCTGACTGCGATTGGTGACTATGCGTGGGGACCCGCAAGTCACCGTTATCTGTTGAAGTCTATAAGCGACTTCAAGTCCGGGAAAGAATATTTGACAGGCTGCACCGCCGGTTTGTTTGTAAGCAATGTAATATCGGATTTGTTAATTTTTTCTACTTATTTTGGCATATTGCACAATATATATTATTGTTGGCAGTAATGTCTATTACAATATGTGCAGGCTTGGTTCAATGAGAGGGTTCCAACTTTGGACAAGGCACGGTGCCTTCCGAAGGTACCGCATCTCTTTCGGTAGCTGAATAGCCTCGGTCCAATGTCCAGGGTTCATGCAGTTGGTGAATTGACATCCCTAAAGCGGTCAGATATTCAGGAATTCTATCGGATAGGCACGGAAGAAAAGTTTGTTCGTGCAATTTGCCATGCTTAAGAGGTAAATGCATTATTTAATGTTGCTACCATTGTAAATTGATAAAATAATTTCTTATATGACATTATTAACATATGTTGCAGGAAGCAGCTCAGCAAATTGCGGCATTGAAGGTGGAGCTGCGGAAGAAAGACGCTGCAATTGCCAAACTTGCTCATAAATTGCAAAGAGCTAGAGCTGGTGTTGTCGATGACGACAGTGAAGGTGAGTACGAAGATGAGAGCGATGGCGAGGAGGAGACAGCAGACCGGATGGCTGTGGAGTCAGAGAGGAAACAACTGCACGGGGATGAGGAAGATCAGACCGAAGAGGACTCGGAGGAAGAGAAGCAGGCCGACAGGGAGGAGAAACAGGGTCAGGAGGAGTGGAAGCAAACTAAGGAGGAGAGTCAGGGTCAGGAGGAGGAGGAGAAACAAACTGAGGAGGAGGAGAGTCAGACTGAGAAGGATCCCGACGAGGCAGCGGAAGAGCGAACGAATACCGAGCGACGAAGCAAAAAAAAATGGACATCCTTTTGGCCGAAGTTGATCCGATAAACGAGTCAGATGACGAAGGGGTTGATGGCCTGCAAAAGTTTAACCAACTGATGGCCATTGTTCCTTATATTGCACCGATAGATGTCAAGGTAAGCTAATTAATATAGTAAGTACAATTTGTAAGTCGTAGTTGTCTATCTGTTGAATGATTGTTTGCTTTGTTGAAATTGTAGCAGGCCAATGAGTCCGACCGTGAGACTTGTAGCAGGGCCGCAGATTCATCGATCGTACGTGGTGTAATGGCACGTAAGGATCGGAAGAGAAAGAAGAAGCCTGAATTTGTGACACTTGTGTCGACACCGCGAATTAAGAAAGCCAGAAAATCATGGAGGGCGAAAGGAAAGTTAGCGGCCGACGTCAATAATGAGCAGGTACGTAGTTTGATACAAATATCAGTCGTCTGGCTTGAAATACTTCGGATAGATTCTTAAATACCCAGTGTTTCTGAGTCAATACCTGTACAATAAATACAGATACATACGGAAACATGATTATCTTCATTGTTGGTTTAGGAACTATTTGTTGTCGGCGACGATGGAGACTTGGATGCTACGGTTGTAGCATACTCTGGAGCACAAAAATGGGAGGGATATCGCAATAACGACAGCTATTGTGGAAAGGGTACCTTATCTGAGGATGAGACGAACACCATTGAATAATTTCTCGCGTCATTCGCCGTCCGGTATTGCTATTCACTATTAAGGCTTTATATATTTTTCTCAATTGATGTTTTTATCCGTTTGCGACTATCATCTTGTAGGGACACTGTATGGCAGCAGGGCGTGGTGTCTGTCTCGTCTGATGCCGTTTTAGAACTACTGTTTGACGAAGCTGTGAAAGGCGAAGTCATCGACGCGTACCTACATCATCTATGCAGCAATGAATATCAGCTCCAACACAATCCGCAGGTGCGGTGTGGTTGTGTGCCATGGTTCGTAGCTGTGAGTATCCTATTTGAAATTTATACGGTTAGTATTACAAATCACACTGTTATTATTGCGTTGGTTGCTGTGTTTGATTTTCAGAAAGCCGTGAACGACGCGCTATCACGACCAAACAGGGGAGCGAAAAAGCCGATCATCAATAGGGGTAATGTGCTCGCGTTTTCCAACTCGCTACAAGTGACCGTAGGCCAAGAGATCGTCGGAATCATGGACAAAATCCGGTCTGGGTGCCGGTACATATTTCTACCCGTACACACCCGGTTCCACTGGCATCTCTGCATATTGGATACCGTCAAACGCGTTGTGTTGGAATGTAACTCAATGCGCAACCCCTTCGGCCAGGGGAATGCAAAGAAATTGGTACGTTTGTCGAATGATCATAATTAATTGCCTATGGGTAGGCTGAATTCCTTAACGAAAGAGTAACGTTATTTGTGCAGACGCGATTTTTATCGTTGTACATGAACGCGTCACGACTATGGCCTATGGTCAGCGACACGCCCGAGTACATTAGATGCCGACACCAGGGTGAAACGCTGGCCTGTGGACCTTTAGTCTGCATGTTCGCAGAGTGTTATGCGCGGGCAGGTCCAGATGTCAATGTCGTGGGCGTCCTCGGCGAGGACTTCGGTGATGTCAAGAGCTACCGATACATGATTGCGGCGAGGATATTGAAAGGTCCCCCCTCTGAAACGTAGACCCCGATGGAACAATATCCAACCCCTGATGGAATTGGTAAATGTCTTTTATGTGGATTGATTTGTCATCTTCATTATATACCTGCGTTGTGTGGTGATACCCGTTGATAGCTTTTATGTGCCTACGTTAAACTAGTATGTACTTCCATTTATATATTACATGCTCAAGTCACTTGCGTTTGTGGGACCGGCCATTTCTTTTGCACTGATCACTGAAATAGCGTTCACTTTGAATTAGTTCAACCGTGTCGTCGTTTCTCATGAAACCCTACTGGACGCCATGTTTTAATCGACCGGTGAAACTGCAAGGGCTTACCCGTTAATTTAAAACAAACACTACTAAAACAACATGATAATATTACAACAAATTATTTGTGCGGGACATGGGTATCTAGTAATTGCGTGTGGGCCAACGTCTAGATTACAATCAACTATTTCCTGCGAAATGCTAAGAAACACGTGGTTACAGATAAGTGCTACTATACCTACAACTAGGATACTTACAACTACAACACAGATACCCGCGTACGCAATCTGTGTACCTCGTTCAGCGAGTCCGGTACTCGGCTCAGATGCATAAGTAACGGAGTCATTAATACAAATACCCTATAGTATCTATTATATACCTACAGAAATAGACTTTATACTTCCGTTACCATTTCAAATGCTCTGGTATCCTGCGGGTGGGGACTCGGCCTTTTCTCTTAAAATATTCACGAAATGATGGTAAGAGTGTATTGGTTTAACCATGGTAGTGTTTCTCGTCAACCCTATAATCTTGAATGGCGTGTTTTAGGCCACGGTTAAAACTTACATCGCTTACCCGTTAATTGAATTAGAACACAATAGAATAGACACGATAATATAACCACAATATAGTTGTGTGGCATGTGGAAGTCTGGTACTTAGCTGTGTGCTGAATTTTAATCAATACTACGCCTCCAAGTTATTACACGGTAATACAATTTAAATACCGTAGAAACAAAATGAGATATGGTTTGTACTCGGACCGCAACCCTATATGTTGGAATCATTAATGCATATACCCTCCGTAAGCTACTGCATACTTACAACAACCGTGACATTATACTTCAGTTGCAATTATGTATGCCCTGGTTACCTGTGGCTGGGGAAACAATCTTTTTTTACTTCAAATAGCATGTATTTACTACTGATGGTTAAAGAATGCATCAACAAATACTTAAGTTGTATGACATATGCAGTTGGTTAGTATGACGAGTTTAATACAACTATAACTCCTAGTAATAACCAAAAAATAGGATAGCATGTACCTTCAAAACAATTAGATATTATATTAACCATCCGTTCCTACAGAGCTACATCATCAAATGCCTCAGTACATGAAAAATATACCTGCAGAATATAACTATGAACCTCCACAACTTCATCATATACCTGCGTGAAAGGGGTACATACCACTTACTACTGCAAATAAGTCGGTGGATTCAACCGGTTACATCCTAGAGACACAAAAAAGCAATTACAATATAGCTATTGAATCCATACCTTCTGTCTTAATATATACTCTTGGAAGCCAAAAAGATGTACAATGAAAAAAAGGTTCGCTAATCTATTTGTTGCTTGCAACTTCTTCTATTATGTCCAAGACACCCACAACGACCACATTATCGTGGATTCTTTACCTGTTGGGACTCGAGCCTTCGCTTCTTTGGCCGGCCTGATTGGACAGATTACGGAAAAGGGTGAATTTGGTCCGCCTGAATTTCAACAATCACGTCCATATCATGCGTCGGTACGGGATTTATTGGTTCCTGGTACGTTTTTCTGTAGCATTCAATGCTATAGTAAAGATCGCATAAATCATAAATTGACATACTGCATTTTTCAATGCAAGCGCAGGCATGCTTGCAGGGCAATATAAACATTTTCCATTCTCGACAAGAGCATTTGTGTGCCTCCAAATCGACTGCGTATCTTTTATTACAATCGGTTACCTCGAATACAGTTCTAGAGGATGAACTGCACTGTAGCCGTCGAGACGCCATGTACAACAGTGCCAACTTGCTCTCCTGTTTTGGACAAAGCCTTCCGTGCATTATCTCCGAATTTTCGCGGCGTTCATTCATCTTTACCATCACTTGCCTTCTAATGGCATCCAACATCCCAACGAATGGCATTGACCTCGCGGATCTCACCCAACTATTCCATGACTCAGCAATGTTATTATTTATTATTCCCCGACAAGTGCCTTTGAATAGTGAATTTGCCCAACATTCTGGGTGTGATTGGGTAATGAAGTCCCGGGCCAATGGCATTGATTCGACCACAGAACTAATGTGGTTTTCAAAATCTCTCCTCAACGGAGCATAGGCGGCCTTGTTGAAGACAGCGGTCCATCGTTTCTTATTATGCATTGGGTATCTCCGCATAACCTAAAAAAAGAAGACATTGTTTGGCTGATCATAACCAGTGATGTTCATTACAAATTAATATTGACATACATATACCTAGGTACGGAAGTTGTCCACTAAGTGTCGAAGACAGTACGCATGATGTGCTCCAGAAAAGAAGCATGGGATTGACTTTAGTAAACCCGGGTGCCAATCCGAGAAGAATGTGTACTGTTTCCAATCCGTACGTCCCTCACATTCTAAAACAGATCGCAGCTTCCAGCAAAACCACTCCCAATTTTCATTATTTTCCGTAGACACAGCTGCAAGTCAACAAATAAGAATACAAATAACTACAAATGTTTCCAACGTATAACAAATCGCATGGAAAACAGCACACACGAACAGCTATACCCAGCATTTTAACAAAATGACAACCGTAGCTAATATCAAATTACGTACCACAAAATGCTAAAGTAAACATCCCATCATCCCCATCCACTGCAATTGCACTTAGCAGACACCCTTTGTGTTTGTTTTTTATATGCGTCCTATCAAGAAAGAGTAGGGGCCTGCAACCCCTCAAAAAACCCAGCCGGCATGCACCTAAACAAACAAAAAGACGCTGGAAATGTTTGGTTGCCTGCTCAACTTCGCAATCTATAATACTTTCCGGATTTGACTCCCGAAGTGCATGACAGTACCACGGAAATTGTGAGAAACTGTCTCTACCTCCACCATTAATTGCCCTTATGGCATTCTCCTTGCCACGCCATGCTTTATGATATTTCACGTCAATCCTATAATCTGTTTGGATATGCTCCCGGATCTCGGATGCCTTATATGCTGGCATAAAGCGTATCTTATCTTTGTAGACTTCAGAAATCCAATTCGCATCGGTTGTTGGATTATCACTTGATTGCAATAGACTCAGAGTGCATGTGTGATGTAAATTGCACTTACGAATGCTGAATGACGCATCACAAGCATGGAAGGATACATAAATACGCCAACCACAGCCTTTGTCGATGCACACCGCAATAATTTTGCTCGAATCATTCTTTTGGTACTTGAAGTGTTTATGAGTGGCAATAGAATAATTCTTCAATAACTTTCTAAACTCCTGCGGTCCCTTGAATGTCTGACCTTCCCCGACAATGCATCTCTGCATTGCAATCAGACTAGTACTTTCGTCGGGAATAAAGATACCACATGCGCCATCTTCATTCAATCCCGAACATTCGGTCTCACCCTTGCAGTACAAATACAATAATAAGAATGAAAATTCTGTCAGATGTAAGTAGTTCTAATTCTATATAGTAACAGATCTTTTCTTCGTAAATAGAAAAACATGGGTACCCATCTTACTCAACCGAGTATGTCCACGGTGTCTACGGTTACCTACCGTGTCATCCAGGGTATTTAAAGAACAACTGCATCTATTCACCGCAGCAGGCTACGTGATGCAGTAAATGCCACGGGCTACGGAAATTTCAACACATCGATCATGGTACATCTACCTAAACCGGATTGCTAGAGGATATTGACAGTGGCGTGTAAAGAAGGAGTGAAAATCGTTAAATACCTTCAAGACGTTATATCCCCACTACATATCTTTACAATCTCTTCGTGGTTCGTTCTGCACCGCGTTGCTACAAAATCGCGGAGGTGGATACTTACCACCTACAAACAACATCGCAACAATATACCACGGTATTGTTGTATGCCAATATCATGAAAGAATTATTACTAACGTAACCTATAAACAACATGTTTTTAGATGTATTGAACATGACATTATAAGTGCTTACAAACTGTATTCTTACATACTGCATTATAAGTGCTTACAGACTGCATTCTTTCATAAGGCACAATTGTGACTGCATTCTAGAACAAAGTTGAATAAAGACTACTTAATTACAAATGATGAGTAAAGTACCTGCGTCCAACCGTGCTTCGGAGAGGCACGCTCTGGTGCTCGCTTTTACACCGTGCAATCATATCCACAAACATTACCTTTAACAAGATATGCATTTTCCACATATTGGCGAAATCATCGTCACATAATAACGTCAGCTTTTCTGAATAGGTGCAATATATTGGAGTTTCACCGCCTCAACACTCACCTTATTCCATCTTTTCGATAGATTCCGGTAAAGATCCTCGAGCGTGGTGCCCTCTTCTAAACCAATTACATAATGCTCACCTTCATAGGAACATATAATTAATAATTTCAAACTACTTTGCTCCATGTCCATCGGAACCTAACGATCCAACCAGTGGATGTATGAACTATATTAGGTCGTATGGGCGATTAGACAATCTTACACATAATACACTAAAATCATATGTTCTTACGGAATTCTAGTAATGTCTTGATCCTCAATAGCAACAAATTACCCATTTCACAAAATAAATATTACCCCTAAACCCTAAATAGCAACAAAATTTATTATCAAAATCACCCAAAATAATACCCAAACATTTTCTTCCAAATAATAATTTCCCAACTAAGATATCGATACAAAAACACACCCGGTACATCTAATTTCACCGGAAAACAAGAAAGACGGGCGAGGGAACCGGTGACAGCCTTCGGGAGTTCTTCGACCGAATCAACCGACCGCCGACGACAGGGAACCGGAACAGGAGTCGGAGAGTGCCCTAGGGAATTTTTCAATCGAACCAGACAAGAAGCGGCGATGTAAAATCAGACGAACACTTAAGAACCTTACCTGCGCGGGATGTGGCTTTCAAGATCACGGAAGAGGACAACGGATTGAGAAGAATTTTTTGCGCGAAGAGAAACAAAATGAAGAAAAAAACAAGTAGGAAGGAAGAAGAACGAAGAAGGAAAAAGGGGGGAGTGCAGACAAATATTTTATCATTAGTAACTGAATCCCAATTGATAAATGGACAGAGGGATTTATGCTCAATTGTCCGAAAAATTATACACTTTAATTTTATTTTAAAAAATTTAATTTATAATTTTTATAATTTTAGTTATACTAATCATTTATTATACAATAATTATTTTCGCTAATATATTTTTAATTATTTATTAATTATACTCCTTCTAAATTCTCGTGTCCACACTGAAGCGGACAAAATACTAAACATGAGGAAATATAAGGTTCCTAAACTGTTCTCTTTTTTACTTCTTTATTTATTTATTTATTTTCTCTCATATGTAATATGCAAAGTAAAACAAATGCATTCTCCAATTGTTGAAGCACCGTGCCGTTGTACATGTATTATATTGTAATTAATTTTACTAATAATTTTTAATTAATTATTAATTATACCTATTTTGGTGTCTACCGTAACTATGTCATGATATTAAGAATGGAGGAAATATTTTTTTTTTTTTTAGAGAAAGCAATATATATTTTAGGTTAGGAATTTTATTTTTAGCATTGGTCTAATCCAATGGATCCATAGGTAATAAAATTGGCCTACTTTTATTCAGCCACCAAATTGAGTTCAAACCCATACCCATACCCAAGCCCTAACCCTAAGCCCAACTCAATTAGTTAGTTTGTTAGTTGAGAGTTTAGTTTTGAGTTTTGAGATATTTCTTTCGTATCATCTCAAAGTATATTTTTATTATTTTTGTTCGTCTTATTTAATTGAAATCATGTATTTTGTGCGGATTTTCTGTATTTTTTAATTGTGGATTCAAATGTTTCTACCAACAAAAAAAGTCTAATTGTCCAAACTTACAATTACAAAATAATTTACCTTCGGTATCTTTTGTGGACCGACAACTTTAATAACAGTGTATCTTTCGCATTGACATAATGGATTCTTATATCTCAAATTGAATTTGCCAATATTGCTTCTATGTTTTGCCTTTGATGAACTATCAGACATAGTTACTTTTATCAAAATTTGTAACAAAATAAACATTACTGAAAATACAAATAGAAATTTCCCTTCGACTTATATATTTTGGTTTCTATATAATCTTTTAAATCAAAATGAGGAATCATTCAATTATAAAATTACTAAATTTTCATTTCTTAGCAAAATCTATAAAATTTTAAAGATCTAATCACCTCGCAAACTCAAAATCTAAATAAAACAAGCAAACCTAAATTAAAACACATCAACAAAAAAAAAATAAAATGATTCCATGACCCATTACAACAATTCAATTAGCTAAACCAATGCTTTCAAAATCAACTCAGGCTGTGTTTGTTTGGGGGTTTGGATTTTGAGTTGGGATTTGAATAGTAAAAAAATATATTAAAATTTTTTTGGTAAAGAAATAAACTTAGGGTGTGTTTGTTTGGAAGATTGAATTTTAAATTCACTATTCATCTCATTTTTTCTCCAAAAACATCAAATCAAACATATATTTTTTATTTTTTATATTATACTAAAAATTAATTTTACATTCAAAATATCACATAAAAACCAATTTATATCACATCATACAACTATTCAAATTCAAAATTTTTACTATTAAAAAATCTCAACTCAAAATCCAAACCCCCAAACAAACACACCCTTAATGTTTATGTAAATACAATTTTTAAAAATATTACCAAAAAATATAATAGAATATACAAATTTAAATGTATAAACATAAAAATAAAAATATAAAAAACACAGAAAATAGTACTCCTCATCGTATCTTCGTAATTTTACATAATTCACGACAAAAATATATAAAATCATACAATTAAATAAACATACTAAAATAAATAATTAAAAAAATCTATAAACACAATTTATTTAAAAAATAATATGAAATTAATATTTTGTTTAAAATTAATTTAATATATTCTATAAAATATTTAATAATAATAGTATATATTTATATATTAGTATACGAAAGTGTATATATATATTGGAGCCCCTACAGATTATGGACCTGGGCAAGGGCCTGGTCTGCCTTTAGTTAATTTGTATTTTTTTTTATTTAAGTTAATCTCATGTAATTTGTTATTTTTTTTTTTATAATTATATATTTTAATTAAATTATTTTTAGTATTTTAATTTTAATTTATAATTATTACTATTAAATTATAATTATTTTTGGACAATTTAAGTTGGACCGAGTATTAACTTCACGATAGGGGTGGAAATAGGCCAGGCCAGGCCAGGCTTTGGTTAAATAGGCTTGGCCTGTCTTAAAAAGATATGGCCTGAGCCTGGCCTACCAGCCTAAAAAAAAATATTTTTAAAGCCTGAGCCTGGCCTTTTTAAAAGCCTGGCCTGGCCTACGAGCCTGTTTAAAAGGCTACATAATAATTTATTATTATTATTATTATTTTTTTTTTTTGTAAATTTCGTACTATAAATAAAAAATAAAACAGATACAATTATTTATATTATATATAAAAAAATAAAAAATTCTGTTTTTTAATGACAAAAATAATCATTTTTATTGCCATATAAAAATACAATATATTATACTAATAATTTGCAAAAAAACGTATATTACAATTCATTCAAATATATATATAATTATTGGGAATAAGTCTTGCAAACTCCAGACAAAAGCTGATAGAAATTACTGCATAATGACATTAAAAAAAAAAAAAAACAGTTTACATCAATCTATTGTCATTAAGCTGATTGTTCTAACAAAGAAATAAGCAACGCTAACTCAGAAGCAATATTAAAAAATTCGACAAAAATATTTAGAAATTAATAACATAGTTTTTCAAGTTCACGTCACCCACAGGCCACAAGCCACAAGAATTGCAAATTCCCCCAAAGTTTCTGAAACCATTAAATCTGTTCAAGTACAAAAGTTGATCAAATTAGTATTATATCTGAAATTTCTTCCTTCTATATATAAATTACGCAAAGCATCAAAAAATTATATTAGAACAAAAAGAAAAAAGGAATATCTTACTTACCAATACAATAAAAGTTTCAAGAGAAAAATAGCAAATAGATCAATAATATCTTCTGGACATTAGCATTTCCACTCCTGAAATCAAAATTTAAAATTTCAGCACCTGCAAACCTATCCAAATATTTTTAAAAAAATAAATAAATAATTGTAATATCAAAACAACCACCTGCAAACCTATCTAAATATTTCAAACAATACATCCTGCAACAAATTTCAGAAAATCAAAGTTGAATCCTCCCAAAATACATCATGCAACAACAATATCTTACTAAAAAAATCAGATTTTCAAACAATTAATCTGTATAAAAAATTTCAGAAAATATTATAAATTTAAAACGTACCGCAACCAAAGTATTAAAGAACTTCTTTAATCTATAAGCTTATCTCCTTCAAAGACTCATTCACCTTCAAATGAGAGAAATATTTTTATTAGAAAAAAATATATTGTGGGTGATGAATAAGATAAAGAAAAGACAGTTAATAATAAAATTTACCTTCTTTTTTTTCAAGTTGTATTTATGTCGAAGCCAATCTCCTCCACAAATTAGTGTCTCAATAGATTCTTCATTCAATCTTGAACGATATTCATCTATAATTCTACCTCCAGCACTAAATGTAGACTCTGAAGCTACCGTTGATATTGGAATCGCAAGTACATCAGCAGCCATCTTCGATAAAACTTTATATTTCATGCTGTTGTTCCTCCACCACTCCAAGGCACAAAATGAAGACATATTTCCATCAGGAATATAAACACTGTCCTCGAGATAGGCATCCAATTCAGATTTTGATACAGGAATTGCTTCTTTTGCTCTTACAAGACTCATAATTTGATCAAACCCAGTAACTATCGCAGATTCAGATTGGGTGGTGGCAGAGGAGATGTTAGCCATATTGCACTGACTTGAGGATGATTCTTCAACACTTAAGGCCACATAATCATTATATAGTTGTTGCAGTGAAGCACGCACTTTGTTCACATACTCGGCAGCAACTTCTTCAGACTTGTATATCATTGGAAAACATATTTCAACACCATGAAATTTAACTCTCGGATCCAATACATTTGCAACAGCCATCAATAGATTGCACTCACCCCAATATTTATCAAACTTTTCTTTCATTTGCGTTGCCATTTGTATCATAAAAAGATCATCATCCTTTGTCGCATCATCAATTACTTGCTTCACTTTCCAGACCTCTGAAAGATACAAGTTGGCAGTAGGATATTCACTTCCAGATATTAAATTGGTAGCTAAGTTGAAAACCTCTAAAAGTTTACAAACTTTCTCGACTTTCTCCCAATCTTCATTTGAAGGTGCAAATGTATAATGAGGTTCTCTTTCTTGGTATTCTGAGAAGACAATCTTGAATTTTAAAGCAGCGGCTAACATGTGATATGTAGAATTCCACCTTGTTGGACAATCAATTATCAACTTCCTTTCTTTTAGATGCTTTTGTTCAACTACTTCACCAAAACTCTTCAATCTTGAATCATTGAAGTTTACATACTTCACACTTTCACGAACATTATGGATGATATCTTTGATTCGACTAAGCCCATCTTGCACCAAAAGATTCAATATGTGTGCACAACATCTAACATGAAATAGAGCTCCATCGAGGACAAGCCTGGTGCTGCGTGATATGTAGTCTTTTAGATACCTCAAGCACGAGTCATTATATGAAGCATTGTCAACTGATACTGAGAACACTTTATCTTCGATCCCCCAAGCCTTCAAACATTTGAAAATGGCATTGGCTACATCAATTCCTCGCCTTGGAGCAGGCACCTTGACAAAGCTTAAAATCCTTTTCTGAAGCTTCCACCCAGAATCTATAAAATGACCAGTGATTACCATATATTCAATCACTTGATGACTGGATTTCCACATATCTGTTGTCAAGCTAATCTTGCTCACACTCTTTAATAATTCCTTCAATGCTTTTCTTTCTGCTTCATATATTGCTATGCAATCACTTCGTATCGTCTTACGAGAAACTTTCTGAAATTCAGGGTTCGCATACTGAAATGACCATATAAAAGCATCGTCTTCTACAATGCTAAAAGGATACTCATGTACCATAATAGAAGTGGCAATGACTTCCCTCATCTTTTCATTAGAAAATCTAAACCCCGGACTTATAAACGGATTACTTGAATTGGATGGCTTAAAAGGAATGACACATTGTTTCTTTTGTGAAGCCATTTGTACTGACCTCTGCAAACACCCTTCTGAATGTCTCTTTAGATGGCTTGTGCTCGCACCTCTTCCCCCAGTAGCAAATGCATTTTTACAGTATTTGCAAATAGCTTTCTTAACACCTTCAGCAACTTGAATTTCATCAAAGTCATTCCACACAATTGAAGTTTTTTTCCTTTTTTTCCTATTGGCACCTTCATTTGCTTGATTTGAATTCCTTTCGTCTTCATTTCTGTTATCATCCACAGGTTGGCTTGAAAGGGAATCCACTGATATACTATTGTGTGTATCAGATGGAAGATCAAAAATATTTGTTTCATCCATCGAAGCCATATCCTGCTTCAAAATAAATAAAAAATTTATTTAATTAATGATATACATTATAAACGAAAATATCAGAAACTGTTCATTCTTGTAAATATATATCTTATATTTTTCTACAAAAATATAAAATTTTCATTTTAATCTAAATAATATAAAACACAAAAATAAAAATAACAAAACTATTTTAAAAAAATGACGTTATAAAAAAACAAAAAAAACGTCATAAAAAAATATATAAGATAAATAAAATATAACAAAAAAACAAAAAATATATATATTGAAATTCATATCTAAATAAAAATAACGAAAAAAAACATATAAAAACGATATTTACCTTATTTTTCCAAATTCCACCGGTAGCAATAAAAAAAAAGAGGCGATGAAGACAGAAGAAGGAAAAAGAAAAGTAGTGGGTCTCTGTGAAGAAGATTGCAAAACCCTGGACGGCGTGGAGGTCTGGCAGCAGTTGCAGGCTTGCAGGCTTGCAGCGGTGGAAAAGGAATATGGACAGTTGTTGTTCAGTTTACAGCGGGATAATATTTGAATTATGATAAAAGAAACCAAAAAAGGAACATGTATGCAGTAGTTGTTCATATTTGAAATTTTTTATTGGGATAAAAATTATTTTTATTTTTGTTTTTTTTTAATAAATTTATAATTAAATTTTTTTTTTATATATATCATTATTATATATAAAACTATTCTTATTTTATAAAAATAAAAAATAATTTTATATAATAATAATATTATTATTAAACAGGCCGGCCTGTTTAGTAAATAGGCTTTTTCATAAGCCTAAGCCTATTCTGTATATATAAACAGGCTTTAACAAAAAAATCTGAAGCTGATCTTTCTAATAAATAGAACAGGCCAGGCCAGGCTTGATGTAGGCCAGGTCATAGGCCCTGACAGGCCGCCTGGCCTATTTCCACCCCTACTTCACGAACAAACCCAATAATTATTACTATTATTTTGAAGGTCTCTAATGGAGGAGGGAGGATTACATTTTACAAAGAGAGCCGCGTTGGCACACACTGTTGATTCTTTTCATCATCTCTCCTTACCCAGTTTCCTTGCTTTCCCTTGTACACTTTTCTCCATTTCCCAAGCATACAGATACAGCCTTGTTGAGTTGGAATTGATATCACAAAGTCATTAATTTCTTTCCAATTAGCGAGTTCCGTTTGGTATTCTGGGTGGATTTCTCGTTCCGCTTCAGATCTGGTTGCGGAATTGGGAAGCCTTTTCAAACTACGCGTTGGGAAGTAGGAAACTCGTTTGGAATTCAAAGGATTTCGTGTATAGACGCACGCCATGGAAGGGGGCAGAAGATCGAGGGAAGTGTTGAAGAAGAAGACCAGCTCGTCTGGGTGTTTGATAATCAAGAAGAAGAAGATCGAGGATAAGAAGAATTCAGGTAGTAAAGGAACAATTCCGTCTGTTTCAGGTTCGAGTGATGAGGAAGAATCGTTGGAGTTTATGAGAAGAAGAGTGAGTGACAAAAAATTGAATGGTAAGATTCGAAACAGAGACTTTGGGATTGAGAATGGCAGTGCACCGAAGAAGAGTAGGTTGGATTTATTTGAGTTCGACGAGTACGATGAATTTGATGGACATACATTGAGGAATGATCATTTCAAGAGTAGGTTAAAGAACAGTGGGAAATTTGGCAATGAATTTTCGTCGAAAAGGAAACAAGATTTGTTGTATTTTGATGGTTCTGGCAGTAGGAACAAAGGTTTGGAGTTGGAGGAAGACGAGGATGAAGACGAGGAGGCGAATATGCCGATTTCATTATTGAGGTTGAAGTATAGACAGAATGGCGATCGAGCAATAAGGTTGCAAGGAAAGAATGGAGTGCTGAAGGTTATGGTGAACAAGAAGAAAAAGATCGATTCTAGCTCACATTCTAGTGGCAATGCAGAAAGAAGAAGAACAAATTCTAGTTGTGAAAATGATGTCAAGAAGGACGAATCGTTGACAAAATCGAAGAAGGGGAAATTGGAAAGAGGCAAGAATGACTATGAATCAGAAAACCAATTGGAATCACCAAATGCAGGCTCTCGCAGCTCGAAGAAAAGGGTTGAAGGAAAAGTGATCGAAGAAAAGGCTAAGCGCAGTGGCGGGAGTACAGAAAAGCAAATGTTGCGCGACAAGATTCGAGGGATGCTGATTGATGCAAAATGGACGATAGATTATAGGCCACGGCGTAACCGAAACTACTTGGATGCCGTGTACATCAATCCTAATGGAACGGCGTACTGGTCGATTATTAAAGCTTATGATGCATTGAAAAAACAGTTAGGGGACGACAACGGCGAAAACGATCTTTCCGAAGATTTGGTAAACATACTTACAAGACAAACGAAAAGAAAGAGTGCTAAGAAGTCCTCTGTTTTGGAGGCTACGGATAGCTCGGAAAATTCTGATGTGGAGCGGAATTTCAAGTCGAGAAGTGGAAAAGTCCGGAAAATGGAGAGGCCGTATATTGTCTCTAAAGTAACGGGTAGATGCACCCTTTTGGTTCGCGGCTCTGATAAAGGAAAAACTTCCGATTTTGACGGATATGTGCCGTATAAAGGGAAAAGAACAATATTGGGGTGGCTGATTGATGCGGGAGTGGCGAAATTAAGTGAAAAAGTTCGATACATGAACCAGAAAAAGAGTCGGGTAATGCTGGAAGGCTGGCTGACGAAAGATGGAATCCATTGTAGTTGCTGCAGCAAGATCGTCACGGTTTCAAAGTTTGAGCTGCACGCCGGCAGCAATCTGCGTCAGCCATTTCAAAATATACATTTGGAGTCGGGATCATCTCTGTTGCAGTGTCAAATTGATGCCTGGAACAGTCGGGAGAAGTCTGGACGTCGTGATTTCCATTTTGTTGATGTTGATGGCGATGATCCGGACGATGATACTTGCGGCATTTGCGGCGATGGAGGTGATTTGGTTTGTTGTGATAGTTGTCCGTCGACGTTTCATCAGCTCTGTTTGGAAATTCAGGTACTTTGATTATGGCTATGGCTCACCCATTGCATACTTTGTTAGCTATATTTTTAGGGGGTGTTTGTTTGAATTGAAATAGTTGTTTGATATGATATAAATAGTTGTTGATTTGCTGTTTGGAATGTAAAATTGATTTTGCTTACGATATAAAAAATGAAAAATAAGTGTTTGATTTATTTTCCGACATAATTTCATATATTGGTTGTTGTTGTTGTTGCTCTTTTATAATTGCACAAATATTTTTCATCTACGGGTTAAGCTGAAGATGTGTGAATTTTGCTCCATGAACTTTTTTCGAAGCTATATGTAGTCCTTTTGAGTCTAACATCTCTCTCTCTTTTTTTTTCAATATGTCGTAGATTGTGGAACATACTCAGGGTGTGTTTGAGGTTTGGATTTTGAGTTGTGATTTGAATAGTAAAAATTTTGAATTTGAGTAGTTGTATGATATGATATAAATAAGTGTTGATGTGATGTTTTGAATGTAAATACTTTAGTATAATATAAAAAATGAAAAATAAGTGTTTGAATTGATTTATTTTATTGGAAAATTTTTGGTGAATAGTGTAGATTTGCCAAAATCTTGTAAAAGAACACACTTTTAATCACACATTTTTGGTGCTTGGTTTGAAACAGAGTTCTCGATTTTATTTATTCCTTTTGGTTATTGCAGATGCTTCCTCAAGGTGATTGGCACTGTCCGAATTGTACATGCAAATTTTGTGGATCGTCTGGTGGAAATGTTTCTGAAGAAAATGATACTACTGGCGACGAACTTATCAAATGCAGCTTCTGTGAGAAGAAATGTAAGCCGTTGCAACCACTGGCCGTTACAGTTTCACAAAGACACTTATTCATCCAATTTAGCTATACTGAAATCTATGTTTCTGTTATAGATCACAAATCATGCTGCGGAGCTGTCGATTCAAATGATGCATCTTTCTGTGGGCTAAAGTGCCGGGAGGTACTTTTGTATTGCATTAGATTTCCTTATGCAATCAACTGTTAAAAATGGAGAACTTAAATGATGATATTTACTGCTGAGGTCTTCAATAAGAAATCGTAAATTGTTTACATGACTTCATTCTGCTGAATGAGCAAATTTTTTGTTGGAATGTGGAAAGATAGTGAACCAAAGGCATCAAAGAGAAAACTAATTTGGGCATTTCCTTTAGATAATAGAATGTTGTAGCATTGGCCTGCCTAGAGATAGATTTGTACTTTATACCGAAAATATCTAACCATATCGAATTTTTCGGTATGTTGAAAAGAACCTAGCGATATTGCACCGAAAATTCAGTATGATAGATATGTATTACTATACCGATAATTTAGTATACCAATTCGCTAGTACATTATAAGTATATGCCGAAATACTGAAGTTAAAAATGATAATTTTGGTATCAATATACCGAATATTGGGTATATGCAGATAATTTAGTGTACCGAATCGCTAGTACAGTATCAGTATATACCAAAATACTGAAATTAAGAATTATATTTTTTGCATCAATATACCGAAGTATCGATATATACCGATATATCGAATACCAAAATATCAAAACGATATGCAGTATTTTCGCTATTATATTGAACTATCGAATGCCCGAAAATATCATACTATATACCATTATCATATTGTCCCTCTCCATCTTGTGAATCTACATTTTATTGCACAAGAACACCAATAATTTCCATGTTTATCGCGCAAGATTTGGGATCGTCGGTTTTTGTCAGAATTTATGTTATTGTTAGATATTTATTGATTGCATTGTTGATTCTGCTGTTTTAAGCCTTCATAAATAAGCTTTGATTTTGTCATAAAATTTTCTCACAGTCACTTTCGTTCTACAGCTCTACGATCATTTTCAAAAGATTCTTGGAGTCAAACATGAGTTCGATGGTGGCTTTTCATGGTCTTTTATTCAACGATCTGATGTTTCGGATACCTCTGACCGTGGATTTGCACAGCGGGTAGAATGTAACTCTAAGCTATCTGTTGCATTATCTGTCATGGACGAGTGTTTTTTGCCCATCATTGACAGAAGGAGTGGGATAAATATAATCCATAATGTTTTTCATAACTGCAGGTAAATTGCTCTCGACTATGCAAAAGCAGAAGATCGAAATATTGTTTTTGATAAAAATGCCTTTGTAACACTTGAGCGTAGTCGTCGTGAGCATTCCACTGATTTTTTCTCTAATGTTGCAGATCAAATTTTAACCGGCTCAATTATCATGGATTTTATACTGTTATATTGGAGCGAGGTGACGAAATAATGTCTACGGCAGCTGTCAGGTAATAAACACTATTTGCGGATCTTTTTTTTTTTTTTTGCATTACAACTACGGTGGATCACTTGCAAAGCATAAAGCATAGTTGAGGTATTAAAATCAAGTGTGTTTGTATGAGGTTTAGATTTTGGATGTAAAATTGATTTTTAATATAATATAAAAAATCCTCCGTACTTCTAAAACTGCGTCAAACTTTCTCGTGGTTTCATAAACTTTGCGTCTAACCCCCTCAGCAGTCCTTGTTTAACGGTATTTAATCTAAATGCTCTCAAACTGCGTATAAATATTACATACTCAATTTCTAAACCTCTAAAATTACAAATATATTTATTTTTTATATATTTAGCCTAAAAAAATAGTAAAAATAAACTTTTAAAACGTGAGAAAAATAACTATTTTTAAGTATATTTACTATTTTAGGGGACCACTGAGGGATTAGACGCAAAGTTTATGAAACCACGAGGGAGTTTGACGCTTTAGAAATATGGGGGATTTTGTGCAATTTCATGAAACCACGAGTGGATTTTGTACAATTTAGTCTATAAAAAAAATGAAAAATAAATGTTTGAATGGATGTTTTAGAGGAGAATTTTTTTGTTAAATAGTAGAAGTCTGTTTGAGGATTTTAAAAGATTTCTACTATTACCAGACGAATTATATTCAACATTGTACATGTTATAGATTGTTTTCCAAATTTAAACAATCAAAATTGGTTTCATTTGAAATATAAAGACCATGATCGAAATTTTCATTAGTATTAAGCGGTCAATTTAATTGTCTTGAACTAAACACTCCTGATGAAGTGACCATTTACACAGAAAGATCAATCGATGGCATGGCATGGTCATTGTGCATAAAATTTCGGATTAGCTAATGCATATTAAGGTTATGATAAACATATAAAATTATATTGTGATGATAAACAAAATTTTACATAATTATATGTAACAATTGTTTTCAAATGAGCATTCTAGAGCCTTGTGATACTATTTTAAAATTTTAATGTTTGAGTGAAAAATTGTTTTTTAGTCCCGTAACGGACTCCTTTATCATTTGAGTCCCGTAAATAGAGTTTGTATAAAAATTATTCCGTAAGTAAATTTTTTTGGGCACAATTGGTCATTTGGCGCCGAAGATGCACACGTGGCACCCGCCTGTCACACCAGGTAGGCGCCGCCACCTGATGGACATGTGGAACCTTTTCTATACATGCTCCAGTTACAAAACTAAAATGATAAATAGGTCAGTTACGAGACTAAAAAAACAGTTTTTCCAATTAAGATCAATGACATATTATGTCTTAGCTAATATGACCTCGATAAAAATGATGGGAAAATAATTCATGGATTAGTTTCTGCACTATGTACATTTTAAAGTGGATTGGTCGTGCTTATAGCCAAATAGATAAAGCAATCTAATGGATTTTTTCATACCCTCGTCAGGCTGCATGGAAGTCGTGTCGCTGAGATGCCTTTTATTGGAACTCGTGAAATCTATAGACGGAAAGGAATGTGCCGTCGCCTTTTGTCCGTGATTGAAAAGGTAAGTCATATTCATCATATATATATTCTCAAAGAACATTACGTAGTTAATATCGATTTAGTTTGAGTAATGCTTGAATTTTTAACTTGCACGAGTACTTATTAATTTTGAGTACATAATATTTTGGAAGGGTGAAGATTTTATCAAATTTCCAGATTCTGATTGTCCATTTGTTAGTATTTAGGTTGGGATCGCGTTTAGGAATTTTATAAGTTTTGGTAGTTATTGAGAACAGTGAAATTGTTATTAAAATACTCCTTGAATCTATCTATTTATCTGTAGGCTTAGATCTTAGAATATTAATATTTCATTTATAAATAATAAATAGAAAAACAAAAAGTTAGATTTGTCTCTAGAAAAAAGATAAATTAGTTAAATAATGTATATAGGGCTATTTTACTATCATAGAAAATTTATATTTTTTAGTGAAAAAGACCTACAATACATACATTGAGTTAGGATGAAATAAATGTACTCCCTTCGTCCCATGTAAAGACTAACGTTTGCTTTTTGCGCGTAGATTTTTTAATATTAAGTATTATATTGGGTTGTAATATAAGGGTGGTGGCATTTGCGTAATATATTGTAAGTTAAAAGGGTATTTATTATGTTAGAAGATAATACAGTTACTAAATTAAGAAATGGTATCCTTCTTTTGCAACGGACGAAAATGAAAAATGAAACCCTTCACGGAGGGAATATTTATCGGAAATGGTGTATTGAGAATTGTAAAAAAAAAAATGAAAGCAAACACACTATATATTTTACATTGTTTATTCAATTGTAGGTCTCTAGCTGGTTAAAACATATCGATCGCATCCAGTTAATTTTTATTTTTATTTTTTTAACATAGGTATAGCTTTCTATTTAATTGATATGCTTTCGTTAAAAACTTTTCATTACTGCTGAGCTCTTGCAAATAATTTGTCTGAAAATGAACAATTGTATCTTCTTCTCTTTGGCTTGGCGAGCCGATTATTTGATATATATAAATTTGCGATTCCAGGAACTTTCTTCTCTGAAGGTCGAGAAATTGATTATTCCTGCTATATCGGAGCATATGAACACATGGACCGCAGCTTTTGGTTTCCATGAAGTCGAGGATGCCGCCAAGAAAGAAATGAAGTCCTTAAACATGTTGGTATTTCCGGGAACGGATATGCTGCAGAAGCAGTTGGTGGCGCAAGAAAATTCGAGTTTGTGATGAAATGACAAGAGATTATAACTGAAGAATGTAATCATTGCAAACGACACTTCGCTAAGAATTTTTACACGAGGTACATCGGACATCTTTACGATACAAGAAACACTTGACGGATTTCTTACAAAGGAAGTTGAGGATATACTAGAAAAATTGTTGTTGTTCTCCAAAGGTTCAATTGTATCACGAAATTTTGTTACGCTCATCTCAAGGTTTAGGAGATTGTTTCGCATATGGTGCTTGCTCGTGAATATCCATTTTCGACGATGGATTATATTATTTTTAGCAAATTTATTAAAATAGTATCTTTAATTTTGGATTTCAGGTAAAATAGTTAAGGAAGGTTAACTACACACAAATGTTAACTATTTTGGCTCAGGTTTGTTTACTTTGTATTTTTAAATGTATATTTTTTATGTTAGTATAAAGAATTATATTGATAATAGGAAAAATAATAATTTGTGTTTAATCGTTGATTCTTGTAAATGTATGAAATATATTATTATATGTATATATATTGTATTTATATATGTATATTATATTTTTTAATAATATTTATGGAGAAATATTCTCGTTAAGCTAAATGAACAAACTTTCTTGTGTATAATTATAATAATTATATTTGCTTTTTTTTTTTTTTCTATTTTGTCAATTTTATTCTTTATATAATGATACAAATATTAATATATATTTGTTTAACATTAATTTGAAAAATAAATAATTTTAATATAAATACATATTATATATATATATATATTTGTAATATAGCTTAAAGAGAGTAAAATGTGGAATGTTGAAGAAACTCCATTAGAAATTTTTTTATGGTTGATGGCCTAAAATAATTTTACTTAAAAAAATATATAATATATATATACTTCTTCCGCTCACAATATTATGCAATTTACGTTTTACTTAAATAAAGTTTCGTATAATATTTTATGAAATAAAACAATTTTTTTTCGAGAAACATAAAAAAAAAACTGTATAGAAACTCGAAAGAAACACACCTCAACTCGTCAATTTTTGGCCTATCTTACTTTGTGGGCGTCCGTCTCGCGGATTCTACATTAGATTCCTGTACTAGTTCATCCAGCTCGTCCCATCCGCCAAAATTTGACACACTCGGACTACTTCTACGTACAGAAGCAACATTTTCCGAACCCCATGATTTATATCCGTTATTTTTCTTTCTCACCTCTTGTTTAACACTCTGTTCTTGTTTGTCTTTAAATTTAAAAATCCTCGAACCATTATAGGGAGTTGATCTTTTTCGATTCACCTTTCTCTTTGTCTTCGTGTTTGTGTTGATCTTCCCTCGATTCTGATATCTCCGTATTGCGAATGCAAAGGTTGATTGCCCGATGGGGACGGCTAATGCCAATAGAAATGCTTTTAGACCCGTGGTAAGAAGCATCGATATTATAATACCGGGTAGCATCCAACCATAGGATCTAAACACCTGTGTAGATGACAATTGTTTGATCAAAATCGCCGCAAGTTTTAACATTTAGAAAGTAAGGAAAGCATGAAATTGACCCCTTGTAATTGCATCATAACTTCGAAAGAAACCATCTTCGAATCACATGTATTGATCATATGAATTGTTCAAATGGAAATGTAATTTATATCCGGCCGGAGATGAAACCTCGACATCATGCAAAAGATACAAGATATGCCAAATGTCCTTAACATATATATATATATATATCCTCGAAAGGACAATCATCCAATTCATACTTAGGGATCAATTAAGTATCTTTTCGAATCACTTTTCATAATATTCTACCGATGATCGTTCTTTTAAAGATACCTTTTTTTTTTTAATGTTATATCAAAAATATATTTTTCAAATATAAACATCACGTCCAACACTTACCTACTTAATTTCTGAAACTCTCTGTCACCAAAATATTTCTTTAAGATCTTAACTATCTATAAAAAAATATTTAAAGAAAAATCAAAAAATAAAATACTTAATTTTATTTAATTCTTTACTATTTCTAGATCTCTCACACCAAAATGTTTGTTTAAGGTCTAACAATTTATTTTAAAAAAAAAACCATCAAAATGTCTATCTTTTATTTGTTTCTTTCGTTCCACTTAATTTGTCTACGGTCTTTATTTCCGTTCATACACATAATTTGTCTTTTTTAAAAAATATATATAATTATATACTTTAATTACATTTTAAAACTCCTAATTTATAATTTTTTATTTTAATTAACTATTTAGTATTTTAATCTTGATCTTCTAAGCAAAATAGGACAATTTAAGTAGGACAGAGGTAATATATATATATATATAATAATCTTCTATTCAAAACATCACTTTTATTTATCAGTATGAATAAGGTGCAAAATTGTTAGTTTCAGCGCCCATGTTATCCTTAAATTTATATACTACATCCATCCCAAGAGAGTTGTCTTGTTTTTTAATTTTTGTCCGCTTCAAAACAAGGGTCTTGTTTTCTTATTTAGTAACTGTTATCTCCACTTTATAACAAAATTATTCCTACTTTTTCAAACTACTTCTAAATATTACTCTAACATATTCTTTAAAATCCTTAAAAAAGTAGGGACATTTTAGTCATTACTTTCAATTAAATATTATTATTCCTATTTCTTTTGGAACAAATGGAGTAATATTTAATTATGTTAATTATATTATTTAATTATGTAACTTAGGTAAATAAGTTTTAATCCATTCAACCCATATACTAAAATTATGATTTCAACATCTAATCATTTTCCTTTATTTATATCAAATTTTCAACACAGTTTCAATAACATTTTATTACAATAAATAAATAAATAAAAAGGGAGTCAAAGGGAGTACATTCTAATTCTAATTATTTTAAGTCTGATTGTTCAGTATAATTTGTCTTGTTGGACATAACTGGCAAATTATAGATTCGCCAAAAAAATTAATTCGAAGTCCAAAACTCACTTGAAATTCGTGTAACCGTTACTAATTTTCATATTTTTTAAAAAAAATGAAAAAAATACACAATAAATAATAAAGCTCTACACTAAAGCTCTATTTAGGTAACCAATTTTCACTCAAATGACTTTAGTTATTTTTTAAAAAATATCATCACTTCCAAAATTACAAAAATCTTCAAAAAATTGTGTCTAAACGTACTACACTTTCAAAAACTTATCTAATCACAACCCTAACAATTATTCTCCTTTAAATTCAATAAGATCACCAGTTCATTCGGCACAGAATCTCAGGCACAAACAAGTTTGGGGAAAAATGCAGATTGGTTAGGTTTGGAAAATCTTCCAAGACAAATCAAACTCCAAACAACTTTAATTGTAACTAACTTAATCATCGATTCAAGCAAATACAGAACTGAAAGCCGTATAATCCAATCGAAGCATCCAACAAACTAACTGATAAGCACAGTAAATTTCACACACACAACACATGTATCTGTATATATATAATTTTTTTTTTTTTTTAAAAAAAAAAAAACGCGATTGAAGAGGACAAGCACCTTAAAAATCCAGATGCTGTCGATATAATCCTCGAGAGCTTCAAGCCACTGCTCTGAGGTGCTTTCGTCGCCGTCGTTGTCGTCTAAATTGAAGGATTCCGCGTTGGAGTCAAACCGGCGAGACCTGTGTAGACAGCAGCGACTGCGTGTGGAAACTGTACAGGAATGGAAATGGCGAAGGGGATTTTGGATCTGTAGTAAGGAAAAGGCGTTCGGAGGCGGAATTGAAAATGGAAGTTGAAGTTGAAGGTGGTGATGCAGATGAAACCCGATCTTCGCCATTGCCGCCATTGGGGGAGGCTTCTCTTATCTTCTATAACAGCCTTTTTTAATTTCTATCTTTTCCAAAGTCATTTAAACACAAATTAGTATGAGAAAGGCTCGTTAGTTTACCTTACAAATTTTTATTCATTTGAGAATATTTATTTTTAAAATAATATTATATTAAATACATTTTTTCTTTTGAAGTTAAATATTAATATTTTTTTATAAAAAATTTAAATTTCAAAAACTCCAAAAACTCATCTCTAAAATATATTTCCTCGATCCCGGCAACGATAAACTTTTTACATAAAATTTTATATAATACAAATAAATTAAAAAAATATATATAGTATTTATTTATTATAAAAAGATGAGAAGTTTTAAATATATATAAAAATATTTATTTATTGATTTCTATTTGTTAAGTATCTTTAAGAGAAATAAATTTACTCCATCTGTCCAGCAACAATGGTGGTGTTTGCTTTTTACATGTAAATTTTTGAATATTAGTATTATATTGGATTGCAGTAAAAAAGACAAAAATACCCATATGTTAGTATAGTGTAATATAAAAGTAATGATATTTGTGTAATATATTGTAAGTTGAAAGGGTATTTATTATGTGAAGTATGTAGTACAATTACTAAATTAGGAAATAGTAACTTTATTTTGGGACGGACGAAAATGAAAAATTATAACATTGCAATGGGACGGAGAGAGTACTTAAAAATATAAAAATGATCATGTTTTATGGACGAATAAAAAAAATAAAAAGGGCCATGACGGAAGAAATACTAATTAGCAATTTTTATTTAATTTTGAATTCGATATAAGTCTACAACAAAAACTCATAAGTTAGAATATGTAAATGAAAAATAAGGGTTTGTTTTTATAAATAAATAAAAATTAAGAAAAATATAATAAGGGCTTGTTTTTCTAGTGTTTTGAAACGATTTTTTTTTTGCCTACTTTTGTTTTTACTATTTATAAATTTAAATATTTTTATAAATTAAATATTAATAATACTATATTTTATCAATCTCATCTTAATTAATAGTTTTTTTTTTTTTTGTTTTTAGCTGTTCATAACCATTGACATATTTTATTTTGAATAAATTTATTAAATTAAAATATATTTAACAAATATAAATTAATTTAATTAACTATATAATGTTTTATCGATCCGTCTCTAAGGGTCTCATTTACCTTTTGCATCATCATATTTAATATTTCGTCTGTCCAACTAGAAAATATGCATACTTTTATTTTGGGACGTCCAATTACAAAGTAAATATTTCATTAAATACCTTACATTTTTCCGCAAATACTTTTATTTTATATCACATCATTATTTTTACTCCAAAAAGCAAGGGCAAAAATGTCATTACACTACTTTTAACTACCCAGTAAATATATATTTTATACGTGGACCGGAGGGATTAAAAATATCCTTATATTTGTATATTTTTTTGCACAAATGTCATTATAATAGTATTATAATACACTAATAAAATATTTTTATTATTTCCCCTTAATTTGTACTATATTTTCATATAATAATTAATATTCAAATATCAAATACGCAAAAATTAAATGAGACTTTAGAGCCGGACAGAGATAGTATATAACATCAATTTCTCATAAAAAAAAATAAATATTTTTATATACATTTTAAACTCTATCTCTTTTATAACATTAGATTATGTTAATTATAAATAAATACATATATTTTTTATATTTACTTGTATTATAAAAATTTATTCTCTAATAATATATATTACATATATTTTTTATTGCAATATAATTTTTAAATATTTAAATATATATTCTAATTTTTTAATTATATATATTAAATTTATTTTTAAAATATCAATATTATTAATTATATAAAAAATAAAATAGTAATATCATAATTGATTACTCCCTTCGTCCCAATAGAGTTGTCTTATTTTTTCATTTTCGTTTGTCCTAAAACAAGTGTCTTGTTTCCCTATTTAGTAATCGTGGTCCCCATTTTATAACAAATTTATTCCTATTTTTCTAAACTATCCCTAATTATTACTCGACTTTTTAAAATTATTCAAAAAGTAAAAGTATTTTAATTTTTACCTTCTATTTTATACCCATTTTTAATTAAATATTAATTATCCCTTAGTTTTCGTACTCACTCTCAATAAGACATTTTTTTAAGCGGAGGGAGAATTATTAACTATACATAGCTATCTTAAATATCCTATCAATTGAGTGGGAAAAAGGGAGTATAAATATTATTTATAAAAAGTAAAATATAAGTTTTAAAACTTTTAAAATATCCTATTTAATCTAAATTTTGTTGTAATATTAGTATAACATTATTTAATAAAAATATTAATTATTTCTAGGGCTAACTACTATTTTATATATTGTATTATATTATATATATTGTGTATATATAAATGTGTGTGCGGCTTATATATATAATAATATATGTATAGTATGTTGTGTGTTATTATATATTCATTAAAATTAGTCCATTTGGGCTCGATACGAGAATTAAAAGAAAATTAAAAATTTTATTGAAAATATGATAGGTAGTTGAGAGTATTTTTGAAAATTTAGTTAAAAAATAAAATATATGAAGAGACAACGTAATAAAGTTGTGTTATCTGTTGTAAATAAATATTGAATTGAAGGTAATAATTAAATATTGATTCGTTGATTTTGACAAAATTAATAATTAAATAAATTTAATGAACTTACTAAAAATAAAAGTGAAAATAAATTTGGCGACCGAGAGAGCACATAGGATGATATGTGAATAAATATATGTATGTATGGTAGATATATATAGATATATAGATATATGAATTGCATAAATATATTCTAAATTATTGGAGGAATATGTTTCTTTATTCTAATTTTTTCAAATTTTATTATTTGAATTTTGTATTTTTTTAAAAAATACATTTTTTTTTTCATAATTATTGTGTCAAATATTATTTTAATACCAACCCCAAATCAAAATTAAAAAAAATAAAAAAAATAAAAAAAACAAACATCTTTCTTTATTCCACAATCATTCATATTTAGGTATATACGTATAACAAATATATATATATACATATTAAAAGCAACTCATGTTTGTCTCAATCACAAACACAAGCCATCGGGCGGCCATGCGAAGCATACGAAGGAGCGGCGGCGAGAATCGATCAAATTTTGATCGCGTTCTTCGCCGGCACATCAAGTCCGCGACTACGAAAGATCATTCCACAGTTGAAAGGTTAGTGGAAGACCTCCGGACGACATACCCATAGTACGCCCGCCACAAGCTACAGCCCTTCACCAAACGCGTCCACCAAATTCTCTCAGAGTCTCAGCAAACTCGTAAGAGGAACGCCGGCGGCGACGCTCAAAACAGCAGCAGCGGTGCCGCCGCCGCGTCGTCCACTGTGTCATCTAAATTTGAGAAGGTCGAGGAATCCAAAGCCGTAGAATTCGATGTTGTCTACAACAATGATGTTAAATTAAACGTATTGAGCGAAGTATGCGATTTACGTAAGGCGGTTACGAAGAATGACAACAACAACAATGGCGAGGTTGAGACTAAGGGTTCAATGCTTGAGACATTTGGGGGAATGAGCAGTGAGATTGTTTATTTGATTAAGAAAGTTATTTTCCCTCTGCGACATCCGCATATTCCTCTTTCTTTGGGATTGCAGCCCCATGGAGGAATTTTGTTGCACGGACCACCAGGCTGCGGAAAAACTTCCTAGCGCGGGCCATTGCCGATGAAGTTGGAGGACCTCTTTATGAAGTTTCTGCTACTGAATTGGTATCTGGGGTTTCAGCTAATTCATCTATCGGTTAGCTAATGAATTTGTGACTTGATTGGAACTGTTAAAATTAGTTCTGCTAACCTAATCCATTGTGTTTCAGTGTTACTTATTGTGTTAATGCAGAGTAAATTGATTTGGATTGTTTATTGTTTATATGTTCTTCATTCATCCATTGGTTCATTGAGGAAATTGTGAATTAATTGTTGTGTTAACATGGAGTAAACTGATTTTTTGTGTTTATATGCTTTTGTTTATCCCTCAAGTTTTATATATGACAATGGTCTTTTCTTTATGTGTGATTGTGTAACCTAAATTAAACATTAGACTTTTATATGATCCTAGATTGATTCACGGTTGTTATTGATAAGAAATTATTTTGAGAACCTCATTTACTAGCATGATATTTGTATTGAGGTGACATAAGTTGAAAAAAATTGCTCCAACAAACTGTCAGCCTTTGAAAATCTATGAATGGATTATTTTGTAAATTTTTTCAGGTGCATCAGAAGAAAGCATACGAAATTTGTTTGCAAAAGCATACAGGACCACTCCATCAACGATGAGATCGATGCAATTGCTTCAAAAAGGGTCAATATGCAGAGAGAAATGGAGAAACGCATTGTAACACAACTGCTGAAATGCATGGACCGATCAAATAGGCCTCTAAAATCTACTGAGGGCAATGCATCTTCTGGAAGTTTTGATTGTGAATGTGGCCATATTCTAGTAATGGGAGCAACCAATAGACCCGATGGCATTGATCCTGCCTTAAGGAGGCCCAGAATATTTGATATTGAAGTTGCTCTAGGTATCCCAGATGAATGTGGAAGGGCTGAAATTTTATCGGCAGTCACACACAATATGCGTCTTGAAGGAGTCTTCGATTTTTTAAAAATAGCTAGATCCACTTCTGGGTTTGTTGGAGCTGACTTGGAAGAGCTTGCCAAGAATGCTGGTCACTTTGCAATTGATAGAATTATAGCCAAGAAATTTACCGAGCCTTCTGATCTTGCAATAGGCAAGTTATGGTGGAGGCAACAGTGGTCATAGGAAGAAATTAAGGGGCTTAGCATGACTATGGCTGATTTTGAGGTAACTCCTATTTAGTCGATCATAACCTTCATAAATAGTCAATTGTGTTGATGTTGGAGTATATTCTTGAATCACTATAAAAATTAAGTAGTGTGATAATTCATTTATTTATTTTATATTATTGAATCACTATAAAACTTAATGATCACAAATATATATTTAATCTACATAGGCCCTTTGATTCGTTAGGCTTCAGTATTACATCACTGTCTTTTGCTTATTGTTTTAGATGTTTATGGAAGTGAGTCTCCCTTTAAACCTTTTCTTTCGTTCGTTAAAAAGGGATTATGCATAAGATGCGCATGTATATGTCATGGACAATTTTTTTGGGCATGATATATATTTAAAAAATTTAAACATATCTTTGTTTTATAATTCTGTCACATTTTAAAAATTGAATTGTTAATATATGTTTAAAATATTTGATGAAACTCTCAGTTTATGTAACAACGTGAAATATCCTGTTTCAACTTTCTTTCTCATTAATTTGATTATCGTTGTGGTTTGCAACTCAAACTTCTAACAATACATATAATTAAAATGATTGCAGGAAGCAGCTAAATTCGTTCAACCTTCCTTGAAAAGAGAAGGTTTTTCTACTGTACCAGATGTGAAACGGGATGATATTGGAGGCCTTCATCGGCTCAGACACAAATTTGAATGTAGTATAATTAATTGTATTAAACATCCTGAAAAAAGCAAGGTAATATCTTGATTCTTGCATTTTTTCTTGGCTTTCTGCTCTTGGTAATACTCCTCTTTGATTGGTATATGTTTTTCGATTGAATTTTATGTTTTATATTGTATGGTAATTTTGCTGCTCTCTTTTTACCCATGTCCTGGTCTTGTTGTACCAGTTGGGCTCTACTTTCTTCTTTAATTTTTAGCTTCATCAAAAAAAATAAAAAAACACTGTTCCATATTTATAATTTCTCCACTTTTTGCTCCACTTACTGTGAAACCCTGTTCTGTTACACTTGGATTCATTCACTTTATGCTTAGGGAATTTGAAATAAATTGCAGAAGAATATAAATTATTAGGGAAGAAAAAGTAAACGAAGGCGAAATATACCATGTCATTTTTTGTTGGAGGATTAATATGTAAATAAGTGGAAAAAGGAGAAGCAACATAACTTTTTTTTCATGTTTGCAGAAATTTGACGTAGACTTGGATACTGCAATTTTGCTGCA
This sequence comes from Andrographis paniculata, assembly GCF_009805555.1. Lineage (NCBI taxonomy): Eukaryota > Viridiplantae > Streptophyta > Magnoliopsida > Lamiales > Acanthaceae > Andrographis > Andrographis paniculata. The sequence continues at coordinate 933,188 of NW_026137613.1, forward strand.
TGGTCCTCCAGGCTGCGGCAAGACATTGATTGCCAAAGCTGTTGCTAATGAAGCAGGAGCTAATTTTATATATATCCAGGTTATTTTTAATTTGCTATAATTAAAAAATATATATCTCAATTTTATTTTTTTCTTCTTCACCAGTATCTTCACATTATTGTTGTTTTAAATGAAGGGCCCTGAGCTCCTCAATAAGTATGTTGGCGAAAGCGAGGCAGCTGTGCGGACCCTCTTTCGTCGTGCCAGGACATGTGCTCCATGTATAATATTTTTTGATGAGGTACCATCTTCTATTAGTATAGTTGCTCTATTTACACTAACAGTTTCGCCTGTTCATAATTAATTTCATTCTTTTTAATTCAACTCTGAGATTGAATGGGTTATTGGCATTAACAAGACTGTTGCACTAATGTCTTTTAATGTTAGGTGCGCCAAACATGGTCATGTAGTGTTTGTATAAAATATTAAACGATTTATTCCTCTTCTTACTCATTTGATAATTTTTGCTAAGCAATAATGGATTTCACATGGAGTCTATTGTGTTGCAAATTGTTGTTTCCTAGTTGAAGGTTTTGCGAATATTGAATCCTATCATCTAGGTGATCGAATACCTTGCAATGTCCTATTGACATATTTGACTTCTAATAGAGCCTTAGAGGCCCTTCTTAGTAGCAAAGTATATGAAAGTATAAATAAAGACAATTACGAAATACTACATATTAATGACGATTTGGGAGTGCAAGAAAGATAACTGTTTTCGTAGGCCAATTTGCTTTTGTTTCTAGTGTAACAATGGCCAGTGTTTATTTTGAAACCGAACTGGAATATTGTTCTACTAACTATTTCACTTATAACAATCAATTTCCAGCCAGAAATTGGCTTAAGGCTAAACTTAAAAATTGTAGAAGGTTTGATAGATCTTCCAAAACCGTTAATATAGTTCACATTGAACCCCTAACTAAGGGGTAGTGATCATTCTTGATATGTTTCCACCAACCTTGATCGTTGTTTATTGCTACATGATTATCTTACCTAAATATTGAAGTTAGTAAGAAAAAGTATCATATAATTATACATTATATAGTCTTTAAACGCACCCCTCACGTGCAAGGTGAAATTCATCTCACACGAACCTTGCACGTGGACAATATTTCACGAAGGAGGACAGTGGGACTCGAACATAGGACCTATCGTTCAGATACCATATTAAATAACACTTTTAGGTACTGTTTTTTAGTTTGATAGAATGAACACTTTATGTTTTTGATATATGATAGATTCAACTCGAGCTCGACTAAAAAAGAACATTTTTCAAAGAATCGAGCTTGAGACGATTCCAAAATAAGATCCTCAACCAGGGTCAATCTTTGCTTAAATCACAACTGTAGTTACCTTAAAGTATTAGTTACTATTGCTTGACTTATCTATTTCACCGGAAACAGAGAGGGAGATTGATTATGCTTTTGACTCCAGCCTTGCATTGTAATTTGTCTACAACAATTTGATCGTTTTTCTGCACTCTTGTTTTTCTATCAGATCGATTCAATAACAAAAAAACATGGTCAGGAAGGGGGGTGGGTTGTTGAGGGCATCATCAACCAGGTTAGCAGATTATTTCTTGTTCCCCTACAAATTCCTTTCACCATCTCATCATCTCAAGAAACATGCTAGCATAGTTATGAAATTGTCGATGTTGTATCATACAGCTATTGTCAGAGCTTGACGGCGCAGTAAAAAGGAACAGTGTTTATATAATTGGTGCAACAAATAGGTGAATACAATAAGTTTTATTTTTTCGTTTTTTCTTGGCCTCCTGACTTATTCATGGAGGCTGAACCATTGTGCTGAATTAAGTGTTTTTGGTTAGTTTTTGATATAATATTTTTTGTTGACTTATTGCTAGGCCTCAGAAAATAGAGCCAGCTATTCTCCGATCAGGGAGATTGGGTAAACCCATATATGTACCTCTCCCTAGTCCAGACGATCGAGGATTAATCTTGGAAGCTCTTGGTCGGAAAAAACCTGTCGACACTAGTGTGGATCTTATGGCCCTTGGGAGAGATGATGCTTGTAAGAATTTCAGTGGTGCAGATCTAAAACAACTGGTATATATATATGTTGCAAGAGCTTATCATTATTCTAGATGTTCGCCTTAAATTGCAAATGCCGTCTAGATTGACTAAATTATTTATAACTCATATGATTTGAAAATTTGCGTTGTTCTCTCTCGCCCCTTGTGAGTTAGAAGCTACCCGAGGATCTCTCATATTTTATAAAATATTGCACAGAATTTTGTTGTATGCTTTAAAAAATACGAGAGCCTCACGTAATATATAGGAGATGTGCAATAATTTGTAAAATGCGAGGAAAACTTGTGCAATTTTCAGATTTTTCAAAAATCGGGTGGGTTATAATCCCGTCAACGTAATTACAATTTAATTATTATTATTATTATTTTAAAGATGTTAAGTGTAATTACAATTTTTATGATGACAGATGAAGGAAGCTGCTAAAGCTGCAAGGGATGATCCTTTTGAACCCGACACAATCGAAGAAGCTCATTTCAAAATAGCATTGAGGAAAGTGTCTCCTTCAATTTCAGATAAGGTGGTGATTCTTCATTCTATTAATTATTAATGCACTATATATGATTTATTGGATTACTAACAAAATTGTTTAATCCTTACAATTAGTATATTTAATTTTTTTTATTTTTTTTCTGGTGCAGCAATTAAGACACTACAATCGATTGGCAAAAAAAATACTCAAGGGATGGCTTTGATGAGCTTGTAAGGTCTATAAGCATTTATCCTCTCTCAATTACGACCTTTTTTTTTTTTTTTTCCTTAATTTAAATAGTGGTAGTTTAAAATATTGAGTTTTCATCAATTTGTTTAATCATCGAATTTTATTTGTTTAGTGTTGAAAGTTTTGTCTGTCCCACATAAAATGTCATATTTTTTTATATTTAGTTTGTCCCACATAGTTTATTTCTTTCAGTGTTTGAAAAATAATTAAACATTTTAATTACATTTTAAATTTTATAATTTTTATTTTTAATTAAATTATTTAATTATCTTAATTTATATATATTTGTATTAAACCATAATTATTTTTACTAATATATTTTATTCCATCAGTCAGCTCATTTGTATCCTTTGTTATTTTGTATTAAATATTAACTTTTAACAAAAATATATATATATATATATAACACTCACTCATTAGATATAATCTTTTTTTTTTGTTATTACTTTTTTTTTTAGTAAATTTATTTATATTAAATATACTTTAATAAATATAAATTAATTTAATTAAATTTCTAATATGTCTATATTTAAAACTTTTTTTTATTAAATTAGTTTTACCTCAATTATAAATAAATATATATATTTTTTATTTATTTGTATTATATGAAATTTTATTATTTACAAAATAATATTCATATTATATATATTTTATTAAAATATAATGCTTAAAAATTTAAAATACGGCAAGGCAATACAATATATATCATACATACTAATAAAGTTATTTTAATTATTTTTATTTTATTTTTACTATATCCCAATATAATATTAATATTTTTAAATTTACGTGCAAAAAACAAATAGATATCTAATTATAGGACGTAGATATATATATTATACTCCCTCCATTTTAATTATAGTGAGTAGTTAAAAGTAGTGTAATGACATTTTTGCCTTTACTTTTTTGTGTAAAAGTAATGATGTGATGTAAAGTAAGGGTATTTGTGGAAAAAAGTAGGGTATTTAATGAAATGTAAACTTTGTAATTGGACGTCCCAAAACAGAAACATGTAAACTTTGTAAGCGGACGGAGGGAGTATCATATAAACACGAGATTGTACGGATCTGCCACTTGAAAAGTGTATCATGCCCTCATTTCGAAAATGATAATCTAGCCCTTAACCTACCTTTTTACTGGTTTGAAAAGACGAGTTTGTACGGATCTGCCACTTGAAAAGTCTATCATGCCCCTCATTTCGAAAATGACAATTTAGCCTTTAACCTACTTTTGTACGGGTTTGAAATGACGTTTTGAAACCATCGTCAGCAACCGCTCTCAACCGCCCAAGACGAAACATTTTGAAACGTCGTCTGGTCGGTTACATCAAACGCCTCCATCAATTTCAGAACTCAAATAGCCCAACCGACCAATCCACAGACCAATCGCTAAACCAAAAAACTCCTTGGCCGCACCCACCAAGCGAGCCGACCTACTTTATTCGACCGCTAACCATCCAACCGATGACCAACTGACCAGACCAATATATATATATATATATATATATAGATATACGAAAATCGAATCAATAGAAAAAATGTTTTGGCCAACAAAAACACATTTTTTTCCATCAAACTAATTTGTCTCTCTCTCACGTGGCTGTGTGTGGTGGTGATAATTAGCTCCACTTCGTAGCTTTGTCACAAGTACATCTATATACTTAGATCTACACTGCTAGAACTTGTGTCGGATTTTAACATAAAACTATTTCTTCTGTCCCAAAAGTATAATCTTATTGTGTTGGGCACACGATTTAAAGAATATTTATATTATATTAGTAGTCGATAAGAAATAAGGATAAATAATTTTTTTGCCCTGTGAATATATTAGTATAAAATGTAGTGGCAATTGTGTAATAATAATAAAAAAATAAGGATAATTTTACAGTGATATGATTATTTATGAAAATGAGACTTTTGTTTTAGAACAGACAAAAATGATAAACAAAACTATTGTACTGAGACGGATGGAGTATTTTTTATGTTCTACATCAAATGCTCATTTTTTCAATTTCAGGTAGTTTTATAAAATTTATCTCGTTTACAAAAAAAAATTATATATTTTAAATTTTATATCTATAATTTTTTAATTATAATTAAATTATTTAATTATTTTAATATCAATTTATAATTATTTTTATTAATATACTTGGTGATTATTTTTATAATTATATTTTTTCTTAAATTTTAGTATATATAATAAAAACTAAAGCTTATCTTATCATGTCAATTCAAAATTATTATATAAATTAAAAAGAAGTGATTGATATGATATTTTTGGAAGAATAATAAAATCAAATACAATTGTTTTATTATTCATCAATTTTTCATCTTTAAAACAATATTTAAAATTTTTTATATTATCTTAAAAAATGTACATTCAAAAAAATAAATTAATATTTATTTATATTATTTCAAATAATTATTTTAATTCAAAATGTTTACAATTCAAAATATAAACTCAAAATGTCCAACCAAACACATCCTCAATTTGTTGGATTTGTATTTGAATTTAAATATTATACTGAGTATTTAAATTTTAATTTAAATATATTTGTATAAAATTAAAAAAAAAATACTTTTATTAAAATCTATATAAATTAAATTTAAACAAAAATCTAACAAACTATCAATTTCATTAAATTGAAAGCCACCGATTGCAGTCTCCGTCAAACACTCGCTTCCCAATATAGAAATTACACCCTTATTTAAATTTGCATTAAATAATAATAATAATAATAATAATAATAATAAATATTATTATTAATGCATGGAAAGTTAGAGGAGAACTTTGTTTTATTGTAAATGAACACGTGCATTTTCATTATATTTTTATCCAAAATAATTATAATATATATTTATTTTTATTTAATACTCCATCTGTCCCACCACAATTGACATTATTTTCATTTTTTTTTTCGTAACAATTGACACATTTTTATTTTTGGTAAAATTTATTAAATCAAAATATATTTAACAAATATAAATCAATTTAATTAACTACATAACATACAACTCAAATCCCTTTTATTTCTACCTTTCTCTTCTAAAAAAAATAAGAGTGCGTTTGACAATTAGCTAATAGCTTTTAACTATTAGCTAATTCAATTAGCTGGTTTGACTAGTTGATTCAATCAGCGGTTTGTATTAAAGTGTTTGGTAAAACAACTGTTTGACATTAGCTGTTTATACATAAAATAAAATGACTATTAAGGACATTGATATGTTATTTTCTAAAATATTTAATTTTGTTCATTTTGATTTGAAATTTATGAGAATTTTTTGTTATTAATTATTGAAAATTATAAAAATATTATAAAATATTTATTTTTATTATTTAGATTTGATAAAATTATTTTTACTTAAAAAAATAATATTTTTTTATTGAAATTATATAAAATATAAAATAATTTGTATATATAATTTTATTATATTAATTATTGTTTTAGTATATATAAATAAATAAATAATTTTTTTATTTGATTTAGTTTTAAAAATTTATATATTTTACAAATAAAATAATTTATATGTAATAATTAATAATAGTAATTATTTTAAAATTTAAAAAATAAAAATATAATTTAATAAATTAAATATATTAAAAATAATTAATAAATACTGCTATAAAAATATATTTATATGTATAAAATAAATAATTAAACTTTAAGGGTAAATAAAGAATAACCAAAATTAAAATGAAAAAATTCTTTCAAAACGCTAATTTACCAAACACCTAAATTAGCTTTTTGACTGGTCAAACAGCTAAAAGTTGTTCAATAAGTTAAAAGCTCTTCAAAAAGCTGTTTTCCAAACACCCAAATATTTTTATGTATATTTAAAACTATATATCTTTTATAAAATTGATTTATGTTAATTATAAATAAACAAAAGTATTTTTTATTTACTTATATTTTAGAAAATTTTATTCTCTACAAAATGATATCCATATTGCATATATTTTTTAATTTCTATATAATTTTTAAATATTTAAATATATATTTTTAATTTTTTTTTTAATTATATATATTAAATTTACTTTAAAAATATAAATATTATTAATTATAAAAAAAATAATATAATAATATCATAATTAATTATTATTAACTAATTAAACATCATCACCTTAAATAAGGTGTCCCTAATCAAGTGGTTCAATTCCGGTAGGACCGAGAGAGTATATTACCTATAACATTTATTTTTATTTAAAATATTATAATAAATATTTATTGTATTATATCATATATTTTTTCCGTCTAACATAATTATGCCATTTTTTTTATAAATTTACAAAAAATTATTTCATTCGTTTCGCCTAAATTATTGACATTAATGTAGATACAAGAATTTAGGCAAAATATAATCAGTAGTAATTAAAAAGATAATTTTAAAGGGTTTGTTTGTTTTGTGTTTTGGTTTAAAATAAATTTTTTTTATCGTAAATTATAAAAAATGATATAATAATATAAAAATAATAAATATATGTAAATAAAATGATATAAATTATAAAAAATGATATAATAATATAAAAATAATAAATATATGTAAATACAACGAAAAAATTTCCAACTTCACTCGACCACGACAATCTAAATATTCATTAAAATACAACTGTCTTAATAAAAGAATTATTTATCCGAAAATAATTCTCTAAATCATAATAATAAAATCAACAATATGCATATGTTTCTGAACATCTACAAATTTACGATGTACTCTATATTGTGTATATATATATATATATATAAATCGATATATCAAATTTTATATTGATATCACATTGAAAATTTTTATATACTAAAACTTGTACTATCAAATTCTTTCCAATGCCAAAATTTTATAATGATACTAATATTTTTTTTAATTAATTAATTTATTTATTTATTTTTTATGATGTGAAAATCTGCAGCCGCTATCCGAAAGTGCGCACTGAATAACCTCCAACCGAACATAATATTATACAAACCAGACCCGACGGAAAAGTCAATTACGTGAATACCAATTTTTTATGATACCAATTTTTTATGCACACAAACTTTTGGGTAGAAAGCGAGATAGTCAATTAGGGGTTTGTTTGTTTGAAGGATTTTACCAAAATCCTACTATTCATTCAAAAATTTTTCCCAAAAAATATCAAATCATAACACCTATTTTTTATTTTTTATATTATACTAAAAATTAATTTTACATTCAAAACATCACATCAACACCTATTTATATCACATCATACAACTATTCAAATTCAAAATTTTTATTATTCTAATCTCAACTCAAAATCCAAACCCCCGAACAAACACACCAATAACAATGAATTTACATATATTTTCAAATCACCAAATACCATCAACTATGTGTTTGTTCATTCAATTTTCTATGGTATAATTTTTTATAAATATTACAAAAAATAATACATATATATATATTAATATAATATATTATATTTTATCATCTGACGAAAAATCAACAATTTAATATAAAATTATTAAATAATTTATATGTCCACAATTAAAGGTAATTTTCTATTTATTTTTTTTTAAGGTGTGTTTGTTTGGGGGATTAGATTTTAAATTCACTATTCATCTAATTTTTTTCTCCAAAAATATCAAATCAAACACTTATTTTTCATTTTTTATATTATACTAAAAATCAATTTTACATTCAAAGTATCACATCAACACCTATTTATATCACATCATACAACTATTTAAATTCAAAATTTTTACTATTCAAATCTCAACTTAAAATCCAAACTCCAAAACAAACACACCCTTAGTAGAAGTGAATAAGATGATTTTGATGTAGAGTTTCCGGGTTTCCCTTGGGTGATTCCAGGTTGCACGGATTCTACTACATTACACGGGATAGGGCTAGTCAGTGGGGGTCCTATCTTCGCTATCACAGACTATGGGACGTCTTGTGGTTAATGGTGACAACGTTCGGCTATCCATGTATTGATTGTGGGAGTGGTATGGTGGGTATATGGAAGTGACCGGATGACCGTTATATTATTATGGGTTTATCAGGTCCTTCTTTGAACCGAGGATTTTCCGGCTATTTATTAATGATGGTCTAGTGAGCTTGTTATTAGGGGGCCGAGGGTATTCCGGCTGCTCACTTAGACAGATGTAGTGAGCCTATGATTATGGAGCCGAGGTTATTCCGGCTGCTCACTTTGGCGGATATATATATATGTGAGTGTGCATTGTTGTCGAGTTTGATATCTGTATTGCATCATTTCACTATTGGTATGACATGACACATATTTTATGATTAACGGGAATTAGACTTTATTTTAAAAAGGTGTGAAATGACATATTTCACGTTAGTTCTTAAAATGGATTTAATTCTGGACTGCTTTTAAGAAAATATTTGGTTCAGGTATGCATGGCACATCCGAGACAGGAGACGTCTCGAGACATAAAAAGATGGGCTGAGTGAGTGAACTTACGTATATTGTATTATATGTAAATTTTTAACCGGAAAAACCTCTTGTTAAGGGGTGTGTTTTGTAAATATTTATAAATCAGATTTTGGTATATATAATAATGCGCTTTTATGGTTAATTTAGCCTTAACACTGTATTGTGGGGCCTGAAGTAGGAGGTGATGACCTCATGATGCAGTGTGGCGGTAGCATTTCCAGTATGAGCCAACTGGGGGTGTTACAGACTAGCTGATTCGATTAGCTGTTTGTATTAAAATGTTTTGTAAAACAACTGTTTGATATTAGTTGTTTATACGTAAAATGACAATTGAGGACATTTCTATTTTATTCTTGTTTTTAGTATATTCAATTATGTTTTTTTGAGTTTAGAATGTTTAAAATTTTTTGTTATTAGTTATTGAAAATTGTAAAAGTGTTATAAAAGTATTTATTTTTATTACAGTTAGATTTAAAAAATAATATATTTTTATTAAAATATATTTAAATAGTCTTTTTTATTGAAAATGATGTAAAATATAAAATAATAAATTTTTCGTGTATATAATTATTATGTTAGTTATCGATTAGTTCATTATATTTATAATTTTCAATAAATTTAATTTATTTAATTTATTTTTAGTATAAAATTTATATAATGTAATTTTAATAAAAAAATAAATTATTAATATTTATATTTTTTATTTTATGTTGATTTTAATAAATTTATATATTTTACAATTAAAATAATTTTTATATAAAAATTAATTATTTTAAATTTATAAAAAGTAAAACTATAATATAATAAAATATTCTAATATAATTAATAAATAATCAAAATATATTTATTTGTGTAAAATGTATAATAAATTTTTAAGGGCATATAAGGAATAAAAAATTTTTTACAAAAAAAGCTATTTCAAAACGCTGGGTAAGTTAGCTTTTCAGAAATTAGCTTTTTGGGACCAAAAAGCTAATTTACCAAACACCTAAATTAGCTTTTTGACTGGTCAAACAACTAAAAGCTGTTCAATAAGCTAAAAGCTCTTCAAAAACTATTTGCCAAACACCCCTTACATGATTATGGTGATTGAATATTAGCTATTAGATTATAATTTTTAACCCAACGACTAATATTAAATTAAGGATTCAATAGTAATTTTATATACCCCAGTTACATAACTACCTCAAGATCTATTCTCTTCATCCTTAGATGCAACATTATTCGATTAAAAAAACAAACGCGTTGTTTCTAACATAATTAATGGGTGAGATCGACGGAGACGAGCAAAATAAACTATCTATTATTCCAACCCCAATTAATCACTCAACAAGAAGTGGAAACATCAATTATATCACCAAAATCATTGTTAAGTAAAATAAATTAGCATATCATTCAATTGACTTCAGTATTTACCTATGAATGAAATAGCATCTTGCATTATATTACACAACACAATATTTGATAGACTTAAATACCGAACTCAACAGCTTATTATTTATAAAAAAAAATATTTTATAATACAACACTCAGCATTTTGTTAAACATATTCCAGCATTCAAATAAAAACAAATTAGAACTACATGTCAATAGGTAAATTTACTGTGTAATTCTCTGTATATAACCAGCATTTTATCTTCCATTACTCAGCATTTCCAATTCTATACATCAACATCTTGGTACACGGTACACAGCATCGACGGACTTCGGTTGAATTGAACTAGGGCTTCGAAGGAAACAAATAATGAAATCAAAGTCGGGCTTCTCCACAAACTACAAGAAGAAGAACAACAATTTAACTAAAATAGGATGGAGTGAGAAAAAAATTTAAACTATGTTATGTTTGAAGGAGGCGAATATGAAGGAGAAAATTTATCGAAACTTAATTACGAAGAGCAATGAGATTGAATGTCGCATCCACAAATGCATTTGGGCTCGTTGATATGAAGAACAACGATGGAGAGTTGAACAAGACCACATACCGTTGAAGAAAACGATTTTAAGACGAAGGTTTGAAGAATGGGAACGACGGAAGATTTTTACCCTAGCTGAAAGTAAGTAACGAAGAAGAGAAAGAATGAATGAAATTTAGCAAATCCAGTAACTTGTTAAAAGTCAAAATGACAATTCTATCATTTTTCAATTTAGATCATCAGATTTTAATTTAATATTATGAACGATCAATATTTTATTAGCATAGTGTTGATGGATACACCTATCAGCACTGGATCCGCCTCTTATATAGATAAAAATATTTGTTTTTTTAGAAGAGATGGAAATAAAGAAATTTTGAGTGGGTTTATATATTAGATAGTTAATTAAATTAATTTAAATTTATTAATTATATTTTGATTTAGTAATTTCTTTAAAAAAAAAAAATAAGACAACTAAAAATGAAAAAGTATTAATTAAGTTGGGATGGGGGGAGTAAATTTATTTATTTTTTTTAATTTTCTTATCTAGTAAGAATAGAGAAAGTAATATTTATGTCATGTATGAAAAATATAGGGTGTGGTTGTTACCGATTTGATTATTGAGTCGGAAGTTGAGTTGAAAGTGATTTGCTTAATTAATATTTGATTTATAATGTAATATATATATATATATGTGTGATTAAAAAATAAAAATATGTATTTAATTACTTTAATAATTACTCCATCCGTCTCATATATCGTATCTACTACACTGTAGACACGGTATTTTAGGAGGAGTGTAATTAGTAGATAATTAAGAATATATTAGTGAAAATAATTATCCTATAATATAAATAATTATAAATTAAATTAAGATAATTAATTAGTTTACTTAAAATTAAAAAAATAAATTAAAAAGTTTGAAATGAAATTAAAGTGTGTAATCAGTTTTCAAAAAATGAAAGTGACATGGAATATGGGACGGACAGAAACGGCAACGTGGACATGGTATGTAGGACGGAAGGAATATATTTTAATAAAATATATATAATATAGATATTATTTTGTAGAGAAAATTTTTTATATGAAACAAATAAATCAAAAAATATACATTTATATTTATATTTATAATTAATATAAATTAATATGTAATTAAATATAAAATTTTAAATGAATATAAAAATAAAAAATTTTGAATAAATTTTAAGCAACTCTCACATATAATATATTTTTTTCGTTCAAAAAAGTATATATGTTACTGTAAATATGAAAATTTAGATAAAATATAAATTTTAAGTAATTAAAAAATTTATTAGTAAAAATAATTATAAATTAAAATTAAGTTAACTAAATAATTTAATTAAAATTAAAATAATTATAAATTATAAAATTTAAAATGTATAATTATATTTTTAAAAAAAACACAATTATGTCAAATAGAAAAAATTATGCTACCTCCGTCCGGCTCTAAGGTCTCATTTACTTTTTGTATATTGATATTTGAATATTAATCATTATATCAAAATTTAGTATAAATTAAAAAAAAAATTAAAAAAATATTTTTATTAATATCTTATAATATTACTATAGCGATATTTTTTTATAAAAATTTATACAAATATAAAAATATTTTTATGTTAAAAAGTACAATGACGCAGACAACATAATAATTAAAAAAACCAAGGAAACAAACAGAGCCTATAGTGAAGGGGGCGAGGGGGGGCTGGGGTGATGGCTTTTACTTTATCTGACTGCAAGCATGTGGTGGTGGGGCCCACCCCCTTGCCCCACGCCCACACCCACTCCTACTTTTACTTTTTCTTCAACTTCTTCTCGGTTGCCGCGAAAGCCCTCCTCCTACTTCCTTCCTACATAATTTCAATATTAAATAAATAAATAATTAATTAATTAATTTGATTTCTTCCTTATCCAAACACCCCTTACCTTATCTTTACCGTCCGTTTGAGGGTATTAACTATTTGGGGGAAAACTTCTTGTTCCAATTCGAGGTTGTTTGTAGGAGTTAATAAAATATCCGTAATTTGGAATTTTAAATTTAATTTAAAATTTAGTTTGGATTTTTTGAATTAATTCAAATTAAATTTTTTATAAAGTTTGAATTTTGGGTCGATTTGAATCGGTATAATAAAAATTTGAATCGATCAGAAATTCAATAGTCTTTTCGTCCCAATATAATAGTCTTGTTTACCATTTTTGTCTGTTTCAAAATAATAGTCTTATTTTCATAAATAACAATATCACCATAAAACTATCCCTACTTTTTCATTTTTATTACACAATTGCAACTATTTTTTACACTAATACACTCACAAGGGCAAAAAAGTCTTTTATCTATAATTTTTACCAACTACTAATATAATACTCCCCCGTCCCGGTGTAAAAGTGACGTTTGCTTTTGGCACGTAGATTTTTGAATATTAGTAATATATTAGATTGTAGTAAAAAGGACAAAAATATCCATATTAGTATAGTAATATAAAAGTAATGATATTTGTGTAATATATTGTAAGTTGGAAGAGTATTTATTATGTTAGGTAAGTAGTACAATTACTAAATTAGAAAATAGTAATCTTATTTTGGGACGGACGAAAATAAAAAATGACAATCTTTCAATGAGACGAGGGGAGTATTAATATTCTTTAAATTTCGTGTCCAATCCAATTAAGTAAGCTTGTTACTTATTTTTTGCAAGTGGGCTAAAATAAATTAGTATTTATAGATATATAATATAATAAATTAGTGTAATATTCATTTTACTGTTGCTATTAAAATAAAAGTAACATAAAAAATTAAAAAATAAAAATATTTTAATATTTAATTAAACGTTAAATTTTTCTAAAAATAAAATAAAAAGTTTTAAATTGGATAAACTAAAAAAAGTAAAATAGAAAATTTGCTTTGAACAGAGAGAGTATTATAATATATTTAATATTTTTATAAAATATAATATTTAATAGAAATAAATTTTAAAATTATTAATTATATTTTAATATATTTATTTTTATTTTTTATATGTGTAATATTATAAAATAATTATAAAAATTTTAAATAAAATTTTAAATTTTAAATTATAATAAAAAAAATTAGAATGTAAAGTTATTATCAATTTATTTCATTTAATTTCATTACAGCTTCGGTAAAAAATTAGTGTGATGTTTGCATATATATCAAAAAATTCTGGTGCCACAATTTTAATTTATATTTTATTATTGTTACGAGAAAATGTGAAAGAAAGCAAATAAAGAATATGTAAATTTTATGTGGTTCGGTGACGGTGTGTCAATTTACGTTCACACGGGTAGAAACTGGAGAGATTTTATTATACTGATTCAGATAATTACAATCATGTCATACGACTAGAAATCATAGCTATTTATATATAAACACCCAAAAACACCATAAACCCAAAGCCTATTTGTTATTAATTAGGAAAAATTCAAAATGAACCCTGTCAATTGAAACAGCCGTTTCACTTTGGTTTCGGGTCGGGTAGACAGCTAAATACAAGTCACGTTTCAACAATTTCTACATTGACTTGGAGTTTCTCCAACTGTCAAAGGTTCGTCAGTATCTCTCAGTCGTCTCCTTTCTGCCAGATGCCCCGAAAGGACTTTACCTCATGCGAATATTCACCAAGTTCAAGCAGTGCTCGAACTTCTCCGTCGGTAGCGCATTTGTCAACATATCAACTGGATTGTGTGTTGTAGCTATTTTCTGAATAGAAAACAGTCTTCCTCCAGAACATAACGACTAAAACTCAACCTCACATCAATATGCTTGGTTCTCTCATGGTACACTGGATTTTTAGCCAAACTCAAAGCACTCTGACTATCACAGAATAACACTGGTTTCTCCACCTTCAGATCCAAACTCTTCACCATATCGTGTAACCAGATACCCTCTTTAATACCTTCAGTCATTGACATGTATTCCGCCTCAGTCGTTGACAGTGCAACAGTAGGTTGTAAAATAGACTTCCAACCGACAACACATTCAAACAGAGTGAAGATAAAACAAGTCAGTGATCTTCGTTTCACCAAGTCACCCCCGTAATCAGAGTTTGCATAGCCAACCAGACCATCACTATGACCTTTATCATCATATACCAGACAAATATCAGATGCTCTTTTCAAATATCTCAAGATCCACTTTACAGCTCCCCAGTGAGCTTTACCCGGATTAGCCATAAACTTGCTCACCACATTAACCGCATAAGCGAGATCCGGTCTCGTACATACCATCGCATACATAAGACTTCCAACTGCACTTGAATATAGAACCATCTCCATGTAGCTAACCTCTTCATCTGTAGCCGTTATAGTGCTTTGATCAAGTTTAAAGTATGCCGCCAAAGGGTAACTTACCGGTTTGGACTGATCAATAGAGAATGGCTGCAAAACTTTCTCAATGTACTTTTCTTGAGAAACCCATAGCCGTTGTAGCATCCCCAGTTGGCTCATACTGGAAATGCTACCGCCACACTGCATCATAAGGTCGTCACATTCTACTTCGGGCCCCACAATACAGTGTTAAGGCTAAAATTAACTATAAAAGTGCATTATTTTATAATAGAATCTAATTTATAAATATTTACAAAACACAACCCTTAACAAGAGGTTTTTCCGGTTAAAAATTTACATATAATACAATAGACATAAGTTCACTCACTCAGCCCGTCTTCCTATATCCCGAGACGTCCCCTCTCTCGGATGTGCCATGCATACCTGAAACAAATATTTTCTTAAAAGCAGTTTAGAATTAAATTCATTTTAAGAACTAACGTGAAATATGTCATTTCATACCTTTTTAAAATAAAGTCTAATTCCCGTTAATCATAAAATACGTGTCATGTCATGCCAATAGTAGAATCCATGCAACCTGGAATCACCCAAGGGAAACCCAGAAACTCTACTCCTCCTCGCGCGCCCTAATGGGATCACGTTTAGAGTTTGGCATATGATCCTAAATTACTGGTAGACCTCACTAGTAGCTACTCCAATTAGTGGAACAACACCGAACACGAATGATTAGACCGAATACGTCTCAACTACAATGAGTCTAATCCCTGAATGACCGTGCGACTAAGTCACCCAGTTGTCTGACTACTATCGTCCACTATCGCCAAAGTGTTACGGTACATTGGGGTCGAATATCCTAAGCCCAGATGATGCCCTCGCCTGGTACTACCGCACACGACGACTAAACGATAGATCCATAAAACATATCCGATAAACCGTGCAATATGTGTGCAACATGCCAAATAAGTGAATTTACCGAAAAAGGCTGGTGAGTCAGCTCACCTATCCTCCTTTTCATAAATTCACCTACGCGATCAAATATGTATATCAAATATCATGAACCGTGAAGTCTCCCACATGCATACGCACACATATATATAAATATATACATGCACTGACAAAATGATTCACATAATATCACATTAACATATTAATCAAAATCGCATACAACATGCATACCTAATTTCTTAAAATTAGATTTAATTCCTTACTGTTTACCTCTTATCGACACTCCCCAGCTTTCGCAATCTCACCCAAATCTCTTCCAATGTACACCTGCCCCATTATTTACTCAAATCAGTTGAGTTATATGCTTTTTCATAGGAGCTACCTGCTTATTCAAAAGCTAATTTCTATAATTAGCTCATTGGGTTTCAAACTTTTATATTTAGTAGAATACGATATTCTAACTATAAAACTCTTATACCTTATAATATTTATATCGCCCAATTATTAAATAAAAATATTTAAAGATATGAATAAACAGGCAGGTGCACTGCCGTTTTCGATTCGGCTCTGATCGATACGAAATTCTCAAAATATAATGCTAGGACTACGAATAGGCTATTAGCTAAAGAAATTCGTCAATTAAATAGCCAAATAGCCGGTTATGAATTTTTGAAAAATTTCTAATTTAATATCTTCAATATATAAATTTATATTAAAATCCATAATTAAATTATACGTATAACAATAAATACAATACCCAAGTCGAAATTAAAATCCAACAGCTAGATCTTTTTGTTTCTTTTTTTCTTCTTCCTCCTATCTTCTTCTCTACCTTCTTGATGTTTCGTTCGAATCAAGGATTTAGTTTGTTTGATAACATTTGATTATATATATATATATATATATATTATTTAGTTATCATCTTTATCGTTTTTATTATAATATTATTATTTTATTAACGTTATCATCATTGACATTTATTATTATTATTATTATTATATTTTATATTTACTTTTATTGATATTTATTCGTTTAATAATTTTTTCAATCATATTCAACATATAAACTATGAATAAAATTTATTCCAAAATATTAATTTTTTTTATCCCAAAATATTATAAATATATTTATTTTCTATAATAATATTATTTTATACACTTCAAAATCGGAGCATTACAGCCGTCCTGCTTCTCTATCACGTCAGATTTTCATACCAAATATTTTCTTTGCCGCATCCAAATCCTTCATCTCAAACTCGCCCTTTGGTAGAGCCTTCAAGTCTTTAAAAATATTTCATGTTGTTCAGGTTCCATCAGATCAACGAGCCAATATCGGGGCTTATTTCTTGGAAGGTCGAGCAAATCGATGGTGGTTAGGTGAGGAAGCTGCGGGAGTGGACCAAGTGGATATGACTTGGGATGAGTTCAAAGCAAAATTAAAAGCTAGGTTTATACCGTCACATGTTTGAAAAGCAAATAAGCAAGAGCTGCTGGACTTGAAGCAGGGTTCGATGTCAGTCGAGGACTATTTTGTAAAGTTCAATGAGCTAGAGATGTATGTTCCTAACTACTTTTCTTGCGAGTGAGATAGAGTTGATCATTTTGTAGATGGGTTGCAGCAGAGGATTCAAGAAGCTTTAGCTGTGTTGGATATCATTTTTTTGTATGAGGCTTACGAGCGTGCTGCTCGATTCTATCAGAAGCAGGAAGTCAGACAGAAGGACAGTGAGAAGGAAATGGGGTATCAACATCAATTTCGAGATAAAGGAAAAGCTAAGGTGGAGGACGAACCAAAGGGTAAAAATAAATGGTGGCAAATATTCAGGTCTGGGCCATCGTATAAAGGGATTCTGATTAAAGAACCGAGTCAATAGAGGTTTCAACAATCAGGGGTTGTTTGTCGATGTTGTGAAACAAGTCATTCAGGTACCCGTTGTGATTAAGTCCCATTGATATGTTTTAAGTATGGTGAAGTGATAAGAACCCTACATCATATGGTATCCTTAAACTCCCTATGGTTAAGTTGTCATTTCATGAATCGTTAGACAATTGATACATTTATCCAAGTATGTCACCTTGGATGTTAGCTCCAGTTTTATTTGTGAAAAAAAATATGGAAGCTTGAGATTGTGTATTGACTACCGTGGACTGAATAAAATAACGGTAAATAACAAATATCCTCTTCCGAGAATTGATGATCTATTTGATCAACTGAGAGGTGCAAGTATATTCTCCAAGATTGACTTGAGGTTTGTATATTATCAACTAAGTGTTGCAGAGCATGATATTCCTAAAACAACTTTTTGCACTAGATACGGTCATTATGAATTTACGGTTATATCCTTTGGCTTGACCAACGCCCCGGCTACGTTTATGGAATTCATGAATCGAATTTTCAACTATACCTCGATCAGTTTGTGGTGATATTTATCGTTATTATTATAATATTATTATTTTATTAACGTTATCATCATTGACATTTATTATTATTATTATTATTATTATTATTATTATTATTATATTATATTATATTATATTATATTTTATATTTATCTTTATTGATATTTATCCGTTTAATAGTCTTTTCAATCATATTCAACATATAAAATAGGAATAAAATTTATTCCGAAATATTAATTTTCTTGATCCCAAAATATTATAAATATATTTATTTTCTATAATAATATTATTTTATACACTCCAAAATCGGGGCATTACAGCCATCCTGCTTCTCTATCACGTCAGATTTCCATACCAAATATTTTCTTTACCGCACCCAAATCCTTCATCTCAAACTCGCCCTTTAGTAGAGCCTTCAAGTCATTAATTACAGCCATATTTTTTATTGCAATTAACATATCATCCACATACAACAACAGATACACAAAAGAATCACTAGAAACTTTCTTCGAGTAAACACAATTATCAAATTGATTACGAGTATAACCATTAGACACCATGAAAGAATCAAATCTCTTATACCACTGCCTCGGAGACTACTTCAAACCATATAGAGATTTCTTTAACAAGCATACCCGGTCCCCTTTAGAACTGTCGAACCCCTCATGTTGAGACATGTAAATCCGTTCTTCTAGATTACTATGAAAGAATGTTGTTTTTACATCAAGCTGCTCCACTCCAGATCAAAAGCACCCACCATTGCCAAAAGAACCCGGATGGTTTTGTGTTTCACCACAAAAGAAAAGACTTCATGGTAATCGATTCCTTCATTCTGTGAGAACCCTTTTGCCACCAGTCTCGCCTTGAACCTAACAGGTTCAACACCAGGAATTCCTTTATTTCTTTTAAAACCCACTTGCATCCCACTGGCTTCACCTCTTTTGGTAGTTCAGTAAGATCTCAAGTCTTGTTCTTTTCAAAGACTGCATCTCTTCATTCATTGCTATAATCCAGTTTTCTGCATCTTTACTCGCCACAACTTTTTTATATGTCTTTGGCTCATCAGAGCCAAGATTATCACCAACCGCCAATGCATAAGCCACAAAATTCATGTCACATGTATTGACACATCCTACAAACCTAGCTAGTTTCTGAATATTTCTCTTTCCCTTTCTTCCTGCTATGGAATCTTCAACCCCAGTACCAGCGTTATCAGCTTCCCCCTCAAACGGTTTTCCTTGAGGTTTTGACTGATCTAGTTGATCAGATTGATCAATAGTATTATCCTGCTGCTCTTCCTCTAACACAACTCTGTAAGGAGTCTCAAAATCCACATTCTGGTCAGCAACACAATCTTTTGTACCTGCAATACTTTTACAACCTCTACTTTGATCATGCATAGCAGATTCATCAAATGTTACATCTCTGCTAATAAGATACTTATTAGGATTTTTACCTTCTGTACACCACAATCGATAACCTTTGACTCATGTTGCATACCCTAGAAATATGCATTTTACCGCCCTCGGCTCTAGCTTACCATCATTCACATGAACGTATGTAGGGCATCCAAATATTCATAGATTAGAGTAATAAAAGGGTTTACTGGACCATACTCTTGAGGAGTCTTTAAGTCAATTGCAGTTGATGGAGATCTATTAACCAGATAGCTAGCAGTGTTAACTGCTTTAACCCAGAATTGCTTAGATAAGCCAACAAATATGTGCATACACCTAGCACGCGCCATGAGGGTTTGGTTCATTCGCGCTGCAACCCCATTTTGTTGTGGTGTGTGTGTCGTACAGTGCGGTGCCTCACTATACCTTTTTTCTTGCAGAAGTCATCAAATGGAGTGTTGCAGAACTTCAACCCATTATCAGTTCTTAGAGTCTTGACCTGTTTACCCGTCTATTTTTCAACATGATCTTCCGCTCCTTGAACTTCCCAAACACCTCATCTTTAGTCTTCAGAAAGT
This sequence comes from Andrographis paniculata, assembly GCF_009805555.1. Taxonomy (NCBI): domain Eukaryota; kingdom Viridiplantae; phylum Streptophyta; class Magnoliopsida; order Lamiales; family Acanthaceae; genus Andrographis; species Andrographis paniculata. The sequence continues at coordinate 953,967 of NW_026137613.1, forward strand.
ACAACCAGACTTTTCTCGAATAATCATCTATGAAAACGACAAAGTAAGAACAATCGCCCTGCGATTTCACGGAGAGGGACCCCATAAATCTGAATGAATATACTCTAGAATTTCTTTTGAAGTGTGATGACCGGTACTAAACCTCACCCTGTGTTGCTTCCCTTTTACACAAGCCTCACATAATTGAATTTTACATGTCACATCCCTACCAAATAAACTCTGTTTGCTCAACACAGACAACCCTTGCTCACTCATGTGACCTAATTGACGGTGCCAAAAATTTGTCCCTTTTATACAACCTTTGCTCAACACAATTTATTCCATAGCCTAAAAGTCGTCGTATGATCTACAACCTCCTGTAATACCTCATCAATAACTGACATCAAGATCGCGGAATGAGCCCTTGCCAAAATCTTCTTATTTATCTTCTCATTCGTATCTTTAGGAAACTTGTCTTCTCCCTCCAACGCAGCCGCACATCCTTGTTGAACCAGAAGTGCTCTCATCTTGACCTTCCAGAACGTGAAGTCATTCGACCCATTAAATTTCTCCAAATCAAACTTATACAAGGACATCTTCAATCAATCAGATATGACTCTGGTACCACTTGTTATGAGAAAACGAGAAAGAAAGCAAATAAAAAACACATAGGTTTTACGTGGTTCGGTGACGGTGTGTCAACCTACGTTCACGGGCAGGAACCAGAGAGATTTTATTATATTGATTCAGAGAGTTACACTCATGTCATATGACTAAGAACCATAGCTATCTATTTATAAGCACTCCAAAACACCCTAAACCCTAGGTCTATTTGCTATTAATTAGAATAAGCCCAAAAGGAACCCTGCTAATTGAAACAACTTTTTCGCTTTGGTTTTGGGTCGAATAAACAGCTAAATCCAATTCACGTTTCAACAATTATAAAAGATTATGTTTAATATAAAATATTATTTATCAATAATATCGACACGATTGTTTGTAAAAAGTTTAAATCAAAATATTAAACAAAAAAATCTTTACTTTCATAAAGGAATGAATTACTTCATTCGTTCCGATACAAAGTTGTCGTTTACTTTTTGCACGTAGATTTTTTAACATTAGTATTATAATGGATTGTAGTGAAAAAAGACAAAAATATTTCTATTAGTATTATGTAATATAAAATTAATGGTATTTGTGTAATATAGTGTCAGTTTGAAGGATATTTATTACGTTAGGTAGGTAGTACAATCACTAAATTAGAAAATAATAACTTTGTTTTGGAACGGATGAAAATGAAAAATGACAACTTTGCAATGAGACGGAGAGAATATTAAGATTTGTTGAACTTATAACAGTAAGATCGTGTAAGTGCGAATTCCCATTTAATAATATTCATCTATGCCATATATTTGTTTTGGGGTTTGAATTTTGAGTTGGGATTTGAATAGTAAAAAATTTGGAATTTGAATGGTTGTATGATGTGATATAAATAGGTGTTGATGTTATGTTTTGAATGGAAAATTAATTTTTAGTATAATATAAAAAATAAAAAATAGGTGTTTGATTTAATATTTTTGAGGGAGGAGGAATGGAATAAATAGTAGATTTAAAATCCAATCTCCCAAACAAACACACAAAACAAAAAAAATTCTAAATATTTTTAAGATCCTATTATGCATTCTTTCATTTGTTCTTATTTCTTTTGAACTTTAACTATAATTTTTTATTTGAATATTATGAGTTTCTTTAATTTGAAATTAAATGTTGAGTTTAAGTATTTGTTTAAATAGTGTTGTAATATAATATTTTTATTGAAAAATCATAGGATGTGAATAATAGTAAGTTAAATGATTATATATGAAATTGTAATCAAACAAATTCTATGAGTTTGTTCTTTTAATTAATTGTGGATAGGTGGGTGTATTTGTAACCCACACACTTATGACTTACCCACACAAGTGACACATCCCATTTCCTATTTTAATTTTTTTTTTCATAAATGTATTATTTCAATTAGAAAAATTTTCCATAAAATATCGGGTCTAATTCTTTGAGTATAATTTTGGAAATTTTGGTTTAGATTTTGTATTTAAATAATACTTCTTCCGTCTCATAACTATGTATCTGTTTGCTTTTTGTACGGAGTTTTAGAAATATTAGTATTATATTGGGATGTAATAGGAATAAAGTATAAATGACTAAAACAACTTTATTAGTATTGTGTGATATAAAGGTAATGACATTTTTATAATTGTTAGTTGTAAGAGTATTTGTAATATTAGGTAGATAGTACAGTTACTAAAAAAATGAAATGGATACTTTGTTACGGGACATATTAAAATGAAAAAATAAAAACTTTGTTATGGGACGAATGAAGTATTATATGTGATATTTTATAAAACAAAAAAACAAATAAATAGTAAAATTTAAAAAAAATTGAATAAAGAAACTTTTTATTTCATAAATTATACTGTATTTAGAAAAACAATTTAATCTTATACCAACACAATTATCACCTACCAAATCAATATACATTAAAAATCTCGAAAACTCAAATCAAACCTACTAAGATCATCTCCAACTCTTACTCCACTCCATTTTTGGAGTGGAGTTTTTGTGGTATTTTTTATATTTTTGGTATTTTTTTGATGTATTGTATAATTTTAATTTTTTAGTAGATGATATATAATTTTATATTTTAAAAATTTGTATGTGATTTTATTTTTTTTGAAAAATAATGTATAATTTTATTTTTTAAAAGTGATATAATTTTAGTTTTGGAAAGTAATATATAATTTTATTTTTTTAAAAAAATAATGTATAATTTTAGTTTTTTAATTGATATATAATTTTACTGTTTGATATATAATTTTTATTTTTTTAAAAATAATGTTTAATTTTATTTGTAATAGTTATTAATTATAAATGTTAATTTTTATATATGTAATTTTTAAATAAAATATAAATTATATGTGTATGGATCTAATGTAAAAATAAATTAAAATTGAGGTGTAATTTATAAATATGAAAAGTTATATAAATTAATATAAAAGAGGAATATATAGAGAATATACTTTTTAGAATAAAAATTGAAGTTTATGGTTAAAGTAAAATTACTGTAGATCAACTGCATTTTTACTGTAGCAACTGCAAAAATGGGATAGAAGGTACACACGAATTCAAATTCATTTTAAAATTCAAATCTAATTAAGATTAATTTTTTCCAAATCCACCCAAAAAAATAAAAACACACTTTGACTAAATAGTCAAAATTTAAATAATTATAATAATAAATATAGTGTCAATTGATAACTAAGGGTGTGTTTGTTTGGGGGATTGGATTGGATTTACACTATTCATTTAATTTTTTCCCCAAAAAACATCAAATCAAACACCTATTTTTATTTTTTATATTATACTAAAAATTAATTTTATATTCAAAACATCACATCAACACCTATTTATATCACATCATACAACTATTCAAATTTAAAATTTTTACTATTCAAATCCCAACTCAAAATCCAAACTCCCAAACAAGTACACCCTAGGGAGATCCTAAAGTGTTGGCTGTTTTTTTTTTTTTTTTTTTGTTTTTAAGTGAAGATTATAACCTCTATTATAATATTATTATGATTTCATCTACTTCTTAAAAAAAAAAAAAAACTTTAATCATTGTTGAATTTCATCATTGTAAAATAAAACTATGTAATTTGTTATTGGCATTGTAGGTAAAATGTAGGGTGTGTATGACTTTTCTTATGCTCTGATCAAAAATAAATTATAGGTTTTACAAATATATAATTAAAATATATTTTTTTAATAATATTACTGATGGCGTTGATTAGACAATAGGTTGAACATGACCGTTTAGATAATGTCAATTTGAGAAAAGAAGATGAAAGACGGTCTATCTGAAAATTCGAAAAGCAACAAGGACTGAAAGAAGGTGAAAGATATACGAGAAAAGGTGAGACAGGTTTGACCAAATTGCCGAGGACAATGCGATAGGGTGTAAGGTAAAGTAGTGTAGACTATTAGAATAAATAAATATATATATGATTAGAAATTACAATTTAATTTTAAAATTAAATAGGATAATTATGAAGAAAAAAAAAATATAAATTAAAAGTTAAAATTTAACTTTAAAATTTAATAATAATAAATAATATTTAAAATATAAACCCTCTGTTGACTAGGGTCCTTAGCAGTTGTTCACCCTGCTCCTGCTATAAGCCGTCCCTGGTAAAATGAAATATATTGAAATTACGAATGATTGGTTTAATTAGAATTTTAAAAAAAGTTTTCATCGAGAATTTAAACGAGAGTTGATTGTCTATCGATAATATCGTACAAGACAATGAAGTATATAAAAAAAAACAAAGAAAAAAAAAAGTGATGAGGTGGGGTGGGGGCATGGACAATGATTTCAAGATTCATATCATTTGTTCGAAGAAAAATAATATAGAACAAGTCGATAACATATTTTTCGTTTTCATTTTAATTACAAGGTCGACTATAGTAATGAGGTGAACAAATGTTTGGTAGTATACAAGTATCTAACTAGAAGAGGAAATATCGTTAAATGTATTTGATGAAGATCTTACCGTGTTCGTTTGTTCAAAAAGTCATTCAAAACTATATCATCCCTTTTACAAGAATCGTATGACTTGTAAAAAATGAAAAAACAAGAACATATGTTCGACGAGGAAAAGGAAATTAAAAAGTATGAATGCAATAAAGATGAACAACCAATTGAGAGTTTTGAATTAGAATTCAAAATTAGAAACAAAATTGTATATGCAATATGAATGTTAAAAATGCAAAATCTTTATGGACACAAATTAAATCAAGGGTTGTTTTGGCGGGTTCGTATAAAAGACCGTTTAAGCATAAGACACCACAAACAATTGTATATAATGTCGAAAAATAATACTCCCTCCGTCCCATAAATAAATATCCATTTGCTTTTTGCAGGTAGTTTTAGAAATATTAGTATTATATTTGGATGTAGTAGAAATGACTAAAAAATAACTTTATTAGTATGTGTGATATAAAAATAATGATATTTATGTTATATATTATAAGTTGTAAGGGTATTTGTAATGTTAGGTAGATAGTACAGTTACTAAAAAAAGAAATGGATACTTTGTTATGAGACGGACTTAAATGGAAAAATGAATAATTTGTTAGAGAACGAAGAGAGTATAAAAAACTATACAGATTCGCAAAAATATTACATCAATAAAACTAAAACCTAGAGATTTTGACACCCTATGGAGATTTTAGTACATTTTATGTATGAAGTTTTGTTTGAAGAGATTGTAACTTAAGTGGTTGAACTATTTTTTCCGAAGATTAATAGTAAGAGTCAAAGAGGTGTATTTCTTTTAATCTTATATATTTTTATCATATGAACTATATGTTATTTGAAACAAATATTTTTTTTTTCATTTTCCAAAATATATGATATATTTTTATCCACTCATAATATATATATTTTTTGATTTTGGGTTGTTCAATTACAAAATAATAATTATTTTTTTATTAACTATAAACTTCTTTTTTATACAAATATTCTTACGTAACTATCAATCAGTTATTTTTATATAAAAAAAATAAAAGTAAAATTATTTTTATATTACTTTCAACTATTTTTTATAATTAAAATATTATTATTTCTTAAATTTTGCATCAAAAATAAATATATCAGTTAAAATAGACCGAGGGGCTATCAAATTTATTTACATAAAAAAAATTAAATTTCCAAATTAAATCAACTTGAAAAGAAAGTGCATTTTGAACAGTATAATTTTTGTTTATTTAGTAAAATAATTTTAAAAATATTTTTTATTTGAGATATAAAAAAATTGTATATAAGTAATATAAAAAATAAATACATCTGTAATATATTAGCTTTTTTTTTTTTTTTTTTTGAGAAATGTGTTTTTAGAGAATTGTATACTATATATATTTTTTTAAAACACTAATAAGGGTTTGTTCTTTTTAATTTTTTTTGACACATTTTTTCAAAATTACTACTCCCTCCATCCCAACTTTTGTGTCCCCTTTATCGTAGACACGAGAATTTACGATAAGTATAATTAGTAAATAATTAAGAATGTACTAGTTGAAATAATTACCGTATAATAAAAATAATTTTAGATTAAAATTAATAGAACTAATTACTCTAATTAAAATTTTAAAAATTATAAATTAAAAATTTAATATGCAATTAAAGTGTATAAATCTTTTCCAAAAAGAAAAGTGACGGAAAAAGTTGGATATGCGGAAATGAAAAGTTGGACACGGTAAGTGGAATGGAGGGAGTAATATATTATACATATTCATTATTTTTACATTCTCTGAACAATTTTCTATACCCCATATAAAAAATATTTCTTCAAATTATTTTACGAAACAAACACACCCTTAATAATTTACAAATAAAATGTTATGATATGATTAATCACATTAAAGAGTTCATTTGGAGTTTGATTTTTCATTTTTATTTGGTAACGGTTTGAATATAATGTTTTATAAAAAAACATAATTTATTTTTATTAAAAACATAAAATAAAAGATTTAAATCAAACTTTAAATTAGTAGAACATTTTTTTTTCTTTTAATATAATAGTATTTTGTTCATTTTAATTATTTTATTAATTACATATTACCATTTTGTGTAAAATATATAAGTGATTAGGCCATCTCCTACTAAGGATGGAAATAGGCCACCTTGTCTGTCAGGGGCCTAGGACTTGTACAAAGTCTGGTCTGATCTGATCTATTTATAAAAAATGCCAGGTTCAAATTTTCATTAAAGCTTTTTTATTTAAATAGAATAGGCTTATGTTAAAAAAAAAAAACATTTTTATCAAACAGGCCGGCCTGTTTAATAATAATATTATTATTATTATAAAAAAATATTTTCTCTTTATTATTAATTAAGAATAGTTTTATATCTAATAATAATATATAAAAATATTATAATATTTTTTAAAAAAAATTAATTATAAATTTATTATAAAAAAAACAAAAACAAAAAAAAAAACAATTTTTATGCTAATTTAAAATTTCAATATATGAACGATTGTTGCACACATATTGCTTCCCACTGTAATTTTTTTGTTTTATTTACCCTAATTGAAATAGTCTCAATTCTTGTGCTTGGTGGAGCTATGTTATTAATTTCTAAATATTTTGTAGAATTTTTCAAAATTACTTTTTAGTTAATTGTTGTGTGTCTTTTTTTGTGATAATAATCAACTCAATGAAAATAAATTGATGTAAAATACATATTTTTTTAATGTCATTATTCAGTGATTTCTATTAGCTTTCGTTTGGTGTATACACACTTGCAATTCTAAATAATGATTTTTATTTATTTTTTATGAATTGTAATATATATATATATATTTTTTGCAAACTATTACTATAATATATTTTACTTTATAGGACAAACTAAAATTATTATTTTTGTCATTGAAAAAATATAATTTTAATTTTTTTTTATATATATAATGTAAATAATTGTATCTTTTTTATTTTTTTTGTTATAATATTAAATTTACAAAAATATAATAAAAAATTATTATTTAGCCTTTTAAATAGGCTCGTAGGCCAGACCAAGCTTTCAAAAAGGTCAGGTTTATGCTTTTAAATTTCTTTTTTTTTCAGGCTTTAGGCCAGGTTTAGGCTTTAAATTTTTATTTTTTTTTCAGGCTTTAGGCCAGGCTCAGGCTATATATTTTTCAAACAGGCCAAGCCTTTTGGCCTATTTCCATCCCTATCTTTAACCCATCAACTCCAATTATCAATAATTTTACTCCAACTATAACTCTATTTTTCACTATTATTCTTCAAATATTCAATATTTTTATAATTTAAAATAAAATTTTAAAAATTAAAAAAAAGTAAAAATAAAAAATAAAACAATGCCAAAATTTGGCATTGCATCAGTTGGATTTGGAGATGCACTTATAAAAAGATAGTACTCCCTCTATTTCGGAATTATAGTCTTAATTGTATTGGATACGAGATTTAAGGAATATTTGTATTATATTGATAGTGGGTAAAAAGTATAGGTAAAAAACATTTTTGCCTTTGTGAGTGTATTAGTATAAAAGGTAGTGACAATTGTGTAATAATAATGAAAGAGTAAGGGTAATTTTATAGTGATATGGTTATTTATGGAAATAAGACTATTGTTTTGAGACAGACAAAAACAATAAATAAGACTATTGTATTAAGCCGGAAAAAGTATTATATTTAAGACTATCTCAAATATAGTTTTTGTAATGGCTCGTTGTTATCCAATTGTTGTATACTTTTTGGCATATTTTTAATATGAACGTAACTTTTATTTGTTAATTTTTATTACTTATAGGGTAAATTAAAAAGTATAATGCACCCTATTCGATCTAATGTATGGATTATTAGTTAGTTAAAATATGTAAGATAATTTTGATAATTTTATTTTTTGTATTTTATATATAAATTAATTGTATATATAATGATATATTTGTAATTTATATTAAAACTAAGGATATTATAATGGTAATAAATGATTACTATAATAGAAATGTATAATAAAAAAATGATAAAAATAATACTATTAAGTTGAGATAAAAGAAATGTTCTATCCATCCGCAAAAATGAGTACATTTAAAGTTGACATGAAGATTAAAAAAAAATATTTTATTGAAAAAATTAAAAAAAGTAAAAAATAATTAAGATATTTTTGAAAATATAGTTAATAATTAAATGAAATAAAGAGGGGGAATATAATAACAGCAGTGACAATTATGATAAATAAATGTCGAGTGAAACATAATAGTTAAATATTAAATATTTGACTTTGTAAAAAAACAAAAAATGTAAATAAATTTGGCGATGCAAAAAATACTAATTTTTAAGGCTGCATGATAGATCATGCAATGATCTGGTTAGTATGGTACTCCTGGTCCTCTGTCACATGAGTGATCAATGTATATATATATATATATATTCATTCGCTCCTTAATAATTTATTTATTTTTTTTTATTTTGTTCTGTCTCATGACAAAATATTTTTTTTTTTTTTTAGTAATTGTACTATCTGCCTAATATTACAAATACTCTTCTAATTTACAATATATTACACAAATGTCATTACATTTATATCATACAATACTAATATGGTTAATTTAGTCTTTTTACCTTTATTTCTACTTTATCATAATATAATACTAATATTTCTAAAACTCCTTACAAAAAGCAAATTGATATATAGATATGAGACATAGGGACTAGGGAGTATATTTTAACTATGTTGTGATAGCATATATTGAATTATAATATAATATATACTGTAGTACAAAGATGTTGAAGTATATATGGATATACTCTCTCCGTCCCATAAATAAATATCCATTTGCTTTTTGCACGTAGTTTTAGAAATATTAGTATTATATTGGGATATAGTAGGAATAAAATAGAAATGACTAAAATAACCTTATTAATATGTGTGATATAAAAGTAATGATATTTGTGTAATATATTGTAAATTGTAAGGATATTTGTAATGTTAGTTAGATAGTACCGTTACTAAAAAATGAAATAGATATTTTGTTATGATACGGATTAAAATGAAAAAATGGATACTTTGTTATGAGACGGAGAGAGTATATTGGTTACTCCTATAGCATATATTGATTCGGCATGCCGATTATATAAATTTTTAATAATAAAAAAATATTTTTTTTTTACCAAAAAACTCACCCAAATTCCAAAAATATTTTGTTACATAAAAAAAAAAAAAAAAAAAAAAAAAAAAAAAAGTACAGAACAAAGGTTCTACTTTGAACGCCACCATAATAATGCAGTGCAGTGGTATGTACTGCACAGTCACACAGTGTGATGCAATAATAATACCTGTTTTCTTACACTGCGCACCCCGGCGCACGTTAGTCCCAGCCCATTCCCTTGCCATTTAATTTATCGCCCCCCACCACCGTCACTTTCTCGCCTCCCCTTCCCTCCCCCCTCACCCCACCCCCCCTCTCTCTAGGGTTTAATTTTGGTCCGAGTTGCCAGACCAGACTCTCAATTCCTCCCCTCCTTCCACCATGGGTTCGCTGCCTGATCCAGGCGAGGTGACTAATCCGCCGTCGCCGCCGCCGCCGCCGAGCTTCGACGATTTCCAGCGCCAGACATCTCTGATGACGAGCTGTACTCTGCTCTGGAAGGAATTGTCCGATCATTTCTCCTCTCTGGAGCAGGACCTCATCAGGAAATCGGATGCGCTCAAGGCCAAATTCCAGGCTCTGAACAGCGAGACTCAGCTCTCTCTCAAGGCTCTCGACACTCGCGAGTCATCCATTTCTAAATCTATGTCAATTGCTTTCGAAGCGCTGGAGAGGACGACCAAGAGGTCCATGTCCGAGAGCCAAACTGAGGAGCCGGAGGTCGATGATTCTGAAGGATTGTTGATGAAATTGAAGAGTTTCTGCCATAAAATGGCTGCGAAGAAGTTCTGGATCTTCGTTACCTCTCGGAAGAAGGAACTGGAGCTGTTCAGATCGGAACTGCCCAAGGCTTTGGCTGAGTGCATCGATCCTCCGCGATTCGTTTTGGAAGCAATTTCCGAGGTTTTTCCTCTTAGCAGTGCTAGCAACAGTTACGATTTGGGTTGGGCTTGCGTGTTGTTGTTGGAGTCCCTGATTCCGGTCATGGTGGATCCCGTACTGGGGAAGGAGAGGATGCTGGTGACTCCGACCATTAAGGTGAAGGCTGAGGAGATTGCTGAAACGTGGAAGAAGAGCCTGGAGGAGAGGGGAGGAATTGAGAATGTAAAAACGCCTGATGTCCATACTTTCCTGCAGCATTTGGTGACTTTTGGAATTGTAAAGGACGACGATGTGGATTTGTATAGGAAGCTTGTTGTAGCCTCAGCGTGGAGGAAGCAAATGCCGAAGCTTGCTGTTTCACTTGGCCTAGGCGATACCATGCCCGGTAAAGTTATTTCTTGGCTTCGGTTCTGGAAAATTGCTCTTGCCAATTTCTTGATTGTTTGCCCTAATTTCTTGCATTTGATGATGTTTCTATGGTAATTGGCTTTTGAGGTATGGCGAATAATAATTTTTACAGTAGATTGATTTTGGAATGAATGATCACATCACACTTCTTTGGCTGCGTCGAGAAACAAAACATTGATAATGATGATTTTACAGATTTAGATTACTTTCCTGCATCTTATGTGTAATTTGTGGTCTCCTAAGGTTTAGTAACTTAACATTATCTGAAATTTGTGAACAACAGTTTATAATGAGGTTCACAAACTAGTTCTAGATAAGCATTTTTCTGAAGATCAGTAGGCTGCAACTTAGTGAGTTGCATTGTAGGAGCTTCCAAGATGAGGATTAGAGTTGACCCTTCAGTTTATGTCCAGAGTTGATTAATCTTTAGTGACCAGCATGGGAAACAATTGTGATAATTCGGGATTCGAGGGCTCTCATTTCTTTTCTTTGATTGGTCAGCAGAACTATTTGCTAATTTCTCCACGACTTGCGTAATTAGGAATTTTTTACACTTTCTCTTTTCTGCAGGAAATCTGATGACTAGTAATTGTGACGACACTAGGTGTATTTCATTTAATGTTTGGTTTTTCTTAAAGCCCTTGTGCAATTTATTATGGCATCTTATTTTTTTAATATTATTTAACGGTATGATTCTTTAGAAGCTCTAGATGGACATGGTTAAATTCGACAACAAGAGAGATGTTGTGTTAAGTTTAATGCTAGGTTTATCCTCATTTATCGGAAGGTTATAGCTGTGCGACCATAATTTTCTAATGTCTTCGGATGCATGCTCTTCTGATTCAATGTAGTCCTATCTTTCATGTATATGTTCTCTAGTGTCTTTGTCTTATCTTTCCGTCTTAGTTGTTTTATAGTATACGATCTTTGTGCCAATAATGTAATACCTAATACATCAGTTCGCAAGATTGTCTCAGTACTTCGATGCCTTCTGGTGCAGATATGATTGAGGAATTAATTGGAAGAGGACAACAGGTTGATGCTGTACATTTTACGTATGAAGTTGGCCTCACCGACCGATTCCCGCCTGTCCCACTGCTGAAAGCCTTTCTCAAGGATGCAAAAAAAGCCGCCACTTCGATTTTGGAGGATCCCAACAATTCAGGCCGTGCTGCAGTGAGTTTTTGAACTCTATATTGGTGATGCATATCATTTATGCTAAGGTTGCATATACTTAGGGTGTGTTTGGTTTGTCTGTCTTTTATGCTTAAGCAATGAATTATACTATATTTTGTGAGGAAACATAATACATTTTATAGAGAATCGTGAGATTTCGAAGTAAAAAAAAAAAAAATAAATTCCGACCCTTAATCTTTGCAGTATAGTAGCATGTTTATGTTTGACAAAATTGTTTATAACTCCCTTGTGGTTTCGAAATTCAGCATAAATTTTACTTTACTTTGAAATTTGTATAATGTCTCCTTGTACGTTCTAAAACGTTGCATGAAACCCTTATGTGGTTTCGAAACTCTGCGTAATCCCCTACTTTACTTTAAAAATTGCATTTCGCCTTCTTATACTTTAAAAAGTGTTGCATGAAACCCGCAATGCAAAAATATAGATAGGAAATCTTCTCATCACACAAAGGAGGTTTTATGGCGGTGGGTTTCATGCTATGTTTTTTAAAGTAAAGGGGCGCTATGCAATTTTTAAACTACAGGTAGATTTTACGCTGAATTTCGAAATTACGAGGGAGTTATGAGCAATTTTACCGTTTATGTTTTAAGGTATTTTGGCACCCTCGAAGTCGAGGGGGGTATTCACTCTTCTTGAGTTTCTGTGCTTACTTTCTATCCCATCTCTTAAACATTTACAGAATTAAATCATTCCATGTGATTGCTTTTCCTGAAAAATGGACCCCCCCACCCCCCACCCCACCCCCAATCTACTGACCCCTTTCGGTTGGGAGACCCACGTAGTTGATGGAATTTCGATGTTTTCTTCTTGCCCGCATTACCAAAATGGCTGACTATGCACTTCGTAATTGTTCATTAACTTTTGCTTATTCCAAATGTCTTGATCAGCACATGGCGGCCAAGAAGGAGCAATCAGCAATCCGCGCAGTTCTCAAGTGCATCGAAGAGTACAAGCTCGAGGCCGAATTCCCCCCGGACAACCTCAAGAAACGCCTTGACCAATTAGAGAAGGCCAAGATTGAGAAGAAGAAACCGGCGAGCCCGGCCGCAAAAAGAACACGCGCCAACAACGGCGGCCCCATGCCCCCGGCCAAGGCCGGCCGTTCGACCAACGCCTACGTCTCGTCCTTCCCGTCGCCCCCCACCTACATGAGATCCCCCCAGTACCCCCCCACCCCTGTCCCCGCATACCCTGCAGTCCCAGCTGTGTACGGCCATGGCAGCCGGAGCCCCCCCTTCGCCTACTCCCCCGAGGCCCCCCCTCCCCCGCCCCCCATGGTCGGGTCCTACCCTGTGTCTCCGGTCAGCTTCCCCGCCCCCTACGGAGGGTACAGCAATGGAATGGCGCCGGCTTACCAGCAAGCTTACTACTGATAGAGACGGGATGACAATGGGTCGATTGCTTCGAAGGTAACTCTACTTACTGATTACGGTAAAATGTGGTTTCTGGGTCTGTAATATTCGACGTTGTACTAACCTTTTAACGGTAGCGGTTTTACGCCCCCCGCCAACCCCGAACCCCCCCCCCCCCCCCCACTTGTGTGTTAATCCTTATACTCTTTAATTACTACTACGACTACTGCTACGAGTACCTTGACATGGGCAGGCTGTATTTTTCGTTTTCTGATTGTTGAAAGACTTGTAGTAGAGGAGTGTGTATTAGGTGGTTGTGAAAAGCTATTTTAAGAGTGGTGATCGATGGCTAGATAGATAGAGATATAAGGAAAGGGCTACTAATTAAGTAAAAGAAACATTATTGGGTATGGGCATCATCTACATTTTAAGTATTTAGCATTTTGATCATCTTCATCATTATAATCATCAATTTGGGTGGGGATTTAGGTTTGTGTCATGAAATATTTGTGCTCAATTTGGATGTTGGATTTAAATTAGAATGGTTACTATTCAGAAATTCGAGTTACAAATACTGTTTTTCAGGATTTGATTTGTTTTGTTTTGTGTTTTTATTGGGTAAATTGCATAGTATTTGTTTGTGTTTTATTTATTACGTAAAATTTATGGGTTAAATTAAAATATGCAAAAAAAAAAAAAAAAAAAACATATTTTTTATTTAAAGTTAATTTTTAGTTATAAACATTCATTTAATTATTTAAGTTTTATACAAAGTAAAATGGTTGATTCATTATTTAGCTATGTTTTAATTAAAAAAAAGTTCCATTATTGAAAGAATTACTATTTTCTATTTTGGTCGATTTCAAAACAAAATTATCATTTTTTAATTGTACTATCTATATAATATAATAAATACCATAATATATTGCACAAATTTCATACTAATTGGGTATTTTTGTCTTTATACTACAACTTAATATAATACTAATATTAGAATGTCATGTGTTTGTAAGATTATAGTATGAGCTTACTATATTCAAACAACACAAAGATTGTGTTAAATTTTAAATTTAATATTGTAGTTGTGTCGTTATCATTTTTATTTGTATAAAATTTACATATTTATTATACTCCCTCCGTCTAAGTTAAAAGTATACATTTATTTTTGGAGCGGAGATTAATGAATAATAGTATTTTAATTATACTGTGCAGGTAAAAGTAGTGAAATGACATTTTTGCCTTTTACTTTTTTGGTATAAAAGTAATGATGTGATGTAAAGTAGGGGTATCTGTGAAAAAATGGGGTATTTAATGAAATGGTTACTTTGTAATTAGACGTCCCAAAATAGAAATATGTATATTTTTTAACTGGACTGAGGGAGTATATGTTAATTTACTTGTTCAAATTATTTAATATATTTATAATTTAACAAAAAAAATATATATATTTTTTAATTATTTAAAATAGTAAAAAAGAATAAAATAATTGTAAGATACAATTGCACCATTATTAATTATGTATGTAATTTAGTTATAAATAAATTATTACAAAGAATACAAGCCTCTACCTCAACAACAATAAAGCCGCTGCGTTCTATTCATTCTTCTTTCATTTCTTCTTCTTCTTTCCTTTCTTCTTCACCCCGCCGATGAATTATGTCTCCTCAAACAATAAGAGTAGACGGTGAAGACAGACTGCTATTCCGGCGAACTACTCTTCAATGAAATTCCGCACTGCAAAATCAAAACCCCTTTCAATCCATCGGCATGGCGTTTTCTTTGCTCAGAAGGACCGTTTTCTTCACTTCAATCACAAATCCGCTTCTATCGTCGCGACTACTCTGTAAGTTTTCTTCTTCAAAGGCTTCGACATCTATCGAACAGGGTAGGGAGCAGCGTTCTGTCGGCAATAGGCTTCACTTATCGCCATTAATTACGGATCTCCCAAAGTGTGATTTAATTGATTGCAAAATTGAATTAGTTGATTATGAGACTTGGCGCGTCTCGTCGGCATTAGCTGATGCTTGGAGAGGCAGAAACGAGGATAAATCATTGAAAACGAGTTCATCGTTGAATCACGGCTGCAGTGATAAAAGTTTTGTTAATTCGGGTGCTGATTTTGATTTTGATTCCATTGAGGATATGCGAATTCGTGGAAATTTGTTTTACAAGCTTGATAAGGATTCCAAAGAGTATGAAGAATACAAGTTTGATTTCCATGGGAAGAAATCCTCAAGAAATGAAAGAGTTCCGAAACAAAGTACAGCAAAATCTACAGAACTTTCGAAAGAAAGTACAGCAAAATCGAAGGTAATGGATGAGATATCGTCAAAGAAGGATCATACTACAGCAATCAAGAGAAGTAAAATGGAGTCATTGCCAATTGATAGGGATAACAAATGGAATTCTCAAATACACGAAGAGGAGGATTCTTGTGTTGAAAAGAAGCAAAGAGTTCCGACGTTTAATCAACTAACAGCACCCTACCACGAACCGTTTTGTTTGGATATTCACATAACAAAGGGCTCGGTGCGAGCCAGCATAATCCATCGTGCAACGAGCAAAGTTGTGGCTGTGGCGCATTCAATTTCCAAGGACATGAAATTCGACATGAGTTCTTGCAAGAATAGGAGCGCTTGCGTCGCAGTCGGGGAAGTTTTGGCTCGGAGAGCCTTGGAAGATGACATCCACAATGCCGTGTACACGCCACGAAGAGGGGAGAAATTGGAGGGCAAGCTGCAAGTTGTTCTTAAGTCGATTATTGATGGAGGGATTTGTGTTAAGGTGAAACTTAAGCAAATTAAATTGCGAAAAGCTAAGGGCCTTACCCGAAGGCGATCTGGAGATTGAATTATTGGTATAATAAATGATCTTGAGGTAAACAGTGGCAATCGACTGCAATCTGTTTTGGAAGCAATTTTTAAGGTTTTTCTGTTTAGAATGGCTAGCAACCATTACAATTTGGGTTGACCTTAAGGAGAAGATGCCGGTGATTCTTACCATTAAGGTAAATGCCTAGGCAGTAAGATGCTTGGTAAAGTTAATTTTGTCTTTCGGTTCTGGAATATTGCACTTGATTTTCTTCTCGTTTGTACTAATTTGTTGCCATTGTTGATATTTTTACTGTAACTGGTTTTTAAGTTCAGCAACTAATGGTGACTGTATATAATTTGGAATTGTCACTTTACATAAGCTCATGAGAACATTTCAACACTTTTTCTTGATGAGTCGAAGAGCGAAAATGATTTTGATGATTTTAGGACTTTGTAATGCCTTCCTGGATCTTATTGTTATATTGTGATCTCATATGGTTCAGTAACTTATATAATCTGTATTTCGTTTTACTGTCTTGTGTGCAAGTTATTATTGCGGCATCTTATTTTTGAATATTGTTTATCGGCACGATCATTTGGAAGCTGTAGGCTGTAATGGTTAAAACTTAAAAACCGGGAGATATCTATTGTATAGGTTCATGCTTGGATTGTGTAATTTCTAACTATAGGAAGTTTCTACCTTTGCTCATCTTGAATTTTTGTCTTGCTTGGATGCATGTTCTTTTGATTTAATTCACATCTACGGATTGTATTTTGAATTCAATGACAGATTATATTGTTGCATTTGGTAGATTCATTTATATGTTTTCTATTGTCCTATGTCAGCACTTTCGGTCGTTTGTTGTTCTATAGTATATGATCTTCATGCCAACAATGGCCGTCATTGGTTATGGTGATGATCGGGGCTAATCGGCACCATTGTTGTTGAAACAACATAATATATGCTGTCTGTGTTGTACTGTAATAACATATAATATGTACTGAAATCAATTGTGATGCGTTGTGTGGACTAATATAAATTTGATATCATCTGTTTATTTGTTATGTGCTATTACAATATATTGATTCAGACATATTCTAAACACATGGACAGTTTTTTCTTCACAGAATATCTTAGGACCTGAATGGCTCTTGTGCAAGACATCAATGATTGAAAGCTTTTCTTGTAAAGGATGCAAAAGATTGCTGCCATTTTGAACTTTGGAGGATCCCTACATATAGGCCAAGGTTCTGTGCGGTGAGTATTTAGTTTCAGTATTCCTCAGACAAAATACCATTTACTTTAATGTTGTGTGTATTAAGGTATCTGCACAGTATGTTTAGGTTTTAACATTTGACAACCTTGAAGTTGATGGGGTATCCGCCAGGGGATTCTCAGCCCAACATACATAATAGGGGAAGGTTCAGTACCGTGGCATCCATAAAATACAAAAACAATACAAGTCTTTTATTAAGGCCATCTCCAATCCAGCGCCATTAATGGCGCTGGGTTGCCAGATTTGGCTTCGTGCGCTATCTTTTGGTGTTGCTACAATGCAACGCCAATTTTGGTGGTGTTGCTCCTTTTTTTTTAAATTTTTTTTTTATATTTAAATTTATTTTTTATTTTTCTAAATTTAAAAAGAAATATTTTAAATTATAAAAATAAAAAGTTTAAAATAATAGGAAAAATTGAATATTTGAATAATAATAGTGAAAAATAGATTTATGGTTGGATTAAAATTACGGTAGCAACTGCATATTTAGAATTAAACATGGATAAATGGAGTTGATGGATTAGAGATGGCCTAAAAACATCATGTGTTGTTTGTAACAATGACATGTACTGTTTGTTTATAATTATACGTGTGTTGTATAAGTGTATATCATGTGTTGAAATGAACTACTGCATGTGTTGTACGAGATTATACGATGTATTGTTAATTCATGTGTTGTGTTTGTATTATATAAATATAAATGATGTCTTGTCACTAACATTACCGTGTGTTGTTTGTCAACTATCTGTGTATGTTGTGCTTGTATTATATTAATATAAACGATGTGTTGTTACTAACATTAACTTGTGCTATTTGCTAGCTATGTGTGTGCTGTTCAGCACAGTGCTGAGCACTGTAGCTGCCGTCTACATAATATATATGGATATACATATATAATTTTCTTAAATTTAGGATATCTCAAAAAATTTCTAATGTATTGCTATATTACTATGTATAATTTATAAAATCATTATATAAAAAGATATAGTAAAAATTAAAGAAAAAATCTATTGAAATTATATTGCATGAAATTTTTTTTTAAAGTTTCTTGGATTGTGTTTCTAAGATACATTTGTATATGGGTGTCAAAATTAAATTCGACCTGAAAAATCAAGCTTGTTCGATTTGAAAATTTTTAAATTTGGCTTTGGGTGTTTTGGGTTTCAAAAGATCGGGTCAATCCGAGCTCGAAACAAAAAAAAAAATCGTATGTGTTTAGGTCTAGGATTTTGGGTTAAATTTTGAGTTTAGGTCGGATTTCGGTTGACAGATCTTTTATTATACCCAAAGCTTAATCCGACATGGACACAATTCGGAAATATGAATTAGCACCCCTACGAATGGATGGCATATGGATCCGTAGGGTGTGTTTGTTTGGGGGATTGAATTGGATTTACACTATTCATCTAATTTTTTTCTCCAAAAACATCAAATCAAACACCTATTTCTTATTTTTTATATTATACTAAAAATCAATTTTACATTCAAAACATCACGTCAACCCCTATTTATATCACATCATACAACTATTCAAATTCAAAATTTTTACTATTCAAATTCCAACTCAAAATCCAAACCCCCAAACAAACACACCCTAATGTGATTGTGCATGGTAGGAAGCTCTTTTCCTATTACGGAATGGAAAAAGAATTGTAATTTACCCCCGGTCCTATGTAACATGAGTGTATTACCGTAGACACGAGAATTTAGGTAAAATATAATTAGTAAGTAATTAAGAAGTATATTAGTAAAAATAATAATTATTTAGTAAAAATAATTATAGATTAAGATTAATATAAGTAAATAGTTTATTTAAAATTAAATTATAAAATTTAAAATTTAAAATGCGATTAAAGTGTATAATTATATTTTCAAAAATAGAAAGGACAAGTTACGTGAGACGGAAGAAAATAGAAAATAGAGACAAATTATGTGGGACGGGGGGACTATATAATTATATACTCTTGGTGTTCATTTTTAAAATAAATACTCTCAGTCTTCAATCAAAAGGTCTGGTGAAATTTTGAAATAAATTAAAAAATAATAATATTTTATTAATTATTAAAAATATGTGAAATTTTTTGATATTTTTGTTTTTTTTAAAATGATATATTTATAATTTAAATAAAAATTAAAAATAGCTTGATATTAGTGTACTCTTTTCGTCCCATTGAAAGATTGTCACTTTCTATTTTTGTCCGTCCCAAACCAGATTATAATTTCCTAATCTAATAACTGTAATGTCGACCTAACATAATAAATACTCTTCAACTTACACTATATTACACAAATATCATTACTTTTATATTACCCAATACTAATTGTTGATGTAATTTTTCAACAAAAATAAAGTAAAATTCAAAGATATAGAAAATATCCTTAAACTTGATTAATTAGTGCCTGAGATTAGGAATCTCTAAACACTGTATGGTACAGAAAATAAACTGGAAAATAAAAAACTGAAATTTAAAGTGGTGATCCTCAAATCTGACTTTGCTTTGTTGAAGTTGATTGAAGATGCCTTGCCAAATGATGATCCAAATCCTTAAATATTCTTTGAAGAAAACGTTCAGAACCGTCGCACTGTTTCACCAACCGTTCCCACCAGTTACAGAACTCAGAACTGCCTCTTTCATTGACACATGTCTTTAACCGCCTCGCCAACCGCATAACCCAACGACCGACCAACCGACCAATCTAGATACATAATTGGTCGCCAGATCAAAAGACTCACTGGTCGCCCCATCAAACGACCACTATTTGGTCTCTTCAATCGTCTGACCTATCAACAGACCTTTCTTCGCCCGACTTCCTTTTTCGACCGACCCCCATAGCAGCCAACCTTTGTATCAACCGACCCATTTATCCGACTGCGGATAATCCGACCTGCTTGCCCGACCGCGGACCATCTGACTTGCTTATCTGATTGAGAACCAACCGACTGAGAACCCACCGACGGACTCTGGATACCTTATTATTATTATTATTATTATTATTATTATTATTATTATTATTATTATTATTATTATTTTTTGTGCGTAACAACATGCCTCCTCCTCAAGACTCCTAAGCATCATTTCTTATGATGTTTTAGGAGTTAGTAGGTTAGCATCCGAGGCTACGTCAGCCTCAGATCCGACCTCCATCCTTTGAGGCTACGTTGGACCCGACCTCCATTTATCGCGGACTGGTGCTGGCCTGGACGTTGGTCGATCTTGCACTACCATTGTATTCAGACTCCCGTCCGACTTATTCCTCCTTTCGGCCACTGTTGTTCTGTCATTCTTTTGCTCGCCTGAAAAGTTATGGTCGGCGACCTGACCCGTGTCCGTCCATTCGGCGGGGTCCTCCTGACCTGTATCCGTCCATTCGGCGGGGTCCTCCTGACCTGTATCCGTCCATTCGGCGGGGTCCTCCTGACCTGTATCCGTCCAGGTTACGTAGTCCTCCCGATTTTTGTCCGTCCAGTCGACGTGGTCTTCCCGATCTGTATTCGTCCAGTCGGCGTGGTCCTCCCGACCTTTGTCCATCCAGTCGATGTGGTTGTCCCGACTACGGTCCGTCCATTCGGTGTGGTCCTCCCGACCATGGTCCGTCCAGTCGGTGTGGTCTTTTCGACTATGGTCCGTCCAGGCGTTGTGATCCTGCCGACCTGTCTCCGTCCATTCGGTCGTCCCTGGTCGGGCCTGTCCTCCTGTTTGGTCCTGTCTCCAGTCTGTCTGACTGGGTATATGCTCAGGAATGGCGTTGTCCGTTTGGGGGCATGACATTTCTGGCGGTGCAGGAACCGAATTCAACATGAATTTTGATTGCTCCATCAAGTTTTGCATTGCGTCATGTATTGCCTGCAGATTTGCTATCTGCTGGTCGTACATTTGCCGAAAACCTGCTGTCAATTCGGCCCGTAGTTGGGAAGCTTCTTCTGCCGTGATAAAGCCAACGGCTGTACTGTGGAATTGAAAATTTGCCATATGGATCAGCAATTTTCTCCCACTGTGGTCGCTAATTTGTTGATGTAATTTTTCAACAAAAATAAAGTAAAATTCAAAGATATAGAAAATATCCTTAAACTTGATTAATTAGTGCCTGAGATTAGGAATCTCTAAACACTGTATGGTACAGAAAATAAACTGAAAAATAAAAAAATGAAATTTAAAGTGGTGATCCTCAAATCTGACTTTGCTTTGTTGAAGTTGATTGAAGATGCCTTGCCAAATGATGATCCAAATCCTTAAATATTCTTTGAAGAAAACGTTCAGAACCGTCGCACTGTTTCACCAACCGTTCCCACCACTTACAGAACTCAGAACTGCCTCTTTCATTGACACATGTCTTTAACCGCCTCGCCAACCGCATAACCCAACGACCGACCAACCGACCAATCTAGATACATAATTGGTCGCCAGATCAAAAGACTCACTGGTCGCCCCATCAAACGACCACTATTTGGTCTCTTCAATCGTCTGACCTATCAACAGACCTTTCTTCGCCCGACTTCCTTTTTCGACCAACCCCCATAGCAGCCAACCTTTGTATCAACCGACCCATTTATCCGACTGCGGATAATCCGACCTGCTTGCCCGACCGCGGACCATCTGACTTGCTTATCTGATTGAGAACCAACCGACTGAGAACCCACCGACGGACTCTGGATACCTTATTATTATTATTATTATTATTATTATTATTATTATTTTTTGTGCGTAACACTAATATAATATTTTTATCATTTTCACTATAACCTATTATAATATCAATATTAAAAAATTCACGTGTAAAAAATAAATAATAACCTTTCTACTGTAAGAAGTATAATAATTATTTTTTTTAAATAAAAAAAATTGAATGAAACAAATAAAAATATAAAAAAAAATATTTTGAATTAAAAAAATACTTATTATGTAAAATTTAAAAAATAATAAAATTTTAATTGTAATAGATAATTATAAAAATAAAAATATACTTCGTCTGTCTGTCGGCGCCTCTAAGACTCACGTATCTTTATAATTTTTTTTTTTTAATTCAAATCTTTGAGCCGAGTCGGATAATATATATTTTGTGAATATCTATACTCTCTCTGTCAGGATTAAACTAAAAATAAAGGTAAAATGACTAAATTAATTCTATTAATATTGTATGATATAAATATAATGATATTTGTGTAATATATTATTTTTTCTGTTCAGATAGAAAGTATATATATTTCTATTTTGAAATGTCCAATTTCAAAGTAAATATTTTATTAAATACCTTACTTTTACCCTTACTTTATATCACATTATTACTTTTACACAAAAAAAAAACCAAAGGCAAAAATGTCATTACATTACTTTTAACTACTCTTTATAATTAAAATACTATTATTTCTTAAACACTGCACCAAAAGTAAACATTTATTTTGTGTGTGGACAATTATAAGAATATTTGTAATATTAATTAGCCAATCCTATTATAAAAAAAAAAATAAATATTTGAAAAATTGATAAATTGTTAAAGAAAGAAATAGGAATAAATTGTAGGAATAATAATATTTTTGAAAATTTTGAATATCCAAAAGTTGTGTAAACAAAATCGAAGTAGGATATAAGATATATTTGCAAACGGTGGTACCTTCCTTTCTCTTTCTTTCTTTCTTTCTTTCTACCATGAAATGGATGAGGCAATAATACACAAAATCAAAATCGAAATTGAAAATGTATAACATAATGAATCAATCGTTGGCGGTGGCCAGCTGGAGCGAGAGAAGTTCCTCCTCGGGAATAATTTTGATGTGGCAGTCGGATTTGGGGTAGGAGGAGCAGAGCAGAGCGTATCCTCTTTCCACCACGTCGTCGCTGAGCATTCCCTCGCTCTGGTCGACGGCGCCGGCGACGAGCCGGGCGGGGCAGGTCATGCACACGCCCATCTTGCAGTCGTGCGGCACATCCAGCCCGATCTCCACAGCCTTCGATAGGATCGTCTCATCCTCCTCCACTTCCACCTCCGTCGTCTTCCCCGACGCCTCCTCGATCACCACCTTATAGGCGGCGGCGACGGCGGACGAGCGCTTGCTTTTCCGGCGGAGGGGGAGAGTCGGTGGGGATTTGGGGATGAGATAATTAGGGTTTTTGGGAGGGAGGAGGAGAAGAGGGGATAATTGGAGGAGAGGTGTCGCCATTTTGGGGTGGGGCGGAGTGTGTGTGGTCGTAAGTGACTGAGGAGGATAAATAAAATGCTTATTATTTTTAGAGCAAAAAAATATTTTTGTTCTATTTTTTTTATTTATATTATTCTTATTCGAATAAAAATTTATTAATTTTGACCTATTGAAATTTTTTTATTTAAATTTTTTTAATTCAAATAAAAATTTATTAATTGTTCTTATGGTTTTGTTCTATCTCGTGGATACAGTTACGTTGCTGCTCTTATTCTTAGTACAGTAATATTTTAAGCAATCATAAATATACTCTCTCTGTTTCGAAACTAAATATTTATTTGCTTTTTACAAGTAATTTTAGAAATATTAGTATTATATTGGGATATAGTAAAAATAAAGTAGAAATAACTAAAATAACTTTATTAGTACGTGTGATATAAAAGTAACGACGTTTATGTAATATATTGTAAGTTGTAAGGGTATTTGTAATGTTAAGTAGATTACTAAAAAAAATGAATACTTTGTTATGGAACGGACTAAAACGAAAAAATGGATTGGAGTATTAACTATTGTTTTTACATTTTTTTTAATCAAATTATTTGATATATGTTTATAATTTAATAAAAATATTTTTTTATAATTATTTAACAATATTAAATATAATTTATTTTAATATTTTAATATATAATTGTAAAAAAAATAAAAAATAATAGTATATTAATTTATATTTTTAATAGTCATAATTAAATATACTTTTAATAATTTACATTAAAATTGTTTTGAAGAGAGAAAATTTGTAATCGATGGCCGGCGGAAATGGAGAGAGAGTTTTGAAGAGATGGAAATGCACTACGGCGGTGATGCATATTTTATATTCCCTGTCGTTTTTGTAATAAATTAAGAAATTATATTATTTACATTAATATTATAAAATACTAATAAAATAATTTTTGTTATTTTCTGTTGATTTATCATGATATTTCGATCCGTAAGTCACAAAAAGTCGTGTATCTGAATTAGACTAGTTCTACAAATGAACAAGGATTCCAAAAAAGAATGTGTACGTTGACATAAGTAGTCTATTTAGTATTGGATAACCTGACATCGGCTCATTCACGGGAGTTGGTCTAGCGTTGACTGAACTCCAGGTATTACATTTGTAATACGTTTGGATAAAATAATTAATATTCAAATATTAACATGTAAAAAGTAAATAAGTAGATTTATTGTGGACGGAGATAGTATTTTATTAGTTAGTACAAGTGTGCACAAATTTTTGATATTTTTTGTTAGTGAAAGTATGCAAGAGATTTTCATATTTTTTGCTATTTGACTTTATATAGAAAGTAATTGTATGCTTAATGGTATGCTTGTAATTTAAATAAAAATTAGAAGTATTTTGATATTAGTATATAATTACTTTTACTAAAAAAATTGATACTTTGAGTAAAACCGAACGGAAATAGTAAAAATATATTTTAAATTGAGACAAAAAATAATTAATAATATATAGCGGGTTGATTCGGGTTTAGCTCTTGTTTCGAATCAAATTTATTTAAAAAGAATTTTAATTTTCATAGTAGTATTTTATAATAAAGAATACCATCTTCGTTTATTTTGAAAATATATTTATTTGTGAATAGTTAAAAATAGTTTAATACTCTCTACGTCAGCCTGGTTCACATTTATTTTTTTTTGCGTTATTGTACTTAATATTAAAAATATTTATAAACTTTTTGTACAAATATATGAAAATACTTTTTAATTTATTTTTTTTAATTTGTACTATGTTTTGATATAATAATTAATATTTTTCGACGGCTTATCGGAACGAGCCAGTAAAAAATCGGGTGAGTCCTCCGTTTCCCTCCAAAAAGGATCCGGAACCGTGTTCACAATAGTAAAAAATCACAAAATAGATAAAAAGAGACAATGATAAAAGGAGAAGAAAACAAGAAAAGTTGAGGAATGTGACAAGAAATTAAAAGAAACTAAAAGAAAAATAAAAGCATGAAGGAAAGTAAATTGAAGAAAAAATAAATAAATTGCATAAAAATTAAAATTACGAAAAAAAAAAAAAAAGAAAATGTGTAAAGAAGTCCGGAGCTTTGAGGTAGTCTCCTTAATTCAATTTATACTACTTACAGCCTACCAAATCTAGATTTAGCTAAGATTTAATTTATCCAAAGTCTGATAATAAATTATCCAAAATTAAATAATATTTTATCCCAAATAAAATTTTAGGATAACAATAGTATATTTTTATCTTTGATTCTTGTGTAAAAATAACAATAAGATAATAAAAGAAAAATATTTATAAAAAAGAATAAGATTAATCATCATTAAAAAAAATATTATTTTTTAATTAAACAATATTACATATTTTTATTAAAAATTGGGTAAATTTAATATTAATTTTTTTATTTTTATTTTTATTTTAGTTACAAATCAAATAAAGGGGATGTTTGTTGTTGTGGTTTTAATTTTTAATTTTTTGAAATGTCAAATTAAATAAAAAAAATAAACATACCAAAACTTTTAAAATTTTACTATTTTGATTATATAATAGATTTTTTTTTTTCTTATAAAATATTTTATCAAGTATTATTTTAACAAATTAGTTCACATGCTTAATTATTAATTCAGCAAAGCTGACTTTGCTCTTAATTTTAATCTTAAGCTTTATTTGAAGATCATTTATCTGAAATAAAAGGTGTGATCTATTAAATCAACATATGATTTAAAACTTTATTTTAATAACAATTCTAAATAAAAAAGTTTGTTTGCTTGATATTTTCATTTGATTTTTTTATATAAAATATAAAAAATTATCTCAATAATATAAAGTTGATTTTTTTGTAAAAAAAATAATATATATATTAAAAGTTGTATATAAAAAAAATTGTACAAACAAATTCAAAATCATTTTAATTATTTTACAAAACATGCACCTTACTAATAGTATAAAGTGTGAATATATGTTATTTATATTACACTTATATCAAATTACTAGATAATACTTCCTCCGTCTGGTTACAGATGACCCATTTTTTTTATACGTCAACAAAAGATGACCTCTTTCTATTTTCGGTAACTTTATCATTCTTAAATATACTTAACAAATATAAATCAATTTAATTAAACTTCTAACATCTTATCTACAAATGATATTCATATTGCATATTTTTCGAGATATAATCTTAAATTTTTTTAAAATACTAATAATATTATACATATAAAAAATAATAATAATTTATTATTAATAAGTTACTAATTTACACTGCCTATAAAAAAAGCGTGGATTTATCCCTAGTGCGGGACAGAGGGAGTAATATTTTAAATTTTATATTGTATACTAAGAATTTTGAACCATAATTTAGAGTATTTTTCTTTAGTCGAGTTTTTCCAAATTTTACTATTTGAATTCTGTATTTTTAAAAAAAAATATATTTTTCTCTTTACAAAATATTTCATCAAAAATTACTTTCATACCAAACTCAAACCAATTTTTTTTCGAACATTATTTACAATCAACTTTAGACTTTCAAATTCCAATTATACTTTTCAAGCCGACTTAAATTATTTTAATATATTAAAAAAAGAAAAAAGAAAAAACAACAAACACAAAAAACAGAGAAAAACACAACCTAGCCATCATCGTTCATTTCATTTATCTTATCAAACCATAAACCCCATTCCACGGATAATTCCAATTCGCGTTCTTGCAGACGACCATAAACGGGTTTTCGATTAAGAGGTGGTTTACTTTTTCTGATCTCAAATACTGTTGAGCTCATCAATATTCGAGTGCTTTGAAACGGCCGATTTTATGTTTTATTTTTTGAATTTCTGCTTCAAATTGCATACATCAGAAGAAAAGGGAAATTTGATCGAATATTGGGAAAATTTTTATCTGAATTTGTTGAGATGCAGTTTAATTGATGCGTGCTTTTATTAGGGTTTGATTTCAAATTTATCTGCTTAATATTGTTGTTGTAGTTGGTGAAGGCGGCAGCTTATGAATAGAACTGTGGTTTTCTATTTCCAATAAATTTACTTGAATTTGTTGATAGATTGGTGATAGATCTGACAGTGTTAGTTCTTATTTGGGGATTTTTATTACCGATTGTTGTTTTACATTTTGCTATGATAAGTTGTTAATTGAGTTGAGTTAATTCACATTTTTAATTGGCTAAAGTTCCTTGCGATTTTGTCTGCAGATTCGATAAACAGAAATGGCTGAGGGAAAGAGTGGAATTGCAAAGGATGTTACTGAGGTTAGTATTTGCTGCTGCACACTGTAAATCGATCTGTTACCTTTCTTTTCATCTTGCTATGTGATTCAATGGCTAATGGTAAATTTTCTGAGTAATATTTGTAGTTAATTGGTAGAACTCCACTGGTTTACTTGAACAATATCGTCGATGGTTGTGTTGGGCGTGTTGCGGCCAAGCTGGAATCGATGGAGCCGTGCTCCAGTGTCAAAGATAGGTATTACCTTTCGTAATAACTTGGCATATGTGTTTGTGGGTTTGGATTTTTTGAATAGTAAAAGTTTGAATTTGAACTATTCTTTGACGTGATATGAACAAGTGTTGGTGTCCGATAAAAAAAATACGAATGTGATATGTTGAATGTAAAATTAATTTTTAGTGTAATATAAGAAAAGTGGTTTAATTTGATATTTCTTGAGAAAAACTTAATTGAATAGTAAAAAATCTTGAAAAATTCACAAAAGAATACAACTAAATGATTGTAGATGCGGGAAGGATTGTATTTAGGTAAATATATTGTGATTTCGGTGGTCATGTTTGGTGCAGAATCGGCTATAGTATGATTAAGGATGCTGAGGCACAAGGGCTCATTAAACCGGGGGAGGTAATTAGCATGAAGTTTGGTTTATTAACTGTAGTATATTTGATTGATAGTTTTTAACTTTTTTGTCGAATTTATTTGATAAAATTAAGAGTGTGCTCATTGAACCTACGAGCGGGAACACGGGCATAGGCTTGGCATTCATGGCTGCTGCGAAGGGCTACAAACTTATAATAACTATGCCTTCTTCTATGAGCCTCGAGCGCAGAATCATTCTCCGTGCTTTTGGGGCAGAGTTGGTGCTAACCGATCCTGCCAAGGGAATGAAAGGTGCTGTTCAGAAGGCTGAAGAGATACGGGAGAAGACGCCGAATTCCTACATCCTTCAGCAGTTTGAAAACTCCGCAAATCCTAAGGTACTGAGCTGTATTTCCGTATTTATTTTAAGTGAGATTGCTTCTTGTTTGAGAGATTGAATTTAATCAAATTGAATGTTATGTACGTATAGATACACTATGAAACAACGGGACCTGAGATTTGGAAAGGAACAGATGGGAAAATTGATTTCTTTATATCTGGAATTGGGACGGGAGGCACTATCACGGGAGCTGGGAAGTATCTTAAAGAACAGAATCCTAACATAAAGGTTCGGTAATCCTTTCGATTAGATTTGCATTAGAGTTCTCAGCAATGTTCGGCAAATTATTATTTGTTGTTTTTTATTGTCTTGTGATTTTCTCATTTTTCCCTTCTTTTATGTCTATTGGTCTTTTAGTTAATTGGCGTGGAGCCGGTTGAAAGCCCTGTTCTTTCTGGAGGAAAACCCGGTTAGTCTCTTCGATAGATTTTCATCTGATACTTGTCTTGTGTTTTTTTTACTTGCAATGTATGTAGCCTTTTTCTTAGTATTGATTATGGGTTTGTTCCTATTGGCCTTTGTTTATTTATTTATTTGTTCTTCTTTCGGTTTAAAAGTATTTTGGTGTTTTGGATTTTTTCGAGAATAATAGAAAGTTGAATAGAAAATAGGTGTTGGGTGTAATGTAAATAGGTGTTGAATGTTGTGTTTTAAATTGGAACAGGTTTTTGTGATATATAATAGCTGTAACGGATGCATCGAATGTTATGCCATTTTTTTTTAGAGAATTTTCAACTAATAGTGCGAAAATAAACTTGAAAACACAAGTAAACAAAAAACTTTTGAGTTCTAATATTATAAATGACTCCAATAAATGGGTTATGTTGAGCGATAAAGTTATCGAACTTGTTAATCATTATATTTTACTTAATTCGAAAGGTCCGCATAAGATCCAAGGAATCGGTGCTGGTTTTATCCCTGGTGTTCTGGAAGTTGATCTCATTGATGAAGTTGTTCAAGTGAGACAATGTTTCTTAACTTTTCTGTCAGGTTTTGATCGATTTTAGAAATAACCTGTAATTCATGTATTATTTCTGCTGTATCTCCGACAGATTTCAAGCGACGAGGCTATAGAGACTGCAAAGCTCCTTGCATTGAAAGAGGGTTTATTGGTAAGTTCGATTGTCTCGGTTCATACACACACAACATAGTAAGATATCTTGTTTCTCCATTTTCAGTCTCTCCAATTGAAAATGTTTTTGCAGGTTGGAATATCATCTGGCGCCGCGGCAGCAGCTGCAGTTAAGATTGCGAAGCGACCTGAAAATGCTGGAAAACTCATCGTGGTAAGTTCATAGAACTATTTCTGTTTCTTCTTTGACAAAAGGCTCAAGTTGTTCCAAATTCACGATCTGTTTATATGGATATTTTTGAAACTTTTGGTATTATTCATGACCAATAATTTTTTCAAAACACTATTACATTAAATATATTTTTTCTTTCTCGTATATTAAATACTCAATTTTTTTACTATTTCCAAAATTTTTCAAAATTCCAGACCTTCTATGCATAACACTAAGTCAGTCTACATTATTTCAAAGCAGATGTTTCTTTCACTTCAATTCCGCCTTTGCTCAAATCCACATTCCCAAAAACAAAAAAGAAAAGGTTTCTGCCGTAGATGAGGAATGGTTTCTTGTATTTTTCGAGAAAATGTATACTTTCGCCTTTTCATGGCTTTGATATGCGCGAGGATGACAACAAATAGGAACTCATTTTCTGTGTAACCAACCATATGATATTTGTTCGTAATTTGGCATTGATATTCGATTCTTGCAGGTGATATTCCCAAGCTTTGGGGAGCGATACCTCTCGTCTGTGCTGTTTGAATCCGTAAGGAAGGAGGCAGAAAGCATGACGTTCGAGGCATGAGACCGGCTGGATGGATACCTTCGGAAGTTTGTCCGTGAATGCAACGAAATAAACAGGTGTGTGTGATAGTTCTTGTTTTTGGAAATGATTCCTGAATGTGAATCTGAATCTGAAACTTGAGTTGTTTTATCTCAATAGATTTGCTTTTCACTCAGAGTTTGTTTGTTTGTTTGTTTTTTTCTAGATAAATCAACGGAGTTACTTTTAGATTTTCCTAAGTCTACTCTTTGTATGGGCTCTGGGTAAATTTGGGCTTGCAAAATCTAGGCCCGATAATTTACACTAAGCGAACTATACGTTGATATACGTTGTAAGTTTGAATTTATGACGACGTGACAACTACGAATTTATCTTCGCAGCAATAGATCACATTGATATCGAATTAGTTTATTAGTGCGTCTTGGGATTATAAATATTAAATATAAAGTTAGTGCCTAAAATTATATTCAGCAATGCTGAATTAAAATATAAGTTCATATAATCTATAGTCTTACAATTAGGGATGACGATGGATCAGGGGAGACCCGATTCGATTCGGATTTGAAATATTTATTTGGAGTCGGGTCAATTTTTCGGGTATTGGGTTTCAGTTGGGTATATTATACTTTTATCAGGTCACGGATCCAAGGGTGGATCTTACCCGGATCCAAACCCAAATAATATATAATTATATACTTGAAAAAATAATTTTTAATAATATAAATTAAATTCAAAAATATGTTTAGTTTAATTACTTAATTAATTATCTTGTTATAATATTTTTGAATAAAATACATAAATTTTAATATATATTGGGTCCGGGTTTGGATCTAATTTTGAGTTAAATTTTAAGAATTGTAATTAAATTTTTGGATCCATCGGATCTTGTCGGGTATTGTTTGAATCGGATTCCGATATAGTCGAATCCAATTTGGATCTTTGGTCCAACAAGAAGTGTTCGGGTCTCGGGTCATCGACATCCTTACTTACAATAGGGATGTCAACGGGCCGGGTTCGGGACGGATTTTGCAGGCCCTGAGACCCGCTCCGCTATAAAATATTAGAGCCCAATACCTGTCCCGCCTAGCTTCAACCCGGTCTTAGAATCCGTCCAGCTCCGAACCCTCTGGGTCCGGGCCAACACGAAAAACCCGTTTTTTTTTTTTTTTTTTTAAATAAAAGAATAAAATAATTTTTAAAAATTAATTTAATACTAAAACAAGTATGTGTCAAAGTACCAAAAAATTATAGTTTTAAAAATAAGAACAATCAAATATTGACGATAGTCCGTAGTGATAGCGGTCAGCAGTAGTCTCGACTATAAAGAGAATTGTAAGAGAAATAAATGCGAAAATAAATTTGATTTAGAATTAAAGTTCTATTTTATATTTAAATTTTTTTAAATAAATATATACTATAATTTATATTGTATAAAAATATAAATAAATTATAATCATTATTAAAATATCTGGGTTCGGGTCCAGATCCGGGGTGCAGAGTATTTATAGTAAAACCCGTAAGCCGCCCGGAACCCAGCCAGATCTAAAATGCAAAATCTACAACCCGATCCAAACCAAATATTTTATACCCGAACCCGTCCATTAAGACCAGACCTGGAGCGGGTCCAGAGCTAACGTATCCTATTTGATGTTTGATTTGATGTTGGAGAAAAAAGACAATTGGAATAATAAAATCAAAAGTAAAATTAGAGATAAAATCTTACTAAGTAAACAGAGTAGGAAACTAATTTGATAAAACTAATTTGATATCTAATAATTATAATTACACAAAGGTAAATGAAATTAAGGGTTAGAAGTTTATATCAAAAGCCAGGGAGGGAGTGTCTCTAAGTTTTATAATAATAAAAATAATTGTTCAATACAACTTTTAGAATGAAAAATGAGATTCACCAATAATTAATCACTTAAGTTAATAATTTTATTTCGTTACAATATGATTAATAAAATAATAATTAATTTATCACTTCATTTTTTTTTTATTTATTATCATACTATCTTATTATTAACACTTTAATAAATTTTCATTATATGTTTATTTTATTTTTTATTTATTTCACTTTTTTATTAAAATATTATTATTTTTAGTCTTTATGGAGGATATTATAACATAAATAATCCTAGGAAGAAAATATATTTTTATAAACAATTATAATAATTATATAATAAAGAATTAAAATAATACTCCATCCAACCCAGAAATAAGTGTCTATTTGCTTTTTATACGTAGTTTTAGAAATATTAGTATTATATTGGGATATAGTAGGAATAAAGTAGAAATGACTAAAATAACCTTATTAGTACGTGTGATATAAAAGTAATGACATTTGTGTAATATATTGTAAGTTGTAAGGGTATTTGTAATGTTAGGTAGATAGTACAGTTACTAAAAAAGAAAATGGATACTTTGTTATAGAACAGACTAAAATGAAAAAATGGATACTTTGTTATGGGACGGAGGAAGTATGTTTTTATTGAATTATTATTACTTTTGTGAATGGATAAATTATATATTATATACTATTTCCGTTTTATTTACCATGTTCACATTTTCATTTTCGTTGATCCCACTTATTCTGTCACTTTGCGTTTTTGGAAAAGAATTATACAATTTAATTACATTTTAAGTTTTTTAATTTATAATTTTTTTAATTTTAATTAGAGTAATTAGTTATATTAATATTAATATTAATTTAGAATTATTTTTATTATACTATTATTGTTTTCAATAATATATTTTTAATTATTTACTTATTATATCATCCTAAATTCCTGTGTTTACAAAGGGACACGGTAGTTGAGACGGAAAAAATAGTATATTATATTGATGTGTATATATATTTTATTTTTGGCAATACACATGAGAATAATGCAATAAAAAATTATTAAGAGAATAAACTATTTAAATTTAATATTTATAATATGTATTTAATAAGATAAAATAATATATATTTTAAAAAATCATAAAAATTGAATAATACTTTTTGGATTTGAAATAAAAAAATAAATAAATAAACTTTTCAAATAAAAATAACTATTCAGTCATACGATTCATTTAGACCAAATGACTATCAAATTACGTTGATACTTTCATTTATAATGAATAAAATAGGAGACACCACTATTTATCTCGAGAATATTTAGAACTCCCACGGCTTAATTTTAGTATAGTATTATTTTTTCTCATAAAATATCATATCAAAATATTATTTAAATAAAAAATTTAAAAATTTAAAAATAAAATCAAATTCAAAGAAACATATTTACTTGTATTTTAATATTTTGTATGATTTAAAAATAATAAAAATTTTACAATATATACTCCCTCCGTCCCAGAATAGTTTGAGTTGTGTTTGACATAGAATTTAAAAATATTGATATTATATTGATAGTGAGTAAAAAGTACGGGTAAAATACTTTTTTGTCCTTTTGAGTGCATTAGTGTAAAAAGTAGTGATAATTGTATAATAATAATGAAAAAGTAAGAATAATTTTATAGTGATATGATTATTTATGAAAATGAGATTATTATTTTGAGACGAACAAGGTAAACACAACTATTGTATTAGAATGGAGAGAGTATATATTTATTTATTTATTTTATTTGAATAGTGTGATAATATAAAATATACTATTAATTATTTTTTATTTAAAAAATATTGTATGTAGATGGACGGACCAGAGTGGAAAAAAGGCATATACATGAGACAGAAGAAGTAATATTTTACATAATAATAATTAAGCACGTAAATAAAAATATATTTAAATAAAAGTTATAGAATCAATATTTTCAGATGAAAATTTAGGGTGTGTTTGTTTGGAAATTTGGATTTTAATTTGAAATTTGAATAGTTTACCTCTTAAATTTGAATAGTTGTACGAAGTTTTGAATATAAAATTAATTTTTAGTATAATATAAAAATTTAAAAATAAATATTCAATTTGATATTGTTAGAAAAATATACTACAGCCCCGTCCCACTTAAAATTATTCACCTTAGCTTAGGCATAGAGTTTTAGGTATTGAGTAATTAGTAAGTAAGTAAGAAATGTATTAGTGAAAATAATTATATGAAAATAGAAAGCGTAGACCGTGGAAGAAAGAGTAATAAATAATAAAAATTTGGTAAAATTTTACTCCCTCCGTCCACAAGAAAAGTATTCAATTACTTTCGGCGCGGTGTTTAAGAAATAATAGTATTTTAATTATAGTGGGTAGTTAAAAGTAGTGTAATGATATTTTTGCCCTTGCTTTTTTAGTGTAAAAGTAATGATGTGATGTAAAGTAAGGGTATTTGTGGAAAAAAGCAAAGTATTTAATGAAATGTTTACTTTGTAACTAGACATCCCAAAATAGAAACATGTATACTTTCTAGCTGGACGAAGGGAGTATAAAATAACACACGCTTAAACAAGCAAGTAAAATGAGGTTTTTTAAAATAATGACCCAAGTCAAACATTGTTGTAAAGATTTAGTCTTGAAAGGAGTTTTGGAAACTCATATATTTATAAAATGTAAGGGTGTGTTTGTTTGTGGGTTTGAGATTTTGGGTTTTGATTTTTGAACAGTAAAAAGTTGTATTTGAATAATTATTTGATGTGATATAAATAAATATTGATATGATGTTTTGAATGTAAAATAAATTTATAGTATAATATAAAAAAATTAATTGCTTGATGTAATATTTTTGAAAAAAGAAAAGAATCTCAATAGTAAACATATGTGGTAAAACTTACAAAAGAACACAACCTAAGAATTTTCAAAACTCTTAAATATAAAAACATAAAAGTTCTGAAAAAACACTTAAAATATTAAAGATATGAATTTTTAGAACTTTTATTTTCTCTTCTAACTATATACCGTAATAGAAAACCTTTTTATTTAAAGTAGTTCTAAAAACTTTTGTATTTTTAATTACAGGAGTTTTGAGAACTCCACACTTTTAATTTTAATTTAAACTTCAGTAAATTATATAACACTCTATGTGTTTTTAGTAAAAATGCATAAAATATTTTGTATTTTATTTATTGCATGAAATTTTCTTATATTATTTTAAAATTTGTATAAAACATTCTCCTTATCCAAAGTTCTAAATAAATAACTAAATTATGCAAGTTTTATACAAATAAAATACCTAAAATATCTTAAATATATTTTTTTTTGAATAAAATAAATAAATGAATAATTGATCAATTATTTATTTTTATAATTTTGTAAAAATGAGATAGCAATTTGTTTCCAAAAAATTATAAAATGAAAGATTAATAAATTATTTATATATTTATTTTATTCAAAAAAATATTTAAGATATTTTATCATTTTTATTTGTATTGCATTATTAAGTTCATATTTACAATCAAATATCAGTTTTGGACGAAAATGGTGTTTCGTGCAAATTTTACATTAACACAAGGGAATTTCATGCAATAAATAAAATACGATGTGTTTTATGCCTTTTAACTAAAATACAATGGAGTTTTATATAAGTTACCCTTTAAATTTTCTTAAATAATTTTGTTGTATTTTGAATATTTGTATGTGGCGTGTCTTTCATTTCCTAAGTAAAATTTCTTTTCAAAAAATTCTATATCAGGATATTATTTTTTGGACTAAATTATTTATAATCTTTATACTCCCTCCGTCCTATTGAAATGTTATCATTTTCCATTTTCGTTCGTCCCAAAATAAGGTTACCATTTCCTAATTTAGTAATTGTACCACCTATCTAACATAATAAATATTCTTCCATCTTACACTATATTACACAAATGTCATTACTTTTATATTACACAATACTAATATAGGTATTTTCGTCTTTTTCACTACAATCCATTATAATACTGATATTAAAAAATCTACGTGCAAAAAGTAAACGACAATCTTGCACCGGAACAGAGGAAGTACAATATTTTATTTTATATTGTTAATAAGCTATTTTTTTAATATAATGTATATTTTTTGTTTGATTACAATATTATTTTTATATGATATTTATTTTGGCATTAGCTTTAATAAGTTAGTTGTTTAGTGGTTGTGCATTGTATTTTGTCATATTCCCTCCGTCTCATTGGAAGGGTGGCGTTTTCTTTTTATACGTAGATTTTTGAATATTAATATTATATTTGACTATAGTTAAAAAGACAAAAATACCCCTATTAGTACGGTGTAATATAAAAGTAATGATATTTGTGTACTATATTGTAAGATGAAAGGGTATTTATTATGTTAAGTAGATAGTACAATTACTAAATTAGAAAATGGTAACCTTGTTTTGGGACGGACGAAAATCGAAAATGATAACATTTCAATGGGACGGATGGAGTATGTAATTGTTTATTTTGGTGTAATTTCTAAGTTTATATTTATTGTATTATTTAAATGTATAATGCATTTATGTGGATTATTATTATTATTTTTTATAATAGTATTACTTTCATATATTGTTTTTTTTTGTATTAATTATTTATTTTATATACAATAGAAAACAAAATATTGCTTACAAATAATATAAAACAAAATATTGTATAAAAACTATAAAGTAATTTAGTCAAAAAAAATAAATAAAATTAATACTTGAAAAATGGATATTTAAAGAGAAAATTTGTTTAAGAAACAAAGACATCATATACAAAATTTGGAATACAGTAGTTTAAGAATTAAAATTAAAAAATATAGAAATTATCAAAACTTCTATAATCATATATCATATCATATTATATATATATATAAGAGCTCAAGCGTGGATCCCATTTTTTTTTTTGTAAAATTCTGTAATTATGCCATCTCAGAATTTTGAGATTTTTTTGGTTTTTTTTTTAATTACAAGTTTTTTAATTTTTATTCTTAGATTTAGAGTTTATTATTATTTTTAATTATCAAAATAAATTATAGAGGATGTGAATGACCATTTTAAAATAGTGAGACAGTGGTTTTAATGTTAGTGGAGGAAAACTGCTTATTTATTTATTTATATATATATATATATAGATATGCATTGAACACCGTTCATCTATTTCTGTTAAAAGAAAAAACAGAAGACATCTGAGGGAAGGGTAATGCGGCTAAAAGGTGAGAATAAAAATATTGACATTTATTATTATTGATGCTGTTACTTTTTTGATAGTTTTTTTTTTTATTGATAATATTTTTTTATTGATAATATTGAGTTGTTTTGATATTTTTTTTTATATATTTTTATAATTTTTTAGATTTTTTTTGGTTTTTTCTAAATTGTTTATTTTGTTGTGTTTTTTATTTTTATAATTTTTTTATAATATTTTTATTTTTATAATTTTTAGATTTTATATTATTTTTATTTTGTTGTGTTTTTTCTAAGCAGCTTGGAATCTCAAATACTTTTTTGATAATTTTTTTTATTGATAATATTGTTTTTATTGATAATATTGAGTTATTTTGTTATTATTCTTTATTGATAATATTTATATATATATATATTTTTATAATTTTTAGATTTTTTGGTTTTTCTAAATTGTTTATTTTGTTGTGTTTTTCCTGCGCAGTCATAAAATTGGAATCACAAAACTTTTTTGATAATATTTTTTTTATTGATAAAATTTTTTTATTGATAATATTTGTGTTTTATTGATAATATTTTTATAATTTTTAGATTTTTTTTGGTTTTTTTTAAATTTTGTTGTGTTTTTTCTGCACAGCCATAAAGTTGGAATCCAAATACTTTTTGATAATTTTTTTATTGATAATATTTTTTTTATTGATAATATTATATATATATTTTTATAATTTTTATTATGTATATAAATAATTATATATATATTTTTTATATTACAATAAATTATCCAGTTTTTTTTTGCAAATTATAAATTGATAGTTTAATATTTCTTTCATTGTATTAAAATATAAAATTTTATTTTCTACCAAATTTAATTCATATTATATATTTTATTGAAAAAATAGTATTTAAACTATTAAAATACATATTTTATTTTTTTAATTATATAGTATATTAATTTTTATTTTGAAAACACTAATATTATAACAAGAAAAAAAATGCAATTCTCGCCTTATAATAAAAAAAAAATATAATATTTTTTTTAGTAATTATCAATGATATAATAT
Organism: Andrographis paniculata; assembly: GCF_009805555.1. Classification (NCBI taxonomy): domain Eukaryota; kingdom Viridiplantae; phylum Streptophyta; class Magnoliopsida; order Lamiales; family Acanthaceae; genus Andrographis; species Andrographis paniculata. Next base: position 992,940 of record NW_026137613.1, read on the forward strand.
TTATATTTTATATTTATTTACTATCATGGTATTATATATAATTATATTTTAGTAAGTATAATTTTGTTTACACAACCTAATTTATATTACATTTTTTATTCCAAGTAAATAAAGCAAATTATAATTTTATTATTAGATATTCATTTGAATTATTTAAATTTATTTTAAATAATATTATTTTTCTTAAAAAAGTTATTTCATTGTTATTTATTTTATTATTATTATTTTATTATAAAATATTATGATTCTTAAATTTATTAAAACATTTGAAAATAAATATAAAATTAATAAAAAAAATTCTATAATAATTTATTTTGAGATAAATGATATGGAGTAATTTTTTTTTTTATTAATGGCACCGTGGGCCGTAAAATATATAAGGGTTCTCACAAGTACTTTATATGAATTTTTTTAAAACTTCTAAATCACCATGAGTTTTGAGAAATCTTATAGTTCTCCTATATTGATGATATTTAATGCGACGGTACGAGGTTGGAAGAGAAAATAAAATTTTTGAATATCCCTATATTTAATATTTCAGGTGTTTTCAAAACTTCTAAATCACCACGAGTTTTGAGAAATCTTATAATTCTCCTATATTGATGACATTTAATGTGACGGTACGAGGTTGGAAGAGAAAATAAAATGTTTGAATATCCCTATATTTAATATTTCAGGTGTTTTCAAAACTTCTAAATCACCACAAGTTTTGAGAAATCTTATAATTATCCTATATTGATGATATTTAATGTGACGGTACGAGGTTGGAAGAGAAAATAAAATGTTTGAATATCCCTATATTTAATATTTCGGGTGTTTTCAAAACTTCTACTATCTTCGTCCCATAACTATGTATCCGTTTGCTTTTTGCATGAAATATTAGTATTATATTGAGATATAAGTAAAAATAAAATAAAAATAACTAAAATAACCTTATCAGTATCGTGTGATATAAAAGTAACGATATTTGTATAATATATTGTAAATTGTAAAAATCGTACTACTAAAAATGCTTTAGACAGATTAAAATTAAAAAATAGATACTTTGAAATATTATTTTACTTATAGTAGTTTTTGAAAACTCTTATAATTTATAAATATAGTAATTTTAAAAGTTCGTTTGAAAGCTAAATTTTTAAATAATACTTTGACTTAATGATACTTTGACTTAGCCAATTTTTTCAAAAAGCCCAGTAAAACTCAGCTGTAAATATCTTGAAAAAGCCCAGTAAAACCCTGCTGTAAATATCGCTCGAGACTGCCATCCATACACTGCACGAATGCATTCTCACTCTCGCTCTCACTCTCAACTTATTAATCGCAAGAAACCTCTCTCTCCATGTACGTTTACCTTCTTCTCATCTCCTCCGATTCGATTTTACGGGGTTTAAGCGTTATTCTGATTCTGTAATCGTAGTTGTTTTTATTGTGCGATCGATCAGCGTTGTGCTTGTTGATAATCGTTGAAATGGTACGGTTAATTGCGGCGGTTTTATGCCCAAGATTTCGATTGGGCTTCGTTTCTTTCTTAGTTAATTAATTTCATCTTGATTTTGGTAAACGGTTTGTATTTCGCCTAATTACGCTTTCAGGAGAATTATTTTTTGGCATTCAGTGTTCCTGGGGTTTTTTTGTTATTTTCATTTGGTGGATACGTAGATTTGTGATATTTAATTGATGGTTTTGGTAGTATTGTAGCTGATTCTTGTTTTGATTGTTAGTTTTTTGTTATATATGATGATTAATCCATAGCCACTGGTAGCTGTTAACTTTATGAGGATTTTCATTTTCATTTAATTTGCAGTTATGTAGTTAATTAGGCCTGTACGGATTTCTTGTAGAGTTAATCTTCTAAAGAGGATATTTAGTCGTCTCTATGTTTGATTATAATGATGAACTCATACTGTAATGTAAAATTAATTATGGATTTAGGTGTTAGGATATAATTCTACTGCTATAGATAATTTTTGGTTTTTATGAATGTTGAGTTTGATGATCCTAGCTTCTTGTTGTTTTCTTTCTCCTTAAGTCCGCGCCATTTATTTCAAGCTGCGTTAATTTGTGACTTTCTATTATTCAGGGCTTTGAATTTGCTAGAGCTGACAATGAGTTGGAAGGGGAAGGGGCCGATTTCTTTCGAGGAAGGATGGCCATACCTACAAGAAGGGATTACAAAGATTATTAATAATCTTGATCAAGGATCGACGCCACTTATAAACCCATCCGAAGTCTTCAGTCTCTATACGTATTGCTTTAATGCTTTGAATTTCAAATATAGATAAGTATATATTGTATAAATTTAAGAATAGTTGTATACGTCGCCGTCTGCCATTTGCAATTGATATGGCAATGCGCACGGCTTATGCTTCATTGCCGCGGCGCAAGGTGCAATGGTTTTGTTATTTAGTTATGTTGATTAGGGTTAATTAGGGTTAGGGTTTTTTGTTTTCTTGATTAGGCTTAAATCTTCTTCTTTGATCTAATCACTTTCTTTCGCCTTCCATTGCGCCGTGTAAAGCAATGGCTGTCTCTTTTTTTCTCATAAACTTTTATCTTATGTTTTTTTTAGTTTAGGGTTTGTGTCACTGCTTATGCATAAATTGTTTTATTTCCCTTTTATGTTTCTATTTGATATTTTATACTGTGTATATTGAAGTTCATTTTTGTTCGATACTATATATGTATTATGCATACTAAAAGTATACTAATGGTTTCAAGCCTTAGCGCGTGCCCCATTTACAACTATGACTTTAAGATTGCGAAAGTGTCGATTATTAATCATTATCATTCATATTTATCCGCAGGTTGGCATATATGATGTGTAACCAAAATGGTCCATATGATTGTGCTCCAAAATTGTATGAGCATTACGGGAAGTCTATCAAAGAATACCTCGTATTAACGGTAAGAACATGTCTGCTTTGTTCTTTTAAAGTTTTTTTCTACACGTTTTCTCCAAAAAATTAATACACTATACACATTCATTATTTTTATATTTCATACACAATTCTTTATACTTCACATAAAAAAAATTATTTTCCAAAAACTCACAAAACAAACACACAGTGTTTTCCCATTTAATGGCATGACTTTATAAGCCCTCTACTATGTCCATGTGTTTGTAATAACTGAATATTTATGTGTTATCGAATTCGAGGATGACATTAATTTGACGCCTTACTCATCTCAGCTGTGTTTTTTTTAGATCTTCTTGAACAACACTCGAAAAGTACATGTCCAATATTTTAGTTGAAACCCGAAAGGGTTAATTATCTCAGTTGTTGCTTTTGATCGATGCATTGAAATTGGTTGTATTCATTATTGATCATAGTTGTCAGTGGCGCACTAAGTGAAGGCATGGCCAATGATTTTTGTATTCATTATATTCTTTATAGAATATAATTATGAGTAGGATTATTATTACCGGTTGCTATAGTTACATGTTTTAATTGTCCGAGGTCATTTATTTTGATAAATAAGGTTATAGGATTCGGTATTCATTTATAGAATCACATGTAATTAGTAGTTATATGAGTAGTTGAAAGTTTACATGAATTTTATGATTATGGCATGTTTTAAGCTTAATAATTTCGAATAAATTTTATTCTTTCACACCTATATTATTATTATCCTTTACATTGATGTCGAATTTACTCCTCTCCTTTTTCAGGTCCAGCCTTCTTTGATGGGAAAGTGCGACGAAAACCTTTTGAAGGAGCTTGTTAAAAGGTGGAAGAATCATCAATCTATGGCGAATTCGCTTGGTAGAATCTTTAGATATCTTGACCGCTACTTTGTACATCGACATAAGTCTCCAGCACTTGGGGAGCTGGCTGTGATATGCTTCTATGACCTGGTAGCCTCATTTAACAACTCGATTATGGTATTATTTAATTTCTTTACTCGTCCCTAATCTATATTAACCCAATCGGATTCTGATTTCAGGTTTACAAGACGAATAAAGTGGAAATAGTTAATGCTGCTATAGCTTTGGTACGCCTTGCATTTTATTACTCTCATTTCTGCGAGGTTTTAGATTACTCTTATAAAATGAAGGATTATTTATTTATTTATTTTATTTAAAAAAATTATTTAAGATCTTGTATTTCTTTTATTTGTATAAAACTTGCATTATTGAGTTCATGTTTGCAATCAAATATCAATTTTGGATGAAAATGGTATTTCGTGAAAACTTTATATTAATACAATGTGGTTTCATGCAATAAATAAAACACAGGGTATTTTATACATTTTTACTAAAATACAAACAGGTGTATATAATTTACCCTATAACTTTTGGTACTATTTGTTATCAGTAATTTTTTTTGTCAAATACCCAATATTTTGCTATTACTCCAAAACTTCTATAATTTCTATTAGAGCTAACGTTTTTTTTTTTTTTTTTTTTTTTTTTTTTTCGATCAGCTTGGTAGATTACGACAAGGACAATTAATAGATCACGAATTAATGAAGAATGTTGTTGAGATTTTTGTTGAGTTTGGAATGGGATCCTTGTTTGTATATAAGCATGACTTTGAAACACCGATGCTCGACAATGTGGCTGCCTACTATAAGTGGAATGCTTCAGGCTGGATTTGTAGGGATGACACCCGTGCCTATATGGCGAAGGTAATTAAGCATATTTCTCGATAAACAACATTGAACTTGCACGTGCGCATCATGAATTAGTAACATTTATTTCGGCAAATCCAGGTTCAGACACATTTGCTTCTTGAAAGGCAGATTGCTAGAGATTATCTCCATCCAACTAGCGAGTCTTTGTTGTTGAAGGTAAGTTCTCGGATCTAATGTCTTTTTTCTACCATACCAATCAGTGGTGAAGTTAGAAAAATGTTTTGGCGAAGGGCCGAAACTTTTCCTTTTATATATAATATAAAATAATTTTAAAATTATATATAATATATTTTAAAAAACAATTATAGACAACCTTTTAGTTGGTTTTATCTCGTTTTAGCCTTTTCAAATATTTCTAAATATTTGGAGTGTTTGAATTAAATGTGTAATAATAATATTTTTTTTAAGGCAAAATTGCCCATAAATCCCCTTGTGGTTTCGAAACTCAGCGTAAATTCCCCCTCTACTTTAAAAATTGCATGGTACCCCCTTATACTTTAAAAAACATTGCATGAAACCCCACCACCATGAAACTTTCCTCATGTGATAAAAAAATGATTTCCTATCTATATGTTTTGCATGGCAGGGGGTTTTATGCAATATTTTTGAAAGTATAAGTGAGCGTCATGCAATTTTTTAAAGTAAAATGGGGATTTATGCTGAGTTTTGAAACCACAAAGTGGTTTCATGCAATATTTTTTAAAGTATAAGGGGGTACCATGCAATTTTTAAAGGAGAGGGGAATTTACGCTGAGTTTCAAAACCACAAGGGAGTTATGGGCAATTTTGCCTTTTTTAATTAAAACTATAAGGGTGTTTCTATTATTTAAATTTTAAAATTTATATTCCGATGATCGACTTTTTTCTTGAATGCGATTCACTTATATTCTTGAGCTAGTGTATGATCTAAGTCCTGTGTTCTTGCAGAGGGTACATGATGTACTAATGGCTGTCGAAAAGGATGATCTTCCGCGCATGCTGTCGTCCGCCAACCTCAAGTAGTTCGACTTAATTTTGTGTTTGAGTTCTTCAGTTCTGTGACTGTGATGATGCTAATAAATCTGGACCATGGCCAATTAAGGCTGAAGGTTACAACTTCTTGGAGGGTATTTACCAGAATTCGACATTATTTTTTGTTTTTGGCTATCGTTGAAATGTTTTTTTTTGAAACTATTTACTATGTTGTCCCTTATGGCTGCTGTCTGTGGTTGAACAACATGAAGTAGCTGAAAGCAACAAGAAGGATGATTTGTTTGACAATTGGTGGAGGTTACTAAACCTTATATTCTCTCGCCTCAACTCAATATTTGAACTTATTATGGGTCCCACTAAATGAAAAGCAAGAATTTCTAACAATTTTTGAATTTTTTTTTTAATTTTTTTATTGGTAGAAAATTTTGATTGGTTATATGAGAGGTAGATGATACATAATAATTATTAGGGTAAATTGACTTTTTTAGTCTCATGAAAATTTTTAATTTATATATTAGTATATTTTTTTATTTTTAATATAAAAAATATAAATTATCCATGTAGTGGCCACGGGTGCTTTTCTTATGTTTCAAAGCAGTGTGAGTCCATTAAATGTAAACCTTAAATTTTGAGCAATTTTATGTATATATATTTATTTTTTATTTTGATTGATTTTGATATATGATTGGGTATTGCAATTCTAAGTCATCTATAATAATTATTGCATATATATTTTTAAAATTGTTTGTTTCGTACTTATATAATAAATTTATTTTACAATACATAAAAGTTTGTATGTAATGTAATTGTATTTTTAATTTTTTTTATGTAATGTAATTGTATTCTAAATTTTTATTTTTTCTATTGTAGATCTATCATCATAAAATTAAATATGATTTATCATTTAATAAGTAAGAATATTATATATGTAAGTGAAAAGTAGTATAATAGTATATCCTAGAGAAAACATTAAAATTGATTCCAATCAAATCCTATTTTTTATTTTTAATCTTCAATTCCATTCAACAAAATTTAAAATAATAATATTATGATTTATAAAAATGTATTGTGTATATGTTTTTAATTATTATTAATAGTTCATGTATATTTATTAATGTTTTAGAAACAACTTATTTATTTAATTTGACATGTATTAAAGTTTTTAGATAATTATTATAATTCTATAAGAATATATAATTTATTTATTTTTCATGCTGTTGTTGATAATTTTATTATAATTTTATTTTTATGTTGAAAATAAAATATTAAATTTAATTTTTATTTGAAATTAAAATTACTAAAACGTAGGATTATGTAACAAAAAAGTTTGAGCATAACAGTATATATATTTTAAATAAATATATTTATTTAAAAATTTGTTTTATGAAAAGTTAGAAGTTGTAGTTGAAGAGACCTTACAAGATTATCTCTATGTACTTTTAAAATTTATTAAATAATTATAAATACTACAACTCTCTTTGATTCAAAATGCCCCACTGCATTTCCATTGCTTACTGCAGAAGTTTCTTGCTAGTAAAAAATATGATGCAATAGAGCAATTTCTGGTACACTACAAAAAAATAAAATAAAAAAATAGTATATTTGTAATGGAATTTCGTTCTTAAAGTTCACGTAGCTAACGTAATTTCATCTCTAATTCCGTCTCTAATATCATTAGTAACGGAAAAAGTGTATTTAAGAACGAAAAAATCTCGTTATAAAATTGATATATATATATATATATTTTTGTAGTGGTAGGAAAATTGCTTGCAATTTGAAATTGAGATGCAGTTTAAGTTAGGGTACAAACTTATTACCTTAAACTTCTTACCGTTGGATCTTTTTTACATTTACACTAAAATATCTGAGTGTGGCCAATTGGCTGTAATACAGAAACGGTGGGAACTCTGAGTCTGAACAGACAATAATGACATGCAGAAGTGGGAAGCAGGGGCTAAAATGATGACGGTGGCAGTTTAATGGATAGGTGTATGATTTGATTTATGTATGGTGTTCGGATACCTAAAAAAATGAAGTTTGTGTTAATATATTTGGAAAATGTATAGTTGAAGGCGTTATTATTTCATGTACATTACATTGAATTCGTTTGCAAATTTAAAGACGAATATGAGACTAATGCAGTGAATTGCATATTGTAATTTCAAAGTTTGTGGCTGATGAAGTCTCCCAAATGTAGGATGTCCTCTTTCGACATCTTTGATTATATTTGTAGGGATGACATTTTCGTATGGGCGATGAGAGAAGATTATAAAAGAAGCAATGATATGAGAAGAAATAAAAGAAATGTGAAAAACAAAGATAAATAGAAAAATAAGAAAAAAGATAACGATTAAAAGGTAAGTTGAAAGAAGAAATATTAAATTGAATTTAAATGTGTTAGATGTAAATAGAAAAAAATGTTAGCAAATATGGAATTGAAGTTTGTTGTTGTTGTTTTTTTTTTTTTTTTAATTATTTGATGTAGTTAAAGTTGATATTGATAAACATATTTCATAAAATATTATTAAAAGTAAAAAATATATGAGTAGATAAAAATTAAATAAACGGAAAGTATAAAAAAAGATATTTTGAAAATGACCAATTTAATAATTTTAAAATTAATTTATACTGAACATTAAACACAATATTTATATATACATATTTCATAATATATATATATATAATTTGTCAAAAAATTGTGATAAGTTTGATATATGTTTTTAAAAATTAATAAGTTAAAAGATATCTTAAAATTCAATACTCCCTCCATTCGTATTTAATGTAATTATTTATTTATTTATTTTTTATAACGGATTATAAAATATTACTTATAATGCTTTTGTTAGTAGAAATGTGTAAAAAAATTATGATATATTTGTTATTTATATTTTATATATAAATTAATTGTATGTGTAATTGTATATTTATTATTTATATAATAATTAAAAATATTTTATCCTTTAGCATATAATTTCTTTTATTCTAATAATTTTAAATGTCACATACAAAACTAATAAAAGAAAATTAGATAGGAAAGAAGAGAGTATTAGTTTAATTTAATTTATGTTTGTTTAATTTTATGATAAAATAGTTTTAACATTATTATTATAAATTTGAATAGATTATTTTATTTGTGTTCAATAAAAATTATAGTCATTGTTATTTATTTAATTATCATTATTTTATAAAAAAGTTTAATTCTTAAAATTATGAAACTATTAAAATATTTGAAAAAAATAAAACATAAAATCAATAAAAATTTTGAATAGTGTATTTTGAAATAAATGACAAAAGTTCATATACATTGCAAGTCTTTTTCGTTGATTACACCGTAGTATGGGCTTTCCGCTAGTATTATACAAAAATACTTTTAATTTTTTTTTTAAATTACAAATATACTATTATACATACAATTTTTTTATACATAAAATCCAATGACAAAAATGTTAAAATCTCTTACATTTTTACTAACGGATAAAATATTATTATTTATTAATCTACTACAAAACTACGAATGGTATTGAGTGGGATCTCTTACACAATTTTACTTACTCATAAAATCTCATTTGAGTGACTTTTTTTCGGGATTTTTTTTTTTTTTTATAAGTTTATAGTCATATTTGGTTGTCAATTTATTAGGGATTACTGCGACAAGGTTTTTATTATTTTGTTCAAAAAGTTGTTGCAGGCACTCGCGATAATAACTTTAAAAAATTAGTTATCATTAATTATTATGGAGTTCTGTAACAATTCTGTTAGTTTTAATTTTGTGTCAATTATTTGATTGTTTTGAATCATAGTCATACACATATGTTACAATTGTTTAAACATTATAGGTTTTAATTGGCATGAAGTGTTGTGACAATTACTAAGTGTTGTGACCATTATTGCAACAAATGTTATGTATGAATTTCTTTCATGACTCTTTTAAAAAGTAATTTCATATAATTGTAACAAATTTGGAAGAAAATATTTAGTTTTTAAATTGTCACAAATTTCTAAAACAAATTTTATATTATTTATTTTTCAAAAATTGTCACAAACACATATGATTTATTACTTAAATTCATATATTTGTGGCACAAATTCGCGACAAAAAAAAAAAAAAAATTGTTGCAAACTTAGGAATCACTTTTGTGATTATTTAATTTAATACATTGTCGTGGGCATTTGCAACAAAACTTAATGAAATTTATATTCGTTGCGGAATTTTGTGACAAAAATATAAGAAGATAATATTTTTAATGGTATAAATATTTGTTGCAAATATCTGCGATAATAAAAGTGTATATTTAATTTATCTTTATTTATAGTATTATGTTGTGACAATATATTCAACCACGACAAATATTCCGAAACATTTAACCATTTTTCTAGCAGTGACAAGCTTCCGGTATGCATCAACGCATCAGGACTAGTCAGATGCCTCCAACCTCTATTCATTTTTCACTATATCTAACTTATTTAGACAACCAACATCTCCGCCAGTCGGCCAATAATGTCTAGTCAATCTCCTCCTCCCCTTTCTTCCCGGCTCGCTCTAATATCATAGAAACATTTATTGTATGTGCCTTGGGCCTTTGAATCGATGTGTTGCTCGACCTGACCTCCCACAAAGGGAGGACATTAAAATATTATGCTTACAAGTTATCTTGTCCTCGTGCACATTCGAATGAAACACTACAAAATTTACTAGAAGCGTCGTGAGGCCACAAAATGCTGAAATATTGCAAAGATAATTATATTAAATTTACAAGAATACTTTTAAATCAAATAATATATTTTTTTTCATTTAATTCAAATAATCTTAATTTTGTTGTCTTTTTGAATGATGATTGAAGACCGCGTTCCAATAGTGAAAGGAGTTGGAGGTGAGGCGGAACCTAGAATAAACATATAAAGAATTAATATCAGTAAACATTACTAAATTATATTAATTACGTTTGCTACTTATGGAAAGTTCCTGCATTCATGTGAACTGAGCCTAGAGTATAACACATATTTATGAGCTTGTGTAGAATAAATTAGTTAAATAGCCGATGCAATTAATTATATAAAAATTAAATTCAAAATTTCTCGAAACCGATTTTCGGTGAGTAGAAATGCTTTAGGTCAACATGTAAATTAATTAAGATTTTTTCAATTGTTTGGACTAAAATATAATTAAAAGTCGTGGGATAAACATTATTATGGGCTCTGGGTAAAAGTGGAAAGTTGTTTCCCATTTACTGATTGTGTCGCTAATGATGTACATATATAATAAGTTGTATAATAAAGATGACAAGAAGTATAAACGGGGTACAAGAGTACTGGTAAGCCACACGCCCCTCCCACCCAGACTAGACACAAGATGTAGACATACACGGGCTAGGGCCGGGGTCATGGGTCGTGGGGCTTGGTAAATGCTTGGCTTGGCAAGGCCAAGTTTTGTACCACAACCTAATAATCGAGCCCAAATCTTAAACACTTAATTTTTTGTCTTGAGACAAACCCAAGTCTTGGAGTTCAAGATGAGCTCAAATATTGAGATTCCAAGATCCGGATGATGTTTTATCTGGTAAGTTGACCGTAAATCGCAATCACAATCGTGATCAAATCATTCCTTAATCGTTATTGTAATTTATGGTAACAATATCACTACCTTAATCGCAATTGTAATTTACGGAAATAATATCATTGTCTTTCATGACAAAGGTTGTTTTATTTCCCCCGGGTGGTGTGCCTATAAAAGGAAGACCTCTCTCATTCATTCAAACACACCAACAACATCATCTCCTCGTCATCTCTTCTCTTCTAAATTTCCGAAAACCTCTCCAACTAATTAGTTCCTCCATTGTCTTTATTTGTCGGAGCTTCGACGATCTGAGGTGTCACTCAAATCGGAGACGGAAACTGTTTTATCTTTGGATTAGAACGTCGGCTACCAGAGATACTACCGGGGCGTATCCAATTTTTAGAGAGAGGATTTATTCTCAAGTCGATTTCACGGTACCTTTAATTCTTGCAATATTTATTTAAACTAGCAGTTTGAAGGAAAAAAATGGGTGAGCCTACCGTATAACACAAACTTATTATTTTTCTGAAACAAAAAAAAAAAAAAAAATAGATCCAATCATATTTACTTCATAAATACTTGAATCATATTTTGGATGAGTTTGTGCAACATCACAGTGCTCATCACCCTAATCACCTCAGACAATGAAGACTTCTAGAATATCTTTTTTGTATCTCATTTTAATCACAACCCCAACTTATTTGTTTCATTAATGCACAATTGAATAAATGGCTCTTTTTTCATCTTCAATTCAACGGCGTGAGTTAACCGTAAAAACTACAAGCCAATCATCTCTGTCCCCTATTTTACTTGGGAATGAGACGTGGCATACTTTCAATGGGTTGTATATGAATCGAATTGAAATGAATACTGCAGTATTTGATTCAATTCGCGAAAATATTCGACTGTTTGATTCATTTCAAATTTTAAAATGATATATGTATTCAATTTGAAATAAATTTTAAATTATTCGATTCGATTCGATTTTAATATTATTTAGATATTTGTATCGAGATGTGATTCATCTTATCCGATTCGATTCAAAGTATTTGATTCAAAATTTTCTTAATTTAAAACTTTAACAATAATATTAAAGCATCTTGATAAAAAAATTGCACATATTTACTATTTATTATTTTTTCAAACTTATACAAAAAGATTTTTTTTGCTTTAACATAAAAAAGTTATTGTATAGTTTTGTTTTAATTATATTATATTATTTATATAAAATTTCAAAAGGATTAGTATTAATAAATATTTCTGACACTTTTTTAAGCTCTGGGTAAAAATAAAATTGTAAAATATAATATTTTAAAATAATATTACTAACAAATATAATAATAAATTTCACAAAACTAAAAATTATTTTAATTATATATTCAGTAAATGGCATACTTACAAAATATATTATCTATCAATCGAAAATAAATAATATCAATAAATTAAATTTCTTATTTAATTATAAAAAGTAACAAATATTTATTTATTTTTTTAAATAAAAAATATTAATATTATTGAATAATATTTATACAAAATATAGATACAAATATATAATATTATTTGATTATACAATATATATATATATATATGTAAATATACAATTTAGGTTATAGTTATATGCTAAATTTTAATATATAACAACAAACAATATATGATATAGCAAAAGATAGCACATTAATTATATTAAGGACGGTGATTAATTTCAAAAATATTGAATTAAGAAATTCAGCATGCTATCCACCTTATTTAATTATTAAGGGTGGTGATTTCAGCAATGTTAAATTAATAAATTCAACATGTGATCCACCTTGTAAACTGATATTACATGATAATTGTCAACACAATACATACCTTCATTGATCTTCATAAACACACTCTATGTATAAAATTCAATTAATGTTGTGTTAATTGAAATTAATAATATATTATCTTTCTATTTATGATGTGCTGATGGGAAAAATTACCACTATATACACAGATTTCTCATAGTTAGCACAGTAATCACTCTCTACAATTTACTACAAATATTATTTACAAATTAAAATATAAATATACAAAATAAATAATTTTACAAATACTAAAAAATTACAAAAAATTAAAATAGATGGAGAATTTTTTTTTAAAAATAAAAAATAAAAAATAAAAAGCAAATTAAGAAGTATTTGTTAACCTTAACTGATTTCTCACTAATCCACTTATTTTAGTTTTACTTTATTTTGATAAAAACCTATGGAATTAAATTCGAAATTTAGTGTCACACAAGTTGGGAGACTCCGTTTTCAATTACTCTATCTATGATAAGGAAATGTATAATTTGTCTCAAATTATGACTTCACTATGTTTGCCTAAAAGAGTTTGTAATTTATACGAACTATAAGTCAAATAAACGTGTTTGTTTGGGGGTTTGGATTTTGGATTGGGATTTGAATAGTAAAAATTTTGAATTTGAATAGTTGTATGATGTGATATAAATAGGGTTTGATGTGATGTTTTGAATGTAAAATTGATTTTTAGTATAATATAAAAAATAAAAAATAGGTGTTTGATTTGATGTTTTTGGGGGGAAAAAATTGGATGAATAGTGGAAATCCTCCAAAATCCTTCAAACAAACACACCCTTAGAGTCATTAACAACTCAACGAGCAACATGTAAGATTGGGTCGCCTTTATTAATACTTTTCTATATGCGATTAAATATAAGCAAGGATTAAACAATCTAGTCACAAAACATTCGCTAATCACCATTTTACAAGAACGATTGTTAGGGATTTAATATTTACATTTATCTTTTGCATGCAAATTAAGGAATATTAGTATTTTAATAGTAGTGAATATATCTAATAGTGTAAAGACTAAATTGTTCTTATTTTCAGATATAACTGTATAATAAAGTAATGATAAAATGATAAATAAACATAAAAAAAAAAAGTATTAATAATTAGTGGTAAAGTTCACAATTACTAAAAAAATAAAATATATAAATCTTTGAATTGGACATATGGGAATAGAAATACATTAAAAGTGGACACGAAAAGTACAATTTTTTGTTCTATTTACGAGTCACTTGAGAAAGATGGCCGCGAAGAACTATAAGGATGACAACTATCTATATTCTTCGAAAATATGTCGTATATTCGTAACATTTATTCTATATTGGATATGGATTTTATAATATATACATAGGAATGTTAATTTATTTACTCATTGTAGTTAGTTGATAGGGTTACTTGTGTTAGTAATTTCTACGCCCCTAGGATTTGATTCTAAGTTTCTAACATAGGATCATAACTTCATTCAATTGATTTTTATTTATTTATTTATTTATTTTTCATTCAATTGATTTTTATTTATTTTTTTCAATTGCAATTGGTTGATTAGTTTTTTGCTATTTTTTTTCCCTTTCTTTTTAAAATTTATTTTTTACAATATTACCCCATTTTCATTTTGATTGTTTTGATTTAGCTGTCAATTTTAGCCCATATTATTAAATATCGTAAGTCAACTTCGGATTGTTACAAGAACTCATATGTTAATTTAAAATAATAATAATTAAATAAAACTATGGTTGTAGTTAAAGTTAAATCAACATCATAATTTGATTAGATTAGCAAATTAATATGAAATAATTAGCAAATCATCAAACGACGGATAACGTATTACCACTTTAGCACTGAAACAATTAGCAAATTGTCACGAGAAAGATATCATATATTGTGTTATATAATGTGTTATATATTATATTAATATTTGTTATTTTCTTTATAAACATTTGATGATTAGATCAAATTACTAATGTACTGAAATAATAATATTATTTGCTGGAATCAAGATATATTTTGTTACATATAATATATAATATATTAATCGAATATGTATTATATATTACTTCCTCCGTCCGCTTTGAAAGTTTACATTTACTTTTGGCGCGGTGTTTAAGAAATAATAGTATTTTAATTATAGTGAGTAGTTAAAAGTAGTGTAATGACATTTTTGACCTTATTTTTTTGTGTAAAAGTAACGATGTGATGTAAAGTAAGGGTATTTAATGAAATGTTAACTTTGTAATTGGACGTTCCAAAATAGAAATATATAAACATTGTGAGTGGACGGAGGGAGTATATTATTATTTGTTATATTCCTTATAGATATTTGCTAATTAGATCATATCAGTACTAAGGTGATTTGACCTAATCAATACGATAACCAAAGTAATAAAACTATGTAAATTTACATTTGATTCAAACAGGCAGTTCGAACCATCAATCCCTCATAAAATAAAAAACTCACTCGAGATTCATTGGAAAAACTTGCCGGACTGCTCTCTCCTCTCCCACTCTACATCTTCCCTCGTGGGTTATAACTTCTCTCTACTAACGAGACTCTCGACCTCTAAAATCACATGTATTATAATTTCACGAAATTTACTCACAGTTTTAATCCTGTTAATAAATCTCTGAGAGTGGGTCTTATAATGATCTGATCAAATTAATATGTTATATTATAATATAATATATATTGTATTATAAATATTTTACAATATATATAATTTATGTTATGTATATGTATCATATATATATATATATACTGATCTGGTCAACTTAATATCATTTTGATACGACTGAATCAACCTGAGATCTGTGCCTCTAACTGTCAAACACAATGGTAGAATATGTATATTGCAAATAGGCTAATCGTTAGGGTTAGGGTTAGGGTTAGGGTTAGGATGAAAGTGAATAAGGGTTTGATTTGGTTTGAATTCGACGGATTGGATTATGGAATCGACCAATTTAATAATTATAGAGGGGCATGATGAATAAGACTATCAACGATTAAAATTCTCAAACTTGTTTATTTTTAGAAAAAAAAAAGAGATTAAAATAAGATAAGTCATGTTACTTATAAAATGTATTATATATAATTAATTAATATTAATATACTATAATTATAATCGAATTGTCATATCAGATTTAAATTAAGAGCCTCGATTTTAAGTCCGACACATTTATTATAGTATCGGATTTGTGGTGTTCGTATATATAATTAAATCGAAACTCTTAACTCAAACTTAGTTATTCGTTTGAGTTGATATCGAATTTAAGGAAGACAAATCACTTACATGTAAAAATACTAAAATACCCTTTTCAACAGTGGCTAGTCCATATAGATACATGACTAAAATTGTAATTTTCTTATGGCTTTAAAACCATTAGGCAATTTATATGATTTTTTATTTTTTTAAAAAAAATAATAGTATCATGTTTAATTAGAAACTTGGCCAAGTTCTTCGTCCTCCTCTCGACTCTAGGGTTTCGTCCTCTTCCGACCCAAAGACCTGTAAGCTGACACACATTCGTTTCTTTGTCTTACGTATCTGATGAAACTTGATCGAATTATCATTATTGAGTTTGAAGGAGTTTGTGGCTGTTCATTTCAATTCCAATTTTTTGCTGATTTATTGGATGAGCTTTAATTTGGCTGTAAAATTTACTTTCTGTTTATTGGTTAATTTTGAACTCTTTAAGTTATTTTGGTTTGAAGTAAGTTTGCTATTCTTCTATTATTATCAATATTTTTATTATGATTATTTAAAAACAAAACTGCAATGCTGCATATTGAGGTTGCACCAAGTCAGCAGCCACGTCCATAAGTATGCACGTTTCACGCTTTTCCAGCGTTTTTGAACCGGTGATATGGATCTTATCAAGGTGAAGAAATGGTTGGGGGTGGTGCATTTGTGCTTGTCACCAATTGTGTTCAATTTGGAATTGGAACTATTTCTTGAAATTTAGGTGTGTAGATGGAATTACTGAATCTCAGCCTGTTTTGCATGAGTTTCTGGTGATTCAGTTTGAAAATTGATTAGTTTTAGCCATTCTGCGAAGGTCTGAGTTATGAACTATAAGGGAGATCATTTTGAACATTAGATTTTAAGTGTAGTCCAGAAGAACGATTTATCGATAATTGTTAATTGTGAATTCATAATTAGATCTCCTATGTTGAAATGGTATTCATACGATTTAAATGTATATTTAATCATGTGTATAAATTATGATTTAGATTATAGTTAATTGTTAATTGTTAATTGTGAATTCATAATTAGATCTCCTATGTCGAAATGGTATTCATATGATTTAAATGTATATTTGATTACGTGTATAAATTATGATTTAGATTATAGTGATGGAAGTTGTTTTAACATCTCTTCATGATTTGTATGGTTGTTTTGAATGTAAAAAGGTGTGAATCTGAATTGATGCGATGTTATAAGACTGGCCCCATCACTGAGATCATTCTTGCACACGATGCAGATCTTAAATGATTCGTGAGTTGGAGACAGAGTCTATGGAAATTGACAATCCTGGAGGAAGTGAAGCAGACACTTCTCTTCTGGATGAGAAAGCTTTAGTTCTATATCCAGTATCAGCTAATCATTCGGGTGCGGGGCTTCCGTATGCCCCTGAAGATTGGCCTAATCCAGGAGATAAGTGGGGTTGGAAAACTGGGAAAAGAGTTTCGAGTTCGGGTCACTTTTTGGATAGATATCTGTATCTTCCTAAAAGGCTTTCTAGTGCTGGACCTGTTAAGCCTTTCGCAAGCAGGCTCGCAGTCGAACAATTTATTAAGAAAAAATTCCCCAATGCTGATGTTGGTGCCTTTTTTGCATCTTTTAGTTGGAGGATCCCGTCCACAGTTTTTGTAAGAGGTCAATGCCACTCCCAACTTTTTTTAATGTTGGCTGAATCAGTTTTTTTGCGCCGTATCACTTCTTGGGGCGAGTGTACTCCTTGTATTGATATGGTTGTACAACTGAGGTTGTTGTGCTGAAGGAAATGTTAATTATACTTGAGGGACATGTTTGATGTACAGAGTTGTTGATTTTCCAGTTTTATTTTTCTGATGTAGATAGTAAAGGGAGATTCAAATGTCCGAAGAAGAGTGTGGAAGATCTGGGATCTGGTACCCCAATTTCCGAAGAGCAATGTAAGGCTGGAAACAGGTCTTGCAGCAGCTTGTCCAAAGGAGCAGATTCTGTTTCTGAACTGATGTATTGTGATATTTGTTGTGACGAGCCTGGTTTCTGCAGAGAATGTTGTTGTATTTTATGCTGTCAAACAATTGATAAAGCTTGTACCCATAGTTACATTCGATGTGAAGCTAATGTCGAGGGTTTCATCTGTGGACATCATTGCCATATAGAGTGTGCTCTTCGAGCGTATATGGCTGGCACAGTTGGAGGAAGCACTAATTTGGATGCAGAGTTCTATTGCCGTCGTTGTGACTCAAGAACTGATCTGATTTCTCATGTTAGAAGACTTCTAGAAACCTATGAATCACTTGATTCACGAGATGCCATTGAGAAATTTCTTAAAGTTGGTATTTGTGTTCTGCGGGGATCAAAGAGAACATCTGCAATGC
Organism: Andrographis paniculata; assembly: GCF_009805555.1. Classification (NCBI taxonomy): domain Eukaryota; kingdom Viridiplantae; phylum Streptophyta; class Magnoliopsida; order Lamiales; family Acanthaceae; genus Andrographis; species Andrographis paniculata. Next base: position 1,011,517 of record NW_026137613.1, read on the forward strand.
AGCTGCTGCATCATATTGAGTCGGCTATGTCAAAGGTACCCCGACGAAATGGTATCTACTGGTTTTTATTTTTTATTTTTCTCCCTAGATTTATAATACTGGAAACATTAACTGATCTGATATATATTACATCAGCTTAATGATGGAGCACTCCTTGAAGATATTTGGAAGAAAGGAAACATCTCTGCGGAGACTAGAGGTAAACATTCCTTCGAAATTCTTTTCCTTTAACCATTATCATTTAGTAGTTGATAGCTTGCCGTTTTATGCAACATAGTTGATAAGTTTAAAATGCAAATGCTTATTAAACATCTGAAGACAAAAGGTAAAAGTCTTGCACCATTTAATATAATGTAGGAATATTTAGAGCCTGTTTGCATTTAAAAAGGACTTATATGCCATTTGAGAGCTATATGAACCCTATAAACTTTTGGTGAAATTGAAAAAAGTAGCTTCCCCGAATCTTTAGTTAGAATTTTGGAAAATTTTGAAAATGTAAAAAGTTAATATTTGATATGATGTTTTGTGAGAAGAAAAAAATATTTGATCTTATATTTTTTTTAAAAAAAATTATATTAATGAATAGTGTCAAAAGTTCAAAAAATTGTTTGTATAAGAGAGTCTTGACTTCTTTTGGGTTTTGTTGAACTTGCATGCTTTCTTTTAAAGGATTATTACTCATGATATTTTTTTTTCTTTGATCCCATTTCATAGCCATATTTTTTTAAAAAAAACTTTGTTTTGGAAGTGTTTTGGAGACTTTTGAAAATAGTAAAAAGTTAAATTAAAAATAGATATTTGATGTGATATAAATATGAGTTAGATGTGATATTTTGTATTGGAAATAGATTTAGTTGTAATATTTTAAATGAAAAAAAAAATATTTAATATGATGTTTTTTAAAAGATAGGTGCTAAAAGTGATTTGAAAAATATGTAAACTTATGATTTGAAATATCTAAATAATTTTTAAAAAATTAGTAGCTATTTTGGCATAAAAAATTGGGTTTGTTTGCTTAACCTCCCATCTTTGGTTTGCACTTGCTCCAATTTTCTTTTTTTTTTTTTTTTTTTTTTTCAAATATTTCATAAGCTTGGACCACTTATAATCTTCTATGGCTCTTCAATAAAAAAAAAACTATATTTGTTGCATTCAAAGATCCTTAAGTTTAGAAAAAATGATTTGTTAATTATATAATTTGTATTACATAAAATTTTATTTTCTACGTAATGATATCTATATTTATCTATATTGAATATATTTTTATTGACATATAATTTTTAAAACAATTAAATGCATATTTTAAATTTATCTTTAATCATACATATTTTACATTATAAATAGATATTATCCAACCAAACTTGTAACCATGGAACCAATCATCACCCAAACATAGTCATTTTATAGTGTGTTCTCCTTGAACATTAATTTGTGTTTTGGATTTGAGTTTAATTTAAATAGTATTATGATGTGATATTTTGTCGTAGCGGATGTGCTTGTTTGAGTTATTAGTTTAAGGTGTTTTTTTTTTCTTTTATTATTTTTTTTATGTTAGGTGTAAAAAAAATTGTATGATTTTATTAGTTTTATGAAAATAGGAAAATTTGAATGTATGCAAATATATATATTTATCTATTTATGAAATAGAAATGTAAGATTACAAGTGAGTCGTACTTGAGAAAATATTGATAAATATATGAGTTGCATAGTGTACGACAATTTTTTTAAGACATTCAAGTATACTTTGTTTTCTTGTAAGCATATTCGATCACTTTTATCTTATTTACAATAATTTATACATAAAACATTACAGGGTTGTCGCCAAATGCCAATGGTTCTTCGAAGGTCCCAAGGAATGAGGAGCCGCAGGTCTGTGAAACAAGTTCGCCTCAGCCGTTCTCTTCAAACTTTGATTATCGAGTCGAATCTCTCAAACTTGAGGATAAAATCGATCGCATTCTGGAGGCATTAAGGAAATCACAAGAGATCGAATACAGGCTTGCAGAGGAAAAGCTTTCAGCTCGGAAGAACTACATCCTAAATCTCTACCAACAGCTTGAAACAGATAAGTGTGCACTCTCAAAGCATACGTCGTACAATGATTGTAAATCGTTGCTTGATGTTGTCCAGGACAGGATCGATTCGATAAAACAGGAAGTCTCTAGTCTGAGGGACATGGCGAAAGCTGCAAAGGGATTTGGTAGAGTTCCGAAACGGATTCTTAAGGAAAAATTCGATCTGGATGTAGAGGATTGATCGACTTTGCACAGGTATTTTCGATATCACAATTTTGTAGTGGTCGAGAAAAATATGATACTTCTTTCAAATTGCTGATATAAATTTGATGATAAAAATTGTACTTGAAATTTCTTTAAAACATGTGAATGCCAAGGCTCCATAAAACACTTTTGTGTTCTTTTTTGGATTTTACCACACAATTTTACTATTTATATTATTTTTTTCTTTCAAAAGTATTTAATCATATAATTAATTTCTTTTTTTATATCATACTAAAAATCTATTTTACATCCAAAACTTTAGTATTTATTTATATTACATCAAATGATTATAAAAAATCTTACAAATAGGGATGGATGGATAAATCTACCAAAAATACCCAAATATCGATTTACCACACCATATCATACCGAAAATACCAAATTTTTCGGTATGGTATTGGTACCGTAACGTAAATTTCGGTACGGTATCAGTATAAATTTTTAGAAAGTTCGATATTTCAGTATTTTAACAAAAATAAAATTAAAAAAAAAACACCTAAACCACTCCACAAATAAGCAATAAAAAATACTCTAATTCTTCCGTTTTACATTTTCCCTTTATTTCTTTTTTTTCTTCAACTTTTTTGCCTCTTTTGGTTCTTTACTTCTCCATTTTTCCTTCTTCTTTCTTCAACTTTTTTCTTTCCTTTGGTTCTTTTTTTTCTCTATCATTCTTTCTTATTTCTTCGATTTCTTTCACCTACTTCTATCTTTTTTCTTCTCTTCCTCTTTCTCCCCTCTTATTATTTCTACGTTGCGGTACTTGCTATAATATCTGTGGTCGTCACCGCCGTTATTTTGTCGTTTTTTGCTGAGTAGGGTAAGGTTTTCTTTGAATTTTTTAAAAAAGTTTCGATATAACCGGTATATATCTATTTGTTGTTACTTAAGGCTGGATCAAACATGTTATTTACAAGATAATCGAACAAAGCATTACAAAATTCTTAAGAATCTTTTATATATTCGAAAGCAAAGGAACTCAGACTTAGTTTATCCAAACTATAACAAGCGAAACCAACTATCACATACAACCGAACCCTAACCACACTAGCTAAGCCAAGGAAACACAACAAACACACGAATCGAACTCAAATCTATGGAAACATTAACGATTCAAGCTTAACTTCAGAGAGAAGAAAGAAATACATCACACAATCAAAGTAGGCAGAAAATCGAGAAACCAAATCGATGAACAACCTCAGAACAAGTCGAACATCAAAGGCAATAATCGGTTCCACAGCTTCGCCGGACAAGATCACCGGAAAACTCAACAGAAGATTGATCGAATGCAACGTCGGGATGCTAGGGCTTTTTAGAGAGAAAAATCGCGATGAATGAGACTGAGGATGTATTAAGATTTATATCAAAGACTTATACAAGGGTTGAGAATCAAACCCTCAATCCAACGGCAGAGATTACGCTTCGCAATAGACAAGGTTGGACCCGCGGGTTACAGGATCCAGTTGCATAATGGGCGGGTTCGGGTTGTGAACTACTGGGCCTCGTTGACCCAAAAACATCACATTATTTGATACAAAATACTATTAAAATATGAAATTTTCGGTATAAATAGAATATAACTGTGCAGTATAAAAAATTTAGGTATACTGAAATTGAGTATATCAAATGTTTCGATATGGTACCAGTATATATTTTTACTATATCGAATTTTTCAGTATGATATGCGGTATAGTTCAAATTTTTTTGGTTAAATACGCTATGTTATCTCTACTCACAAATAAACACAGGATATAGTATTATTTGTATTTCACAAAATATTTTCTACTATTTATATACCCGAGTTCGATCCCAAAGACGTGTATGGTAAAAGAAAAAACAAAAAAACAAATACACCCTAAAAGATCAGGGTCATTATAGTCATTTCAATCCTGAGTCATCTTCCCGCTCCGTTCCAAATTTAAAACGAACTCCTGCAAGTTGACCGTTAGATTTAATATTTTTAAAAATTCCGCAGAAGTGGAAAACCACGCGGATGCAGAGAAGAGAAGCAAAAGCATCCATCTATTACCATCGGAAAAATTATTCAGAGGAAATCCATTAAAGCACAGATCCAAATGATATCCAGCCTCACAGCAAGCACCAATCCATCAGAATCCTCGCGAGACAGCTCCTCTTAGTTTCCAGGTTGCAGAAAGGACGCCGATTGCAAATGCGAGACTCTCGATTTGATGCAGCAGAGTAGTCGTCGGAGTTCTCTCACAAAATTCTCGCCGATAATTTCGAGGAGGCGACGCCTTCTTTGCCTCTCGGTTTAATTGAAAATTTAGGTTTTAAGGAGAAGGTGAAGAGGAGAAAGGGGGATTTGGGAATTAGGGTTCATGTGGTGAGATTTATTAGTGGCTTGATTTTGGCTCTATCTCTGGTGTATGTGATTTCTTGGATGGTTTCCAGTGTTCTTGCAATGAAAATTCCGGCAAATGTTGTCGAAAAGTTGAGGGAGAAATTGAAGGATTTTTTGAGCTTGAATGAAAGATTTCTTTTCTTGGAGAATGAGTTGGAAAGGCTTGTTGATGTTGTTTACAGCTGCACTTCTTCTGATTCTATACGGAAAGCTTTCAATTCTTCGATCTTATCTGAAGTTTCGATACTATTACGGCAAGACCGCACAAAATTAATTTGTGGTTTCACGAAATTGTGTTAAATCTTTATATTTTCAAAACTGTTTCAAATTTCGTCCGTTGTTTTATAAATTCTGCATATAACGTCTTCGGCCATCTTTATTTAAAGGTATTAAACCCGCCCAAATTGTGAATGAATTTCAAAATTTTATTACTAAAATGAATATATTTGTAATTTCAAATAATAACATACTTTTTTTACTTGATAAAACCGTGTATTACTTGAATTTTATGGGAAAATTATCGCAATATTTGATTTATGGCCTACTTTATGGTTTTGTTTTGCTTGACATGATCCAGAGTCCATTTGTTAATATTATTGATGTTTTCAACCTTTATGAGCGATATTTCTGGCCCCAAAAAGCTAAGTATTGAAGGCAAGCGAATGCGTTTCTGAGAAGGCAAGAGATGCTTTTACCGCTTGCGCTAGCGCCAGTGACCGGACATCCACCGCTAATCAAGCAAGACTGGATTAGTCCAAAATTGGCTAAATGTTCATCTCTAAGCGGTCATGCCATTCTATTGACATCAAGCGATGACAACACCTCTTGAGCTGCACCGATTCCCTCCAGCCACGTCAGGCAAATAAGGAAGGTCAACCGCTTAACTGCTCAGTGGTTTTTACTACTTCTGTCTGCTGAATGAATTTCAAAATTTTTATGTTTAGAATAAATATATTTGTAATTTCAATATTTTTGAACTCATTCGCATTTTAGGCACGAAAGTCAAATACCATTAAATAGGGACAATCGAAGCAAAATTTATAAAATCTTGAGAAAATTTGACACAATTTTAAAAGTACATAAAATTTGACGCAATTTAGTAAAATACAAATACATTTTGTACAGTTTTGTCTACAATTACAAAATGACTTGATATATTCAAAATGCATTATATACAAATCCATGGCCGAAGAAGTACAAAGTTTGTACTAAACCGAACCGAACTGAATCGAATCATGTCTTTGTATACAAGAGCGCACGGGTACTAGCCGCGGCGCTTACCAATAATCCTTACACGAACAAGAACCGTGCCTAAAATGATGAAATCGCGTCCTATCTCTTACAACAATTTCCCTATCCATCGCCCTCGACGCTAATTTCATAAAACTGTGGCAATCCTCGCAGATCCTAAGGTTTTTTATAATATGAATACAAGAGCGTCGCTCGCAGCTTATCAGACCGTAACACAGCGCGAGCTTCTCGCTGTGCCAAAGAACTATCTCTTTCTTCTCCACTTCTTCTATATCCAACAATACGCAATTCGTATTTGGCGCGTAACCAATCTTTTCCACCTCGTCCCGTACCTCTTCTAGCTTCGCGTAAATCTCACCCGTTCTTCGATGGCTTTTATCCGCCGTCAAAAACTCGTGGATCCCGTCGTCGTCTTCAATCCTACTACATCCGCGCTCCTTCGTTATGCCTTTCTTCTTCATATAGTGTCTCACTTCCCCGACGTTTTTCCATCTTTTCTCTTTCGCGTAAACGTTCGACAAAAACACATGTGCGCCGTCGTGATCCGGGTCGAGCTCAAGAAGGCTTTTCGCGGCAAATTCGCCCAATTCGAATGCGCCGTGAATCCGACAAGCGGCCATTAAAGAACCCCAGATGATAACATTCGGCGCCATTGGCATTTGCTCGACGATCTCGAGTGCATCAGCAAGAAGATTAGCTCGACCGTAGAGGTCGACCATGCAACCATAATGTTCTAGCTTAGGCGTAATCGCGTACTCGTTAACCATAGCTTCGAACATTTTCCGTCCCTCTTGAACCAATCCGGCATGGCTACAAGCGTAAAGAACGCCGACGAATGTAACCCAATTCGGCTCGACGTTTTCATTTTTCATTTGATGAAAATGGGTTAGGGCGTCATCGACATCTCCGTGGGTTGCGAGCGCGCTGATCATGCTCGTCCAAGATATCACATTTCTCCTACGCATCCGAGCAAAAACCCTTTTCGCGTCCTCTAGACTCCCGCATTTGGCGTACATATCGATCAGAGCATTGTTTATCGGCAAAGCCTTTCCAAATCCTTTATCGTCGACAATCGAATGGATTTTTTTCCCTTGATTCAACGCGCCGAGAGAAGCGCACGCCGAAATAACACTCAGCATCGTCACTTGGTCCGGCTTAACTCCGCGCCGTTGCATATCATCGAATATTTTTAGAGCTTCTTGGGGCCTATTACTCTCCGCGTAACCGGAAATCATCGCACTCCAACAAACCAAGTCCTTATCATCAATTTGATTGAAAACTATCCGAGCAGCTTCAACATTACCGTTCTTCGAGTGTCCGGAGATCATGGCAGTTGACGCCACGACATTCTTTTTTGAAAAGCTATCGTACATGCGTTGCGCAATGTCCATCGCCCCGGAAGTTATATACATGTTTAGAAGCGCACTCTGCAAATGGGAATCGATCACAATTCCATTTTCGGATATGAGGCTGTGCATGAGCTTCCCGAGTTCCAAATTCCCGGCGCGGCCACAAGCAGAAAGAATAGTCGTGTAAAGCCTTGCATCTGGATTTATATCGGAGCGCTTCATCTCTGTGATCAGAGCTTGAACATCATCAAACCTCTGACTTTGGCAATATCTATGGCAACATTTCACAGAACTATAATCAGAAAACACAAAATTTAATCTATAGCACGCATACGGCGTGCGCGCGAACACACAAGGAGTGTCGAAAGATGATCAAACATATTAACTTTTGAACACCAAATTATTCCTCTTATTCCCTCCTTTTAAGAAACCGAAAAATTGCCCATAATTCCTTTGATTCATACTTATGTATATTTATATTTTCAACTTTGTTTTCATATTATTCATCGAAATTTTTCTCTATAAATATCACATCTAATATACATTTTTCATTTAAAATAGGCAAAATTACCCATAACTCTCAAGGGGTTTTGAAACCTAGTGTAAATCTTTCATATACTTTAAAAATTGCATGGCCCCTTATATTTTAAAAACGTTGCATGAAATCTCTTTGTACATTTTTTTTGCGATGAGAAGATGATTTCATATCTACGAGTTTCATGCAATATTTTTGGAAGTATAACGGAACGTCATACCATTTTTAAAGTATAGGAGAATTTATATTAAAGTTTTGACACCACGGGGGAGTTATAGATAATTTTGTCTTTAAAATATTACATAAAATTAAACATACTTTAAACTTTTTCATCTTATACAATACTTTAAACTTTTTCATCTTATACAATACTCACCGATATAATGGTTACTATATTTTCTTAATCTATATTTAAGTAGAACGAAGGTAGTATTATTTATTCACTATTATAAAAATTTCCCCCTTAAAAAACATAGCATTTGGAAACTATTTTTCATTTTCATTTCAAATATTAAAAAAAAAAAAAAAAAAAAAAAAGAACTGTTCTTCATTCAAAATTTCACATCCAACATAATGTACAAAATAAAGAAACTAAAACCAAACTCTACAAATAAAAGCATACTTTGCAAAACCATCTAATAAGATCAATTTTTCAAATATCAATCAACAATCAAAAGCTACATTTATCACAAGAATGTCGATTAAGTCGATGTTCGTCGATTTCTCAGCACATTTTCACAATCAACTAATTGAAAAACCAAAAAAAAAAAAAAATGTTAACCATGGTAAAATTCAATGAGCATAATTTGTTCACCACAAAAAATCAAAGAGTTATATAGCCAAATTCGTTATGGAGTAAGATTTTTTTCGAGCTTATTTATAGAAGAAGTACTCACCCATCGATCATGATGTGCCAAGTGACGACATCTCTATGGGACATTTTATCGAACACTTGGCGTGCCTCAGAAACCATTCCACAGGCAGCATACATTCCCACCAATGCAGTTTCCACAAAAGGATCCGACGCGTATCCAAGCTTCGCGCACAAGCTGTGTATCATTTTCCCTTCATTAATCGCCATGGACTTCGACGCCGCCTTCAGCAATGGAGGAAAGGTGAACCTGTCGATGGGGAAGGCTTTGGCCTGCATTTTCTGGTGGAACAATAGCGTGTAGTAGGGGTCGTTCGAGCGCGAGAGATGCTTGAGGATTTTGTTCGAGAGCTTCGGCGGCGGCGGAGCGGTGGCGGCGGGGATGGCGGAGAGGAGGGAGAGGGCGTAGGATGGGAAGGAGAGGGAGGGAAGGAGGAGGTGGATGAGGTGTTGATGATGGTGGGGGTGTCTGAGGAGTTGAGCGTGGATTTGTTTGAGGTGAGGTAGGGATGTGGCGGTGGAGATGAGGTGGGTGAAGTTGGGCTGGTGGCGGAGGGGCGGCGCCGCCGCGGTGGGGGGGATGGGAGTGGTGAGGAGTGGCTGCGCCATGGGGAGGGTGAAAAGCGCTTAGGACGGTATACATATATTTCTACACTATTTATTAATAATATTTTTTTATTAAAAAATCACATTATGTATACATATGTTTGTTTTTTTGAAAAAATACTTTCTTCCATCTAGTAACTATTTATATATTTTTCTATTTTGATTCTTTTTTAAAATAAAATATCAATTTATTTGTTTAGTAATTTTAATATTTATCTGATATTAAAATTACTTTTAAACTTACATTGTATAATAAATTTTTATTTTGAAAACATTTTAGTTTTTTAATTTTTATTTATGCATTATATAATATTAATATTTTTAAAATTTTGTGCAAAAAATAAATAAATCGATGACCGTCCAATTACAAAATATATACATTTATTTTTGAAGCGGAGTTTAATAAATAATAATACTTTAATTTTAGCGAGTAGTTAAATATAGTGTAATGATATTTTTAACTTACTTATGAGTATTTATGAAAAAAAGTTAAATATTATATTACATAGTTACTTTTTAATTAGATTGTTCAAAATAAAAATATATATACTTTTTAGTTAGACTGAAGGAATACCAAATATTAAGTTTTATACTAAATTATTTTTCATAACTTTCTTAACTAATATATATATGTATTCACCAAATATATATATATATATTTATAGAAGTCTCGGTGAATATTACTATATCTGTCATCCAAATTTATTCTAATTCTTTTTAGTTGTCATCCTAATTTATTCTCGTTTTTTTTAATAAAATAATACCATTTTTTCTACTTATTTTTTGCCATAAAAAGAAAAAAAAGTTATTTTTACTTATTTTTCTTAAAATTGTGTCCGATCAAATGTGTATAAGTTTACATGAGAGAGAAAGTACTAAAAAAATATAATATATATACTAATGCAATGTATATAATATACTTCTCCGTTCAAATTGAAGGTGTATATTTATTTATTTATTTATGTAGTAAATTAAAAAATATGAGTACCTTATTGGTCAGTGAAAATATGTAAAATAATTTTAACAATTTTACCTTAATAAGCACAAAAGAAATAATATTTTTGTAAAAATTACTTTTAATATTATAAAATATATATATATACTTTTAAATGAGAAGAACAAAAATAATAAAAATAAGTATATTGAATTAAGACGAATGAAATATAAGTTTTAGTACTAAAATTTAAAATTAGAAAAAAAAAAAAAAAAAAAAAAACATGAGGACAAAAAATTAAAGAAAGAAAGGAAAGATATCCTTTCAGTCTTTAAGTTCGACCCAAAATTTACCCAGAGTATATTCATCGAACAACGGTTGTGAATTTTCTCCATAAACATTAAGAAGCAGCATTGATTCTTCCTCTTCAATCTAGGTTTAAATTTGCTTCATTGTTTTTCTCCTTGGGCAATATTACAATATACATTTCCAATATAATATCCATATTTCTCACAACTGAAACATTTTATATGTTGTTTGTCTCGACCCCGATGATGGTCATTTCCATAGCCTTGAGATATTGTGAAATTCTGACGACCACCTCGGGCTTGTCCGATACCTCTGCCATGACCACTTCCATTCCGACTACCTCTATCGTGATGGTAAAAACCACGTCCTCTTCCCGTCGATGACAATCTTCCTCCTGAAGTTTTCCTATTCGACTAGTTGTGCGTCTTAACAAGCATTAAGCCCCCTTTATTACTCGTATTTTCATTGCGAAGTTTCAATCGGTCTTCATAAGCTTTGAAATGACCAAAAACTTATTCGAATGACATTTTGTTCATATCTTAATATTGTTCAATTGAAACAACCAATTGAAGATACTTGTCTGGAACCGAATCAAATTTTTTTGAACAAGTGCATTGTCATCAAGCATAGCATCGAGGTTTCTGAATTTCGATGTCATACCACTCAATTTCCCAGCAAAGTCATCTACTGTTTTCCCATCAGTCACTCGTAACCTTTCAAGTTCACCCTTCAACGTATGCAGTCTCACTTTTTGCACTCAATTGACTCTCAAATACTTCATTTTTTAATGCATCCCAAATTTTCTTTGTTATTTTTTTTCTTCGATACTTGCAGAAGAATATTCTCTAGCACTGCCTGAAAGATAGAAGCCCGAACAACCTTGTCCTTCTTATCATCCACATCCACTTTGGCCCGTGGTTCGATGGACTCCTAAATTCCTTGAACATCCACGATGATTTCCATCTTTATTACTCATGTAGTATAATTCGTCGGGATTAACATAGGAGATTGGACAGGAACAATGTTGCTTTCTTTTCCTTGTTGCGATATTATTGACATGTCTTTCGATCTTATGTATTTGGATATCAACGTAGCTCTACTCCACTACAATATCATGAAGTGCCTATTCTAATGCAATTTCAAATACTACATATATATATTTTTCGAAACATAAGAATTATTTTTAATAATATATTACATCAACTCACAAAAAATCAATAATTTATAAAAAAAAAATATTTTTTATATTATTTGAGATATATCACATCTCAAGTAAAGAATCTATATATACATCTACAAAAATAAAATGACACTGTATAAACAAACTTTATTAATTTTAAAATATGAACCTAATTAACAATATTGGCATAAATATAAAAAGAAATCATATGTCATCTAAATTTATTTTTACTTTACTTTTTTTGTTGTCATTTAAATTTATTTTCACTTTAGTTTTTAGTAAAAAAAATACCATTCTTTTTACCCTAAAAAGTAAAAAAAAAAGAATTATCTTCTTTTTTAAAAAAAAAAAACTCGTGCTTAAGCACACAATTGAATGACTAAGAAAGTATCATTTATAATAATATATATATGTAAGTAATACCTCGTTCGTCCCGACTCAGATGACACCAAATGATATAGTATTGTTGATATTTTAAATATATTTAGCATTATATCTCAATATAATATAGAGTATACAATATGAATATTATAATACAAATAAATTATTTATTTATTTATTTATAATTAATTTAAAATTAATTTTATGAAAAATGTGAAATTTTAAATATAAATAAAAATATATACTATTGAAAAAAAAGATAAAAATTAAGAAGTTTTGAATTAGTATTGGGTGTAAGAAAAAAGAATTTTATGGATAAAAAGAATATTATTTTTTACTAAATAAATAAATAATGCTCCTAAATAATAAAATTCAAAAACTTTCTTAAAATTAACTCTCAAACCCCCTCCCTCAAAAAAAGAAAAAATAAAATCATCAAATCAAAAAAGGAAATAATAAAATAAAATAAAATGAAAATTACGTCCAAACCCAAACCGGATTAGTGAATCCTAGCTCTGGCATTGGTCCATTCCTGCCGGATTAAATATTTTAAAGGGTTAAATTACTGTTTATTATCGTGTCGAGATCGAGTTGATTCGTGTTGACCCGTATACATAATATACATAATTAAATCGAATTTCTTAATTCAAATTAAATAATTTTTTGTTGTGTTGTCGTGTTAAATTAATTGTTATTAAATTATGATGAATTATTTAAAATTAAACTTAGTTTAAATTACTTTATGAGAAAATTATTAAATTATTAATATATTATAATCGGGTTGTCGTGTCGGGTTCGACTTGAGAGCCTCAACCATAACCCGACCCGTTTACTATCGTGTCGGGTTAGTGTCAATCCGTATACATAATCGGATTGAAATTTTTGATCCAAATCTAATTATTTTGTGAGTGTATCGGGTCAAGTTTTGCCAGTTTATGAACAATTAAAAAAAATAAAAAAAAATTAATTACATATTTTTTATAGAACTTCGTTGTCACCACTCCGCGCTAGAACCCTCCTCTACACCATCTGCTACCACCGGCTTCTCTCTCTCTCTCTCTCCTGAAAAGCATTCGATGCGTACGAATCCAGGAGCAATTCGGCCCTTCCAATCGAAGGATTCATAGCTGGCGATCAAAAAAATCTCCGAAACCCTACGAATTCTGATCCCTTGAGTTGAACTGGTATGCTTTCTTTCGAAACCCAGCTACGAATAATAGTACAAATCCATTGATTTTTTCTCTAACTGCTCAAGTGTATTCATCATGATCTCGATTTTTTAATTTCGTATCCAGAAGATATATATATATATAAATCCTGTAGCACAAGTATGATCAAGTTTGTTTGGCTGCAGCAGAGGATTAAGAACTTCCGTGCTTTGCCACTGAATGACCTGTTCTGATTTCAATTTCTTTGGATACAGACAGCTTATGAATCTATTATATTTAAAGGATTTCTGTCTAATTATGTTCAGTGGAGGAGGTTTTTTTTGAAGGATCATGAGGCTGGGTGAAATTATGTATCCTTTTACTTTAAGATTACTTGATAACTATAGGCCAAGGGATTGTCCAACTGATAATGGTTACTGGATGATGATTGGAGTGACTGTGGCTTGGGTAACAAGATTACTGTTCTTGTACCTGTTGCAGAGCCACCTAAAAGTGGAAATTAGACCTTCAGTTGTTAGTATTTCTAACCATAATCTTACAGTGCCTCTTTTCGCGACGTGCGACTAAGCAACAGGCCCACACTTTCAAGTCATACAATACTCGGGGATCTTTTGATCGAAATTAATTGAGCTAAGCTTAGTTGAATCCAATTCTCAGCAGTTTAACCTGAACGGTCTTAAGGCTTAAGTTGCTTGTGCTTTCAGCATGGTAGCTACTTGCAGTAGGACTAAGTTTGAGGAGATGGACAACTGCGTCGTTGACAATACATGTTGCTACCCCTACAATATGTGCTCCACAAAAAGGAAGAATTAAATCATTCTGGAAAACACACACACTCTCACAAACTATTCTTTGCTGTTTTCTTGTCATTTATGTCTGTCTTTGCTGTTAAGTATTTGGGAGTATAATCATTGGTTTTTTTTTTTAAGTGCCACTATAATACTCATTAGTATCTGGTTATTGGCAGAATACTGAGAAAAAAAAAAAGAAAAATGAATTAGGATCAATCAATATCAGAGTTACCCTAAAATAGTATTTCATCATAATTACAAATGAGATCAAAAAGGCCATGTAACCGAGAAAGAGCCCTTCTGAGCAAAGCTTAATGTTCATATATTAGTTAATTGCTCACTGTGTTGCTGCTTTAAAGTGAGACATTTCAAATCTCTCTTCAGTCGAGTTCCTTCTAAAACTATTCATTAAGTAGGCAAGTCTACCCTGATTGTTTGGAAGCATGGATTGGAAATGTATTCAAGCATAATGGTAAATTGGTCCCTTATAATTATTATACAGTTTTATGTCCATTACCCATTTTATGAAGCGCCGCCAAACATGATAAGCATATGCATTAATATCTACTTACTATTGGGGTGCTAGTTCCAGTTGCAATACCCATCAATCTTTGGATCGTCATTTTTCCTCAAATAGCTTCAAATGTTTCTAAAATTTAGTCTATTAGCTCCACTTAACTGAAAGAGTTAAAGATCGTCTCTTATAAATAACATGTGGGATTTTTGGAATTTGTCTGTCCTCTTTTATAGCTCTTTGAAGGCATATAGTGATATCATCTATAAAGTACGGTGTGTGGCTTCCTTTATTAGTTTGTATTTATATATTTTAAACTTTCAATTGGAAATGTTACCTGTTATCTTTCCTCTGGCCTTCTTTCTTAGACCAAGGCCGGGATGGCAGATGTGACTGGTTATATGCGAACTTGCTTGCAATCTGGAAAACTCGCCATGTTAGCAATTCTTGTGTCCGGGGGAATTGTTTTGCAAATACTGGTTCTATTCTAGACCTTGTTTTAGCTTTAGTTCTTTGCTTGTGGTTGATTCTTGTGTTCTCACTATGTTCTTTTATCCGGTGTCTGTGATGATATTTCAGGCATGCGCTCTGTACAATAATTGGTGGCCCATGTTAACAGGTGCTATATATTTGCTTAAATTTTTGTTAAGATTCAACCTTTTTACCTCTATATATATATATATATATACATTGAAATCACACCGTAACTTTTTTTCAGTTTTACCTGTCTATTTGTGAATATTTCACTAGCATTCATGTGTCACCTAGAGAATCTTGATAGTTAACTTTGTCCTTAGTATGATTAAAATATGAAACATCAACTGAATTGATATTGTTTAGCAAATCTGGAAAAGCATCCAAAGATTTTGCTGTTCATTCGCCTTTCCGGGTCGTAAAAAGTGGATTTTGGAAGTCAGGCAAGTTATGCTGTTCAAGTAGAAAGAATTGCACCAAATTGAAAATGTGTGTGTAGGTTTCTAGCATAATTCGAACTTGTACCTGCATTTCAGAAACTTTGGGACCTTAAAAATAATCGTGCGATTGATCATCATTAGAGGGCTAGCACTTTTCACCCTTTCTGTGTCGGGTTCTAAAATTTGTATTTTCTTTTCTTTTCTTTTTTTTTCTGCAGTATTAATGTATGTGGTTCTACCAATGCCTTTAATCTTCTTTGCCGGATTTGATAGCTCTTCTCTCTATTCCGAATCATCCAGTGGGTAATGTCTTCCTTTGCAGTATGTTTAACATTATCTATATCTGCTCCCCTTCATTTCAATTTTTCGACACAATTCTATTATTAAAAACATATATACACATACATATGGGTTCCTACCGTTTATGCAGTTGGATAGATGCAACAAAGTTTCTAACAGGTGCTTCAGTAGTTGGTAGTATTGCTATTCCGGTCATTCTCAAGCACGCGGGTGTAATTGGTTGGGGAGCATTGGCAATGGAGCTTTCATCTTTTTTTATCTTTGCTATGGCCATTTTATGTTACCTTGGTACAAATGGGGATGATGCCTATAGTATGTTCTAAAATTTGGAGGTTGACGAGGCTTGCGCCTGCCTTATTCGGCTATTGCGCAATCAGTCGGTGCCGGTGTGTGTTTTCTTCTTGTGTGGAGATCTTATCTGTGCCTTTTTTTTGTTCTGCTCTGAGGTGTGACAGAAATGTATATATACATTTGTGGCACATGACATCATCTTCTTGTGTTGAAATGGTGTGAAAAACACCACAGGGAATTTGGATTATTTCTAAACATTAATTAATTTGATTCATTTTGTAATTTGCATTTTTTTTTTTTTTTTTTTTTTTTTGTGTTATGTGAAATTGATGCATGTTTTAATATAATTATAACCTTTTTTCTTGTAAGGTGGATTTAAATTTACTCTCAAAAGTTTTCAATTTTATCTTTTGCATATGTTTCAAAATTTTTGTCTTTTGAATTTTCTAAGAATGATTACTCGCAGTTAGAACACTCATTGGTGGACAATTCTTGAAAGTAAACTATATGTAAGTGTAAGGTACGAAGGCCATGCCCATCTCCAACCCATTAATTCTATTTATTCAGTTTTAACTCTAAATATACCATTGCTATTCCAACCTATCAACTCTATTTATCCAGTTTTAACTCTAAATATATAATTGCTACAGTAATTTTACTCCAACCATAACTCCAAAAATTGGCCTAATTCATTGGCGATTATTTTTTAATCTACTAAAAAATATAAAAAAAATAATACTTTAAACGAATGAAGTAATATTTTGAATTTTTATGGTTAGTTATTTAAAATAAAAAATATTACTAAAGTATATGTTTTTAAAAAGAAATAATAGTATTTTTATTAAAACTTGAACCTTCTGATCAACAATATGCAGCCATTCTGGGCAAGTTTATCAGAACCTAAGGTGTGATTTTGTGTTTTTTTCTCGCATTTCCTCCAAAAATATATATATATATATATATTAAATGCACTCATCATTTTTATATCATATACATATTTTTATATATTTCACATAAAAGCAAAACAGTATATATATATTTCATCAAACTATATCACAGACCAAACACAACCCTACTATTTTCTCCTAAAAAAAATTTCTAAGTCAAATAATCGAAAACAAAAAAGAACTGCATGTATTTCTTTTCATTTTCTACACAATTTCTTAAGACCTTAATTGAAAAGAAACACATCCAAGACAAATACAAATATGTGATACAAAAATATGAAAATGAATAATAGTTTCACTCACTCACTCAGTTATGTTAAAACAGAGCTTTGCCTCATCCCAAGGACCATTGATCTCAAATTTATACTCTTGAACTCTAATCAGCCAGTACGGACACACCAAATTCACAAAAACAAGTGTACTCACCAGCACAACAAACAGCATTCCATGAAATCGATACACGAAAAACAGCGTCGCCGCAATCAATCCCATCGAAACAAACAGATGCAGCCGAAAAGAATACTTTTTTACACAGTGGCACACAAAAGGAGCAAACAAGAAAACTTGCAGGGAGAAGAGGACAATGGCGAAGACAAGAAGCCGAGAAGGAAGTCGAGAGGCGATCAAAAGGGAAGCAACAATGGAGGCGTTAAGCGATATGTTGCTCGCAAATGTCGAACATTCGAGAGAACCCGAATAGTTGTGTAGAAAGAGATGAACTATGACAAGAAAAGCCGTCAGCGCCCAAATGGAGTCGGAGCTGATCGATTGGGTGAGGGTGTGATAAATGGGAGACAGGGCGTATAAGCCCGTTATGAAGAACGAGGTTTTTAGGACATAATTGAGAAGTAAATCGAACGAAAGCATTTCTTCTGTTAAAAGAACGACTAAAAATCCTGCCCCGAGAAGGCCAATGTCGATTAGGACAAGAGATCTCTCGGAGAAAAGAGATCTCAGGGTATAAGTCCAGACCAAAACCACGAGAGCAACAATGCACAAATATTGTGAGATGCAAATTGAGTCGAGGATTACCTTGGCCAAGTCTCGTTTCACGACGTTGGTGTTCATGATCATGTCTTCCAGAAAAGACTCGTCAATGTGGTTGTCGTCGAAGCCTGGTTGCATTCCTCCGTAAGCAACTTTTCTCCACTTCGGAAAGGTTGGAGATATACTTCCAGGCATTTGGGGCTCCATTGTCGCTGCAACAACCTGTATAAATAACGTAAACATATTGAACCCGAACCTACACAGCAGTAGCAATGATTCTCGCAAAATTCATACAAGAAAAATGACACCAAACAATGTCAAATAGTACTACCTAAACTAAAATCAGACCACAAAAAACTACTAAATGGGAGAAATAAACTCTAATGGTGAGTTACTTTTATACCAGAGCTCCCTAAACTAAAAGTTTACTTATTATTTACTACCTCTCCGTCCGGCTCTAAGGGTTTCATTTACTTTTTGCGTGTTGATTTTTAAATATTAATTATTATATCAAAATATAGTACAAATTAAGAAAAAATTGCAAAAATACTTTCATTAATGTCTTATAATACTAATAGAAGGACATTTGTACAAAATATTATACAAATATAAAGATATTTTTAATGTTAAGTACAATTACGCAAAAGGTAAATGTGACCCTTAGAGGCGGACGGAGGAAGTATATACTAGCCAATAAGCATAAGGGCCGAGATCATGTCTATATAAGTACATATATATGTGCATAAGAAATGGAATTCCCACTATTGTCGATTTCAGGATGTCGTATGTGTGTTTCTTTTGAGGTTTTATCCAACTTGTTATTATTTGAACTCTAAATTTTCTGAAAAAATATATAGTTTCATAAATATCTCATCAAACATTATTTAAATAAAAAAACTCAAACGTCAAAACCCAATTAATACTGAAAAGAAACATATCCCTGTGACGCAAGGCGTGCAAAATGATGAAAATGCTTCACTTATACTCAACCCATCGGCATTTTCATCCATAATGAAATAATAGAGGCTAACGAACACATATAACTCCATCCACGACTATGCCTAAAAGCCACCAAACCCACACACAATACAAACACCACAACTCTCAAACAACAAGACTAAAAAATATATTAGTTATAGTAATCTAAATAAAGACATCACTACGTAGTCTACAAATTTCAATTTCCCTCTAAAAAACAGCATATCCGACGCCTATTTTCTATTCAAAACACTGCGTCAAACAACGATTTTCACCTTGACAGTTTTAGAACCCAAATGACTAGTAAGTAAACACACAGTATTAACCCAAACATACTAACACAAATTTAAGTGCACAAACATGAATAACAAAAACACTTTCATACTAGTAAAAATGCATTTCAATAATGGCTTCAATCTCATCTTCCAATCACTTAAAAAAGCAATTCTAAGCTACAAAGAGGAATACCTTTTAACCCTAACAACGCATTTCCATTAATCATTAAGATATATTATCTTTTCACAAATCCCCGAAATTGTTCTTACAAAAACTACACTTGCTTACAGATAATTAATTCTGATTATAAATTTAAAAAAAAAAAATCTGATAAACACGTACTCATGTAAAATGTGGAATGAAATAACACATTATCAACCAGCAACAATCATTTAACCCAGATAGAAAACCTAAACAAAATCAAAATTCATAAGCAACCGAAACTAACTCTTCAGCAAATTAAAAACAAATTAAGACGGGAACACCAGAATTAGTGATAAAAATTAAGCAATAGCTGATCAATCGACAAGCAGCACATACCGGCACAGGATTTAATATTGTTAATCTTGAGGTGCAAAACAAGAACGCTCGCAAAATGAATCATATACCGATCTAAGCTAGAAACTATTCCCTCGCCAGTCGCCAATCTCCCGGACGGCATAACATATCCGCGCGCTGCTCTGCAAACTCTGGGGATTATTTATTTGGGTATTTGAATCGTAAATATGGTAGGGTCATGGATTTGGGTTATTTGATTATAGGACCTAAAACCATTTCCAATCATTAACTTTATTTTTCCAAGACTACAGTACATTTTTCTATTTTTTCATTTTACAGGTCTGCTACGGTTGGAAAAGTCAAACATTGTGGCTCCTTCCTCAATCCCACGTCGCCTAAATTGTGTAATGGGGGGGAAGTTTCCTATAAATACACCCCCTTCCCTTTGTTACAATAATCCCGCAGCACAATCCTCGTATTCTAATTGTATTGTATTTCTTATCTTCTCTCATAATACAAGTTTGGTTGGGGTCCGAGGACGTGGGCAAAATTTTGCCGAACCTCGTTAAATTTGATGTTCTTTATTTTGCTCTGGTGTGTTGATTATTTTGCGGTTATTTATTATGCTTTAATTTTGCCGAGAAAATTCTGTCAAAAGGACTATAGAAGGTCCAAGGAAATTGGGTTTTAAGTGAGCCTCGTGTCTCCTCCAATTACCTGGGAATTTTTTTCGGTATTAATTGGGTACGATATTTCGCCGATCGTGTGGGGCTAACCTGTTTTTCGCAACAATTGGTATCAGAGCCTTGGTTGCTTAGTATGCTCTGTGGTCGCAGTTAATCTGATCTTCCACATCAGAAAAGTGTCTTGGTTAAGCTGCCCTTATTGTGTAATTTTTTTTGTTGGTAATCAAAATCTGGAGCAGGAATGGCGGAAAAGTCCGGTGAAAAATCAACTTCAGATTCAAAGTCATTGGTGACGTCGTCATCAAGAACGATGGTCACGAATGCCAAATTCGACGTAAAAAAATTTGACGGTACCAATAATTTTGGTATGTGGCAATGCGAGATGTTGGACATCTTGTTCCAACAAAAGCTGGACGGAGCACTCGCAAACAACAAACCGGAGGATGTTGATGATAAAAACTGGACGAGAATTAACTGTCTGGCGTGTGGTACAATCCAGCTATGTCTCTCAAAGGAGCAGAAGCATCCATTTATGAGAGAGACGATGACGCACAAATTATGGAACGAATTGGAGGACAAATTCATGAAAAAGAGCACATAAAATAAGCTCTACATGAAGACGAAGTTATATTCCTTTCAGTATTTGTCAGGTACCACCATGAACGAACACATAACTAGATTTGATTTTCTAGTTACTGATTTGTTGAATCTGGATGAGAAGATAAATGATATTGATAAGGCGCTGATACTGCTAGCATCACTTCCTGATGAATATGAATATATAATTGTTAGCATACTAACAATTTCCTTTAAAGAAGTTACTACTGCTTTGTATTCTAACGAGATCAGGAAAAATGATAAGTTAGAACATAGGAGTTCGACTGGTGAAGCCCACCATGCCTGGGATCGTAACCAAAAAATACAAGCCGACGAGAAGAGGCAGATCCCAGTCAAGAGGCAAAGTAGCAAAAGATGAATGTATCTTTTGCCATGAGAAAGGACACTGGAAGAAAGACTGTCCCAAGCTACAAAAGAAAAAGAGAAAAGCAGTAGCTGAAGCTGAAGCATGTGTTGCTGATAATAATGAATCAGATTATTCATTAGCATGTGCCTCATCGGTGGCCTGCAGTGACGACTGGCTGTTGGACTCAGGATGCTCATTCCACATGTGTTCCAGGAAGGAGTGGTTTGTCAATTTTGAAAACATTGACGGCGGAATTGTCTATCTAGCTGACAATCAACCTTGCCAGATAACTGGAGTTGGTTCGGTTTATCTGAAGAACCACGATTGAACAGTTAAAGTGATGAGAGAGTTCCGGTACATACTGAAATTTGCCAAAAACCTCATTTCAGTGGGAGTCTTGGAATCTAAAGGTCATTCTATCGGCATTCAGAATGAGATTCTTAAAGTGATCTCAAGAGCACTTGTCGTCATGAAAGGTAAAAGAAAAAATAACATGTATCTAGCTGACAATCAACCTTGCCAGATAACTGGAGTTGGTTCGGTTTATCTGAAGAACCACGATTGAATAGTTAAAGTGATGACAGAGGTTCGGTACATACTGAAATTTGCCAAAAACCTCATTTCAGTGGGAGTCTTGGAATCTAAAGGTCATTCTATCAGCATTCAGAACGAGATTCTTAAAGTGATGTCAAGAGCACTTGTCGTCATGAAAGGTAAAAGAAAAAATAACATGTATCACTTTTAGGGCAACACAATGGTTGGCGTAGCAGCAGTAGTATCAGCACTAGATAAAGAGGATGAGATGACCAAGCTCTGGCATATAAGACTGGCATATAAGACTTGGGCATGCAGGTGGAAAATCCTTGCAGACTCTAGCAAAGCAATGATTATTAAAGGGTACAAAGACTTGCAAATTTTTGCTAGCACTGTGTTATGGGAAAGCAAACGCGGATGAAGTTTGGAACAACAATCCATAACACTAAAGGCATTATGGATTACATTCACTCAGACGTATGGAGACCAATCAAGACAGCTTCTTTGGGAGGAAACCATTATTTTATAACGTTTGTTGATTATTTTTCCAGAAGAATATAGGTATATCCAATGCGAACTAAAGACGAAGCTTTCAGCAAATTCCTCGATTGGAAGAGAACGATGGAGAACCAGACCGGGAGGAAGATTAAAGTGCTTCGAACTGACAATGATACGGAATATCGAAATGACCCTTTTTCGATATTTGCAAGAAAGAATGCATCTCCCGACATTTCACAGTACGGGACACGCCACAACAAAGTAGGGTGGCTGAACGCATGAACCGAACCTTGCTGAAGAAAGTTCGGTGTATGATGTCTAATGCTAATTTGGGCAAACAATTCTGGGCTGAAGCAGTCACATATGCAAGTCATCTGATCAATCAACTACCATTAACTGCACTTAAAGGCAAAACACCTTTGGAGGTATGGTTTGGCAAACCTACAAATGATTATGATTCTTTACGTGTGTTTGGATCTATTACATATGATCACGTAAGAGAATCAAAGCTAAATCCAAGGGCGAGAAAAACTATCTTCATAGGGATATCATCTGAAGTAAAAGGATATCGCTTATGGTGCCCGGAGATGAAAAGATGATCTTTAGCAGGGATGTTACTTTCAACGAATCAAAGATGTTGAAGAAAGTAACCAAGCAGCAGACAGATAATACCCCCGCCGGTGGAGTGTTCTTCCAAGGAGGTGGAGTTCCAGACATCTATGACTAAACTTGTAGATGATCAACCAACTGACGATGATGGTTCTTGTACTGAAGAAGAGCCCGGAGAAAGAGAGGTTTTAACCCAAGAACCTCAACAGCAACAAGATTTACCAATTGCAGTTAGGAGGCCAAGAAGAGAAATTCAGAAACCTGCTTGATTCCAAAGTA
This sequence comes from Andrographis paniculata, assembly GCF_009805555.1. Taxonomy (NCBI): domain Eukaryota; kingdom Viridiplantae; phylum Streptophyta; class Magnoliopsida; order Lamiales; family Acanthaceae; genus Andrographis; species Andrographis paniculata. The sequence goes on from NW_026137613.1 coordinate 1,034,809, forward strand.
TGGTGGCCTATGCACTTCCTATTATTAAAAAAGGTATACCACAAACTTTTCTTGATGCAGTGCATTGTTCTGAAAAAAAAAAGTGGAAGAAAGCCATGGACGAGGAAATGCATTCCCTTGAAGCAAATCACACATGGAAGCTAGCTGAGCTACCGAAGGGAAAGAAGACAATTGGTTGCAAGTGGGTCTATACTCGGAAAGAAGGATTTCCCAATTGTAATGATGTTCGCTACAAGGCAAGATTGGTAGCCAAAGGCTATGCTCAAAAGGAAGGAATTGATTTCAATGAGGTATTTTCTCCTGATGTAAAACATTCCTCTATTCGTATTTTATTGGTCTTGGTAGCGCAGTATAGATTTAGAACTAGTTCAAATGGATGTAAAGACGGCGTTCTTACACAGTGATTTGAAGGAGGAAATCTATATGATTCAACCCGAAGGATTTAAAGTTGCTGCAAAAGAAGATTGGGTATGCAAGTTGAGCAAATCGTTGTATAGATTGAAACAATCTCCAAGGCAGTGGTACAGACGATTTGATCAATTCATGACCGGCCAGAAGTACACCAGAAGCAACTTTGATCATTGCGTGTATTTTCGTAAGCTACATGATAGATCTTTCATTTATCTTCTTCTTTATGTCGATGATATGTTAATTGCTTCGAAAGATAGAGGAGAGAGATAAGCAGGTTGAAGTCCAAACTCAGCAAAGAGTTCAAAATGAAAGATCTTGGTGAAAGCAAAGAAGATTTTTGGCATGGAAATAACGAGAGACAGAAAGAGAGGCACATTGTTTTTGAACCAGAAGCAATATTTGAAGAAAGTACTACATCGATTTGGCATGACTAACAAAACCAAACCTGTGAGTACACCACTTGCTTTTCATTTCAAACTTAGCATTTCACAATGTCCGAAAGAGGAACGTGATTACATGTCAAAGGTTCCTTATTCAAATGTGGTTGGTAGCTTGATGTATGCGATGGTGTGTATGAGGCCTGACATTTCACATGCATTTGGGATTGTGAGCAGGTATATGCATGATCCAGGCAAAGAACATTGGCAAGCCGTGAAATGGATTATAAGGTATATTCTGAAAACCTTAGATATTGGATTGATGTTTAAACGAAGTAACGATATTGGTCAATATATAGTTGGGTACTGCGATTCAGACTATGCAGGAGAACTGGATAAGCGACGATCAACTATTGGTTATGTATTCACTCTTGCAAATGTACCGGTTAGTTGGAAGTCAACCTTACAGTCTACCGTAGCTCTGTCAACAACAGAGGCAGAATACATGGCCATAACTGAGGCTGTTAAGGAGGCAATCTGGTTACAGGGATTACTGGATGACTTGGGAGTCTGTCAAAAATACATTACGGTGTTTTGTAACAGCCAAAGTGCTATTCATTTAGCAAAAAACCAAGTATATCATGCCAGAACAAAGCATATAGATGTGCGGTACCATTTTGTGTAATGGGGGGCGAAGTTTCCTATAAATACACCCCCTTCCCTTTGTTACAATAATCCCGCAGCACAATCCTCGTATTCTAATTGTGTTGTATTTCTTATCTTCTCTCATAATATAAGTTTGGTTGGGGTCCGAGGACATAGGCAAAATTTTGCCGAACCTCGTTAAATTTGGTGTTCTTTATTTTGCTCTGGTGTGTTGGTTATTTTGCGGTTATTTATTATGCTTTAATTTTGCCGGAGAAATTCTGTCAAAAGGACTATAAAAGGTCTAAGGAAATTGGGTTTTAAGTGAGCCTCGTGTCTTCTCCAATTACCTGGGAATTTTCTTCAGTATTAATTGAGTACGATATTTCGCCGAAATTTCCATTCTTCCTCTTCCCGCGGCCGCCCAAACAGCGGCAGCAAATGCTATTCGTACAGTAGTCGATCAAGGTATGCAACGAGCAGGCACCAGACTCTTTCCTAAATCTTTTTCAGATGGGACAGCTTAAAGAGAGCCCAAGAGCCATAGTAGCCCAATGGCTGTCCAACAACGAAACACAACTGCCAAGGGGGCCTCTTAGAGATCAATGGAAAAATCTCCAGATCAAGCTTGCTTTTAGGAGTGATCTTTCCCGCGGGGACGAGATCCAAATTTGTGATTGGCTCTGCGTGAATGTAATTCATAATGCCTTTAGTGTTATGGATTGTTGTTCCAAACTTCACCTGCGTTTGCTTTCCCATAACACAGTGTTCGCAAAAATCAAGTTTGCAAGTCTTTGTACCCTTTAATAATCCTTGCTTTGCTAGAGTCTGCAAGGATTTTTCACCTACATGCCAGCTTGATCATCTCATTCTCTGTTGCTGCTACGCCAACCACTGTGTTGCCCTAAAAGTGATACAAGTTATTTTTTCTTTTACCTTTCATGACGACAAGTGCTCTTGAGATCACTTTAAGAATCCCATTCTGAATGTTGATAGAATGGCCTTTAGATTCCAAGACTCCCATTGAAATGAGGTTTTTGGCAAATTTCGGTATGTATGGAACCTTTGTCAGCACTTTAACTGTTCCATCGTGGTTCTTCAGATAAACCGAACCAACTCCAGTTATCTGGAAAAGTTGATTGTCAGCTAGATAGACAATTCCGCCGTCAACGTTTTCAAAATTGACAAATCACTCCTTCTTGGAACACATGTGGAATGAGCATCCTGAGTCCAGCAGCCAGTCGTCACTGCAGGCCACCGATGAGGCACATGCAAATGAATAATCTAATTAATTATTATCAGCAACACATGTTTCAGCTACTGTTTTTTCCTTTTTCTTTTGTAGCTTGAGACAGTCTTTCTTTCAGTGTCCTTTCTCGTAGCAAAAGACACATTCATCTTTTGCTACTCTGCCTCTTGACTGGGATCTGCCTCTTCTCGTCGACTTGTATTTTTTGTTACGACCCCAGGCATAGTGGGCTTCACCAGTCGAACTCCTATGTTCTAACTTATCATTTTTCCTGATCTCGTTAGTAGTAACTTCTTTAAAGGAAATTGTTTCTTTCTCCGTCAGCATACTAACAATTATATGTTCATATTCATCGGGAAGTGATGCTAGCAGCGCCTTATCAATATCATTTATCTTCTCATCCAGATTCAGCAAATCAGTAACTAGATAATCAAATCTAGTTATGTGTTCGTTCATGATGGTACCTGACAAATACTGGAAGCGATATAACTTCGTCATCATGTAGAGCTTATTTTCTGTGCTCTTTTTCATGAATTTGTCCTCCAATTCGTTCCATAATTTGTGCACCATCGTCTCTCTCATAAATGGATACTTCTGCTCCTTTGAGAGACATAGCCGGATTGTACCACACGTCAGACGGTTGATTCTCGTCCAGTCTTTATCATCAACATCCTCCGGTTTGTTGTCTGCGAGTGCTTCGTCCAGCTCTTGTTGGAACAAGATGTCCAACAACTCGCATTGCCACATACCAAAATTATTGGTACTGTCGAATTTTTTTAAGTCGAATTTGGCATTCGTGACCATCGTTCTTGATGACGACGTCACCGACTTTGAATCTGAAGTTGATTTTTCACCGGACTTTTCCGCCATTCCTGCTCCAGAGTTTGATTACCAATAAAAAAATTACACAATAAGGGCAGCTTAACCAAGACGCTTTTCTAATGTGGAAGATCAGATTAACTGCAACCACAGAGCATACTAAGCAACCAAGGCTCTGATACCAATTGTTGCGAAAAACGGGTTAGTCCCACACGATCGGCGAAATATCGTACCCAATTAATAACGAAGAAAATTCCCAGGTAATTGGAGGAGACACGAGGCTCACTTAAAACCCAATTTCCTTAGACTTTTTATAGTCATTTTGACAGAATTTTCCCGGCAAAATTAAAGCATAATAAATAATCGCAAAATAACCAACACACCAGAGCAAAATAAAGAACACCAAATTTAACGAGGTTCGGCAAAATTTTGCCTACGTCCTCGGACTCCAGCCAAATTTATATTATGAGAGAAGATAAGAAATACAACACAATTAGAACAAAGGGAAGGGGATGTGGGATTGAGGAAGGAGCCACAATGTTTGACCTTTCCAACAGTAGCTGACCTGAAAAATGAAAAAATAGAAAAATATACTGTAATATTAGAAAAATAGAATTATTGGTTGGAGATGGTTTTAGGTCCGATAATCAAATAACCCAAATCCATGACCCTACCATATTTACAATTCAAATACCCAAATAAATAATCCCCAGAGTTCGCAGGGCAGCGCGCAGATATGTTATGCGGTCCGGGAGATTGGCGACTGGCGAGGGGATAGTTTCTAGCTTAGATTGGTATATGATTCATTTTGCGAGCGTTCTTGTTTTGCACCTCAAGATTCACAATATTAAATCTTGTGCCGGTATGTGCTGCTTGTTGATTGATCAGCTATTGCTTAATTTTTATCACTAATTCCGGTGTTCCCGTCTTAATTTGTTTTTAATTTGCTGAAGAGTTAGTTTCGGTTGCTTATGTTCATCGGAATTTTGATTTTGTTTAGGTTTTCTATCTGGGTTAAATGATTGTTGCTGGTTGATAATGCGTTATTTCATTCCACATTTTACATGAGTGAGTGTTTATCAGATTTTTTCTAAAAAATTTATAATCAGGATTAATCATCTGTAAGTAAGTGGAGTTATTGTAGGAACAATTTCGGAGATTTATGAAAAGATAATATTTCTTAATGATTAATGGAAATGCGTTGTTAGGGTTAAAAAGTATTCCTCTTTGTAACTTAGAATTGCTTTTTTTTTAAGTGATTGGAAGATGAAGTAAGAGATTGAAGCCATTATTGAAATGTATGAAAGTGTTTTTGTTATTCATGTTTGTGTACTTAAATTTGTGTGAGTATGTTTGGGCTAATACTGTGTGTTTACTTACTAGTCATTTGGGTTCTTCTCTAATAATCTGCTGGCTCTAATTGTACGATTTATGACCTCAGAAGCTTGTTATGAAAAAGAACCACTGATCAATGAAAATATTGGTGCATTGTGAGCGACAATATGAACTACTCACCTGCCTATATTTTGCTACGCAGCGGTCAATGCAACTGTTTTCACCCATGTTTAACTCTGAGTCCTTATACCTAATAACATGAGAGATTCAAAATCATGAAAAGCATATTTTAGATAATCCTCATAGGATAATATACGCGCGTGTGTGTGTATGAGAGATCCATGCTGTTGGGTTTCTTATGATCCAGTCAACCAGTTGGATCTGCAGTACGTACTTGTTCTCAATGCATTTGTTGAAACATGTGTGAGTAAGCCTGTAGCAGAACAGAGGTACAATCAAATTAACACATGAAACTCCTGAAGCATTTTAATTCTCAATGTACAACTAGGTAGTAGCAGTAACTCATACAGTCGGAGACAACAATTCCGGGTTCTCGAACAGGCAATAATAAATAGAAAAGGCAGATTGATGATTTTAGGATTCATTTAATACTACACCCACGAATAAAACCAACACGCACTGAAATTAACCACGGAAAACTAAACAGAAGAAGAATCGAGCACGGGGCTAGGTAAATTCCCGAGGGCAAGCCATTCCCTTTTCAATGATTGAAAAAACCTTAACGTCATCTGAATCGCATTGCATAAACAGTATCACATCAACACAACCTAGTATCCAAACACAAAGAACGACTACCCACTTGTTAAACATTTCAACCCTATACTCCATCTCCCCCTCCATCATCCCAATAAGCTACAGAGTGCCAAAAACAAAACATTACGAGTTACAATCCCCCATATAAGATAAGTACATTCATCCCAAATCCTGAATCAGCGTGTCTCGCCAGAAAGCATAGAAGAAAACCTGATCTCTCTCAGCGGCAGACGGGCCGTTGCTCGGAGCCATTAGATCCGAAGCCGAGAGAACCAATGTAACTAAACAAACGCAGTAATTGAGGTCTACAATTATGCAATTACGATCTATAAGCAGGCGTACCGTATAAAGGGTTTATGCGCTGCTGCTGCAAAACCCTAAATGGAAGCGAAATAAAGTCAACAAACAAATACAGCCCTACCCTACTAGGAGATATTTATATGGTGAAACTGATAGATCCTAACCGTCCACGCTATACGAAATCGACGCTCAATATAATTCGGATTATTTATTTAAGAAAACAAAATGGGACTGGTTTTATAAGGTTTGTATTTGATTTGGGAACCACAAAGTAGTCCAATGGTCAAGATCTCAATGTTTTGGTCGAGGCTTCGATTTGCTTCTACTAGTCTAGTATTATATTTTATAGAAAAAAATAAATATACGATATGTTATTTTCTATTAACTATATTATATCGTATTGTTTGAATTGAATATTGAAGTGTGTAAGGATCTTACCAACAGTCAAGCTGAGGCCGATATCATCAAACAACATAAGAGCACACAAATAAATAATACTGCAAGCAGTATATGTATATTATAAATTGATCGAGCTTCATTCAAGAGAAGGAAAACTGGACACAATTCATGCATGCACATCATTGGATGCAAACTTGATTTTTGCGAGCACTGTGTTTTGGGAAAGCAAACGCGGGTGGAGTTTGGAATAACAATCCATAACACTGAAGGCATTATGAATTACATTCACGCAGAGCCAATCACAGATTTGGATCTCGTCCGCGCGGGAAAGATCACTCCTAAAAGCAAGCTTGATCTGAAGATTTTTCCATTGATCTCTAAGAGGCCCCCTTGGCAGTTGTGTTTCGTTGTTGGACAGCCATTGGGCTACTACGGCTCTTGGGCTCTCTTCGCGCTGTCCCATCTGAAAAAGATTTAGGAAAGAGTCTGGTGTCTGCTCGTTGCATACCTTGACCGACTACTGTACGAATAGCATTTGCTGCCGCTGTTTGGGCGGCCGCGGGAAGAGAAAGAATGGAAATTTCGGAGAAATATCGTATTCAATTAATACCGAAGAAAATTCTCAGGTAATTGGAGAAGACACAAGGCTCACTTAAAACCCAATTTCCTTAGACCTTTTATAGTCCTTTTGACAGAATTTCCCTGGAAGAATGGAAATTTCGGAGAAATATCGTACTCAATTAATACCGAAGAAAATTCCCAGGTAACTCGAGAAGACACGAGGCTCACTTAAAACCCAATTTCCTTAGACCTTTTATAGTCCTTTTGACAGAATTTCCCTGGAAGAATGGAAATTTCCAAGGGCGAGAAAAGCTATCTTCATAAGGATATCATCTGGAGTAAAAGGATATCGTTTATAGTGCCCGGAGATGAAAAAGATGATCTTTAGCAGGGATGTTACTTTCAACTCAGAGATGTTGAAGAAAGTAACCAAGCAGCAGACAGATAATACCCCCCACAGGTGGAGTGTTCTTCCAAGGAGGTGGAGTTCCAGACATCTATGACTAAACTTGTAGATGATCAACCAACTGACGATGATGGTTCTTGTACTAAAGAAGAGCCCGGAGAAATAGAGGTTTTAACCCAAGAACCTCAACAGCAACAAGATTTACCAATTGCAGTTAGGAGGCCAAGAAGAGAAATTCAGAAACCTGCTCGATTCCAAACTATGGTGGCCTATGCACTTCCGATTATTGAAGAAGGTATACCATAGAACAAAGCCATGGACGAGGAAATGCATTCCCTTGAAGAAAATCACATATGGAAGCTAGCTGAGCTACCGAAAGAAAAGAAGACAATTGGTTGCAAGTGGGTCTATACTCGGAAAGAAGGATTTCCCAATTGTAACGATGTTCGCTACAAGGCAAGATTGGTAGCCAAAGGCTATGCTCAAAATGAAGGAATTGATTTCAATGAGGTATTTTCTCCTATTGTAAAACATTCCTCTATTCGTATTTTATTGGTCTTGGTAGCGCAATATGATTTAGAACTAGTTCAAATGGATGTAAAGACGGCATTCTTACACGGTGATTTGGAGGAGGAAATCTATATGATTCAACCCGAAGGATTTAAAGTTGCTGCAAAAGAAGATTGGGTATGCAAGTTGAGCAAATCGTTGTATGGATTGAAACAATCTCCAAGGCAGTGGTACAGACGATTTGATCAATTCATGACCGGCCAGAAGTACACTAGAGCAACTTTGATCATTGCGTGTATTTTCGTAAGCTACATGATAGATCTTTCATTTATCTTCTTCTCTATGTCGATGATATGTTAATTGCTTCGAAAAATAGAGGAGAGATAAGCAGGTTGAAGTCCCAACTCAGCAAAGAGTTCGAAATAAAAGATCTTGGTGAAGCAAAGAAGATTCTTGGCATGGAAATAACGAGAGACAGAAAGAGAGGCACATTGTTCTTGAACCAGAAGCAATATTTGAAGAAAGTACTACATTGATTTGGCATGACTGACAAAACCAAACCTGTGAGTACACCACTTGCTTATCATTTCAAACTTAGCGCTTCACAGTGTCCCAAAGATGAATGTGGTTACATGTCAAAGGTTCCTTATTCAAATATGGTTAGTAGCTTGATGTATGCGATGGTGTGTGTACAAGGCCTGACATTTCACATGCATTTGGGATTGTGAGCAGGTATATGCATGTTCCAGGCAAAGAACATTGGCAAGCTGTGAAATGGATTTTAAAGTATATTCTGAAAACCTTAGATATTGGATTGATGTTTTAACAAAGTAACGATATTGGTCAATATATAGTTGGGTACTGCGATTCAGACTATGCAGGAGAACTAGATAAGCGACGATCAACTATTGGTTATGTATTCACTCTTGCAAATGTACCAGTTAGTTGGAAGTCAACCTTACAGTCTACCGTAGCTCTGTCAACAACAGAGGCAGAATACATGGCCATAACTGAGGCTGTTAAGGAGGCAATCTGGTTACAGGGATTACTGGATGACTTGGGAGTCTGCCAAAAATACGTTACGGTGTTTTGTAACAGCCAAAGTGCTATTCATTTAGCAAAAAACCAAGTATATCATGCCAGAACAAAGCATATAGATGTGCGGTACCATTTTGTGCGGAAAATAATTGAAGAAGGTGGAGTCAGAGTGCAAAAGATTGAAACCACTGAGAATCCTGCTGATATGTTGACAAAGAGTGTAACAGGTATCAAGTTTGAACATTGTTTGAACTTGATAAATGTTCTAAGAGTTTGAAGCATTTGAAGGCCCGATCAATCTGTATGATAGGAGAATTTTGGAGAAGATACTTTGGATGAGATTTGAAGGTTGCCAAGGTGGAGATTTGTTGGAAAAGTCAAACATTGTGGCTCCTTCCTCAATCCCACGTCGCCTAAATTGTGTAGGGGGGGGAAGTTTCCTATAAATACACCCCCTACCCTTTGTTACAATAATCCCGCAGCACAATCCTCGTATTCTAATTGTATTGTATTTCTTATCTTCTCTCATAATATAAGTTTGGTTGGGGTCCGAGGACGTGGGCAAAATTTTGCCGAACCTCGTTAAATTTGATGTTCTTTATTTTGCTCTGGTGTGTTGGTTATTTTGCGGTTATTTATTATGCTTTAATTTTGCTAAGAAAATTCTGTCAAAAGGACTATAAAAGGTCCAAGGAAATTGAGTTTTAAGTGAGTCTCGTGTCTCCTCCAATTACCTGGGAATTTTCTTCGGTATTAATTGGGTACGATATTTTGCCGATCGTGTGGGGCCAACCCATTTTTCGCAACAGCTACATAACTCATCTCCAACCATACCCTCTCCTCTAGTTTTGTAGGGTTAAAAAATATTTTCTTTATATTTTATTTTACATAATTTTTAAAATTACAAATAGGATTCTCTTTATATTTTATTTTACATAATTTTTAAAATTACAAATAAGACCAGCGGAATACTGTAGCACCCGCTGATTCCAGCGGATGAATTCTTAAAATTACAAAGAAGACAGTGCTTCAATGTGCAAGCATACACTTCCATGTTATGAGAAACAGATAGTAAGATATACTCCTGTACTCACTCCAATAAACGTGGCACTGTTAATCTTAACAAAAATAACAATATTCAATCCCAGTAGGTGACCCTCATCAATTGTGACCCTGCAGTTTCTTTTCAGTGTAATGATTTAAGAAGCTTATAGTGCTACACTTGTAAAGGGCTCTGAATTGGGCAAGATCTCAGAAGCAGGTGATTAAGCAAGAAAGAAATATAGTATTACAGTAAAAATGCAAGATTTATTAGTTAGATTGCATTAGCCTTCTCCATATGGATTTGCTCTCCCAATAAGGATTAGGCTGTAATGTAGCACAGGCCCATTAGTAATGGTATTCAAATGCTCATACCATAATAGATTAGGTTTTACAGTAGTTAAATATACTTATCATTTATTTCAGAATCTATAATGTTTTGATTGTTAAGTTTTGTAGTACAGTCTGTTGCCATCCTTCATAGGATCATTATGCCCATATGATTTCTCAGACTGAAAATCAATGAGTTGAAAATCATGTAGGCAGCACTTTACTACATCGAAATTCTGATCAAATAACATTGGGTAATGACAACAGAATTCTAATTCCTAACTATGTATAAGCATTATTGGCATCATTTGTGACTTGATAATACAAAATGAATATAAGGCAACAGAAATGAGAATCATAAAAATCTGCAGGTCAGGTAGGAGCGAATAAGCAGGTTTGAATATAAGAATCCAGTATGCATTCCAACAATGTGAATAACTTAATCTCACCAATAAAGAAACTGCAGTCACCAAAACTATTTCACAATATAAAGAGCAAACAGCCACTCGCTCAAAGGCACTCAAATTGTATATACAATTTCCAACTCCATATTCTGACGAACAAAATCAAGAAATGCTATCTATAATTCATCCTTTCCACTAGCATAATTCAACAGAGATGCAAAATGCCCCTTCAATTATCACCAAAATAGCAACAATAAATTTAGTCCAAAACTACAAACTCGATACTTCCATTGAAATGCAAATTTCCACACGAATTAACAAAAAGGGAAGTAAATACTAAACCACAAAATTTCAATACATATATATATATACATAAAGCATAAAAAATATTCATAAGATCATTACCAAATGGCAGAGTACGTGAAAGCGTGCGACGGAAAAGCAGATAGCCCGTTCTATTGTTCAAAGCGAAATCAACTGGAGATTGACATGGAGATTTCCAAGGAGCATAATAATAGAGTCGAGTAATATCTAAATATAGAGAAATCCGAATGAGTGGTTTCCGCGGAGCTTAACATTCTCGGCGTCAATGGCGGAGCTCTCCACCGCCGACACCGAACGATATTCCGTATGTGTGTATCTATATTTCGAGGTTTTCATTCCAGCACGAAGATTATAAGTAATATCATCTTAGCCCAAAAGGGATTATAATATCGCTATAGTCCTCGGAAACAGTAAAAATGCCTATTTGGCCCAAGACAGTCTTGGGTGCAAGAATAATAGTAGTTCATAGAAATTTGGGAACTTTTATCTTTTAATTTTGGTAATAATAAAAATTTTAATATTTTATGGAGTATAAAATTTTATGTGAATAAAAAAATATTTATATGATTGTTGTTTTAAAAAAAAATTACTTTTGATAAATAACACTTCTTTTATCACCTAAAAATAGTCTCCTTAATATGCTTTTGACTCATATATTAATATTAATACAGTATACTACTTTCAGTTCTAAATGTCTCATTTATTTTTTATTTTCTGATTTTTAAATATTAATTATTATATCAAAATATAGCACAAATTAAGAAAAAATTGCAAAAATATTTTCACTAGTGTCTTATAATACTAATTAAATGACATTTATATAAAAAATTATACAAATATAAAGATATTTTTAATGTTAAATACAATTACCCAAAAGGTAAATGTAATCCTTAGAGACGGACAAAATGAAGTATATTTTTTTATCGTTTTTACAAAAATAGAGGCATGCTTATTTTTTTACTAGAACACGCTCTTGCGCGGTATACCGCGCGACTATTCTATAATGTAATGTAGTGAAATATTATTTATTTGAAATATAAACTGTAAAACAAAAATACAATCGAATTATTTGCGCTCAGGTTGGTGGATCAGGTCGTTTGGTTTGGTCGGTTGGTTAGCGGTCGGATAGGCAGGTCGGAAGGTCCTCGGTCGGTTGGTCTGGTCGGTTGGTCCTCGGCCGGATGATCAGGTCGGTTGGTTAGCGATCGGATGGGCAGGTCGGAAAGTCCTCGGTCGGTTGGTCCTCGGTCGGACAGACAAGTCTGATGGTCTGCGGTCGGATAGGCAAGTCAGCTGGTCCGCAGGCGGATAGACAGGTTGCTTAGTGGGTGCGGCCAAGGAGTCTTTTGGTCTAGCGATTGGTCTTTGGATTGGTTGGTTGGACTATTTGAGTTCTGGAACTGGTGGAGGCGTTTGGCGAGGCGGTTGATGTAACCGACCAGACGACGTTTCAAAATGTTTCGTCTTGGGCGGTTGACGGCGGTTGCTGGCGACGGTTCCAAAACGTCTTTTCAAGCCAGTACAAAGGTAAGTTAAGAGCTAAATTGTCATTTTCGAAATGAGGGGCATGATAGACTTTTCAAGTGACAGATCCGTACAGTCTCGTGTATAACAACATACAAGTTTTAATACCAAAATCAACTAATACATAAGGTCTTGTTACGTACAAAAATAATAATAATAATAAAAATAATGGTAGCAGTGTCTTGAAGGAAGGTAGGACCCGAAGTCGGGCAGAAAAGTAGAAAAATTTGCGCTCAGGTCGGTTGGTCAGGTCGGTTGGTCAGGTCGGGAGGTCCTCAAGACGGAAAGTCATCAAGAAGGAAAGTCCTCAGGTCGGGAGGTCCTCAAGACGGAAAGTCATGAGGAAGGAAAGTCCTCAGGTCGGGTAGTCAGGTCGGTTGGTTAGCGGGTCGGAAAGTCTGTAGGTCTGATGGTCAGCAGGTCGGACAGACATGTCAGAAGGTCTGCGGTCGGGTAGTCAGGTTGGTTGGTTAGCGGGTCGGATGATCCATAGGTCGGAAAGTCTGCAGGTCTGATGGTCAGCAGGTCGGACAGACAGGTCTGATGGTCAGCAGGTTGGACAAACAAGTCTGATGGTCTGCGGTCGGATAAAGTAGGTCGGCTGGTCTAGCAATTGGTCTCTTGAATGGTCGGTCGGGCCAGTTGAGTTCTGGAACTGGTGGAAGCGTTTGGCGAAACGGTGCAAGACACGTGTCAATAAAGGAGGAATTAGTGGGCAGTTGATGTAACCGATCAAACGACGTTTCAAAGCGTTTCGTCTTGGGCGGTTGACGGCGGTTGCTGGCGACGGTTCCAAAACGTCTTTTCAAGTAATATTTAAGGATTTAGATTTTTATTTTCAAGCATCTTCAATCAACTTCAACAAAGCAAAGTCAGATTTGGGGATCACCACTTTAAATTTTCAGCATTTTAATTTTTCAGTCAATTTCCTTTTATGTACCGTACAGTGTTTAGAGATCCCTAATCTCAGACGCTAAAAAATCAAATTTAAGGTGTTACGTACAAAAATAATAATAATAATAAAAATAATGGTAGCAGGGTCTTGAACGAAGGTAGAACTCGAAGTCGGGCAGAAAAGTAGAAAAATTTGCCCTCAGGTCGGTTGGTCAGGTCGGGAAGTCCTCAGGTCGGGAGGTCCTCAAGATGGAAAGTGGTCAGGTTGGGAAGTCCTCAAGTCGGGACGTCCTCAGGTTGGGAGTTCCTCAAGACGGAAAGTGGTCAGGTCCGGAAGTCCTCAGGTCGGGAGGTCCTCAAGACAGAAAGTGGTTAGGACGGGAAGTCCTTAGGTCGGGAAGTCCTCAGGTCGGGAGGTCCTCAAGACGGAAAGTGGTCAGGTTGGGAAGTCCTTAGGTCGGGAGGTCGTCAAGACGAAAAGTGGTCAGGTCGAGAAGTCTGCAGGTCGGACAGACAGGTCGGATGGTCAGCAGGTCGGACAGACAGGTCTGATGGTCAGTAGGTCGGATAAAGTAGGTCGGCTGGTCTAGCAATTGGTCTCTGGAATGGTCGGTCGGACAAGTTGAGTTCGGGAACTGGTAGAAGCGTTTGGCTAGACGGTGCAAGGCACGTGTCAATAAAGGAGGAATTAGAGATTCCTAATCTCAGGCGCTAATTAATCAAATTTAAGGATATTTTCCATATCTTTGAATTTTACTTTTTGTCTGTTGAAAAAATACATCAACACTTTATTTTCATATTTTACTTTTTATTGTTGAAAAATTGCATCAACAACAATAAAAAATAAAATAGAGGAGAATGTAGATGAAATGTTTGAGATAAGAAGGGTGACCTGCATCTCTTTATGAGTTTTGAAATGTCAAAAATAGGAAGGATATTTCAACTTTGATCATTGTTACGCACAAAAAATAATAATAATAATAAAAATAAGGATAGCAGGATCTTAAAGGAAGATAGACACGAAGTCGGGTGGAAAAAGAAAAAAATTTGCCTCAGGTCGGTTGGTCCTCGGTCGGATGGTCAGGTGCGTTGGTTAGCAGTCGGATAGGCAGGTCGGAAGATCCTCGGTCGGTTGGTCTGGTGGGTCGGATGATCAGGTCGGTTGGTTAGCGGTCGGATTGGCAGGTCGGAAAGTCCTCGGTCGGTTGGTATGGTCGGTTGGTCCTCGTTCGGATGGTTAGCGGTCGGACAGACAGGTCTGATGGTCAGCAGGTCGGACAGACAGGTCTGATGGTCTGCGGTCGGATAAAGTAGGTCGGCTGGTCTGCGGTCGGATAGGCAAGTCAGTTGGTCCGCAGGTGGATAGACGGGTCGCTTGGTTGGTGTGGCCAAGAAGTCTTTTGGTGTAGCGATTGGTCTCTGGATTGGTCGGTTGGGCTATTTGAGTTCTGGAACTGGTGGAGGCATTTGGCGAGGCGGTTGATGTAACCGACCAGACGATGTTTCAGGTAGATTAAGGGCTAAATTGTCATTTTCGAAATGAGGGGCATGATAGACTTTTCAAGTGGCAGATCCGTACAATGTCGTCTTTTCAAGCCAGTACAAAGATAGGTTAAGGACTAAATTATCATTTTCGAAATTAGGGGCATGATAGACTTTTCAAGTGGCAGATCCGTACAAACTCGTGTTTATAAGATATAATAATATAACAAACAAAAAAGAGCAAAAATTAATATTAGTCGGAATCAATTTTATATTTTTTTATTTTTAATCTCATTCAAAGATAATTATCAAAATTAGTTACACACGTAATATAAATCATCATTTTCTTTCCACCGTTTCAAGGGAATGTATTTATATATCTATATCAAAAGTTGAGATGACATCTGGTTCGGATGGAACACATTTTATTATATAGAACACGATTGTATCCAAATAGTTAGATATACCTCGTTACATTTGTTTGAAAATTTTGATTTTGGTCTAACTTAACCGATCCTTCGGTTAATATAATGAGTTGCACACATTTGTTCCCTGTTTTGAATTAATTTTTAGAGTTTCTTATTTTTTAAATTATTTTTTTGGAAAATACTTTAGGGTGTGTTTGTTTGGGGTTTGGATTTTAAATTGAGATTTGAATAGTAAAAATTTTGAATTTGAATAGTTGTATGATGTGATATAAATAGATGTTGATATGATGTGGTTAGTAGCTTGATGAATGTGGTTACATGTCAAAGGTTCCTTATTCAAATATGGTTAGTAGCTTGATGTATGCGATGGTGTGTGTACAAGGCCTGACATTTCACATGCATTTGGGATTGTGAGCAGGTATATGCATGTTCCAGGCAAAGAACATTGGCAAGCTGTGAAATGGATTTTAAAGTATATTCTGAAAACCTTAGATATTGGATTGATGTTTTAACAAAGTAACGATATTGGTCAATATATAGTTGGGTACTGCGATTCAGACTATGCAGGAGAACTAGATAAGCGACGATCAACTATTGGTTATGTATTCACTCTTGCAAATGTACCAGTTAGTTGGAAGTCAACCTTACAGTCTACCGTAGCTCTGTCAACAACAGAGGCAGAATACATGGCCATAACTGAGGCTGTTAAGGAGGCAATCTGGTTACAGGGATTACTGGATGACTTGGGAGTCTGCCAAAAATACGTTACGGTGTTTTGTAACAGCCAAAGTGCTATTCATTTAGCAAAAAACCAAGTATATCATGCCAGAACAAAGCATATAGATGTGCGGTACCATTTTGTGCGGAAAATAATTGAAGAAGGTGGAGTCAGAGTGCAAAAGATTGAAACCACTGAGAATCCTGCTGATATGTTGACAAAGAGTGTAACAGGTATCAAGTTTGAACATTGTTTGAACTTGATAAATGTTCTAAGAGTTTGAAGCATTTGAAGGCCCGATCAATCTGTATGATAGGAGAATTTTGGAGAAGATACTTTGGATGAGATTTGAAGGTTGCCAAGGTGGAGATTTGTTGGAAAAGTCAAACATTGTGGCTCCTTCCTCAATCCCACGTCGCCTAAATTGTGTAGGGGGGGGGAAGTTTCCTATAAATACACCCCCTACCCTTTGTTACAATAATCCCGCAGCACAATCCTCGTATTCTAATTGTATTGTATTTCTTATCTTCTCTCATAATATAAGTTTGGTTGGGGTCCGAGGACGTGGGCAAAATTTTGCCGAACCTCGTTAAATTTGATGTTCTTTATTTTGCTCTGGTGTGTTGGTTATTTTGCGGTTATTTATTATGCTTTAATTTTGCTAAGAAAATTCTGTCAAAAGGACTATAAAAGATCCAAGGAAATTGAGTTTTAAGTGAGTCTCGTGTCTCCTCCAATTACCTGGGAATTTTCTTCGGTATTAATTGGGTACGATATTTTGCCGATCGTGTGGGGCCAACCCATTTTTCACAACAGCTACATAACTCATCTCCAACCATACCCTCTCCTCTAGTTTTGTAGGGTTAAAAAATATTTTCTTTATATTTTATTTTACATAATTTTTAAAATTACAAATAGGATTCTCTTTATATTTTATTTTACATAATTTTTAAAATTACAAATAAGACCAGCGGAATACTGTAGCACCCGCTGATTCCAGCGGATGAATTCTGCAAAACTGCATAGTGGGTCGAAGCAATTTTTTCTCTCCCCACCCTGCAAAAATAAAGGAAAACCTCCTCGGTTGGAGATGGCCTAAGCTATATATCTTGAATTTTTTTTAAGTTTAGAGTTTTTGAAAATTTAAGAAATAGTTAATAAATAGCATTAAAACTTTTAAAATTGTATCATAAATAATTAAAGTTTGTTTGGTTACAATTTCACATTGATTTGAAATAAAACGTTAATTTGAATTAAACGTTCCAAAACTATAGTCTGAATTGTGTTTGATACGGAATTTTTAAAATATTGATATTATATTAGTAGGGTAAAAAATACGAGTAAAAGACTTTTTCGCCATTGTGAGTGTATTAGTGTAAAAAGTAGTGGCAATTGTGTAATAATAATGAAATAGTAATTGTAGTTTTATAGTGATATGATTATTTATGGAAATGAGACTATTGTTTTGGGACGGACAAAAATGGTAACAACACTATTGTATTGGAACGGAGGGAGTAGTATTTTTTATGTGATGTTTTGTGAAAAAAAAATATACTGTATTTTTAAAAATGATGTAATGTTGATTTAAGTTTGAAATGATAAAAGAACAATTTCAAAATTTTATTTACACAATTTTTTTTTTTTAAATTTTTTGACACTATTCATTTATAATAATTAATAATGTTTTTTAAAAAAAACATTAAACCAATACATTTTTCTATAATAAAATATTAAATCAAGTATATTTTTCTTAAAATCGAACCTAAATTCTTGGGGTGTTTGACAATTAATTGTTAGTTTTTAACTGTTAGCTTATTTGATTAGTTGTTAATTGATTTGATTGGATGGTTTTACTAGCTGAATATATTAGTTGTTTGGGCTAAAATGTTTGATAAAATATTAGTTTTGTATTAGTTGGTTTTATGTAAAATATCAATTAATGACATTATATATATTAATATTTAGTTAGTTTTTTCCGTGGGTTAGACTTTTTTAATATAATATTATAAATTATTAAAAATTAGGAAAATTTTATTAAAATACTCTTCCATCCCAAAAGAGTTGTTTTGTTTTTTCATTCGTCCGTTTTAAAACAATAATCTTATTTCATTATTAGTAACCGCGATCTCCACTTTACATCAAAATTATTCTTATTTTTTCACAATTATCCCTAATTATTACTCTAACTTACTTTTTAAAACCCTTCAAAAAGAAAGGATAATATAGTCTTTTACATTCTACTTTATATTCATCCCCGTCCACTTATAATTGTCATAAAGTATATTTGTATGATTTTTTAGATAATTGTCTTTTTGGTATGAATTGACAAACTTATCCTTAATGATAAGGTAGAAATTAAAAATAATAAATAAATTAATGGTAAAAAAGTAAAATTTGTGTTTTAAAAAGGAAACATGACAATAATTATTGGGTGTCCCAAATAAGAAAATAGAGCATTAGTTTGTGGACGGATGGAGAGACGGATAGAGTATTTATTATTATTATTATTTAAATATTTCGTAAAAAAAAAAAAAAAACTTTTTTCGCTCAATAAATTAATTAAAAATATTAATCTATCAAACACCAGAATTAGCTGATTTACTGATCAAAACAACTAAAAGTATTCTATAAGCTAAACCTTTTAAAAAACTTATTTGCCAAAACATGCCCAATAAAAATTATTTGCCAAAACATCCTATTGGGCTCAATCTCTAATTAATTGTACAACTTGTATTTTTGATACAATATGCATTAAAACACGTCGCCCCACGTTAAAACTGATTTAAACTAATCGTAGGCTTAATTGACTCTACTACTAAGATATTTATTCATTGGTGTCATTCCCATGTTTGCCTCTATTTAGTTTTTTCGATTGATTTAAGAGTGAATTGAAATAGTATATTGATTTAATTTATTTATTTTTTTTTTAAAAAAATAATAATTAGTATTGTGATGTTATACTTTGTGAAAAAAAAAAAAAATTTATTTTTATTCGAAATCAGAGTAAATAGTATTAATTTCGATTTGAAATCACAGTTAAACATACTCATATATTTTTATTTTTTTATAAAGTTTTGGAACTGTTAATCAACAATATATTTTTTTTATTTTTTATTTTATCAAAAATCAATGAGATCAAATATTTATTTTGTCTCATAACATCCACATGTATTAAATATTTAATTTTTTATTATTCTCAAATTTTATAAAATTGAAAGAACGTGCTCTTGAAAAAATTGTATCTTGCCCAAAAGATTCTCCATTCATCTATCCTATGAATTAACTAATATATATATATATATATATGACAATTGTTATTTTACTAATTATAATTAGCATAGTGTGACAACAAACTTGTAAAAAAAATAGAAAACACATATACTAACAATCTATACACTATATAAAAATCAAATATACTTTTATAAGTAACCCAATATAATTTTATACGGCAAAATTTCAAAAATAATCAGATAGCATACACTCTTATTTCACGTCCTATTTGTAGTAAAGATCTTCAAAACACACTGAGATATTGGATTTTAAATTCACTATTTATTTCATTTTTTCTCTTCAAAAATATCAAATCAAACATCTATTTTTTATTTTTTATATTATACTAAAAATCAATTTTACATTCAAAACATCACATCAACACCTATTTATACCACATACAACTATTTAAATTCAAAATTTTTACTATTCAAATCTCAACTCAAAATCCAAACCCTCAAACAAACACACTGTACAGCTAAATTTCTAATTGTGGTCAAATTGGGATCCATATTATTTTATTTATTTATTATTATTATACCACTAAGTACAGCTACTTTGTAAATCTTACACATATATATATATATATATTCTCTTGATCATTCAGGCACGTTCTTGCCTCTAAGAATTTATATATATATATATATATATTTATTATCCCAATTTGGATCATTATTTGGAGAGATCAAAGGTGGTAATAATGTCGAAAAAGCAGCAGCCTCATGTAGTTTTGATCCAGTTTTTGTTGTTGCTGCTGCTGCTGCTTATAATCAACCATAGATTCTCCAGGTATATGTATGTATCTAAATTATATGTATGGATAAATAATACTTCTTCGTCGTTCAAATCTATGTTCACTTTCTTTTTGGACTGTCATTGAAAAATATTCTTGTTTCTTTTTTAAGTAAAAAAATATTATATTTTTGTACTTTTTTTACTATAAAAAGAAAAAAATAACAATTATTACTAATTTTTATTAAAATTCGTGCCCGACCAAATAAGCACACGTTTGCATGACGAAGGGAGTAGTAATTACTGTTACCTAAAATATATATATATATATTGTTTCATGAGAAATTTGGATAGAAAGAATTCCAATTCATATGTGTGTGTGTATTTTGGGTAGAAAGACCCAAATTGATTGAATTTTTTCATTTAAGTTTATGATTGGTTTTGGAGATCTTTGGAATTCATTCAAATTCAAGGTATTTTTTATTATGTTATTCCAACACTATTTTTTTAATTGCTATTTTTTAAAAATAATAATAATATAAAAAAGAACTTTTTATAAAAGTTAAAAAAAAAAATAAAAAATCAAGTACTCATTACAAAAAGTCAGAAAGTTAAATAATTTAAAATAATATATTTTATACTTTTGACGCAATTCTCTATGTCATACACAAAAAATCAATCGATCTAAAAACGCTGCGTGAATAGAATCTCTATCAACATTTTTTTTAACATTAGATGTTTAATCAAAAAATTGAACTCAAAGAAAATAAATAGTATTTTCCATTGAGTTCGAATAAATATGTATAATCGAAGGAACGTGTTTGAAATCTAAAATACCAATTTGTTGATGCTAGATTTTTATAGTGTGATATTTTTTTTGTTATCATATATTTCTAATCAATAATATATATATATATATATCAAGTAGAGTTGACATAAGAAGAGTTAGAAAGCAAAGAGAATATCAAGAGTCTTCATCTTCACCATCTCTCGTCAAGCTCAATATATCTCAGAAAAATGTAAGAATACGCACGCAAATATGCACGTGTATACATAATTATATGTATATTCATGAAAGATCGATATTTTTTATTGCAGGTGGAGATAGACAACGGCATCATCAAACTCGTTTTGTTGAATCCACACGGCATGATCTCAGCGGTCAGTTACAAAGGAATCAACAACGTGCTTGAACCTCGTAATAAACTAACTCAACGAGGGTAGGTTATTGATTCACTTGGTAATTTTTGTTTATAAATACATAGTTATTGGATGTAATATTTTATACTATTTTCGTCTCATCTGAATAAACTCATTTTTACCTTTTAAAATTATCTCACGTTAATGTCAATTTTCATTTACAATTTACATGGTCTCCACTCAATTATCAATTATTCTCATTGTTCCACTGTCTTCATTAGTCATTTTTCACATGCAAGATTCAATGTAAATTCACATTGTATGAAAGAACGTATTGATTGAATTCATAATATACAAATAAACAAATTATATGTATTTCTTCAAAGTTAAATTTTTAGGTGAAATATTCATTTAATACTCACTTTTATCTCTGTTTACAAAAATACCATCATATAATACATAAATTCAAAGGTATTATTGGCTTTCCTCTCTAATACAAACTTATACACTAATATAAGTATTATTATTTTTTAACCTACTAAAAAATTTTTTGAGTCTATTTAGGTGGGACAAAGAAGATCGAAAAGCAGTAAAAATTTCATTGTAAAAGATTAAAAAAATAAAAGGAACTCGAAGATAACATAGTCAAATTATGCTATATATATAAGTATAAATTACTTCTAATATATATCATCATGTTGTAACTTACGTACTTAACTTAATTTTTGTAACGAATGCAGGTATTGGGATATAGTTTGGTACAGACCAGATATAAACATAGGAAATTTTGAACCGTAAGTTAAACACTCTTCCTCAAATAACTCATCAATACATAAAACAAAATTCGATACTTAGTCCCATAAATAAATATTCATTTTTAATTCAGGATAAATGTACTTTTAGTTATATATATATATGTGACATTCATTATATTTTTTTAAGTTTTGGAATTTTGAAAAAAAAAATTGTGATTGTAAAAATTTAATATCTAATTTGATGTTCTACAAGAAAAAAATATATTTAATGAGACAATTTCAAAAAAATACCATAAGTAAATAGTGTCAAATATTTCAAAATTGTATGTATAAATAGAGCCATAGTCAGTGAACTAGCCATATGACAATTTATATTACTATATTTTAATAAATTTATAAAATTGAACTCATTTTAGACTATTTGGCTAATCCAAGTCAATTCTAACAATTAATATACTTACACATATTTATTATTTTTATATTACCTACACAATTCCTAATAGATCATATCAAGAAATTTCTTTTAAACCAAAACACAAAACACAAAACAAACAGATCTTTTCAACAATTATGAATTAAATATAAAACTATTTTCATATAAATTTTACTTTGCTAAAAATATATTCAACCCCTTTTAATTTTAAGCTCATTCATATTATTATTATTATTAATGAATCTTTGCCATAATCTAATCTACTGTTCATCAGATTCCAAAGTAAAAAGTTTAGAGTAATAGCAAATACAAAAGAATACGTAGAGGTTTCTTTCACAAGTACGTGGAATAATGTTTCCTCTCCAAAAGATATGGCTCCCCTCAAAGTCGACAAGAGGTACTTACCTACTACTTACTCCTTGTATTATTACCAGAGCCGTCAACGATCCGAGTCGAGCCAAATTTTAAATGTTTATTAACGTTTGCGAACAAAATTCGTGTTCGTTCGTTAAGCTTTTTGTTGTTTGAGTTCGTGTTTGTGTTCGACTCGTTTAGACTCGATTAAGCTCATTCGACCTCGTTTGTCTTATTTTTTTAAATTTATATATAAATTATAAAGAAAATTTAAAATTGTTTTATTTATATATTTTAAATTAATATTTTATTTATATATAATTTTATATGTATATATAATATTTATAATAAATATAACATTCGTGAACAAAATTCGGGCTCGTTCGTTAACTAAACGAGCCTGTTTATATTGTTCGGCTCAGCTCGTTAACATTCGCGAACGAGTTTTAACCGAGCCGAACCGAGCCGAGTTCACGAACGGCTCGATTCGTTTAACAGCTCTAATGATTACTTAAAAAAATAATAAAAACATAGAGCTATCAAAACGGACTGCCGAGAAAAATCCCTTCAGAGACATTCTATAAAATTGGAACGATACAGAAAACATTAACATGACCGCACACAAATCGCCAAATCATCCACAATCCATTACCTAACGTTAAAAATGACACAGCCAACCCATCTTTAAAATGGGTAGAACAATCGATTCAACCTATTTTAACAGCTCTAATCAGAAACTTGAATGTTTATGTTTACACTATATTACTATTTCTTTTTTATAGTGAACACACGAATTCGTCAATTATGAGTTGGGCGTGTTTGGCTCCTTTTCTGTCTATAGATTCATGGTTCTTCGCGGGGTGTCCGGTTTCTACACATACGCTATATTCGAGCACCAAGAAGGATGGCCCGATCTCAACATTGTCGAGGCTAGAATCGCTATCAAGCTTAATAGCGACATGTAAGATTTACCATATTCTGATCAATAGAAAAAAAAAAAAAAAACATACGAATCCATATTAAAGTTACGCAATCCTCAGATTTCATTACATGGCTATATCCGACGACATGCAAAGAATCATGCCAACGGAGCGAAATAGGCGATCAGGTCGACCGCTTATATACAGGGAAGCCAAGGTGATTACAAATCCCCGAAATCCAAACCTTAAAGGAGAGGTAATAAACGATAAATCGAAACAAACTAATAGTCTAACCACATATACATAACCCTTTTAAATATCTTTTCCAGGTCGATGATAAGTATCAATACTCCGTAGATAACAAGGATAACCGTGTCCACGGATGGATTAGCACTGAAAAACAAGTGGGATTTTGGGTGATAACACCGAGCGATGAGTTTCGGGGGGGTGGACCTATCAAACCCGACCTTACATCCCATGTCGGCCCTACTAGTTTAGTTGTGAGTATCATCACCAAGGCATCGTCTACCAAATATCGTAACTTCTAATTAGACAAAAGAATGATCATCGATATTCTACAGATGTTTCATAGTAGACATTACGCTGGAGAAGATTTTGGACTAAAATTACGCAAAGGGGAGCCATGGAAGAAGGTCTTCGGCCCAATTTTCATGTATCTAAACTCGGATTCGACCAATTCAACAACTACACTATGGAACGATGCTAAAGAACAGGTTAATATAATGAAGTAATTAAAATCATACGGTTTGAACTTAACTTGATGGTTTTGTCAATACCTTATGCTTATCAGATGTTGAAGGAGACGAGTAAATGGCCTTACGACTTCCCTGTATCGAGCGACTTTCCTCGTGCCAACCAACGTGGGGCAATTTGTGGTCGATTGCTAGTTAGAGACAAATACATTGACACAAAACTCGTACCTGCAAAATTTGCATACATCGGATTGGCTCCTCCTGGAAGTAAGAAATCCTGGCAAAACGATGTGAAGGTGAAATTTATTAGCTTCGCAATCGTAATTGAATTTCAAACATTATACTTACCTTTGCTTTATCTTCTGTGTTTCCTTTCAATTTCTACTTAGTTTTTTACTATTTGATCTCCGGCTTCTATAAATCCAAAATACTTTTACTCTACAAACATCGCATCAAATATTATTATGTGAAAAAGCTCAAAAATCAATCTAGACTGAAAAGAAACACATCCTATGTTCTGGACAGGGTTACCAATTTTGGACACGTACAAACAAGACAGGCTACTTCACCATAAAAAACATCCGAGCAGACAAATATAATTTGTATGCTTGGGTTCCAGGGATCATTGGAGACTATAAGAACCGTGATATTCTGATCATTCAACCAGGTTTGTGAGAGTTGAATAGTAAAAGAAATTGCAAAACAAAGTGTAAAGAGAACAATGCCCTCGCTTCATAAATAAGTGTTCGCGTGGTAATCAATTTGTTTGTGTGTGTGTGTATATTTTATCAGGAAACCAAGTTCAAATGGGAAATTTGATACACAAACCTCCGAGAAATGGTCCGACTCTTTGGGAAATAGGGATTCCTGATCGTAGCGCAGCTGAATTCTACATACCTGATCCCGACCCAAACCTTGTGAACAAGTTGTTCCTCAACAAAGACAAGTATAGACAATATGGATTATGGGATAGATATACAGACAATTATCCGAAGCAAGATTTGAAGTACAAGGTCGGAGAAAGTGACTACCGGAAAGATTGGTTCTTTGCTCATGTAAATAGGTGAAATATTAGCCAATGTTTTTGTTTCTCAATCATAATTTGCAATGAGCTAATGTCAACCCACATTGTAATTAATTGCTTCAATACAGGAAGATTGGAAACGGCAGCTACATACCGACCACTTGGGAAGTCTCATTTGAACTAAAAAATATCGCTACAAATGGAAGTTACACTCTTCGACTAGCATTGGCAGCTGCAACCGTCGCGCATATACAAGTATGCATTGCCTGTTTACATAAATAATTTTAGAATTTTTGATATTATTTATCAACAATAACTTTTCAATATATTACATCAAATATATATTTTTTCTAGAGAAAACATCGTAACAAATCCCAATCGTTGCTCTTCTCAAAATTTTCCAGAACTTCAAAACTTTTCCAATATTTTTGCCATGTTTAGTACATCTAAGCTTCTAGTCTTTTAAGCTTAAAACAACAATTATGTTCTCATTCTAGGTACGAATCAACAACCCAAATGTCGCCTGGCCCCATTTTTGGACAGGAAAAATAGGCAAGGATAATGCGATATCAAGACATGGCATTCGTGGAGAATATTGGTTATTCAATATTGACATATGTGGATGCCGGCTCGTCAATGGAGAAAATAAGCTATATCTATCGCAAGTGAAAACGGACTACAGCCCTTTCAACGGAGTTCTCTATGATTATATTCGATTGGAAGGACCATCAGAAGGTTAACGATTAGGCATTGTCCAACTTTGTTTTTCCATTTTTTCCCCCTTTCTTTTACATCAATCTAGTTCAATGTTAGACATTAGTTTTCATGTCATTACACTCTTTACATAGAAAACTTCTAAGACATGAGTTGATGAATAACAATGTATTATACTAAAATGACATTCATGAGAAATAGAAATTGTCAGGAAAAAGTGTTCTAGGCATAAGATTCCGAAACCGGTCTTACAAATCCAGCACAATACACCATTAAAGCTATTCCCTTTCATGTGGACGAAAAATGTTCTATTTTGAGCATAAAATGGCAATAAGTTATGGTCTAACAATGTATGACAACAAAAATTAAATGAAGGTACGACTCAAGGATAGTTAGAGTATTGATTGGGCTAATTTGCAGAACATGGCTTAAATTAATACTACGTGTGTAGTATAAATTATTAGCATGTGTTGTTTGTTGTATGAATATACCTCATATGTTGAGAACAATTGTAATATATATCGTGTTTCCTATTGTTATGTGATGTCACTCCATGTACTGTATTTGTACTATGTTAACATATATCTTGTGCTATCGGTTTATATTTACTGTCCTAAGTAATTGCAGTCAACATAGTAATCGCCGCCTACTACACACACCCAAGGATTCTTGTCCTAGGAGAGAACAAAATCATTTGTCTTACTTTTAAAGAGAGATTTTTGTGATGTTGTGTATGCTGTCTGTTGGGATATACCTACAACAACTCATTGTATACTAAATACTGCTACATCTATTTTATATACATATTAAAGGTCTGTGTTATTATCTATTCAAATCTATTCTTTTACTATTCAATATCTCATCTTCCTCGTATATACATATTAAAGGTCTGTGTTATTATTTTTTAAATCTATTTTTTACTATTCAATATCTCATTTTCCTCATATATATGTTATATTTAATATTATCTTCAAAGTCAAGTTTGTTTATATGAAATGAGTCAAAGTCAAGGAAAAGGGCAAGTCGAACTAATACTTCCTCAAACACTTAACATATAAACTGAAAAAAGTACTTCCTCATCGGTTTCTTGATATTACATCTAAAAATTACCATGTCATCATCACTTTCTTGATAACCAAGAAAAAAAAAAATGAGAATGCGAGGGTACATACCTCCAGAGAACCAATAGTGTCCTCTAGTCAGCGCCTCAACATCCGAGCAACGCTAGCAAGAACAGTCCTCAAACTTCTGATGCCTGCCCCTGTTTTTGAGCTTACCATCATCTGCAATGGTCCAGGAATAGCTTATTAATTGTGTTGCAGAACAATGAATCTCAAGTAAAACAAGTCAATCATTAGTGTAGATATACCAATGGCTGAACTGCAGATTTCTTCAATTTGAGGTTCTGAGATATCAAAGAAATTGTGAATCCAGTGAGCAAAGAAGAATTATAAAAAGATAAAAAGGAACCTGTTACTTGGTTCAAAATGCCAGGCTTACCTCTTCGATCTGCATTGCCCGTCGTGCCACATCAATGGGAAAGACCAAATCCGTTTTTGTTAATACAATTTGGTACTTGGTTTGGTACCTTGGATCAAATGTCAAAGCATCAGTAACCACAGTTTTCAAGTCAGGGACAAACGAAAAAAGAGATAGAAATTGTTTAGTAAATGGATAACAATAGACATATATAAAATTAACACCATGTCCATGAAGCCAATATCGTAGTAGTAAACTGAAATCTGTATGAAATGATGTATTCTCCTGGGAGCTTAATTATGTTTAGATGAAAAAAGTGGCCGTTCAAATGCTTTCACAATAATGTTAGAACAAACGCACTGAATAGCTAACAAATACAATTCGTCAAAGAATAACACTCAAAACACCCACAAAACATATTGTATGAACTATGAAATAGATGCACCTTTCCATCAAGTCAATGAATTCATTATCCCTTGGTTTCATGCCCCATTTTGTGTCAATGAGAAGGCATACTCGCTTTAGACTAGCCCGACTGCTAACATACTCTTTCACCTACAAAGTGCATATGGAGGGATAAATATTGAAATGCACAAGAACATGTAAAACTAAATAGTATGCAAGGGACCCTACATAGAATAGTAGCAGATAATTTAAAATAAATTAACCAGTAACATATAACTGATTATCGAGTATAGACTATATGGGATGTTAGATTATTGTTTGAATAAAGCATAGAATGCAATTTACTGAATGTAATATTGCCTAAAACCTTTGAAATATTATAAGTTGATTGTGGAGTGACCTTTAAAAAGAATGAGAATTCTTCAACTGAGCTATAATGACAAGGGGCTCTTGTTCCGACAAAACTCTATTCTATGTGTTCCATTAGTGAACTTCATTCTCTGTTCTAGTAAGAATGATGATCCCATACCATGTAAATAGAGCTATTTAACTTTACATGAATTGTGATTTTCTTTGCACCACTATATTGACAATGGTAAACATGCTTGATGCTAATGGCCTACCAAAAATTTACAATTTAAGTTTAATCGGTATTCATGAAAAATTTCTTTTTATTAAATGAAAAAAAAAAAAAAAACTTTGTTTTGCTATAGTCAAAAGTAGTCAAATTACTTCACCCTGTAACCAAACTTATTATTGATAAGTAACAAACAAACACACACACACACGTATATGAAGTTCTAGTGATAGAATACTTACAAGTTCTTCCCAAGATTCTTTAACTTCATCTTTGGCGTAAGCAAAACCGTATCCAGGCAAATCTACTAAAGATAGCTTTGGCCCAAGCTTAAAAAAATTGATGGTCTGTAAAAGGATTGTAATACATTGTTAATTAAAAACAGTTGCACATTCGTAACTCAGCTGTAACAACAAATACAACACCTGTGTAAGG
Source organism: Andrographis paniculata (assembly GCF_009805555.1). Taxonomy (NCBI): domain Eukaryota; kingdom Viridiplantae; phylum Streptophyta; class Magnoliopsida; order Lamiales; family Acanthaceae; genus Andrographis; species Andrographis paniculata. The sequence goes on from NW_026137613.1 coordinate 1,063,729, forward strand.
CCAGGCTTGTCTGATGTTCGCACAACACCCCATTGCCTTGTTAGAGCATTGAGCAACGATGACTTGCCAACATTAGACCGACCTACTCAAAAGATTCATAGTCATAATGATAATAAATGTTGCTTATGCTACTATGGTCTACATAATCTCTACCAGGATGATCATAAGTTTTAGTTTTCAGGAAGAAAATATCAGATCACCGTTAAAAGAAGACACAAATAATACAAGCATAAAACCTTCAATTAGCTTCACTTCCAATGAGGAGTTTATGCTCATTCTTCACACTAACTAAAATAATTTAATTCCAACATTAGAGAAAGCGCATATATCATATGTGTATTTTGTGTGTGAGTGAGCTTAAAGAACCCTTAACTTATAATATGAAGAAAAATAAAAAATAAAAAAAAAACCTTTAAAAACGGATTCACTAAAGAGGCAGATTGTCTAAAAGACCAAAGAAAAAATCCCCACTGAAATCAATCTCAAGATTAATTAATAATAGAAAAGGGGGTGGGTGTATAAACCTAATAGGCTAGCTAACATTTATTTCTTAAAATACCTGCAAATGCAATCTCAGGAAGGTCGGGAGGGGGAAATGATGATGAAACTTTTGCGGCGGCAAAGAACTCTAATTTATTCCTGAATACCTTCAACACAAATTACATGTATCTAGTAAGAAAAAACATGGTTATCATATAGTTGATGACCTCAGGTTTCATATTTGCTCAATGCAATACAAGTAATCGTAGAAGTTTGTAAATGAATCACATTTCACATATCAAACTATGACCATGAAAAGCAAAAGATAATTAATACATCTACTTACAATACAACTCTCTTAAAAAAGGAAGACCCTTCATATTAAGTGAATTAGATACCGAAACAGAACAACAAATCAAGTATAGATGCATGTTAAGGCCTCATGCTCCAGTAACTCTCTGCAAATTCTTTCAGATCCATATTCCATATTACATCATACGGTCAATTCTGTGCAACAAAGTGTAGAGATAAATAAAAGTGCAAACATCTCTAAAGGTATAAGCTTCATACAGGTATCTCAATCCGTTCTCTTTCTGAAGCCGTTGAGAAGGGAATGTTGTCTAACAGGGCAGATAATTCAGTGTTGTAGCCCGCCCTTCTAAATTCAATATCCCTTCTGCGTCCTAATAACTGAAAAAAATCAATTACCATCAATCAATAGCTACATATTTGAAGTTACAGTGATTAAACACTGATGAACTAGAAAGGATTTTACATTGTCCTCCACAAAAGTAAGGATAGAAGTGCTAGGGCGTATGGCACGAAATTGTGCATTCTTTGACATCTCAACACTTTCATTTTCTTCCGAATCTTTCTCCATTTGACTATTACCTAATGAATTAAGCACAAAAAAGTTACAAAAAAGAAGATAAAAATCAATGCAACCACTTTATCCTTAGATTTCAAGGAAACTAAAATAAAATATAATTGAAGAGCCTGAACATGCTCAGTTTTGACACAATCTATTCCGTTGCGTAATAAATTTATTGACTGCCATTAATTTTCTGTGCTGCTCCTCTCATTTCACCAGAATATTCTCCAAAACAGAAAATACAAGAAAAGAAAGTCGGGAAAGACCTGTTTCAAAATTTAGAAATCATTTGTTGGACAAGAAAATGGCATCAAGACATTACTGCAGGCTGGTGACATAGTGCACGTCAAATGCTGAATGCAATCACATCTCACAAATATTTATACATCATGAAGTCACTAAACTTAACCGAACTTTTTATGTATAAAACATTTAGATAACGGTAATACAAATGATCATTGAAAAGAGATAGTTTGGAGAAAAAATCTTCCTTCATTTTCAAGTCATCAATATCTCATTTCATATATAAAAAATGCTTGAAACTACAAAAGCCAAAACACCAAATATCTATTTTTATTTTTTTTTATATTACACTTAAAATCAATTTTACATTCAAAACATCACATCAATTCTTATTTATATCATATCAAAACTATTAAATTTAAAATTTTACTACTCAATTAAAAAACCCCAAACAAACACACCCTTGTTTTTTAGTGGAAGAGCAGTGACTATTATATGACATACAGAAATTTATCATCTTCTTATCAAAATAGGACTAAGATATACTCCCTTCGTCCCACCTACAGTGTCCACATTGCCGTTTCTGTCCATCCCACATCTCATGTCACTTTCTTTTTTCGGAAAATGATTACACACTTTAATCTTATTAAAAAATTTCTAATTTATAATTTTTTTTAATTATAATTAAACTAATTAGTTATCTTAATCTTAATTTATAATTATTTACTAATTATATTTGTCCTAAATTATCATGTCTACGGTAACCCGGACATGCTAGGTGGGGCGGAGGAAATACTATCTACATACAAACCTGGGAGAATTATGGCTGTATTCTTTTGCAGATTTTTCAAGATTTTTCTCTATTCATTTAATTTTTCATGCCAAAACATCACATCAGAAACATTTTTCATTTTTATATTATAAAAAAATCAATTTTATATTCAAAACATCACATGAACACCTATTTATTTATATCATATCAAACAACTATTTGAATTCAAAATTTTACTATTAAAAAATCCAAACTCAAAATTCAACACTAGTGCTGATCAGAATGGTGTTTTAGAATATCACTACAACAAATGTACGAGGATCTACCATTATGATAATCCTGAATCCAAAGTTAAAAATATATAAAAGATCCCTAGCTATCATGCCCAGCAAAATTAACAGAAAATCAGCCTGTGGCTATGAGAAATGATGCCAACCATTCTTACCATCGTCCAATCTCTTGTTGGATGTATCATATGGATCTATCCGAATAACTCGTTTTTTCTTCTTCTTCTTCGCCTTCATCACATCAGAATCGTCAGCAGCTAAGCTTCTTTTGCCGTCATCCCTTTTTTTGGAGGCTTTCTTAACATAATCAACAGCATGCTTACTCAGGGTAAGATCTTTTCTCATTACCAAAGAATTTTTCTTCTTCTCAACCTTCTGATAGAACACAAGAGGAAAATGAACTTTATTACCAATTAAAAGACAAACACATATAAAATATATATATATATATACATATGTAATTGATAGAACATTTTTGGAACCTAAAATACCAATTTGTTGGGATTGGAGGTTGGGGAAGGTTTGCCATTGTTGTATCCCTCCCAGTAGCCACCGCGGAAACCCATCCCAGTGACGCCAAGTGGGGATACTGTTAAGACCACCGTTTACTGTTGGATACAACAGGTAAAGCAAGTGAGAAGAAGACGAAGTTGAAGATAGAGAAGGAAGACGGCGGTACGGCGGGGAAGACGACGGCGATGAAGCCCGCCAGAGCGACAGCAGACACTGACGTTAGGGTTGGTTTGTTTTTGTACAATATACTAGTATATATTATTATTTTTTATTTTCTTTTTCGAAATACTTTTTTATAAAAAAATAATATTGAATATTAAAGATTATATTATTGTAATAGTATTTATTTATTATGTAAAATTTTAAAATAAAAATTCGTATTTCAACAATTTTATCCTTTGTATAGCTTAATTGTATTTATTTATTTATAATAAATAATTTTATATTAATATATAATTATTTTTTTTATAAAAATTAAATACTTTTAATATTATAATTTTGACCAAATATTATATAAAAAAAATTTTAATAAGGATTCAAAATCCAGAATCTCTTTAAATTTTTATAGTAAATAAAAAGATAATGAATGGGTTTATGTATAAGATTTTGTACTTATTTTAGTATTATAATTTTATAGATATTTATATTATAACAAATAGTTATTTTAATTTAAAATTTTATTTTTTAAAATCAAAATTTAAAATCATATCTTGTTAGTAAACACTCATAATATTTTAATAAGATAACTTTCACATTTTTGTTGGATGACAAATAAAGTAATAATTATATGTAAAACTTTAATTAATTAGAACTTATACTTCAAATAATTGTTCATAAAAGCCTCTTAAAGATCCTATATTTTTTTTTTTAGTAATCTTTAAATATTAATTATTATATAAAACGTAGTAGAAATAAAAAAAAAAAATGACAAAAATAATATTTTACAATACTATTATAATAATGATATTTGTAAAAAAATATAATACAAATATACAAATATTTTTAATGTTAATTACAACAAGTAAATAAAAACTTTAAGCCAAAAAGAGAAAGTACTATTTTTTTCACATAAAATATTGCATACGCATCTTAATCTCATTTTAAATTTTTTAATTTAATTTTTTTAAATTTTAATTAAACTAATTAATTATTTTAATCTTAATTTATAATAACAATATAAATTGTTTACTTTTACTAATATATTCTTAATTATTTATAAATTATTTTTATCCTAAATTCTCGTGTCTACGATAATCAAGACATTCTGTGGGAGGGAAAGAGTAATGAAAAAAGAAAAGAGTTCCAAAAAAAACAAAACAAAATGAGAACAAACTGTGGTATGACAACAACAATTGCTAGACGTGACACACCTAAGGATGTATTGATGTCCTGCACTCTTTCTTGAGTTGTGCCTCTCGACATCCACATTCTTTGAGAATGATGTATGTTATAAAAGTCGTAAAAATTACTCCATAAAGAGATGCCTATATTTTGTCAATATCGGGATAATTAATAACATGCTAAGAGTAAGAGGTTTATTAACTATTAGCTCCCGAATTAGAATCTCCGGATGTAGATTTTAGAATCAAACCGGACGACAAGTTTTGTGCTCTTTACTCTGTTTTTATACTTTGACACACATTGTAGTCACAAACCCGTATAATCCGCCAGCCTGTTGTTTCACATTTTCGGCGCGAATGAGTCCCCTGCATCCAACAAAAAACATTTACTTAAATAAAGAGATGCACGTGTTTGTTTGGAGGATTGGATTTTAAATTTACTATTCATCCTATTTTTTCCCCCAAAAAATATCAAATCAAACACCTATTTTTTATTATTTATATTATACTAAAAATCAATTTTACATTCAGAATATCACATCAACACCTATTTATATCACATCATACAACTATTCAAATTTAAAATTTTTACTATTCAAAACCCAACTCAAAATCCAAACCCCTGAACAAACACACCTTTAGATAAAGCCCACCCTGTATGAGGAAATATTATTTGTGAACTAAGTAACTCAAATCAACACAAAGATAGCCGTTTGCATAACAAAATTTCACCTGTAGCTTACTGGACATCTACTTGTGCAAGGTGTTGAAAACCAATATAAGTTCATGTTTTTGTAAAATCAGTGGTAAATTTGATCTAACATCATGGAGTTTGTTCTTGTTGTGATTTCGAATTGAAATCAACACTATTTACTATGTATACTTTTCAATGAAAATATATTATTTTCTCACGTAAAATATCAAATTAAAATACTATTTAAATAAAAATTCAAATCAAACACCCCATTTCAAATCAATTTCAAAAAACAACAAAACAAACTCATGGGTTTCATCAGGAAACTAAAGTCGGGCAAAAGCAGAGAAGCCCAAAGTTTATGGCAATTTCCGCGATAGAGGTAGAGCTTAAATAGGGAATCCATGGCCACAAAAATTACATGAACTGAGCTGCACAAATTTAATAAAACAATATTCGTACCTTCATATATTGTAAGAGCATTTGCCCTGTAAACATAAAAGGGAAGAGTTCATTAATGTATGTTTTTTGAGTCTCAATGAAAATCAAATGATCAATGTATCGAATATGCAAATAGATACCATTTACATATGGAAGTTGCTAATAAAATCAGGTGTCAGCATTCAAAAAGAGACACAAATCTTCATATGATTAATTAAGATTGAAATCTCTGTAAAGCAGATTGCTGACAAACAAACAACGGAATCTAAAAATCTACCTGAGTAAGCAATGTGGATTTTCATCGCCAGCTGCTGGAAACAGAAATATTGAACCAAGGGAAGGAATGCAGAAGAATTGCAAAGGTCATTTTGAAGGCCGTCGAATAAGAGAACTAGATGCTTGTAAAGATGTAATTCTTTTATGAGCAGGTGTCCGCCAGCTATCCCTCCCTAAAAACTCCTCAATTAACCTTAAGGAAACGAAAAGTTCAATGACGAAGGAAAGTAGCATGATATATTGTAGTTATATGCAGAACACAAGGCACCGTTTGTATGTACTTACATGGCACAAATAGCCTTTTGAGAAGCTGCTAATTCACGGTCCGGGAAGCAGTCATCCATGTGAAAACCCAGCCAAACGTACAGATCCAGAACCTAATTCAAAGAAATATGTGTAAAATTACATCCTCAAATGATGTCGGAGAAATTACATATCCATAAATAGTAGCAACACAGATTACTACACTCAGAAAGATATTATCCGGACCTTATGGATTGATTCAAGCTCCTTAAGAGCGTTATGTGATTTTGGAATCTTGAGTGTTCCAGGAGTGAAAATTTCCTTAAGCCGAACAACCTTATTTCTGGCATAACTCATTGCAAACTGCCAGCAAACAAGAGAGAATGTCTCAACTCAAATATACATGCAGACAAACACCTTAAGGTTAGAAGTAGACCAAACCTGGGTCAGCCCCTGCGACGAAATGTCATCATCCATTTCAACAGGACTGCATTCAGAAACACAAGTGAGTAACAGAAAAAATGCAAGTCGTATGAAATAATAAAGAGTAACATTTGGCAACAATAAGAATGTTAAGACAGTGATGCCAAGACAAGGGATGCACGTGATCATATAGTTCTTTTAAAAGGGTAAAACTGATTTCTGATCGGTAAAGGGTGAAGAGTCTTGCCTCATTGCAAAGAGATATTTATCTTGCAAATTGAGAGGTAGCTCATCTACAACTGCTGCGACTTTCTGTTCTCAAACAACTCTGAATTGGTAACTAAAACCACGAACAAAAATGCAAGGAAAGATTGATAATAGAAAGTCTTCAATGGGACCAATGATGTGACATACCAATATTTCCTCACAATCTGAGATGAAAAAGTTTTCTGACAACTTGGCATTCGCAATAAAGTGCTCCTGTACATGAATGTGGCAAAGCAAAGTATATTGAAATTCATTCACTGCTTTTTATTATTAATAATAGTATATAAAAAAAAGAAAAAAAAAAGTTCAGCATCACAGCCATAAATAATAGCTACAAACATCAAAACTAGACAATATATCCACTGCAAAATAAAGTACCTGATCTCTACTGAAAGTGACGCAAATTGAGTACATTTTAGACCACAGCATAAAAAGAGTTACTGTTTTACATTGTTTTTGGTTATAACAACATAAGAAAGACATGTCATACGACACAGAGAGAGAGAGAGAGTACCAGTATTTGGTGAAGGCTATAAGTTGGGTGTAAGCGTGAATACATGAACAAAAGATCGAAGTTAGGAAAAAGTCCAGCTTGCTGCACCACAGAACATGCAATATCATTAATTTTAAGAAAAGACAAATCAAGAATGTAATCAGTCAGCTGAAATTGTTGACTTTTTCTATTACTTGTATGACAGGAGATGGAGAACTTAAAGCTGAGTGAAGTAATGGTAGATCAGCAGCACTTAGACAGGTCACTTCACCCGTGGGAAACTTAGATTTGTACCTGCCAGCTCTTCCTACAAGTAAATTCATAAAAAGATCCATTTGGTACCAAATGCGCTAATCTAAAGAAGTTTCCAATTGATTTCAGAGAGGCAATACATGCCGAAATGAGCAGTGAAAAATAATTATAATATAAGCAAAAAGATACATCTATAACAGCACACATTCACCAAAATCTAAGCTCAATTTCATTAGTCACAGAAATTTAGTTATCCATCTATAGTGACTGGAAAGACACAAGGTACATAAAATATTACTAAGCATCACTATCAAACACCAGAAATTGTAATAAGAAGAGGACGTTAATTTGGAGTTCTACCCAATTGTAACTAATACCAATTTAAATAGTCAAAAGTAAACTATTTGCTTTCTTCACAATCTATCATTCTGGTGAATCAAATATCTATATAAGCACTATATCTTACCAGCAATTTGTTTAATCTCGGAAATATAAAGATCCCTTGTTTCCACTCCATCAAATTTCCTCAATGTCGAAAATATAATTCTAGATATGTTAAGGTTCAGACCCATTCCAATAGCATCACTAGCAACGAGGACATCAAAACCATTGTTTGCATCATTGAACATTGTTGCCTGCAAGCTTGAGGAATTAATCAATTCAGAAATTTCTGCAGCATCAGGTCAAGAGATCAAAATGTTAAAACATATAGAAATAAGAAATCCTTAATATGAGAACTCCCGCAGAAACAATGTCAACTCAGTTAAATTACAAAACATAATCTCTGACTACTTAAATCATGGCATGACATTGAAATAGTAGAAAAAATAACAGAATGTGTAGTGAAGAAGATATAGTGGGGAACTATTTGGTAAAGGACCCTTTCAAGTGCTTCATCCTTCTGGAACAATACACTTTGCTGGTTAGCGTGCTCAGTTTATGTTATGAGATGTATAGAAAAATTTGATTAAATTTTTATTATAGCATTTTCAAGATATCATATATATATATATATATAATTTAATGGTGTGGTGTATTATGAATATTCAAATATGCATGCATACATATTTCTAGATAGGGTGCAGGTACAGAGAGAGTTTGCAATGTTGTATGTTGGAGAATGTTTGTTGAAGTGATAATTGTTCACACGTTAAAAGGAGGCCAGAAAACAGAAAGCTCACAGAATCAACAAGGATCCCAATCCATTTGACTGTTCAGATAAATAAGTTACAGGCCAAAACAAATGAAATCATAACTACCTGTCTGCTTCGAGTCTCCGGAGGTAGTGAGCCATAAATAACAGAGCAAAGATGCTTCCCTCTGCTTTCAATTTCCCTCTGTCAATTAATGGAGATCTTCAATCAGAAAAGGTTATACATAGAACTTAGAATATGTTTACTTTCAATCATTGGATTAAATAATTATGTTCTCAAGCTGACAAAATTAAATTTTAGTATATTTTTGCTAAAATTCAACTATAGCGTCCAATGGGTAAAATAATCTCATCAGATCCTTTTATACGAGTATGGCCTAGAGAAAAAGAGGTCTAGAGTGTAACACAACTTTGGTTTCTTGATGTTGATTGCACAAATAAACATCAAGTATCTTGCTTATACTTGTATGATTACCTACTAATATAATAATGTAATGCAATTAATCAGTTTTTCACTAGGTCACAAATGCTGGCCACAATGGAATCAATAATTTGAGTTGTTTTTTAAGTCACAAGTAACTCAGACGCTAAGAGATTAAGAGACAAATTAATTTCACAACATAACTAAATTTGCCGTATACTATTTTCCTGCAGAATTTATTTTATTTAGAAATGCTAAAGCATCATCAAGATAAGTTAGATGATACAGAAATTTATCAAAAGCACTTCCTAACCTTTATCGTGTATATCCCCTTTCGTGAAAATGTGACGATGCAGTCCCCTGTCCGTATGTTGGAAAAGGATCCCAGAGGAACCTTTAATGGAGAAAGAGGAGAAAGCCTCTCATAGGATTGAACCTAAATAAGATGAGGTAGACAATGAGAGAAAATTTTGATCTACACCAAGAGATTATCTGAACTTATTCTCTTTATGTTAAAATTTGAATGCTTGCAGAAGAAAATATGTTGAGAATCTAAAACATTAATACCTTGACATCATCATCAGTAACTTTAAGTATTTCTTGTATTAGAGGGACTACGGCAGCATCCCCACACAAGTGTAGTTCTTCAGCTGCTAACCCTAGTAAAGCCCGTGTAAACGAAAAACCTCGCGTTCTACATCCCAACATCTGTGAATACATGACAGAGAGCACAAAATATATCTATCCCTTATATATAATGTACCATCTGAAAATAAACGAAAGCATATATATATAAATAAATAAAATAAAACTTAAAGCGATCCTGTTTTCTAGATTGTTTTCCTTCGGTAGGGGTCTTTTATTTTTTATTTTTTGGATCGTAAGACTCCAGTATTCTCTACCAAATTGCTATTTTACAGTGTCTAACCATCAGGCCAAAAATAGAAATGAAACATTATAGATATAAATAAAACAAAGCACCTATTGCTTGATATTAACACAGCACAAATTCATTTTCTTAACTTTCATTATTTTGCAACATATAAAACCTCAGGTAAGCACACCTGAATTTCATCAACAACTGCACATTTATACTCAGATGTAACATCTGCCATTTCTACGGTAACTGACTTATGTTTTGCTCCATCAACTTCTTCTCTCTCTTGTCCGGTTATTAAATCACATGGAACTCCAGCCTTATTCATCCGTTGAGCAACTTCCCATGCCAGCAGTCTCAATGGTCCACAGTAGATACCTGTGGCATAATTATTAAATCTACTGTTAAATCAGCAACATTGGATGTACCAAAAAGATTAAAGAATTACAGAAGAAACTTGACAAGATTCCAAATACCTGAAGAACAGGATGCCAATCGCTTCAGAGCATGATATGTTTTACCACTATTTGTTGGACCAACATGCAATATTACTTTCCTTTTTCGCCTCCGTGCAATAGGATACCATGTATGTGGGTGCCTGATATGAAGAAAAAACACTAGTAACAAAAAAAGGTTGAAATGCATTATAGCACTACGAATTCATGTAAACACTTTCTCTTACTTGAGGTCTGTAAAATCAAATTTTTTGGTATGAATGGAACTACCGATCATCCTTATGCACTGAAAAACACTGTGTGAAGTTCCAAACATTGACTTTGAGGTTGAGTGACAGAAATCTGCATTGCCTGACCAGCAAAGTAGGAGATGGGATATAAATCAAATACAGGAAAATCAAGACCATAATAAAATCACAGTTATCAGGCACAAAATGCTTCTATTTATTACAAATTAGTATAATCAATACACTTGCTGAGATTTGCACTCGCACGTACGAGTTAGAAAATACTACATGAGAAAACCACCTCAGTTACAGAAGACAGTGCTTCAATGTGCAAGCATACACTTCCATGTTATGAGAAACAGATAGTAAGATATACTCCTGTACTCACTCCAATAAACGTGGCACTGTTAATCTTAACAAAAATAACAATATTCAATCCCAGTAGGTGACCCTCATCAATTGTGACCCTGCAGTTTCTTTTCAGTGTAATGATTTAAGAAGCTTATAGTGCTACACTTGTAAAGGGCTCTGAATTGGGCAAGATCTCAGAAGCAGGTGATTAAGCAAGAAAGAAATATAGTATTACAGTAAAAATGCAAGATTTATTAGTTAGATTGCATTAGCCTTCTCCATATGGATTTGCTCTCCCAATAAGGATTAGGCTGTAATGTAGCACAGGCCCATTAGTAATGATATTCAAATGCTCATACCATAATAGATTAGGTTTTACAGTAGTTAAATATACTTATCATTTATTTCAGAATCTATAATGTTTTGATTGTTAAGTTTTGTAGTACAGTCTGTTGACATCCTTCATAGGATCATTATGCCCATATGATTTCTCAGACTGAAAATCAATGAGTTGAAAATCATGTAGGCAGCACTTTACTACGTCGAAATTCTGATCAAATAACATTGGGTAATGACAACAGAATTCTAATTCCTAACTATGTATAAGCATTATTGGCATCATTTGTGACTTGATAATACAAAATGAATATAAGGCAACAGAAATGAGAATCATAAAAATCTGCAGGTCAGGTAGGAGTGAATAAGCAGGTTTGAATATAAGAATCCAGTATGCATTCCAACAATGTCAATAACTTAATCTCACCAATAAAGAAACTGCAGTCACCAAAACTATTTCACAATATAAAGAGCAAACAGCCACTCGCTCAAAGGCACTCAAATTGTATATACAATTTCCAACTCCATATTCTGACGAACAAAATCAAGAAATGCTATCTATAATTCATCCTTTCCACTAGCATAATTCAACAGAGATGCAAAATGCCCCTTCAATTATCACCAAAATAGCAACAATAAATTTAGTCCAAAACTACAAACTCGATACTTCCATTGAAATGCAAATTTCCGCACGAATTAACAAAAAGGCAAGTAAATACTAAACCACAAAATTTCAATACATATATATATATATATACATAAAGCATAAAAAATATTCATAAGATCATTACCAAATGGCAGAGTACGTGAAAGCGTGCGACGGAAAAGCAGATAGCCCATTCTATTGTTCAAAGCGAAATCAACTGGAGATTGACATGGAGATTTCCAAGGAGCATAATAATAGAGTCGAGTAATATCTAAATATAGAGAAATCCGAATGAGTGGTTTCCGCGGAGCTTAACATTCTCGGCGTCAATGGCGGAGCTCTCCACCGCCGACACCGAACGATATTCCGTATGTGTGTATCTATATTTCGAGGTTTTCATTCCAGCACGAAGATTATAAGTAATATCATCTTAGCCCAAAAGGGATTATAATATCACTATAGTCCTCGGAAACAGTAAAAATGCCTATTTGGCCCAAGACAGTCTTGGGTGCAAGAATAATAGTAGTTCATAGAAATTTGGGAACTTTTATCTTTTAATTTTGGTAATAATAAAAATTTTAATATTTTATGGAGTATAATATTTTATGTGAATAAAAAAATATTTATATGATTGTTGTTTTAAAAAAAAATTACTTTTGATAAATAACACTTCTTTTATCAGCTAAAAATAGTCTCCTTAATATGCTTTTGACTCATATATTAATATTAATACAGTATACTACTTTCAGTTCTAAATGTCTCATTTATTTTTTGTTTTCTGATTTTTAAATATTAACTATTATATTAAAATATAGCACAAATTAAGAAAAAATTGCAAAAATATTTTCACTAGTGTCTTATAATACTAATTAAATGACATTTATATAAAAAATTATACAAATATAAAGATATTTTTAATGTTAAATACAATTACCCAAAAGGTAAATGTAATCCTTAGAGACGGACAAAATGAAGTATATTTTTTTATCGTTTTTACAAAAATAGAGGCATGCTTATTTTTTTATATAACAAACAAAAAAGAGCAAAAATTAATATTAGTTGGAATCAATTTTATATTTTTTTATTTTTAATCTCATTCAAAGATAATTATCAAAATTAGTTACACACGTAATATAAATCATCATTTTCTTTCCACCGTTTCAAGGGAATGTATTTATATATCTATATCAAGGATCGAACACATTTTATTATATAGAACACGATTGTATCCAAATAGTTAGATATACCTCGTTACATTTGTTTGAAAATTTTGATTTTGGTCTAACTTACCGATCCTTCGATTAATATAATGAGTTGCACACATTTGTTCCCTGTTTTGAATTAATTTTTAGAGTTTCTTATTTCTTAAATTATTTTTTTGGAAAATACTTTAGGGTGTGTTTGTTTGGGGTTTGGATTTTAAATTGAGATTTGAATAGTAAAAATTTTGAATTTGAATAGTTGTATGATGTGATATAAATAGATGTTGATATGATGTTTTGAATATAAAATTGATTTTTAGTACTCCCTCCTTCCCAGATATCATGTCCACGTTGCCGTTTATGTCCGTCCCACATACCATGTCACTTTCCTTTTTTTGGAAATGATTACACACTTTAATCTCATTTTAAATTTTTAAATTTTATTTTTTTAATTTTAATTAAACTAATTAGTTATCTTAATCTTAATTTATAATTATTTATATTATAGGATAATTATTTTCACTAATACATTCTTAATTATCTACTAATCACATCCCTCCTAAAATACAATGTCTACAGTGCAGCGGACACGATATCTGGGACGGAGGGAGTATAATATAAAAAAAAAAATAGGTGTTTAATTTTATATTTTTGGAAAAAAAAAAATTGGATGAACAGCGTAAATCCAATCCAATCTAATCCCCCAAACAAACAGACCTCCTTATTGGAAGATTCAAACCACTTGAAGTGCATGTTTGATGTTGATTTCCATGACAAGATATTACCCCAATTAAAACAATAGTGTTCATGTTATTCAATCCAAACATCATCATTAGTTTTTCGACTTACAATAATAAGAATAATTAGAGCTGACAAAAACTGATCCGACATAATAATTGGATACGAAATAATTGGGTTTGGGTCAAAAATTTTAACCCGATTATGTATACGGGTTGACACGAATCCGACACGATAATAAACAGGTCGGATTAGGGTTGTGGCTCTCAATTCGAACTCGACACGACAACTAGATTATAATATATTAATATTGATTAATATATTTATTATATATGTAAAATAATTATAATTTAATAATTTTCTCATAAATAATTATAATTTAATAATTTTCTCATAAATTAATTTAAACTAAGTTCAATTTTAAATAATTCAAGCTCAAACCAATAAAAACTAGCATAACACGACAACATAACAAAAAATTATTTAATTTGAATTAAGAAATTCTACTTAATTATGTATACGGGTCAACACGAGTCAATCGGAACCCGACACGATAATAAACGGGTCAACACGAACTCGATACGATTATAAACAGATCGGATTAAAATTGAGTATTTTAACCCGTTTTAAGTATTCAACCCGACACGAACCGACACATTGTCGGTTCTTATGATAATAATTTTAAAACTAATAATAATGGACCGTCGAATTTAATGTAACACGACATATTTGCTCTATTTGTTCTTGGATTTCTAATATGAATTTATTATACCTTTCATCCCATTTGAAAAGAGATCTTTGAGATTTTATATTACGATTATAATATAATAATAATTTATTGGCTAGTGAGATTGTATAAGAGGTTTTGATAATTTTATTTTTTTATTTTATAAAAAAATAATTATATATGTAATAATATATTCATAATTTTTTTTAAAAATTGAGTAAAACAAATAAAAAAAAATAAAAAAAATACTTTGTATTGAAACAAAAAAAAAAAAATTTATTACTCCCTCTGTCCCACATAATTTGTTCATATTTTTTATTTTCGTCTATCCCATGTAACTTATCATTTCTATTTTTAGAAATATAATTATGTACTTTAATCGCATTTTAAATTTTAAATTTTATAATTTTTTAAATTTTAATTAAACTATTTACTTATCTTAATTTTAATCTATAATTATTTTTACTAAATAATAATTATTTTTCCTAATACACTTCTTAATTACTTACTAATTATACTTTACCTAAATTCTCATATCTATAGTAATACACCCATATTATATGGGACGAAGAGAGTACTTTTTAAATATATATCAAAATATTTTTTTCTTTTATTATAATATATAAAAAAACTAAATTTTTATTTAAAATATTATATTAATAGACAATTATTCTAATTTCAAAATTTTACTATTTAAACGTTGAAACCAACTACAAAACTACCCAACAAACACACTTAAGTTTGTTGGATAATGTTTTTTTTTTACTATTTTTTTTTTATTATAATAAAAGTAATTAAATTTACATATTAATATATTTTTAAATTTTATAAAAATATTAATTTCTTTTGTACTTTCAAGAATAAAAATGTTAAAAATTATTTTACATTTTCACTAATTAATAAATTATATTATATTTTAAAATAGTACAAAAGCCAATATAACCAAAATTCATCAATTTTGGTCCCAATATAAAAATTTTATTAATTTTGGTCTCAATATAATCAAAACTTATTATATTTGGTCTTAATATAACTAAAATTCATCATTTTTTGTCCAAATATAAATTTTTTATCAATTTTAGTTTCAATATAACCAAAACTCATCATATTTGGTCCAAATATAAACAAACATTATTTTTTTGTCCCACCATCAACAAATCGACGAAAAATGCTGCGTGGACTTGCAAAATTGTGCAATTTTTTCATAAAGTTTGCGGCAGACAATAGTTCAATCTGTTGCAAGTCTTCTTGCATATTCGTATCCAGTTTGTTGACGGTGGGACCAGAAAATATAATGTTTGATTATATTGTGACAAAAAAATGATGAGTTTTAATTATATTTGGAGTAAAATTGATAAAAAAATTTATATTGAGACAAAAAATAATGAGTTTTGATTATATTGGAATCAAAATTAATAAAATTGTATATTGAGATCAAAATTGATGAATTGATCAAAAATAAAGTTTTTTCTTATAAAAATAATAATATCTGAATAATATATTATAAATTAAAAAATAAATAAATTATTAAGTTAAAAGAGAATAAGATACAGACTATAAAAATATGATTTTATTTATTTTTTTAAATAGCAAGAGAGAATCACTAACATCACATCTAATCTAACATTCATTCATTCCTAAATTCTTGCAGACAACAAACGCCACAATCAATAAAGCAAGAAAAAGAAACAATGTAAGAAGAAGAAAGCAACAACACACAAATATATATATATTTATATATATATATAATACTAGCTCCGTCCTAAATTAATTTGGACGTGTTAATGTAGATACGAAAATTTAGATAAAGTATGCTTAGTAACTAATTAAGAAGTATATTAGTAAAAATAATTATGATATAGTCAAAATAATTATAGATTAAGATTAAGATAACTAAATAATTTAATTAAAATTAAAAAAATTATAAAATATAAAATATAAAATATAATTAAAGTGTATAATTATATTTCTAAAAAAAAAGGAAAAGACAAGTTACGTGAGATAAACAAAAATAGAAAATAAGAACAAATTAGATAAGACGAAGAAAGTATTAAAATAAGCAATCCCATATAAGATTTAAAAAATAAATAAATAAATAAAATATTGATATATATATATATAGCCAAGCTTTCTTTCCCTTTATACATACGCATCTTTAACTGCTTTCAGCTTTGTCTCTCTGTAACACCAAATGCCAAACAATAAACACTATACATACGTACATATACATATGTATCTATATATATATATTTAATTTAATTTAATCACCATCTCAAAATAATAATCTCATTTTTATTTTTAATAATTTGCTCTTCATTTTTTTTACAAAACTATCTATATTTTTTCCCAATAAATATATAAAATAGTACTCTCTCTTTTCGTCTCAAATACCCTGTAATTATTTGTCTCAAACTCACTGCAATATTTTTAAATTTAGAAATAATTAATAATATATATACTTTCTCCGTCTAAGAACTATAATCTTAATTGGGTTGGATACGAGATTTAAGGAATATTGATAATATATTGATAGTAGTTGGTAAAAAAAATATTTTTTTGCCCTTGTGAGTGTATTAGTGTAAAAAGGAGTGACAATTATGTAATAAAAATAAAAAAATAGGTGTAGTTTTATGGTGATATGATTATTTATGAAAATAAGACTATTGTTCAGAGACGGACAACAATGATAAACAAGACTACTGTATTGGACGAAGAGAGTATACATTAATATACACTTCACTTTATATCATAACATCACTCAAATAAAAAACAAATAATCATTTCTCTCTGATCACATCACTTAAATTTTCGTGTCAAATATAAATATTGCATAATATTTAAGACGAAAAAGTAACATCTTAATCTTTTAAAAATATTTTTATATTCATTGTTGAAATATATTTCTAATACTCATTATTAATATAATATAATAATATTATTATTTTTTAATTCTCATTTTCTATACTTAGGATATTTTTACTCTCTCTACCCAAATATGCTTCTGCACTACCCTTTGCTGACCGGGTCAGCTGACCGTGGGTCAAAAAACGACGTCGTACGTCTGCTGTTTAATGGAGAAGATGGATCTGCACCGTCCATTGGTGTGGGCCCCATAAAATGAAGGGTCAGGATTGCTCGCAAGAATCACTCTTCTGGGCTGTCTGCTTCTTTATTCTGCCTGTGTTCATCAAATTCGATACTTTACTGTTTGCTGCTTAGAACGAAGCAGTGGTTCAACAAAAAGAAAAAAACAATCCCTCTCTCTCTCTCTCTACTATTTCTCTCTCTTTCTCACTCATAATTGGATTGGATTGGATTGTCTAGCTCTTACTACACTTCCCTAACAGTCTTGTCCATTTTAAGGATCTTTTGCATTTTGGGGCTTCTAAAATTGGGCAAAGTCTCTTTCTCTCTTTTTCTCCCATTGCCTACATTTCGATCATCAATTTTTTTTTTTTTAAAAAAAAAAATCCCATCTTGGATCGATAGTTTGATCTTTAAGGAAGTTATAGAAATGGCCATTTTAGAGGTTCTTGTTTGTGCATTAAGGAGTTGTACCTTGTACGTGTAGAAGCCATTACAGCTCAGACAATAAAATGAGAGATGAACAATCCAAGAAGGGCAAGGTTTGATATTATTTATTTTATTATTAGTATTTTTTTCATTTTTTTTTTTTTTTTTGGGCTAAAATACATTTTTCATTTACAATAATTAGCTTTCATGGTCAAAGAAACTGGTGAGAAAATGGTTCAATAGCAAGTGCAAAAATGAAGAGTTTCATGATGTTGTCAATGGAGGTGAGTGTAAGATTTCGACCAATATTTGGTAAGAAAATATTTGGCTGTTTTCTTTTTTAAATCAAATTTAATTTTCATTGTAAGAAAAGAAACCATTGTACACTGTACTATTATTCTTCTTCTTCTTCTTCTTCTTTATTTGTTTATTATTTTATTTTATTTTTGAGCTACGAAGCAGATAATGAAAGGGAATGGCGAAGTAGCTTCAGTGAAAGGGAGCCTTGGACGATCAAGAAAAGCAGAACAGGTTAGAGCATTGTAATGTTCTTACACTTCTGTTTTTATATATGAAGATTCGACTTTGTTCTTAAATGTAATCTTTTATTTGTAAATTTAAAACTTGTTTCTTCTTAAACAATCTCGGGGAAAAAAAAAAATGTAATTCATTAATAATATTTTTGCGTCCTACGTGCATATTTATATTTTCGTCCTTCCTATTTATTTTGCGATTTTTCTTTTATTTTTAAAAAAATAATTATATCTCTTTTAAATTTTTGTATCTACGATAAAGGAGCATGATATCCTGAGAGAGTAATACTACTATATTGATGAATGAATTTGTGTAAAATAGAAAATCAATAATACCCTTGATTTATACTCCCTCAGTCTCACGTAATATAAGCGCATTACTATAAACACGAGAATTTAAGTAAAATATAATTGGTAAATAATTAAGAAGTATGTTAGTATAAATAATTATTGTATTGTAAAAATAATTATAGATTTAGATTAAGATGAAAATACCTAACTAGTTTAATTGACATTAAAAAAATTTAAAATTTAAAATGTGATTAAAGTGTATAATTATATTTCTAAAAAAAGAAATGACAAATTATGTGGGACGGACGAAAATAGAAAATAGGGACAAATTATGTGAGACGAACGAAATAAAAAATATGAACAAATCATGTGGAACGGAGAAAGTACATAAGTGTAATTTTATTTTTGTAAAAAGGGGTAAAAGTGTAGTAGACTATATGAACTACAAATGAAAATGAGTTCTTTATCTGTTAGCTTATTTATTTGTCTAGTGTAACTTGTTTTATCGAATTTGGATTGCAAATTATTAGGTTTGATCAGAAATAATGACTGCAAATTCCCACGTTATTATAAAAAAATAAAAAATAAAATCAAGTTATTTAAAAAAAACTTTAAATGAAAAGTTTGACTATTAAAATTGAACGGAAATAATATAAAAATAGATAAGAAAAAAGTAGGTTGAAGGTATAATAAAAAATTTATTAAGAAAGTATGTGATTTAATTGTAGCGGCAAAATAGTTATTACATGAGCACGAATAATAAAATTATAGATGGATAAATTTTTTTACTTACATAAATTCGAAGAGTATAAATTAGCATAGTACAAAGAATTTGTAAGAGAATATAGCCGTTAATTTTGTTGTTTCTGCAGAAGAAAAGCCAGCAAGGAGCGTCGATCGATCGTTTTCCCGACTGCATTCGTTGTCGAGGCAGAGTCGAGGCTCTCTCGATCACCCTCAGATATTGAACATCCAAAATTACAGGTTTGTCCGATGGTAGACATCATTAATTTGCAACCTTTAACGTTGTTGATCGAAGTTCTTACAACGCTATACGCCTTTTTTTTTTTTTCGAGCATAGTGTCTTTGTGTCGACATGGAACCTCGGAGGCAGGTCGCCGCACAGCAATATGAACTTAGACGACTGGCTGCATTTGTCGCCTCCTTCAGACATTTACGTGCTCGGGTATGTATATTCATTACAATTTTTTCTTTCACATTTAGACATTACAATGGACTTCGATGGTGTTTCGATTATGCTAAATTACCAAATTTTAAAATTTTAAATTTTTAGGTGAATTGGTCATATTTAATAGGCTAAATTGCACAAAATTTACGAGGGGGCGAAATCTCTGTACTTTCAAAATTGCGTCAAACTCCCTCGTAGTTTCATAAACTCTGCATCAAATCCCCTCGTTCGTTATTATTTAACGGTGTCTAATCTACACGTGCCTCATAAAACATTAAAAAATTTTAACTTCAGAAAAAAAAAAAACAACTATTTTTTAGTATATTTACTTTATTGAAATTAAATAATAAGAATAACGAGTATATTTGTAATTTTAAGGGTTTAGAAATGAATATTCTAAAAATTATTCGCAATTTGGGCTCGTACTCGTCAAACATCGTTAAATAAGAACGACTGAAGGGGTTAGACGCAAAGTTTATGAAATCACAAGGAAGTTGGTCGCAGTTTTGAAAATATAGGGATTTTTGCGCTAAAATCACGAGTGAATTTTATGCAATTTAGCCTATTTAATATGATATCAGAGTAAGAACGTCTCATGTTTGAGCATAGCCAAAATTAAACCTTTAGTTGAGATTTCCGCTCAACGGATTTCTTACAACCACGTAGGTTCCAAGAAATTGTTCCTTTAAACGCCGGTAATATTCTCGGCGCCGAGGATAACGGCCCGGCGAAAAAGTGGCTCGCACTTATCAAAAGGACGCTACACGATGCTCCGGGAGATCGCAATCCCGTCGGGTGCTACATCCCGTCGCCTGTCATTAATCCCGTCGTCGAATGGAACGACGATTTCGAGGGATCGACGAGGCACAAAGCCTCGAATTTCTTTCACCGTCGATCCTTCCAAACGCCCGAATGCTGGAATACCGCGTCAATCCCACAACCGTGTCTCGATAGGCGATTCAGCGTTTGTGACCGCGCAATTTTCGGCGGTAGACGACAAAGCGACTTCGACCCGAACACGAGATCGTATAGGCCAAGTGATTGTTCTTCTAGTCATCGGCCGAGCGACTATTCGTCGAGCCGGCGACCGAGCGATTTTTCAAAATGGGGCTCGGACGAGGATTTTCTTACCGACGATGCAATGTCGCACTCGCCGACGTCGTATGCGACGTATGTCCAAATCGATGATGCAAATGCCGCACTCCCGGAAGGTTCTAGATACTCGTTGGTCGTGAGCAAGCAAATGGTCGGGATTTTTTTAACGGTTTGGGTTCGGAGCGAGCTGAGGGAACACATTCAGAACGTAAAAGTCTCTTGTGTCGGTCGAGGCCTCATGGGCTATCTCGGGAACAAGGTACGTTTGATTTATCCCGGTTCGATCCTTAGGATAAGTTTTTCGCCATTACATTACGATGTCTCAATATCGTTTTGCTGCAGGGATCGATAGCGATCAGCATGTTGGTTCATCGAACGAGCCTTTGCGTCGTTTGCAGTCACTTAACGTCGGGTCAAAAGGACGGCGACGAACTCCGGAGAAACGCCGACGTTACGGAGATTTTAAGAAAAACAAGATTTCCGAAAATTGATGGTTCGAATGTCGACGAAAAGTCCCCCGAGACGGTCGTCGAGCACGAGTAAGAACAATTCGTTTGCTTCGAAATAACGATGAACGTATCGATCGAAAGTATTGATTTTTTTTGCTCGTGAATGCAGTCGAATCATTTGGCTCGGCGACCTGAACTATCGAATCGATTTGCCGTACCGGACGGTGAAAGCGCTAATCGAAATGCAGAACTGGAGAGCCTTGTTGGAGAAGGATCAAGTAACTTTAACTTCTTACATATCCTGTCGAGAATTACTAGATTTGCGATGTAAGAATGACCCTTTCGATGTTTTTTCGACAGCTTCTTACCGAGCAGAGACGAGGCCGAGTTTTCGACGGGTGGGAAGAAGGGAAGATCTATTTCCCGCCTACGTACAAATACTTGCATAATTCAGACAAGTACGCCGGCGACAACATTCATCTCAAGGAGAAGCGAAGGACACCGGCGTGGTAAGAACGACTCATTCCTTGTTTATTACATTTTCCGCACGAAATTTTCGCCTGACTGTTTTTTTTGCATGTGAAGGTGCGATCGGATTCTTTGGTTTGGGCGGGGCCTCCGACAATTATCGTACACTCGAGGAGAATCCCGGTTTTCGGACCATAGACCGGTTTCGAGCGAGTTCTCGGTCGAGATCGAGGTTGTAAGGAAAAACACGAATAGTTTGGAATCGAAAGTCGAGGTCGAAGAGCTATTGCCAAATTCGCACTCGAATGGCTACACCGAACTTTGCTTCTTCTAAACGATCGGTCGAGACGGTATCTCGCGTCGTAATCTCGATCGTAATCTTTTCAAGTTCGACATTCCAAATGCCGTGTCGAATTTTTTGCGAAGGAGTCAAAGAAGAACGTGTTCAGTTACCCTACCCCAATGAATTATACCCCTATGTACCGACCATTTACCATCTGCCATGTGTATTCAATTATCCTACCCCAATGAATTGTGCCCCTATGTACCGACCAATCACCATCTGCCATGTGTAATCGGTACATAGGGGCACAATTCATTGAGGTAGGGTAACTGAACTCGTCCGGGGAATTACAACCTCAAGAATTGCTAGAGATTACTATGTGGTCCGAATACACCCACTCGATCGGTACACACTTTCGCTTTCTTGGGTTGGGTCGGATTCGAACGGTCCCATTCGTAGAGTTCGATGATCTCGGCGATCGAGTAAGGGCGATGGATTTCTCGGACTCGACATTTTTGGGTATCGATAATTTTTAACTATGTTGTATCTTTATGGTGTACTCAGCTTGATGAAATTCTTACATGGTAAAAATGTTTCGATTTTATTGCAGGATGTAATAAGGTGAAGATGATGCCAAAGCAGTAGGAATAGAGAAGAAGAAGAAGACTATTATGGAGCGGATATGTCAAAGTTATCTGTTGTGAAATTTGATTTATTACCTCAGTCATTCAATTTTTTTATGTTTTTTTTTTTTTTTGTCATTTAAATTTTAAAAGTAATTTTTTAATAAAAATATATATCAGTTTTTCAATTTTTTTTTTTTTTAATTTTAAAAAAGTTTATATTTTTATCTAATTTTCTTAACAGCCACTTGTCAAATAAGTATGTTTTGTTATGACTTAGGGAGTGTTCTATTTCAACATATGACATAATCCTATAGTATATAACCAGATGTGCATATTTTGACTGCAATGATTTTCCAAATAAGCACATTAAACCTTACGATTATATATATATATATATATATATTTACTTTTTTATTATTTAATTCTCTTATAAAAATATTTTATTCAATTCATATACTCCTTCCGCCTATTTTTAAAATATACTCTTTTCGTTCAGCTAGAAAGTATAGATATTTTTATTTTGGGATGTCCAATTACAAAGTAACCATTTCATTAAATACCCTATTTTTTTCACAAATACCCCTACTTTACATCGCATCATTATTTTTATATAAAAAGTAAGGGCAAAAATGCCATTTCACTCCGGCGGAGGGAGTATTTGTTTTAATGGAGAAGTTTAAATAGAGGAAAAGAGTAATATTTTTAAAATAAATAAGTAAGAAAAATATAATAATTTATGTTAATTAAAATTAATGTATAAAAGTCTGCATTTTGCCAATGATTCTTACTGCAAAAAGTCATTCTCAGTCTATTATTATTAAAACAGGGCAAAAGAAAAGAATGTGGAATGAACACGATCGAGTGATTCTTAGAAAGTCCCAGGACCCCAGCACCAAACAAAGATTGCATGACGTACTATAAACTCAACTGGCGCAGCGGTACAGGGAGTTCCCATGGATCTACAGTTGTAAAAAGAGTAAAGACAAGACCTGACTGCCCTGCAGGTGAATTTGTGGGAATGCCTCGCTTTGTTTGTTTTGTATTTTCGTCTTTAAAAATATTGATATTATATTGATAGTGAGTAAAAAATATGGATAAAGAATATTTTTATCTTTGTAAGTGTATTAATGTAAAAAACAGCGATAATTGTGTAATAATAATGAAAAAGTAAGAGTAGTTTTATAATGATATGATTATTTATAGAAATGATACTATTATTTTGGAACGGACAAAAATGGTAAACAAGACTATTGTATTGGGACGAAGGGAGTATGAAATAATGAATGGTATAATACTCCATCCGTCCCAATAAAATAGTCTTGTTTACTATTTTTATCCGTTTCAAAATAATAGTCTCATTTTCATAAATAATTATATCACTATAAAACTACATTTACTTTTTCATTATTATTATACAATTGTCACTATTTTTTTATACTAACACTCACAAGAACAAAAAAAATTTTTATCCCTATTTTTCCACCAAGTATTAATATAATATCAATATTTTTTAAATCATGTAGCAAACACAACCTAAACTATAGTTTTAGGACGAAGGAAGTATAATTTCTTCTTTTAAAAAATATATATTCTATATTTTCAACAAAAGAACACAATTTTCCTAATTTTCATTTTTCTAACGTTAACTTCAAAATAAAAGAAAAATCTATTACTATTATTTACTAAAAAATTATACTCTTTTCGTCATAAAAAAAAAAATATATATATATATATCCAATCAACGGACTATAGGTTTTTGAAAAAATAGAAATAAAAACTCTTTCTTATTATTATGGTAAAAAAAATGAAAAAAAATAGAATATTTTTAGTAAAAAAATGAAATTGAAATAAATTTAGATAATCACAAAAAAAAAAAAAAATTGTAAATAAATTTAAAAAACAAAGGAAGTACAATATATATCCGCTATGCTCTGTCCCACTCTAATGTACTACCTTTTTTTAAGTTTTCTAGTAAATTAGAAAAAATAATAAATAATACTGCAGTACTATTTTATTAGTGAGTAAAAGTATATAAAAGATTTTTATATTTTTGTTATTTTATTTTATTATAAAATAATTGTATGTGTAATAATATATTTATAATTTAAATAAAATTAAAGGTATTTAATATTAATTTATAATTACATTTACTAAAATTATGAAAATAATTTTGAATGAGAGAGAAAAAAAACGGTAGAAGTGATATTATGTGTTGAGACGAAAAAAAAAAAAAATTACTTTCAAACAATTTATTTTTTTAATTAAAGATATAAAATAACAAAAAGTGCATAATATATTAAAATTTATAATATAAATGAATAAATTTATTTCTTTTGATAACATGCAAAGTATGATACTCCCTCCCATGCTGCTAGGATGACCTATTTTGAATGAATTTTTATGTAATAGAGATTAATAAATTATTAATAATAAATTATGATATTATTTATTATTTTTTATATGATTAGTGTTGTTGATTTTTGAATATATTTAGTATTATATTTCAATAAAATATATATAATAGAAATATTATTTTATATATAATAAAATTTTATAGTACAAATAAATAAAAATATTTATTTATTAAAGAGATAAAAATGAAAGGATTTTGAGTGGATTAAAAATTTAATTTAATTAATTTATATTTGTTAAATGTATTTTAAAAAAATAAATTTATTTTCAAAATAGAAAATTGTGATCTTTTATGAGATGAAAAAAAAAAAAAAAGAATCATTTGGGATGAAATGAGTAGTATTTTGTAAGAAATTATTTATTTTTTAGTGGGAATAATCTGAAATGTAGAGTAAAAAAATACTATTAGTTTGAAATATTAAATAAACAAATCTCTACCTTTTCATTTAATTATTACATAAAAAAAATTAAAACACCTATTTATATTACATTATTAACAAAATAATAATAATAATAATATGTTTATGTACACATTTCTTAAAGTTTTGGATAATAAGCTCTTTTTTTAAAAAAAAAAAAAAAAACCTAATACATACCTATATAGTATATTTTTTCGTAAAATATCATATCAAATATTTAATTTTATATTATTTCTAAAAAATTTTGAAGTTAAAAAAAAAAAGAAAAAAAAAAAAACGGACTTGTCTAAAGGAAATCTTATTGATCCAAACCCCAAATTCCAATGGAAACATGTGTTTGTTTGGGAGATTAAATTGAATTTACACTATTCATCCAATTTTTTTTTTTTTTTTCACAAAAATATCAAATCAAACACCTATTTTTTATTTTTTATATTATACTAAAAATCAATTTTACATTCAAAACATCACATCAACACCTATATATATCACATCATACAACTATTCAAGTTCAAAATTTTTACTATTCAAATTCCAACTCAAAATCCAAACCCCCAAACAAACACATATATTTGAACGAATATTTTGAATTTTGAATTTGAATTTTTGAATGGTATCTGTCCCGATCAGCAAAGGACGCCCAAGTCCTTTCCAATTTTTTGTCTAATTTTTTATTTAGTCATCAAATTTGCTCAATTCCTTTTAATTTAGGATTAATACTCTACATAAATTTCTATATTATTATTATTATTATTATCATTATTATTATTTTAATTTATAATAATATATAATATTTTTATTTATAAATATATTATATAAAAAATAAAATATTTTATCTTAAATATTATTATATTTTGTAATGCAATACAATTTATTTTGTTCCGTTCATTTTTTTTTCTTTTTTACAACAACATTATAGTGTTAATGAAAATTTAAAAAATTAAGAAATGAATCGAGAAAGTTTTTATATTAATTTTTGTATACACACAAACAATCGAATGACTGTTTTAAATAAAAAAGAGTAAAAATCATTTTTTTTTTATCTCATTCAATATCATAATTATCAATTTTGGTCCAATTAAAAAAAATTATCAATTTTGGTTTTACTCAAATGAAAATTTATCAATTTTAGTTCCAAGATGGTTGATTGAGACTGAACACGGCCGTGCTGGCTTGAACATGGCCGTGTTGGATGACTCATAAGGTGACTGGGCGTCCCAGGCAGCCAACACGGCCGTGTTGATTACCCTGCACTTCTGAACACGGCCGTGTTCTGAACACAACCATATTTCTGTCAATGTCCTCAACACAACCATGTTCTAAGCCATCTTCTTTGTTATGTTCTCAACATAGCCATATTCTAGGATATGTTCACGACCATGTTTTCAATATAATCATATTGTAGGTCATATTTATTATTATTTTCACTTTTTGGTTAAAATTATTTGATATAAATATATACACTCCTTCCGTCTCATAATAAAGTATCCATTTTTCTATTTTAGTCCGTCCCATAACAAAGTATCAATTTCTTTTTTTAGTAATTGTACTATCTACCTAACATTATAAATACCCTTACAACTTACAATATATTACACAAATGCCATTACTTTTATATCACACATACTAATAAGGTTATTTTAGTCATTTCTACTTTATTACTATATCCCAATATAATACTAATATTTCTAAAATTACGTGCAAAAAACGAATGAATATTTACTTCTAGGATGAAGGGAGTATTTATAATGCAACAAAAATATTTTTACAATTATTTCATAATATAAAAAATAATAAATTTTTAATATTTTAAAAATATATAAAAATAATAATATATTAATATATATTTTTAATAATAATCCCTCCGTCTCACTTACCATGTCCATATTGCCGTTTTTATCCGTCCCACATCACATGTCACTTTCCTTTTTTGAAAAATAATTATACACTATTTTTTAATTTAATTTTTTTTAAAAATTTTAATTAGTTATCTTAATTTTAATTTATAATTATTTATATTATATGATAATTATTTTCGCTAATATATTTTTAATTATCTACTAATTATACTTATTTTTAATTATCGTATCTACAGTGACCCAGACATCTAACGTGGGACGGAGAGAGTATTATTTTAAAATATTAGTTTGAATAATAAATTTAATTTATAATTTATAGAAATAATTAATTAAAAATAATATTTTAAAATTTTTACTATAAATTTTTAAAAATATATATAATGATTATTAAATATATATATTAATATATTATTAATTTTATGTATTTTTAAAATATTAAAAATTGATTATTTTTTATATTATGAAATAATTGTAAAAAAATATTTTTGTTGAATTATAAATATATATATATATTTATATCAAATAATTTTAACGAAAAAGTAAAAATAATAATAAATATGACCTACAGTGATTATATTGAAAACATGGTCGTCAACATAGCTTAGAACATGGTTGTATTGAGAACATGGACAAAAGCATGACCTAGAACATGGTTGTGTTGTTGAGAAAATGAGCAGGAATATGGTTGTGTTCAGAACACGGGCAGGAACACAGCCGTGTTCAGAAGTGCAGAGTAATTTCAACACGGCCGTGTTGGCTTCCTGGGACGCCCAATCACCTTCTGAGTCATCCAACACGGCCGTGTTCAAGCCAACACGGTCGTGTTCAGTCCCAGTCAACCATCTTGGGACTAAAATTGATAAATTTTCATTTGAGTGGGACCAAAATTGATAATTTTTTTTGAATGAGATCAAAATTGATAATTATGATATTGAATTAGACCAAAAATAATTTTTGCTCAATAAAAAATATGCTTGAAATAAGTTGAAACTAAAAATAAACAGTAAAAATAAAATAAAATAAAATAAAATTGACAACTTTGTCCCCGGAGCCGCAAAGCTGGTTCCGTCACTGTCCCTGATATAATGCTAAAGTAACCGTAGATACGAGAACTTAGGATGTGTGTGATTAGTAAATAATAAAAAAAAATATTAATAAAAATAATTATTATAATATAATAAAATAACTATAATATTATTATGAAGATAACTAATTAGTACGATAAAAATAATAAATTATATATTATAAAATTTAAAATATAATTAAAATGTATATATATATATTTTTAGAAATGATATGATACGTGAGACGGAGAAAATAAAAAATTTGAATTTGAATTTAAATTGTTATATGATATGATATAAATAAATATTTATATATAAAATTAATTTTTAATATAATATAATATAAAAAATAATATTTAATTTTAATATTTAAAAAAAAAAATAGTTAATATCAAAATTATATCAAAATCCTTGAACCAATTTTTTACTATTTTTTTACTATGTGCAGTGGTAATTTTACAAATTCCTTTTGCAGTACAGGAAAAAAGTGGGCAAAGAAATATGGAGTGCACGCACTGACAAAAAACAGTAATAATTATTACATTGAGCAATAGTGAATGAGGCGAGGCGATCGCATGATGCATGCTTGCAATGCCTATAAATTTAATTAAGAATTGGTTGGTTTTACTTATCTAAAATATTAAATTGAAATCCACACTATTAGAAAAAATAAATAAATAAAAATTGATAGTTGCAAAAATTTATTGTATATTTAATTTGCGATAATTAAAAATTACGGAGGCAAATTTCATGATAAATTTATGTTACAATTTTTTAGTTTGCTATTCTGTGGGTTATATTTGTAGAAAACGTCGTAAGTAATTTTTCGTGACTATTTAAAATAATGATTTATGTAACGAAAATGTTTAAAATATTTTTATTACGTGTCTTTTGACTATTTTGTCACAAATATTAACACGGTAAAATTTCCTTGATTTTTTAAAATTATGACATAAGTAACAAAAACAACCACATTTGTTTTTTAATTATCATTACTAGTTATTTAAAGTAATAAAAAAATTATTAGAATACTTTCAATATTTTTATTTTTTTTTTTACCGGTAATGTAATTGAATAAATTTTTGCAAGTATTCATAACTATTTAGAATGAAAATATAAGTACTTAAATATTTCCAAAATCTTAATTTTACATTTATTTTTATATAAAATTTTTAATTACGTACAATTACATACTAAATAATTTAATTTAATTTATTACATATATTAATATAATATATTATTTAAATATTTATATTTACGGTGTGGATAATAGATTTAGTAATTGTATTGTTAACTTTGAATTTTATGTGATATATTTATAAAAATAAAAGATTGAGTTTAAAAAATAAAAATTAAAATAATTGATGGGCAATCAATGAAATTCAAGAACTCATTTGCAACACCAAAAAAAAGAATAAAATAATATATGTTAAATAAATTTAATATTTTTTATATTAAATATACAAGATCAATTTTTTGATAAAAATTTGTGATA
Source organism: Andrographis paniculata (assembly GCF_009805555.1). NCBI lineage: Eukaryota > Viridiplantae > Streptophyta > Magnoliopsida > Lamiales > Acanthaceae > Andrographis > Andrographis paniculata. Next base: position 1,094,153 of record NW_026137613.1, read on the forward strand.
AAATATTAAATAAGTATGCATATAATATTAATAAATAAATTTATAACCAATAATATTTATATAGTTATAATATAGAAAAAATAAAAATAAACACTTTAAAATAGATATCTAAGTTGACGTAAAATTATTTTAATAACTATACAACTTTCGACATTTGCAAATTAAATTGAAAATTATGGTACAGTGGTTATCTTACAGCTTGAGGGAAAAAAAAAAAAAAAAAAAAAAAGAAATCATTACCTTTAGAAAAAAATTTATGGAATTTGAGTTCAATTTTTTTTGTTGTTGTTGTTGTTTTTTTTTTTTTTTATTATTGGTTTTGAATGAGTTAGGATCATAGACATTTCTTATGTGAAAATTTGAAGAAATTGGGGTGTGTTTGTTTGGGTGAGATTAGTTATGAATACAAAATTTTAAATTTGAATAATTGTTTGATGTGATATAAATAAAAATTGATGTTGTATTCTGAATGTAAAATTAAAGTTTAGTGTAATATAATAAATAAAAAATAGATATTTGATTTAATAGATATTATGAAATTATTGTCATAAAATTTTGGTCATTGAAATTTTTATGGAAACCATTATTGGATCCAAACACAAGCATGCATAATTTGTGGCCCAATTGAATCATGGCCCTAACCCATATCCTTGATCCACCTCTGCGACCCACGATCCGTGACCCGTGAATTGTTGACCCGCGTCTACCTTTTGCATTGTTCTTGGACCGTCGGATGTAGGGCTTGATTTTGAGCCCTTGATCTCTTCTTACCCTTTTATAATATATTTACTTTCACCACTCTCCTTACTCACCTCTCACTATAGATATTTCTCTCTCGCCTCTCACTAAATCCAAGCTTGCGATTACAGTTTCTTCTCCGGCGACTTTCGACGAGCTTCTTTCTCTTGTTTACTATGAAGATTAGAGGTGCTTTCAGTACCCCTGTCTCGATTTGAACTACAAGGGGTTCGACATCGAGTTTAACCTTCAGTTTGTGTGGTTCCTTCTTATTTGGCCGCTGCTTTGCCATTGCTTTGTTTTTCCTTACTTGTGGGGGGTTTTTTTGGTTTAGGTTGAGGGTTTCAGACCGGGTTGATTGTGTATGTCGCGCTTTATGTGTGCTTATGTCGATTTTGTATTTTGGTGGGTGATTTGGGGGCTGAGCTTAAACCAAATCATAGTTCAAACTTTGCTTTGTATTTTCGTTGATTTTTTCTTTAATAAAATCAAGTTTGGGTACTTTATATTTCATTACATTTATAAATAATGAAAAATAAATCAACTCATCCAAACAAACACATTTCATTCGTTACAGGGAAAATAATTGCAAGGAAACACCTAAAAAGCAAAATTTGTACAATATTTTTCAAACACAAAGAAGTTTAACACAGTTTTTAAATCATAAAAAAGAATTATACAAACTTTATAAACTACAAATAAATTATGAGCAATTTTGCACATAAATAGAATCGAGGAATGTTTTCACTTTAAGTCATAGTGAATATTTTTCGTTCACTATTCATGATATCACAATTAATGACAATAAACGTGAAACAAAGAACAATAAGCATATTTGAAGCAACAATAGTTTTCGATTAACTCCACAAGATGACGCACAATCCCAGTGTCGAGGGATACTGAGCTTCGGGCGATCAAAACTGTCATTTGTCGAAGAATCTCTTCCCATTGAATTCAATGGCGCTTCGCTCACTTTTGAAGGCAATGGCAACACCGATGGGAATGGTGGTGGTGGAAAGGTGGCTATTGGCGGCGCAATTACCCGACGATGTCGTAGTTCTAATATTACCATGGTCAAGTTAGCATGGAATAATGAATGCTATTAATGTTGACAAAAAAAATCTTCAATAGAAGGCACATTGATTTGCTTTAGGATGTTTTTTTTGTCAAAATGAATCAATACATTTTCTTAAACATATTAATATATTATGCATATTCATTATTTTTATATTATCTACACAATTCTCTATATTTCACGTAAAAATTATCATTCCAAAAACAAATACACTAAAATTTTTCGGATATTATTCTATAACTAATGATATTTTATTTATGCATATATATTATGTGAAATTTGAGTTTCTTTACTCTTTTCTATTAGTTTTTAAAATTAATAATTTAAAAAATTCTCTAAAAAATTAAATTAAATATATATTTTTCTAATCTATTTTATGTTAGATTAGAAATTACTTTTATTTTAAAATATTATTTTAATATTTATATATATATATCATATTTATATAATTATATTTAACAATATATTTTAATTTCAATACAATAAACAGATCACATGTCACAACACAATGGACATGGATCAACTGCTGATCCGGTCAAGTCAACATGATTAACATATGTTATAAGAGCGAATAATTAACATATATTTATAATATAATATATATTTATATCTATCACAACATATGTTATTTTATAACATAATATGTGTTGAGATATGCATAAATATATGCTGGTCACCCATATTACATAGGTTAATCCGGTCAAATCAACAACATGCTAATTTGGCCGAATCAGCGCATGATCAGTAGCCCAACACAATATATAACTTACATAATAAACATTAATACATTATATAATTTTATGTAGCACAATCCTTACAATATAATATATAACATACAATACATGTTCCTATATAGCACAAGATATGCTATCTGTCGTGATAAAATATTAATTGATTCAAATTAATGTGCTAACTTAGTCATATATTATTTGTTTTGTGATGATATGTTATTGTTTTAGACCCGTCAACAGTACTTTAATTACCACATTTATATGATATCAAACAATTATCCTAATTTAAAATTTTACTACCCAGAGAACGTAACTACTCCCAAACCTACTATTAAAGATACACTTTGTCTAGATTTTGTCTGTCAAACATGGTTCGCCTAATATGATTTACTTTTTCGGATTTAGTTTGCAGGTTATTAGGTTCAACTGAAAATTTATTCAAAATGCACTCGTCGAATAACAGCTGCAGATTCCCACGTGGTAAAATAAGAAAGAAAAAGAAAAAAGAACAACGCTTTGTGTTCTTCATGAGGCTCATATATATCTTTATAATTAACTCTAACCATTTTGTGCTGAAGACATAAATTTCTTATTAACAGATAAAATTTACAATACAATTATAATATTCACTTATTGGCATCATTAAAATTAATGTTCCTAAGCTTAAGTTTCAAAATATTCTAATGAAAGATTCAAGGGAAAAAAAAAAACCCTAATTCTTAATTAAGAACATCATCCTATTACTTATATATATACATATGAAAGTTATTATTATTATTATCGTGCATATATCTCATTAGCAATTTTATTCTATGTTTCTGAGACATCATAATTCAGATTATGTAGATTTCATTCCTCCATGCTATTAGCCTCACAAAATACTTGAAAATAAAAGTTATAATTTCAATGTAGTATAAAAAAAATAATAAAAAAAAAAAAGAAAGAAAGAGAGAAAAAAAAAAAGACATGTCCATGAAATTCTTTTGAATTGAATTATTTTTTTTATATACTATATAAATAAGTATTTGGCTTAATCTTTTGAACAATACATACATGTTATATACAATAAATATATATATACAATATGAATTAGAAGGAAAATAAGTAAGTTACCATAGATGTATAGTAAAAACAAAGTGTAGGAATAAACGCAACCAAACAAATCCATAATATCTTCGATTGAATTAATTTGCATGAACAGTTCCTTTAAATTTAACTCCTTACCGCGGCAACGAGCAAGCGAAGGCATCGAAACAAAACAAGTCGAGAAGGAGACTTCAAGACGGGCACTAAAGATGGGATAATTAAAAGTTCCGAGAGCTAAGAGCGCGCAAAGGCAATAATATCCTGTTTCAACGGCTCGATTCAAAGTCGTGCAGCACGACTTGATTGAAATTGTGCTGTTTGGATCCAAGCAATATTGCTGCATATCTATGGCGCTCGCGAGCAAATTACATCCGTCAATTTGGGGATTTACGGGCGATAGAAGCGCCGTGGTCGAAACCATCAAGAAATATAAACGAAGAAACCCTAATTTGATCTCCATATATGGATATATTATATTGATTGATCGTGATATTGATTAATTAATATGGCCATGGAGATGTGTTAAGATGGGGATTTATTTAATCATATGAATCAAAGACATTCCTTTTGCACGTTAGAGGGTGGCTTTGGCATGTCTAAACCTACTCAAGTCATCCACAACTTGCTTCTTCTTTTCTTTCTCTTTATATTATTATTTTTTTCATTATTATTATTTTTTTAATGTTAATGATATGGGAACCTTTTTTTTTTTTCTATATATTCACACACTCGACAGAAATCGATTTTTAACATCAACCATGTCAAGAGAGAGCTCAATCATTTAAAAAACACACTTTCAACATGATATGGCTATATATTCCATCCGTTTTATGTCTATCCGTTTGCTTTTTGTACGGAGTTTTAGAAATATTAGTATTATATTGAGATATAGTAAAAATAAATGTAAGAATACTAAACTAGCTTTATAAGTATGAAATGATATAAAGGTAATGATATTTGTGTGATATATTGTAAATTGGAAGAGTATTTGTAATGTTAGGTATATAGTATAGTTACTGAAAAAAACAAATGAATAATTTGTTATGAGATTGAACAAAATTAAAAAATGAAAAAAAAAATGAATAATTTGTACGGAGTTTTAGAAATACAAGTATTATATTGTGACTCAAGTTGAAACCTAGAGAAGTAACTATGCACTCAATTAGCCCTTCGAGCGTCGGTCGAACTACGATTAGGGTTTAACCTTACAGTTTATAGAGTTGTATGCTAAAGTTTTGACTTGGGTATCTCTATTATATAATGTGTTCTCAAATAAACACTTAAGGATTTACCCATTACGCACTTTCGGATAGCAGCCGCGGGTTCTCACGTCATCAAAAATAAAAAATAAAAAATAAACACTTAAGGGTGCTTTTGTTAATTTGTGGGTTTCTTAATAGTAAAAAATTAAATTTGAATAGTTGTTTGATGCGATATAAATAAATATTGATGCTATATTTTGAATGTAAAATAAATTTGTAATATAATATAAAAAGTAATTATTTAATTTAATTTTTTTTTTTAAAAAAAATAAAATTAAATAGTAAAAATAAGTGGTAATATCCACAAAAATACACAACTTAAAACACTAATGAAAATACCCAACATTATAGGCAAGGAGGCCCAAGGGTGATCAGCCCCCTAACTATTACATCCAAACCATTGATCAAATAAAAAATCTAATCATAATCAAATTATATGAAAAGCACAATCAATTTTAGGACCCGTTAGAAAATATTAGGCTCCGAGACCTGCCCCGCCCGCTTCCACCCGGCTTCAGGGTCCGCCCCGTTTGGGTTCGGGGTCAACCTGGCAAACCCGTTTTTTTTTTTTAAAATATATAATAATAAATATTTTTTTAACAATCGAATACTAAAACAAATAGCATTAAAAGTACAAAAATAAATCTAAAAACAATCAAATATTGATCCATAAAAATAAGATAAATAAATAAATAATATATTTTTATTATATAAATATACATATATTAGGTATAATAATTTTAAGACGACTAATTAAATTTTATATTTAAAATTATTTAAGTAAATAAATAATATATTTTATTATATAAATGTACATATATATTAGTTATAATAATTTTAAAAAATATCCGGGTTTGGGTCCGGGTTGGGGCGGGTTTTTAGTAAAATCCGTAACCCGCCCCGAACCCGGCCGGATTTAAAATTTTAAATCCACAACCCGCCCCTAAACATATTATTTAGACCCGAACTCGCCCCATTAAGAGCGGGTCCGGGGCTAACCCGCCCCGTTTGACATCCTAATCAATCTCCTCTCAAATTATTATTTTCACTATTATATTTTTATATTACTTCAATCTGTTTTTACATACTCCATTCGTCCCAATACAATAGTCTTGTTTATCATTTTTTTTCGTCTCAAAACAATTGTCTTATTTCCATAAATAATCATATCACCATAAAACTATTCTTACTTTTTCATTTTTATTACACAAATGCCTCTACTTTTTACATTAATACACTCACAAGGGCAAAAATGTTTTTTATCCATATTTTTTATCCATTACCAATTTAATATCAATATTCTTTAAATCTCGTGTCCAACTCAATTAAGACTATATTTATGGAACGGAGGGAGTATTATGTTTTTATAAAATTTTATTCTTTATAAATTAATACTACTTCCGTCCGATTCTAAGTGTCTCATTTGCTTTTTACGAATTGATCTTTAAATATTAATTATTATATCAAAACGTAGTGCAAATTAAAAAAAATTACAAAAATACTTCCATTAGTGTCTTATAATACTAATAAAATAATATTTATAAAAAAAAAATTAAAGATAACTGTAACTCTTATACGCAGACAAGACAAGGGAAACATATATATATATTTAAGCTTATTTTTAGTTTTATTTAATTTTAATATATTTAAAGAAAATACTATGAAAAATGAGGGGATGCTGACGCCTAATTTGCAGTCACATACCACTTCACTTATTCCCTTCTCTTGCAAAGTCAATGGTCAAATTCACGAAATAACCATTTTTATTTATTCTGTTTTAATTTTATTTTTAGTGTTATATAGGATATATTTGTTGCAGGATTTTATTATTCTTGAAAAAAAAAATTAAAAATTTTTAAATCAAAACACTGTGTGTATATATATATAGAGATATATATTATATTAAAATTTAATTTTATATTTAAAATATAATATCAACATATATTTATATTATATCAAATAACTATTTAAGACACTATAAAAATTTTGTTTCTTTATGTCATTGTTTGTTCAATTTGACTTTTACATGTCATTGTTTGCTCTTACATAACATCAAAGCTATTGGTTTCTACTGCTATACTAAGGGAATTGGCCTATTAGACTAATCCACTGCATTATACCAAAAATATAAAATTATATATTAAATTGAATTTTTTGGCATGTAAAAATAATAATATAATACCAAAAAATTCGATATAAGATCAGTGTACCATTGAATTTATACCAAAAATGAACTATTCAAATAAGAATTACGAATTTTATACCTAAAGAGCATAGAGCCACAAATGTAGTATGTTAAAAAGAAAAAACAAACAAAATAAACAAACAAGTTGTTAGAAATTTTTGGAGAAAATAATAAAATTTTCTTATTGATTATCAAAATAAATGACCTATATATAGGCAATACAAAACAAACTCGATAGATTTAAATCTAAGTAATCTAATGTATAGATAAGACCGTATCTAAATATAAATCTACTAAATCTAAAACCGAATATTTAAAATATTTCTAACATATCTCAACATCCCTCCTCAAACTCAAGTGGGTGCAGTAGAAACCAACTTGAGTTTGTCCAAGAGCAATCGGAAGCGGCTGGGAAGAAGAGACTTGGTGAAAATATCTGTTGTTTGATCTGCGGAGGAGACCGAAACGAGATGGACAACACCACCGATGACACGCTGTTGAATGAAGTGATATTCAAGCTCAATATGCTTGGTGCGCTCGTGAAATGTATCATTGTGAGCCATTTTTATAGCACTCTGACTGTCGCAATGAAGAGCCGTAGAAGATAACTAAGGAACACCAAGATCATTGGGTAATCGACGAAGCCATAAAAGTTCAGACGTAGAGTCAGCAAGGGCACGATACTCCGACTCGGCACTCGATCGAGAAACTAAAGTTTGATTTTTGCTGCGCCAAGAGACGAAATAATCACCCAGGAAGAAGCAGAACCCAGTAGTTGAACGAAGATCAGTAGGATCACCAGCCCAATCAGCATCAGAGTAACCACTGAAAGTCAAAGATGAGTGAAAGGAAAAGTATAAACCATGCAGGAGAGTACCTTTCACATAACGAAGAATATGTAAGACGGGAGAGTGGTGAGAGGTTCTCGGAGCGGCCATGAACTGACTCACAATATGAACTGCATGAACGATATTTGGCCGAGTGATAGTCAAGTAGATCAAGCTCCCAACAAGTTGACGATAGAGGGTAGGGTCATCAAGAAGAGAGCCATCATGCGGAGTAAGTCGAACGTCGTAGACAAGTGGTGTAAAGGCTACCTGACAGTCTGTGAGACTAGCTTGAGCAAGGAGATCGAAGGCATACTTAGCCTGAGAGATAAAGAGACCATCGGAAGAATTAGAGAGTTCAAGCCCCAAGAAGTAACGAAGGGGACCCAAACTCTTCATCTCAAACTGCTGGCTAAGATATATCTGTATATCAGAAATACCAGACGCATTATCTTCCGTGATAATCATATCATCAACATAAAGCAGGAGTACAATTATCCCAGATGAAGAACAACAAAGAAATAGGCCAGAGTTGTAAGCGCATGTGGTAAAACCAAACTCCAATAGTGCAACACTAAATCAGGCATACCAACCCGAGGGGCCTGCTTCAACCCATATAAAGCACGACGTAAGCAATAAACCTTTCTAGAGGACGAGAAACCTAGAGGAGGAGTCATATAAACTTCTTCAGAAAGTGCGCCATGTAAGAATGCATTGTTGACATCTAACTGAAGAAGAGACCATTGACGAGCAGCAACAACGGAAAAAAAAAACGAACAATAGTGAGACAAGCAACGAGAGCAAAAGTCTCATCATAGTCAACTCCATACTTATGGGAATAATCTTTGGCCACTGGACGAGCCTTGTATTGCTCAATGGAACCATCAAAATTAGTCTTGATTTTGAAAACCCACTTGCAACCAATAGGTTTCTTGCCAGAAGGCAAATCCCCTAAATCTCAAGTGTGAGTTTTTGCTAGAGCCTCCAATTCCTCAGTCATAGCTTGCTGCCATAATGGATCAACACACGCATCAAGAAATGACCTAGGCTCATGATGAGATAATATGGCAGAGTAACAATGATAATCACGCAAGTGAGGAGGAGGGTGACTCACTCTATATGATCAACGAGGTATGACAGGTTCAGGGACCGCAGATGGATCATCATCTGAATACAAGGTAGGATGTGAATTAGAAGCCTCAACTAAAGGTGGATCAGAAGCCTCAATTGGAACGGGATCCAGAGGTGGTGATGGAGCCGTAGGATCAGGATCAGAAAACAAGGGATGACATGCCGATAGGAAGGAAGGTAAACCAGGAATAGATGGGACATGAAATTTAGACATGGTGGAAAATATGACACTCTCCCAAAAGGTAACATGACGAGATATAAGCAACCGTTTAGAAACCGGACCCAAAGCTATAACCTTTATGCTCTGACCCATAACCAAAAAGACATCATACATGCGTATGGGGCTCAAATTTGGAATGTTCATGCAGAGGGATAGCGACAAAACCGACAAAACCGAAAGGACGAAGGGTACTATAATCGGGCGACTGACCGTATAGACACTTGAAATTGGTGCTATTATGGAGGATAGATGATGGAATACGATTTATGATATAGAAAGCAGTGAGGGCGGCTCCTCCCCAGAACCTATCAAGACAGGAAGCAGAAAAAAGGGATGCACGAACAATATCTAGAATGTGACGATGTTTGCGCTCAGCGCGACCATTCTATTGAGAGGTGTATGGACAAGAACGTTGAATCAATCTACCTTGAGCAGAGAAAAAAAAAACTTAATAAGGTAGAATCTCTATACTTAAGGGCTTTATCAGTACAGAGGGTCTGTATAGGACAAGAAAATTGAGTTCGAACCATTTGAGCAAATTGAATATATGTTTGAGGTAATTCTGAACGGTGTTTCAAAAAATATATCCATGTAAAATGGGAGTAATCATCTATGAAAATGACATTATAACGATACCCACCAACATAGGGAATAGGGGAAGGACCTCAAATATCAGAATTAACTAAGGAAAACAGTTTACTTGCGAATGACATATTTTTTGAAAAAAATAAAGCTGATTGTTTTCCCAAATGACAGTGTAAGCAATCAAATGACTCAAAACGAGTAGGACCTTAATGACCCCTACTAACGAGAGACTGAATTTTAGAGGAAGACGCATGACCAAGATGAAGGTGCCATTGAAGACTAGGGAAAGAAAATATATTAAGGGTGTGTTTGTTTTGGGGTTTGGATTTTGAGTTTGGATTTGAATAGTAAAAATTTTGAATTTGAATAGTTGTGTGATGTGATATAAATAGGTGTTGATGTGATGTTTTGAATGTAAAATTGATTTTTAGTATAATATAAAAATAAAAAATAGGTGTTTGATTTGATGTTTTTGGAGGAAAAAATGGGATAAATAATGGAAATAAAATCCAATCCCCCAAACAAACACACCCTAAGAGGAGTATGAATAGTAACAACAGATAAATTACTTGGAGGAATTTTCAAAGATTGTACATCAAATATATAACCCACTTTTCGATTTGACCCAAGAATTTGACCTGTACGTGGATCATGAACCTGCACACCAGAAGAAGAAAAGGTAATAGTAAGTCTTTGCTCAACTAGTTGGCCAACTGACACAAAATTTAAAGTTAATTGAGGAATACAATAAGTATCAGGAAGAAATATAAATGGTATATAGATCCCGAATTAGTGATATCCATGCGACTTCCATTAACAGATGTATAGGCAATGAAAGAGACATGATGTGCATCAATCAAGAGGCCAAGTGTAGGTGTCATATGATGGCAACAACCAGAATAAAAAAAACCACGAATTTTTCATAAGAAAAGGGAATTGAAAGCAAAAACTTGATGCAAGAGAGCCACGAGATTCTGGACTGAGGAAGCCATGAAAAATCAACTCCGATGACAAAACCAATCACCACAACAATCCAACCGGCAACAATCGTAAAGCAAAATCAACTCCAATGACAAAACCAACTACACCACAACTTAGGGAACCAAAGTAGGAAGCGGCGGCGGCGAAAGTATTTTCCTCCGCGATTTGATTTTTCGGTGGCAAGGTCGCCAGACGACGGCGATTCCAACGGTATGGGCGGTGTCGACCGGAGAGCGGGGATGGACACGAACAGTGGCGGCGGCGGCTAGTTTGATTTTGAAGAATTGGACTGTGATACCATATTAGAAATTTTGGGAAAAAATAATGAAATTGTCTTATTAATCCTCAAAATAAAGGGCTTATATATATACAGACAATACAAAACAAACTCGATAGACTCAAATCTAAGTAATCTAATATATGGATAAGACCAAATCTAAATATAAATATACTAAATTTAAAATCGAATATTTAAAATATCTCTAACATATCTCAACATAAGTCATATAAAAAAAATAAGTAAATAAATAAAATAAAATAAAAAAATAATCGATTACAAGTTAGAATATAACTCCACATATAATGACATATTTTGGCGATAATTATTGCTTCAATTTCATGTTTTGAGCATACTCTTGTTTATTATTTAATTTGAAATTATTCGAAAATGAAATTACATTTTGGTTAGTTGGTTTCTCAATTAATTTAGAAAATGGGCCTTGAGTCATCTTATATATATATATATATATATATATATATATGTTGGTTGTTTATTGGTATTTGCATTAATAATTCGAATGCCTTGTTGCTATCGACTTGGTTCAATTCCTCCTATAAAACCTTAGCTAAATATAATAATAATAATAATAATAATAATAATAATAATAGATTTTGTTTTTATACATATGATAAATTTTTATTTTTATCTTATAAGTATATATTATATAGATTGTGTTTGAATCTTTTATATATATATATATATACACACATTCATATTTAACAAAAATGTATGATTGAAACACACTTTTAAAAGCAAATTGAAGTGTAGAATAGTAAAAAAGGGTTTGAAAAGAAATGCTAAGAACTAATTCATATTGAACAAAAATATTAATTAAATAAAATAGAGGACAACATATGTTATTGGATTAAAAAGTAAAGCCCAAAGAGCAAATAATGTTCTAGTAATATATAATACTCCTTTTATCACTTAAATTTGTACTTAGTTTTTTTCTTTTACCTAAAAATATTCTTATTTTATTTTATTTTTTTGGTAAGCAACTATACTAATATTATTCATTTATTTACTAAAAAGAACAAAAAGTACACATCATATTAAAATCTGTACTCAGAAGTTTAAATATATATATTTTTTGTAACATAGGGATACAACATTTTGTGTTCATGGACATACTTTTGTGTTGAAATCAATTATAGTATGTATTGTATGGATGATTGTCATGTATTACTGTCAGTTTATGTTTTGTATTAATATTATATTAATATAAATTGTATGTTTCTATCGTTATATAGTGTCTTGTCTATCGTACTGATGTGCTATCAGTATTTGAGCTGAATTTTATAATTCAGTATAATAACAATCGCCAATATATATATATATATATATACACATAGGCGGCTATAGTGCTAAATTTAACAACACACAGATAGCTAGCAAATAATATACGGTAATGTTAGTGACAACATATTATTTATATTAATATAATACAAACACAACACGTGAACTAACAACACACAAACAACTAGCAAACAACACATAGTAATGTTAGTGATAGCATATAATTTATACTCATATAATACAAACACTACAAATGAATTAATAACACATGATATAGCATCACACGTACAGTACATGCAGCAGTTGATTTCAGCACATGACATACACTTATACAACATACGCGTAATTATAAACAAATAACATATATCATTATTACAAATAACACGTGCTATTTTTAATAAAAAAAATTATGCTATTTTTGTATTTTATGGATGCACCGTACTAATTTTTTTAAATCAGCATCGTAATATTTCCCGTATAGTATGTGTATATATATATGTATATATATATGTGTGTGTAATGGTGGATGATTGTAGTAGAAATGAATGAATGAAACAGGTACTAGCTAGCTAGGTGTCGAAATCGATAGAGTGCCATGTGTGAAGAAGCATTGAATGTACAAAATCCTTATTACACGATAATGGAAGAACAAAGCAAGACCCCATGTACGTGACTTCTTAAGCAATGCATTTATTACCCAACTATTTCTATTTATATATATATATCATCAAAAACACAAACAACGATTGATGTGTACGAATTTTATTTGAATTGAATATATATATATCTGATAAGCTAAATAAGGCCCTTGAAAATACATGTCAACTACCATTCCTCTCTAATCATTTCAACAGTTAAGATCCTTCCCTACTCATGCAAACACACCCAATTTGATGATATTATTAGGGTTTCTTCACCCAATATATATATATATATATATTACGTGATTTTTAATGAATATTAATAACAAAAAAAAAAATACAATATATCCCTATCCATATAATATAAAGAATATATATTTTTTATTCTCTCACAAAAAGTCAATAATGTAATATAAAATATAAATTTTTATATTATCGACACAATTATTTATACGTTACATAAAAAGTACCTCAAACTAAAAAACACTAAACAATTATTCTCTCTGTTCTTTCGGTCTTTTTTTTTTTTTTTTTTTTATGCATAATAAGGGTTCTATGTACATAATTTTAGTTAATTTTGAAGTAAATTATATAATAAATTTTATACACAATATTCCATGGGCTCATGTCAAAACATGCCTTATGTATATATGTTTTTACCTTAAATAATAATAATAATAATAATAATAATAATAATAATAACTTGAAATACGATCAAATAGAACCTGAAAAAAGGTCTAAAGTTCAATAGCTCGTGGTCCTCAATTGTAACACAAATAACTCACGTATTAAATATTATAGAGAATAAAAATAAATGAAGAAGTTTGTGCAAAGTAAATAAATAATATAAAGAGGTATACAATGATTTTGTTCACTCTGTGTTTTTGGATTGATGTATTTTTTATTTTTATATTAAATTTGACAAATTGTTGGTAATATAAAAAAAAAAAAATTATATTGAATTGTTAATTTTTTGTAAGTCAATAAATTAATATATATTATATATTTCATTATTGTCCATATATATTTTATTTTTTTAGTAATATTTATAAAAAAATTATGTCACAAAAAAAATAGAGTGAACAAACTCAATGTTTTATCTATATTAATATAAACTTACAAAAAATAATTTATTCTAGTATATTAGAGTTTGGTATACAAATATAAAATTTTACCTACTAGTTTTACTATATTATAATAAACTATATATGATAAATTTTAAATAAAATATTTGACAAATTTACTGATCTAATCTACGTACTATTTCGTGTATTCAAAACCAAATGTTCAATTTTTTATTTTTATTTTTTACTATACAATTTCATATGTAAATAAACTCTTTTTTTTCCTAAAAAACATCATACCCATCTAAATTCAAAATAAAAAATACATACACAAAATGTAACACACCTCTATCTATCTATATATATATATATATACACCATATATATATGTATTTATAAAAATTATTAATAAAAATGAGTGTTTTTATGGATGATTCTTGAAAATTTTTACTATCCCTCCAATTTTTATCATTTAAAAATGTCAAAACAAACGCTTATTCTTTTTTTTATATTACACTAAAAATTAATTTACATTCAAAATATTATATTAATATTTTTTTATATTATATTATACAACTATTTCAATTGAAGAAATATTTTTTTGTAAAGTATAAGAAATTGTATACATAATATAAACATAATAAATGTATGTAATATATTAAATTTTTTTGGAAAAATATGTGTATTATTTTTTATAAAAAGAATACACCGTAAACTTCCAACCAAAATTTATTTTAGGGTAAATTATATAACATTCCTTTGTATTTTAGTAAAAATGCACAAAACACTTTGTGTTTTATTTATTGAGTGAAACCCCTTGTGTTAAAAAGAAAAAAAAAATTTATGAAACACCCTCCTAAATAATTTTATACAAATGAAAAACGTAAAATATCTTAAATAATTTTTTTTAAAATATAAATAAATAAATAATTGATCAATCATTTATTTTCATAGTTTTTATATAAATCAGATAACAATTTATCTCCAAAAATTATAAAATGAAGGATTAATCAATTATTTATGTATTTATTTTATTCAAAAAATTATTTAAAATATTTTGTTTTTTTTATTTGTATGAAACTTGTGTAATTTAGGTTTTTATTCAGAGTCAAATATCAGTTTTGGATAAGGGGGTGTTTCGTGCAAACTTTACATTAACACAAGAGGCTCACGTAACAGATAAAACACATAGTGTTTTGTACATTTTTACGAAAATACAAGAGAGTGTTATATAATTTACTATTTATTTAAGATATATATATATATATATATTGTGGGTTTGGGTACATGCATATGCATTTAATTTAAATTGGATAGTTGGCAAGCTATCGAAGAAGGAATAGATTATACAATATTTCTATTATTGATGTGGAAATAATGAGGATATAATATTAATATTAATATTAATATTAATTTGTACACATTTATATTAAAGAGTGTAATATATAATATACTAATATTCTTTATTGATTTATTTAAAAATAAATGAAATGAAATGAAATGTAATTGTAGCTGTAGGGGAGTTTAATTAGGCCACAAAACTGAAATTGCCTGCTGCCCACTTGACAAGAATATCACTTATTCTCAAAACTCACACAATCATTGCCAACATATTTTCTGTAGAATCACATCATATTTATATAAATATGGAGTACTTCATATTTGTGCATATCTATATATGCTCAAGAACCCCACATGTATCTCCATTTAATTTTTCAACCAAATCAAAAATATATATATATATATATATATATGAAAGATTGGGGTGTTAATTATTGTGCTAATTGAAATCATGTGTTTAGATATCATATTTATGGAGTGTTGTATGAACATTTCTTGTGTTAAAATCAATAATAGTATGTACTCAGAGCGGTATCGGATGTTTTTTGGGGCTCCGAACAAAAACGAATTATAGGTCATATAAATATATGATTAAATGTATTCTTAAAATAATATCGCCGACGTCAGTGTCAGTTGGATAAGAGATTGAAGGCAGCTATTTGACGGTATCGATTCGGGAGAAAAAAAATGGAAGGGGCACCGACGGTGCTTCACCGTAGTGTCCGGAGGTTCAAAGAGAGAGATGATAGAAGAAGGGAGAAAGAGAGAGATGATTGAAGAATGGAGAAAGAGAGAAGGTGAGACGGATTTGATCTGGGTCACCGCGGCACAGCAAATTTAAGAAGATGGAGAGAAGAGATAAGAAAAATATATAATTAGATTTTAAAATTAAAATTGAATTGAATAATTACGAAGAAGAAAAAATATATACTAAAATTTTAAATTTAATAATAATAATAATATGCTAATATCTTAAAATATAGGTCCCTTTTAGTTATGAACCCTGAAGTTGCTCACCTTACTCCGGCTAAGAGCCGACTATGTATATATTATGGCGGCGGCTACAGTGCTGAATACACCGTGTGCTACAAGACAATACACAGTGTTACCATAAACAACACACAATATATTTTAATATAATGCATATACAACACACAATATATTTTAATATAATGCATATACACCACATAACCTAACAGCACATGATATAGTCTCACACGACAATACATATAATACTTGATTTCAGCACATAAACATACTCTCATATAACACACGCTATAATTATGACTAACAGCACATACTTTTATTACAAACAATACACACTATAATTATGACTAACAGCACGTACTTTTATTACAAACAACACATGTTGTACATAATAAAAACATGTGATGTTTTTATATTCAATGCCCTAACATTTCTCATATATTATATGCATAATATTTATATATTGTTAGTTCATATATTAAATTTGTATTACCTTAATGATGTGTTCTCAGCTCTATAATGAGTTATAAAAATTCACTAGAGAGAAAGAGATTCTCATCGTCTATGAAATTGGCATATGAATATTTTAGCGGACAAATATGATCAAAATTATAACGATCAATTAATTTTTTTAGTGAACTAAATTATGTCGAATGTAATGGTGTAAATTCAACCATTTAGCATACAATATTTAGAACAAGATAAAACTGCACAAAATTCACAATGAATTATTTGAAATTGCGTCGAATTTTTCATCCTTTTAAAATTGTATCACACTTTTTTGAAATCACAAAAGAGTCTGACGCAGTTTTAGAAGCACGAGAAATTTGATGTAATTTCGTGAAATCAATATGTGCAGTTTTGTCTGAAAACAATAAAATAGTTTCACTTATTATTGTTTTTACTATTCAACTCATATAATTTTCAACAAAAATGAATTATTTCATCTCATAAAATATCGTATCAAAAATATTATTTAAACTTAAATTCGAACACAAAATTCAAAAAATACAAAAAAAAAAACACCTTTTATATATATATATATATATATTTACCTAGGCTACCAATTTAGTTGTAGATTTGAGAGTTGAATTTTGAATTATAGCAAATATTAATGGTATGTTTTGAATTAATTTAATTTTTAATTTAATTTTAAAAAATAAATATCAAATTTGATATTTTGAAAAATAAAAAATGAAAAATTATGAATAATAAAGTCGAATTAAAAACTACCTCCAGACAAGGTTAGATTTCATTGGGCATGCATCATTTTCATATGATCCTTAGGCAAAAGAAAAGAAGCTGATGATAAGTTAAATTAAAATTTGTAGGCGTATAGAAATTGAGTTGTCTATTTTTGCCTTTGAACAATAAGACAATATCATGTTATTGGTTGCACTTTACATTTTACAATTTTGCCAAAATATATATATATATATATATATTTTTTCTTATTGGGTGTTTTTATCGAACAAAATTTCTTGACGTATTTTTTAATTAATATTATAAAAAAAATACAATATATTATTTATTTTTATTCATTTACAAAAGTCAACGGGTAATGCAAAATATTTATTTTTTAATGTTTGTTAGAATTTTTTGTTTGATGTATTTTAATGATATTTTTAGAATTGTAAAAAAAAAAATTAATTACAAATAATTATTCAATAAGATATAAACAAGTATTTAATATGGTGTTTCGAGTAATTTTTTGTTTATATGTAATATATTAAAATGTAAATAAATATGCAATTTAATATTTTGTGAAAATATATATATATATATATATATATGAGATGAATTATGAAAACCGTGAGAAGATTGAAAAATATACAACCAAACAAATCATTGTCACTGTTCACCAAGTTAAATAGTTTACATATATTTTGGAGATTTGGATTTATTTTTTTTTAAATAATAAAAAATTGAATAGAAAATAATAAGTATTTGATGTCGTATAAATAATGACTTAAACTAAAATGTAATACTTTGAATAGAAAATAATTTTTTTAATAATATTTTAGATAAAAATTAAATTTCAAATATAGTAGTGCGAAAATCGACTCGAAAACATAAAGAGTCTGGTTTTTGGATAAATATAATTTAAAATTTTGGAAATTTGAACCCAAAAAAAAAAAAAAACCCTATTTTGTATATAGCTCTATTTTTTTCACCATAATTTAAAAAAAAAAAAATGATTTTGAACTCAAATTTCCAGAGTCAGTAGAAAGGAAAATTTCAAATAAAAATAAAGAGAGAAATATTAGATGATTTTATGGCATAATTGGAGCAAATCTTTTCCACGTGAAAGGCTGTAATCAATAACAATAACATTATATATATATATATATATATATACACTATAATACTCCCTCCGTCCCATATATCATGTCAACGTTGCCGTTTCTGTCCGTCCCATATTCTATGTCACTTTCCTTTTTTGAAAAATGATTACAAACTTTAATCTCATTTTAAATTTTTTAATTTATTTTTTTAATGTTAATTAAATTAATTAGTTATTTTAATCTTAATTTATAATTATTTATATTATAGGATAATTATTTTCACCAATACATTCTTAATTATCTATTAATTACACTCCTCCTAAAATACCGTGTCTACAGTGTAGCAGACACGGTATATGGGACGGAGGGAGTATTTCTTAGGGTGTGTTTGTTTGGGGTTTGGATTTTGAGTTGGGATTTGAATAGTTGTATAATGTGATATAAATAGACATTGATGTGATATTTTGAATGTAAAATTAATTTTTAATATAATATAAAAAATAAAAAATAAAATTTGATTTAATATTTTTTGGAGAAAAAAATGAGATGAATATTCTATTTAAAATGTGTTATAATGGAGGTAGTAGTTAAGCTATATTACAAATTACAATTAATGAGGTGGCAGTTTAACATGTCTCCCACCGAATATTATCTAAATATATATAGGGCCGTCTCGGATTTTTTTTGGGTTTTGAGTGAAAATAAATTATAAACTCTATAAACATATGATTAAAATGTACTTTTAAAATAATATCACTGATTGATATCGATTGGACAAGAAGTTGAACGTGACCGTCACAACAAAGTTAATTTAATTTGAAAAAAAAAAAAAAGACGAAAGACGGTATGTTTGGAAATTCGAAAAGCAAAAAGAACTGAAGGAGTGTGAAAGATGAGAGAATGTGTGGCAAATTTGGTCTGAGTTGGTAGGCGCAATGCGACAGGGTGTGAGATAAAGAAGTGTAGACGACGATTAAATTTAAATTTGAAAAGATGGGGTGAGAAGTGGTTAGGAAAAAAGAGATGGAAAAATATATATATATATATATATGATTAGTTTAAAATTTAATTTAAAATTTAAATAGGATAATTACAAAGAAAAAAATATATATATAGACTAAAACTTAAAATTTAATAATGATAGTGAATAATATTTTAAAATATAGACCCCCTCTACTAATTTAAAAAATATCAGTACAATATTGATTAATTTAAAGCAATATTCTAAATAATTTAATATTATTCTCTCTAAAGCGTATTGATTTGTATTATAATGAATAATATATTGACTATGTAGAATTATATCATATATTGTCACAACATGCATATTATCAGGTAATGCATATATATATATATATATATACTTATTTATTTTATCAAATATACTGATTGAATCAAATCGTACAATAAAATATATAAATATATCCCTACATCAACGCCCCATGATTATTTAAATTGAAAATATATAAATTTTGACTTCTTCGATCACTGCGAGATTAATTACTACACAAATATATATATATATATATATATACTATTGTCAACATTACTTTGTTAGAATGGTCCATGCATGCATGCATGCACACGTTGTAAGTTATATATATATATATATATATATTATTCTCTCTATCCCATTTTCATGTTATAAGTTATATATATATATATATATTATTCTCTCTATCCCATTTTAACTGTCCAATTTCGGTAGATACAAAAATTTAGATAAAAATATAATTAGTAATAATTAAAAATTATATTAGTAAAAATAATTATTGTATAGTATAACTAATTATATATTAAAATTAAATAACTAATTAATTTAATTAAAATTAAAAATAAATATTATGAAATTTAAAATATGATTAAAATATATAATTATTAAAAAATAATAATGGAAAACAAACAAAATAAAATATATGAACAAATTATAGGAGACGGAAGAAATGTTAATTACGTCCATGTTGGTTTCAGATGATTTGCATTTAACGGCCTTTTCAACGCATTATAAAGTTTTGGGTAAATTTTCTAACAATTACATATCTGTTATTATAAATATATAAAGTATCTTATATTTTATTTATTGCATAAAATTATTTTAATATTTTTGTCTTAATTAGCTATAGGATGAAAATCCTTTTTTTTTTTTTTTTTTTTTTCATGTCAATCATAGTGAGTTTGGTTTGTGTATGATTTTTTTTATACTAATTTGTCCCGGTTCTAAAAGTTTTATTTTTTATTTTTTACGTGTTGATCTTAATATTAAATATTATATCAAAATGTAGTACAAATTAAAAAAAACAAAAACAAAAATACTTCTATTAGTGTCTTATAATATTAATAGAAGGATATTTGTACAAAAAAAATATATATATAAATATAAGGATATTTTTAATGTTAATACAATGACGCAAAAGGTAACGTGAACTTTGGAGGCGGACGGGGGTATATGTTTGTAATTTAAATAAATATTAACGGTATTTTGGTACTAGTGTGTAATTATTTTTTCTAAAATAGAAAAGTGATACCTTGAAGTAGGACAAATGAAAATGATAGAAAGATATTTTAATTTAAGTTAAAAGACGGATGAAATTAAAGAATATATATATTAAAATAGTTGATAATTGCATAATAAAACAAAAACAAAAAAATTTAAATTTAAATTCTTAAAAGATAACAATTTCTCCATTCAAAATATTGTATGCACTAGGTAAACTCCATTAGCAAAATAGTATGTAAAATATATCATCAAAATAAATTAAATGTGATAGACAAGACTAAGATGCATCGAGTCGACTGGTTTTGGACTGGTGAGTCACATCCATAGTTTGTTATTATATATATATATATATATATTTTTATAGAGATAGAGAGAGAGAGAGAAAGAGAGAGAGAGAGGCAATTGTAATATGCCAAGTGCCAAACAACAATTAGAAAATCTGCCCCAAACAGACAGCCAAAATAAAGAGGGCAAAGAAGATGACAAATTAAGATTACTACAAAATCCAATTCATAACCCCCTTTCCCTTTACTAGAGTGAGAAACAATACATACATATATATATACATAGAGAGAGAGAGAGAGAGAGAGAGAGAGAGAGAGAAAATAAGCCATGATCATGCTGGCCCCCCCACAACCCTACCCTTGTCTTCTTGTCCCAACCCTCATCCGTCACCAACACAAATCCACACCCACAAAAATCCCCATACCCCAACCCCACCCCACCCCTCAATACAACGCCCCCTACCTATATATAAATCCCCCCAATCCAATTCAGTTCTATTCAATTCTCCATCACAACTATACAAATCTTCAATCATCAAATCCAAACAAAACAAAACCCTAATTAGCTAAGAAATTAATGGATATGGCAGAAACGATCGAACTCGCCAACTGCGAGTGCTGCGGATTGAAAGAAGACTGCACTCACGACTACATCGCCAAGGTCAAGAACAGCTTCCATGGCAAATGGCTCTGTGGCCTCTGCTCAGAAGCCGTCAGGGATGAGCTCATCAAGAACAACAACAACAACAACAACAATGGTAATAACCATAATCATCTGCACCTCGGACTCCACGAAGCTCTCCTCTCCCACATGTCCTTCTGCCGCCAGCACAAGCTCCTCAGCCCCGCCGTACAGGTCGCCGACGGCATGAAGCAGCTCCTCCGGCGACACTCCGGCAAGAATATCGACAAGAAGTATACAAGGTCTGCTGCCAATTCAAGTGTCCTATTAGTTAATTAGCCGATGCCGAGGAGGAAAAATCGATCGATTAGTTGTCTTGATTCGATCGTTATTGTTTGTTTTATTTTGGTTGTAGTTTGTTATAGATATATATATATATATATGCATGTATGTATATGTATATACATACAAGTGTATGTTTGTATGTATATAGACACACAGATACACACAACATGAGTTATTACAGCAAATTAATTAAGGTATATCTTATGATCTACATGGTTTTTTTTTTTTTTTTTTGTGGGATTGATGATGTAATTAATCTTCTTTTTGTAAGAAATGGAGTGATTAAATTTTGTCGAAACGGGGTTCTTTGTTCTTCGATGGGATTATGTTTCGATAATTCGATGATTATTATTGTGGAAATTGATCATCCCTAATCAAGATTAGAACACAAAATTAAAATATATGATGAATCATACCCAATCACCTAATTTAAGATCTCTAAATGCCTAAATATATATGAACAAGTGTTGATTAACTTTCTTCTAACAGTTCTATTTTCAACTCTAACGATATTGAAAATCCGATTTTTTTTACTCTAACTTTGTCCTGTCTACATAATCTTCAATCTCGAAAAATTCAAGTTGGTGTCAACAATATTACTTGAGTGTAAAGGTGATGCTATACAATTCTTTGGATTGACTTTTTATTATTTTAAATTATTATTATTATTATTATTATATTTTAAAAGGGGTCAACTTTTCACTTAAACCAAAAGGAGGTAATTAAGAATGTTGTTTTTAATTTTATTATAAGGTTTACTTAATCCAATAGTGCTTATGATCGTGTGTGCCTAATTAGTCAAACAGATTTTGAAGCAATGACAGCCGTTGGATGAGTTAATGGTTGACAATCTGATACACCTGTATGAATAATCCAACTCATCTCTGTTCAACAAGATTCAGATAAGATTTAATTAATTAATTAGAAACTTTTTTTTACTTTCGAAGTGATTAGTTTAGTTATGGTCAAAAAGGGAGTATTAATTAATATTAAATATTAAATATATATATATATATATATCAACAAACTCAACTAATTCATAATCTTGATTCATGATTTAATTAATCAATCAATATTTCATGGAAGCAAAGTCAAAGAAAAAAATGCCATCACCATATGCTTATTTAATCTTACTTTTGTCGAAGTCAAATATTAATAAAATCTTGAAATATATATGTCGAAAATGTTGTTTGGTCGGGAGGTTGAGGTTCGTATCAACTTTTTTGTATTGTTGCACTTGTAATCGATTGAAAATCGATGATTAAAACTTCATTTATATACCTACTTTTTGTAGGTTTCGAATCTATTTATTTACGATTATCTTAAAAATATATATCACATCAAATATATAATTTATCTTATAAGATATTACATTAAATACTCTCAATTTTTTTTTTTTTTTTTTTTTTTTAAGTTTCAAAACCGTAAGAACTTATATTAAACGGTGCGTCAAATTTAGAGTTTCACATTATTCTTTTAATTATTCGAACAAGCATTCCAATGTCGATAGAAGTTATTGAATCAAATTTAGCTAAGTTTTTTTGTAGTTGAATTCTACCCTTTTACAAGTTGAGATTTGCTCGTGCTTATTTATTAAGAGAAATGAGTTTGATATATTTTTGTTTGGCATTGAACATTTTTTTTTTTTTTTCAATAGTCACTTTAAATAATATTATAATTATTTTTAACTAATAAAGTTTCTAACAATTGAAGGTTTTATATTTTTTATAATTTCAAACTGAAATTAATATTATTTACTATATAAGATTTTTAACAAAAACATATTATTTTTTCAAAAAATAGAATATTAAAAAACTATTTAAATAAAAACTCAAAAAACATTTTATTTCAAATAATTCTCAAATCATATCCAAACAAACTCGTATAGTTCCAAATAATTTATGAAATAAATATATAAAAATTCAAATAGAGAGAAAAATATAATTATACTTTTTCTTTTAAAATGTTATTAAACATTAGTAAATAATAAATCATTGAGCATCACTGGCTTGAAATTAAGTCTAAACCAAATACATTCAAGTAAACAAATTAAATTTTAGTGAGTTTCATCAACTAGTAGAATTAAATCAAGTTTGTTATATAGTTCATAATTTGTTTTACAATTTGAATAATATATAGGAAGTACTAACTTGCTTGTATCGGATAAGGTTCACATGTTTTGACATTATATACTACATTAAATGTGTTTGATCATTTCATTCCTTTAATGTCCAACAAGGGTTTGGAGGAAAGTTTGACACATATCATGGTTCTTCTCCAAGAGATCACCAATAAATCACGAGGGATTTAGAAATAAAAATTTAAAGTTTCTTGTCGATTTTGTGGATTAGAGGGCAAAATGGAAGCAATTTTTCGAATCACTTATAGAAATATCGAGAATTTTTGCGGAGATTAGAAAATCAAGATTAGTAAACAAGAATAGAAAAATTTGTTAACTGAATTCGATTAAGATGATCTATGTTTGGAACGACCAACGAGGTAATTTCACAAGTAATTTTATGTGTAAATTAAAAAGAGAATATATCAATTATATATATACAAGTGTAGGTCAAAATCCTAACACGCAGCCCAATGAATTGTACAGACGGCCCAAAAAGGACTGGATGTACAGTACCTCTCTAACTTCAACTTGAGTTTCACAATACATTAAGAACTACTTTAATTAATTATTCATATTGTATTCAATTTGTATTTTTACATATTATCGAATCTCCTTACAACATAGCTAACCTTAATGCAATTTTATGTGCCTAGCAACATTTCTACTTTTACAATACCCTTTATATATGCATTTACATTGCTCAAACAAACTCCAAAATTTTAGAATAGGAAAAAATAACTTCAATCTCTGATGAACTCTTTGACAAGTTGCAGTGCTAAATACTCATTCAGTACATGGAGAATAGAAAGGGCAAGGTTGAGAGCATCGAATCACACTTTCTCGCTCTAAACAAATCTCTTATACCTTACTTACAACCAAAACACAACAAAGTCATTAAGGTTGTGTTCTTTTGTAGATTTTATCACGAGTTTTTATTATTCAGATTATTTTTTTTCCTCCAAAAATATCAAATCAAACAATTACTTTTCTTTTTTTATATTATACTATAAATTTATTTTACATCCAAAACATCATATCAACACCTATTTATATAACATCAAACAACTATTCAAATTCAACTTTTTACTATTCAAAAATTCAAACCCAAAATCTCAAATCCACAAATGACATGAAGTGTTTCTGCAAAATTCTAATGATAAGTTGACAACTCCAATTTATCCTCTTTGTCTTATGCATCCACCAAACCGAGAAGAAATAAGGCAAGAACATGGTTGCTCACATATTGTTGCAGCAACCTGATGGGTCGACATTGTTGCATTTGGTTCCTGACAACGACAACAGCAAAGAGGAGAGTTTTGATCATATGCCAAAACAAGTAATAGTGTAATGTTTTATTTAACACTTTTTAATCTCACTTACATACTTAACCAACTTTTTTTTTTCATTCTCATTTAAAAAAATAAAAAGTTGGCTTCGTAGTGCCCAAACATAGAAAAATCGAACTTTATAATTAAATCCTATCTTATGTTTCATGCCCTTTATTTCTTGGTTACGATTTATCATAACAAGTTTACCACTAAAAAATTAAAATATATATCTTGAATTGCATAATTTTGTTCATATGTAGTATGCATGAATGATGGATATATATACATGTGTGTGTGTTTAATTAGGAAAAGTAGATTAAATTAATTATCACCAATTATTGAAAACATAGAGAATCTTAGTGACATTTTATTGTCACCAATTTTTCCCAACTTCACTTAAACATTTCAGGGCGTTTATTTTGAGCATGCAAATTTGTTTGTTTGGGAAATTAATAGTAGCAAACTAAAATTGACAATCAACATAGGCAACACAAAGAAATCATTTTATTCTTTTCTCCAAATACAATAAATCCATTAAGAAATATGAAATCTTAGGAATTTCCCTAAATAAGCATTCAATCCAAACACCAAATCTACACAAGGTTCAGTAAAACAAGAAAGAGTACGTACACACCGAACAATTTTTTCCCACACAAACACGTATATAAATGGGAAATCTATACGACAATTTTAATTGAGTCGGGACATAAATTTAATAAAGTTATTTGGGTTTGAGTTTTGGGTTCTGAATTGTAAAATTTTAAATTAGAATATTTTTTTTGATATGATATAAATAGATAACTGATCTAATATTTTGAATATAGAAAATATAAAAAATATATATTTGATTTAATTTTTAAAATATATATTTCTATGAAAAATAAAAATATGAAACAAAACCCTCAAACAAACACAACCCACAATTCTTCCTTAGGCATTTTTCTTACATTAAAAATGTTTAATTACATTATCGATTATAATACTCCTAGACGAATATTATCGAAAGCCATACTATACTCTAACTAATTAATATATTGATCAAATCAATTAGGATTAAATCCATGTAATTTAACTCTTATCAAATTTCTAGAGGGATTATTTACATCTACAAAAGTTTTCAGAATTGAAGTAAAAGAGAAAGAGATTATTAGTAAATTAGTAATAATTCAAATTCAATCAATGTTACAAATATTTTGAGAGAATTCCCTTTGAATTAATGTCAAATTTTCGTAATGTTTTGAAAATCATACTGAAATTCGAAAGTAAACCCTAAACATAAATAACATTAATTAATATTCCATCGATGATTTCTTCGGATCAACATAACTTTTCACAAAATTACTCCATAAGTATCGTTATTCTCATAAGCGAGTAGCCGACAAAAGATAGTGTTAGGTTCACTTAACTTGCCAAATGATTTCACAAAAAAGGAAAAAAAAAAAAAAATCCTTAATTAATATCGTATGATAAAAGATTTGTTCGAAAATAATTCACAATTTTGTTTTGGACAGGTCAAACTGCTCGAAAACTCGAGCAACAGACAGCCATATTGACACATGCCTAAAATCAAGAAAGCACAAGAGGTGTAATTATGTCGATAAACAAGCCCTAAACAACGATCCAACGGCTGACACAGCGCCACACGGCGAAAGAGATTCTCCCGACATTCTTAAAGAAAATTCATAGGAATGAAATGCGATACACCAAACATATCGATAATTTTTTGAGTGTTTGTTTGATACGTGAAAGGACACATTATGTAGCCTATTTAATTTAGTGTTTGTCAAGAATCAGACATGAGAAATACATTGAGTTAATTATGTATGGCCCATGTTATAACATTACATTATATTTGCCACATATATATATATATATATATTCTAAAAGGTCTTAATTGGTTCCTTCGATGGATCAAATCAAAGGGTGTAGAAGATCAACTACAGACAATATACATTGTTACTTGAAGATCACCTACACACCTTATCCATTATACACTGTAGAATATACTCAAGTTTCGCGTCGAAGAAAAAAAAAAATTGAAAGATTGGGAGACAGATGGACGTATACGCGTCACCAGTGATTTTATTCAACCGAAAGAATTTTCTATGATTTAATAATTGTGCTATTATTAAAAAAAAAAAAAAAAAAAAAGAATTGTAGTTTCCCTATTAAAAATTTAAAATTGCACCATTATTCAAAAATTTTAGGTGGACTATTTAAAGTTTAGAATGCCACAAATACTCAAATAATTAAAATTTAATCCAACTAAAGTAATTAATTAAATTTTAAAATATAAATATACAAAAATAATATTCCCTCCATCCCATAAATATAGTCTTTGGGCACGAGATTTAAAAATTATTAATATTACATTGGCAGTGGGTAAAAAGTATGGATAAAAGATTTTTTTTTTTTTTTTTTTTTTGTCCTTTGTGAGTGTATTAGTGTAAAAAGTAGTGGCAATTGTGTAATAAAAATAAAAAAGTATGGATAGTTTTATGGTGATATGGTTATTCATGGAAATAAGACTATTATTTTGGGACGGACAAAAATGGTAAACAAGACTATTGCATTGAGACGAATTGAGTATATATTATTATCATTTTCAATAAATCAGGTCTTTTAATTTATTTTATTTTTGTGATACCAATAAAAAAAATTCCTAGATTTGTCATTGGTTAATTATAAGTTTTTTTTAAGAAGCCTAGCAGAGCAATATCATATTAATGTAGAATTACATTAATTTATTTTCATTAATTATCATTTTTGTCTTATATGATAATTTTTTTTCGATTGGGTTTTTGTCTTATATTTTACAAAAAAAATCTTCTTTTTTTTTACCTACGAAAATTTTCTTTTAAAAACCTAAATAGTCCAAGGAAATATATGGAATAAAAATGATAATTGAGCACATACACATTGCAATCATGTTCCTAGCTTGTAAAGCTTGTTTTATTCCAAAATGTATTAACTGTGTAACTTTTACAAAATACATGCACAATTTCTTAATTAAATTGGATATTAATGATTTTTTTTTATTATTACATTATTATATTATTATATATAATGTTGTGAATTAATGGCTAAGGTTATGGGCTTGGATTTGGGGATATGGATATGGGTTTGGGTTAAAAGGTTAGGCCATATACGATGGGCCGAACTAAGAAGTGGGCAAATTATTGTATTAT
The DNA here is from genome assembly GCF_009805555.1 of Andrographis paniculata. Classification (NCBI taxonomy): domain Eukaryota; kingdom Viridiplantae; phylum Streptophyta; class Magnoliopsida; order Lamiales; family Acanthaceae; genus Andrographis; species Andrographis paniculata. Next base: position 1,123,254 of record NW_026137613.1, read on the forward strand.
CAATGGATTAGTTGGATTAAGCTTCAAATGAAAAAAAAAAAAAAAAAAAAAAAAAAAAAAAAAAAAAAAATTTCTCTAACATATAATAACACATTTTACTCGATTTTTATATGATAATAATATTTTCTTTTTCTAACTAATTTTAAAAGATCAGCAATATATTTCTGTATGATGCAATAACCACGCACAAATTAGAGGTTTTTGATAGATTAGAGGTGGCAATTCGGGCTGGCTCAATTTTTTTTCGTACCAACTCGACTCGACCCGATTCCAAATTGTATTGCCCCAGCACGACCCGATTTCAATTGGGCCTGAAAGGCCGGCCCAAACACAACCCGGTTTAAAACCAGGCCGTGCCGAGCCGCTTTTCTTTAAAAAAAAATTAAATTCTTTTGTTTATTTTTTCAGCTTTGAATTGATTTAAAACAAAACATATTTTAATAATATAAGTGGGGAATTAAATCTACAACCAAACATATACAAGCTAAGACCTTTACTATTTAAGTCATATTGTAATTTTTATCTTTATTTTAAAAATTAATATATAAATTTATTATTTAAATATTAATTTTAAAAACCGAGTTGGGCCAAACATAACCCGAAAATTTTTGGGCCTATTTATAGAGACGTAAGCAAGTTTTCTTCGTGTTGTGCTCGAACCGCACTTTCGTTCCGTATTATTTTATGAAAATCAATAATCTTTAAGAAAAAAAACAAAAGAAAAAAAGCCCACCTACTTAAAGTATCATGGTTTTGATAATTTTGGCCGTTATATTTTATTTGTAAAATAATTGTATATACAATGATATATATTTGTAGTTTATATAAAAATTAAAAATACTTTAATATTGATGCGTGATTATTTTATATTATATTATAAATAAATACTCTTGACAAGACAGACAAAAATAATAAAAATAATATTTTCAATTGAAACAAATTGAATAATAAAATTTTATTTTATAGTTTTTTGTCATTTTTAAAAATACAAATAACTATTCCTTCCATCCACTTAATTATTTGTGGTTTTTAAACAAAACGAAAAACATGATTTCAACCGTTAAATGATAATTATATAAATATATATATATATAATCTAAAGTAAAATTAAATTTTATTTACATTTTTTTTTTTTGTTTTTTACGATTTTTATAAAAATAAAAATAAAAGTGGACTGAAATTGAAATTGAAGCTGATAAATGTGCGCGCTAATTTATTTGAAAAACTTATTGGACAAATTCAAATACTCCCTCCACTCCGTCCCAATACAATAATTTTGTTTACTATTTTGATCCGTCCCAAAACAATAGTCTCATTTCCATAAATAATCATATCACCATAAAATTATCCCTATTTTTTCATTATTATTACACAATTCTCACTATTTTTTACACTAATATACTCGTAAGGGCAAAAAAGTCATTTATTCTTACTATTTATCAACTACCAATATAATATCAATATTCCTTAAATTTCGTATCTAATACAGTAAGATTATACTTTCCTGACAGAGGGAGTAAAACGTATTGGACTGATTACATTTTATGCCCAATTGCAATTTCTAGGTATTAAAGAACATTGTTAATTAAATCCATGTTTTTATTAAGGCATAAAATTTTAAAATATTTTAAAGTTATTTAAATTCTATTAATTAAATATATACAATACCATACCTTAAACATTAATAAACAATATTTAATCAAAATAGTAAATCAATTTTCCAATTAAATTATCAAATGATAACCAATATTTTTTAATCTTTACATTTATACCGAGGGTGTGTTTGTCTGGGCGTTTGGATTTTGAGTTGGGATTTGAATTGTAAAAATTTTGAATTTGAATAGTTGTATGATGTGATATAAATAAGTGTTGATGTGATGTTTTGAATGTAAAATTGATTTTTAATATAATATAAAAAATAAAAAACAGGTGTTTGATTTGATGTTTTTTAAGAAAAAATTCTGGATGAATAGTAGAATTTTGTCTAAATCCTACAAACAAACACACCCTGAATGTAATTACACAGTATATGTCTTGATTAATAGTATATAACTTGTACAGTAATGTTACAGTAACATGAATTTAATTTTCATTTTATTATATTTTTATATAAGTAACATTGTTAGTAATTTTAACATAAGAATTAATATGTATAATTTAAATAAATTCGAAATATGTGTTTAAATAATTTAAATTATATATATCTCAATAAAATATATGTAATATGGATATTATTTCATATAAAATTTTAAATAATATAAATAGATAAAAGATATATATATATTTTTATAATTAAGAAAAATTAATTTTATAAAAAGGAGGAGGTTTGAAATATAATATAAATATAAATATTTCTTTATTGGGGAGAAAAATATATAAATAAAATAGTTTTGAGTGAATCATATATGGTGTGTAATATTATACTCCTTCCGTCCCAACAACAATGATCTCTTGGGTTTGGGACACGGTATTTTAAATAGTGTAAATTAATAAATTAGGAGTATTAATAATAAGTTATTATATTATTTTATTATTTTTTATATGAAAGGTATTATTAGTATTTTAAATATTTTTAGAATTACATTTTAATAAAATATATACCATATGAATATCATTTGTAATAATAAAATTTTATATAATACAAATAAATAAAAAAATATATATATACATTTATTTATAATTAATTTAAAATTAATTTTATAAAAAATAAAAAGTTTTAAATATAGATAAAAATATTTTTTATTGAAGACAACGTAGAATTAAAATTTTTTTTTAAATGAATCCTATATGTACGAAATTAAAAATTTAATTAAACTAATTTACATTCATTAACTATATTTAAAATAAATAAATTTACTATATACTCTTATATCTTGGTTCATCAATTAATTTTCGATCGTGTATGTTGTCGTCCCCTTCTCCATTGTGCTAACTTTTTTCTAATATATTGGGCCGAGCTATTTTTTTATTATTATTATTTATAATGTAAGAATTCGCGGCCGCTACTCATCGAGTGTACTCTTGTATAAATTTTCGATCGAATCTAATATCTGCAAACTAAAACTAATAAAATAAGTCACACTACGCGAATCATGTATTCCGAGTTATTCTTAATATCATAATACATTGAGTGTATTTATTTGATATTTTAACTTAAAATATATTTTTATTAAAATCATCCTACATTGGGTGTTTTTTTAGTACTTTCTATTTCTAAACCCAAAACCAAATATCCAAAGAAAATGTTACTTTCGACTGTCTTTACATTAAATCAATTAAGATTTTTAACCTTTTCTCCATAAATGATAAAAATAATAATAAATAATAAAAAAATAATAAAAAAATTAATATTATAATTCCTTCCCCCTAAAAGCAAAATAATATTCCCTCCGTCCGTCCCTTAACAATTTATTTATTTTTTTATTTTAGTCCGTCTCATAACAAAGTATCTATTTCTTTTTTTAAGTAATTGTATCATCTACCTAACATACAATACTAATAGAGATAATTTAGTCTTTTTACTTTTATTTCTACTTTATCTCAATATAATACTAATATTTTTAAAATTTTATGTAAAAAGCAAATGAATATATAAATATGGGACAGAGAAAATAATAATCAGGTGTTTATAAAAATGCACTAGTTTGACTAAATGAATACTAAAATTTGATTTATATATATAGGGCCGTAGCCAAGGAACGGGTCCAAATGTGTTGGGCCCTCCTATTTATTTTAATTTATATATATATATATAAAGCACTCCTTTTGGGTTTGACATATTAAACAATTTAATTATTTTAATTTTAATTTATAATTATTTATATTATATAATAATTAATTGTAATTATATTTTACTTAAAAATTCTCATATTTATAGTAACATAAGCAATTTATCCGAGTAGAAGAGAGAATAAGTTTTAAAATTTAAATAATTGGTTATCTTTATTTATTTAATAAAACATTATTATTAATATTCAATTTAACTGTTCAAATATATTTACTTTAAAAACTTTTTTTTTTTTTTTCCGCATCCGATAAAGATGAAATGAGTAATATAAATAAAAATTTGAGGGTTTATTTCTTTTACAAAAAATTTCAAATTTCTACTATTTTGACTTTGTGTTTTCCGAGAAAATATATATATATATTTTTTTTCACAAAACATCTCATCATATATTATTTTAAAATTTTTTTATCATATTATATATTTAAAAAAAAAAAATCAACCCCATCAAAAAAATTTCTGACTCTCCCACTATATATTTTTTTTTTATGACGTGAAAATCCGCAGCCGCTACCCAAATGTACGACTATATTTATATATATATATATATATATGGAATATGCGGAGTTGTTCACATGGAGATTGGTTGTCCAAATAAGGACATGACAAAACTCAACTACATTCCTCTCTCTCTCTCACTACACCCCACACACACATGCATGCATGTGTATATATATGTATGTATATCTATATTTATATATATGTATATATATATATATATCCAATATATAAGAAAACAAAAACACAATTTGGAGACATATGTATGGCCACCTACTTTTTTTTGTTACACCCCATCTAGCTAGCTCATTAATAAATTTGTTCGAATTTGATTTTTTAAAAAAATAAATAACTAAATAAATATAATACTTGATAAGAGAGTATATTAAATAAGTGTATAAAATTTAAATGAGTTTATTTACAAATAACCTCAATTTTTATTAACAAAAGTTTTTAATATGTGGAATATTACTATGATTGTCTATATATGTATCAAAAATGATAAGTGATCATTTCTTCTTTTTTTTATAATTGACCAAGTATTTATATTAATATTGTTACATAAGTCTTCTAGAAATGTATTCATTTTTCTTTTTTATTTGTCTTCTCAAAATATTTTATTTTCTTTTTTAATTAAAAAATATACTTTTTTTTTACTAGTAAAAAGTTAAATAAAAAATAATAAAATATGTAAAAACTATTATATTAATATTTTTTTTACTATTTTTATACTTTTTTTTTGTGGTCCCAAATAATGTTAAAGCAAACATCAAAAATTTACTCATGGTCATATATGGTTGTCCATTAGTAGTTCGAATAATATATGAATCAAATAATAAAATATGTAAAAACTATAAAATAAATCAAATACCAATTTTTTTTAATCCATTTCGGCCTTCGATACAACTTAAAAATATTTTGAATGGACAAATGAATAGGATCGGTAAGTAATTAATTTACAGATAATCGATACAACAAACACAAAAAAAAAAAATAAAAATAAAAATTCCAAAATAACTATTGTAATAGAAGATCGATACATTAGCCACTTTCGAACATCTTTTCGAGGATACAAATTCAATATTTTTATACTTGTAAAAAAAATACATTGAAGTATAGAATAGTTGAACATAATGGATTAAGAAATAGATGATTTTTAATACACAATTGAATGAACTAATTTAAGTCCCATCTTATTTTTATTTTATTTTATCAATAAATAAATAACATGTGACATGAATGTCACGTCCATATTATATATGAATGATGTGTCTATCTAGTTACAAAATAATTTTCAACTAAGTTAAATCAAATATATATATATACATACAATTTACCTAGGAAAGTAAAAGTATTTAAAAAAAAATACTATGTTATTAATATGAACAATAAATAAATATGTCATGTCACGTCTCTGTATGATAGAGTGGATGAATTGAATGAAATGAATTAAAGGAAAATGTCCACATTTATATATTTTATTTATTTATTTATTGATAGTCTATTTATTGAAATTCAACCAACATCTTATCTACTTCCAACAACAATCTTACAACAAAGAAAATTGAAATGAACCCACCATCAATAAATATTATATATATATATATATATTGTGTGTGTGAAATATGAGAATCCTAAGTCGTAAGGGGTCCATTTTTTTATTTATTTAATTTATGTACAATAGAATTTCTAGTTTCCACATATCAATTCACATTATTGGAGAGAGTAATGTATGTGTAAACACAATAGACATGTGTTATTTATCTATTTATTTATTTAAGGAATATATTTGTTTTAATAAATTTATTCTAGTTTATTTGCATTTAAAATGAACGATTTAACTCATTTTTATATAATTTAATGGAATTGTTTATTTTATTTTGTATTGGAGTTTTATAAGGCGTCATGTATCCATATAAACAAGATCAAACACGTGAGATGAACAAGAAGGACTTTTATTGAATGGTAATCTTGTTTGTTTTGCTTTGTGACATATTTCACAAGGAGTACAAGGACTTGCTGTAAAAAATGGTAAATGCTTCAAAGTTTCAAATGAAGTATGATGTCATAGAGAAGGTTAATGAGAAATGGCCAAGGTTAGCTCGATGGTAGGGACAAAGGTGCTGGAGAGTGTTGAGATATTTTAGATATTTAGTTTTAGATTTAGTAGATTTATATCTAGATTTGATCTTATTCATAGATTAGATTACTTAGATTTGAGTCTATTGAGTCTGTTTTGTATTGCCTATATATAGGCTCCCTATTTTGATGATTAAGAACACAATCTCATTATTTTCCCCCAAAATTTCTAACATGGTATCAGAGCCTATTTTTCTCATGCTGTAGATATAGCCTATCAACCCGTGTTTCTCCGGGTACATTCAACCTGGATTGTACCCGGAGGTCTTGTAATTTTCAGATCATGCCTTTGCAAGTTGTCTTTTTGCAAATCTGTCTCGTCTCGTCTCCGATCTGTTATCTGTCCGCTGCTTGTCTGTTGTCTGTGTGCAATCTGAAATCTTCGCTGCTTATCTGTTGCCTGTGAGCGATCTGAAACGATCTGCCATATGTCCATTGTATGTCTGTTGCTGCGTGCGATCTACCATCTGTCATTGTTTGTCTGTTGTTGTGTGCGATCTGCAATATGTCGTTGCCTGTCTGTTGTCTGCATGCGATCTGCCATCTTTCGTTGCTTATTTGTTGCCGGAAATATGTCTATGATCTGCCATATGTCCGTTGTTTGTATGTTGCCTGCGTGCAATCTGATCTGTCCGATGTTTGCGATTTGTCTATTTTCGGCTCCGGTGGAGTCATGTCGTTTTCGGCTTCAGTGGAGTCATGTCTTTTTAGGCTCTGGTGGAGTCATCTCATTTTTCGGCTCCGGTGGAGTCATCTCGTTTTCGCCTCCGGTGGAGTCATCTCGTTTTCGCCTCCGGTGGAGTTATGTGGTTTTTGGCTCCGGTGGAGTCATGTGATTTTCGACTCAAGTAGAGTCATCTCGTTTTTGGCTCCGGTGGAGTCATCTCATTTTCGACGGCTCCAATGGAGTCATGTCGTTTTCGGCTCCGGTGGAGTCATCTCGTTTTAGGTTCCGGTGGAGTTCTGTCGTTTTCGGCTCCGATGGAGTCATGTTGTTTTCGGCTCTAGTGGAGTCATCTCTTTTTCGGCTTTTTTTCGGCTCCGGTGGAGAGTCATCTCGTGTTCGGCTTCGGTGGAGTCATGTCGTTTTCGGCTCCAATGGAGTCATATTGTTTTCGGCTCCGGTGGAGTCATCTCGTTTTTTGTTCCGGTGGAGAGTCATCTCGTTTTCGACTCCGATGGAGAGTCATCTCATTTTTTATTCCGGTGCGTGGAGAGTCAACTGCTAATTTTATTTATGTTTTCTTTTTGCATTTATATTCAAATTTCTCATCAAACTCAAGTTGGTTTCTGTTATACCACTTGAGTTTGAGGGGGGATGTTGAGATATTTTAGATATTCAGTTTTAGATTTAGTAGATTTATATCTAGATTTGATCTTATTCATAGATTAGATTACTTAGATTTGAGTCTATAGAGTCTTTTTTGTATTGTCTATATATAGGCTCCTTATTTTGATGATTAAGAACACAATCTCATTATTTTCCCCCAAAATTTCTAACAGAGAGGATATAAAGGTTCTGAATTTGTTTTTCAGTAGCCAAAATTGTCTCACATTTCTGGTCCTATATCACATAATCATTATAAGTGAAGACAAGTTTTAGAGGGGAGTGTTTAAGAAACAAGCTAACAAACAACAAATTATATTTAAATGTAGGGATATAGTAGACAAATAGTAAAGTGATTTATAGTGTAATTGTGACAGAACCAGCAAGGTTGGTTGTGTGGTAAGTTTCATTTGGAAGCATAATACGATGAATTGTTTTCAAATGAGCTAGGAAGGTAAACAATCTTTTTTCAACACAAATATGGCATGTTGCACCGCTATCAATTAACCAGGAATTATACCCTAAATGAACAGAACTGGTAGGTAATAGGTTACCTGACAATTCCACAATTGAATTTGTTGTTGTAGCAGGTGAGTCAGAAGTGTGTTGTAGCAGAAGCTTTTGTACTTCGGCCTTTATGAGAGCGCTCAGGTCTGGATTTCCAGAGCTTTTGTTCTTCCCAAATTCATTGGTCACGGCAACACATACAAATGTATTTTTCTTATTCTGCAAGTTTTTATACCAATCAAGAACCCCATGCAGAGACAAGCATGCGTCTTTAGAGTGACCTTTCTTCTCGCAGTAATCACATATCATGTTCCTTTTATCTGCAACTTGATGTTTCCTTCTGTCTAATCCTTTTTTGCTCGATCCACTTTTGCTCCCAACCATAAATGCATTGTGTTATACAGAAATATGTATTTCCTTTTGTTTTTCAACTTGCAAGATAAGAGCATAGGCTTTGCTCATGGTAGACAGTGGTTCCATCAACAAAATCTGTCATCTGACATTTTCATATTGATTATTCAGACCTATAAAAAACTGAATTAAAAGATCTCGTTCCATCCTTGCTTGAAGCTTATGATTCGTACCACGAGAGCACTCAATTGGTCGCTCAATGGTAAAAAGCTCTGCCCATATTTTCTGAAGTTTTGTAGCATAAGCAGTAATGGTGTCACTCCCCTACTTTAAGGAGGTGAGGGAGCATTTGAGTTGGTAAATTAATGATCTGTTGGATTGGCCAAAATTTTCTTTTAGGCTATCCCATATATCCTTAGAAGTAGGAACAAAAATATAAATGCACCTTGTAGGTCAACATAGATGGAATTGATAATCCAGGTTCTTACCACTGCATCTATTTTAGATAGTACAGTTACTAAAAAAGAAAATAGATACTTTGTTATGGGACGAACTAAAATGGAAAAATGGATACTTTGTTATTGGATGGAGGAAGTATAATACTAAGACCATTTCCAACTCATTCCTTTATTTTTGCAATAGCTACAGTAAAAATGCAGTTGATCTACAATAATTGTACTCCAACCATAAACTTAAATTTTTCACTCTAAAAAGTATATTCCCTATATATTCCTCTTTTATATTATTTTATATAATTTTTTTATATTTATGAATTACACTCCAACTTTAATTTATTTTTACAATATAACCCAAATATATTTAATTACACATTATTTTAAAAAAAACTATATAATTATATATCATTTTTCGAAAGGTAAAATTATATATCACTTTTAAAAAAAATAAAATTATATCCAAAAAATAAAATTATACATAATTTTTTAAAAAATAAAATTATATATCATTTTCTAAAAAAATAAAATTACACAATATATTCCAAAAAAATAATAAAAATACATAAACACAGCAAAACACCACTCAAAAAATTCCACTGTCCCCTCCCCCAATTTTTGCACAACCCACTGCATGGAGTTGCCCTAATATTCAAAGGTCTACTCGTAAAAATTAAATGTTACTCTTTTTGTGAGACTGGTAATAATAAAGATAATTGTAACTTATACTCTAATTAAAATAATATTTTGTTTTTATATATATTTAAAAAAAAAAAAAAAAAAAAAAAAAAAAAAAAAAAAAACTAGAGACCATTGACCTTCAATATTGCCAACAAACAAAGACAGATGAAGAATCGGTCACAACAGATTTTGATTTTGCGCACCCATTATTTAATAGGGCCCACACGCATCATCTTTCCCGCCAATTTCGCCGCAAATAATGCACTACATTCTACATCTAATCTAAATAATTATTTTTATTATTATTATTAAGTCCCAAAAAAAAAAAACCTTTCGAATCCACTCCACATTCCAAAATACCACTCAATTATTACACAATAATTATCCCATAAATAAATAAATTAATTAATTAATTTCAAAACAAGGATTTCATTGGTAGGGGGCAGAAAATATATTTATATATAAATTGATTTTTGCAATATTTGTGACATTTGGAAAAAAAAAAAAAAGTCAAATATTGAAATAGTCTTCAATTTAAAAGACCCAAAACCTTTTTAATGTAACCAATATTTGATTTGATCCAATCAAATATATATATATTTTTTAATTATTTATATATGTATATTCAAAAAGTGGCATGGCACAAATTATTGAGAATATTCTGTTACATATTAAAAGATATATAAATAAGTTAAAATTGAAGTGGAAATTTAGGGTGCATTTTTTTCTATGATATTTGGATTGGATTTTGAATGTATACATACATAAATAATATACACAAACGAGATGGAAATAAAAAATTATAAGTAAATTATATTTTATAAAAAAAAAAATTAAAAATAAATATTTGGGAAAAAAAGTATAGTGTCACCCTAACTTAAAATGGCAACCAAATGGAACCTTAATTATTCTATTTTTCAAAAGTTATTCAATAAATCAACTATTTAAATGTTAGAATTAAGTCATAAGCGATCATATGAAATGCAAACATTTTTTTTTTTAATTATTATTCTCTATAAATATATATATATATATATTTTATTCTTTAAAAAAAAAAATCACACCCTTTCGTGAGACACGTGTTTTTCTTTTGAAGGTTTGGATTTTAAATTTGAATTATAAATAATAAAAATATTGAATTAAAATAATTGTATAATATAATATAAATAGATATTGATGTTAAAGTTGATAAAAATAGGGACAGTTAGAAAATTCAATCGGAATCCAACACGAAAAATCGTGCTTAGGCTTTAAAAAATAGGCCTGAACATTTTATAATTAACTTTTTTACATCTAATATATTTATATGTATATTAACTAATAAAATAATATTTCCTCCGTCCAGTTAGAAAGTATACATATCTCTGTTTGGTACGTCCAATTACAAAGTAACTATTTCATTAAATACGTCAAAAATATTCTTATTTTACATCACATTATTACTTTTATACAAAAAATAAGGACAAAAATATCATTACACTGTTTTTACATACATATTATAATTAAAATATTATTATTTCTTAAATACCGTCCCAAAAATAGATATACATATCTGTCTTACGACAGAGAGTAATACAAATCAAGTTATAGCTTGATGGTAAACTTTATATTTTATTCAAATTTAGTTGTGGGTTTGATTCCGGATGTTTTTTTTGATTTTTTTTTATTAATAAATAGTAAAAATTTAATATTTAATAGCAAATTCTTTTATTATTTATATTTAATCATCTGTAGAATTTATTTATTTGTGTGTCTGTGTGATTTTTTCTTATTTATTATCTTTCTGTTTATATTATAGTAGTTGGACTTGAGTTTTGTTGTATTTTGAACTGATATAATTAATGAATATAATTTGATGTTTTTTAAAAAGATTGTAAATTTGCATAATTAAAATATAAAAAAAAAAAAATTAAACAAATTTTTAAAAAAAAATACATTGTTGATATTTTAAAAAATTATTAGTACTCCCTTATCTAAAATGTTTAATTTATTTTTCTTGGCCACATAAATTAAGAAAAATAATATTTTAATATAAAAATATAATATTTTAATATAAGAATAAGATAAGTAAAAATTATATGAAGTATGATAAATTTTTTCATTAAAAACTAATATTGAAAAAATAATGACAAATTAATGGTTATTTATTTAAGTATTAATAATAAAATTGTGATAGACCGAAAGAGTATTAAATAATATTTCTATATTTCCTTCATTCAAAATCAATATATTCAATTTTTTAACATAATTTTTTAATATTAATATTTTATATGTTTATAGTAGGCTGAATAAACAATTTTACTCATGAATTAATTGAAATAAGTGATTATTTTTATAATAATAACTTATAATGTTTTTTTTTATAATGAGAATCACAATTATTAAAAATAATTAAATTGTATATTAATTTCAGATGAAGAAATATATAAATAATTAAAAGTAAAAAAAATTTAAATATATATATTTTCTCCGTCAGATGAAATTATCATCTTTTATATGAGCACGCATATTAAGAAATATTGTATTATGTAATTAATTGGTTTAATTAGGTGATGTAGTGTTTATAATAAGTATTACTTTAAATGTTTTTTATTTGATAGATTAATCAAATAAATGTTAAAATATTTTTATTCAAACTTTTTCAATATTGAATATTTTATGTACTTCAAATTTTTTTTCTAAGAAAATATTGTATCGATTGTCAATTAATATGTGTAATTATAATAATATAAAAAAAGAAATTGAGTTTATTAATTTAAATGCAATTAATACAATAAAAATTCGGTAACTAAAAAAAAATTTAAAGTAACCAATACATCAATTTTATTATATATACATAAATAATTCATTATGACATATCAAATTTATACTTTATATCGTATACCGTATCAAAAGATTTGGTTTGATATTTTATCATCACCAATACCATATCAATAATTTGGTATACATAGTTTATAGATGAAAATATAATGAATTATCGAAATAGCGCGCATACTGTATAAAAAAAAATAATGAAAAATTTCAAATTTTCGGTATGATATGATACCATACCATACCGAGTTTTTTCAGTATTGTAACAACATACAATTTCATATTTTAAAAATATATAGAAAATAAAAAAAAATGGTATTTCGATATATATATATATAATGAATGAACTTTTCCAAATTTTCGGTATGATATGATACCATACCGAGTTTTTTCGTTATTGTAACAACATACAATTTGATATTTTTAAAATATATAGAAAATAAAAAAATGGTATTTCGATATATATATACTGAACTTTTTTTTACAATATCGATAAACAAACTAAAAATTTTCGTATACCATCATAAACCATCCATAACTAAATTGTGTATACAATAACAAAATATAATATTTTACGCCGAAATACTAAAATGCAAGTAATTTTATGATTTTGCGTGATAAATGTGTTTTATTTTTTTTAAATCTTTTTTAATAAAGAAAAAATAAATTTAAATCAAATTTCACTATTAACAAAATTTCCAATTATAAAATATCAAATTAAACACTAATTTTTTAATATTACATTAAAAATTAATTTAAAATTTTAAATATTACATAAATATCTATTTATATTAAATTAAATATTTTTTTAGTTTTATTACTCCCTCCGTCCCATATACCGTGTCTGCTACACTGTAGACTATTTTAGGAGGGGTGTAATTAGTAAATAATTAATAATGTATTAGTGAAAATAATTATCCTATAATATAAATAATTATAAATTAAGATTAAGATAACTAATTAGTTTAATTAAAATTAAAAAAAATAAATTAAAAATTTTTAAATGAAATTAAAGTGTGTAATCATTTTCCAAAAAAGGGAAGTGACATGGTACGTAGGACGGACAGAAACGGCAACGTGGACATGGTATGCGGGACGGAGGGACTATTTACAATTATAGTCCAATTCAAATTTACCATAAACAAATAATAAACTTATAGATATTAATAACTTAATTAAATGTAATTAAAAATTTTATTTGAATGATTATTTACTAATTATTACTGTATTAAGTTGTGTAATAACTTTTGTGAGATTTTGGTTTGAGTTTTGATTACGAATAATAAAATTTTTAAATTGAAATAATTGTTTAATGTGATGTATTAATATAATATTTTAATAATAAAATTAAATTTTAATATAATATAATAAATAAAAAATAAATATTTGATTTGATATTTTTTTAATCAAAAATTGAAATAGTAAAATTATTTCAAAATTTTTAAATACAACGGAAAGCACTACTATTATTAATTTTTATTTAATGTTTATATAACACAATATTTATTTTATTTTTAACTACTATTAATTATTATAATAATTTATAAAAATATTATATTTCTTTACGAAATATTATATATAAATGGTAAAATAAGTTTTTGGTCCCCTTTATTTATATTTGTGTCAATTTTAGTTCTTATATTATTAAATTAATGATTTTAATCCCTTTTATTCGTATATATGGGTCAATTTTTAGTCTCTTAATTTCGAAAATTTAGTTTTGATTATTTATCCATTAATATAGTTCATATTTAATATTTAATTATCTTTTTTTTAAAAAAATAAAATAAAATATACATATATATAATAGATATCCTAATTATATACATTGTCATACAAATAGATTATCGTCAAAAGATTGTTTTACATAACTTATTATTCTTACAGTATCTATTAACAAAAGATGTATATATCCACTATATTTAATATCATGCTCTTATCCGCGAAAAGAAAAAAAAAAAAAATATTTCATTTTCTTATACCAATAATTTAAGGGTAAATTATTTTTTTAGTTCCGTAATTGGACCCCTTTATCATTTTAGTGCTGTAAGTGGAGCATGTCGCAAACTAGTCCCATAAGTAAATTTTTTTTGCTGTTTTAGTCCTCCGGCGCCGGAGACACCCGCGTGGCTCGCCGGAGGTGAAGTGTCCGTCAGGTGTCCCGCCAGGTCAACGACACATGGCGGACACGTGGATTTATTTTATTTTTTTATTATTTTTATTATTTTTTAATTGTACCAAATAAAATACAAATAAAATTTAAAATAAATTAAAAATAAGTTTTTAAAAAAATTAAAAAAATGAAAAAAAAAAAAATCCACGTGTCCGCCGGGTCAACGACACCTGGCGGACACGTCACCTCCGGTGAGCTATGCGGGCATCTCTGGCGCCGGAAGATTAAAACAACGAAAATTTTTCACTTATTGAACTAGTTTGCGACATGCTCCACTTACGAAACTAAAATGATAAGAAGGTCCAGTTACTGAACTAAAAAAACAGTTTACCCATAATTTAATTAAAACAAACAACTAGCTATCAATTATGTTGTTTTAGACAAATGCTTTTAGATTGAGAGTATTTAAATTTGTTTTTAAGTCCTTGCTTGAAATAAAATATTTGCGGTGACGATATTTGAAATATATATATATATATATATGTATATAAGTCAATGTAAATAATGAATAAGAATGATATTTTTGGATGAATTATACACTATATTTTTTATAAAAAAAATAGACTTATAACTTTTGAGAATAAATTTTAATGTTGTGTATACATTTTTAAGAAAAAATATTTTTTGTGGTTAAAAATGAAATGTTTTATATCTTTATGCGATAGAGATAATAATAATCATATTTATTAATTTCTAATGAAACGGTGATTAAAGACTAAAATTGAACTAAATTTAATAATAAGAGCCCAAAATTATTATTTTTAAAAATAAAAGAAAAATAAAATTGACATATTAGTGAATAAAAAATACTAAAAATATATTTACCTATATCTAAATTATCATTAAAAAAATAACTAAGCACACCCACACTACTAAGTGAAGGTAATTTGCATTCATTTTTTAGGTGTGTTTGTTTAATATATATATATATTAAAATAATTTGTATTATTTGGCACTATATTTTTATTTTCAATCTTATCTAGATCATTGAAAAAAATAAAAATAAAAATAAAAAACTCTAAAAAATTTGAAATAAAATAATAAAACAAAGTAATAAGAATGCATTCTTTTAAGGCTTGAGTCTGGATTTGTAGTTTGAAAATAATAAAAATTCAAACAAGTTTTAATGCAATATAAATAAATATTTGATATAATATTTTAAATAAAAAATATATTTAATTTGATTTTTTATTTTTTTTTATAACGTGAAAATTCCCTCTTCTTCGAGTGTTCTCAGAGTTAATATTAATCGATTCTTGGCCGACAAAACAAAAGTATATTACTCAAACCATATGCTATAAATAAAATCTAAAAGTGCACAAGATTTGAATCTATTATCTGACAATTACGAGTTTACCCCACACCATTAACGGTGTGTTTATTTTGTGAGATAATTTGAAGAAAAATTTTTGATGTGATGTATAAATAATTGTGTAAAAAATATAAAAATAATGAATATATATATGATATATTAATATTTAAAAAAAAAAAGTGTACACTTTTTTTTTTATTATTAAAAAAAACACACACCCTAAATCATTCATGCATAACTTTAATGTAAAATGCATGTAGAATGCAAGGTTGTGTTTTTTGTGATTTTACCGCAGATTTTTAGTATTCAAATTCTTTATTTTTTTCAAAAATATCATATCAAATAATTATTTTTTTTTCAATATTATACTATAAATTTATTTTATATTCAAAATCTTATATCACTTTTATTTATATCACATCCGATAATTATTCAAATTTAACTTTTTATTATTCAGACAAATACTCCCTAAGAAATGAGGTCCGGAACTCATAAATAATATGAGTAGGTAAGAGAAGTCAATGTTCACCTAATTTTGCTCAATTCGTTACATCTCATTTATTTATTTATTTTTATTTTATAATTATTTTATTTTATTTTTGGCTAATATTGGAAAAAGTAGGACATTAATGTTTCCCTTTTTGTGCTGTCATAAATAAGAATGGGAAATTGTTTTAACATTAAAAAATGTTAAATTCATTTAATGATTATTATTATTTTTTTTCATAATTATTTTGGTCGGCATTTTACGTGAAATATTGTAATTTTAAAGTTTGTTTATATTGAATTATTATTTTTTAATAAATAAAATATATACTATATATCATATTAATTTTTGCTTATATTATACTCCCTCCGTCCCACTACAATTGACACTATTTCCATTTTTGTCTGTCCCGTAACAATTGACATTTTTCTATTTTTGGTAAAAATTATTAAACCAAAATATATTTAACAAATATAAATCAAATTAATTAACTACATAACATACAATATCGTAAATGACGTAGGACCCACTCAAAACCCCTTTATTTCTGTCACTCTCCTAAAAAAAATAAATATTTTTATCAATATTTAAAACTACACATCTTTTATAAAATTAATTTATGTTAATTATAAATAAACAAAAATGTTTTTTTATTTACTTGTATTATAGAAGATTTTATTCTCTACAAAATGATATTCATATTGCATATATTTTTTAATTGCTATATAATTTTAAAATATTTAAACATATATTAAATTTTTTTTAATCATATATATTAAATTTATTTTAAAACTATAAATATTATTAATTATACAAAAAATAATATAATAATATCATAACTAACTGTTATTAACTAATTAAATATCCTTACCTTAAATACCGTGTCCCTAATCAAAGGGTTTAATTCCCGTTGGGACGGAGGGAGTATCTTTTAAAAATTGTCTACAATCAAATTATTGATTTCTTTTATTTAGTAATATAATCTATATATACTAATAAATTATTATTATAATTTTACTTAAAATTACAACCATATAACTATTAAGGTGTGTTTGTTTGGTGGATTGGATTTTAAATATACTATTCATTACAGTTTTTCTCCCAAAAAATTAAATCAAATACTTATTTTTTATTTTTTATATTATATTAAAAATCAATTTTACATTCAAAACATCACATCAACGCCTATTTATATCACATCATACAACTATTCGAATTCAAAATTTTTACTATTCAAATCTCAATTCAAAATCCAAACCACCAGACAAACACACCCTCAATGTATTTAAAAAAATTAATACTCCCTCCGTCCCAATACAATAGTCTTATTTATCATTTTTGTTCGTCTTATTTCCATAAATAACCATATCACTATAAAATTATCAATATATTTTCATTTTTATTGCACAATTACCACTACACACTCACAAGGGCAAAAAAATTTTTATCCATATTTTTTACCAACTATCAATATAAAATCAATATTTTTTAAATTCCGTACTCAATCAAATTAAGATTATATTTATGGGATGGATGAAGTATAATTTTATAAATAAAATACTCCATCCGTCCTATAACAAAGTATCTATTTTTCCATTTTAGTCCGTTATATAACAAAGTATTCATTTTTTTTAGTAACTGTACTATCTACTTAATATTACAAATACCCTTACAATTTACAATATATTACATAAATGCCATTACTTTTATATCACATATTCCTACTATATCTCAATATAATACTAATATTTCTAAAATGACGTGAAAAAGCAAATAAATAATTCTTTTTGAAATGAAGGGAGTAAAATTTATACCATAAAGATACCCCAAAAGATCATAAGCAAGCACATTATTATTCTTTCTGAAAATAAAAGTTATTATTATTTTTTTAATAAATAGATATTTATATATACGAAATTTGATCCTCATTTTTTTGAAAGTTTTCCTTCACTTTTCCAATAATAATAATAATAATATTATTATTATTATATTGAACATATAAGTAATTCATTAATATATTTCTTAATACTAACGTAATTTGAAATATAAATGCTATTATTCATATATATTAAATAAAATCTATCATTTTATATTATGAAAATTTAATTAGAGATAAATGTAGTATAAGACTTTAAGGTGTATTTATTTTTTATTTTAAATAAAAATTTCTATTTTTCATTTAATAGCATTTTAAATTAAAACTAAAAAAATAAAAGGTAATAATTTTTCAGATTCATTTACACCATACGGATACGGACCGGTGACTGTATTCTCTCTCGTATGTGTATAATTCTATAGATACAGAAATATGTATGTATATATGTATACGTATAGTGAGAGAGACTGACTGACAGGTCTGAGGAGAGAGAGAGAGGTCAAATAGTGAACTTTCGACAGGTTTGCCATTCATTGTGAGACAGTGCTCTGTGCCAACACGATTGCAGCACCCGAGGAGAAAACACGGAAAAGATCCATTCCGGAGAGCGTTGGAGAGAGAACAATGGGGTGAATGGAACGTGAGGATTTAGCAGCTGCAGTGGTGTTTCAAGAAATGGTTGCTGCTGATTATTACTATGCCTTTTCAACCGGTAAGTTTTGAGAAAGAGTTTGCGTCTCAGCGTTGATTTGTCGTTTGATTTTGTGATTTTTGTTATTTTTGAGAGTTTTGTGTTGTGTTGATTTTGTGTTTTGTGTTTTTTGGGGTTTGCAGTTTTTGTTAAGTGTTTTTGTTCGTCTTCGAGGCTGTCGATCTGAATTTTTGCAGCGGATTGGTGTTGACACAGGTTCAAATGATTTTTCGTCGTTGTGTTGAGTAGAATGTTGTTGAGCTATTCGGTTCATGATCTAGTTGTTTATCTGAGAACATCTGCTTTAAAATCGTTCGTCGCGTGTTCCGATAGATGATGCATATCTTCCTCTGGGAGGCGGAAATTTGGACTACTTGATTTCTTTTTGATGTTTTATGGTTTTGTCGAATTTCGCAACGAGATTTTTTTTTTTTTTTTTTTTTTTTGTCTTCAAATTTCTATCCGCTTTCCTTTTTGGTTACCGTTTGAACGGATCTTATGGCTGGAAAATTTTATAAGATGTGCATCATGAACCGATGAACATTCCCCCTTGATGTATGATGTTTTCTTCTGATTTTCTGAAACAAGAAATGGTGTTTTTTTTTTTCACTGAATTCAAATTTAGGCCTTGAATGACTGAAGCACTTTTGGTTGAGTTTTTGTTGTGTTTTTCTGTGAAATTGAAGAAATATGTGTTCACAACAATGTATTCGGATCAAGATTGAGAGATTGAATAGCAAATAAACAAGCAAATGATAATTTTGAATTGTGAAGGCTGAATAGATTCATAAATTCATATATATTTCTTACCACCATTAAGTTTAATTTGATTATACGTTAGCTTGGTTCATGGATCATGCAAAAATTCGTTTCGTGTAGATCTTGGTATGATTCTGAACCTGGTAAAGGATGATTCATATTTGATTCACTTTGTTTGTATTTTCCAGGAAGTTCTTAGCATCATTCTGGTGTTTGAAGACTGGATTGGGTCCGCAACCTTCTGTACCACGGGTCGCAGCACCGTAGAAGCTTTTTTAAAGAGCTAGTTTATAGAAAACCAAAGGGACGTTTGTTTCTTGTTCTTACAGGAGTTATGGCGGGCTTACTAAGTTCTGAATCGAGACGTATGTATTCCTGGTGGTGGGATAGCCACAATACCCCAAAGAACTCGAAATGGCTTTACGAAAACCTTACAGGTGGATACATATTTCCTGTTCTTTTATCTTTTGATATAATACTATTTTGCGATTGTGATTGTGATTGTGATTGTGATTGTGATTGTGATTGTGATTGTGATTTTTTTGTTTTACAAGATATGGATGGCAAGGTTAAAACAATGATTAAGCTCATTGAAGAAGATGCCGATTCATTTAGAAGGAAAGCTGAAATGTACTATGAGAAACGGCCGGAGTTAATGAGATTTGTGGAGGAGTTCTACCGGGCGTACCGTGCATTGGCAGAAAGGTATGATCATGCAACAGGGGAGCTTCGCCACGCGCATCGCACCTTAGCAAAGGCATTTCCCGATCAAGTACATTGTGATTCTGAACTTATCGAGGATTCTCCATCAGAATCTTCAGCACAAGAAAGGGAGCGGTCGATGCAATATGTGGATGAGTTATTTCAGAATTTTCAGGGCCTTTCTGGATTGGATGTACACGATGAAAAAGGAATTGACCTCGATCGTGAAGATTCCGAATCAGGCTTGAAACTAAGGAGTTTGAATGAGGTGCATTGCTTAAAGAAAGCTCTCGCCGATGTGCAAGCAGAAAAGGAAGATGTTCTCCTACAATATCAAAAATGTCTTCAAAAGCTTTCTGAGATGGAGGAATCGCTGAAGAAAGCACAGGTCGATTCCGAAAGTTTTAATGAAAAAGTCAGTGTGGCTGATATCGAAATCCAGAGTTTAAAGGAAGCCCTTATTCAGTTAGAGACAGAGAAGAGTGCTAGATCATTAGAAAGCAAATGCTATTTGGATAAAATATCCGATCTGGAGGCCATGGCTTCCCGCCTTCAGGAAGATATGAAGGGGCTTGACAATAGAGCAGCTGAAGCAGAAGGTCAATCTCGAAATTTGAAAGATGAAATGTCGAGGTTGGAGCTTGAGAAGGAAGAGGTGTTTTATCAGTACAATCAATGTCTTTCTAAACTATCGAACTTAGAAAACATCGTCTCTGTTATGGAAGATGAGGCCAGACTGCTCAAGAAGCAAGCAGAGATTGCAGAAGCTGAAGTCGTTGATCTAAGAAAAGCTTTAGCTGATCTTAACGAAGAAAAAGAAGCTTCGGCCAAACAGTACAATTGCTGCTTGGAAACCATTTCGAAGCTCGAGAAAGATCTAGCTGGTGCCCAAGAAGAAGTCAAACGCCTTAACAATGAGGTCTTGGTTGGAAATGCTAAACTCGTGACGGTTGAAGGGAAGTGTGCTCGGTTGGATTTGTCTAACCAAACTTTGCGCGTTGAGGCAGAGAATTTGGCAAAGAAGATTGCGATTAAAGATCAAGAGCTTACGAAGAAGCAAGAGGATCTGGAGAAACTTCAGAATTGTCTGCAAGACGAGCAAATGCATCATGCGCAAGTCGAAGCCACTCTCCAGACACTGCAAGATTTGCATTCTCAATCTCAGAATGACCAGAAGGGTCTGGCGTCGGAACTTGAAAGTATTCTTCAAATGCTTAAAGACATAGAATCGAGTAAAACTATTCTGGAGAAAGATCTTCAACAGGTCAGGAATGAAAATGAAAGTCTGGGCCAAATGAACTCATTATCAGCTGCTTCTATGGAGATTATGCAAACTGAAATCGTAGGTCTGAAGGAGATTAAAGAGAAACTTGAAAAAGAAGTTTCACGTCACATAGGCGTAAGCATGTCTCTTCAGCAGGACATTTTACATTTGAAAGAGGAAATCACCATCTTGAATAGGAGCTACCAGACATTACTCGAGCAAGTGGAAGCAGCAGGTCTGAATGCCGAATGCATTACAACTTCTGTGAAGAGCTTGCACGATGAAAACACGAGGCTGAGGGAAAAATGCGAGCATGGCAGCAACGAGAAAGAAGTTCTGATGAAGAAGCTAGAAGAAATGGGGGAAGTTTTGACCAAAACAATGGTTGTAGAAAGCTCTCTGTCGGAGCTGAATGCCGAGTTAGAAACCTCACATCAAAAGTCGAAGGCATTGCAAGAATCTTGCCGGATTCTTCAGGGGGAGAAGGCTGTGCTCGTTGGGGAAAAGACGTCTCTTTTATTTCAGTTACAATCCGTAACCGAGAATATGCACAGTTTGATAGAAAAGAATGCTGTTCTGGAGAGTTCTCTTTTGAGTGCTAAAGTTGAGCTCGAAGGTCTGAGGGAAAAAGCAAAGGGATTGGAAGAAATCTGTGAATTTCTCAAGAATGAAAGATCGTATCTTTTGTCCGAACGCGACTCCTTGGTTTCTAAACTCCGACATGTTGAACAAAAGCTCGAAAACATGGAGAAAAGATACATGGGATTGGAAGAAAAATACGCAAGCCTACAGAAGGAGAAGGAAGCGATGCATTGTCAAGTCGATAAGCTCGAGATGGCGTTGGGCATCGAGAAGCAAGAACGAACGAGTTCTCAGGACAGAAGCGAGACGAGGTTGGCGGGGCTCGAAAGCCAGATTCATCTTCTGCAAGAAGAGAATAAATGGAAGAAGAAAGAATCCGAAGAGGAGCTCGAGAAATCTCTAAAAGCTCAGTTCGAGCTCTCCGTCTTGCAGAAATTCATTAAAGACATGGAAGAAAAGAACTATTCTCTTATCATCGAGTGCCAGAAACACGTCGAGGCTTCGAGATTGGCGGAGAAAGTGATTTCAGAGCTGGAGAGTGAAAGCCTTGAACAGCAGGTCGAGGCTGAACTTCTGTTGGATGAAATCGAACGACTAAGGTTGGGAATCTACGATATATTCCGGAGCCTGGAAACTGAGTATGCTTCTACGGGGAAGGTCGAAAACGAGCGAGCTTTTGTGCATCATATTCTTGAAAGTATCGAAGATATGAAAAACTCCATTTCCGAACAGGAGGATGAGAAGCAGCAGCTCGTAGTTGAGAACTCGGTACTTCTAGCTCTACTTAAACAATTGGAATCAAAGGGCACCGATATTGTGAAGCAGAAACTACATTTGGAGCAGGAGTTCGAAGTTATGGCGGAAAAGTTTGCTGCTAAGAACACTGATTTGCAAAGAGATTACGACGAACTGCGGGAAGTATACTTTCAGGTGAATCGGGAAAACGATTCTTTACTGAATAAGTGTTCTAAATTCGAGGAACAGAAGATTACTGATGCTGTGATGGCGGAAGTTCTAAAGAATTTCGGGGAAGAGAAAATAGCAGAACTGAAGTTACTCGTCGAGGATTTGAACCGGCAACGAGAGATCAATCGCGGCCTCGAAAAGGAAGTGACGGTATTGAGAAAAAAGCTCGATTTGCAAAATGCCGAGAGTCTACTCTTTAGAGACACCGTTCGAAGCCTTGAAAATGAGTTAGAAGAGATGAGAGAATGCGAAGTTCAGATGAACGCCGACTTGGAAAATCGAGAGGCGAAGCTTTTGGATACGGAAATGAAGCTTGAAGCTGCCGAAGAGCTGAACTCGACATTATGCAAACTTGTGGCTGATCTGAAAAACGACATCCTCCATTCGCGGGAGATAAGAGAAGCTCTGGAAACCGATTTACTCGTTTTTTCGGAAGAAAACGCGACGCAGAAGGATGAAATCGAGGGCCTTGAAATGGCGAACAAGAACTTGGAGTCGGAACTCAGGAAGCTTCGTCAAGAGATAGAAGAGAATACGATGAGGGAGCTGACTCTAAATACTGAGCTTCAGGAAATGAACAACGAATTCGAAGTCTACGAAGCCGAAGCGTCGACATTTTGCTTCGATCTCCAAGTCTCTTCGATTCAGGAAGTTTTGTTAAAGAATAAAGTGAAAGAACTTACCGCAGCCTGCCAGATTCTCGAGAATGATCGGGATTCGAAATCGTCGGAGCTTGAAGAAATGAAAGGCGAGCTAAAGTCAAAGGACGATGTAATTATTAGCTTGAAATCGCAGCTCTCCGAGTACGCTCCGATCATCGCTTCACTTCGAGACGATATTACCGTTCTCGAGAGTAGTGTTACGGCACAAGCTAAGCTTAAAGGATTCGACACTCCCGAGTCGAAGGTAAAGACTTTTTTTAAGTAATTTGCTCGAAATTTACGTAATGATTATATTTACTTGTCTACGCAGTTTTCAGATGCTGAACTTTCTGATGATCCGTACCTTATCTGCTTGAAGGAATCGAAAACGCTTGTTAATTCCGTTCCAAAGATGCTGGAAGATCCTGCGATGACGCCACCCCACCAGAGCTTCGGTGGAGATAATAACGAGCGGAGCAATCGGAGGAAAGGCGTCTACGATTCACCGAGGTTAATGAAAAGCAAAAGCAAAATCTCCGAGCTACGGATGAAAGACATCCCGCTCGACCACGTCTCGGAGCACGGAATCCGCAAGCGAGGCGGCATGGCGGGATCCGACGATCTGATGCTCGAGCTGTGGGAAGCTGCCGGCGACGTCAAATCAGTCGATCTCTCCGTCGACCGCATGCTCGACTTCCCCACAATAAAACCCGAACCCGTTCAAGAGCAGTCTGACCGGAAGATCCTCGAGCGGCTAGCCTCCGACGCGAAGCGTCTCGAGATCCTTCAATCGACGTTGGACAACCTACGCGAGAAGTGGGACAGCAGCAAGAGCAAGAAGGGTAGGAAGAAAATCGATGAATCGGAAGCGGTCGACGAGCAATTATCGGAGGCGGAGGACACGCTGATACAGCTCGTCGATTTGAACACCCAGCTGGTGACCCACATCGAGCTGTGCCCGCGCGACGAGACGGCGTCGCCGCGCATGAAGGAGACGGTGAACACGTGGATGATGAAGGTGATGGAGCAGGCGGACAAGGGCGCTGAGAGGATCGGGCGATTACAGATGGAGCTGCAGAGGATTCAGTTCGGGTTGTCGAAGCTCGTCGGCGACGGGAACGGGAAGTCGAAGGGGGGCCGGGGGAGGTTTTTCCGGAGCCGGAGCATTGTTCTGAGGGACTTTGTGAGCGGCGGGAGGAGGAGCAGCCGGCGGCGGAAGAAGAGCGCGAACTGCGCGTGCTTCAGACAGTCGACTAGCGGCAAAGTTAACAGCGTGTAAGTTGTTTGTTTTTTTTTTTTTATTGCCGTAGCCGTAATGAAAGATTATGTTGGGATGGTACAACTCTTCGAAAGACTGATATATATATTTATGTAGCTCATCTTTATGTATGATTAATTCGGACAAGGACTATCTAATGTTATCTATCTTTTATGTCTGTATATGGCTTTGTTACTATTGTCACGGACCGCCTAGTTGTTCCTCGAACACTTTCCGTGTGGCCTAGCCACTTCCCGGGTCCGTGACACTATGCATGTTTCTTAAATATTTTATAGTTCCTCAAACCCTTGATAATTTATGCATTTTTGGATAATTGTATTTAATACTCCTTCCATCCTTCTTACAAACATTGTGAAAATTTGTGTTTGACACAAAAATTTAGGTAGAGAGTATTAAATATAGTAATTTGAGATAATTTCGATATTAAGTGATGTGATTGGAGAGAAAAATAATTATTTATTTATTTTTTTTATTTGAGTGATCTGATGAAACAAAGTGAAATGTATGTTAATATATATATATAAATATTACTCTCTCCGTCCGCTTACAATGTTGACGTTTGCTTTTGGAGCTGTGCTTAAGAAATAATAGTATTTTAATTAGAGTGAGTAGTTAAAAGTAGTGTAATGACATTTTTACTTTTACTTTTGTGTAAAAGTAACGATGTGATGTAAAGTAAGGGTATTTGTGGAAAAAAATAGGGTATTTAATGAAATATTAACTTTGTAATTGGACGTCCCAAAATAAAAATATGTAAACATTGTAAGTGGACGGAGAGAGAGTAATAATTATTTCTAAATTTAGAAATATTGCAGGAGTATTATTATATTTTTATTACTTAGAGGGTGGTTGGGAAACAACTTTTTGAAGAGCTTTTAGTTTATTGAACAGTTTAGCTAATTTAGATGTTTGACAAATTAGCTTTTTTAAAGAGCTTTTTGGACCAAAAAAGTTTATTTTTGAAAAACTTATCTATCCAATGTCTTGAAACAATTTTTTCATTTTAATTTTGATTATTCCTTATTTACTTTTAAAACTTAATTATTTATTTTATACATATAAATATATTTTTATAGCAGTATTTATTAATTATTTTTAATATATTTAATTTATTAAATTATATTTTTCTTTTTGTAAATTTAAAATAATTACTATTATTAATTATGACATATAAATTATTTTATTTGTAAAATATCATTTTTAAAACTAAATCAAATAAAAAAACAAAGGTTATTAATTTATTTATATATATTAAAATAATAATTAACATAATAAAAATATATATGAAAGATTTATTATTTTATATTTTATATAATTATAATAAAAAATTATTATTTTTTAATAAAAATAATTTTTTCACATTTAAATAATAAAAATAAAAATAAATATTTTATAATATTTTTATAATTTTTAATAATTAATAACAAAAATTCTCATAAATTTCAAACTAAAGTGAACAAAATTAAATATTTTAAAAAATAAAAATATCAATGTCCTTAATAGTCATTTTATGTATAAACAGCTAATGTCTTTAATACAAATCGCTAATTGAATCAGCTAGTGAAACCAGCTAATTGAATCAGCTAAACGCTAAAAGCTATCAACTAATTGCCAAACACACCCTTAGTATTTTTTTTTTAATTTGTACTCTGTACGTATATAATATTAATATTTAAAGTTTAATATTCAAAAATAAATAAATAATTACTTAAATCACTGTTTGATTTAATATTTTTGAAAAAAATAAAATTGGTATATAGTAATATTTTGGTGAAAGTTTACAAACAAACAGACCCTAAATTCTTATTATTTTTGAAATTATACACTGTCCTAATATTCTTGTTTACTTCTAAAATAATTGTTTTTACATTATCACACACAAAATTTAAAAAATATCTAAATATCCGTTTGTTTTCTGTATACATAATTTTAAAAATATTAGTATTATATTGGAATATAATAGAAATAAAAATGAAAATACTAAACTAACCTTATTAATATTTGTGTAATATATTGTAAATTGAAATGATATTTGTAATGTTAGGTAGATAGTACAGTTACTAAAAAAAAAATTGAATATTTTGCTATGAGACAAATCAAAATGAAAAAATAGATAAAATTATTAAGAAACATAGGGAGTATTCGGTGATCCATCTAAATTTTCTATCTATAGGGTTATGTTTTCTTATCACTTCCTCTACTCACAAATAATGTGTAAATTTAATGTGAAGATATTAATATAAATAAGGGAAAAAATCAAAATTAGTCCCATTAATAATATAATTAATCAATTTTGGTTCCATTATATATATATAAACCATCAATTTTAGTCCAATTACAAACAAATTTAATCAATTTGGGTCTCAACTTTACAAAATTAATAATAATCGCTGACGTGCACATAATAAAATATGAGGTGGAACCTGATTTATAATGAGACTAAAATTGATAATGAGACTAAAATTGATTAATTATATTCTCAACAGAACTAGTTTTGATTTTTTCCCTATAAATAAATATAAATGAAATAATTTTTATAATATGTAGTGAAATTCATACACGGTTAGAGTGCCGATTTGATCAAGTCAGTACCATACACACTAACTTAAACTATGCTACATTACATAGAATCATATAATATACTATATTATTGTAATAATAATTGTTATGTAAATTATATATTTCCTCCGTTCTAAGGTCGTATTTACCCATTATTGTACTTAAAGCCAGAGGCAGGGATGTCAAATAGGGCGGATTAGCCTCAGATCCGCCCCAGACCCGATCTTAATGAGACGGATTCGGGTCTAAAAAATTTGGTTCGGGGCGGATTACGGATTTTACTATAAACCTGCCTCACCCCGGACCCGAATATTTTAATTATTATTATAATTTATTTATATTTTTATACCATATAAATTATATTATTTATTTATTTTAAAAATTTTAAATATAAAATAGAACCTTAATTCGAAATCAAATTTATCTTTACAATTCTCATCGGGCCTAAAAAATTTTATTTTATTCTTTTTCTTTTTTAAAAAAAAGCAGATTTGCTAGATTAGCCTGATTGAAGCGAAGTAGAGCGGATCTTGAGTTTTAATATTTTATAACAGGCAGGTCCAGAGCCTGCAAAAAAAATCCCGTCCATTGACGACATCCCTAGGCGGATGGAGGTAGTATTATACTCTATAGAAGGATAATTTATAGATTGGATGACATGGTTTAATTATTGCTATTTCCAAAATACCAAAAAAACCAAGCCAACAATTTCAAGCAAATAAATAAGCTCTTACAACAACAAAGAAACCACAAAACAACCTGCAAGGGGTGGGGTGGCTAAATCAACAATGCAGTAAGGCAAAACTATGTCACACATAACCTGAACAGTTGGCTAAATTTTTATTATTTATCAAATTTCACCAAAAAAAAAAAAAAAAAAAAAAAAAAAAAAATTACATTAAGAACATCACATTACACCTATTATGTCACATTATACAACTGTTAAAATTTTAAACCCAAAATCCAATCCCCTAGACAAAATAAACATAATTTAATTCGAAACATCTCATTTTGTTGTATATATATATATATATATGACAAAAACTCAGCAATAGCTGCTGAAACATACCATAAACATTAGAAACATTTCTTTGCCTAAAGAGATCAAATATTACAACCACCAAACACAATTTTCTCATAACAAAAATAAAGTTCGACACAAGCGAAGGAGCTTTCGCTTTGCAGCTTTTCTGATACTATTGTCAATATCTTGCCTTAAGATCGATTACTCATAAGATAAAAGTAAAAACACAAAAGCTAGATAACACAACGGCAAAACTGGATAAATAGATTAGATTTACCCATATAATGCCGCGTGTTAATCTTCTCCTTCGAATCTCTTGTCATCTGTCTTCGACTTCATCTTCTTACTTCCACGCTTTTCTTTAGATCCATGTTTTCGTTTTGAAGGTATTGCTTCTACCTCAGCACTGTCAATATTCGGTTTGGGAGCAGAATCTGTAAGGAGTAAATGTCAACCAAAATTATCAGATGTTGCTGCTCTAGAAATAAAAACAATAATCATAAGTATTATTATGCTGCATCCAGCAATTCTTTTGAAATAAAGCGTAGAATAATTAATTAAGTCCAGTATGCATATATACATACATATATATATATATATGTACCTTCTGTACTGAAATGTGAATCAAAAACCACCCCAGTAAGGTGTTGTTTTAAGAAAATCTGCATGCGAAAAGGTATGGAACTGTTAGCCAATGCCAAAATCTATTGTGCGGACGTAGAGCTAATATATGTGGGCGGATTTGGATTCAAAAGAGATGCCTTTATTCAAAGGCTGGAAAAAACAGAACACTATAAAATCACATTACAGAGGATGTAGTGCCACAAAATATTGACCAAATCAGCTTCAAACTTCAAAGAAACATACCGCTGACAGAAGTTGCCGTGAATGTACATCCCAAATCCGCAAGTAACTATCAAGTCCTAATAAAAGAACCCAAAAATTCATATCAGTAGAAGCATAAGATATATAGAAAATTTGACCTAATATGTTTACGATAGAACACAACATAATATCATAATCAATAACCAACACAAATAAAGTCGGAGTATAATCCAGTGCTTATGTATTAGGCATTGTTTTCAACAAATCATAACACACAGGAGGAAAAAAAATCTTAAACGATTAAAATTTCATTCATCCATTGTGCTATATTGCTTAACTGAAACGTCATACAAATTGTGCTACGATCCTGTTGAATGAACTCACCGCATGAGGCGACTACTGGAAGTTTATGGTGTTTGACTATGGATTTTATACTTCCAGAACATTTTCCAATAAAGCATCCCAGGAGTTTACCTACGATGCACAAGCAGGGAATAGATTAAAACAAACAACTTTGACGGATTACAATCATAGCAAGTCTTTCATGCCTCTTCTTCAATGAAACATTCGCCTCTGTATAAGTGTCTCTATTAAGGAGACATATTAACCAAGGCATTGATTGAAAAAAAATAAAAATATATATATATAGCAATTACATATAAAACAGACTGGGAATGAATAATATATATATCCACTCCAACTTGAGGGAAGTGTTGCCTAGGCATTTAGAAATAGATTTTTGTAGACATAAACATAATTATAGGTTGTTACACATTTAGGATTCTAATGGCTCTCTATCTCCTTTGTATGTATATATATAATCTATTTACAGTAATCGATAAATAATTTAGATTAATTTGAAATTACAACTACAATAATAAGACCAATGCATCATAAATCACACAATTTTGTAAATCAGATACAGGAGAAGATATCATTGGATATAGTTAGTTTCTTTTGGATGTCGAATTGAGTGCACACAACGAGCTTCTAAAAAATTCGAATACATAAATTTATCAATGCAAATCTCACATCTTATTAGCAATCTACATAGGCAATAGTCATGTAAAGCCCAAGTCTAAACTACAAGAATATTCATCATCCATACCTCATGAACTGTGCTATTTCACAAAAGGTTTCATGTTGAGCATCACAACTAAATAGCATATGTAAAGTTCTAACGGAAAACAATTAATTAACCTGTAAAAGATACATTACTATAACTATACCTGTGCGGATGTCAATGGAAGCAAGGTCACCAGAGCCATTTCCTACATATATTGTATGTCCATCACCATCCTCCGAAACAGCTGTAATAGGCATTTCTCTAAAATCAATTGATATGACTGGCCTTCTCTGAGCAGAAATATCGTAGAGGCGAACCTACCAAAATAATTAGGTTTGCTCAGCTACAAATCACCATGAAAATAAATACAAATGAAAATACTAATTACAGTCACCTGTTTACCACTGAACTCAAAAGCACATTACAAAAACTAATCGAAGAAGGTTTAACCAAACTTAGCCAACACATGGATTACTTTCCAAATCATTGACTATAGACAAAGCAGGTTGTCGTCAGAAACGCACCTGATGAGAATTGGTTCCAGCAACAAGTTTACGGTGATCATCTTTATTCAAGAAGGTTGCTGATGTGAACCAAGTTGGGGTGAATATTCCAAGAGTGTTTTTCACAGGCTACACAGATAAATTCCACAAATAAAATGCTTAAACAGATAGCTAACAAACTTCTACATTGGTATGGAAAATGAATTGCTTACAGATTTTGCAGCCCAGATCTTACTGCCCTTTTGAAGATCCCAAACATTAGCTTCAACACCCTTCCTGATGGAAACAAGATGACACGATATCAACACCATAAACTACTATCAATTTTGAATCAGCAAATTTAGTGATTGCAGAAACTCACCCTCCAAACAAAGCGTAGTTCTCACTATCATCCACCTTTGAACACAAAATATTACCGGACCCACAAACCTTCCACACTGTTGGAGATGGATCGCGAACAGATTCAGCTGGAGTTTGCCCTAACTTGACAGATTCCACACTTGCACGTCCTTTATTTGTGCAGGTAAGCAATTTACATGATCTAAATTAAGAAGTTTAGAAAACTAAAACTATTACACTCGAAAATCATTACTACACTGTAATAGTGTATCATCAAGGTTAATGGTAAAGAAGTAATGAAGATGTGTAGCTAGACATGTGCAATAATGATCCAATGCCAAAAAAAGGCATATAGATAAAAAAAGGAAAACAACTACAAACATGTCAGTTGATATGGCATTGCAACTTAATGTAATATCCTTCAGGTGGCACGGCAATAATTTAACAGTTTACATAATAAACACAAAATGTCATTGAACAAATTGCATATTCTGTTTAATATTATCATTATTATTATTATTATTATTATTATTATTATTATTATTTTGACAAGAAACTAAGAGGGCAAACTAAGCCGGAAACTAAAGTGGTTATATACAAAAGTATAACATGTGCATGATAAGAAATCTATCACTTTTAAAAAGAAAAGATGCTTTAAGACTTTTTCCAATACCAAAAATGTATCTTGCCAACTCTACCTATCAAACAAAGTGTTATTTATAGTTTATACAATGTTGAATGTTCAACAAATAAACATAGTAAAATTACAATTATTATCTTCTTAAATTCTACCAACATGAGCAAGCCAACCATAAGAATGCACAGATCTAGATTAAACCGAATTCCAAAGTTTAAAACACAGATAAATTGTTTTGATACCTCGGAGATGACTCGGATAGCTTTTTTTGAAACATATGCAATCCTATCACAGCTTCGTTCTCGAGACATTCTGAAGCTTCATAAAGAGTCGGACTGTGAAAACGTAGATCCCCAGTAATAGCACTCATCACCTCAATCTGTGAAACATAGTACAATTACAAAAATGTTTGCTTAAAACAAAACGATTAATATGCACATAAAAAACCATAGGCATGCTCATTTGATGTTTACAAGCAATAGAATGACATACCGAACCACACTTCCTCGCAATGCCGATCAGCTGCAACATTCAAACATTCCATGCAACATAAATAACAAACATGTCAAAGACAACTTATGAACTAATAATTGTGCAAGAAAAAGTTTCTAAAAGATCAATCACATATCATCCAAAACAATGAACTTAAAAGGGAACTACAATTCAATCGGGCATTGCAATACTGAATCAATGATTCTTTTTATTTATTTATTTATTTTTCTATATCATATTTCTCTGAATCTATAATACATGCCGCATATATAAAAAGCCTCTCTGGCCAAAATTTTAAGCTCTTTGCAAATAGAAATAATTCCATAACAAACAGGTATAGTTAGGATCCCAGCACATACTATAAGCTTGCTAATCATCAATATTATATGTAATATTAATGTAATTTCAACATTAGAATTCACATTCGAAGTATATATTCGTGCAACACATTTTTTTGTATCACGTCATCTAAAATATGTTAAGACTGTATTACTCATCAACACAGAAATACTTACTGTTAGCTTCGATGCATCAATTTGAAAACTAAACTACCTTCATGACAAAACAAAAGAAAAATTCCAGTCCAATTATCAATTAGGTACTTTCCTTTATTTCACTAAAATTCTCCCACAAATACTTCAAGATGAACTACAGATTCTTTAACAGTAATCAGCAGAATTTCGATGCTAAATACAATTTGCACTATGCTTAATTCACCAAAATAGCTTACTAATTCTTCAGTAACTACAAATTAATTAGGCAAGGAGGCACCAGAAAGCAAGTATGCCTTATAAACCCTAACAAACAATACGATAAACAAAATTACAAATCCGACACTAAATTTTTTCTGATACAACCAAAACGAGCATAAAAGAGCTGTAGAGTTTTAAGTTTACCGGGTCGGATTCTCGATCAAAAATCGAAGCAGCGAGTACGCACTTGGACGAATCCGGTTCGCCCCACCTCTCCACCACCTTTGCAGCTCCTCCATCCTGTCCTTCTCGTGCTTCAACAACTGCCCAAAAAACAAATATGTAAGAGCACACGAATTAAAACTCTCCACATGTATCGATAAACTTTGTTTGCAAAGTAGAAACTCCATTGAAGACTTCGTTCCTACCTTTGACGAGGCCAAGAGTATCGAAGGTCACAGCGCGCAGGGTAGGGCAACCAGGGGCGGCCACCGTCGTCGTTCGTGGCATGTTGTCGGCGGCGTCGAGCTTTCCCTCTCTTTTGGCGAATATATATTCGATATATAGAGAGAGGGAGTACTTAGCCCATTGGGCTCCAAACTTATTTATATCCAGATCCAGTAAAAATTGATCCGACACAAAATAATTGGGTTTGAATAAAAAAATTTAAATCCAATTATGCAAATAAATTGACTAGAAAATCCTACTCGACTAATTATAATATATTAATGTTGATTAATATATTTATTATATATATATATAATAATTATAATTTAATAATTCTTTATAAATTAATTAAAACAAATTTCAATTTTAAATAATTCAACATAATTTACGCTCAAATCAATAAAAAATAATATAAGACGACAACACGACAACATATAATTTTATTTGAATTAAGAATTTCGACTTAATTATTTATACGGGTCAACACGAATCAACCCAAATCCGACACGATAATAAACGGGTCAACACGAATCCGGACGAATCGATCCATTGCCAGCTTACTTATTAGTTATAAGGACGATTGACAAATAATAATAATAATAATAATAATAATAATTGTTATAAAAATATATGAAATGATCTAAAAATTTTATTAACGAAATCGAGTAAAAATAAAAGTATTGAACTAGTTTTTGTTAGGCTCAGCCCTTAACCAACTCGAGCCCCTAACCAACTTGAAACAAACATCGACACTCAAAAAAACACACCTATTAGCGACTAACATAAACGGCCGGCCCAAAACTAATGAACTACAAAATAAAATAACCCCACAGACAACACATCAAAGCTTAAAGAAGCCTACACAGTTGAACAAGCCTCTTTCGGCTATGAACAACAACAAACATGGGTATTTATGTATCTAATGGCCTCCAAAAATATATAGGAGGTAAAACACCGGCGAGAACCGCCAAAAACTGCCGTAAAACGCCTTCGAATGGTGAGAAAGGAAGTGAGCCCCTCTGTCTCTATCTATATACACTCAGGGTCAAAAATGCGCCAACGATCAAGATTAAAGACCTAGATCGAATGGTCAGAGATGCGCCTCACAAAAAAACGCAGATCCAACGGTGAGTCGGGTCAAGCGACCAAGTAAATATAAGGTGTGTGAACACAGGATAAAGTAGGGACACGGGTCCCGGATCATAGTAGAGAAGAAGCGGTTCAGGCGGTACATAGCGGGTGTGGATTGCGGGTCAGGGCCAGGGTCAATTTGAGCTGCATAATTGGTGTGGGAATGTGAATCTAATTGGATCAAAAAAGTCAAAATTATAATAATAACTAAACAAATAAATAAATCATATATTAGTCTCTCCGCTCTTAAATCAAATGGTTCATTTGATGTGGGACATGTTGTTTAAGGTAAATGGTTAATAATATTAAATTATGATATTATTTTATTATATTTTTATGGAGTAATATTATTGATAGTTTGAATATATATAATTAAAATAAATTTAAAATACGTATTTAAATATTGTAAATATTATATTTTAATAAAATATATGTAATATCAATGTCATTTTGTAGAGAATAAAATTTTAAATAATACAACTAAAAAAAATACATATTTATTTATTTATAATTAAGATAAAACTTATTTTATTAAATATTTATTTGTTGAAGAAAGATAAAAATAAAATAGTTTTAATGGTCCTATGTGCCAATTGAAGTTGGACAGATAAAAAAAAAAAAAAAATGAGACAATTGAAATGGGGCAAAAGGATGGAGTATAAAAATTCTTCCATATTTTTCATTAATAAAACATAAATATGATGTTTATATATTTTTATTGGAAAAAAAAATTAAAAGAGTTTTTTTTTTTTTGTCTTTTTTTTCCTGATTTTAGGAACTGTTTGATTTAGGGGTTACGAATTTTATTTTTTTATGAAATTGAGATCTTATACGTAAGATTTATGTGATATAGAATTTATTATTATATTTAAGATTTAGAATCTTGTCGATGTATACTTGGTAAATTATTTTAAATGACATAATTGTCAATTTTATTTATTATAATAAATTAAACTCGAATATCTATTTTCTTTTTAAATTTTATTTATTTATTTTTACCAAATAGGATGTATTATAATAAAAAAGTTTTAATACAGTTTCCTAATATTAAAAAAAATATAAGATATATAAATTCATACAAAATATATAATATTTAATCTTTACACTTAAAAATACAATCATTCAATATAAAATATTACTCATCCGTTCCGGCTACAGTGTCCCTTTTACTGTAACACAGGAATTTAGGGAGGAATATAATTAGTAAATAATTAAAAATATATTAATGAAAATAATTCTTATATGATAAAAATAATTTTAACTTATAATTAAGATAATTAATTAATCTTATTAAAATTAAATAATTAAAACTTAAAAATTTTAAAATAAAATTAAAGGATATAATTCTTTTCAAAAAAAAAAAATAACGTGTGACAGGATAAGTGGACATGCGAAAATAAAAAAAATGAACATGCAAAAACGAAAAAATAGACACGATAAGTGCAATGAATGAAATATTTTTTAGATTATTTTTTAGATTTAATATAAAAAATACCTCAAACTAAAAATACAAAAACTTTGTTTACACACATTCATTTATTTTTTTTTATATTTTCCACGCAATTCTTTATACTTTACATAAAATAAATTTGTTTATCGTAATTTCACAAAACAAGCACACCAAAAACTAACATACCAATAAAACAATTTTTGAATTATTAATTTATTTAAATATCATTAGTAATATAATTAAATATAAACAAAATTAATGATTATAAATAAATATATGTATTTTGTAGTAATATTTCAAATAAAATATCATAGTTTTATAAAACCAATGAAATACTCTCTTCGCCCCAAATAATAGTCTAATTTTGCTATTTATGTTCGTTTCAAAACAATAGTCACATTTCAATTTTTAGTAACTATCTCCCAACTTTTTTACAAAATTATTCTCATTTTTTTTCACAATAATTATATAAAGTATGGACATTTTAATCTTTTAGAAATATTTTTACACACTATCAATATAATACAATTATTCTATCTCAAATGTCTCTATTATTTTGGGAAGAAAAAAAATATAATTTAAATATAAATATATATAATATGTGACTCATTCAAAATTTATTCAAAATTATTCATTTCTATTTCTTTCTTCAGTAAACAAATATATTTATATTCATTCAAAACTCTCTATTTATTTGCAAATTAATTTATATTATTCATTAATAAAAAAATTTATATTTTCTTATTTATTTGTATTATATAAAATTTTATTCTCTATAAAATAATATTT
This sequence comes from Andrographis paniculata, assembly GCF_009805555.1. Lineage (NCBI taxonomy): Eukaryota > Viridiplantae > Streptophyta > Magnoliopsida > Lamiales > Acanthaceae > Andrographis > Andrographis paniculata. The sequence continues at coordinate 1,160,490 of NW_026137613.1, forward strand.
ATATGATATATATTTTATTAAAATAATTAAATACATATTTTCAAACTTTTTAATCTTATATATATTATATCATAAATCAAATATTAATTAATAAATCACTTTCAATCCAACTTTTCACTTAATAATTCAACCGCTAACCAAACGGAAAATTTATTTTAGGTAAGACAGTACAAAGGTAAAAATTAAAATGCAATTAGAATGAAATTTTAAACTAATAGGTTATCTTAGTATTAAAAAAATTCATTTCATTTAATTTCAATATTATCGTTTTTTTTTTATTATTATTTTTTATTTTTTTAAGGGTGTGTTCATGTTTGTGTAAATTTCATTATATATATATATATAACTATTTATTAATACATTTATAAAATTATTTAATTTTAAACATATTTATTTAATTTCAATAAAATAAGTCAAGCCAAACACAGTCCGGCCTATTGGTCTGTCTGGCATGGTTCACCATTTGTACTACCAGGTCAAGCACAATTTTTATTTTTTTTCGTATGACAAATTAATTTATTTTAAGTAATATTTAAACTAAAATTTTGTATCATACTACAATAAATACAATATTAATTATTTTTATAAATATATAATTTATTAAAATAATACTTATTTCATTCTAAGTCAAATTATTAATTTTATCATCTTTGTATGTCTTATTTAATTTTTTTTTTATTTAAGTATTAGTAAATATATATTAATATCAAAATACCATTAATTTTTTATTATCTAAATTATAAATATATTACATATACAATTATTTTACATATAAAGTCAAAATACAAAAATGTCAAAAATTTCTTACATACTTTTATTGAGATATGTTCGAATAGTACGGACGAAGTATTAAGAACTGTAATATTATCCTACAAAGTGTGATTTTAATGTACACTATTCTTAATAAATTTCAAAAATAAAATACTTCGTCCGTCTCCAGTGGCGGGACCTATTAAGGGGCAGCCCACCCTTGTTCCACCCCAACCCTACTTTTATCATATTTTATTTATTTTTTTTAATTTTTAAAAGAATAATATATATATCATTTTTAGAAAATATTTAAAATAAATAAAAAATAATAAAAATATCAAAGTTTTAATTTTTTTTAATAAGAAAATGCATTAGCTTTTTTTTTTTCAAACTATAGTATATCAACATTTACTAATAAAAAAGATTGTTTTTTTCTTTTTAATTTGGACTATATTTGATGTAATAATTAATATTTAATATTAGTATGCAAAAAATAAATATAAAATTATTAAGTAGATAATAATAGTATTATTTTACAAATAAAAAAATTATTTTGTAAATTTAAATATTTTGCCCCTCTTCTATTAATATTCAATTCAATACAATATTTTTATTTATCATTTTTGTCCGTTCCAAAACAATAGTCTTATTTTTTATAAATAATCATATCATCGTAAAACTACTCCTACTTTTTATTTTTATTACACAATTGCCACTGCCATTTACACTAATACACTCACAAGGGCAAAAAAGTCTTTTACTCATACTTTTTACTAACTATCAATATAATATCAATATTCTTTAAATAATCCGTTCTTCGATAACAAACGGATCGCGTGTTCAACCTAATTAAAATTATATTTATGGAACGGAGAGTATATAATATACCTTTTATTTACAAAATAAAAATTAAATATAATACACACAAAGATTTGTTGATTACATACAAATTTATTCCATTTTTTGTTTGCTCTATGCTGATATGATAATGTAATTAACTCTTCTAAGTTGAAATCGTCGAATCACTAAAAGATATTCTCTTTCTTATCTGTTCCCTAAATCACTTAAAAAATTGGGATTCACGAAATAAAATAATAATAATAATAATAATAATACTCCCTCCGTCTCAGATACCGTGTCTGCTACACTGTAGACACGGTATTTTAGGAGGGGTGTAATTAGTAGATAATTAATAATGTATTAGTGAAAATAATTATCCTATAATATAAATAATTATAAATTAAAATTAAGATAACTAATTAGTTTAATTAAAATTAAAAAAATAAAATTAAAAAATTTAGAATGAAATTAAAGTGTGTAATCATTTTCCAAAAAAAGAAAAGTGACATGGTATGTGGGACGGACAGAAACGGCAACGTGGATATGGTATTTGGGACGGAGGGAGTAATAACTAAACAAGCTGTTTCAATTTACATCACAACCATGCATGATACTTAGGGTGTGTTTGTTCTGGGGTTTGGATTTTGAGTTGAGATTTGAATAATAAAATTTCTGAATTTAAATAGTTGTATGATGTGATATAAATAGAAATTAATGTGATGTTTTGAACGTAAAATTAATTTTTAGTATAATATAAAAAATAAAAAACAAGTGTTTGATTTAATATTTTTTTTTAAAAAAAATAGGATGAATAGTGTATTTGGGAGAGAATCTCCAGTAAGTGACTTTATTCATTTAAGACGTGTTCGAAATAGAAATGAATTTATTTATTTTTTTATTTATTTGTTCTTGAAAATTAAAATTAAGAAATAATTTATTATTTTATTCTTTTTCAATTCTCTCGTATACAAAGAAATAAAAGAAACTTGAATTTGTGATAGAAAAAATTATATATAATTTATATCAATTTCTTTTTTTATTTTTTTATGTAAAAAAATTGTATTTTTATTATTTTTTATTTAAATCTTCTCTCCGTCTCCATCCCCGTTACCACATCATTGGCAGGATTTGAGGGTTTACAATATAAAAAATAAAATTTTACGATAGACTTATATATTATTTAAAAAATCTAATATATATGTTAACGTAATGCATACATTTTATTCGCATATAAAAAGTCAATAATTCAATACAAAATATTATTTTCTATATTTTTAACATAATTCTCTTATGTCTGGCATAAAAAATAAAAAATAAATAAATAAATACATCCATCCAAAAATATAAAAAAAAACTAACACGTATATTTGTGTTTTAGCTTAAATAATGTGTCCTTTTTGTTTTTTTTACACATATTTTTTTAAAAAAATTAATACATTACACATATTTATTATTTTTATATTATATACACAATTTTCTATATTTCATATGAAAAAAATATTTTCATTTCAAAAAACAAATGCACATTAATAATTTTCAATTTAATCTATTTACTTTTATTTTAAAAAACACAAATTTATTATATATTTTTCATATATCAAAACTATTACTCCTTCCGTCCCATATACCATGTCCACGTTGTCGTTTCTGTCCGTCCTACATACCATGTCACTTTCCTTTTTTGGAAAATGATTATACACTTTAATCTCATTTTAAACTTTTTAATTTTATTTTTTTAAAATTTTAATTAAACTAATTAGTTATCTTAATCTTAATTTATAATTATTTATATTATAGGATAATTATTTTCACTAATACATTTTTAATTATCTACTAATTGCACCCCTCCTAAAATACCGTGTCTACGGTGTAGCAGACACAGTATGTGAGACGGAGGGAGTACTTTTTTAATATAAAAATTATTTTGCCCATGTATTTTATTTTATGTTGTGTAATAATATCGATATAAATAAATATAAACTCGATCTTAAATATATATTTTAGTTTATATTACTTAAAAGAAAAATTGATATTTAATGGTTACACAATTGAAAATCACAAAATAATTATCTAAGAGTAATACGTGTTAGTTTGTTTTGAATATTTTTTTACTATTTAGACTTCATATTCCTTAAAAAAAAAATTAGAGTGTGTTCTTTTTTTGAGAATTTTGCTCAAAATTTATTATTCCTAATTTTTCTTTTTCAAAAATATCAAATTAAATAACTATTTTTTTTTTAATTTTCTATATTATATTATAAATTAATTTTAGATTCAAAATATCACATCTATTTATATCACATCGTACAATTATTTTAATTCAAAATGTATACTATTAAATCCTAAATCCCAAATCCAAACTCCCAAACAATAACACCCTATATATTTTTCTGCACAATATAATACTTCCTCCGTCCCGCCACAGATGACCCCATTTTTTTTTTATATCTCGCAGAAGATTGCTTCTTTTTATTTTTGGTAAGTTTATCAATCTTAAACATATTTAACAAATATAAATCAATTTAATTAAACTTCTAACATCATACACTTATGACCCACACAAAACCCTTTTATTTCTATCTCTCTATTCAATTAACAAATATTTTTATCTACCTTTAAAATTCCTCATTTTTTTTATAAAACTAATTTATGGTAATGATAAATAAATAAATAAATTTCTTTATTCATTTGTATTATATAAAATTTTATTGTCTACCAAATGATATCCATCCATGTTGCATATATTTTATTGAGATATAATTCTAAAAATATTTAAAATACCAACAACGCTACACATATAAAAAAATAATAAAATACTATCATAACTTAATAACCTACACTACCTAAAATACTGTGTCCTAACAAAAGGGCTCACGGGACGGAGGGAGTATTAAATATTAATTTAATTAAAAATTTCAAATTTTCAAATTCAATCCCGAATAAAAATAAATAAATAAATCCATAGATATTTGTGTGTACCTTCCGGCTAACAAACTAGTAACAAACACACACATAAAATCAAGAAATTAAAATAGAATAAGTTGGCCGTCTTCCTTCCGCCAAAGTTTGTAATAATCTTTCCATGAACGACAATATAATTCTTCCTATAAATTGCTTCAATCCTTCTTCCTATTTACTCAAAATCGAATTCCTCTAGCCATAAAAATCTAATCTTTACTATTATCAATTATTATTCAAGAATTAATATGGGCGTAGCAATTTTCACCGACGAAAATATTTCATCCATCGCTCCGGCGAGGATCTTCAAGGCATCGATCGTCGACTCGCACAATTTGATCCCGAAGCTCATGCCCCAAGCAATTAAGAGCATAAATATTTTGGAGGGCGACGGCGGAGCTGGAACAGTTAAGGAGATCAACTTCGCTGAAGGTAAATTAATTAGTAAAAAATAGTTCGACAAATACCAAATGTGTGAATATGATCTACTTGCGTAGGTAAGTTATATGTTATTCGCCACGTAGAGCTTTGGGCATATGATTTTTAATTTTTAATTTTTTTTTTCACTAATTAGTGACGATTAAAGTTGTAAAATAGATAAGTTACTTGCAGACTCGATTTGGTTTAACTTGTTTAAACTCAGATAAAAACAAATTTGATAAACTAAATAAATGGAATATAATACAAATCCAATAATTATAATATATATTTGTTCACCCAATAATTTTTGGTGATATGGTTCTCTATGAATATTATAAAAATACAATATATTTACACGTTAACATTATACAATAAATTATTATATCCATTCATAAAAAGTCAACAATTTAATATAAAATAATGCATAACGAATTTATAAGTATTTGATTATATTTGTTGTAGTTTCTATAGCTAAATTTATATTAATCTCATGATATTAATTAGACTTGTTTTTGAATTTTAGAGAAAGTTTATAAAGGAAAAAAAATAAAAATAAAAATAGATAGTTCAAGAATTGAGTTTTAATTTGAACAAATAAATAAATTAATTAAAAAAATTACTTAACGAGCCGAGTTGAGCTCATAAAAAAAAAAAAGATTTAATAAGCAAAACTTGAACATCATTTTTAGTTTATCATCTTAATGAATTAACACAATCCTAATTCAAGCCATTAAGGAGCCAAGCTTTGCTATGAAGATTTCAGTTTAATTTGTCTCGTTAACAACTTCAGTTATAATTGAAATTTCAATACAAAAAATGATAATATGTTTGAAATATTGAATACGATTCACGAACCTTGTAGAAAGTCCTTTGAAGTCTATCAAGTACCGTATAGATGAGCTCGACGAGAAGACATTCACCTACAAGTACACATTGGTGGAAGGCGACTCGTTGGTTGACAAACTTGAGAAGATATCCTATGAAGTTAAGTTTGAGCAATCGGCTGATGGTGGATCGATTTCTAAGGTCACGAGCAAGTACCACACAAAAGGGGACTTTACTCTGAAAGAAGAGGAAGTCAAGGCGGGCAAGGAAAGGGTATTGGCGATGTACAAGGCTGTCGAAGCTTATCTCCTCAAAAATCCCGACGCCTATGTTTAACTTTGCATCGATGTCGTCGCACACACACACACACACATATATATATATATATACACACTATACTATTGTTGTCTCTTTTTTTGATGTTTTGTGTGTCTTTGCTGGTTGCTACGAACTTGCCTTCTGTGTGGTGAGATCACTAATAAACTTATTGTGTATTGAATAAAATTATCGTATGTGTTTGAAATATGTGTATTATAATCGTAATTTATCATTTCATGATTGCATTTTTTAGATATTTATTTAGTTTTATTTTAGCGTTAATTTTAAATTTTTGGTTGCTTTATTGCACGTTTGATCTAATTTTCGTAATATAGAGCCCAAAAGCTTTCTTGAGTTGCACTATTGTACATTCCAGTTAAAAATGACTTCAAAGTGTATTTAAACAGACCATCGATAACCATTTCATCTAAATAAAACAACAAAATAAAAAATACTTTAAAATACCGGAAAAGAATAATACAAGCACAAATTCGACAAATTCCAAGTATAGAACATTTGAGGACACAATCACATTTGATTGTGCATTTATTAACATTACATCCTTATTTGCTCTTCCATACATCTTCGATGTATCTACGGTTTAAACTACTTGTATCAATCATACATAAGTTTTGAGCAATCTACCCTTTAAAAGAAATTGATCTCTTTATCCTTATCTCTTTCGCAACATTTCTCCCTCGGCACATTTGCTTCTCAGATGTCTCTGGAGTTTGTAGCTTTGGGGCACTATGAGACCGGGCTTTGGCTTGTGAGGACTTCGTCTTTGCCATGTAGTTGGGACCAAAGTTGTAACCATGGTTAAGTGATTCCCCACACTCGGGCATAAATAAGGTCAATGGGAGCCTCGATTTTGAATCCGTTTTGTTTGAGGTCAACGGGCAACGCGGGCTAACTAATCTAGGGTTGGATGAATTGTCGAGTACATAATGGCCGGTTGTTTTAGGACTTTTGGGGGTCGTTTTAGGACTTTTAGGGGGTTCTGAGGACGGTGTTTGGAAAATGATGTTTTGGTTTTTCTCACTAGATGAAGTTTGGATGGCGATTATGTGTTGTGGTTTATTTATGTTTAAGTTGATAGAACGAATGTTTCGACCATTTTTTACTAACTTGTGGTTGCTTGAATTTGCCTTAACGACTTTGATTTTCTCATGGTGGCTTCCTTTGATTTGAAGTTGTTTTTGAACTCGAGCTCGAGCTTGAACTTTCACTAATGCTTGTAAACACTTAAATGCCGCACTTGTGTGTTTTCTCACCAAATGTCCTCTTACAAGCGCTTGTAATTTTACTAATCCTCGCAATGCTTTGAGCGCTTTTCTTGCCTAAAAAAAGAGAAAAAAAATAAAAATAGTTAGACTGATTATGTTTTAAAGATCCTTAATTTTAAAATAGTTAAATGCATATATGACGAATATTTCAATAAAAATACATGAAACACCATATATAAATTTTAGAAATATAATGCATTTTTGTCATCGCTTCAGTTACCGTGTTAATTCAAATTAGCATGGTGTTTGATTTAACTTAATCAACAAATTTCTATAAAGAAAATAACATATATTAATATAATATATATATAATATTTTAATAGCAAATTATATAATTATATATAACAAAATATAATTATGATTTTAGTATGATACTTATTTGACCTATTCAACAAATATTTATAAAGATAGTAGCATATATTAATATAATATATCAAATATTTTAATAGCAAATTATAATAATATATAACAAAATATAATTATGATTTTAGCACACCATATTCTTATTTTATCACAATAGTATAATAAACAGATTATACACACAACACAATATATAACCTATTAAAATATATAATATACTCCCTCCGTCCACATATAAAGTATACATTTACTTTTGACGCGGTGTTTAAGAAATAATAGTATTTTAATTATAGTGGATAGTTAAAAGTAGTGTAATGACATTTTTGCCTTTATTTTTTCGTGTAAAAGTAATGATGTGATGTAAAGAAAGAGTATTTCTAGACAAAAAAAAAGTGAGGTATTTAATAAAATGTTTACTTTGTAATTGGACGTCCCAAAATAAAAATATATATACTTTCTAGTTGAACAGATGGAGTAGTACATTATATAATTGCATGTAGCACAATATATGCTGATTTCAGCATAAAATATAACCCACGTAACACATATTTATATATAACACAACATATATTATATACTTTGGGATGATTTACTAATTGTTTGAAGTTAATGTGCTAATTTGATAATATGTTATTTGTGTGGTGATGGTTTGTTAATTACTTTAAATCAGTTTGGTAACTTAATCAAATCAGTACGATGCCACCGTTTTTTGTCACATATATTTATATAGAGTATTTCATGTATTTACATTAAAGACTATGAATCAAGTACTGAATAATTATTTTTACCACTTGCTAAATACTTGGTGTTAAGAATTGTTAATATTCCTAGCTTATATTAGTTTCATATATCCATATAAGCAGACGTGACAATATTTTTAAATACTTAGATGACCTGTTTAGCGAACATGATTAGATATAAATTATTTTTACCAAATTTTATTTACGGATCCAACATAAAGACTAAAGATATATATATATATTTAAATAAAAAATACTATTTACATAGTATTTAATTATTTTTTAAAAAATATTACATTTAACACTCATTTTTCATTAATTCAAAAACAAAAAGGATATTTTTTACAATTATTTTAACCTATAAAAATATCATAATCCAAAATATTAAACTAAAACAAAATCACAAATTTGTTCTTTTACTTATTTTGTTCCACACATTTTTCCAAAATAATTTAATTCAATACACATATTTATTATTATTATTATTATTATTATTATTATTATAATCTCTACACAATTATCTGTATTTTACATAATCATTTTCAATAATCTTACAAAACAAACGCACCTGACGATGTTAATATTATAACACTAACATACGTTCGAAAATATCGACATACCAAAAATGCCCGAAAAATCGATTGAATCTTGATCGCGGCAGATTCCTCGGCGTTCGTCCTCTCGGGAACCGAAGCTGCTGTCAGTCGAATCACCGCCCTAGCGGCAGTCACCGCAGCATCGGCGGCCGCCACGGTGGCGGCGGCAACAGCCAATGCATGTTTTTTGGAGTCACAATCACATTCATGAGTGCTACCCTCGACGGACGCCGACAGCCGCGGCGTGGCGGCGGCCGGCGACGGCTGGCCGGAGCCTCGCCGGAGCTTCTCCTTATTATTATTGTCTTTGTCTTTCTTATAATTCCCACTCAAGAAATTCTTTATCCATTTGCTACTCTTTCTCATTTTATTTTTTTCTCTTCCAAAGAACAATGGAGAATTTGATTCAACTTTTTGACACTTTTGATTTCGTGTATTTCCATTTAAAAAATCGTTGGGAAGTATTTTTACCATTGAAAGAGGAAATAATATATTGGTTTTGATGATTCAATAATTGAAACCATAATAAGAAATGATTGAATATATATATATATATATATATATATAGAATTGTTCTTAAATGAATTTTATTTGTGCAAAATTTTCTATCAATAGAGATATGGCTTTTGATGCTGTGATAGTGTATTAAAGTGTTGGAATTTATATTGCCATTTAGAATTTATATTGCCATTTACAATTTATAACAAATATTGAAAATTTTTATGTAATTAATTCTATCAATAATTATATTCAAAATTTAGATGATTGGCAAATTAATAAAATTAAGATTTGTTTGGTTGTGGTTTAAAATTGATTTGTTTAGTTGGAGTTTGAAATGGTGAGTTGATTTTTCAATTTTTATTTAAATATTTTTTAATGTGATATTTGTAATAAAAAATAATATATTTTTATCAAAAATTTTGTCTCTTGATGCCGATTTTTAACAATAAAAAGTAAAACCCGAAAATAGAAATTATATTCGAATTTTATAAAATAAATGTCTGAGATTAAAAATCCCTAAACACCGTACACATAAATAAAATAAGAAAAATAAATACTACAAACAGTAAAAGTAAAATGGTGATCCTCAAAAGAAATTTACTGAATTTGAAGTCAATTGAAGATTGAATATTCAAGATTGAAGATCCTTTTTCCAAGAGAGACCTGAATATTTAAATATTCCCTAAGGAAACGTTGCCTGGTCGGTTATAGCAACTGCCGTCAACCGCTCGCTAATTCCTCCTCAATTGACACGTGTTTTAACTGTTTTACCAACCGTTAGCACCAGTTATAGAACCCAACTGGCTCGACCGACCGCCTCCTGGCACCTTACCTCCTTAAATGGATGACTGGTCCCGAACGATCACTCAACCGCCCAGCAAACTTTAGACAGACTGCAGACCGACCGAATGCCTCGAGAAACCCCTTAGCCACCTGATGGACCCAAAGACAGGCCCACATATTTCGTACGTAACAACTTGCCCCGCCGCCATCTGACTTTGACCAATCGACCAATCCAGATACTAACTGGTCGCTAGACCAAACGACTAATCAGTTGCCCACTCAAGCAACCACCATCCAGTCCCTTCAATTGGCTAATCAACCATTCGTCCAGACGGCTCATCGATCGCTCAATCAAGTGACCAATTGACCACCCTCTCAAGCGACTGAACTACTGTTTGACCAAATGACCGGCCAACCGATCAGGCGATTAACAGGCCGCTTAATTTTAAGCGACCAATTAATAGACTTTTTTTCACCCGACTAATTAACAGACCTTTCCTCTTGTCCGACTTCCGTGTTTGTCATCTCATCTTTCTTCGCCCGACCTCCTTTTGACCGACCTTCGTATTGGCCGTCTCATCTCTCTTCGCCCGACCTTATCTTGTCCGACCTCCTTATCGACCGTCTCATCTTCCTTCGTCCGACCTCCTTTTGACCGACCTCCGTATTGGCCGTCTCATCTCTCTTCGCCTGACCTTATCTTGTCCGACCTCCTTATCGACCGTCTCACCTTCCTTCGTCCGACCTCCTTTTGACCGACCTCCGTATCAGCCGTCTCATCTTTCTTCGTCCGACCTCCTTTTGATCGACCTCCGTTAAGACCCTGCTACCATTATCAGACTAATTGGACTATATATCAATCCAATTTATAAACTTTATACATTAGTTTTTTCTTACTCAACAGTTTCAAATAGTATTATTTTGGTTTAAAATGATAAAAAAATATAGTCTAAATCTCGAAAGAAAAAGAGAGAGAGATTATTGTGTTATTTTTGCATTTTGATTTTTCTAAAATTATTTTTTAAATATTGATTGAATGTGATATTTTATAAAAATTGAATAAATATTAGGGTTTGTTCTTTTTTGAAAAACACAATTCTCAAAAAAACATATTTCTTCAAAAATAAATAATATATCATATATATATTCATTATTTTTATACTCTCTCCGTCCCACTTACCATGTCCATGTTGCCATTTCTGTCCGTCCCACGTCTCATGTCAATTTCTTTTTTTGGAAAATAATTACCCATTTTAATCTTCTTTTGAATTTTTTAATTTTAAATTTTTAAAATTTTAATTAAACTAATTAGTTATCTTAATTTTTATCTGTAATAATTTATATTATAAGTAATTGTTTTCACTAATACATTCTTAATTATCTACTAATTATACTATCCTAAATTATAGTGTCTACAGTGACCAAGACACCCATTGTGGGACAGAGATAGTATTATTTATATAATTTTTTATACTTTACATAAAAACATATATCTTCAAACAATTTCACTAAACAAACAAACCCTCAATTTAATTATTTATTTTTAAATAAAATTGCATAGTCAATGAACCATATATATAACTAAACTAAAAATTAAAGAATAAAATTAAAATTGCATAGTGAATGAACCATATATATAATTAAACTAAAAATTTAGAAAAAAAGACTGCAAAGTAAACAATAATAATCATTTTGTGTGTTTGGTTTCTATTTTAAATCAAAATCTTCACTATTTATATTGTATGATTTTCAGTAATAAAAAAAAAATTACTCCGTTCTACATACCGTGTCTGCTACACTGTAGACACGATATTTTAGAATAAATGTAATTAGTAGATAATTAAGAATGTATTAGTGAAAATAATTATCCGAAAATATAAATAATTATAAATTAAGATTAAGATAACTAATTAGTTTAATTAAAATTTTAAAAAAATAAAATTAAAAAGTTTAAAATGAGATTAAAGTGTGTAATTATTTTCCAAAAAAAGAAAGTGACATAGTATGTGAGACGTACAGAAACGGCAACGTGGACATGGTATGATATATGAGACGGAGGGAGTAATATTTTTCACAAAACACATCAAACTTGAATTAAAAATTCATACTCAAATCAAAACTAAAAAAAAAAAAAAACCCATTAATTATATGAATTAGTATTTTATAAGTTTCCCCCTTCTGCAATTTAAATTCCTTATAAATCCGACCATATATATCTTGAAAACTGCCAGAAGATTTCAAGAAGATCCTATTAAATTAAAATTATTTGGATTATATTCAGATGTATTTTGAAAGTATTTTTTTTTATTTTATAAAATATATATTTTTTTATATAATATTTTAAAGGGTAAATTATATAACATCTCTGTGTTTTAGTAAAAATGCACAAAACATCTTGTATTTTATTTATTGCGTGAAACTCCCTTGTGTTAATGTAAAGTTGGAACGAAATACCCTTTTGATCCAAAATTGATATTTAGTTCTAAATAAATACCTAAGTTACGCAAGTTCTATACAAATAAAAAACGCAAAATATTTTAAAGAATTTTTTTATATTAAATAAATAAATAAATAATTTTTTAATCATTCATTTATAGTTTTGAAGATAAATTGTTGTTTGATTTTTATAAAAATTATAAAATATAAATGATTGATCAATTATTATTTATTTATTTTATTCATAAAAAATTATTTAAGATATTTTACATATTTTATTTGTATAAAACTTACATAATTTATGTCTTTATTTCGAACCAAACATCATTTTTAGACAATGATGATGTTTCATGCAAATTTTTCATTAACACATGGGGTTTCACGCAATAAATAAAACATAGAGTATTTTGTGCATTTTTAATAAAACACAAAGATATGTTATATAATTTACCCTACTATACCATTGAAATATACCATCTTATATTAGTCAATATTTGGAATTAACTTATATAATATCTTTATATCTTTAAATCTCTCTTGAATAAATTCTACTATCTCCGTCCCATATAATATGGGTGTATTACTATAGACATAGGAATTTAGGTAAAGTATAATTAGTAAGTAATTAAAAAATATATTAGTAAAAATAATTATAGATTAAGATTAAGATAACTAAATAGTTTAATTAAAATTAAAAAAAAAATTAAATTTTAAATTTTAAAATATGATTAAAGTGTATAATTAATTTTCCAAAAAAGGAAGTGACAAATTATGTGGGACAGACGAAAATAGAAAATATGGACAAATTATGTGGGACGGAGGGAGTATTATACTATAAAAAAAATTTATTCTTATAAAATTTATATTAATCAGATGTGCATATCTATTTATATATTATATAAATATATATATTTTAGAACAATATACTTTTTATAATTTAATCTATATATATTTTTAAATAAAATACATGAGAGTGTGTTTCTTTCGGATAAATTTGAGGAAAACTGGTTCGGGTTTAGATTATATTTGAATTTTAAAAATGAGTTGTTTAAATTTGTATGTTTAAATTGGGTTTTTTAGATTTTGATTTATATTGATTTAATAGATAATAATTATGTTAATGTAAAAGTGTAATATAATAATTTAATATATTTTCTTTTACTGAAAAAAATCAAATTAGAAAACCATCTAAAAATCCATCCAATATTTGTCTGTGGGTTTGGAAATTGGGATTATAATTGAAAATATAAAAATTCAAATTGAATTAGTTATATATATAATTTATTTTTAATTTTTAATAGGATAAACTGTTTCTTTTGTTCCGTAACTGACCTCTTTATCATTTTAGTTCCGTAAGTGGAGCCTGTCGCAAACTAGTCCCATAAGTGAAAAATTTTCGCTGTTTTAGTCCTCCAGCGCCGGAGACGCCCCCGTGGCTCGCCGGAGGTGACGTGTTCGCCAGGTTAGCGGCACCTGACGGACATGTGGATTTTTTTTTTAATTTTTTTTTAAATTGGACCAAATAAAAAAAATAAAAAAATACAAATAAAATTTAAAATAAATTAAAAATAAGTTTTTAAAAAAATGAAAAAAAAATAAAAAAATCCATGTGTCCGCCAGGTCAGCGACACCCGGCGGACACGTCACCTCCGACGAGCCATGTGGGCGTCTCCGGCGCCGAAGGACTAAAACAGCAAAAAATTTTCACTTATAGGACTAGTTTGCTACAGGCTCCACTTACGGGACTAAAATGATAAGGGAGTCCAGTTACGAAACTAAAAAAACAATTTACCCTTTTTGATATAAATGATACTCATTCCTTCTGGCTCTAAGAGTCTCATTTACCTTTTGTGTCATTTTACTTAACACTAAAAATATCCTTATATTTATATAATTTTTTGCACAAATGTCATTATAATAATATTATAAGACACTGATAGAAATATTTTTGCCCTTTTCCCTTACTTTGTACTATGATATAATAATTAATATTTAAATATCAACACGTAAAAAATAAACGAGACTCTTAGAACCGGACGAAGATAGTAGTTAATTTGTTTTACAAAAATGTGTTTACTTTTTCTGTATTTACTTTTGTAAGAAGAGAGTTAAAAATATGAATTTAATTTGATAATTTTTTAAATAAATATTCTATAAATAATAAAAATCTTGTAAAAAAAAAATAAATAAATCATAAGTAAACACAACTTTTATGTCTCATTATTGGTGGCATTGTAACTGTAAGACCGTTGTTTTTCAAACCCTAAACGTATAGTTATCCTCAATCATTATTTAGTCATATTAATTAATTGACCTAGCTAGTTTACAATGCAATTTGTATTTATAATTGTTGTTGAATATGATATATATATATTTTATATATAAAATTAAATATTAAATGTGATATTTTTTTATTTTTTATTTTTTTTTAAGTTACTCTCTTCAATTAATTATATTACATTGAAAGCATTCACTTAACTAATAATTAAATAATACACACATCATCCATACTATGTCATTTATTTTTTATTTATTCATAAAAATATATTATAATAAATAATAATAATAAAATCTTAAATATTCTATAGCTTATATCATTCAACATGATATTTATTTATGTATATATACACATTTAATTTATAAAAAAAATCTCATCTTATTAATTTTTTCATATATTCAGGGTCAGGGTCGAGTCTGGGTTCGAACGAGAAGGATGTCCGCCCAAGACTCAATATAAATAAAGATTATTATATTATTATCGCTAAAATTCATCGATGACAGTCCAACGGGTTTATGCTAGTCGAAATCTGGACTACTTAAGAAAGTATCTAGGCTTGGTCTCGCAACGAAAGTTAACGATTGTAATTGCACGGGGAAATTAAACTATTAAATTGAAAGAATCGAAAAAAAATCAGTAGAAACAAAAAGAAATAAGATTATGAAATGTATAATTAGAAAAATAATATGAATTTATGAGCAAAAATAAGAAAAGCAAACAAGAAAGCAAAATAGATAAAAGTTGAATCGTATGTATTATTTTTTGGATGAATTTTCTTCTCATATCTTGGCTCTCCTTTAAATAGCATTTGATGAGTCTTGTCCGTAATATCCTTACTTTCTCATTTTTGTTCCATCATTTTCTCCAATTTTTTATTTTTTGTTTAGAAAAATTCTTTAACTCACTCTCTTATTATCTAATTTATTTCATATTAAAAACTTGTTCTTGTTCTGGGGTTGGATTGGGATTTTTTTGGCCTGGCTCATCTACTCGTTCGTACTGGGCTGCTAATCACCTCCGAAAGTCCAAAATATGTGAGAGTAATATGGCTTGATCTTGATCTGTGGGGGTGAATTTATGGTCACCAAGTTATAAGTTCAAACTTTTAATGCTTAATTTTTATTTTGTTTTGTTTTGTTTTATTTTATTTTATTTTTTATAGATTTATTTGTACATTAAAAATAAAATATTAGATAAAATTAATAATAATACTATTATTGATATTTTTACATCTAAAAGTATGAGAAAATTGTTTTATTTAATTATTGATGATATACATATATATATATATATACATATATTTAGGACCTTTTATTTTTCTTTTGCCCCCGACCTTCTAACTTTACCACTAACCGTGCATATAATTTTTCAAATATTCATACTTTATGCTACAATATTTTTTTTTGTATGTCTTAAATATTTCTAAAATAGAAAATAATTAATTATACTTAATCTCTACCCCATATTTTACCTCATCATATCACCAAAAAAAAAAAAAAAACTATATACATTTCTCTCTTCATCACATCATATTTGATACCATCCACCTAAAAATCCATGTTTAAAGCAAATATTGCACCTTGTATGGAACGTAGGGAGTATAATACTACTAATATATTTATTGACGATATGTGTCCATCTCCGATAAATATATATTTAATGAACAGAAAATATCGAATTACGAAAACACCCTTACATATCAAAAAAAAAAAAAAAACCCTAATATTGTTCTAAATAGGAGTGAGAGAGGGTGGAAATGGTAGTTGAGACAACTAATTAAGTCTAAACCTACCTTAATAATACTTAACTGTCCCTTGCCATTGATCATCACTATTGACACTTTTCAATATAAAACCACATCTCCATTTCACCTAAATAATGATATCTTACAAATATATCATAAATTTTATTATTTACTTTTCGATGGCAAGAACAAATTTATTTCATTACACACCTTTTCTTGTGGCTATTCTTTTGATTCTCCTCCAATTCTATATTTCCTCCGCCGATCGCGACGACGATGAAAACCAACGACCTCCTTTTGTTTCGGGTTTGCTATTATCGTTTTTTTTTTTTTAACAAATAATTTCTTCATTTTCGTCGCGAGAAAGCATAGTTATGATCGTATATAATGTTAGTTCTTAGACCAAAAATATATATATATATATATAATATAATATTTTATTAGTAAACTTATTTCTAAAATATATTTCGAATTTTATATAATTATTTGAATAAAATATTTTGATATCCATTTAATTTGCTTGAATTAATTTTACTATTTTTTGTATTTATTTATTGTTTCTTTTCATTTTTTTTTATTGCTGATTCTATTTTTTTTTTCTAAAGAAAAAAAAATGAACATTTATTTTTTATTTAAATTATTATATTTATCAATTATTTTATTTTAAAAATATTAAAATGAAAAATATGTGAAAATGTATACTCCAAACAATTTAAAATAACCATTTAAAATATTTAAATGTACTAGTAGTATCTTTATTGATAATATTTTATTAAAACAAGTTTTTTTTTTTAATTAAAAATATTAAGACTTTATTTGAAATAATAGATATTTTCGAAATATTATATTTTTATCATTTTATATATATTAAAGAACTAAATTCATTATTAAATTTAAATTTTAAAATATATTATATATTATATTAATATAAAATTATATATTTAAGGATCCTTTTTTAAATTTTGCCTAGAACTTTTTATATTTTATTTTTTTTCCGTGGAAATTAAACTTTCATGAGTATTGTGTTGTTTTCATGTGAAGTGTTCTCTGTAAATCTTGTGTTGATATTTTCTATTTCGTTTCGAATATATATATATATATTTTATCGATTTCTATCTTGTTTTTCGAGTAGATGGATGCAATGGAGCGGCTTGTGGGAGAGGCAAATGTGTGCCTTCGACGTATACGCTTTTAGGGTTTGAATGTGAATGCGAAGAAGGGTGGATGCAAGCTCGAGCTCCCGACGCTAATTTTCTTAAGTTCCTCCCTTGTGTCATTCCCAATTGTAAGCATTCTTTTTATTCAATAATTTTCGAGTTTTTCGATCTCTTCATATTTATCTTGTTCAATTTATACTTGTTAATTACATCATAAATATGGAACCCTCCATTAATTTGTTATATTAGTACAATAACAACATGTTTTAAGAATTTATTTTGATTTTAACTCTAGTATGATGCTTCAAAACTTGAAAGGTTTTGGTCTTATGTTTTAAAAAGAATGTACATTTAGGGTGTGTTTGTTTGGGGGTTTGGATTTTGAGTTGGGATTTGAATAGTAAAAATTTTGAATTTGAATAGTTGTATGATGTGATATAAATAGGTATTGATGTGATATTTTGAATGTAAAATTGATTTCTAGTATAATATAAAAAATAAAAAATAGGTGTTTGATTTGATGTTTTTTAGGGGAAAAAATGGAATGAACAGTGGAAATCTAATACATTAAAATTAAAATTAACCGAAATTCCTAGTGGAATGTTGAAATACCGTATATAATATGTATTTTCTATTTAATACATTACTTATATAATTTTATTTTTTATTTAAAATATTGCATCAACACGCTATATATATTTAGTTGAAGATATTGCATGCAAAATCTATCTTCTATTAAAAATTTTATGATATCCTTAACAACAACAAAAATCCCAAACACAAACAAACACACGTTATGATATTTATAAAATCAATATAAGATTACTATCGGGTGTTGTCATATGTGTAATTTATATTTTATGTACTATTCATCCATATTTAAAGTACTATTAGCACCGTGTTAAATAGTAAATCCGATCCGAAAAATCGAACCCGTTCGACCTGAAATTTTTCAGGTTCGAGTTTGGGTATTTCGGGTTTGAAAAAAATCGGGTCGATCCGAACCTGAAATGAAAAAAATTTGTGTCGTGTTTCGGATTGACCTGATAACCTGAAATATAAAAATCAGGTTAAGTTTTGGGTTTCGTGTTTCGGGTTGACCTGAAATTTTTATTATTATTATTTTAATTTATAATATTTATATTATTTTAAATACAAAATAATAGAAAAATTAAAATAAAAATGATATTTTTTAGGTCAATTTAATTTTTTTAAAAATTTTCGGGTCTGTTTCGTGTCGGGTTCGTATCGGGTTTGTTCGGGTTTCGGGTGACCTGAAACTAATTCAGGTCAACCTGAACCTGACCTGAAAGAATTCGTGTCGTGTTCAAGTCTAAGGTTTTAGGTTAAATTTCGAGTTCGGATTGACAATTTTTTTGTTATCTCCATGACTCAACCCGACACGAATACGACCCAAAAATACGAATCGACACCTCTACCGTGCAGCCTAATTAATGTATATATATATTTATATACTTATTTTTCAGGTACACTAAACTACACATGCGAAGATACAGATCATCCACGTGAATACCCCAACAATCCAAGCATACCACGAGGATTCCCTAATTATCCTTACAATCCGAACCTTCCACATGAAAATCCTAATGGTCCGAACATTCCACGAGAATATCCAAACAATCCTGGTTTTCTCCCAAATAATCCAGAATCTCCAAACAATCCTGGTTTTTTTCCAAATAATCCAGAATCTCCAAACAATCCTAGGTTTCCAAACAATCCTGGTTTTTTTCCAAACAATCCAGAGTTTCCTCCGAATAATCCAGGATTTCCACGTGAATTTCCAAACAACCCAAATAATCCAGGATTTCCAAACAATCCTAGGTTTCCAAACAATCCAGAGTTTCCTCCAAATAATCCAGGATTCCCACGTGAATATCCTAACGATCCTGACAACAATGGACCTAATAACTTCTTTAATCGTAAGTAATATCAAACTATAAGTTTTTACTACAAGGCACATGCATTTTTGCCTTTATACTAAATATATACCGCGTGCAGCTTGCTCGTTTAACGATTGCGGAGGAGGCCTATGCAGCGTAATGTCTCCGATCACACATAGTTGTATTTGCAGAGAAGGGTTTTACAATTTGTTCAATGCAACAATATTTCCATGTTACCGAGAATGTAAGAATTTTACAATATTGTTAATGTTGTTGTTAGTACATCCGAAGAAATTTTTGAAAATTTTCATCAACAATATTTTTTTAGAACCTATGGGCTTAGACAAAGTCTTTAATGCCTTGTTAGGTGCTTTTGGAGCGGGATGTTCTGGTTTACGGATCAACACAACAACCTCGGTCCTCGACCCAAATCCTGTTTTACAAGACAATGGTAAGAATGATCGATAATATAGAAAAAAAAAAAAAGAAAAAAAGAAAAATCAAGAAACTAATAATAAAAATTTGCTTTCTAATAAGATGAATTTAAATAATCACCATAATGATCATGAATTCTTTAAGAATAATAAAATTTTGTTTGGTTTGCACTTCAAATCATTTTTTTTTCTAGTAAAGGATAAAAATGAAATAGTCGTGCGTTTCTTTTGATGAGTTTGAAAAAAATTAGTTTGGGTTTGATATGACAATAATGTTTGATAGAATGTTTTATAAAAAGAAAAAATATATATTTTCTTAAAAAACGAAGAGTCCAAATAATAAAATATGGAGAAACTCGGCTAAAGAAAGTTAGAAATAATTTTACTTCTTTTACTACAAAATTGGAATCACTTTGTATTTGTTACATATACAAAATTATACTTCCTCCGTCCAATTTTTATTATCCTAAAGTATATTTGCACGATTTTTTAGGTGGTTGTCTTTTTTTTTATGAATGGACAAATTTGTCCTTAAGCGTATAGTAAAGATTAAAAGTAATAAATGAATGAAGGATAAAAATGTAAAATTTGTGTTTAAAAAAGGAAATAGGATAATAGTTATTGGACGTCCCAAATAAAAAAAGTAGGATATTAATTTGTGGACGGAGGGATTAAGATATTTTGTGTATATTCTTTTGCAGGTGAAGATCTGATAGGTGGGGCTGAAGTTGGTTGTTTGGTTGCTGTAGTGACAACATTGGCTAATATTATCTTTAAACTTATTTAAATATTGAACTATATATTAATATATATATATATATATAATGTGTATGCACAAAAATTTTACTTATTGATTTTATCATTTACTATTCATTTACCAGAGTTCAAAATTTATTTGAACAGTTGTATTTATGTATGTATTGGCTACAATACTCAAAGTTTTTTTAAAAAAATAAAAATAAAAATAAAAATTTACGTGGGTAAAATTGTTTATAATTCACTTGTGATTTAAAAATTTTGCATTATACTTTCTTATGATTTAAAAATTGTATTAAACTCCCTCGCATTTTAAAAAATATTACACAAAATTTTCTAAAAATTGTATAAAATTTCTTTTAAAAAAATATTTTGTGCAATATTTTGAAAATATAAGATAATCTCGTGTAATATTTAAATCATGAGAAAGATTTATGTATACTTTTCAAACCAGGAGTGTATTATAAGTATTTTTTATTGAGTAAATTTTATTTTAAATAAAAAATGTCAATTACTACGAATATGAAAAATAAAAAATATGTCAATTAAGATGAAATATTTGGAGTATAATACTCCATCCGTCCCAAACACCCTGCAACATTTTTGTTTTGATATGTCCCAAACACCCTGCAATATTTCCAAAATAGAAAATAATTAATTATACTTAATGTCTGCCCTACACTTTATCCCCTCACATCATCCAAATAAAAAAATAAAATTTATATTTCTCTCTCCATCACGTCACCTAATTTCTAAATTATCCTACTTAATACTACCCACCTAAAAACCCGTGCTAAAAGTAAATGTTGTACCTTGTTTGGGACGGAGGGAGTATTATATATACACAAAAGTGTTTAGAAGATCACTACAAAAAAAATAATATACTTGTAACGGAATTCCATCCCTAAAGTTTACGTAGCTAACGTAATTTCATTCCTAATTCCATCTCTAATGTCATTAGTAACGGAAAAAATAAATTTAAAAACAAAAATATTTTGTTAGAAAAATAATTTTTTCTTGTGGATTAAAAATTTGCATAATAATCATATGCATTAGGGGACAAAGAACTGCCAACAAACAAATCCATATAATAAACATGTGAATCCACTCGTCCAAGCTCTGTCCACAATTTTTGTGGACAAAATAATATCTTGCAACTCTTTTTTTTTTTTTTTTTTTTTTTTTTTTTTAAATTAGTATATTTTAATTTTGAGTTAGTTGATATATATATTTATAATAATTTTTGAAATCCATAAATTTTGTAAAGTAAAATAATAATGATTTTGTTCTATTGTTAATTTCTCACAAAATTTTTGTTACTATACATTTAAAATATTTTATTAACGTCTTTATATTTTTATATAAAAAAATATTTAAATTTAAAATTTTATTATTTATAAAATTTCAATGGAACACACATCCTTAATCAAATTCACTCTATTTATATAGATATTCTAAAAGTTTAACAAATTTACTTACAAAATAATTTCTATACCAATCTAGTTACAAAATTAAAATAATACTCCCTTCATTAAAATTTTATTATTCTAAAGTATATTTGAACAATTTTTTAGGTAGTTTTTTTTTTTTTTTTTTATAAATAGACAAATTTGTCCTTAATGATATGGCAGAAATTAAAAATAGTAAATGAATAAATGGTAAAAAAAGTAAAATTTGTGTTTAAAAGAAGAAATAGGACAATAATTATTATACATTCCAAATAAAAAAATAAAACTTTAATCGTAGATGGAGAGACTAAAATTTACTGAACTAAAAATACAGTTTTTTCATAAATATTTGATTTTTTTTATTTTTTTTTTGGGAACAAACACCACCCTCTATAAAACTGAACCGATATTTTTATAAAAGATTAAAAGTGAAATAAAATAAATAAAATAAGCTTCAAATTGCTCTAGCTTCATCCTACAGTAGCCAATTCCGCCGGCGACTACCCGCCGCCATGGACGCCGCCAAGGAAGTTCTCACCGACCTCTCCCCCTTCATCAAGATTTACACCGACGGCACCGTCGAGCGACTCTTATCCACGCCGTACGTCCCTCCGTCGCCGGACGACTCCGCCGCCGCCGTCTCCACCAAAGACGCCGTCATCTCCTCCTCCATCTCCGCCAGACTTTACCTCCCAAAACTCACCGGCGCCGCCGCCGCCCAGAAGCTCCCCATCGTCGTTTACTACCACGGCGGCGGATTCTGCATCGGCTCCGCCTTCTCTTTACTCGAAAACCGCTACATTTCCATCCTCGCCGCCGAGGCCGCCGCTCTCATCGTCGCCGTCGAGTACCGCCTGGCGCCGGAGCACCCCCTCCCGGCGGCGTACGACGACGCCTGGGACGCCTTCAACTGGGTCTGCTCCCACGCCGCCGCCGGCGGCGGTTCCCAAAACAAAGACCAATGGATCTGCGACCACGGCGACTTCTCCCGTCTGTTCATCTCCGGCGAAAGCGCCGGCGCCAACCTCGCCCACTACATCGCCCTGCGCGCCGGCGACGGCGGCGATCCTCTGCCGGGAAACGTGAAAATCGACGGCGTAATTCTGTCGCATCCGTTCTTCCTGTGGGGATCGAATCCTGAATCGGAAAAGAATGACTTTCTGCGGTTTCACGAGAGACTCTGGGAGACGTTCTGGCCGGCGGCGGACGGCGGTCTGGACAACCCGCGGGTCAGCCCGGCTGGAGATGGGGCTCCGAGTTTGGCCGGGTTGGGGTGCTCCCGGATCCTGATATGTTCGTCGGAGAAGGACGCGCTGAGGGATGGGGCGATAGTGTACGAAGAGGGAGTGAAGAGGAGTGGTTGGAAAGGGAAGATCGAGAGTGTACACGTGGACGGCCAGGATCACTGCTTTCATTTGTATGATCCTCAGACGGACGAGTCCATGAAGCTTATCGCCAAATTCGCTTCTTTCATCTCCAAATCAAAATGAGGCCGTAGGGTGCTTAGTCCTAATCAAATAATAATAATAATAATAATAATAATAATAAAAGATATATTAGAATGTTGACTAGGGCTTCATTAGCACCGGCACATCTAATATAGTTTGATATTATATGATGTATGTTTTATTTTATTGATTGTTGTCAAAGTGAGAGTAAAAGTATTGTAAGAAATTATGTAATTTTGCTTCTAAAAAATAATACTCCCTCGGTCTTAGATACCGTGTCTGCTACATTATAGACACGGTATTTTAAGAAGGGTGTAATTAATAGATAATTAAGAATGTATTAGTGAAAATAATTATTTTATAATATAAATAATTATAAATTAAAATTAAGATAACTAATTAGTTTAATTAAAATTTTAAAAAAAATAAAATTAAAAAATTTAAAATGAGATTAAAGTGTGTAATTATTTTCTAAAAAAGGAAAGTGACATGGTACGTGGGATGGACATAAACGACAACGTTGACATAGTATCTGGGACGAATGGAGTAATATTTTAATATATAAGAAAGGAATTAAATAAAAAAAAAATAAAAATATTGTAAAAAATTATTAACAAAAATATATGTAAAAATTAGTTATTATTTGCTAAAATAAAAGGTAATAAAATTAGTGATGAATAAAATTATTTATTATAAATAGATTACAAATAAGTTTAACTGACAATATAAAAACATCAGAGATAAAATGTGTCAGTTGATTTGGCTAGTTGGTTGAATTTGGCTAGTTGATTAGCTATTTGTATTAAAATAAAATGATAATTCAAGACATTTATATTTTGTTTTTTAAAATATTCAATTAAGTTCTTTTGTGTCTGGAAATTTTTAAAATTTTTGTTATTAGTTATTAAAAATTGTAAAAGTGTTATAAAATACTCTATTTCATCCAATTCATAAGTAACATTACTTTTAGTGCAAAATTTAAGAAAAGTAATACTCCCTCCGTCCCGCAACAAGGGTGGCATTTGCTTTTTGCACGTAGATTTTTGAATAGTAATATTATATTGGATTGTAGTAAAAAAGACAAAAATATCCCTATTAGTATAGTATAATATAAAAATAATGGCATTTGTGTAATATATTGTAAGTTGAAAGGGTATTTTTTACGTAAAGCAGGTAGTACAATTACTAAATTAGGAAATGATAACCTTGTTTTGGAACAAATGAAAATGAAAAATAGTAACATTTCAATGGGACGGATGGAGTATTTGAATTGAAGTGGACAATTAAAAGTAGCTTAAAAATAGTTTTACTCTAATTTTTTGGTATCATTTTTTTAGTTTATTTATTAGTGTCAATCATCATTGGCGATTCTATGATGAAACAATATCTTCACTTAAATTGTTGTTTAATACCTTCCTTAGACATCATTAGTGAAAAAAACTTATCACTATTATGAAATATCAAAATCGTGTTATAGCGTTGGCTGCAAAGTGGCCTAAAACTTGTCACATATATTTGATATATTTATCAAAATATTGCAATACACTTGGGTGGAATAATTTAAGAACATAAAGATTTTACAACTGACTTTCGGAGATGCATTTATGATTGTTATAAGAAGATGGTTTCCGCACAAATTGAATGAAATGTTGGTGAAATATAATATATTATTAGAAAATGATTGAGAAAATTCTTTAAAGTAAGAGAGATATGAGGCTCGGTATATAAGCGCGAATTTTTCTGTGTTGATATTACTACGAGACAATATTGTAAAAGTATTAATAATATCATAATAAAGATGTGTAAGTTCAAAGAATTCTTTGCAAATATTTTTTGGACGATTCACAAATTCGATTGAATTCACCCATATAAAGAGTTGACGGCTGATTTCAAAATAATAACAAGTGCTCTAGTTTTTTTTATGTCCTATATCCTTTAAATTTTTAAAAGTTTTTAAAAGAAATTAGAAAAGACTTATGATTGTATAAGAGTTCTTACCGGCACTGATGGAGCAGTAACTAGATACCATATCAATAATATTAAAAGATCAAAGTATCATGTTGTAAAATTTAATTCTTTAAATGATATTTTTTCTTATATAATTTTATTTTTTTGTGATAAATTAAAAAAATATTATTATTTTATTGATCGGTAAAAATATATAAAATAGATTTTATATTTTTGTCATTCATAATACAATTTCTTAATAATTTTAATATTTTGATATAATTATTTTTTACTGTAACCGAATAATGCTTGTGGGCAAAAATATATAAAAAATAGTATATACTCACTATATTAAATTGAGAAAAGCTAATATATTATATTTTATCATTGGCCTTTAAAAATCATATTTATTTTTGCGTTATTATAATTTATATTAAAAATATTTTTAAATTTGTATATATATTATAATAAATCTATCTATTAATATTATAAGAGATTAATAAAAAAATTTATAATTTTTTTAATTTATATAATATTTTAATATAATAATTTAATTGGTAACAAAAAAAACTTAAATATAATTTTTACATTATATTTTTACATCTAACTGATATAAGTATAAAATATTTTAATATTTTATATTTTAATTTAATTGGTAACAAAAAAAACTTAAATATAATTTTTACATTATATTTTTACATCTAACTGATATAAGTATAAAATATTTTAATATTTTATATTTTAATTTAATTGGTAACAAAAAAAACTTAAATATAATTTTTACATTATATTTTTACATCTAACTGATATAAGTATAAAGTTCGAGTCTCACTCCATTATTGAATAATCAATACCGCCGCCGCCTTCCACCGCCGGCGCCATGGCCGCCACCAAGGAAGTTCTCACCGATCTCTCCCCCGTCATCAAGCTTTACACCGACGGCACCGTCGACCGGCTCATGTCCTCTCCCTACGTCCCTCCGTCGCCGTTGCCGGACGACTCCGCCACCGGTGTCTCCACCAGAGACGCCGTCATCTCCCCCACCGTCTCCGCCAGACTTCACCTCCCAAAACTCGCCGCCGGCCAGAAGCTCCCCATCCTCGTTTACTACCATGCCGGCGGATTCTGCATCGGCTCCGCCTTCTCTCTCCTCGATCACCGGTACATGAACACCATCTCCGCCGCCGCCGCCGCCCTCGCCGTCTCCGTCGACTACCGCCTCGCGCCGGAGCACCCCCTCCCGGCGGCGTACGACGACGCCTGGGATGCCCTCAACTGGGTCTGCTCCCACGCCGTCGCCGTCGCCGGCAGCGGCCATCCCAAATCCCAAAACACAGACCAATGGATCTCCGACCACGGCGACTTCTCCCGTCTGTTCATCGCCGGCGACAGCGCCGGCGGAAACATCGCCCACCACATGGCCCTCCGCGCCGGCTCCGATTCTCTGCCGGGAAACGTCAAAATCCGCGGCGCAATTTTATCGCATCCGTACTTTCTGATGAATTCGGAATCGGAGGAGAATTGGAAGCTGAGGTTTCTGGAAAGGATGTGGCGGATGGTTTGGCCGGCGGCGGGCGGCGGAATTGACAGTCCGATGATTAACCCGGTTGCAGATGGGGCTCCGGATTTGTCCGGGTTGGGGTGCTCCAGGATCCAGATTTGTGTGTCGGAGAAGGACGCGCTAAGGGATGGGGGGATTACGTACGCTGAGAAAGTGAAGAGCAGTGGGTGGAAAGGAGAGATCGTGACCGTCCAAATCGACGGTGAGGATCACTGCTTTCAATTGTACGATCCTCACACTGACAATGCCTGCAAGCTTATCACCAAAATCGCTTCTTTCATTTCCAAATTAGAATAGGTATTATAAAAAACTATTATAAATATTTTTATATTTTCTTTTAATTTGTATTATGTATTTTGATATAATACTCTCTCCGCCATTTGACAAACTGTCAATTTTTTTTTTTATTTTTGTAGGTCTGATAACAAAATATCTATTTAAGTTTTTAGTAATCGTATTATCTATCTAACATTATAAATATTATTATAAGTTACAATATATTATATAAATGTTATTATTTTTATACCATACAATAAAAATAAGGTTTATTTTAGTTATTTTTCCTGTATTCATACTCCCTCCGTCCTACATAATTTGTCCCTACTTGTCATTTCGATTTTTTGAAATATAATTATGCACTTTAATCGCATTTTAAATTTTAAAATTTATAATTTTCTTAATTTTAATTAAATTATTTATTTATCTTAATTTTAATCTATAATTATTTTTACTAAATAATAATGATTTTTACTAATACACTTCTTAATTACTTATTAATTATATTTTATCTAAATTTCGGTATCTACAGTAATACATACGCCCATGTTATATGGAACGAAGAGAGTACTATATATCAATATAATACTAATATATCTTAAATTTTGTGTAAAAAAATAAATTGATACTTAGAGGACAGATGGAGAAATTAATATTAAAAAATTAATATGCTAAAAGTTCGTAGTATCTTTTTTTATAGAATAGAGGAAATATTTTTACTTGTGATTGATGACTATACACTGTGATTGATTGCTATACAATTTTTTACATTATCATAATATATATATCTTACGTCTCACATATTATATTATATTTTTTATTTTTGTGTATTTCTCATATTATGTCAATTTTTTTAATATAATAATTATATATTTTAATCATATTTTAAAATACCCTATCAGATAACAGAGGTGTTAAAATTAAACTCGATTTAAAAAATCGAATCACCTAAAGTTTTTTAGATTCGAGTTTGAACATTTCAGGTTTGCAAAAAATCGAATCGATCCAAATCCGAAATGAAAAAAAAAATTTGTGTGGTATTCGAGTCGTATTTCGGGTTGACCTGATAACCCGAAATATAAAAATCAAGTCAAGTTTCGAATTTCGTATTTGAGGTTGATAATATAAATGTCTCCTACACACCCGAACAGAATAGGGTTGTTGAGAAGATGAACCGGACCCTCTTGGAGAGAATTCGAAGTCTTTTGGATTCATCCAATTTATTTAAAAAAATTTGGAGGAAACTGTTATGATAACCGTTTATATAGTCAATAGATCATCCTCAAATTCTTTGAATGGTGCTTGTCCTGAATTTAGGTAGACTGATAGAAAAATTGATTGTTCAAATATTCAGATGTTTGAGTGTTTTTATACATGTTAATAATAACAAATTAGACCCTAGAGCTGAAAAATGTATTTTCTTGGATTATCTGGAGGGAGTTAATGGTATAGATTGTGGTTAAACTATAAACTGAATTTAAAACTGTTATCAGTAGAGATGTTATTTTCGATGAAAATAAGATGTTCTATTTAAATACTGGAAAATCTATTTTGGATAAATTTGAAATTAATACCGAAAATTTAGACTATAGTAATCTCCAAATAAAATGTAAAAAATGTTATAATTATGGTGATCCTAACCAAATCTAGTAAAAACTTTTTCGATTTCGTAACAAATCTTTCGATCCGTTCTTATTTTTTTAATTACAATAAAAAAAATAAAATAAAAATGAATTTTTTATTAGGTTAATTTATATTTTATTAAAAATTTTGGATCTATTTCGTATCGGGTTTGTTCGAATTTTGAGTGACCTGAAACTAATTCAAGTCAACCTGAACCCGACCGGAAAGAATTCGTGCCATGTTCGGCTCTAGGATTTCAGGTCAAATTTCGAGTTCGAGTTAGGTTCAGGTTGACATTTTTTTTTGTTTATCCAATGGCTCAACCCGATACGAACACAACCCGAAAACACGAATTGTCACCCATACTCCCTCCGTCCTAACTTAACACCTTTCATTAGGTACACAGTATTTAATAAAATGATATTTAATCCGTTAATATAATGAGTTATGATATTATTTTATTATTTTTTATGTAATTAATAATGTTGATAGTTTTGAAATAAATTATATATATAATTAAAAAATAAAAAAGTATTTGTAAATATTTTAAAAATTATAACGCAATAAAAATATATGCAATATGGATATCATTTGGTAAAAAATAAAATTTTCTATAATATACTTATAGTTAATATAAATTAATTTTATTAAATAGGTGAAATTTTAAATATAGATAAAAATATTTACTTTTTTAGGATGGAGATAGAAATAAAAAGATTTTGAGTGGTTCCTAAATGATATGTTATATAGATAATTAAATTAATTTATATTTGTTGATTATATTTTAATTTGGTAAATTTTGCCTAGAATAAAAAGATGTTAATTGTTATGGAATAGACAAAAAAGAATAATACTCCCTCCGTCCCATTAAAAGGTTATCATTTTCTAATTTAGTAATTGTACTACCTACTTTAACATAATAAATACTCTTTCAACTTATAATATATTACACAAATGTCATTACTTTTATATTACACCATACTAATAGGGATATTTTTGTTTTTTTACTACAATTCAATATAATACTAATATTAAAAAATCTACGTGTAAAAAACAAACGTCACCCTTCCAATGGGACGGAGGGAGTATTAATTGTGGTGAGACGGAGAGAGTATATATATATATATTTCAAAATATCGTATAATTGCAATTTTTTTTAATTTTTTTTTTCAAACTCCAAAATCTTTTAAGGGTGTGTTTGTTTGGGGGTTTGGATTTTGAGTTGCAATTTGAATAGTAAAAATTTTGAATTTGAATAGTTGTATGATGTGATATAAATAGGTGTTGATGTGATGTTTTGAATATAAAATTGATTTTTAGTATAATATAAAAAATGAAAAATAGGTATTTGATTTGATATTTTTGGAAATAAAAATGAGATGAATAGTATAAATCCAATCCAATCCCCCCAACAAACACACCCTATATATATACTAGAACACGCTCTTGCGCGGTATACCGCGCGACTATTCTATAATGTAATGTAGTGAAACATTATTTATTTGAAATATAAACTGTAAAACAAAAATACAATCGAATTATTTGCGCTCAGGTCGGTTGGTCCTCGGTCGGTTGGTCTGGTCGGTTGGTCAGGTGGGTTGGTTAGCTGTCGGATAGGCAGGTCGGAAGGTCCTCGGTCGGTTGGTCTGGTCGGTTGGTCCTCGGTCGGTTGGTTAGCGGTGGGATAGACAGGTCGGAAGGTCCTCGGTTGGTTGGTCTGGTCGGATGGTTGGCGGTTGGACAGACAGGTCTGATGGTCAGCAGGTCGGACAGACAGGTCTGATGGTCTGCGGTCGGATAAAGTAGGTCGGCTGGTCTGCGGTCGGATAGGCAAGTCAGCTGGTCCGCAGGCGGATAGATTGAGATAAGAAGGGTGACCCTGCATCTCTAGTTTTGAAATGTCAAAAATAGCAAAGATATTTCAACTTTGATAATTGTTACGCACAAATAATAATAATAATAATAATAATAATAATAATAATAAGGATAGCAGGATCTTAAAGGAAGTTAGATACAAAGTCGGGTGGAAATGGAGAAAAATTTGCGCTCAGGTTGGTTGGTTGGATGGTCAGATGGGTTGGTTAGCGGTCGGATAGGCAGGTCGGAAGGTCCTCGGTCAGTTGGTCTGGTCGGTCGGTTAGCGGTGGGATAGGCAGGTTGGAAGGTCCTCGGTCGGATTGTTAGCGGTCGGACAGACAGGTCTGATGATCTGCGGTCGGATAAAGTAGGTCGGCTGGTCTGCGGTCGGATAAAGTAGGTCGGCTGGTCTGCGGTCGGATAGGCAAGTCAGCTGGTCCGCAGACGGATAGATTGAGATAAGAAGAGTGACCCTGCATGAGTTTTGAAATGTCAAAAATAGCAAGGATATTTTAACTCTGATAATTGTTACGCACAAAAAAAAATAATAATAATAATAAAAATAAGGATAGCAGGATCTTAAAGGAAGTTAGACATGAAGTCGGGTGAAAAAGGAGAAAAATTTGTGCTTAAGTCGGTTGGTCAGGTGGGTTGGTCGGATGGTCAGGTGGGTTGGTTAGCGGTCGGATAGGCAAGTCGGAAGGTCCTCGGTCGGATGATCAGGTCAGTTGGTTAGCGGTGGGATAGGCAGGTCGGAAGGTCCTTGGTCGGTTGGTCCTCGGTCGGATGGTTAGCGGTCGGACAGACATGTCTCATGGTCTGCGATCGGATAAAGTAGGTCGGCTGGTCTACGATCGGATAGGCAAGTCAGCTGGTCCGCAGGCGGATAGACTGAGATAAGAAGGTGACTCTGCATCTCTTTATGAGTTTTGAAATGTCAAAAATAGCAAGGATATTTCAACTTTGATAATTGTTACGTACAAAAAATAATAATAATAAAAATAAAAATAAGGATAGCAGGATCTTAAAGGAAGTTAGACACGAAGTCGGGTAGAAAAGGAGAAAAATTTGCGCTCAGGTCGGAAGGTCCTCGGTCGGTTGGTCAGGTCGGTTGGTTAGCGGTCGGATAGGCAGGTCAGAAGGTCCTCGGTCGGTTGGTATGGTCAGCTGGTCCTCGGTAGGATGGTTAGCGGTCGGACAGACAGGTCTGATGGTGGTCTGCAGTCGGATAGGCAAGTCAGCTGGTCCGCAGGCGGGTAGACTGAGATAAGAAGGGTGACCCTGCATCTCTTTATGAGTTTTGAAATGTCAAAAATAGCAATGATATTTTAACTTTGATAATTGTTACGCACAAATAATAATAATAATAATAATAATAATAATAATAATAATAATAATAATAAGGATAGCAGGATCTTAAAGGAAGTTAGACACGAAGTCGGGTGGAAAAGGAGAAAAATTTGCGCTCAGGTCGGTTGGTCAGGTCGGTTGGTCGGATGGTCAGGTAGGTTGGTTAGCGGTCGGATAGGCAGGTTGGAAGGTCCTCGGTCGGTTGGTCTGGTCAGTTGGTCCTCGGTCGGATGATCAGGTCGGTTGGTTAGCGGTCGGATAGGCAAGTCGGAAGGTCCTCGGTCGGTTGATCTGGTCGGTTGGTCCTCGGTCGGATGGTTAGCGTTCGGACAGACAGGTCTGATGGTCAGAAGGTCGGACAGACATTTCTGATGGTCTGCGGTCGGATAAAGTAGGTCGGCTGGTCTGCGGTCGCAAAGGCAAGTCAGCTGGTCCGCAGGCGGATAGACAGGTCGCTTGGTGGGTGCGGCCAAGGAGTCTTTTGGTCTACCGATTGGTCTCTGGATTGGTTGGGTGGGCTATTTGAGTTCTGGAACTGGTGGAGGCGTTTGGCGAGGCGGTTGATGTAACTGGCCTGACGACGTTCCAAAACGTTTCGTCTTGGGCGGTTGACGACGGTTCCAAAACGTCTTTTCAAGCAAGTACAAAGTAGGTTAAGGGCTAAATTGTCATTTTTTAAATGAGGGGTAAGATAGACTTTTCAAGTGGCAGATCCGTACAAACTCGTATTTATAAGATATAATATATCTTTATTGAAACAAAGCTTTCTTTATTTTAAATATAGAGGATTGAAAAAAACAAAAAATTTAATGGTAAAATATAGAGAATTGTATAAATAATATAAATAATGAACGTACATAGTATATTGATTTTTTCAAAAGAATATTTTGATTTTTTTTTGAAAAAAAAAACCTATACTATTTTCACTTTTTACATTGGTATGTTTGGAAATAAAAATTAAAAAATAATAATATAATATATTATTAAAAAATTGTTAAAAATAATGAGTTAAATAGAAAATTAGCTATAAGTATTTGTTAAAATAGAAGTAATACAGTAAAATCATTTATAGATAAAATTCTTTTCTACAAATAAATTATACAAACATTAGCTGACAAAGAAAAAATAATCATGAAAAATGAAAATATTATCTCCGTTTCACAAAAAAAAAAAAAAAAATCAATTTTTTTTTGTATTATTATATTTAACATTAAATATATTGTTATATTTATATAATTTACTTCGTAAATATCATTGTATATATTATAAAAATTTAATAGAGATATTTTTTGTTATTTTTTTAATTTATAATATATATTAATATAATAATTAATATTTAAATATCTACGCACAAAAAATCAATAATATTCTTTTATATGACGGAAGTAGTATTTTAAAAAAAACATGAAAAAGGTATATATTTAATTAAAATAACGTAACAAAATATATATATTTATATCAAAGTAATAACTTAAATATGTTGTATTGGTTATATTAAAAAAGTACTTTCTCCGTCCTACATATCATGTCCATGTTGCCGTTTCTGTCTATCCCACGTATCATGTCACTTTCCTTTTTTGGAAAATGATTACACACTTTAATTTCATTTTAAATTTTTTAATTTTTTTAAGATTTTAATTAAACTAATTAGTTATTTTAATCTTAATTTATAATTATTTATATTATCGGATAATTATTTTTACTAATACATTCTTAATTATTTACTAATTACACCCCTCCTAAAATATCGTGTCTACAGTGTAGCAGACACGGTATGTGGAACGGAGGGAGTAATAATCTAAATATTTATTTTTTATTTTACTTTTAAAATAAAAGTAAAATACTACTCCATTCCTTCGTATCGTATACTGTAGTTTTCTCTATTTGGGCTATGTTTGTCTTGGGAGTTTGGATTTTGTATTGAGATCTAAATAGTAAAAAATTTGCATTGAATAGTTGTATGATATGATACAATTGATGTGATGTTTTGAATATAAAATTGATTTTTTATATAATATAACAAATAAAAATAGGTGTTGCTTTGATATATTTTAGAGGAAAAAATTGTGTGAATAGTAGAAATCCACCAAAATCCTTCGAACAAAATTCTTTTAGGGACTGTTTGGTTCATGGACTTTTTTGGTAGGATTGAGATTTCACAGTAGGATTTATATGTGATGGGATTTATTATATTTAGATTTGGAATCCCATATTATGTTTGGTTGGTAAAATATGGTGGGATTTATATTTCGTGGATTTGGATTTTTTATATTCTAAATGACATAATTGTCCTCTCTTGTGAATTTTATTCATTTTGACAAATTAAACCTCTAATTCATTATTAATATAAATTGAAAATATATCAATAATTTTATAGGATGACAATAGATTCGCGTAAACTCGAGACCCGACCGAGCCCGACCTATTTATTTGAAGTTGAGTCCAATTATTTAAGTATTAGGCCTGGATCTGGATCATGATCGGGGTAATATAATAATAATATATCAACCATAAATATTAAAAAATAATTTCGAATAATATAATTATATTAATTTTTTTTTTAGTTTAACGTATTCATTATTTTATTATAATATTTTTCTAATAAAACACATAAATTTTAATATACATTGGATCTGGTACATATGTAATTTTAAATTAAAATTTTAGAATTGTAAAAAAAATGGATTTTTCGGATCCATCAAGTCTTACCGGGTATAGTCTCGGTCGGATCTAGTATAATCGGATCCAATTTGAATCTTGGATTTAACAATATATATTTGGGATAAATATCAGTTCCGACTGAATCCGACTTATGGTGGTCCCTATAATTTTATAATTCAAATAAAATTTATAATAAATAATAATTTAAACAATAAATTTATTAATTTATTTAAAAAATATTGTACAATAAAAAATAATATAAATTTAATTAAGTATATAATTCAAATAATAATTAATGTTAAAATTATTTAATTTTTTATATAAATATAATACTATTATTTTTTTTTTTTATAAGAGAATATAAATGTAAAAATTAAAAATTTCAAGAATAGGATTTAAAAGTAACAGGGGTATCCCCATTACAAAAAAATCCCTTATTTGTAGGATTTTAGATCATTTTTTCAAATCCCATCATTTTAAATTCCACCTTCTTTTTTTTAACCAAACATGGATTTCATAGGATTTTAAAATCCAAATCTCATGGAATCCCATCAAATCTTGAACCAAACAGCCCCTTAGTATTTCTGTCTATTACATTAAAAAATACCTTCTTCATTCCGCGCGACAGATGATCTATTTTTACTTTTTTGTTTGTTTCATCAAAGATGAGCCATTTATACTTTTTAGTAAATTTATTTATTTTAAACATATTTAATAAATATAAATTAATTTAATTAAATTTCAAACCTTTGACACATGAACAACTCACTAAAAATCTCTTTATTCTTATCTCTCTCATCAATAAATAGTAATATTTTTATATATATTTAAAATTTCTCATTTTTTATAAATTAGCTTTAAGTTAATTATAGATAAATAAATAATTTCTTTTTTACTTATTTGTATTATATAAAATTTTATTCTCTATAAAATTTAAAAATAATATATTGTATATATTTTATTGAGATATAATGCTAAAAATATTTAAAATACCAATAATACTATTTATATAAAAAATAGTAAAATAATATTCTCTTCGTCCCACTTATCGTGTTCACCTTTCTATTTCGGTATATCTCACTTATTCTGTACTTTCTTTTTTTTTAAAAAAAAAAATATTATACACTTTAATCTCATTTTTAAATTTTTAATTTAATTTTTTCAATTATAATTATAATTAGTTATCTTCATCTTAATTTAAAATTATTTTTTTAGTAAATAATAATTATTTTTGCTGAATACATTGTTAATTATTTAGGGGGATACGATACCTGAGACTGAGACGGAGGGGAGGGAATATTATAACTTATTTTTAATAATTCACTAACGTACACTATTCAAAAGGTCTAACTAAATAAGTCTTTTTGATCGAGACAAATGTAGGGTGTGTTTGATAATTAGTTGATAGCTTTTAGCTGATTCGATTAGCTGTTTCAATTAGTTGGTTTGATTAGCTGATTCGATTAGCTATTTCAATTAGTTGGTTTGACTAGCTGATTCGATTAACTATTTGTATTAAAGTGTTGATAAAACAAACGGTTTGATATTAGCTGTTTATACAATGACAATTAAGAATATTTTATATTTTATTTTCAAAATATTTAGTTGAATTTTTTCGGATGTAGACTTTTTTATAATTTTATTATTAATTTTAAAAATTAGAAAATTTTTAGTAAGATATTTATTTTTATTATTTTAAAAATATATTGTAAAGAAATAATGCAAATTCATTGAAAAATATATATATTTTTTCATTTTCTAGTATAAATATAAAATAGTAAAAATTATTAACATATGTATTTTTATAAGATTAATTTTTAATTATTATATATTTACATTAAATTTATAATTTTAAATAAATATATTCATTTTTAATAAAAATAGTATGGATAAAAAATGATATGTAATTGATTCAATAATATTAATATTTTTGTATTATCTTTATTTCAAAAAATTATAAATAATTATAAATAAGATAATTGGCATATATAAAAATAATTATTTTAAATTTATAAATATGAATTTATAAGTTATTAAAAAAATATATATCTAAATAATTGATAAATAGTGTAATAGAAAAATATATGAATATATATGAAAGAATTAATTAATTTTAAAGGCAAATAAAAAATAAAAAATATTAAAATGAAAAAGCTAATATAAAATATTGATATATACAGTTTTTTTAAAATTAGCTTTTCTGACAGATCAAATAACTAAAAGTTTTCAAACTGTTTACCAAGCACACTCGTAGTATTTTTTTATAAAAGTAATAATACAATTTTTAATTTAAAAAAATAAAAAATAATAATTTTATTTTATTTTATCACACTGTTCAAATAAAAAAATAACAAATATTTATTGTTTATATCATTTAATTTTCAATTTATTGGAGGTAATACTTTTCAAATATTAGAAATAAAATTTTCAAAAATATAAAAAATAAATAAATAAAAACCAAAAAAAATAAAAATAAATAAATTGTTATCTTCGAGGCACTTACAGGCTTTTACAGTTACAGCGTCAGCAAAGAAAAGAAAAGAGGACAGGGGGATCTATGAAGTTCCTTCCTTCTTATAACCCAAAATAGCTATAAGAAAAAATCACTGCAAAATCTCTCCATTCAGCATCAGGGTTCGCAGTTTTCGGAATTCCGAAGAATCAGATTTGTGCTCTACTTCTACTAAGAGGTAATATTACAAGTTTCTGTCTCGATTAATTTTGTTATTAGAATTTACTTGCTGTTCTAACACAGTGACCCCAACTTTCGGAGATACATCCATTTTCCTTTTTTTTGTTGTTATAATTTTTACCTAATTTGTTGTGCAGTGAAAATGTAGGGTTTAGTTTGTACATTCTGCGTTAACGGAAATGGCCAATTTGATATATTTATTTCTTTTTAAATATAGGTTGACGACTGTTGTTTGGAATTCTTGCTTGTGGTTCTATCCGTTTTGGAAGGTTTTATTACCAATTTTCATGCATATAGAGTGTTTTGTGAACAATTTTATGTTCCGTGGGGAATTTGATTGTTATTTGAGTTTTTTTCGCATTTGATTTGTTTGTAGAGATGTGCCTTGTTCGGATGATTTTTGGAAGTTTTTTGAGTTTTTGAAGTTGCTTATAGTTTGTGAACTTGAACAATGAAGAAGGTGATTTTTGAAGTGTATAATTGATTATAGTATTCTGGTATATGTAGTGAATCAATGTTAGATTGATAGTTAGTTTTAATGTGTAGGTTAGTGAGTTTTGTAGATATAATTGAACAGATTGGTTAGGGCTGAGAGTGATGATCGAATTACTATTGAACAGTTCAATCTCTAAGAGAAGAGAAAATGTGAAATTCGGCATTGTTTTGCTTTCTGCAATAGCTGTTTTTGTTTGTTATTTTATAAGATTTGGTGAATATAATTCCATACGCCGCATTTCCGGATTTGGAGTATACGGTTCCTTGTTTGTTTATACATTCGATTTTATATTTATACACCTTGTCTTGTATCCATTATTGCCTGCGTTTGTTTGAAGTTTAATTAGTTTGGTGGAATGTCGAGTTTTACTTATTTGGCAAGTTCTGCTACTATGGCTACTTATTTTGTCGTAATCTTTGCGAAATGAAATACGGTTTTCTTTAGCTCCTTTTAATTGTTTTTCATTCTTTTGATTTTTTGGTAAGTGTATAGCAGAATGGGAAGCTCAGATGGAGCCAATTACAGATCGTTCACATATGAAAGCCTCGAGAGAGAGCCCTACTGGCCCTCAGGAAAGCTCCGGATATCTGTCACAGGTGCCGGAGGGTTCATTGCTTCTCATATAGCGAGGCGTTTGAAGAGCGAGGGACATTACATTATTGCTTCGGACTGCAAGAAAAACGAGCACATGGCTGAGGATATGTTCTGCCATGAGTTCCATCTCGTTGATCTTAGGTTGATGGAAAACTGCGTCAAAGTTACCGAAGGAGTTGATCACGTGTTCAACCTGGCAGCCGACATGGGAGGGATGGGCTTCATCCAGTCAAATCACTCTGTTATTATGTACAACAATACAATGATCAGCTTTTGTATGCTTGAGGCAGCAAGAATCAATGACGTCAAGCGGTTAGTATCTTTAAAGTCGAATCTGATTCTGTGCTTCCATGTCGTGCATTTATGCGTGTTTTTGACTTGGAAATAAGATATCATTGGCGCAATGCGTGTGCTTATATTTGGAATTTGATGACATTTAACTCACTATTCGACAAATCAAACACGTTTTGTGAAATTCCTATTTGCATCTTTTATGATTAAAAACCATTTTCAGTCATTCAGAAATGTATGTCGATGTCTTGCATATTCATAATTATTTCTTTCTTTCTGTACATATTTTGCGGGACAATCTCTTAACATTGTTGTATTTGTATTTGGTGTTGTTTAAGGTTTTTCTATGCATCGAGCGCGTGCATCTACCCTGAATTTAAGCAGTTAGATACAAACGTGAGCTTGAAGGAATCTGACGCATGGCCAGCTGAGGTTTCCATCTTTTTATTCTTTCCACGTTGATTTGAGTGTTTTGTTTACGACGTCTTTGTATGTCAGCAGTATCTTTTTATTTATGCTCTGTTTTTATTTTCAGCCACAAGATGCTTATGGGCTGGAGAAGCTGATGACTGAGGAGTTATGTAAGCACTACACTAAGGATTTTGGAATCGAGTGCCGAATAGGAAGGTTCCATAACATTTATGGACCCTTTGGGACATGGAAAGGTAAATTTAATGATCTTGTGCCAATATGTTGTCGTCAAACTCTCTTGGCGGAGTACTACTTTTGTATATATCATGACGGCACTCTTATATATATATATATGTATATATTTTCCGTAGCTCCATCTGTAATTGCCTCATTCTATTTGTCACTAAATAATTCGTTATGTTAAACAATGCTGATTTGTCCGAATAAGCAGATGGAAATATGACAAACGATACATAGTTTCAAATAACATAACATATATATCTTGTTATTTGAAAATGTGTTATTAGAAAATGTGTTGTCGATTCATATTTATAAGGAGTGTTGTTTGGACATACATATATATATATATCTTGTGTTGAGATCAATTATAATATACGTTGTGTAGACTATTGTTATGTTAGTTTATGTACTGTATTTGTATTATATTAATATAAGTGGTATGCTATATATCATCATATTATATGTTGTCTATCATAATGTAAACTATGTTATATGCGCATCTTCAACGAATATTAGATATTCGTTTCTTAAATCATCTAAGGAAGATACGATCTCATCAATTGTGCAGGTGGGAGGGAGAAAGCACCGGCTGCTTTCTGTAGGAAAGCCCTTACCTCTGCCGATAAGTTTGAGATGTGGGGGGATGGCCTGCAGACTCGATCATTTACCTTCATTGATGAATGCGTCGAGGGTGTTCTAAGGTACGTTTGCTTAATTAATAGTATCATTTTCACGTTATAAATGATACTTCCTCCGTCCGCCTCTAAAGATTACATTTACATTTACATTTTACGTCATTGTACTTAACATTAAAAATGTCCTTATATTTATATAATTTTTTGGTAAAATTGCTCATGACTCCCCTTGTGGTTTCGAAATTCAGCATAAAATCTCTCTGTACTTTAAAAATTGCATGACACTCCTTTATACTTTAAAAAACGTTGCATGAAACCTTCATCGTGTGATCATATGATGATTTTCTATCTATATCTTTTGTATGACGGGGGGTTTTTATTCAATATTTTTTAAAGTATAAAAGGGTGGCATGCAATTATTTAAAGTAAAATGGGGATTTTTGCTGACTTTTGAAACCATAGAGGGGTTTCATTTCATGCAATATTTTTTTAAAGTATAAGGGCCGCTATGCAATTTTTAAAGTAGAAGGGGGATTTACGATGAGTTTTGAAACTTTTGCCTAATTATTTTATACAAATTTCTTTCTATTAGTATTATAAAACACTAATAAAAATATTTTTATTATTTTTCTTTATTTTTACTACGTTTTTTATATAATAAGTAATATTCAATGATCAATACGCAAAAAGTAAATGTGACTTTTAGAGCTGGACGGAGGTAATATGTTTTTCTACCAAATTCTTTCTACAGCTTCTCTAGTGATTTATAATGTCAAAATAAGTATATACGAACTCATCATTTAAGAAGTTCGCTTCTGTGCAATACGAGTGACAAATGCTTACAGGTTAACAAAATCAGACTTTCGTGAGCCTGTCAACATCGGAAGTGACGAGATGGTGAGCATGAATGAGATGGTCGAGATTGTCCTGAGCTTTGACGACAAGAAACTCCCCATCCATCACATCCCCGGACCAGAGGGCGTCCGTGGTCGAAACTCTGACAACACTCTGATAAAGGAAAAGCTCGGCTGGTCCCCTTCGATGAAACTAAAGGCACCACACACACATTCTTCCTTTAATTGCCTTTTTACACATTCCCATTACATGTAACCAACCATGTTTTTCTATCGAACATGCGCAGGACGGGCTGAGAATCACGTATTTCTGGATCAAGGAGCAGCTGGAGACCGAGAGAGCTCAGGGTGTCGACGTGTCTGCCTATGGCTCCTCGAAAGTCGTGGGAACTCAAGCTCCAGTCCAACTCGGCTCTCTATGCGCTGCTGACGACAAAGAATGAGTTAGGTGAAAGTTATTTAATTTTTCTGCGCGCGCCGTTATGCATTAGACTTAGAATGCATGCTTTTTATCCTTCGTTATTGCCCCTGCTCACTTATTTTTGTTCGATATTTATAAAGGAATCTGCCGGCAGAATCTATAGGTTATCGACATATTTGTTTGCCGTGGCAATATAAGAACATTGATAAGTATAAATGGAGAGTAAAGGTTGCGGTTTTGGTTCGACCTATTTATATATTGGATGAATTTTTATTTTTTATTTTTGATAACGTGGAAATTTGCAGTAGCTAGCCGAAAGTTGTGCGAAGAAAAAGTGTATATTTTTCGGAAAATACCATAGTTCAATTAATATAAATTTTGGGTTTGGATGGTAAAAAGAAAACTTCTATGTTGTGATGTGTTCTCTAAAAACGTTTAAGCATAGTTTATACATTGTGATGCATAGTGATGTAATGCATAGTAAAATGCACAAAATATAATATGTTTTATTTATTGGGTGAAATTCATTTGTATTAATGTAAAGTTTACATGAAACATAAAGATCTAAATTATGCAAAATATATACAAATAAAAAATATAAAATATTTTAAATACTCCCCCTGTCCCATAATAAAATATTTATTTTCTTTTTTAAACATTACAAATGCTCTTGCAATTTACATTATATTACACAAATGTATTACTTTTATATCACACGTACTAATAAGATTATTTTAGTCATTTCTATTTTATTTCTAATTGATCAATTATTTATTTTTATAGTTTTATAAAAATTAGATAGTAATTTGTCTCCATCAACTATAAAATAAAAAATTTATCAATTATTTATTTATTTATTTATTTTATTAAAAGAATTATTTAAGATACTTAGCAATTTTTATTGGTATAAAATCAGTTTTGGACAATATGTTTCTTACCAATTTTACAACTAAAATAAAGAGTACTATATAATTTACCGTATCAAATATTATTTTAATATAAAATTAAATTTTTAAAATTCAATCCAAAATAAAAAATAATAATAAAAATACACTATACACCCCCAAGTGATTCTCAGGGCATTTGATGTGCTCACTCTGTTCCATAACTACATATCGGTTTGCTTTTTGGACGTAATTTTAAAAATATTAATATTATATTGTCATATAGTAGGAATAAAATAAAAATAATTAAAATAATATTGTGTAATATAAAAGCAATGTCATTTGTATAATATATTGTAAGTTGCAAGATTATTTTTTAATGTTAAGTAAATTTCATATATAACTTTACTAGGATTCAAAATTAGTTCGTGGGGATTCTAATTCACAGACTCACATATATATAAAAGGGGAATGTTACAATGTTGAAATTGAAAAATTAGTACTATGTTGAATTTTCAAATCAGCACACATAAAATAGAAAAATGGCATATATTTTTATTACAAATAGCATATGTTGTATGTAATAAATACATGTGTTGTTTGTTCATAATTACAGCGTATATAAGAGTATATTTATGTGCTAAAAATATTTTGTATAAGATTATATCATGTATTGTGTTGTTAAATCATATGTCATATTTGTATTATATTAACTTATACTATGTGCTGTCCGGTAGCAGCCAACTTGTAGCGGCCACCATATATATATATATATTATTTCCTCCCTCAGTCTAAATTAGTATTTTAATATGTATAAATCAATTTTTTTTTTAATTAATTTTGATTACTCCCTCCATCCCATAACAAAATATTTATTTTTACATTTTAGTCCGTCTCATAACAAAATATCAAAACAAAAAATCAATTTCTTTTCTAGTGATTGTAGTACGGTACAAATACTCTTACAATTTACAATATATTATAGAAATACCATTACCTTTGTATCACCTCATACTAATAAGGTTATTTTAGTCATTTCTATTTTATTCCTACTATATTTCAATATAATATTAACATTTCTAAAATTTCGTGCAAAAAATAAACGAATACCTAATTATGAGACGAATGAAGTATTATTTTTTTAATATTATTTTTACTTTAATATTAACACTTTATTAATTTACTTTAAATTCATGTGCAAAAGTGAAAGATAAAACTTATTCTTGAAAAAAAAATTTTTATTTATTTTTATAAAATATCAATTTACATAAAATTTAAATTCAAATTTAAATCTAAACCAAACGCTCCGTATCTTACGATCCACCGTTCAAACAAAACAAAATCTATTTGGACCTCTTTGAGAAGAATAAAGATAACCAAAAATCGGTAAAACCCATACTTAACATCTAAAGTGAATTTCACCTGCACGCGAATCCGATTCATTCTCGTTTCTCATTCCAGAGGAGAATTTAATTCTACACGATTTTCCATCTACTCGTCTCCATCAATTTGGGGATTTTGTTGTATTGTGTTGTGTGCTCGAACAAAATCTTAATTTCTGAATTTTCTTATAGAAGAGGATAGAATTCCAATCCGATGGGGGCACTGATGTCTAAGTTTTGGTTCATGTTGTTTCCGGCGACGGAGTACAAGATCGTGGTAGTTGGCCTGGACAACGCCGGCAAAACGACGACGCTTTACAAGCTCCATTTGGGGGAAGTTGTGACCACGCACCCCACCATTGGCAGCA
Organism: Andrographis paniculata; assembly: GCF_009805555.1. NCBI lineage: Eukaryota > Viridiplantae > Streptophyta > Magnoliopsida > Lamiales > Acanthaceae > Andrographis > Andrographis paniculata. The sequence goes on from NW_026137613.1 coordinate 1,205,012, forward strand.
ATGTTGAGGAGCTTGTCTATAAGAATATTCGATTCGAGGTACCCTACTGCTATTTATCGTCTTTTTCTAGATTTGAACCTTGTTTAATTTTTCGAAGCTTTTGATAGATTGGCTATGGAAATCTTCCAAACTCGGTAATTAGGTTGAAATTTTGATTATGATTCTTAGATTAAAGATGCAAACTCTGTATTTGGATCTTGAGTTGGAAGTGTGTGTTAGAAAAATACCTAAAAGAACAACTGTGATACACAATAGGATTTTTTTTTATCTCTGTAATTTGTTTATTAATTTATAGTTTTCATGATTTAGTTATGTCTTGTTTTCAAGAAACATCTTTAATGGCGATGATATTGATTGCTTGCATTAAGTTTTACCTAATTGGTTTCGGAAAATTGGTTTAGGGTGTATTTGTTTGGGAGTTTGGATCTGAGGATGTTATTTGAATAGTAAAAGTTTTGAATTTTAATAATTATACGATGCGATCTAAATAGGTGTTAATGAGTTGCTTTGAATGTAAAATTAATTTTTAATATGATATAAAAAATTAAAAATAAATATTTGATTCGATGTTTTTTAAGAAAATTTTTTTTGATGAACAGTATAAATAATAGTAAAATTTTATAAAAGAACACACCTGTTATACCTTGTACGGTTGATTTATACCTCATATGATACTGTGCCGACTATAATTAGTCAGCACAGTAACAACCAATGGCTTTACAAATACTCTCTTTTTCCTAGTCCAATATGTATTCATATGCTACATCCGTCCGGCTTTAAGGGGTCCCATTAAAGGCGGACGGAGGAAGTATAATTTTTTAGTAAATTAAAAAATAATAATATTATTAATTAGTAGATGTGTATAAGAAGGTTTTAATATTTTTCCGTTCATAATAAAATAATAATATATTATGATAGTATATTTGTAATTTTATGTGAAAGTTAAAGTTATTTTGACATTAATATAATAATTTTTTATTATAATAGAAAATGTATATATTTGGGTAGAATAGATGAAAATGTCAAGTTGTCTACTTTTGGGTCGGACGGAGGAAGTATTTCTTTTCAACAATGAATTTTCATGCCATTGAAATTGATACTCTGAACACTTTATTTTCTCATTGTTTTTTGGTGATTGCAACTTATGTGTCAATCCGTTAAATTTGTTCGATAGCAAGTTGGCATCATCTTTTGTAGAAGAATTACAGATGGGGTGTTTTGAATAGGATTGAGAATCAGAGCTGTAATATGTGCATAATGTTGAAAAGGGTAAAGGTATATATGTCTTTATGTTTGGTATCGGAATGATCTGAAATAGACGGCGACCGAGTTCATTTTTATTTTTGCATTCTCAAATTATATTACATGAATGTGTTCTTCACATAGAATACTGATTTTTTAACTTCTGGTTATATACTTGATTGTAACTTGAAGCACACTTACTATGAAGTAAGGAAAAGTCGATGATTAAGAAATTAAAGTTCACAAGGGTGTGATGTTTTTGTTATTTTCAATGATGTTAAATTTGATCCCAATCTGTAATTGGTTAATGACTATATAAACATGTCTTCCATATCGTTCATTCCCATTCAAGGATCCTTTGGCTTTTCCCGAGCATTCATTGTAGCATACAAATGTTGTTTAGAATAAAGCACAGAACAGTATGCATAAGTTATTATCATTCTTATATCATTATTTTGGCATTGATCGTGGTACATGTTTTGCGTTATCCTTGAGCCCGTTCGACCTAAGCAAAGGTAGACATTCTTCTTCCTCTTCTCGAGTTATGGCCTTTTGATTTTTGAACATTTCCAGCTTATAGATAGTTAATCCTTAGAAAACTTGATCAAATCTGGAAAAATTCAGGGATGACCTGGATGATCGTTGTTCTTGTCCTGTCACACCCTATTTAAAGCACCGATCATAAATCGAAACACCCCTTCCATTCTCTGTTTGTGCCGATGTCCTTGTATGCTTGAATGTGTGATTTCTGTTGTTAATGACTATATATAGTTAGACCCTTACTAAGAGTTAAGGATTTAACCGTTGTAAAATGTTGCGTTTTTATTCAACTTTTGAGTGAGAATATTCTATTTGTTCCCCTTGTTCATGTTGTGATGATTTTTTTTACAATGCTGATTAATATTTTCAGTATGAACTGACAGTACATGACAATAATTCATACAACACACTATCAATGATTTCAATCCACGAGATATATCGATAAAGTACACCTTAATATGTGTGTTTGTTTGTGGATTTTAGTTTTTGGGTTTGAATTTTTGAATAGTAAAAAGTTGAATTTGAATAGTTGTTTGATGTAATATAAAAAGAAGTTGATACGATGTTTTGAATATAAAATAAGTTTGTAGTATAATATGAAAAAAAAAAAAAAACAGTAATCGTTTAATTTGATATTTTTGGAGGAAAAAAAAAATTGAATAGTAAAAATATTCGATAAAATCCACAAAAAAACACAACCTTAAATTGTCAACAAGCTTCGCACTTGGAAACTATATGTTGTCTTTTTCTTTTTTTCTTTTTTTATATATATAATACATATACTCTTTATAGGTAACGAGCATGATACTAATTAAGCCTAATCAAAATCCTAACCATCCATTGTTATGATCCATGACTTATTCTAAACTCTTTCTTCTCATTTCCAAGGTTTGGGATCTCGGCGGGCAAGACAGACTAAGAACATCGTGGGCAACTTATTATCGAGGGACACACGCCGTCATAGTAGTGATAGACAGCACTGACCGGGCTAGGATCTCCGTAATGAAAGACGAGCTATTCAACTTGCTCCCCCACGAGGATCTCCAAAATGCAGTGGTACTCGTCTTTGCCAACAAACAGGACCTAAATGGCGCAATGGCGCCCGCCGAGATAACTGATGCACTATCCCTACACAGCATCAAGAACCATGATTGGCACATCCAAGCCTGCTCGGCGCTCACCGGAGAAGGCCTGTACGATGGCTTGGGCTGGATCGCCGAGCGAGTTTCCGGCAAGGCGCCGAGTTAATTAGAACCTGTGGCATTGGAAAAGAGCATTCGATTCACCACTAATATATCACCTGAGAATTTTCTTGAGCTTAATTATGTTGTATTTTTGCTTTTATTTGTTGAAATGAGGGAGGCTTTCATTTCAGCTGTTTTATGCACAATTTGGGACATGAAGTGCTTAGAGACACCTGAAGTATGTATCATTGCTGGTGCATAAAATCTTTGAAATTGTACAGATTCCTCTGAAGTCGCGCTTATATTAATAATTTTTTTTTTTTTTTTTCCAATTCAAAGTATTTTTTTTATCATTTTTATCCGTCTAATTTTAAAGTATTATTTTCCTATTTTAGTTAAAATAATTATTCATCAATACCAAAATACTTATTTTAATTTTTACCTAAATTATAAAAATATCATTATTAATTAATAAAATATTATTATTTTTCAAGAATTTCAAATGACCGCTTTAGACCAAGAGGGAGGGAGCATCAGCACCGTGCTGATTAAATATTTTTTAGTAAAAAAATACTAATTTTTTTTTTTTTATTTTTTCTTTATCCAAAAAATTAAAAATTTCAATTTTTACCCATTTTTTTAAAAATTTGTTATCTGTCAGTTGAACACACAATTGAATGACAGAGAGAGTAATATATATATACTTCCTCCGTCCCGGTTTAATCGACCCATTTTATTAGTGATATAGTATTTAAAGTAATGATATCATTAGTTAATAATAATAAGTTATGATATTATTTTATTATTTTTTATGTAATTAATAATATTAGTAATTTTAAAATAAATTTAATATATATGATTAAAAAATTAGAATATATTCAAATATTTTTGAAAATATATCACAATAAAAAACATGTAAATATAAATATTATTTTGTAGAAAATAAAATTTAAATAAAAAATAAATTTATTTATTTATAATTAATAGTATAAAGTAACTTTTATAAAAGAAGTGGAGTTTTAAATGTAGATAAAAATATTAATTTTTTTTAGAAGAGGTAAAATAAAGAAATTTTGAGTGAATTTACATGATGTTATATGCTACATAATTAATTAAGTTGATTAATATTTTTAAATATATTTTGATTTAATAAATTTTACTCAAAATAAAATGTATACTCCGAAATCGACCGGGCCGACCCAAGTGAGCACAACCCAAGTCCCGAGAGGGTACGCCCAGAGAAAGGTCCAAATTAGTAAATAGGCCCACGGTCAACAAGTAAACGGATAAGGCGCAATTCGAAAACAAGAAGAGGTTAGGGAGGTTGAAGGAAAATAACGGACAAGAATCTTATCCGAATAAGATTAGGAAATAAAAGCCTAAGAAGGCTGATAGACGCACATTCGATCAATTCATCTTATTTTTTCATTAATTTGTTCCTCTGCAATTTTTAATTCTTGTATTCTTTTCAGATTTTTATAGTTTTTTTTAAATTAATTCCAATTTAATTTTCAGCGTTAATTTCTATTTTACATTCTTCTTTTTTCGCCAATTTTTTCGGTTATCGCGAGATAGCTTGGATCCTTTCTTGAGGAGGCCGGAGAACCCTACGGTTAAATCAATTCCGACAGGCTTTTCCGATTAAGCCGTCGGTGATGATTTTTTTTTACGACAATAGATTGGCACGCCCAGTGGGATACCAATGTCTCGCGACTTTTTGCATGCAACTTCGAAAGAAAAAATTGACGCCGCCGACGACCATGAAGATGTCGAAGAACAAGGAAACCGTCGGCGATTCGTCATCGCCTCACGCACAGGAGGCTACTCCACGAGATAAAGCCTCTGCAGCGGCTGGGAAGTCCGATCCTATCATCAGCCTCCTGACCAGTGTTCTCCGTGAACAAATTTGCAGAGAAATTCAATATTCTCTCCACGAATCCGCTCTGGAATTGTTTAAATATATCATTGACGTACTCAAGCCCGCCATACGAACGGAATTCGCACTGCTCTGGGAGAAGGAAACTCGAAAGGGTAAGGCTCCCGTAATCGGCCCCAATCCGCCCAAAATCTGGCCGAATCCTATCCTCTCGGTTAATTCTGGGGCAGCTCCTCAGGCGCTCAGCTATGGTCACGTCACGATCCTCGGCAAGAACGGATCTGGAGAACCCCCGGCCACCGTCCGGAAGCTCGGAGAATCCAGCACAACGACTGGGCAGACTTTTGCTGGGCCGTCCCAAGCATGAGGTTTTGGCATGACCTTCGGGTCAGTACCATCTGCCCCGTGTTGGCACCCGAGTTCTTCATCGACTGGAGTTTCGTTAAACGCTCCGCCTCCCGTTCCGGCACTCCAGGGATATTCAACGGATGGACAGGGAACCAGCAACCTTGAGGGGTAGGACTGTCAGCGACCCCAACACATTCGTTTGCTTCAGTCTCTTCGGGGACAGCCTGGGGGCTAGGGGGATTGCCCCAACCGCATCCCATTGCGCTGGGGGGCAAGCTAGCACTGCAGAAGGTCTATTTTCCGCTGGCTCCGAGACGCAACAAAATTTCGAATTCGTTGCCCAGGCAGCCCCCAAAACTTTCCCGGTACAGCAAACCCCGACGGTAAGAGAAGCCGCAGAAGCCTCTAGATTTCGCTTTCTGCCACAGGAATCGATTCTTCAGGCCCCTCCGTAGCCGGCGATCCGGAATCCGCCGCCTATCCAAGCACCTCCAGAGCAGCCTGGGGGGCAGGCAGAAGTAATGCCGCCGCCACTCCTGAATCCTTAGGTGATCGATGATGCAATACGGAGGATTTACGGTGATCCTATCCGTTTAGCGGCCAGGCCTCATTACCAGCAACCTTTTCCAGGATATATCCCTTTGGATCACCCGTTGCCTCGCAACGCTCGAATCCTCGAGTTTGCATTATTCTCAGGGGAGGATTCCTGCTCCACGATCGAGCACATTAGCCAATTTACTGCTCAATGCGGAAGGGAGTACGGGAATAACGACTGGTACAAGCTCCAACTCTTCTCTTTGTCCCTTACAGGCCCTGCATTTTCCTAGTATACTTCATTACCCCCGAATTCTATCCGCACTTGGGCGGATATGGAAAGAGCCTTCCACGAGCAATTTTACAGCCCGCTCCCAGAAGTGACTGTCTTGGACTTGACCAACTTACGTCAGCGAGGGGACAATCCGTTGAGCAATTTTTGGAACGCTTCAAAGATCGGAAACCAGGTGCCAGGTTCGTATACCAGAGAATCAGGTGGTAAACATGGCTATCGACAACATGACTCATCAATTACGGGATAAACTCGCCCTCTAAGAGTATCATGATTTTCGGCAGTTGACGTCCAAGGCTGTGAAGGCCGATCAGCTCGTGAGAGAGGCCCAGGCAGTTCGAAATCAGAAGTATCGGGGTGCAAATCATTGTGTTTTCGCACAATAAGAGGCTGCCGAGGAGGATGAAGAACGAGAGAACACCTTCCTGGCATAAATAACACAAGGGAAGACATACTATGTCCAACTCTTAAGCCGCCTCGACGAAAAGATACGAATCCGAATATCTTATTCGTTCGATATCGCAAAGACAGAGCAGATCTTCAAACACCTGCTGAAAGAAAACCAGCTCCGCCTTAAGGAAGGTCACAAGATGCCAACCGAAGAGGAACTGAATGAAAAATCATTTTGTAAATCACATGGAGTATATGGTCATCAGGTTGGCAACTGTATTGCTTTCCGAAATGCCGTTCAGAAGGCGATCAAAGAAGACCGCCTTAAGCTGGCCGAAAAATCTGATATGAAAGTGGATACGAAGCCGTTTCTGGCGCCGATCAACATTGTTGGAGTGCGTCCATCTAAATTTGGAAGATCAAGTACAGTTTTTCGGACAGGTCATAGGGGGCAGATTTCAAAAAACCCGTGTTTGAAAGGCTGGGAAGGTCGATCAAACCGCCAAAGAGAAGTTCGGTATGGGATAGACTTTCTCCCAAAAATACGGTCGCGGAAGTAAGTTTCGAAAAATGAGGGGAGGTTTGGCGAGTAACTTCCGTGGACCAAGTGATAATCATGCCCCATCAGACCCAACTCCCGGCGAAGGCCCCTAATGACGGAAGTTGGACAAGGAATCAAAAGGAACAAGTGAACCAAACCCCCACCATAATCCAAAAAGGAGGGCGCAGCGACGGCACCTGGCCGCTCGCCTCTTCCAGGAACATCAGGCTGGTGGGCAGCAAGCTACATACTACAAAGGTTGAGATAATAAACAACAACTCCAGAGCTCAGAAGGGACTAACACCGAAAGACTGAATCCCGGCCGTCAGGACCTACGCCATCGCATCCAAGCCCGAAGGGAGTGGAGAATGAAAGGAGTTCTCTCGAGGGTCGAATATCCCAAGGAACCGCATTTTACGGTGACGCTTGGGGGGGTCAGATTCCTAAGGACGAACCAAGGATCGACACCCTTACTTGCAATGGAGCATCGGAGACCACCTTAGACATTATCGCCTGCGACGAAGACCTCAAACAACATGAAGACAATCTCGAGGTTAGGACAGTGGGCGTGTTACCTCGGGAATTTGAAACGCCTCCGTCCCAACCTGACTATCTCCAGGGAGATGTTCTACTGGAAGAAACTGGTCCATTGTATTGGGGAGAACAGGAGTTTGACGTTCCGGGAGGAGTTCCAGAACCAGTGATTTTTCATAAATTATCCGACGAGAATACACGTCACCTGAAGCCATTATTCCTTACCGTCCATCTCGATGGGAAGACGGTCAGCAAAGTCCTGGGCAATGGAAGAGCATCCGTTAACGTCATGACACTGTCCACTTTGCGGAAAATCGGGAAAAGCAGAAATGATCTTGTCCCAACGTCCTTACAGACGACCGATTTCACCGGAAATGCGCATATGGCAGCAGACGTTCTAGTGGCAAAAGTGACGGTCGCAACTAGGACGGATCAGATGGCTTTTTTCGTCATCGAGGGAAAGCCAACCTATTCGGCTATTCTTGGGAGGGACTGGATCCATACTACTCAATGTGTGCCCTCGACCCTCCACCAGAAAGTCATGTTTTGAAATGGAAATCAAGTTGAGATGGTGGAAGCCGAGACCGATTCTATTATGGAAGTACATTCCACAGAAGCCGTGTATTATTCCCCCGAGGTGTACCCGTTGTCCATGATGCTAGAGGACGCTGAGATATGAAGAGAATGTAATTTAACCATGAAAGGGTTTGAAATCAAAGTGGAGGCCAACAAACGGCCTGATGACACAGACGGTCATCATGCTTGACGACCTGATTGTGCAGAACTCGGAGGCAAGGGCTGGCAAGTCTGGCTGCCCATTCATATAGGCAGGAGACCATGCCGCTTCGTCGCCCGACGAGCAAGCGGAAATGGCCCCCGAACCGCCTGATTACGACTTGAACGAAGAAGATGTTCAACCACCAATTCGAAGAGCTGCTCCACCTTTCGAAGCTCGGGATCCCCTAGAATAATTTAACCTAGAGGGCGACGCAGCGCCTCGGATGACAGGAGTCAGCGCCCTACTGGACGACGATGCGAAAGAACGAATGGTTGCTTTGATTCATGAGTTCAGAGACTTCTTCGCATGGGACTACCATTAGATGCTTGGGTTATCAAAAAGTTTGGTGGAGTATTGATTGCCCATTAAGGCTTCGTGTCGGCCGCATTAACAGGCCCCCAGGCGTTTCAACCCAGAATTGCTGTCAAAGGTAAAAAAAGAGGTCGAAAAGCTCCTTAAAGCTAACTTCATTTGCACGTGCAGGTACCTGTAATGGACTTCTAACATCGTTCCCGTATTGAAGAAGAGCGGGAAGATCCGTATTTGCATTGACTTCCGGAACCTCAATCTGGCGACACCAAAAGACGAGTACATAATGCAAATTGCCGACATGCTCGTAGATTCCACGGCAGGATACGAAGTCCTATCCTTCATGGATGGCTACTCCGGGTAAAACCAGATATATCTGGCCGAGGAGGATACCCATAAAATAGTCTTCTGCTGCCCTGGAGCGATCGGAATCTTCGAATGGATAGTTATGTCTTTCGGCTTAATAAATGCCAGAGCAACCTACCAGAGGGCGATGAACGCAATATTTCACGACCTAATTGGTGCTTGCATGGAGGTATATATAGATGACGTAGTTGTTAAGTCTCGGGCCTTCGACCATCACCTGTTGGATATTCGTAAGGCCTTCACACGGATTAGGCGGCATGATCTCAAGATGAACCGGGCGAAATGCGCTTTCGGAGTACAGACAGGAAATTTTTTTAGAATTTTTGGTGCATCATAAAGGCATCGAAGTTGATAAAAACAAGACCAAGGCCGTCCAAGACCTCGGACCTCCCCGCAACACCAAGGAGTTGCAAAACCTGATAGGGAAGATCAATTTCTTGAGAAGATTCATCGCGAACGCGGCAGGGAGGATAAGGGCCTTCGGTATTATTGCGCGGGAATAAGAATACATTCGAATGGGGGACTGCCCAACAGGAAGCTCTAGACCAGATTAAGCGGGCACTAACATCTCCGTCAGTGTTAATGCCGCCGATCCTCGGAAGGGGGCTGAAACTATATATAGTCGCGACGGATGACACAACGACTGTCTTTTGGCCCAAGACGATAACGAAGGTCGGGAACGCGCTATTTATTATCTTAGTAAGACCTTAAATGAGGCCGAAACTCACTATTCGGGCATTGAAAATCTTTGTTTATCCTTATATAATGCCTGCATGAAATTAGAGTATTACTTAATGCCAGTCGAAACTAAAGTTGTATGTAAAGTTGATCTCCTATGCTATTTCCTAAATAGGCCAATTCTGCGAGGCCGTTTGGTTAAATGAACGTTAAAATTAGCATCCTTCGCGTTGACATATCAACCCCTTAAGGCCGTCAAAGGACTAACCATTGCTGATTTCTTGGCCGAACTTTCGGGGATGGTTCAGGTCATGCCCGTAGATTATGTGTGGTTAGAACCCTGGATGGTAGCTTTAGACGGATCCAACACCGCGGGGGCAGCCGGAGTAGGCGTAATAATATATAGCCCAGAGGGGGGAATATGGCACTTCACGCATCAGCTTTCGCAAGGTGTTACAAATAACTAAGCGGAATACGAAGTGCTACTTTTGGCTTTGCGTTTTCTTGTCGCCAGGAAGGTCGTCATCCGAGGGGATTCCCAATTAGTTATCCAACAAACTCTTAAAGAATTCAGGTGTAGAGATCCACAACTCCAGATCCATCTCCGTGAAGTTCACAACCTCTTGCAGCAGCTCACGGATGTAGTCTTAGAGGATATACCCCAAGACGAGAATGCGGAGGCAAACGACCTAGCACAGTGGGCCTCCGGTTTCAGAAGGAGAGATATGCCTCAAGGATTCAAATGTTTACAGGTCGTCACACCAGACTCAGACTGGTGAACCCCTTTGCTGGAAGGGCTGGCAGACCCCGAGAAGGCTGCCTCGAAAGCTACACGATATAAGCTCTTGAAATACACCTAAATCAATGGGGAGTTGTACCAACGGAGGTCGGATGGGACGCTGGCACGCTGCCTGGGTCACAAAGAGGCATTGAAGGCCATGGAGGTCCACGAAGGCATTGGGGGGTGCACACAGGGACGGGCCCGCAATAAGGTGGACGATATATTCCGCTATGGCTATTTCTGGCCACGGATCTCGCAAGACTGCGTGGATTATGCACGCGGATGTTCAACATGTCAACGCTACGGACCGCTTCGACAAATCCCCGTGGAGGAACTTCATTCAATCGTCAAGCCATGGCCCTTCAAGGGGTGGGCAATGGATCTAATTGGAAAGATCCACCCCTCATCGTCCAAAGGACATTCGTTTATCCTCGTTGCAACCGACTACTTTATGAAATGGGTGGAGGCCATACCGCTCACCAAGGTACAACAGAGTCATATCATACGCTTCATTACAACAAATATTATTCACGGATTCAACATCCTGAAGACGATCACCACCGACCAAGGTACCGCATTTACGGGCGCGAAGGTCAAGGCATTTACGGCCCAATATGAGATCCAATTGCTCCATTCTTCTCCAGAGCATGACTTCATAGCCACAGTGACCAGCATGGGGGGAAGACGGCTGGCTGGCCCCGAAGTATCAGGACGCAACGAACTCCATAGGGCCATCATGCTAGGCCACGCCGAACGCAGTTCCTCTAACCCTCTCTCAGCCCGTTGGAAGTTCTTCTCGAATACGAGCTTCTGGCCGTGGAGTCCAAACAAAGGCTCATCCAGAGCCCTCACTCGATCATACATCTCCATTCTCTCAGCAGTCCTGGAAGCAAGACTCGCAGCCACCCTTGCCGACTCCGGTGGGATCTCCTTCAATCGCTCCTCAATTCTGCTCAATTCGGCTCGTAGAGCTTCTTTCTTAGCGTGAAGGCCACGCCGTTTCATCTTCAGTGCGTTGTTTCTCATCTAGAAAGCTCTGAGCGCAGGCCGCCTTTTCTGCTTCCAAGGCCGCCAACTCTTTGAGTTTACTGTCATTCGTATTGCGGACACCCTGCAACATCTTTAGGCGCCTGAAAGTTTCACCCAGGCGGTCAGCAAAATCCTCCAACTACCTGCGACGAGGCAGGTTCAACGATAGGGAAGCGGCTGCGGTCAGAACAGATGCCTTTAGGTTGTCCAAGACGATCGAATTCTCCGGCAGAACAGATTGATACGCATCAAAGGGATCCGGACCCAGATCCTCGAGGCTGGAAAGGGCAGAGGCATCGGTAACAAGGCCTTGGGGGCGAAATATGCCTCCATGTGGGCAGGGACTACCTTGGGACTGAAGGAGCGGCTTGAGAGGTGGACGTCCAGACGTTCTCGGGCCTAATCGAGACTGGGGAGCGAGTCCGGGCCGATTCAACTGCCTCTTTTGGAGTCGTAGCTTTGTGCGAAACCTTCATGCTTACACCAAATCAGGACAGTTCACAGTAGCAAACTTGCGTCGATCTTTAAACGCTTACCTGGAAGGGCAATGGAGGGGAGACATATTGCTCTGCCAACTTGACGGCGGCTTCAGAGCCTATTCCCGCGTGGAAAATCTACAAAGCAGAATCTATCAAGATACTTCCCGCACATAAGTACAAGAACAAAAAAATGAGAGGTGAAGCATACCTGAGCAGGAGATGTCCAAGAAGATGATTATGCCGGAGGGACGATAGAGGACACAGGCGTGGCCCTCTTGGGAGAAACCTGTAAAATTTTAGCGAGATAAGAACCTCTTTTCGTAAGGGAAACTCGTTTTCAAACTACCTGAGGGGAAGGTGGCGACGGAGCTAGTCGTTTAGCAGGACGCTTTGGCCGCGACTTGGGCACAACCGGTTTTGAGATTAGCCTTTGGGAATGCTGAATGACAGAAAATGGTGTGGATCGGACGCCTGTTAGCGGAGGTGTGCCTGTGATAGGAAGAAAATGGATCGGTCATATACGTCTCCGGACTATATGTCCCGCAGTAGAAAATAAATATAATACCTATAATCGAGGGCACGGGAACTTCCTCTACTTCCTTGGAGACAGCGTCAAGCGATCCCTCGCCACTCGAATGTCCATCAACCTGTTTGACTAGAAATCGCCGAAGGGCAGCCTGGTTCGAGTGAATAAGAAAATCAGCCCACCAGTCATCGAAAGAAGACAAAGTGCTCGGGTTAGAAAAATAAGAAGAGTGCGGAAGTTCTTCTATGTCACAGATATAAAAACTCCAATCATCAACAAGGGCCGACCCTAGACTTTGGCCCGAGCCGGGGGGGGAGGGGCGGTAAGAGAAAACTGAACAGGGGGATCCCTTGAACTAGGCCAAATTGGCGCGCACAGTACTGAGGCTGATAGACCTCTCCAAGTAACGGATTATATTGGGATCCCACGGACAAACCTCAAATCAAAATTCGAGCAGTCAGACACTTGTTCCAGCACATGGAACCAAGGAAGTCGGTAGTTACGGAGATGGAAGCATCAAGAGGTGCAAAGAAACCAGACAAAGAGCAGAATCCGGTTAAGGATCGATCAGTCTCGTGTAAGAGGGAGTAGGTGATCGAATGGAGATCACCTTGAACAGGAGGATACGACGCCAGATGAGGACCCAGAACCGTGAGCGGGCCGATGGGGAGTTCAGGGTGCGGGCTAATTAGATTCGGAAAATATAGCCGCACCTACAACTCAAGAAACCATAGAGGACCCGCTCCTACTTGTTCACGGGAAGAGGCCACAGAAAGCTTCCCCATAAATTCATTTATACCATGATATAGAAAATCCAGGAAGTACGAGGCTAAATCTATTTTCGCCCCTGACATAAGAACATGTACAATCGGTTCCACTTCCCGGAAGAATCCTTTCGACGCGCAACAAACGAAATACTTGCAAACCAATACATAAGGAACACATTGTGCTCCAAAGGATCAACTGAACCAGAAAGCATGTTTGATGCAAGGAACTGACTCACAGTGGTATTGCTGTCAAAGGGAACGTGAATCGGTAATCGGTCGGGCTTATACGACAGGGACAGAGGAGGCTCTACCCTTTTGGAGGGAGACCTAAAATCGCTACCACATCCAACACAGTCGGGGCCAAGATCTCGAAGGGGAATACAAATGCGTTTATGTTGTGGCTCCAGAAACACATAAGGGATTTGACCATGAGATTATCGCGAGGGTTAAACTCAGTACATAAAGACATGTCCCAAACGCCCCAAGCTCGCAATTGCGCCCCGAATAAAGGATCTAATCTAGCCTTCCAAGATTTAAATACTGAAATAGCGCTAGGGAAACGAAATATACGGGAAGGGAAAACGTTCAGATTAAACCAAGATTGGGCTAACAAGAGCTTACCCCCGCTGTGGGCATCGAAGGAACCCTCAGGCAACACGTCTCGGTCCTTCGCGAAGGGCGCGAGGCCAAATCGAGTCCCGCCGGACGCCGGGGTCGCCCTCCCGGAGCGCGTCGGGGGAGGATGGCCGGTCTGGGAGCCTGATTTCAACCTAGACATCGGAGCTCCCCTCGTGGTGGAAAAAAGCTGCCGACGACCCTTGGAGCTATTCCCCGCCGCTGGTCGCCTAGGTCGCCAAGAGCGTCGCCTGATTGCCTCGCTGAAATACGCCCGGGAACCACCACGGTTTGTCTTGGGAACAGAGGAAATGAACTCGCCGACAACGAGCTGGAGCTGAAACACGAGGAACAACGGTGAAGAAGGAGGAGACGAGGGTTTTTCGTGACTAAGTGGGGGGAAGTGAGGTCACTGCGTCTTAGAAGACATAAAAGGGAACACCAGAGATTGAAAGACTGGATGGGCGCTGACATGATTAAACGCGCAGACCCAAATTTGTGAAGTGGGGATTTTACAAAATTATCCAAATACCAAGTTAATTTTACCCAAATAAGTTTGTGGGAGCCATTTGTACACTCCAAAATCGACCAGGCCGACCCAAGTGAGCGCAGCCCAAGTACCGAGAGGGTACGGCCCAGAGAAATGTCCAAATTAGTAAATAGACCCGCGGTCAACAAGTGACCGGATAAGGTACAATTCGAAAACAAGAAGAAGTTGGGAAGTTAGAAGGAAAATAAGGGATAAAATTCTTATCCGAACAAGATTAGGGAAATAAAAGCCTAAGAAGGCTGATAGACGCACATTCGATCAATTCATCTTCTTCTTTCATTAATTTTTTCCTCTGCAATTTTTAATTCCTGCATTCTTTTCAGATTTTTACAGTTTAGTTCAATTAATTACAATTTAATTTTCAGCTTTAATTCCTATCTTATCTTTTTCTTTCTTTTCCAATTTTTTCGGTTATCGCGAGATAACCCGGATCCTTTCTTGAGGAGGTCGAGGAACCCTACGATTAAATCAATTTCGACAGACTTTTCCGATTAAACCGTCGTCGGTGGCAATTTTTTGACGATAATATAAAAAAATGTCAAATCACCGTGGAAAGACAAAAAAAATAATAATAATAAATAATTAAAATAAAATGGATTGAGTATACTTTTATCGTTGATGAACAGTAGTTTCGGAAAGAAACTAATAAGTATTTAAATAAAATTAACTTTTCAGAATAAGCATATTTCAAAAGCTCTAAATTCTTTTTTCCTTTAATATATTCTCTATATGATATTTTTTTGTTTGTTAAAATGCAAAATAATATCATAATTAATTCTGGACACATAGTCCACAAAAATCATAATTAATGGGATCTGAAGCACATACTTTGATTTGCCAATACATAGAAGAATATATTACAATAATAAAAAGATACTTCATGGGTATATATTGTTAGAAAATTTATATATTTTTATGGAAAAATAATAATTTACAATTTACAATTATATTAGCTATTTTGATTTATTTGGTTGACTTAAATTACGTAATTTAATTATAAAAATAATCAATAATTTATTTGATCGACTTAAATACAAAATTTGTCTATAGAAACAACTAATTATTTATTTGATTGACTTAAATTATGTGATCTTATTGTAGAACAAGTCAATTAAGACATTCAGTTATGGTCCCTAATACACTAAATTAATCATTGTTCTATATTCTCCCCATCGGAATAGACTACGAAAGACCCGTTAGGCGATCTAGTTGAGGAAGACCCTAATACCAACCGTTCGAGTTCTCAATTCCACATCAATGAACTCGATGGATCCAGATATGTTAATAATATGGTTTGTATCATATAAATCGTTTATAGATGGCTCTGATACCATTTGATGGAAAAATTTCATTGATAATATACTCAGTATATCTCCAATTCATATGTTCTATCACGATTTATACGATAAAAACCACATTATTAACATACCTGGATCCATCGAGTTCCTTGATGCGAAATTAAGAATTCGAACAGTTGGTATTACGGCCTTAATAAATCCATCAACTTTATTTTCAAAAAAACTGGACAATACAGTTTTTCACATAGAACATCGACTCTCACTAACCTATAGAGCAACATCAGAAGCAACATCAATGTGAGCAGAGTGTTCATGAAACACCTTAAATGCCAACGCCTTAGTTAGTGAATCAACTAGCATATTATTCGTTCATATGTATTCAATAGCAATTTTTTTTTTTCTTTGACAACAAGAAATTTAATGTCAATAAACTTTTACTTAGTAGCACTTGAGTTATTGTTGGAGTAACGCATGGTTGAGTTATTGTCACAAAATATTTTTGATCGTCTCTCAATGTCATCAATCACATGCAACCCCGTGACAAAGTTTCATAGTCATATCACGTTATTTGAAGTCTCATAACAAATAATAAATTCTACGTAGAGTAAGTTCTAACAATTTGTTTAGTAGACTTCCAAAAAATTGTCTCTCCTGCTAGCATAAACACATATCCTAATGTGAAGTGTTTGCTATCTCGAGAGTTACACGAGAATTAAGAATAATAATATTTAATTGAAAATTGATATAAAATATAATGTAAAAGACTAAAATACTTTTAGTTTTTAAAAGATTTTAAAAATATATTAGACTAATAATTAGAGGTAATATGAAAAAGTATGAATAATTTTGTTATAAAGTATGAACCACGGTTACTAAATAAGGAACCGCACAATTGTTTTGAGATGAACGAAAATGAAAAAATAAAATAACTGTTGTGAGACGGAGGAAGTATAATTTTACAAAAATTAAAATAATAAAAAGAATTAAATAACATAAATAAAAATTAATTCTAAATATTTTTTTACAAATATACTATTTTTTATTACTTCGAAACGAAAAGTAAATAAATATAAAAAATAAACCCTTGAAATACTATTCAAATTTAATATATTTTTGCAATTTATATAATAAAATAATAAAAAATTAAAAATAATAATATGAATTAAATTTGAGTGAAATTTTTATATTGTTTATATTATTTTTTAAAAAATACTGAATATATATTTAATAAAATAGATTTAAATATTGCATAGAAAATAATTAAAATAGTAATTTGTATAATATTTTATTTATAAAATTATATTTAAATAATATTTGACAGTAATATTTGAAAACATAAATAAATTATATTTTTATGATAAAATAAAATAATAATAATAATTAATTTGAATGAAAAAAACTAAATTATATTTTTAAATAATATAATAAAAAAATAAAAAATTAATTTGAATATAATTAATTTTGAAGAAAAAAAATTAATAAATAATAAAAATATATTTTTTTGAAAAATATATAAATTTTAAATCATTTTTATATCCACTCCCTTTCACTTTTCTCTTTGGTCCCTTCTTGTGCTACAATTTTATTTATTGAAAGAGAGAAGATAGAAAATTTTGAGAATAGTGAATTTGGTGTCCACTTCACAGGATCAACACGTGTAATTGAATCCTTATTAACGAAAAGCATTAGTTTTCCGCCACGTGTTTTCTTTACTGCCACGTGTCGTCACAGAAAAATACATATATAAATAAAAAATAAGTATTAATATTTTTATTTGCATTAATTTATAATCCGATCATAATAATCGAATCTAAAAAATGTGGCCTAAGCTCTTTCGGATCTTCAATTCCAGCCCGACGACCCATACCCTGCCCGTAAGGATCCCGCCGCCGGCCATTTGTACAATTCCGACGGAAAAGCCGGCTGATCCGCCGCCTTTGTCGCCTGGGCCAAACCCAGGACCGGAGCTCCCTGGCCCGCCAAATCCGTCTCCACCGAAGCCGGAGGGACCTCGGCCGCCGGTGCCTTCTCCGCCTGCTCCGGAGGCCTTTCCACAGCCGGAGCCTGGCCGGAGAAAGCCGGATCTGCCCCCTCATGTTGTGGGGTCCGATGGGCTTGTTTTCTATTAGAAATATTTTATTTATTTAGTTTTTTTAATTTTAAATGTTTTTATGTTTTTAATTTATGATTTTATAATATTTTGTCATTTCTTACCGGCCGACTTTATTGTCATAAAGGCGGTTAGAATATTGATTTTGATTTTTGAAAAGGAGAAACATAATATAATGCTAAGGATGTATTTGTTCTGTATTTTGATATTTTTTATTTGAAAAATTGTACTGGTGATATAAGAAAATATATATATATATATATATAATATATTAATTTTCTTAGAAAAATTTTGTTCAAAGAAAAAAGTTGAATAATTTTAATGCTTTATGATATAACATGTTGAATTCAATTGGAGATTGCCGTTTTACTCGAATATATTCTTTTGAGTTTTATATTAAATTAAAAAATAATCTTTTTTTTTTTTTTTTTTTTTTTTTTTTTTTTTTTTTGTTCCGGGTAGTGTGGTTTTTTTTATTGTAGACATGGTAATATAGAAAAAATTTAATAAATAAATAATTAAAATTATAATGTTAATTTTATAAAAAAATAATTATAAATTAATATTGAATAATTAATTAGTTTAATTAAATTAAAAAATATAAATTAAAAAATTAAAAATGAGATTAGAGTAATTTTTTAATTTTTTTTAATAATAAAATAAATGAGAAAAAAATAAATGAAAAATGGACACAGTAAATGAGATGGAAAGAGAGATTAGTATTTTATTAGTCTATAAAAGTATATAAGAGGTTTTGATGTGATGTATGATTTTTTTTATTAAAATAGAAAAATGATATTTTTGCTCTAAAATCTGATTTGATTTTGTAGATACTTTCAAGGTACTCTCGAATTGAAATGAAAATAATATTGTTTAGCATCAAGGGAGAGTATTTTGAATTGAGACAAATAATATTATTTAGCATTAATTGAGACTAAAAGAGTATTATTTAATATGATATAAGTGGTGGAGAGCACATTTTATGAAAAAGAATTAACATATACTCTTTTCATCATAAAAGTATAATCTTGTTGGGTACGAGATTTAAGGAATATTGATATTATATTAGTAATTAGTAAAAAATAAAAATAAATAATTTTTTTGTCCCTATGAGTATATTAGCGTAAAAAATAGTAGTAATTGTGTAATAATAATAAAAAAATAAAAATAGTTTTATGGTGATATGATTATTTATGAAAATGATATTATTGTTTTGGGATGAACAAAAATGGTAAACAAGACTATTGCATTAAGACGGAATTATCTCAGCACATTTTATGCATAAGAATTAACATATAGTATACATTATCACAGAAATAACATATAGTATAAACAAAAATAATATATAAAATGTTCAAACTCCCGCATCAGGATATTAGATTCGGCCGGAGATTTACCCAGTGAGCATTTTTCGGGTAGCAGCTGCGGATTTTCACGTCATAAAAAAAAAAGCTTTATGTTGTATAATGTAGGTTGCTTGTTTTATGTTTATACTCCCTCCGTCTCAAATATTGTACAATATTTGTGTTCAGCACAAAAATTAGATGGACATTATTAAGTATGATAATTTGGATATTAAGTGATGTTATTGGAGAGAGAAATGATTATTTGTTTTTTTTATTTGAGTGATGTGATAAAATAAAGTGAAGTATATATTAATATATATGTATATAAATATTATTAATTATTTTTAAATTTGAAAATACTTCAATGAGTTTAGGACAAAAAAAATATATATATATTGCAGAGATATACATAATATGTTGATTGTAGGCTGTTTTAGTTTTTAGGTTTTGATTGATATTATCTGTAAATAGTCTGATGTGATATAAATGAATTTAAATAGTTGTATGATGTGATATAAATATGTGTTGATGCAATGTTTTAAATATAAAATTATTTTTTAGTATAATATATAAAATAAAAAAATAGGTATTTAATTTGATATTTTGAAGAAGATAAATTCTTTATGAGTACTAGACTTTAGGTAAAATTCTATAAAATAACTCACCTGTATGAGATTTATTTAGGATATATGTTGGAGTTGGAGGCTGAACTGAATTAACAATTATTTTGTATTACAATTTTATTGCTGTCTCTTATGTGTTATAAGTGTTTAATTCTGTAATTTTGTTTTGAATAAATTTGGGGCCAACACAATATGCAACATATATTATATATTACAGTAAAAAATAATATAATTTAAAGTTGATTTCACCGTACTCTTCCTTCGTCCCTTAATAATCTATTTATTTTTTTTTTTTATTTTGGTCTGTCTCGTAACAAAGTAGTCATTTGTTGTTTTCAGTAATTGTACTATCTACCTAACATTACAAATATCCTTCCAATTTACAATATATTACACAAATGTCATTACATTTATATCATACGATACTAATAGAGTTAATTTAGTCTTTTTATTTTTATTTCTACTTTATTTCAATATAATACTAATGTTTCTAAAACTCCGTGCAAAAAGCTAATAAATATATAAATATGTGACGAATTGAGCATATTAAGTATGCCATTAAATACATTCCTACGCCACATTAAGTACATTCTTATAGTACAATTAAATATTTTTATTTAATAAATATATTAAATAAACAATAAACTAATTAGGAGCTCGTTATATATTTATGTTATATACAAAATATTTATATATATTATTTTATTTTCATGTACCAGACAAAGTTAATATTAATACTATTATTATTGATATTTTGTATTTAAAATTGTTAGAAATTTTATTCTATTCAATTATTTATATTTTATTATAGATAAAATATATATTATTTATAAATATTTAGACTACCATAATTTTTGTTTTAAAATTGTTTAGATAAAATTAATATTAATATTATTATTGATATTTTATATAAAAATGCTAAAAAAATTATTTTATTTAATTATTTATATTATATTATAGGTAAAAAGAAAAAAGAAGTATATCATTTATATATATTTAGGGGTCTTTAATTTCTTTTTTTATTTTTTTGCATTAAAAAGGAAATAAGTATTAAACAAAATTATTATTATTATTAGGCAAAATTGTCAATAATTCTCTTGTTATTTCGAAACTCAACATAAATTGTTTTTTAATTTAAAAATTGTATGATGCCCTTTTATATTTTTTTAAAAAAAATAAAAATGTTGCATGAAACTCCTTATTATATATTTTTGGATAATGAGAAGTTTTTTCATCTATATATATATTTTTTTTCATTCCGTGAATTTCATATGACGTTTATTAAAGTATAAAGGACACCACACAATTTTTAAAGTATATGAAAAATTTATGTTAAAATTTCAAAATTACATGACAATTATAGACAATCTTGCCTTATTATTATTATTGATATTTTTTGCATAAAAATACTAAATGTCATTTTTTTTATTATTTATATTTTATTATTGATAAAAAATATTTATAGATGTATATATATATATATTTAAAAGCTCTTAATTTTTATTTCGTCCCGGACCCTTCTGCTCTTAATTTTTATGCCCTGGGCCCTTTTGCTCTTAATTTTTATTTCGCCTCGAGTCCTTTGAAAGACAAGATCAATCTTGTCATCATGCATTCGTTCTTTTCTTTTTTATCTTGGCTGAATTTTGTGCAGAATCTTTATAAGAATGGGACAGGGCGAAATTGTTTTCCTCAACTACCAAGTTTTTGACAAATTTATTAGTATGTACAAAACGATCAATTTCCATTTTGTGGTAGTTTATAGCATCTAATTTGTTTTGATTTGATATTTATTTTTTTAAAAATAAATAAATTAAATATTAAGAATCTTGTCAAAATTTCACAAAAGATAATAGCCTAAATACTAGCTTACCTTGCCCATGTTGTCACAACGCATAAATTAAAGTGCATCAAGTGTCTTTGTTCGGGTGTTTGGATTTTGAGTTGAGATTTGAATAGTAAAAATTTTGAATTTGAATAGTTGTATAATGTGATATAAATAGTTATTGATGTGATGTTTTGAATGTAAAATTGATTTTTACTGTAATATAAAAAATAAAAAATAGGTGTTTGATTTTATATTTTTTGAAAAAAAAAAATGGGATGAATAATATATTTAAAATCCAATCCCCGGAACAAACACACCCTAAAAGGAATAGGATGAGAGAGTAGATAGAATTTTACACGATTTGTTTGGCATTCCGTCATTGATTACGCAAATATGGTTGTGTTTTGATGATTATGGACATATTCGGTTCAAATTAGATGTTATATCTATTTTTTGTTATAGTATAATCAAAATTAATTAAAATTATTAATAAAGGTATTAAAATTGATAATTATTTTATTTTATTTTATTTTATTTAAACTAAAATTGATAATTTTATTTCCAGTGGGATCAATTTCTAAATTTTTTTTCTAATTAAAATATAATAATTTTATTTATTTTCATATAACTTATAATTACTTTAAAAATAAATAAATAAAATAGATGGACTAAAATAAAATAATACTCTAATAATAATTTGGTGGAAGAAGTAATAATTATTATTTGTTGGTGAGGATTAATTATGTCATTTGTTTGGATAGAAAAAAAAAAATAATAATAATATTTTAATATAAAATTGAGTCAAGTAAAAATTAAAGTAAAATTATTATACTCTCTTCTCTTTGTTTCAATGTAATGGTGTCATTTACGTTTGAATTTTGATATTTGAATATTAATGATTATATTAATTCAAATTAGATACAATTGTTAAAATATATTTAGAAATAATATATTATATTTATTATAGTTATTTTATTTAAGAGACTCGTGAAATTCTTGGTTTATTTAGAAATGTGTATATTCTTATAATTTCAATTTCATATTCTAACATGATATCAGAGCCAAATTCTCTCCGGGTATCTCCATAACTCATTATATCCCATATATATTTTATTAATATATTTGTTTCTATCCACAATCATGTTGTTATTTTAATATCGTCTCCGTCTCTACTACTCCACTAACAGAGTCTACTTTCGACTCTTACGCCGTTGAGAGTCCTGTTTTCGACTCTAACTCTATAAAGTGAGCGAGTCCTGTTTTCGGCTCTAGTTCCGTTGTGAGCGAGCGAGTCCTGTTCCAACTCTAGCTCTATAGAGTGAGCGACTCCTGTTTTCGGCTCTATTTCCGCTGTGAAAGAGCGAGTTCTGTTTCCAACTTTAACGATGTTGAGGGTTCTGCTTTTGACTTTGATCTAGTGGACGGTTACATCACTTTCAGTCAATCTTGGCGAATTTAAATTTGTACGCGGAAGATCTCAGCTATATCTTTTTCGGTCACTTCTGACAAACTCAAGTTTGTTCTATCATATCTTGAGTTTGAGGATGCGTGTTCAAATATATTTAGAAGTAATATATTATATTTATGGTAATTATCTTATTTAAGATATTCGTAAAATTTTTGTCTTATTTAGACGATTTGTATATTATGTATTCTTATTATTGAATTCAGTTTTATATTCTAACAACAATGACATTTGTAAAGTAAATTATTCAAATATAAAAATATTTTTAATATAAGTACAATGATGAAAAATTAGATGACAACATTCCAATGAGACGAAAAAAATATAAAATTTATTAAAAAATAGATTATATATGAAATTTATTAATGATTTAAAAAACAAAAAGTATTATGATTAATAGAAAAAATGATAACTTAATTATTATTTATTAAAATCAAAATAGTAACATTAAATTAAAAATCAATTATGCATAACATTAAAAAAAAATAAAATGTGAAGACAATAAATAAATAAAATAAAATAAAAATAAAAGGTGATAGGCAAACTCCCTGTCCTTTTCCTCCATAATTTAACAACAAAAATAAAAATATCCCTCCCTCCATATCCGTAGAGGAGCTCCATCTCCATGATCCTCACCCTCGTCATCGATCAACGACCTAACCCCAACCCAACCAAAAACCATATAAATAGGTCGTCGTCGTCCTGCATTCTGGAAACGGCGTCGTTTTACAGCGCCAGCCCCAAAGCGTATCGAAGCCATCTTGTGGATAGCACAGACTGACAGCACAGACAGCACCCGCCAGCAATCAAAATCTGTGGCTGTGGGCAAAACCCCGTAGTCACATTCCGTCGCCTTCCAAATTCCAATTCCCCAATCCAAACAAACCTCTCTCTCTCTCGCTCCCTATTTCATTATTTCTTTGATTTCCATCCATTTTACTCATCAATGGCTTCCTCGCTGCTCAGCGGCGCCGAAAATCTCAAATCGAGCTTCCCAGCCTCGGAATTCCTCGCCAAGCAGTGGCTCCCAACCAGAAACCGCGTCAATTTCAGTTTCCGCCGCCATGATTCCAGGAAATTCCGATTCACCCCCAAGTCGAGCTTATCGTCGTCGCCGGCGGCGCGGCCGGCTTCTCAGCCGCGATTCATACAGCACAAGAAAGAGGCGTTTTGGTTCTACAGATTCCTGTCCATCGTGTACGACAATCTGATAAATCCGCTGCACTGGACGGCGGAGATGAGGGACGAGGCGCTGAAGCCGGCGGAGCTGTTCAGCAGGCTTTTGGTAGTGGTGGATGTTGGAGGGGGCACGGGGTTCACTACTCAAGGAATTGTGAAGACCGTGGATGCGAAGAACGTCACCATTTTAGATCAGTCGCCGCATCAGCTTGAGAAAGCTAAGCAGAAGGAGGAATTGAAGGATTGCAGGATCATTGAAGGAGATGCAGAGGATCTTCCATTTCCTACTGATTATGCTGATCGATATATCTCTGCTGGAAGGTATAATTTCTGCCTTCATTTGTTGTTGTTTTTTCTTGGTTTAGAACATCAAATGAATACCAAATTCATGTGATTTTTCTGATGAATTGAATGAAGCTCGTGAATATGGCCATGGAACGTCTGTTTAGAAAATTAATTAACAGAAACTTTGAACAGATGCAAAGGAATTGTAGTAAATGTTTGATATGAATTTTCTGTTGAATTGAAGCTCATGGCTATGGCTATTGAATTTGAATGTCTGTTGAATTACTGAAAAAGCGACGAACATTATCTCGGTTTTAGTCTCATCATTCGATCATAATTGTTGAGTGTTTTCGGATACACTTTTTTCTTTGCTAATGACATTAGAGATGAAATTACGTTAGGTATGTGAACTTTAAGGATGAAATTTCATTACAAATATACTACTCCTTCTGTCATCCAAACTTATTCTCACATTACTTTTTTTTGTTGTCATTCAAAATTATTCTCGTTTATTTTTTTAGTAAAATAATATCATTTTTTTTACCTTTTTATTTTTATCTATTTTTCTTAAAACTCGGTTCCAGTCAAATGGACATATTTTTACATGACGGAGGGAGTATTTCTTTGTAGTGAATCTAGCTGTAGGAGCGAATTATAGCTTTCGAATTGCTTTGGCTTCTTTAACATGATGCTATTTTGATTCGATTTGTTTAAAAGATGAAATTTAAGGTCTTTAGCATAACTCGAATACGTTTATAGTTTTAAAAAGTCGGGTTCGATTGTGCAAATGTTGTGTTTCCTGTAGCATTGAGTATTGGCCGGATCCACAGCGAGGCATCAAAGAAGCGTACCGAGTGCTAAGAACAGGGGGAAAGGCGTGCATCATTGGTCCTGTTTATCCGACCTTTTGGCTGTCTCGATTCTTCGCGGACATGTGGATGCTCTTCCCCAAGGAAGAAGAGTACATCGAATGGTTTAAGAAAGCTGGCTTCAAAGAGGTCGAATTGAAGAGGATCGGACCAAAGTGGTACCGTGGAGTGCGTCGACATGGACTCATCATGGGTTGCTCAGTGACCGGTGTTAAGCGACGATCGGGCGATTCTCCGCTTCAGGTAAAATTTTATAAGTTAGTATGAAAATACGTCGTAATTTATATATTATATAGTCTCTGATACGAAAATACACCATTAATTACATATTATATACTCTCTAATAGGAAAATACATTATTAATTACATACTATAATCTCTAATAGGAAAATTCATCATTTATTACATACTATAGTCTCTAATAGGAAAATTCATCATTTATTACATACTCCCTCCTCCCGACTATAGTGTTCACTTTACCGTGTATAATTAGTAAATAATTAATAATTTTGAGTGAAAATAATTATAAATAATTAGTCTAATTAAAATTTAAAAAAATTATAAATCAAAAAATTTATAATAAAATTAAAGTGAATAGACGAAAATGGAAAGGTGGATAATGTAAGTAGGACAAAAGGATATATTATATAGTCTCTACTAGAAAGTGATAATTAATTAAATATTAAATAGTTTCTATTAGAAAAGCACATTATTAATTACATATTACTATCTCCGGCTCTAAAAGTCTCTTTTACTTTTTGCGTGTTGATATTTGAATACTAATTATTATATCAAAACATAATGCAAATTAAGAAAAAATTGAAAAAATACTTCAATTAGTATCTTACAATACTAATAGAAGGACATTTGTACACAAAATTATAGAAATATAAGGATATTTTTAATGTTAAATATAATAACGCAAAATAGATAAATATGACCTTAGAGGTCGACAAAATGAATATATAGTATCTACCCATAAATGCATTATTAATTATATACTATTAAATAATTTTTACTAGAAAAATGCATAACTAATTATATAGTCCCTTTGTCCGAGTCAAAGATATTCATTTTGACAGTTTTGTCTGCTCAACTCAAAAGTATCAGGTGTTATTTTTTTTAGTAAAAATACATCTCAACTAAATATTAAATAATTCATACTTTTCATACCCCCTTCTTTTAAGCCCACTAATATCAAGGGTAAATTAAATTTTATATTCTTCTATTATATTACACATTTATAAAATATTAATATATTACTCTGACTTAAGGAGTATTGTATAATCTCTATTGGAAAAATGCATTATATTAATTACATATTAAATAGTCTCTACTATAAAAATACATATTATTAGCTGCATATTATGTAGTTTTTTAATACAACTAACCATATGAATTTTGCACTGTGATAATTTTTTTTTTTTTTTTTAATACGAAGGAGGGCGGTGGGGACTCCTGTTCTAATAATATGTTAAATAACTATCTAATTCAAAAGTACAGATTTTTAAGTGAAATAGTCATATTTAAGCAGTTTGATAATTTTCAATTTAATTTTGACCGTTGTTGAGCATGTGAGAATAGTCTTATAAGCATAAACGACAATCAAGTTCATATCACGATTAAGTGGTAGATTTTATCGAGAAAAAATGTCTTTGAAAGTTATATGAAGCTAAGACTAGAGATTTTGTGTGCAGCTCGGTCCGAAGACGGAGGATGTGAAGAAACCGGTGAACCCGTTTAGCTTCTTGGCGCGGTTCATCCTCGGAGTGGTGGCGTCAACTTATTTCGTGCTCGTACCGATCTACATGTGGCTCAAGGATAAAATTGTTCCCAAAGGTATGCCTATCTAAGCCAAGTTAGTTAGTTACAAGAAGATGATATGAGATTGATCTATGTTTTAAGCTTTAATTTGATGATGGATCATATCTCTCTCTCCTCTCTCTCTCCTCTCTCTAGCAGCATTCTAGCAGCATTCGATATTGTAATATAGGAGAACTCCTTTTTGGTAAATGGTAACTTTCAAATTTTATGTTTGTGATGATAACAAACTACAATTTCATTGTTAAGGGTCTGTTTGGTTGTAGTTTTGAAATTACAGGTTGATTTGAGTTTTTGTTTAAATAGTATTGTGATAAGATGTTTTATATATATAAAAAAAAAGTATGTATTTTTATAAAAAATTATGTGAAATAAATAATATTTATTTCAGTTTATAATCACGATAAAATAAAATAACTCCTACTAGCCAACTTTTTTAGATTGGTTGAAGAAAATTTCAAAAAAATTTAATATTCTTTTAAAAATTTAAAAATTTCAAAACTTCACTATGACCTTAGTTAGTTTTACCTAAATCGGAATATAATAGGATTGGATGAAGGCTGGGCTAAAAAATCTCATTTGAGTTTATATACAAATTTTAATAAATATAATAAAATATTAGTTTATTGTAATATAAAATTAAGTACTTTAAAAACATGACTGTTTTATATACTAATAATTAATATAATATATAATTATATACTTATTTAAATATGTAAGTAAAAATTGTATTATTAAAAAATTAAGGTGAAAAACAACGATAAAAATAAGATTTGAATATTTCAAAAATAAAAATAAGTCACTTTTGCAGAACATGTGACAATAAAAATATTATTAAAATATACTAAAGTAAAATCATATAAAATTATTTATATCCAATAATAAGAAAAAAAAAAAAAAAATACTCATAATAATTGATATATACTCAAAAATGATAAAATTAAATATAAAAAAAAAAAATCAAAAGCAATATAATAAAAAATATTTTATAAACTTAAAACTAAAATAAAAAAAAAAATACATACACATAATTGTTCAACTTTGATCTCTATATCATCTTCTGGATTGTCATCTTTGTCCTATTTTCTCTTCTGTATATCTAAAAATTGTAAAAAATATTATAATTCGTCCATATTACACATGTATATATAGGAAAATGATGTGTGGTTAATAATTGACCAACAATTACAGACGTCATACATATATATATATATATATTACAATAAGATGCATCTATATCTAGGGATGAGCAAAATATTCGAAATTTGAAAATTCAATCCGAACCAAATCGAAATTTAAAATTTGGTTCAGATTTTTCAGATTCTCGGATTGGATCGGATTGAATTTTTAACAAATTTTGGATTTTTGGATCGGATCGGATCGGTATACTTAAAATGCGAACCAATCCAAAATATAACATTTTTATATATTTTTTTATTATACATATTTATATTTTATTAGAAAATATTATATTTTAATATAAAAAAATCAAATTTATTAATTATATTTTAATATATTTTAATTTTTATATATTATATATTTAATATTATAAGATAATAATAAAATATAAAATAAAATTTGAAATTAAAAAAAATAATAAAATATTTAAAATTTCGGATTTTTTGGTTTGGTTCAAATTTTTTAGTTCAGATTACGGATTTTTGGATTTCGGTTATTTGGTTCTGTTCGGATTGGTTTTTTCAAAAATTTCGGATTTTTGAATCGGTTCAGATTTGGTAAAATCCGAACCGAAAATTCGAATGCGTGTATTAATAACACTTCTTCTTGGATGAATTTATACAAAAATATATCTCGTTAAAATTTTATTAAAAAAAATTATAGTGAATGAAAAATGGTACATCCTTATTGCACTTTATTCGATATCTTTGATCGTATGAAAAATGGTACATCATAATTGATTGAAAAAGGGTAATCATTAATGGAATAATTTTTATTTAAAAGTAAATCATAATAAAAATTACTAATAAAATTATATTTTATCTTATATTATTTCTAGTAATAAAAGAAATATAAAAGAGATATAGTTAATCTATACACAAATCATATTAGTATATATATATATATAAAAGATATATGATTGCAATATTATTACTATTATATTTTTATTTAATTTTTTTGAAATTTTAAATTTTTTATGATTAGTTTAGAACTCTTTATATGTATGATATATTTATATTTATTTTTTTATTGTTAAAAATAATATGAAATAAAATATAATTTTATAAAAAATTTTATTATAATTTACTTTTATAATAATTAAGAAAGAGAAATAAAAATCAAATAATTATTAATATTACATTTATTAAAGAACACATCAAATTTTTTGAAAACCAAAAATTTATAAAATCTACATTAAAACTATCAATATCATCCAAAAATTTAAAAATAAATTCAAAATTGTTATAAATATGTATGAAATATTTTTTAATATTTTATAAAACTAGCAATAAAATATCCAACAAATATAAATTTATATTTTAGATTAAAAAGATAAAAAAAAATTATATTAAATTACAATAGGAAGAAGATAATGAACAAAAAAAAAATTATATAAAAAAATAAGAACGAAAATATATATAATATATATACACAGTTAAAAAGAAAATTCCCAAAACTCTTTCATTGTAGATTTAAGGAGTTTCGAGAACTCTTTAAAATGTTGTTAGAAATTGTGAAATAATTTACTACAAAAAAAGAGTTCTGAGAACTCCTTAATATGTCAAAATTAAGTAATTTTGATAACTTATTTAAGGTCAATTTTTTTCAAAAAGTTATTGACTTAGGACATTTATTTAAAAAACATAGTATACTAACACATTATTTTCACAGTACCAATATATTGCTTTCTCGTTCGATAAAAAGAAAAATAAATAATAAATAAACAAACAAACATATATGAGCAATATACATATTTTCGCGACCATAAATATTATTTCTGTTATTCAAATTTATATTCTTTATTTCTATGGTCAAAATAAATAAAAATGTATTTGTTTTTAAGATTTTAATTTTGAATTTTGATTTTGAATAGTTGTTTAATGTGTAATAAAAATATATTTTGTGTAATTATTTTTATTGTAAAATTAAATTTTATTGTAATATAATAAATAAAAAATTATTATTTTATAATAATGCAAAACAAAAGCTAAATAAATAAAGAGTTTGTTCACTTTAATTTTTTTGTTTTATTTTATTTTATTTTTTATCCATACACCATGCCAAGAGAAGGTTCAACCGTTTTAACTAATGAGCTACTCACGGTTTGTAGTAATATACACTATTATATTTGTCTGTCAAAATTATATCATTTTTTTTTTATTGCAATCATTGATAGTAAAAAAAAATTATTCGTTCACAATTTTAGTATCTTTACTTCAATAAATAATACTCCATTCGTCTCAATCCAAAGAGGTAATTTGTAATTTTGTAATATATTAAAAAATAATATTAATTGTGAACAAAAAATTGTGTTATTTTTAATAAATACAAATTTTTTATAAATTATATTTAATTTATATATATATGGGTCCTATTCTCTATTCGGATCTTTTGATTCTCTTTCCGGATCGATCTATTTTTCCAACTTGGATTTGGATGGCTTCTTTGATCCGAAAGGTCTTGGTCTTCGGTTTAGCTTTGCCGGCTTTTGGAGAGCTTTGATATCCGTGTTGGCAATTTTGATCGTTGATTTTGGATTTATGTCTCATTTGGATGATCCGACGGTGCGTGTCCCTTTGACTTTTGGATCGAAGAGGACCGAGTTTGCGCCTTTGATGAAGAACGCGATGCACATCTTGAAGCTTTGGGAGCGACTTCGGAGGCTCTTCCTTGGCTTTGATGGATTCCTCGATGGCTTTGGGAGCTTTGATCCTTCCTCCGGCTCGGACATACGACGAAGAAAGTTAACTCCATTTATTCGTCAATCAATATTAAATTATTTGTCCAAATCAGTGACTTTTCGACGAAGAACGCTTCGAATGACACGAAGAACAATAAAGAACATGCAGAGAGTCTAAAAAGATTTACTCTTGCGCGAGTCTTCAAATGAACTTTGGTGTGTAATGAATTGGCCAAGGCTCCTATTTATAGGGATGATGGCATTGGATTCCTATTCGGATGGTGCCACGTGGCGCGTCCTGATTGGCCAATAGAAAGATTTTATAATCTTTCCTTTTCTATCCGATGTCGTTTTCCATTATTGACGGATTTGATTGTGCACCTCCATTTCTCTTCAAAATCTTTACATCATTGTCTTTTTTGGAAGATATTAATTTATATACTTCTTTTATTGACAAGATCTTTATATCATTGCCTTGTTTGGAAGATATTAATTTATATACTTCCTTTATTGACAAGATTAATTTATTTTGCTGCCAAATTTATTATGGCTCTATTTATGCACGTAATATTTGTACGATATCTTCCATTTTAAGCAGATTTTTGCATTAATGATTTATATTTATTGTACAAAAATTAACATATGTGCATAATTAAATACCATATATTTATATCAGTGAAATTTTATTTTATTCCAAAATATATGATATTTAATTTAATTTAGATATTTAATTTTTAATGCTTACACTAATATTTATCCGTGGGTGAAAGTGAATAAAATAATTTTGACATTCTTTATGTATAAGTTAGGTGTATGTATAATAACATATCATATTCTATATCCTATATATATAACTATAGCACAAGTATATGGACCCCATATCTCAAATTCCTGACTTCTCAATTTTTTGAGTTTATAAATTATTTTTTTTAATTTATAAGTTTTTTTTAGGAAAAACAAAAACTAAAATTTTGTAACAGTAATTTTTGTTTTGAAATTAGTGTTTAATAGTTTTGTAATAATGGGGTAGTTGTGGGTTTTAGATTTAATTTTTAATATGACAAAATTGTTTTTATTTTCAAATTTAATTAATATAAATTTTTATAGAAGAAGAAGATCACGCGGGAGACAAATTTGCACCGAAGAAGAAGACCATAGGCCTCCCAAAAGGTAACGGAGGCGTGCAAAGGTTAATATATCTCATTTGTTTTTCCATATTCTTCGTCAATCAATTTTAAATTTGTTTGAGTTTTTCTCTTTAGTCTCTGATTTTTTTTTTATCTTTTTTTTTTTTCTATTCACTAAATTATTTTTTACTGGCTTTTTTTTTTTTATACAGTATAAATTTTGTATATCGTGGACGTTTGAAAAAGAATGTGAAATCCACAACTGCTGGAAGGCTTCCGTCTTCACCAATGAATTTTACATTTGTTTGAGTTTTTTTTCTCTAATTTTTTTTTTTTATTTACTAAAATATTTTTTCTATTATATATATTTCTATGGAGTATAAATTTTGTATACGGTGGATGTCTGAAGAAGGTGAGATCCACCACTACTACTAGAAGATAGTGTCACCGTCTTCACCAATCAATTTTACATTTGTTTTGATTTTTTTTTCTTTAATCTCTTCATTTTTTTTATTTTTATTTTTTGCTATATTTTCAATTTATTTTAAATTTGGTCGTGATATAGTTTTTTTTTTTCACTGTCTAATTTGTATATATTTATATTCATTAGGTAATATTCATTCATACCTGAGGAGACTGCTATGTGGACGTCCGAAATTGTTCATCGTCTTAATTATCATCGTTGATTGAAGTTGAACATAATATTTCAGATAAATTTTTTATAAAATTTTATTTATATTATTTTACAATAGTTGCAAAAAAAAAAAAGAAAAATAAATGCAGATATTTATATGTATAGTTCAATTTTATTTTATTTTTGCATTTTTTTTTCCAATCTATTTTTCAAATAGATATTTTCATCTCTTTTTCCTTTTTTTTTTCTTTTCTATTTTATACGAATTGATTATATTCGTTTTAGTAGTGCCTTTGTCATTGAAAAATTGTCTGAAAATTTGTATTTGTTTCTATATATGATGTGTGTATTTTTTTTTGTTAAACGTTATTTGATTACCAACAATAATGTTATAATTACAAGTTAATTTATATATTTTAATCAGATATACAAAAAAATAATACCATGATGAAAATATTATAAAATTATTAAAACAAACTAATAAAATATTAAATTATATAATTATTTTACATAATTTTTCTAATTAAAAACATTTTTACATATAATATAATTTCTTTCATTTATTTAAATCTAAAAAGAAATAATAATTATTGATACTTTCAGTTGTAGTTATAAATATTGATAGTTTGATATTATACTTTTATTTTATCTATATCTTTATAAATTTGTTTGATATACTTTCAATCCGTTAGAACAGAGAAAATATATATTTTGTCACTATAATTAAATTACGCTCAATTAAAAATATTTTGTGAATTTTTCACAAAACCATATTATAATTAAAAAATATTATTATCTTCGTCCATGTCACACTTTTTATTTTCGTAAATATATTATGTCAATTTCTATTTTTATAAAAATATTTTACATTTTAATTATATTTTAAATTTTATAATTTATAATTTTTTAAATTTTTATTAAATTAATCTTTTATCTTAATTTTATCTATAATTATTTATATTATATTATAATTACTAATAAATTTTTTATTATTTATTAATTGTATTCTTTATAAATTTTTATATTTACATTAAATATGACACTGTAATCGAGACGAGTGAAGTATAATTTTTATGTTTTTAGTATGGACACAAAGTTGCATGATTTTGACTTGATGAAAAAACAATAATAATAAAATAAATATTATATTATATTATCCTCGTCCTATAAAAAGAATACCACGAATGTTTTGTACATTGATATTTGAATATTAATTATTATATCAATACGTAGTTTAGATAAAAAAAATTAACAAAAATATCTTTATTAGTCACTTATAATGCAAATACAATGACAATTGGGGAGTAAATTATACAAATATAAAAATATTTTCAAACGTAGAAGTACAATAACACAAAAAATAAATATTGCCCTTTTTATGTGACGAAGGTAGCATAATGTTTAATACTCCCTCCATCCCACATAATTTGTTCATATTTTCTATTTTCATCCGTTCCACATAATTTGTCCATTCCTTTTTTGAAAATATAATTATACACTTTAATCTCATTTTAAATTTTAAATTTTTTAATTTTTTAATCTTAATTAAACTATTGTTATCTTAATCTTAATCCACAATTATTTTTATTATACAATAATTATTTTTACTAATCATACTTTACCTAAATTCTTGTATTTATAGTAATAGACCTATAATACGTGGGACAGAGGGAATAGCTCAGATCAGATATCCCAATAAATTAAAATATAAGAGAAATTGTAATCAAGAGAAAATATACAGTAATTAATTTATATACTATTCATCTCATATTTTTTTATTTTAAATACACTATTCATTCTATTTTTTCTCCCCAAAAACATCAAATCAAATACCTATTTGTTTTTATATTATATTAGAAATTAATTTTACATTCAAAACATCACATCAACACCTATTTATATCAGATCGTACAACTATTTAAATTCAAAATTTTTACTGTTCAAATCTCTAACTCAAAATCTAAATCCCCGTACAAAATTACACATCTTTGGGAATTCCGTTAATAATAATAATAAATTAATTAATTAATAAAATTAATAATAATAATAATAATAAATTCCTCTGGATTTGAACCCACAAAATAAAATTAACAAATAAATTAATATTTAATAAAAAAATGTTATTATTATTATTATTAGTAATTAATGTGCCAGGCTGTCAAAACGCGGTTTTGCTCTCACTTGACGCTGTAAGTACCACACAAGTACACATGTACATGTACATGCATCTTTATTCTTCCTTATACTATCATTTATTTACTTTTATTTTATTTTATTTTTTAGTTTAAATAAATAAATTATTTTATAATAATTATTATTTACCCTTTCGCTTAAATTTGTACTATTTATTTATTTATCTGTCATTTAAAAATATTGTTATCTTTTTATTTAATAAAAAATTACACCGTAAAATTTTACAAGTAAATACAGAAAAGGTGTTTGGTAAACACTTTTTAAAAATCTTTTAGCTTATTAAAGAGATTTTAGTTGTTTGATCAATAAACTATTTAATTTTTATGTTTAGTAAATTAGTATTTTCAATTAGCTTATTGGATTCAAAAAACTAATTTTAAAACGCTATATATTCGAGCATTTCAAATTAGTTTTTTCATTTTAATTTTTTTTATTCTTTATTTACCCTAAAAATTATTTAATTCTATCACATATATTAATATATATTTTTTTATTACACTATTTATTAATTATTTAAATATATTTTCTTCTAATAACTTATAAATTTAAAATAATTATTTTTTTTTATATGTCAATTATCTTATTTATAATTTTTCTTTTTAGAATAAAAATAATATAAAAATATTAGTATTATTGATTTAATTATATACTATTTTTTATACATAATATTTTTATTAAAAATGAATATATTTATTTAAAATTATAAAAATAATGTAAATATATATTAACTAAAAATATTAATTTAATAAAAATACATATACTAATCATTTTTATTCTTTTATATTTATACTATTTCTAAAAGAAATATATATTTTTCAATAAATTTGCATTAATTTTTTTAAAAATATTTTTAAAATAATAAAAATAAATAGCTTAATAATATTTTTCTAATTTTTAAAATTAATAATAAAATTTTAAAAAAGTCTATTCACCAAAAAAAAAATTCAACTAAATATTTTGAAAATAAAATATAAAATATCCTTAATTATTATTTTATGTATAAACAACTAATATCAAACCGCTATTTTACCAAATACTTTGATACAAACAGCTAATCGTATCAGCTAGTCAAACCAGCTAATCGAATCAGCTAACAACTAACGGCTGATTGTCAAACACACTCCAAATGTAAAAAATAGTACATTATATTAAAAATCATGCAAAAAATTTGAGCACTTTTTTTTTTTTTTTTTTTTTTTTTTGCGTATCGGGGATGTATTATATTATTTTCATTTCTAAAAATTATGAATTTATTTGTTTAATATTTTGATTTTGATTTTGTTTATGTAAAGTATAGAGAATTATGTCGGTAATATAAAAATAATATTTTATATTGAATATTAACTATTGTGAGAAAATAAAATATATATACTCCCTCCGTCCCACCATATTTGACACTATTTCCATTTTTGTCAGTACCATAACAATTGACACTTTTCTAATTTTGGTAAAAATTATTAAATCAAAACATATTTAACAAATATAAATCAACTTAATTAACTACATAACATATAACATCATAAATCACGTATGACCCACTTAAAACCCCTTTATTTTTACCTCCCTCCTCAAAAAAAATAAATATTTTTATTTATATTTAAAACTACACATCTTTTATAAAATTAATTTATGTTAATTATAAATAAACAAAAATATTTTTTTATTTACTTGTATTATAAAAAATTTTATTCTCTACAAAATGATATACATATTGCATGCATTTTTTAATTGCTATATAATTTTTAAATATTTAAATATATTTTTTAATTTTTTTAATCATATATATTAAATTTACTTTAAAAATATTATTTTGGACTAACAAACTCTATTTTTATTTACATTATGAAAGTTTGTTTAGTATTTAATTTTTTGGTATTTTTTTTACATGAAGCAGGGGAAATATAATATAAGAATAATATTTTTTTATTAAATATTAATTTATTATTATATTGTTTGGTAAGAAATAGAATATATATATCATATATATTAACAATCATATTAGTAAAAAATATTATGGAAACAAAGAAGTGTATTGGTTAGTGTTTCTATCTTATACATTTTTTTTTTAAATACTATTCCCTCCGTCCCAGATAACATGTCCACGTTGCCGTTTCTGTCCGTCCCACATATCATGTCACTTTTTTTTTTGGAAAATGATTACACACTTTAATCTCATTTTAAATTTTTTAATTTTATATTTTTTTTAATTTTAATTAAACTAATTAGTTATCTTAATCTTAATTTATAATTATTTATATTATAGAGTAATTATTTTCACTAATATATTCTTAATTATCTACTAATTACACCCCTTCTAAAATATCGTGTCTACAGTATAGCAGACACGATATCTGGATGGATCGAGTATTATTTAAAAAAATATGATATATAATACAATATATTCCTATTTACAATAAAAGTCTATCAATAATCCGTTCACAATTCTACATACATTACAACGAAACAGTTAAACAATAAACATTAAGCAGACATATACTCCCTCTGTCTCAAAACTATATTCTGAGTTGTATTTGGTAGGAGATTTAAAGAATATTGATATTATATTGGTAGTGGGTAAAAAATATGAGTAAAATACTTTTTTACCTTTGTGAGTGTATTAGTGTAAATAGTAGTGGCAATTGTATAATAATAATGAAAAAAATAAGTATAGTTTTATAGGGATATAGTTATATATGGAAATAAGACTATTATTTTGAGACGGACAAAAATGGTAAACAAAACTATTATATTAAGACGGAGGAGTAAGTATTAAAAATTGATTTCAAAATTTTTAAAATATAAATGACTGAAAATAAGCAAATGAAATGAAAATGGATATTAAAAAATAATTATAAATGAAATCAACGGGTCTAGAACAATAATACTCACTCTGTTCAGCTAAAAAGTATACATATTTCATTAAATGTCTCATTTCTTTTTCACAAATACTCATATTTTACATCACATTATTACTTTTATACCAAAAAATAAAAATAAAAATATCATTACACTATTTTTAACTACCCACTATAATTAAAATACTATTATTTCTTAAATACTACGCCAAAAATAAATATTTATTTTATCCGTAGATGGAGGGAGTTTGTTCTAAATCATGCTAGTAAAAAAATCACACTAGATAAATTTTGTATGAGAGGTGTGTTTGTTTAATATTTTTATTTGAGATTTTTTTTTTATGTAAAGTACAACAAAATATATATATATTGATAATATATAAATATATTTTATACTGAATTGTAAATTTTTTTTAAAGAATAAAGTATATATTATTTATATTATATGGATATTTGAATATTTTGTATTTTTATATTAATATTCATTAAAAAATATGCTAGCAAAAAAATTATTTGATAAATAAATAATTATTCTTTGTAAAAATATATAATACTCTATATTTGTTGCAAAGAACAAATACATTTACTATGGATTTGTTAGTTCATAGTTTTTTCTCGATATAATTTTCAATATATATTTTAATTTTTTTTATTATTGACGTGATTCTTTATATTTTATATTAAAAAAATTCAAATCACAATACTAAATAAATAAACTCTATATATTGATACGTAATAATAAAAATTATTTATACTCCATTTGTCTCATGAATTAGTTCAAATTTTTTTGATAGAGAGTTTAAAAACTCTTACACATTTTCACTAATGAAAAAAATACTATTATTTATTAATTTATTACAAAATTATAATGGACCATTTTGATTTGGGATGGGGGAGTAATAATTATCTTGCTTACTGAAAATATCAACATTATGTTAATTTGCTTGATTAACACATATAAAATAATAAAATAAAATACTCCATCCGTTCCAAACAAAGTGCAACATTTATTTTTTATACGAGTTTTTAGGTGGGTAGTATTAAATAAGATAATTTAGAAATTAAGTGATGTGATGGAAAGAGAAATGTATATTTTATTTTTTTATTTGGATGATGTGAGGGGATAAAGTGTGGGGTAGGGATTAAATTTGATTAATTATTTCCTATTTTGGAAATGTTGCATGGTGTTTGAGACATACCAAAATGAAAATATTGCAGCGTGTTTGGGACGGAAGGAGTATTTTTATGTAACACAACCTATATCGTGTATTGTGTTATATAAAAATATATAATTATGTTATATTGATATACACTTTATGCTGAAATTAATTATAGTATGTATTACTCCCTCTGTCCAATATCAATATATTCATTTGCTTTTTGCACAAAGTTTTAAAAATATTAGTATTATATTGAGATAAAGTAGAAATAATGGTAAAACGACTAAATTAACCAGTAATGTATGATATAAAAGTAACGACATTTGTGCAATATATTGTAAACTGGAAGGATATTTGTAATATTAGGTAGACCGTACAATTACTAAAAAAAAGAAATTGATATTTTGTTATGGGATGAACCAAAATGAAAAAATTGATAGATTGTTAAGTGACGGAATGAGTATTATTCATGTGACCTTTTGTATTATTCTATTATCTTAAAGTAATTTATGTGATTTTGTCCCTGTGTAATATTACGTGTGCGACTATGTCATATGTTGTATTTTTTATTATGTCAATATAATTCACGTATTGCTTGTATTTATATGATATGTTTTCTATTTTTCATATCATATTGTGTGTTGTCAGTTCATATTTTATATTTATCTTATGCTAATATTATTTATTTATAAGAGAAAGAAGGTATTATTTATAAATGCTTTAAATAATATAATATGCTTATTATTATTCTTCTTCTTTCTTATTATTTTGTCCAAATTATGGTTTAGCCTCACCAAAAATATCATTTTAATATATTTTTATTAGTTAAATAAAATCAATAAAAGAAGACAAAAGTAGCCCAAAAGTCTACGCATGTCTAGTTTGAATAATGTAAATCATTGAATCAAAATGAAGGATGAAGACATACCATTGACTTGATTTTGGAAAATAAATAAAATAAAATAATAAGTTTAGTGTCATATATATGTAAACAATTTTATTTATATAAATATATTTGAAGATTATTTAAATTTAATTACATGAGTCATGAAAGTTCAATATTTTCATTTGTCAATATTAAAAATTAGACCATATGTCTATACATCTTGGGGTGTGTTTGTTTGGGGGTTTGGATTTTGAGTTGGGATTTTTGAATAATAAAAATTTTGAATTTGAATAATTGTACGATGTGATATAAATAGGTGTTGATGTGATGCTTTGAATGTAATATTTATTTTTAGTATAATATAAAAAAAATGAAAAATAGGTGTTTGATTTCATATTTTTTGGGGGGAAAAAAATTGGATAAATAGTGTAAATCCAATCCAATCCCCCAAACTTGGTGTATGTTCTTTCTATCTGAATTAAGATCGAAAATTTTGATTTTTTATTTAAACAATAATTTTATATAATATTTAATAAAAAGAAAATAAATTATATATTTTTATTAATATAAAATTAAAATTAAAAAAAAAAATCAAAAAAAGAAAAAAAACCTAATATATGGTTGTTGAGATTCCGCGGGAGAAATTAAGCTAAGTCAGCTCCTATAATGCCAAATTAGTGAATGAAATATAAAATAAAATAAAATGTCAAAGAATGACAAATATATTCAATATATAAGAAAGTTGACAAATACTTTCTCCGTTCCTAGTCATAGTTACTGTATATACAATAATTTTTTTTAAAAAAATTTGATTATTAAATAAATAATAATATATTAGTAAAATTAATTATAATATAATACGAATAATTATAGATTCAGATTAAGATATCTAATTAGTATAATAAATTTTTTTTTAAAAAAATATAAATTATAAAATATGATTAAAATGTAAAATAATTCAAAAAATAGAAAGTAACATAATATATGAGACAAAATACATGAAAAATATGAGATTATATGTGAAAGGAATGAAACATATCATACACAAAATTTTAATTTTTTTTATATACATATATGTAAAGATGGATATTTAACATAAATGAAATTATATTAAAAATGTGTAGTTCAACAATTGTGTGGACTTTGTTGTTTTCGTTCCCCAAATTTTTTTTTTTACATAATTTCTTATAAATATTATTAAAAATTATATGGAAAAAATCATTTTTTTTCTCAATATAACTAAAATTCATTAATTTTGGTCTCAATATAAAAATTTTATCAATTTTGGTTTCAATATAACTAAAACTCATCATTTTTAGTCTCACTATAATATTTTTATCAATTTTAGTCTTAATATAACCAAAACTCATCATTTTTTGTCTCAATATAATTAAATATTATCTTTTTTGTCCCACCGTCAACAAACTGACGAAAAATGCTGACGTGGACTTAACGGAGCCGAGCTAGCAGGTGACCTGGAATGAACACGGCCGTGTACCATAAAACACACCCGTGAACATACAAGTCAGCATCCGCCAGTCACTATACACGGCCGTCGGTTTGTTGACGGTGAGACAAAAAAAGATAATGTTTGATTATATTGAGACCAAAAATAATGAGTTTTGATTATATTGAGACTAAAATTAATAAAAATTTTATATTTGGACCAAAATTAATAAATTTTGGTTAAATTAGGACCAAAAATAATTTTTTCCCAAAATTATAATATATAAATATTAACACTATATACATGATATATATACTCTTAGTAGCAAAACAAACCCTCAAATTTCTGGGGCTGACTGTCAATATATTTTACTGATCTTGACATTTTTTTTTTATTATTATTCTTTTTAATCACAATGATAATTTATGAAATTAAAACATACTTACAAAGTAATAATTTTAATATTTTAAGAGGCAAATTAGTATAACTATATTATAAACAATACCTTTACACGAAAAATTAAATAAAATTTGGATCTTGGGTGAGTTGAGTCCTCTCAAGTTCCGTGTCACTATATATTTTATTCATCTTAATAATTTAATACAAAATATTACTTTTTATATTACTGATATAATTTTTCATATTTAAAATAAAATGTATATTTTTTTCAAAAAATACAAAATAAACACATTCGTTATTGATAATATATGCCATGAAAATTAAATGATCAATTATTTATTTATTACAAAAAAAAAATCACAGAAATACGAAAGAAAAAAAATTTTAAAAATGGTACCATTTGAAATAACCTTTTTGTCAAACCAATTATTATTTGTATTTAATTAATAAACAAAATTTTATATTATTATTATTATTATATTTAATAATTTATAAATATACAAATTATATATAATAAAATTTTATGTCATACAACCTCTAAAGTAAAATTAAATATAATAATTACTAATTAATTTTACTTTAAAATGTTGACGTAAAATTTTTTTGGAATTTTTTTTTTTTATGTATATTTTGTAGTAATAAATAAATAATTGAGCTTGAAAATTATACATGTATAGTATTTTGGATTTTTTTATTATCTCAGGTCATAAATCTAACTCCTACATTGTCAAGACCATCCTATTAATTAAGGTTGTACTTGTTTATATTTTGGGTATTTAGATTTGAAAAATATATTTAATAGAATATTTTATATAATATTTTAAATTATAAGTACATACTATGAACAATTTCAAGGAACTCTAATATTTTATTTTGGGTCATTTTCAACGATAAATTCTATTTATGCAGTTTTATTTTAAAATATACAGTTGTTACAGTATTTTTATTTTAATTTACAATTCTATTTTTTATTCCAAAAAAACATATTATTCAGATATTTCATTTTATATATATTTTTATAAAACCACTTTTATATCTACAATCAATATTTTATTTTTTTTTAAAAAAATTAAATAAATAAATAAAAGAATTATTATACAAAATTAAAAAAAAAAAATTAAAAACATACACAACGCCATAAGATGGCAATGCTACATTGCTACAGTGCAACCTTAATAGGTGTTAAAAAATAAAATTAAAAAATATAATTAATAGATATTGTAATAAAAATTTATATTAATAGTATGTGTTAAATAAATATTTAATTTTTAGGAGCAAAAAAATTAAATAAATAAATAAATAGCGAAAAAACTATTATGAAACACTGGATATTCAGCGTTTAAAAAAAATAGTGTTTTAAGTCTAATAAACTATTTCAAAAATTAATTTATTAAATACTTAAATTAATTTTTTATTTGTCAAACAGTTAAAAATTTTTCAAAAAATTAACATTGTTTGAAATTTTTCTTCCATACACCGTATGTTTTAGTTTTTATTTTTTTTTTCAAACTTTTACTATATAGTTTTCACAATTTCATAAATTATACTTAGATATATTTTTTCTTACGTCAAACTACTATTTATTTTTAAAATACAATTTATATTTAAAATACAAGAATAAGTACAAATAAAATATTATATATAGAGGGAAAAAATGTATGTTATCTATAAATATCCTAAATATTTACTTTACTTTTTTTTTTTTTCTTAATAATGTGAGAACTGCAATCACTATTCTATAAGTGTATTTTGGGTAAATTTTTGATCGAACTTAGTAATCTGTACACTATATCCCGACTACAATTTTTTAAGTTAAAATTTTTAATATCTAAACTTATATTAATCCTTATACATGTATACAATCTATCTATTTTTTTTATTTTGGTCTGTCTCATAACAAAGTATTCATTTCTATTTTTAGTAACTGTACTATCTATTTAACATTACAAATACTTTTCCAATTTACAATATATTATACAAATGCCATTACCTTTATATCATACAATACTAATAGAGTTAATTTAATATTTTTATCTTTATTTTTGCTTTAACCCAATATAATACTAATATTTTTAAAACCCTGTACAAAAAACAAATAAATATATAAATATGAGACTGAGCGAATATATTTTTAGAATTTTAGTGAGAAAATTGTTCTTATTTGTGACTTTTGTTGTATATTTTACTAATATTTTAAGGTGACTTTAATATATAATGTCATATATATATATATATATTTAATATTTAATATTTAAAATGGAACAAAATTATTATTATAAAAATAGTAAACACCCAAAACATGGAAACAAGCTGGCTTTGAAACCCCTCCCAATGTCCCCTCGGAATCAAACCGTACAGCTCATCTCTTAATATTTACAAAAATACTATTCCTTCCGTTCAACTGTATTTTAGGTATTTTAAAATAATAATTTATTAATAATAAATAATGATATATTTTTTTATTATTTTTTATAGGGATAATGTTGTTAGTATTTTAAATATTTTTAGTATTCTATTTGTCCTATATTTATATATTTATTTATTTTTTGTACGAAGTTTTAGAAATATTAGTATTATATTGAGATAAAGTAGAAATAAAAGTAAAAAGACTAAATTAACCCAATTAATATTGTATGATATAAAAATAATGACATTTGTGTAATATATTGTAAATTGAAAGGATATTTGTAATGTTAAGTAGATAGTACAATTACTAAGAAAAGGAAATGAATACTTTGTTATGAGACGGACTAAACTGGAAAAATTGTTGAGGGACGGAAGAAGTATTATATTTCAGTAAAATAAATATAATATGTATATCATTTTATAGATAATAGAATTTTATATAATATAAATAAATAAAAAAATATTTATTTTATTTATTTATAATTAATTTCAAATTAATTTTATAATAAATGAGAAATTATAAATACAAATAACAATATTTATATATTAAGGAGAGAAATAGAAATAAAAGAGTTTTGAATGAGTCCATAGATTTATATTTGTTAAGTATATTTAATAAAATAA
The DNA here is from genome assembly GCF_009805555.1 of Andrographis paniculata. Lineage (NCBI taxonomy): Eukaryota > Viridiplantae > Streptophyta > Magnoliopsida > Lamiales > Acanthaceae > Andrographis > Andrographis paniculata. Next base: position 1,249,785 of record NW_026137613.1, read on the forward strand.
ATAAATTTATTAAATATAGAAAAAAATTATTTTTTTATGAAACTGACAAAAATATTAAAATGAGTCATCAGTGCCGAAATGGAGAGAATATTTATTTTAATTTTAATTTTAATGTATCAAATATCTTTTTATTTTATTTTAATTCAATTTAATTTAATTTATTTTTAAAAAGAAAAAAAGAAAAACGAAAAGAGATATACGATGGAAAAGTAGATGTGAACATAGAGATTAGGTTGAGGATAAAAATGGCCAAGAATTTAAATAAGGGTTGAAAAGTCAAAGCATGAGTTGGCTGAGGCTCTCTACTGCTACTGCTATATACACTTATTAATAATAATAATAATAATAATAAGTGACAGAAGGACACTTCCTCACTTTTGACTATTTGACTTATTATACTCACTTGTCCCATAAACTGTAGACACGATATTTTTGTAGGAATATAATTAGTAGATAATTAAAAATTTATTAGTAAAAATAATTATCGTATAACATAAATAATTATAAATTAAGATTAAGATAATTAATTAGTTTAATTAAAATTTTAAAAAAAATAAATTAAAAGTTTAAAATGAGATTAAAGTGTAATCATTTTTCAAAAAAGAAAAGTGACATAAAATGTAGGACGAACAGAAACGACAACTTGGACATGGTATATGGGACGGAGAAAGTAATATTTTTATTTGTTTCGATGTTTTGTTTTTCTTCCTAGCAACAAAACATCATTTAATTGTAATTTATGAATATATTTGTGTATTTATAAGATAATAAATAATTCCTATTTTTAAAAAATTTAGAAATATAATTGAGATAAAAAATATATATATATATATATTGAAGAAATATTAGTAAATTATATAACTCATATTCTCCAGGCATGAAATTTAAATGAATTCTGTTAAGTAGGATAATTTATAAATTAAATAATGTGATAAGAAAAAATAGTAATTTTACTTTTATTCAGAACAATTATATTAATATTATAAATCAATGATATAAATTAAATCAATGATTTTTCATGGAGAGATAATTAATTTATAGATTTTGCTTATTATTAAAAATTATTATATTCTTATGTTAAAAAATTATCACCTTACTACTTACTTTTGTTTAATTTTTATTAAGAAAATAAAATATAATTAATTTTTTTTGAATGCTATCCCATGTTATTTTTTTATATTTTAAATAAATTATACATGAAACTGATGAAGTATCTCATTTTATTAGTTAATTTATAATTGTTTATTAGTAATTATGTGTTCATTTCGTGTTTCTTAGATTAATTTCTTTTTTCTAATGTTAGATATAAATAATTTGTAATACAAAAAATAAAATTTTATGTTAAATTATTTATTTTTTATGAATGAATATACTTTATATATATATATATAATATTTATGAGGAATCATGCTGCTAAAAAAAATAAATTGGGTGAACAAATTCAAATATTTACAACAAGCTAAAATTATATGTATACACTATATTTACAAGACATACATAATTATAACATATAGACATAAGACTATTAAAATAGCATTTTAATAAATAAAAATATTGTAATAACAACAGTGACCTTTGTTATAAATAAGTATCATATGAATAATAATAATAATTAGTAATAAAGGAAATTTAGCGGATGAACTAAAAACAAAATTTGACGACCACAAGAAATATTTCAAAATATGTACCTAAACATATACTCCTTTCGTCCCAAAAATATACTCTTATTGTGTTGGACACGAGATTTAAGGAATATTGATATTATATTGGTAATTGGTAAAAAATAAGGATAAATGATTTTTTTGCCCCTGTGAGTATATTAATGTAAAAAGTAGTGACAATTGTGTAATAATAATGAAAAAATATGAATAGTTTTATGGTGATATGATTATTTATGGAAATCAGACTATTATTTTGGAACATACAAAAATGGTAATAAAACTATTGTATTGGGACGGATGGAGTACAAAATATACATAGAAACCATTCAAAAATTCTACTCATATATATCTCTATATATGTGCGTATTCATGAAAATTTTGATGCAAAACAAATTATGTGCATATTTTAAAAAGATAAATTTATTCATATTTTTTGTAGTATGTTTAATATTTTAATTTGAATTTTTTTTTTTTTTTTTTGTAAACTGTTTTATTAGTTCGGTAACTGGATCCCTTATCATTTTAGTTTCGTAAGTGGAGCCTGTCGCAAACTAGTCCCATAAGTGAAAACTTTTCGCTGTTTTAGTCCTCCGACGTCGGAGATGCCCGCGTGGCTCGCCGGAAGTGGCGGACACGTTGATTTTTTATTTTTATTTTTCATTTTTTAATTTTTTTTAAAACTTATTTTTAATTTTATTTGTATTTTTTTTATTTTTTATTTGGTCCAATTAAAAAAAATAAAAAAATGAACAAATAAAAATAAATCAACGTGTCCGCCAGGTGTCGCTGACCTGGCGGGACACCTGGCGGACACGTCACGTCCGGCGAGCCATGCGGGCGTCTCCGGCGCCGGAGGACTAAAACAGCAAAAAATTTTCACTTATGAAACTAGTTTTCGACATGCTCCACTTAGAGAACTAAAATCATAAAGAGACTCAGTTACAGGACTAAAAAAACAGTTTACTTATTTTTTTTTTAATATAATGTACGAAAAATTGTATTAATAATATATTAAAAAATATTTTGTATTAAATTATTGACGAATATAATATAAATTTTATATATATTGAGAATATTTAGAAAAAAAATTTAATTGAAAAAGAAAAATCTATGACTGTATTTAGATTTAAGATAGAACCATTTCGGTCATTCGGCACTATTTGGCTTTGGAACTTTCCATCAAATGAATTTTTTAATCAAAATATTAATATATTTAATCGGTGAAGTCACACTATTATAATATATTTTATATTAATAATAAATATATATCATATATGCCTTGTATTATTATGATTTTTTGACATTAATAATAAATAATTTTTATTTTTTTGTATTATGTAAAATTTTATTTTTACAAAAATAAGATAGTATATTGATTATACTTATATATTTCACTTTACTTTATTTTTATCAAATATATTAATCAATATTTTATTTTCATATCATCAACCTTAATAGTATCATTTATTGTAGGGTAAACTGTCTTTTTAGTCCCGTAATTGGACCCCTTATTACTTTAGTCCTGTAAGTGGAATCTGTCGTAAACTAGTTTTATAAGTGGAAATTTTTTGTTGTTTTAATCCTCCGGCATCGGAGACGCCCGCGTGGCTCGCCGGAAGCCAGGTGTCCCGCCAGGTCAGTGATACATGACGAACACGTGGATTTTATTTTTTATTTTTTATTTTTTTTAATTTTTCAATTGGACCAAATACAAAAAATTAAAAAGACAAATAAAAATAAAAATAAAATCCACGTGACACGTGGCGGACACGTCTCCGGCGAGCAACACGGGCATCTCCGGCGCTGGAGAACTAAAACAATGAAAAATTTTCACTTATAAGATTAATTTACGACAGACTTCACTTACAGGACTAAAATGATGAGGAGGTCCAATTACGGGAATAAAAAATAATTTACCCTTTTATTATATAATATTGATAATAAAAAATTATTCAAAACAATTCAAATTCAAAAAAATCTTGTCTAAACGAACTACTATTAATTTGTAAAAAAATAAAAAACATCTTTACTTTCTTATGCTTACCTTTATAAGTATTTTATTACATATCAGGAAATTATTTAAGTTTTTAATAGATTCATGGGTTATTGCTAATTTTAATTAAAAAACTTGAATATCTTGTACGGGCTGCTTTTTTTTTTTTATAATGCCAATTAATTTATATATAATTAATGTGTTCTTATGAACCATCAAATTAAGAGTGAAAAAAAAAACATTAATAGTAGTTCGTTTTAAATTATATATAAATTATTAACAAATTAAAAAACAATTCTTATGAACCCTAAAAAATACATTTAGGGTGTGTTTGTTTGGGGGTTTGGATTTTGAGTTGAGATTTGAATAGTAAAAATTTTAAATTTGAATAGTTGTATGATGTGATATAAATAGGTGTTGATGTGATGTTTTGAATGTAAAATTGATCTTTAATATAATATAAAAAATGAAAAATAAGTGTTTGATTTGATGTTCTTGGGGGAGAAAATTGGATGAATAGTGTAAACTCAATCCAATCCCCCAAACAACCAGTGTTTCTTTAGGAGAATTTGAGAAAATTGGGGTATGAATTTGATTTTTATTTGAATTTTGAGGTGGGTTTGAAATTATATGTTTGTTTTGCATTTAGGTTTGTTTTGAGTTTAGAAAGTTTTGATGTGTATTGATTTGATGATTATGAATATAATAATATAAATGTGTATTAATTTGTGTAATTAAATTATAAATTTATATTATATCTACGTATATATTTCTAATTTTTTATTTATGTGTATTATAAAAAATTTTATTCTCTAAAAATAATACTCTATCCCTCTAGCTAGAAAATATATATATATATAATTTTTTGAGACGTCCAATTACAAAGTAAACATTTCATTAAATATTTCATTCTTTTATTAAATTTTACATGTTATAAAAATTTTAATTTATATTTATAATTTAAATTAAAAAAAAATTAGAAAAAAACAAAAAAACAAAAAGCATGTCAGACGCCACCTATCCTGGTATTTGCATATACTGCTAATTTATCAATTTACTTTTTTTGTATGTTAATATTTAAATATTAATTATTATATTAAAATATAGTATAAATTTAAGAAAAATAATAAAAATATTTTTATCATTGTCTTATAGTATTAATAAAATAATATTTACATAAAAAATTATACAAATATAAAAATATTTTTAATATTAAAAATAATAACGCCAAATATAAATGGATAAATTGCCGGTGACTAGAAATAATATTTATTTTAACGCAAAACTAACAAAATGGTGGAGAAAATAATTTAAAAAAAGTTCAGGATAGGCAATTCTCTCTCTTCCTTTCTCTCTCTATATATACGTGTATACTTGAGGAAGCCTTGGCTGTCCCATTAATTCTGCATATATATATATATATATAAAGCCAGCAAGGATTGAGCTATATTTTCTCCACAGCACAGCTTTCTTTCTGTTTCTCTCTGATCAGAGATTGTGGCCGGCAATGGCGGAAACCCTAGACGAAGAGCAGATTGTTGAGTTTCAGGAAGCCTTCCGTCTCTTCGACAAAGATGGAGATGGTCAGTCTATCTATCTATCTATATATATATCACTAATCAATTTCATATCTACTCTCTCTCTCTCTCTCTCTCTCTCTATATATATATATATATATATAAAATTTGGGTGTAATCTAATGTAATGTAATGAAATTAAGGTGCAGGTTGTATTACAGTGGAGGAACTGGCGACAGTGATAAGGTCGCTGGATCAGAATCCGACAGAAGAAGAGCTCCTCGACATGATGAACGAGTTCGATTCCGACGGCAATGGAACCATCGAATTCAACGAATTCCTCAACCTCATGGCCAACAAAATCAAGGCATCTCTCTCTCTCTCTCTCTCTCTCAACCAAATTAATTACATGTTCTTTTCTTTCTTAATTTGATTGTAATTTAATTTAATTAGGGTTAGGGTTTTGTAATTTTTATTTCAGGAAACTGATGGAGAAGAAGAGCTTAAAGAGGCTTTCAAAGTATTCGACAAGGATCAAAATGGATACATCTCAGCCACTGAGGTAATTAATTTATTTTATTTTATTTTATTAATTAAATACACATTACTAGCACTCACCACTTTCATTTATTTTATTTATTTAAAAGTATATTTTATATATTAATTTATCTATTTGTGAGATTTATTGATATATATATATATATTTATTTATTTATTGTGTTAATTCAACCAACCAAATGGATCAACTCGTGGATTCACAACACCCACTTGTTACTAAAATAATATTTCAATATTCTAACTTATCGTTTTAGGGATGATTTGATTATGTGTAACCGTAAGTAATGACTTGCTTCTTACCATTCCGATTCTTTGTTTTTTTTTTAAGAATTATTCTCTCCCTCTCACGTAATTTGTTTCTATTTTTTATTTTCGTCTGTCCCACGTAATTTATTTTTTACTTTTTTTGAAAAATTGATTATACATTTTAATATATTTTCAAATTTAATTTTAAAATTTTTTTAATTTTAATTAAACTATTTAGTTATCTTAATCTTAATCTATAATTACTTTTACTAATACATTTTTTTAATTACTTACTAATTATAGTTTACCTAAATTCTTATCGAGGACGGAGGGAGTATTATTTTTATTTTTAACTTTTTCAATTTTATATTCCCTCCGTCTCACATAATTTGTCCCTGTTTTCTATTTATTTTTGTCCGTCCCACATAAATTGTCTTTTCCTTTTTTGAAAAATTGATTATACATTTTAATCATATTTTAAAATTTAATTTTAATTAAACTATTTAATTATCTTAATCTTAATCTATAATTATTTTTATTCTTTTATAAAAATATTATGTTAAATAATTATTCAATTAAAAGTATACAAAAATCTAAAAGGAAAAAAAAAAAAAAAAAGTTCTAAATAACTGCTTGTTTATTGTTCATTTATTTAATACTGTATAAAATTTATTTAAAATTTTATAATAAAAATACTTTCCAAAGATGTATTTTAATTTATTAATATCTACATTAGATATCTATTTTTATGAAAAATATAATGTATTAAATAGATCTATTTTTAATAGTTGGTTTTCAATTCATATTTATTTCATGATACATATACAGTGAAATAAATATCAATTTATTTATTTTTTATTTAATATTATCTTTTTTTTTTTTTTCCAATGCGGTTATTTAAGAAAAGGAAAAAAGAGCTAAAAATTAATTTTTTAGAAAAATATTTAAGAAAATTTAGTAAAATTCAATAATTTCTGCTAAAACAAATTAAAATCTAAAAGTATAAATCAAAAAAACTACAAAAATTTTATTATTTTTTACACTATAACATAAAAAAAAAATTGAAAAATAAGGGAGCAAAATAATAAAAAAATATATAATTTTATTGTTTTTTACACTTAAAAATTTTTTTATATTTTAGGGGTTAACTGCCCTTAGTCCTTATGTAGTTCCGTATCTGTATATATATATATATATATATATGATTTCAATGTTAGTTAGATTATGAAACTCAATATGTGAAAAAAAAAAAACCTCTAAGAGGGTTCAATGCTCCTACATAAATATATTTATCCATCCTTTGTGTATCGATTTACATATTTTCGTACCATATCGAAGTATTTTTATTTAAAATTTTTTATTTATTTTAATTTTTAATTTTGCAACGCGACTTGCAGCTTCGTCACGTGATGATGAATTTAGGGGAAAAATTAACCGACGAGGAGGTGGAACAAATGATAGGAGAGGCAGATTTGGATGGCGATGGCCAAGTGAATTACGACGAATTTGTGAAGATGATGGCGACCATGGGATAGCTCGAGAGGATCACAACTTTGAAAAATAACGATTGCAGATATTCGTCTTAGAATAATTAAAACCCGGAAGATAATTATTGATTAAGATTTAAGATTGTCGAAATTAATTTCATTTGTGTTTGCTTAGTTCTTGAAAATGTTTTTATCTAGTTTATTTCATTTCATTAGTATTGTTCAATTTGTTACAGAAATAGGTTGGGTTTAATTAATTGTTGAACAAATATTTTGTATTCTTTTATTATTATTATTATTTTTTGTCTCGATTTATTACATTCGAAGCTTTTTTAATGAAAGAAGTCAACCTTTGTTAACATAGCTATATTTGCTACTCCCTCCAATTAAATTTATCTTTTGCGTCATTGTACTTAACAGTAAAAATATTTTTATATTTGTATAATTTTTTGTACAAATATTCTTCTATTAATATTATAAGACATTAATGAAAATATTTTTGTAATTTTTTTTTTAAAATTTGTATTACATTTTGATATAATAATTAATATTTAAAGATCAACACGCAATTGGTAAATCTCTTCCGATTTGAAGGCGTTTGAGGGATTTTAACTCACAATTTTGCATTTACAAGTTCATCCTTATATAATAGAGTTGACAAAAATAAATACGGTCCGAAAATTTGATCCGAATCCAGTATAAAAAAAAAAAAAAGAAATCGTATTTGGGCTTTAAAAATAGATCCGATTTTTTTTGAGTCATGCGTGCCCCGGCACATCAATAAACCGAGCTATGTCCGCGCCCATTAAAATTGAGTTGCGTTTGACCCATCCCGATTTATTAAAATGAGAATTTAATATTTAATATTTTACATGTATATTAACTAATTAAATAATGTCTAAAATCAAAACGTGGCTTCATGGTGAAATGCTAGTTGTACTTTACATTTGTAGGTTCAATTTCATAAGATCATTTCTTACAAAACTACACAATAACTATATATATATATATATTTTGATCGAAACAAATCTGATAAAATTTAATTTGAAAACTATTTTGATAGTTATTTAATTGAAAAAGATATGTAACTTCTCTCAGAATGGATCACTTATACAATTGAAAGAAGAAGCTTTAGAAAATCCTTGTAAATGGTCATGGAACAACTTAAATTCTTAACAAGAAATTTTATTCAAATTAGCATTTTGTTAAGATAAAAAATATATAGGGTTTGTTTAGATAAGAGGTTTTTTTTTTTGTTTTTTGGGAGGCTTTTGAAAATGTAGAAGTTTAGAAAAAGTAAAAAATTAGTATTAGTTTTGATGTTTTGTGAGAGAAAAAGTGTATTTGATGTGAGTTTTTTTAAAATTGAATAATACCAAATGAGTGAAAATGTATTTTATAAATAGAGCTATGGAATCCGACGACGAAGTCTGCATTTAAAGATGTGCTCGACTAAATTCATAATGTTACAATTTTCCAATTCTACAAAGCTCATATCTGTTCAAACCCAGTACACCAGAGACGGACTCAGCCCAATATTGCATACCGTTGGCCCAGACCCACCCCTTGACCCCTCGATTCGCTGACAGGGCAGCGAGATCCCCGTAAAAATTTACCGAAATGATAAACTAAATTTAAGGCATATCAAGTATCAACACAATCAATTGAAGCTAAAATTAATCAACAATTGAATATATTCGAAAACTAGTAAGGTTTTTTTTTTGGTTGAAGATTCACAAGTATAGAATTTGTTAGAATTATAAGGATCGAACACCAATTAATTCCCAAACAAAATCACGCAAGTCTTCTTATTTTTGTCCTACATGAATGATCTTCGTATTTTCTCTACAAGGATTATCTTTTGATGATGACGATAATAGCTTGAGAATTGTCAGTCTAAAAATATTTAGGTATGTGATGGCTAACTTCTTCTTTTTTTTTTTTTTTTTCCTGATGATTTGGAAATCCGCAGCCGTTACTCGAAAGTGCGCATTGAGTAAACCCCCGGACGAACCTAATACCCTGCAAATTAATTTTTTTTTTTTTTGGCTTGTGCATTTAGAGGTTTGTATCCGTCTTTTATATAGACAATAACACAAAGAATATTCCCTTGATCGTGTGAGATTAGATTTGTATCCAAATCAATGTAGACGTAATTTGTCTGATGTTTATGCACAATTTTTTTGGATGAATTTGTCGTGTTTCATATAATCTTCTCGTTGGTTGATATTCGGATAAGCCAAAATACAAACAAAACATGGTCCAATTTTTTACTTGCTTGTTCATTTTTTTTGTTCGAATAATCCTTGTGAGCTAACACTTTTTTAGTTTGTCTACGTCATTATTCGATGAGTAACAACATAATGCACAACATTCTAACAGAATAACTATACTTCAATATTCACCAAACTAGTATTCAGTTATATCGATATACTCTAGAAATTTTCCCATGAATTCACCAAATTTGAAATTATTACAAAGCTAACTCATTCAATTTTAGAGCTATTTACGATGAAACTAAAAAAAAGAAAAAAAAAAAAAAAAAGAAGAAGTTCGACATAATTTCAAACCCACCACAATACAATATCTTCCTAGCATTCATCGTGGAGTTGGAAAATTTACGAATCATATAATACTTCTGTGTACACAACCATTCTCGATTAGTTCCTCAAATGTCGTCTTTGTTGCCCTATTCGAGTTCTTGCCTAGTCGATTTTCCGGTTGATGTATATTTACTTCTTTCAACTTGAAAATTCTAATACTTCATCTTCACTTGTTAAATTTCCTTAAATTTATTTCTATCTTCTTAATTATAATTCTTGATTTTTTTCTATATTTCAATTCTACTTTTTCACGTTGGAAAATAACTTCGAGATATATATATATATATATAATTGCATGTTGAAAATTTATCAAATTGGGAACAGAATATCAATATCAAAATCGAAATTGAAATTTTTCTTTAAAAATAAATATAAATTTATCATTTTTTTTTTAAAAAAATATATATATATATATTCATTTAAACACTTGAAATAAATACTCTAGACTTTAAGTTACAGTCTGTCCCATAACTTATTCATATAATAATTATAGCCTGCATTAATGCAACTCATTAATAACCATACCGAACCAATCAATGCATGTCACAGAAGAAATAAATTAATTATATTTATTAAAATAAAAACTATAACACACCCTCCACATAACAATAATAAGGCCCATTTTTCACACTACTCAATATAAATTGGCCAACCAGCTAAGATAACAATCTTCATCACCTAAATTGGCAAAATTTTAGAACCCAAATATATATATATATATATATAGATATAAATAAAATTAGGTTCTTATAAGTACATACATCTACACATCAATGATTTTTTTTTTTTTTTTTTTTTTTTTTATATATATATATATTCTCAAAATCATCTAAGGCATGAAGATTTGATCTCCACACTTGCACCTCCACGCTTCAGGGTAGTACTCTAGCAGCAAATCGAATCCCGGCCGGACCGGGACGCGAACGGGCGTGCATGGCGCGCACTTCCCGCACTTGGATCTACAAGTCGGCGGCGAAGATCCTATGCTGTTGATTTTTTGCCATGTTTCCATTGTCGTCTCCTCTCTCATCTTCCTGGCGCAAATCTTCCTCGCTGCGCCAAAAACTTGTTGGTAAATTTGAAAACTCGATTGATCCACGATTAATTCCTAAATTGAAAATTAAATGGTTTACTCACCGAATTGGCGACTTGGGACGAAGCCAATAGTAGTGGAGATCGATCCGAGGAGAAGAAAAGTTACGGCGGCGAAAAAAAGTGTAAAGGGGCCGCGAAGTCGAGCCATTATTTTGAGGCGACGGAGAAATTAAAGGGATTGTGACGATGGAAGAAGCTAAGGGTGAATTATAAGGGTAAGTTGAGAGATGGGAGTGAGTTGAATGATGATAATATTATTGGTAGGGTGTGAATGATGAGTGAGTTAATGAGCGAGTCGAGAGCGAGCGAAGTAGCGCGAGTCAAAGAGACATGAACATTATTACATTGTAGTAACATGGAGGGTGTGTGGTAATGAGTGTTGTTTAGATGCGGGTTTATTTAGGGAAAGTTGTCGATATGTCGAAGAATATGTACATATTTTATAAGATTTATGAGATAATTTCATGTTGTTATAGTCGTGTAATTAGCTTTAATTACTTCGTTTTTAAGTGAGAAATGTAAGTGAATAGTTGTAATTGAGGATTAGTGTGACCGAACTAAAATTTGTTACTATCGTACGGTAAACTTTAGTAAATAGTCGAAGATTTATAGGGGTAATTTGTTTAGTTATGTTTTCAATCAATTTTTTCATTGTATATTTGTAATAACTTGTTTTTTTTTCTTTTTTTTTTTTTTTTTTTTTTTTTCTAAAAAGATCATATTAAATATATATTTATATCATATTAATATATCTATTTTAATTATAAGTTTTTAAGATTAATAAAACAAGACAAACAAAAGTACTAACCATAAAGAGAATGTTACAATAAAAATCTACAAAAGTGTGTTTGGACATTGATAGAGTACAAAAGCTTTAGTCAAAAAGTTGGATTCCAACAAGATTGGAATGCTTTCTAAAAATACTAACCAAAAAAAAAAATTCTTGTATAAGGAATCTTTTTGTGATTTGCATAAAATAGAATAAAAATAGAATAAAAATAGAATCAAGAAAGAATCCGAGAAATATTATTTCAATACTGATATATATGTATAAATATATGTTGGTCACCCCTATAATATATATTGACTGGGTCAAATCAGCATCATGCTGACTTAACCGGATCAGTAGTAGATCAATGCCCAATATTATTGTTATTATATGTTTGATATTACCAAAACCACAATCTTATATCCACATTACTAATATCTAAATAATAATTTAGAAGTCTACTAATAAAAAAAAATAAAAAATTAATATTATAATTACAAGAAATGCAAATGTATACTCCAAATATATAATAACATAATCAAACAACTTTCAAGATTATAGGTGGCGTCTAAAAGCTACTATCCACAAAAGGGATTGATAATCCAAAGTTAAATTGGGAATATTTTTCCTCAATTTAACAAATTATTTAAAATAAAAAATAAATAAATTTCTTGATGAGTACTATTTTTTCAAGATGTGAGAATTTACCGTCGTTATTTCCCGAATATACGTTGAGTAAATCCTTGTGTCGAACATAATAACATGTAAATTACACCCAAAAAATAAGTTATACTATGCAAATCTATATAGCAGACAAAACCAAGATGCGTCGGGGATTTTGATAGTTTTGAACCATGTACTAGTTTTGAATAAAAACATCTTTGACACAAATCTAGCTAGAATCAAATCTATTACAATGTCTGTTTCAATTTCTCTACTATGTTGTAATTAATGTACATGGGTTGCCCCTAAATGTGAAAAATAAGAAATTATATTGCTATAAAATAATATATGTTGAGTTATAATATAATATATATTATATTATAAATATACTAAATATATGTTGGTCATCCTTATAACATATGCTCATTCGGTCAAACTCAATATTAATAATAAAAAGTGCTCTCTCCATTCAGGATGCTAATGCCATTTTTTTTTTTTTTTTAACTTTTATATAGATTAAAAAATAATGATATTTTATTTTAAAAGTGATGTATATAAAAAAATTAAAAAAATATAGTGTGATAAGTAGAAAAAAAACAGTGAAAAACTGGCTATAAGTGTTAAAAGTAAAAGTAACAAAAGTTTAAATAATTAAAATTATTTTTTATAAATAAATTATGTATAAATTTAACCAACAACTAAAAAAAAAATCTAACATAATAATAGCAGATGAAAAATATATAATTATTAATCATAAATACAAGCACAATTAAAATGATTTTTTTTAAAATAATTTGTTACTGTCAATAAATATATACTTTTTTAAAATATAAATACCTAAAGTGTAATATTTTTATATATTAAATAAAAATTTGTATAAATATATTATAAAAGAACTTGAAAATAAATCTAATTAGACCTTGCACAGTCAGACTGTAATCCCTAAATGGGCCGTCGTCCATTGGGCCTAGTGAAGCCCAATAATTGATATATACCTCAATTAAATTATTTTTCTTGTCTCGTACATTTTAATTACCGATTAATAGGTTATTCGACATTTCTAATCAAATTATATAAATTACTTATGTTTCAATAACCCTGTCCATTTGTGTGTATTTGTTACTTTCTTTTTTAAAAAAAATTATAAAATTTAATCTCATTTAAATTTTTTAATTTATAAATTATTTATATTAATTTTAATTTTTAATTATTTTTATTATACGATAATTATTTTCAATACTTTTTTAAATTCATGTATTTACACTAAAATTAGAGCCGGTAAAAACTGACCAGACACGATAACCCGACACGAACTCGACACAAAATAATTGAGTTTGGGTTAAAGATTTCAACCTGATTATGTATACGGGTTGACACGAACTTGACACGATAATAAATAGGTCGGATTAAGGTTGAGGCTCTCAACTCGAACCCGACACGACAACTCGATTATAATATATTAGTATTGATTAATATATTTATTATACATGTAAAATAATCATAATTTAATAATTTTCTCATAAATTAATTTAAACTAAGTTAAATTTTAAATAATTTAATATAATTTATGCTCAAACCAATAAAAACTAACATAACACGACAAAAAATAATTTAATTTGAATTAAAGATTTCGACTTAATTATGTATACGGGTCAACACAAGTCAACCCGAACCCGGCACGATAATAAACGGGTCAACACGAACCCGATACGATAATAAACGAGTTGAGTTATAATTGAATAATTTAACCCGTTTAAAGTATTCAACTCGACACGAATCGATCCATTAGCAGCTCTAACTAAAATAGACATCGTAGCCGCGACGGAGGAAGTATTTTTTTTCGATTAAAACCTTGAAATTTTTAATGGACTAATCAATTTTGACTTGGGCTTAAGTATCTGTCTCTTGGGTTGGGCCTTTTTCTCCATTAGACTTTGATATGTGTTGTCTTTTATTGGCTTGACTTCTACAAGGGTTTGTTTGTATCTATTTCGGTTTAGGGTTTCCTTTTTTTTTAAAAAAAAAAATTATTATTTAAATTTAATTTATAAAGTATTTTGATAAAATGATTTACGAAAAAAATATTGTATTTTTGTTATTAATATTATAATAATTATATGGTAGAAAATAAAAATAAAATGGAGGATTAGCATTAAATAAACATATCTCATTGGGTTTGAGTTTGATTTCTATTTGAATTTTAGAGTGAGTTTGAATTTACGTGTTTCTTTTGTGTTTGAGTTTGGAGAGTTTTGATATGTATTGATTTGATAGTAATGAATATAATAATATAAATGTGTATTAATTTATATAATTTGATTATAATTTTATTTTATATCTACATATATATTTATAAATTTTTATTTATTTGTATTATAAAAAAATTTATTTTATACAAAATGGCATATATATATTATATATATTTTATTGAATTATAATATTGTAAAATTTTAATTTGAATAATTAAAAAAAAGAAAAAGAAAAAAGAAAAATCAAACCACGAGGCGCTTGCAATTGTCTCAATTTATTGTCTCCCAAATTGAGACAAGCTTGGTCTGGGAGTTTTACTGTGCAAACAGTATTTCCTATATTCATATTTTTAGAAGGTGTGATGTATTAGTTTATGTACTTTCCATTTTTTTGGAATTTTATAATAAATTAAGAAATAATTTTATTATATTAATTAGTAGAAGTGTGTAATATGTATTTGATAATTTGTTATTTGATTTTATATATAAAGTAATTGTACGTAATTTAAGTTAAATTAATGTTATTTTGGTATTGATGTCTGATTATTTTTCTTAAAATAAAAAAATGAGTATGATATAGTAAAAATAGTAAAAATAGTACTTTGATTTGGAACGAAATGAGTATTATATTAGGCGGCAATTAGGGTGCTGACTGGATCAAATCAATATTATGCTGATTTGATCAAGATAGCACACTAATTTGAAATAATTAGTATTTCATCACATGATACACACCATATGATTAAGTTAGAACAATGAGCATTTTCGAGTAGCGGCTGCGGGTTCCCACGTCCTAGAAATAAAATAGTTAAAACACTAACTTGAAACAATTGGGTAAACTATTTTTTTTAGTCCAGTAACTGGATCCCCTTATCATTTTAGTCCCGTAAGTGGAGTCTGTCGCAAACTAGTCCCATAAGTGAAAAATTTTTCGCTGTTTTAGTCCTCCGGCGCCGGAGACGCCCGCGTGGCTCGCCGGAGGTGACGTGTCCGCCAGGTGTCCGGCCAGGTCAGTGACACCTGGCGGACACGTGGATTTATTTATTTTTTCAATTTTTTTTTTAATTTCTTTTAAATTAAATCAAATTAAAAATTAAAAATATATAAATAAAATTAAAAATAAATTTAAAATAAGTTTTAAAAAAATTTTAAAAAATATAAAATAAAATAAAAAAATCCACGTGTCCGCCAGGTCAGCGCCAAGTGTCGCTGACCTGGCGGACATGTCACCTCCGGCGAGCTACGCGGGTATCTCCGGCGCCGGAGAACTAAAACAACGAAAATTTTTCACTTATGGGACTAGTTTGCGACATGCTCCACTTACGGGACTAAAATGATAAGGGGATCCAGTTACGGGACTAAAAAAATAGTTTACCCTGAAACAATTTAACATTTCATCACAAGACATATAGAATATCTTGTATTATATAGAAACATGTGTTTTGTTTGTTATATTTTGTGCTGAAATCAGTATATATTGTGCTACATTGAATTATATAATATATTATGCTATATATTGTAGCAATATTTATTGTTTATGTTATATATTATATTTTATTGTATAACATCCTTATTGTGCTTTTAAAATATTTGCTTTTATATATATATATATATATAAATATACTTATTGTGCTTTTAAAATATGTGTTATTTTATATATAAATATGTGTTTCTTGGTCATATTAGCACTACGTTAATTGTTGATTTAACTCAATCAACATGATTATCGAAGCGATTATATTAATATAAATAATTTACTATTCTTATATCATATGTTATTTTTTATTATATAGTATTCCCTCCGTGTTAAATATCCTATAATATTTTTTTTTTATGTAATATTTTTAAAATAAAAAACAATTAACTATGCTTATATCATACCAATGGATTCATTTTTAAAAAAAAAATACTAAAGGAGGGGATATTTACTCCGAACATGTCTGCAAAGATGTTGGAGAGATATTATACTTTTGTTACACCGAATATATATAATGTATATATGTATTATATATGTAATTTATATTTTTTTTTTATTAAATTTTAATTTTGTAATTTTTTTAATTTGTGAAATATTGTATTTTATAAAATTATACTAATATTGAATATATTTTATTAATTTAAAACTTAAAATATATAAATTCAAATGTTTTTTTATGTTATTATATAAATCAACATTAAAAATTAATAATTAAAAATTAAAAATAACAAAAATTAAAAAATATTTAAAACGGGTTTATTTATTGTGGGTATAAAATTCAAAAAAGTATCTTGGAGATACCCACTTCTTTGAAGATGTTATTAAGAATTTACATCACTTCTCTCTAACTTTCAGAAAAGATTTTCAAAAATTTGAAACACTTGGGTGTGTTTGTTCATGGGTTTGGATTTATCATCGCTAAAACGTTTGAATTTAAATAGTTGTTTGATGTAATATAAATAAATATTAATGTGATATTTTGAATAATAAAATAAATTTTTTAATATAATATAAAAAAGAAAATTAATTGTTTGATTTGATATTTTGTGGGGAAAAAAAATCTAAATGATAAAAATATATATTTTTCTATATTTATATATATAAATATTATATATATAATATGAACCTCCCAATTATATTGGGCTCGGGCGGGCATTCCTCTGGTCAGGTCAGGACAGACTCTGGTCATACTATATTCAACTGGCATTGTTTTTTTTGTTGAGTTTGAGAAAATTTGATTTGAGTTTGATATTAAAATAATATTTGATGAAATGTTTTATAAAATAATTTTTCTTTTTCGAGAAATCGTACAATTCAAATAGTAAAATTTTAAAAAATTAGTCTAAAAAAACAGACCCAAGTCTTCAATATTGGTGAAATGGTGCTAAAATATACAATTATTAGTGTAGTACAATAGTAAAAGTGATTAAAAATACATTTGCAAGTATTTGAAGATTATAAAATACAATATATAATAATAATAATAATAATAAATAATAATAATAAGATTAGAACTGAACAAAATTCGTGTTCGTTCGTTAAGGTTTCGAGTTCGTTCGTAGTGTTTGAGCTCGGTTCGTTAAAAATTTTTGTTGTTTGAGCTCGTGTTCGTTCGTTAAGGTTTCGAGCTCGTTCGTAGTGTTCGAGTTCGGTTCGTTAAAAATTTTTATTGTTTGAGCTCGTGTTCGTGTTCGGCTCGTTTAGACTCGATTAAACCCGTTCGAATTTGTTTGTCTTATTTTTTTAAATTTATATATAAATTATAAATAAAATTTAAAATTATTTTATTTATATATTTTAAATTAATATTTTATTTATTTATAAATTATAATTTTATATGTATATATAATATTTATAATAAATATATTATTTAAATGAACGTTCGTGAATGTTCACGAACAAAGTTCGGACTCATTTGTTAATCAAACGAATCTATTTATGTTGTTCGCCTCGACTCGTTAACATTCGCAAATGAACTTTAACCAAGCCAAGTAAAGTCGAACCTAGCCGAGTTTACGAACAGCTCGATTCGTTTATCTACTCTAAATAAAATACAAACCCTTGAATTGGGACCAAGTCCACGAAAAATGATTAGGATGGTGAAATGATTCCATCAAATATGAATAGTATATGTGACGTGTCCCTTTGTTTATTCATGCTTGCATATCATTGGCCCAAATTGACCCTCACTACTACTACTACTATTATTAGTATTATTATTATTTTTCTGGTCAAAATAAAAGTTCAAATAAAAATAAACTAAAATTACAAATCGATGCCCCGATTCATTTTTTTTTTAAAAAAAATATTAAAATAATACTCTGAAAATACTATTATATATAATGTCATGTATTTAAAATATTATTTATATTTCTAAAATATGCAAATTCAAAGACAATAACACCATACCCAAATATGAAATTAAATACTCTCTCCGTCCCATTGAAAGGTTACTATTTTTCATTTTCGTCCGTTCCAATACAAGGTTATCATTTCCTAATTTAAGAATTGTACTAGCTACTTAACATAATAAATACTATTTCAACTTACAATATATTACACAAATATTATTACTTTTATATTACACCATACTAATAGGGGTATTTTTGTTTTTTTTTACTATAATCCAATATAATACTAATATTAAAAAATATACGTGTAAAAAGCAAACGTCACCCTTCCAACGAGACGGACGGAGTATATTAGCAGTACCAAACCATGAATTACATATCAAGCAATATATAGGTATAATAAAATAAAATAAAATAAAATAAAAGGCATTGATCACTTTTGTCTCGTGCACTTTCTGATACACTAATAATGTCTGGCCAACAAAATATTATTTAAAAAAATATATATTATTATTATTATGCAAATTGGGAGTGGACCACGTACACCTCTTTTTAAGGTGACACGACTTCAATAAAATAAAATAAAATAAAATATATTATTATATTACATAGGAAACCAGCCACGTATTAAATAAAAAGTTCATTTTTTTATTATATATCTGTCGAGATATTTGTAGTGTGTCTTCCCTAAAGCCTAAGATATTTTTGGAGGGAGCCTTTGCACTTTGCAGCGTGCCTTACTACACCTCACTATCATTTTATTTTATTTTATTATTTATTATTTGTTGTTGCTGTCTATTACTATTTATATATTTATTTTATTATTTTTGAACCCTTCACAATTAATATTTATTCGATAAATATATTTTTATGCAAATAATCTTCTTTCCGTTCCACATAAAATATTACTATTATTTTCTAATTTTTTTTAAAAAAATATAATTATATATTTTAATTACATTTTAAATTTCATCATTTATAATTTATAATTTTCATTATATTATGTAATTATTTTAATCTATTTACAATGATTTTTTATTGTATAATAATTTTTTTTATTAATATATTTCTTAATTATTTACTAATTATATTTTATCTAAAGTGGTCATATTATATAGAACGAAGGATCTAGAATATATTTGTATTTTATTTAAAATTATCAATATAGCATTATTTTTTCTTATAATTTATTCATTATATTTTATAAAATATTTTAATTAATATATTTTACATATTTTATTACTTATAAAATACTAATATTTGTTAATTTATATAAATATAATATAATAGAGTGAAAGATCATTATTATTCTTATAGTTGTTGTTATTATAATTATTATTGGATCTTAAATATATTGCATTGTGTTGAAAGATTTGCAATAATTGAGTGCCACTTTATTTTATTTATATAGAAATTAGACATTATTGTTCCAACGAAATTATTTTTCATGTATATTATTGAAGTTGATACATATTATTTTATTTTTTTTATGACGTGGGAATCTGCAGTCGCTACCCGAAAGTTGATACATAATAATAATAATATTATTATTATTAT
This sequence comes from Andrographis paniculata, assembly GCF_009805555.1. NCBI lineage: Eukaryota > Viridiplantae > Streptophyta > Magnoliopsida > Lamiales > Acanthaceae > Andrographis > Andrographis paniculata. The sequence continues at coordinate 1,270,011 of NW_026137613.1, forward strand.
TATTATTATTATTATTGTTGTTGTTGAGTATATATATATATATATCAAAGGCTAATGGTTTGAAATAAAATATAAAAATAACAAAATGCAGGTGAACAAATAGAGAGTTGTTTATTTACAAATTTCTATAAAAGTATAATATAATTTTTTTACATAAATTTTAAAGTGACGTGTACTTTCTTTTTTATAGTAAAAAATATTATAATTTTGTACTAAATAAAAAAAATAAGAATATTAAATAACACGCATAAATTACGAAAATAAATAGGCGTAAATTTATTGAATGGAGGAAGTATATATTTTTATGTTATATTTTTTAAAATCAATTTTATAAAGGCACTTAATAATTTCTTGGGATATACTTTTTAATAATCTATTTATATTATCAAACATATTTCCTTATTCAAAAGATCAAAATAAGTTTTACTTTTCATTAAATTGACATATAGTTTTGTAGAAAGAAGAAAAAAAAACAAAAAATTGAATATGGTAACTATATTTATATTTTATAAAACTTTTACAAGAACTTCAAAATACATTTAACGTACAATATATTTCACATGCTAATATTACTATCGACATCGGTATGTTTGGCTAAATAAAATCTCCAATTTAAGTTGCAACCATATGAAGAAACAATAGAGATTTGTTCATTTTGAATTTATTTTTATTTTTTTACCATACAATTTCTATATTCTCTAATAATATATATATATATATATATGTATATACATTTTTTTATCACAAATAAATCTAAGCTCATATCCTCAAATTCAAGAAAATCAATTTGTGACTGTGATATCGTAGATTTAAACTTTAAAATTCTAATGTAATTTACAAAAGAAAAGAATACAAATTACATGCTTCTTCCGTCCTATAACTAAATATTCATTTGTTTTTTGCATGTAATTTTAGAAATATTAGTACCCCCTCCGTCCCAAACATAGTCCTACATTTAAGTTGGACACGGAATTTTAGGTGAAAAGTATTAAGTAGGATAATTGAGTAATTAAGTGATGTGATAGAGAGAGAAGTGTATATTTTATTTTTTTTATTAGGGTGATATGATGGGATAAAGTGTAGGGATATAGATTAAGTATAATTAATTATTTCTTAATTTAGAAATATTGCAGAGTGTTTGAGACATAACAAAAAGGAAATGTTGCACAGTATTTAGGACGGAAGGTGTATTATATTTGGATGTAGTAGGAATAAAGTAGAAATGACTAAAATAACTTTATTAGTCCGCGTGATATAAATGTAATGACATTTGTGTAATATATTATAAGTTATAAGGGTATTTGTAATGTTAGGTAGATAGTACAGTTACTAAAAAAAGAAAATAGATACTTTGTTATGAGACGGGCTAAAATAAAAAAATGAATACCTTGTTATGATACGGACGGAGTATAATTTTAATTAAATATGAAAAGAGGATGGCAATTTATTTATCAAATAATAATGACTAAATATAGAAAAATGATAATTGAAATTAGAATAATAGTAAATCCGAGTAGGTACTAGGGATGTCAACGGGGCGGGTTCGGGACAGGTTTTGCAGGCTCGGAGACCCGCCCTGCTAGAAAATATTAGGTTCCGAGACCCGCCCCGCCCCGCTTCCACCCGGCCCCAGGACCCCGCTTCCGAGACCCGCCCCTGCCGGGTTCGGGGCCAACTCGGCAAACTCGTTTTTTTAAAAAATATATAATAATAACTATTTTTTTTAACAATCGAATACTAAAACAAATAGCATTAAAAGTACAAAAAAAATCTAAAAACAATCAAATATTGATCCATAAAAATAAGATAAACAAATAAATAATATATTTTTATTATATAAATATACATATATTAGGTATAATAATTTTAAAAAATTATTTGGAGCATGCGATTAATTGAATTTTATATTTAAAATTATTTAAGTAAATAAATAATATATTTTTATTATATAAATGTACATATATATTAGTTATAACAATTTTAAAAAATATCCGACTTCGGATCCGAGTCCGGGTTGGAATGAATTTTTAGTAAAATTCGTAACCTACCCAATAAAATTCATAACCCGTCCAGAACCCAATCGGGTTTAAAATTTTAAATCCACAACCTGCCTCAAACGTATTATTTAGACCCGAATCCGCCCCATTAAAAGTGGATCCGGGTAGGTCCGGGGCTAACCCGTCCCATTTGACCTCCCTAGTAGGTACGAATATATATTATTATATTTATATTTAATATTATTTAAATTGTTTTGAATTGATTAATAAAATTAGTTATATATATATAGTGTGTGTGAGTGTGAGAGAGACAGGTTCCTTCCCAAAAGGAGAAAGAGCGTGGGGCACCTTAAAATATCTTATTGCCTATTTTGAGGCTGCAAATTCACCTTTCCACCTGTCCTTTATTCCTCTTTCTTTCAATTTTTTAGTATTGGATTTGCCACTCTATATTACTACTATTATATTTTCGAGTTTTATTTTATTTATTTTTAGTACATAAATATAATATATTTTTTTTTATAAAATAGTACTCTATCCGTCCTACTCTCTCCATCCCAGATAATATCAGATTATTACTATAAATACGAGAATTTAAATAGTGTATAATTAGTAAGTAATTAAAAAGTGTATTAGTATAAATAATTATTATATAATAAAAATAATTATATATTAAGATTGAGATAACTAAATAGTTTAATTAAAATTTTAAAAATTTTAATATATGATTAAAATGTATAATCAATTTTCCAAAAAATGAAAGGACAAATTATGTAGGACGGATGAAAATAGAAAATAAGAACAAATTATGTGGGATGAAGGGAATATTATATTAAAATTATTATTTTAAGTAAAAAATCAAAATAAAATCAAAAAAACATAAATAGGGTTTTTTTTATACTATGGTGCTTTTAATAGAAAATAAAAATATTACTTCATTCTATCATCCAATTGTGTGCTCATCTGATCGGACACAAATTTTAAGAAAAATATATAAAATTAAAAATTTTTACTTTTTGGGTAAAAAAAATAATAAATAAATGGTATTTTGTTATTAAAAAAAAATGAATATAAATTTAAATGGCAATAATAATAATAATAATAATAATAATAATAATAATAATGAATATAGATTTGGACGATGGAGGGACTACTATTTATTAATTATTTTTTTAATATTTTAAAATTATCCTTGTATATATTTTATATTAAATAATTATAATTATTTTTATTTTTATATTTAATTCAAATTTTTATTATTTGCAAACCTTTAAACCTCGCTACAAAATCCACGTGGAAACAACTTTTCTTAAAGTCAAGATCCAATTCGATATGGCCATTTATTACTTGAATTAATAGTTTGCTAGCTATGTATTAAGTATAGTAAAATCTATATATTGTTGAAATAAATAAATAAATAAATAAATAAAATGGTATGTTGAATATTTAATATAATATTTTATAAGAAAAAGTAAATAATTGATAAAATACATTTTGAAAAAAAAAAAAAAAGTTCATAAATATTATCAAAATTTTAAAATATATCTATGTAAATAGAGTCTTAAATGATCAAGGAATTCAATATTTGGCATTAAACATTTAATATTGAGCAACGAATTTTATAAATTAAGGAAGTTTTGTTTACATATATATATTTAATTTTTTTTTTGGTATTATATATTAATAATTATTTTTTTTAATATATATTACATCAAATATTTTTGTTTCTTCTACAAAATACTATGTTCATCCACACACAAAGTATACATTTACTTTGGCGCAGTGTTTAACAAATAATAGTATTTTAATTATAGTGGGTAGTTAAAAGTAGTGTAATGACATTTTTGCTCTTATTTTTTTGGTGTAAAAGTAATGATGTGATGTAAAGTAAGAGTATTTGTAGAAAAAAGTAAAGTATTTAATAAAATATTTACTTTGTAATTAGACGTCCCAAAATAGAAATATGTATACTTTCTAGCTGGACGGGGGAGTATCATATTCCCTCCTTTCAAACACCCTACAACATTTCACTTTTTGTTTGTCCAAAACTTACTGCAATATTTTCATATTTAGAAATAATTAATTATACTAATATATTTATAAATATGCATTTCCTTTTATCCCATTACATTACTTAAAGGCAAAATTGCCCATAACTCACTTGTGGTTTCGAAACTCAGCGTAAATTCCCCCTCTACTTTAAAAATTGCATGATATCCCCTTATACTTTAAAAAACGTTGCATGAAATTCCACCACCATTAAACTTTCCTCATGTGATAAGAAGATGATTTCCTATCTATATGTTTTGCATGACATGGGAGTTTTATGCAATATTTTTGAAAGTATAAGTGAGCGTCATGCAATTTTTTAAAGTAAAATGGGGATTTATGCTGAGTTTCGAAATCACAAAGTGGTTTTATGCAATATTTTTTAAAGTATAAGGGGGTACCAACCAATTTTTAAAGTAGAGAGAGAATTTATGCTGAGTTTCGAAACCGCATGGGAGTTATGGAGAATTTTGCCTTATTTAAATAACAAATAAATAAATAAATATGCATTTCTCTCCCAAATTCTATAGTATAATATTCAAATTATCTCAAATTATTGTCGTTAACACTACCCACTTAACATAATTTATCTTTTTATTTTTAAAAAATAATCATACATTTTAACCTTCATAATTTATATATATTTTTAAAATTTTAATTAATCTAATTAATTATATTAATCTTAATAATTATTTTTACGAATATATTTTTTAATTATTTACTTAAAAAAGGTTATGTGCTGGTCCAATTAGCTTCCTAACTTGGCCTACAAAAAATTAAATAAAAAACACAGTCAAATGTATGGTGTCTTATTGGGCAATAATTTAATTTCTTTTTCGACTAATAATAAGTCATAAGCCACCAACAAAAAAAACTCATATGCTCATAATCAATTCCACAAATTTACTCATAACAATTCATTTCCAAGATCCGATTTTTAATTAAATATCAATTCTTCATCTTCTTCCCTAAACCCCAATTTCTCTCCCAATCTGCAGAACTTTCCAAACCCTAATTTCAATCTCTGCAACCAATCAGAAAATTCAATTTTTAAACCCCCTCCCCATTGTTGGACAGAAGAAATTCGACAGAAAGATGAATAATTTTGGTGCAATAAAGCAGGAATATTGGGGGCAATCGAATTTGGATGAGCAGCAGCATCCGCCATTGATGACGAGCTTGAGCTTGCAGGAGATTAATCCCGCAATGGAGGTGGGGGGGCCCACGCCATTCCTGAGCAAGACTTACGAGCTGGTGGAAGATCCGGCGACGGACGACGTCGTCTCGTGGAGCAGAAACAGCAACAGTTTCGTCGTCTGGGACCCCCAGAGATTCGCCATGGATCTTCTCCCTCGCTACTTCAAGCACAACAATTTCTCAAGCTTTGTCAGGCAGCTCAACACATATGTATGTAAGCTTTTTTTTTTTTTTTTTTTTCAATTAATTATTTATTTCTTTTGTTGATATTCATTATAATATAGATTTTTGTTTTTATTAGAAAGGTAGAAAATATTTACATTTTATTTATTTCATAAAATTAATTTTTTCCATGTAGATGGTTTTCTATTAATAAAAACAAATAAAGTATTCATGGGTCCCATGTAAAATGCTCATTTTAGTTAGTTTTACATTATGTGTTTTTTTTTTAAAAAAAATAATTATGTATTTTAAATTTTATAATTTATAATTTTAATTAAATTATTTATTTATTATAATTCAATGTATAATTATTTGCATTATATTTGTACTAATATACTTATTAATTATTTACTAATTATATTTTTGAAATAATACAATATACTCCTATACAATTTTATCCAATAAATACAATATAGATATTTTTTTCTGTAATTATAATGAAATACAAAAGTCAATAGTATTGTAGTTTATGATAATTTATTGGTATTTTATTTTAATTGTAATAATTTTTTAGAGGAAAATAATATATGTATGTTTATATATATATATATATATATTTTAACAAAACAATATTTATTTCTTGCTATCTTTATATTCATGTACACATTTAAAGGTTTGTTTGATTGTGCTTGAAATTGATTTGAAATATAATGTTAATTTAAATTTTTATTCAAGTAATATTTTAATGTGATTTTTATGAAAAAAAATTATATATTTTTAATTGAATATTCCCTCCGTCTCATGTAATATGGGTGTATTACTGTAGACACGAGAATTAAGATAATTTATAATTAATAAGTAATTAAGAAGTGTATTAGTAAAAATAATTATTATTTAGTAAAAATAATTATAGATTAAGATTAAGATAAGTAAATAGTTTAATTAAAATTAAAAAAATTATAAAATTTAAAATGCGATTAAAGTGCATGATTATATTTTCAAAATAAAAAGGACAAATTATGTGGGAGACGAAAATAGAAAATAGAGACAAATTATGTGGAACGGAGCGAGTATTATATATAATGAATAGTGGTAATTTTAATCAAATGTGTATGCATATATTAGTAGTGTTGGGCCTGTCAATAAATTAATTTATATTTTTTCTATCTTGACTACGGTGTGTATTTTACCATAGACAAAGAAATCTAGAAGTAGTATAATTAGTAAATAATTAAAAATGTATTAGTGAAAATAATTATTGTATAATAATAATATATTAAAATTAAAATAATTAATTAATCTAATTAATTTTTTTTAAAAATATATAAATTAAAATAAAATGAAATTAAAGTCTATAATTTTTTTTAAAAAAAGTAGTGACAAAATAAGTTGAACAGATGAAAATAAAAAAATAATTATGGTAAGTGGGACGAATGAAATATTAATTATTTACTTAAATTATATAATATTTCCCGCGTTCACCTATAAAGTATATATTTTGAATTTTAGTTTGTCCAATTGCAAAGTAATTTTTAAAAAATAGCTTATTTATTTTTTTATACAAATATCTCTACATTATCACCACATCATTACTTTTACACTAAAAAATAAAGACAAAATTAATTTGACATTATTTTTAACTACACATTATAATTAAATACTATTATTTTTTTTAATCATGTGTCAAAAATAAAAGTATATTTTCAAATTGAACGAAAATAGTAAATTATTTATAAATAAAATATAAGATATTATATGAATTAAATTAAATCATAGAATTTGTTGTGGTTTGGTGTAAAATTAATTTGTAATAAAGATTTGATTTGAATTATTATTTCAATAGTATTTTGTGCTATGTTATGTAAAAAAATTATGTATTTTTTATTGAAAATATGTTGAATATTAGTATTTATAATTTCAAATTAAAAAAAAATACCCATAACTTTTAAATTTTCGAAATATATTTTAAATTATTTTTAATGAAATAATTTAGTATTATCTTTTTATAATATGAAATACACTGTTACTACTCCTTGAGTTCATTCCACACCATCAGACTATCTTTTACCCGACTTAATTGCATTGTATTTATCATTCTATTTACTGTACATAGCTGAATCCATATGGTCACCTTTCAAGTTCTCTATATTCCCTTCGTCTCATAATTAAATATTCATTTGTTTTTTGTACGTAGTTTTAGAAATATTAGTATTATATTGAGATATAGTATGAATAAAATAAAAATGACTAAAATATCCTTATTAGTATGTGTGATATAAAGGTAATGACATTTGTGTAATATATTGTAAGTTGTAAGAGTATTTGTAATGTTAGGTAGATATTACAGTTACTAAAAAAAGAAATGGATACTTTGTTATGAGACGAACTAAAATGAACAAATAAATATTTTGTTATGAAACGGAGGAAATATAATGTATTCGTAATTTAAATTTAAATTTAAAGTTATTTTAATTATCATAAAAATATCTTTTTTATTAGTGTTATTATAAAAAAAAATTAATTATTTTATTTTTTTTAGTAAAACTCGTGCTCAATTATATCTACATAATTTTTTGGGTAAACTATTTTTTTAATCCCGTAACTGTACCCCTTTATCATTTTAGTGTCGTAAGTGGAGCCTGTCGCAAACTAGTCCCATAAGTGAAAAATTTTCGCTGTTTTAGTCATCCGTAGCCGGAGACGCCCGTGTGGCTCGCCGGAGGCCACGTGTCCGCCAGGTCAGCGACACCCGGCAAACACGTGGATTTTATTTTATTTTATTTTAATTTTTTTAAAATTTATTTTTAATTTTATTTTCCTTTTTTTATTTTTTTATTTGATCCAATTGAAAAAAAATTAAAAAATAAAATAAAATCCACGTGTCCGCCAGGTGTCGTTGACCTGGCGAGACACGTGGAGGGCACGTGGCTTCTGGCGAGCCACGCGGGCGTCTCCGGCGCCGGAGGACTAAAACAACGAAAATTTTCCACTTGTGGGACTAGTTGGCGACAGCCTCTACTTACGAGACTAAAATGATAAGAGGTCCAGTTACGGGACTAAAAAAACAGTTTATCCTAATTTTTTATAAGAGAAGGAGTATATATATGATAGATCATTGGATTCTTTTTTATGTAAATCAGGTCATGTATGTGACACATGATAAAATTATACTTCATCCATTTCGATTTTTTTAATAAAATTTTACTTGAAGAAAGTGTTTATAATTTTTTTTTTTTTTTTTAAAGTTCCAAAGAATAAGAAAATGTCTATACTTTTAAGTATTATATAATGTCACGTAGAGAATCGTGTAAGAATTGTAGACAATAATACTTTTTTTTTTTTTTTCATAATTTTGTTAACTTTTATTATTTTTATTGTACCATAATTTTTTTTAGTAACATTTTGGGTGAATTGTTTACAGTATAAATGAACACATTCAAAATATTATATGTAGTTTACCTTTAAAGAAAAGAGGTTAAATATAAGAATGGTTATGGCGCTTATTGTGGCTAATAATTCTATACGAAAATATAACAGATAATACATGAAAATAAAATAGACAACATATGCATGTATTGTTAGCATGTATTGTCTATTTTATTTTATATGTGTATTGTATTAATATACTTTGTGTATTAAAATGTGTTATGTGAACTATTTTTATATATTGTCCGTTCAAATAATATATTTATATTTTATAAATACATAGCTTATATTTTCAATTTATATTTCATATGATGTCAGTATATATTATACATGTTGTCATTATTGTGTTGATTAATTATAGTTAACACAGAACAACAATTGTTATATATATATATATATATATGTATATATAGATAGATAGATATATTTCTAATTATGTATTTTGCATGGATAACTTTCCTTTTATTCTAGTTAATACATACAATCGTTGTCAAATATAAAGCAATTGATATGTACATTGTGAAGGGTTTTAGGAAAGTTGACCCGGACAAATGGGAGTTTGCGAACCAAGGTTTCTTGAGGGGACAAAAACATCTTTTGAAAAGTATAAGAAGAAGAAAAACATCGAATAATCCACAATCTTCTAGCCAAGGAGGCATAGAGTCGTGCGTTGAAGTTGGGACCTTCGGATTGGATACAGAGATTGAAAGATTAAGGCGCGACAGACAAGTAATTAATTTATGACCATCTTATCTAAAAATTTAAATTGATTATATATCTTTATGTTGTTTTAATTAGTTTCTCGAATGCATAGGTTTTAATGGCTGAATTGGTGAAGCTTCGACAACAACAACAAACGACTAAGTTCCACATCAATGAAATGGAGCAAAGGCTCAAAGGGACGGAGCTCAAACAACAACAAACGATGAATTTCTTGGCGAGGGCAATAAAGAACCCCACCTTCTTACAACAATTTGTTCAAAACAAGGATAGAAGAAAAGAGATCATGGACGTGCTTTCAAAGAACAAGAAGAAGAAAATAGATCATGGCTCAAGAACTTATAACACTTATAACACGGATAGTTCATACAACATTGGTATTCAAGAATTCGGGCAACTTGATGACATGAGAATGGGGGGTTTTGAAGACATTAAGGTAGAAGAATCCTTAGGGTACAGTGAGACTAGTGGATTAGATCATATGATGAACATCGAGAACCAAGTCTTGGACAAGAATTTTGATGGTAATACTGCAAAAACATTCGATGGAGGGCTTTGGGAGGACTTGACCATAAATGAAGGGATTGGAACATTCGGTTGCTTAGACGATGAATATGGTGAGTGTGTTTTGCCTCATCAATTAGGGTTCTTTAGCTCTAACCCGTCGATCTAAAGAAAAATGTTTGCTCATTCGATGAAGAACACTTAGGGATGGTTTTTATTGTCATCCAATAGGCTTTATGAAAAAGTTCTTAGGAACATTTAGAAGTCTCAAATCTCCATATTTTCCTCCTTCTTCTTCGTATTGATATTTCTATGAGCTAGCCATTTGTTATTGTCAATTTTCATTTGGTTAATTACATTTCATGTGTTTTAATTCTTTTTTTGTTATGACATATCATCTTATGTTTAATAATTTTCTTTAGATTCCAATTTATAATAAAGAAGAAGAAGAAAGAAGAAATTTGAACTTATTATATTTTTGCTCGATCAATTTTATTTTAGTTGAGCTAGTCATTGTCCCCTTGCATTTCAATTCCATTAAAGAAAAAAAAAATAAATAAAAGTAAATATATTACTAACTAGAAAATTGAATAATGGCCTTGGATATATGTTCAAAAAAGCAATCCGGAACAATAAAATTGTTGGTAATCGGTTATTAATCTATGGTTAAAATTTAATTTGTGTAAATTAAATTTTTATTTCTCAAAATTAATTAATATGTGTAAACAAATTCATAAGATATACATTTACTTTTGATACGAAAATAAAAAATGATTAGTATTTAAGTAGTGAATGATAATATTTAGTTGTGTAAAGACTTTCATATCTTTATAAAACTTGTGTAAAACAATGTAATATATGAATATAAATAAGTATAAAAATATGAGTATTTTGTAATGACTAATGAGTGATAGAGCCACATTTTTATTTTTTTTTTATGACGTGGGAACCCGTAGCCGCTACCCGAAAGTGTGCACTGGGTAAACTCCCGGTCGAATTTAATATCCTGCAAACCAGGTTCGACGGGAAAGTCACATTTATTAATATACATATATACCTTGTATTTGGTCAAACGAAAATAACAAAATATGTATTTTACATAGGAACCAAGAAAGTACATTAATGGATCAAGAAAATAATTAATTGATTGAATCATCTACTAATTGAGCTTAAATAACAACTGAGTTAACTATATGCATCATTGGGCCAAATTTTGGTCCAATACTTGGACTATAAGTATTTGCACCTTTGGAATTAATTAATTCAAGGCAAGTTAACTAATTAAGGAGAAAATTGTAAGAAATATTATCCATGTATACTCAATTATATTTTTGTCATTTATTTATCTCATTGAAAAAATACGTTCTACATATTTACAAAAGTCGCTATTTATGTTTTTTTGGCCGATATTCACACAACTGATGTCCCACGTACAGCCAAAGGATAAGGACATGAATTACGGCTATTGCAAGCGTATAGAATATATTTTTCTAGCGAGATAAACAAAGGATAAAAATGATCGGCAAATTGCTCGATTGGCAAATTGACTCTTGGGCATGTCCTCTCTTATTTATTTCCGCATTATATAATTTATACTCAAATTTTTATGTTTTCATGATCATCACCTATTATTAAAACTATGGGAAAAAAAAAAAAAAGTATTTAGAAGCTTCCATGTAAATTTTCTAGGAGATGATTGTGGTTGTTCAGTGAAATAGTTTGAAATGATGTTTTTTGATGTAAAATATAAAAAATTATGTAGATAATATAAAAATAATAAATATGAGTAATATATTAATTTTTTTGAAAAAATATTTTGAATTGAAAAAATACTTCTTTTAGATACCATTTATTTAAAAACAAAAATACAAAATGCATCGAAGTGTTGGAACTACTTATACGTCGTCACATGTTAGCCACACATGCGAATCCTGTGGAACTACTTATGTCATAATTTTGAAATTGAAGGACTAAACATGCAATGTCTACTAATGATATGGAAAAGATAAACGAATCATCGTGATTAAAAAAAAAAACTAGTCTGATTGATTGATGTTTCACTGTCGGTTGACACTATACTTTCAATTCTTTTCTAAAATATTAGTATATTATATGGACCTACTAAAAGCTCATTCAAAATCTTTTATTTCTACATTTCTCCTCAATAAATAAATAAATTTATATATATTCAAAACTTTTCATTTATTTGTCAAGTTAATTTATGTTAATTATTAATAAATATTTATATTTTATTTATTTATTTGTATTATGTAAAATTTTATTCTTTACAATATGATATTCATATTATATATTTTATTAAAATATAGTTATTAAATAATTAAATACACATTATTTTTTTTTAACATTGCAAGAACAAAATAAATAAGACTTGTTAAAGTGGTACAAATGTGTGGTTAGAAAAGTCATTGTAAGTTCGTATTTTCGAATGGGCCTGAACTCGAACTTGGCTTGCGCTCGGGATTGGGCTTGGGCTTAAGCCGGATTAGAACAAGATTGTGGGCTTATAGCTTGATAAATGCTTGGTTTGATCGATCCAAACGAGAGCCCATACATGCATTTGAATTTTGGTAAATGGAATAACAATAAAATAAAATAAACTCACAATTCAAAAATCATATATTGAATTAAGGGTGTGTTTGTTTGGGGGATTGGATTTCCAATCCACTGTTCATCCCATTTTTTCCCTCCAAAAACATCACATCAAACACCTATTTTTTATTTTTTATATTATACTAAAAATCAATTTTACATTCAAAACATCACATCAACACCCATTTATATCACATCATATAACTATTCAAATTCAAAATTTTTACTATTCAAATCCCAACTCAAAATCCAAACCCTAAACAAACACACCCTTTTGATTAAAGCTTAATTTGTTCTTATATTGCCATAGTTGATTTCAATTATCCAAACAACTATACAAATGCTTTAAGGTTCTTTTTTTTTTTTTTTTTTATCCCAATATGATGTAATCTAATCGGTTTTAATAAACATATATATATATATATATATATATAAAATTCATATAAAATATTACACTTACCAATGATTTCACCTAAACCAATAAAAATCAAAACTTTATAAACATTTCCAAAGCATGATTGGTATAATAAAGCAATTCAAGATATTATTTTTTAAAAAATCTAAAAGAAAAAGAATGTATTCTTTAAAATATAAATAAATTCATGACATTAAAGCAAAGTGCTAAAAACACATCAAATTCACTTCACTTCACTTTATATATATCCAAAACTTCAATAACTAAAGGGAAATGGTAACCCCCACTTTGTCCCAAATCTATTCCCAACTCAAAATGAGATCTCCTCAAAACTTTTTGACCAAACCACCATGTTCACAAATAATAATAATAATAATAATAATAATAAATAAATAAATAAATAATAATTTGTTTTACTCAGTATATATATTTATCTTTTTATTACTCAATTGTTATGATTCATATAAAATATTCAAAATAAAAATCAAAATAAAAAATCTAAACACATCTAGATTCAGTTCTTTGTTATATATATATTTTTTTCCAATGTTTTAACTATATAATCTCTATGATTTATTATAAAAAAGATAAGATTATCTTTACAAAATATCACATCTAACTATTATTTAAATAACAAAACACAAATATAACTACAAACCAAGCACACCTCAAATCATTTTTTTAGCACAATTCATAGCAGCTTAATGGATTGGGTCCCATCAAATTTTGTAAGCCAAGTTTCAACAAAATTAATATACTAAGATATGTGACCTCTTATAAATTATCTTGTTGCTGAAAAAAAATAATTTTTTATAATACAATAATTAATTTTTTTAAGAAAAAGAAAGGAAAGAAAAAGATCAATATAAAATAATATATTTTTATTAAAAATACAGACGGAATAGTAAAAGAATATTTGAAACCCAAACATTTTGCTCGGTTGCATGCATACAATATACATTACAAAATCTATCATAAACACTTACACTTATTACACACAAAAAATGCATATACATACATATATATATATATAGTTTTAGTTCAAATAATATTGTTGTTGTTGTTTTTATATGTTGTTGTAATGGCGAGCAACCTCGAAACCCCTTGAGTCCATATGTCATACTCCCTTAGGTTCATGCACTCGAACTCAACTACACCTCGTGCAACTGTCTTTAGCGCAAAGTATCTCCGTTGCTCGCCATCCTCCACGACTTCACGGCCAGGCCACGCCGGAATATCCTTCAACACCTCGACCACAATGTCTTCAAATTTCGACCGTGAAAAAGATTACAAATGTTGCTTTCATAAACCCCCAAATTAGAAGAAATGCTCATTAATCCTATTTTTGGTCCCTATCTTAAAATATCATACAAAATAAATTAAGTAAAAAAATTATATATATAAATGCGACCAAAGATCCTCAACCCCTATTAGAAGTTTCTCATATTTTCGAAAATATTGCACAAAATTATCATTAAAAAAATGTGAAATATATTTTAAAATATAAAAAAATGTTATGCAATTTTTAAATCACGAAAAAAAAAATAAAAATGACTTACTCTTTTTCTTTTTGGTGACTGTCCCAGCAACATGTCTACTCTTCATCTTTAGCATCACCTAATCAATTAAATTATATAAAATTATTTTATTGTGTCACACTTTAATATTCATATATATTTCCTCAAAAGCAAATTATTTTTGTAACTTTAACTTTTAATAATTCACTCCAATCTTATCAAATAATTTTTCTTCAATTATATATGAAATCTAAAAGCCTTACCTGTCCCAATTTGTTGATGTAAACTGACACTATTTTCCAATGTAAATCACCTGCACTCACCATTCATTACACCCAAATTATTATATGGGAAGAACATGTTTATTTATTTGATATATGAACAAAAATATTAAATCCTAAATTTACATAATTATTGTTTTTATTTGTGATACTCTTTTTAATGATTATTTCAGTTTTTATTTTTGATATAAATAATAGAATTTACATAATATTTTGTGAGAAAAAAAATTAATTATATTTTTACATAAAATTATGGGAATTGTATAATAAAGCAACCGGAAAGAATGTGATATTTTTTTTTAATGAATACTTAAGTTTTTGTTTTTGATATAAATAATGGAATTTACGTAATATTATGTGAGAAAAACTAAATATATTTTTACATAAAATTATGAGAATTGTATAATAAAGCACCAAAAAGAATATTAAAATAAATAGAATTCAAATATTTGTCGATTGATTTATTATTATTATTTTTTAGTATTAATATCTTATTTGAAATTGTAATTTAAGTATAGTAATCTCTCTAAGTAAATATATATTTAGGGGACTCAAAATTAAAGTTACCCTTTCGAGTTCGCTTAAGTAGCTCGCCTCCGCCGGCAAGGAGCTCTCGACTACAAATTCCAAGGAATTTTTCTCCAGAGGCAAATTTTTCGTTCAAATTGTCATTCGAGCATCCATTGTTGCTCGTCATTTTGTCTTCCAGGATAGTCGATGCAACATTGGATGCTTCCTTTAATGCCCGAGCCTTTAATGTTGCGACACCCCGAAGAGCTACAATAATTTATTTTGAGATCATTTTTATCGAAAAATTTTAATAGTTCGAACTCATCAAACGATGATTTATCTCATCTTAGAAATAATATATTCATTTTCTAATTTAGCATATATTACGAGAATGCTGTAATAAAATATTATTACAATTTACTTTTAAGATATTTTAATTAAGGGAAAACTATTTTTTTAGTATTGTAATGGACTCTTTTATCATTTTAGATTCGTAGCTATAACATATAAAAAAATTGTTTAGTATGTAATTTTTTTTTTTTACACAATCGCCGAATTATCAATTGTGCCAAAAAAATCAATTACAAGATCATTTCTATAAAAAAATTGTTTAGTATGTGATTTTTTTTTTTACACAATCGCCGAATTATCAATTGTGCAAAAAAAAAAAATCAATTACAAGATCATTTCTACACAAACTTCAATTGCGAAACTAAAATGATAAGAGAGACCATTACCGGACTAAAAATACAGTTTTCCTTTAATCAATACATTTTTGCATACTACCTATCACACATGAAATATTTCTATTTCTTAATCTAAATAAGAAAAATAAACGGATACATAAATCACTAATACACCAATCTTTCATCCAAAAGTATTTATACTTTTTTTAGTAAAAAATTATATTACATCTGTCCGGCTCTAAAGATCTAATTTACTTTTTGCGTGTTAATCTTTGAATATTAATTATTATATCAAAATGTAGTACAAATTAAAAAAAAAATTACAAAAATATTTTCATTAGTGTCTTATAATACTAATAGAAGGACATATGTACAAAAAATTATAAAAATATAAGAATATTTTTAATGATAAATACAATGATAAAAAAAGGTAAATGTGACCCTTAGAAGCTGACGAAGCGAATATCTATTAATTGTCCATTTTGTATATACTATTCTTTTCTTGTAAAATACAAAAGTACCAATTATTATCCATCAACATAAAAACACATGCCTAAAACATCAAATGAACATATTTTTAGATGACTGATAAAAAATACTCCCTTCGTCCAAGTAAAAAGTATACGTTTACTTTTGACGCGGAGTTTAAAAAATAATAGTATTTAATTATAGTGGGTAGGTAAAAGTAATGTAATGACATTTTTGTCCTTACTTTTTTTTTATAAAAGTAATGATATGATGTAAAGTAGGGATATTTGTGAAAAAAAATGGAGTATTTAATGAAATGGTTACTTTGTAATTAGACGTCCCAAAATAAAAATATGTATACTTTCTAAGTTGACGGAAAGAGTATAAAATATTATATACGGGACTAAAATTGTAAATTTTCCGACTCAATATTTAATACGAACGTACGCACCTGTAGCGGCGGCAGCCGTCAAGGTCATGATGTCGTTGGGCGACCGGACATTGACAGCCGAGGTCACCACCGAAGTCAAGTGGTCGCGCTCCGCGCCCAATCCCTCGGCCGCTTCAACGCATTGTGCGGCAACCAATGTGGCGGCAGATGCAACAGCCATGTCGGTCTTTGTAATTTGCTCGCCCTTTCCCGTCCGGGAAGACGACGCAGCCGTGGCTGCAACAATTGCGGCGACTGCGGCAGCCACGCCCGCCACAGAAATGGCGGCGTGGAGCTGCGCATTCTGCATTCTCACTTCTTCTTTCTTCTTTTCTCTCCGCTCCTTCAACCACCGCCCGACTGTTTTTCCGCTGGAGACAGTCGCGGCGGTGCAACTCTTCGATTGGTTGTTGCCGGTCGAATTGCTTAACAAACAATTCTACGACACGAGCGACGAGATAGTAAAAATAGATATTTTTGAAAGTTTTGATACTAATAATTTTTTTTTTTAAATATTTTATCACATAACTGTTTCATAGTTCAAGATATTAAATCAAGTATTAATTTTTAATTTATTATTCTTAAAACAAATCTTTAAATTTTCAAAAATCACTGTATAAATGGAGCTTTAAATTAACAATTGTCTGCAATTTTTTCAATATTCAATCTATTCGTATATATTATTCTTTTCATCCACCAAATTTGTTTTTATTTTTTTTTGTTTGTTCATTCGTTAAATTTATCGAATTACTAATTTGGCAAAGTCAAATATTCAACATTTAATTATCCTTCATTCAACACTTAATTATCATAATTATCGTTACTTTTATTATATATATTTTTTATTTTATTTAATTACTAACTAAATTTTCAAAAATACCCTAATTACTTTTTTATTTTTATTACTTTGTCAATAAAATATTTATTTTTTAAAATTATGCGCCAACTTCAAAATATACTAATTTTTGGTAGAAAAAGGGAATATATGTAATGCTTTTTTTTTTTTTGGTTAAAATAAATTGTAATTGTTTTTATTTTAAAAGGATAAAACATAAAAAATTGAATGAACTACATTGAACAAACTACTTTGCATGAGCATTTATAATTGTGTTATACTTTATAATAATGCAAAATAAATGGGTTTGTTTCCTCACCTAAATTTTTTTTTATGACATAATTCTCAATATGTATAGTATCTATATCATTTCTCTCACAAAAGTATCAACAATTCAATATAAAATTATTATTTTTTATATTATCGATATAATTTTTTATACTTGCCCAAAAAAAAATATTTCAAACACAACAAATCATGCATATTATAGTATTCATTATGCAAATATATAATAATATATTCACATGATTGCCATCAATATTCCTAATAATATTTATATGTAAATACCTTTGAATTTTGAATATTTTACTATTATTTTTAATTCAAAACATATTAAACTTTTTGTAATGTTGTTTATATATATATATATATATTGTTTGTATTTGTAAATATATTTTATAAAAATCATAGGCAATATGGGAAAAAGATTATTAAAATTATATCTTATCAGAAAAAAAAAAAAAAGAAAAAGAGGTAAACAAAATAAAGCAGAGATTTATAATAGTAACAATAAAGAAAATATAAAAGTACCTTATGATCTTCCAATATATCAGCAGAGGGGGAAACAGGAGGGCTGTCCGACAAAGATTGTCTTCCTGAAGTGCGTGGTGATACCTCGCGCTACACATGTTGTACCCGCCAAAGCAACAATTACAGTTTGACATACACAAATTACCAAATAATAATAATAATAATAATAATAATAAAACCATGTTTATTACAAGTGATTAATTCTTTACTTATTATAAACTTGATCTAAACTCGGAAAAAAAAAAAAAACTTAATTATACTTACGGATTGTGACATAATACGGTCCAAGACAAGCTTGGAAGTTTCGGAAGAAGCAAAGGAAAAGGGGTTGCCGGAGATGGGGAGGGTGGCCGGAAAGTCATCGTTTGAGGCTCGGGTGGCGGCCACATTGTGAGGAAAAGCCGGCTTAGAGACTCCGAGGGATGAAATTGTCCATGTGCGCGACAAAAACTCGATTTGACCACTCTCCATTGACAACACTAGAAGATTGTTGAGTAGGATTCTAATGGTTTTGGATTTAATATTGTATTTTTGTTCTTCTTCTTGTTCTTGTTTTTTTAGAGAGAGAAAGTACGAAAAGAAATGTGATCAATTTGAATTGCGAAATGTGTATTATTTATAAGAGGCTTTAGCCTTTGTTTGTTTACATATTTTGGAAATTTTAACTTTATTTATCTATAGTAATATTTTAAGATAATAACATATCAAATATTATACTACTATATTTTATTTTATAAAATATTATTATTCTTGAAAGTTTTCAAAATTCTTAAACTTCAAAATTTTTTATCTAAACAAATGTTTAGAGTATGTTTGTTCAGTATTTATAGTTTTAGAGATTTTTATTGTAATGTATGAGAAATTATAAAAATATTTTAGAAAATAATATTTTATGTATTTTTATTGATGTTATTGTTATGTGAATATATTTTATATTTTTATAAAATCAGATATCCTTAAAATAAAATAAGTGAGCATATTCTTATTATATTGCATCTATATAATTTTATCATTTTAGACTTTTTATCTCACTCAACAGTATCTATTTCTTGTTATAGTAAAAAGTAATTATAGATTGATACCACAATATCGTTTAATTTTTACATAAATTACAAATATATTATTATACATACAATTAATTTATACATAAAATACAAATGATAAAAATATCAAAATTATCTTACATACTATCACTCACTAATATAATATTATTATTTTTTAATTTACTATAAAACCCTCCAAAAACACTTTTGGATGGGACTGAATGAGTATTTTAATATAAAGGCATAAAATAATCTTGTATCTGGTTCATAATATAATTTAGTAAATATGGTCTTCATGCATTAAATATCCTTACAATATTTTATCAAAATTACTAGCATATCATTATTTTTATTTTAAAATAAATACAATTAACAAATACAAATAATACATTTTGTGTTAAATAATAATATGTAGATATATTGTATGAATGTACTAATTGTGTTGAATTCAATTGTAATTGTACTATTTTTTTACTATGAAATGTGCTAACTGTTTTATATTAATATAATACAAATGCTAACACATAAACGATAAGCACATATCCTAGTCAAGTAAAACACAGTCAATAATTGAATTCATACGTGTATTCATACAACACATCTATGTATTGTTATTTAACACATAATATGTTGTATTAAATAAACAATTGTATTAAATCTATTTCACTTGTGATGAATAAAATATCAACATGGTATTGATTTTTCAATCAATTTTCAAAATTCAGAACCAAACCCTAAGAATAGATATTATTTGAACTCATATATTCTTTAATATCTCTCTATCTATAATTAATAATTCATATTCATGATTCTCTCTCTATATATACAGGGAGAAGTTCAATAAAAATATTTTTATACACACTGGATTTTTTAATAGCAGTGTCTTCTTCAACTATTATGAATAAAGAGACATCTTCTTCGACTACCATAGATAAAGAGGAATTCAGAACCTAATAATAGATATGATTTGTAATCATATGATTTTAACTATCTCTATATCCGTAACTAATAAATTATATTCATAATTCTCTCTATTCACAAAGAGAGATTTCATAAACATATTTTTAAACACACAAAGGTTATTTAATGACAGTGTCTTCTTTGACTACAGTGAATAAAAAAGAATTCAGAACCATACTGATAGATATGATTTGAAATCATATATTTTAACTATCTCTATCCATAATTAATAAGTCATATTTCTAATTCTTTATATATATACACAAAGAGAGGTTTAATAAAAATATTTTAAAACACACGAGGTTCTTTAATAGCAGTGTCTTCTTCAACTATCATGAATAAAGAGAAATTCAGAACCTAAGAATATATTCTCTTCGTCTCAATTCAAAGTACTATTTTTGTCATTTTCGTTTGTCTCTCTTCAATGTATTCATTTCCTATTTTAGAAAAAATAATTATACACTAATACCAAAATATCTTTAATTTTTACTTAAATTACTAATATACCGTTACTCATACAATTCTTTTATACATAAAGTTAAATGACAAAAATATCAAAAACTCTTACATATTTCTACTAACTAATACTCCCTCCGTCCCAGGTATTATGCCAGTGTCACTGTATACACGAGAATTTAGGAGGTGTATAATTATCAAATAATTAAGAATGTATTTGTAAAATTAATTATAATATAATACAAATAATTATATATTAAAGTTAAGATAACTAATTAATTTTATAAAAATTAAAAAAATTACAAATTAAAAAATTTAAAATGTAATTAAAGTGTATAATTCTATTATATAAAAAAAATTACATAATATGTAGGACGGACTAAAATAGAAGATATCACATTATATGCGGGACTGATAGAGTAAAATACTATTATTTTTTAATATATTATAAAACTCCAAACAGCTTATTTAATTTGGGATGGAGGGAGTATATGATTTGAAATCATCTAATCTTAATTATCTCTCTATTCATAATTAATAAATTATATTTCTAATTCTCTCTTTATATACGCAGAGAGATGTTTAATAAAAATATTTTTAAAAATAGAAGGTTCTTTAATGACAATGTCTTTTTTTTACTACCAGAGATAAAAAGGCATCTTCTTGGACTACCATAGATAAAGAGGAATTCAAAACTCTAAAAAATTCCGATGGAAAAGAATTCAAGATCTTCACATTCATCGCTCATCGCAAATTTACTCAATTTAGAGGAAGAAGACAAAATCGACATAATTTAACTCCCTGAAATCGACGGAATAACCCTCGATAGAATAATTAGTTTTCTCAACATGTACACAGAAGAATCATTTCAGCAATTCACTCCCGAAAAAAAAAAAAAGATATTGTGACGATTTCTTTGTCAAATCTAATATTCATGATTTATTTGTCCTTGTCTCGACTGCAAATTATTGGAAGCTAAAAAGCTAGTAAAAGATCAGCTGAGTGATAAAAGTTTTTAAAATATAAATAATTTAACACCTAATGAGGGATACTCATGATATTCTTTTTTTTTTCTTGTTATCTTTGTTCCATGTAATTAAATTTTGACATTTGTGCTGATGTGGAATAGATCATACATATAGTATTATTTATTGATATTTTAAAGTAATTTTTATAGTTAGAATATTTATTATCAAAATTTATAAATCAACTTACTATCTTTCAAACATAACCGTCCTTTCAGATTTCAAATTAACACAACGTTCAAATTCGATGCGAAGAATTCTCTCGTTGCTCTTCAATGAAGATTGCAGCTCAACCTGTCCATCTGACAACATACAAAGTTCATTATCTATTTTATTAATTATAATTTCATAAGTAAGTTTTCGTCTCAATTTTATCTGTTTTTTTTTTTTAATCTCTATTTGATTGTGTGATTTTACGGTTGATAGACTTTCATAGGATTTTTCAATTTTGATTTCGATAATTTGATAGATGATTTGTCTTTTATTTTAGTTGAACAATAGAGTAATTTTACATACAATATCAAAAGTTTGTACATTGCCGAGAAATTTTGAGTTTTTTTTTTTTTTTTTTTTTTTTTTCTGTTGAGGAATATAAAAGAAAAAAAAATAGTGTTTTAGGTGGTTCACTATCTATATTATTTTTATTTTTTTCTTTGAGAAGAAAAAACTCAATCAATTGAGTTTTATAATTCCTTTTTTTTTTAGTTTATTTTATCAAAAAAATATAGATATTTTTGTACCGTCTGTGCTATAATTTATTTCTTGTGATTAACTTTGAGATAATATAAGTTTACAAATTGATAAGAAATAAATATTGTTTGTTGGCATTTCATATGAATTTTAAGATCCACTTGTTAGTATAATTTGATCAAGTTATTGTAATAGTAAAAGGTGCTAATCTAGTCGATATAACAACATAACTACCAAAATGAAAGTGACGATAAAAATTAGGTATTTTAATTTTAATTTTAATTTTTTATATTTGTAATTTTTTTAAAAAAAAAAAATACTTTGAGAAAGACATTGAACAGTTTGTTCTAAACAAAATTTGATGTTTTCTTAGGAAATTCCTGTAACTAATGAGAAAAGTGATGGTCAAAATATTATCTGCACAATTTTAATTATAATGATTCACTGGATAATTCAATCCCAAATGAGGATATTCCTCAAATAGGTATGGAATTAGATAATAAAAATTTGTTAGGGGAATATTATTTTGCATATACTGGAAAAAAAAAGGTTTGATGTTAGAAAAAAGCTCGACATAAAAAAATAGAAAACTTGTCGATAGATTATTTTGTTGTTGTGCTCAAGGTAACTGGAAACCCGATAAATAAGATGTTAATGTGAAAAATCCACATGTTGAAACTAGATTTTGGTGTTTAGCAAAAAAATAAAAATACATTTGAATAAAATTGAAAAGTATAAAATTGTGAAATTTATTTCAAAATGTAATCATTATTTGTCAAGAGGGGATGAAACTCACATGTTTAGATCACATAGCAAAATAATTGAAAGTTATGCTTTTGAAATTCTAATAGCAGATAGTAGGTATTCGACAAAAGTATTTCATAATTATATAATTAAGCAAGCTGGCGATTGTGATAATTTGGTATTAACTTCATAAGATTAGAAATTATTTGCGATCAAGGAGAACCACAGATATGAAAATCAGAGATACGAGTACAGTACTTGGATATTTAGAAGAAATGCATGTAAATATTCAAATTTTTTCCACTCAATTCAAGTTGACGAGAATGATACAATAGCTAATATTTTTTGGATAAATAGAAGAATGAAAGTTGATTATGCTGTTTTATTTTTTCAAATTAACACAACGTTCAAATTCGATGCGAAGAATTCTCTCGTTGCTCTTCAATGAAGATTGCAGCTCAACCTGTCCATCTGACAACATACAAAGTTCATTATCTATTTTATTAATTATAATTTCATAAGTAAGTTTTCGTCTCAATTTTATCTGTTTTTTTTTTTTTAATCTCTATTTGATTGTGTGATTTTACGGTTGATAGACTTTCATAGGATTTTTCAATTTTGATTTCGATAATTTGATAGATGATTTGTCTTTTATTTTAGTTGAACAATAGAGTAATTTTACATACAATATCAAAAGTTTGTACATTGCCGAGAAATTTTGAGGTTTTTTTTTTTTTTTTTTTTTTTTCTGTTGAGGAATATAAAAGAAAAAAAAATAGTGTTTTAGGTGGTTCACTATCTATATTATTTTTATTTTTTTCTTTGAGAAGAAAAAACTCAATCAATTGAGTTTTATAATTCCTTTTTTTTTAGTTTATTTTATCAAAAAAATATAGATATTTTTGTACCGTCTGTGCTATAATTTATTTCTTGTGATTAACTTTGAGATAATATAAGTTTACAAATTGATAAGAAATAAATATTGTTTGTTGGCATTTCATATGAATTTTAAGATCCACTTGTTAGTATAATTTGATCAAGTTATTGTAATAGTAAAAGGTGCTAATCTAGTCGATATAACAACATAACTACCAAAATGAAAGTGACGATAAAAATTAGGTATTTTAATTTTAATTTTAATTTTTTATATTTGTAATTTTTTTAAAAAAAAAAATACTTTGAGAAAGACATTGAACAGTTTGTTCTAAACAAAATTTGATGTTTTCTTAGGAAATTCCTGTAACTAATGAGAAAAGTGATGGTCAAAATATTATCTGCACAATTTTAATTATAATGATTCACTGGATAATTCAATCCCAAATGAGGATATTCCTCAAATAGGTATGGAATTAGATAATAAAAATTTGTTAGGGGAATATTATTTTGCATATACTGGAAAAAAAAAGGTTTGATGTTAGAAAAAAGCTCGACATAAAAAAAATAGAAAACTTGTCGATAGATTATTTTGTTGTTGTGCTCAAGGTAACTGGAAACCCGATAAATAAGATGTTAATGTGAAAAATCCACATGTTGAAACTAGATTTTGGTGTTTAGCAAAAAAATAAAAATACATTTGAATAAAATTGAAAAGTATAAAATTGTGAAATTTATTTCAAAATGTAATCATTATTTGTCAAGAGGGGATGAAACTCACATGTTTAGATCACATAGCAAAATAATTGAAAGTTATGCTTTTGAAATTCTAATAGCAGATAGTAGGTATTCGACAAAAGTATTTCATAATTATATAATTAAGCAAGCTGGCGATTGTGATAATTTGGTATTAACTTCATAAGATTAGAAATTATTTGCGATCAAGGAGAACCACAGATATGAAAATCAGAGATACGAGTACAGTACTTGGATATTTAGAAGAAATGCATGTAAATATTCAAATTTTTTCCACTCAATTCAAGTTGACGAGAATGATACAATAGCTAATATTTTTTGGATAAATAGAAGAATGAAAGTTGATTATGCTGTTTTTGGACATGTAGTATCTTTTGATATGATTTATAGAAAAAAATTCTGAAATCGCCCACTTGCATTATTTGTTTGTGTAAATCCTCACAAATAAACTATTTTTTTTGTTGTCCACTTTTATATGATGAAACCATGTTGGAGTGACTTTTGACATATTTGTTGTAGCATATCATATCAGGTAAAAAGTCAAATACTATTTGACTGATGAAGATGCAACAATAGCAAGAGCCTTAACTTTAAAATGGCCAGAGACATACCACATGTTATGTATTTGACATATTTATCAAAATGGTGCTAAACATTTCAGTGGAATTTATAATAAATTTAAGGGTAAATTGATTTTTTACTCCCGTAATTGGACTCCTTTATCATTTTAGTATCGTAATTGGAGCATGTCGCAAATTAGTTCTGTAAGTGGAAAATTTTCATAATTTTAGTTCTCCAACCGGAGATGCTTACGTGGCACCCACGTGGCTCTCCGGATGACACGTGTCCGTTAGGTCAGCGATACCTGGCAGACACGTGGATTCTTATTTTTCAAAAAGAAAATAATTTTCAATTTTAATTTTTTTAAAATTATTAATTTTTACAAAAAAAGACAAAATAAATAAATAAATTTTTTTTAAAAATTAAAAAAAATAAATAAAAATCCATGTGTACGCTGGTTTCACTAACCTGATGGACACGTGTCATCCGACAAGCCACATAAGCATATCCGGCGCTAGAGGACTAAAATTGCGAAAAATTTCCACTTACTAGACTAGTTTGCGATATGCTCCAGTTACGGGACTAGAGTTATAAAGAAGTCTAGTTACATGACAAAAAAATCAGTTTACCCTAAATTTAAGATTTTGCACGTGATTTTAACAAGTGTAATATGATTTTTGAAGATGTTTATTTTTTTTTTTTATAATTAAATGGAACAATATGCTTGAACAATATAATCTTTAAAATAATAATTGGTTGAAAAGATTATTCGGTAAAAAGGAAAAATGAGTCTTGGTTTATGATCGTCAATATTTTAGTGCTAATATCACTACGATACAAAGAAGAGCATGAACAATATTATTAAAAGGTACATCAATTACAAGAACAGTTTACATCAATTTTTTGAATACTTTTAAAATTTGATTGATGATCGTCGTTACAAATAATTAAAAATTGAATTTAAAGCAAATACAAATACTCATGCATCAGTTTTTCTACTTAATTATTAAAAAATACATCAAATATTTATACATTGGAACTATTTAAATGGTTTCAAAAGGAATTGTGCAATTCTTATGATTTTTTTTTTTTTTTTTTATGTTTTTAGACGATTGAAGTCGTTTCAATTTATCATGATACATCTTTTCGAAAAATAAATATCATAGTGTCACTTATGACTCTTTGAATGGCACGATACATAGTAGAAAGAATTTGAATTTTGTGAAATATTATGTTCTCATGCTTTGAAGATTTTTAGTATACATAATGTTGTTAAGATTCACATTAGGTGATGGGAGAAAAAAAAATGAAGATTGGAGATTTTCATAATACAACGATATATGACAATATGAATTATTTGGATTCTAAAGTACTGTAAAAAAATATAATACATAAATTTGTGTAATATTTCTAATCAACTTCTTACTAGAGAAGTTAGAACAAAAGAAACATATGAAATGGTAAAAAATAGTCTTAAGGAAATATATGAAAAATTAATGAAAAGTTGCACATTATAAAAACTATTTAAAAAAATAATAATTTCAAAAAAGATATTTAAAAGTGGACTAAAAAAAACTTTGGGGAAAAAAGAAAAAGTTATATGTCCGAGCCTCAGATGCAACTGAAGATGTGTTAATTTTTGACATTTCGATTTCTATACAACTATATATTATATGTTTTCTATATTTTATTGTATTATTTTTTAAAAAAATTCCAATTGCATCAAGTTAGTTTACACTATATTTGAGTATTTATATTTTTAATACTTTAATTTTTATTATATTGTTTTTTACATAAAATATCAAGGTTTTGTGCAAAATTAAATGAATTCATTTTTACCATTTGATTTTTCCGGCGAGCTACAAAATCCTATGAAATTCACGGAATTGGTTTACGTATTTATCTTTATTAATTTTTTTTGTATATTATTTGTCATCAAAATAAAATAAATTATATTGACTTGTTTATTTTTATATATCTTCAAGTTCAAACTAATCACAAGGCAAATCAACGGAATATTGAAGGTTATACATCCTCTAAATGACAAGTTATTTTGTCTATATTTTGATTGTAAAATTAAAACATAAGAATTCTTCTTTTCAAAACTGTAAACAACAATCTAAAGTATCCGTCAATATAATATTAATAATTTTTGAATTTGAAAATCAATTGTTGTTTGTTAAGAAGAATACTTACTCCATTCAGCTCTAACATTTAGATTTATTTTTTGCATGCGGATTAAAAGATATTAGTTTTTAATAGTAGTTGATAGATATAATAGTATAAAGACCAAATTACTCTTACTTTTATATATAAATGTATAATAAAGTGATTGTAAGATGGTAAATAAGTGTAAAAAGAAAAAAATATTAGGGCATCCACAACGGGAGACGCTTGTTGAGAAGCGCCTCCCACGTCATCATTTATTAAATAAAAAAAAAATTAAAACACCAATTAACATAAGGAACGGTACATTGCGAGTGTACCGTTTCTTCCAATTTTTGTGGGCCATGGTCCACTTTTTTATTCAATAAATATTAAAAATAATATTTATAATATATACTTTTTTATTTATATTTATAATAATTTGTTTTATTAAAATATTAGATTTAAATTTTATTATATGAGTTTTATTTAATATTTATTTTTTTATTAAAATAATATTGTTAATAACTATAATTTTTAATATAATATTTTTATATTTTATGTAACTTTTTAATGCATATTTTTGTAAAATATTTAATTAAATATCTATTAATTCAATTATAACATTTGTTTAATTAAAATTACATGCAATACAAATAATAAATAAAAATACATAAAAATATTCATAAATTTAAAATTAAATTTACATGACTTAATTAAATTATACACACTACAAATATTAATTGAAAATACATTAATGTACTTGATCGATCTCCGGTATTTAACGACGTTTTGAATGGTAGAGCTCCAGAGGTTAATTTTGTTATCAACAACCATCAATATAATATGGGATATTATCTTACTGATGGAATTTACCCTCCGTGGGCAACCTTTGTTCAATCGATTCGTCTCCCTCAAGGTTATAAAGCACAATTATTTGCGCAACATCAAGAAGCGGTTCGAAAAGATGTGGAACGTGCTTTTGGTGTATTACAAGCTCGGTTTGCCTTCATTAAAACTCCATCACTTATTTGGGATATTAATTTACTAGGTAAAATAATGAGAGCATGCATCATATTACATAATATGATTGTAGAAGATGAAAGGGACACTTATGTGCATTATTACGATACATCTCAATATGATCAAGTGGAGACAAATGATAACTCGAATTGGTCATACAACAACACGAGACATGCAACTATGGATCAATACCTACGGAACAGAATGCGACTCCGAGCTAGAGAAACACACCACCAGCTCAAAGCGGATTTAGTTGAACACATTTGGGAGAAATTTGGTCAATCGACTAATTAATTTATTTGAAAAATATATTGTAATATTATGTATTTTTTATTAAATTTAAGTTTGAATTTTTAATTAGTATGTGGGTGTGGAATTATTATTTTTATTTATTTTATTTATTTATGCTAAATAATTATTTTATTTTAATTAAATATTATAAGAATAAAATATAATGAAAAAATATAAGTTTATTTTATAAATAGATAAAATATTTAATGAGGTGGAAAAAGTAAAGATTTTAAGGGATTCTTTGATGTGAATGTAAAATATAGTTGGAGTTCTTCGTGACATGGCGGAGAGAGAAACTGACGTGGCACAGGAGAGAGAATGGGAAGAAACCTTGGACGGGTTTCTGTGTTGTGGATGGCCTTAATAGTCAGTGATAAGATCCACAATTACTAAAAAGTAAAATACAAACCTTTAAATTGTCTAAATAAAAATAAGTAAATATTATAAGTGAACAGAGGAAGTAATATATATCTTGATGATAATATCTAAATTGTTATATTTTAACCATAGTATTTTATATGGTTTATTGGTTATGGTAAAATGTTATTGGAGTTGTGTTCGCCATTATGAATTCCCTATATACAATATGTAAGTGTAATTTGAGTTTCAATAAAATAAAAAAAATAAAAAAAAAAAAAAAAATTGACATGATTGTGCAGTGTTGAAAAAGGAAGTTTGGGATAAACAAAATATATGATTTATGGATAGATGTATCGCACTTACATTAATTAGAGAGACAATGCCGTAATCCAACAATATGACATAAAGTAGTATACAATTAAGTGAGATGATATAATCCAAAGTGAAGTAAAAAAAGATCATCCAATCAAATTCAATAAAAATAACATATTAAGGGCAATCAAGCCAAACTAATGATAACAATTAAGCAATACAACATTCCTCTTCAACTTAAGCAATACAACAAGTACTAAATATATTTTTAGACCAAGAACTTCTAAGATCCTGACATAATTGCCAAATCATAAAAAAAGAAAACAAGGAAAAAAAAAATGGGATTTCCAAGAATAGAAAAAGAATCGTTCTTGGTCTTCTCTCTGCTTCATGAGGAGAGAGAGAAAAAGATATGTTATTTTTTTCCTTTATATATTATATTTAATATAATTTAGTGTATAATTATAATTTTTTTTTTTCATGAAGTTAATAATATAGAATTTAATATTAATTATTAAATTATTCATTAATTATTGTTTAAAATAATTTCTATTTTATTAAAAATAATATTAGAATTTAATAAAAATAAATGCATAAAAAAACTTATACTAATTTTAAATTTTACAATATTACATTCCTTAGATGACTAAAGAAATCTAACGCGCTATTCATTTTTAAAAAAACATCACATTAAATACGGTTTTTCTTTCACAAACATCAAATCAAATACTACCTCCGTCCCATTGAAAGATTACTATTTTCCATTTTCGTTCGTCCCAAAACAAGGTTACATTTTCAACTTACAATATATTACACAAATGCTATTACTTTTATATTACACCATACTAATAAGAGTATTTTTGTCTTTTTTATACTACAATCCAATATAATACTAATATTAAAAAATCTACGTGCAAAAAGCAAACTCCACCCTTGTTGCGGGACGGAGGGAGTACTAAATTTTTACTTTTTTTCAAACTTTCAAATTTTCAAAAACCTCCAAAAATCCCTATCTAAACAAATCCTAAATCTCTCACGGTGTTCTTTCCGCACAATTTTAATTGATTAATTTTGATAGAAATTATTTTAACTGAAAACAAATGATAAAATACAACAAATAATACCATATGTAGAGTCCAGCACAAGTGTCTGAACGAAAAGAGGGAATAAGAAAAGGCAATTTATCTTTCAGCCCTTTCCGGGGGCGACACAGGCTTTAAAGGGAGTTTATTTTGCGAATTATCTCCGATTCAACGACATATTATGTACAGATCAGTTTGAAAATCAGTCATATAGTTTCGACAGGATTATGAAGAAAATACCTGTAGAGAAATGGGGGCGATACATTATTGCCTGCCTCGGCTACGAGCTAATTCGCGTGCCATCTCCCTCAGTTCCTCAGGTGATTGAGGTCGTGGCCCTTCAGGTGGATACACCACGTATTGTCGCTTCATAAAAACAAATCAAATTATCAACAACTATATACATATATGGTATGGTCCATAGGCGACTCACAATCATTCAATTCATAGTTTTGAACAGATCATTTACAAGATGAAGGAAATATTAGATGTCGACTGTAGGTGTGAAATTCGAAATTCAAAACACAACGATACAAAGCAAATTTCAGTTGCAAGCATAGTTTAATAAGTTTGATTCGTCATTTCATCTTTTTTTAAGTTCATTCATGATATAACATCTTATTTAAACCAAAAATTATACTATAAAAACTCCAAAAAGAAAATCACTAAGTATACGCACCTCCAGTTTCACATAAAATCAACTTCATTCAGTTACAAAATTCAAACACATCTAAATATTGAGTTTGAACAGTTGTCGCTAACATTCATTTATAATAATGCTATGCTATCGCTTAAAGGCATTGTTTCAATTTCTACTAGAAGAAACATTTTTCCGTGCTCAGAATCATGATTATTTTGGTTAAACAAGATTTGAAAGTCTTTAATCTGACTCAATCCTTTATCAAGTTAAGCTCAACCTTGAATCAATATTTATACACATTTTTGAGCCATACAAAAATTATACAATACAAAAAAAAAGGAAGGAAAACCTTAATGAGTCTTATCAAACTGATGCGACTCATCTCGAATACTAGTGCATTTTTTTGTATACAATTACTAAATATTTAATATAATTAATGACTCGGGATAGAGCGTTATTGAGCCAAATGGAACTTCCATGGAGCTCAATCTGTTAACCAACCCCCAAAAAAATTCATGTTTGTTTGACGAATAAAATTGAAGGGTGTTTGGTTTTGGTTGTTTCGCTATTATCAAATTTTTCTCCCCCAAAACTATCAAATCTAACATCTGATTTTCTTTTAAAATATACTCCCTCCGACCATTAAAATTAGCATAATTTTGTCCGGCACGAAGATTAAGAAAAATAAATATTTTATTGAAAAAATAATAGATAATTGAGGGTATTTTTGAAAATTTAATTAGAAATTAAAGTAAATGAAGAGAGAGAAGGTAACAAAGTTAGCAATAGTTTTTGTAAACAAGTGTTGAATGGAGAGTAATAATTAAATGTTGATTTGTTTACTTTGCCAAAATTAGTAATGAGATAAATTTAGCTTGACACACTAAAAAAAAGAAAAGTAAGAATAAATTTGGCGGAGGAAGTATTAAACAAGAAATAAAATTTTCATTCAAAACATCAACTCAAATATCTATTTATATCACATGAGACTATCTCAATTCAAATTTTTACAGCATAACATACCCCAAACCCAAATACAAACACCCTAACAAATTCCACCTCCTTCGTACTGGAAACTTTTACACACACTTATACAAGATGAGGTTTTTTCATTTATTTCTCCGCCATACTACATCATAATTTAGAAATTGGTTAAGCTCCCTTGTGTTTTAGAATTCATTCTAAAGAATTGCTTAGATATTGCACAGAAACCTCTAAAAAATGAAAAATTTCGCAATATTTTTTAAAATCAGACAGAATGTCGTGCAGTTCTCAAAGTGAATGAGAAACAAAGGAGCAAATGAAATCATGATCAAATCAAACAATGAAGTTCAACTCTAATTCCAGAATAATCTAAGCCCACATATTTCACATTCAAAGGTTTGCCCTAATAATCCGAACCACGAAATCAATTCGCACATTGTTTAATGAAACCCTAGCCTCAAATCAAGCAGAATAACAATCTGCCCTAAAACCTGAGCGAATCCACCTACTATTCCACTGATCAATATTGACGTATTCCATTTCAATCATCCTTTAACAAACGCCGAACATTCAACCTCAAAAATCGAACGCTTCGATTTCGGATTGATACTCGTATCGAACACGAAAAATAAAAATTCTTCACATAAGCACAAAAGGTAAGCAGGTGTAAAAGCAACAATACTGAAAAAAAAACACAACAAATTCTTACATTTCCCATCACTTTCTGGAGATTTTTGGTGTTGCTGGCGAAGAAATACATCAGTCCAATCGGAACAGTGACATACACTGCAAATTTCGCAATTTCCAAAATTCCTTTCGATGTGCCCAACGACGACATCTCTTCGATGCTTGCTTTACCCTTCGGCAGCGGAACTTTTAGAGAGATCTGCAGATGTTGGTGAGCGCAGTGAAGAACTGAGGGACCGCCTGAAGTGAAGAAGAAACAAATGGATGGGAAGTTCGATACGTGTGTAGCTTTTGGATTATGCATATTTTGTGGGCTTATTTAAATATTAAAACTGGGCTCGATTTTAATTAGTAAAAAATTTAGGCCCAATATTAATTTGTCTAAAATTTACCTGTAACTCAGCCCAATAGGAAGTTTAAATAATAATAATAATAATAATAAAATAAAAAATCACTAACTAATCAGAGGTGGTCACAATTGGTTATGTGCAAATATCCACATATTTGATAGGAAAAATAATCGCAAACTGTATCCAACGAAAAATTCGAATAAATTTTTTATTTACAATACATTAAGAAATAATTAAAATTCTAACTAAAAAAAATAAAAAATATTTGCAAATATTTCAAATAATCGAAACCGAATTGAATATAAATTTTAAAGTATAAATATATAAATATATTCGGTTTGGTTCGGTTAACTAAATCGAAAAAAGTACAAAAAAATCAAAACCGAACAGCTATCAAATATACAGTATTTGTATACGAACCAAATTTGTTCAATTAACCGAAAATTCGATTTCGATTCCGCAATTCGAATAGGTTCGGTTTTTTCAACCACCCCTATTATATTACAAGCTAAGAGCAGCAACATTAACTCTCGAAACGACGTCTCAAAAATGTCTCCTTTCCTTCGAATAAAAATCAGCCTGTATTTGTTATATTTGATTCGACTCAGACGGTGAGGACAAATGAAACGTCTCTAAATTTGAGTGATGGAGGGAATATTTGATTCGACGAATTTGACATAATTCTAAAGCTATTAAATATATATCTGCTTAAATACAACAGCCGAGCTATCGGCACAATCTGTTAAGTCAAACACAGCTTTACATAAAACTAATGAAGCTAAGTAGTACAACTTCCTTACATGCCCCAAATACCGCGAGCAGATGCTACTTTGTTGCCCGGTCGGGAAGTCAGTTCATGTAATATCCGGGCGAAAGTATCGGCGTACCTTGTGTCCGAGAATAACATGTCCGCAAACACATTCTCGTAGGCTAACAATAGGGGCTTGTTCTGTGGCTCCGACACGAGATTCTCCAAAATCAGCGCCGCTTTCCTACAAACTTCTGGCACTGGATGCGGGGCTTTAATCACCTTTAACAACCTATCAATTGCCCTGATAAAATTAAAAAACAAAAAAAAAAAAAAAGCATTATCGATGCAAGTAAGGCTCAAGATTTTGTTGCTTGGAAAAAAAAAAAAAACTTTAACTTACCATCTCTCGCTAGCGAGTTTTAATCGACAATCCATGTTAACCTCTACTAAGTTGTATAATGCGCCGATTGCTGCGGCTTGAACATCGCCGGCTGGATAGCTCATAATATCAATAAGCCGTTTGAACATCTGCAATTCGAATCGACCCGTTGGCGAGAAATAATTTCATGAGTTATAGAGGTAAAATTTTAAGAAAACTACCAAAAGGCATAATTATTTATTCAAACATTTTGTGTCTCCCATAGATCTTCCAAGTTATCCTAATTATACACATAATACCATATAAGGGTAGAAATAGACCTGCGGAACGAATGGCAGAAGGAAAGGCTCGTTATCAGGGTTAAGGATCAAGCGACCAAGCAGATCCGCAGCTGCACAATGCCAGCTTCGGACAGCAGATCCCAGAATTCCCATGATGGCTTGCACAACACGTTTCTCTCTGAAACAGTGATTAAAATCGAAATTGGATGTTAGATCGAAATTTCCAGTAATATAATGGAGAAAAGATTAAGCAAAGGCATTACGTGATTTTGATGTATGAAGGCTTTGATGAGCTGAATGTACGAAGATCAATCAACGGACCCAAGTTCATGATTGTCTCCAGGCAATTTGTGACGAGTTCTTCATCCTCTGTTAATATTCGAGCAATTCAGAATGTTAGTAAGGAATTATGAAAGAACGAAGAAAATTACAGGAAACTAACAGAGTATCATAATCTGCTCTCTCCGAAAATTGCCTACGCCAAACATAAATTTTAAAATATATGAGCACACAAACATAATTATTTTCGTAAATAACATCATATCTCTCTTAGAAAAGTAAGAAAAATGAATAACAATCTAACAATTTTTCCACTATTACCTCAATAGAATTTAATACTGATCGTCACTTGTATATAGAACTATATCAACAATTAGTGTTGTGTGCGTGCACATATGTACGTACGTACATATATATCTATATATATTATTCTTTTACATCCTCAGAATTAAATACAAATGATATAATGCATCGTACACATAATTAACATATAACACAGTCCAATCAAAGATATCGGATGTATTGCAACGAAGTGTAATCCAAGTGCAATATTAAATTCTGGAGAATGTATTCAAAAAACTTTCAAACCTGTAATATAATCTTCTAAACACTGGAACATTGTTTCAAGACAATGACGATTTTGGCCCATTGCAATTTCATTCTCAGCCATAAACGAGAAGTTTCTAATAATATTTGAAGCAGCCACTGCACATTGCTGCTTTTCCGCTCGCCCTTCCTCGTCCAGATTGAAGAGGCCATCTTCCTCAAACCACCAACCAGAAGGGCGAGGCCTGGCAGCAGTCTTCTGTACAACAGAGACCTCCTTGTTCGCAAAACCAGAGCCACCACTATCACAGAAACATGACACGTCAACTTTCAATACCATCTCTAAGATACAAAATGTTCAGACATCCCGATGGCAGGGAAATTTTCATAAATATCCCTCTTCTTTTTTTAAAAACAAAAAAACAAATAGTGCAATTAACAAATCATAGAATTTGATTCATTTTTCTTTTGTTTTTCTTTTCGGAGGAGGGGGCGTGTTTTTTTGGAGTTCTTTTAATAAAAACACAGGTTTTTAACAAATTTCACAAATGGTATTGCAATTTATTCAAGGTATAAACATTGAATATATATAAAAAAAGAACTGAGACATAAACACATCCTTACTTAGGATGCAGGGTATCACTCGAAGTTAAGGACTCATATTCATTTCCAAACCCCGTAGCTACAGAATTGTTGCCCAGCAATCTCACCCTTGGCGCCTTTGTTAGAACCCTCGGCAGGGCAATATCACGCCAATCATCAATCTGCTCAAGTCATGAATACCTCACATTAAGAAAAATAAAACAAAAACACAGCAACAAATCAATAGAATCTCAACTTACAATCTGAAGTAGAGCATCGAGTAATCCAGGAATCTTGGCAAGAGGAGTTGAATCCCTTCGGACTTCATCTTTCTCCTTGAATGAAAGCAACGTGAGAGCGTTAAAAGCCCATGTCAACTCACTCTTCAGACCACTTTGAAGAGCCATTACTATCCTTTTGTTGTTCTGCTCTGGAATGGTTTCAGGAGAAGAAATAAAACAATAACTCATTTTCGAATACAAATCAAACTGGCCATTAAACCCACTGAAAAAACAGAAATACGTCCCCAAAATTGCATTTCATCACATATAACAGGAACTCTCTGCTGATACATTTTACTCTTCATAAATTATGAAAGTTGAAACATCCTCACATCCTCCAAACACAACAGAATAGTCATAATTTCCGACTACAGTTATTTTCGCA
This sequence comes from Andrographis paniculata, assembly GCF_009805555.1. Classification (NCBI taxonomy): domain Eukaryota; kingdom Viridiplantae; phylum Streptophyta; class Magnoliopsida; order Lamiales; family Acanthaceae; genus Andrographis; species Andrographis paniculata. The sequence continues at coordinate 1,307,094 of NW_026137613.1, forward strand.
GTAAAAGTTAGATTCTACAGCAGAAACCCTCAAACCTGAGCAGATAAACCCTATCAGCGAGAAGAAATGCTTAGAATTTCACAAACTCTCATACATAAACAACATTACAACTCATACGCTCAAGGATCAATAATTCACAGATAATACGAGAGAAAATTCGTTTGTCAGCAGAGAATTACCGGCGAAAGCGGAGTAGACCTGCAGAGATGGACCGAAAAGAGTCGAAGGGGAAGCGGAATCTGAGGCGCCAGCAATCGAAGCTGTAACTGCTGCTGCGACGGCGCTGTTGCTTCCGCTGCCGATTGGGCGGCCACGCTTGGCCGTGGGAGGGGCGGAGCCGCCAACAGCTCCGCCCTGCTTGCTTTGGTCCCTCTCCCTCTTTTGCATCACTCACTGTAGACTCACAACTGAAATTATTTTCCTTTAAAAATAATAATTATAATAATAGTTGGGCTTAACTCTACTGAATTTGGGCCCAATTAATTTGGCAGGACGACCTATTGTTTATACATATACAAACATTTTTTTTTAAAAAAAAAAAATAGTCACATTGTCCAAAGAATAATTTTGTCTAAAACAAAAACATGTATTTTAGCTTTGTTTTAAAATTTTAAATTTAACATATTTATATCATAAAACTAAGGTTGTATTTTTTGAGGATTTTACTATGCAGGATTTTCTTTTATCTAAAAATATCAAATTAAATAATTATTTTTTTTATACTATAAATTTATTTTATATTCAAAACATCACATTAATATTTATTTATATCATATCAAACAAATATAAAAAATTAAAATGAAAAGGCTAATTTAAAATATTAGCATATATAACATTTCAAGAATTAATTCTTTTAAGCACAATAAATTATTTTAAAAAATTAATTTATCAAATACTAAAATTAACTAATTTATTTATTAAACGATTAAAAAAGTTGTTTGTCAATTTTTTTTTTATTTTCGTATGTCCCTTAACAATCTATCCATTTTTTTAGTAACTGTATTATCTGACTAACATTATAATTATAAATGTCCTGATATAGTACGGAAGGAGTATTAAAAAAAAAATATTACTCCTTCTGTCCCATAACAAAATATCAATTTTTCTATTTCAGTCCGTCCCATAACAAAAGTATTCATTTCCTTGTTTAGTAACTGTACTATCTATTTAACATTATAAATACTTTTATAACTTACAATATATTACACAAATACCATTATCTTTATATCACACATACTAATAAGGTTATTTTAGTCGTTTCTACTTTATTCCTATTATATCCCAATATAATACTCTCTCCGTCTCATAACAAAGTATCTATTTTTTCATTTTAGTCCGTCCCATAACAAAGTATCCATTTCCTTTTTTAATAACTGTACTATCTACCTAACATTACAAATACCCTTATAACTTACAATATATTACACAAATGACATTACCTTTATATCACACATACTGATAAGATTATTTTAGTCATTTCTACATTATTTCTGCTATATCCCAATATAATACTAATATTTCTAAAATTACATGCAAAACTTAATTTGGAGACGAAATGAGTACTAATATTTTTAAAACTACGTGCAAAAAGCAAATAGATATTTAATTTCGGGACGGAGGGAGTACTATTAAATAGTGTCAAAAGTTCTAATAGAACACATATGTACATGCCAATCTAACCACCCATCTCGACAACGGCGGAAAGCGTCGAAGCCCACGCGCGTAGGCCATTCTCGGCGTCCTTTCTCCGCACAACGTCGAGCATATCGACGGCACTCTTCGGCATCCCACATTTTAGTAGAATAACTCCGATCGACCGGAATGTCGACTCGTCCGGCCGCACCCGAGCCTCCATCATCTCCCGGAACGTTTCCGTCGCCTCCTTGTACCGTCCGTCCGACGCGTACAATCCGAGCACGTGATTATAGCTCAACACGTCCGTCATAAACCCAAGCTCCCGCATCTTTCTCGCCACCCGAAAAGCTTCGACGAACATCCCGTTCCTCTTGTACATACAGAGCATCATCGCGTAGGCGAACTCGTTCCCGCCGCCGTGCACCGTCAATTTTTCGAGAATCGCTTCCGCCTCCGAAACCATCGACCGCTCGCCGTAAAGATCGATCATGCAATTTGACGAGTAAACGTCGAGACCTGTCTCGAGCAAGTGGAGCGCGTCGTACGCCTCCCGTGCTTCGGTTAAGTACCCGACTTTCGTGTAGAGCTTGATCAACGACTTGCATATAACGGCGTTCCTCGCCAAGCCGTGGCTCGTCATGGCGTTTACGTAGTGCATCGCTTCTTCGACGTTCCCCGTATCGGCGAACGCATTTATTAAAACGCCGTAGACGACGATATCGGGCTTCACACTGTTACGAATCATCTCGTTGTATAATCCGACCGCCTCGTCGATATCGCCGATCTTCACGTAACTTGAGATGACAGCGCAATACGGAACACAATCGTCGACCAATCCCGACTCCTGCATTCGCCGTAGGTAAAACAATGCGTTGCTCGGAAGGTCCGCGCCGGCGAGCATTTGTACGAGGGAATTGTAGCCGCATCTATCAGGCGATAAACCATGCTTCTCCATGCTATCGAACAAGCCGCACGCCTGCTCGAATTTCTTCCCGACACCGTAAGCTTTGATCATCACGTTAAACTCGACGACCGTGAAGTTTCCCGATTCCAAACACGACTCGAAAACTTTCTCCGCTTCGAAAACGTACCCTCTTTCCCCAAAAGCGTCGACATTCGCGGAATAGCAATCGGGCGTCATACCCCCTCGACGATGAAATCGCTCGAACCATGACAACGCCGTTTCCAACATTCCGGCTTCTATATACATTCTCGTCAGAGACGATTGCGTGAACTCGTCGATCGCCATTCCCTTCGTTTCAATCTCCGAAATCAGCTCCTCGGCTTCGGCAACCATTTGCCTAATCGAAAAAGCGTACAAGAGCGTTCGATAAGTTACGACGTCGGGTTCGAGCGATAATTCCTTCATTTCCGCCAAGTATCGAGCCGCCGTTTCTATATTATCGTGCTTTGCGTGTAGCGATATGAGAATATTGTACGTTCGGGTATCGGGGGCGCATTTCGCCGCCTTCATTCTTTCCATCAACGACGCGACTTTATCCAACTCTCCATTATTACCGTACATATGTATCATCGTATTGAACGTCACCGTCGTGGGCGATACGCCGCTTCGAACCATTCTTTCGAACGTTTCGCTCGCCTGCAACACCTTCCCGCCTTTCCCGTACGTGTCGATCAACGTATTATACGTATAAGCGCTGAGACAAAAACCATCGATCGAAGCGGCATTACGGCCTTCTCTAACGGCCCCAATACGCCAATTCTTGAAAAACTCTTCGGCCATTTCGAAATTCCCGGCCGTCTTGTACATTTGAACTATGATCCCCATAGTCACCTCGTCCGGCTCCATTTCCGATCGATTCATCAAGTTTAAACACTCCATCGCCTTCTCCGGCAAACCTCCTTTGCTATAGGAGTCGATCAATGTACCGTAGGTCGAATTGATCGGTTCGATCCCTTTCTTCACCATCTCGCCGCAGAATCTCTCCAACTCCGGCCATTGCCGAGCTCTTCCGAGAATCCTCAGCATTATGTTGTAGTGAATAACGTTGAGTTCGTAGCATTCTTTCCCTTTGAACCACTCGAAAATTGACAGCGCCTTCTCCCAATTCCGCTGCTCCTTCAGCAGAATGCTCCTCTCCTTGTTGGTTAAGGTCATTTCCCATGGCTTCAACGCCTCGTCCAAGTCCTCCACCGTCTCCACCGCCGCCAGCATCGCCGGAATGCTCCCGCCGTATTTCAGCCATTTCGTCGAACACTTGGTGTGCACTTTTTCAACCTCACCTGCTGAATTCCTTTCGCCGATGCTTTGGAAGGTTTTTCGTGTAGATTTTTTCCCCGAACTAATTTGCGTCGCTTTCTTCCTCCTCGAATCGCTGTTCTGATAAAAATTGCAATCAGGTGCTTGCTCGAGAACGCCATTTTTGGTCGGAGAAAAACCGTTATTAATTTTTTCCGGACTTCCTAAGGGGCATCTGACAGAGTCGTCGCTTCGCTCCGAAATCCGGCGGCCGTTTGGGAAGCGGAGGACTTGCTTCTTATGGTTAGGTTTGGATTTGGGCGGTGGAGCGATTAAAACCCCAACTCTTGGAGGCGGCGTGGCTTTCGCGGAATTGAAGATGCCGATGCAATTGGAGTCGGAATGCTGGAGATTAACCAACATTCTTTTCTTTTTTTTTTCAGAAGTTGAGAGGAGGTCTAATGGCGGAAACGCAGAGATACTGATACATACAGCAGCGAGACGACACCCATTGCAAAGATGTACGTTTATAATAATATATTTTAATTTTTTAAATCTTAATTTATAATTTTTTCGATTATATAATAATTATTTTTAATAATACATGTATATTTCTTTAGTCATCAAATCCTAAAATTGTACTATTTGATCTTTATATTTCTTGAAAAAGAAAATTGGAATAAAATCAAAACAAGTTTCAATATAACTAAAAACAAATTAATTTTGTTCTGTAAGGGATGGTCTGGTGTAGAAGTTATATTTGTGACCGTCCCGATACTTCAGGTCATCTCCCACACATGATTCGCAAAGTGTGATTTTTCTTTAGGACTATCAAGTACGCACTTTCATAAGTACTCTCTCCATCCCAATAATAGTGTAGGATTACCGTAAATACAAAAATTTAGCACTGAGTATAATTATTAAATTATTAAGGCTTTGTTCTTTCAATAAAAATTTTCATTATATTTTTCTAAAAAAATTAATATATTAGACATATTTTTTATTTTTATATTATCTGTACATATTTTCCATATTTCATATAAAAATATCCAAATATAAAACAAACACACCTAAGAATATATTAGTAAAATTATATACAACATAATATAAATAACTATTATTGATGTAATTTTTCAACAAAAATAAAGTAAAATTCAAAGATATAGAAAATATCCTTAAACTTGATTAATTAGTGCCTGAGATTAGGAATCTCTAAACACTGTATGGTACAGAAAATAAACTGGAAAATAAAAGACTGAAATTTAAAGTGGTGATCCCCAAATCTGACTTTGCTTTGTTGAAGTTGATTGAAGATGCCTTGCCAAATGATGATCCAAATCCTTAAATATTCTTTGAAGAAACTGTACTGAAAACCGTCGCCCGAACGGTTACAACGTCTCCTTCCCAACCGTCTTCCAACCCTTCTCCTGCTGACACGTGTCCTCAGCAGACCAAAATTATCCCTATATTTCACTCTTTGAGCCGACCACAGACCTTCCGCCCTTTTGGCCCGACTTCGTCCTTCGCCCGACCTGCTTCTTCGCCCGACCTCACTTGGGCCGACCTCCGCATCAGCCGCCCTCCGTCTTTGACCGAAGACCTCCGCGTCTGTCCGTACCTCTTCCTTGCCCGACCTTCCTCTTGACAGACCTCCGCGTCTGCCCGACTTCGCCTTCTATCCGATCTACGGTTTACCCGACCTGCGGACTTCCCATCCTGATGGCTTTCCGTCTTGAGGACCTACCGACCTGAAGACCTTCCGCCCTTTAGTCTTTCCGTCCTGAGGACTTCCCGACCTGAGGGCCTCCCGACCTGCGGACTTCCCGTCCTGATGACTTTCCGTCTTGAGGACCTCCCGACCTGAAGACCTTCCGACCTGAGGTCTTTCCGTCCTGAGGACTTTCCGTCTTGAGGACCTCCCGACCTGAAGACCTTCCGACCTAAAGTCTTTCCGTCCTGTATTTTCCTTGATTTCCACATGGTGTCCTTCAGCCAGTTCAATCAACTCTATTGCCAGGCCCATTCTTCTTTTTACCTTGGGCTTTTAACCTAATTCTAAATTTCGTACGTAACAACTTGCCCGCCGCCAAGGGACTTTCAAACGCCATTTAACAATCGATGTTTGGAAGTTCATAAATCACCACCCTCTTGAAAAATTCCCTTAGCAACTGCACCAGTTACCGCAACACTCCTGATTAACTTCCTTCTCCGCAATACGAGCTTTTGTGAATCACAATCCCAAAACACTCTAACCATGGCGAATCAATACATTCCTGCCCTTCCTTTCGACGGAACCCTCCCAGAGGGCCCGTTTTCAGCCTCGAAAGTACTAACTCCGACGATCCGCCCATATTGCACTACTCCTGAAGACTCAAATCGGATGAGGGAAGTTTTGGAATCCCGAAATTCCTTGGCTATCAACAACCCTAACTACCAAGCAGTCCGCATTCGAGATAGCATCAAAACCCATCTCACAGACCCAAAAGATCCTTACCGCTCTTGGTATCGACGGGTAGCAGAACACTTCCAGGCCCAATGGCGATCTCAAAAAATCGACCAAGCAATACTATTGTCCACCATGCCGATCAATCTGCACGAGAAGGTGCTCCTAGCCATGTCTGCCTTCTGGAATGCGGAAAATGGGACTTTTCTTCTACCATCGGGCCCCTTTGGTCCAACTCTTATGGATGTGGCAATGATCGCGCATCTCCCAGTCGTGGGTGAAGACCCTGTGATGGGAGCCCTAGATGGGCAGGAGCCATCAGAAGACCATCCAGGGTGGTCTTTACAAGGTGTGAAGGAATGGGGCTGGACAAAGTTCGCAACCGATCAGCAAGGGGCTCCAGGGACCCCCGTGACCGACTGGGAGCATACTGCTTTTATCCTTTTTTGGCTTTGTAGGTACGTCATTGTTTCCCCTTCCAAATGTGTTCTTCCTTCTCATCTCGACCTGGCCATTCATATCGCGTCAGGTCGGTTCTTTTCCCTTGGCACCCTGTTTTTAGCCAATCTGTTTGAAGGCCTCACCAGGGTTAGCCTTCGTTTAACAGATAATGATAATAGAAAATTAGATACTGCCGCATCGGGTCCTTTTTGGTTTTTAGAACTTTGGTTCCGTCTTTACTTCCCCAACGCTTTCAACTTAGGATCTCCGCCCACTATGCCAATATCCGAAAAACATTTGGGATTAGCCCTCAACCGACTCTGCTCAGGACGCAATAAACTCCAATCTTCCGATCCAATAATAACCACAATTTTAACAGATACCCGCAGTAACTCTCGATTTTCTATGTATAAAAAGTATGCGGGTTATGCTCCCGACCACTTTTGGCCCTTTCCGGCACCAAATCCTCTTCCGACTCCTGAGCCTTGTCCTCATCCCACCTATCCTTTTGCCTGGGACGTTGCCCTCAAACCCAGGTCTCTTTTTAGCAGCAAAAAACTTGATAAAAAAGGGCAGAAAACTTTTTGTACCTTTAATTATGAACCTCAATTCATGGCGCGCCAGTTCGGCTGTTGCCAAGGTATCCCTGGACCCGTCGCTTGTCCGCATATAATTTTTCAAAGTCCTGACCGACGAGTCCTACCTAATTCAATCCCTTCTTATATCTCCCAGCTCACCACGTATATAATTTCCAATTCTTATATTCCTTTCCGCTCCAACCCTGAGACTGTAGATACATTCAATGAATGGTGGTCGGTTGTATGGCCCCTGATTTCCCCTGATGAGGATCGGTTGCTGAACATACTCCTTCCCCCCCAAGGATTGGTTCTAGGGGCGGCTAGACATACTAGCACTCAGCAACAAACAGCCGCCCCGGGAATCGGATCTAGTGTTCCAATGCGAAAAAGGAAAGCTTCCCAGCTGCAAACACCCCCGACCTCTGGGGCCGACCAGCAAGCTCCAGCGGACTTTGGAACTACTAGGACGTCAGCAAGGACCCGACCCCGAATATGTAATTTTTCTTAAAACCGTGAACCAATTCACTATATCTTAACTTTGATTTCACTTATTTCATTCACCAGAACCGACCTTGGTGACACCGACCACACAAACGACGCCAGCCCCAGCCGACCATTCAATCGGACCTTTGGTCCAGACCAATTTGCCAATGAGCAGTCGGGCGGAGGACCCGACGAGGAGGCAAACCCTTCCTCCCGTACCGAGGAGTGGTCGGGCCAGGCACCCGACCAGGAGGCAATCCTTACCAGCAGTGCCTATAGAACCAGTAAGTTCTCTCATCAGCAATACTTAGGATTCTAATGATCAACCTTGATATATTTAACAACAACATTCCCATGATTTTTTACAGACACCTTCACCCATCGCATCAGCAGCAGGGGTCTCTTCAGACAGTGAGGGGACTACTTCCCAGATGGGTCGACCGCCATACATGGCATCAGACTCCTCCATTTCGAAGGAAGAACCAACTGCCCCTGCCGAAGCGGACCCCCACAACAACATCCCTGCTGCTGCTGATCCCGAAACAGTCCAATCGGATGCAGCCGCGCTGGGAACCGAAAGTGCCCCAGCTGCGGCTATCCCAGTTGCTCCAGAGATCCCGGCTGCAGTGGCTCTAGATGCAGCCGCCCAACCTGCAGCCGCCCAGCCAGCAGCGGCGTTACCTCCAGCAATCGAGTGGCAGGCAGAAGAACCACCTGTGGCAGCCCAACCTCCAGAAATAGAAGAAGTTTCTTCATCCGATTCGGAGACTTCTGTGAATTTGGTAAGATTAAACCAATCCATGCCATAATGTTTCTTTCGGAAAAACACTAACTGTTTTATATACTACTTTCCATAGGGACCCAGGTCGGCACCTCAGCGACCATTCGCAGCAGCCGACGAGTCGGCTGCTGTTATACCAGCTGTCCGCCCTACTCGACCGACCTCATTGCTGCCCCCCTCACTGACAGCAGTTCGCCCAGAGGTGACACATATCTTATCTGAATAAATTTGCACCTCCCTTGGAATACTTATTGACACTGTAAGACTTGCAGGGGCCTTCGGACTTAGCTATCCTATCGACTGTTCCGGTTCCAGCGGAGGCCCAAACAACATTCACTGAGGCCATTAACCATCCCCTGTCAGAATTAAGATCCGACTTATTGGACAAACTCATTCAGACGGTTGGTGGCCTTCTTTTTTACACTCCGACGGAATCGCCAGCCGTCCCCATTCTGCATCGGCTGATGGAAAGACTTACGGAGCTCAAGACTGAAGTGTTAGTTATTGGACTCCTGTCAGCCGAAACCCCCCAGCCTGTCTTCGATCAAACAACGCTGGAGAATTCTTTGGCTAAGACCCGAGAATCCCTTCAGCAGACTACTGGAAGGCTGGGCGGTCTCCTTAGCACGAAGGCTCAAGTTGATGAATCTATTCAGAAAAAGGAGGCAGAATTGCGGGAGCTAAGGAAAGAACAGTCTACCCTGGATAAGCAAATTACCAATTAGCAGCGTCTGCTTGAGAAGTATACAAAAAACGAGGCCGAATTGGATCAAGAGCTGAAAACCCAAGCTCGATCCCAATTCATCAGAAGATATCAGACAGCTGCTAATACCAGAAGGCTATCCAGGGATGAAGTCAAATGGACACATATAAAAACTGCCCTAGGGGCACTTTTGTAACACTTCCCCCTCTGTAACAACATTTGACTTAGTAATATATTTTTCCTTCTTCTCTCAAAACAAGGATCACCTTTCAATTTCCAACTTTATAGGAACCGAAACAAACTCCTTCCTTTAAAAAACACTGTTTCTCACATTTTAAGAAACACATTCTAAGGCATATTTTGAAAACCAAAACACTTGAAGTGTTAACAAACATGGCGAATGACCGACCTCATGTTCCATCAAGCAACTGGGAAGGTGTTCTTCAACCCTTCTTTGTAGGTAATCACCCTATTGGAGGCCATGCAAAAGACTTGTTACATATACTCAAGCAACTAGACTTCAAATTCCGATTCTCCCAACGAGGTAGAAGAACCATTCATCGCGTCATCCGCCTAATGGAAAAAATCATTGAGGGGTATGAACCTCTTCGTGACATCCTTGGTCGCATTCCTGATCTCCATCATCACATGGAAATGATTGAAAATCACGCAGCAACCATACTTCCAGACCTTGGTTGGGATAATATATTTTCCAATCAACGAAAAGTCTTTTCAAGATTGCGTACCATTGTTGACCGTGAATATCAAGCCATAACAGACATGCAAGCACGTACCAATCAAGATTTAGACGAAATGCAAAGCCAATGGGAGAGGTACCGACCAGATTTGGAAGATCTTATTGAAGAAGAACCAGAACTAATATCCACTCACTGGGATGAACATTCTGATTCAGAGGCAGAAAATTTCTCACAAATACATGATGACTAACAGAAATGAACCTTTAAATAGGTTCGAACCCCATAGATGGGTTCTGAACAATATTTTGTTTCATGCAGTTTTGTTATCTGAAAAGGCAGGATAATACCTCTTCAGATATTTAGCATTAATACAATCATGTACTCTCTTACCTTCATGATTTACAATAATGAAAGCGCCATTCCCAATATCTTTTTGAATAATGTATGGTCCCTCCCAATTCGGTGACCACTTTCCCAATTGGTCAGTTTTCTTATATGTAGGAAGAATGGTCTTCCAGACTAAGTCTCCTTTTTGGAATGTCCTGTGAAGAACTTTCTTTCCGTAATTCTTTGCTCTGTTTTCACTCTGTTTCACACTTCGACTTATTGCCTGAAGTCGGCTAACATCCAAATCCTCCAACTGTTGCAACATAAGTTGTTGGTATTCTTTTGTAAGATCACCATCAGTAAATTCTGTTCGGCCAGATGATACTCGAATTTCGGCTGGTAAAACAGCATCTTGGCCAAAAGTGAGTTGGTAAGGTGAGAACCCTGTGGCCGTATTTCTGGTATTCCTATGTGCCCATAAAGCCTGAGACAATAACAAATGCCACTTTCTTGGGTTCCCTTCAACCATCTTCTTTATAATCCCAATAATAATCTTATTTGCTGCTTCCGCTTGTCCATTGGCTTGGGGATAATAAGGTGAAGAATGATGTAATCGAACACCGAATTCTGCCAAGAAACTAGAGAACTTTTCCCCTGTGAAAACCAGGCCTTGGTCGGTTGTTATAGACTGAGGAATACCATATCTGTAAATAATTTGATTCAAAACGAAGTCTATCACTTCTTTCTGATCCACATTTTTCAAAGCAACTGCTTCTACCCATTTGGTAAAGTAGTCAGTCGCGACCAATATGAAACAATGATGTTTCGATGAAGCAGGATGTATTTTACCAATAATATCCATAGCCCATGATTTAAAAGGCCATGGTTTTGCCAAGAATTGCAATTCGGTTACTGGCAAATGGTTTAAATTTCCATGTCTCTGACATTCCTGACAGCCTTTGGCAAATTGTATGCAATCTTCAAAAATCTTTGGCCAGAAAAAACCCAAACGATGAATGGCCCATCTCATATTCAGACCTGCCCGATGAGCTCCACATATCCCACCATGTACTTCTGTCATTACCTCTAGAGCTTCTTTAGACCCCAAACATTTCAAAAGTAAACCTTCAAATGATCTCTTATACAAAATTCCATTTATCAATTGAAAACGCAAAGCCTTCAATCGTGTCGCAACTGAAACACTTGCACCTGGATTCTGTAAATACGTGATAAGCTCTGTTCTCCAATCGGGCACTGTTTCACTGGTATCTTTTTGTCCGACCGTAACTAAGCCGTCGGGCTCCTGTCCGACAGTAACTACGCAGTCGGGCTCCTGTCCGACAGTCTCCTGCCCGACCATAACTTCGCAGTCGGGCTCCTGTCCGATAGCCTCCTGCCCGACCGTAACTTCGCAGTCGGGCTCCTGTCCGACAGCCTCTTGCCCGACCGTAACTTCGCAGTCGGGCTCCTGTCCGACAGCCTCTTGCCCGACCGTAACTTCGCATATTGGGTCTGTCTTTCCTTCTATGCCCGACTTGACCTCCGACCACATATCCTCCAGAATTCCTTTACAGGCCCTTTGAGCCAACCCATCAGCACGTTGGTTTTCTTTCCTCGGAATGAACTCAATTATTACTTCTGAGATTTTTGTCAGTAACCGACCCACAATATCCCTGTATCTGCGAAGATGAGGATAATTGCAAACATATTGATTGTTTACCTGGTTGATTACTAATTGAGAGTCCCCCCTTATGATTACAGACTGGACCTTCCTGGCTATTAAAGCCTCCAAACCCAAAATTAAAGCTTCATATTCTGCCGAATTATGGGTCATGGCTTCCAATCGTAGTTGTAAGTTGATCTTTTGACCGTCAGGTCCTTGCAAAAAGACCCCTGCCCCTGATTTGTTTCCAGAGGTAGAACCATCAAAGAACATCAACCATGTTCTGGTACTTATATAAGGCACACATCCGACCTGTAGATTATTCAAATATGATGAACAACTAAAGGGTCGGACACTATCACAAAGAGAATACCCGACTTGTGAGAATTCTGCTAAGAAGTCGGCTACTGCTTGTCCCTTGATTGCCCTCAAAGGGGAATGTTGAAGATCAAAAGGAGCCAATTTGATGGCCCACTTCATGAGTCTGCCCTTCATAGTAGGTCTCTGTAAAATCAATTTGATGAGATCCACCTTTGATATGACCTCAATTCTTCTGGGCAGCAAATAATGCTCGAGTTTAGTGCAAGCGAAAACCAATGAATAACACATTTTTTCTGGCATAGTGTAATTCAGTTCTGGTCCTGTAAGGGTTTTACTGAGATAGTAGATTGCCCTTTCCTTCCCGTCATCACCATCCTGTGCCAATAAACAGCTAACCACTTCATATGTATTTGCCAAATAAAGTTTGAGTGGCCGACCTTGTTTAGGAGGCATCAAGACTGGAGGGTGAACCAATGCCTGCTTGATAGCATCTAAAGCCGTCTGTTGATCGGGACCCCATTCAAAAGCATGTCTTCCAGCTTTCAACAATTTAGTAATGGGTCTGACCTTGCCAGCAGCATTAGAAATGAAACGCCTCAAATAGTTCACCTTACCCAAAAGACTTTGGATTTCTTTAACCGTCTTGGGTGGCCGACTGTCAAGAATGGCTTTAGCCTTATTGGCATCAATTTCAATTCCTCTCTCATGAACTAAAAATCCTAAAAAGCTCCCGGCTGATATTCCAAAAGCACACTTGGTTGGATTCATCTTCAACTTGTACTTCTTCATTCTTTCGAATGCCTCTTCAAGATTTTTCAAATGTTCGTTAAAACTGGAGGATTTAACAATAACATCATCAATATAAACTTCCATAGATTTGCCAATTAAATCATGAAAGATTGAATTCATGGCTCTTTGGTAAGTTGCCCCTGCATTCTTTAACCCGAATGGCATGACTGTCCATTCATAAATACCTAAAGCCCCTGGGCACCTAAATGCTGTCTTAGGAATGTCTTCTTCTGCCAGAAATATTTGGTTATAACCTGCATAACCATCCATCAGACTAAGGACTTTATGCCCTGCTGCTGCATCTATCAACATGTCGGCCATAGGCATCACATATTCGTCCTTAGGGGTAGCTAGATTCAAATCCCTGAAATCAATGCATATCCTTATCTTACCATTTTTCTTGACCACTGGCACAATGTTAGCCAGCCACTCCGCATAACGGCAAGGCTGAATGAAACCCACTTTGAGAAGTTTTTGGATTTCTTCCTTGATTTGAGGCATCAGATCCGGGCTCATTCGCCTTGGAGGTTGTTTGTAAGGTTTACAACCTTCCTTGATAGGCAATCGATGCTCTATTAGACTTCTTGTCAAACCAGGCATCTCTGAATAATCCCATGCTAAACAATCAATGTTGTTTCTAATAACTTCGAGCATCATTGTTTGTTGCTCTTTAGACAAATAACCACTTAACCTGATCACTTTTGGAACCAATTCGGTTCCTAAATTAAACTCCAATAATGGGTCTTGTGATGAAGCTGTTGGTTCTGTTTTTTCTAATAAATCGGGCCAACGAAATTGTTCATCTTCTTGGAGGTGAACATCAAGAATCTCTTTACTATTTTCTGCTTTATGTAATAACTGCTTTAAATAGAACTTATTAATAAGAGAACTACATACTTCTAAACTTGTATCATCCATAACAAACAAATTATATGGGAATGGGTGTGGCTTTATCATGAGCCATACAATAAAGGTGTTCTTTTAATAGAACATCGAGTTCTGGCCAGTGACTTTATAACCCTTGTTTGGGTATTCCCTGGCCATATACAATTGAGACATCGGAGCCAAATGACTGGAATAAAACACTGACTCTTCAACTTGTTCTGATACATCGAATGGGTTGTCATTTGCTTCCATTTTGAAGACCTGATTTCCTTCCCAGAACATTAACTGCTGGTGCAGTGTTGATGGTACACATTGAGAAGCATGAATCCAGTCTCTTCCTAGTAAGAGAGAATATGTAGTATCTGCGTCCACAATAAAGAAAACAGTGGAGATCTTTTTTGGTCCGACTTCAATTGTGGCAACCATCATACCTTCAGGCTTGGTCGGCTGCCCCGTAAAGCTTGTCATTTCGAATTCCACAGGAGACAGATCATGAATTCCTTTCCCTAGCTTCTTGAGAGTCTTCAATGGCATAACATTAAAGACTGCCCCATTATCCACAAAAACCTTTGTGATTGGTTTCCCGCAAATGTGAGCATTAACATACAGAGGTTTCAAATGGGAGATCGCACCCTCTGGAATAGGAGGAAACACTATCGAAGGTGTTTCCGACTGAGGCTCGGAATCTGAAGTCTTTGCCCACTCTGTTTCCTCTAATTCATCATCTGCCAAGAATGCCCATAAAGGTTCGTCCATAGTATCATCTACCAGACTCGCCCACATCGGTTCATCTCTCATCTGATTAATCTCTGTCATTCGACAAGGGATTCGTGGTCCCAGACGAGATTTAACAGATCTTGAACTTTCCTCTGTAGTTACAACTTCTTCCTTTGTCTTATCCCGAGATTGAACCGTCAAAGATTCTATACGGAATTCTTCAGGAGATGGATTGATGTTAATCCGTTCACAATGTTGGCATCTAAAACCTCTAATTATTTCATCTGCCATTCCTTTACCTTTCCCCTGTCCCGACGAACTTCCTTTGGTATAGTCGGAAGCGCCTAATCCGTCGTTCGGTTGCTTTCCTGAACAGACCCGACTGGACCGACTTTTTGGAGATTGCATGGCTGCTCCCTGCTCGTTGGTCGTTTGTTCTGTAAAGACTTTAATGGACTGATCTCCTGCCAAGTGGTCGGCTGCTTTTTGTTCGTCGGTTCGTTGTTTTGCTGAAGGAACTCGTTTCCCATACTTTGCAGCATACCTGCGTTTGGCGTTGCGAATCTGTGTACGATTCATACCTGGGAAACGAGGATCTATATCAACGGGTAAAGGCTTTTTATTTCGAGCCCAATTGTTCCCGACTGGACCTGTTTTTCTGGTCGGATGGTCACGCACTAAAACCTTTTCTTTCACCTCCACATTAAAAGAACCGTCTGGACGGTCCCATTTTTCAGCGACTGGCCTTTCAACAACTTTGAGTCGTTCTTCCGGTCGGCCACTGTTTGGCTGACTTCCTTTTTTTGTTCCGGGGCTTGCCTGAGTTCGTTCCCCTGTTTGTCCATCATTGGCCGAACTTTTCCCTGTTTCCGAACTTGGTTGGATGTCAACCATTGCCGTTGTTACTTTCGGAAACGGTTGCTGGTCTACACCTAGAGTGATGTATTTGAGCCGACCTGTCTTGATGGCCTTTTGAATTTCCTTCCTGAAATGAGTACACTGACTTGTATTGTGTGTGAAAGAATTATGCCACTTACAATATGGTCTCCCTTTGATTTCTTCTTTAGTGGCCAATCTTTGCCCCTTTGGAATACGGATCTGCCCATCAGTCAGTAGGATATCAAAGATTTCATCAGCTTTCGAACTATCAAACGTCGGTTGCTCCTTTCCTTCAGATCCTGGTACTGGCTTCAATTTAGGGCATACATAAGGTTTTCCAGAAAGGATTTCGGCTGCCATCTCTTCTGACTGATTAAAATCAAAGTCACATGTTTCTGTTCCCATACTCGCCATATGTTGGCCTCTATTACGCCTGTTATGCTGATCTTCCTCTCTGAACAAAGACTCTAAACGTCCTGCCTTGGATGCAAGACTTGCCAAATCCTCAACATCCAGGGCAGTGAGTGCCTTTCTTAAGCGAGTATGCATATTCCGGACCACTAAATTGGTCATCTCTTTCTCACTGATTACCGTAGGACATCGTCCCTTCATCAATCGCACCCTTTCTATAAACTGTGAAGCAGATTCTTCTGGATACTGTCTCAATTCTAGTAAATCAGTTAAAGAAACAGTTGGTAAAGGATTGAAGAATCTGGCATGAAATGCCATCTCCAGTCCTTCCCACGTCTGAATTTGTCCAGGAGGCAGACTTGCAAACCACGAAAACGCTGTTCTAGTAAGAGATAAACCAAACAGCTGCAACTTATAAAAAGGGTTATTGCCAACTTCTCCTAATTGTGCTGTGAACCGACCAACATGTTCTATGGTGGAAGATCCGTCCTCCCCTGAGAATGCATGAAAATCGGGTGGTCGATAATTCCTTGGGAGAGGGTGTTCATTAATGATCCTTTCTGGGAAAGGTCTCTGATATGCAGGGCGGTTAGCCATCTGAGGAGTTAATCCATACTGATCCCTTAATATATGTGCAATCTCATCAGGATCTACATGAAAGCGTTGATGATCAGGAACATGGAACGGATCCTGCACAGGAATATGAATAGGATCATGTATATATCCTTCAGGCCTGTCCTCCCTTGTATTGTTCGGCTGCGGATTGGTAACCCTTGGTCCCAGTGGAACAGTGTTGGGAAAAGTCAGAGGAGATTTTCCCCTATCCATTCGGTTGGGATTTGTGGCACTTGGGAATGTACTATCCACGAATGATGGCCCTGCGAAATTTGTCTGTAGTCTGGATGGTGATACTCCTGGTGGAGTTTGAGTAGGTTGAAGACTAACCCTTGACAGTGCTTGATCTATCATGTTCTGCATCAGGCTCTGTTGCTCACGCAACATGTTCGTTTGTTGCTCACGCAACATATTCTGCATAACCAAAGTTTGCTGGTTGTTCATTTGTTGAACATAAGACCACCAATCAGTTGGTGGTTGTGGGATTTCCCCGGAATTTGGCACAATAGGTGGTGGAACGGATTCTGCCACCGGTGCCGAAGATGATTGAGGTTGTGAACCTGCCATATGGACCCTTCCGATGATACGGCCGGATCTAAGACGTATGAAATTATCGCCGGAATTGGAATGAGCAATTGTGTCTTGCTCCCACTGTGGTCGCCAATTTGTTGATGTAATTTTTCAACAAAAATAAAGTAAAATTCAAAGATATAGAAAATATCCTTAAACTTGATTAATTAGTGCCTGAGATTAGGAATCTCTAAACACTGTATGGTACAGAAAATAAACTGGAAAATAAAAGACTGAAATTTAAAGTGGTGATCCCCAAATCTGACTTTGCTTTGTTGAAGTTGATTGAAGATGCCTTGCCAAATGATGATCCAAATCCTTAAATATTCTTTGAAGAAACTGTACTGAAAACCGTCGCCCGAACGGTTACAACGTCTCCTTCCCAACCGTCTTCCAACCCTTCTCCTGCTGACACGTGTCCTCAGCAGACCAAAATTATCCCTATATTTCACTCTTTGAGCCGACCACAGACCTTCCGCCCTTTTGGCCCGACTTCGTCCTTCGCCCGACCTGCTTCTTCGCCCGACCTCACTTGGGCCGACTTCCGCATCAGCCGCCCTCCGTCTTTGACCGAAGACCTCCGCGTCTATCCGTACCTCTTCCTTGCCCGACCTTCCTCTTGACAGACCTCCGCGTCTGCCCGACTTCGCCTTCTATCCGATCTACGGTTTACCCGACCTGCGGACTTCCCATCCTGATGGCTTTCCGTCTTGAGGACCTACCGACCTGAAGACCTTCCGCCCTTTAGTCTTTCCATCCTGAGGACTTCCCGACCTGAGGGCCTCCCGACCTGCGGACTTCCCGTCCTGATGACTTTCCGTCTTGAGGACCTCCCGACCTGAAGACCTTCCGACCTGAGGTCTTTCCGTCCTGAGGACTTTCCGTCTTGAGGACCTCCCGACCTGAAGACCTTCCGACCTAAAGTCTTTCCGTCCTGTATTTTCCTTGATTTCCACACGGTGTCCTTCAGCCAGTTCAATCAACTCTATTGCCAGGCCCATTCTTCTTTTTACCTTGGGCTTTTAACCTAATTCTAAATTTCGTACGTAACAACTATATATTAAGACTTAAATAACTATTAATTTAATAAAAATTAGAAAAATTATAAATTATAAATTTTAAAATATAATTAAAATATAAAATACATAGTATATTAGACGAAAAGAGTATTATTTATAAGATATGAATTTATTAAATAAATAAAAGAAAAATTGATATATCTAAGGGATCAAGTCTTGCCTCCTTTTGAAAAATTATGGCCGGACAATTTCGTTTTGCTGGCTACATAAAGTCTAATAGTGATGTGTTTTAACAAAAATTTGAGCTTAAATAGTAAAAATTTTGAATTAATAATAATTACAATTCAGTGAACATAAATAGGTGTTATAATATTAATTTTTAGTATAATATAAAAAATAAAAAATAAATTTTGATTGATGTTTGTTAGGAGACTGAAAAATTTGATAGATACTAAAAATTTGATAAATTACTAAATAAATTACATTACTAAGAAACATAACAAGATAAATTGCCTATTGGCTCTATTCGTGTCAAGGCATCTTTATTCTAATGACCAGTCCAACATTTCTTCTCTTGGTGAAAATCTCTAAGGCAACTAACTCAAGGACTACATTCTGCAAATAACAACCCAAATATCATCAACTCCAAAACCATTACAACTTCTGTTTTTTTGCCACAGAAAACCTCAAGAAAACACATCTTCCCAAGGAATGACCTACTAGTTTTCTTGCCAATTTAAATGCATTCTTACAATACTACATACAACTATCCAAATATTCGATCTAACAATGCCAAAGATTGCTTCTAATCTTGACAACCCTTTCAACTTCAACTACGGCCTACAACCTTGTTCTGTAGAAAAGGATCGTACTCACCGTCTTTGTCGCCATATGACTTACCTCTCCTTTCATGACACAAGCGCGCTTATACAGTATACGCCAGTGGCCCCAACCTGATAACTACTATATATACATACGAACAGACATACAGAGAAAAACAAACTTAATTCTATAACCAAAAGAAAATAAAATATTCCGAGTATACGGCAGGAGAGACTCAAACCAAGTACACACTATACAATGCCAAAAACAGAGAATCTTGCTTCTAAGATTATCGTACATAATTTTGCACGCGGACAGAAACGCAAGAGTAGAAAGAAAGAAGACAACAGAACAGAAAATGCACATACATAACAGAGAAGATTACATAATTTTCAGGACTCCTCCCCTAACTGCCTTTCCATAACAATCTCCCCAAGCTTCATGTACACGTCTTGCAGCTCCTCGAACGTGAGGTTCACCAATATCTGTTCGCCATAACCAAAATCATTAAATTTCACCAAATTACTAGTGAACCAACTCTGAAATTAGTCATCAGTTTGCAGGGTTTGTCACCTGGTCCATGATCATCTCGACCGATAAGCTTTGGGGCACAACAAATGATTGGTGATATATGTACGCAAAAACAGCCATAACCATCTGTGTACATATATATGAGTACGTGTATACCAACAGTTAGCAGGCTCAATAATAAAAGGCACGAGCATTAAAAGTTCGAAGAATTACAAATAATCAGCTTTTTTTTTTCAAGAAAGAATATATAAATATCCACTACAATGTAATTATGGATTTTGAAGTCATTCACGGTTGGTTCATACACCGGCCTGCAGACCTTAATGTATATCTATTACAGCTACATATCCAAGTTACCCATACAAAATGCGACTGCATATTTATCCTTCCTCGAATAATTTTTCTTATCTTAAATTATCTATCATATTGAAGTAAGGATTGAAACATATAGAATCAAGGCAACGTGCATTCTGATTAGATATTTTAATTGATTTATATATAAACAGCATGATTCTTTTGTAGACTCCGTGTATTTCTTATGTACAAAAATAGATATAAAACTCGTGCAAAGATTAAGTGTGTCCGTTTTACTAGTAACTATAAATTTTTCATTATATACTTCCAACGGTCCTATATATTAGAGTATGGCAAAGATGATGCAACATGCTTACGCATGCATTTCACATCTAATTAAAACTCATATCTTATTCACCTGGCAATCCATTCTATCAGTGATCCCACCATGTCCAGGAATGCTATCACCGAAATCCTTCAAGAGAAGGATATGTCGTCAGAAAAAAAGGAAAAAAAAAATGATATTTAAGTGTGAACAATTGATTATACCATACACATGTGCATGGGTGCAAAGAAATGAAGATTTGATATTAGTGATTTCATACCTTAACCTTGAAAGCTCTTTTAAACCCACTGGCAAAGAAGCCTCCAAAAGGTGCGATGATCGATGCAAAGAGACCAAGGCACAGAGCATGCCACTGTACAGGCAAGACAGAAATCTCCCTCCAAGGGAACTGTAAAAATAGCCAAATCAATTGAGCACACGAGGAGCATTCTAGATGAGACTGCCATTGTGCAAAAACAATAGAAAGTTTCAAGATAATGACACAGTAGCTTCCACGATGCAAAAGCTTTCATAGTATAGGAACATCTACCCTTTAATTCAGACAAAAGTATACAACTGTTATTCTAACTCAATATTTTCCCCCACATTGTTGATAAAAATGGAATGCACATTTCATCCACACAATTCCCAACCCCAATCATAAGCTGTAATTTCATGTTTAAAACATTGGGTGTGTTTGTTTGGGTGATATTTGATTTGTTTTCCACTATCTATAAATTTTTTCCCCAAAAAGTATTAAATCAAATATCTAGTTTTTTATATTTTATATTACACTAGAATTAATATTACATTAAAAATATTGCATGAATTCCTATTTATCAGATCAAACAACTACTCAAATTCAAAATTTTACCATTCAAATTAAAACCCAAAATCAAATCAGCCAAACAAACACACCCATTGATTTTCCTCTCCTAATCTCCAAATAGATATTAGGTAAAAAGATGTAACGGTATTCCCTTGCACAAAGTAACAAAAATATTGGGATGGCAGTGAAGAGAGAACTAATGCCCAAGCACTGCTTGCTACGAGGTATTGAGTTCAGATATAGCTTCCAGAGGCAGCAAAGGAGGTTTCTTCCGCAATGTCACTTTAAAACGTTAACAGTGTCATCGAATAGAGAGATTGTTGGGATCTCTACAAAAACATTATTTTCTCAGATGCAAAGTTCCTACACTTCTAGAACCCGCCTCACCACCCAAGTTCAGTGGGATGAAATGAATACATGAAAAACTTACTCTTAGCCATAGACATCTACAGAAAGATTATGCTGAATTGATCAACATGATCTGAGATATGCTTAAAATATAATTTAGAGAAGAATGCTATTTACCCATTGTGCAAACCACAGCGGAACAGTGAAACTTTCTGGCTTAAACAATGAGCCAGGATCACAGTGAAGCCAACCAGTTGACAAGTCCTACTCATAAAGCATCAAGAAAGTATTTAGCTTCTTATGTTAACAAATAATCTCTTTCAACAGAGAGGAGAGGATATAAGCCATCATTACCTTTCTAGGGCATGTCAACCATTGAAAGCGACCCAATACATTTGCAAGCTTAAAATCATATAAACAAAGTCATCAATAAAACCCAAAAGTCACATATCTACCAAAATCACTAATCAGTTCCCCATTGCTAATAGAATCTCATTACCACATAAGTGGGAACCCATTTCTTTAGAAGCAAAATAAGCAAACAGAAAAGCTACCTAACAATTTAAAGTATTATACTAAGCAAACTGATTTTGACAGGCAATATATAACACCTAAACTCTACACTGATTATCATAAGGCAATTTGCTTACCCAAAATGCAGATATCATGGTAGTAACAGACGCCCCAATGAAGCCCTCCCATGTTTTCTTCGGTGACAGCTTGATCAGAGGAGTTTTCCCAAAGAAAAATCCGAAAATGTAAGCAGCAATATCATTGATAACAATAAGTGATGCTGGAAGAAGGAACCTGCGATATTGGAATCAATATTAGAGGACCTTAAAATTTCAAAATGGAACATATTAGCATCAAATTCTTCATAGCATCTTCTAATTAATGTTGTATAACCTTCAGAACAGCCAACAAATCCAACAGTGAGAAAAGTTTATTAACATTAAGGAAATGCTGTCAGATGGGGTTCACATTTATGGCTCTTATTCTCAACTGTTATAGACAACATCTTATTTCTCAATTACCTATATTTTAAGTATCCAGAGATCAGTTAAGTATTTTATTGGACTCACATCTTATATTGAATTCTATGTTTTTGCCATTAGTGTGAGTCTCCCCAAGCCACTCAAATGGGAAAGTCACTAATGGTACATGAAGCATTATGGTTCAAAAGTTCCCTTGGAGGCATAGTGCATAGTATGCCCTATAAATCAAAGTGCGAAATCACTTGAATACATAAAATATTATACTATATATAAGTCTTAACAGAACAGAAACACATGGAGATATTTTAATACTAAACAACATCGATGATAAGCTACTGCTGAAATTTTTAGGTTGAACGTAATTTAAAACATATTTTATAGCACTGCATTAATAATATGAAGATGTATTAATTATTTCTCAAACTTCTAAATTAATCCATTTTTGTAGGTAAATTTGGAGGAAAAAAAAATAAAAAGACAAGTGCATAAGCAATATACAGATATATATATATATATGAGACAGAGAGACTAATATATTAACTAATTATAAAACTTCTAAAATTAATCAATTTTTGCAGGTAGATTTGGAGGAAATTTTGATAAAAACACTAGTGCATAAACAAAATAAATATACGAGGTAGAGACTAATACGAAGGAGACAAAGGAATTAAAAAGGTAAAAGAAAGAATCTAGATTACTAGGCAAAACACTTTACAATTGTACTATGTTTTCAAAAGAAAGCACACACACACACACATAAAAATATGTATATATACAGAAATATGATTAGCACTCCCTTGCATCACCATTGCCCCTAACTATGCCAGAAAGAGCCTTGAGCAATTACATACACCATATGAACTATCATTATAAATTGAACTCCACAAAAACCATTAGTTCAGAAAAATAGCAGAGGAGGAAAATGAAGAGAAGGGTGATCAAAGGGACTACTAATGGTAAACACGAAAAGTGAAGTTGTATTACCAGAAAATTCCTTCAAAAATGTTTGCCACAGTAAATGATGATTGGGCGAAAACCACAATCAGAATCATATGCGTCCAAGCATATTGGCCAAATTGATACTTGTACATCTTCTTCTTCAGTGTCAGAATGAACCACATGAAACCTCAATTCACCAAAAGAAAATAATCAGTTCAGCATTTGTTTGAACAAGCAGCATCCTGCAGTCTAATGTTGCCAGTTAATAATAATAATAATAATACACTTTCATCAAATTAATAGGCATTGTGAGTCATCATGATTAAATGTGATTCATCAAGAGACTCACAGCAATGACTCAAAGAAAATCTTCATCCATCATGAGATCAAAAAAAAAATTTCAAAAAAAGATAAAAGAAAATTGAAATTTTTTATTTTACCAATACCCAGTTATTAGCCTTCATTCAAATCCCTAGAGATAGGTGAGGAAGAATCCTTAAGAAACTAACAGGAAACATTATTTTTACAGCATATGGCTAATCATATGATTTCCAGGGTATGTTATGGAACTTGTCAAATGAAGGAGATTTTAGTGTTTAAATGAAGAACTGTATCAACTTGGAAAGTTGTGGGGAATACAAATTTGAAATTTAACAAGAAACTCCCAAAATATTAAAATTTGGATTCTTGAACGGGTTGGTGAAAATTGAACCAGAATGAGGCAATTACATGCAACCTACAAGGTTTGCAGCACCAGATGATTAATCCAAGATAAGCAATTGGAATGGGAATTTCGAGGAAATTGGAAGTACAATTATTATAGAAGCAGAACTTCTTTCCCTTCGAAATGTATCAATACTTGCATCAGAAAGAAGAGTGACAAACAAAAATTTAATATGAATCAGTGGTTGTATTCAATCTAGTTTGAGAAAGTGGGAATTCCCCCTAGAGTGTATTTTAGATGATTACATGAGCTTATGGAAAAACAAAGGGGTCACCCTCCCACATTAAGATAAGAACATTAATTCTAATGCTTTTGAAAAGAAGTTTGCTCAACATACAAAATGATTTGAACTTTGGAAAGAGCTGGAAGAGGAAGCTCATTATGCTTTAATCAATTATTTTAGTGTGTGAAGCTCCTGATGAATAAATGTAATATTAGTAGTGTACTCATAACAATGGGATCAATAAGATTTTAAGGGAAGCATTTTGGATTCAAATCTAACCATGAGAGAGTTCACTCAAAATCCATAAGCATCAAACAGAAGAAAACTAAATCAACACATAATAGCTAACCTGCAATATACAAGAAATAACAGGTAACCATATGATATTTGATAAATTTGCTCACGAGCTTATACAAAACTTTGTCTGTGGCCACAGTGTTCACAAGCCTCTGACTGAGAATGCGACCATATACAAATAACATTGCTGTGAAGAAGAAATGCCTGAAAACAAAAGAACAAAATTAGAAAAACAATTGATAAATTTGAGAAACTCAATAGTTGCACAGGTTGATATGGCTTCTAAAAAAAAAATAAAAATGGCAAGAGCAGTAACAGAAGAGACTACTGACTGCTCTGTAGAGCAAGCACATCAAGAAGCTCTTCGCAAGTGCAAGTATTAAGTTGTAAGCAATGAGGTTATATATATTTAAATTGATTTCTCAGGCTTTGCATAAAATTAAAATTAAATAATCCATTATGTGATGCACTACACTATAGTTTGTATACCTCTCATAACATACAATACGAGTGTATATTAAATCTTCCATTACCTCAGCAAGAAAAAAGAAATCCTAACTTTTGTTGTGTTCAACAAAACAAACTATCTAAAGCATTTTAACAGTCAGAAAATAAAAATATTTCAATCATCTAAAGCCACAACTATTAAAAAATTCTAGAATTGACACTTCTATAATTTATACACCCCATTATATCCTTTAGACTCAGTATAAAGTGCACATTCCACACAACTAACATGTCTAGTAAAGCAGGAGTATAATAGGAAGTCGAACATGGTTTCAGCTAGCAAGTGTGGGCAAGTAGAAGAAAATGTAGAAATTACAAACACTAAACTGAAATAGTATAGCAATGTAACACATTGTCAAAATACGATGGTATGGATTCAGCCCAAAATGAAAAAGCCAAAAGCCATGTAAACAAACATGCTTGTGGAAACAAACAATATTTGCAATAAATAAGGTAAGCATTAACTAGATAATATTTCCAATTTTGAAAGCACTAAATAGTAATCAAGAACAAAATATTATTGTCCGCACACAAAGATGCCATTAACTAGAAATCTTTTTCTGGCACGAGCTGGTATGGAAGTAACTAAGTCATATTACATGCATACTTAGTATTTAATCAAACCAAAAAGAGATCACTTCCAGGAAATAAAATGATAGAACAGAAAAATGAAAAGTTTGTTGTTATAGAAATGACGTGAAAAAGAAAAAAAAGAAAGATAGAAGAACTTCATTGAAAAGAACAAGCCTGTAGCATTCTATTAGGGGCACAGAGGCATAAAATTCCGATCGCCAGAGGGAAAAATTAAGAAACATCTATTTCTTTGAGAGAATCCAAAAAATTACCACAGCAAGTATGAGGGGATCGACAACAAATGTCCAAGGAGTGACAGAGAAACAAGAGCACAAAGTCGAAATATGTTAACAAACTAAATGACTTACCAATTCAAGAGTCTAAATCCAGGGAGGCGCCTTTCCTCATTCGCTCTCCTAAGTAAATTGAAGAGCTCCTTGGCCATGAATATTTGGATAATAACCACCATAGCCCAAATGTAAAGGTGACCCATATATATTACAAAGGCAAATCCTCCAATCATCCAAAAGGTTGAATATGCACGGACCAGCATCGACTTGTACTTGTTATTATCATTGACGAGTAAATGGCCCCCGTTAGCTTTATTAACTTCTGGAGAAACCTAGGGTATTAGAAATGAAAGCATTTAAGAAATTTCAAAACCATCATATGTACACTCTTTAACTTTTGGGATTGGCTTATCAACAAGAAAGAAACAAAAGAGTAAACAAAAATTCTGCCTGAATTTATTGCTATGGTTCTCCATAAAAATAACAGTAATAAATAGTATTTACTGAGTTCACGGAAGGCTTTCAGTTGGATTAATTCCACCCCTTAGTTGTCACTAGAAAATGGCGCAGAATGATGCAAACCATGCCAAATTACAGCTATAAATTCATAAAATAAAATACAAATACAAATATACGTGCCATGTATTAAGTATGAAAACATCAATGCTCAATGTAAATTACAAATATCATATAAAGTCTCAACCATTAGTATAAATACTAATCACAGGAACTTTTAAAAACAATATTTTGACAAAGGACCTTTGTTAGCAAAATCACGAGCAAGTACAACAAAAATGAAAGGGTACAATATTAAGACAAACAACGAATCATGAGTTGGGGTTCACAACATTTGGATAATATTTCAATATTATGGTTATAATAACAAAACTAATGAAAATCAGGTGGACAATCTAACAAGAACATCTTTGCAACGAAATGGGCAAATGGCACACAGCTCATTGAAGAGGTGTGTCATGCCTTGGCGAATGGGCCGAGATTTTGCTATACACCATTTGAACCATAAGGAACAATTGACAACTACACTCCACCCCATATGATGTCTCGAAAGAGCATCACAGTAAGCTCAACATCAATAACTAACCTCATTTGATGCTCTACGCCGACGTATTCTTACAGTAGGACCCCCAGGAGTCGACGGGCCACCTGAACCAGTATCCTTTTGCATAGTTTCTACAATCCTTAGTCCTAGCAGGAAAAAGACTTACCCAATCATTCACATTCCGAGGAACTAACTGGCAACCAAAGATTGCTTGCAGGAAGCTCTCGTACTACTTGAGTTCTTCTGTGGCTAGAACTGGGAAAAACATACATACATATATATAGGAAATGGAATCTCAGTAGTCAATAACATTAATACATCCCATTTAAAAACATTGAATAACAGCATCATAGAAAATTTGGATATATATATATATATATATACACACATGAAAGGGTTGGTTTCGATTTTTTGATTGAGCTATCAATTAAAGATACAGAGAGTGGATTCAGAGAAGTCAAAATCATCATAAACATTTAAAGTAGACAAATTACGCTACACATAAGCTTCAAAATTGGTTACTGCAATCTGACCTGCAACAAGCATGTAACAAAATCCCGATTTCAATCCAGCCTGCCTCGGCACGCAAAACAGTGAGAGGTTTCAACACCGGGCGGAGCCCCTGAAAATCAATTTGAATTCATAAATTGAGACGACATGACACAAACACGCAGCCGAAAAGGATTGAGTGTGGAGCCCTTTTGGAGGAGAGAGAGGGAGAGAGGGAGGGATCTGATTCTTGAGTCTTGACCTTTGCTTGGGCTGTGGTGGGCGTGGCGGAGTGGAGTGGAGGAGTTGAAAAGCGAAGTTTGTGGAGGATCAAAACTGATTTTGATTTTGATTTTGTCGATGATATTCACAATTTGAAGCTCAGATTAATGATTGATTGATTGGAGATTCTTTTTATGATCATAGCTAAAATCAAATCACCAGCTACTCGAATCTATCAAGAAAATTTTATTTATTACTACTCCTTTCGTTATAAAACAAATTTTGTTTTATATATCGTGTAAAACACTTTTTAAATTAAAATTTGTACTATAAAACAACAATTTCGTCCATATTTAGTATAAATACAAATAGAAGATAATAAAAATATCTTAAATAATACTTTTAATAAAATAAATAAATAAATAATCAATTATTTATTTATTAAAAAAATTTATTTGAAATAGATTAAGTTTTTTATTTGTATAAAACTTATTAAATTCGTATTTACACTCAAATATTTAAATGAAAGAAATGTTTTGTGTATTTTTATTGAAACATCGGTATTATATAATTTATCCATAAGTTTATATTTAGTTTTTACTCTTTCTACTTAACATTAAAAATAAAAAATATTTTTATACAAATATTATTATATTTATATTATAAAACATTAATATAAGTACTTTTGCTATTTTTTCTTTTAATTTATTTTACGTTTTAATATATAATTAATGTTTGAAGATAACACTCAAGAAATAAATATAAATTTTTAAAATGAATAAAAGTGCTATTTTTTTTTGAAGTTTTTTATTTTGAATTTTTCAATTTTTTTATTCATGCATATTAGAGTGAAGTTCATATACATATATTGATAATAATGAAATGAATTTTTTTTTTAAAAAAAAAATTATTATATACAAATAATAATTAAAAGTTAGTTGGAAAAACAAATAGCAACGTAGAATTAGAGCATAAGCAGTGGCTGTCTTCTTCATCAACGGATTTTCGGCGCTCAAGGGCTCTCCTTTCCCACGTCAAAAAATGACACAAACATATCTATAAATTTCTTACAATATAAATACAATGATATTTTTTTGAATAAATTATACAAATATCAAAATATTTTTTAATATTAAATAGAATTATACGAAAAACAAACGATACCATATGGGACAGAGGTAGTATTAGAGTTGTGGTCATAACAACCGAAAAAAATAAGTCAAATAATCTACTAAAATGAGAAAAATTATGCCAAATAATTTTACAAAAATTGTCTATAACAAAAGTAATATATATTTCAGGCGTAGGTTTTAAAAAATTACAATTCTTATTTCCTAACTGTGGTGGGATTTTGAGATTTTATAATTTATTTACACATAATTTTGATAATACGAAAATTTATTATCGTATTTTTAATTTAATTTTAATTATGCTAAAATTAACTATCGTATTATTTTTATATTAATTCTATTATTCTTAGGGGCTGTTTGGTTCAAAGATTTGATGGGATTCCATGGATTTGGATTTTAAAATCCTATGAAATCCATGTTTGGTTTGGTTAAGAAAAAGAAGGTGAAATTTAAAATGATAGGATTTGAAAATGGTGTCTAAAATCCTACAAATAAGGAATTTTTTTGTAATTGGATACCCTGTTACCTTTAAATCCTATTCTTAAAATTTTAATTTTTACATTTATATCCTCTTATAAAAAAAAATAATAGTATTATATTTATATAAAATATTAAATAATTTTAACATTAATTATTATTGGAATTATATACTTAATTAAATTTATATTATTTTTTATTGTACAATATTTTTTAAATAAACTAATAAATTCATTGTTTAAATTATTATTTATTATAAATTTTTTGAATTATAAAATTATAAGGATAAGTCGGGTTCAGTCGGAACTGATATTCATCCCAAATATATATTGTTAAATCCGAGATTCAAATTGGATCCGATTATACTAGATCCGACCGAGACTATACCCGGTAAGACTTGATGAATCCGAAAAATCCCTTTTTTTTTATAATTCTTAAATTTTAATTTAAAATTACACATGTACCGGATCCAATGTATATTAAAATTTATGTATTTTATTAGAAAAATATTATAATAAAATAATGAATACGTTAAACTCAAAAAATATTTTTAATATAATTATATTATTCGAAATTATTTTTTGATATGTATGGTTGATATATTATTATTATATTACCCTGATCATGATCCGGATCCAGGCCTAATACTCAAATAATTGGACTCAACTTCAAATAAATAGGTCGGACTCGGTCGGATCTCGAGTTTATGCGAATCTATTTTCATCCTATAAAATTATTAATATCTTTTCAATTTATATTAATAATAAATTAGAGGTTTAATTTGTCAAAATGAATAAAATTTATAAGAGGAATTATGTCATTTAGAATATAAAAATCCAAATCCACAAAATATAAATCCCACCACATTTTACCAACCAAACATAATATGGGATTCCAAATCCTAAATATAATAAATCCCATCACATATAAATCCTACCATGAAATCCCAATCCCACCAAACAAGTCCATGAACCAAACAGCCCCTTAGTATTTTATATACTCCCTCCGTCCCAAATATTAATTTGTTTTGTAGTTTTAAAAATATTAATATTATATTGGAATATAGTAAGAATAAAATAAAAATGATTATATATATATATATATATATAATATTTGTGCACTTTTCTTTATACATAATATATATTTTTAATTAATATAATTTCAAATAATATATCATATTTTTTTTAAAAAAATGTACGTAAAATTTAAATATTTCGATTAAGAAAAGTATCAAAGAAAATTTATACAATAAAAAGCATAGTAAATTTTAATAAGTAAAAAAAAAAAAAATTTAATTCCAACTTTTTTAGGTGTAGTCTATTGGCGACGGGAGTTCGATTCACCCGACCCACTGTATTAACAGTTATATTTGAACCATATAATAAAACAAAGGAAACATATTATTGTGAATGGTCAAATTTCCATATGAATAATATGTGAAGGCGAAAAAACAATCTCCGAAATTAGCAAGTCAACATATACACACAACTAACTTCAAGTACATACCTTCATCAACAGACACAGAACCTCAAATTCATCACATAACACTGCAATCACACATATATTATATATATATATATCGTTATCAATAGCTTTTTTTCTCTTTTTGATCGATTATGTATGTTAAAGAAAGCCGGTATCGATAAAAACTCACCTCACCTAAGATTCCCGCGTCTCCTAGCAATCCTATGCCCGGCGCCAATCAGCACAGCTCTTCCGATCACCCCTGTTTTCAGTCCACAGGCGAGGGCGACAGCTCCACCAATCGCCACCCATTTCCAGTCGATCCCACCCCCACCCCCACCCCCATCTTCTCTCTGCTGCTGATTGCTCGTTACAGCAAGCTCCTGTTTCTCTTCTCTGTCGCACTGTGTTTCCTCTGCTGCAGCAGAGTTGGTCGCATTGTCGAGGGCTATTTTTCCTGCAACTCTTGCCATGAGAGCGCACCTGCTCGGCGTCGCATCCTGTTTCCAAGCGGTCTGATATGTTCTGAACCCGGCGTGCAGCTTCTTGACGGTGCCCCACATTCCGTGCCGGACCCCCAGCTTAGCGACGTCCTTAGGGATTCCCATGTCTTCGTAGTGCACGAGCGTGACCTCACAAGCAGACGTGCCATCCCCTTTTAGAGATTGGGCTGCAAGATAAGATTAAAAACACGTTTTAGTCGAAGAACAAGAAAAACAAAAAAGGTGTAATATTGTTGCCAGGGTAGGGTAGGGTAGGGTGGATGAGACTTGCCTGGCCTGATCACCCAGCTTGAAAAATAAAGATCGACGCGCCTAGGCTTGTCCCGTCTTGGTAATGATGGGTACGGCACACCCTGCAGCCAAAAATAAATTCAAATTGAAACAAGATCAGGTGACAAGTACACCAAAATCGATAAATGGAGATCTAAATGGTGAAAATCTTCGGTTTTTTTTAATTTTTTTTTACCTTTGTTACACAATAGTATGTTTTCCCTTCCTCCCATATCCTCCTACCGATGATATATTCACGGTCGCTGCAGAAGAAAGGGAACTGTAC
Organism: Andrographis paniculata; assembly: GCF_009805555.1. Lineage (NCBI taxonomy): Eukaryota > Viridiplantae > Streptophyta > Magnoliopsida > Lamiales > Acanthaceae > Andrographis > Andrographis paniculata. The sequence goes on from NW_026137613.1 coordinate 1,338,850, forward strand.
AGGCAAGAACAGTCCAGATAACATCAGTCGGCAAGTTGTAAATTAAAGATTAGAACTTATGCACATAAGTGACTAGCAGTAAATTTGAGCTTATATTTGTTATTAACCTTTTTAATCCAGTGAATAATCATCATCCCTGTGTTAGGGCATTCTTCGAGTATTTTCACATGATACAGCATAGGATCCCATTTAGGTCGAAACTCGTCATCCCAGAAAAAATCTCTGACTAGCTCCGGAGTTGCATCCTCAAAAATGGTTTTGCTGCGCAACACTATTGGGCCATTCTGTATCGGAAAACATATCCACAAAAGTGCAAATCTATAATTGAGACATCCTAATTTTCTTAAGAAGCCAGAAATGGAATTGTAACAGAGAACCTAATTACTAGTCATAAGAATTTTGAAAGATGAATCAAAACATAAGCCCAAATACCCATTTGGATGTAAAAAGTAATGACTATCTGATATTTTAAAATTCATAGAACAAATCATTATTATCTCCCACAGTGAAAACTTTCTAAAGAGGCAAGATGGAAGAATAACCTCAGGTTCATGTCGCCACGCCTGGTATGTCATGTTTGAAGTGGACCGCTCCATCATGTTTTGCCACGTTATTTTCCCATCTTTCCCATCAAGAAAACTTAACAGGTGCTCCAGGTCTTTTTCTGTGACATTAGCTGTCTCGCTATCGGCAGCTCCCCTAACCAACCTACAGAAGACAGCCAAAAATGAGCGCCATATCTCGGAAAGTGAATATGTATCTGATCAAAGGTGACATCGTATGAAAAACATAATCAGAGAGAATTTGCTTCTTACAAATATAGAGAACATCGACAGGAGCCACTAAAAAGGTTAATACAAACCATTCATGTATATATTAACCTGAGCACATAAGCCTCAAATTTTGAAGTGAATCTAAAATCTATATTTGTTTGCCATGCTAGAAATTAAAATAATTCTGAATGCAAGTGCAGTGCATAAACATTGATACTTTTGATAGCATCTTATTTTTTCAGAGTAAAATCATGCAACCTCAGCCTCTCTGTCTCAACTACAAAAGATGTAATAAATGTTTTAAGAGAGAAACATAAGTTTTTCTGTTGGATCATCTAATAAAGAACTCAATTTTTTAATGACTGTATAACATTAAAAATTTAGACAATGGGAGCAAATCATAACTTAAATGTAGAAATTCAGCAGCAGCTATTGAATCAGTAAAAATAAATAAATCAATTAATACTTCATAAAAAAAAAAAATATTACTATTGTATTTTTATTCTTATATAAATTTGTGATCACTTCCCCTAAATTAACATCAATTATTATAATTAATATTTAATTAAATTAGTTTATCTAAAAAATTTTATATCTATTGTTATTTATATATAAAGTTAATTATTTATCTATATTTAAATTTCAATAAGTACTTTTACAATCACTTTAAGTATATTTTCAAATATTTTAAATAGATAAATAAATAATTTTATATACAAATAACAATAGAATAATAAAATTTATATAAACTAACTCAATTATAAATATTAATTATAATAATTGATGTTAATTTAAATATATTTATTTGATTAAATTAATTATAAAGCTAAATCCATTCATTTAAAATTAAATTAATTTAAAATTATTTATTCAAATAAATTTAAATAATTTTTTAGTATTAATATAACTATATACTAGTTTATATAATTTTTTTTTTTAACAAATATATTCTAATTAAACTTGATTACAAAATTTAAATAAAAATATTTCTAAAAATATAATATAATTTAAATATATGTGTACAATATATATATGTTAATATCTATTTGATATTATTAAAAATAAAATAAATAAATATTAAAGTTTTTGAAAATGTTAAAAAAATTAGTAAAATATTTTAAGGGGTATAATAAGTAATTAGAAAAAAACAATTTTAATAAAAATCCCTCCCATCCAATTAATTTATTCATTTATTCATAAAATGTGTGCGTTTGGTTGATATGGAAATGAAGGAATGTTAAGAGAGAAAAAAATAATATTTTTGTATTTGATTAAACAGGCGAGGGAAAAGAAAATATAAATATGATAAAATAAAAGTATTTAACAAAATTTTGTTAATAAAAACATCAATTTCGATATAAGAATAATATATAGTGTGACATAGTTTGTTTTAAAATAAACACATATATACTTATATCATATAAATAAAACAAGCATATATATACTTATATCATATAAATAAAACAAGCATATATATACTTATATCATGTAAATAAAACATAAATAAAATAAAATTATATGTAAGAAAATTGAATAATTTAATAACAAAATAATTATTCTAACATAAATTTTATTTATTTAGAATAAATTATAAGATAAATATCATTGGCAGCAGTGTTAAATAAATATAATAGATATAAATTTATTTTATTAATTAAAACATGATCTTTAACCGGTTAATTAAATAACTAAATTAAAAATAATTTAATTTGATTAATATAAAATTCTACTTTATAATTTAATTACATTATATAATTTAAAACTAATTTTTAACTATAAAATACGTATAATATATTTTTTATATAATTAAATACAAATAAAGTAATATAATATTAAAAGAATAATAGTAACTTTACAAATTAAACAAACATAATAAAATATTAAGGACATAATAAAATGAGCTTAGTTTGCTTCCCCTCAAAATTGGAGGAATTTGGAGAGGAAAACATGTTTGTTTTTTTAATTTAAAATTACTATTATATCCTTAATATTATATATTACTATATCAGTATTTAACTATAACATAAATTATATTATACTTATTTTATAGTTAAAAATGAGATGTAATATTTTTAAACTATATAATGTAATTACATTATGGAATAAAATTTTATATAAATCAAATTAAATTATTTATAATCTAGTCTATATTGATCTCGTAATTTATTCTAAATAAATAAATTTTAAGCTAGCCTGATTATTTTGTTATCAAATTATTTAACTTTTTACATATAATTTCATTTTTATTTATGTTTTATTTACATGATATAAATATATTATGTTTATTTTAAAACGTCACACTATCTATTGTTCTTATATCAAAATTGAGGTTTTATTAATAAATTAATAAAATTTTATTAAATATTTCTATTTTATATATTTATATATATGAACAAAATAGTAAAATTATTATAGTTTTTTCCCTTCCCGACCATTCCATTCCTTTATTTTCATATCAAGTATCAACCAAATACATTATTATAATTTTAATATTTTCTTCCATTCTTTTTCCTCCCCTCTCCTCGTTTGAACCAAACAGACCCTAAAGATAAAACCTAGGAAGAATAAGCATTACTGCGTAAGATGCAAACAGAGTGAAACAATAGCCAAAAAGGCTTTTGGAGTTCAAGAGAACAGCTGATTCGAAGAAGAGTGAAAAATGCATAGTAAAATGAAGACATGACACAATGCAGAAACCCGAGCTTTATCTAACAAATGTTGCAAATATGCAAGATACAGCATAGGGCCTATTTGGTTGAGCTTATAGGCTATCAAAACAGGGACTTATGAAACAATTAACTTCCTTTTAAATAAATTTAAATATAAAACCTATGTTAGAATAGAGTGAGGCACCAAGACTCACATGAAACATTGGAGCCAAATAGGAGAAAAGGCTCAAGGAGAACTCCATCAAATGAAGGCTTTATAGAGGGAATCAAAGAAACTGATCCATGCAAATATTTTAACAAATAAAGAGAGGAGTGGCAGGTAGTAGTATTGCAAAGCTTGGATAAACCAAGCTCTGAAGATAACCAATGATTTTAAGCAGTGATTGGATGAGAGGTGTCATGCAGAGTTGATGACATTTCAAATATAAACTTCTAGGGAAGTAGGTTTTAAGTTTTAACTGATACAGACAAGTTACTGGGAATATTTTCAAAAGATTATACAGCAAAGGAAAATTAGTAGAGTGGGACATTGGAGAAAAGTGTGAAATAATACCATATGGAAAACACTTATAGGCATATATCATATTAGAAAGGGTTAATTATCCATTTAATGAAATAATGAACACCTCATTATAGAACAATTTGAAAATGATAAGTTTAATCTCAAACTCACCATAACCATAGTCTAAAATAGTGGTGTAAAAATGTAGTTTAATCATAGTCAGGTATTATTTCCCAGTGTTAAATTTGTGTAAACCTTAAATGCAAGATATTTGGTAGCTGCACACTTCTTATCCTCCCAACTCAGGTGCCTTATAGAGACCTTGGTAAATTTTAACATATGCAAGAGGGATTTAATGATTTCCAATTTTCCAGATGTACATGGTCATACAACCTTCTTTAGAAAGATTGCTACATAACACGCATTCGTCTGTTTTGCTAGGAACACACTCGATGATGCAGCATCTCCCTTTTCAACAAGTAGGGTGGATAATTTCATTAGTTGACATTGTTGCTTACATACAATATCAGCGAATACTGAACATATTGATGCATCACAAGCACAGTGGAAAGTAAATGACTGGTGACTTGTTCCCATCATTGCATTTTGCATTCAAAACCCCCAAATTGAAAGCCTGGGGAATTGAATGAAACAGACACAAAAATTGTGGAATAGAGCTATAATCCACATCAGTGGATTGGGATTTGGGAGGCCATGAATTGTAGACAAAAATATCTAAGGCTCAAATATATACGTGAGATTTTTTATTCTGTGAGGATAACATTCAGCAAGAATTCTTGATCCCTCGGAGAATGTATGTGATTAGCACAAATAACATCAGAAAATTTTAGTAATTGAGAACAAGTTCTATTGTGGTCAATGAAATATTAAATAGGAAAAGGAAAAGCTAAACAACCCCAACATTATTCTAAATCCTAATCTATTTATATCTAACTCCTAAACGTGACATAGACATAAACTGAAACAAAAATAATCATATTTATGTTAGGATGTAAGCGCTTGCTAGAAATAAATTTCAGTATTTTTGGAGGACTGACCAATTAGGACTCCATTCACTCACAAAAGATTCATCCTCTTGTAAAAAACATTATTCTCAATGTGATGAATCCTCCAATTTATGCTTCATATGGTCAAACCTCGCTCTCCAAAATTTTTGATACAATATTTGATAATATATTAGTGCATCTAGAATTAGTTTGTCAATTAATTGATTTGCTTCGAATTTCAATCTATAAATTAAGGTAAACAAATATTCTAGTTTTGACTTTATTTTAATTTCAAATCAACAAGGTAATAAGTCTAAAACAAGCACTCTGATTTTCAATCCATCAATGTAATAAGTCTACAATAGGAACACTTATTTCGATAGAAAGCATCATGTTCGTTGATTTTTAACTTAATCAAAGGCCCATACAAAAAAAGTGCAAAAGAAAGTATATGGACTGCCATTTGGTCATAGAAGTGGAGTGATAGATAAACGTCAAATTGAAGGCTAGACTGAACATTTCAAAAATATTCAGGATCAATCTGCGAAGGAAAATAACTAATTTACAAAGATGACATGTAATTATATGAAACATATTTACAACCCCACATCATGGGATAGAAGTTGTGATCAGACACAGGATACACAATTATCTAGAAGGAATAATTTCATAATCAGGGAGATGTGTAACTTGTGATGAGAACCTATAAAAGAAAACCACAACCAACAAAGAAACATGGAGGGGAGGGAGGGGAGGGAAAAAAAATTTATGTATGTTTCTAGAGGGTTGTTGTAAATAATGTTTCTATTTATTAGTTTTAGAAAACTGGGGAATTTTCAAGTTCTCTTCCACCCTAATCACAACCTACATTGAATAAAATTGACAGAATCGATCATGAGTTTGGCCACTTATTTTTCCGGTGAATAAACTTGATGTCATAGTCATGATTGGTAGCTCAATGAAAAACATTTTAGAACCATTTTCTTTCCCTTCCACATTCCACGAATTTGGCAGGCAAGGAAAATGGACGCCTCCCCTTCAAAAATTTTCAAACCAACACACATTTTAAAATACTTTCCCTCACTTCAAACCAAACAGAGCCTAAGAGTGCCTAAGAAAATCCACTGCCTTATGTGAGAAGGTGGAGGTCATAAGTTCAAGATAATCCACTGGTGATCCAGTGGGAGAGAGACAGACAGAGAAAACAAGTAATCAAGAAAGTGGACATTTCTCAATCCAAGTGAGACTACTTCAAACATGATACCTGGGATATTTTACATCAGTAAGGAAGAATAAGAAGGTAAGTCAACATAGGCAGAAATTTTGGCGGTATGAACAAGTGCAAATTGTGGGGTGTTAGGTGAGTTCTTGACAAGGCGGGGATTGTTAAGTTTGATGCTCATCTCGTTCAAAATCAATTCATTGAGGACATTAAAAGCAACTTTAACACTAGTTCGTTCTCCTAATCTTAGTCGGTTTCTGATCCATCTAGCCAACATTTCCCACTTGGATTTCTTTAAGTGAATTGAACTATTTCATTTCTACGGGATACTATCTACCTCGCCTGGTCAGCGTCAGGTAGAATGTCAACTTTGTCACCTTTTTCTTGTGCTCTGTGTAACTGTACTTTTTATCTCAACTGTTAACCCTTTTTTGGTAGGACAATAGTACAATACTAGCAAAATAATGACAGCCAAAGCTCTGTTTGCAATTTACTCTTCACATAAAAAAGAGAAAGAGCTCATGTATATCTTTAGAGATAGTGGTTTACTCAACAACTAAGTGGTAATCATTCTTCACTGTCCTGGTAAATTCTGCAGCTCTGATCACTGTAATTTTCCTCAATTCTCAATTTCCCCATCGTCTCCACTTACTACACTTTGCACTGTTATTTACATTTTTATCTCCATTAAAATACTCCCTAGTTTATAAGGCTTCTTTCTGGAAATACTCATCAGTGTTGCATTTTCTGTCTTCACTACAACAACACCTAACTGAATTCTGATTTATTCTCACAGAGACGAAGAAATAGATTCATCATTCCACTCCAGTGGATTCAAGAACGTGCGAACAAACTAATGTTCCCTATCTTTAATTAACTGTTCATTCACTCTGTCAGCACCAAATGACTCAAAAGGGAATTAAACCACAAACCCTAAATCATGTGTCATAACATCAATAGCTACACTATCATTTGCATCTTAAGGATATCAAAGCAAACAATATCCAACTACTTCCTTCATTCTTCTATATTCCGAATAAACTACTAAGGATATCTTCACAGGTAAATGAACAAGCATAATCAATAGGCAAACATTCAAAACAAAGTTATAAGAAACACAACAGCAGCAAGTATACCTGATATCCCTAGGGTTAACATCGTCATCCCCCAAGGACTCATGACCGGCGGCCACAGGCTCCGAATCCGAACTCGAGGCCTGATCAATTAGCTCCTCCTCCTCCGCCGCCGCCGCCGCGGACTTTTCCAGCTTCCGGCTCTTGCCACGAGACCGAAACCACAGACCGCGACAAAGCGAAAACGCCGAGAGCGCTGTAAAAGCGAGCCAGAACCTCCTGGCACCAAGCCCCGGCGGCAGCGTCCACACGAACCGGAACTTAGATCGGAATCCAAGGAATACCAATCCCGTCCACCTCGGCCGCCACGACCACCCGATTAGCAAGCCGATCATCACCGCCAACCAAATCGGAACCGCGCAGATCAATATGTCGACGAGTGCTTCCATCAACGCAGGGTTATTAACGAATCCCCCAAGCGCACCGTCGTTCAATCCAATCCATCCCCCTTCCATTTTCAGCCGCAATTACCACGCCCTAGAGGTAATTCTACATCGATTTGGCCGCACCTGAATCGAATTGGGTTCGTCGCCGATGAGAGAGAGAGAAAGAGAGGCGAAAGAGGAGCGAGACGCGGCGGAGATAAACCTATTTAACGAAAATTGGATAAAACTAGTTGCCTAAAATTCTGTCAGTTAGAATCTTCGAGGAGCATTCGAAGGAATAAATGCGACATATGCAGTAACCGTACGAAACCGCAGGAAAGGTCACTGCAGAGAAGCGGGCGGCTGGTGAGTAGGAGGTGACGTGGCGCCATCACAATGGCTAAAGTGTTTTTGGATATTTTGACTGTCACGTGCGTTAAAGAACGTCCAAACAATCGCCCAGTTTTGAGGGAGTTTTTGGATAAGTTCAGAGATTTTTTCGATCAGTGCGTGAGACTAACGCGCTTCCACCTCCGCGTGGAATAATAGCATTTATTATATGCTTTCATTTCGGCCATAAGGCCCACAGGCTACCCACAACTAATACTCCTTATTTATTTTATTAATAGAAATATATATATATACATTTGTTCTCTATATTTATTAGATTTGATTAATTTAATTTAATTTAATTCTGAATAAAATTAGTTATATTTAATTCTATTGGTAATTTTATTATTATTATTATTGTAATATAACATAGCTAAGTATTGAAGAAATTGAACGATACAAGACAACCAATCGATTTAATAGCAACAGCTGTGTATCTCTCCAACATGTGTTGCTTGCACCGACATTTTCAACCACCAACGGTGTGTTTCCTTTCATTTTAAATTTTTATTTAAATACTACTCACTCCGTCCCATCCCATCTAATATGAGTGTATTACCGTAGACACGAGAATTTAGGTAAAATATAATTAGTAAGTAATTAAAAAGTGTATTAGTAAAAATAATTATTATTTAGTAAAAATAATTATAAATTAATATTAAGATAAGTAAATAGTTTAATTAAAATTAACAAAATTATAAAATTTAAAATTCAAAATACGATTAAAGTGTATAATTATATTTTCAAAAATATAAAGACAAGTTACGTGGGACGGACAAAAATAAAAAATAGGGACTGTTACGCACAAAAAAAAAAAAAAAATAATAATAATAATAATAATAAGGTATCCAGAGTCAGTCGGTGGGTTCTCAGTCGGTTGGTTCTCAATCAGATAAGCAAGTCAGATGGTCCGCGGTCGGGCAAGCAGGTCGGATTATCCGCAGTCGGATAAATGGGTCGGTTGATACAAAGGTTGGCTGCTATGGGGGTCGGTCGAAAAAGGAAGTCGGGCGAAGAAAGGTCTCTTGATAGGTCAGACGATTGAAGAGACCAAATAGTGGTCGTTTGATGGGGCGACCAGTGAGTCTTTTGATCTGGCGACCAATTATGTATCTAGATTGGTCGGTTGGTCGGTCGTTGGGTTATGCGGTTGGCGAGGCGGTTAAAGACATGTGTCAATGAAAGAGGCAGTTCTGAGTTCTGTAACTGGTGGGAACGGTTGGTGAAACCGTGCGACGGTTCTGAACGTTTTCTTCAAAGAATATTTAACGATTTGGATCATCATTTGGCAAGGCATCTTCAATCAACTTCAACAAAGCAAAGTCAGATTTGGGGATCACCACTTTAAATTTCAGTCTTTTATTTTCCAGTTTATTTTCTGTACCATACAGTGTTTAGAGATTCCTAATCTCAGGCACTAATTAATCAAGTTTAAGGATATTTTCTATATCTTTGAATTTTACTTTATTTTTGTTGAAAAATTACATCAACAGGGACAAATTATGTGGAACGGAAGGAGTAGTAGTTATTTAAGTTGGTATTTTATGAAATATAAATAATAATAATAAAAAAATCTAAAATATATATAATAACATTAAACACATTGTAAGTAGCAATGATATGTCAAGCCCTTGTAAATTAAACGTAGGGAAAAATTCAAATTCGATTGCGAGTGGTGAGTGTAAAAGATTATTTTCTCCATCCGGAAAATTAGCTTATTTTGGATATTAAATAATAAATATTTTATTAAAAATATAAAAAATGAAAAGAAAAATTAAATAAAGAAAAAAATGTAATAAAATAGTAACAATTACAACAAATAAATGTTGAATACTACTCCCTTTGTCCCAAATACCGTGTCTGCTACGGTATTCTAGCTAAAGGGGTGTAATTAGTAGATAATTAAGAATGTATTAGTGAAAATAATTATCCTATAATATAAATAATTATAAATTAAAATTAAGATAATTAATTAGTTTAATTAAAATTAAAAATAAAATAAAATTCAAAAATTCAAAATGAGATTAAAGTGTGTAATCATTTTTCAAAAAAAAAAAGAAAGTGACATAGTATGTGGGACGGACAGAAACGGCAACGTGGATATGTTACGTGCGATGGAGGGAGTATAAGATAATTGTTAAACGATGAATATTTAACTTTAACAAATTTAATAATATAATAAATTTAAGTGAGACAGAACTATTGAAAACACTCTTTTTGAATTAGTTAGTATGTGCCGAACTCATTGAAACCCAACAACAGCAAGTCCAAATATTTGAAAGTATTATATATTATATTATATTATATTATATTATATATCATATAAATACGAGTTTGTACGGATCTGCCACTTGAAAAGTCTATCCTGCCCCTCATTTCGAAAATGACAATTTAGTCCTTACCTATCTTTGTACTGGCTTGAAAAGACGAGATTGTACGGATCTGCCACTTGAAAAGTCTATCCAGTCCCTCATTTCGAAAATGACAATTTAGCCATTAATCTACCTTCTCTAATTCCTCCTTTATTGACACGTGCCTTGCACCGTCTCGCCAAACGCTTCCACCAGTTCCCAAACTCAACTTGCCCGACCGACCATTCCAGAGACCAATTGCTAGACCAGCCGACCTACTTTATCCGACCTGCTGACCATCAGACCTGTCTGTCCGACCTGCTGACCATCCGTCTGTCCGACCTGTTGACTTCCCGACCTAAGGACTTCCCGACGTGACCAATTTCCGTCTTGAGGACATCCCGACCCGACCACTTTCCGTCTTGAGGACCTCCCGACCTGAGGACTTCCCGTCCTGACCACTTTCTGTCTTGAGGACCTCAAGACCTGACCACTTTTCGTCTTGAGGACGTCCCGACCTGACCACTTTCCGTCTTGAGGAAATTCCGACCTGAGGACTTCCCGACCTGACCACTTTCCGTCTTGAGGACTTCCCGACCTAAAGACTTCCCGTCTTACCACTTTCTGTCTTGAGGACCTCCCGACCTGAGGACTTCCCGTCCTGACCACTTTCTGTCTTGAGGACTTCGCGACCTGACCACTTCCCGTCTTGAGGAACTCCCGACCTGAGGACTTCCGGACCTGACCACTTTCCGTCTTGAGGATTTCCCGACCTAAGGACTTCCCGTCCTGACCACTTTCCGTCTTGAGGACTTCCCGACCTAAGGACTTCCCGTCCTGACCACTTTCTGTCTTGAGGACTTCCCGACCTGACCACTTTCCGTCTTGAGGACGTCCCGACCTGACCACTTTCCTTCTTGAGGAAATCCCGACCTGAGAACTTCCCGACCTGACCACTTTCCGTCTTGAGGACTTCCCGACCTAAGGACTTCCCGTCCTGACCACTTTCTGTCTTGAGGACCTCCCGACCTGAGGACTTCCCGTCCTGACCACTTTCTGTCTTGAGGGCTTCCCGACCTGACCACTTCCCGTCTTGAGGAACTCCCGACCTGAGGACTTCCGGACCTGACCACTTTCCGTCTTGAGGACTTCCCGACCTAAGGACCTCCCGTCCTGTCCACTTTCTGTCTTGAGGACCTCCCGACCTGAGGACTTCCCGTCCTGACCACTTTCTGTCTTGAGGACTTCCCGACCTGACCACTTCCCGTCTTGAGGAACTCCCGACCTGAGGACTTCCGGACCTGACCACTTTCCGTCTTGAGGATTTCCCGACCTAAGGACTTCCCGTCCTGACCACTTTCTGTCTTGAGGACTTCCCGACCTGAGGATTTCCCGTCCAGACCACTTTCCCGAAAGTTTGTCAAAAATTTTATTATTAATTAATTATATTTTTTAAAAAAATATCAAATCAAATATACATAATTTTTTTATATTATAATTAAAAATAAATTTTATATTCAAAATATCAATAATATCTTTATTCAAATCACTGACTCAAAATAAAAGGCCCAAGCAAATCCACCCTGAATCTAACAGCCGCCGCAGCCCTAAAACAAACCTAAAAATAAAACCCTAAATCAACCGCCCGGCGCCGCCGCCCTAAAACAACCCTAAAGAAACAACACGCACAGCCCCAAAACCCTAAATCAACCGCCCACCGCCGCTCCTCTTCCACATCCTCTCTTATTAAATCTTTGTTCTACCTCTCTACTCATTCCTCCTCTCTTCTCTCCCTTCTTTTTTTTTTTTTTTTTTTTTTTATCCGTCTTCCTTTTCTCCGGTTTCGGCTTCGTCTTCATCGTCCCCTCCGACGTCGCCGTCGTCTTTGTCCGGCCGTCGTCTGCCATCCGCTTGCTGTAAGGTTCGACTTCTCCTCTCCTTCTTCCTCTTCTTCGGCGGTTGTGTCATTTTGTGAAACGTACAAATAGTTTATTTAATTTTTTCTTTTGGGCTTATCTGAGAACCCCTGGGATTTTGATGATTGTGTTCATCCGTAACTGGTGTGTTAGAATGAAGTGATGACTAATAAAGATGGATCGATAGCCCATATGATGGCTGTTTATCATGTATTAGCTCTACCTGATCATTCTTATCGCCCCTTTGTTACATTTGGATTTGGATTTTTTCATTGAACTTGAAGTATCTATCTTCTTTCTCTTGCGCCTGGTGGATTTTGAATCTTATTATGTCCGGCTAGGTGATATTTTATTTTTTATTTTTTTATTTTTTGTAATTGATTGTTTTGTAATTTCAGTTCTTCTACAAAATTTGTAGGACTTTGTATACGTATGTGTGTTATGTGTGTCTGGTGTTGGTACATTTACCGTAATCCAATGATGAGTGCAGATAAAATTGCAAGTGCCGTATGACAATTCGTTGAACCAACGAAGTGTTTGATTTGAACTTTCATGGATATCTGAGGATTTACGGTCGCTCTTAATGCCTATGCGATGTTATAATTGACTCTACAGCAGTTTAGGTGTAAAAATATTTGAACCTTCACCATTAACCATCCATTATATTTGAGTTATCGAGTACCAACGCTTTTTCGGATACACATTCAAATGTTCTCGGAGTTTTCCCAAATTTGAATTTTTTTTTGTTTTTTTTAATTTGATTTTATGGTGTCAATGAAAATCTTCTAATTTTGAAATCCATCTACAATTCATTTTCTTTTGTCAAAATTATTTTTCAAGTTTGCATCCGAGTTCAGCCTTTGATTACTACAAACATTTAATATAATACAAATACTCCCTCCGTCCCACCACAATTGACATTATTTCCATTTTTGTATGTCCCGTAACAATTGACACATTTTTTATTTTTGTAAAAATTATTAAATCTAAACATATTTAACAAATATAAATATATAAATCAACTTAACATATAACATCATAAATGAAGTAGGACTCACTCAAAACCCTTTTATTTCTATCTCCCTCCTCAAAAAAAATAAATATTTTTATCTATATTTAAAACTACATAAATTTATGTTAATTATAAATAAACAAAAATATTTTTTTATTTATGTATATTATAGAAAATTTTATTCTCTACAAAATAATATTCATATTACATATATTTTTAATTGCTATATAATTTTTAAATATTTAAACATATATTTTGATTTTTTTAAACATATATATTAAATTTACTTTCAAACTATAAATATTATTAATTATATAAAAAATAATATTAGAACTAATTATTATTACCTAATTAAACATCTTTATCTTAAATACCGTGTCCCTAATCAAATGATTCAATTTTGGTTGGATGGAGGGAGTACCAACACTAGCACACAACATACTTTTATACAGTATACTCCTTCCGTTTCGGAACTATAGTCTTGGTTGTGTTGGGCACGAGATTTAAGGAATATTGATATTATATTGATAGTGGGTAGAAAATATAGGTAAAAGACGTTTTTGCTCTTGTAAGTATATTAGTGTAAAAGATAATGACAAATGTTTAATAATAATGAAAGAGTAAGAATAGGTATATAGTGACATGGTTATTTATGGAAATAAAATTATTGTTTTGGGACGAACAAAAATAGTAAACAAGACTATTGTATTAGGACGGAGGGAGTACTAATTATGTTGTGTGTAATAAAAACGTATGTTGTTTGTAGGCCAAGGTCCAAAACATGGAAGGAATTAGATTAGGGTTTTTTTTGCCTTATGTTTTGGTTAAATTTATAATCGGATGTTTCTGTGTATATAATCTTCAATGCAACCAACTGTCTACACAATTAACAATGAGTACATTTTTGTTATAAAAAAAGAATGTGTAGAACTTTGACAATTTACATTTTGATCGACTTTGAAGGTGAAGCACCATGGTAGGATTTAAGAATAGATATATGGTGATGGAGGTTTTCCTGGATCCCAATAAAGATCTTTCGGCGGATGACCCAATTATAATCACTCAATTCAATTTATCGAAAGCCGTCAAAGATAGCATTCTCTCAAACTTTGGGGAATGTGGTCTAGCATCGTCGACAAACTCATTCCAAGGTGAGACTACTTCTTGGGGCCACTTATCCCTTTATCACTGTATGAATTCACTTGTCTGCAATGTGTTGTGTTTGATGCTGCGACTTTGATATCTGCAGTGAAGTATGTAAATCCACTTACAAAACTCTGTATATTCCGAACTTCAAGGGAGGATTACCAGAAAGTATGGGCAGCCGTTACCTTGGTTAGGACTATTGGAAACTGTCCTGTGGTGTTCAACCTTCTTGACCTCAGTGGTAAGCCAATGTCTCTATTCCATTTTATTCTAGTTCTTGGCTTCCAACCTTTTCGAAACTAAAAGTTTTCCGTATATGGGTGTTTAATTATATGGGCTACTCATAATATGCTACATTGATTTGATGGTTCTGATGTTGATCAGATAGGGTCTATGTTGATCAGATTTGTTTGTTTGAGGGTTTGGATTTGGATTTTTGAAATTGAAAATTTTGATTTGATATAAATAAGTGTTCGATATTATGTTTTGAATATAAAATTGATTTTTGGTATAATATAAAAAATGAAAAATAGGGGTTTGATTTGATGTATTTTTGAGAAGAAGATTATTTGAATAGTGAAAATCTCAAAAAATCCACAAAAGAACACAACCATAATGTTTTCAGCCACAAATTTTCAATTCATGTGAGGTTGATGCATTCTTCATGTGTTAGTTTTAGTGAGGTCAAAATTCCACGGCATGGCCATTGTTGTTTTTGTATTTGGGAAATTTATTGCCTCGATGTTTAGGAATTGCATAACAAGAAAAGTGAATCTGAGTTGTGTTTTTAAACTCCTAAGTTCCAGCTTTCTAATTTTACATGAAATGTGTTTCTTGGAATTCTCGGTGTTTGCGGGTTCTAGGGTTTATTGTTATTATTAATTTTCTGATCTTGGAAGTTTCTAAGCTTGCTGTGTCTTACGATATGATCCTATGCTTTTGTTTCGACAATTTTCTTATATGTTCATTCTTGCTGTTAGGAAGCATCAAGGCTTGCAAAACTGCTGCGTTGAAGTGTGATGAGATGAAATTCGAACAATATAAATTATCAGCCGCAGATCGCCTCCCTGCTGATGCCCACCAAAGAATGCAAAACTTTCTTGAGAAGATAAAACACTTGGAGCATTAAAACCAAATGGATCGAAGAATTTAAGCAGCCTCTGGTATGCAACATAAAACAATTTTCTTGATTCAATTCAACAATCCTCTTGCGTGTTCGAATAACGACAGGAATCTCCAATTACAGTTTTGTAGCATCTTCTCACACAGGAGCCGGGCTTTTGCCAAACAGATGGATATTTTGCGGATCAAACAGCGCAGAATCATACTGGTAAGTGCTCCGTTAGTCAAGATTAATTTCTTTAAATCCCTTGTCACTACGCTTACAAAAATGTCATCTTTCCAGGCACATGATACCCCAAATTGCCCCTCTCTTTGTTGTCTCCTCGGACAAAACACAAGATCCGAGTATTGCCTTAAATCCGTTAATGGAAGGCTTCTTCTCCATCGGACAAAAATCTTGTAGTGAGGCGATTTCGAAGAATTAAACACTAAATCGACCCCCAAAAATTTTGTTGTGTATTCGACTGCCAGTAAGGTTAATAGGCTTTGGTTGTTGGAATTTTGTTAACGTATCGACTCTTTTCGGGGTTGATCTGATTAGAGCATTAGCAGGCCATTGCATCGTACCAATTTGAATCTGAGTAGAGATATTATTGCAGGCAACAGCCAGACGAGTTCTGTCGAGCGAAACTTTGGTAATTCATATATGTATGTTTTAGTGGTTTTTGGAATAGAACAGATGTTTTAAGTGATTTATGATTGTTTAAGGATTCTTTTTTTATGTTTATATCTGTTCCATTTAAATTATTGCAAAGTGTTAATTTTTATTAGATTAAGTGGTGAATAAAATATTACTCTCCTGAAATACTTCATTTGGTTTATATATATATAATAAGGGAAAATAGTACTTTTCTTATAGTTTGACAAAAATAAACAATATTTCGAAACACAAAAATTATTGTGCTCAAGTATTTAAAAAAGGAGTGAGTAGTTGGATTTCCTGCGATGCACGTCGCGGCCAAAAGTTGCAAATGATCGTTCACGAATCTGTCGTTCAGCCGTATATTGTGAACGGGGATTCACACACGAGTGTCGGCGAACCTGCGAAAGGATCATTGTCGATGTCTGTCCCGGCAGACAACAGCGAATTCGTGACCCGACGTACGAATGCCCGACAGACAACAACGAATTCGTGACCCGACGTACGAATGCCGGTCAGGCCGTCCATCGAGACAGAGTGGGCGCCCTTAAAAACTCCTGCGCGGATTTTCGCGAATATGTAGGCAGCAAAATGGATTTCCTGCGATGCACGTGACGACCAAAAGTCGTGAACGACGACCTTGTCCGCCGTTCACGGATCCGTTGTCCGATCGTATATTGCGAACGAGGATTCGTGCACGGGCGCCGACGAACCCGCGTCAACGCGAGAAGACCAGTAAGCCTTATCGTTTAGAGAAAAGAGAACACATAACAAGGATGCTATAGGCGAATTTGCGAAAGGATCATTTTCGATGTCTGTCCCGGCAGACAACAGCGAATTCGTGACCCGACGAACGAATGCCGGTTAGGCCGTCCATCGAGACAGAGTGGGCGCCCCTAAAAACTCCTGCGTGGATTTTCGCGAATATGTAGGCAGCAAAAATGGATTTCCTGCGATGCACGTCGTGACCAAAGTCGCGAACGACGACCTTGTCCGCCGTTCAAGAACCCGTCGTCCGACCGTATATTGCGAACGAGGATTCGCGCACGGGCGCCGACGAACCCGCGCAATGCGAGAAGACCAGTAAGCCTTATCGTTTAGAGAAAAGAGAACACGTGTGTTGTTCAAGTTTTTATTTAAATAATATTTTTATGTGATATTTTATGAACGAGAGAAAATAGTGTAGTTTTATTAAATATGCCCTCCATCTCATGCATATATGTAAGTTTGTTTGGACGCAAAGACTAAGAAATAATGATACTTTAATATTAAAATGAGATAAATAAAAAATAAAATTAAGGATATTATGACATATTTATTAAAGAATAAAAAGATGAGGGAATATAAAAAATAGTGACAAATTGATTATTATTTGTTAAAATAAAAATATAAAAGAAAAAAAATAGTTTACTATAAATGGAATAAGCATCACTTTAATAGACAGAGAAAAAATAGTAATTACAAATTTTAGCGGATGTAGAGAGTACTTGATTATCAATTTCATTTTTTTTTATATTTTTTAATATTAATTTGAATTTATAAACTATCATATTCACTTATTTTAGTAGGCAATATCTGATATTATAATCAAGAAGTGGCATCATTCTCGAAAGCATCTTCATAAGCTCTTGCCTCCTACTTTTTTCGAGTTTGAGATTGCGTTTGCAAGGATTGAGCCAATTCAATGCTAGCATGATTTTATTTGGACTTCTTCCAAAAGACTTCATACTAGTGAAATTCATGTGAAACTTATAAATAATCCCCCCTCAAATCAAAGATCATATAACCTATGGCCTCTCCCCTCCAGTAATATTTCGTTGATTTGTCATCTTGCACCACCTTTATCAACATAGGGCCTCACTTCCTGACCACACATGTCGGTACCACCAACCGACCATCACAATGCAAGAAAGACTTTCGACACAAAGCATGTGACACCCCGGCTCTCAAGCCACGCAAATCCGGGGGTGTCGGGATTATAGACTGACCCCACAGGTCAACACGAGTCCTTCTAACGTATTTTTATCCCCGCTCACACGCCCCCTAGAAGAGGGGGTCACCCATCTTTAAATTATTCTAGGGAGAATTCTAAAATTCTATCACTAGGGCTCCCGAAAAAAAGATGTAAACATTGTTGACATGAATAGTCTATTCAATTCATTTAACCTATATTCAATCTTGAATGACTTAGCACCAACTCATCCACGGGAGTTGGCCTAGCAGACCCAACTTAGGCGGTATTACAAAGCACTACCGCAGATTCTAATCACGAGATCAACAAGGGCCTCCCACAACCACAACCAATGTCCGATACATCCAGTCCATTTCGCCAACGAACTCCTTCAAACCAGGCTCTAATATGAGTTGTTAGGATTGAACCAGTTCAACACTATTTGTTTTTGGATTTCATGTAAAAGACTTCATACCAGTGAAACTCATTTAATACTTAAAAGATACGAGTTCTTCTAATTTCTTTCTATACGAGACTTGGATTTGCACTACAACACACTTTGCATTCAATTTTCTTGTGAAACTCAAGATGATTTGTTCTCTTTTGAGTTTGAGAAAAAATATTATGATATGTTTAATATATATTGTATTTATGATAATTACATTATTTAAGAGACTTTTAATTTTATATTTCAACAATAACATCTTGTAGATGGTATATATATCATGTTTAAATTAGTTTATAGTAGCTTTTCTAATTTATTAATTATATATCCATGTATTATTCTAGTATGCCATTGCAATTCAATTTTATTATTGAAGATATAAAAGTAAAGACTAATTTTGGACATATATATTTTTTGAAATTGATCCGAAGAATAAATTTACTTTGGATGTATATATTTGAAATTGATATGAAGACGTGGTTTTTTTTTTAATAATAATTAATATTATTCAGGTTTCTAATAAAAATATGTCATTTTTTCAAAAAAAAAAAATATCAAATTAAAATATTAATTAAACAAAATTTAAAATAAACTATTATTCATGTTGCTAATAAAAATATGTCATTTTGTAAAATTTGATGATATTAATTTGATCTAATAAACTACCATTTTTCACTTATTTTCATAATATATGGTTGCCACATGATGATTTACGACCACAAAATCAAAATCAAAATACAATCATATACATATAGCAGTAAAAAAGAAAAAGAAATATAATAAATACATACATCTATATAATCAAAATTATAAGTATTTAAAGACATTGCAAAATGCTCTTGATTTACTTATTGAATATAATTTCCGCAAGTACCCAAAAAATTTTTTTTTTTCACATTCAATCTATAAGATATTATTAGACTATAATCTATCATCTATAAGATTTGGTAAAAAAACAAATGAACTGTGAGACATATATATTCAAAGAAGTGGTAAACTTTATTGATCATATGTGGGCAAATTAAACTTGTTCATTTATTTTATAGACAAGAACAAGACAAGAACAAGTATTCATGATTCATACATATGTTTGTTAATCAGAAGTGTGGTGATTTTCTTGAAATGATGTAGTTACCTATAAGAGCCGCTAGGCGTCTTGCATTTTCGTAATTAACTAGATCATATCTTTGCATATATTCACTAAAGCTCTTGGGTGCCGATTTATCATTTTCGTAATCAGTTTCACCACGGTTCAAGGTTCCTCTACCAATAGGAGGTGCATATCGAATATTGTCATCAAGAAGTGACTTATCATTTTTGTAAGGAGCTTCACCATGGTTTGAGGTTCTTTTGCGAGGAGGAATGGCGTCAAAAATTGATTTATCATTTTCAAAAGCATCTTCGCCACGGTTCAAGGTTCCTCTACCAATAGGAGGTGCATATCGAATATTGTCATCGAGAAGTGACTTATCATTATGAAAAGTATCTTCATAAGCTCTTTCTTTCTTACTTTCTTCGAGTTGCCGAGCTTCAATGACAATCGATGTTAGGCTCAATGCAACTAAGATAAATAAAATCTTACCAACAAATGAATTGTACCGGGAATTCATTCTTGTCATAAATCTAGTAACAAATTATGAGTGGTGTGTGCCGATTTCTAACATTTCAATCGCTATTTATAAGAAAAATTTATATTTTAGTTAAATAATTAAGGGGCTATCAACTTCCTAAATGAACAATAGTTATACAATATTGATAAGTCAGCATCTATGCATATATATTGTAGTATAAATAGCTGACTCTAAGCATATTGTAGATAACATGGTTTCAGTTCATAGTTATAGATCTACCAAATTATTAATTATATATCTATTTTAGTTTGGCGTTGGAATTAGATTTTATTATTAACAAATAAAGAATAATTTTGGATATATATTTTTTTTTCGATTAAATTGATCCGAAAAATAAAATTACTTTGGAAGCTATGGAAACTCCGAGACTTTTTGAATTATAGCGCAAGCTAGCGGCGTGTTGGCAAAAATAAAATTACTTTTGTCTAGTGGTGTTGGCAAAAATCGTCATTGTAACACTAATCTATTTTTTTTTGTTGGTTTCAACATTGACTTTACTATTCATCAATTTCCTCCCTAAAAAAATAATTTAATTTTTATTTTTTATACTGCACTAAAAGTTAAGGTTACATAAAAAAAAAATAAAAATAAAAATAAAAATCTCAGTAAATAAATTTTCAATCTAAAATTTTAATTTACTATTTGAAACCCTGAAAACAACTCCAAAACCTAAAAACAGACCACACCTCTAGTTTGCTTGTGAGGTAGTTTGATTATCACGAATGCATATATACTTATATATATATATATATATTGCATGTTTAACATATTATAAATTTTCAAATAATTCCAAATAAGTTGGTATGATTCAACTTATCTTGTACTTGACTAATTAACTTTTTAATTACTCGATCACTTTGGGAAAATTTCCAATCTTTCATATATATACTTGTCTTTTTATCATGTTTATTTTTAAAATTTGTGGTGTTGTATTTTGGCATTATGTATAATTCAGATATTACATTGTCATATTTTACGACCATAAGAGCTTAACCATATTAATCTATAAAATAGTAAATGGTAATATAGATAGAACCAACAATATATATAAAACTCAATAAATTTTTCTAGGCTGATTACCCATGTCTATATGTTATAGTTCATGTTAAATATTGTCCAACATTAGAATATTGTGGGAATTTTCTATTACTTTTAACACCTATTAATTTTAAGTTGGAATCCTGAATCTATTCTTAATCGCTCAAAAAGGAGAATCAATTTCCTTTAAGGAATAATTATGAAAAAACTTTTGATATTATTTTAAGGAATCAATTTTAAGGAATAATTTCCTTTCTAATTTTTTATTATTTAGGAAAATTACTAACTCTACTATAAAGTTGTAGATAATATGTTACTTATGTCACTTTGCTTGAAAAGAAAGACTAAGAAGTAATGATATTTTAATATAAAAACTTGATAGGTAAAAAATAAAAATTATAGTGTGGTATTACAAAAAAATTATTAAAAACTTGATAAAAGGCGATGGAATAAGTAGAAAAAGTAGTGACAAATTGATCGATTTTGTTAAATAGAGTAATAAATCTGTGAGTAATAATAAAGATGACAAACTTTATTGATACGTGGGCAAATTAACTTGTCCATTTTATTTTACATACGGGAACAAGTATTCATACATTTTTTTCCACCTATTTATTCATTAATATATTAGAATTTTTAACCATTTTCTTGTTCCGATCCTAGTGAATGAAGTTTTATAGTGAATCACATCATGCCTTTTTTCCA
Organism: Andrographis paniculata; assembly: GCF_009805555.1. Taxonomy (NCBI): domain Eukaryota; kingdom Viridiplantae; phylum Streptophyta; class Magnoliopsida; order Lamiales; family Acanthaceae; genus Andrographis; species Andrographis paniculata. Next base: position 1,360,868 of record NW_026137613.1, read on the forward strand.
ATAGGCTTGAACGGAGGCAAAGGCGGATGTATAAAATCTCCTGTAAAAAGTGCTTTATCATTGTTGTAGGCACCTTTATCAGCAACCACGACTTTGCTTTCACTAGATTTTCCAATTGACTTATGCGGAGGATGAGGCGGATGTACAAAATCTCCTGTAAAAAGAGCTTTATCATTGTTGTAGGCACCTTTATCAGCAACCAATACTTTGCTTTCACTAGATTTTCCAATTGACTTATGCGGAGGATGAGGCGGATGTACAAAATCTCTAGTAAAAAGAGCTTTATCATTGTTGTAGGCACCTTTATCAGCAACCAAGACTTTGCTTTCACTAGATTTTCCAATTGACTTATGCGGCGGATGAGGCGGATGTACAAAATCTCCTGTAAAAAGAGCTTTATCATTGTTGTAGGCACCTTTATCAACAACCACGACTTTGCTTTCACTAGATTTTCCAATTGACTTATGCGGAGGATGAGGCGGATGTACAAAATCTCCTGTAAAAAGAGCTTTATCATTGTTGTAGGCACCTTTATCAGCAACTACGACTTTGCTTTCACTAGATTTTCCAATTGACTTATGAGGAGGATGAGGCGGATGTAAAAAATCTCTAGTAAAAAGAGTTTTATCATTGTTGTAGGCACCTTTATCAGCAACCAAGACTTTGCTTTCACTAGATTTTCCAATTGATTTATGCGGAGGATGAGGCGGATGTAAAAAATCTCCTGTAAAAAGAGCTTTATCATTGTTGTAGGCACCTTTATCAGCAACCAAGACTTTGCTTTCACTAGATTTTCCAATTGACTTATGCGGAGGATGAGGCGGATGTACAAAATCTCCAGTAAAAAGAGCTTTATCATTGTTGTAGGCACCTTTATCAACAACCACGACTTTGCTTTCACTAGATTTTCCAATTGACTTATGCGGAGGATGAGGCGGATGTAAAAAATCTCCTGTAAAAAGAGCTTTATCATTGTTGTAGGCACCTTTATCAGCAACCACGACTTTGCTTTCACTAGATTTTCCAATTGACTTATGCGGAGGATGAGGCGGATGTACAAAATCTCCTGTAAAAAGAGCTTTATCATTGTTGTAGGCACCTTTATCAGCAACCAAGACTTTGCTTTCACTAGATTTTCCAATTGACTTATGCGGCGGATGAGGCGGATGTAAAAAATCTCCTGTAAAAAGAGCTTTATCATTGTTGTAGGCACCTTTATCAGCAACCAAGACTTTGCTTTCACTAGATTTTCCAATTGACTTATGCGGAGGATGAGGCGGATGTAAAAAATCTCCTGTAAAAAGAGCTTTATCATTGTTGTAGGCACCTTTATCAGCAACCAAGACTTTGCTTTCACTAGATTTTCCAATTGACTTATGCGGAGGATGAGGCGGATGTAAAAAATCTCCTGTAAAAAGAGCTTTATCATTGTTGTAGGCACCTTTATCAGCAACCAAGACTTTGCTTTCACTAGATTTTCCAATTGACTTATGCGGAGGATGAGGCGGATGTAAAAAATCTCCTGTAAAAATAGCTTTATCATTGTTGTAGGCACCTTTATCAGCAACCAAGACTTTGCTTTCACTAGATTTTCCAATTGACTTATGCGGAGGATGAGGCGGATGTACAAAATCTCCAGTAAAAAGTGCTTTATCATTGTTGTAAGCACCTTTATCAACAACCACAACTTTGCTTTCACTAGATTTTCCAATTATGTCCCTAAGCGGAGATAGAAGCGGATGTCCAGAAATTCCGGCGAAAAGTGTCTCATCATTGTTGTATGGACCTTCGTTAGCATCAATGGTCTTGCTTTCACATTTTTTGACAATCAATGTTAGACCCAATACGAATAAGACAAATGAAAGCTTACGAATGAGAGACATCTTTGGAAGATTCATCATTTTTTACACAATGAACTTGTAGATCTTTAAAGGAAATGTTGAGTGGTGTGTTTATTTCATGTTTCTCAACCTCTATTTATAAGCAAAAAAGTACTTAAAACTTTATTGTAGCTTGAATTAATTACATACTAGGGCTTAGTTTTATGATTTTCTATACCATTTTAATTTTTTTTTTTCAAATCAATGAAAATAAATATACTGTAATAAATTGTTTGAACTGAAAAACCACAGAATCTAACAAACTTTGTGCTTAGAAACAAAGCTTTAAATAGTTGAATTTTGCTTTCGTAGTTTTTATGATTTTACTTGAACTAGATATTTAATTTGTTAACTGTAATTTTTTGGGGTATGATTTCAACTTTTTTTTAACTATACAACTACTATAAATTTCTAAAATAGTTAGACCATTTTATTTGACAAATTAAAACATCACATCAAAATTAGAAATTAAACCAAAAACAAAATTACATGGCGAACCATGTTGCATGCAAAATCCGGTGGTGTCGGGGATTTGAACTTATAATCTCACGGTCACAAGTTCATCTCGATCCTCCAGGTTATCCTTACGGGCCGCTTTTTAATATGAGAAATGGTAATTGAACAACTGATGTGCAAGGAATAGTTTTCACTTGGGGATATCAAATTTTTGCTTACTTGATATATTTGTAAACATTGCAATATTTGATTTGAATATGTAATTTATTATCACTTTACCTTCTAATTTTAGATGATAATGACTTGATTTTATAAATTACTATTTTTCCTTACTTTTTTACTTTATGGCTGTTGTATGAAATTTCATAATGATATAAGAAAAATAAAATAATTTATTTTATCAAAATACCCCTAAATAAAATTTAAATTTGTATAGAAGTGATAATAAAAAATTACTATATATATGACCAATGATATATTTCTTTATTAAGTGTATAAAAGTTGAAACTATGAAATAAAAAATCAGTAATTTGATTAGGTTGGGTAGCCAAACCTACTATATTAGAGTTTAAAACCTTCAACCAATTAGCTTTAATTGATATTTCCTCCACCTCATAAAATTGGTCCAATTTCTTTTGGTACAAATATTAAGAAATATTATATTCCCATAAAATTGATCCAATTTCTTTTGGCACACTTCTTAAAATATATTATATTTAGTAGTTAATTTATTTGATTAGGTGATCTAATATTTTTAAATTGTAAATATTTTTTATTTGATGAAATAATGAAATAAATGTTAAAACATTTTTATTCTATTTTGTTAATATTAAATATTTTATGTACTGAAATTTATTTTTTTTCTAAAAAAAAGTATCGATTGTAAATCAATATGTGCAATTAGATAATAAGAAATTAAATTGAGTTTTATAATTTAAATGAAATTAACACAGTAAAAAATCGTAATTATAAAAATTTTAAAATAAACAATAAATCAAATATTTCGAATTTGATTGTTCGTAGAAATAGTTCTTTATGACATATTAAAATTTATACCGCATATCATATATCCAAATTTTGGTTTAATATTCTACCATCCCGATATCATATAAATAATTTGGTTTACTGAATTTATGGATGAGAATATACCGAATTAACGAAATAGCGCGCATACGGTATAAAAAACATACCAAAAATTCCAATTTTTCAGTATGATATGATACCATACTTTTTCGGTATTGTAACAATATACAATTTGATAATTTTTAAAATATAACCAAGTTTCGCTACAATATCAATAAACAAACCAAAATGCTCCGTACGGTATACAATATAACTGTTTTTTTTTATATTGTATCGAATAATTTCTAACTGAATTGCATATATGATATCAATATATAATATTTTATGCTGAAATACTAAAATAAAAAGTAATTTTATTATTTTACACGGCATATGAATTTTTTTTTGTTTTTTATTTATCTTTTTAAATAAAAAATAAGTTCAAAATTAAATTTCACTATTGACTAATCTTTCAATCATAAAATACCAATCCAAACATTAATTTTTTTTATATTATATTAAAAACTAGTTAGAGATTTTAAGCATTACATAATATCTATTTATATTATGTTAATTATATATTTTAATTTTTATTATTCAAGGTTCTGATACAATTTTTAAATTTACAATCAAACAAACAATAAAGTTAAAAATATTATTAACTTATTAAATGTAACGAACTTTTTAATTTTAATTATTACTATGTTAGAAATGTGGACTAGTCTTGTAGGACGACTAAAAAATAAAAGATGAACTAGTTTGGTGTGACGGAATGGAATAATTAATAATCTTCAAGAATCATCGACATGGGTTTTTTTAGGGGATAAAATAGCAGACTCTGTGAATAATTAAGTTGTAGATATAATTGTTTATATCATTTATTAGAGGTGCGCACTGTGATTTATAGTTCGGATTTTGACAAAATATGAACCAAACTATTGTAAAGAATAAATCAAAACTAAACCAAATTGCTCGAAATAAAAAATTAGAAAAATAAAATTTGAACTAAATCGAAAAAATTATAAATTTCATACCATATTAAAAATTCAAAATCTGGTTTTTTGTTGTTCTTTAATTTCATAAATTTACTAATTAAAAAATAATTGCCCAACAAATCAAAGAACAAACACAACACAGGTTTATCTAAAATTTTAAATATGTTCAAATAAATATTAAATACAAAATCCGCAAATAAGAACCCAAAATATGAAAGATGTGTCCATTCTCCTTCAAATATATTTTATCGTTTACTTGGTTCCGGCATAGAGATTAAAAAAATAAATATATTATTGTAAAAACAATAAAATAAAAACATAGTTGGAGGGAGGTATTTTGGAAATTTAATTAAAAATAAAAAAAATAAAGAGAGATAATGTAATAACTATAGTAACAATATTTGTTGTAAAAAATAATATTTAAAAAAATAAAAACTAAATTAACAAATTAAATTTAAAATTTTATATTATTTTTTATTTTATTTTAAATTTAATAATATTTATTTATTATATTTTTAATTTAATTTTAAAATTTTTTGTATTTTTTATTTTTAAAAATATATAAATAGATAAAAATTATTTATGTGTCCGCCAGGTGATGCTGACTTGGCGGACACCTGTCTTCCCGCATACCGCACAGGTGTCACGCAAGACTAAAGATACCTTTCAATTACGACACTAAAATTATAAAAGGTTTTGTTCATCCTTTAACATATTTAATAAAAATAAATTTATTTTGTATATTATATTAATATTAAAAAAAATGATACATTTAATCTATTTCGGAAGAGATGCAATTCAAACAAATAAATATATAAAAATTTATTTATAATTAGTGTAAATTAAATTAGAAGTTTTAAAGATTTTATATATATATGTTTAATTATAACTATACTTATATAAAGAGCAGATGACAAAGAAACATAGAGAGTTCAATTGAGCTCAAAACAAACCTTTTGGTATATACTAATAAACATTTAAGATATACATATCATTTAACTCATTCATAACAAATTTGAGTTTTAAATGATTTCCATATTCAAATGAATGTGATTTACATTAAGGAATTTTCGTAATGTCGATTATCTGAAAAAAAATAAACAAATAAATTTGCATACACTTGAAAAGAGAACATACATATTTTGAAAAAAATTATTTCTTACACGCTTCAAAATACTTATTTTTTTATTTTTTCCCAAAGCATGAAACATACAGTATTAATTCAAAGGAAACGACAAACTTCATTTATATGTGGAAAATTAAACTTATCCATTTTATATTACATACAAGAACAAGTATGTATACATTGTTCACATATTTATTCATCAACTCGATAGAGTTTTACTAGTTCGGCTTGCACAAAACGGTTTTATCGTGAATCACATTGTGGTCTTCCACTTTAATGTTCTGGAAGAAGAAATTTATAATGTGCATTAAAAACTGACTTATCATTGTGGTAAGCATCTCCATCAGTATCAACGATCTTGCTTGCTTCAAGTTTTCCAATTGTCTTAGTTGGAGGGGAAAATTTATAACTTCCGCTAAGAAGTGTCTTATCATTGTAGAAGCACTTTCATCGGCATCTACGACTTTGTTTTCTCCAAGTTTTTCAATTATTTTAGTTGGAGGGGAAAATTTATAACTTCCGCTAAAAAGTGCCTTATCATTGTGGTAAGCACTTTCATCGGCATCTACGACTTTGTTTTTTCCAAGTTTTCCAATTGTCTTAGTTGGAGGGAAAAATTTATAACTTCCGCTAATAAGTGTTTTATCATTGTAGTAAGCACATTCATCGGCATCTACGACTTTATTTTCTTCAAATTTTCCAATTTCTTTAGTTGGAGGGGAAAATTTATAACTTTCGCTAAGAAGTGTCATATCATTGTCGTAAATACCTTCACCATTATCGACAAGCTTTCTTTCTCCAAGTTTTTCTATTACATGACCTCGAGGCGAAGACCCGTGACTTCCGGTGTAAAATGACTTATAATTGTAGTATTATGCACTTTCATACAGATTCGCCACCTTTCTTTCTCCAAATAGTTATTGAGCTTCACATTTTTTGACAATTAAGTGTGTTTGTTTGGGGGTTTAGATTTTGAGTTGGGATTTGAATAGTAAAAATTTTGAATTTGAATAGTTGTATGATGTGATATAAATAGGTGTTGATGTGATATTTTAAATGTAAAATTGATTTTTACTATAATATAAAAAATGAAAAATAGATGTTTGATTTAATATTTTGGGGGAGGGGGAAATAGGATGAATAGTCTATTTAAAAATCCAATCCGCCAAACAAACACACCCATGTAAGGCACAATACAAATAGGATAAATGAAAGCTTACCAACGAGTAACTTCTTGGGAGAATTCATTTTTGCTGAATGTATTTGTAAATCAAAAAATGAAATGTGAGTTGTGTGATAACTTCAAGTTTCTCAACCTTTATTTATAAGCAAAAAAATGTACTTTGAAAATTTATTGTAGCTATAATTCATTACATACTAGTATTTTGTGAGATCACTTAATTATAATGAATGAAAATTATGTTCTTAGTAGACACGTTCACATAATTTGAACAAATGGTTTATATTTTTGAAAAGATCAAAATAAAATCGGATTATCTGTATCAAGGTTTTGATTCGGGTAATTTTGAAACCACCATTTTATTTATTTGTTTACCTTTTGTGAATAAACACTCCCTAAGTTTATTTTGGCATATAGTCCATCAGGCTTTCTTCATGTTGCAGCCACTTTACCTTTTATAGCATTCGTTGGTTGCAGAAAGGTTGTCTCTACAACCCTGCTACAGTCTGATTCTGTGGGCTTGATTTTATTCATTGTGTTCAAACTTTAAATGCCTGCAAGAGTCAAATATAATATTTGGGGGATGGTCAGACTCGTGGAGATTCATTGAAGGACACTCCATCCATTTCTATGCTAAGGAAAATTAACGTGAAGTGTGTTCTTTTCAAGGATGCATAGATTATACAACCAAAGAAGACAAACAAGTTGGTTGTGTGTGAATTGGTGTGCATATCTTAGAGAGAAGATTATTAAGAAAAGTTCTCACCACCCATCTAGTTCAACTCTCCACATTCTGAATATGTGTTCTACACTGATATCAACTGGAGAGGTCGAAGGTGTTCGGAATTAATGGAGTTCCAAACGGAGGGAATGATCAAGCTCTAGACTTCTTTGTTATATGGTAGTTATTAGTACGATGTTTTAGCAACGCGAATCTGAGGAGGTATTTTCGTGGGTTAACTATGACAAGCGTTAGAGTTAAGTGAGTTGTGGTTGTTTGTGTCCTTAATCAGCACTAATTAGTGGAATTCCTCCTAGATTGGTATTTCTCATATGTAAATTTGTTGATAATCGAACCGGGTCAACAAACACCTTGTCTCATTGTTGTTTTATGTTCTGCATTGTCTCGTTGTTAAAACGTTGTTATAACTGTAAATCGTCGACGCTTAGGGAGTTGACCTTTAAAGTGTTCGAATGTGTTTTGTTCGATAAATCACTTTCCCAACACCTTTTTTTTTCTATTTTAGTTCTAATGATTTCATTTTTCAAACCATTGACTTCAATTTCAAATTTTATCATTTTAAAAAATATAAATAATTCACAACCCAACTTATGACTACAACAAAAAGAAAATTGATATACAACATTATCCATTATTTATTAAAAAATAAAGCGCCCCAGTATCGTATTCAATAGTTATAAATCTCGTCCATTCATTTGATTTTTAAAAAGTTAAATTAAATAAAAATAAAATAAGGTAGCAATTGGTTTGAACTGAAAAACCGCATAGTCAAGTTGAAAATGTAACAATATATGGGTTATTTGGTCATTTCTTTACTATCTTTTTTATAAAATATTATATCAAAATTACTATTTAAAAAAAAAAAAAAAAAAAAAAAAAACAACCCAAAAGCCAAAAATAAAAAATACACTAGGTTCAAAGGTTTAGAACCACAGTTGTGGTTTTTCTTGTTTATCATATTTTTTATTTATCATAAGAGAAAACTATTGGTTGGTTATTATAAGATAAAAGAAATAATATCTTCCCACTATATATTTATTTATTTGAAACTATTTCGTGTTTGACATATTATAAACTGTAAAATAATTGATATGCAAGAATAATTTTCACTTGGCAAGTTCTATTTGTGAAAATTGCAATAATAGAGTCCGCATGGCTCCGTTCACGTAGCATTTTTAAATTAATTGATTTTTTGTTTGTAATACGAGAAACTGTGTCAAAAAGGTATAAAACATATTATTTCAAATTGAATATTTGACTTTTTAACTTTTAGTAATGAGTATTTGAAGTTTATTTTGACTTTTTTACTTTTGAAAAAAAAAATTGTATTATTTATTATTATTTTGGAGATTCGCAATTAAAAACTTTATTGAGAGAAAAAAGCCATAATTAATTATCACATGTAATTTTGGACAATAATAATTTGATTGTATTAATGGCTAAATATTCACTTCCTTTCTTATTATATATAGTAGTTGTCACATGAGATTTAAGGATGATATAAGAAAAATATGTCTATATTAGTTATTGAATTGAAATATGTCCATGTAAAATAAATATATACGTGTGATAATAGAAAATCGGTAGGGATCATGTGTTGAATAAAATGTAACAAGAATAATAAAACATTCTGATCCTAAGCCATAAAAAAAAATATACATTACATAAATTAATTACATATATATATATATAAGTCTATAAATTTTAAAACTTTCTAAACTATATATAATTAATGGCATGGGATCTGGTAACGTATATTAATTTAAGGGTATAAAATTAATCTAATTATTACTAATTTAAATCAATGGAGATAGACAAAATTTATTGATTTTTATTCCAACCTCAATCAATCGTTTAAAAAGCAAATGAGACCTCAAAAAAATGAAGTTCCAAGTATTCATTTCCTTCGCCAATACCAAATGACGAAGTCGAACTATTTTTATAATTTTTCAAGATTTGAATAATAGTCAAAACTATTAGAATATCACCAATCACAAACATCCAAACCTAGTCTAAATGTCTGCCAACAAAATGCTATGTATTGCATTTGTATACAACAACAATAAAAATTTAGTTTGAAAGTATTGAGTTGTTTTAACACTACAAGAAAAAATTATTTTTGTAACAAAATTTTTTTGTCTCTAAATCTACTTTTTCCGTTACTAATGACATTAGAGACGGAATTAGTAATGAAATTACGTTAGCTACGTGAACTTTAGGGACGGAATTCCGTTACAAATATATTATTTTTTTTGTAGTGTAAAGATGTGCGACCGACGTTCTATAGCACCGTCAATGTTGACGTTAGTTATAAGACCCCATGAATAATCTAACTATGAATATATAATTGTCACTACATATACATGGACTTTGTGTGTCTTTGGTTGATTTTATTATTATTAATTTTTAAATTTGGTGTTTTATTTTTTATTTGTTTTTGTATTATGGAATATAAATAATTAGTATTGATAATGAATATTGAATATAAAGAATATTAAAGATTAAAGAGTAAAAAATAAATAATTAATTGATTAATATGGATAGAACATTGATTAATGTATAACGTTGAAGTATACATAGGAGGTACTTGGTTAGTGTTTTAGTTTTAGAGATTCTCTTTTTAAGGTATAGGAAATTGTATTTTTAATATATATATATATTACTCCGTAAATATCTATTTACTTTTTACACGTAGTTTTAGAAATATTAGTATTATATTGGGATATAGTAAGAATAAAGTAAAAATGACTAAAATAACCTTATTAGTATATGTGATATAAAAGTAATGACGTTCATGTAATATATTTTAAGTTGTAGGGTATTTGTAATATTAGGTAGATAGTACAGTTACTAAAAAAGAAAATGGATACTTTGTTATGGAACGGACTAAAATGGAAAAATAGATACTTTGTTATAGGACGGAGGGAGAGGGAGTATTTTATATTGAAACTTGATCTTTTTATTAAAATATACATTATATATAGGGTAAATTAATTTTTTGTCCCGTAACTAAAGGTCGTCTTAAAATAGTCCTGTAAGTGAAAATTTTTCGCAATTTAATCTTCAATGTCTATGTGACACCTGAATGGCATGCCGACGGACACATGTCGGCCAACTCAGCGTCATGTGGCTGACATGTACCCGCCACATGAATTATTTTTATTTTTATTTTTTTTAAATATAAAATGACAAATATAAAATAAAATATTAAAATAAAAATAAATAATAAATAATTAGTAAAACAAAAAATAAAAATTATCCATATATCCGTCAAGTCAGCAACACACGTACTTCACCTTTAATAATTTATATATTAGTATATTTTTTAATTATATTTTTTACATATATATATTTTTTAACATAAACAATATAAATTATCCATTAGCGGCTAAGCTATGTGGCGCTAACTTGACGGATATGTGGATAATTTTAATTTTTTAAATTTGTAATTTTATTTTTTTATATATTTAATTTTATGTTTTATTTATTTTTTATTAAAAAATAAAAATTATCTACTTGGAGGACACGTGTCAGCCAAGTGGCGCTTATTTGGCTGACACGTGTCCACCCGCCTGCCACACAGATACCACGTAGACATTGATGACTAAATTAAAAAAAAAATTCTACTTACAAGACTATTTTAAAACGACCTCCGATTACAGAACTAAAATGATAAAAGAGTTCAATTATATTTAAAAAAATATTCACGTGAGTGACTATTTTAAGTAAAAAAATCATTACTCGTTTTTACTTTTTTTTACTATAAAAAATAGCAATTATTACTCACTTTTATTAAAATTCAAGGCCCGATCAAATGAATACACACTTGCATAACACAGGGAGTACTATTTATCAATAATATTTATTTTAAAAAAATTCCCATCAAATCCTTGCATAAGATATATTATCAAATATTGACTATTTTACTTTTGATATAAAAATTGTCTTATTTATATCAATATGTCTGAAAAGCCTACATATCACTTATGGACACAAATATAATATACTGTTACTACGTGTATCAATTATGGATGCATTTATGAATTTATGTAGGCAAATACGTCGTATTAAATTTGGATTCGAATTACTACATGAAAAATTCTATGCCTATAAATACTATACGAAAGAATGAAAGAAAAATGGCATACATCAATTCACTCTTTTTCCCTTGTCAACATACAACATCATTATTACTCATTATACATAATATACATATATACAAACGTACACACATAACATACCTATATATATATATATATACATATATTATTACTCCCGTCGTCCCACGTAATGTCTCTATTTTCTATTTTCATCCGTCTCACGTAACTTGTCATTTCTATTTTTTGAAATATAATTATACACTTTAATCATATTTTAAATTTTATAATTTTTTAAATTTTAATTAAACTATTTAGTTATATTTATAATTATTTTTACTAAATAATAATTATTTTTACTAATACACTTTTAACTGCCTACTAAGTCTAGTATCTCCAAAATATCTTAGACGGAGGGAGTATTATATATGCAAGCTATACATAATATATATATATCTACTTTAGGTTATTGTATATAATATAATACAAAATAAATTAGCAGTAAAAATAATTAATATTTATATCGAGTAATCCTATAATAATATCGCAATATCGCAATGCAATAACTATTATATGCAAATTTGGTTGTGTTTTAAGTTCAATTTTTAAATTAAAATTAATATCAAAATACAAATATAAATATAAATATCAATATATTAAATTTTATATTTTCTAATTTTAGTTTGTTTTATATACTCTATAATATTTTTAAAATTGAAAAAAGTTAACTATACCTTACCTATTACCCCTTGCAATGCAAGTATCTCCTGTAGTGAATATAGAAACAACATACTTTTATTTTTTTTATAGCCTTCAGCTACTACTAGTTACGCTTTTGGTAAACAGCCGAACTAAACCTAATAATCTGCAAATTAGGTCTGACAAAGTAAATCACACTAGGCGAACTATATATGACAAACAAGACCCCGAGACATCGGAGTCTGTTTGAACCTATGACCTCACTGTCCTTAGGGGACAAACAACACATTTTTTTATTATACACATATGCGTCAACAATTAATTTTAAATTGAGCAATGTTGTACATATGTATATATATATATATGTATGTTCCAAAACAAGAAGAAAAAATCACTATTTCAAGTATGGTTATTGCAAAGACTTACGCGTTACTTACGCCGGTCGATCTCATCCCATCCCATCCCAGCAAAGCACGAAAAACTCCTCTAAGAATCAAGACAGGATCTTCCCTAACTTCCACTTTCGAACATCGCCAAGCAATGTGCTCGTCGGGCCTAACTAAAATAGCACCTCTATCACTCATCCCACACAGATCCCACCATGAAGGCGATGAATCCGAGCGCTTCCTCACTTGGATGACATCGACAACATTAGTCCATGGCAAGACTGCATTTTCGCTGCTGTGAATTCCACCACTTGTTTGTTCTTGCCACATTACACATACTTTCAGTGATACTTTATAATCCTCGGCCACCTTAAATGCAGCTCGAGCCAACTCATATGACTCTTTGATAGGCGGTATCATGAGAAGGTACTCGATTTTATTACTAGAAACAAGGTCTAATGTAGACATGGCGGCACCCTGTGAAAGGAAAAAAAAAAAAGGACAAATCTAAGATATTACAACATATAAAATTAGCAAAATTGTTTATAACCTGCATGTAATTTGAAAAGTCTGCACCATACTCCTTCGTGATTTATAGTGATTTATAAAATGTATGAGATTCTCTCGTGTTTCTAAGAAAAGCTGCATACAATCCCCTAAACTTGCGCAAGGGTCCTCATATTTTTGAAAGAAAATGCATAGAGTCCCCTAAACTTGTGCAAGGGTCCTCATATTTTCGAAAAAAAATGCATAGAATCCCCTAAAAATGAAATCCACAATCTTTAGCCTCGTGCAGTTTTTAAATAATGAAAAAATAGTGCAAACTTTCCAAAATACAGATCCGTTATATGCAAATTCGCCTGTAAAATTTACAAGTTGAGGGGTGACTTGACTGTCTGTGTGTGTGTGAGAGAGAGAGTATGTGTCATGAGTTAGCGCACCTCACTTGGAAATTTCGAAAAAAGTTGAATTTCCATATGAGGCAATCTTGATCCCGGAACCGAGGAGGGAACATACTCCCTCCTACGCCCAGTTGGGAATTCTTGTGCACCCAATGAACTATTATTGTCCGGTACCAATGCTCCTTTAGAATACCTACCATAATGTCATGTTTTGGGTCACATAATTAAGGTGAAAGTTTAGAATATATAAAAATCTCATGATGCATGTCGGACTGGGTAAAAATTTAACAATCAAAGTAGAATTAGAGTTTTTAATGATAAGATGCAACGACAGAAATGAAAGTCGGATGGCACCTGAAACCAAGATCTTCGGCAGGAAACTGGAGTTGGAGGCTTTTTCCTTCTTCAAATATACGTCTAAGTTTAGAAAGCCTTGAAAACCCGAGAGGATTATTCTCATTCAAAAGAGAATTGGAAAGCTGCAAACGCCCTATGCTGAAAATTCCGTCTAAAATAGTCTTTTGCACGCCGGAAGGTAGGATGGAGCCAAGAGTACCATTCAAAGAGCGATGAACTACAAATAAAAAAAAATATGCTCAATGAATATACCCGATGAACCAATAAAAATTCACACTTCTAGTTCATGGATTTACCTGAGTTAGCAATACTTGGATCAAGACCTAGAGCTGCTGGGACAGCTATTGCTGCTTTAAAATTTTTTACACTTAGGGTTGTATTATAAACTGCAATCTGACAAGAATCAGGAATTCAAAATTAGATGTATATTATGCTTTTCAAAGTTTAATATTGCTGTACTTGCACAAACTATACCTCCTTACGCTCAGTCTCGTATGTAGAAAGCACTGTCGGTGGTGAGATTCCCTTTATTACAGAGGCCAGCTTCCAGGCAAGATTATGAGCATCCTGGATGCCGGTGTTCATTCCTGTCGAATGTAAAAGGGCACGGGTATTTATAAATTCAGATAATTTTTTGAAGAGGAGGACAATTTCACGGTAAATCCATACCGAAGCCACCAGCAGGAGGGAAGCGATGAGCAGCATCCCCGGCAAGTATTACTCGGTTATTACCACCTAAGAAAGTATCAGCAACTTCTGCATTCATCACCCAAGGCTTTACATCCAAGACATTTAGGTCTGCAAGCTCTCGGCCAACCAGATTGAGGATTAATTTCTCACACATCTACATGAAATAAAATTCTTTCATCGACGGATTAATTAAGAGATCATAATAATTTCCAAAACAGGTACAGTGTGAGTAATTGAACAATTCCGAAATACACAACATGTTTCAATTAAGTGAAGATATAGAAAATTACCCCGAAGCTAAAATCTTCAAACTTCTGCTGAGGAGGATAAAAAGGTACCTGAGCAATACAACTGGTGCTAAGGATTCAAAAGTTTGTGGCGAAAATGTAGTATGAGATAATTCACAAGCCTCGAAGGCACAAAACTCATCGTACTTGCAACACAAATTCTCCTTGCTCCAAATCATGAGCAACAATGACACCTATGGCTTCTGTATTAAAGATAAAATACAGCATTCCCGGCCTCTCATTTATCAAGTACTGTCCAAGATCGAGACTTGTAAAGTGTACACTGATAAGCCTTTGCAAGTCTTGCTCGCCTCTCATCTGTATTCCCATCAATTTTCTAACCACACTTCCTGCACCATCTGCGCCAACAACGAAATTACATGGAAAATCTTTGGTTATGTGCTTTCCCTCCCTTGCTAGATGTCCAGTCACTGTTACACCACCATCAGAAATGTCGATAGATGTGCATTCACAGCCCATTACTATTTGTTTTTCGGCAAGTTCAAATTCACTGGTATTCATTGTCTTGTCCGTAACTTGAAACCCAATGTCCTCAAGGTGTTTAATTAGCAACCTCATAAGTTTATACTGTGAATAATGGGCAACCGATACTGGGCTCACAACTTTGTCAAAATCTGCAAATGAACGAAATTTGCAGCAGCAAAAAACCTTGTAAATGATACAAACAAATAAGCACACAGTTCATTTATCTTCATTATCAACCCCAGAAGAAGCATAATAAAGGGGACAAAAAAGAACAAAGAAATAAATTACAATGTCAAATCAAGAATAATACAATGTAGGAACATAATAATGTAATTTCTGTCCTCAACTCATCCCTTGAGTCGTCTAAAAGCAATTCTTATTTACCAACATAAATGATGAATGGAGAATCAGTTTCTTCGACAATACCAACAAGTTCTTCATATAATCATAAATCTTTAAAACTGCAATTCCGTATACCTTGTGATTGCATATGATCAACAGAACCAAGTATTGGACCCGTGAGCGAGGAGCAGTATATAAACTTCCTCCACCAATCGACGGGTGGTTGATGCCTTAAAATCTCATCCGCCAAGCCATTTAATTTCCTAAATATCTGTCAAATCAATAGTTAATCAAAACAAAGCTGTTCATTAACTAACAAGCTCAATATATAACCAAAAGAAACAGCATACTTGCACCAATAACTCAAGCTAACAAAACAAATGAAATTGCTCTAACCTCCATTGATCGATTGTTAATGAAGTGAGCTTGAGGATGTTGTGAAAAGGCTTTTCTTTTCTCAACAATTGTGCATTTTACCCCTGCTCATAAATTAGTAAAAAATAGCAACATTACAGTTCCTTCTATGAAAAAATGCTTAGAGAAAGTTGCATAGTAATTCATTCACACATATTTCAGAATAGCCTTGGTAGAATTAGAATTGGTTCTCAATCAAAAAACACGATTCGGAAGGAACTGGAGAGCTTTACCTAAATTGTTGAGAAAATAAGAGAGGGCGAGGCCAACAGGACCTGCGCCAACAATTAAAACTGGTACTGTTGAATCGCTAGTGTTAATTCGACCACCTCCGCCTCCGCCAGATAATATCCTTCTCTGGACATACAAAGTGCATTTCAGGGCGTCGATTTTTGGTCCATGGAATCTGCTCACGGGCCTTAGAAATGCCATTGCGGCCATACGAGGCCTACCTGCAGCGAATCAATCTCTGTAGCCTGCCGGAATTGTTGGCGCTAAGCCGTTCTGTTTAGACCTCGAAAAGGCAGCCACCCACAGTTCACTGTTGGAACCAAAAGGCAAAGACAGGGAAGGAAATACGAAGAGGAAGAGGAAGACGACCGACGGGGCAGATACAGATACAGATACAGGTAGAGGAAGACGGAAGATTGCGGCGGTGTGTGATATAGCAGAGGATTTTTATTTTGATTTTTAAATTAAATAACAATTTAAATGCAATATTGTATGAATTTGAAATTATATGCGTGTGTTGCTTTCCACCGTCATTTTATTATTTGAATTTTTGTTTTTCAAAAATAAATATACTCTATCTTTTTGTTTTTTTTAAGAACAAAAATGGCAAATAAGACTATTGTATTAGAAAAGATTAATATTATTATAGGACGGATCAAAGGAAAAAAATTAATAATTTTTATTAAGTGACAGAGTGACTGTATATTTTCTTCTTTCATAAAATATTTTATCAAATACTCCTTCCGTCCACAAATGTCTTACTTTTTTATCTGGTACGAATCGAACAACTATTGTCCTATTTTATTTTTTAAACATAAATTTTATATTTTTACCTCCAATTCATTTATTACTTTTAATATGTACTATACAATTAAGGGCAAATTTGTCAATTTATAACAAAAAAAAATAATCACCGACAATAAAAATTGGACGGAAGAAGTATTATTTTAATATTAAATTTAAATTTAAATTAAATTTTAAAAAAAAAACACTATACATTTAAATGAAATAGTAAAAAATAGTAGTTTATATAAATATATTATAAAAAAATAATATTTTTTAATTGAATTTAACTTTTTGTAATACAATACTCTCCGTTTCCATTTTAAATAAAAAAAATTTGCTTTTTTGTCTTATAATAATTAAAAATGTTTTATTTCGAATAAAATTTACTAAATTAAAATATATTGAACACATATAAATTACTCCTTCCATCTCATGTAATATGGGTGTATTACCGTAAATACGAGAATTTAGATAAAGTATAATTAGTAAGTAATTAAGAAATGTATTAATAAAAATAATTATTATTTAGTAAAAATAATTATAGATAAGATTAAAATAATTAAATAATTTAATTAAGATTAAAAAATTAAATTTTAAATTTTAAAATATGATTAAAGTATATAATTAATTTTTCAAAAAAAAAATGATAAATTATATGGGACTAATGAAAATAAAAAATAAGAACAAATTATGTGAAAAGGAGGAAAGTAGTAATATAATTAATCATCTCCAACCCATCTTTAAAAATAGCTATTTTGCATAATGAGTTACTCAAATATAAAAGAGCCAAGGAAAATTCCTCTCATGTGAGATAACACAAGTTTTATATATTTATTTTATTTTATTTTAAATTAAAAGGTAATTAAATTTTATTTAAAAATATGATTTTGCTTATTTATTTTATTTTATTAATTGTAAATTATGTATTATATTTATATTTTAATTTTATAATTAATATTAATTTTTATATTATACTTCTTTTATCTCATAACAACTGATATTTTTTTTTTTTTCATTTTAATTGGTTCCAACACTTTTCTATTTTAAATAAAATCTACTAAATTAAAATATTTTTAACAAATATAAAAAAATTAATTAACTACATACATTATGTAAAACCTACTATTAAAAACCTCTTTATTTATATATCTCCTTAAAAATAAATAATTTTATTTATATTTAAAATTTCATTTCTTTTATAAAACTAGTTTATATTAATTATAAAAAAAAAAAATATTTATTTATTTATTTATTTGTATAATATAAACTTTTATTCTCTACTAAAAATATTCATATTGCAGATATAACTTTTTAAAATATTTAAATATATATTCTAATTTTTAACGGTTAATTCCCTTAAAATTCCTATCGCTCAATATTTTTTCTTATTTTAGTCCTCAATTCTAATTTTGTTCCACACAACTCCCTACGTATCCTTAATTACTCTCTATTTATAATTTTAATCTGTAAAATTACTTTTATATGCCTTTTATATTTTATTTATTTATTTATATTATCTTACCTTAGATAAATTCCAAATCAATTTAGGATCAATCCCAACTGCACTCAAACCTTTCCACCAACCCATTCGCGCGACGGCGACTAACAACCGAGAAATCGACTTCTCACTTCTCTCTGACGGCGAAGACGATCACGTCGAATGAAAATTAAAAGTGCAGTTTGAACTTCATCTCCATTTATTTATATTCTTCACGATGGATGACGAATCTCCCCTCAACCAACTCGGGCACCAACACCAATCCAAACGATCGCGATCGTGCACAAATATCACACGCAAAAGTCGAGTCCATACTCAAGTGACTTCTAATATTGATTTAGGTTCAACATCGAGGTAAAAATTTTGATTTTCTTTTGACAGTATCAATCGAATTTAATTTATTTATTTTTTCTATGTAAGGTGAGAAATATATGTGACCAATTTTAAAGATTCATTATATATTTTTGCTAATAAAATATAATTTATCTTTTTCAAAAATTATTTTTGCTTAATATCTATACGATGGCATTACAATTCATATTACTTACTCTATGTTCGAAAGTAAACTAAATTGCAGGTTTAATTAAAAATTAATTTTAATTGCTTTTATTTAGGCTTAATGTTAGTATGTTCTGTAGTTATTTCTAGAAAAAATATATGTAATTAGAGGACATAGCGTGATTTATTTCCGAGTTATTAATAAATTGTATATTTTTATCCCGTGTTGGTTGACTAGAGTTAATTTAATTTTTTTAACTAAATTCTTATTTTGATTTGATTTTCAAATTAAAGTTTTTGAATAAATTGGAATCCTTTTAAAATTTTAGAGGTTTCTTCTATACAAATTTTATTACATTTTATTTCTTTTTATTCACTTTTACTTTTTGATGTTATTTTTGTTATTTTGATGTAATACAATTTTATGTTGTAGAAAATATATTAAGATTCTTATTTCTAACATTTGTTATTGATATATATGTTTAATTTTAATTAACAGAGATAGCATTTTTTGGTATTCTACTATTTTCTTTTGAAAAGAAATGAGTTCTTTGAAAAAGATTATGAAAGAAGTGCATTTTGCTACTATTGGCCAAACCCCATTTAAGCATTTTTTTGGACATGCCAAAAGGCATTATCCCGTGGGATCATGTTGAGGTGTTAATGGCTCAATTTGATTGGTCAACACGAAAGTTCACATTTGGTAGGAATATTGTTGTACAATTTTCATGTGAAGAGTTTTCAGTCACAATGGATTTAATTCTAGAGGTTTACATGTAGTTGATAACATCCTATCAACATCTGAATTACTTACAAGTTTGTTCAATGGAAAGGTAAGTAACATCAAACGCAAAATCATTATTGAACATATGAAGAGTGTTTTGAAAGAAGAAAATAGTGAAGGAAACATTCAAAAATTTGTTTCTTTGTTTATTTTGTTGTGTTTATTTCCAACTAGAAATTGTTCGGTTCCTCCATTTTTGCTTTGGCATATTGACAATTTAGATTCCATTGAAGAGTATGCTTGGGGTAGAGCTGTATATGATTTTTTAGTGAAGTCAATGACAGACTTCAAATCTCGAGAAAGAGTCTGCTTGGATGATTGTATAGTTAGACTAATGGTATATGCTTTATTTTTTTTCTAATATTTTATAAATTCATAATTTAAATTTCACAATTAGGCATTTTAAAAATTAATATTGCATGGATAGATTTATGAAAGAATTCTCTCTCTAGCAGGCCATATGATGTACCTATTGTTCCCCGATTCATGAGGTGGATCGAGACAAAATCTATTGGGGATGGTGAAAGAAGTTTGAAGTTACCGGAACAAATTAAGCAATGTGATATTATTGAATTCACAGTCAGAAAAGTAGATGAGTCATTGATTAGAACACTGCAACTTGCACAAGAGATAATATTTATATTTTATTTAATTTACAATGTAATGTTTTAATATGCATATTTTTATAGGATATTTACGAGGAATGCATGAGACTAAGAAATGAAGTAATAGAAAATAAGGCATTGATTGAGAAGCTTTGCACGCTACTACATGGATTCGATGAGATATGTTACTGTTGTAGTGAATCGAATAAGGGAAGCGAGGATGAGTGAGTTGAAAAGGTTGTGCCCGGTGATTCAAAGAAAATAGCTATTGATGAAATGAAAGTTGTTGCGCATGAAAATAAAAAGAAAATGACTATTGATGATGTGAAAGTTGTTGAGGATGGTGACTATGAAGAAGTGCATGAAGATAAAGAGAAATTAAATAGAGAATGGGATGATGTCGAAGCTCATAATAAAGAGGACACAATTGAAAGGGCTGAGAAAAATAAGTGCGTGGAGAATTTGATTGGAGAAAACTTTGATAATATATGCAACTTAGAACACTTGATATCATCCATTGCCCAAGATGTGCGTGGTCGAAATGATAGAAAAAGAAAAAAACGTAGTCTATTTATGACTCCACCTACCTCTCCTCCGCCAAATCAAATAAGAAAAAACAAGAATAAAGCAATAGTTGACCACAAGAATGATAGTGATTATTCTCCTAAGGAGTATGATAAGTATCACAAGAATCTTAACTTCAAATAGAGAGAAGCCATTTCTGAAAATGGACGTGAAATTATTGATAATTTTCTTTGCAATGCAAAATTTAGGCAGGTAATATTGTTTTTTTTTTTGTGTATTCTTAATGATATTTTCAAATACATTTATTGTTGTTTTTATTTCGTAGGGTCACTGTTTGGCATTCTGAAGATCAACATGTAGTTGGAACATCTATTATTGATGTTTTGTTCAACCGTTCTACACGTGGTGAGATTATTGATGGATTTAACGAGATTATTTGTAGGAAAGCACACAAACGCCTTCATAATCTGAATCATAGTGTAGGATATGTTTCATCTTTTTTTTACGGTAAGGTCTATTTTATTATTTATTATTATTATTATATAAAATATCTATTAATAACGCCTATTGTGTTTCAGAAAAGCCTTATGAGTGAGTTGCGTACCAAGGGATTTAAAACTGGTTATGTACCACTAAATAAATTTGATGACTATCTTGGTTATTTGTGAGATCCTGTAAAAAATGGTTTCAATAGAATAGCATGAGCAATGTGTCGTGGTTGTCGGTATATCCTTATTTCAGTCTTAATTGGCTTCCATTGGCACCTTCTTGTTATTGATTCTAAGGAAAAATGTATTACTCACCGCAACTTTATACCTTCTCCAAAATCCAGATGCGAACACTCTAGTAAACTTTTATTTTAATGCGAGTACAATTTCACTTTAAATATACAACTTGTAGAACTAATATATGTTGTTTTATTTATGTAATGCAGGGAAAGTTTCTTCTTCATTTTCTTCAACTTAAGGTCCATGGTTGTAATTGGAAGTCAAGGAATCACGGCAAGCCACGTACCCAATTTTGTCGAAAACAAGATCCAAAAAAGCTTGATTGTGGTATGTTCGTGTGTTTCTGGTCTGAATGTTACATCCATGATACATCTACTTGGTGGGACCATGAGAAGATAGTGAATATTGAACACTATCGAGCTATTGTTGTTGCTTCTTTGTTAAGTGATGCTCGAATTGAATGAAAAGAAATTCTTGTTGATGGACAAAACGGAACTGGTTTGTGCGTTTCTAATTTTAAGTTTATTCTTTGATGTGGTGGGTACTTTTAGAAAATATATTTTTTAGGACAATGACTTGTACCTTTTTATTTTATTTTTAATACTTTAATTTAGAATAACCAGTACTTCAACAAGGTGTGTCGTTTGTATTTTATTTGGCAAGTGTTCATACTTTTCTCATTTATTTTTAATACTTTATTTTTGACCAACGAATACTTCAACAAGGTGTCTCGTTTGTACTTTATTTGGCAAGTGTTTATACTTTTTTCATTTATTTCTAATACTTTATTTTAGACCAACCAATACTTCTGCAAGATGTTTAAGATACTTTTTTTTTCCTTAAACAAACTTTTAGTCGCTTGAAGCTAAAAATTTTTATAGATATTTTACTTTTTTTTAAGAGTTGCTGCTATTTTTATTTTACAAATTATTACTATTATAAGTATATCTATTCGAACAATTTATTGTCGAGCGATGGTTTTTAAATTAACACTGCACAATGTTTTGCTTCAAATATGTTTATGTCCACTGGATAGTAATCTTCTACTAATGTGACCTAGACATACCTCAATTCATGAATTGAATTTTGTAAGTTTACATCGACAATAAGCACGAATAAAATTATATAAGTTGAGTTGAAAAGATATCCTATCGCAATACTGAAATCATGTCGAAAGAGGTTGTGGTGTCATTTTTACTTTTTTAAATAGTATAATTAAAATTATAAAATTTAAAATTTAAAATATGATTAAAGTATATAATTATGCTTAAAAAAAATGACAAATTATGTGAGATTGACGAAAATAAAAAATAAGGACGAAGGGAGTAATAAACAATAATAGTGAGCAATTGAAGTTCTATTTAAAGCCCAAGTTGAGCCCCTTTAATATAAAATGGTGGTGAGCTGAATTGAACTGAAGTAAGTTTAACCCATTTCTTATTATTATTATTATTATTATTATTATTATTATTACCTTCATATGAAAATATCAAAAATTCAAAAACAGTTTAAATATGTACAAATAAATATCCCAAACTTCGATTATGAGCTGTATAATTTAGAGTACAAATTTCATATAAAATTTAAAAAGTTAAAATGCTGTTTACTTATATTTTTAATTTTCCTTTTACATTACATAATCTAAAATAAAATAAAATAAAATAAACTTTTTCTATATAAAAATATTTAAGTTTTGTTTGGTTGGTTGGTGTTTGAATTTTAATTTCAATATTATTTTGATTTGATATATTTTATAAAGAAAATAAAATACTCTCTCAGTCCCATGTAATATGGGTGTATTATTGTAAACACGAAAATTTAGATAAAATATAATTAGTAAGTAACTAAAAAGTGTATTAGTAAAATTAATTATAGATTAAGATTAAGACAAGTAAATAGTTTAATTAAAATTAAGAAAATTATAAAATTTAAATTTTAAAATTTAAAATACGACTAAAGTGCATAATTATATTTCCAAAAATAAAAAGGACAAATTATGGGACGAAAATAGAAAATATAAACAAATTATGAGGGAAAAATGGAGTATATAGTTAAAATGATACTCTTTTATGTCATAATCATAGGCACTGATTTAGTTTTACACACAAATATAGATTAATAGTATCCAAAGAATAATTTTAAAAAGAAAAAAGAAAAAAATATAATATACTTTTTAATAATAGTATATCTTTGATAAATATCAAAATAATTTTACTTTTTATTTAGATAGACATAAATTACAAAATAAATAGATTTGACTAAAGAATATTTATTTAAAAATAATAAATTTGTTTGTCTAACCTATTTTTTATTAGACACAATTGTCGAAAATAATAATATTCCCTCTATTCACTTGATATGTATTTACGTTCTGCACAAAATTTAATAAATATTATATTTTAATAAATGTTAGCAATAATTTTGTATATAAAACTCTTTTACATTATTGTAAAAATATTGATGAAAATAAATATAAAAGTAAAAGATATTTATAACATGTAAAGTTCATACTTATATTACAATCCAAAATATTATTTTTAATTTTTTTTTTTTAAAAAAAACATACCTTTTTTTTTATCCAAACCTCAGGGTTTTTACTATTTGATTCTCCTATAAAAAAATATTACCTCATCCACAGTTAATCTATCCATTTATTTTTTAATATTAATATTTAAATATTAATTATTATATTAAAACATAATACAAATTAAAAAAAACAACAATAATACATATCTTATAATACTAATGTAATAATATTTATATAAAAAAAAATTATACAATATAATAATATTTTTAATATTAAAAAGATATTTTTAATATTAAAATCAATGACCTCAAATACAAATGGATAGATTGGCTGAACGGTAGTATATATTTTTTTATCTCATAAAACATCTCATCAAACATTATTTTAATACCAAATTCAAACCTTTTCCCAAACCAAAAGCATTGAATATAATTTTATAATAAAAAAGACACACAAACCAAGGAGCAGAGAAATGCAACCTAGCTAGTTATTCACTATAGTTTCTGATTTCTTCAAAGGCTTTCACAAAAAATCAGTGCTATACACACACACACATATATATGTATGTTTGTGTGAATCCTGACTCATTCTTCTGCTATTAGAGTCACATGTAAACCACGAAAGCTCAATCTTACCAGAATTAACAGGCAATATATTTTGTCATCTTCATCAACAAAAAAAGAAAAATGAATTATGTCCAAACACAAACATATATATATATATATACATGCATATATTTGTACATATCATACCTGTAATCCGCAGAACGAATCGATCGACAAGAGTGTTCGTAGAGCGCTGAGGGGAATGAAGCCTGGTCCGACATCATTCCATAGAATGTTATGTTTCTACTCTAAGCCCTGCATTCAAGAAAAGGTCTCGAACCAGACAACATTCCCCTCAACATCTCATCACATAGAAAAAGAGAGATCAGCATACAAAAACAATCGAAACTCACATATATATAAATATATATATATATGTGTGTATGTATGTATACATGTTCGACTCGAATACACACAACACATATGGCCATGCATTCATTTTCCCATGGGGTCTTCCACTTTATATACATATCGTGATGACGGTGGAGCTAAAGCAAAGATGTATGTAGAGCAGAGCATCCGCCTATCTTTTTGACAAGTAGCTATACTTTCTACGCTTTAATACCCGAACCGGTTATGCCCTTTCACACCCAAGGAATTCACAAGTCTACTAATAATGTCGTTAATTCCTAAACATATATGCATGCAATTCAACACACAGTGCTAATTTCCTAAGGCATGTTTTCTCAGGCTATGTATATAAATATAAATACATACACACACGTGCATGTGTGTATGTGTGTGTGTCGAAAATAATAATTATAATTAAAGATGGGACCTGTAAGAGTTTTGTACCTTTTGGCTTTCTGCAACAGGGAAAATCAAAAGAAGGTGTAACCACCTTTAATCAGTGAAGCCATTGTTTCTGATTCCAAACTTGAACATAAAGGAACAATTAAAGTTATTCCCTTTACGGGCATCGAAGATTATGCAGAAACGAAGAAACAACAATTTACTCGTATATTGCATATAAAACTGATGAAAGACCCGGAAATGAAATAACATTAACAGTAAAAAAGAGTTTCTGCACAATGTAAATCTCACATATGCCTATAAATCACTTTTTACTTTTCTACTACAGATTTACTTCTCTCTCAGGGAATTTATTCTCAGAAAGTCATCCTTTACAGGTTACAGTCACAAGCAATGCTTTACGCGGTTTTGTGGCATCTTTTTTTCTTTTGATTTTTACATTCTTTTCATGATAACACTAGCCATAATGACGAGAACCAAAGGTTCTTGCTCCCTGTGAAAAGCCACACCTTTATTTTATGGGACCTAATGCCGGTAACTTTATGTCCTTAACCAAATCATGGAAACAGAAGCCCCCAACATGTATTCTTTCTGGGACATACCAACCTTTATCTACAATCATGGCTACCCGGGACTCGACTCTATCACACAAAACCTTACTTTTGAATATCTACCCATGGATTCAGACAAGACAGCATAGAAGACTAACACATGTAAGAAAGCAAGCAACCTTCCAAGTTGGGAAGTCAATTCCTTCTGCAGATAATCAAAGTTAACAGCTTTGACTAATTATGCAAGAAAAGATCATATTGCATGTTTGAAATCATACGGAGCACGACAAGAAATACAATTTACACCCGCATCATATATATATATAGGTTTTGGAAATGTATCTGATCTACAGAAGCTTACTTCACACTTTAATTTAAAACAAACCACTGAAAGATTGGTGATTGCAATCAAGCAGAACAGTAGCGTGGCCCAAAACAGATAGATCATTTATGCCAAATAACTTAAAACTCTTCCCGGAGTCGATTAGATAACTTACAACAGCTCATCAAGAATGAACAGCAATATCCATGCACCTCTCTCCAATCAACTTAGATGTAAAAGCCTTATCCATCTCCTTATTTTGGTGGGACTGTTCTCGACTTTTGTAGGAAGCTGTACCATTGGTAATATCAGTCCCTGCTTTCCTGTTTGCGGAAGCAATAGATGAACCGTCCCTGCAAATGGGATAACTGTGGCGAGTTTCTTGGGCTCCCCTGTCAAAGGTTTTTGCATCACTGCAGCTCTTTCTTCGGCCCAACTTTGGTGATTTTGCACGAGTTGGAGGTGGCTGGTATTTACCAGGAAAAAATTAAATCAAATTAAAATTATGCGATTGATAGTTTGATTTATTTTGGTTCTTAACCATAACTTGCAAGTACTATCTTATAATTTTTGCAGAAAAACTGCATGCAGCAGCACCTTTTTCAATTCAACCTTCGGTGGCGGCCCCTCAAGGTAAAAGCTCGGCATTGGGCTGGCCTTAAATGTCAAGCTCTTCCTTAGTTGCTTGATTGCTGCTTCAGACTCTTCCTATAAAGAAGCCATAAAAGTACAAAGATGCGTATCATGCAAGAGCAGATAAATATTTGGTGTGCTTCTAGCTTCGAATCAGCTGGTTGTGATACATTGGAATTCAAATTTAAAAGCTGATAATCTACAGAAGAGTTTGAATTACCTTAGTTCTTGCCTCATATTGAGTTTTCTCTGCCTCCAATGCTTGATGCTTCTCCTCTAACTTTGAGTAGTACTGAAATAGGCAAATCTTCACTCAACAAACAAATAGTAGCAGAATGTTGGAGTGCATGTTCATATGCAGACAAATTGTTTATGCATATCAATTTTTTGATAGCGAAACACATCATTTGCTACTACCTCCTTCCTTCTTGCAGCCCGTTCACTGCTCTTAAACACTGGAGCTGCTGCAATAGTTGTCTTAACCTTTCTCGCTGGCGTAACAGTTCTTGGCATAATTAAGGTAAATCAGAAACGGGGTGACAGCATCAAAAGAGATAATGATACAGATGAGATAATATTTTGGACTAAGATGATAGGATACGATGAGGCCACTGAGCAATTATCTTCATCAGGGCGCTTCTTGTTATCTGGTTGTAATGGCTTCCTCGGTACAACAGGTGTGACAGTCTGCACACAAATGAAATACAGTATCAGTAGTTGGTCTTTTGTTTATCCATATGCTCACTTCTCAACAACCTTGATTCAGATAATTCATCAGTCAAGACATCATTGATGCTTTCAGATTAAGCATAAAGTAAGAGATCAAATAGGCATAATCTAGGAAGTATCAAGATTCCATCAAATACTAAGTATATAGCAGCACCACATTTAGGAATAACCTGATGTTTTTCTCTTAACAAGTCAAGATTTTAGTTGAGAAGATAGTTTGGTATGCAGATTTACCATGCACTGAGAATTGATAATTACTTGCTGGTTGCAAAATATCGTAAAGAAAATTTTCCAATCAACCATGAGAAAATTCTTATATCATAATAAGGACTGGACTAGAAAATGGGCATAAAGAATATTACTGGATTCTGCTTCCCAGCTGTTGGATTTTGCGAAACACGAACTTGGGATGCTTTCTCTCCAAGGGAAGAACTGTTAAGCTCAGCTCCATGAGGGCGGATACCATATAATGCACGTTTTGCTGTTGCCAGAGCAAATGGTTGCGGAACTGTACATTTTGTTTTACAGTTACCAGTAGAGAGTCTAGCAACCTTCTTGTCACAAGCTTTTGTTGCCTTGGAATCATCAATTACTGTTTGATCTTCAGATGCAGCATCCTCCTTCTTCATATTAATTTCACTATTGAAGCCAGCTGAGTTCAGCTCATCTGCCTGACTTTGACAATGTTTTGTAACCTCAGATGATTTGTCAATATTGCATTCCTTTACTTCACAGTCCTGTACTTCAGTATTATCATCCAACATATGAACAGGCAATGAATCTAAATTAATGAGCTCAGGTAGTGGTGCCACATCCTGTGTGTAACCGGAATCATCAATGATACCATTGGAGTATATAATGACACCATCAGGCTCCTTGTCAACATGAATGTCACTGCCTTCCATTCCCAAATTCCTGAGACATCAGTAAAACCAGTATTATCTAGTCTGTCAACATGAATGAAGAATTATAGCATGAAGCAGCCATATTTTGGAACCGAATCACAACACAATGCAACTATACATACATTATGCACCATTATGGACTTCAGGAATAAAGGCAGCCATGATAAATAAGAAAAAGCACATCAAACAACAAGATCGATTCCAATGTCATCTGTTTACATTGAAAATCAGTCAAAAAGACATCCTCAGAAAATTGAGGATGTGACTCAACCATTAGTCCCAAATAATCAAGCACAAAAATTCCAACATTTTCCACCACAAATGGGTTCATTCAAACCAAAATAAGATTACATAAATAATAAATTAAACATCCAACTAAACCACCATATTTAAGAACTTGATCACAGGAAGAAGGTGCGTATCAACCAAATACATACAATTTCATTTTCATACCAGTCTAAGTTATTTTATTCCGAAAAATAACTCTCCAGAAGAGTTCAACTTCCGATGAACAAGGTTAAGGCATGATTTAGCACTAAAACACCAACCACTGTGACAATTCAGAATCCAAAAAAACTAAAAAATAAATAAAACATATACTAACCAAATATCATTATCATATCACTACAGTAAATCATTCCTCAGCTCCAAAATCAGTAATCTTAGTTAAATTCCCAAGAAAAAGCATAATGTACTCCTTTAAACATTCCCGATGCAATTAGATCTGCTCGCATCAGTTAAAAATTTGGCAACACCGAAGCAAATATGATCAAGCTGCAACTCCAAAAAGCGTAAACACACACACACATACAGGTATACGGAGGAAAAGCGTAAAATGCGGAACAATCGCTTACTGAAAAACTACAAAATCCTTCTTATCCTTGAGCTGAATTGATTGGGTGGGTGGATTTTGTGCGCGGAGAGATTCCTTTGAGCTCCGAGAAGGCGCACTGTGTGTCGACAACACTGTGCTTTGTTTGTCCTGTGTTGCAGAAGATAGTTTATAGAGTGGTTGGATGGGTGGGGCGGAGGAAACTAACGGCGTTAGTTGACGGCGGTTGGGAATTTGAAATGGAGTGGAGTGGAATTACATGATTAAGTTAGACATAAAGCGGGGGGTCGTGAAATTACATCTTTGCCCTGGAGAGTGGAGGTAAAAATATTTGAATTTTAAATGGTACAATCCCTCTTGTTTTTTATATTATAGTACTATGATTTGTATTACTTACTCAATTTTTTAACAAATTATTTATTTTTTTATTTTGATTTATTAGGCGAATCATGTGTGGCAGGTGACTGAAGCGTCGGATTTGAACCCATAATTTCATTCCTAGACCACCAGGCCATCTCTTACATGTCGTGCGTCGGATTTGAACCCATAATTTCATTCCTAGACCACCAGACCATCTCTTACAGGTCGTGTTTGTGTCAGGTTAAGCCACGAGGATAACAAAAAAACAGTCGATCCGAACCCGACCCGAACTTGAAATTTAACTTGAAACCCTAAACTCGAACACGACATGAATTCTTTTAAGTTGACCTGATTTGGTTTCAGGTCACTCGAAATCTGAACAAATCCAATACGAACCCGACATGAAACAAACCCGAAATTTTTTTTAAAAAAAGTTAACGTAAAAAAATTTAAAATAATATAAATATTATAAATTAAAATAATAATAAATAATTTCAGGTTAATCTGAACTACAAAACCCAAAATCTGATCTGATTTTTATATTTCGGATTATCAAGTCAATCCGAACATGATACCAATTTTTTTCGTTTCGGATTCGGGTCGACCCGATTTTTTGCAAACCCGAACCTGAAAAGTTTCATGTCAAACATGTTCGGTTTTTCGAGTCAGATTTAATTTTGACACCTCTAATTCATATTCCATATCAATATAATATAATATTAATATACCTTAAACTTCATACAAAAATCAAACAGATATATACTTAAAGGGACCAATGGAGTATTATATTTATATTTTTTCTAAATCATAACTCTATTTTTTTTTACGTAAATTTAATCATAACTTCTTCTTTTTTTTTTTTCTTTTTTTTTTCTTTTTTTTAAGGGTCCTTCTAACTCATCTCCAATTACACCTATGTCTTTGTTAAATAAAATTTGTTTGTATTCTATTTTATATATAATTTTTTTTCATAATCTTTTAAATTTATGAATAGCACCAAATATTTTATTGTTTTTATATATTTAATTTATTAAAATATCTTAAATATTATTCAATAAATTAAATTTATAAATTTTTATTATTTGATCATACAAAATAACAAATATTTTTTTAGTTAAATAAATTGAAGTTTTAATATTATTAAATAATATTTATGCAAAATATAAATAAAAAATACGAGTATATAATATCATTTGATTAAAAATAATATATACAATATAAAATTAAAATATAAATATACAAAATGATTTTTTTTAAATAAATAATAACATAAAATTCAAAAAAATAAAATAAAAAAGTAAAAATATAATTTTAAATAAATTTTAAAATAAATAAAATAAAAATCGTCATCTCATAAGAGAGAATGTCCTCTTTTATGAAAAGAATTCAGTCTCACCGTCTCATTTGAGAGAGTAATGGTTGCAAAAATGAATGGTGAATTGCAGTAATCTATCCTACAAAAAGTTAAAATTGCTTATAACTCTCGTCCATGTGGTTTCAAAATTCAGCGTAAAATCTCCCTATACTTTAAAAATTGCATGGTACTCCATTATACTTTAAAAAACGTTGCATAAAACCCCACCACCATGAAACTTTCCTCGTGTGATAAGAAGATGATTTCCTATCTATATGTTTTGCATGGCAGGGGGATTTTATGCAATATTTTCATGCAATTTTTTAAAGTAAAATGGGGATTTATGCTGAGTTTCGAAACCACAAAATGATTTCATGCAACATTTTTTAAAGTATAAGGGGACGTCACACAATTTTTAAAGTAGATGGGGAATTTACGCTGAGTTTCGAAACCGCAAGGAAGTTATGGGTAATTTTGCCCTACAAAAATAATAAAATTGCTAGTCGAACAATTTGTTTACTAACACAAGCCTTTTAGTACATAATTAGGGATGGCATACCGTACCGTACCGAAAATACCGGTCGATACCGATACCATACCGAACTTTTCAGTATGACTAAAATACATACCGGTACTGTACCGAAAGTTATAATATACCGAATTTCGGTATACTGAAATTTTCGGTACGGTACCGGTATATACCGTTTATACCGAAAATTTTAATTTCGATATGATACCGGTATATACCGTTTATACCGAAAATTTTGATTTCGATAGATACCGGTATATACCGATTATATCAAAAATATAATTTTAAATTTCAAAATAATTAAAAATAATAATAATAATAAATATCACTCTTCTCCACCACAAAAATTTTATGAAAAAACCAATAAATTTTCAATAGTTTACATATTTTTTTGTTATAATTTTAAAAAATATTATTTATATTAATAATTAAATTATTTAATAAAAATAATATTGGTACGGTATCATACCGAAATACCAAACTTTCCGAAAATTTATACCGATACCGTACTAAAAACTTCGGTACGATATCCATACCGTACGAAAATTTCGGTATTTTCGACACGATATGGTACGATAAATCGGTATTTCGGTATGTTCGATAAATTTATCCATCCTTATACATAATATTTCATCCGTCTTATTTCAATTGTCTCAATTTCTTTTATTTGTGTCCGTCCCACTTCAATTGACACGTTTCTATTTTTTTTTAAAAAAATTTTACTATATCAAAATATATTTGACAAATATAAATTAATTTAATTAATTTTATAATATATAACATCACATGTGACCACTCAAAACTCTTTTATTTTTATCTCCCTCTCCTAAGTAAACAAATATTTTTATCTACGTTTATAACTCTTTTTTTATATATATAGAATTAAGTTATCTTAATTATAAATAAATAAATAAAATGATATTTATATTACATATATAATATTGATATAGAATATTTAGAATATTTAAATACATATTTCAAATTCATTTAAATTATAGTATACTATATTAATTTTTATTTAAAATTACTAACAATGTTACTTATATAAAAATATTTATAATAATGGTTCTATTTTTAGATAGATAGGTTTTTTTAGGTTTGTTGTGAGAAACTGTATTAAAAATATAAAATATATTATTTTAAGTTGAATATTTGATTTTTTAACTTTTTTTTAATATGTAAGTTTCTTGACCTTTTTTTTTTTAAAATAACTTTTTTGTAGATTTATTATTATTTTTTAAAAATTACAATTGAAACTGTGTTAGAACAGAGCCATAGCAAATAGATTTTTAGTATAAAAATATATGAAAAAAACGTTTCATAAAACTTTTAAATGACTAATTATTCATGTTATCTAAAATATATAATAATTTATTTATAAAATATTACATTCAATTATTATTCTAAAAAATATATATATGTGTTTGGTTGTGATTTTATTTTGAAATTCTATTATTAACTCCACGAGCTACTCAATAAAAAATATATTATTTTATTTTACAAAAATTTATATCAAAATATTATTTAATAAAAATTTAAATCAACATCAAATTAAATAACATAAACAAATACACTCCAATTATATTTAGAAGATGTTACCTATAAATTATTTGAATTATTTTAAAATAATATCTTGATTTGATATTTAGTGAATGTTCCAACATCAAATTTAGTGAATGTTCCAACTCATTTTCAGTAAAAATAATTATATTTAAATATCAAAATAATTTTAATTTTTATAAAAAATATTTATTTCATTTATATTTGTTAAGAAGGAAATAGGACAAATTATTGTGACAAAATTATTGCATAAGGGAGGATGTGGTGTGGGGCCCATAAGCCTCCTCATATATATCTTTGATTATTATTGATTAACCCTTTTGATAAAGTCCTTATACCTTCTTTAATTAGTTCCCCACCTTTTATTTTTATTTTTATTTTATTTTATTTTATTTTATTTTTATTTTAATAACCCACCAATTAATCAATCTTAATTACCATTACAAGCAAAATAATACTCTCTCAATCTCAATACAATAGTTTTGTTTACAACTTTTTGTCCGTTCCAAAACAGTAGTTTTTTTTTTATAAATAATCATATCACCGTAAAACTATCCCTATTTTTTTCATTTGTATTACACAATTGCTACTATTTTTTACACTAATACACTCTCGTAAGGGAAAAAAAAACCTTTTATTCATATTTTTTACCAACTACCAATATAATATCAATATTTTTCTTAAATCCCGGAATGAGCATGATATGTTTGCTTGGTTGTCTCTGTGTGTTTGTTTGTTATTATTATTATTATTTTGTTATATAACGTATTACTATGTATTTATAGGTAATTTTTTATTTTATTTTATATATATATAATTATAATAATCTACATTAATTTTTTTTATTTAATATAGTCAATATAATTTGTATTTTTATTTAGAGTATTATGTCAAATTAAATTATTATTTATTTAACACCAAATAAATATTCCAATTTAAATATATAGTTTTAATTAATTTTTAAAATTGATCATTTATTTAAATTTTAGCGGATATTGCATGGTGTTTATTTTGTTTTTTTTACAGGTGCATTTTTATAGTAAGTTTGAAAATTGATGTTGATAATATAAAAAAAATAATTACATTATTGTTGATGAATAAATATATATTACATATTATGTATAATTATGTATATATTTTTTTAATAATATATGTTGAGATTGGTGTCCGTACAAATAGTTGAGAAATATTGGAGATGTGTTTTTTTTTTTTTTGTTTAAAAACACATTTTCTCGAAATTTATATATTTCTTTAAAAAAAAATTATAATATATTACATACCTCCATTAATTTTATATTATTTACACAATTTTTTATAATTTATCTAAAAAAAATCATTTCAAACTATTTCATCAAACAAATAAACCCTCACGTACCAAAAAAAATAAAAATAAAAATAAAAAATAAAAAATTTGTCACTTCCTTAATGATTAATTTATAACGTTACAATCAAATACTCCCTCAATTCCACGTAATTTATCCCAAGTCTGTTCCACATAATTTGTCATTTAAAATATGATTATCCACTTTAATCAAATTTTAAGTTTTAAATTTTATAATTTTTTAAATCTTAATTAAACTATTTACTTATCTTAATCTTAATTTATAATTATTTTTACTAAATAAGTAATTATTTTTACTAATATATTTCTTAATTACCTACTAATTATACTTTACCTAAATTTCCGTAACTACACACACCCAAAATATATAGGACGAAGGGGTCGAAGGGAGTATGATTTGATAAAAAAATATGTTCTCTTTTATATTTGGTTTTGTAGTTTGATTTTATTTTAAATAATTATTAAATAGTTTGATTTTATAATTAAATTCATCACAGTTCAAATTATAAAAAAATACAAAATATACAAATAGTCACACCATCAAGTCATTCTTTACAGGGATCTATTTATGCTTTATTAATATGTAACAGAATATGATGTGTAAATTATTATCATACAGGGTAAACTGTTTTTTTTAGTCCCGTAACTGGACCCCTTATCATTTTATTCCCGTAAGTGGAGCTTGTCGCAAATTAGTCCCATAAGTGAAAAATTTTCGCTATTTTAGTCCTCCGACGCCGGAGACGCCCGCGTGGCTCGCCGGAGGTGACGTGTCCGCCAGGTGTCCCGCCAGATCAGCGACACCTGCGGACACGTGAATTTATTATTTTTTTTCAATTTTTAAATTTTTTTTTAAAATTAAATCAAATTAAAAAATTTAAAATATATAAATAAAATTAAAATAAATTAAAAATAAGTTTAAAAAAAATTAAATAAATAAAAAATAAATAAAAAAATCCACATGTCCGCTGCGCTGACCTGGCTGGCGGCCACGTCACCTCCGGCGAGCCACACGGGCGTCTCAGGTGCCGGAGGACTAAAACAACGAAAATTTTTCACTTATGGGACTAGTTTGCGACAGACTCCACTTACGAAACTAAAATGATAAGGGGGTCCAGTTACGGGACTAAAAAACAGTTTACCCTATCATAAATTATCGACTTATATGTTATATTTATATTATATTAACATAAATTATGTGTTATCTATTTATTTGTTACGTATTGTTCATATATATTTGATATATTATCAGAAGGATGCTAAATAATACTTCATCCGTCTCTTAACAATCTATCTATTTTTTTATTTTGGTCCGTCCCATAAGTAATTATACTATCTACCTAACATTACAAATATCCTTTTAATTTACAATATATTACACAAATATCATTACTTTTATATCATACAATACTAATAGGGTTAATTTAGTTTTTTTACCTTTATTTCTGCTTTATCTCAATATAATACTATTATTTCTAAAACTCCGTGTAAAAAACAAATGAATACATAGATATGGGACGGGAGGAGGATCACTTACGAATTGAGTAATAAACACCGGATGAACAAACCCTATGACTCAATTAACTTACGACTTTTTATTTAAATTTTTTTTCATCATACGCTTTGCTATTCTTATAAAAATAAGTATTTATTTTTATAAATATAATATTTATGTTATTATTGAAATCCAAATTCTTGTAAACAAGCTAATGTATTTGCTTTTGCACTTTTATTTATTTTATTTTTTTTTAAAAAATAATTGTTTAATATACTATTTTATTAAAAAAAAAATAATACTATATTTTTAATAGAAATAAAATGATAATATTACGTAATACTCTCTCCATTTTAAAAGAATAATCTTATTATCATTTGGGGTTGTCTACCTAAATATTTTATTTTCATTATAGTTTATATGATATGTACTGAAGCATTAATTTATCTTTATTTTAATATTTATTTATCAAAATATAAGCTCTTTGACCCAATATTTTAGATGAAATAATTTTTTTATTTGTGGTATGAAAAATTGTGTCAAAAACATAAAATATAATTATTTTATATTGAATATTTGACTTTTTGTCTTTTTTTTTTGTAATGATTTATTGACTTTTTATAATGAGTCTTTGAAGTTTTTTTTCTTTTTCTTTTTTTAATTTTTGTATAAAATATTGTATTTATTATTATTATTATTATTATTATTATTATTTTAAAATCGTAATTAAAAAATAATATTTGAATAACATAACAATTATTTCATATAACTTCATTTTTTTTTACACAAGCATACTTACTAATATATATATCTATATATATATATATAGAATAAATAATATACTCCTTCCGTCTCAATACAATACTTTTGTTTACTATTTTTGTCTGCCCCAAAATAATAGTCTCATTTCTATAAATAACCATATCACCATAAAATTATCATTATTTTTTCATTATTATTACACAATTGCCACTATTTTTTACACTAATATATTCACAAAGGCAAAAAAGTCATTTATCCTTACTTTTTACCAACTATCAATGTAATATCAATATTCCTTAAATCACGTGCCTAACACAACAAAATTATACTTTTGAGACAGAAAGAGTATCTAACATCATAAAATAAAATAAAATAAAGAGAAGTATATAATACAAAAAATAATGTAAAATAGAAGAAGGTTAAAGTGCTTTAGGTACACTTGCAACATGAGAAAGGACAAAATTATTTTTTTATTTTAACACTAATCATAATATAATTTGTTTGCTTAACTTTAAGTTATTCCCTCCATTTTAACTTATTATGTCTTTTTCTTTATTATTATTATTATTATTATTTTTATTGGTCATTTTTTAAAGGGGCTTATTTTGTTTATGTTTCCTACCCAACAATTATGATTGATTGGTTGATTTAAATTTATTTATTTATTTATTTATTTGAAAACTCAAGTTACATCTCTTTCATCTAACATAGAGAATTCATAAGGCTTTCTTTGCCCATATTATTAATTTTAATTTCTTACTACATATATTAAAAAAAAAAATTATTAAAATAGTTTATTTGATATATATTTTTAATTTAAGATACTATGACTCCATGAGTGTGTTCACGTAATATTTTGAAGATATACAATCTTTAAATGTAAAAAATAGAGAATTGATATATAAAAATTTTAATAAATATATTTTTCAATTATACTACGTGATTTTAGATTTTAAAACATAATTTATATTTTTTTTAAAAATAAATTAGAAAAATTTAATAAAAAAAATAGGTTTTAATTAGCATGTCATTTTGGGTAATTTAGACAATTTAAAAGCACTTTCAATTTTATTACACCAATATATATATATATATATTTAAAAATAATTACTTTATAAAAATTTGTCTAAACATAACTACTTCTATTTATGCTTCTAATTTCTGCTTATTATTATTATTATTTTTTTTTTATTTTTTTTATTTTTTTTAATTCTATCGAACTATTAACACTTCAATATATATATATATATTAAAACCCATCACTATAAGAAAATATCAATTTTGTAACGAAGTTTTTTCGTTTCTAAAACCATTTTTCCGTTACTAATGATATTAGAGACGGAACTATGGATGAAATTACGTTAACTACGTGAACATTAAAAACGAAATTCCGTTACAAATATTTTTATTTTTTTTTTGTGCGTGTATAATGAAACTATATCAATTAATTTTCAATGTCTATATAAAAGGGTTTAATGAGGTTTACCTAAACCTTAAACACACACTCATACCAACCATAACTAATCCACTCCATCCTATGAAAAGTATTATCAATTTGTTTATCTTTTGTGTTTGATTTTTTTATTTTGGCTTTGTATTTTTTTTTTTTTATTTAAATAGATTTGATGTGATATTTTATAAAATATGTATATATATATATTTCTACATAAATTTGTAAGATTGGCGTGTCTTGATTTGAAATTATTATTATTTTTTTAATAATTAATCTATATAAGTTTTGATAAAAGTATATTATATTATCACTCAAAATATGACATCAAAATATTATTTAAATTAAATACAAGCTAAACAAACCCCTAAAGATTGTATAGTACATCATATGCATGCTTACATGGTGGTATAACATTCTTTTAAATAAGAACTTGTGAGATTGAATATTAAAATAAATAAATACTCCTTCCGTCCCCCGACAAATTATCTATTTTTTTCATTTTAATTCGTCCCATAACAAAGTATCCATTTTATTTTCTTAGTAATTGTAATATCTACCTAACATTACAAATATCCTTACAACTTACAATATATTACACAAATTTCATTATATTTATATTACACAATACTAATAAAGTTATTTTAGTTATTTCTACTTTATTCATACTATATCCCAATATAATACTAATATTTCTAAAATTTCGTGCAAAAAAAGCAAATAGATACATAGTTATGAGACGGAGGAGTAAATAAATGAAAAATAGGGATTTATGTAGGAGTTTATGTAGTTTATAAAGTTTTAGATAAATATTTCTAAACTATTTGTTTTCAAATAAGATATAAAGTTTTCTAAATAAATAATTAATTAATCTTTCATTTTATAATTTTTGGAAACAAATTATTATATGATTTTTATGAAAATTATAAAAAT
The DNA here is from genome assembly GCF_009805555.1 of Andrographis paniculata. Classification (NCBI taxonomy): domain Eukaryota; kingdom Viridiplantae; phylum Streptophyta; class Magnoliopsida; order Lamiales; family Acanthaceae; genus Andrographis; species Andrographis paniculata. The sequence goes on from NW_026137613.1 coordinate 1,400,266, forward strand.
AAATGATTGATCAATTATTTATTTATTTTTTATTCAAAAAAATTATTTAAAATATTTTATATTTTTTATTTGTATAAAATTTGCGTAATTTAAGTATTTTATTATAATCAAATATCATTTTTGGACAAGAAGGTATTTCGTGCAAACTTTACATTAACACAAGGAGATTTTACGCAATAAATAAAATACGGAGTGTTTTGTCTATTTTTACTAAAACACGTAAGGTATTATATAATTTACCCTAAAACAAATTCATAATTTGGAAATACTCTTTAAATATTTTTGGAAGTTTTTCTATAATGCACTTAGTGAAGTGATAAAATATACTTAATATTTATTTGTAAATATATTAGCAAGTAAAAAAATAAATATAAAAATAATATATATATATATATATATATGCAAGTGGCTATAAAAAGGATAAAGGTTCATTTCCTACCAACCCAAAAAAAGTTTATCCAATTCAAGTGTGGTATTTGGTAGATAATATTACATATATATATATATATATATAATATTTTGTTGCTTTTGTTACTATTGTATTTTGGTTTTTATAATTTTGGAATTGGTTGTTGGCCAACCAACACAACTCTTTTTGTGAGCTAGCTAGAGCAACACAATTACACTAGAACTACAATGGAGAGAATAAATAGAAATATTAAAAATTTAATTTAATTTTGAAAATGTGTTTTTTCAGAAGAAAATTGTTATAATCTACAAACTAGGAGGTTATTTTTTCAGTTCTATTTTTTTATTTTTTATTATGACGTGGGCCGCATCCGCTATCCGAAAGTACGTACTGGGTGAACTTCCGGCCGAACCTAATACCCTACAATATTTTCAGGTGTGTCTATAAGATTATAATACATAGTTTTTATTTATTAAATTGTACGATAAAATAATACAATATTTATTTTAATAGATCATTGTATAAAATTATAATTATTATTATTTTTTTAAAAATACCCTTAATTATATGACATAGCTTATGCTAAATTAACTAGTAATAAAAGACCAAATAGTCTTTTTTACATTAATATTACTTTATACTCCGTTATTCTAACTTTAACATTTATATTTACTTTTTGTAAGCAAATTAAGAAATATTAGTATTTTAATAATAATAAGTATATATAATAGTATAAAAATCAAATTATCTTTACTTTCTTAGATATATATATATATATAACGAAGTGATAGTAAAATAATAAATAGGTGTAAGAAAATATTAGTAATTAATAATAGAGTTCACAATTACTAGATATATATATATATATATAAACGCAGATAAAATTAGAAATATGTGAACAAAAATGGACAGAGAAAGTATTAATTAATTCTACTTAAAAGAGGAGGATTAATAATTTATATAAGGTGAATAAAATAAAATTATCCATCGTATAATCATACAAAATAAACATACACTCGATATTGTATAGAATTCAATAACATTTTTACTTTTTCTCTATTATTTATTCTAACTTAATATATATATATATTCAGTATTGTATAAAATTCAAACTTTTTCTGTATTATTTATTCTAACTTAATATATATATATATATTAACTTTAGGAACTAACTTATCATGCAATTCATGATTTTTTTTCGTTGTTTCTTTTTTTAAACAAAACAATTAATTTTTTTACCATAGATCTGTTTATTCAATATTTTTTTAATGGAGCAATTCCCCATAAATATTATTAAAAAAAATACAAATATACACACATTAATATAATATATATACATTAATTTGTTTTTCTTCTCAAAAATATTATCTTATATATTTATTTTTTGTTCTCACATGTTACATATAAAATTTATTTTTTATTAAAAAAAAATCACATTAACTATCTATTTATATCATATCAAAATAAATTTATAATATAAAATATTTACTATATATAAAAACAACCCAAAGCCAAAATCAAAGAAATACAATATTTTTCATAAAAAAATTTACATTAACAACTATTTAAATAAAATGACACTATCAAAGCCAAATCCAAACACACCAACAAAAAGTAATTCAAACCCCGAATTATTTTAAACATGTAGTTAATCTTTTATCTTAATAATAATAATAATAATAATAATAATAATAAATTTGAAGATAGTTATATAATTAGTGAAGATGAGCATAAATTAGAACATAAGAAAGAGATGAAATGTCATTTAACAAAAGAGAACAAATGCAAATTCCAATTGATCACATCAATTAATCTTCAACCCTAAGGGAAGCATCATACCTATTACATTACTTACTATTATAGCTTTGGACCCATTCCACAACATCATTATTATTAAGATAATTTACATCACACCAACATAATTTTGTATAAAAATCATCACTTTTCAATCTAACTAAGAAATTATAGGTTTGTTTATTTTGATTTCAATCTTTGACTTAAATAAGATTTTCATGTAATATATTTGCAAATATATATATATATATATTTATTGAAAACTACGTTAATTGAATAATAATATCTTTTCTTCGAAATTAAAAGCAAACACACTCGGTCATATTTTGTAAACTCTAAATATAATATGCAATAATGTATTGTTCTCCCAATAATTTTTTTTTTTCGACATGATTCCCAGCTTATATAATACACATATTTTATAGTCTCACGAAAAATTAATGCTTAATATAAAATATTATTTACACAATTATCTGTACTCCACATAAAAAAAAATAAAAAATACCTCAAATCAAAATACTAAACAAACAAACCCGTAATTTTTCATAGAGAGTGTATTCACTCAAAATTGCATATTTAACTAAGCAGAACTGTCCATCTCAATTGCTAAAATTAAAAGCATTTTTTTCCCACTCCTTTTCAGCTGATCAACTACCTTTTTTTTAGCTATGTCAAGAATGATGTGTTCAAACAATTGAACTAAATTTGAAGTAATACAATCCTATAATAAATAATACAATTAGATCCCAACTCAATGCAACTTTGGCATAATAATAATGTTCTTTCTAAAACTAAAAAAAATATATACATTAAAGCATTGCACTTTAAATTTAAATACAATAAAATAACATAAATCACACCTATGGTTTATGAAAATTACATAATACATTCTATTGTTTTAATATTGCGTCAGACTCCTTAATAAAAACCCTACGTTTAACTCGGCTGGTGAGTTCATAGTTATGGAATTTTTGAATTACCTCCGCAGCTAAGGAGCATGTAAAGCAATCACCGTTAATTAATACAAAAAAAGAGTTAAATCGTGTAGCATTTGAAACTATAAAGAGTCTCACACAATTTTAATTATATTGTTTTGCCTTTAAATAATACTTTCTTTCAAAACTAAAAGTGTTCCTTAAAATTACTAAGACAAGCCTTCACTGATTCAAATAAATTACAGTAACAACTCAAACTTTACCCCTCAGGCAATAACTTCATATATTATTTGATTAAATAGTGTACTAATCAAAGAGGGCAATGCAGATAATCAATCCATATATATATATATATATATATTCATACATACCACTGTTAGGACAGAGAGAGTTTGGCAAGAGTCAGTGCTAAAACTTTCACTCCATTTGCAATGTCTTTTGGTGCAGAAAATTCTTCAGGCTTGTGGCTGTACCCTGCAGCTCACCAAAATTATCAAAATGAAATGCAATCCCAAATGAATTTTTCAATAATGTGTTCAGATTTCCAGCAAACTAGCAAATGTAGAATGTCTTAATTGTATTTTTTTGTCAAGTGGAATTGAGTTATGAGTGCCTAAGCTCAAGTTTCAAATTAAGCAGAAATGTTTTCGATCTTGTGCTAATTTTTTGAAAGTTATTTAAACAGAACTCAACATATAATTGAAGTTTTAGATGATAGAGGGCAAGGATTTGTGCAAAATAAAAAGAAATTGGACATACCTTTGTGGCACGGGATGAAAATCATGCCCATTGGAGATATCCTGAAAATGAAATATGAATATCACACACGAAAATGTTTTACTGATTCCCATTTGTAATATGAAGGGTTTTATGGTCATGAATTGATGAATGGGGAGAGATTTGTTACCTGGCCATGAATAGGGAATCGTGATATGCTCGGCTGATCATCTTTTTGTAAGGCAAGTTCAGTTCCTGACAAGCTGTTTCTGTTGCCTTGATGATCGAGTCTCCAGAAAGCGCCGGTGGATCTTGATTCACGATGGTAAATTCCGAGAGCTTCACATTACGAGCTTTGGATATGCTAAGAGCTGATTGATGAATTTTATCAACTACATCATTCCGCCTCTTTTCATCTATGTCGCGTGTATCTAACATGCGCACACAGACAACAATATTGTTAGGAATATTTGCAAACTTCACAACCAATGCCATAATAATAACCTCTTGATTTCATGATAATATAATTTTCATTAGACAACTATATCCTTAAGAACACAATTATATTATGCAAGTTCTATTAAAAATCGTTTTTATTGCACCAATAATAATCAGAATCAGTTTTTCCTTTTTTCAAACACCCTTTACCACTTGAATTTTTTTCTATAAGTTGAAAAACATATCTTTTTTCGTAAAAACTTAATCAATTTATTTCAATTTCTTTGTCATTAGGATCGGCTGCCGTCTCTTAGCCGTAGCGCTATTGATAAACACATAGTTATCCAAAACATAATTAAAAAAGCATACCAATCTCAACATGTGCCTTGCTTGGAATGCTGTTTATCGCGCCCGGATGCAGCTCCAGAATACCTTGTAAATGCCATCAAGTTTTGGAACCCATGAAATCCAATAAAAAATGTTTTAAAACATCGTAATAATTCTACAGCTAGCATATGGAAGAAAAGAGCAATTTATTTGATCTAGCTGCTCAGAGTATAACTAGTTTTTATTCTTTATAATTCCAACAAAATGCTATGTAGATAGTTAAGGTTCTATTTACCAACTGTTCCAACAGTGTCTATTGATCCAGATTCCAGTACATGCTTTTCCACTGCAAGTGCTAACTCAGCAGCAGCCAACCCTGCATCGTTCCTGTTCCAAATGATTTATGCACCAGTCAATGATTGTGTAGTGACCCCTTCACATAACATTAAAGAAAATAAGACACACATACAACAACAAAAAAATTGTTGCAGATATTATCAAGTTCCTATTTCTGCTGCTAAACACTTACAAGAAACAAGTTTCAGGTAACAGCATGCTTCCTGAAGCTTATTCATTTCGTTCAATAATATTCATTAAAGTTTAAGTTTGAATTAAATTTTTATATTTAAGATAAAACAACCAGCTGCGAGATCACTCTTGTATTCATTAATTTTTTACAAACACCAACAATCAACCTGTTTTCTCATTATGAATTTCCATGCAACATCTTTAGCCGGTGCTTCTGGTTTTAACTTTATGTGCATATTCTGGTTTTAAACGGAAGTAAAAAAAGCAAAAAAAACAAACAAAAACAAAAGCTAAAACTCCCAAATCATATCATAAAGATTAAGAAATAAATGAACGCACTTCAAGAATCCGACTTTTAACAGCCATAAAGTGGCATCCAATTAACATTAGAAGATCCAGGATGGCATTGTAGATTTACTCTAAAATACCAATTAGAAATATTTGCTTTGTGTGATTTTGCAGTTATAGAGCTAAGAACACTAGAAAAGTAGAAAACCTCTACATATTTTCTCCCCAACAAAAAAGAAGTGAGATACACATTTAGCAAAAGTACATATTTCTTCTGCAACAATTTCCTGAGATAAAATAAAAATACCTCTTTGGCATCAGAACAGCTCCAGCATGGCCTCCATTGCCTTCAAAGTCTACTTTGATGCTAGCTGGAGCAGCAATTGCAGTGACAACACCAATTGGCAGAGCTATATAATAATACAGAACAGACTTAGTCCATTATCCAGTGTGACAAAAATTAGTTTTCTGTAAAAAGTAAAAAATAAAAATAAAAGACCATCACATGACTTATTTAACCTTCCTCTTCCAAAATGGGGCCTTGCTCTATATGCAATTCGATGAAAGCATAGTAGCTTCCTTTTTCTAGGAAGACACTGGACAAATCCTTGTTGGGATATCCAGCATTATTAGCAGCATCAAAAAACGATACGTTCTGACCATCTACCGTAAACTTTAAATGTTCCACGAGTTCTCTACTTCCGGCTAATAATCGGCTGCAAAGATCCGAATGAGCTTCAAACACTTTTCCAGACACAGGAGAAAACAGAGGAAAATAAATAAATGAAGATTAGGATGTAAAATAAAGGAAACAAAAAAAAGGAAGTACGACAATAAGGGAGTGAGTTTTGAAATCAGAATTATTTCCAATAAACTGAACCTAGAAATTCTAAGATTATTAATAATATAGAATAGAGTTTGTATTTTTAAAATTTTCTTGGATTGAATAAAAGTTTGCTTTTTAGATCATAAATCCCCGGCTAATATCTAACAAATTTTAAGCAAAATTTTACCTTCTAAGTTTGATTTTAACAGATTTCGTTATTTAAAATATCATAATGAACAATTGATATAAATTCATATTCAGATTTGATTTATGACTTTAAAAATTCAGAACGTAATTTTGAATAAATTGAGTACACAAAAATTGTTTGAACTTGCAAACCCCCAGATTAAGAAAGAAATAGACTGAAATAAAAAATGTGACTTGGAAAGTACACATGGTTAATAAAATTGTTCGTGCAAGACTATGTATAAGAGATTGTCACCAAATGTTTAGGATGTAATTTTGTTCTTATTTTGTGTTTCGAATAATAGATGTTGGATGTAACGTTTTGTATGGAAGGTATATATAGGCTATGGTGTTTTTGTAGGAAAAGAAATAAAGATACTAAAACAAACAAAGAAAAAGAAATAAAATGAAACTCACAACAAACACACCCTTAAGAATCATGACTGAGACAATATAAGGTTCTGACCTTCCCAAACAGCTTATTCCAAACCGTGTTGGCTCTTCCGAGGTGAACATGATTACCTCCAATGACCTCTTAGGCTTAACTCCTAACCTGTTAAACATCAATTTCCAAGTGAGATGAAAAGAACAAGTTATTGAATAGTTGAAATCCGTCTGGAACTATGAATGTCATTTCAAAATTATAAATGACGGCATCCAACAATCTCAAAATAGCAGATGTAACATCAACCACATGCTGCTTTACTTTACGAAACAGAACAACACACAATCATCTCTAAAGGCATCTGTATAAGTAAAAAAAAAAAAAAAAAAAAAAGAAGCTATTTTCAGTTTTCTTTGGATTCTGATTAAAAATATATATAAACACACACACACAAATTCCCTCAGGGTGATATACAGAAGCAAAACTTCTGAAGGCAAATATAAGGCTCCAATACGTGTTTACGTGTGTAATATCACCTCATGTTTTGGTTTCTCTTCTTTTCAAAGCATGTGCCTAATATGAACTGAATGAAAAAGATATAGGGATTTTAATGCAGAAAGTGTTAGCTAACATGTGTGAATACATTTTGCCTGTCATATAGACATACATTTTGCCTGTCATATAGACATCCATTTTCTGTTCTCGGGTTATGTTCACTGATTTAAGAACATTAACAAATACAACACATTGAGAATAATACTGCCTGTTCACCTCTTGAGTAGATTAATGGCTTCTATTGCACCCAAGACTCCTACAACGCCATCATATTTGCCTGAATATGGTATGGCATCTATATGAGAACCTGTAGCAACAGGAGGGAGGTCGGGCTCTGAACCAACCCTGTGTAAAAAGGTTTACATCAGAAATAAGCAATTAACTTATTGTTGGCCTAATGTGGGGTTACGGGATTAATGTTTGTTAGTTTGCAATATTGAATGTTGCAAATAGACACTTAGGTAATATAAAATCAAGTATTTTTTGTTTTTTTTTAACAAAAATGATCAAACAGAACCTGTTTCTCACCATCGACCAAAAATGTTCCCAACGGAATCCTCTCTAACCACAAGACCAGAACGGCTCATTAAACTCTTGATGTACCTGTCATTGATGCAAAATGCGATTAAGGGAATCGTATTCATTTTTCACATTATAAGAAATACCAAAGCAATATAAATATAAGACATGCAAGCTTCCAACACCTATAAATTAGACAAGAGCATGCTGCAAAAAAGATTATGTTACATACAACAACAAAACCAAAAAAATCAACGAATCAATATCAAATGCCAATTCCAAATTATAGTGAAGGATGGCAAAATTTTGTACACAGCATTTGCACAATCAAGGTTACATCCCCATCTCCAATCTCCTCTTGTATCCTCCTACCATGTTTGTTGCAGTACAAAACCTCAATATAATTAGATTATTACAAGTAAATATAAAGAGGTGAGATCCTCTCTCACTGTACCTCCTTGCAAGAACATCCTTTTCACTATAGAGCACCCTTGTAACTGAAGGTGCAGGTGTATCCGAGAACATGGATAATTCGTCAATCTAGAATATTGCAAGACAAATGTACCATGTCACTAACTTCAACCATATGCAAACCTACCTAGATAAATGTAATACAACCAATCATTCACAAGCTCCATTTCTCACACAAGATAAATAAAGAACAACTCCTAATCGGCCTATAGTATACTTTCACAATGTTTACATTTTTTTTATTCTTAAGTACAAAAGAAATGATTAACAGGCCGATTGCTACCCCCTCTGTTCATAATCAAATTTAGCTTTACTCAAAAACCTCTTTCACAAAACCATATAATCATCCTACTTGTTCGTTCTAGTGGGGGCTAAGAGTTCATCGCCTGGTACAAACAAAATTCATGATTTGGAAGCTATTTTACACACCCAATACTATTTGAAGAATCTATTATTCTAAAAACCATTTTACACACTCGAACACTATAAATCCAAAACTTCGAAGACAGACAATGCGCCGCAAGACTAAAACTGATCTTTTCAAAATAAAATTTATCATCAAACAAGCTATCAATTTAACGTTAATTATAAAGAACCACAGCCAAAATCCAATTCCAGTTAGACCAAACTATAACCAGAAAAATAATAATAATAAATAAAAAACAAACAAACAAACAAACAATGAACATAAGATTGGGCAAGGATGGATACCTGTCCCTGAAGGGCTTCGATGTCCACTGAAGGCGCGGAATCATCAAAGTCCGGCCGGGGAAGTCGGTACCCTGAAAACTCCTCCATAGTTTTGATTGTGGGGTCGCTCTGAGCTGAGACGAGCGCGAAAGCAGCATACAGGCAAAGAAACAGAGTGGCCATGGAGAGAAGTCGGCAGATTTTGGGTGGGAGTGGGTTGCTGCAAGGCTTTAGGGTGGCGGACTGAAATGTTTCAGTTATCGAAATATGCTCATATAGGTTGGCGAATAGCAAGATGACCAGTGTTCTTCAGTGTTCAGTGTCGAACTGCAATTATTTATGCACTCAAAACATTTTATATATATATATATTTATTATATCATATAAATACGAGTTTTGTACGATCTGCCACTTGAAAAGTCTATCTTGCCTCTCATTTCAAAAATAACAATTTAGCCCTTAACCTACCCTTGTACGTTTAATACGAGTTTTGTACGGACCTGCCACTTGAAAAGTCTATCTTGCCCCTCATTTCAAAAATGACAATTTAGTCCTTAACCTACCCTTGTACTGGCTTGAAAAGACGAGATTGTACGGATCTGCAACTTGAAAAGTCTATCATGCCCCTCATTTCGAAAATGACAATTTAGCCCTTACTCTACCTTTGTACTGGCTTGAAAAGACGTTTTGGAACCGTCGCCAGCAACCTCCCGACTTGAGGACTTCCCGTCCTGACCACTTTCTGTCTTGAGGACTTCCCGACCTGACCACTTTCCGTGTTGAGGAACTCCCGACCTGAGGACTTCCGGACCTGACCACTTTCCGTCTTGAGGACTTTCCGACCTAAGGACTTCCCGTCCTGACCACTTTCCGTCTTGAGGACTTCCCGACCTAAGGACTTCCCGTCCTGACCACTTTCCGTCTTGAGGACGTCCCGACTTGACCATTTTCCGTCTTGAGGAAATCCCAACCTGACCACTTTCCGTCTTGAGGAAATCCCGACCTGAGGACTTCCCGACCTGACCACTTTCCGTCTTGAGGACCTCCCTACCTGAGGACTTCCCGACCTAAGCACTTCCCGTCCTGACCACTTTCTGTCTTGAGGACCTCCCGACCTGAGGACTTCCCGACCTGACCACTTTCCGTCTTGAGGACCTCCCGACCTGAGGACTTCCCGACCTGACCACTTTCCGTCTTGAGGACCTCCCGACCTGAGGTCATCCCGACCTGAGCGCAAATTTTTCTACTTTTCTGCCCGACTTCGGGTCCTACCTTCGTTCAAGACCCTGCTATCCTTATTTTTATTATTATTATTATTTTTTGTGCGTAACAATTATCAAAGTTGAAATTTATTGTACACATCGGCGCGGCATCGCGCGCGCCGGGTTCTAGTATAATTATAAACTAAAGGTGTTCTGTTTCTTTACCAAAATGCTCCCTCCTCCCTTTCAGTGCGTAACCATTTACAAACTTTCTCTTTTCTTAATAAAATTTATTAAATTAAAATATATTTTCTCCGTTCAGCTACAAATATACATATTTCGTCCAATTACAAGGGTGTCTTTCTTTAGAAGAGTTTGGAGAAAATTGAGTTTGTGTTTAATTTTTATTTGAATTTTGGAATGAGTTTGAATTTTGTTGTTTTTTTGTGTTTGGATTTAATTGGAGTTTCGAGAGTTTTGATGTGTATTGTTTTGATGGATAATGAATAAAATAATATAAATTTATATTAAATTTAATTGATAAAATTTATATTGTATGATTCGATTATAAATTTATATTATAATAAATATTAAATAAAATTTTAAATTTATGTTTGACGCCCATTTTACTGTGCAGAGTAAATGCACAGTAAAATTAGGCCGAACCACCTTGGGAAACATACCCAAAATAACTATTTCATTAAATACTCCATTTTTTTCCCCAAAATACTCTTACTATTCAAATCTCAACTCAAAATCCAGATCTTCAAACAAAAACACCCTTAATTAACTACATAACAGTATACATCACTCACTAAAAACTCTTTTATTTTTATCTTTTTTAAAATATCAAATATTTTTATCTTTATTCAAAACTATACTTTTTCTTTTATATTAATAATAAATAAATTAAATGTATTTTTGATTTACTTCTATTTGAATATAAAAAATTTTATTATTTATAAAATGATATTCATATTCATATTTTTTAAAATATTTAAATATATATTCTAATTTTTTAATCATATATATTAAATTTATTTTAAAATTATTAATATTATTATTACGTACTAATAATAAAATAATATTATAATTCACCATTATTAAGTAATATAATTATTTTTACATATTAATATTTTTAATTTTATAAATTTTATTTTATTATGGTTCAATATATCAATTTATTTTAATTTATATTTTTTAAAAATGTAAATATATATTGTATTTTCACACATCGGGCCGGTGCTAGATCAGCTCACTTTTTTTAATTAACTTATTATTTTTTTTTAAGTTAAGTTTACCATAAAATATAACTTGATTTGTATTATTATTTGATTAGTTAATATACATGTAAATATATTAAATTTTAAAAATTATAGTAAATAGGCCGGCCCAAGTCGGGTACGATCCTAAGCACAGTTTTTTTATACCCGAGTTCGAATTGGATTTTCGAACTGTGCTTTGTTTTGCCGTCTTTAATGATAATATAATATATTCAATATTTAAAAATAAAGAACTACAATATATATTTGTGCCGAGCTAGGCACGAAAAATTTTGGGTTTAGTTTTTAAGGTCTAAGTACGGTTTTTTTATGCTGAGTTGAATCAAATTTTCGAATCGTATATATTTTTGTCACGTTTGGTGATAATATAGCATACTCAATAATTGAAAATAAAAATCCACTGTAATATATATTTATTATGATAAAATAATACTATTATATTATATTTATAAAACATAAATATATATATATTTTTAAAGAATTAATAATAATTTGTTAGTATATTTTTATTTTGTATTATTACTTACTTATAATGTATGAGTAAAAATAATTATTGTATAATAAAATAATTATATATTAAGATTAAAATAACTAAATAGTTTAATTAAAATTGATAATATTATAAAATTGGCAAAATTGCCCATAACTCCCTTATGGTTTCGAAACTCAGCATAAATTCCTCCTCTACTTTAAAAATTGCATGACGTCCCATTATACTTTAAAAAATATTGCATGAAACCACTTTGTGGTTTCGAAACTCAGCATAAATCCCCATTTTACTTTAAAAAATTGCATGACGCTCACTTATACTTTCAAAAATATTGCATAAAACCCCACTGCCATGCAAAACATATAGATAGAAAATCATCTTCTTATCACACGAGGAAAGTTTCATGGTGGTGGAGTTTTATGCAACGTTTTTTAAAGTATAAGGGGGTACCGTGCAATTTTTAAAGTACAGAGAGATTTTACGCTGAATTTCGAAACCACATGGGAGTTATAAACAATTTTACCTATAAAATTTAAAATGTAATTAAAGTGTATAATCATATTAAAAACAAATTATGTGAAATATAAAAAAAAAAATAGACAAATTATATGAGATGAGAGGAATAATACTATATTTGTAAAAATTTATCAAACTAACTGTTTATTATGCAATATTTCATTTTATATAATTTTCCATTAAAATCTTATAAAATCATCATATTTTAAAGTTGGATGATTCAATACTTCTAATTTTATTTTATTTTTTTTTAAAAAAAGAAAATTAAAAATTTGAATTAAATACATTTAGATTTTAGTTTCAAATTTTAAAATTGGATGATTCAATACTTCTAATTTTTTTAAAAAAAAATTAAAAAATCTGAATTAAATACCGTTAGATTTTAGTTTCAAATTTTAAAAGATTTTTTAATCTAAATGATTTTATACATCAAAATTTTAAAGTCCACCCATTTTTTTTTTTTTTTTTCTAATCGAATATAATCCCTAAAGTAACTATATTTAAGGGTGAGCATTAGTTGGTTCAAATCGAAAAAATCGAAAAAAAATTTGGTTTTGACTATTTGGTTTGGACTGATCGATTAATTGGTTCGGTTCGGTACAAAATGAATTTATAAATTTTGATTTCGATTCGATTATAATTTTCAATTTACAATTTTGGTTAATCGAAATAACCGAACTTTATAAATAATAAAAAATTATATATTAATAAATATATATATTATAATTTTGTGTATTTGTATTTGATTGTATAAGTAAAATATATACTAATAAATAAAAATTCGGTTTTTTTTTTTTTTTTTTTTTTTTTTTTTTTTTTTTCAGTTTCATACTGAACCAAACCGAACTAGTTTGGTTCCATTTATTTGATTTTGAAAAACTTTTGTTTGATTTCGATTTAAATATTTTTTAAATCGAAAATCGATCAAAATTGAACCGAACCTATCAAATGCACACCCCTAAGAGCACATACAACGACACATAAATAGAAGTACTTATTCTCTGTCTCGAAGCTTTTTCTTTTCCCCTTCTAAAAATCTCATCCCCGCTGATCTAAATTTCAACCATAGAATTTTGATTAAAAATCGAGTTAGTCATCATGCAGGCGATGCCACCATCGACGATATCTTTTCTCTCTTCTATGCCATTCTCTCTCCCCGTCTCTCTTCTTTGCCCTTCTCTCTCCCCGTACGTGGACTTTGGTGTTCTCTTCTTCCCCCAACCCATTCTTATTCCCGTCGCCGACGATTGTTCTTCTCCTTCTTGTTGTCATCTCACCGGCCCTACGCTCGTTCGATGAAACGATTTTTTTCAATGGCGACGGAGGCATGGTAAACTTTGCAGTAATTTCTTATTTTTAGGGTTCTGATTTATTTTCTTTTATTCTTTTTTTTCTTGATGTTTGAGAGATTTCATCGATTGTTTTAGTTAAAGGTTTAAGATTTTGTGTTTGCATTTTTTACGGCAGAATTCCAGAATCTCTCTGTTCTTTCCTTCCAGAGAATAGTTCATAATCTATTTTTTACATCCATTTTAACATATTTCTGTATAGTTTCTGAACATCTCACTGATTGAAACTTAATGTGTTAATTGTGTTTGTTTATATGCCTTTTGGTTTTTGATTGAATGAAGTTTAACGTGGAATCCATCTGATTGGTAGGAATTGCTCCAATTTGATTGATATGAATTGCTGCAATTTAACTCTATACAAATCTTTCTCCGTCGCTTGCTATAGAAGGTAATTCATCGGGTGTCAATTCGTATTTTTGGGTCGTGTTCGTGTCGGGCTGAGCCATGAAGATAACAAAAAAACTGTTAATCCGAACCCGACCCGAACCCGAAATCTGACCTGAAACCCTAGACCCGAACACGACACGAATTTTTTCATGTCGGGTTCAGGTCAACCGAAACCCGTACGAACCCGACACGAAACAGACCCAAAAATTTTTAAAAAAATTTAAATTGACCTAAAAAATATCATTTTTATTTTTATATTATTTTATATTTAAAATAATATAAATATTATAAATTAAAATAATAATAAAAAAATTTTAGGTCAACCCAAAACACGAAACCCAAAACCTAATGTGATTTTGATATTTCAGGTTATCAGGTCAACCCGAACACGACACGAATTTTTTTTGTTTCAGGTTCGGGTCGACCTGATTTTTTTCAAGTTGACCTGATTTTTTTCAAACCCGAAATGCCCAAACCCGAACCTGAAAAATTTCAGGTCGAACGGGTTCGATTTTTCGGATCAGGTTTACTTTTGACACCCCTAGTAATTCATTTTCAGTCTCAGTTACCATTTTCAAATGATTTCTCCATATGTTATTATCTCCTATGATGCAATTTTCTCTGTAGAACACATCCTACACTTGTGTGCAAAGTAGTATCAGATTGAGGATATGAATGTGATGCCATTTTTAGATCATGTCTCCAATAGATGAACGTCGGAGTTGAACATTCCCATTCGTAGTCAATAATTGATTCAATATTGTGCCGACCAAAATGATTTTGTTACTCATCAATAATTGATTGTTTTTTCAATTATTGCATCTACTATGTGGTGTATTATACTAGTATAATAGCAACACGCGCGAACAATACAACAGATGTAAACAAGTGTAGTGCATTGTTAATTATTATTTGACCCTTTTTTATTAGATGTTCAAAAGATGTAAACAATACAACAACAAATATCATTTTTTTTAAAAAAAAAAACAAAAAACAGATAAATCAAGGGCAAAGACACGAGTCAATTATTAAAATATATGATGAATAAGAAATGAATATACAAGTGAAAGATATGTCTTTAGGGTAGCTAGCAAGATGAATTTTTATAACAAATGCAAGTGGGGTTTGATCCTTGTGTATTCTTCTTCATTTTATCCTTGATTAATTGAGGTGGTTATCATTAATCCCCTCATCCCTTATGAATTTATAGACAATTTTGACATTTTTTTTTTTTTTTAAATTCTCTACATAGTACAGATCTAATAATGCATTATTTTTCTTTCCAATATCTATCATTTTTATAAATAAAAATATATATATGATCATACAATCATACATTCATACACACACATGCATTGTTTTTATAATAACTATCCATATCTACTTATCCAATATCTATATGCTTTCTAATATAATTATGAATAATATAGACTGCAGGGACCATCAAGTTGGTTAAATTTGATACTAAGTAGGAAAACAAGACAAAATGTCCCAAAACGAGATAAGATACTAAATTAAGTGGCCACAATCCAACTATAAATCCTCACAATAACTTAATCTTCTGCCAAATTTTCTTATAATGCATCTTAACGCCATAAATTATAGAGGTTTTAAAATATGTTCTCACCTTCCGAAAGCATCCACCGATGATTTATGAGATTTTCTTGTAGCCTCTGGTTTGTAACTGTATTACAAATTCTTCCCAGTCTTATTCGACATAGTAGAAGAACTTAATCAACTGATTGCTCGTGTTGAGGTACAGTTTGATCTTCTTTGTTTGTTGCTCTCCATTCCAAGAGGTTTTGGCCACGTTTATCCTCAACGATCATATTGTGCAGTATAACACACGTGGTCATCACTCGGAGAAGATCGTTTGTTTTTTGAAGCCTTGCCGGAATTTGCAAAATTCACCATTTTTTTATGCCCTCTCGCTATCTTTCCGAAAAGCCTCTTGCGAAGTTGTAAATGTTTTTTTCTTAGTAGTAATTGGATTTCTGACGGCTTGCAAAAAGATGGCATGCTTAGGATATATTCCATCCGTAAGATAATATAGCAAATTGTACAATGTCCCGTTTACCTTGTACTCAACTGGTGATGCCGTGCCGTTCATGTATTTGTTGAATAACAACAAATGATCTAAAAAGGTGACATCATTATTTGTGCTCGGCATCCCGAAGAATGCATGTCATATCCATAGATCCTGAGATGCAACAGCCTCCAATATCAATATAGGGTACCCATAACGTCTATTGTACTGGCCGCGCTAAGCAATGGGACATGCATCCCATCGCCAATGCATACAGTCTAACGAGCCAATTATCCTGGGAAATCAACAAAATTTGTTTTCATATAAGAGACGTGCAAGATCCTCAGTAGTTGGGTCACATTAATATTGCTCTTTGTAAAGTTCAATGATCGAATCACATAACTCCAACATTGCCCTTTGAGCTGTTGTGCCCCAAATCTTTACAACTTCGTCGACGTTATCAAAACATCCATAAGCGAGAACACGCATGGCGGCCATAACTTTTTGCAATGGTGAAAGGCCTATTCGATTAGTACAATCAGGTTGTTGTGTGAAATAGTGATTATGATTGCAAACATCGTGTAAAATTCTGGTGAATACCTCACGACGTATGCAAAATCTCTGCCAAAAAAATTATTAAGGAAAACGAGGAGTCTTAGACAGGTAGTCGTTCCATAACTCTTTATGTCTCCCTTCACGATCACGATAAATGTAATTCCGTCGCTGAGGTGCACCTCTAGCTCCAATATCAGAAATAAAAGGTAAGAGTGTTGTAATGTTTCGAGTTGATCACGTTCAAGCTGTAGTAGTAGAAGCCTCATCCGTCTTCTCCTGTAATCACTCTCTTGAACCATCGATTGAAAGTAGAATTCTTCGTCGACATGTTGACCACCATCATCATCACTATCCATATGTTGGAGTGAAAGGAAAAAATTTAAGGTAAATTCACTTGTTCAATTGAAGATATAAATGTCCGTAAACCTTAAGTTATAGCAATACGGTTTTATAATATGAGATCCAACAACCAATCTTTAATACAATGGGCATTAGTAAATATAATTGGATTTAAAGTGATTGATATAAAGAAAATAAATGTACAAGACTTGCAATTAATACACATTGTAGTAATAGGAGCATGAAAAGAAAAAATCTGCACACGACTTGACATGCTTTTGCAAACTAAGACATACTTTATGTAAGAAAAATAAAGAAAATAAATGTACAAGACTTGCAATTAATACACATTGTAGTAATAGGAGCATGAAAAGAAAAAATCTGCACACGACTTGACATGCTTTTGCAAACTAAGACATACTTTATGTAAGAAAAATAAAGAAAATAAATGTACAAGACTTGCAATTAATACACATTGTAGTAATAGGAGCATGAAAAGAAAAAATCTGCACACGACTTGACATGCTTTTGCAAACTAAGACATACTTTATGTAAGAAAAATCAATGCACACTTTCACACTTGCAACTTGCAAGAATTGATAATTTACTTAATCTTATTGTGCATCAACAATAAGTGCAAACCCGTCAAACAGAAAAGACAAATATTATATTTATTTTGCTCTAAATTGTAGGAAATAGGGAAAATATAACAAGGAATTGAATATGAGAAAATGAGCTATGCCTATTCACACAGCCTATCTCTTAAAAATATTATATGCATAGCTGATACAACAATTATAATAAATAAGCTTAGGCATTGTGTTGGTTTATAATAACTATTTATTAGATTGATACCTTCTTGAACTAACTTTTGATTTAACATCAATATACATTACACAACCACCCCTGCCTCCATATGAGGCAAGCAACAATGCCAATAAAGCAAGCCTCATGGAAAACTAAAGTTCAAAAGGTAAAATGATATAACACATATAGAAGCTAGTATTCTTAACCGAAGGAATTACATGAGTGAATTCGCTATTATACCATCGAGCACTATTAAAAAAAACACTTAAAAAGATAATATGAGATTATTGTTTGTATTGCAACTGTCATTAGGAAATTTTGACATAATAGTTCTTGAACTATTAAAGTGAACTTCAAAGAAGAACTCAATGAGAATTTTATTGTTCATAGTAAAATATTTTACAAAAATAAATTAATAAATAAAAATGATTGAGGTAACAAATACATAGAGTTCGATTCAAATTAATGCACCTGTAAAAATATAAATTAATGAACCTGTAAAGTTATAAATGTACCCAAAATCTCTGCAATCACAAAGGTACAGACAACAAGATTTAGTTCATATGTATAATTACACAAACTTACTGATGATTATAATTTATTTGGAGCTTACACAAAAAGTGACTCGGTTGAATTTAATATCCATCTTGCCATATGCTTGATGGAATAGAGCTATTTAATGAATTATTTGCTACTTACCTATAAAGAAAATTGATTGGACTATGTCTCTTTAGTTCACTGCATCTGGTAAGTAATTAAAATGGAGCAAATGAATGAATAATAGCTCACAGTTTTTGTAAAATTAGGAAGTTTAAAAAGTTGGCGGGAATAGTTCCAGCCATATTGTTTACTGACATATCACTGCATGAACAATTACACAATAATTTAAGCAAATGTATACTTAAAAATAAATAAATTATATTTCATTTTATAGGTCCAAAGCAATATAAGAACTTATATAGTGGTAATATTTTTAGAGATAGTACCATTTGGAATTGTTCCATTATGCTGGTTGAAACTCAAAACTCTGAAATTCACAAGGGCAAAATTATTAAATAAAAAAAAAGGTATAACAATAACATAAATAAAAGGATGTGATATGCCTCTGGTTAATTTTCATGAAGTTTTAAACAAGTTATGAATGGATCAACCCGTAAGAGGAATGACTAGTTATATATGCAGAGCTAATGGAGTCGAGACAAGAAAAAACAAATACAAACATGTTTGATAACTCCCTTCTATAAATATGCAAATCTATTTCTCACAAGACGGTGCTCTTTCTTTCACGAATACAAAAGGTTTGATAACTCTCTTTCACAAAAATGCAATCTACCTTCCAAAAAAGGTACTTTGTATATATTAGTACAGTCATTTGCAGATTAATATCATATATTGTTTAATAGGTAAAGAAAAATCACACCAAACAACTTCGATAGAGGACTATTGAGCCGAAAGTAATAACTTAGACTATTATGTGTCCACCTACTTACATATAAGCAATATGTGGCCTACTCCTTCAATCATGAATCGGACTTTGTAAACTGCAGTTCCTCATACTCTTTATACAAACAAATAAAGCTGATTATTAATAAAGAATTATTATATATATATATATATATATATCTAAGAATACAACTCGTGCACATTAATTCTCAAAACTTATGAGAAAAGTTCAAATTTATAGAAAGGGAAGCGCTTGAAAAACTGAAAAATTACTCAAATATAGCATACAAGAAATGACATAAAATGGAACAAAGAGAATAATGCCAAGTTAGATATGTTTCCATATGAGCACGGTAATGGATTGCCACAAAAGTTGTTATTATCAAGCTCTCTGTGAACACCTATAAGATCCGAAATTATTTGGAGGTACTCAAATAGAAATTGAAGAAAAGAAGAAAATATGAGAGAAATCGACAAAAAGATCCCACCGGAGATCAATTGGATATAGGTTGTCCGTCACCCACCTCTTTCAAACGCCGGCAATCGCCGGTTTGATTGGGATGAAAGATTTTGCGAAGATTGAGAATCGATTGGATACAAGTTGTCCGACGCCCACCTCCTTCAGATGCAATCCCCCGTTCATTTGGGATGAATCGCTGGTTTGATTGGGATGAAAGGTTTGACGAATATTTGGAGATCGATAGGATACAAGTTCTCCGTCGCCAACTTCCTTCAGACGTCGGCAATCGCCGGTTTGATTGGGATGAAAGATTTGGTGAAGATTGGACGTGAATATTGTGCGCGATGAATATTGCGAGAAAGAATTTCGAAGGACTAAAAGAAAAGAGCTACTGTGTTTGTTTTGAAAATAAAAATCGATACATATTACATTAGAATTTACACATAAGATACACTTAAACAAATGAAGGTTTTTAACCGGCCCACCTAAGAGCACATACAACGACACATAATAAATAGGGGCATATTCTTTTTGTTTTACTTTTTTCTTATACTCCTAACGATACCATTTTTTATTTTTATAAGTAGGGTATCATTTTCTAATTTAGTAACTGTAATACTTACGTAACATAATAAATACATTTATAACTTATAATATATTACACAAATACTATAACTTTTATAACACACCATACTAATAGGAGCATTTTCGTTTTTTTTTTTTCACTACAAACTAATACAATATTACTATTAAAAAATCTACGTCCAAATAACAAATGTGTTCTTCCTGCAGGATGGAGGGAGTACTATTTTTATTTTTATATGTTTCACTTTATTTATCATTCTTTTTTTTTTTCAGTAAATATGATTATATACTTTAATTAAATTTTAAATTTTATAATTTATAATTTTATAATCTTAATTATATTATTTATTATCTATCATTATAATTAATTTTATTATACTATAATTATTTTTATTAAATATTTTTTAATTATTTATCAATTATATTTTATTTAAATGATCGAATATACAATAAATCTGACACATAAAATATTGAATGAAATTTTATAGTAGTAATTATTTTGCTAAAAAAATATCAATAAAAAAATGTGTTTTGAATTTTGAGGGGCTGAATTATGAGCAGCTTCGTCTTCCCCCTCAAAATTCAAAATTACATCTTTTAAAATGCGATTTTGAATTCCTGGGAAGACGAAGCCCTACCCGTTCTTGCACCGTCCAATCTCCAATTCAATCCAGCAATGACGACGAGAAGATCCGCAGCAGCAGCAGCAGGAGGAGGAGGAGAAAACGCCCGATGCCCGGCGCTGCAGCTCGTGATGGAAAAGGGTCCGCTCGAGGGCCAGATCAGCGGCTACAATCCCGGAACCGTGGTCAAGATCGGCCGGATTGCTCGAGGCAACACGCTGGCGATCAAGGACGCCGGCGTATCCTCCAAACACCTCCTCATCCAGGTCGAACCCGCACCGGATGGAGGACGCCATTGCTGGACTGTAACTGACTTAGGGTCTTCCAACGGGACATTACTGAACGGCGAACAGCTGGAGGAGTCGGAGCCTGCCGTTCTCGCGGACGGCGACGTCGTAAAACTGGGTGAGTTGACTTCGATTAGAGTTAAATTCGAACCGATTGTGGACGAGAGTAGGTCTAATTCTAGAAATGTGAGGAGGAACGCGAAGCGTGGGAAGGGTGCGGCTGCGGAATTGGGGATAATTGATGAGAACTCTGAGTTAGGGTTAGGGGAAGATAATTACGCAGAAAATGTAACTAATTTGGTTCCTGAATCCATAAACGAAAAGGAAAAGTGCCTGGGAGGAACCAAGGATGAAAAATTGGGGACTGTAGTTAACGAAAATGTGGGAGGAAGAACGACACGGGGATCTGCAGCTGCTAAATTAAGGAATCTCGACAAAGTTCATGTGAAAGTTGAGAGTGTGGAGATTGTAAGCACTAGGAGGACTAGAAGTTCAAGGAAGGAAGAAAATTCGAGGAGTTTGATGAATAAGGTCGATGAAGGTAATGAAAATTTGAGGAGTTTGATGAATGACGTTAATGAAGGTAAAGAAGATTCTGAAGCTGAGGTGATTCGAGGAAGGAATGCGAAACATAGAGGGACTAGAAGTTGTAAGAACAATTTGGGTATGTCTGAGGATTCGAATGCAGAGGAGGACAAAGATTCCGGGCAGAATGAGCTTGATGAAGATAATGAAATATCTGCTGCCATGGCAGAGATAGAGGTAGAGCAAGGGAGGAATATGAGGAGTTCGAAGAATGAGGCGAAAGGCGTGCAAATAGCGAGCATGAGGAGTACAAGGAGTTCGAGAAAGGAAGTAAGTGTAAGCAAAGTTGGAATCGATTCGAGTGTTATTGATGGTAAAATGACGAGGAAGGGTC
The DNA here is from genome assembly GCF_009805555.1 of Andrographis paniculata. Taxonomy (NCBI): domain Eukaryota; kingdom Viridiplantae; phylum Streptophyta; class Magnoliopsida; order Lamiales; family Acanthaceae; genus Andrographis; species Andrographis paniculata. The sequence continues at coordinate 1,422,605 of NW_026137613.1, forward strand.
CGAGAGGGAGAAAGAAGCTGCCTCCCCGAATCCCCGAGGAGAAAGAAGAACTGAATTTGGAGAATCCGAAAGGTGAAGAAGAGGAAAGGGAAACCGAAGCTGATGGTGTTTCGGGATTGCCTAGCTCATCTGGGGTCGAGAAAGATGTCAATGGCGTTGGGAAGGGGGAAGTTTCACTTCCGGATTTGGAGACGATGACAATGGGGGAGTGGTTTGATTTTCTTGAATGGTTTCTCCCTAAGCAGATTATCGATGAAACGGAGGCCATGATTTCTGAGTTGAAGCGGAAGGCGGAAAGATTGCATAAGTATAAGATGGACAAGAAGAAATGCTAAAGGCACGATAAGAGTTTAGATTAGTTAAAAGTTTAGATCTAACCTACTATTTGCATATAATATTGTGGAATCCAATTTGCGCGAAGGGGATTGATTAGCTCCGGATATGGCTACTAACGGTGATGCTTTTAACTCTACGCACGATAAATATGGTTGCCATTTTATCTAAGCTCACTGATTTTTTTTGTTATAGTTCTTAGATGCTGTAATGCTGTAAGTATTTGAGTTCTAATCTGGTTATCGATTGAGCTATTGACTTATTTAGTTGCAGTGTAGTTTCGGTTTTTCGAATGGCTTCTTATATTCAGCAGCTTATAGTCTCTTTATGTATTCTCTAAGTTTTCATAATCTATTGATATTAATTCAAAATCTTTATGATAATGAAGGGATTCGATAATTTTGCAGCTGAACAATGGTAGAATATCTGATTTGGAGGGCGACTGCTTAAATCCATATGAATTTTATCATTTCATGTTGACTCTGTAATTCTTGCTGAGTATTTATTACATGGGCCATTCCGTATCCTGTTTCTTGTGATGGGGCATTGGATCATGTTTCTAATATCACTGCTTCCATACTTGTCTCGGCAGCATCTTATTGACGCCACTGAAGTTGTTTTTAGAGTGCTAAACTTTGAGAAAAAAACTCGGATTTTCAAGCTGTGTTTTTATGTGGTTTTCTTTGTTCTGGTCATTACAAGGCTGCCTTTTTCTGTTACATATGTATGCAGTATTCAGTGACGATGAAGAAGTTCCTGGTAATGTGTTCGATTTTAATTGAAACACATTTATCCGGCGGATAGATTTCTCATTAAACACTTACAACTGTTTGATCAGCAGAAGGAGAACTGAGTAAGTATCCATTACCATTGGCAGATTCGAATACATTTTGTTTAGGGAAATATATATATATATATATATGTATATATATGGTTTCTTGAATTTCTGGTGTCATCTAATGTAAGTAATATGATGCTTTCTGGGAGATTTTTTGTAAAACTGATTGTGATTTATGTCTGTTGGTTTGGTTTCGGGGTAATCGATTGAGCTATCGACTTATCTAATTGCAGATTCATGTAGTTTTCGATTTTTCGAATAGCTTCTTAAATTCAGACCCTTTTATGAATGATCATCTTCTTTTTCATTAATAGAAGCAGTTGAAAACTCACATGAAATCTTCACTCCTTTTTTTTTTCACAGGAAACTTGCTGCAGTCACCTGTTCTTCAGTCTTTGAATACGAGCTGAGCCAAGCTAAATTTATTCGATTATCCCACCGGAGCTTCTCAGCCATGGCTGTTGCAGAGAAAGAAGAAGATTTTCATCTGAGGAAGAGCATCATCGGCAGCCACGAGAGTCAGTACCCGGTGGACTCGAATTCTTACAAGATTCTCGATGAAATCGGGAGGGGTGTTAGTGCCGTCGTCTACAAGGCCATCTGCATTCCGATGGGGTCTTCGATCGTGGCGATCAAAGCCATAAATCTCGAGCGATCGAGAGCCAATTTGGACAACGTCCGGCGCGAGGCCAAGACGATGACGCTCCTCAGCCACCCGAACATCCTCAAGGCCTACTGCTCCTTCACGGTCGACTGCCGACTCTGGGTGGTGATGCCCTTCATGTCCGCCGGATCTCTGCAGTCCATCATCTCCTCCGCCTTCCCCGACGGCCTCTCGGAGCCGTGCATCGCCTCCGTTCTTAGAGATATCCTCTGCGCGCTATCGTATCTTCACCAGCAGGGGCTCTTGCACAGGGACATTAAAGCTGGCAACATTCTTGTCGACTCCAATGGCTCGGTGAAGCTCGCAGACTTCGGCGTTTCGGCCTCCATATACGAGTCGTACACTTCCTCCGGCTCCGCTGCGTCGAACTACTCGCATTCTTTTATGCTGACGGACGTCGCAGGTAGAGATACGAACCTTTCTGTTCGTGAACTTGGCTCGATTCGCATCGGTTTAAGCTCTTTCGTAAATATAAACAAGCCGAGTTGAGTCGAGCCGGACAATATAAATAAGCTCGTTTTATTAACAAACGAACTTGAACTTTGTTCAAGAATGTTCGTTAAAATTACATATGCTCATGAAGTTAGCTCGATTCGCCTTGGTTTAAGCTTGTTCGCAAATATTAACAAGCCGATCGAGTCGAGTCGAACAACATAAATAATTTCGTTTTATTAACAAACGAACCTGAATTTTGTTCGTGAACATTCATTAAAATTACACACGTTCATGAACTTGGCTTGATTCGTCTCGGTTTAAGCTCGTTCGCGAATATAAACAAGCCGAGTCGAGCTGGGCCAAACAATATAAATAAACTCGTTTAATTAACAAACGAACTTGAACTTTGTTCGCGAACATTCATTAAAATTACATCTGTTCATGAACTTGGTTCGATTTGCCTCGGTTTAAGCTCGTTTGCATATATAAACAAGCCGAGTCGAGTCGAACTAAACAACATAAACAAATTCCTTTTATTAACAAATGAGCCTGAACTTTGTTTGCCAACGTTTATTAAAATTACATAGCTTGAATGAGCCCAAACGAGCTTAATTGAGCTAAACACGAATACGAGTTCAAACAAATTAATATGAGTTTTGTTCTCAAATCTTAACAAATGAACACAAATATTTAAAATTCTGTTCGATTCGGCTAGTTAACAGCTCTGTCCGCAGGTACACCTTACTGGATGGCGCCGGAAGTTATACACTCCCACACGGGGTACGGTTTCAAGGCAGATATATGGTCATTCGGGATAACGGCGTTGGAGTTAGCTCACGGGAGGCCGCCGCTGTCGCATCTGCCGCCGTCGAAATCGCTGGTAATGAAAATCACGAAGAGGTTCCGGTTTTCGGACCACTACGAGAAGACGAAGGACAGGAAGAGCAAGAAGTTCTCAAAGGCGTTTAAAGACATGGTCGGATTGTGCCTCGATCAGGATCCGTCCAAAAGGCCGTCTGCTGAGAAGCTTCTGAAGCATCCCTTCTTCAAGAACTCCAAGGTAAAGCTGTATATGACGAAGTATTTACTGATTTGTGAAAAGTAATGACTATTTTATTCAATTTGTTTTGAATTTTAAAATAATTTTCATATTTAATTTTAAATAGCTTTTAAACGATTGAATTCGATTTTTTAAAATATTATTTAAATATTTGATTTGATTTATTTTCATTTATTTAATTCAATTCAAAATTTTATAATTAAAGATTTTAACAATAATATTAAAATAATTTGATATAAGAAAACTGTATGTATCTATTATTTACTATTTATTCTTTTTCAAATTGACATAGAAAGACTTTTTTACTTTAATAAAAATAAAATTAGAATATGTGTTAAATATTTTTTACATTATATTTCAATAAAATATGATATAATATTGATATTATTTTGTAAATAATAAAATTTTATATAATACAAATAAAAAATACATATATATATGTAGTAGTTATATAGATAAAAATATTTATTTGTTGAAAAAATATAAAAATAAAAGAATTTTGAGTAAGTTCTATGAGATTAAAAATATAATTAAATTGACTTAAGTACGTTTTTTTGAGGTGAATAAATTTATTAAAAATATTTATTTTTATTATGTATGTATTATTTTTATTATCGAATCGAATATTAAAATTTTATGTTTGTATTTGATTCATATTGAAATGAAATCGAATATCAGTATTTGAATTTCAAATCATAAAATTTTGAATGCAAATATCAAATTTTCGAATCAAATATTAAAATTCTATATTTGCATTTGATGCAAATTCTAATGGACTATTTGAATTCATTATAAAATTTTGAATACAAATATAAAAAATTTTGGTCGAATAAAATTATTTGATTCATTTACAATTCTACTCCAAGGGTCCCGATTTCCTTGTCAAGAACGTGCTGTTGGGATTGCCGGCCATCGAGAATAGGTTCAAGGGGAGGAAAAAAAGTAGCGACAATGAAGAAGATGAAGACGACGACTCGCCTTTGGGCGAGAACGGGAAACAGAGGAGGATAAGCGGATGGAACTTCAATGAGGAAGTCTTCGAAATGGATCCCGTGATTCATCCTCTTTATCGTAAAGACTACAGGTTAGAGTTGTATATGAATCGAATCGAAATGAATACTACAAGATTCAATTCAATTAATGAAACTATTCGACAATTCGATTCAATTTTGATTCGTTTCGAATTTTAAAATGCTATTTGTATTGGTCATATACGAATTGAATCGAATCGAATCGAAATGAATACTACAAATGCAATTCAATTTATGAAACTACTCGACATTTGATTCAATATCTGATTTGTTTCGAATATTAAAATGCTATTTGTATTGGTCGTATACAAATTGAATCGAAACGAATATTACAATATTTGATTTGATTCGTGAAACTATTGGATTATTCGATTCAATATTCTTAAAGTGCTATATCTATTCGATTTGAAATAAATTTTAAATTATTCAATTCAATTCAATTTTTTTTTTAAAAAAAAATTTAAATACAATTTTAACAATAACATTCAAATACTCTCTTCAATATTTTCAATAATACTATTTAGATAACTTAATAAAAAATACATGTACTTACTATTTATTTAATTTGGAATGTATATTCTATATTTTACAGTAGTATTATTTATATACATTTTTTTTTTAATATCAAATCGAATATTTACAAATATCAATATGGATATTAAAATTTCACATTAAATTTGTATTTGATTCATAAATTAGAATCATAAAATTTCGAATATGAATATCAAATTTTCAAACCGAATAAAATATTTGACTAATTTACAACTCTATTGCAGGTTCGAAGGGCAACCCGCAACGCTGCAAGAAAAGGGCAACGAGGGGTCGTCGGAAGGATCAAATGCCAGTCCGCGGCAGAATAATTTGAACGAAAAGCGTGCTTCGTGGGGAAATGTTATCGACGTGGGAGTGGTGCTCGAAAGCTTGATGCTTTTGAAGAAAAGTTTCGACGATCAAAAGCAGCGCGTGTCGCAGATGATCGCGTCGATTCGCGGCGAGGATTTGCCGGAGACGAACCCGGAGGAACAGCTGTTGCAGGTGGTGGAGCAGATGAAAATGGAGGTAGAAAATGAGAAGAAAAAAAGAGCTTCTTTAGAGATGGAATTGGAGTTTCTTAAGCTCCAATTTTCCAAAGAATAAATAATATTGTTACAAGTTTGAATTTAAATACGACATTTTATAAATTTAAAAGTCAATAAAATAAAGCTCCGATAGTTTTTTTTAGTGTGACTTATTTTATTAGTATATTTTTTATAAGTTTTTATATTCAGTTGAGTTTATTTTGTACACACTCGAAAAATACTAATTGTTGTTTTTTTACTAACTAGTAAATGATCGAATTTAAATTAATAGTCGGGTAGAATGTAGTGTGTTATGAAAAATATAATATATATTTATAAAAGTTTGTGAAAATTATGCAAATTAATAATTTTTTTAAAATCTTAAAAGAATTAAATATACTTTTTAATTCATATACTTTCTACTAGAGCAATTTTTATTTAAAATTTATCAAACAAATTCTTCAAAAGTTTTTTAAGACTATGTTTGATTTAATTCCGATTTTATAGTTCAGCTCTCAATTTTTTTCTTTTTTTTTTCCAAAAATTTCATTAATTGAAATTTATTTTTATCTTTCGTCTCAATAAATAAATATATTTATATATACAAAATTCTTCATTTTTAACAAATTAATTTTTATATTAATCATGTATAGATATATATTAATTTATTTATATTACATAAAATTTTATTTTTAAAAAATAATTTTCATATTAAATAAATTATAAATTTCAAAATATTATATTTTAAATTTATTTTAATTATATATATATATTAAAACATAAATAAATATCAATTTTTCCATTATAAATCCTTCCTTTAAACCAAATATACCCTTGTGATATAATTACAAAATAATTTTTCATAAGTTCTAATCTGGATATATATATATATTTAAATTGGTATTTAGAAATATTAATTTAAAAATTGAACTAATTATATTGTTAACCATAAGTTCAAAACCTTCTGCATGCTAATTATAGTGCTGACTAGTGAAGACAATAACAGAAACAAAAAATAAAAATCAGATCAACAACTTATTTTACTTAAATATTTAAAAAAAAAACACCCACAATTTTAACACTACTGATAATTTCTCAAAGTGCTTGTCAATTTCACCATCCATTGTTATTATTATTATTAAATAATATTATACCTTTAAAAAGTCTTCATTGAAAACACCTGTTCACCAACTTCAGCTCAAAATTATTTGAATCAAATAAATAAATAAATAAATTTATTTGTAAAGATATCACTACAAGAAAAAATTATTTTTGTAACAAAATGTTTTTGTCTTTAAATATACTTTTTTCTTTACTAATGACATTAGAGACGGAATTAGTAATATAATTACGTTAGCTATGTGAACTTTAGGGACGAAATTCCGTTACAAATATATTATTTTTTTTTTTGTAATGATAGCTATGCGTATACATGAAATTATTCATCCTTAAAACACTCATATATATATATATATATATATATATATGCGCGTAACATTTCAGTCCTTTTAAAAATAATTCAATCATAGTCAAATCTAAAATAATCTTTCAAATTAGTCATATAAGTTTAATTAATTTGTTATTTTTTGTATTTCCTTTTAAGCCATGAAAATCACTTATCGACCAAGTAAAAAATTTGGAAAATTCATTGCAAAGTGGTAATATAATTTTTGTCAATAAAAAACAATGCTGTCGTAGTATGACCAACAAAAAATGTTAATAAGATTCTAAGGGTTTGTTTGGTTACCAATACTTGTTGATATTATATGATTTCAATTATTATTTTTTATTTTATGTCATCTCAACTATTTTTTTTTTAAAAAAATAAAATATGCTTACAAGATCTTATTTCTATTTTTATCAAAGTATGCACATATATTTATATACATTTCAATTTTTTTTTCTCTAAAATTTAAGTTTGTCCAAAAAAAAAAAAAGAAGGCAAAACAGCAAAAAAAACCCCATGTAGTTTACCGAATCTGCTAAAAATCCCCCGTAGTCCTAAAATTCCAAAAAACCTACTCGTGGTTTGTAAAACGTTGCAAAAAATCCCCCCCTCCATTAGGATTTAACGGAGGTTGTATACCACGCGCTTGAAATGCAATTTTTTGTCTATAAAGTGATATATTTATGTGTAAAATTACTGAAATACCCTAATGACTTTTTCTTCTTTATTCTTCTTTCTCCCTCGTTCTTCTTCTTCCTTATTCTTCTTCTTTCTTATTGTCATCATATTTTCAGAATTTACTCTAAATTCATTTTTTTTATTTAAAATCCGTTAAATATAACCAAATTCGACACCGATCCCAAATTTATCACAATTAATCAACCGGACATGGATCTTCTTCTATTTTACCAAACCCAGAAATATTTCTTCTTGTGTTTTACAAAACCCAGAAATAGCAAACCCAAAAATTTAAGAAATCAATTTGACATCAAAATTTGAAATCAATCTAAGAAGAAAGAAAGAAAGAAAGAAACGGCGTACGGAAGAATTAGGGAGAAAAAATAAAAAAAAAAAGAAATTTGGGAAAAAAGAGATAGAGAAACAAGAAAGAGAAACCTGTTTGCTTCTAGTTGCAACGGCGTACGGAAGAATTGGAGAGAAAAAATAAAGAAGAAAGAAAATTGGGAAAAAAGAAATAGAAAAAGAAAAAAAAAAAATTGGTATCCGGCCCTTCTTCCTCATCTTCTTCTTTTCCTTCTCTTCTTTCTTCTCTTTCTTTTCTTCATTCCTTCTTCCCTACTTCAGTCGCTTCTGCCCATCATCTTCTTTCTATTTTTATTCTTTTCCAATTCTTCATTCTTCAAAGAAGAATTGGAGATGAAGAAGAAGAAAAAAAAATTGAGGAAAAAGATGTGTGAAGAAGAATTTGGGGAAAAAAAAAAGATGGAAAAAAGAAGTTGGGGAGAAGAGAAGAAGAATGAAGCGAAGAAGAAAGAACAGAAGAAGAGAGAAATAATTGGAGAAGAAGAAGAGAAAAATTGAGGAAGATGTGTGAAGAAGAATTTGGGGAAGAAAAGAAATGGAAGAAAGAGGTTGTGGAGAGAGAAGAAGTGATGAAGAAATAATAGAAGAGAGAGAACACAAGGGCATAACGGTTTGATGAGGGTAAAATTTAACGTCAGTGTGATTTAAAAGGGGGGGGGGAGAGTGCAACATTTTACAAACCACGAGTAGGTTTTTTGGAGTTTTAGGACTACGGGGGATTTTTAGTAGATTCGGTAAACCACAGGGGGATTTTTTTCTGTTTTGCCAAAAAAAAAAACTAGAAGCTCCACAAGCATATGCATATATATTTATAGACAACGGGTACAATGATAAATATTACATTCAGCGTTGTTCTGAACAGCACCCAATAAATACATAAAAAAACACACGATATTACTATTAACAACGCATTATTTATATTGATATAATAGAAAATAGCACGTGAACTAACAATGCATAATATAGATAAAGACAATACATGAAACATTTGATTTTAGAACATGACATACTCTTACGCTGTAATTATGAAGAAATACATGTCTTTATTACAGGCAACACATGTTACATATAATAAAAATATGTGTTATTTTTATATTTTACGCATACTATTTTAAAAAATCAACACGGTCAAATCAACATTGTAAGTCTTCCTATATTTATATATATTGGTCACATGTTGATTATAATGCATTCAACATGATGCTGAATTTACAAACTCAGGATATGATCCATGCAGCTCATTTAACTATATTATTTGGCGGCCACTATAACGTTGAATATAAAATTCAATACTGTATTGAATAACATACAATGTGCTAACAAACAACACACAATATTATTACAAACAATACATCGTATGTGTTAATATAATACAAATACAATATATGAATTAACACCACATGTTATAGTCTCATACAATACACACTATATGAATTGAACGAATGTCATGGGTCCCATGTAGGATGGCATTTCGCTGGCATGCGCACAGCGGCCAAAGTTTTGCAGTCAGGCTTCTTTTGGCCTACCCTACAAAAAGACGCAGATGCCTTTGCCAAATCTTGCGACAAATGCCAAAGATTGGGATCTATCTCGAAGAAAGATGAGATGCCTCAAACTGGAGTCTTGTTTGTGGATATGAGGGATAGATTTTATGGATCCCTTTCCACCTTCTAATGGGAGACAATACATTCTGGTGGCAGTGGATTACGTGAGTAAGTGGGTTGAAGCACAAGCGCTCACCACTAATGATGCTCGATCAGTGATCCGTTTCCTAAAATATACCATATTCCCAAGGTTTGGGGTCCCCAGAGCGATAATAAGCGATTGAGGAACCCATTTTGTGAATAAGGCACTACAATCTAGCCTTCAACAATATGGTGTTCGCCAGCATCTAACTACCCCCTATCATCCACAAGCGAGCGGTCAAGTGGAAGTTTCAAATAGAGAAATCAAACACATCCTCCAGACCACAGTAAATAAGAGTCGCAAGAATTGGGCAGAGAAATTGGATGATGCGCTGTGGGCCTATAGAACAGCCTTCAAGATTCCAATTGGAATGTCCCCTTATCGGCTTGTGTATGGAAAAGCCTGCCACCTACCGCTGGAACTAGAGCATCGCGCGTATTGGGCTATCAAGTATCTCAACTTTGATCTTCTCCCAGCACAGGAGAAGCGCGCCAAAAGATTGCTCGATCTGACCGAGTTCCGATACCTTGCATATGAAAGCGCGAAGATCTATAAGGAAAGGATGAAATTCTATCATGACAAGAAGTTGAAGAAGAAAGAGTTTACGGTGGGATCCAAAGTTCTTTTATATGACACTAGGCTCCACTTATTCCCAGGGAAATTGAAGTCACGGTGGACTGGGCCGTATATTGTCAGACAAGTGCTGCCAAGTGGAGCCATAAGGATTAACAATGTGGAGACCCCCAGAGAAAAAGATTCCTTCTTAGTGAATGGAGCGAGGCTGAAACCGTATATTGAAGGGCCTGTATTGCAGCAAGCCAATGCAGAGATCAATCTGATTGAGGTTCAGAAGCTCAAGCGATGATAGAATTTCGTGAAAAAAATCCAGAAGCCTAATCTTATATCCGCCAAATTTACAAGCTTTCTTTTATCGCTTTCCTAGTTAGAATTTATCGCTTTCATAGTTAAAATTTACTTGCTTTTCTTTATCGCTTTCATAGATAGATTTCATAATTTCATCGCTTTTATAGTATAGGTTTACAGTTTTGTTATCGCTTTCATTAGAATAGGACTATCGCTTTAAAGGAGTAGTTTAATGTTAGCATTTTAACTTCTAACCTAAACCTGACCCAAGTCAACCATCGCTTCGCTTGTCTCACCCTGATATTCATTGGGGGAGCAGTATCGCTCACCCAGCACCGCCATCATCATTGCTTGTGTGTCATTCTTAGGTATATAGAAGTGTTGCTGTACCCACTCACCCGCCCTGAAAAAACCCTCCCTTATACCTTTATAAATAATTACAGTGGACTTGGCAACGCTCCGCTTGCCCTCCAGACAACCATAAGAAAGTCTATAAATACCCCAGTCCACAGTCCCTTTTCCACTTTTGCCCTACAGTAACTTCCTCCCGAAGCTTTAGTAACCGCCACTCTCCAAGCGAAATTTTTTTCAAAATCTCACCATTTCAACCAATAATAGCTTCATCTAAGGTAAGATCTCGGTTAGCCTTAGTGCATAAACATCATTTTACGGTTGATTCTCGCCAATTTAGCATTCAAAAACACAGAATCGCAAATTATTTTCGCGATATTTTACTGTTCTTCATTTTTGCGAAAATGTTTGTCTGTTTGATTTCTGTGAATCTAAGTCTATTATATGCTAGATTTAGATACAATAACTGATATACTTGCTTTCTACGGTTCAATTTCACTTTAATCTGTAGGTTAGGTCTTGTTTTGTGATTTTCTCCATTTTTCACAACGTAACACTTACATTAGTGTTCTGTTTCGTTGTGAGGGGGAGGATTTAGGGTTAAAATCACTGGAACTGTGAATATGATTGCCTATATATGAATGTTATTTACATTTAAAGATAATGAGGCAGGATTCATAGAGTTCGTATGTTAAGCAATAATTCTGGAAACCCTAGGTTCAGGACAGGCTTAGAAAAATAGATCCAGCAAAGCAAGAAACGTTGAAGAAGGAGTTTGAGAAGGTTGAGAAAAGGATCGAAAAGAGAGTCCAAAGGATCAAATTCACGGACGGGCGTAAGGTGGTGACAACAACCTTAGGGGCAGAATTAGTAGAACCAGCGCCGCCTGAGGCATACTACAAGAAGAGGAGAGTGCTAGAGTTAACAGAGGATTGGGGAAAGCTCAGACAGCTGAAGTCAGTGCCATTCCGAAAGTTCATCCCAGAGTTCCCGGAGGAATACCTCAGATTTGAATACACTGAGGAAACAGAGCAGAGGTATCCGGTGAGCGACTGGTGGCTGGAGTTAGAGGAATCGGAATACGAGCAGCTGAAAGAGTACCAGCTGAAAGAGATCAACAATAAATTCGCCTGCCTAGAAGCACCGCCAAAGAAGATGAAGGCATTCCGAAGCAATATCTCCAAGAAGAATGCTGCCGACGTTGCAAAGGATGTGTTAAGATCCAAGCAGTATGACAAGCTGCACTTTTCCAACATTGATGCAGCGGCGGCGTACGAACGGATGAAGGCGATTGGGATCCTCTATGAGAGAGGATTTGACCTCGAGAAGATCACAGGCCCGCTCTCTGACTGGCTGGAGGAGAGGGGCCTGTCTTGGTTGATCAGAAACCCCAATGAACCAGTGGATGTATCACTGGTGAGGGAGTTTTACGCTAATCTGAACCAGGCTGAGAGTCTAAAGCATGTCTACATTCGGGGAAAATGGGTAGACTGCTCAGCCAGGAAGATCAACCGACTCCTGGGATGGGAACACCACTACCCCACCCAGGAGATGCAAGATAAGTTGAAGGCAACAGAGGTCTGCAGTTCACTTGAACTGCAGTCGCTATATAGGACCTTCGCCACCACCCCTGCATATGAGAAAAGGAACCTGAAGTTTGGGTCGGTGGACGAAGAGAAAAAAGAATGGGTGAAGTGGTCGTTGAGCAGAATAATGATCACCGCTTACACCACTGACATTCGTCCTGATTACCTCGTTGCCCTTCGCTCAATTCTGGAGGAATCCAATGATGTGGATTTGGGCGCGATCATCGGCTTAGATATCTGGGATCGAAGAAGCGGAGACAGAACACTGGATCACGGGACCCTGATCACAGAACTTTGCCGTCGCGCGGGCGTCGACTTGCCCACTCCAGCCCCAGAGCTTCAAATGAAGCCGTTGTTCCCAGCGGCCTTCCACAAAAATTGGCTGGAGTCCAAGGGGTTCACTTTCATCCCCAAACAGAAAAAGAGGAAAGCACAAGCGGCAGCGCCCCCTCCACCAAAAAGAAAGATGAGATTTGTGGGGGGGAAATCATCAGAGAAGATGTGACAATGAAGCTCCCAGCAATGAGGAAGAGGAAGCCCTCCGCTTTGTTAGAGAGATTGAGGAAGATCTATTTGGGGCTGAAGCGGTCAGGAGCAATAAGGGGGGAAAGGCTCCGCGAGCGGCCGCTGGCGAAAAGAGGTCGAAGAAGCAAGAAGACCCTGCTCCACCACCTGTCAAGAAGCCGAGGGTCAAGGAAACACTACGAAAAAATCCAACACCCCTTCGGCGAGCGACAAGGCATGAGAAAGGGAAGGGGAAAGCGGTGGATGTAGAGTCAAGCGAGGACACGATTCCCCTCTCCAAGCTACGGAAGGGGATCGTCATCAGAGAACCCACCGCCCAACCCGAGAGACCTTCGCCGGCACGGGCCAGCAACGGAGGAGGTGTCACCAAGGCTGCCAAGTCCGCCTGGCGATGAACCTGTTCCCTTCGACCAACAGGGGGCAGGCGAGCCAACTGCTGTTGGAGCAGACGAGGAAACCACACCCGTTAACCAGCCGGGAGCGGTGGAGCCTACTGCTGCTGGAGAAGAGGAGGAGCGGGAGACTGTACTGATCGAAGAAACTATCGGCGGGATTGATGTCACCGTGGAATCATACAAAGAATATCCCGCCGAGGTCCCCGCTGCCACAACAGCTGAAACTGCCAATGAAGCCGAAGATGTGGAGGCAGTGATCTTAAACCTTCATATCTTGCAGATATCCCCGAACGGCCCATGAACACCTACCATGATCGGAACACCTGCAGAAATTCTGACTCCTGCCTCGACCAAATCTGATAAAACACTTATAGAGGAGGACGATGAAGAACAAGATAGGAAGTTTCAAGAACAGAAAGCTCCGCTGCTTGCCGCAGTACAACGGATCGAACGAATGCAGCAGCTCGAGCGAGAAAGAAAAAGGAAAATGAAAGTGCTGGTCAAGCTGCTAAAATACTGGAAGCCGCTGACCCAACTCCAGCTACGATTCAGAAGGTATTTACAACGGAAGAAAGCAAAGCAGCTGGAGTACGAAGCAGCGAGGCAGCTAGTATTCCTCAGGGATGTCTCCCCTGAGCCAGCACCCGATTCCCAATAAGAGGAAGAGCCAGTGGAAATCAGTTCAGCTGAGAGCGAGCGACAGTCACCAGAAGCGGCGGGTGCTGGACCATCAGCCCCCCGCTCATCACTAGAAAATATTGAAAGAAGATTGGATGAACTCGACTCAGCCATTCTCACCCAATACATGATGACTCAGACATTAATAGACACATATGCTAGGAGTCTGGGTGCTGAACTGACTGCTGGAAAGAAAACGACTGCCGCACTAGAAGAACGAGTGGAAGCACTAGAGACTCTGGCTGCAAGCATGGGTACGACGCTTCAGGAAATCATTAAAGCACTCGCAGCTCTTACCCAACAAAATGCCATCCTAATGGAACAACAGCTTGACACAGCCAGGAGTCTCCATCGATTGGAAGACCTATTGCGGCAGATATCACGCAACCTTCCTCAAGGGCGAGGACCAACAAGCGAGAAGAAGAAGTAAAGAAAGGTCCTCCCCCATGTACAAAAACTTGAGAATAGCAAGGGCTGTACATAACATCAATCAAGGAAACAACAATTTTTGGTAACTCGTGACAATTTTTCTTTATTGTATGCGTAACATAACCTGAAGTATGTGCTCTTATGTGAAATACCTGTGATATTCTGCTTGGTTAACTTTGTGATATGTTCTAGAGTAGAGTTAGACAACCTAAGCACATCAGACTAAGTACTTGTCCTTCGAACTTCACCATAACTCGAACACTAGTGTTAGACTAAGTAACAGTGAAAGAGACTTGTGAAAAACTAGTCCCCCTTCGTTTCAACTTTTCCATACTCAGTAAGGCAAGTGACCAGGTTTTTCGACTTTGCTCATAAGGCATAACTTGAAAAGAGAAGTCCTTAAATTTGGTTTAAGATACGATGCAAGCAAAGCATGAAGGACCTATCATTACAAAGGAACTGAAAAGGCCTAGGCGTGCGAGAACCTAATAAGATCATGAGCAGACACAATGTTTGTTTGAAACTCACGATCCAAAAAAAATATATATAGATATATTCTCTGCGCCCTTCGGCTGAAGGTTTCCTTAATCAAAAAAAGAATCCCTGCTAAGCGAACAAAGTTGACAATACCTGGATAACTCCAATCTTGTTAAATCATATGACATGCTGAATACTTGTGGCTCACTTGTTCCTATCCGAGATTCACTCTGCCCCCAATCATGGCACTGGTTATTAGCACTTCTTGATTGCCGTGAACGGAATAACCTCTTGATCTTTTAATGCAGTTTGTTCGAGGACGAACAAAGGTTTAGTGTGAGGAGGTTTGATGACTCCAAATATGAGCATATTCTTAGCTTGACAAAAATGTGTATTACTCGAATTTCTGCATGAGAACCATCAAAATAATTCGTAATCGGCATACAATATTGATTTATATCACTAGGCATGATCTAGAATTTGTTGTTGAGATTATTAACGATTTTTGCTCTCGTAAGCGGTAATCTGGAACCAGAAAAGCTAAGGGAGACACCGCAAGCGACAGCTACCTTCGCTCACAAGTGCCCAGAACATATTTTGAAAATACTAAGGCAAGAGAGGCAAGCGGCCACCTTCACAACCCGCAAGCGATAGCCTCTCCCACGCGCAAGCGACAATCTAGATACCCACCGCTGCAGACTATCACCAGATTTCAACTAAGTACTTCAACTGCAGCGGTACAGCAATTCCAATTCCAGCCAGCACAAGCGAGCCGAGCTGCGCTGATGCCCTTCAGCACCCCAGCAAGCGAGGAAGATCTGTGCCCTTAACCCTCAATGCAAGCGAAGCGGGCACCCTGGGAGTTATGGCCAGCAACTGTTTCAACAGAATAACCACCAGCAACCGCCTAACTGCCTAGCGGTTGGAACTGCCTAACAGCTACTTGCAACCGTCTTTTCACACCTGCTATAAATAGGGCCAGATATCTTTATGTAATCGTATTAAATTTTTGGTGATTTCTGCATACATTTAGCATTCGTTGTCTTCCTGTTTCCGAGAGCTCCAACCCTGTAAGGGAGTTGTCCACAGGAAAGGCCAAGGGAGTAGGGGTCTTCCCTCTCCCTTGGTCACGTCTTTACTGCTTTCTTAGATTAGATTACTACTTTCATTTACAGCTTTGTAGTCTAATCTTTCACGCTTTCATAGTATATAAAGAAATATCATTCACTTCTTCAAATTAAATTCTTTCACAATTTCCATACTTATATAAATCAAGTTTAGAGAATTTCATATTACTGGTATAGAGCGAGAGAAGAATTGATTATCTAAGCCTTGTTATGCGCCAAAAGCAGTTTCAAGGTAGTTCAATGTAGTTACGTACGCGGGAGCCTTGTCGACCTGCTTAACTGCTGTGCCAAATTCGGTTATGATGAAATAGTAGTAACATCAGGGGGTAAAGCCACTAATGAGGCTGAAATTGGGAAAATTAACGGGACATAGACGGGGGTCTATTAGGTCGCAAAAATTCCTAGTGACAGTAGGGTTTCTTTCTTATAATGTCTTAATTCTGGGTGTCATTGAAGTCTTGTTGTAAATCCCCCCAGGCCAAAAATACCAGCGTGATGAGTTCTTTACAATCCAGTTTATATAATTACAGCATCTTTCTCTCATCATTTTCATAATATACATATATTCTTCCGATAACACACTTACATCATTCGCTCACTACATCCAGGGAAATCTATCCATTTAGTAACGCACAGATCAGACACAACACCTCTCCTTCACTCTAATTCGCTCATTTACATATATATACAAAATATGCCGCTCACTCACACCCCGATCCTCTGGTTACCGCGATTCATCCATGCCCCGATCATCTGGTCCCCACTTTCGCTCGTGTCCCGATCATCTGGTTACCACTGGCACTCCACCCCCTCGCTTTCGCTTTGCTCATCTCCGCTCACCTCATCTTTATTGCTTTATTTATCGCTTTCAGTAGTTAAAATTCAGGCCCGCTCCAAGCGGATCCTTTCTTGTATCCTTAGTCGCTTTCTCCAAGATTTTCACCATTGAAATTCATGACTTAAAATCCTTGTGTTCGACCTGGAAACTCACCAGTAAAAAGAGTATAAATAATTGTGATAACTACTCAGGGTTTACAACCACACAAAATTGCTATATCTGATCGTTTCCCTATAAAATTCTATTCATTGATTTTCGAATAAAAATTCCCTGTGAATCCGTATGCAAATTGCAATATAAATCAAATATCTGTTATCAAATATGTAAGATAATTTTAATATTTTTTTATTTTGTACTTTATGTATAAAATAATTATATATGTAACGGTATATTTATAATTTATATAAAAATTATATTTTATTATTAATGTATTTTATTTTTACTATGATAAATAATGAATACTTTTAAATAAAACAAATAAAAAATGATAAAATTAATACTTAACATGATATAAAGAAAATATATCTCCCAAGTACGTTAAAAAACCTCACAAAAACTTTAAAAAAAATCGCTATTACAAATTCATTAATGAAAAGAGATAATAGAAGAAGAGGAAAGAGGAGAGATTCGAAGGTGTGAGCTTTTAGATTTCATTTTAGATTTTGACAAAATTTGACCTGATTCAAAACTCCAATTTTTTTGAAAAAATTAATTCGAATCGAATCAAAATTCGAATAAAAAAATTCGAACCAAACCAGAAAACAAAAAATTCTAATTATTATTTTTAAATTTTACAAGTTTAGTTTTTATAATTGTTTTATACTCCTTCCTTCTCACATTATATATTTAATTTATCATAGATACGAAAATTTAGTTATAATATAATTCGTAAATAATTAAGAAATGTATTAATAAAAATAATTTTTATATAATATAAATATTATAAATTAAGATTAAGATAACAATTAATTTAATTAAGATTAAAAATTACTAAATATGAAATTTAAAATGCAATTAAAGTATATAATTATTTTTTTTCTAAAAAAATGACAAATAAAATTGGACAAATAAAAGCATAAATGGTTGACAAATAACTAAAACTTATTAAATATATATAATAACTAAAAATAACTATATTGAAATATAATTAAATATATAAATATTAAAGTAAATATTATTTCAAATTTCGAATTGGTTCAAATTTTTAGTATATCGATTTGAACTGATCTAAAAATTTAAAATTTATAAAATTAATATTCAATCCGAACAAATTTGAAAATTCGAAAAAATCCAAATCAAATTTTAAATTTCGATGTAGTTCTAATCTAATTTTTGGATTTCAGATATGTTGTTCACACCTAATTTTAAATAGTGAAAAAATTTTAACACATATAATACATATATATTATACAAATATCATTACTTTTATACTACATAATATTAATAAAGATATTTTTATCATTTTGACTACAAACTAATATAATATTAATATTAAAAAATCTACTTAAAAAAAACAAATACTACTCCTCTTATGGGACAATAAGTATATCATATAAAAGAGAAGTGAGTAAAAACTAAGTTGAGCTAAATAATAATTATTTTTTAAGTATGTGTAATTAATAACATTACATATTGATAAAAAAAAATTATTATGCATAAATATAGAGAAGCTTTCTCTAATCAATCTCCGATAAATAGTTGTTGGCTATCTCTCTCTCCTTTTTTTTTTTTCAAATCAAATCTTGTCAGATCGTCGGAAAGTGCGAGAGCGCCGGCCCGCTGGTTGGAATCAGTGATGGAACAGTATTCGAAAGCTGGGGGCAATATGTCGGTTTACTTCCGATACTATACTATTATTTTAAATTCCTCTTGAGGCAACATCATCAAAGTGAAAAACAACAAAACTAAAGAAAAAAAGATGAAGAAAAAAATAAGAAAGAACATAAATAATTGCTTGAATAAGGGAGGCATTTTAGCAAAATATATAATTTTTTTTCTATTATTTCATTAAAAAAGTTATATATAATTTGGGGTTTGGGGGTCAACTCACCCCCAAGCCCCAAGGTAGATCCGTCCTTGATTGAAATGTGAGGGACATCGCGGTGAAAGGAGAGAAGGAAGAGAGCGGTCGGCGGTGACGGCCGGGATGGGTTCAGAGAAGAAGAAATGGCGAGAGCGCAAATGGAGAGAGAGAAGAGAAGTAAAAGAGAAAGAGAGTAAGGCACCATTAATTGTGTCTCGATTGCACTGAGACACAATCGATTTTCAATCAAAATTTACATTAGTGTGGATTAATTTTTTTTTTTTTTTTATGGGTGAAAAAGAAATTTCATTTGAACACAATTAATTTTCAATTAAAATTTACATTACTACGGATAAATTTTTTTTATTGGTGAAAAAAACATCTTATAAAATTAGAAGGACTTATGAGCTATTGTACATGCTTTAAACACGTAAGAAGAAAAATGAGTTTCGTATGCATGTTACAAATTTGACTAATTTATCGGCACAAAAGGTACTATAATTATCAGTTTTACTGTCGCAGTAACTCATTCATAATTTTATTATTTTTATTTTAATAAATAATAATAAAATTGTCATAATTCTTTTATTTATTTTATCAGTTTTTTTTTTTTAAATAGAAGTTTGATAATATCTATTTTACTTTTTATATTCCATATATTTATATTAAAATATTAATTAAAATGGCATAAACACTCCAAACGGATAGAGTATTATATTTAAAAATGTATGTAAAAACAAATGCTATGATGTATACCTTGAAGTCTATAAATTCAATTGTTTTATGAATAATAATCACTAAAATAAACTGAAAATAGTATATTATCATTTTTTAATAGTAAAAGTAAACTTAATTTAAAACAATATATTAATATAATATAAATTTAAATTACCAAAATAATATGGAAGCATTATGATTTTAGTTGTTCACATGTAATCCGCTAGTTTCGAGTTTTCGAATGAATGCGTTTTTTTTTTTTTAAAAAGAAAATTATGTTATATATATATATATATATGATGAATTATGTTTGTAATATAAAAAAAAAATTATGTTAAATTACATGTTTTTTGTGAGTTGATAAATATACTCCTATATTATATATTGTATTAAAATATATTGTATTTTTCGTAATACTCTCTTCGTCCAAGGATAAAGTATACATTTACTTTTGGCTCGGTGTTTAAAAAAAATAATATTTTAATTATAGTGGGTAGTTAAAAGTAGTGTAATGATATTTTTGCCCTTGCTTTTTGGTATAAAAGTAATGATGTGATGTAAAGTAAGGGTGTTTGTGGAAAAAAGTGAGGTATTTAATGAAATATTTACTTTATAATTGGACGTTCCAAAATAGAAATGTGTATACTCACTACCAAAAAATCAACCATTTGTAGCTGATGTATTGTTCGTAACAATAGTTCTGTCACAAAAAGTTTTTTTTGTTACAATTTTTGTCGGAACAAAAAAAAATTGGGCTGGTCAACATATTTATTTTATTTGTTTCGATCGTTTATCCGTAACAACTACAATTGTAACAACAACTACAATTGTAACAAGATTTGGTATCTATGTATTTGTTACGTATACCAAACCGTAATAAAAAGTCAATAGTAAAATAATAAATAATATTTTTTAAGAAATCTATATAAAATTCAATCAAAAAAATAATAATTAAAAAATAATTTTTAATTGTTTCGATAGTTTATCTGCAAAAACTACAATTATAACGACATGGGGTCCTGTATCTATTTGTTATGTATATAAAACCGTAACAAAAAATCAATATTATAATTATAAATATTTTTAAAAAAAACAATCTATATAAAATTATTTTTAAAAAATAATAATTAAAAAGTAATCAAGAATAGAAATCGTGTTAACACTTTCTTCATTTTCTCAACATATATTAACCACTTAAAAAATATATTTAAAAAATATTTTTAAAATATATAATATTTTAAAAAGAATAATAATAAAAAGCGTGTTAATACTTTCTCTTCTTTCCCAACATATATTAACACTTTCCCATTTCTGTACAATTTCATACATACAGACGCTCTCATTTTCCTTTTCCCCCAAATCGCCTCCCGATCAACACACAACAAGAAGATCTTCTCTACACTTCACTCCGATCTACCGTCGCTGGTTTGACGCTCGTGTTCTCTGAGTTATGGACATCGTAAATCTTCCTCGCCGCATTATAGTTCTCACGAAATTGAACAGTGAGTTAAAACCTAGGGCATTCTATTTTGAAGCTGTGAAAATTGATTTTTAGTTTCTTTAATGTTCTAGGGTTTTGGATAATCTTCTTGTACAAATTATTTCATATTTTTACTGGGTAAATAACAAGCTTTGTTTTACAATTTGTCTTGGGTAAATACCCAGTATGGATGTGTTTTCTGAAATTGATTTTTTCATGGTTAAATAATACTCATTTCGTCAACTTTCATTTGTAGGATTAAGTTATTGAACAACGAGGTGCTGCAGAGGTGGACTTATAACTGTTTGAAGATCGTATATTAGGTAATGTATTATGTGACTGGAGATTCTAATTTATTGTTCTTTTAGTTTTATCAACTCTGTTTTCATAAAATGAAGTTTACAAAACATTGCATCTTGTGTTGTTTAAAATGATGTCTTTAGGCATGGCATATGTGTCATGACTCTCCGGTTTGTATAGGAAATACTAAAAACCTTAAGCTCGAGAGTCGATGATGGATAAGTCGTCTTTGAGTTTCTTCTGAAAGTGAAAGAAAAATAGAAGACGAGAAACCGTTTTGACACTTCCCCCTTTAACCAATTTTTTCTGCAGATTTTGTTTTACTTTCAGTCTTCCATTTACTTTTGTCCCGAGTCTGGTTGTTGTTACATTTATTGTTCTTTTTCTTTTTTCCACCTACTTCATTCAATCTTAATCTATGTGTACCAGTCTTCAATCACTTTGAAATAATGATTTTTTCTTTGGCTATGTGGATTATGTATATATATTGTTGTTGGTGATATATATATATATATACACACTATGTTGGTTAACAACACTAAGCCTTTATTACTCCATGGTTATTACAATAGACTGTTCTGTTGCAAATCTTACATTTTCCTATTTCCAATTTCTAACAATGATGTTAACATTTTGGTAAGCAGACCTTTTCTCCTTCTGTGGTTTGCTCTGCCCGGCTGGCCCTTTCTTGATTGGGGTTGTAGCAAATAATATTGTTATTAAGGTAATATTCTCATTATTGAGTTTCTACTTTTTATTCCCATAAGGCTTTCTTTTTCGCTATTTTATTTCCCTGGGACGACCTTAATTATCCTGATATTGCATTCCCAGTATTCTTTTTGAATCTACTTGTTGAATGCTGGAAATATGTAAATGGAATGGAAAAAAAAAAGAAGTCAAACCACAGAGGTTTTCTTTTTCTTTTCCTTTGTGTGCGTTTAACGTTTTTTATTTGAAAATATGAAAATATTGTTGGGTGAGATGTTTTTGGACAAAATAAGTTAACACAAAAAACTGTGATGTGATATTGACAGCAAAAGATTGCGAAATGGCGGAACAAATTATAGATGCACAGTTGTGTTCCCTATTCTCACAGGAGAGCAACATTATTCTGCCATGACTGTCATAATTGTCTACATTATGCCGTACTTCTAAAATTGAGCATATTCAAGCTTTCATGTATTTTATATACATTTTTATGGCCAAACATAGTATTGGGAGTTATAATCTCTTACTATCCAGTTTAGATCTTGCCAAAATATGCTATCTTTTATTTTAGATATGTTGGTGAAAATCAAACTTATGTTTTGAAATGTAACTTCTTCAAACTTTCAACGTTTTTCTCTTGATGTATAATACATTTAAGGGATTGTAGTATGGATTTTGGAAGAAGTGAATGCGATTTTACTTACACAACATTTGTTATATTGACACTTTAAGATTTGAAAGCTACGACCGACAGTTGTATTAGTCGATTATATTTGTTAGGTTGTTTATAGAGTATTGAATTCTTATCCGAGTTTTGAACGATCCCATCCATAAACTGAGAACCATCTTCTTATTATGTACTTTCTATTGCTAGTTTTGCATGATTTTATATAGCATATTCTCATCCATTTTCAAACCGAGTTTTTATTTTCAAAGTGATTATTGTGTTTTATGAATTCTGATTGTGTAGTTGTACAACGTGAAATAGACATAAAATGGATCCTGTGTAAGATTGTTATATCTAGCATCTGGTTATATTGTTCTAGGGCATGTCTATTTGGGTTGAAGGTAGTTGTATGGTCGA
This sequence comes from Andrographis paniculata, assembly GCF_009805555.1. Classification (NCBI taxonomy): domain Eukaryota; kingdom Viridiplantae; phylum Streptophyta; class Magnoliopsida; order Lamiales; family Acanthaceae; genus Andrographis; species Andrographis paniculata. The sequence continues at coordinate 1,445,783 of NW_026137613.1, forward strand.
ACGTTATTTGTAGGGCTTGATTGGTGGTTAATTTGTTGCTATTGGAGAGCTATGTTCGTTTCTTCTACTGAAGGATTGCCGATCTATGATCATGGTGATTTATAAATATTAGTATATGTGTAAGGGGAGTTGGCCCCTATAGTCCATGTTGTCTTATTTATTTTCATAATGTTCAGGGGTCAGCCTATTTTATTAGTGCTTTTTGAGTTTATTTGTTACTATACTTGTATTTAAGATAGGGTCCCTAGATCAAAGCTAAAACATAAGTTTTATTTTATTATGTTCATCCATAATGTTTACAGACGGAGACATTCCTCGTAACTAGCGCTCGTTTAACCTATTTATATAGGTGATACCCTAACCATTGTTAAGGTGTATGTTACAGCTGTAATGGTCCCGGAGATCACACTTATCCTCCCAACTAATGCTGGAGCGAAAATTCTCGGTGATGTACTCAACGGAGATAATATCGAGTAGATTTACCAGGATGTACGCAATTTTTTATTTACTTTAATCTTTTGGAAATTAAATTACTTCAATTTCTTTATTAAATGCTTATATATTATTAAAAACACATTGCAGTTGGTTCGCCGCCCGTGATTGCAGCCTCCATGAGTCTGCACTCGACTAGCTGGGTCATTCATAGTAGTGTTTATGAGTTGCCCTTAAGATCATACTTCCGTATGATATTAGATTTATCGATTTATGTATTACTTTTTGGTTTTTCGTATCGCTATTTAGTAGGTTGTTATGTGGTGTACGGATTGGTGTTTTGTTGGGATGTTTTGTTAGCACCGTTGACGACTAATATTGTATTTTTGGTTGGACTATGAACATCATTGTATTGATGACCATGTGTACTATTTTGATGGATTTGGAAACAATTATGATAAGATTAAGTTTTAAATTATTTGTCTCGCAGATTAATAATACAGACAAATAGAATTTATTTATGGCGACAAAACTACTATGCCACACAGGGACGTCTTTTGTAGCGTATTTTTAGTTACGGACAGTGGCCGGTACAAATGGTAATGTATGGTTGCCTGACTTTTGTCATGACTTTTTGTTGCGGAGTAATTTCGTAACAAACAACTTATTTGTTAGGGAGCAGTCCTTTTGTAATGTATTGTTGTTACGGACAAATCTTGTAACAAGAAATTTTCTGACAAGATTAGACATTTGTAACGCATTTGTTGATTCGGACATATGTCGTAACAAATATTTCTCTAACAGTATTCAACTTTTGTTCCGCATTATTTGTGTCGGATATTTGTTGATTCAAAAACATGATTGATGTTTTTGTTACATACCAAAAAACGTAACAAATATAATTAACACGTGCTTATTTTGAGAGTTGACCATCAAATATTTGTTATGGATTTTGTTGCAACACGAACTTTTTGTACCGCGATTTTTCGTAGCGGTCATAATCCGTAACAAAGTTGACACAAAAAGCTTTTTTGCACGAAAAATAGGTTTTAGTTACGAATATTTGACCGTTACGAAAAGACCTTTTTTTGGTAGTGACTTTCTATCTGGATGGAGGGAGTATTTATCAAGAATCATTGCAATAAAAATTTATTGGATAAATAAATCAAGTAATTTGATATTTTTGCCTTGTATTTGAAATATATTGAAGATTAGTTTCATAATTTGGTGTTTTAACACAGAGTTGACAATAAAAAATTTTTGAATCGTATAAATAGTTTATCTGTGTTTTGAACAATAATTTTTTATTAAATATAAAAATATAAAAATTAATATTTAATATTTATTTTAATATCTATATACTTCATCCGTCTCTTAACAATCTATCTATTTTTTTTTTTTTGGTCCGTCCCATAACAAACTATTCATTTTTTTTTTTAAGTAATTGTACTGTCTGCCTAATATTACAAATACCCCTCCAATTTACAATATATTACACAAATGTCATTACATTTATATCACACAATACTAATAGGATTATTTAGTCTTTTTACCTTTATTTATATTTTATCCCAATATAATACTAATATTTCTAAAACTCCGTGTAAAAAATAAATGAATATATAGATATGAGACGTAGGGAGTATATTTTTTTAAAAAGGATGAACAATAGGACTCAGGGGCCAACCCTAATATATTAATTTTCTGTTATTAAAATTTTACTCCATCCGTCCAGCTAAAAAGTATACACATTAAATTTTGCATTATTTCTATAATTTTGCAGTATATCATTAATTTCGTTATATTGATATAATAATTTCGTACGGTATCAATATGAAAACTTTTACACCATAATTCATAGCATACCCATTTAAGGTATACCAAATGGTTCGGTAGGACATAAATATGACATTCTCTCATACTGATATTTACGATACGGTATACGGTAATGCGTAAAATTTTCGGTATACCGTATTAGACAACTCCTAATATCAATCACATGAATGAGCTGATATGGAATAATCGGAGCTAACATTATCCATGAATAAGGACTTAATTTATCCGGATTGAGATGCCAAACATGTAATCAATGATAACACATCAGTTCACACGATCAACAAAGAATTAAAACAAGTTCAGCAAGGGATGATCTGATGGTGCATCTGGGTCTCCTAATTAATTTGCAGACTATTAGGTTAATTACACATGATTTGCTTAATATGACTTGCCTTATCGGACTAGTATGACTTGCTTTATCGGACTAGTATGACTTGTCTTGCCTTGTTTGAAGGTTATTAGGATAGCTACACATGATTCACTGCTTTGTTTGCAGACTATTAGGATAATTACACATAATTTGCTTAGTTATGATTTACTTTATGGGACTTAATTTGCAATCTATTCTTACCTATGAGATTTAAATGATAAGTTTAAAAGTAAATTCTAAATTCTTTTCTACGGGTCATTTTGAAAACCCTAACCTATTTTTATCACCTATTAGGTAACCTCTATTTCTTTGTCAACTTACTCTCCATAAATTTGAAATTATTTTAAAATTGATAAATATTTTTTTCTTTAACCAAATATCCAAAATTTCATAGTGTGTCTCCGCGGCTCAAGTTTGGGCAGAAACACTGTGCAGATATTTGCATATTGTTTCTGTCCAAACTTGGGCTGCCGGGTTTTGGGGGAAACGACCTGACAGGGTCTGTTATTTTTTTTTAGTTTTTAATTTTTTAAAATTATAAATAAAAAAATTATAACAATTATAATTGAATAAAAATATATAATTTATATGTCATTTGTAAAGAATAAATTTTTTTATAATACAAATAAATAAAAATTTATAAATATATATAGATAAAAAATAAATTTATAATCAAATTAATACACATTTATATTATTATATTTATTATCATCAAAACAATACACATCAAAACTCTTTAAATCCAACTCAAACCCAAACACAAAAGAAACACATAAATTCAAAATTACTTCAAAATTCAAATAAAAACTAAACCCAAATTTCCCCAAAACCTCCTAAAGAAACACACCCTAAAAAATTGATATATATATTTTTAAAATAACAAAAGTTTGAAATTAGTTTATCAAATTGATAAAATTATTCATGTCACCCATATGCACAATTTTAAATCCATACAATTAACATCATTTTTTTTTTTTTATAATGTGGAAATTCGCAGCCGCTATCCTTCGAATATGCTCCGGGATCGAATCTAATAGTTTACAAACTAGACCCAACAAGACAAGTCACATTAAGCGAACCATGTATGACAGACATGACCTGAAGACATTGGAGTTTGAACCGGACTTTAGACATAATTGATATCATTGTTAATGGTACATGACCGGGGCTGTTTCGAAAAGTATGGGTTTGTTTGATTGTGTTTTGGAAATATTAAAATGTGATGTTTTATATAAAAAATAAATTTTGTTCATAATATAGTAATTAAAATAAATATATAATACTATGATTTTTTTGAGGATTTTTTTTTTTTATAAAAAAATGTATAATAAACATAAGATGTAGAAAGACAACCAAACAAAAAACCTTGAACAGACTATATCATATGACACTTTTATACCTTGAGTTGGGGTGTAATAATTTTCTTCTAAACTTTTAGGGTTTGTATGTGTGTTTAATTAGGGACTTTTATAGAGTTTTGAATTAATTTTTTTGTTGAGGAAATGTGTGTTTCTTTTAAATTTTTATTTGATTTTTTTACTATTTGTATAAATTTTATTTTTATTTTTTTCTTTGCAAAATATTATATCAAATATTATTTTAAAAAAATCAATCTAGGCTGAAATTTTTTTAAAACTCATACCAAACCCAAAATCATTATATTTAAAATTTGGAATTATTATATATATATTTGAAAGTATTATTTCTATTTGGCCTTTTCCCTAAAGGGAGTGGATGAGTTTGTTTTAGAATTGTGTTGTTGAGTGATTATTGAAAATTAATTATGTTGAACTACACAAAAAAGTTTTCCAATGATATTATAAACCATCATATTACACACACATATATATATATATATATATTGAATCATTATGTAAATATATTAAGGGTTTGTTTCTTTTGCCTCTAAATTTAGATTTCTAATATTTGAACTTTTTATTTTTTTTAAAAATATATATATTTTTCTCTCATAAAACATAGTATTATATATTTTTTTAATATTAAATTCAAAACAAATATTTCCTAAATCTATCAAAAGAAACATACTGTATAAATTTACTAAAAACTTTTATATATAAAAAGAAAAATATATTTAAAAATTTTGAATTTTAATATAAAATTTTCTAATCAAATGAGGAAACTGTGCGCCGAATATTAGTATAAATCTATTGATATTCAGCACATATTTAATATATATATTTTATCTTCTTACATACGATTTCATTAATGTATTAATTCTCTCTTCAATTAAATATAAAAATTCTAATACTTACAAATATATGAACGGTGCCCACCCCTTCGAACCACAAGCTAAGACCACGACAAAAAAAATATATATATATATGTATATAATATATATGTATATGTATATAATATATTTCAAAATATTATATACAAACATTTCAAGCTGATCGAGATGTTGAAAAATAATGTATTAACAAAATTGGTCATCTCTAATGACCAGCTTGCAATTGACCCCACAATTCCAAACCCTAATATAAAATTAGTGAAGATATTTCTCTTTTTTTTTTTTTGAAATTATAAAACAACAGCAAAGAGTGATGTATGGTGTGTATGTATATACGTGCATTATATATATATGTATACATACAGAGATCAAGTAGCTAGTGGTAGAGTTAAAGACAAAAGGGGTCTGCTAAAGAAAGAACAATAGTTTAGGTTATCAAAACATAGGAAAAGATGTCATTGTAATTTATTATAATGCTATACAATTATTATTTCCATTATATTGCTTTGTTGTTCAAACTTCCAAGTATATTTTAGTACTAAAAACCATTAATTATTTGCTCTTTCTTTATTCCCACTTCTCTCCTTTGTGTGTTCTTGATTATACCTTATTCTCTCTCTCCCCTTCTCTCTCTCTCTCTCAAGGGTTTCTTTTAATCTTTCTTCTTTTTTTTTTTGTTTATTTGAACTCAATCAAAAATATATATTAGATTCATATATAGTGGCTCTTTAATTAATTAATCACTTCTTGTGCTTGTGACAATATTTGTGGGCTGATTTTATGTTTTTCTTGTTTCTTGATTTGATTGAGAATTAGGGTTTTTGTTGGAAATTAGTAATTTAGGGGAAAAGGAAAATTAGGGTTTGAAGAGAGGTGAGATCATTAAGATTTAAGACCCCTTTTGAATTTGCTCCATCTCTGAGTCGGATCGGTTGATCTGAGCTTGAAAATCTGGCGAACCGGTGGTGGACCGGCGCTCAGTTGGGCCTGCCCAGCGGTGAACCGGCGGCGATGCTGGGCAACAAGCGGGAGATCATGGATCTTTCGTTGAACGATAAGAGCGGCGCCGGCGCCGGAGAGGACGACGATGATAAGGACGGAACCGGAGACGAACCGCGGGAAGGCGCTGTAGAGGTGGGGAACCGGCGGCCGCGCGGCCGGCCGCCCGGTTCGAAGAATAAGCCGAAACCGCCGATCTTCGTGACCCGGGACAGCCCTAACGCCTTGCGCAGCCACGTGATGGAAGTCAGCGGCGGCGCCGACGTGGCGGAGAGCATCGCCCACTTCGCCCGCCGCCGCCAGCGCGGCGTCTGCGTGATGAGCGGCAGCGGCGCCGTCGCCAACGTCACCATCCGCCAGCCGGCCGCCCCCAGCGCCGCCGTCGTGCTCCAAGGCCGGTTCGAGATCCTCTCCTTAACCGGCGCCTTCCTGCCCGGCCCGGCCCCGCCGGGCGCCACCGGTCTGACGGTCTACCTCGCCGGCGGTCAGGGCCAGGTCGTCGGCGGCTGCGTGGTGGGCCCCCTGGTGGCGGCAGGGCCTGTCATGGTGATTGCTGCAACTTTCGCTAATGCAACTTACGAAAGGCTGCCGCTGGAGGAGGAGGAGGAGGATGGCGGCGCCGGCGGCTCAGCCCCCGGCGGCTCCGCGGCGGGAGAAGGCGGAGGCGCCGGTTCGCCGCCGGGAGTGGGACAGCAGCAGCAGCATGGAATAGGAGATCCCTCATCTTTGGGTATTTACAATTTGACCCCAAATTTATTGGGAAATGGAGGACACATGAATCATGATGCTTATGGTTGGACACATCCAAGGCCATCATTTTGAGGTATTAATAAATTAATCCCAACAAAATATATATATTAAATAAAAATTATGATCAATCTATGTAGTGTTCTTATTAAACTACTATATTAGAAAATATAAATAAAATAATAATTAAGAAGCTATATATATATATATTGTAATAATTAAGTGTATGTGTAGATAGGGTTTTATTATTATTAATTTTGTGGGGTTTCAATGTATATTACTGAAACTTGGATTTCGTTGCTTTGATGAATCTGCAGCTTTATTCAGTAATAAATTAAATTTATGTTTCACACAATCAAGTCCCTGCAGCAGTTTAATTTCTAACATAGGTTTAGTTCAATGATGAACTAAACAACGTGACATTATTAGGGCAAGAAAATTGCAATTTTAGTCATTACTATATATATATATATATATGTGAGGTTGGTTATGATTTTTTTATTACGCCAAATCGGTACTATGTTGATTTATCCTAATTAACACATAAAAAATAGATATACAATACATAATTTGCCCTAACAACACATGCTTAATTGAAAACCTGTTCTGTCAGTTCATATTTGTATCTTGTATTAATATTTTTTCTTTTTATCTTGAAAATCAGTGGTAGCAGTATAAATTACATCATATATTATTGGTTCATATGTTGTATTTATATTAAATTAATATAAATTGTGTTGTGAGTATTATAATCATGAAGTTTTTGGGGAGGTTTTAATTTGTTTTATCCCATGTGGATGATCTTAAAATGATTTATTTATCTTATAAGTTATAATAACAGTCAGTAGCTTAGGTAACTAAAATATAGAGTTATTCAGTACATAGTTAAGGAATTGAAATTTTAATCAAATATATAGACAAAAACTAACAGATAGAAATAAAATATTTTTTTGGGCTCTAGTTTAAAATAATTTATGTGATGTGTTTTTTCTTTTTTAATAAAAAAATTATGTATGTTTATAATGATGTGAAAATCAGTTGCTTTCATAACAAAAGATATATATATATATATAGTCAGGCATATTTACAGGATAAAATTTTATATATATATATATATATATGCATTTTTAATTATATTAGTTGCATTCATATGCTGTGGGTTTTCTTAAATTTATTCATGTATATTGTGACTGTGTGCAATACAATTGTTTACATAACTATATATATATATATAGTTTGTATTATTTAAAAATAGAAATTATAATAAGATTTAATTTTATTGAGTTAGTCCTGAATGAGTATTAGTCAATATGATGCTACACATAAAATATAATTTATCAGCACATTAAATATAAATAGATAGTCAATACGATGTTACACATAAAATATAATCTATCAGCACATTAAATATAAATAGACAATATATAGTATATGTTAACATGGTAGAAATGCATCATTCATGTGAATTAATAGTGCATAATAATAGTTCATGCAACACGAACATGAATTGAATTCAACATATTATATAAAAACAACATATATCTTTAAAATATAAACTAACGGTACATTATAAAAACTATTATAATACATATTGTATTCACTAAGTTTATGTACTGACAGTTTATATTTTATATGTTGTCAGCACAATAATTTAATGGCTAATTTAAATCAGAACCTTATAAGGCCATCTATCATAACGTGATTTTTCTTACAATTAGTTATATATTTGTTGGGAAACAGGAGCTCCATCAAAACTCATTCGAATACTTAAAAAATGGTCAACTCTCGAAATATAATTATATCACAGTTGTAACAACTTACTGCCAACAATATAAGCATATACTTGCAAAGGAGTAAACTAGGCAAGGTGTTCGGTTATAAACTAACTTATATTAAGGAGATTCCAATATAAAAGAAGTTCTAGTGGTGATTACGGAACATTAAAATCACAACTCCTTCAACTCATACATCCAAAACGGCTTACTTTGAAAAATTCCTTCACAGGTTTAAGTTGGACAAACTCGTACAGACAACGACCTTAGAGTATAACTGCTAAGAGTTTGATTGTCTTCTTTGATTGAAATTTCAATAACTTCAATCTTCGGCGAGTTGCAGTGCTAAATATTCATTAAATACATGGAGAATAGAAGAGTCAAAGTTAAGAGCATCGAACAACACTTCATCTCACTAAAACAAATCTCCGAAACCTTGTTACTACCAAAACACACTCCTCGGTGACTAAATAGACACAATGTTGTGCATGCAAAACAAAATCATTAATTTTTCTTTGCACATAAATGACATGGAGTGTTTCTGCATAATTCTGATAAAGAGTTAGACAATCCCAATTCATTCTTTTTGTCTTATATATGCACTATCCAAAAAGAGATAAAACAAATATAATTCAGAATTGCAGTCTGATTGTGTCAGTAACCAACAGAGTCAGTATTGCTGCATATAAAACCTGATGGCAACAACAACAAGAATGAGATGTAACCATATGCCAAAACAGGTAAAAAGGGAAAATTCTTCTTGTAACAATATTTAATAACAGTGTAAAATACAATAACTTACATAATCATAATATAAATAGTATTGCAAATTTAAATAAGATATACATACATTGTAAAATTTATAATATTATTTATTATGTTTATGTATGTGAGTTTTTTAAAAGTTATTTAAACATCTTATTACATTACACTACAAGAAAATATTATTTTTGTAACGAGATTTTTTCGTCTTTAAATTCACTTTTTCCATTACTAATGATATTAGAGACAAAATTAATGATGAAATTACGTTAGCTACGTGATCTTTAGTGACGGAATTCCGTTACAAATATACTATTTTTTTGTAGTGTTATATAATAATGATCCATCTAACTAAATGTAACATATGGATTTTCTAACCGCATTTTAGGATATTTAAGCGATTGATAATCATCATTAACAAATTAGTAAATATAAAGTTTATTTGGTTTGTGTTTGTGGTTGAGTTCAAATTTTTTATTTAGAATATAATTTAAATAATATTTTAATATTACTTTATGAATAATACTACCTCCGTCCCACGTCTAGTGTCTGCTACACTGTAGACACGGTATTTTAGGAGGGGTGTAATTAGTAGATAATTAAGAATATATTAGTGAAAATAATTATCCTATAATATAAATAATTATAAATTAAGATTAAGATAACTAATTAGTTTAATTAAAATAAAAAAATTAAAAAGTTTAAAATGAGATTAAAGTATATAATCATTTTCCAAAAAAGGAAAGTGACATGGTACATGGGACGGACAGAAATGACAACGTGGACATGGTATGTGGGACGGAGGGAGTATATATCGTAAAAGTGTGTTTGAATTTGAATAGTTGTAGAATGTGGTATAAATAGGTGTTGATGTGATGTTTTGAATGTAAAATTGATTTTTAGTATAATATAAAAAATTGAAAAATAAATGTTTTGATTTGATGTTTTGGGGGAGAAAATAAGATAAATAATGTATTTAAAAAAATATCTAATAAACAATAAAAAAAATTAAAAATTTAATAATACTTTTACAATTCTCAATAATTAAAAATAAAAATCTCAAAATTTCATAACCACTAAAGAACACAACCAATCTTTTTGCGAGATGATTTTTGCTACAAATTTCTGCAGCAATATCTATACATATATTCTTCTTCCTGTCCATCATATATTCATTTTGCCATTTTTTATTGTCTCAAATAAATATATTAATTTTCTAGTAAGTGTGATTTTCATAAAAAAACAAAAATATTCTAAATTTTTATTCAATTACAACGATTCTTATATTTTATTTTATTTTATTTTTTGATAACATAGAAATTTATAGTTGCTATCCGAAAATATACACTGAGTAAGCCTCCGATTGAACCTAATATTTGCAAACTAAGCTCCACAAGACTAGTCCCGAATCATGTGTGACAGTACGGACCAATACTGATCTTTTATTTTAATACACAAGTATGGAGTCTTGTACTTGGAAGGGCATTTTTGTCCATACACTTTATTACATTATCTACATAGTAAGATTTCTTAATTTAAGTATAAAAAATAAATGAATTATGTATATATATATGTATATGAAAGTACTGTTGTTGTTATTGTTAAATTGTTTTGAATGTGAATAAAAAATGCGAAAAAAAAAAAAAAAAAAAAGCTGATAAAGTATTGCCTCAGCCACTTCCCAATGATACCACTATAAAAATTGGAGCTTTATTAGGTCACCTATTATATTCCCTCCGCCCCATAACTATATATTCATTTGCCTTTTAGACAGGATTATAGAAATATTAGTATTATATTAGAATGTAATAGGAATAAAGTAGAAATGACTAAAATAACCTTATTAGTATTGTGTGAAATAAAAGATAATGACATTTGTGTAATATATTGTAAGTTGTAAGGGTATTTGTAATGTTAGTTAGATAGTACAATTACTAAAAAAGAAAATAGATATATTGTTATGGGACAGACTAAAATAGAAAAATGAATACTATGTTATGAGATGAAAGAAAGTATTATTTGCAAAAGTATTAAGCTCCATTTACAGAGAGTTTTGAAGTTTTTAAAAAATAAAAAATAAATTGAAGTAGTAAAAAGTTATTGTTTGGTCGTGGTTAAATTAAAATTGATTTGAAATAAAGTGTTGATTTAAGTTTTTGTTTAAATAGTATTTGATTTGATATTTTATAAGAAAAAGATAATATATTTTATTGAAAATCGTACTTATTGAATAGTAGTGATTTGAGTTTCAAATCACAAATTGTGATATTTTATAAAAAATATATATATTTAATAGAATTTTTAAAAATTAATTAATTAAATACTCCCTCCATTCGGGAAATTTAATCACATTTCTTTATAAAAAAAAATAAAAAAAAAAAGCTAAATTTTTCAGACAGAGAAAGCAGTAAAGAAAAAAAAAAAGAAAACTTGTACAAATGTTTTATGCTATCTTAATATAATAGGGAAACATTTATTTTGCATAATGTAATTGTGATTTTAATTATGTGTTGTTATAAATAAATAAATAAATAAATTACCACGTGAAAAATATGTAATATTTATGTCGATTTTTATATTGGTAATTAAATTTTGATAGCCGATTCTGAAATAAATTAATACAATGTGAAATGATTCGCAAAATTATTATTTAATTAAATAAAGTTGCAATGAACAAAACTCACACTCTTTGCCTAGTAGAATATTTTATATAGAAACTTGTTATTATTATTATTATTATTATTATTAAATTTAAGCTAATAATTTAATATTTAATTATATAATATTTTCTGACGCATCAAAAGAAGCGCATTGTGAGAGTTTGTGTGTGTTTTTTAAGATTTGGATTTTGATTTTGTTAACAGCCTTGAATCAGAATATATGATATATAAATAAATACTCCTCCGTCTCAGCTACTATGTCCATATTGCAGTTTATATTCGTTCTATATTTTATGTCACTTTTTTTTTAAATGATTATACACTTTAATTTCATTTTATATTTTCTAATTTTTTTTTAAATTTTAATTAAACTAATTAGTTATTTTCACTAATTATTTATAGGATAATTATTTATATTATAGGATAATTATTTTCACTAATATATTCTTAATTATCTACTAATTATACTTATTTTAAATTCTCGTATTTACAGTGACCGAGACATCCAACGTGGGACGAAAGATGTATTTGGTATTTTTTTTAATGAAAATAAAATTGTTTAAGTATATTAAATAAAAATAGATATAATTTCATTTTTATAGCATAGAAGTCCTAATTAACACGACTAAGTAATAATCTTCAATCTAAAATTTGAGCATTACAAAACAAAATCTCAGTTAACACAGAGCTTTGGAAATTTTAAAATTTTGAAAATAATAATAAAAATTCAATAAATATAACCTATAAAAAAATGCATACCTTCTGTAGCGGCCGAGAAATATACGATGCTTAATATTGGTCTTGTTGAAATATTTGATCTTATTTATAAATTAGAATTACTTAAATTTGAGTTTATCGAATTTGTTTTGTACTGCCTAGACTCCTTATTTTGACGATTAATAAGACAATTTTATTATTTTTCCCAAAAATTTATAATATGACATCAGAGCCTATTTTTCTCATGCAGTAGATATAGCCTACCAACCCGTGTTTTTCCGGGTACATTAAATTTGGATTGTACCCGGAGGTCTTGTAATTTTAAGATCATGTCTTTGCAAATCTGTTTCGTCTGCGATCTGTCATATGTCCTGACACGGCCCAGTCGCGTATAATTATAACCAACATAATTTTCTTACCCACAAGGTTCAATAGAACAAATGGATTAAGAATATGTATAAAAGAAAAGAGAAGGAAGAAGAAAGATAGTGCAGAGAATGTAAATTAGTATAGATGATAACCAACCACGAGAATAAGTCTCGGACCTGAAATCAATCCATAGGTAAAACACAAACAATAGGCTAAATCTCACTGCAAAGGATTGGAAGCTACGAACCGATGGAATCACTCCAAAGACCCAATTTGAGATTCTAAATGCGAGGAAATCAGTCCCTAACACTAGAAAATATAAAAGTGAAATTCAATTCAAGATGTAAAAAAAGGTCCGCATTACAATGATAGGCAATGACCTTATATAGAGGTCCTTGAGGAAAATAAAAGGCAACAAATAATAAAGGAAACAAACCAAAAGGTAAGTCTAACTATAAGGAAATAAATAATTAGGGAAGTTTTAGATATGGAATTATACTATATTGAAACTTATAATAAAAGGAAATAAGTGATGATTCCCTTGATATACTTCCATGATTAGTGATTCTCTCCATAAGTGATGATTCCCTTGATATACTTCCATGATTAGTGATTCTCTCCATAAGTGAGGATTCCCTTGATATACTTCCATGATTAGTGATTCTCTCAATAAGTGATGATTCCCTTGATAACCTTCCATGATTAGCGATTCTCTTGATCTTTCAATTGGGATTCTTGCGGGTCCCATTGAAGGAGCATCAGGTAAGGGCTAAGTGGTCTCCAAGCATTATTCTTAAATTGATTCTCCATGAAAAATCGTCTGATCAATGCAGTGACGGATTTTTGAAACTGACGAGCTCGGCTTCGAGTGGTGGGTCCCACGGGCATTTGAATGCTTGAAGATTTGACGTCCTCGTCATTCCCTCCTTCTTGAAAAGCTTTCTTGTTCTCCCGAACAAGATATTCATCTGCTGCATCAAAAGGGCTTAAGTCAGAAACATTAAAAGTAGCATGAACTTGGTACTCACCTGGGAGTTCAAGTTTGTAAGCATTATCATTAATGCGTTCCAACACTCGAAAAGGCCCATCGCCATGGGGAGTAAGTTTTGACTTTTGTAATTCTGGAAATCTTTCCTTCCTTAAGTGTAGCCAAAACCAATCTCCTATCTCGAATACAACTTTGTTGCGCCCATAGTTAGCTTGTTTTGCGTAATTGTCAGCTGCCTTTCGTAGGTCATCCTGAACTTGAGAACTATGAAATTTTTGGACAAATTCAACCATTTTTCTGCCATCAAAACAAACGTGCTCATTGCGTGGCAATGGCATGTGATCAAGAGGAGTTAATGGGTTAAAACCGTAATCAACCTCAAATGGAGAACAATTTTTAGAGCTATGAATCGTACGGTTATATGCAAATTTAGCATGAGCTAAACATTCTTCCCAACTCTTCAAATTCTCATGAACTAAGGTATGTAATAAGCTACCCACAGTTTGATTAACAACTCCTGTTTGACCATCAGTTTGTGGGTGGTGTGATGTGGAAAACATTAATTGTGTACATAATTTAGCCCAAAGTGTTTTCCAAAAGTAACTTAAAAATCGAGAATCCCTATAAAAGACAATGGATCTTGGAACACCGTGCAATCTAAAAACCTCTTTGAAAAATAATGAAGCAACATGTGAAGCATCAGTGGTTTTTGTGCATGGAATAAAATGTGTCATTTTTGAAAAGCGATCAACCACAATAAATATTGAATTTTTAGCAGACCTACTCCTAGGCAAACCTAATATGAAATCCATAGAAATATCAACCCAAGGGGATTCAAGAATAGGTAGGGGTGTATACAAACCGCGTGGATGAACAGTAGACTTCAACGAGAGGCACGTTGTACACCGACGAATTGCACCTTCAGCTTCGGGAGGACGTACATAATGTTGCCATGTTTGCAGGGCCCGCACTAAGGAGTACAATTCCTTATCGTAGGTTGAGTAATTCAACGCAGGGCCATGTAGCTTTTCATTGAAAAATGCAACGGGTCTCTTTTCTTGCGAGAGGACGGCGCCAATACCTACACCAGAGGCATCAAAATCAAGTTCAAACGGTTTAGATAAATCAGGTAAAGCAAGTACGGGTGCACATGTAAGTTTTGATTTCAAAGTATCAAAAGCATTTTGTTGTTCACTTCCCCACTCAAACTTATCCTCTTTTTTGGTAATTGCCGTTAAGGGTGCTGCAATAGTGCTGAAGTTCCGCACAAATTGACGGTAGAAACTTGCAAGGCCATGGAAACTGCGGACATCACGTACGCTAGTAGGTGTAGGCCACTCTTGGATGGCTGCAACCTTCGCAGGATCTACACATACTCCATCTTTTCCTACAATAAAACCCAAAAAGTTGCACTTGTCGACACAAAAGTCGCATTTTTTCAAGTTAGCATATAACTTCTCAACCCGTAAAACATTTAAAACTGCTTATAAATGTTCAACATGTGTTTCAATAGAAGTACTATAAACAAGTATGTTATCAAAGTATACCACCATAAACTTATATATAAAATTCCTTAAAACATGATTCATCAATCGCATGAATGTGCTTGGGGCATGGTAAGTCCAAATGGCATAAATAACCACTCATATAGACCAAAAGAAGTCTTGAAGGCAGTTTTCCATTCATCACCTTGATTCATCCGAATTTGGTGATAGCCACTTTTTAAATCAATTTTTGAAAAAATTACAGAACCACACAAATTATCAAGCATGTCATCTAATCTAGGAATGGGATGACGATACTTAACTGTTATAGCATTGACGGCTCGGCAATCCACACACATGCGCCAACCTCCATCTTTTTTTCGCACCAATAGGACAGGTACAACACAAGGACTTAGGCTTTCACAAATCCAACCTTTGCTCAGTAGATCCTCGACTTGCTTTTGTATTTCTTTTACCTCATCCGGGTTGGCTCGATAGGCTGGCCGATTAGGATTTGATGCTCCCGGGACAAAATCAATTTGGTGCTCAATCCCACGAGAGGGTGGTAAACCATGGGGTACTTCATCATGAAAAACATCATGATACGCCTGCAATAAGTTAGAAAAACTAGATGGAAGTTTGTTAGAGTCATTCATGGAAAAATAAGTAGGTTTAGAAAGTAATAGCAAACAATGAACTCCATGTTCCAAGCGTAAAGCTTCATTCCTACACATAAAAAGATTAGACCTCTCACTCTCGTGTTTAAGATTCCAGTAGGTTTCACCCTGAATCACTACACTCGTGTTTGATTTTTTAGTAGAATGGTAAAGTATTTGAGAGTGACTCGGGGAAGATGTATTTATTGGTGAGGATGAAGATTTGAGAGATTGAGGGGTAGTTAGGCTATATGAAAGAGTAGATGCACTTGTATCCGGAGTACCTTTTGTTGCGGGTGATTCTAAGGAGGACTTCAAATTGGACTCCTCTTTTCCTTTGTTGATATGTTGTGGAAGCGGTGCTTTAGGTGACCCTACAATTGGAGCAAGTTTAAACGGATTACCTTGCATCCTCTTTGATTTTAGTTGCTTCTCCACCTTTATGGCCAAGTGTACCATCTCCTTGAGGTCCATGTATTGGTACATCTCTACCGCATCAGCAATATCCCTTTGAAGCCCATTCGAAAATCTAGACATTGTTTGCTCCTGATCTTCATGGATATCGGCTTGTAGAAGAAGTGTTTCAAGCTCCTCATAGTACTCCTCCACTGACCGAGACCCTTGTTCTATGCTCTGCAATCTCCGCAATACTTCACGATGGTAATGAGGAGGAACAAACCTCTTCCGCATGAGTGTACGAAGTTCTGTCCAAGTACGCACTGGAGCCTCCCTATTTCTGCGGCGGTTGATGCTCAATTGGTCCCACCATGCAAGGGCATAATCTGAAAACTCCATTACAGCCACACGGAGTTTTTGTTGGTCAGTTAATTGTTGAACATCAAAGATTAGTTCTAACCTTCATTCCCATTGCAAAAATACTTAAGGGTCGGATTTTTCTTGGAACGGTGGCACTTGAAACTTGATCGAGTTGATAGCCTCATCTCCATCCCGTCGGTGATAGTTATTATGATGCCTATGCCGTTCCCAATTTCCTTCAAACTCCTCATCATCGGGTTCGTCAAGGTTGTGTGGGGGTGGGGGCCGGATGTTGCGTCTTGGCCTTAAATGCGGTTGAACATCATTTCGCCTCTGAGTTTCCGGTAACGGTCGGATATTCTCCTGTAACTTTTGTTGATTCTCTTCCAGTTGATCCATCCTATTATTCATCAATTCCAATCGAGAATAGTGAAGAGTTTTGAACTCTTGTAGAATGGTATTGAGAAGACCTTGTACATCAACTTGTTGAGAATTGGGTCCTTCACCCCCTGCCATTAGAAAGAGACGAAAGAAAAAAAAAGAAAATAACCTCACTAGAACTCTCGTGTATCACTCCACACCTTATGTACCTCTCCGTCTCGCAAAAAGGACTTACATCAAATCGATGGAATTCTCCCAAAGACGATAGCCAAAAAAATCCAAAACAGTAGGGAAACCAAAAGAAATATAAGTTTATAATGAAGGTAGAAGACAAATAATCTAAATAGATTTTTTTTTTGTTTTTTTGATAAAAGAAAAGATGATTCGAGACTAGAAGTAAATAAACAAATATCTTTATATTTGATAATAACTTTTTTTTTGCCTCTTTATTTCGTTTTTTTTTTTTTGCTCTTTTTTTTCGACTTTTTTTTTTGCTTTTTTTTTTTCAAATAAGAACCGTGATATCAATCAAGAGATTGTATCAACTAGCTCTGATAGCAGATGACACGGCCCGGTCGCGTATAATTATAACCAACATAATTTTCTTACCCACAAGGTTCAATAGAACAAATGGATTAAGAATATGTATAAAAGAAAAGAGAAGGAAGAAGAAAGATAGTGCAGAGAATGTAAATTAGTATAGATGATAACCAACCATGAGAATAAGTCTCGGACCTGAAATCAATCCATAGGTAAAACACAAACAATAGGCTAAATCGCACTGCAAAGGATTGGAAGCCACGAACCGATGGAATCACTCCAAAGACCCGATTTGAGATTCTAAATGCGAGGAAATCACTCCCTAACACTAGAAAATATAAAAGTGAAATTCAATTCAAGATGTAAAAAAAGGTCCGCATTACAATGATAGGCAATGACCTTATATAGAGGTCCTTGAGGAAAATAAAAGGCAACAAATAATAAAGGAAACAAACCAAAAGGTAAGTATAACTATAAGGAAATAAATAATTAGCGAAGTTTTAGATATGGAATTATACTATATTGAAACTTATAATAAAAGGAAATAAGTGATGATTCCCTTGATATACTTCCATGATTAGTGATTCTCTCCATAAGTGATGATTCCCTTGATATACTTCCATGATTAGTGATTCTCTCCATAAGTAAGGATTCCCTTGATATACTTCCATGATTAGTGATTCTCTCAATAAGTGATGATTCCCTTGATAACCTTCCATGATTAGCGATTCTCTTGATCTTTCAATTGGGATTCTTGCGGGTCCCACTGAAGGAGCGTCAGGTGAGGGCTAAGTGGTCTCCAAGCATCATCCTTAAATTGATTCTCTATGAAAAATCGTCTGATCAATGCAGTGACGGATTTTTGAAACTGACGAGCTCGGCTTCGAGTGATGGGTCCCACAGGCATTTGAATGCTTGAAGATTTGACGTCCTCGTCATGTCCGTTGTCTGTCTGTTCGTACGTGCAATCTGAAATCTGTGTGCGATCTGCATATGAAATCTATCTACTATATGTCTGCTATCTACCATCTGTCCACTATCTGTCTGTTGCCTGCGTGCGATCTGCCATCTGTCATTGTCTGTCTGTTGCCTCCGTGCGATCTGACATCCGTCGTTGTCTGTCTGTTGCCTCCGTGCGATCTGACATCTGTTGTTGTCTGTCTGTTGCCTCCGTGCGATCTGACATATGTCTACAATTTGCCATATGTTTACTGCTTCTCTATTGCCTGCGTGCGATTTGTTTGGTGTTGCAATCTATCTGTTTTCGGCTCTGGTGGAGAGTCACGCCGTTTTTTGCTATGGTGGAGTCATATTGTTTTCAGCTCCGGTGGAGAGTCATCTCGTTTTCGACTTCGGTGAAGATTCATCTCGTTTTCGGCTCCAGTGGAAAGTCATATCGTTTTCGGCTCCAGTGGAGTCGTGTTGTTTTTGGCTCCTTTTCAACTCCGGTGGAGTCATGTCGTTTTCGGCTCCTTTTCAACTCCGGTGGAGTCATATCGTTTTCGGCTCCGGTGGAGTCATGTCGTTTTCGGCTCCTTTTCAACTCCGGTGGAGTCATGTCGTTTTCGGCTCCTTTTCAACTCCGGTGGAGTCATGTCATTTTCGGCTCCGATGGAATCATGTCGTTTTCGGCTCCGGTGGAGTCATCTCATTTTTTGCTCCGGTGGAGAGTCATGTCGTTTTTGGCTCCTTTTCGACTTCGGTGGAGTCATCTCGTTTTTTGCTCCGGTGGAGAGTCATGTCATTTTCGGCTCCGGTGGAGTCATGTCGTTTTCGGCTCCGGTGGAGTCATCTCATTTTCGGCTCCGGTGGAGAGTCATGTCGTTTTTTGCTCCTTTTCGACTCCGGTGGAGTCATGTCGTTTTTGGCTCCGGTGGAGAGTCATGTCGTTTTCGGCTCCGGTGGAGTCATGTCGTTTTCGGCTCCGGTGGAGTCATGTCGTTTTCGGCTCCGGTGGAGTCATGTCGTTTTTTGTTCCGGTGGAGAGTCATGTCGTTTTCGGCTCCGGTGGAGAGTCATGTCGTTTTCAGCTCCGGTGGAGTCATGTCGTTTTTGGCTCCGGTGGAGAGTCATGTCGTTTTCGGCTCCGGTGGAGTCATGTCGTTTTCGGCTCCGGTGGAGTCATGTCGTTTTTTGTTCCGGTGGAGAGTCATGTCGTTTTCGGCTCCGGTGGAGTCATGTCGTTTTCGGCTCCGATGGAGAGTCATGTCGTTTTCGGCTCCGGTGGAGTCATGTCGTTTTTTGTTCCGGTGGAGAGTCATGTCGTTTTCGGCTCCGGTGAAGTCATGTCGTTTTCGGCTCCGGTGGAGAGTCATGTCGTTTTCGGCTCCGGCTCCGATGGAGTCATCTTATTTTCGGCTCCGATGGAGAGTCAAGTGGTATAACAGAAACCAACTTGAGTTTAAGGGGATGTTAGAGATATTTTAGATATTCAGTTTTAGATTTAGTAAATTTATATCTAAATTTAATCTTATTCATAGATTAGATTAGTTAGATTGTCTATCGAATCTGTTTTATTCATCAATAAAACAATTTTATTATTTTCCCCCAAAATTTCTAACACGTCTCTGTATAATGTAGTATTATTTAAAAAACTTGTAAGTATTCTTTGCAAGTACACATTTGTTTGGAGGTTTGATTTTTATTTTTTTTAAAATTGAATAGTAAAATATTTGAATTATAATATTTGTATGATGTAACATAAATAAATGTAAATATAATAATTTGAATCAAAATTAATTTTTAATATAATATAAAAATAAAAAATAGATAGTTAATTTAATATTTTTTTTTTAAAAAAATATTTTTATAAATAATAAAAATTTAATAAATTTTGATAAAAGAACACATACCAATATAATGTATTAGGCATATAATAAGAAAAACATTATCTCACAAGTTTAACTAGGGAATTGTTGGAAAACATCGTGTGAATTAATAATAATAATAATAATAACAATAATATTATAGTTGTATATATGCGATCAAACTAAAATAATAAAAATTTTGCAAGGTATGTCTAAGGTCATGTCCAACTAACATAATGATCATTGTTTTCACCAATCATTACAAAAAAATGTTATAATTGCAAAGGAATTTAGCAAATCATCTATTTTTGTCGGTGTTTGCGATGGAAATTTTGAAAAATTCGGTACCCCTGGCAAAAAACGCCTTCTCTAAAAAATGACGATCCAAAATCCCTCGCAAAATTTTTGCAATTTGCAACGGAATTATTCACTCGCAAGTTTCTTGGGATTTTGTGATGCAATTCGGTAACTCTTTAAGGTTTTTTTGCAAAGGAATGATTTCTCTTTTTTTTTTTTTTAAATTTCATCGCAAAAAAGGACAAACTAAAAAAAAATTGTATTCTTGTCACCGAAATTTGTGATGAAATGGTCATTTGCCGTTATGTACAACGGAATCCCAATGGAATGAAGAGAGGGGTCGTGAATATGATACTCGCGAAGGATATTTGATATGGAACTTAGCCATAGGTATTTGCGACTTTTGAAAACTTCTTGTCATTTTTTGTGACGGATTTTTAAGACGGATTGGTTCCATCGGTAATAGCGACAAAAATTGCCGACAGAACCTTCAGGCACAGCGCAAAGTTATCATAAACTTGGGGCTGGATTACGTGAATTGTTTCTCAAGAAGATTTTGGAATTCATTATGGAGTTGAACAACTTCTTCATACGTCTGACGTTGAATGTAGTCTCCTTGAGTGATATGGAATGTTTGAAAGCTGAGATACTTGTCATTCTTTACAAGTTGAAGATAATCTTTGTACCGGGTTTTTCAATCGTAAGAACACTTCTCGGTTGACTTGCCTTACAAGGCGAGAATAGTTGGATTAGTTTAATTCCGTTGAATGTACCCCTTTAGTTAAAATTTTAATTGTGAGCGTGCTTGTACCTTACAAGCAAACAACTATTTGGATGTAAACGTAGATTTTTGCACCACCTGAAAAAAATAGTTAAAAATATGACACAAGTCGAAAGATCAACAGTTAATGACTTCCTAGTTCGAGAGGCGAGTTTTTTTTTCATTATTTCAAACAACACGTTTTTATACGTATGAAGAACGTGCCTAGATAGAACGACGGAGGGCTAAGATTCTCTCCGAATGTAGAAATAAAAGTTTTTACACATTAATTCTGCTTGCAAAAGCAAACAAAAAAAAAAACAGTATTTGTTGCCTACGGAGTAGCAGACAATACAAACATATTTTCTACTTAATGTTCTAGAATGTTATATCTTCATCTCGTAAGTTTTTTTTTTTATCTATACACAGCTTTATTATCATGTAAAACTGCGGTCAAAATTCAATTTCATCTCTAGATTGTTCAAGAAGAGCTTGAAGCGAGAATATCATTTAATGTCATAAATTGAAGTTGTTTTGTAATTACAAACAAATTTCACTTCGTGGTTTTCACATATGTACGTCCTTCACAATTAAGTTACCCCCCACATATTTTAAACAATTTGTATTATATAACTTACATTGTAGATTATGAAATAAAATAGCATTTCGAAAATTTACAAGACATTACGTATAGATTGTCAGTGAAAGTGATTAGGTATAATATGTGTTTCATCGATAGGAGAATTTTTTTATTTGAAATCAAAAAATAAAAAACAAAAACCTTTGTTTTATTTTAGGGCTTTTCTTTTAAATTTTTATTATACAATCATGATAGGAATAAAAAAAAAATAGACGCGATCAAAAAATTTAATTCAAATTTGAAACGAAAAAAAAATCATACTTGAAATTTAAAAAATAGACCTAAAAAGATTTTGGGTTGTGCCAACCCGTACGGCAATAAACCGAACTATGCCCGAGCCTACAAAGGTCAGCACATGCCTGACCCGACCTGATTAAACAAATTAAATATATTTTAAAATAAATAATTTATAAATATATTGAAAAATAAATACACTTTAAATATATGATCTAACAATTTAATTTTTACTATACTTCCACCTCTCTAAGTCATGATAGTTTTTTTTTAAACATTCATTGTTTTTTTATTATAAAAACATCATATTCATTCAACAAATATTTAAATTAAAAAATAAAATATAAATATAAATCCAAATACAAAATGAAAGAATAAATTTATTCTTCGGAAGGAAATAATGTTATTTTAGTTATGAAAATGAAGAGTATGGCTAAGGGTCCCTCTTCACATGAAGTCACGTGCATGTCACGTTAATTTATTCTTAATGAAATACTTAAATTAATGGTGTAATTAATTTGCAACTTGGCCATATATATTTAAATAAATTAAAGCATCCCAACCCTAAAAGTCCAATAATATGGGCCCATTTTAGAGTCAATAATTACTATTGTTTTAAATTTATTTTAACTTCAATCATTACACCACATTACACCAATTGATTGCATATTATTCAAATTACACTTTGTTTGACATACTTCCTCCGTCCCGCGAAATACGAATTAGTTTGTTAGAGACACAATATTTTAAGTAGTGTAGTTTATTAAATTATTAATAATAAATTATAATAATATTTTATTATTTTTTATATGTGTAGTGTTGTTGGTATTTTAAATATTTGAATTATATCTCAATAAAATATATGCAATATGAATATCATTTTGGAGACAATAAAATTTTATATAATACAAATAAATAAAAATATATATATATTTATTTATTATTACCATAAATTAGTTTTATAAAAAAATGATGAGTTTTCAAGGTAGATAAAATATTTGTTAATTGATGAGAGAGATAGAAATAAATGAGTTTTCAGTGAGTCCTACGTATAAGATGTTAGATATTTAATTAAATTGATTTATATTTATTAAGTATGTTTAAGATTGATAAACTTACCAAAAATATAAAGAGATCATCTTTTGTGGGACGAACGGAATATATGTTTTAGAATATATATATATACTAGTCGGAAGCCCGTGCTACGCACGGTGTCATCAACAAAAGAAAATTACAATTTATTATTATATATTCTCTCTATATCAATTCAAGGTTTTTTTTTAAAAAAAATGTTGGTATGTTTACTTCAAAGTATTTCTTTTCTATTTTATAAAAAGTAATTATATATTAATATCAAAACACCTTTAATTTTTACTTAAATTATAAACATATTATTACACATACAATTATTTTATACATAAATTTAAAGGACAAAATTGTCAAAAACTCCATTAATCAATAAAATATTATTCCCTCCATCTTATTTAATTTGTTCATTCTTTCTATTTTTTTCCGTATGTCTCACATATTTTATTCTTTTCATTCTTGAAAATATAATTATACATTTTAATCATATTTTATAATTTTTTTATTCAAATTAAATTATTTAATCATTTTAATTTTAATCTAAAATTATTTTCATTAATATACTTATTTATATCACAATATAGAACTATTTTAATTTAAAATATTTTACTATTAAAATAACAAAGCCAAACTCGAGACCCAAACAAACATATAAAGTTTCGAGAGTACAGCTGTCAATCTTTCATCTATTGTACTAAATACATGTAAAATTCATTTCAAAATTTACATGCAAAAAACATAAACCAACATATCCATACCTAATGTAGGATACAAAGATTGCACAATTTTGTTATATTCCCTCTGTCCCAAATGAATAAGAACATAGTTTTGTAACATAATATTTATAAAATATTGATAATAATACAAAATGTTGGTTATAAGTGTTTATTATATTCCGTTGCCAACAATTGCTAAAAAAATTGTGATATTTATATAATAATAATAAAAAAATCATAATTAATTTAAAATTACATTTAAATATATTAATTAATCATTGTATGTAATCTTCATATTTATATAAGTTATTATGCATTACTATATATAAATTTGCATTTTGATACAAAAATTTTAACTTGATATAATTTAGATATATAAAATGTAATAATATTCTGTTTACAATCGAGGTATTTCATTGTACATGTAAGATAGGTGGGTAGAGATAGTATTTAGTTCAATTTGGTACCGTATCTTAGGTCTGTTTCTCCTGCCCAGTTTTGGGTTGGATCACTGTACAAACACTTTTTTCCAGCCCAATTTTGATGTGTATTTGCACATTGATCTAGCCTAAAACTGGACTGGAGAGGGTTTGGGGACAGACTTTTTTCTTTTATATATATATAATTATAACTATAAAAAAATATTATAATAATTATAATTTAATAAAATATATACAATATATATTATTTTGTAGAGAATAAAATTTTTCATAATATAAATAAATAAAAATTTAAAAATATATATATATATATAAATATAATATAAATTTATAATTAAATTATACAAATTACTATACATTTATATTACTATATTCATACCCATCAAATCAATACACATCAAAACTGCTCAAACTCCAACCAAACTCAAACCAAAAGAAACTATCTCAAAATTCAAATAAAAATCAAACTCAAACCCAAATTTCCCCAAAACCTCCTAAAGAAATACACCCTTAAAACTCTACTTCCTTGGTGGAGGGAATTTTATTCATAAAATATCATATAATTTTTAAAAACAAAACGAATAAACCGTAGTAGACACTTAACAAACTAACATTGAATGATAAAAAGTAGTAGAAACTTAACAAACTAACATTGAATGATAAAATTTATTTCAAACATTCTAATAGCTAAACTATAGGTAGGCAATTATTCTTTTCCAACTTATTCCTTAAAAATTTTGATGAAAATTATTGAACTCGAGTTTGAGTTAAATTTAAATTTAAAATAAATTTCATAATTTTCTTTTTTATTTATGAGAAATATAAAATAAGAGTGTAAATTATAGATTAGCAAAAATAATTACAATTTTTCATTAAAATTAAAAACTTTCTTATACATTAACAAACAAACAAATATATATATTGAAAATATTGATAATATATATTAACTACTTCACAATAATATATTAAAATACTTCATCCGTCCCAGATACCATCTCCACGTTGCCGTTTCTGTCCGTCCCACGTACCATGTCACTTTCTTTTTTTGAAAAATGATTACACACTTTAATCTCATTTTAAATTTTTTAATTTAATTTTTTTTAATTTTAATTAAATTAATTAGTTTTCTTAATCTTAATTTATAATTATTTATATTATAGGATAATTATTTTCACTAATATATTCTTAATTATCTACTAATTACACCCCTCCTAAAATACCGTGTCTACGGTATAGCAGACACGGTATCTTAATCGGATGGAGTACTACATATATTTTTATTATATCCTACTTTTAATCTTTAAAAATATTTTCAAATTTAATATATCTTGATCAACTAAATTTAAATATATAAACTAATTATTCATATATATTATGTATAATTGTGACATATATATATACTATAAGTATAAAATAGTAAAAAAAAGTGCATAAATAATTGCAACAATTATGAAAATTGCAAATATTATTTATAATGGTATTTTATAAGTAGCATTATTATAAAGTTTATTACAATACATAGTAATTCCATTTTAATATATATATAATGGTATTTTTGATATATATGACGTAACTCAACAAACTTTTAAGATACCAAGATAATTTTATTTTTCATTTTCAAAAACATCATTGAAAACTCCAATATAGCAGCCATTTAATTTATTAATATTAAAATATTACTCCCTCTGTCTACGGATAAAGTATATATTTACTTTTTGCATGTAATTTAAGAAATAATAGTATTTTAATTATAGTGGATAGATAAAAGTAGTGTAATGATATTTTTGTCCTTGCTTTTTGGTATAAAAGTAATGATGTGACGTAAAGTAAGGGTATTTGTGGAAAAAAAGTGGGCTATTTAATGAAATGGTTACTTTGTAATTGGACGTCCCAAAATAGAAATATGTATACTTTATAATTGGACGGAGAAAGTATTTAAAGATAATATATATAGAAGATTATTAAAAAAAAATTAATGTATTTATATAAATCACGGTTTGGTTTGGTTTGTTTTTTGTTCAATTTTATTTTTATAAAAATAATATATAGAAGAAAAAAATAATTTAAAAATAATTTTTTTTTTATATAACCATTAATAAAATTATTTTAATTATATTTTTATAAATATAAATATAGATTTACAAATGATAAAATCGAATAAATACTATTGTTAGCACCTTTTACAAATATATAAAGATATTGATAAAATCGTTTCATAAAATAATTAAAAATTATATAATTATTAAATTAAAAAAAAAAAGAATTGTGTATATAGCCATTAATTAAAAGAATATTTCAGTTATATCTAAGTTCTAATTTATAAATATACATTATAATTAATTATTTTATTATGTAATAAAATTAAATAAGCAAATTAAAAATTAAAATTGTATGTATAATCCAATGAAAAAAAAATCACAAAATCACAAAATCACATATAAATTTAAA
Source organism: Andrographis paniculata (assembly GCF_009805555.1). Taxonomy (NCBI): domain Eukaryota; kingdom Viridiplantae; phylum Streptophyta; class Magnoliopsida; order Lamiales; family Acanthaceae; genus Andrographis; species Andrographis paniculata. The sequence continues at coordinate 1,472,928 of NW_026137613.1, forward strand.
ATATTGTTACATTAGTGAACACATACCCTTTCAATTAAAGCATAATACTTAAAAATATACTATAATTAATTAATTGATTGTTTGTATTTAAATTATATAATATTATATAGAGACATACAAAAATTATTATAATAAAATTAATTAAATAAGCTAAAAGAATAAATATGTGGGTTCATATTTTTTTAATAGTCAATCAAATTCAACATCTAATGAAAATTGAAAAAAATAAATTCAAAATAGCTAGAAATTCTTGTTTTTATATCTGGTGGCTCCACCATGAGCTCAAATATATATATATATATATATTATTAATTTTAATAAATATTATATTGATAACACATGGAATATAAATTAACGATGTACAAAGTATAAACCAACAATACCAGATGTATATTAATATGATATTATATTATAATATTTTCTCTGTCCCAAATATCGTGGAATATATGAGTTCGGCACAGGAATTTAGGTGGATAGTATTAAATAAGATAATTTGAGATAATTTGAGATAGTTTGGAGATTAGATGATGTGATTGGAGAGAAAAATATATATTTTTTATTTGAGTAATGTGATCGGAATAAAGTGAATTGTATATTTATATATATAATTAATTATTACTAAATTTGAAAATATTATAGTGAATTTTGAGTTTAGGACAAAAAAAAAATATATTACAGGATGTCTAGAACAGAAAAAATCATTTGAATTGACAACATATTGCAATAATTCATACAACACATGTCATGATTGATATTCGTGCAAAAGATATAATAATCCAATATATTAAACTAATGATACTTTGTAATAATTTATTCGTTACATGTTATATTAATATAAGTCAGTGTTGATAACATATAAAATATAAATTAGCACTACACTAAGTATAAATCGACAACATAAGATATATGTTAACATAATATCCTTTCCGTTCGAGTCATATGTATCAATTTATTTTTTGTATATAAATTTTAATATATTAGTACTTTATAAGTAATAGTAATAGAACTATAAAAATATAACTTTGCCTTAAATTCATAGATTTATTGACGATATTGTTTGTAATATTATATAAAGTGTGAAGGTATTTTTCTTCAAAGTACAAAGTACTTATATTAAAAAAAATTTTAAAAAATAGATATATTTAAGTTGAATCGACGAAAATAACAGAATAGTTACATATGACTCGAACGAAATATAATATTATAGTATATAAAATCAAAAGTACCTGATAATAGTTCTTACAATATATATTAATATTGATTTTAGTACAAAAAATATAAAAATATAAACTATATCGTTTTGTTCTCTTAACACTATTTTTCAATTGCGATTTTCTAAAAATAATAATAAATAATACAAAATGCTTTTCACAAAAATAGAAAAATAAAAAAAATGCAGCATATGAACTAACAACACATGTTATAGTCTCATACAATATGCACAACAGATTATTTTAACACATGACATACTCTTATACAACACACTTGTTATTATAAAAAATATATATTTATATATACAATTATTATACACAGTATGCATTGTATATAATAATATTACGTGTTGTTTGAACACATAATATGCGTTGTGTTGAAAAATCAACATGATTTGAAAATATCAACATAAGGCATATGTTGACATGACATGGTCAAGCATCACCCTTAAGTTCATTTTATTGAGGTCATGTTTCAATTCTTTAGCACGCAAAATGTTTTAATTGTCAAATGTAAGGCCATGCTGCTAAATACTTTCTCCATTCTATGAATAATTGTCAAATGTGAGGCCATGCTGCTAAATACTTTCTTTGTTCCATGTAATATAGGCACGTACGTTATGGTAGATATAAAAATTTAGATAAAATATAATTAATAAATAAATAAATAATGTATTAATAAAAATAACTATTATATAGTAAAGATAATCATATATTAAGATTAAAATAACTAAATAGTTTAATTAAAATTAAAAAAATTATAAACTTTAAAACTTTAAAATGTGATTAAAGTATATAATTATATTTTCAAAGCAGAAATTGAAAAATTATTTGGCACGGACAAAAATATAAAATATAGACAAATTATGTGGGACAGATAGAGTAATATTTATTTAAAATAATATCGATTATATATAAGTGTATTTACTTGGTATTTTTTTTATTTAACTAGTAATTTAAATTAGATGATTTCTTTACAAAATAAATATATATTGTATTTTTTTAAAAAAATTAAGATAATTAAATAGTTAGGAATAATTAAAATTTGTAAAATGAAAAAATCCATATAGTTTGTTTTATTTTAGTTTGAATTTTAATTTTCTTTTTGATTTTTAATGTAAATAGTATTATTTTTATTAAAAAAATAATATATTTTTACTGAAATTATCCATAAAACTTATGGAGCGATAAAAAATATATATATGTTATTATAAAAATATGAAACGATCTGAAGATTTATTAACGAAATTGAGTAAAAACAAAAATATTGAACTAGTTTTGGTTAGGTTCAACCCCTAACCAACTCGAAACAAAGATTGACACACAAAAAAATACACCTATCAGCGACTAACATAAAACGACCGGCCAAAAACTAGCGAAACACACAAAAATAACCCCAGACAACATAACAAGGCTTAAAAAAGCCTACACCGTTGAACAAGCCCCTTTCGGCAATGAACAACAACAAATTGGAATGTTTATATGCCTAATGGCCTCCACAAATATACATGAGGTAAAACACCGCCGAGAACCGCCGCAAACCGCCATGAAACGCCGTCCAAATGTGAGACAGAGTGTATTGGGTGAGGCCAGAGAGAGAGAGCTAGAGGTTAGAGAGAGAAAGAGTGTGAGAGAGTATGAGTTGCGCCCTCTCTCTATCTATATATACTCAGGGTCAATGGAAGCCAATCGGATGGTCAGGGATGCGCCTCACAGAAAGACGCAGATCTAGCGGCGGGTCAAGTTAAACAACCGGGTAAGAATAAGGTATGAGAGCACAGGGTCAAGTAGGCACACGGGGCTCGGGTCACAACAAGGACAATGAGGCGGTTTGGGTGGTGCGGGTGTGGGTCGCGGGTTAGGGCCATGGTCGAATTGGGCTCCATAATAGGTGTGAGTGTGCCTTATATGGAGTGGATCTAATTGGATCAAAAAATCCAACAAATCCTCCACCTGATTTGTTGTTTGAGTGAAAGGGGTACATTATATATTTACCTGCACAAAAGAAAAGACATAATGTTAGTAAAAAACATTAACTTAGCCTACCTGCTACTCTAAGTAGTACAAGGCTAATCAAATGTATCACAATGTATGTAATTCATACAAGATACAAATTTGTTTGCAAGCAAAACTTTAGTACCCATATCAGATAGGTTATACTCAGAAGGAATCTTTCCAGTTTTAAAATTCATTTAGATACAATATCACGTATGAAATGAAAACGCACATCAATATGTTTGGTTCTATCATGAAATACAGGGTTTTTACATAATTGGATTCCTGACTGACTATCTGAAAAAACAATAACAACATACTGTAAATAACCTATTTCACTGATTAATCCTTTTAACCATAATGCTTCCCTTAAAGCTTCAGTTATTGCAACATATTTAGATTATGTTGTGGATAGTGCTACAATATGTTGCAATTGAGATTTCCAGCTTATACAAGTTCCACACAAAGTAAAATCATAAGAAATTGTACTTTTCCTACTATCTCTATCATTTGCATAATTGGAATCCACAAAACCCTCTAATTTAACATTTTCAGTATGCTTTCCAAACACAAGACCAACATTTATTGTACCAACTAAATATCTAAAACCCATTTCAATGCATGCCAATGTTCTAAACCAGGATTCGACATATACATACTTAAACAACTAATAGCATAAGCTAAATCTGGCCTAGTGTTAACCATTGAGTACATTATGAAACCTATTACATTAGAATATCGCACATGTTTCATATATTTCAAATCAGATTCCGATTTTGGACATTGACCCCTACTTAACACAAAATTAGAAGCCATAGGAACAAAAACAAATTTAGCATCACTTATAGAAAACTTCTTAAGAATTTTCGAAATATAAGCAAATTGATTCAAAAACAGTCTTGAATTTTTTCTATCCTTACTAATACACATGCCTAAAATTACTTTGGCATCACCCAACAATTTCATGTCAAAATTATCACATAAACACTTACTCACTTGATCAATCAGCTTTAAACATGGACTAATAATCAATATATCATCAACATAAATGAGAAGAAAAACAAGTTGGTTTTTAACAGTCTTAAAATACAAACAATAATCAAATTTTCTTTTAATAAAATCAAGATTTTTTATACAATTATCAAATTTGATATTCCGTTGTCTAGGTGACTATTTTAAACCATACAATGACTTATTCAACAAACAAACATGATTCATTTTGTGTTTATCAACAAAACCTTCAGGTTGTTTCATATAAATCTTCTCATTTAATTCACCATGTAAAAAAGCTGTTTTAAAATCCAATTGTTTCAGCTCTCAATCATAAAATGCAACTAGAGCTAACATTACTCTAACAGTGATAAATTTGACACCATGGGTAAAAATTTCATTATAATCTATTCCTTCCTTTTGGGTAAAACCCTTAGCTACTAATCTAGCCTTAAACCTAATTTCATTATCTTCTTATTTAACTTTATAAATCCATTTACAATCAACAAGTGAACAATTATGAGGTTTAGGGACCAAACACCAAGTTTGTTATCATATAATGAATTCATTTATTCTTTCATTGCTTTTAACCAATATTTTTTATTTTCATAATTCATGGTCTCTCTAAATGTCTTAGGTTCATTACCATCTAAATTCTCAAATACATTAAAAGCCAAAAAAGACAAATTAAAATCACCAAACCTAGGAGGCAACCTAGGGAATCTTCTATCTCTATCTCTAGTCAATTGGTAATTTTCTAACTCATTTATATTACTATTATTAAAATCAGATTCATTTTGACTATTATTATCAAAATCAAATTCATTTTGATTTTCAGAAATGCTATTATCATTTTCAATAATATTTTCCTCTCTCACATCAGATTCTATATAAATTTTAGCATTATTTTCTATATTTTTTACCTCACCTATACTAACAACAACATTATACTCCACATAATTTGGAATATTACTAGAATCTAGGTTTTCAATATTAATCTCAAATTTATCCAAAACAGATTTTTCAATATTTAAATAGGGCATCTCATTTTCATTGAAAATAACATCTCTACTAATAACAGTTTTAAAATCAGACCTAGATCTTAACCACAATCTATAACCCTTAACTACTTCTGGATAACCCAAGAAAATACATTTTTCAGCTCTAGGAGCTAATTTGTCATTATTAACACGTATAAAAGCAGAACACCCAAACACCTGAATATTTGAAAAATTAATTTTACTACCAGTCCACTTAAATTCAAGACAAGCACCATTCAAGGGAATTGAGGGTGATCTATTGACTATATAAGCTGCTGCAGGGGTGTCAAAATTCAACCCGACCCGAAAAACTGAACCGTTCGACCTAAAACTTTTCAGGTTCGGGTTTGGGCATTTCAGGTTTGAAAAAAATCGGGTTGACCCGAACCCGAAACGAAAAAAATTTGTGTCGTGTTCAGGTCGGGTTTCAGGTTGACCTGATAACCCGAAATAAAAATTCAGGTCAGATTTCGGGTTTCGGGTTCAGGTTAACCTGATTTTTTTGTTTTTTTTAATTATAATATTTATGTTATATTAAATAAAAAATAATATTAAAAAATAAATTAATAAAATATAAAGAAAAATAGAAAGAAAAACAAAACCCCACACACGAATTAAGAAAGATCAGAAAGAAAAATACAGACACCCTACGGCTACCATCCACCCAAAAAAAAAAAACCCTACCAAGAAGAAGCCGCCCTGCCGCAGCACCGCGCGAACGCCAGTCGAATTGAAATTTTAATTTGGAAATATTATTTTTCTCTCAAGTTTCATACAGCGCCGGAGTTCATTTGGAGTAATTAAATCTGAAAAGCTGTTTGTTCCAGCGGTTCATCTCTTCCAGTAAATTTTTATATCTTCTCATATATTGTCTTTTAATTTTATTTTTTTTTCCACCTTCAAAATATAATTTATTTATAGTTCAGTTTAAAGATTTTGGGAATTTTTATAAAAAATTTGAATGTATGAATGATTTGCAATTTAGTTTTGATTTTTAGATTTAAAAAAATATATACATATTTTTCATATTACTAAAATTTTAAAAATTTGTTTAGATTTTCAGATTTTAGGCTAGGCTATTGAAATAATTATTTTTAAAAAAAATTCTTGAGTTTTTCCGTAATAAAAAATTGTTTATAAAACATAATGAACATTAAGATGAAATATTATCTAAAATTATATTTTGTCTGTTTTAGTTGTATTTATATATATAATCAAATTTTTTTTTCCCCATATTTTTATATTACTGCCATTATTTAATTTGGTGTTTGCATACTCTAGATGTGTATATTATAACTAGTAATAAAAATTTGTTTATGTTGTATAGGTCATTATGAACTCAAACAAACATCTTGAGATTTTGGACGATGAGGATGAAGTCAGTATGGATCCCCAAGCCACTTTTTTGGGATATAACTCTACAAGTCAAGAGACCGATCGAAATAAATTGGAAGCAACATCGGGTTCCAAACGTAAAAGAAGACTAAAGTCTAAAGTATGACAACATTTTGAGTTGTTGCCACAATAGGAGGGCAAACCATTGAAATGCAAGTGCAAAGCATGCGGTCATTTATTGGGGGTTGATTCAAGAAATGGTACAGGTAACTTACAGCGTCACATAGATAAATGGCCAAGGATATTATCTAAAGATATTGGTCAAGCTTTATTAGAATGTGGTAATAATAGTCTTGGTGTGAGGACACAAAAATTTGATCAAGAACGGTTTAGAGAGCTTCTTGTCTTAGGCATTATCAAGCGTGAGTTGTCTTTTCAGTTTGTGGAATATGAAACATTTCGATCTTTTTTCACTTATTTGGAGCCACAAGTCAATCATATATCTAGGAATACTGCTAGAGCCGATATCATTAAGATGCATAAGACTGAAGCAATTAGACTTGGTGAACAAATGCGTGCATGCTCTACTAGAATTTGTTTTACATGTGATTTGTGGACTTCTATTGCCACAGATGGTTATCTTTGTTTGACAGCACATTATATTGACGATAATTGGGTGCTGCAAAAGAAAATAATCAATTTTTCTTATATGCCACCACCTCATTCGGGCATTGTTTTATGTGATAAAATTTTTGGCTTGTTGACTACTTGGGGTATTGATAAAAAAGATTTCACTATTACACTAGATAATGCATCAGCCAATGATGTATTTTCTGAAATTTTTGGGGACAGGCTTTCTTTGAAGTGCAAACTTATATGTCGTGGTGAGTTTTTGCATGTTTATTGTTTTTGTCATATTATCAATCTTATTGTGCAAGAAAGGTTAAAGAATGTTGATGAATCAGTTGAAAAGATTCGTGAATGTGTCAAATATGTGAAAGTGAGTCAAGTACGGAAGCAGAAGTTCTTAGAATCTGTTAATCAATGTTCACTTGACTCTAGGAATGCATTACGACAAGATGTGCCGACTAGGTGAAATTCTACATATTTGATGCTTTCATCTGCCTTGTATTATAAGTTTGTCTTCAATCACTTGAGGTTAAGTGATTCTAATTTCAAGTATTGTCCAACATCCGATGAGTGGGCAAGGATTGAAAAATTATGTTTATTTCTATAGTTTTTTATGCTACATCAAATCTATTTTTTGGGGTGAAGTATCCTACTGCAAACTTGTACTTTCCTGTAGTTTTCAAGATTGAGGTCACGTTGTATCAAGAGTTGTGTAGTAATGATGAATTCTTGAAGACAATGGCATCTCAGATGTTTCAGAAATTTGACAAATATTGGAGTGAGTACAGTACTTTATTTGCTATTGCAGTAGTTTTTTATCCTAGATTCAAGTTGAATTTTGTGGAGTTCTTCTATTCTAAACTTTATGGGCAAGACAAAACAAAATTTGAAGACGTGAAGTCTAAATTGTTCTCTATATTTGATGAGTACATGAGTTTATCTAACAAATCTAGTGCTTCTACATCTAGAGGAACTTTAATTCTTGAAGAAAATATTGATGCAGCAAAGAAAAACGATCATATGGACATTTTAAAGGTATTTTATTTTGAGTTTTTTTATATTTAATTATTGCATAATAAAATTGTATGTTTAAAAATATTTTAATGTATTTGATATTATTTATAATTACAGAAATTTTGTTCTTTCGACCTTTCGATCCTCCAAAATAGTGAGCAAAAGAATAAATTGCAGTTGTATTTGGAGGAACCAAGAATGAATCCATATAGACTATTGGAAAGTTCATAGTTGTAGATATCCTGAACTAGCGAAGATGGCACGAGATATATTGAGCGTACCGATTTCTACTGTTTCTTCGGAGTCAGCATTTAGCACCGGTGGAAGAATACTTTATCAATATCGCAGTGCAATGAAATCGAATGCAATTGAAGCATTGATTTGCTGCAAAGATTGGTTATTTGGAACAAAAGGTTATTTATTATAAATATCTAGTATTTACTTTTATATAATTTATATTAAATTTATTATTTACTTTTATTTTATATATTGGAAATAATGGGGTTGCATTGGACGATTTCATTCATAATATTATGGAGATGTCTTCGAATGACATTGCATGGAGTACAAATTGAATCTATAGAGATGTCTTCTTTTGAGGATTATGTAAGTAATTATCTCTTTTAAGTTTATCTTATTGTATTAATTTGATATAAAAAACAGTAATGTAATAATTTGTTAATGCTGAAAAAAATTGCAGTTGTAGCTGCTGTTGAAGTTACTCTTGTTGTTGTTGATGATGAAATGCATAGTATTCGGGATCTCAATGAAGTTGATGTTATTGATGAAATGATGTTTTTGTTGCTTCTTTGTGATTATGTTGATATTGATGAATTGTTAATATTGTTGATGCATTTGTTTTTACGTCGTTGTTTTGACCTGAAATTATATTAAATTGTTTATGTTTATATGTTTAGCTACTATTGATATGTTATTTATGTATTATGTTTATGTTCATTTAATTTATATTTATATTGATGTCATTTTGATACTATTTTTATTAAATATTTTTAAGGTAGATTTGTAATTTTTATTGAACTTTTTTAGGTAATTTTAAAATTTTTCAGGTTTTTGGGTCTGTTTCGTATCGGGTTCGGGTGACCTGAAACTAAATCAGGTTGACTTGAACCCAACCCAAAACATTTCGTATCGTGTTCGGGTTTAGAGTTTCAGGTTAAATTTCGGGTTCGGGTCGGGTTCAGGTTGACAGTTTTTCTGTTACTCCCATGGCTCAACCCGACACGAACACGACCCGAAAACACGAATTGACAGCCCTAAGCTGTTGTCATAACAGCTTCCCCCAAAATTTTTTAGACAAATTGGATAAAGCCAACAGGCTTCGAACTCTCTCCAAGATAGTCCGATTCATCCTCTTAGCCACCCTATTTTGCTGGGGTGTGTAGGGGACAGTCCTATGTTTATTTATACCTTTTTCTTGACAAAAACCATCAAACCAGGAGTTGCAAAATTCTAAATCATTATCAGTTCTTAGATATTTAATTTTCTTTTCTGTTTGATTTTTAATTTTAATTTTCCAATTTTTGAAAATATCAAACACATCAGATTTATTTTTCATAAGAAATACTCATGTTTCTCTAGAAAAATCATCAATAATGGATAAAAAAATATCTAGACACACAATGTGTGGGTTCACTAGTTGGGTCCCACACATCAGCATGTAAATAATCCAACACATATTTAGATAATTCACGTTTTTCACTAGGGAATGGGAAAATTGGACCCTATGGTGTTTACCATACAAACAATTATCACAAAATGACACTGGATTGAATTTTACATTTCCTAATGATCTATTTTTATGTAAAATGTCTAATCCTTTATTACTTAAGTGTCATAATCTCTTATGCCACAATCATTATTCTCTTTAACATAATTAATTGTGTTTACAGGCATATGAATTGGTTCGGCACAAGTAACGTATAGAATATTATATTTTACAAATTTAAACAAAATTAAAGATTCCTTAGTAATTTTCATACAATCATTTCTCCATTTTCTCTCTAATTCTAAATCTGATAAAGCAGCATAAGATAGCATATTATTTGATAAACCAGGAACATGCCTTACATTGTTTAATTTTAGTACAAAACCCGTATTAAATTTTAAATTTACACAACCAATTCCAAGCACATTAGAAACACTATTATCAACCATGAAAACAGTGCAATTTTCTAAAGTTTTGTATTCACAAAAAATCGATTTTAATAGAGTCATATGGTAAGTGCATCCAGAATCAATAAGCCATTCATTCATACATACATTGTTCACATTCAAACAGTCAACAGTAACAGTAAACACATCACCACAATTTTGATCAAGTAATGTCATATTGGTTAACTCATTAACATGTTGGCTACTATTATTACTATTGTTTGTAGTGTTATTATTCTTCTTTTTAGGACACTCACCTATAAAATGGTTAGAATCACCACAATTATAACATCTTTTACCCCATTTATTTGGAGTTCTAGATCTATTGTTTCATCTGCTTTTAGATCTATATTTATTTCTATTATTCTGGTTTTTATTGCTATTATTATTATTTCCATAATTACCCTTTTTATTTGATCTAAAAGGAGACCTATCTCTAATATACATGACATCACCCTTATTGGACTTATAAATTTGTAAGTCTAATTCTTTAGATTTTAACCCATTAATGATTACATTTAATGTCACAAAATCACGTCCATATTTAATAGCATATTTCACATCCATGTATGAGTTAGGTATGACAATTAACAAAACTATAGCACTATAATCATCAATATTTTTATCACCAGTAAGTTTTATATCTTGTATTAGTTTTGAAAAATTATCCAGATTTTCATCAGTTGATTTTAATAAAGCAAGTTTAAAACTAAAAAAAAAAATTCTAACAAATACAACCTACTAGGAAGTGAAGTTTGAGTGTATAGTTCATCCAATTTGTTCCATAATTCCGAAGCAGATTCTTGTTTACCTACTTTTCTAATTACATGATCTGCTAAGTTAAGTATTATAATAGAGTAAGTCATTTCATCTAACTCAGTCATTCTCTCTATAGGAACTTGAGCTACATGATCCGACTCAATTGCTCTGATTATTCTTTGAGTGACTAAAATGCTTCTCATTTTTTTGTTTCCAAATTGCAAAGTTCATTTTTCCATCAAAAGACATAATATTAAAACTAGAGTTACTAGCCATTTTGTTGTTTTAATAAAAACAAATTTTAAATTTCAAAAGACCAATTCTGTTTTTAATTTCAAAAAATTATTTATTTTAATTTTCACACAAAAACAGAATATATGGCAAGTAAAACACACGAAACAAACAAACACAGATTATCACACACAACAGATAATCACAACAAGCAATTAGGCAATCAAAGAAATATATCACCTAACTATTACAACATACATTATTGACTATTCAACCGAGGTACTCGAGAATCACTCACAAAGTGAGGATCTGAGTTCAGTAATCTTGGTTTAACAATAGCCTTTACAATTTATTTTTGGGTGCAAAAATTAAATGTAGAAATTAAAACAAACACAAAAACAATAAATAATGTGAGTTAAAGGGGTTACCTTGTAGCACAGCAAAAAAAAAATTATATTCCTACAAAAAAATAGGAAAAGAAAAAAACACAAAACAAAACCTATTCTCTTATCGAAAATAGGGGTTAGCCAATGATATCACCAAAAACAGAAACAACAAATATGTTTCTCTTTTAACATATTGTTAGAATCCCCGAAACAAATGAAATATTACACCATGCCGACTCAAACAAACACAAATAAAGCAAAGCTTAAAGATTTGAAGATTTCAAACGAGATTTAGTTTGAAAAATAAAAAGATCTTTTAAAAAATATTTACCAGACTTTTAAGATTTGAAAAATCTTTTAGATTTTGACTCCCTAAGAATAGATCCTCAAGGACCTTTAACAAAACTTTACAAAACAAAGGCAACTAACCTGATTTACACTTTATATTTAAAGAAAGTTTGAAAAACAAAACTCGATTATAAAAAATAAAATGGTTTTGTAACAAACTAATCAAATCTTGACTCAAACTTAACCAAACTACACAGATTTGTAGCGATTAAGTCACGTTCAACACAAATCGCACACGACCGAGGCTAGAAAGCACAGATCGAGTGAAATTTCGGCAGGTCTCAAGCAGATCTACAAGGAAAAGAATCAAAACACTTTAAAACAGTTCGATTCAACCAGATCCTTGATAGATCTAACGATTTACAACCGAAAAACCTCAAAACATAAAAGAATATTCGATTTCGAAAACGAAAATACACCAAAAACGCTCTGATACCACTTGTTATTATAAAAATATGAAAGGATCTAAAGATTTATTAACGAAATCGAGTAAAAAAAAAAGTATTGAACTATTTTTGGTTAGGCTCAGCCCCTAACCAACTCGAAACAAAGATCGACACACAAAAAAACACACCTATTAGTGACTAACACAAAACAACCGGCCCAAAACTAGCGAAACACACAAAAATAACCCCACATACAACAAACGAGGCTTAAAAAAGCCTACACCGTTGAACAAGCCCCTTTCGGCTATGAACAACAACAAACTGGAGTGTTTATGTGCCTAATGGCCTTAAAAAATATACAGGAAGTAAAACACCGCTGAGAACCGTTGCAAACCGCTATGAAACGCTGTCGAAAGGTGAGACAGAGTATATTGGGTGAGGCCGGAGAGAGCGAGAGGTTAGAGAGAGAGAGTGTGTGTGAGAAAGTATGAGCTGTGCCCTCTCTCTCTCTCTCTCTCGATATATATATATACTCAGGGTCAATGGAAGCCAACGGCCAGGATTAAAGACGTAGATCGGATGGTTAGGAATGCGCCTCATAGAAAGACACGGATCCAGCGACAGATCGGGTCAAGCGACCGGGTAAGAATAAGGTATGAGAGCACAGGGTCAACTAAGCACACAGGGCTCGGGTCACAGCAAAGACAAGGAGGCGGTTCGGGTGGTGCGAGTGTGGATCGCGGGTCAGGATCATGATCAAATTGGGTTGCATAATAGGTGTGAGTGTGCCTTGCATGGGGTGGATCTAATTGGATCAAAAAATCCAACAATATAAATTTTAAACCACTAAAGAAAATAAACCCAATTTATAAAAAAAAAAAAAAAAAAAAAAAAAAAAAAAAAAAGAAGAAAGAAGGAACACAGGACAAATAAAATAGGGAAGCAAATAGGCATAGGACCACTTCCGCATATTCGTTAATTCTCGCATAAACGAATAATAATAATAATAACTTTATATAATTTCAATTTAACATTACTAATTCTAAATATTTGTTGGACTCCTGTTACACTAAACTATTTGTGATTTCAAACTACTTTTCGTATTTTACGATATAAATATTTTATACATATAAAATATTATTTAAATAAAAATTTAAATTAATATTATCTTAAAAGAATTTCAATCATAACCAAACAAATCTTAAATCTGTGAGGTGATAAATGCATATTTTAATTTATTTTCATATGTCGCCATATGTTACAAATGAAAGAAACTATAATATTAGATATCGAAAACTATAAACTTTGTTTATACGGAGACTTTTGAAATTTTAAAATTTTATAAATAGTAAAAAATTAGTATTTGATGTTATATTTTATAAATAAATATATATTTATATTTTTTTGAAAATTAAATAATACCAAAATCCCAAATATATTTTGTAAACAGAGCTATATTGATTTTGTATAGGCAAATATTTATCATTTCTCAATTTGATTGGATTTGTATGCTAATTAAATAAATAAGAACTCATGCCATTATTTTTATGGTTGTGTTTATTTTTGGATTTTGAATTTGAAATTTGAATGATAAAATTTTGAATTGAAATAATTATTTAATTTGATATTTTGAACGTAAACATAATTTTTAATGTGCATAAAATAAAAAATAAGCACAACATTTTGAACTTTGGAACTATTCAAATCTTTAGAAACATCACTTTAAATATATTTTCTTTTTACAAAATATTAAATCAATTAGTTAGTTTTTATTATTTTCAAAATTCAAAATTCCAAAACTCTTCAAAAGTTTTTGTCCAAACAAAAATACGATTAGAGTATGTTAGTCGAGTGAAATCAATATGATAGCGATTTGCACAAATCGGTACATAAAAACAAAAATTTTATTTCTTTTGACTTAAAATCTCATATTTTACTATTTGAACTTTGTATATTTTTAAAAAATTAAAATTCTCACTAAAATATCTCATCATATATTATTTTAATATCAAATTCAAATAAATTTTTTTTTCAAACTCATAAAAAAAAATGTACCCAATTTTGGTCTCCAGACAAATCGATATGATAGTGATTTGTACCGATCAATACATGAAATATTAGCACATGGTTGATTAACGTAGAACTATTTTAATATAAATGTGTACTTATTTGTCATATTTATAAAGTGTATTGGATGAATATTGTTGATGTATTTTTTCAACAATAAAAAGGTAAAATTTGAAAATAAGGAAATATCTTCGAATTTGATATAATTAGTGCCTGAGATTAGGGATCTCTAAACACTGTAGAATATATAAATAAAATAGGAAAATATAAAATAAAGACTGGAAAATAAAGTGGTGATCCCCAAAAACAATTCTCTTAAATTTGATGTTGATTGAAGATGGTTTCTTAGGTCAAAAACAGACCTATTTAAAACCCTTTAAAGAAACGGTTCGAACCGCTATCTGGTCGGTTACAATAACCGCTGTCAACCGCCCCAAAAGTCTTATTCTATTGACACGTGTGTCAACCGATCCACCAAGTCAAACCTTCAAAAACCGCTCACCAATTGAAACTTCCCTCCACTATCATAAACTACTATCTCACCCGACCTGCACATTGACTACTTCTTTACCCGACTTATTCATGTCCGACCTCACTGCCCGGCCTTATTACCCCCGACCTTATCCTGCCTCGTCTCCATACCAGACCTTATCATACCCGACTCTCGAACTCGGCCTAATTGCGCCCGACCTCGTTGTCCATCCTTATTACGCCCGACCTTTAAGCAGGTCGGGTACGGAGCTCAGGAGTAACAAGGTCTGATACAAAATCGAGTACGATCAGGTCGGGCACGAAGTTCGAGTGTAGGAGTGAGACGGTATAAGGTCGGACACGGAGGTAAGACGGTATGAGGTCGGGACTAAAGGTCGGGTACGATAAGGTCGGACCTGGTGGGGCCAAGCTTAAAGGTTGGGCGTAATAAGGTCGGACACTTCACCTAATCTGCTTTTTTCCGAGGCAATTTCTTCCTTAAAAACATCTATATTCGGACTTTTGAAAGCCCATTAATTTTATATAAATCTTAACTTAATTTGGTAGGTCCATTCTCGAAAAACTCTACCTACCATTTTTTTATGCTCAACAAAGATATTCTGAAGATAAATTTTTTTTCTTAGGGTTTGTTGTGAACAATATTATTTAATTTAATCTCTTCAATTAAAAAGAACACAACATTTTATAATTAATATTTTTAAAAAAAATTCCTATAAAAATATCAAATTAAAAAAATTCTGAATAAATAAAATACCGATAAGAATAAGTATTTAGATATTTTATTAAGATTACTATTCTTAGTAATAATATTATTATAATATAAATTTAGATAAGTATAAATTATTACTATATGATACACTATTAATATAATATAATATAATAGGATAGGATAATGATAATAATGATAATATTATAATAATATAACGTTATATTTCTTGTAAACTCGATAAGTTAGGAAGAGTATAATTAATAAATAATTAAAAATATATTAGTAAAAATAATTATTGAATAATAAAAATAATTTTAAATTAAAATAATTAATTAATTTAATTAAATTTAAAAGAATTATAATTAAAAAATTTAAATGAGATTGAAGTGTATAATTATTTTTAAAAAATAAAAATAAAAGAATAAGTGGAAGGACGAAAATAAAAAGAAAAAAGAGGGAGTATAATATAGTAATCATATATATATATATAATGAAACGAAATCAAGCAAACCTTTACCAAAGGGAGAAAAGAGCAGAACGCGAAGGAGAAAAGGAGAGTGGAAAAAAAAAACTGAAAGAAAAATTAAGAAAAATTCGGCAGTACGATTTCGATCTAATTTTTCTAATTTATTTTTAAAGGTAAATAGAATTTATTTACAATTTTAAATAATATTTAGATTATTTATTTTATAAATAGAACAAAAAAATTTCAAAAATTGATAATTGTAAAAAAAACTTATACTTTACACACGGGGTCTACGTGGATGTTTTACAACCTCTCCACCATCACCGCCTACATAGAATTTTGCCTATAAATAGGCCATTGTACATCATCAATTGAATTAAGACAAATTCATCACAATTTTATTACTTCAATCCCTCTCTCTCTATCGGTCCATTATACATTCATATATAATATATATAATATTACATATATACTACACTCATATATATAAATATATATTTATATACTTACTAAATATTATTATACTATTTATTATATAATACGTTATCAGCACGAAGGCTCTTGCTTATCTTATTTTTGGTAAGTTTTATTTTTATACTATTTATATTATTTATTTTCTAAACTATGGAAAACCTTGCAAAATTTTCTTTTAAACCTCTGTCTCTCACCGGCAATAATTTTCTGACTTAGTCCATGGATGTAAAAATGTATCTGGTTTCTATGGGCTTCGTTCATACAATTGCCAGTGAAAATACGACTACAAGCCAAGATCGGGCTAAGGCTATTATTTTCATCCGCCATCATTTGGACATTCCTCTACAGTCTGAATATTTGACGGTGAAAGAGCCACTGGATTTGTGGAATGAATTGAGGGAGAGATTTGGGCACTTAAAATATATCACTCTCCCCAAAGCCCGACATGATTGGCTTAACCTGCGGTTGCAGGATTTTAAAACTGTTACAGAGTACAACTCTGCTATCCATCAGATTACATCTCAGTTGAAACTCTACGGAGAAAATGCTACTGAGAATGATAAATTGGAAAAGACTCTTTCTACCTTTCATGCTTCTAATGTTGTGCTGCAATAGCAGTATCGTGAGAAAAATTTTCAAAAGTACTCACAGCTCATTGCATGTCTTTTATTAGCTGAGCAAAATAATGAGTTATTGATGAAAAGTCATCAGTCCCGGCCCACTGGTTCCAGTCCGTTCCCTGAAGCGAATGTGACATTTTATGAACGAGGCCGAGGACGTGGTCGAGGCCGTGGACGTGGTCGCGGTCGTGAGAGTCAACGCGGTCGATATACCCCTTACAATCGCCGCAGTTTTGATGTTAACAAGATGCAGAGTAAACCCCAATATAGGGATATAGCTGAAAAGGCTAAACAGGGAAAGAGACAAATCGGCGTTTGTAATTGGTGTGACATTGAAGGCCATTGGGCCAATACCTGCAGAACAGTCAAACACCTAGCCGATCTTTATCAAGCTTCACTGCAGAAAAATGGGAAGGAGGTCAAGACTAATCATGTTGATAATGATGACGACCCCGATGATGATCTTTTGGATTATGACACAACGCATCTTGACATAGCGGATTTCGTCGTAGATCCAAGAAACCCCCAGTGATAGACATATTATGTCATTTTATATTTTGTAATATTTAAATTATCGCATACCACCTTTATGTAATGCATTTTGTAATATTTATATTTGCCTTTATTAATACTACGTTATTTATATTTGAAGGTTAAATGAATGTCAAACAAAATGATGCAAATATGTGTTTCATTGACAGTGCAACGACACATACTATATTGAAATATGAAAAATATTTCTCCCATTTAAAAAGGAAAAGAATGAATGTCAATACAATAAGTGGCAGTGCAAAATTAATTGAAGGCTCTGGAGAAGCCATTATATTTCTTCCTGCGGGGACGAAAATTGTGATACAGTATGCACTGTTGGCCACTAAAGCTCGAAGAAATTTACTGAGCTTTCATGACATTCGGAAAAATGGGTATCACATTGAAACTATGAGTGATACCGATGGTGAATTTTTATTGATCACTAATATCATTGATAAAAGGAAATGCATCATTGAAAGATTACCCTCACTCTCTACTGGTTTATATTATACCAGATTAGGTGTTGTTGAAATACACCTCACGGTAGATCAAAAGACTACCGATTTTCAAATATGGCATGATCGTTTTGGGCATCCTGGCAGTATAATGATAAGGCGAATAATTGAGAATTCGCATGACCATTCATTAAAAGATCAAAAAGTGTTAAACTCAAATGAGTAGACCTGTGTTGCCTGCACTCAGGAAAAATTGATAACCAGACCATCATTAGCTAAAGTAGGTATTGAATCACCTACATTTTTTGAAAGAATACACAGGAATATATGTGGACCAATAGACCCACCGTGTGGGCCATTTAAATATTTTATGGTGCTTATTGATGCATCTACCAGATGGTCACATGTCTATTTATTATCTACTCGCACTATGGCATTTGCGAGATTGCTTACCCAAATTATTAAATTACAGGCACAATTCCCCGATAATTCAATTAAGACTATACGTCTGGATAATGCTGGTGAATATACATCGAATGCATTTGATGATTATTGCATGTCGATTGGAATTAATGTAGAGCACCCAGTTGCTCATGTTCATACACAAAATGGCCTGGCAAAATCACTTATTAAAATATTGCAATTGATTTTTAGACCATTATGAGGTCTATTTTGCCCGTTTCAGCTTGGGGGCATGCAATCTTACACGCAGGAACACTTATAAGAATGAGGCCGACAAGCTATCATAGCTATTCCCCAATGCAGTTAGTATTTGGTCACGAACCAAATATATCTCATCTACGTACTTTTGGATGTACTGTTTATGTTCCTATTCCACCCCCAAACGTACAAAAATGGGTTCTCAACGTAGATTGGACATTTATGTCGGATATGAATCGCCGTCAATTATAAAATATCTTGAGCCTATGACGGGTGATTTATTCACTGCAAGATTTGCATACTGTCATTTTGATGAATCATACTTTCCGACATTAAGGGGAGACAAAAATGAACCAGAAAGGGATATTAATAGGAAAATCCCATTGAATTTTTTTGATCCTCGTACAAAGCAGTGTGAACTAGAAGTTCAACGTATTGTACATTTGCAAAATATTGCCAGATGCATTCAATGACTCGAGCAAAGTCACTCGATCATATATCCAAGCTGCTAATGCTCCGGCTAAATTAATTGTCCCTGATGGACAAATTGGAAGTGCTAATGAATCAGCGACACGCTTAAAGCGTGGTAGACCACTTGGTTCCAAAGACAAACATCCTCGAAAGAAAAGAGGAATTAATGATAATAATCATGAAAATATCAGGAATGACATTGATAAACCTCAATCTAACGAGTAAGTCAACCCTGAAATAATTGCTCTAGAAGAGCACGAACTTGAAGAACATGATGAGACTATTGAAAACTCAATTAACTATGTTACTTCAAGAAAATGTTGGAACCGCAAAGAGGTAATTATTGATAATGCATTCGCATACAGTTTAGCACTTGATATAATGGAAGAAAATGAGGATCCAGAGCCAAAATCGGTTCATGAATGTCGGCAAAGAAATGACTGGCCAAAATGAAAAAATGCGATTCAATCAGAGCTTGACTCATTAAACAAAAGAGAGGTCTTCGGACCAATTCTTCAAACACCAGATTGTATAAAACCAGTTGGATACAAATGGGTGTTTGTACGAAAAAGAAACGAGCATAATGAAATTGTGAGATATAAAGTCCGTCTTGTAGCTCAGGGATTCTCACAAAGACCCAGAGTAGATTTTGATGAAACATACTCTCCGGTTGTTGATGGAATAACATTTAGATACCTTATGAGCCTAGCAGTGCGAGAAAAGCTCGACATGCGTCTTCTAGACGTACTTACTGCATATCTTTATGGCTCCTTAGATACTGATATTTATATGAAAGTTCCTAAGGGATTCAATATGCATGAAGCATACAAATTAAATCCAAGGGAATCATATTCCATCAAATTGAAAAAGTCACTGTATGGACTTAAACAATCAGGGCGAATGTGGTATAACCGTCTGAGCGAATGTTTAATAAAATAATGTTATACTAATGATCCAATATGCCTATGCGTCTTTATAAAGAAAAATGGATCAAATTTTGTCATTATTGCGATATATGTTGATGATCTCAATTTAATTGGAACTCCAGAAGAGATTCAAATTGCAGTTGAATATCTAAATAAAGAATTTGAGATCAAAGATTTTGGAAAGACAAAATATTGTCTGGGATTACAGGTGGATCATGTAAACAATGGAATATTTATCCATCAATCCACATATACCCAAAAGGTATTAAAGCAATTTTACATGGATAAATCTCACTCTCTGAGTACACTAATGGTGGTCAGATCCCTTGATTCCAGTAAAGATCCATTTAGGCCAAGAGAAGAAAATAAAGAAATACTTGGCCCGAGGTACCATATCTCAGCGCTATTGGCGCATTAATGTACCTCGCAAATTGTACCAGGCCAGATATATCTTTTTCAGTAAATCTACTGGCCAGGTTTAGCGCATCCCCCACAAAACGCCATTGGAATGGTATCAAGCACATTTTTCGTTATCTTCAGGGGACTCATGACTAGGGGTGGAAATAGGCCAGGCGGCCTGTCAGGGGCCTATGACCTGGCCTACATCAATCCTGGCCTGGCCTGTTCTATTTATTAGAAAGGCCAGGTTCATATTTTTGTTAAAGCCTGTTTATATATACAGAATAGGCTTAAGCTTATGAAAAAGCCTATTTACTAAACAGGTCGGCCTGTTTAGTAATAATATTATTATTATATAAAATTATTTTTTATTATTATAAAATAAGAATAGTTTTATATATAATAATGATATATAAAAAAAAAATTTAATTATAAATTTATTAAAAAAAAACAAAAATAAAAATAATTTTTATCCCAATAAAAAATTTCAAATATGAACAACTACTGCACACATGTTCCTTTTTTTGTTTCTTTTATCATAATTCAAATATTATCCCGCTGTAAACTGAACAACAACTGTCCATATTCCTTTTCCACCGCTGCAAGCCTGCAACTGCTGCCAGACCTCCACGCCGTCCAGGGTTTTGCAATCTTCTTCACAGAGAGTCAGAGACCCACTACTTTTCTTTTTCCTTCTTCTGTCTTCATCGCCTCTTCTTTTTTATTGCTACCGGTGGAATTTGGAAAAATAAGGTAAATATCGTTTTTATATGTTTTTTTTCGTTATTTTTATTTAGATATGAATTTCAATATATATATTTTTTGTTTTTTTGTTATATTTTATTTATCTTATATATTTTTTTATGACATTTTTTTTGTTTTTTTATAACGTCATTTTTTTAAAATAGTTTTGTTATTTTTATTTTTGTGTTTTATATTATTTAGATTAAAATGAAAATTTTATATTTTTGTAGAAAAATATAAGATATATATTTTTTTTTATTTATAGTACGAAATTTACAAAAAAAAATAATAATAATAATAATAATAAATTATTATGTAGCCTTTTAAACAGGCTCGTAGGCCAGGTCAGGCTTTTAAAAAGGCAGGCTCAGGCTTTAAAAATATTTTTTTTCAGGCTGGTAGGCCAGGCTCAGGCCATATCTTTTTAAGACAGGCCAAGCCTATTTAACCAAAGTCTGGCCTGGCCTGGCCTATTTCCACCCCTACTCATGACCTCGGTTTATTTTATTCGAGTGAATCTCGAAATGAATTAATTGGTTATGCTAATGCTGGTTATTTGTCTGATCCACACAAAGCAAAATCTCAAACTGGTTATTTATTTACTTGTGGTGGAACCGCAATCTCTTGGAGAACTGCTAAACAGACAATAACATCTACCTCTTCAAACCATGCTGAGGTTTTAGCAATTCACGAAGCCAGTCGTGAATGTGTTTGGTTGAGGTCTATGACGTACCATATTCAGAAAAATTGTGGCTTGATTTCTGATGATGTATTACCTCCTACAATATTATTTGAAAATAATGCAGCTTGTATAGCTAAATTAAAAGGAGAGTATATAAAAGGCGATTGGACAAAGCACATATCTCCAAAGTTCTTTTTCACTCACGATCTTCAAAAAAGTGGTGAAATTAATGTGCAACAAATTCGATCGTCTGAAAATTTTGCAGATTTGTTTATGAAGGCGCTACCGACTGCAACATTCAACAAACTAGTGCAAGGAATTGAAATGCGTCGGACGAAAGACATCAAATAAAGTCCAGAACAGGGGGAGCGAATTAATACAAGAATGATGTACTCTTTTTCCTTCACTATAATTTTTTTCCCACAAGGTTTTTTCATAGTAAAGTTTTAACAAGGCACATTCTTTGTACATAACATCCAAGGGGGAGTGTAAAAAAAATGTATACTACACATGGGATCTACGTGGATGTTTTACAACCTCCCCATCATTACCGCCTACATAGAATTTTGCCTATAAATAGGCTATTGTACATCATCAATTGAATTAAGACAAATTCATCACAATTTCATTACTTCAATCCCTCTTTCTCTATCGGTCCATTATACATTCATATATATAATATATATATAATATTACATATATACTGCACTCATATATAAAATATATATCTATATACTTACTAAAAATATTATTATACTGTTGATGTAATTTTTCAACAAAAATAAAGTAAAATTTAAAGATATAGAAAATATCCTTAAACTTGATTAATTAGTGCCTGAGATTAGGAATCTCTAAACACTGTAACGTACAGAAAATAAACTGGAAAATAAAAGACTGAAATTTAAAGTGGTGATCCCCAAATCTGACTTTGCTTTGTTGAAGTTGATTGAAGATGCCTTGCCAAATGATGATCCAAATCCTTAAATATTCTTTGAAGAAAACGTTCAGAACCGTCGCACTGTTTCACCAACCGTTCCCACCAGTTACAGAACTCAGAACTGCCTCTTTCATTGACACAGGTCTTTAACCGCCTCGCCAACCGCATAACCCAACGACCGACCAACCGACCAATCTAGATACATAATTGGTCGCCAGATCAAAAGACTCACTGGTCGCCCCATCAAACGATCACTATTTGGTCTCTTCAATCGTCTGACCTATCAACAGACCTTTCTTCGCCCGACTTCCTTTTTCGACCGACCCCCATAGCAGCCAACCTTTGTATCAACCGACCCATTTATCCGACTGCGGATAATCC
The DNA here is from genome assembly GCF_009805555.1 of Andrographis paniculata. Lineage (NCBI taxonomy): Eukaryota > Viridiplantae > Streptophyta > Magnoliopsida > Lamiales > Acanthaceae > Andrographis > Andrographis paniculata. The sequence goes on from NW_026137613.1 coordinate 1,496,439, forward strand.
GACCTGCTTGCCCGACCGCGGACCATCTGACTTGCTTATCTGATTGAGAACCCACCGACTGACTCTGGATACCTTATTATTATTATTATTTTTATTATTATTATTTTTTGTGCGTAACAATACTATTTATTATATAACAATAATTGAATATTTAACTATCAAATCTCAATAATTTTTAAATTATTATGTTAAATATAACTCTAAATTTATATTTGAAGAATTTTATCTTAATCCGAATTTAAATTATTTCGGTTGTCTTAGACTTGTCTTCTTATTCATAATTTTAAATATTTTTATTTTAAAATCTATCGGTTAAAATGATATCGGGTATAAAAATTTTATGATTACGATAGAGCATTCTAATAAAATATAAAAAAAAAAAAGTTTGGAAGCTAACGGATGAGTTTAAGAATTTATCATTTGAATAAGCTAGTAGCTCTTTTGAATAACCAAGTAGCTCATCTTATATGGTAACGTTTATAATTTGAACTTATTTTATTTAAATTACATAGAGTGAATGTATTGGAAAATTTAGTTGATATTACATGATAATGAAGTCATAGTAACTCCAAAAAATAATAAGATCTGTATTTTGCTTTCAAATATATCTAACTCTCAATCACAACAATGTACTGGTAGTCTCATATTGATCGAGCATGTTAGTTTGATCCGCCTACCGAAACGGATAAATAATTATATGAGAATATCATACACCTAATCACAACTTAATTGTTGTCTTCAAAATATAATTTCGATAACTTAATAATTGTATAATCGTGATTCAATATCAAATACGAAACATATTGTACCTCTTTTGTTGAGGGATTCATATTAATGTGATTCACTTGATTTTTCATTGCTCTTATTTTGTAGATTCTATATCTTATACATATAATATTATTGCTATGTGTGGACTTTTTGGATATTATTGTTATTTGCAATAGAGCCGTTAAAATGGGTTGAGTCTGTCGAGTTGGCCCGCCCTGTCTCACTTTTAAGGAGGGTTGGGTTGTTATTTTTTTTAAGTCCGTTAAAACGCGGGCCTAAACAGGCCAACCCACGTGGGTTAGCCCGCGGGCCACGTAAATATAATAATTATGGTGTATTTGGTTGATAGATGTTAGTTGTTAGCTAATTCAATTAGCTGGTTTGACTGGCTAACTCGATTAGTTGTTTGTATTAAAATATTTGGTAAAACGACTGTTTGATATTAGTTTTTTATACGTAAAATAATAGTTAAGGATATTTCTATTTTATTTTTTTCTAATATATTCAATTGTATTATTTTGAGTTTAGAATGTTTAAAATTTTTACTATTAATTATTGAAAATTGTAAAAGTGTTATAAAATAGTATTTATTTTTATTATAGGTATATTTAAAAAATAATATATTTTGATTGAAAAATATAAATAGTCTTTTCTATTGAAAATGATGTAAAATATAAAATAATAAATTTTTCGTGTATATATTTATTATGTTAATAATCGATTAGTTCATTTTATTTATAATTTTCAATAAATTTAATTTATTTTTAGTATAAAATTTATATAGTGTAATTTTAATATAAAAATAAATTATTAATATTTATATTTTGTATTTTGTATTGATTTTAATAAATTTATATATTTTACAATTAAAATAATTTTTATATATAAATTAATTATTTTAAATTATAAAAATAAAAATATAATATAATAAAACTATTACTTTTTTAAATCTAACTATAATATTATTTTATAATACTTTTACAATTTTCAATAACTAATAAGAAAAAAATTTCGAACATTCTAAACTCAAAATAACACAATTCAATATATTAAAAATATATATATATGTCCTCAATTGTCATTTTATGTATAAACAGCTAATATCAAACAGTTGTTTTACCAAACATTTTAATAGAAACAGCTAATCGAATCAACTAGTCAAACCAACTAATTGAATATACTAACAGTCAGCTAATTGAATCAGCTAACAACTAACGGCTATCAGCTAATTGAATCAGCTAACAGCTAACAGTTATCAGCTAAGTGCCAAACACGCTCCTAAATTAGTCGTTTGATCAGTCAAACAACTAAAAGCTATTCAAAAAGCTTTTTTCCAAACACCCTTTTAATACTCATATGTCTCAACTAATATTTTTTTACCATTTTTTACTGTCATATTAAAAAAAATTGATAAAAGTAATTAAATATTAATATCAAAATATATTTTAATTTTATATAAATTACAAATCTAACATACAAAGAGTAAAAAATATCAAAATTATTTTGTATATTTATTTAATAAATAATATATTATTATTTTTAATCTACTGAAAAGATATATTTTTAGTTAAGACGAATAAAATAAAATTTATATTATCATTCGCTTAAATAAATTAATCAATAAAAAAAAATCACTCTTTTTTGTTTCTATTTTTCATCATATGTTTTGTCCGTCTTCTATTTTATTGATTTTTTTTAATTCTAGAATCTATTCACATATTCATAAAATTAATTATGATTTATTTTTAAAATATTTCTTATTATTAATTTTTTTAAATACACCAACTAATAATATTTAGAATTGAGAATTTTTATATTTGTTATTTATTTTAAATTATTTATTATTTAAACTCTACAATAAAAACTATTTTTAGATATTTTAAATATTAATTACAAAAATATTTATAATATTAATATCTTTTTAATATTTTTAAAAAGCCCGTGGGCTAGTCCGCTTAGCTCGCCACCCGCCTGTGGGTTGGGTTAGGCTGATGAAATTTTGATCCGCCCCGCCACGGGTTGGCCCGCAAACAACCTACTTATTTGCGAGTTATGATGGATTATGGACCAATCTGCCCGGCTAACCCGTTTTGACAGGTATTTTGCAATGTACGGTCATGCTTGGCGATGACATCATCTTACGTACGTATATTGATGTACCGTTACATTTTTCAATAACAATTGTTAGTCGGACAACCGATTGACTTGTGTCGCAGGGTCTTTCAGAGATTAGATTTGGTTAATTATAGTCCTATCTAATATTATCGTACAAATTTTGGTCCACTCGTTAGATTAATCCTTAATGGGGTCTACCGGTAATTCAGAATCATTGGTCAATTACAAACGCGATCACGAATAACGCGCAAGGAGTAGAGTTTTCGGGTTTTCTTTGGGTGATTCTTGGGGTGCACAAATTCCACTACTATATACGGGATGGATCTTCTGGATAGGTCTATCTTCGTTACCACGAGCTCTGGATAGTTCTGTGGTTAATGGTGATACATATCGGCTATCCATATAATTTATTGACATACTTCTATTATTTGAACCTTATTGATTATGTCTTTGATGTTGGGGCTAGATGTCTATCTGATTGTATCATACTTTTTATATTATTTCTCGAGAGATATTCCTGTTGATTGATTTGTCTTATCTCGTGCTATTGATGATATTCATGGATATATTGATAATGTCAATTTTTTATGGGTGGTTTTACTTGCTGCCAATATTAAATAATAGAACATTTATATTGAAAGAATAAAAAAGGATTTATGCAATGCCCAATATCACAAATATATATATGAATCAAATCTTATTTGTTGTATGATAGAGTTTTTCTTCAATGGCTCATCATATCTTTAAACAGTCTAAAAATAACAAAAAGATAATTATAACATATGTATCATCAATTTTATGAACGTGAATTATTTAAATTGTATTTACTTGTGTAAATTTGTTCTATTTACTCAGCAATTTAGTGATGTTAAATCTACATTTTTTTAGATTGGGTGAGAAGAACTTGCCCAATGCATGATGGGATATATTTGAGGTTGAGACCACCTAATTAATTATTTATTCATTTGTTTTATTTATAATGGTCTAATCATTTTAATTGCGAGTACAGACACGACATGTGTTTCATATTTCTACACTTATAAAAAGAAAAAAGATATTTATTTATGCATGTTGGCTCTATATTTATATTATATAAGTTTTAGCATCGCATTAGGCGGGCTGGCACAGTAAAATCGACTCCTTAATTTGACGTGGCAATAATATTCCAGTCTTCTCACTTCAAAAGGGTTTTTTGAATTTTTATAATAAATTAAAAAATAATAATATCTTATTAGTTCGTGAAAATGTATAAGAGATTTTGACATTTTTACCCTTAGACTTTATATATAAATTAATTGTATGTGCAATGATATATTAATAATTTAGGTAAAAATTAATAATATTTTGGTATTAGTATATGATTATTTTACTAAACTAAAAAATTGATACTTTTAAATGAGAATGACGGAAATGATAAATATGATACGATTACGAGGGATATTTCTTATCAGCATACAAACCACCTCCATTTTTTACTCCCTCCATCTAGGGGTGAGCATTGGCCGGTCTAATCGAAAAAATCAAATTTTTTTCGTTCAGACATATCAGCTTGGTCTGTTCGCTTAATTGGTTCGGTTCGGTTTAAAATCGAATTTATAAATTTAAGTTTCGGTTCGGTTATGTTTTTCAATTTTCAAAGAAAAAAAGTTGAATTTTTTTTAAAAAATATATTTTATATTTTATATTAAATATTTTTTATAATTTTGATCTTTAAATATTTGAACAAATGAGTTCGAGCATCAATATAAGAATTTCAAAATTTTTGTTTGTTCGGTTTTAAACCGAACCGAACTAGTTTGGTTCAATTTAGTTTGATTTTGCAAATTTTTGTTCAGTTTTGGTTTTGATTTTTACAAACAAAAAATCGCTCAAAATTGAAAGTTTGTTCAACCGAATACTTATCCCTCCCTCCATCCTTGCCTATGCTGATTGGATACGAATTTTAATAAACATATATAATAATTGTTATTTTTTATAGTAAAAAAAAGATACAAAATTGATATAATTTTTATTGAAAAATAAAAATGTTATTTTATGACCTAAAAAAAAATTGAATAAAAATTTTACTGACGGAAGTATCATCAATCATACAAAATATTGTAGTTTTGTATTTTTCTTTATATGATTTTTTATTTCGTTATTTAAATTATATTATTTTCAATAAACATATAGTATTTTTATTCTTATAAAATATCAATCAAAATATTATTTAAATAAAAATCATGCTTAACAATCCCATTGTTTCATTTGTTTCAGTTTTGTATCTATAATAAATTTGTATCCTTTATTTTAGTATTTTCCATCTCAAACCTAGCGCCATTAACGATATTGGTGCAGTTGCGCCACTTCTTTTAGCATAGCTTGCTATTTTATTTTATTTTTTTAAATTTTTAATTTCAATTTTAGATTTTTTTAAAAAATTTTAATTGTAATTTTAGAGTTAAAACTAGATAAATAGAATTGATGGATTATAGATGACCTTATTAGTGATTGGTGATGGATGACTTCAAAATTCATCTCTCCCTTCTCATAAACACAACACAAACTATTATAAGTGTACATACGTATAAATAATTAACTGTAACTGAACCTTTTTTGGCTATAAAATGTACATGAAATGTACAAGAAAAACATGCTTATGAGGACTAAATTTGAAATGAACAAAGGCATTTCGACGAGCCCCGATGGCACAGAAAGCCGCATAAAGAACACCTTCGTAAATAAGGCGCGATTTCAATCATTCATATTTCCATCGAAGAAATATTTATGTACGCCTCTGGATTCATCTTCAAGAATTCGATCAAAATGCACCCCCAGCACGTGCCGTAATCTTATGTTAACCGTAGAGGAAATACAAGAGTGTCCTGCAAACATTAAGGAGTGTCAGCATCCAGTAAGTTCGAAAAAAGAACAAGAAAAGTAATTCAAATAAATACTTCGCCCTTCGAATATAATGGTAATGCTGAATATAGATCATACACCTGCAAATTTTGCATTTTTCTAAAACTCTACTGTGAATATAATGTTTTTAAGTAACTTTCATATATATTTTTCAAAGCATTCTTGCGCATTTCTTTTCGTAAGTACAAAAAGACTGTCGAAAACACAATTTCACAGGGAAAGAAGAAATGAAAGTTCACTTCCTTGAGCTGAATGGAAAGGTTTTTCAGATAAAGAATGCCAACAATTATACGATATAGATGAGAGCGATGGGAGATGGAAGAAACAGCACTTACCTAATCATAAAGTACAGCACAAAGAAACCAACCACGAAATACATTGCAAGTTTGCAGGTTCTCTTATTCGATTTCTTGTCAAATACCTACAGAAAATAATCAATATCGCACACAAGGGTAAAAAAATTCAAGAAGAAAACAATTCAAGGGCCATCTTTGCTGATATATATATATATATATGTATATATATGCACGTACCATTTTGAAACGATCGATTGTTCCTGACAAGAATCCTCGGGAGGAATCCATGGCATTGCCCTAGAGTAACGTAAAAGGGAACCATATAAGCAGGAAACTTTTTAGACAATAATATGACTGTTTGTGTAAACCATGAAATCACATACCATTCGATCTAGCATACGGTTGTGACTCTCTACCTCCTCATGTATGTCCCCTGTCAGCTTTTACCAATATAAATGTAATAAAATCAGCGTCCAGGTACCGAGAAATTTCAGATGGCATTACTATATAACATGACTGCTGCTATAATGATGCTACAAAAAGCGTAAGTTATGTAATATTGCTTCTCATCACTGAAGTAGTAGTTGATGAGATTTGCTGTCTATGTAGTTTACGTTACAAAAACTTCAATTACGTAGAAATCGCACAAAGAGTATCCTTCCCAAGAGCTCCAAATGTAGAAGTTAACAAGTTTCTAGTTTCAATCGTACACTAATTATCTTGACTGAAAGGAGATTAAAAACATTGGGACTAACCAAAATACATTTTCAAATAAACAAACCTTTTTTCTTTCTAACACATTTGAAAATGGCAGGAATATCAAATTCAATAATGATTCAATTATAATGTACTCTTTAAATTTTATTTCATTCTGTTTACATGCACATTTGTCTAATCCTTATCTCTAAAATCTAAACAAAGTTCTTACATAAATATCACGTCGTCTATTATCATAATTTATATGCAAAATAATACAATTCATTTCTAACTATTTAAGTCAACACAAGTACAAACGCATCCTGGGATTAAATAGTCGTTCAAGCTGGCAGTGATAGGCAGTTTTCATAATCTATGTTTGTCTGCCCTCGTATACAACATGGAAATCCACCGACAACTCTTATCAGCAGTTCTAAAATTGAGGAATTTATATAAGCTGCAATGGAATCATACAAAGCAACCCACCTTCGCCCGGAAAACACAAAGATACTTAGGACCATGACCCAAACTGTAACTGATGCTCGCCACTATAGGGAGCACCATATTTCAATAAGCATGTCTTGTTAGATGATATACCAGACATTTTGGATTAAAGAAACGGGGAATCTCAGACCCGACTTTGGAAAGGACATTCGTATTAGCCACATTAAGATGATTTAGGATCGCAAATAATAGACTAAAGCAGAGTGAAAATTCAGTCAGACAGGAGCTTACTCTTTTTAAAAAGCTGACTCTATCATGCAAAGTGTCCATAGCTTTCTCATTGTCGTTATCATCAATACCATTTGAATATGATGCAGATCTTATACTGCCCTCCTCAAGGCTACCGAGGTCGTCAAGAAGTGCAGATCTTGAGGATCGATGATCCCTGTTTGCACATGTCTCCATGAGAATAAATGAATGCTAAACGATACAGCGTATAAACAAGTTTTATAATAAGTTAAAAATGAATATGCAACAATATAATCATACGTAAAGAGACTAGCACAACAGGCGTAAGCATTGTTCATAATTATAAAACTGTTGGTAGAAACTAGAAAGTCACACAAAATAAAGTTTATCTCATGCCATCCACAATCGAGCAACAAGATATTATTGGGCTAGCACATCAATGACTAAAATAATCTACTAAACCAAATTTATGCTATACCCTGCGACTCCTCCGGGAAATTATGTCCATAGACAACAAAATTTAAGGAAAAAAGCACACGATCATGTTAGGATAGAAAAGCAATTTCATTTCTTTGATACTAAAAGAGCATGAATCAAAATCTTTGAATGAAAGATGTCACTCCTCGCCAACCAATTAGGGCCCGAAAATGCTTGTCTATACTATGATCTCAGCTCCTCTATCTCCCAATTGCTAAAAGCTCAAACAGATATTAAAATGTATAGTTATCAACACATATATGTAGTCGGCATCAAAACAAACCCCGGTCATTGCAAACCAGTCGAGCACACTAAGCTTATTACACGAAATCGACAACATTGTTGAAAATACTACAGCAATAACTCATTTCGTTTACAATACCTTAATCCAGAAAAAGACTTTCCATCATCCAATTCCATCATTCTTTGATCAAATCAATTGATTCCCCCAACATTAATCCGTCCAGGCATGAAAACCCAATCTCTTCATAAATGTGTCAATTATAAGCACAACATCATGTCAATCCTAACAAATTCAGATTAGGTTTTGCCCTTACCACACCATAAACTACTGCAAAACTATAGTGCTATCCTAACCAAGATCAATCAGATTCAGAAAGACATTCGTTCGTAAAATCTCATTCATTTGAGCTAAGTAATCATCATCACCAGATGACTCGCCCCAACGTATCATTCGAGAACAATCGCAATTCTTCCTTCCCACAATTCCCCCATCATAACCACATTTTCGAATCTACGAACAAAATTCCAAACCACCGACATTGTGACCAATCAAAGGGTGGGAGATTCAACTTCCGAAATTGAAACAGAGCAATTCAAGAAAGGATTAATTTAAACGTATCAACAAACCTCCGGTAACTCATGACGAATCGATTTATTTAATAGCACGGCCAATCGAGCAAGAACACCAAACTTGACAAAAGATTTGCAGATCCGATCAATCTTTACTTTTGTTTGCAAATCGATATACAGAGAAAATTGGATCCTTCCCTCGCCCGGACTTCGGTTGTACTCTGCTTCAGTTTTGACTTCTTTTCGTATTCTAATCATAGGTACAATCCATCGTTGCTGTTTCCCTCCTGTTATCTCTGTCCGGTTGCATGCAATTTCAATATAAGTCGTCAACCGTATTAGTATTGAATTGAATTATTTAGTTTGTTTTGTTTTGTAGAAGTATTAAGGGTGTGTTAGTTTGGGGTTTTGGATTTTGAATTGGAATTTAAATAGTAAAAATTTCGAATTCTAATAATTGTATATAAATAGGTATTGATATGATATTTTGAATGTAAAAATTAATTTTTAATATGTTATAAAAAAAAATAGATGTTTGATTTGATGTTTTTAGAGCTGAAAATTTTTTGATAAATATTACTCCCTCTGTCCGGATGTAAGTATTCATTTGTTTTTTGCAAGTAGTTTTAAAAATATAAGTATTATATTGGGATATAGTAGGAATAAAGTAGAAATGACTAAAATAACCTTATTAGTATGTGTGATATAAAGGTAATGACATTTGTGTAATATATTGTAAGTTGTAAAAGTATTTTTAATATTAGTAGATAGTACAATTATTTAAAAAAATGAATACTTTGTTACGAGACAGACTAAAATAAAAAAAATAATATTTTGTCATGAAATTATCAGCTAATTATAAATACTCTATTTACTAAAATGAAAAAATAAAAAAAAAATATTTTTTTATTATTATCAGCTAATTATAAATACTCTATTTATAATAAAATTATTCATTCAACTTACAATTTTATTTTGTGTACTTCAATAAAGAATAATGCTGGAGTACTAATTTTATGTTTACTTCATTATTTCTTTTTATCAATTCTTTCACTTTTCTTTATAATTTTTTATTTATCATTTTTTTTTTTTATTTTAGCCTTATTTGGGTTATGTTTTTCCCTCCAAATCTCACATTTTTCCTATTTGAATTCTGTATTTTTCAAAAAAAAAAAAAAAATCATCTTACAAAATATTCTATCATACATTATTTTATATATTAAATTCAAACTAAATTTTTCAAACCCGTCAAAATAAACATAAAATTTGTTAGTAAAAAAATAATATTTCATTCTGTTCATTTCTAAGTTTACATATTTCTATTTAGCTAAAATGTATAAAATCCACAAGTGATTTCACAAAGCTGCGCAAAATTCCTATATTTTCAAAACTGCGTCAAGTTTACTCGTTATTTCATAAATTCTACATCAAATTTCCTCGGTCATTCTTATTTAACGATATTTAACCTACACACGCTCAAACTACGAATGAATTTCAAAATTTTCATTTCTAAACCCTTGAAATTATAAAAATACTCATTATTCTTATTATTTAATCTCAGAAATATAATAAATATACTAAAAAATAGTTATTTTTCTCTGATTTTTTTTTAAAAAAACTTACTATTTTTTTAGGCTAAATATAAGAAAACTGAATATATTTATAATTTCAGGAATTTAGAAATTAGTATTCTGAAATTTATTTTGAACGGATGTAGGTCAATTAAATAAGGACGACCGAAAGGTTAGACGCATAGTTTATGAAACCATGAGGGAGTTTGACGTAATTTTGAAAGTACGGAGTTCTGCTCAATTTTGTGAAACCACATATAAATTTTGTGTAATTTAGCCTTTCTATTTGAGTTGAAATCTTAACCCTAACTCGATCCGTTTATTATCGTATTGTATTTGTGTTATCTTATATATATATATAATTAGTTGAAATTCTTGACTCAACCTAATTATTCGTATTAAATTTATATCGATTATAGTATTAATTTTGAGTGACTCTAATACTCCATTCGTCTCAATACAATAGTCTTGTTTACCATTTTTGTTTGTCCCAAAACAATAGTTTCATTTTCATAAATAGTCATATCACCGTAAAACTATTTCTACTTTTTTATTATTATACACAATTGACACTATTTTTTACACTAATATACTCACAATGGCAAAAAAATCATTTATCTTTATTTTTTTACCAACTACCAATATAATATTAATATTCCTTAAATCTCGTGTCCAACACAATAAGATTATACTTTTGGGACGGAGAGAGTAAGTATGTAATCTTTTAAGGGCAACTTCTATATATCTCCCTAATTATATATTCATATTTTTATTTGCTCATTATACATTAATTTTATCTTCTTTACTTCATATTTTTACAAATTTATTCTTTTTCACTCCTTATTAATGTAAAAACTCTATAATACCCTCATTTAATTTCTTTATCATTTTTCTTTTTTTTTTCAACTACACTGTAATTTTTTAATTTATTTCTACTTTTTATTAATTTAAATATAAAATAAAAGATTACAACAACAAAAATAATAATTGACAATAATAATAATAATAATAATAATAATAAAATATATAATGCAAAAGTACTCGTAACTCTTACATTATAATTATATAAAATATTTATAAGAAAAATATTGATCTCAATTAAATATAAATATGAATAATATAATAAATAAACTGAAAATAATGAATTTTTATTTAAAAAAATATTTTTCTATTATAAAAATTAATTTATTGTAACAAATTCTGCAAAAATTATTAAGCCATAAGTAAATATATTCTATATAAAAAAATTATTTATATAAAATAAATAAATTTGTTCCATAAATAAACAAATAATATAATTAAATATTATTTACCTAAGGATTTTGAATTATATTTGGTGGATAAAAATATAAATAAAAAATTATTTAAAAGGTAAAATAAGTAAAAATATATTATAATTACAAATAGAGAGTGATGTGAAATAAATAGGAAACTAAATAAAAATATTATATAAATAGGAATTGACAAGAAAAATGAATTAGAAATTAAGAATAATTGTATTATGTGATATAAATAGGTATTGATGTGATGTTTTGAATGTAAAATTAATTTTTAATATAATATAATAAAAAATAAAAAATATATATTTGATTTGATATTTTTGAAAAAAAAAATTTGATGAATAGTTGAACTTAATTCCAATCCTCCAAACAACCACACCCTAAAAATCAAGCTACAACTTTTAAAGTAATTATTTTTTTTTTTTCAGGCTTATAAATTAGGTCCGCATTATATGTTTTTTAACCTGACCAACACTCTTAGATAGGAAGACTGAATATGATTGGCTAACGGGACGTGTCCAAGTCCACGTGTACGCTGAGGAACGTGGACTTGTGGTCCATCCTGTAATTCAAAGCGTAAAAATCATCTCCGCAGCCTGACCGTAGATCTAGCGCCATCCAACGGCTCTAAAATTTTCACAGCCTTCGTGAAAATTTTGAACGCGCTTGCCGCCCCGTCCCGCGTACTGGCGGTGTAGCGCAGCGTACAACCATTAATGCGCATTAATTCCACAACTGAAGATATCCTATCGCCGACATTTGTAGATCGCCGCCCGTTGGCGCATTGAACCCCAGACGTACAACACTAAAGCGCAGCGTACAACACGAGAAGCGTAAGGGAAATAAAGCAACTCTGTTTGTGCTGTTTGACGGTAATATTATAAAATTGGGAAATAAATCTGCAGTTCGTCTCTCGCAGTCGTCTGTGGAAGTCGTTGTGGAATTCCGAGGCGCCTAGGATTTCTCTTCTCGGCGGTGTTCTCTGAATCGCTGTCGTGCGCCGTCTCAAAATCCAGCTAGAGGAGCGGAAATGGCGTTCATGTCGTTCCTCGGAAGGCTGCTGTTCGTCTCCGTGTTTATTCTCTCCGCGTACCAAGAGTAATGCTTCTGTTTTTACTATTCGTTCTGTCAGATCTATATTATTATTAATTTTTTTTGGTTTTGTGCGCGTTTTGGTTGATCTGTATTTTTGTTTTGCGAATGTTTGTTTCTATGTGGAGTTGTTGTTTGAGATGGTTTGTTCGTGTGAGTTTTGTGCGGTATGAAGAGAATGTGCAGTTAGATTTACTCATGATGTGAAATCGTCCGGTGATTGTCGGCATTATGTGATTATTTAGTTTAAGGTTTGTGTTTGGTTGATGCATGACGCCGATCTGCTTGACTTTCTGTGATTGGAGCTTATTGGCTTGTTTTGACGCGGAAATCCCGTCCATAGCAGTTCCAACCGTGGTGGTCTAAGGTGTATATGTAGATGAAATAAGATGAACTGAAGGAATCTAACCATTAATTCTGCAAGTCACCATGTTTCATTAGATCAGTAGGTTTCGTGCGTTGTTGTTTTTAAACTAGTTAACTCTAAAACTGCAGCATATATGAACTTGATGGAAATCTTCATTGAAGTTATAAAATTGCATTACAGGTGTCTTGAACATTGTTTTGCAAGTAACTGATACAATTCATTCACACGTAGCTATATATATCCCTGAAGTTTATTAATTTCTCTAATGTTTCTTAATTTGTATCCCCCTGTTTTTTTTTTCTTTTTCCCTTTTGCCATTGCTATCTGATTTATTTTAAGTTAAAAGAGTTAAAGATTGGTTACATTTAGATCAGCTCGATATTTACTTATTATATAGATACAATTTCTGTTATTATTCCGATATAAGTATATAACAGAAAATTGGATATTCTATAATCATTTTGTCTTCATTGATATGTGGATTCAAGTTTTGGAAACAAACATGGCCTTATAGCCATCACTCTTTGAGTTATGTGGATTGAAACCTTATTACTGGCATTATCAACAAGCACGTTTCAATCTGCCTACTTTATATTTTATGGTTTCTTGCCACCGCTTTTGTTTCCTGAGTTTTTGTGTAATAGGTTTAATGCCTAAATAATTATTTCAGATCACTATTTGATTGATTGTTTATCCAACCTTTTTAAGTTAATTTGTTTGCTCGATTTTAATTAACTGTGCATCTCCTATTATTCAGCCAAACATGTGATTAGCATTGATAGATCTCTGTCATGAGACATTCTATCACAATCCAACTTCAATGCCTTACAGGTTCAACGAATTCGGTGATGATGGTGGGCCTGCGGCAAAGCATTTAAAGCCAAAATTCAACGCTTTCACAAAGAATGTCGCGATTCACACTGGATTCGAGCTGCCACGTGTTGAAGTAAAGAGCGAATTCTCAGTTCGCCTTTGTTAAATACCGAATTCAAGTACCACAATTTAGCTCACGATACCTTGGAAATTATTTATTGTTTCAGATGAATCATTTAATACTTGGAGCCATCGTCATGAAGTCTCTTGGAAGCTTGCTTTTTGTCCTCGGGAGCTCTTTTGGAGCTTTTTTACTGGTAAACACTACACCACCTTCGTTTCTCTCCTCTACTCGACATAAATGATTCCTTCACAACGAATTCTACTTGCTCTTCCCATACAGCTCCTACATCAAGCAATTGCCGTGCTTATCTTGTACGATTTCTACAACTACGATGCTGATAAAAAGGAATTCGCCCAACTCTTTCTCCAGTTCACACAGGTTTGCGCCTAATTTAGAATCGGGCTGTTGTAATAATTCGGTATTGAAAAACCTATGGTTACTTACAGTTACAGACATACATTTCATGTTTTGGTTAGAACATGGCCTTGTTCGGGGCGCTGCTTTTCTTCATTGGCATGAAGAACTCAATGCCGAGGAGGTTGCCAAAAAAGAAGTCTCCTCCAAAATCGAAAGCAAATTAAGAGGACTGGAAACGGGTAAGTTAATCTGCTAACAATTTGAATGTTCATATGTGACATTTTCTGTGAGGTTGCTGTTGTGTTGTTGTCGGCATTTGCTCTTTGGCTTTTCGAATTTTCGATTTTTTCGGTACCGATGTCGAATTAATGGCATTCGTTTTTGCTTTGTTCTCTTAAGTTATAGTTTGGATGTTGTGCAAAATTTTGGGATGGTAATTTCTGGGATGATAAATTATTTATTCGTGTTGGCAATTGTACTATTTTTGGGGTTAAATTGAATGGCTGTGATTCATGGTCGAGGATCATATGCTGAAATTTTATTTTTCAGGCACAGTATAGTTATATGATCAGTGTATTAAATCTTGATTTTGTTGTATGATTTTGCCCTTTACCTTTTAAACGACATGATTGGCTTCTTCTTTCTTTTTTTTTTTTTTTTTTTTTTTAATATATATTTATGAAATTATACTTTGCTGATTGATTGTCACTGTGGTTTTGTTTTTTTAACGCCATGATTGGGTTTGTTCGCTTTTTGTTTTTTTATGGATCTGTTTTTTTATGTTAAAGTTACGGATAATTGTGTTGTAATATAGAAAATATAAATATTTTATATTGAATTATCGATGAGCTGATAAAAATATAAGAATATATACTTCTTCCGTTTGTTTTTAGAAGTTACATTTATATTTTATCCATTATATCTAACATAAAAAATATTTTTATATTGTCCCGTAAGGAATGACTTGGTGGTGTAGGGGTTAGATTTATGACCGTGCACCTTCGGAATAAACGCCACTTGACGATCACGTTGAAAATTTATTATTTTTAAAAAAATTTATTTTGTTTAATTTGATGTATTTATAGAAAGTAAAAATATTTTTTTGGCGTAATAGAATAAAACTCTCATGTGGTTTGTTGAATTTGTTAAAAATTTCATCTAGTTCTAAAACATCAAAAAAATTTATGCGCCTCAAATACAATTTTTGATAAAAAAAAAAAATGTGATAAATATATATGAAGTTACTAAAATGATCTTCTGATTTTATTATATGTACTTTTCTTTTTTTTCCCTTCTTTTATTCCTCTATTCGAGCTCATCCCATTCACATAATAGAAGAAATTTGAACAAAAATTTAAATCAAAGCACATCATGAGACTCGAACATTTGAAACATAAATTCAACTTAAAAATAAAAAACATCAAATGAAATAAAAACCTTATTAAGAACACATTTTCAATAGTTTTTACAGCGATTATGTGCGTGAACTTAGTAAAATCTTATTTAGAACCGGACAATGATATTATGTATGAATCAATCATATTTTTCTCAAAATTTGTGTTAAACTTCAAAACCTCAAAATTGAAATTGGTAAGGGTTTTCATTGAATTCGAATAAGTAAAAAAACAATCAGATTCTACGATTTAGTCATTCGATATATGAATCTAATAAATATAATCGATAATCAATCTCCTAAATTGAAACAAATTTTTTTTAAAAATAGAGGTGAAAAAAATGGAAAAAAAGAAAAAGAAAGAGGAAGAATATATGTGGATGTGTGTGTGTTTATGTGTAAAAAAAAAAAAAAGAAACAAAAGTAAAAGAAAAAAATAGAGAAAAAAAGGAAGGAAGAGGAGGAGGAAGAGAGTAGGTGAGCTGCGTGTGTGTATGTCTGTGTTAATGTGTGTGTAATATCCATGTGAATGTGTGTATGTATGTATGATAAAAGATAAAATAAAAATTAGTCAAATTTAAAATAAGCGAGTAAAAAGTAAAAGACAGCAAGAGTATAACAGTTAAATAAGTACAAAATTAACACGATTAGTCCAATTTAGAAAAGATGGGCGAATGTGAAATATGTTAGAAACCACAGTAGGTTTTATGTAATTTTAAGATCAAATTGGGTTTTCAGCAAATTCAGGTAATTTTTTGTTATTTTGCCCAATTTTTTTTTTTTTTTATAATTTTAAAAATATTTTTATTTTTTATTTTTTAAATACTTGGTTATAAAATTTATTTTTTACTTTTTAAATATGTATTAAAAATATATATATATATATTTTTTTTTAAACTAATGTATTTTTGAAAAAACGATGTTTATTCGACGGACATGTGTCTTCTGGCATATGGTTGTAAATGAATCAAATAATTTTGTTCGATTCGAAATTTTATCTTTCAAATTCGAATAAAATATTTGATTTGAATAAAAATATTCGATTTGAATATGAATCAAATACAAATATCAAATTTTAATATCCGATTCGTTATTTGTAAATGTTCGATTCGATAATAAAAAAGATATAGATAGTATAAAATATAATATACATATGTATTTCCCAATAGTAATAAATTAAACTAAATTGATTACTAACAATATTGTTAAATTTTACATAAATAAATATAATATAATTAAAACTATACTTATACAATGATAGTTCCATTTACTATGTCAATTTTTTCATTTTTGTCACTTTTTTTTGAAAATAATTGTATACTTTAAATCTTATTTTAAATTTATAATTTTTTTAAGTTTAGTTAGACTAACTAATTATCTTAATTTTAATCTATAATTATTTTTATTATACGATAATTATTTTTATTAATATATTTTTAATTATTTATTAATTATACATCTTTTAAATTTTCGTGTCTACAGCAAAGCTGGATAAAACAAAAATGAATCACATCTTGAATAAAATATTTGTATAATATTGAAATCGAATTGAATATTCTAATTGAATCGAATAATTTAAAAACTATTTAGAATCGAATACGAATATCATTTTAAGATTTGAAACGAATCGAATATCGAATTGAATAGTCAAATATTTTTTTCGAATCGAATCGAATATTGTAATATTATATTCGACTTGATTCAATTCGTTTACAACCCTACTTTGATGCAACGCAGGTGGCACACAGACAACTCCAGCCCTGAAAAACTAAATATGTAAAAAACATTTACTTACGAAATTATTCAAAACAAACTCTACTTACAATAATAATTGTAATAATGGCTAATTACTGGACTAAAAAAAATATTTTATCTTAAAGTTAATATAAGAAAGTGAGTGGATGGTAGGTTGAAACTTGTAATTCAACACTACTTTAATTAATCACGACCTTTAATAATTTATATAAAAATATTATAATAATTGTAGATGAATAAGAAGGAAAAAAAAAAAAAAATCATTAATAAGAATAAAAAGTAAAATAAAGAAATTAGTGCATAATGAAGTAAATAAAATTTTAGAACAAAACTATTATGACTCATCGCAATATAACGAGTCATCATTATTATTAGGTGTATTTGTTTATGTAATTGTAAACATGCAATTTACCACGTATCGAGGCGAATGTATTCAAATTAGCATTGTTGTGTTATTCTAAGTGATGACTAATCACTTTTCTAAAGCCTATAAATAGGTCATTATGTAAACCTATTTAGATCGTCAATAAAATATTTTTTTATTTTATTTTAAATAATACTCCCTCCGTCCCACATTGCATGTCCGTGTTACTGTACACACAAGAATTTAGAATAAGTATAATTAGTATATAATTAAAAATGTATTAGTGAAAATAGTTATCTTATAATATAAATAATTATAGATTAAGATTAAGATAACTGATTAGTTTAATTAAAATTACAAAAAAATTAGAAAATATAAAATGAGATTAAGGTTTGTAATCAATTTTCAAGAAAATAAAGTGACATGAGATATGGGTGGGATGAACATAAAAGACAATATGTACATGATAGATGAGACGGAGGGAGTAATATAAACTTGTTGGGATGTGAAACCTGATTATATTATAAAATCTAGGAATATAATTTGGATATTATTGACATAGACTTAGGCTATAGATATATATCTATGTATTCTCACTTTAACATGCGTTTGCGTACTCTATAGTAAAATTTATGGCTTGACAACGCCCTCAAACGTAGATCATTATGATCGAACTGGGTTACCAAATTCTTGTGTCTTTGTATCCTTGTTTGCATCTTCTTGATTTCTTGGAAATTCTATAACAAGTGATATCAGAGCCTAGTTCGTTGGTAGGGTAGATTGGGAGACATCGGACATGAGTTGTGATTGTGGAAATCCCTTGTAACCTGCGGAGGTACCTTTTGTCGAAAGTTTCCTAGTGGTATGGGGTTGGTCCCGACAGTTATGGTAGGTCAGACAGCGGGTCCTTTTGTGATAGGTGGCGCAAGGTGGACATGGAAGGATAAGGGTTTCGGCAAACGCAACGGAGGAGATATCCAATGTGCTCTCATATCAAGTGCCTTTGGTTCGTTTGTGGGAGTCAAGATGGGTGATCGTCCCGCTGTCAAAGTATTCGATGGAATGAACTTCAACTTTTGGAAGATGCAGATAGAAGATTACCTGTATAGTAAAGATATAGATGCAACATTGAAGGAGAAACCCGAAGACATGGATGAAGTCGAATACAAGAAGATCGACACGAAGACGATGAGTGCGGTTCAACTAACTCTTTCGGAGAACGTCTGGTTTCACACGATTCATGCAGAACCGACGCTGGAGATTTTAAGAATCATGTCGGATATGTACGAACAATTGTGTGCTGCAAAAAAGGTTTATCTGATGCGAAAACTATTCAACCTAAAGATGGTTGAAGAGACTCATGTTGTTGTGCATCTGAATGAATTCAACTTGACCAATGCGCAATTGCGCTTGGTGAATCTTGAATTTGATTCAGAGATCAAAGTCGTAATTTTTCTATTGTCTTTGCCAGATAGTTGGGATTCGGTAGTAACAGGCTTGAGTGCGGCTTCTTTGAGGAAGAAGAAGATGAAGTTTGATGTAGTCAAAGATCTAATCTTGAGCAAAGAGATCCGGAGAAATTCGAGTAAGAATATTGAATTTGGATATGGATTTGCCCTTAGTGCCGAAAATAGAGGTAGATCTGAGGTGAAGGAAAAGGGTCAAGATCAAGAGTGGTCAAAGTCGAAGCCAAAGAACAAGGACAAGGAAGATGCAAGTCAGGTGGTATGTTGGAACTGCAAGAGGCACTTGAAACCACAGTGCGGGGCGCCGGAGAAGGATTAGGGTTCGGCAAACGCAATGGAGGAGATATCCGATGCGCTGATTCTGAGTATCATCAGTCCAATGGAGTCATGGATCTTGGTCTCAAAAGCGTCATTCCACTCACGAAGTGGTTCAAGAATCATGGAATCATATACCACAAGTAATCTTGGTGTTGTCTATCTTGCAGATGATGAGACACAGAAAATTGTAGGTAAACGGATGGTTCGAATCTGAACACCAAATGGTGGGGAGTGGAGACTGAATGACGTGAGGCATGTCTCGGGTTTGAAATGGAATCTGATTTCTTTGGAACAATTGGATGAGGTAGGTTACTCGACAGTTTTTGAAATTAAGTCGTGGAAGGTAACCCAGGGATCCATTGTGGTGGCCCAAGAGAGAAAAGATGGAACTCTCTGCATGGCGAAAAACATACAAGACGGAATCAGTTCCCTGACCATAAATGATGACACAAATTTATGGCATTCTCATTTCGAACACATGAGCGAGAAGGGGATAGGGGAGCTCATTTCAAGGGAAGAGTGTCAGATCTCAAGTCCGCCAATATTGAAGTATACGAGGACTGGTTCTTTGGGAAGTGACGAAATGTGGCATTCTCAAAGGGTGTGAGAGACCTGGAAAATGAAAAGTTGGAATTGGTCTGAACGGACTTGTGGAGACCAGTTCCAGTATCGACCCTTGGAGGCTCACAGTAATACACCGTGTTCATTGACGACGCTATGAAGGAAGTATGATAATATTTCTTTAAGCGTAAACATGATGCTTTTGATACCTTTAGGAGGTGGAAAGCACATGCAATGGACTTAGTTAGCAGATTTATGAACAATCTCGGAAGACAACCTAAGGTGGTGACCTTAGATGAATTGAGGTTGTGTTTATGTTCAACCTCAATTGACCCCGATGAGTGAAGAAGGAGACTTGGCGCTGTAATTGCCAATGAAGTAAAATATTGAAGTGAAAGATGCAATTAGTCTTCAAGTGGGAGATTGTCTGGAAAAAAGCTGATTATATCATAAAATCCATGGATATGATTTGGATATTATATCCTAAATTTAGAGATATGATTTGAATATTATTGATATAGACTCGGGATATAAATATCCATGTATTCTCACTTTAATATGTGTCTGCGTACTCTATAGTAAAATTCTTAACTTGACAACGTCCCCAAACATAGATCATTATGATTGAACTAAATTATCAAATTTTTGTGTCATTGTTTGCCTCTTATTGATTTCCCGGGAATTCTATAACAAAACTTACTCGTTCTATATATATATATATATATATACTAGAACCCGCTTTTGCGCGGTATACCGCGCGACTATTCTGTAATGCAATCTATTATGCACAAAAAATAATAATAAAAATAAGGGTAGCAGGATCTTAGAGGAAGTTATGCACGAAGTCAGGTGGAAAAGAAGTAAATTTTGCGTTCAGGTCGGTTGGTCCGCTGTGGGATAGTCAAGTCGGTTGGTCCTCGGTAGGTTCGGCAAGTGGGAAGGTCTGCGGTCGGATAGTCAGGTCGGTTGGTTAGGGGGTCGGATGGTCCATAGGTCGGAAAGTTTGTAGGTCGGACGGTTTGCGGTTGTATAGTGAGGTCGGTCGGTTGGCGGGTCGGATGGTCTATATATCGGAAAGTCTGAAAGTCGGTTGGTAAGCATGTTGGACAGGCAGGTCGGTTAGTTAGCAATCGGGTAAGCGGGTCGGATGGGATGGGATCTGATAAGCAAGTCGGTTGGTACGTAGTCAGAACAAGATAAGTCGGGTGCCCACTAAGTGAACAGTAGTTTGGTCTCTTGGTGGGGGCGGCGAAGGAGTCTTTTTTTTGTCTTTTGGTCCTATTTTCGGATTTTACCTTTTGTTTGTTGAAAAAATACATTAACACTTATGTACCTTACAGTGTTTAGAGATTCCTAATATAATTAATCAAATTTAAGGATATTTCCATATCTTTGAATTTTATTTTTTGTTTGTTGAAAAAATACATCAACACAATCGAATTATGAATTTATAGTAATAAGAAATTTGATAAATATATGTAGCCGATAGATATTCAAAATGTTGTATGTACACATCGGATAGTAATATTACAAAAAGGTAGGTAGTTTAGTAGTTGGATGTAGTACAAAACAGAAGATGTTGTAGAAAAGCTTGACAACTATTTTTTGGATTCTTTCGGTGGAGCGACAGAATTCTTGACCGTTGATGCTTGATCCTTTGATTTCTGATCATTGATAGATTCCAACTCATTGAACAGTGGAAGCAAGTTCTTTGCATATTTACCTAAATAATGTTTTTTGTATAAGTATAGTTGAAACTATGAAATTGGACTTATGTTTATTATTTTATATTGTTAGGATGATATATTGTTGTTCTTACCAGGAACAGATGATTCTAAGGTAGCAGTTGTGCAGGTTGCCTTCTCCTGCATTTCAGGTGTTATCCCAGTGTGTTTGGGTACAATAGGGTGGTTCTTTGACAATGTTTCTTCGGCAGCAATTTCCTTATCTGTACATGAATTTTATTTGTTATATAAAATGAGTGGTATATGATTACACCCTATGATAGTCATAGTTGTTTTCATGATAATGTAATGTACCTTTGTTTTCTTTGGAAGCAGACATAAGTGTGTAAGTATGTGTTTCTGTTTGGGATGGTGCGGCGGCCTTTTTCTTTATGTGAAAGAGGTATGATTGGTTTTCAAGTTCTTGATTGCGCAGATTGCATAGTGAAATGATTTCCTGTGTAATATATATATAATGAGACAGTATAGTACTTTGATGAAATATTTAAAGTTTTACCTGTTGTCCTAGTTCATTTGACTCTGGTATGTCAAAGTTCAGAATTTGTTGCGCTATATTGTCATAAACAACGCAGGTAATTGATCCTGTCTGATCAACAATCTGTAAGCGCAGAATTGACTTGTTTGTATATGTGTACTGTTACGTGTATATAAATATATATCAAATTTTAAATGTGTAAAAAGTAGAATGAGTAGTCTTTCTTACTTTTGCTCTGACGATTGGACAGATTTGCACCTTAAACAAAAAAACTGCCGTGCTGTTGGTGCTGGAGTTGATGTGTAACACTTATCGCAGGCGTTGTAGTGGAGTTGCACTTTCTTATCCACTTTGATTGACAAACATCCCTTGATTTTGTACTCACCTTGCTATATCAGGCAAGTTTTTGATTACTTTATTATGTTTTATTTGTATATATACAAATATACATTATAAATAACTCACGCGAGTAGATTGTGACATGGTTGCAATTGTTGAGAGAGTTACTACAGCTAGCGGGCTTCCTTCGGCTGTGTTGAAGTATGGTTTTTTGATTACGAGTTCATCAATGCATACCTTATTATTGAGTTTCCTGTGATGTAAAGTGTTTTGAATTAAAATGAAATTTGTAATTGATTTTCAATGGGAGTGTAGTGTTGTGATATGAAAAATATAAAATATTGATTTGATATAGAAAAGAATACCAGCTCAATAGATTGTCAGCTTCAGGATATGGAGGATCAACAATAAAATTTGCCATGGAAATTGCAGACAACGAAATTCCTTCACATACGAATATAGAATCAAATGAAGTGAAATGGTCATTAGGTGGACTACGATACAAGTATTGACAATAATTTATATGTGTTCAGTCAAATACGGTTGATGCATAAACTACCTGCATATAGTGTTGCTTTCAGGTGGAGGGCCGCAATGATAGGTCTTTCCTTCACAATGGATGTGAAGTATTTTCCTTCAGCGTCCACCAATTCATTCCATAAGGTCAGTCTTGTCGGTAGCAATCTATTATGATGAAAATTAATGGAGAAAACTGTGTGAAGAACATATGCTACTTTAATTTGGTAAATTTAGTGTACTATTAAAAGATGTCGAATAGAAATGGAAGCTGATAAAAATTTAGTATATTTATTTAAAAATATAGTTGACAGGCATAATTATTGACATAACTTCTTTTAGAAGAAATAAATTGTGATTAAAGATGAATACATACACTGATGTGAAAAAGGTGATAAAAATATAATGATACCAAAATAACTGTACTTGAATCTATGCTTACTCCTCAGTTACGATTACAATCTCTTGAACACGATCTCCTATAATGTTGGAAGAGGTCGGTTGTTGACGTTTGTTTCTTTGCTTTTGTTCTGCAACATCTATCAGTACACCGACCACATCTGTTTGATATGTATCATATATTAGGTATAAATGCAAAAATATGGACAAGCAAATGAATTAAAGCATAAACATAATAGGAGTTATACCGATGTACTCATTTGTTGCTAGGCAATCAACAATGCATGAGAGCTTTTTGAAAGATGGCTTTCCAGTTACAGAAGATATGGGATCAGATTCAACAGGGATGATTGTAACACCCCCAGTTGGCTCATACTGGAAATGCTACCGCCACACTGCATCATGAGGTCGTCACCTCCTACTTCGGGCCCCACAACACAGTGTTAAGGCTAAAATTAATTATATAAGCATTTTATTATTTCCAAAAAAACAAGTTTATAAATATTTACAAAAACATACTCCCAAAACGGGAGGTTTTTCTAGTTAGAATTTACATATAATACATCAGATGCAGTTCACTCATTCAGCCCGTCTTTCTATCTCCCGAGACGTCCCCTGTCCCGGAGGTGCCATGCGTACCTGAATCAAATATTTTTTCTTAAAAGCAGTCTAGAATTAAATCCATTTTAAGAACTAACATAAAATATGCCATGTCATGCTCGAAAATATAGTTTAATTTCCGTCATTTGCAAAATAAATGCCATGCCATGCCCATACTGAAATAATGTAACAATAATGTCAAAATCGACAACTCATGCACATATACCCATATACATATGTCAAAGTGAGCAGCCGGAATAACCTCGGCTCCATAATAACAGCTCACTAGACTATCATCAATAAATAGCCGGAAAATCCTCGGCTCAAGGAAGGACCTGGTAAACCCATAATAATATAACGGTCACCCGGTCACTCCCATATACCCACCATACGACTCCCGCAATCAATACATGGATAGCCGAGCGTTGTCGCCATTAACCACAAGACACCCCATAGTCTGTGATAGCGAAGATAGGACCCTCCTGTCTAGCCCTACCCCGTGTAACGTAGTAGAATCCGTGCAACCTGGAATCACCCGAAGGAAACCCGGAAACTCTACTCCTCCTCGCACGCCCTAACGGGATCGCGTTTGGAGTTTGGCATATGATCCTAAACTACCGGTAGACCTCACTAGTAGCTACTCCAATGAGTGGAACAACACCGAACACGAATGATTAGACCAAATACGTCTCAACTGCAATGGGTCTAATCCCTGAATGACCGTGCGACTAAGTCACCCAGTTGTCCGACTACTATCGTCCACTATCGCCAAAGTGTTACGGTACATCGGGGCCGAATATCCTAACCCCAGGTGATGCCCTCGCCTAGCACTACCGCACACGGCGACTAAACGATAGATCCATAAAACATATCCGATAAATCGTGCGATGTGTGCAGCATGTCAATAAGTGAATTTAATGAAAAGGGCTGGTGAGACGGCCCACCTATCCTCCTTTTCATAAATTCACCAACACGATCAAATACGTATATCAAATATCGTAAAACGAAGTTTCACACATGCATATACACACACATATATACATATATAGATGCACTGACCAAATGATTCCACATAATATCATATCAATATCAGAATCAGAATCACATGCAACATAAATACCTAATTTCTTAAAATTAGATTTAATTCCCTACTGCTTACCTCCTACCGATACTTTCTGGATTTTTATAACTTCACCCAAATCTCCTCCAACGTACACCTGTTCCATTATTTACTCAAATCAGATGAGCTTTATGCTTATTCTCAGGAGCTACCTGCTTATTCAAAAGCTAATTTCTATAATTAACTCGTCGGGCTCCAAACTTTTATATTTAGTAGAATATGATATTCTAGCTATAAAATCCTTCTACCTCATAATATTTATATTGCCCGATTATTAAATAAAAATACGCAAAGGTATGAACAAGCAGGCAGGTGCGATATACTGCCGTTTTTTATTCGACTTGGATTGGTACGAAATTCTCAAAATATAATGTCGGCGCTACGAATAGGCTATTAGCTAAAGAAATTCATCGATTAAATAGCTAAATAGCCAATTTTGAATTTTTGAAGAATTTCTAATTTAATACTCCAATATCAAAATTCGTATTAAAATTTATAATCGGACTCTACGAATAGCAAGGAATACCATACCCAAGTCGGAATTGGAATCGGACGGCTAAATCTTTTTCTTCCTTTTTTTTTTTCTCCTTTCTTCTTCTCCTTCGCGTTTCGTCTTCTGCGTTCCTTCGTTTCGAGGTAAGGTTTGTTTGTTTATATATATATATATGTATAATATATATACACATATATATTATATTATTATTATTATATTATATTATATTATATTATATTATATTATTATTAACATTAACATCTTTATCTTCTTTATTTATTTATTATATTATATTATTAAATTATATATTATATTTTATATTTATATTTATTTCTAATTTTATCGATATTTATCCATTTAACAGTCTATTTAATTATAACTAATATACAAAATTGGAATATAATTTATCCCAAAATATTAATTTCTTGATTCCATTACTATTGTCAAATATTTATTTGCTATAATAATATTATTTTATACATTCCGGGGCATTACAATGATGCTGCAGTGTTTGTTGAGATAGAGCTGGATTTGAGAGTTGAAGTTTGGTAGATCCGTCTTGTACTCTTTGCCTTGTTTAGCAAATATCTCGTAGGTCTTAAAGAGTTTTAAACAATGATCATATGCTTCCATGTCCGCAGAAAAGGCACACGTCATGAGTTTGGTGCCCTACAAAATAAGTAAATAAGATAGTTAACCCCGAAAAAACTAATTAGTAATGTAGAAAATAAATGTATCAATTTTCTTCTACTATAAAATAACTAATAGTAAATTATAAGCATAGTAAATTTGATTAATTTTAAATTTTATTCCATATTAAATAAAGTATATTAAATGTAAAATTTAGATAGTAGTACATAAATTCAATCAATTATTTTTATAAGCAGGATTGTTTGAATACCTGTGTGTCAACAAAGACGTATCGTCTGTAGGGCTTTCCACTGGTCTTGGCTGTTCTGATAGCGGACATCTCTACGAGTAACGCACGGACTGTCCAGTTTCTATTTTCCATGGTTAAATCAGTTATGGGTGTTATGTGGTTGGCCATTGGCTTGTAGTGATTAGCAGTAAGGAGAATTGATGGAAGAGTGATGAAATGTGTGAAAAAGAAAAGCTAAGGAAGAATGTAGCACGTATTGAAAGTGAATCTTGTCTTTATAATTAAATGGATGTTGTTGGCGTGTTGCTTTGTTAGAGTGGTTGCTGTGTTAGAGTGGTAACTTTTATGTAAGAAGTGATAGAAGTTAGTGAGTGACACGTTTTTTCATGTAAGAAGTGATAGAGGTTAGTGGGTGGCAGGCTCTATGTGTTTATTTTTGTCAGGTAGATTGGCTCTGGTAGATATAGTTACGTATGTAGATTCACTTTGTAGCTGAATTCAAGGTAAGGGATGTGATTGCAGTTAGTATTTTTGTAAATTGTGTGTTTATTTAAATGGTTGGTTGTATGAGAGTCTGTTTTTTTGGGTATTCATTATCATAAATGCATTACTTTTTTTCTATTTGAACCATTATTATTATTATTATTATTCTTGTTGGGCGGAAAAAATAATAATAATAATAATTAATAACCGTAGTACGGTTTTGGATGGGTCTGAATATAAGCTAAACGGTTCAGAGGTCGGTTGAAAGAGGAAGTCTGGCGAAGATGGAGATGGAATGTTACGCAGTCGGATAGGCAAGTCAGTTGGTTTGGAGTCTGACAAAAGGAAGTTGGTCCGTTGGTCTGTAGTTTGACGAACACAAATGGACTATTTTTAGTTGAAGAGGAAGTATTAATTAAAGATGTAATATAAGGCTAACTCTACAGTTCCAAATTAATGCATGCTGAATTTCTACTCTTTCTTTTTATTTTTAAAAATATATATATATATTTTATCAATTATTATTTTATTCATCCAAATTCCAAGGGACATGTCACCTAATAACTCATTAAACTCCATTGGGACAAAATTTAATCATCTTCTATTTTATTTATTTTTGAAAGAAAAATAAAAGTAAATCAATTAAAAGTTTCTTTCTCCCCTTTAAACAAACATCATGGCTATGTAAAATAAAATACTAATATTATTAATTAATCCCATCAATCAACAATCACCAAATTAACATTCTTCAACTATAGTTAATTATGGAATATATTAATTAGGGCATAACTTAGGCATGCATTGGGCCCGCATATTCAAATATATTAAATTCAAGTACCATACAATTAATAAATATATATAAATATGTATACTATGAACAGTGATTGTAAACTTGTGACCGTAAAGTAATAAGTTCAAATGTCGATACTTTCAGACTGGGAATTCCTACATTATAAATATGAGGGGAAACATTAAGGAAAGATAAATATAATATTCGTTTAAATAAGTATTCTAGTTTTTAAGTTAGGTGAATATATTTGTATTACAAGGAGAGAAGCGCCCGTAAAGCAGTTTTTAGATCGGCCCATTTGAGTTCTGACTTGATGGCCCGACGACGTTGGTATGCTTCTTGGTGTCTCTGGA
Source organism: Andrographis paniculata (assembly GCF_009805555.1). Lineage (NCBI taxonomy): Eukaryota > Viridiplantae > Streptophyta > Magnoliopsida > Lamiales > Acanthaceae > Andrographis > Andrographis paniculata. Next base: position 1,524,852 of record NW_026137613.1, read on the forward strand.
CGAGTCTCGTTTGAATCGCTGCCTGAAGTTGGTCGCAAAGACTGGCTTGGTTAAGGCAATGTGTTTCAACCAGACGACTTCCCTCTTGTATGCTATCATCTATGGCTTCCAATCGTTCTTGAAGTCGTCGTAGTTCTTCAGTCTTTTGAGCGATTTCAGTAGCTAATGTTTGTCTCTCCTGCCGGAGCTCGTCTAGTCGGGCCCTAGCCTCGCTAAGATCTTGGTTAGCCTTCTTCAAATCTGCTTCGATATTATTAGGATCTGCTGCCGGACGAGAGGAGGTCGCTTCGGATAATGGGGGTCGGATCAGAGGAAGTTCAGCTTGAAGTTCAGTGATCCTGGCCATCATCCGATCGAGAACTGGCGAAGCTCCCGACTCCAGGGCAGGTTGAACCAATAGGGATATTGCGACTTGGACTAACGCCGAAAGGTCAGCCAGTTCTAAGTCGGCATAATCCAAATTGGCGCATCGTTCCACAATGGTTCTGACGTGTGTCGGGAGATTTATTCGGGTCAAAATGTTCATCTCCTGAGCAGCCTGAACCAGAATGAGATTAGCAAGCTAAAAGACATGGCAAAATTGTTTAAGGAATAACGGCGGAAGGTTACTTGATCCAGGGCAGCTGTAGCCTCGGAAGGGGCCATAAGTTGGAAATTTGAGGGGTTGACTGGTCGGGTAATCGGACCAGCAACTGATTCATCCCCTGGTGGAAGTTGTTGGGCGGCTGCTAAATCCATACCCTGAACAGAAGATAAAAGTTTTCGTCACCGTTGGATGGGCAAAAATAAAATCCGAAAATGGATGAGAAAGGGTACCAACCGGATTCAGCGGGGCAAAATTAACAGAAGCTTCACCCGATCTTGAGGAGGAAATTTCCTCTACTTCATCGGGTGGTTGGACTGGTTCGGGTTGGACTGGTTCGGGACCAACAATAGGAACCTCATCAACTTGCTGAACAAGCGGGTCGGGTAAAGCCACGACCTGGTCGGGGTCGGGCACTACCACATCTTCAATAGGAGCCTGGACCAAATATGTTTTAGGTATCATAAGTTTTATCAGGAGGATGTTGTTGAAGGAAGGTTTAGCGCTTACTTGTTGAGGTTCCGCAACTTGGTCGGGGAGGACAACAAGTTGGTCGGGAATCACCGCAACGATATCCGACGTTGGGGGAGGAGGTACCCTGCCCATCGATTCGCCTGGTCGGTGTGCCTACAATAAAAGGTTCGAAGTTGTTTAAAATTAATATATTGTTGGTCTCTAAGGAATGTCAGAAACTATCTTTTACCTCTGATTGTCTGTGGGTCGGTTGTGTGGTAATCGGGACTATGGCTAGTCGATCGGTGGTCCGGACCATAGATGATTGTTCTATGATCGGGACGGCTGTCGATCGGGATGAAGATAAATTGATGGGAACTTGTGGTTCGGGCGATTGTTGGTGGGTCGGTTGAGACGTGGTAGGGCCAGTGGTCGGGAGCATTGAAGGATCTTCTGAAATAGACATATTAGAGTTACAAACGGGCAGCATGAAAATAACATAAGGAAAGGAACAAAAACTTACCAAATTGTTGCCTTAGATACTTTTGCATCCCGCTAGTATCTATTGGCAGAGAAGCCAGATATTCCTCGATGGCCTGCCTATCGATAGCAGGAGTGGCCTTTGCTTTTTGTCTTTTTGCTCCCGACCCACCTGGCGTAGGGGCTGGCCTTTTCCTTCCTCTGACTGCCAGTCGGGCGGAGCCAAGAGCCAGAGCTGGGGGTGGAGCAAGTCTCCCGACCAATTGGTCAGTCGAAGGGGCAAGTGAAGACCAGGTGGTCGACCACCAGGAAGGGAAATCTTCGGTTGTCGAAGGTTTTGGGCAGAACGGGAGATATGAATTCGAGGTGATGTAGGTGGTGAGTTGAGAAATATAGGTCGGGATGAGTTCGGGAATCACCAGACCCTCGGGGCTTTGAAATATGAGGTGAGGACTGGCTAATGGCCCTGGTATGCCCTGGCAGCAACCAAATTGCCTCGACAAAAATTGAGGTTGGTAATTGTAAGTGAAAAATGTTCTACGATTCTTCTTATCCGACCGTCTGCTAGAAAACAAAGATCGGGGTTTTATTGCGGCGTCCCAGGAAAAAATAAAGGTCGGGTGAGGGAGAGGATCTGGCCGAGTTAAAGGATAGGTAGGGTCGGGATAAAGGAAGAAAAGATCGGTCGAATATTGTATTAAGGTTGTATATACAAAAAAACGGGAATTGTTCCGATCTTCGGTCAAAATTTGGGTTATTATAGAGTCGGAGGATTTTAGACAGGAAGAGTTCGGGGTTAATCTGGCTAAGGCATAGCCAATAGACCTATAAGGGTTAGGAGAAATTGGGAGGCGACCAAAAAATGCAGAGGGGAAGTATAGACGGAACCACAGTTCCAGGAACCAAAATGGTCCTGAGGCTGCAGTATCCGCCTTTTTGATATCTGTAAGACGGGAACTTACTCGGGATAAACCTTCAAAGAGGTTGGCTAGAAATAAGGTACCTAAAGAACAGAAATGACCACATGCTAGATAAATGGCTAGGTCAATATGAGTTGAAAGGACAAGTTTAGAAGGGGAGAGAATGATATATCTGTGAAAGATAAGAAGAAAGAAATGTAAGCTCAACATTCAAACTTTGTGTATATCAAAGAGGTTTAAAAATGGGGAAGAAAATATACCTGCAGAGCCAGAAGAGGAGGAAAGCAGTATGTTCCAACTCGGAAACAGGGGTATCCTCCCTACCCTGATATTTATTGACAAAGTATGTCCACCCTCTTTCTCTTTCAGGCAGTTTGGCCAGAGCCCAACCTTGATGGTTGGGGGGAAGTTCTTGATTCCCGAGAGAAACCAGAACGGGGTCCTCTCCAGTGATCGGCAAATGTGCGATCACTGCTACATCCATTAGGGTTGGACCCATTGGACCTGAAGGGAGGAAAAAGGCACCTGTTTGCGAATGCCAAAAAGCCGCCATGGCCATCAAAACCTTGTCATGGAGGTAGAGGGGTTGCGTCGAAAGGAGAATAGCTTTATCGATCCCTTGGGCTTTCCATTGATTTTCAAAATGTGGAAGGAGCCTCGCGTACCATTTCCGGTAAGCATCTTTTGGGTCGGTCAAGTGAGTCTTGATGCTATCTAGAAGGCGTTCCGGTTTGAACGCTTCATTGTTCACGGTAATGGGAGAAACTTGAACAATGACTGAAGTCATACGCTCAGCATCGGGAGTGGTAGTGCAGTAAGGGCGGATTGTAGGGGTAAGAACTTTGGAAGATACAAGGGGTATTGAGGGTTCGGTTCCGTCAAAAGGGAGTGCGGGAACGTATTGGTTAGCCATTTACGCGAGGGTAAGGAAAGGTTGAAGGAGAAAACGAAGGAGGGAGTTATACGAGAGCAGAAAGGGTTTCAGAATTGTGAATGTGTAAGTTTGAGAAGTTTGATTTGACGCAGCGCAGTGCAATGATCATATTGTAACCCTAAAACGTCACGTCTTCCGTAGTTCGAGGAGCGACGTTTCGGCGGGAGGAGGCAATTTGTTGAGCAGAAAATAATGGATAGGTTTTAGGAAATGGGCCTGGCAAGTTAGGTCATCCGAAATGTCCAATGGGCTTTTGAAAGTCCGAATATAATTTGCAGTAACCAGGTTGGATGAGTTTTGAATTTGTCCAAAACCGGTCGTGTGAATCCCCTAGGTCCGGCGAATGAGGAGATTGGACTCGCTCGGGACCAAATAGTTCGCACGTCTAAATCGGACGTAATCAGGTCGGAATCCGAGGGTCAGATTGAAGAAAGTAGGACGGTTGATAAGATTGGACCCGGTCAGGACCAAATAGATTGGATATAGAAGTCGGACTTAGTCGGGACAAATTCCAAAGGGTCGGTCATAGGAAGGTTAGGTATTCAAAAATAGTTATCCTATAGGTCGGGTAAAATGCAATTTCTGGCAGAGGGGGGTAGTTTCGACTGGTGAGCGGTTTTTAAAATCGGACGTGACGTGATGGTTCTCGTATGTGTCGATAGAAGAGGATTTTTTGGGGAGTTAATAGCGGTTATGGTAACCGACCGGATAGCGGTTCGAACCGTATCTTCAAGGGGTTATTTAAATATTCTGTACGGTAAGGAGAGGGCATCTTCAAACGACATCATATTCAAGAGAATTGCTTTTGGGGATCACCACTTTATTTTCCAGTCTATAGTTTTAATTTTTCTTATTTTATTTATGTATCCTACAGTGTTTAGAGATTCCTAATCTCAGGCAGTAATTATATCAAATTCGAAGATAACTTCCTATTTTCGGATTTTATTTTTTATTGTTAAAAAAAAACGCATCAACAGGTATATTAAATAATATAACTGTTGACGCAGTTTTTCAACAACAAAAAGTAAAATTGGAAAATAGAGAAATATCTCCCTGAGATTAGGGCTTTCTAAGTAATGTAGAATACTAAAATTGTTACATATGAAAATTTTATTTATGTTAAAAAGCTTAGGATAAAAAGAAAAATGTGTGTAGGAATACACTTGATGAAACTGGCGGAGGGGCCCTGTTGGAAACTCAGGAATAGTAGATATATTTCTAATGGAATTGCGGGTCGGACAGGTCCTCAGGTCGAGAGGTCCTCACGTCGGGAGGTCCGGAAGTCGGGAAGTTCGGAGGTCGGAAAATCCCCACGTCGGGACGTTTGGAGGTCGGAATGTCTTCCGGTCGGGAGGTCATCCGGTCTGGAGATACGCAGGCCTGAGCTCTGCAACTCCGTAAGTGCTCAGGTCGGGAAATCCTGCGGTCCGACGGTCGTCGGGACGGTAAGTCCGTACGTGTGAAGGTCATCAGGTCGGGAATTACTGAGGTCGGGGAGTTTGTAAGTCAGTTGGCTTGCAGTTGGATCAATAAAGCGGAAAGTCTGCGGTCAGTCCAGAGAGTTAGATATTGAAGAAAGTGAGAATGACAATGTGGTCGGATGAGGACACGTGTGGACACGAGAAGTGTTGGCTGACCAAGGAACTGTGGGCCCCTACACAGGGCAACCGACTGCGGTCCCGGCTACTGAGCAACCGACCAGCTTTATTTGTCCTATCTCCTTAGATGGGCAGACTGTCCTCTACACAAACCTCTGCGTCTGTCTATACTTCTTCCTTGCCCGCCCTTCCTCTTCATAGACATCTGCGCCTGTTCGACATTTTTTTTCCGGACTTTTGGGCCATTCGGTTTATATCCTGACCGATCCAGCATCCTACTGCCATTATTTATTACTATTATTATTTTTTTTTTTATGCTCAATAATAATTATATTTCTTCTCTATAATTTTTATTTTACTTTTTATTTATATTATCTTATATAAAGATATTGGATAATATAATATTGTTCATTATATATTGTTTGAAATTAAATTTATATATTTATTAATTGAGTACAAATTTCAATGATAGATTCAATTAAAATTAATTTTGTATTTTATATTTTTATTTTTATTTTATTTCAATAGTTGAATAATAAATATAGTTAATTATTTTAATTATTGTCAAATAAAAATTAACATTTAAATATACATGTATGATATAATACTATTTTAGAAATAGTTATGATTAATAGTTGATTAATTCATTTCTAAATATTTTAATTATGTATGCACTCGTGCATAGCACGGCTTGAAATGGTAGTTATTTTAATTATTATCACGTTATTATTTTGTTATGGTTAATTATTATCTCTAAGTTGGTCAATTGATTTTGGTTTTGGATTGTAAATGTTTTCTGTTATTAGTATTTGTTAGGGTATTGAGTGGTAAATGCTTGCTTATTGAATACGAAAGTGGTGATTATCTACTTTAAGACTTATTCAGGGCAACATACCTTGCATTAGGGAATAGGCACACGAGCGAAACTTTCTATGTTGAAAAACATAACAGGTTATAATCTTTTCTTCAGTCGGATTCTACTTGTTCAAAAATGACGAAATTGTTGCATAAAAATCGTTAAAAAACTTCGACACACTGAGCGGGGATAAAAAACACATAGACGCAGAGGTGATAACACAGTATATAAAAACAAAGATATCAGTTGTAATCATTCAATATTAATCTTAACAAGGATGAAGCTGATGAGATAATGCATGTTTCATCATTATGAAAGTGATGTTGCACTAAAAATCTTGCCCCCAGAATTTTTGGAGTTGCAGCTGTAGAATCGATTTTATTCTATCATACAAAAATCATGTTGAGATGAAATGGTTCTAGGCATTAAGACCACATTAGACTTTGTTGTATACCAAATAAGTATGGACTAAATTAATGTAAGGCTGTAATGGAACAGCATATGCATCATATGTGTAAATAAAAGTTTTCTGTCGTTAAGTATATGTATTCCAGTTTAGCAAAGAGTATGCTGTTGGCAGCAAGAATCTTCTGCCTGAAATCCGGTACTGTAGGCAGTTATCTCCCATTAATCTAGAGATTAGTGCTGGCAAACAACAATGGTAATATATCCACATACTTGATCTCTAAACCATTAATGGACTTTGAAACATCTATGGCTGTGTATATGGATTGATTCATTCCCAGCATTTCCTGTACAACATTGTCCAATAGCAGGTGATAAGCAGGACATTTACAAAGAAGATTAGCTTAGGAAGATTGAAATATAATTTCCATATTGCTAAATAAATCAATACATAACACAATATAAAAAAAAATGTTTACTGTATAGTCATTTGAAAGCAAACATAGTGCATAAATTATTGATTGTTAACATTAAGGGGAACAATCTCGTTACGAAGGGAAATTGGAATCACGATCAAAAATGTCATGTAATGACAAGTTTGATCACCACTACAATACGAATTTAGATTGAAACTATTGTTGATTTCTTTGATAAATTACCGGTTCATACTATATCTTAGCAGGATCTTCGATGCTCAATTCTGATCTTAGATGTTCGAAAATGTTTGGATCAAAGCTGAAGAATTAAATAGAAGATCATTACCTAATTTGAAACGCAATAATATAATATAAACTGCAATGAATGTCCAACGTAGTTATGAACACTGGATTCTTTAGTTTCAAATAGCTTCTGAAAGCGCATGCCATCTCCTACTTTGGTGTGGTATATAGCCTTCACATATTTTGTCAGAGGTATAACAAACTCAAAGTGTTGACATCTGACAACAAATAGGAGAGCAATCTATAAGAGATAATATACGTACATAAGGTGCAGACGATAGAAAGTCAGTTTACATATATGCTACATGAAAAAACCATAGATGCATAACAATATAAATAGCTAAAAATCAGCTTGCATCAAACAGTAGGAAAAAGCAGGACTGAAAATTCTGACAGAAATAGAAGATTCATGAATAAATAAATGCAGCATAACTGTAACTCACACTAACAAAATTAAGTGTATCATAAAAATATTAGAGAACTTACCATGTTTGATTTAAGCCTCCATAAAAATATAATCCATGAAAAATCACCCGAAACAAACTAAAGACGGCATGAGATGTGACCAAAAAAGGCAAAAACTGAATAAAAAAGAAATAGATTGTTGACAATAATGTGGGAGTAAGGGTAGCAGGTGGGCTCTTATGGATGCGGACTATGTGGGATTTGGAAGTGGAGGTATATTAATGCCAGCCAATTGTAAAAGCTTCTTGTAAACTATGTTTCTCGTCCAAGAACAATGCATTCCAGTGTTGATGTCTGAAGGAATGAGGACATGCAAAGAGTCAAAAGATTTTGCTCGTGATAGTGCAACATATAGTTGGCCATGCATAAATACCGGTTGTTTCATGTACACTCCAACAACGTCTAATGTCTGCCCTTGTGATTTGTTAATGGTCATTGAGAAGCACAACTTCACTGGAAATTGAGTACGTATGAACTCAACAGAGCATTCATGTATATTGTTAGGCTTTAAAGGTATTCGTGGTATGAAGCATAAAGTTCCTTTTTGCGGGCCAGTTGCAATCTCTGCTTGTAAGAGATTGCGTGTAATTTGCTTGCAAACAAGCCGTGTACCATTTGAAAGGCCATTTGTGGGGTCTAAGTTACGCAATAGCATTATTGGTGCACCTGTCTTCAAAACTAATCTATGAGGTGGCATACCATTAGGTGTCAAAGTATTTAGGTAATCTTCATAATGTGCTTGTTGTGATGGATCTTTAGTTACATCTCTTGCAATTAGTACGATTGGTTCTCCAAACATGCTTTCAATTATTTGATTGTTAATAGTACCAACTGTCTCGTTGGTTGGTGTCAATATAGATCTACCAATTAATGCAGCAGAGGAACTTGGATGGAGTAAATTATGTGGGTAGATCTTGTCAATTAGTTGCAACAAGTCATTATTTTCAGAGGTAATCAATGAAGTTGTTGGGATCTGAATCTCTCCTTTGTTGTTATTTACACAAGAGTTGTTCCCTACTTCCTCAAGAAATGCTGCAAATGATTTATCGTTTTGTGCTCGCATGTTGACAGTTAAGTGAAACTTATCTGCATGTGTAAATAGAGGAGACGAGACACATTTTTTAGCCTTCCATCATGAATGAAACTAAATTTGTGAGATTTTTTGCAAAAAAACAGGCACAACTGTAGCACAAATGAGATTCTATAGAAATACAATAACTGATCAAATGGTCGTCATCAAGATTCTACGGAACATATAATCGAAATTCAACCATTTGGTGGCTACTATTGACGAATCTTGAGATCTGTCAACTCTTATGTTAGATGAGTTGATGGAATCGTTCAAACCATACAAAGTATGAATCAAACTTTTAAAAAAAGAATATTATATGAACTATTTTTAGGAAAGACCTCAATTTTAACATTCAAGCCTTCTATAAGTAGGCTATTAGAGCAATTGCAATGGCCAATTAGAAAAAGCTTTGTAAACTCATGTGTCTGAGTAAAATATATATATATTTTTTTAAGATAAAAGGGAAAATGTACAATAGCTTCATTTGAAAGAGATAAAAAAAAACAAAAAAACAAAAAAAAAAAAACAAAAAACAAAAGTGATGGCTTTAACTGTGCCTCACCTACATCTAGTGTAAATAAAAAATTTTCTTTTTTTTTTTATCAACATAAAAGTTATTATATTATTTATTTATTTTTGACAAAAACTTCCATACTTATACAAAAGACTTTTTACAAAAAGGTCATTGCAATTTTTAGTGCTTAATAATATCAATAGATTTTTGCCAGTTTTTTTTTTTTACATAAAACTATTATAAAGTTGGCATTTTATCACTATATATCTACAATATAAAAAAGACCCAAATAGAGCAAAAGTATAGGGGTTGGATCTATAATTAAGTAGTAAATAAGGAGTTAATTACTATTTCTCTAAACTTCAGAACATAGTTATATTTCCACTTCGGCCCTTGAAGGTGGTTTTTGTTTTTCCAGCAGTTGAACCCTAGGATCGATTCGCCAGTTGAAAGAGTAACAAGGAGGAAGATGGGAGGGGGATCCGGCCATGGCATCACGTACAAGGGCGTGACCTTGCATCAGCCCAAGCGCTGGCACACAATCACTGGCAACGGCCTCTGCGCGGTCATGTGGTAAACTCTTATGCGCATATGAGATTGGTTAGAATTAGAATAGAGAGACTCCATTGATGACTTTTTAATGTGATTAGTTTGGATGTATCGTTTTAGTTTGCTAGTTTCTGAAAAATCTCGTCTTCGTGAATTATTGTTTTCGTAGTTCGAATCTTTTAAGTTGAAAATTTTTCGTTTTTTGTGGGGGGATTTTTGTTCCGCGTCGTGAAATGTTCTTTTTTTAGGGAATTGGGCTGAATCAAGATGGCAGTGAATGTAGTCCATTTATCAATTATATGAGACTTCAATTTGGGTATATGATCATTGTTCTTGCCCTCTTGGGTGCAGAAATCCGTTGTTTTGTTCTTAAAAATATCATTTCTGTATGATCGTTTATTACTTAATTTTTCCTAGGTTTTTTGGTTTCTTTGAAACCTTCACGGTATAGAGAACCATTAAGTTTTGATAAATGTGGAGTTGATCCATTTCTTTCTCATAGAAGAAACTATGCATCAGATGGCAATTAGAAGATTAGTATTTGCAATCCTACAAAATTGAAAGGGCTTAAGTTTACAGGTCAATTATTTTCTATCTGACAATCCGTGTGATTTTTTTCGTATCCTTTAGGTTAATAAAAATTTGTTGTACATGATCTTGCTATATCTTGAAACATGCGCTGGAAATGGTGCCCTTTCTTTAATTAAGGTTTCTCTTCCTTGATTGAAACCATTTTAAGCATCCTGTTACCAATTTCCACTCATTACAGTAGTTTCCTTTAAGTTGTATTCTTAACATTTTTTTTCAGGTTTTGGGTTCTCTACCGTGCGAAGCAGGATGGTCCTGTGGTGTTGGTGAGTTACAATGAATTATTGCCTTATGTATTGTAGCAATGATATCTGTTTCATATACTTGTATAGTACATTTGAATAGCTTTTTTGAGAGATCTTTCAAGGTAGTTTCTTTCTTGTAGGGCTGGAGGCATCCATGGGAGGGTCATGATGATCACCATTAGGTAATGTGTTATATATTTTGATAATGGTATGGAGTTAATTTTTATTGTATCTATGGAACTGTCTCTTTCTTGTTCAATTTTATGCATGTGAAATCTTAACCACCTGTATTAAGAGAATCTTAGTGAGTTTATGTGTATTATGTACTGTGAATGCAATTGTGACATATGTCAACATGGAAACCATAGAGTGTCAACCATGGGGGAGCTAGTCTGCATTAGTAGCCAAAAGTGAGGTCTACGAAATATGGAACAGTCACGGTCTGCTTTGGTGTGAAATATGAATTTAAAAGTAGCAAATAGCAATGGGTGAATCAGTTACAAGTTCGACCAGCAATTGTTTTTATTTGTGGGATTGCTGAACTTGGCTAGCGAAACATAGTATAATATTTATAGCATTGGGTTAGTTTCTAAAGATACAAGTAATGAGGAACTTTGCCCCTCTTACAAAAGGATTGATTTATCTTGTTCCTTATCCTTCTCGACAACGCCAAACTTAATGTCCTAAGATTATGCTGTTGGGAAAGAAGAATCCCTTAGAAATGCACGATGTAGTTGTCCTCTATCCTTGCCATGGAGAATACATTTACTCGAAAATGTATCAGTTTTTTGATAGCTAATGTCTTTCCTTCATGTGGAAATTTTAGGTAAACTTAATCCTGCATAGGTCTTTAGAGAAATAAATAAATGGTAGTTATATTGATTGACATTTGTGTTCGTATTATATCTCTGTGGATCAATATCTCATTCTGCTTTACTCTGTTTTATCAGAAGTATGGAGGACACTAAAATGGAGCCCAGAGGTAACTCTAGCTGTCTCAGATGGCTGGCCATTCAGGGCATTTGGATTTGTTGTCTTTTTATTTATGTCCAATAAAATACCAATTGTGAAGATATCCTGAACTATCATAATCTCTTGGAAGATAGATACTATGAACTTGTTTGATTTTGAAATGGCTGTCTTGATATCTTTTGCCCTTTCGACCTTGTGTTTCTTTGTTCTTGGTTTACGGAACATTACATTTAGTTTCATTCAAAGTTGTGGTGCATTGTTGTTTTTGAATTGAATCGAATCGAATGACTCAAAGTAAACACTATTTAGATAGAATTTTGCAAGTTTTGGAATTTTAAAAAATTCTGAAAATAGTATATAATATTTTATGCTTTTGGGGGTTTGGATTTTGAATTGGAATTTAAATAGTAAAAGTTTTAAAGAGTAAATTATATAACATCTCAATGTGTTTTAGTAAAAATGCTTTATTGCGTGAAACCCCTTGTGTTCATGCAATACGCCGTGTTTTATTTATTTTAAATTTTGTACGAAACACCCTATTTGTCAAAAATTGATATTTAGTTCTAAACAAGATTTCTATAAAATGAAAGATTAATCAATTATTTATTTATGTATTTTATTCAAAAAAATTATTTAAAATATTTTGCGTTTTTTATTTGTATAAAATTTGCATAATTTAGGTCTTTATTTAAAACTAAATATCGAAAAAGGGTGTTTCATTAACACAATTTTACGTAATAAATAAAACACAAGATTTTTGTGTTAGAAAATAAACATATAATCAAATATGTTAGCGGAAGCGGAATTTAAACAAACCTCAGCCATTGCTAAAATATAAATCTGTTATTGAAATCTTCTGCTTCAAGGACACGGTGGGTTGGAACTGCAGGAAGATGGTGTTGTCCAACTTTGGAACCATTGGGAAGATGTTGGCAGATCTTAGAACCCTAGGATGACGTTGCCAAACCCTGGCTCTCAAATAGCGATGGTGTATTCTAATTTCTGAGAGTAGGTTTAGTAACCCGTATGTGAGAGTATTTATAATAAAAAAGAGAAACCGCCCATCACGATTTTTCTGCCACTTCTCACGTATATTTTGAATGTGATATAGACTTAATGGGAGAAAAGTGGGCCACAATTTAAGGTTAGTTTAATTATATAAGATAATTCAAAATAATCAAAATTCAAAATATGATTAAATAATTAATTAAACTAACATTTTGTGCTATAAAAAATAAAATTTGATGGTTTGAAGAAATTAATGATTAGTAGAAATTGTCCTAGCAAATGTGTGAGGCTCTTGGGGTTTGAATTTTGAGTTGGGATTTGAATAGTAAATTTTTTTAATTTGAATAGTTATATGATGTGATATAAATAGGTGTTGATGTGATATTTTGAATGTAAAATTGATTTTTAGTATAATATAAAAAATAAAAAATAGATATTTTGATTTGATATTTTTGGAAAAAAAAAAATGGAATCAACAGTGTATTTAAAATTTAATTCCCCAAACAAACACACCCGAATTCTTACACGCAACACTAACAAATTGTTGGAGCTAACAAGCCCGATTTTATGGTATTAGGTACGCATGTCTTAAGTTTTTGATAGTTTCGAAAATGATAAAAAGAAATAAATAAAATAAAATAAAAAATGGAGTACGTATTTGATGATTTATAATTTAGTATATATTTGATGATTTATAATTTTTTAAATATTAAAAAATAGTGCTAAAGTACTTGTAAACAAAGTTTTCTCGGCTTTAAAATATTTTGAAAATAGTTTCCAAAATTATTTATGTAAATAAATTTTCTTTTTTTTTTTCTCTCGGTCTTGAGGACCTCCCGACCTGACCACTTTCCGTCTTGAGGAAATCCCGACCTGAGGACTTCCCGACCTGACCACTTTCCGTCTTGAGGACATCCCGACCTAAGGACTTCCCGTCCTGACCACTTTCTGTCTTGAGGACCTCCCGACCTAAGGACTTCCCGTCCTGACCACTTCCCGTCTTGAGGAACTCCCGACCTAAGGACTTCCCGTCCTGACCTCTTCCCGTCTTGAGGACTTCCCGACCTGACCACTTTCCGTCTTGAGGAAGTCCCGACCTGAGGACTTCCCGTCCTGACCACTTCCCGTCTTGAGGAACTCCCGACCTAAGGACTTCCCGTCCTGACCACTTCCCGTCTTGAGGAACTCCCGACCTGAGGCCTTCCCGACCAGAGGACTTCCGGACCTGACCACTTTCCGTCTTGAGAACTTCCCGACCTGACCACTTCCCGTCTTGAGGAACTCCCGACCTGAGGCCGTCCCGACCTGAGGACTTCCGGACCTGACCACTTTCCGTCTTGAGGATTTCCCGACCTAAGGACTTCCCGTCCTGACCACTTTCTGTCTTGAGGACATCCCGACCTGAGAACTTCCCGTCCTGACCACTTTCTGTCTTGAGGACTTCCCGACCTGACCACTTCCCGTCTTGAGGAACTCCCGACCTGAGGACTTGCGGACCTGACCACTTTCCGTCTTGAGGACTTCCCGACCTAAGGACTTCCCGACCTGACCACTTCCCGTCTTGAGGAACTCCCGACCTGAGGACTTCCGGACCTGACCACTTTCCGTCTTGAGGACTTCCCGACCTGAAAACCTTCCGACCTGAGGTCTTTCCGTCTTGATGGCCTCCCGACCTGAAAACCTTCCGACCTGAGGTCTTTCCGTCTTGAGGGCCTCCCGACCTAAAGACCTTCCGACCTGAGGTCTTTCCGTCCTGAAGACCTACCGACCTGAGGTCCTTCCGTCTTGAGGACCTACCGACTTGAAGACCTTCCGACTTGAAGACCTTCCGTCTTGAGGTCTTTCCGTCTTGAAGACCTACCGACCTGAGGTCCTTCCGTCTTGAGGACCTGCCGATTTGAGGTCCTTCCGTCTTGAGAACCTCCCGACCTGAGGTCCTTCCGTCCTGAGGACCTCCCGACCTGAGGTCCTTCCGTCCTGAGGACTTTCCGTCTTGTATTTTCCTTAGAAATAAATTTATTTTCCTTGATTTCCTCACGGTGTCTTTCATCCAGTTCAATTAACCCTATTGCCAGGCCCATTCTTCTTTTTACCTTGGGCTTTTAACCTAATTCTAAATTTCGTACGTAACACCTACCTTTGTACTGGCTTGAAAAGACGTTTTCGCACCGTCGCCAGCAACCGCCGTCAACCGCCCAAGACGAAACGTTTTGAAACGTCGTCTGGTCGGTTACATCAACCGCCTCGCCAAACGCCTCCACCAGTTCCAGAACTCAAATAGCCCACATACATAAGGACCGTACAATTCAAGATTGTTATCGAGCATGAAGTCCCTAAGCTTCTGGCCTCCGCAGGCCCTTCTGTATTGCACGTCCGGCGTTCCATCTGGGAACAATACTGACTGCATTGCAATATTCAAATCATTTATTTATTTATAAATAAATAATCCAATTCATTCATTCATTCAGCTGACTGCCTATAGGTAAAAAATTAATTATAATTAACAAAGGCAAAATTAACAGCACCATCAGCACTTTGTTTGTCTGCTGCTTCATGACCTGCTGCTGCTCTAATTCTCCATGCTTTCTTGGAATTGGAACTCAAACTCAAACTAGAATTGAACTTGTGGAGTTTTGAAAATGATGAAGATGATGAGTAGTAGTAGCAGCAGCAGCAGTAGTTAATGGGGTGATGGAGCAGCATTGTTCCCATTCCCATTCCCATTTATTTAATTCTACTGAAGAAATGTAGTATTAATACATATATGTTGAAGAACATCATCCATTTTATTATTCAATCAAGAACATGCATGTGTGGTTCTTATCCATCTTATCAATTTCAGTGTCATCGTCACTCGCTCTCTTCTCCTCTGTTCTATTACTATTACTATTATTATTTTTATTTATGTAATGAGGCCCAGAAGAATCGAAGCCCATTGGGCTAAATTAATAAACAAAAGGTAAATAAGTAAGCCCTAATTAATACAGCGGCACTCTCAACCAGCCTTCCTTTCTTCATCCTTCCATTTCATTTGGAATCAATCAAACCCTAAATTGATCGGCGATGACGGCAGCAAGACGAGGGTATGTAAGAATCATTTCAGGAACGATTCTCGGTGGGATCCTCGGATTCTATTTCATGCACCGAGCCGAACTCAAGTACAAGGTCTCTAATTATTATTGTTATTATTATTATCATTATCATCATCGAATTGGGATTTGCAGGAGATGTGGGAAGAGAGGTTGAAGAAGTACGAGGAAGAAATCAATAAGAGGAATGACATTGACACCTCATCCAACCCCGGAAGTGAGTCCATTTAGTAATTTTCTTTTTCCCTTATTATTATAATTATAATACTAATCTTATTATTTTTTTGTTAGAGCTGATAACGAAACTGAATTTTATCTTAAATAGGAGCATAAAGCAAATTCTGTATATTAGGAAACTTTTATTTATCAATCTTAAAAACGAAATTTATTTTATTCTAGCCTTTACTCTTTTTCCCAAGGTTAGTTTTTGTTGGATTTCCACTTCTTTTTCTTATTCCCTTTTCTACTTAATTTTGAATCCAAATCATAAGAAGTTTTCTTATGTAGGACCAAAAGAATAATTGGGTTTGTTTCGCATTAGTTTGAGTTTTTTTATTTAAATTTTGATTTAAATAACATCTCTAACATGATATCTATTTTGTTCTTAAAAAAAAAAACACAATTAAACAATAGTATTTTGGTTGAAATTTTTAGATGAGACTAGCATAGATAACGTGAGAAGTCCCTATTATTTATAAGGGTGAAAATTACTCCATTTAATTCCGATTGGTTCAATTTGCAGTATATTCGGTAGAAGAATCGCGGCCTTGACAGCACGACAACATCAAGCACAACAGAAATGGAGACGACGACGACGCTGTCGCAGAACATCTGCAACGGCTCGCAGAAATCAGGCGGCGCCGAATGATGGATTCCGGTCCTGCCGGATGCTGCCCGTTTTGTTAATTTCTTACAAGATTCAACACATTATTATCGATAAAATAAAGTCCCAAGTTTTGTTCCTAAATGTATTTACAAAATTAAAATATATTCCTAAATAATGATCTGATATTTTTCCTATACTGTACCCATCCCTAGAACTAAATATCCAGGCAGACTCCCAGGACCCGAGAACCAGCGTGAATAACAACATCGATTGGTCACCCGGATCCCGGGACCTGCTCACAAGAGATTTGCCAGCATAAAACTCAAAACTTATTACTCAATAACTATAATGTAATGCAACAGTCGAAATTTAATCTTCGATACAAACAGATTTCACCTGAATAAGCTTCACATACAAAAATGACCAAAACCGGTCGAGTTCAAATCACGCATACCCTGTAAGCTAGACTCCGAACATCAAGTCCATAACCTTGGACACAACGGATTTTGCCGGCGTGGCGATGGTTCCGGTGGACTGTCGGGCGCCACCACCGGAGCTGCCGTTTTGGGGGTTGTAAGGATAAGGGGAGACTCGGAAACCATTCGACTCTGGTTTTCTGCTGGAGGGCGCAGGGGGTAGTGTCATGAAGCCTTGATTGTTGAGTCGGTCGTGGAGGGCCTGGCGCTGCATCGGGTCGACCGGCTTCACTCCAATGATGAGAACACCGTTTATGCACGTCCCGTTTGCGCTCAGTGCTCTCTGCGCATCGGCTCGATTCTGTGGTTAAGAATGCAAAACATGTTACAATGACATTTGTAATCGATGTAGGATTCAATGCAGCCACAAGAAATTCAATCGATTCTATGAATGATAAAAAAGTCAAAAGAAGACATTTCGACAATGATACACACCTCTCAAATAATGGATTGAAAAAATTGTATTTCAAAAGAGGTTAAATTTCTTCTGTCGAAACAAAGACAATTAACATCAAAGTAAGGAAACAAGAATCTTATTCCACGCGAAACCTCATTATAACAGAGAATGTCAAATGTTGTAGAACATAAACTCGGGTAGTTATCCCGGCTGTTTTGACAAATCTTAGGCACTTCAAATTCCTACACACACAACATGATCATTCTAGTTTTCAGAAGATTGAGTTGAAGCTATTTCTAAAACCATGTTGAAGTGGAATTTAACGAGAAATAAATTAGTAGTAGTAGTAGTAGTAGTAGATGATGAAAGAAGATATTAAACAAGGTAACTCAAATGCACAGCAGAGACAACAAATCGATCACATGGGAGATTGTAATTGTAGGTATAAACAAAAAAAAAAAAAAAAACACTTCTTGGCATAACATATACTCCTTATGATCAATTTAGCTCCTTACGTCTTTATCGAGAAGTCCAAAATTACAAGTGTAAGCAATTAACTAAACTTTTGCATATTTTATTAAGGTCATGACATAAGAAGAATGTACAATGACAATACTCTTAGTGGAATTATATAAATTATAAAAGACATTGGCAGA
The DNA here is from genome assembly GCF_009805555.1 of Andrographis paniculata. NCBI lineage: Eukaryota > Viridiplantae > Streptophyta > Magnoliopsida > Lamiales > Acanthaceae > Andrographis > Andrographis paniculata. The sequence goes on from NW_026137613.1 coordinate 1,542,657, forward strand.
GATTTAATAAGATAAATGTAAGTAACAAAGTTTGTAGGAGTAACAAACCTGATACAATATGTGCATCCAATTAGCATTTCTTGGTCCCGGAACATGTTTCAGAATTAGTCCATACTTCTCAAATTCTCGCAAAACAAGATTGGTATCAGCTGGCGAAAACCTGGATATGAAATTTAAAATAAGCATCAAATACGTAAACATGATTAGATGCCACAATAGTGATAGTTAAACTCTACGAAATGGGAATGAAAACCCATTATTGCATGCTGAGAGTGTGAGCAAAGAAATAAATTGATAAAACATGTCCAACAAGAACGTGAAGTAGACGAGCTTCCAGAACATCAGCTATTCACAAAAGCCACATGTCCTCTCACTAAATTCAAATCGCTGATAAGAGAAAATCTTCGCATTGTATTATTTAACATATATGCACAATTGAAAAGTCTCAAACCAGATATGTCACTCTCTCATTTTTTAAGGCTTTCACAACATACAATCATATAAATCCCCTAGATACATTGAAATCAAATACTTTACATAATGAATTCAGGTATACATCCACAGGTTGCCGACATTAACTCACATTTTATAAGCAACATTGCAAATTCTTGAGCATCTTTACATGTGATAAAATAAGAATAAGAAACAGTTAAACATACCCGTAGATCGTAATCCACTCCTCCTCATTCCAGTTCCCTACAGGTACCAAATTTTCCTTCACTTCAGGTCTTGCAACCTCCCTAGGTGGCGGTAGCGTTATCAAGGCACCAGGTTGAACCACCCCCTCAACAGGAGAGCCTTTCCCTTTATCATCATGCTCTGCACTACCACCACTCTTTGCAGGCAACCACCAACTAGAACTGGCCATAGGGCTCTGCTGATTCTGCTGCTGCGGCTGCTTGCTTGTTCCAGCATACGAAGTGCTGGCATCAGATCTGCTCTTAGGAGTCGAAAACTCCCTGCTTAAAGTCTTAAATGGGGATCTAGGATCTGATTTGGGTTCTGGAGAAGCAGGATATTCAGGAATCCCGGTCTCCGGAGAATGATCCGCCCGGTCTTCGAGGGTGAATACTGGCGGAGGTGGAAGATCAGAGCTGGCAAAATTTTCACGCCACAGAGCTGAAACAGCAGCTGCCTGACCTGGGGATGTAAATTTCCCCCCAGATCGGCGAGACGACACAGGTGTTGCTAAATCTTGGAAGAACAGTGATTGTCTCCCAGATTTCGGGGTTCTATGGATGTTAGTGCTCATTTCCTTTTTTGTACCTAATCATTAAGGCAAATAATTGAGATATTTGTAGTTAATGTGCAATGGATATACAAGTATAATCTCATCTGCTATACATTTAACCATACATGTTTGCTTCATAAATTAACCTTATTCATATATTAAAGCATGTTCTACAGACAGCATCAGTAATAAAAAAATCAAAACTGCTAAACAACTACTCATTTCCAAAACAAACCTACAAACAGATTGCACTAACTAAGAAACGAAATCCTCCATTACCCAATGGTTCATGTTTCACGAATCTTCATTCACAAGCTCTACGAGAACATCCAAACACAAATTACAGGAAAAATACCAGCGAAAAGCTGCAATCGCATATAAAATACACATACAAACAGCGAATCGATATCTGAGAGTGCAATTACGGAACAACCAACACATCACCGCCAAGTGAGCACTATATAACACGAATTTACAACGGCGCTACAGAGATTACACAGAAACAGTACCTGAACACCGGCCTCGATGGCAACCGAGAAACGGACTCGGACTCGGACCTTTCTCCTCCGTGAAACGGATCGCAGAGCAGCAGCTACCAAATCAGGAAAACCCTAATTTTGTTCGTACCCACCCACGAATACGAAAATCGGACGCTCGACTCAAATACAATTTCAAATTTCGAACTTGAGTGTAATGACCAAAATACCCACAAAACGGATGGGTAATATGGTCTTTTCGCCTTATCAGAAACCAACCAAAAGATAAGACAAGGCTAAATTGGGTCGGGTCATACCCAATTTACATAAATAAACATTTTCAATCTCACTATAAATTATATTAATAAATAATATTATAAAATTATTTTTAGTATTTTGAATTGCGCAGTGAAAATGTAGGATCAGCTATCAAGATTTATTTATTTTTAATAAATTATTTATATTACTGTTAAGCACAAAAAATAATAATAATAAATAATGGCAGTGAGATTCTGGACGGGTCTGGATATAAGTTAAATGACCCAGAAGTTGGGTGCAATCGGACAGATGCAAGGATCGGGAAGGAAGAAAGGTCGGGCGGAGTCTGAAAAAAGGTGTACCCAAGTCGGGTAAACCGTAGATCGGGTGAAAGACGAAGTCGGGCAGACGCGAAGGTTTGTCAAGAGAAAGGTCGGGCAAGGAAGAGGTACGGACAGATGCGGAGGTCTGTCCAGAGGACAGTCTGTCCTTCTAAAGAGATAAGGCAAATAGAGCCGGTCGGTTGGTCCGTGGTCGGGACCACATTTGGTTGGTCCATGGTCGGACCAATTAAAGTCGGTCAAAGACGGAGGGCGGCTGATGCGGAGGTCGGCCCAAATGATGTCGGGCGAAGAAGCAGGTCGGGCGAATGGCATTTCTGGGACGGTTTAAGGCGTGAGAGGTTTGGGGAGGTTGAAGGAAGTTGTAACACGTTTCAATTGAGGAGAATTTGATGGTCGGTTGACAGCGGTTGCTGTAACCGACCAAACGGCGGTTCAAACCGTTTTCTTCAAAGGCTATTTAAGGATTCAGATTTTCTGAAAAGGCATCTTCAATCAACTTCAACAAAGCAAAGTCAGATTTGGGGATCACCACTTTAAATTTCAGTCTTTTATTTTCCAGTTTATTTTCTGTACCATACAGTGTTTAGAGATTCCTAATCTCAGGCACTAATTAATCAAGTTTAAGGATATTTTCTATATCTTTGAATTTTACTTTATTTTTGTTGAAAAAATACATCAACAATAATATAATGTAACTCTAGTTTTAAATTAAAGAGAGATCGGATCAGCCTAAATGGGCCCATTTCTAAAGGCCCAATTCCAACTATTTCACTAACTCATCTCAAAACTTCAGCTGGAAAGGCCCAAATTGAAATTATCATATAATTTTGTACAATTCCTATATAAAAATTCCAAATCATTAATTATAATCTCTCCTTACATATAAAATATCTATGATTTTTTAATCTTCGTCAATCTACATAATTTAATCATTTCTTTTATAATTTATAATTTATTAATTTAATTAAATTATTTAGCTATTTTAATTTTAATCTATTATTATTTATATTATACAATAGTTTTTTTTACTAATATAATTTTAAATTATTTATTAATTATATTTATTCTAAATTTTTGTATTAATATATAATACATTCGTCCGGTTCTAATGGTCTCATTTATTTTTTTTGTTGATATTTGAATATTAATTATTATATCAAAACGTAGTACAAATTAAAAAAAAATTATAAAAATATTTTTATTGGTGTCTTTGTAATACTAATAGAATGACATTTATACACAAAGTTATATAAATATAAAGATATTTTTTATATTAAACACAATAAATTTAAAATATATATATATATATATCTCCACGTGACCCTTACCGGAATGAGGAAATACAATTTTAGTAGGACATAGGAGTAATGGGGACGTTCAATCAATGAAGATGGAGACAAATTCTACATTGATCTGTTTCCTTTTGCGCATGATGATGTCATCCTTAATGTTGTCATATGTATTATTCGATTATTTTTTATTATTATTATTTAATTGAAGAGGTATCACATTCGTTCTTATCAATATAAAACCGAGCCACGTAAAAAGTTTTCGATCAAGGGATAATTTATAAGTCCAAAATTTAAAAATAAATTTATATTGTAACATTATCAAAATATTCGAGAACACATTGAAGTGCATTTGTTTTGGGGGTTTGGTTTTAGTTATTGAATTTTAATTAATAAAATTTTAAAATTAAGTATTTATTTAATATAATATAAATAGAGGCTGATATAAAATATTGAATGTAAATATATAATATAAATAGAGATAGATATAAATTTTGAATGTAAAAGATAAACATAAATATTGTGGGAACGATATATATTCTATATTGGTCTATTTATTAGTATTTTTTTAATATCAAATAATACTTTATTGTTGACTTTTATATACTTATTATAGATGTCTTTGTTTGGGAGAGTTTGTCTGTTTGTTTGGGCGATTGGATTAGATTTTTACTATTCATCCCATTTTTTTCCCTAAAAATATCAAATCAAATACATATTTTTTATTTTTTATATTACACTAAAAATCAATTTTACATTCAAAACATCACATCAACGCCTATTTATATCACATCATACAACTATTCAAATTCAAAATTTTTACTATTCAAATCCCAACTTAAAATTCAAACCCCCAAACAAACACACTTAGGCCTATTATCTCTTCAAAAAAAAATTGTTCTGAAAAAATCAAATAAAAATTTGTTTTTATTTTTTTTATATTATACTCCCTCCATCCAGCTAGAAAGTATAATATTTCTATTTTGGGACGTTCAATTACAAAGTAAACATTTCGTTAAAAACACTATTTTTTTTTCATAAATACCCTTACTTTGGATCACATCGTTACTTTTACACAAAAATAAGTAAGGGCAAAAATATCTTTACATTACTTTTAATTACTTACTATAATTAAAATAATATTATTTTTTTAACACTGCACCAAAAGTAAATGTATACATTGTAAGTGGACGGAGGAATATTAAATATATTACGTGTTTATATTACATCAAACAATTATTTTAATTTAAAATTTTATTATCCAAAATTCAAATTTAAAATCAAAATCCCAAACAACACACCATATTTTTTAAGTATCAAATTCTTTTATTTTTGTCGCATTCTATTTTTTTTTCTTTGTTATATTTCCTACCTTTTTATTAAATAAAAGTATCATATTCTCTATTTTCAATCAAGGAAGATGTTGAATTGCATTACAATTCATTCAAGTTTGATGGTTTTTATGAATTTTAATAATGCATTCCTAAAAGTAAATTACCTAATCACTATTACACTCCTCCTTGGAAGAAATGCTTAAAATCTTAAGTGTGTATTTGGTTTTTAATTTTATTTATTTTTTATTTTTAAAAAAACCAGTATTTAATTCCTACGTTTTTTTTTTGTTTATAAAAATTAAATATTACTCTCACTGTCATGTCATCTAATTGTATACTCATTTGATCGAACACAAATTTAAAAAAAAAATAGATAAAAATATTTTCTTTTTTACTTTTGTAGGTAAAGAAAAAGTTGAAAAATAATACTTTTTTACTAAAAATGAAAGTGATGATAGATTTTAATGAGATGAGTATTATTTTTTTTTATATAAAATATTATATCAAAATACTACTAAAAAATTCAAATCTAGCACTTTATTTCAAATTACAACGAAACCAGATCTTTTATTATACTACTCTCTCCGTCATTTAAAATATATAATTATTGTTATTTTACTTTTTTATTTCTTTGCTATTTATAGTAAATTAGTACAAAAAGTGATGTATTTTTTTTGTTTAAAAATAAAATGATTTATATATATATAACTAGGGTTTGTTTGTTTAGGGATTTGAATAGTAAAAATTTTGAATTGGAATAGTTGTATGATGTGATATAAATATTTTGGATGTAAAATTTATTTTTAGTATCATATAAAAAAAGGGGTGGATTATTAAACGAGCATTGCTATAGAAAATCGATTATTAAAACAAATGGATGGTAGATTCGATCGAACAGGGGATTAGCAGAAATTGATGTGTCGAGAGAATCTAGATTGAGATTAAACAGCAAATCAAAGCAATGAACCCTAAAAAAAGGGGCGGATTAAACCCAGAAAATGCGAAAACCCATCGCTACTGCATCTTCGATCATTTCAGTGAAATTTTAAATGCAGATAGAGATCCTAATTACAGAACAATCAAAGCACATGGATATATATATATATATACATATATGTAGCTTCAAGAATGAATAATTTTCTGTGTGATGAGTTTTAACAGAACGATAAATTTGATGGGCAGTGGGCTTTCAATTTTGATCGTCTTCTTATTCTTCTCCTTCACCCCAAACCCATTAAATATTTGTCTTCCTCCTTTTTTATCTTTTCCACCATTTATATATTTTTTAAGTAATGAAAATTTAAAGATACCGAGGGTGCTTTTAATTATCGGATGAGTTTTTCAATTGAAATTTGAGTTGAAGCCCATTAAATTTTATTTTTTTTTTTTTTTAATTGAGGATAAAATTTTATAATATACATAAAATAAATTAAATTAAAAAAGAAAAAAAAATGGTTTCATTGACGTGTGGTATTTTTGCATCCTTTCTTGCTCCAATCCAATAACATACACACTTTAGTTTAGTGTTTGTTTTGTAAAAAATTTCTTGTCTCATAGTCACATTCAAGTATTAGAGCATTTTGGGACTGCTCATAATTTACACTGTTCTTCCATTCTTGTACTAGAATTTAATTAAACTAGCTAGAATGTCAACATTAATTGACACCAACTGTGTGTTTTAGAAATAAGGTCCAATAGAATTTAAAGCAAATTTAAAACAACTTAAGTTGGATCAAATCAGTAACCTAAATTGTAGAAATTAAACTCGGCCTGAGTTATAAATAAAGAAAGAATGCTTTTCAACGGCAGATCAAAATCAGTAACAAATTTAAAATATATATATTTGAAGAATTCATTCATAATACTAATAATGCTTACTTGTTTAAATTTGTGCTTCTCCCCCTCTCTCTTTCAGCTCTTTTTACTCAGATAAAAACAGCATCCTCCAAAACTGTCAATAGGAGGAGACAAGTGTGTGATCCTTTCTTATTTCCTAACTGTAATAACGGTTTATGGCGAAATTACGATCAAGAATTGTTGTTGCTGCTGTCTCATTTTCTGAACTATTTGAGGATGTGAGAACAATTACTATATCGATGTCGATAGGAATGACGACAAGACCTTGTCTTTTGTGTCGTTGTATAGCTCAATTAACTCGACTTGCCACAGGTTCTCTTCGCTGCTCGAACAATGTCTTCAACCTGAAATATTACAATGTAGTTATAGTCTTTTGTTGTTTTTACCATAACATCACCAAACATGTTGTTTCAAATATTTTGTTTTTGAAGCAAACCTGTGGAAAAGCCATTCGCTCGATGTTTGCAGCATATGGTGTCGGGACATCAGTGCCTGCGATTCTCTCAACTGGTGCATCAAGATAGTCGAAGCTCTCTTCAACAACAGAAGCACTGGAAAAGGATTTAGGAAACCATTTAATGTATTACATTAAGAAGGTTTGCAATAAAAGATGGATGAAGCTTTAGGGTGTGAGAGTTGTGTCAAGAAAATAACCAAATCTCTGCGCCGATGCCGTGTTGAGGGAATCCTTCTTCGACAGTCACAAGCCTGCTGGTTTTCCTAACAGAATCATTTATTGTAGCTCTGTCGAGAGGGCGAATAGATCGGAGATTGATCACCTGAATAAACAAGTATTGCAGCCTACACTTGTAAGATCATAGGACTCATGAATATATGTAATGTCATAAGTTTTATAGAGTTAATTACCTCAGCAGAAATCCCTTCTTCTGCAAGAGTTTCAGCAGCCTATAAAAGTATTATATCAATCTCGGAAAAGCAAACTCAAATAATCAAATTGTTGCTATAACTTGTCTAGAGTCGAACAAAAGGATACAAAATTAGGAATTTAAAATATGTAAGATCTCATATTTGAATCCATGAACTTCAATTCACTCTAAAAACATAAGACATACCTTGAGAGCAAAGCCAACCATCTTTGAGAAGGCAGTGATGGTTACATCGTTTCCTTGGCGCTCAATCTGGAGATTGTTGCGGCAACAGAGTTTTTTAAGGCGTAGGTCGCGAGGATAATATTATATATTGTTTGAAGGAATGGAATACCTTAGCTTTCCCAATGGGAATAACAAAGTTGGAATCAAGTGCTTCTGCTGAGACAGGAAATGATTCTCCATACCTTAAAAATGAAAAGTTGAAGTCACAGGATGGCCTAGGGTAGATTAAAAACTGCTATATATTGACCAATGCCATGTCCAAAGATTGAGTATTATGCATAAAAAAAAAAGAAAAATTGTTAATTCTACTTACAGAAGTTCATTTTCAAGGAAGACAACCGGATCTGGATCCCTTATAGCGGCTTTAAGCAGTCCACGGGCATCTTCTGAAGAGTATGGAACCAGTACCTTTAATCCTGGGATTGCACTATACCATGCCGCAAAGCACTGAAAAGGATAAAAACTTAGTTTACAGATAGAAAAATATAGGCATGCAAAAGCAACCATTAGTCTGTTTTGAATATTGGAACACTATATTATATGTAATTAACGATGTATTGTTAGATGGCATGGTCATTTAATAAGATTTCTATGAGATAATTGAAATCTCAACGTTATAACAAGTATATGCTTTACGAGTTCTTTCTTACAAAACCAATCATTAGAAAAATTATTTATTAGTTTACCACAAGCTCCCCCAAAAGACACTAAATTTGTCATACAAAGTCACAAAAGCCAACTACCTTTCTCTAAACCTGATTAAAGAAGTTGTGTTCATGTACTAACTTATTGAGTTTATACATAACTACAGAGTACAATCCAATTGTTAGGAGCTTGATGAAATGGTTTTGATTTGAGATTATTTCACGGGCTTTAGCAAGGCGAAATGTGAGACATTTGGGATGGTAGACTTTGTACATATATCCCTTAGAATGGCCTAAAGAGATAGTAGTAGTTAAGTATGTACCTGTGAATGCTGTGCGCCAACACCAGCAGCTGCACCATTAGGGCCTCTGAACACAATGGGCACTTGTATCTGACCAGCGGACATGTAATATGATTTTGCTGCAGAATTAATAATGTGGTCGATCGCCTGAAAAAGATGCATAAGTTAACCTCACAGCTATACATATAAAGCACTTCTTCATGACCACAAATAAAATAGGAAACATGAATACATCCACAATGACAGCAGAAGAAACATTGGTATCGATAAAAGAAGTCTAACCTGCATCGAGAAGTTCATAGTCATAAACTCTACTACAGGCTTTAGACCATGATAAGCTGCACCGACTCCAATTCCAGCAAATCCAGCCTAGTTCATCATTATTACATAGTTGAGTCTCGAATCTCAATTCCAAGCTACAATTTGAATAAAGCATGACGCCTACCTCAGTGATAGGTGTGTCAAGAACCCTCTCCGGACCATATTTCTTTAGAAGTCCTTTGGTGATCTACTACAAAATGCAATCAGTTAAAACTTGTTGTAATACAGAGACTTCAATGAAAGCAGGGAAAGAAGAAAACGTTTAGCCAATCTCGAACTCACCTTATATGCACCCTGATACTCACCAACCTGCATACAAACACCAAAAGATTTCGAAAACCATCTAGGATTGTAACAAAGAACAAACCAAAAACATAGGAATGACCAATTAATACTTCCAAGATACCTCTTCACCCATTATGAAAACATTAGGATCAGCAGACAATTCTTCATCCATTGCTGAATTCAAAGCATCACGAACAGTCATCTGAAACAAATCGTGATGCATGAATAACACTCACTGTTACCGAATGATGCTATACAGAGAATCTCTTATAAATGCATTTGAGCTAAACAGAAGAACACAACCAGTTTATATAGCTAGCGATTGATTTCTACATTTGCTATAAATTGGAATTTATTGAACAATGGAAACACTAGCGATTTCAAAACATGTGAATCATTCAAACAGCTTTCTGTTTTTTATTAGAAACACATTACCAAAAAGTAAGTGTATTCTCATTATTACCTCCCGAGCAGATGAAGACGATGCTCTCAACGCAATCTCCGGAATTCTTCGAACCAATTTCTTTCAATAGAAAAACATTTAAAAATTAAAAACGATTAAATCAAAAACGGCAGCAACCAAATTAAATCCATAAACTCAAGGAACAGAATGAGAATAAATAAATGTGTAATCAAAATCTAGAAATCGTTCTTTTACCGAAGCACAATTGCGTCCGCAGGTTGCCTTTTGCCTCACAATTCCAAACATTTTGCGCTAGCCTCTCCAAAAGTCCCTGATTAACGCATTAAACACAAAAGATCACACGTAAACCAGCACCATGCACAGGAAAATGGAAGTAGAAACCACATAATTCAGAATGCCAATCGCATAAACTAATGAAAGAAACAAAAAAGATCAAACCTGGTTAGAAGATGGAATCGAGATCGTCAGAACAGAAACGTATCTTTGATCTCTCAGGCTCTATCCCTTTTTTCAGGTGGTTGTTACTGAAGAGCTTCTGAACAGACACATCACACATGTTATATATATACACACACACACTATATAATATAATGTAACTCTAGTTTTAAATTAAAGAGAGATCGGATCAGCCTAAATGGGCCCATTTCTAAAGGCCCAATTCCAACTATTTCACTAACTCATCTCAAAACTTCAGCTGGAAAGGCCCAAATTGAAATTATCATATAATTTTGTACAATTCCTATATAAAAATTCCAAATCATTAATTATAATCTCTCCTTACATATAAAATATCTATGATTTTTTAATCTTCGTCAATCTACATAATTTAATCATTTCTTTTATAATTTATAATTTATTAATTTAATTAAATTATTTAGCTATTTTAATTTTAATCTATTATTATTTATATTATACAATAGTTTTTTTTACTAATATAATTTTAAATTATTTATTAATTATATTTATTCTAAATTTTTGTATTAATATATAATACATTCGTCCGGTTCTAATGGTCTCATTTATTTTTTTTGTTGATATTTGAATATTAATTATTATATCAAAACGTAGTACAAATTAAAAAAAAATTATAAAAATATTTTTATTGGTGTCTTTGTAATACTAATAGAATGACATTTATACACAAAGTTATATAAATATAAAGATATTTTTTATATTAAACACAATAAATTTAAAATATATATATATATATATCTCCACGTGACCCTTACCGGAATGAGGAAATACAATTTTAGTAGGACATAGGAGTAATGGGGACGTTCAATCAATGAAGATGGAGACAAATTCTACATTGATCTGTTTCCTTTTGCGCATGATGATGTCATCCTTAATGTTGTCATATGTATTATTCGATTATTTTTTATTATTATTATTTAATTGAAGAGGTATCACATTCGTTCTTATCAATATAAAACCGAGCCACGTAAAAAGTTTTCGATCAAGGGATAATTTATAAGTCCAAAATTTAAAAATAAATTTATATTGTAACATTATCAAAATATTCGAGAACACATTGAAGTGCATTTGTTTTGGGGGTTTGGTTTTAGTTATTGAATTTTAATTAATAAAATTTTAAAATTAAGTATTTATTTAATATAATATAAATAGAGGCTGATATAAAATATTGAATGTAAATATATAATATAAATAGAGATCGATATAAATTTTGAATGTAAAAGATAAACATAAATATTGTGGGAACGATATATATTCTATATTGGTCTATTTATTAGTATTTTTTTAATATCAAATAATACTTTAGTGTTGACTTTTATATACTTATTATAGATGTCTTTGTTTGGGAGAGTTTGTCTGTTTGTTTGGGCGATTGGATTAGATTTTTACTATTCATCCCATTTTTTTCCTTAAAAATATCAAATCAAATACATATTTTTTAATTTTTATATTACACTAAAAATCAATTTTACATTCAAAACATCACATCAACGCCTATTTATATCACATCATACAACTATTCAAATTCAAAATTTTTACTATTCAAATCCCAACTTAAAATTCAAACCCCCAAACAAACACACTTAGGCCTATTATCTCTTCAAAAAAAAATTGTTCTGAAAAAATCAAATAAAAATTTGTTTTTATTTTTTTTATATTATACTCCCTCCATCCAGCTAGAAAGTATAATATTTCTATTTTGGGACGTTCAATTACAAAGTAAACATTTCGTTAAAAACACTATTTTTTTTTCATAAATACCCTTACTTTGGATCACATCGTTACTTTTACACAAAAATAAGTAAGGGCAAAAATATCTTTACATTACTTTTAATTACTTACTATAATTAAAATAATATTATTTTTTTAACACTGCACCAAAAGTAAATGTATACATTGTAAGTGGACGGAGGAATATTAAATATATTACGTGTTTATATTACATCAAACAATTATTTTAATTTAAAATTTTATTATCCAAAATTCAAATTTAAAATCAAAATCCCAAACAACACACCATATTTTTTAAGTATCAAATTCTTTTATTTTTGTCGCATTCTATTTTTTTTTTCTTTGTTATATTTCCTACCTTTTTATTAAATAAAAGTATCATATTCTCTATTTTCAATCAAGGAAGATGTTGAATTGCATTACAATTCATTCAAGTTTGATGGTTTTTATGAATTTTAATAATGCATTCCTAAAAGTAAATTACCTAATCACTATTACACTCCTCCTTGGAAGAAATGCTTAAAATCTTAAGTGTGTATTTGGTTTTTAATTTTATTTATTTTTTATTTTTAAAAAAACCAGTATTTAATTCCTACGTTTTTTTTTTGTTTATAAAAATTAAATATTACTCTCACTGCCATGTCATCTAATTGTATACTCATTTGATCGAACACAAATTTAAAAAAAAAATAGATAAAAATATTTTCTTTTTTACTTTTGTAGGTAAAGAAAAAGTTGAAAAATAATACTTTTTTACTAAAAATGAAAGTGATGATAGATTTTAATGAGATGAGTATTATTTTTTTTTATATAAAATATTATATCAAAATACTACTAAAAAATTCAAATCTAGCACTTTATTTCAAATTACAACGAAACCAGATCTTTTATTATACTACTCTCTCCGTCATTTAAAATATATAATTATTGTTATTTTACTTTTTTATTTCTTTGCTATTTATAGTAAATTAGTACAAAAAGTGATGTATTTTTTTTGTTTAAAAATAAAATGATTTATATATATATAACTAGGGTTTGTTTGTTTAGGGATTTGAATAGTAAAAATTTTGAATTGGAATAGTTGTATGATGTGATATAAATATTTTGGATGTAAAATTTATTTTTAGTATCATATAAAAAAAGGGGTGGATTATTAAACGAGCATTGCTATAGAAAATCGATTATTAAAACAAATGGATGGTAGATTCGATCGAACAGGGGATTAGCAGAAATTGATGTGTCGAGAGAATCTAGATTGAGATTAAACAGCAAATCAAAGCAATGAACCCTAAAAAAAGGGGCGGATTAAACCCAGAAAATGCGAAAACCCATCGCTACTGCATCTTCGATCATTTCAGTGAAATTTTAAATGCAGATAGAGATCCTAATTACAGAACAATCAAAGCACATGGATATATATATATATATACATATATGTAGCTTCAAGAATGAATAATTTTCTGTGTGATGAGTTTTAACAGAACGATAAATTTGATGGGCAGTGGGCTTTCAATTTTGATCGTCTTCTTATTCTTCTCCTTCACCCCAAACCCATTAAATATTTGTCTTCCTCCTTTTTATCTTTTCCACCATTTATATATTTTTTAAGTAATGAAAATTTAAAGATACCGAGGGTGCTTTTAATTATCGGATGAGTTTTTCAATTGAAATTTGAGTTGAAGCCCATTAAATTTTATTTTTTTTTTTTTTTAATTGAGGATAAAATTTTATAATATACATAAAATAAATTAAATTAAAAAAGAAAAAAAAATGGTTTCATTGACGTGTGGTATTTTTGCATCCTTTCTTGCTCCAATCCAATAACATACACACTTTAGTTTAGTGTTTGTTTTGTAAAAAATTTCTTGTCTCATAGTCACATTCAAGTATTAGAGCATTTTGGGACTGCTCATAATTTACACTGTTCTTCCATTCTTGTACTAGAATTTAATTAAACTAGCTAGAATGTCAACATTAATTGACACCAACTGTGTGTTTTAGAAATAAGGTCCAATAGAATTTAAAGCAAATTTAAAACAACTTAAGTTGGATCAAATCAGTAACCTAAATTGTAGAAATTAAACTCGGCCTGAGTTATAAATAAAGAAAGAATGCTTTTCAACGGCAGATCAAAATCAGTAACAAATTTAAAATATATATATTTGAAGAATTCATTCATAATACTAATAATGCTTACTTGTTTAAATTTGTGCTTCTCCCCCTCTCTCTTTCAGCTCTTTTTACTCAGATAAAAACAGCATCCTCCAAAACTGTCAATAGGAGGAGACAAGTGTGTGATCCTTTCTTATTTCCTAACTGTAATAACGGTTTATGGCGAAATTACGATCAAGAATTGTTGTTGCTGCTGTCTCATTTTCTGAACTATTTGAGGATGTGAGAACAATTACTATATCGATGTCGATAGGAATGACGACAAGACCTTGTCTTTTGTGTCGTTGTATAGCTCAATTAACTCGACTTGCCACAGGTTCTCTTCGCTGCTCGAACAATGTCTTCAACCTGAAATATTACAATGTAGTTATAGTCTTTTGTTGTTTTTACCATAACATCACCAAACATGTTGTTTCAAATATTTTGTTTTTGAAGCAAACCTGTGGAAAAGCCATTCGCTCGATGTTTGCAGCATATGGTGTCGGGACATCAGTGCCTGCGATTCTCTCAACTGGTGCATCAAGATAGTCGAAGCTCTCTTCAACAACAGAAGCACTGGAAAAGGATTTAGGAAACCATTTAATGTATTACATTAAGAAGGTTTGCAATAAAAGATGGATGAAGCTTTAGGGTGTGAGAGTTGTGTCAAGAAAATAACCAAATCTCTGCGCCGATGCCGTGTTGAGGGAATCCTTCTTCGACAGTCACAAGCCTGCTGGTTTTCCTAACAGAATCATTTATTGTAGCTCTGTCGAGAGGGCGAATAGATCGGAGATTGATCACCTGAATAAACAAGTATTGCAGCCTACACTTGTAAGATCATAGGACTCATGAATATATGTAATGTCATAAGTTTTATAGAGTTAATTACCTCAGCAGAAATCCCTTCTTCTGCAAGAGTTTCAGCAGCCTATAAAAGTATTATATCAATCTCGGAAAAGCAAACTCAAATAATCAAATTGTTGCTATAACTTGTCTAGAGTCGAACAAAAGGATACAAAATTAGGAATTTAAAATATGTAAGATCTCATATTTGAATCCATGAACTTCAATTCACTCTAAAAACATAAGACATACCTTGAGAGCAAAGCCAACCATCTTTGAGAAGGCAGTGATGGTTACATCGTTTCCTTGGCGCTCAATCTGGAGATTGTTGCGGCAACAGAGTTTTTTAAGGCGTAGGTCGCGAGGATAATATTATATATTGTTTGAAGGAATGGAATACCTTAGCTTTCCCAATGGGAATAACAAAGTTGGAATCAAGTGCTTCTGCTGAGACAGGAAATGATTCTCCATACCTTAAAAATGAAAAGTTGAAGTCACAGGATGGCCTAGGGTAGATTAAAAACTGCTATATATTGACCAATGCCATGTCCAAAGATTGAGTATTATGCATAAAAAAAAAAGAAAAATTGTTAATTCTACTTACAGAAGTTCATTTTCAAGGAAGACAACCGGATCTGGATCCCTTATAGCGGCTTTAAGCAGTCCACGGGCATCTTCTGAAGAGTATGGAACCAGTACCTTTAATCCTGGGATTGCACTATACCATGCCGCAAAGCACTGAAAAGGATAAAAACTTAGTTTACAGATAGAAAAATATAGGCATGCAAAAGCAACCATTAGTCTGTTTTGAATATTGGAACACTATATTATATGTAATTAACGATGTATTGTTAGATGGCATGGTCATTTAATAAGATTTCTATGAGATAATTGAAATCTCAACGTTATAACAAGTATATGCTTTACGAGTTCTTTCTTACAAAACCAATCATTAGAAAAATTATTTATTAGTTTACCACAAGCTCCCCCAAAAGACACTAAATTTGTCATACAAAGTCACAAAAGCCAACTACCTTTCTCTAAACCTGATTAAAGAAGTTGTGTTCATGTACTAACTTATTGAGTTTATACATAACTACAGAGTACAATCCAATTGTTAGGAGCTTGATGAAATGGTTTTGATTTGAGATTATTTCACGGGCTTTAGCAAGGCGAAATGTGAGACATTTGGGATGGTAGACTTTGTACATATATCCCTTAGAATGGCCTAAAGAGATAGTAGTAGTTAAGTATGTACCTGTGAATGCTGTGCGCCAACACCAGCAGCTGCACCATTAGGGCCTCTGAACACAATGGGCACTTGTATCTGACCAGCGGACATGTAATATGATTTTGCTGCAGAATTAATAATGTGGTCGATCGCCTGAAAAAGATGCATAAGTTAACCTCACAGCTATACATATAAAGCACTTCTTCATGACCACAAATAAAATAGGAAACATGAATACATCCACAATGACAGCAGAAGAAACATTGGTATCGATAAAAGAAGTCTAACCTGCATCGAGAAGTTCATAGTCATAAACTCTACTACAGGCTTTAGACCATGATAAGCTGCACCGACTCCAATTCCAGCAAATCCAGCCTAGTTCATCATTATTACATAGTTGAGTCTCGAATCTCAATTCCAAGCTACAATTTGAATAAAGCATGACGCCTACCTCAGTGATAGGTGTGTCAAGAACCCTCTCCGGACCATATTTCTTTAGAAGTCCTTTGGTGATCTACTACAAAATGCAATCAGTTAAAACTTGTTGTAATACAGAGACTTCAATGAAAGCAGGGAAAGAAGAAAACGTTTAGCCAATCTCGAACTCACCTTATATGCACCCTGATACTCACCAACCTGCATACAAACACCAAAAGATTTCGAAAACCATCTAGGATTGTAACAAAGAACAAACCAAAAACATAGGAATGACCAATTAATACTTCCAAGATACCTCTTCACCCATTATGAAAACATTAGGATCAGCAGACAATTCTTCATCCATTGCTGAATTCAAAGCATCACGAACAGTCATCTGAAACAAATCGTGATGCATGAATAACACTCACTGTTACCGAATGATGCTATACAGAGAATCTCTTATAAATGCATTTGAGCTAAACAGAAGAACACAACCAGTTTATATAGCTAGCGATTGATTTCTACATTTGCTATAAATTGGAATTTATTGAACAATGGAAACACTAGCGATTTCAAAACATGTGAATCATTCAAACAGCTTTCTGTTTTTTATTAGAAACACATTACCAAAAAGTAAGTGTATTCTCATTATTACCTCCCGAGCAGATGAAGACGATGCTCTCAACGCAATCTCCGGAATTCTTCGAACCAATTTCTTTCAATAGAAAAACATTTAAAAATTAAAAACGATTAAATCAAAAACGGCAGCAACCAAATTAAATCCATAAACTCAAGGAACAGAATGAGAATAAATAAATGTGTAATCAAAATCTAGAAATCGTTCTTTTACCGAAGCACAATTGCGTCCGCAGGTTGCCTTTTGCCTCACAATTCCAAACATTTTGCGCTAGCCTCTCCAAAAGTCCCTGATTAACGCATTAAACACAAAAGATCACACGTAAACCAGCACCATGCACAGGAAAATGGAAGTAGAAACCACATAATTCAGAATGCCAATCGCATAAACTAATGAAAGAAACAAAAAAGATCAAACCTGGTTAGAAGATGGAATCGAGATCGTCAGAACAGAAACGTATCTTTGATCTCTCAGGCTCTATCCCTTTTTTCAGGTGGTTGTTACTGAAGAGCTTCTGAACAGACACATCACACATGTTATATATATACACACACACACTATATAATTGTTAAGCACAAAAAATAATAATAATAAATAATGGCAGTGGGATTCTGGACGGGTCTGGATATAAGTTAAATGACCCAGAAGTCGGGTGCAATCGGACAGATGCAAGGATCGGGAAGGAAGAAAGGTCGGGCGGAGTCTGAAAAAAGGTGTACCCAAGTCGGGTAAACCGTAGATCGGGTGAAAGACGAAGTCGGGCAGACGCGAAGGTTTGTCAAGAGAAAGGTCGGGCAAGGAAGAGGTACGGACAGATGCGGAGGTCTGTCCAGAGGACAGTCTGTCCTTCTAAAGAGAAAGTAATTGTTGATGTAATTTTTCAACAAAAATAAAGTAAAATTCAAAGATATAGAAAATATCCTTAAACTTGTGTTGATGTAATATTTCAACAAAAATAAAGTAAAATTCAAAGATATAGAAAATATCCTTAAACTTGATTAATTAGTGCCTGAGATTAGGAATCTCTAAACACTGTATGGTACAGAAAATAAACTGGAAAATAAAAGACTGAAATTTAAAGTGGTGATCCCCAAATCTGACTTTGCTTTGTTGAAGTTGATTGAAGATGCCTTTTCAGAAAATCTGAATCCTTAAATAGCCTTTGAAGAAAACGGTTTGAACCGCCGTTTGGTCGGTTGACAGCGGTTGCTGTAACCGACCATCAAATTCTCCTCAATTGACACGTGTTACAACTTCCTTCAACCTCCCCAAACCTCTCACGCCTTAAACCGTCCCAGAAATGCCATTAGCCCGACCTGCTTCTTCGCCCGACATCATTTGGGCCGACCTCCGCATCAGCCGCCCTCCGTCTTTGACCGACTTTAATTGGTCCGACCATGGACCAACCAAATGTGGTCCCGACCACGGACCAACCGACCGGCTCTATTTGCCTTATCTCTTTAGAAGGACAGACTGTCCTCTGGACAGACCTCCGCATCTGTCCGTACCTCTTCCTTGCCCGACCTTTCTCTTGACAAACCTTCGCGTCTGCCCGACTTCGTCTTTCACCCGATCTACGGTTTACCCGACTTGGGTACACCTTTTTTCAGACTCCGCCCGACCTTTCTTCCTTCCCGATCCTTGCATCTGTCCGATTGCACCCGACTTCTGGGTCATTTAACTTATATCCAGACCCGTCCAGAATCCCACTGCCATTATTTATTATTATTATTTTTTGTGCTTAACAGGAGTGTAAGAAAAAACAACAAAAGGGACAAGAAGCCCATAACCCATAGCCCACATCCATCATCATTAATATGTCCTATCATATCCATAACCACTTCGTTGTAATAATATTTCAAATTAAAACTAAATATTATTTTTTTTTTATTACAATTAATAAAAATATAATATTTTTTTATAAAATATTAAATTAAAATAAAATTTAAACAAAAAATTCAAATCAACGTATTTTTTCAAATTAATTTTAAATTATAATTAAACATATATATAATTTGTTTATTTAGTATTTTTAAATTTAAAGTATTTTTTAATACTACCTCCGTTCGGCTCCAAGGGAGTTATTTACTTTTTACGTGTTGATATTTGAATATTAATTATTATATCAAAACGTAGTACAAATTAAGGAAATTTGTAAAAATACTTTCATTAATGTCTTATAATACTAATATAAAAAAATTTTACAAAAAATTATATATTTTTAATATTAAGTATAATGACGCAATATGTAAATATGACTCTTTATTGGCGGACGGAGAGAGTATAATATATGAAAAATTGTAATAGTAAAAAATAATATTTTAACTTTTTATAAAAGAATATAAAAATACATATATTAAAAATCATATTAATGAAAAGTATATAAATTTTTTTATTATCAATATAATTTTACATATCTAATATTATATCATATAAATACGAGTTTGTACGGATCTGCCACTTGAAAAGTCTATCCTGCCCCTCATTTCGAAAATGACAATTTAGTCCTTACCTATCTTTTGTACTGGCTTGAAAAGACGAGATTGTACGGATCTGCCACTTGAAAAGTCAATCCAGTCCCTCATTTCGAAAATGACAATTTAGCCATTAATCTACCTTCTCTAATTCCTCCTTTATTGACACGTGCCTTGCACCGTCTCGCCAAACGCTTCCACCAGTTCCCAAACTCAACTTGCCCGACCGACCGTTCCAGAGACCAATTGCTAGACCAGCCGACCTACTTTATCCGACCTGCTGACCATCAGACCTGTCTGTCCGACCTGCTGACCATCCGTCAGTCCGACCTGTTGACTTCCCGACCTGACCACTTTCCGTCTTGAGGACCTCCCGACCTGAGGACTTCCCGTCCTGACCACTTTCCGTCTTGAGGACTTCCCGACCTAAGGACTTCCCGTCCTGACCACTTTCTGTCTTGAGGACTTCCCGACCTAAGGACTTCCCGTCCTGACCACTTTCTGTCTTGAGGACTTCCCGACCTGACAACTTCCCGTCTTGAGGAACTCCCGACCTGAGGACTTCCCGACCTAAGGACTTCCCGTCCTGACCACTTCCCGTATTGAGGAACTCCCGACCTGAGGCCGTCCCGACCTGCGGACTTCCGGACCTGACCACTTTCCGTTGTTGTAGATCTCGAAACGCCCATGGATTAGCTTCGAGGGTTTGAGTATTTATTTTCTTATGTTCTTTCATGGTTATTCTCAATATCTCTCATGTTACTTGATCATAAATACCAGTGTTTAAAAGTGAGTCTTATGATTCCTGAATATTCGATATAAAAAATCCAATGAAAATGAATATATAAACAAAGAACATTAAAATCGTGATTCATCGAGCAATTAGTAGATGATTCAATTTTCTCTAGAATAGGTGAGCCACCATAACTAAAGAAGTTTGGACGACACTAAAAAATGAGAATAAAGGGTTTGCCAATATAATATTAGTTAAATTATAGGTACCCGAGACACATTTTTTAGCCTTCCATCATGAATGAAACTAAATTTGTGAAAGATTTTTTGCAAAAAAACAGGCACAACGGTAGCACAAATGAGATTCTATAGAAATACAATAACTGATCAAATGGTCGTCATCAAGATTCTACGGAACATATAATCGAAATTCAACCATTTGGTGGCTACTATTGACGAATCTTGAGATCTGTCAACTCTTATGTTAGATGAGTTGATGGAATCGTTCAAACCATACAAAGTATGAATCAAACTTTTAAAAAAAGAATATTATATGAACTATTTTTAGGAAAGACCTCAATTTTAACATTCAAGCCTTCTATAAGTAGGCTATTAGAGCAATTGCAATGGCCAATTAGAAAAAGCTTTGTAAACTCATGTGTCTGAGTAAAATATATATATATTTTTTTAAGATAAAAGGGAAAATGTACAATAGCTTCATTTGAAAGAGATAAAAAAAAACAAAAAAACAAAAAAAAAAAACAAAAAACAAAAGTGATGGCTTTAACTGTGCCTCACCTACATCTAGTGTAAATAAAAAATTTTCTTTTTTTTTTTATCAACATAAAAGTTATTATATTATTTATTTATTTTTGACAAAAACTTCCATACTTATACAAAAGACTTTTTACAAAAAGGTCATTGCAATTTTTAGTGCTTAATAATATCAATAGATTTTTGCCAGTTTTTTTTTTTACATAAAACTATTATAAAGTTGGCATTTTATCACTATATATCTACAATATAAAAAAGACCCAAATAGAGCAAAAGTATAGGGGTTGGATCTATAATTAAGTAGTAAATAAGGAGTTAATTACTATTTCTCTAAACTTCAGAACATAGTTATATTTCCACTTCGGCCCTTGAAGGTGGTTTTTGTTTTTCCAGCAGTTGAACCCTAGGATCGATTCGCCAGTTGAAAGAGTAACAAGGAGGAAGATGGGAGGGGGATCCGGCCATGGCATCACGTACAAGGGCGTGACCTTGCATCAGCCCAAGCGCTGGCACACAATCACTGGCAACGGCCTCTGCGCGGTCATGTGGTAAACTCTTATGCGCATATGAGATTGGTTAGAATTAGAATAGAGAGACTCCATTGATGACTTTTTAATGTGATTAGTTTGGATGTATCGTTTTAGTTTGCTAGTTTCTGAAAAATCTCGTCTTCGTGAATTATTGTTTTCGTAGTTCGAATCTTTTAAGTTGAAAATTTTTCGTTTTTTGTGGGGGGATTTTTGTTCCGCGTCGTGAAATGTTCTTTTTTTAGGGAATTGGGCTGAATCAAGATGGCAGTGAATGTAGTCCATTTATCAATTATATGAGACTTCAATTTGGGTATATGATCATTGTTCTTGCCCTCTTGGGTGCAGAAATCCGTTGTTTTGTTCTTAAAAATATCATTTCTGTATGATCGTTTATTACTTAATTTTTCCTAGGTTTTTTGGTTTCTTTGAAACCTTCACGGTATAGAGAATCATTAAGTTTTGATAAATGTGGAGTTGATCCATTTCTTTCTCATAGAAGAAACTATGCATCAGATGGCAATTAGAAGATTAGTATTTGCAATCCTACAAAATTGAAAGGGCTTAAGTTTACAGGTCAATTATTTTCTATCTGACAATCCGTGTGATTTTTTTCGTATCCTTTAGGTTAATAAAAATTTGTTGTACATGATCTTGCTATATCTTGAAACATGCGCTGGAAATGGTGCCCTTTCTTTAATTAAGGTTTCTCTTCCTTGATTGAAACCATTTTAAGCATCCTGTTACCAATTTCCACTCATTACAGTAGTTTCCTTTAAGTTGTATTCTTAACATTTTTTTTCAGGTTTTGGGTTCTCTACCGTGCGAAGCAGGATGGTCCTGTGGTGTTGGTGAGTTACAATGAATTATTGCCTTATGTATTGTAGCAATGATATCTGTTTCATATACTTGTATAGTACATTTGAATAGCTTTTTTGAGAGATCTTTCAAGGTAGTTTCTTTCTTGTAGGGCTGGAGGCATCCATGGGAGGGTCATGATGATCACCATTAGGTAATGTGTTATATATTTTGATAATGGTATGGAGTTAATTTTTATTGTATCTATGGAACTGTCTCTTTCTTGTTCAATTTTATGCATGTGAAATCTTAACCACCTGTATTAAGAGAATCTTAGTGAGTTTATGTGTATTATGTACTGTGAATGCAATTGTGACATATGTCAACATGGAAACCATAGAGTGTCAACCATGGGGGAGCTAGTCTGCATTAGTAGCCAAAAGTGAGGTCTACGAAATATGGAACAGTCACGGTCTGCTTTGGTGTGAAATATGAATTTAAAAGTAGCAAATAGCAATGGGTGAATCAGTTACAAGTTCGACCAGCAATTGTTTTTATTTGTGGGATTGCTGAACTTGGCTAGCGAAACATAGTATAATATTTATAGCATTGGGTTAGTTTCTAAAGATACAAGTAATGAGGAACTTTGCCCCTCTTACAAAAGGATTGATTTATCTTGTTCCTTTTCCTTCTCGACAACGCCGAACTTAATGTCCTAAGATTATGCTGTTGGGAAAGAAGAATCCCTTAGAAATGCACGATGTAGTTGTCCTCTATCCTTGCCATGGAGAATACATTTACTCGAAAATGTATCAGTTTTTTGATAGCTAATGTCTTTCCTTCATGTGGAAATTTTAGGTAAACTTAATCCTGCATAGGTCTTTAGAGAAATAAATAAATGGTAGTTATATTGATTGACATTTGTGTTCGTATTATATCTCTGTGGATCAATATCTCATTCTGCTTTACTCTGTTTTATCAGAAGTATGGAGGACACTAAAATGGAGCCCAGAGGTAACTCTAGCTGTCTCAGATGGCTGGCCATTCAGGGCATTTGGATTTGTTGTCTTTTTATTTATGTCCAATAAAATACCAATTGTGAAGATATCCTGAACTATCATAATCTCTTGGAAGATAGATACTATGAACTTGTTTGATTTTGAAATGGCTGTCTTGATATCTTTTGCCCTTTCGACCTTGTGTTTCTTTGTTCTTGGTTTACGGAACATTACATTTAGTTTCATTCAAAGTTGTGGTGCATTGTTGTTTTTGAATTGAATCGAATCGAATGACTCAAAGTAAACACTATTTAGATAGAATTTTGCAAGTTTTGGAATTTTAAAAAATTCTGAAAATAGTATATAATATTTTATGCTTTTGGGGGTTTGGATTTTGAATTGGAATTTAAATAGTAAAAGTTTTAAAGAGTAAATTATATAACATCTCAATGTGTTTTAGTAAAAATGCTTTATTGCGTGAAACCCCTTGTGTTCATGCAATACGCCGTGTTTTATTTATTTTAAATTTTGTACGAAACACCCTATTTGTCAAAAATTGATATTTAGTTCTAAACAAGATTTCTATAAAATGAAAGATTAATCAATTATTTATTTATGTATTTTATTCAAAAAAATTATTTAAAATATTTTGCGTTTTTTATTTGTATAAAATTTGCATAATTTAGGTCTTTATTTAAAACTAAATATCGAAAAAGGGTGTTTCATTAACACAATTTTACGTAATAAATAAAACACAAGATTTTTGTGTTAGAAAATAAACATATAATCAAATATGTTAGCGGAAGCGGAATTTAAACAAACCTCCAGCCATTGCTAAAATATAAATCTGTTATTGAAATCTTCTGCTTCAAGGACACGGTGGGTTGGAACTGCAGGAAGATGGTGTTGTCCAACTTTGGAACTGTTAAGCACAAAAAATAATAATAATAGTAAGTGGCAGTAGGATTCTGGGTAGGGTCTGAATGAAAGCCAAAAGGTCTGGAGGTCGGGCAGAATAAGGTCGGGAAAAGGAAGAAAGGTCGGGCGGAGTCTAAAAAAAAAAGGGTGTACCCAAGTCGGGTAAACCGTAGATCGGATGGAATGCGAAGTCGGGCAACGCGGAGGTCTGTCAAGAGGAAGGTCGGGCAAGGAAGAGGTACGGACAGACGCGGAGGTCTTCGGTCAAAGACGGAGGGCGGCTGATGCGGAGGTCGGCCCACGTGAGGTCGGGCGAAGAAGCAGGTCGGGCGAAGGACGAAGTCGGGCAAAAGAAATTTGGCAGTGGACAGGCAGGTCGGGTAAGAGGCAGTTCTGAGTTCTGTGACTGGTGGGAACGGTTGAAGGAAGTTGTAATACGTGTCAATAGAGGAGAAATTGGTGGTCGGTTGACAGCGGTTGCTGTAACCGACCAGACGGCGGTTCAAACCGTTTTCTCTGAAAGGCTATTTAAAGGATTCAAATCCGTCAGAAAAGGCATCTTCAATCAACTTCAACAAAGCAAAGTCAGATTTGGGGATCACCACTTTAAATTTCAGTCTTTTATTTTCCAGTTTATTTTCTGTACCATACAGTGTTTAGAGATTCCTAATCTCAGGCACTAATTAATCAAGTTTAAGGATATTTTCTATATCTTTGAATTTTACTTTATTTTTGTTGAAAAAATACATCAACAGGAACCATTGGGAAGATGTTGAGGACTTTATTTTCCTAATCCCGACCTGAGGACTTCCCGACCTGACCATTTCCCGTCTTGAGGAACTCCCGACCTGAGGAGTTCCGGACCTGACCACTTTCCGTCTTGAGGACTTCCCGACCTGACAACTTCCCGTCTTGAGGAAGTCCCGACCTGAGGACTTGCGGACCTGACCACTTTCTGTCTTGAGGACTTCCCGACCTGACCACTTCCCGTCTTGAGGAACTCCCGACCTAAGGACTTCCCGTCCTGACCACTTCCCGTCTTGAGGAACTCCCGACCTAAGGACTTCCCGTCCTGACCACTTTCTGTCTTGAGGACTTCCCGACCTGACCACTTCCCGTCTTGAGGAACTCCCGACCTGAGGACTTGCGGACCTGACCACTTTCTGTCTTGAGGACTTCCCGACCTGACCACTTCCCGTCTTGAGGAACTCCCGACCTAAGGACTTCCCGTCCTGACCACTTTCCGTCTTGACGAAATCCCGACCTGAGGACTTCCCGACCTGACCACTTTCCGTCTTGAGGACCTCCCTACCTGAGGACTTCCCGACCTAAGGACTTCCCGTCCTGACCACTTTCTGTCTTGAGGACCTCCCGACCTGACCACTTTCCGTCTTGAGGTCCTCCCGACCTGAGGACTTCCCGACCTGAGCGCAGATTTTTCTACTTTTCTGCCCGACTTCGGGTCCTACCTTCGTTCAAGACCCTGCTACCATTATTTTTATTATTATTATTATTTTTGTACGTAACACCTTAAATTTGATTTTTTAGCGTCTGAGATTAGGAATCTCTAAACACTGTACGGTACATAAAAGGAAATTGATTGGAAAATTAAAATGCTGAAAATTTAAAGTGGTGATCCCCAAATCTGACTTTGCTTTGTTGAAGTTGATTGAAGATGCTTGAAAATAAAAAATCTAAATCCTTAAATATTACTTTCATGGAACTTTTTCACCGGTTGTTAAGATGGTTACAGTCCATAGTGTTGTATCTCTAGCCCTTAGTCGAGGTTGGAAAGTCTTCCAATTACATGTTAATAATGTTTCTGCATGGAGATCTTAATGAGACAGTCTACATGATAGCTCCTGAAGGGTATGCAGATCTGTTTAAGAAAAAAGTCTGTCTTTTGAAGAAATCCCTTTCTGTCTTGAGGACTTCCCGACCTGACCACTTCCCGTCTTGAGGAACTCCCGACCTGAGGCCGTCCCGACCTGAGGACTTCCGGACCTGACCACTTCCCGTCTTGAGGAACTCCCGACCTGAGGCCGTCCCGATCTGAGGACTTCCGGTCTTCAGTACAAGGGTAGGTTAAGGACTAAATTGTCATTTTTGAAATGAGGGACAAGATAGACTTTTCAAGTGGCAGGTCCGTACAAAACTCGTATTAAACGTCTTTTCAAGCCAGTACAAGGGTAGGTTAAGGGCTAAATTGTCATTTTCGAAATGAGGGGCAAGATAGACTTTTCAAGTGGCAGATCCGTACAAAACTCGTATTTATATGATATAATAAAAATAAATATATAATTAATATATATAAATATTGTCTTAGACAGGATCCTCTGTCCAAAAAATAAACACTATCTCCCCATCCCCACACAATAATGTATATACATGATCCCATGTGTATATAATATATATACATACTTGTGTGTATATATATACATTATTATGTGTGTGGGGATAGAGGGATATTATTTATTTTTGGGATAGAGGATCCCATGAGATATTGTCCTAATACCTCTATATATATACATATAATCATATTGTATATGTTAAATTAATTACAACAAAAACATGATTTTTTTTTATCCTAATAAATAATTATTCAATTCTTTATTTTTTTTCCACTTTTTTTTTTTAACTGTAAAATTTATTTCATTAATATATTTGAAAAAATATAAATAAATTAATATTTTAACTATTTCATTTCATATTTATTTATAATTAATGTTACTCTTTTTCTATTCCAATTAATTTGTCCACTTTAGTTGGGGGTCGAAGTTTTAGGTATTATGTAATTAGTAAATAATTAAAAAGTATATTACTAAAAATAATTATGATAAAATAAAAATAACTATAGATTAAAATTAAAATGACTAAATAATTTAATTAAAATTAAAAATTATAAATTTTAAAATATGATTAAAATGTATAATTATATTTCAAAAATTAAAAAGAGACTATGTACGTGGGATAGAAAGATACAAATTAAGTGGAAAAGAGCGAGAGACTAATTTTGATCACATTTACTCTCTTTATTTTTTAATTATTAATTAAATTTTTTAAATATCTCTAATAATAATAATATTTTTTTTTTCCTAAATTTTTGATAAAATATTGTTTTTAATCTCGGACCAAAAAGAACTAAAAATGAACGACAAAGGGACTATCACTGTACAATAATAAAAATAATTCTTCCTCCATTATTATTTTTATATTTTAAATAAACAAATATTTTTATTTATATTTAAAATGTAAAATCTTTTATGTAATTAATTTATTTAAATTAATTATAAATAAATAAATATTATAATTTTTTTTATTTTATATAAAATAATTTTCATATAATTTTTAAATATTTAAATAAATACTAATTATTTTAATAATATATATTTTATATTTTAAATTAATATATTTTTATTAACATCAAAAATTAATATTCATAATTCACCAGTATTATTAATTAAATTATAATAAAAACAATAATTTATTAAAACTCTCTATATTTTATATAATTATTTTTTATTTAAATAATTTAATAAAACAAACACACTTACAAATTCAAAAATTAAATACATAAATAACTCTTATAATATTTAAACCCCTCGGCGCCCGGCGGGGTAGGCGTCTTCGTCGCCTGCGTTCTTCGCCTGCGTCTTCCTTTCTCCGGCGGCGGCGGCGGCGGCCATCTTCGTCTTCTTCTCATAGATCTGAACTTCCCCGTCACCGTCGAAAATTTTACTATAGGCTTGGTCGGGTTCGCGCAGACATTTAGTTCACAGTAGAAAACCAAGCAGACCTGAAACCTACAACCCTACGCACCCATAGGATTTCTCTTCCCGGCGGCCTCCTTTGAATCTCTGTAACGCGTCGCCTCAAAATCCACCCAGAGGAGCGGAAATGGGCTTCATTTCGTTCTTTGGAAGGCTGCTTTACCCTCTGTGCTTATTCTCTCAGCTTAACTAGAGTAATACTTCTGTTCTTGAATATTCGCATTCTCAGATCTGTATCATTTATTTATTTGTTCTTGTTTTGGTTGATTTGGGTTTTTTTTTTCCCCGTTGTGAATGTTTCTTTCTTTGTGGATTTGTTGTTCGATGTGTTTTATGCAGCTAGAAATTTATCTTAGGATGTGAACTTCTCCACAGATTATCTGTCATTATATTATTATTTATTGTGTGTTCTTTTTGTATTTTGTAGCTTCTGATTTTTTTTGTTTTTAGGCTAAATAGTTGGATGAAATGTTTTGTCCCGAAAATGTGTATTTTTATTGAGACGATGATAGTACGGCACAGGAAAAAGAGGTTGATAAAAAACTGAGTTTGGACATAGCCTTGGGGTGTGTTTGTTTAATGTTTTTAGTTCTAAGTTGTGTTTTTATGTTAATATGAATAATGGTTTTGTGTGGAATTGTTGGGTTTATATGTATGTGGTGTATGTATATATTGTATTATCTGGTAATATTAATCGGGAATCGTGTAGGTATTTTATGTGTTAGGTGTTTAGTTGATGCATGGCGCCAATCTGCTCGACTTCCTCGATTAAATTGGTGCTGGAAATTTCATTTTATTTTAGGCTTCGTTTAGATGGAAATTTTGAAAGTTTTGGAACTTCAGAAATTTTTTGGAATAGACTATTTGATTTGATGTTTTGTTGAAAAAAATGCATTGAATGAAATTTATTTTTATTTTAAATTTTTTTAGAAGTTAACTGTGTGCGAAAAATTCCAAAAGTAATAAACAGAGTCTTAGTGTTCCAGTGTTTTTCAGCTTCTGTCTAATCCGTAGTGGTGTAAAGTGTATATGTATATGGAATAAGGAATCTAAGTTATAATTCTGCAATTTCTTCCGTTTCATACATGAATATATAATAAGTTCTTTGCTTCTTGTTATCAAACTAGTTTAACACTCCGAAACTGCAGCCTATATGAAGGACTTGGTGGAAACTTTGATTACACTTGTAAAAATGCCTATACTGCAGCATGTCTTGAACATTGTTTTGCAAGTAACTGATAGACGGTATTCATTTCTAGCTGTCTAATGTGATCCCTGAAGTTTATTCGTTACTTTATTTTTTCTGTGATTGGTATTCCCCGCTCATTTTTTGCTCTGCCATTGCTATCTGAGAAATTTCAAGTTAAAACAAAACTGTTTAAGATTGTTATGTAAAAAGATTGGTTTGTGTCTAGTGATTTATATTAATTTATTGACTTTTTATGTGGATTGGAATTCCTTGCAGGTATGGCTTGAACTTCTTGCTTATAGAATGTTATTATTGAATTCTTCAATTAGTTATCTGTTAATGTGCATGTCAGTCATTTGGGACGCCAACATTTGAATTTTGATTATATTCTGGTCTTTTATGGGATCACCTGGATCTTGTACAGAGGGTAGGTGACGACTCTTTCTTCCGGAATTGGCTTTCCATGAGCTCTTGCTTCTCCTATTAACTTTGAATGAAGTTATTGGTTGAGTGGAAACTACAAAAGGTGTAATGCATGGTGGGCGATGCAAAACTCTAGCTCTCCTTCATCAATCCATTGTATTTTGTCCATTATTCTGCTCCAGATATAGGTTTACAACTGTGGGAAAAGTTAATGGCATTGCTGCATCGAGAGGAGCAATCGAATTGCGCAAACTTCTCATAGTAGCCTCCATAGCCAAAGCACTATCGAAGCCGGGGATACACTCCCTGGACAAGGATGGAGACTCAATCACTTTGTCTGAGGATATTGTCCTCTGCGTGCTCCGCCGTGGCTTGCTCGATGCATCAAAGAAATTGGATTTCTTTAGGTGGTGCTCGAACAGACCTAACTACAAACACTCAGTGTGCACCTACTTGCAGATGTTCAAAATCATCTGTTCTTTACCTATTCTTCACTGTGATGATATCTATGACCTAATCACCTCCATGAAGCGGGATGGATTGGTGCTTGATTCATTGACTTTGAAACTGATTCTGGATGGGCTAATTAGGTCTGGAAAATTTGACTCTGCACTAGAAATTCTGGACTATGTTGAGAGGGATTTGATTAGTACAAGCAAACTAAGCCCTAATGTGTATAGTCCTGTTGTTATTGCTCTTGTGAGGAAGGACCAGATTTCCTTAGCCTTGTCGATTTTCCTCAAACTTTTGGATTCGTCATCTTCCTCCACAGTCAGAAACAGTGCGGCCATTCCTGACGCTGTAGCTTGTAACGAGTTGCTTGTTGGGCTGAAGAAGGCAGGAATGAAAGAAGAATTCAAACAGGTTTTTGATAAGCTGCGCGAAACGAAGCTTTATCCACATGATAGATGGGGCTATAATATCTGCATCCACACGTTAGGATGTTGGGGTGATTTAAGTACTGCTTTAAGCTTGTTCAAAGAGATGAAGGAAATGAGTGGTTTGTTATATCCCGATTTGTGCACGTACAACAGTCTCATTCATGTTCTTTGTGTGCTTGGGAAGGTGAAAGATGCTCTCATTGTCTGGGAGGAGCTGAAAGTTTCCTCAGGTCACGAGCCTGATGCGTTCACGTATCGAATTTTGGTACAGGGTTGTTGTAAGTCCTATAGAATCAATGATGCTATGAAAATCTTTAGTGAAATGCAGTATAATGGTGTACGGGCGGAAACAGTTGTTTACAACTCCCTCTTAAATGGTTTGCTTAAGTCAAGGAGGCTAATGGAAGCATGCAATTTGTTCGAGAAAATGGTTGATGATGATACTGTTAAGGCCTCATGCTGGACGTATAATATACTCATTGATGGGTTGTATAAAAATGGAAGGCCCGAGGCAGCGCTTGCTATGTTTTCAGACTTAAAGAAGAAAGGTAATAGTTTTGTCGATGCGATTACTTACAGCATTGTTATTTATCGTCTTTCTTTGGAGGATCGGGTTGAGGAATCATTGGAGTTATTGGAAGAGATGGAGGCGCGGGGATTTGTTGTTGATTTGGTAACGGTAACATCAGTATTGATTGCACTCTACAGGCAAGGTCAATGGGATGCGACTGATCGGCTTATGAAACACGTTAGATTTGGGAATTTGGTCCCCAATATCCTTAAGTGGAAATCTGCCATGGAAATTTTGCTGAGAAATCCACAAAGCAGAAAAAGAGACTTTATGCCAATGTTTCCATCAACAGGAGATGTTGCTGAGATTTTGAATATTAGTGATTCACATGGCGTGGAAGGCCGTGGTGATGTTTATACGGAAGATGCCGAGAAGTTTGATGATGAAGGTGATAAATGGTCATCTTCTCCATACATGGATTGGATGGCAAATCATTATACCTCCGAGACTTCTCATTCTTGGCCATCTTTCACAATGTCTAGAGGAATCCGAGTCACGGAGAATGGGGAAGAGTCCTTTGATATCAATATGGTGAATACGTATCTATCTATATTCCTATCCAAGGGGAAGCTGAGTTTAGCGTGTAAGCTATTCGAAATTTTCACCAACATGAGAGCAGATCCGGTCAGCTACACTTACAATTCTATTATGAATTCATTTGTAAAGAAAGGTTACTTCAAGGAGGCATGGGGTGTCCTCCGTGCCATGGGTGAAACGTTGAACCTAGCCGACATTGCCACCTATAATGTCATAATTCAAGGCTTGGGGAAGATGGGACGAGCAGATCTTGCAAATTCTGTTCTTGAAAAACTTGTTAGGGAAGGCGGGCATCTTGATATAGTGATGTATAATACGTTGATCAATGCTCTTGGAAAGGCGGGTAGAATAGATGACGCTAACAAGCTGTTTGAACAGATGAAGGATTGTGGAATAAACCCTGATGTGGTCACATACAACACCCTGATTGAAGTGCACAGTAAGGCCGGTAGATTGAAAGATGCGTACAAGATTTTGAAGATGATGTTGGATGGCGGGTGTGTTCCGAATCATGTAACGGATACGACTCTTGATTTTCTTGAGAAGGAAATTGAAAAGGCGAGATATGCCAAGGCATCCATTATTCGTTCGGATCCACCACCTTGCTAGCATAGAATCTATCCTGGTAATGTTCTGAACCTACACGATCTTGCTTGGTTTGTGCGAGTGTAGTTATTACATATGCACTTGTCAATGCCAGCCATTTTGAGGAACTCATTTGATAATTTAATTTTCATTTTTTGAAGTAGTTTAACTTAACCTCACTTGTCAACTTGTCATGTTTAAAAGAGATTGATATAATATAGAGAGCCATAAGATTCCTTCTCGTCACATTACCGCATTCATATGTATATTAGTTGATGAACCTTTCAAACCACTCTTTTATGCTCCACAGTTGCTAAATCGGTTAATTCCTTTTAATGTTAGGCTGAGGTGGGCAATTTGCAACGATGGAGGCAAGACCCCCTCAAATACCACAGGATATAATGCTTACAAAGCAACCAAGAGTGGAAATGAACAAGCCCCGACCATTATATCTTAAATCTCTGATGATCGAGGTATGTGTACTCATATTAGTCATTTTTCTTTTGTCAAAGAATGGTCTGCAGAAATTTGAAATCCATTTGCAGGTTGTTAGATAGTGCTAGTGTTAGTATATGGGACCTGTTGGCCTAATATGTATATATTAAAGCTAAGGATCATGTGCTGATATTATACTTTAATTCAGCATTGCTGAATCTCATTATTAAATGGATAAAATTACATTTTTAGCCTTCTATTAAGTAATACTAAATGAGATTAACGGCCGTGATTAACTTCAGCCGTGCTGATATTTACAATTTCAGCATGATATCCGTGTTGATATATTAATACTTTGTATTAAGTTATCAATTGAGAATAGAATCAATAAATGTAAAAATTCCATCATAGTAGGGGTATATTGGACCTTGTTTGGCAACTAACTGATACATTTCATTCACATGTAGTTATATATATATATATATTATGTGATCCCTGTTCTTTTGTCCTCTGCCATTGTTATCTGATAATTTAAGTTAACTATACATTTTAAGATTGGTTGGTTTATTTTTATCTACATTTGACTTCACTGCAACTACAATAGACAGCTGATGTTCTATGATAATTTTATCTTCATTGACCTGTGAATTCAGGTTTTGAAAATAAACATGGCCTTACAAAAATCACTCTGAGTTATTGTTTGTTGACGATGATCAATAAGCATGTTCCAATCTTCACAATGATTTTGTTTATATTTTTTTAGCTGGTTCGGATATTTTTTTCCTTTTTAATGGATGTCATAGGTTTAATGCGGTATTTTAATGATTATTTATCCTAAGAGATCCTTGACATTTTACCCAACATTTTCCGTGCATCTCCTATATTTATTTAACCAAACATACAACATTCCCTTCAAGCCCGGATCTTTGCTACGAGACACTCTTTCATGAAACGTACTTGAATGCCTTGTAGGTTCAATGAACTCGGTGTTGATGGTGGGCCTGCGGGAGATCCTAAAATTCAGCATTTCGAGCTGCCACATGTTGAAGAAAAGAGAGGGTACTTAGTTCACCTTTATTTGATGCCTAATGTGTGTAAGAACATTTTAGCTCATTACATAGCTTGGAAAATTTATTGTTTCAGATGAAACATATAATACTCGGAGCCATCATAATGAAGCGCTTGGAAGTTTGCCTTTTGTGGTCGGGAGCTCTTTTGGAGCTTTAATACTACTGGTAACCATTTCACCATCTTCATTTGTCTCGTCTGCTCGACATAAATGATTCTTCTTGCACTCCCCGCACAGCTCCTGCATCAAGCAATTGCTGCGTTAACTATGATTGATACTGATAAGGTTAGAATTGCTCCTGATTTAAAATCGGTTTCTTGTAATATTTCGAATAACAATTTCCAAACACCTATGGTTACCTACTGACAGACATTTCATGTTTTGGTTAGAGCTTGGGCCTTACTCGGGGACAATGCCGAATAGATCAGCAAAAATGATGTCTCCTCCAAAATCGAAAACAAACTATGAGTTCCCGTCACGGGTGAGTTAATCTGCTACCAATTTGGATTATTATTATGAGACATTTTTGTGCGGTGGTTGTATTAGCCTTTTGGCTTTGGAATTCACAAAATTTTACCGATTCAATGACATTCATTATTTTGCTTTGTTCTATTGAGTTTACAGCTTTGGCGTGCTGCAAAATTTTAGGATGGTAATTTCCAGAATGATGAATTGTTAGTAAGTATTGGCAATCTTCGAATTTCTTTAGTTACATTCTAATGCTAGTTATTGGTTGCTTGCATTTCCTTAATTTTTTTCTATGTGAAGATTTGATCATTTTATTTAATATTAAAAATATTACAGTATTATATTTGTATAATATTTTATACACTAATAGAAATATTTTGTCATTTTTCGTTAATTTATATTATATTTTTATAAAAATATAATAATTAATATTCAAAGATTTAAAAAAAAAATAAAAAATAAAAAAAATAAATAAATGCGTGTTGCGAGTTTATATGATTTATTTGTATTACGGTGGATGTATTTACCTGTGAAATTTGATTGTTTTTTATTATTTTATTTTATTTTTTTTCAAAAATATTAAATTAGATATTTATTTTTTATTTATTATATTACATTTAAATTAAATTTTATATTCAAAATATTACTATTATGCCAATATATATTTATATTACTATCGAATAGTTATTTCGACTCAATTTATTTAAAATTAAAATCTAAAGTAAACACAGTGGTTGATTTGTGCTGCTGCGTGCATTATTTTTATGTACTAATAGTCTATATTTCGTAAGTCCAATCAAGATTCAAGACCATAACTATAGTCTTGTCGATTGAATCAAATACTTCTAAGTAAGGGTGATCATTCTTGTTTTTCAGCAGTGTTTGTGTCGAGTTGAGCCATAAGGATAACAAAGAAATTGTCAACTCGAACAAAAAATTTGATCTGAAACTCTAAACCCGAACACGACGTGTGTTTGTGTTTTTGTTTTGTAAATTTGTTAGCAGTTTAAATATTTATTGGACGATGTTTTATATAAAATATTAATACAATATATTTTTATACAAAGAATTGTGATATCGTATGGTATAAAAATTGAAAAAAAGATACTTAAATAAGTATAGGCATAATTTAAATTCGACATTTTCTGAATGACACTAATATATACTCCATTTGTCTTAATTTAAAGTATTTCTTTACTATTTTCGGTGAGCTCACTTCAAAAGTATCAATTTTCTATTTTAAAGAAATAATAATACACAGATACAACTTTGACTTAAATTATAACATTACGACACATGCAATTATTTTATAAATATAGTCAGCAAAACAATATCAAAAATTTTTAAGCATTTTTGTTAACTAATAAAATACTATTATTTTTTAATATATTATCAAATTCTAAATGACTTTTTTGATTTGGACAGAAAAGAGTATTAGACAACACATTAGATATAAATTTACAATATAAATATAAAATAGAATGAATAATACATATTAATATTTTATCAATATAGTTTGTATGTTATATTTTATATATAATCTATAATATCTTATATGTTAATTGAAGCAATTAATATGGTGTTTATAAATTTTTAATTAGCACTCTAACCGAGGGTCCTACAAATGTGTCCACAAAGTCTTCTACCCTTTTTCTCACAAATTATCTACAAAATTCAACCACAAAATTCCAAAGAAACTCATCATCTTCTCCACAAATATCCAACCTATTCTCCAACCTCATCCATGGCTTCCTCCTACTACCTTACTCCTCGAAGCCCGCCCCGAACATCCCCGACGGCATGCGATCGAAGAGCCGAGCTCCAAGCCTTCGACGACACCAAAACCGGCGTGAAAGGGCTTGTCGACAATCAAATCGCCAAGATCCCAAAAATCTTCGTCCATCCGCCATATTATAATATCGATGATTCAACACATCCCACAAATGCGCGGCTAAGTATTCCGGTGATTGATCTCCAAAAGAATCACGACGAGATCGTAAAAATGATCGGTGATGCATCCGAGACGTGGGGATTTTTTCAAGTGGTCAATCATGGGATACCCGAGAGCACGTTGGACGGATCATTGAAAGCCATCCGGTCGTTCCACGAGCAAGAAGAGGAGATCAAGAAGTTGTTTTACACCCGAGAATGGTCCAAGAGAGTCGTCTATAACTGCAATTTCGATCTCTTTAACTCGCCCACGGCTAATTGGAGAGACACCGTTTTTTTGAATATGGCGCCAAATCCGCCCCTGCCGGAGGAGTTGCCGGAAATTTTGAGGTGAGTTTATTAGACATGTTTTTCGATTCATTTTTAAGGCAGTGATTGACTCTGTTCTTTTGAGATTTTATTTTTTTTTTTTTGTTATAATTTTCATAAATTTTTTATAAAAATATATTATTCCATTTGTTTTAACTGAAAGAACCGTTTAATTTTTTACATAAAATACAAGTATATTATTAGACATATACATAAAGTTTAAAAGACAAAAATATTAAAATCATCTTACATATTTTAACTAATTTTATTATTTCTTAATATATTACAAAAACCCAAATATATACTTTTATCTGAATTTTTTTTTTTTTTTTTAAATTCACATTTATCTACTATTTAAATATAGTACAACATACAAATACAAACCAAACACAACTTTTACTTTTGTTTTGTCCTTCACGTTATATAAATCTAGTAATATTTTTCCTCTCAAATATGTATATATATATTTTGTTGTCAAAATGAGACCAATTAATAATCTACCACTGCTATCAATCTCCTAAATAAATATATTTATATCCATTCTAACGTCTTATTATATTAATCACATATAAATATATATTTATATTACATATAATTTTATATATATTGTTAAGATAATCTCAATTCCTCTACATCTATTTTTGGCATAGTGACAAAAACACTTTTTGCTTCTGTGGTCGTTGGCATTCAAAAACAGCAACTCTGGCCCTGCTGGTTAAGTCCAATCATGCAGCCCTTGTGTCCCCTCTCGTTGGTGGCTGCTCAAAGACAAATTGGACATTTCGAATTTGTCTTCTTGTGATCAGAACTGATTTGATACAACATCATTCCTTGGTTAGATCAAAGGGAATTTAATGCATGTCATTTCATGGCTGCTGTGGTGGTATGTTTCATTGTATTAGAGTTTTGGGAAGTGGATAGAGTGATCTGAGAGAGATTGGGTAGTAAGATAATTATTGTGCTTATCCTCTCAATAACTTCCCTTCCACCTCCATGCATTAAGTAAGTGATTTTCATGGTATTTCTGTTGGAGAAGCTTGGAGATCAGAGGAAGACTGGAGTTCTGATCAGGGGAGCATTCAAACTCTGTGCAGCCCAGCTATGACGGTTGTTAGTACGAGTTTGTAACAACTGAAACCTTGGAGGGTAATTAATTTGTAGCGTGGGTTGGTGGAGGTTTGAGTGTTTTGTTATTAATCAGCACTGATTAATGAACACCTCCTGGATTGGTATCCCCCGGATGTAGGATGGTTTATATCCGAACCGGGTAAACAAATAGCATCTCATTTATTGCTTTGAAATACTTTCATTTACTTCATCGACAAGTGGGTGTCATAACTGTGATATAACTACGCTTCGGGAGGTTGGCCCATTTGGATATGTGTACGAGGATTTATTGGAGTTGCACTCATTTCCATCCCAACATATATATATATTTTTTTACCAAACGACGTCCATACTAATATACTTAACGAATAATAGTTTTTAAAATACTTCGATACACATTTTAAATTTATTTTCAATTAAATATACAATACATCATAACTCAAACATGACCAAATAACATTTTAGAAATCGAAATGACAACCATGACACATGGATACTTATGTAGCAAAATTTGCAATTATTACATTGTTTCCTTAGGGCAGATCTCATAATTTTCAAGTTAAATTAAGACTATGACACGGACATTTAACTATTCCAACATAACTAAAACCTATTGGTTGACTGGATAATATGTAATTTAATAACGCATCTTACAATCTTAAATTTTTATGTAAGACAATCATTTAACAAAATCGTTCATCATATATTGTAGGGAAGCAATTTGGGAATACTCTAACCGAGTGATAGAATTTGCGAGACAATTGTTGAGGTTAATGTCCGAGGCTTTGGGGTTGAGCCCGGACCACCTCCTAGAAATAGAATGTGCATGGCCACGGGCGATGGTAGGCCATTACTACCCGCCATGTCCCGAGCCCTATCTCACTATAGGGACATCGGGACATTCTGATAATAGCTTTATTACGTTGCTCCTTCAAGACAACCTCGGAGGCCTCCAAGTGAAGCACCAAAACCAATGGGTCGACGTAGCCCCTATCAAAGGGGCCTTAGTCATCAACATTGGGGATCTTCTCCAAGTAAGGCATCTTATATGTTTTGTTATAAATAGTTGTCTTGTTATAACAAGTAGCGATTCATCGGCTTTATACCATATTTTTTTTTAACTGGGAAAATAAACGTATTAGGTTTATATTTGATTCTTCGGCATTATACCATTTTTTTTTTCAATTTGGCAAAATAAACGTATTAGGTTTATATTTGATTTTTCTAAGAGTAAACACATAATACATATTTTAATTTTATTAGAAATGCGTAGAACATTATAGTTCGAAGTTTTATTTTATTAGCACGAAGTCTGCAAAGAACAATCTAATCGTCTAAAAAGTAATGACATTATTTGAACAATCTAATAATGTGAAATGGACTTCAAAGAAGAACCAATGTCCTAATTTCATAATAACATGATTATTTGAATATTATATTAGAAATTTTACAATATATATTTATAGAATAAAAAACTACCATTATACTTAGTTATCATTATTTTTGGATAGGAAAAATATCTGTATGTAAATTTTATACTAATACAAGAAAAATTCATAGGATATATTAACTAAAGTGTTAGTATATTTTAATCAAATACAATAGTGTATTATATATTTTCACGGGTTTTTCAATATTATTACTTCTTATGATTACTCTCAAATAAGTTTTACTTAATTAAGAATATTATTATTATTCAAATTATTTAATTGTTGTTATTTCAGTTGATATCGAATGACAAGTACAAAAGCGTGGAACATAGAGTATTATCTAGCAAGAAGGGTCCAAGAATATCCGTGGGGATGTTTTGTGGTAGAGATACCGGGAGTTTAAGGATTTATGAGCCGATAAAGGAGTTGTTGTCCGAAGACAATCCACCAAAGTACCGTAAGACAACTATAGAAGAGTTCACTAAATTCTATCGATCTAAAGGGCTAGACGGCACTCCTCTTTTGAAACAATTCGAGCTCTAACACTAATTTCTTGTTGTTTAGAAGCCTAAATCTATACTCGAAGAATAAAATCCAATTTAAATTCCTTCAAATTAATGCAATTATCTTGTGGATTATAAAGCAACGATGCTTACTTATCAAAATTCAATACTTGTATGTGATCGATGTTTATTACATGTGATTATATCGAGGAGTATTTCTCGAGATTATTGGGATTTTTTCGCAAATAGATATATGGTGGAAATGGCTCTATCATTTTATTTTACTATTCTTTGAATTTTTGAATTGATTATTCGTATGCGCGATTTGATAACTTTTTGACCTACTAGATTGATACATGGATTGAATTTATTTGTGTTTCGAATAAGGGTGGTTTCCAATCTCTTTTTGTTATGACTAATCATGCCGTAGCTTGTAATGGCTTAATTCTTATTCGTGAAGAATTGTTGGTTTGCAATAGTCGTTAAGATGAAGTATTCATCATATACTATAATTTGATTGTGTAAATGCCTTGACGAATAATGCGAAATGCCTCGGACATCTCCTTCTTTAAGAAGTAGAAGCATCGATAAAAACCATGAAGATCGAAGCCTTTCTTGTATTTGCGAAGAGAATTACACTTGCATTTGGTAATGAATTTTGTCGTCTTAGTTGGTGTTGTGTGTGGAATTTTTTTGTTAGGTATTTTCATAGTTTGTTCCTACTTGATTCATAATAGAATTGGAACCCCAAACTTAGGCCTAGTCGAATTGGGTAAACAAATTTGAAGTTTTATTTGTTTTACTTATTTTTGCATAAAACACTCTCACATGCATTAATCATCTTAACAACACAAACAAAAATTTTAAGCATACTACACGCATAATGTGCATTTTATTGTTCTGTTCGACTTTCTGTGTTGACAGAGTCAAATTCGCATGCTGATTTGATTCAGTCAACACAAATCAACAAAACAAATAATACATATTTGATAACAAATGATAATACAATATATACTACATATTCTGGTAGAAAATAATATCATTTTATATAGTACAATATAGTTATTATTAATCTCAACACGATATAATGGTTGTTGATCCGGCCAATTAAGCATTGTGCTGATTTGATCGGGTCAACATACATCGTATTTGTGATATTTTAACATATATTGTATTATAAGGTAACATATGCTAAATTATAATATAATGATATAATATAATATATATTGTATTATAAATATGTTAAAATATATATAAATATACAAAAATACTACTCCCTCCATTTCCGCAAGAAGGTTGCCATTCAATTTTTGCGTCATTGTATTTAACATTAAAAATATCGTAATATTTGAATAATTTACTTGACAATCATCATTGTATATATATTATAAGAGATTAATAAACATATTTTTCTTTTCTTTTCTTGATTTGTACTATGTATTGATATCAAAATTAATATTCAAATATCAACACACAAAAAGTCAATGGCAACTTTCTTGCGGGACGGATAAAATATATAAATATATGATAATAATTCCTGTAGCATACGTTGAAATTTGGTCAAATCAGCATCAAACTGAGGTGACCTGATCAGCAGCTCATCCATGCTCGATCGACAATATTTTATACATGCATGCATTGTCCATCTTGTTTATTTGTAATGATTTGACCATATCCGCAAGCTTACGAACAACTTTTATTTCCACCACATACTTATCTTTTTTATTGATTGCCCATATCAAAGCTGAATTTGGACACACATCACAATTATTATTTGGAGAGGGGACCTTCAATATCGAACAAAAATAATTGTCACCTCCATGTGACTAATAATTTCGAAAAAATATCCCCTTTTCTCTCTCTCTCACTCATCGTTGACTTTGATTTTGCACAAGATAAGAACAAGAACATCGATCAAATCAGACAAACACCATAGTCATCTTCTCAGGAGCAGTACATATAATTATATACTGACCAAAAACACAACGTAATTAATGGACAACCTGAACGATGATGATGCAGAAAGAGAAAGAGCAAAGGAATTGAAATCATTCGATGAAACTAAGGAAGGCGTTAAAGGCCTCGTCGACGCTGCCATCACCAAGCTCCCGCGAATTTTCTTCTCCCCGCCCGACGGCGGCGACGGCGCCGGCGAATTCCAGATTCCGGTGGTGGATCTTGACGGAGGAGATCGAATAGAGAGAATCCGATCAGCGTCGGCGACTTGGGGTTTCTTCCAGGTGGTGAATCATGGGATTGGAGAGAGAGTGATGGAGGAGATGCTGGGAGGAGTGAGAAAGTTCTACGAGCAGGAGAGCGAGAGGAAGAAGGAGTGGTACACTCGCGACGGGTCGAAAACGGTGGTGTATAACAGCAATTTCGATCTGTACACGGCGCCGTCGGCAAATTGGAGGGATACAGTTTATTGCACTATGGCCCCCAACGTTCCTAGTCCTCACCAATTGCCTCACCCTTTCAGGTTAGCAATTTTTACTTTTATTTTTATTTTTCTTCAGATTTGAGTATGTAATGTACATAATTTTATTTTTCTTAATTAAAAATAATATATATATACTCCCTCTTTACAAAATTATAGTATAAATTTAGTTGGCCACGAAAAAGAAAAAAAAATAAAAAAAATTCTAATATTAAAATGAATAGATTAAAAGTAGAGTGAGGTAGAGTAGATGTTACCTCAAGCTAATTTAATTTGTTCATTTTAGCTAGGCCACGGAGTTAGATATTGTATAATTAGTATGGAATTAAAAAATTTATTAATAGAAATAATTATATATTAAAATTAAAATAATTAATTAATTTAATTAAAATAAAAAATTTATAAATTATGAATTCTATAAAATGTGATTAAATTTTATAATTATATTTTCAATAAAGAAAAAAATAAATTATGTGGAATAATATAATTATCAGGGAGTAATGTTTTTACAAATTTTCATACCTTATAATAAATAGCATAGAACTATATAAACTAAGCAAACACGTTATTTCTTTATTTCTACCTGTATTTTGAGTTCTTACATTTTTTTAATATGAAAGGGTTTTTTTGTCCAAACATTTT
The DNA here is from genome assembly GCF_009805555.1 of Andrographis paniculata. Taxonomy (NCBI): domain Eukaryota; kingdom Viridiplantae; phylum Streptophyta; class Magnoliopsida; order Lamiales; family Acanthaceae; genus Andrographis; species Andrographis paniculata. The sequence continues at coordinate 1,585,551 of NW_026137613.1, forward strand.
TTTTCTCTTACACAATTTTTATTACTTTCTTTGTCCCATATAAAAAGTAATGTTTGTTTTTTCACGTAATTTTTTTTAATATTAGTATTATATTGGATTGCAGTTAAAAAGACAAAAATATTTTTATTGTGTAATATAAAGGTGGTGACATTTGTGTTACATCACTACAAAAAAATAGTATATTTGTAACGAAATTCCGTTCCTAAAGTTCACGTAGCTAACATAATTCCATCACTAATTTCATCTCTAATATCATTAGTAACGGAAAAAATGGATTTAAAAACGAAAAAATCTCGTTACAAAATTGATATTTTTTAGTAGTGTATATTGTAAATTGAAATGATATTTATCATGTCAGGTGAGTAGTACAATTACTAAATTATAAAATGATACCCTTGTTTTGAGACGGACGAAAATGGAAAATAGAACTCTTTTTATAGGACGGAAGGAGTATATATATTTTACCCTATCACAAAAGTCAACATTCAACATTAAATATTATTTTCTATATTATCGACACAATTTTCAATACCACATATAAAATAATAATAATAAAAAAATTCAACTCAAAACACTAAACAAACAAACCCTTTGTTTCTTTAACAAAATATTTCTAATATATCTTCCCCCAAAATTAATATACTCATTATTTTTATATTATCTTTACAAACCCTATATTTCAGATAAAAAAAAAAAATTCAAACAAAAACTCAAAACAAACACACATTTTAGTTTTATTTTAATTTTAAAACTCAAAAACTATATCTGAACATAACTCTAGAGATTACCTAGTAGAAAAAATTCAAAGAAACAAAATTATTTTAAATATTTACAAGTTTAGATATTTTTGTTGTAAGTTATGAAGACTCTTAAAAGTATTATAGGAAATATTTTTGCTATTTTTATATATTTTTTTATTAATTTTTATAATTATGTGTATATATTATATATTATATATTGTATTTTTTTAAAATAATATAAAAAATTCTAGGTAAACAACTTTTGTTTTTACAAAGATCAAATTATAACAAGATTTTTAAATATCTTTTGAAAACTACTTTTATCTTTTAAGGGATATAATGTTCGAGTATTCCGAGCAAGTAAAGAAATTGGTTCACTTCTTGTTCGAGTTATTGTCCGAGGCTCTTAATCTCAATCCGGACCATCTTAACAACATGGGTTGTTCCGAGGGGCTTGCCGTGTTGTGCCACTACTATCCGGCTTGTCCTGAGCCGGATAAAACATTGGGAGCTACCAAGCACACCGACTACGACTTTCTTTCTGTGCTCCTTCAAGACAACATCGGAGGACTTCAAGTTCTTTACCGGGATCAATGGGTGGACATCCCACCCGTTCCGGGGGCACTCGTGGTCAACATAGGCGACCTTTTACAGGTATAGACTCTATTTTTTCGACAAAATATTCTATATATATTTTTAGAAAATATTATATCAAGTTTTATATAGAAAACAAAATTACATGTTATTCACATTTGCTTTAGAAAATCTGCAATATGCTATTTATGATTTTAAAATCACATAAAGCTCATTTATATTTTGAAACATAGTATAAAATCTCCTCAAAACAGACTATAAGAAATCTTGCCTACATAAAAAGCACGAGGTACTTTCACGTAGTTTTAAAATCATAAAAGAGAATAATACAAATGTTTTAAACTACAAATGAATTATAAGAAGTTTTGCATATATAGAATAATAAAACATATCAAAAAAATATGAAAAGAATTACAAACTTAGTCATATACTTATGTTCAATTATCACTTTCATCTTATATGTTTTTTTTTTAATTGTATTTTGGTTATATATCTTTCGAAAAATCTTACTTTCTCTCTCTCTCTTTCTCTTTTTAAAATCATTTTAAGGATAAAAAAGAAATAAAAGTGTGAATTTAAAGACAACAACAAAAAAAACAAAAAAAAAAAGATTTTTTTGCAAGATACACGATCAGCAAAATAACTGAAAAAAATAACATACTAAGCAAGAGTGTTGATTGAAGAAATATAGAAGATCAAATTTTGAATTTTCTAAAGAAATACGTTGAATCTATTATGTTAATCGGTCTTTAGCTCCACGGTTGGCAAGAAAATTCGCCGTTCCATTTCCACTTCTTTGGATACGATGAAAAGCAATGAGTGCATAATTATCTATGTAATGACTAAAATTTTATGCGATTTTTTCAGCTTATATCAAATGATAAATTCAAGAGTAGCCAACATAGAGTATTGGCACACTGTGCTGCGACTGCAAGAGTATCGGTGGCATGCTTTATTACAACGGGCTTGATGCCATCAACAAAGTTGTACGGACCAATTAAGGAGCTATTGTCTGAAGACAATCCTCCCAAGTACCGGGAAACTACGGTGAGAGAGTATTCACTTCACTACAACGCCAAAGGACTTGGAGGGACATCGGCTTTGCTCGATTTCAGACTCTAAAAAACATCATGTTTTTACAAGAAGATAGGTTGTGGTTTCTGTATCAAGGTGAATACAACCACAATAAATTACTTAGAAATATTAAAATTATTTATACATTTTTACTAACTAATAAAATACTCCATAACCTAAAAGTATATACTCTTATGAGTACATGAATAATTTTTTTTTAATAAAATAAATTAATAAATTAATGGATAATTATTCAATTTATAATTTTTATTATAAAAAAATAGATAACAATGGTTTACTTTGAGATTTTATATTGATTTTACTATCCAAATTTCTTTTTTTTCCTCTAAAAATATTAAATTAAACACTTATTTTTTATTTATTTTATTATATTAAAATCTAATTTTACATTCAAAAAAATTAATACATTAAATAACTGTTACGAAGTAAACACATCCTCAGTATAAAGTGAAGAGTTTCATTTATCTATATAACCAAATCAAAAATGAAAATAATATTTTGTTCATACTAATTTGGCTGTCGGCCTAGTTCGTATGATATTAGGTTCAATCGAGAGTTTACCCAGCACGCACTTTCGTGTAGACGCGACGGACTTTCGCGTCATTAAAAAAAAAAAAATTATGCATACTTTAATTTCACATATAACATAAAACTGATTTCAAATAAAACAGAGTATTTTATGAATTTATAATAAATTACATAAAGATAGCAAAACATCATAAAAAAACACAAACAATATGCAGAAACAATTATATAAATAAATTAACAGCTCCAATGTTAGAACAGCAGAAATTCACCAGCAGTAGTAAAATGTGATCCTAACAATCAATCATACTGCAAAAATTTCCATAAAAACACAAATCTAAAAAGCTCAGCCATGTTCCAGCTTATTCATCCATCGACTAAAATTTTCAGTGAAATCATCGATTAAAAGTTGCAAGAGCATATTCACCTCAACAATCAGTTTTTACCAGAAAATGCCGCGAAGCTCAAGCAGCAGGAGGCCTTAGCTCGTGATCCTGAGATGTGTCGCGAGCAGACGGGGACAAGTACTGCCACATAGGCACGAGGCCGTAGCTCGGAAACATCGGCATCTTATTGGCTCCAGTCGAGTACATTGGTGGATGCGCCGCCATGAAATTAGCCGGTGGAAGTGATAAAGCCGGCATGCCTTTTATTTGCTGCTCTATCTTTTCTTTTTCCGTCTTAAGCGCCATTTTCTCTTCGCGGAGTTCATTCTTCTCAGCCTGTTACAAACAATGTAAAGTCCGTGGTGTCGCCGTGGATATATCTTTACTAATAATAAAATTAACAACGGGTCGAACCATTACTAGAGGATCGACGAAGAAAGCACATTGCTAAATAATTTCACATCCAAATCATGCCAAAGACATCTAGCATTGGTTACAACTTGAAATTGATTTGAAATAGAACGTTGATTTAAGTTTTTGTTTAAATACTATTTTGATCTGATATTTTGTAAAAAAAAATAATATATTTTTATTGGAAATGGTGCGGTCTGAAATCATAACAAACAAACCCTAATTAAATACTTGTAAATGGTTGTAATTCAGATAGGAAAAAATTATAATTTTGATTCTCTAAGCAAACACTATAAAATACATCGAACGTCATATTACAAAAAAAATAAATAAATGCACACTCACACTGTATATAACATGTATATTATTCCTATTCACGAAAAGTCAACAATTCAATTCAAAATATTTTTTTTTTATACCTACACCTTTCTCCATAATTTTTTAACAAAAAAATATAACCAAAACGACAAAAAAACAAAAATCATTGCTTCACTAGTGAAGCAAAATTTGGAATGAGAGTACGATATTTAGCTTCAAGATGACCATTTAAACCAAAGCGAGCCCACAAAATGTTATTAAAAAATACCGAATGCAAGGCATGTATTTTTGTTGTCTGACCTTTAAAGTTTTGATCTCTTCCAAAAGCTTTTCATTCATGTCTTTGTACTCTTGGGATTCAGATCTTAGCTCGTTTAGAATCCTGATGGCATCGCCAAGTATGGCTAGTTTATCGATTTTTACAGGTCTTCCTGGCTCGAGTGTAGCAGACAATTCGCTAAACCTGAAATTAGAAATTAAAACAATAATAATAAAATTTTCATCGAAAAGTAAGAAATGAAATCGAATAAACAACTTCTTTGAATTAGAATTTTACCTATCATTCAATTTTTCCCTCCTCATTTTCTCACGGCATGCTTTAGTTCCTGTTCCACAACGGCTATCAGTTCGTCCCCTGTGGAGTGTCGATTAACAAAATGTTGAGAAATCAGAAACTTCCAATCTTAAATTTCGAAGATCAATGGAGTTTTGTAGCAGAAAATTCCTGCAAAGACAGCACTTCACCATTGCTTACCTCTTTTTCCGACATTCTTGTTCCTCTGCACATTCACTTGCTTGCGATGTAGTTCCGCTATGTGATACATCCAAAGACACACCCGCACTGAAATAAAATAGTTATTCCATTCAGTAGATTTCGGAATAATTTTATGTTTTCCTGGAAACCAGGGGAAGCATCGATCTACTTTATTAGAGATAGAAAAACAGTCCCATAGTTAAACAACTATTACTTTTCTCGAATTACCTCTTCCTCGGAAATTCTTGATCTTCTTTAACGTTGCTTGCAGTTGCTTGTGATGGAGTTCCACCGAGTAATGCATCAAGCGACACACCGGCACTTCAAAATATGATAATCGATCATATATATGGGTGTGTTCTTTTATAGTTTTTACCAAAACTTTACTATTCATAAAGAAAATTTTCTCCCAAAAACATCAAATCAAACACCTATTTTTTATTTTCTATATTATACTGAATATCAAATTTACATTAAAAACATCACATCAATACTTATTTATATAATATCATACAACTATTTCAATTCAAAAGTTTTACTATTCAAATTCCAAACTCAAAATCCAAACCCCCCAAACAAACACACCCACTCGTCTTTCATTGGATTTCAGAAAAATTAAAATAAATGTTTGAAATTTGGATAACAATTTTTGGTACCAACAATAGATCCCAAATTGCCGAATCGAATTAAACTTGACCTATTCACTATTCTACCTATGGCTCATTATCCTTAACTTTGTGTGTTCTTTTGTTGATTTTTCCTCCAAAAAACATCGAATCAAACACTACTCTCAATTGCTTCGACTAAAACTTAAGTTTAATCCGAAGGAAGAGTCGGAAAAAGAACAGAACATCGAAATCAAAACCTCAAATTACACGAAGTCAAATGATCTCAATGCATTAAGACATAGAAGTGATGTGAATAAACAAGAACTAATTCAATCTTGCTTCATTCCTAATCTTTTCACTTCTAAGGCTCTCCGTTGCTTATTTCGATTGCCACAATAAAATCGTCGGACCCCACATTAATCCCTTTTCCGTTTCTCCTAGTAAATTTCCAGCCATTTCTTACTTGAGCATCAAATGATTGAAAACATGGATGAAAATTAACCATACAAAAAATTTACATAATCCTCGGCTGATTATTTTTTGGGAATAAAACAACAACCACCTTACATCATTATTTACATATGAGAAATTATTCCATAAGTACAAGTAAAAACTTTTGAGGTAAAAAAAAAAAAAACTCCATCCTCTTTCAACATAACAATATATATATATATATATACACAATAGAAAATACATATATAAGCTTAAAATACTTCAGACAGAATCCAGACACAGAAATCCCCAAATCATGGCTAGAAAATCTCACATAAAAAGCTGAGCACGCAGTAAAAAGAAGTGAACATTGAAAAATCAACACGAAATTATGGATGACAAATCGAATCAAGCAGATGAAGCAATAAAAAAAATAACATAGCAAAGTGAGCAATCACAGAATAACCCCACCCCACCCCCCCCACCCCCCCCCCAAAAAAAAAAAAAAACATTCAGATTAGATTAAAAAATAAAAATAAAAATTACTTCATTCACTAACCGTTCTGCGTTTGGGTGAAGTTTCCAGTAAACATCGGCGGGGGGCAGGGCGTCGTCCAAGAGGCTGCTGTAATCGAATAAATCGCACCAGAAGTTCTGGTCCAACGAATCCACCTGATCCCTGGACTCGTTCATTTTTTATTTTCACCCCCAAATCCAAATGCGAAAAAAATTAGGGCAAGGATCAGGGGGTTCGAATTCGATCGAATTGGGGAAAACTTTTTGTTGGTGGGGAGTTTTTGCGATTCTAGGGAAACTGAAATTTAGGGGTGCGGAAAGAAGAGAAATCGCAAGACGCCGATGGAGGATGGGCGAGCCTCGGTAACAAGGAGACAACACGTGGACATTGGTCAATTGTCCGAATTTAGGCAAGTGGAAAATGTCTCAAGTCAAGTTGGTCAAATGGGTGGGTCATACCTATCTGATTCGAACCAGGATTGGCTTGGACCGGGGCCCGTATAAATATATTGTAGCCCCATCTGATTCGTAGCCCAATATTGGATCTTTATTCGAAGAAAAAATAAATAAATATTTTATATCTTAAAAATATATTAGTGTGATTAGTTAACCTAATATATATAATAAAATATTATTTTAATTATTTTTATTTGATAAAATATTGAAATAAAATTGAATTTTTTTTTTATTTTATTTAAATTTAATATTTTATTTTTTAAAAAACTTATTATATTGATTGTAAATTATTCAATTAGATAAAAAATAATAATAATTGTAATAATTTAAATACAAAAATAACAACCGTAATACTAAAATTTTTAATATAAACAAAACAGATAAATTTTCGAATTTGATTGTTGGTATGGATAGTTCGGTATTACATACCAAAATTTATAATGCATATTTTATATATCGTACAAAATTTTTAGTATGTTATTTTATCGTAACGAGATATTGTATCAATAATTTGGTATACCAAATTTATAAATGAAAAAATACTGAATTACAGAAATAACACATATCATACTAAAAAATACCGAAAATGTCAAATTTCAATATACCGAACTTTTTTTTGTATGGTATCGATATTTTTTTAATATACCAAAATATTCGGTGCAATATATATATCTGAATACAGTATCAAGTTATTTCTAATCGAATTACATGTATGGTATCAGCATATAATATTTTACGATGAAATATAAAAATTAAAAATAATTTTATAATTTTAAGAATATATTAGAAAATTAATTATTTTAGTATCAATATACTAAATTATTGATACAGACCGATATATCAAATACTAAAATATCAACTGTATTGATATTTTCGGTATATATTATACCAACAATGCTAAAAGTATATGCAATTGTCGTACTGAAAATGTTGGGTACAGTATCATACCATATAAAAATTTACGTTATACAATAATTTTGTCACTTTAGTATTTTTTTTCATATGATGCGTGCTTTATTTGAGCAAATTGATATTTTTGATAAATGAATTATTTTTAATGAAATATAAAAATCAAATTCTAAATCAAATCTTATTATTAACTAATTTTGAATCGTAAAATATCAAATCAAATATTTTTTATATTATATTAAAAATTAATTAAAAATTTTAGACATCGCATAAATACTTATTTATATCATATTGAATATTTATTAATTTTTATTATTCAAAATTCTAGCACTATTTTTAATTTTACAATAAAACAAACATTAAAAATTAGGGGTATTAATAATTGAATAAAATATAGTTAAATTTGTAATTGTAATTAGTATTTCCTAATTATTATTATATTAAAAAATGTGACTAATTTCGTGGGACGACCAAAAAAGAAAATATGAACTAATTTCGGGGGACGGAGGGAATAGTTCAATTAAAAATAAGGGCGTGTAAAATTACTCATTTCCAATCTATCAATAGATTTCAAATTTAAATTAAAACTTTGAAATTCAAATTATTCATTTCATTCATTTGATACTATTTATTTTTTAAAAAATCATATGAAATATTTTTTTTTTTACAAAATATTAAAATAATAACCTTCTATCATTTTCAAACTTTCAAAATTTCAAAATTTTCCAAAAACATCTGTTCAAAGGGAAGATAATTCAAAACTCTCCAAAATTTCACTGCACATTCCTAATTAAAAATTAAAACCACATAATCCTCTCAGTATATTTATTCTTATTTAACTTAGCACAAATTTAAAGAAAAATAATAATTAAAGTATATAAATTCTTTTATACTCTATTGTCTATTTAATATGTCCTGAGTTACTATAAAAATAATTAATAATTAAGAATATATTAATAAAAATAATTATAAATTAAGAAAAAAATAATTAATTAATCTAATTAAAATTTTAAATAAATTAAATTAAATTAAATTTAGAATGAAATCAATTATAATTATTTTTTTTAAAAAAATAATACTCCCTCCGTCCTATATACCGTGTCTACAGTAGACACTGTATTTTAGGAGGGATGCAATTAGTAGATAATTAAAAATATATTAGTGAAAATAATTATCCGATAATATAAATACTTATGAATTAAAATTAAAATAACTAATTAGTTTAATTAAAATTAAAAAAAATAAAATTAAAAAGTTTAAAATTAAATAAAAGTGTGTAATCATTTCCCAAAAGGAAAGTGACATGTTACGTGGGAAGGGACAGAAACGGCAACGTGGACATGTGGAATGGAGGGAGTATATGATATGAAATAGCGGCACGAACATGTGGGACAAGAGGGAGTAGTAAAAAGAAAGGAAATAAAGATACATATATATTTTCTAACAGCACAGTAGTGTTCACAATGTAAGCGACAGACAAAATACGATATACAGAGCAAGAGCAAGAGCAACAATCAAAGAACTCTTGCTTCATTCTTCAGCTTGTCTATCAATTCATCTACCGAAGAAACTAACACTCCGCCTTTTCTCTTCGGAGGCTCCGCCACTTGAACCACCTCCAAATCCGATCGAATTTCCACATTCAAATCCTCAGGACTCACTTTCTTTATCGGCTTCGACTTCGCCTTCATGATGTTCGGAAGCGTCGCATACCTCGGCTGATTCAGTCTCAAGTCAGTGCTGCCAACATCGAAGCAACGATAATCATCGAGCAATTATTAACATAAAATGTTAATGACATCGATATGTTCCGTGTCCAAACCTAATCGGGAAACAATCCAAATAAATGATCATAGCTTGAGGAACTCAATAAGGATGTAACCAATTCATCGAGAAAGCTTACGATTATAAGGCGCAGAAGTAGAGCTGTTAAACGAACCGAGCCGTTCGTAAAATCGGTTCGGTTCGGCTCGCTTAAAGCTTGTTCACGAATATTAACAAGCCGAGCCGAACAACATAAACAGACTCGTTTAATTAACTAACGAGTCCGAACTTTGTTCGCAAACGTTCGTTTAAATAATATATTTATTATAAATATTATATATACATATAAAATTATAATTTATAAATAAATAAAATATTAATTTAAAATATATAAATAAAATAATTTAAATTTTCTTTATAATTTATATATAAATTTTAAAAAATAAGACAAACGAACTTGAACGAGCTTAATTGAGCCTAAATGAGCCGAACACGAACACGAGCTCAAACAACAAAAATTCTTAACGAGCCGAGCTCGAAAGCTTAACGAACGAACACTTAAAATTTGGCTCGGTTCGGCTCGGCTCGGATCGTTAACAGCTCTACGCAGAAGTACAGTGACGAAGAAGATGCGTACGTGATAACAGCAGGTAAATCGAGGCACAAAGTTTCAATGCCGCCATCAACCTCTCTGTCAACTGTCGCAGCTTTACTTTCTGCATCGAGCGCGACCTAAATAAAGCATAAATCAAGATTCGATTCTTATATAACCAAAGCAAGAATTTGAATAAAGTAAGACGGGTATGAATGTGTGTCGAAGGTGTCCAGCCAATATTGACATTCAATATATTTGGAAGCACATTGTACATCTAGGATACATATATATGTATAAATAGGCTTCGCCATCTTCATTTTTAGCCAAACATGAAGTGCACAGACAAAATTTGATTCACCCAAAATGTGCGCATATTGTGTGTTCGGCATGAAGTTAACTTTGCTAATAGTAAGGGACAATAAACACAATAGAGAAATTAAGATGAAACACCATTAGGAGTGGAATAGAATTAAACTACTTAACAAAGAGCGCCCATGGATCAAAGGTAATACGACTCTTTCGGCTCTTAAAGTTACCGTGAAGTTTTTTTTTTCAAAAACTCATAGTGAAAACACTACTAAAAAGTTAAATTCTACACACGAAAGTACGAAGCTAATTGATCTCTTTCTTTCAGTTATTAGATAATGAAGATCTTGTTCTAGGTTAAATATAGATCTACTAAATCATGATCCAACAATTTATATGTATCATTTGGACAACATAGAAACCGATTTCTAAATACATTAAAGTATAATAAATTCAAAGAACAGCCATACTCGAATCGTATAAGTTCCATTCTCATTAACTTAGTTTTTCCGAAATTAGCCTAACCTTGGAAGCAAAGGTCCCTTGAGGCCATTTAAGAAGCCCTGCTACCATTTGGCCTGTTTGGTTGCAGTCATCGTCGATAGCCTACAAGATACCAAATATAATCGTCGATAATCCAGGGGACTATTCAGAAAATCAAACACATAGGCACAATTTTGGGGAAATTCAAGATTAACACAGCCATAATAGAAGGGAATGGTCATAGAAACGAAAGGTTTTCATTCATTCGAATTTTCGAATAAGTTTTACAGCAATGTATAATTGCAATTTCAGCTACATTTAATCCAATCAGGCAAGAAAGCACATCAGCAACAATGGATCAGTAAACCCTAATGTTTATCAAACTCAAAAAAATTAAAAATCCCCAATTCGTAAATCAGCAGATGGCACTCAATTTCCCCATCCAATTACACGAAAATTTACTCAAATTCAGACGAAATCGCGTAAAGCACACATCAATTGAAGTGTAGAATTGACATTAATTCGAATCATTAAGCAGAAATAAGCTGCAAAAAGTGAAAATTAAGATCGAAACCTGCTTCCCTAGAAGGAGCAAACCAGGCTTTTCTACATCCACAAGTGCTTTAAGAATCTTAGCAATGGACAACGGGTGAAGAGCTCCGGCGTGCTCCACATGGACGGCCCTATCGGCGCCCATCGCGAGGCCGGTGCGGAGAGTGTCGGCGCACTGGGCCGGGCCGACGCTCACGGCCACAACTTCCGACGCCCGGCCCGATTCCTTGATCCGGAGCGCTTCCTCCAACGCAATTTCGCAGAATGGATTCATCGACATCTTCACGTTTGTGGTCTCCACGCCACTCTGAGACAATAACCGATTGATTGATTGATTGATAAGCGATTTCAAATTGAAGCTGCTGATTGTCTATGGTTTTTAAATTTTGATTGGTTGGTTACCTTGTCGGGCTTCACCCGGACTTTGACGGCGTAGTCGACGACCCGCTTGATTGCGACCAGGATTTTCATGGCGATTATCGGAATGTGGTGGAGAGAATGACGAGAGAGAATCAGGTGTTGGAGCGCTAAAATCACTGTCTGAGTTCTACACGGAAGGTCTTACTTCTTAGGGTGTTGCAGAATGTGTGTTTAGTCACGTTTGGTGTAGCACAAATTTTTTAATTATAAATAAAAATTTCATACACCTTCTATCCGCCTATCATAGGATTCACAATTACTTAAAAAAAATAAATAAATAAATAAATAAATAAATAAATAATAATAATAAATAAATAAATAAATTAGAACCATAAAGTACAAAATAAAAATATATAAATATTAAAAGTGAATACATATCCCAATTTACTTTATTATTATTATTATCTAATGAGTCATCAATATCAACGAAATTCAAAGTAAGTTTATCTACTCTATCTCATCTATTCTACATTATATTTTTTAAATTCATTATTTTATATTCGCATCAAATAAATTCATTTATAAAAATTTTAATTTTTTTTCTCCACTATCATTAAATTATCTATTTTTAAAATAATTTAATTTAAAAACTATTAATTATATTTATATGTCTTTCAATATATATATTTTTAAATATTTTAATTTGATTTATACAATATAAAATTTATATAAAAAATTAATACGATAATTAATTAACTAAAAGTTGTGATGTGAAAATTTAATTTATTGTACAATTATTTATATTTATGTCTTTAAATAAAAAAAATTAAGCAATTTAATTTGATTTGATATTATAATAATTAAAAATTAAAAAAAATATTTAAGAAACTAATACAATAATCAATTTAATGAAAATTAATATGATGTATAAATTTAATTTATGGTACATTATTTGTATTTACGTGTCTTTAAATAAAAAAAAATAGTGTAATGAGTGTGATTTAATGTTATAATAGAAAAGAATCCAAAATATGTAAATAATCAATTTAACGAAGTTAGTACAATAATTAATTTGATGTGAAAATTTATTTTACCATGCAATAGGTTAATAAAAAAATTTTAAAGTTTGTGTACAAAAAACTAATATGATAATCAATTTAATGAAAGTTAATGTGATATAAAAAATCAATTACGGTAAATTATTTGTATTTATGTGTCTTTCAATAATAATAATAAAAAAAATTATTTATTAAGTATGATTAAGTCCAAAATATATAAATAATCAATTCAATGAAGCTAGTACAAGAATTAATTTGATGTGGAAATTTATTTTACGGTATAACATTTTGTATCATAAATAGGAGTGTTCGATGCATATAGTAACATATCAACTTCATATCTTCTATTTATTCATATATTGTTTTCAATCATAGATCAAAAGTCATCGAATTCTCAAAATACTTTTATATTTCAGAGTTTTGTGAATGTACTTGAAAATAAAAAATTTTCACAAAATTTGGTCAAATCAAAAATCTATTTTCAATAATAAACACTCCCAAATTTCTACAATCTATTATACCCTTTCATTCCACCAAATGTTTACCCGCCGAACTTTCAAGTATTGGAGTTTCACAATATCCTCCACTACTTGGTTCAATGTAAAATATACATGCAGAATACATTCCTGAATTTTCCATACTAACTGATGATGTACAATTTGTTACTCTAACCAGGGAGATGAAAAACAAAAATAAAGTCATGAAGAAGATCTTTTTTGTTAGTGCATGACTTAACACAAGAAAAAATGTCATTATAAAAAACTGATAAAAGAGGTTCTGTATTTTGAAAAAAAAAATATTTAATTAAGTCAGTGTTAAAAATCGTTTACAAAAAATTAGTCAAGTTGTATCAAAATCAATGAAGCTGATGGATATTATCAAGTTTTCAAATAATTCAACACCACACAATGACACTTTTGATGAATAGCATCTTATTCATCAATCTGGTTTCAAAGCTTCCAAAAAAGGGAAAAACGAGTACAAAAGCAAAATTCAAGTTCTATTTCTTACGATGAAAGCTCAAAATGCAAAAGCTGTAGGATATTTGAGTGGCATTGTTGTTATGAAAGAAGAAAAAATGAAGAAGAAGATTAATCTTATCCAAGAAAAAAAGTTTGAAATATGTAATATATTGTTGGCAAGAGGTGAAAATTTAAATACGAAAGAGGAAAAGCTAAGTTGAAGGCCAAATTATGTAACGAATTATTTAATTAATTATTTAGATTATCTATGTTGTTACATTTATTATTTTTAATATTGTATTTTTTAAGTTATTATTTATGTTGTTATATTTGTCAATTTTAATATTATATAATCAATGGTTAAAATAAATTCAATAATATAGTTAGTAAAACAAACTCAATACTAGATATACCTTAAATATTTTAAACGATTTGTTTATTTGGCTATCTGGTACTTATTTTATAAAAATCCATGTTCAGAAAAATTTGATCTAAATATTTTCTATATGTCCAATCAAACTTGAAATTGAACTATAAAAAAAATTGCATTTGGTTAGAATCCATATTTTAAATGTATAATAAATAAATTAAATAATAATATTAAAAAGACAACATAACTTAAAAACTCACTCAAAAGTACCCAGAGTGTGGTGGGGTTTGGATTTTAAATTTGGATTTTTTAAGATGTGTAAGTATGGATTTTTAAGTAATGTTTGTTTGAAGGTTTGAATTTTGTAATGATTATGTTAGAATAAATTATTATTATATTGAAAAAAAGTGATGTATTGATGTGATAGTTTAAAATGAATGATATTTAAATATTGTCAAAATAAATAAAAGTGAAAAAATAAAGTGACGTTGGAATTGATATTTTAAAAATATTTTTTGAAAAAAAAAAAATTGGAGATATTATTATTATTATTTTTTATTTTAAGGGTTTGTTTGTTTGAAGGTTTTGATATATTTGTTTAGGGGATTGAATTTTAAATTTGAATTTTTGAGGATTTTGAAGTATGAATTTTTAAGTTGTATTTGTTTGGAGGTTTGAATTGTTGAACTAATTTTATATTTTCAGATTTTTTTGTATTATTCAAATTTTTTATATTCATCCAATTTTTTTTTTAAAAAAATAGAAAATCAAATATTTTTCTATTTTCTATAATTATATAATAAAAACTTATAAAATTTCTTTTTTACACAAAAATAGCAAATCAAATATTTTTCTATTTTCTATAATTATATAATAAAAATTTATAAATTTAAAATATAAATCATTAATACATACATAGTATTTATTTTTTACTAATAATAATATTATTTTAAGTTTATAAAAAATTAATAATATATAATAATGAATATATTTATCCTAATGTTCTAATCAATGAATGAGAATTTGGCATCTCCTTCTTCCTTTCCAATTCGCTCATTTCTTTCCTTTTTTTTTTTTTTGCTCCGCCACCTTCCCCATTCCCCCACCGGTTAATTAAAAAAATAAAAATAGAAAACCGTCGATTCGAATCGAAAACTGCTGATTTGAGTTCAGAAAAAATCGGTTTTGGTTCGATGACAGTTTCGGAACCGCCGGTGTGAAACCGAAAAACCGATTTCGGTTCGACGACGCCTGTTTGAAATCGGCGAACCGACGTTTCCAACGGCCCGTTCGAAACCGACTGAACAAGTCTGGACAAGACAGACTGCGTACCATTTCTGACAAAAAGAAAGCCTATGAATCAACAACAGGCATAGATTTTAGGTGTGGGATTTTTAATTTAAAGTCTGTACAGTAATTATACAGTATTTTCTAAATCCAATCGGCCAAACGAACAAAGCCTTATTGTAATCCATATCCTATTATCAGTAATTCTCCATCACCATTTTGACTTTCTTTGCTATTATTACTCATCATTCCACCTCTGTCTGATAATATCGGAAATAAGGGTGGTTGATTATCCATCGATATAATCTATATTATCTGTAATACAAAAATAGAAATAATTATACTCACACATAAATCAAATAAAAAATTTATAAACTTTCATAAAATATAGTATATTTAAGTCCTATACAAATAAGTGCTTAAACAAACTTATGATAACACTTTATATATTTCTCAATTTTATAATTCAATCGAAAAATCAAAGAACACACTCTTAATTTTTTAAATTTTTAGAAAAAAAACAGTGAAGCAAACAATCTTTATTAATGTAAACCATCTAGAAAAAATAATGAAGCAAATAATATTTCTAGAAAAAACAATGAAACACATAACCTGAATAAGTGAATCTTTTTGTTTGTTGTTAAACACAGTAAGTGTAAAACAAGTCAACCAACTAAAATTCGACTCGGTTAAACTCAACTCAAAATAGTGGATATGAAAAACTTGTATGTAAACCTCATACCAAAAATATATAGCCCTATAGTTTATCAAATATAACTACAGTCCAAGTAACTTCAAATATATTTTAGAATGCGAACAAGAAAAGCACGAATGGAAACTTATTTGGAAAGAACTACGAATTCAAAGACCAGAAAGCAAAAAAAACATTATTAATCGAATCATATGCAAAAAAACACAAAATTATATTATCCATTTAGGTAAAAAATAAAAGTTTTGTTTGACACACAAAATTGTAAAAATAAAACTTGTTAAGAAAGGGTCCGGGCATCCAACCTAAAACCAATTAGTGATAGGTGGAGTGGCCCTTCACTCTCTCAACACTCCCCCCTCGAGATGATAATCTCGAAAATCCATACAGGATCCAAACCCAATACGGGCACCATGGCTCTGATACCATGTTAGATGCTAATGACCGTCTCACCTAAAAGCTCGACTGAGGAAATTCTCTCATCACTTATAACAACTAGAACATTGTTGAGAATAAGTAATAAGTCGACTCTTTGCTCAAATACAAAATAATAAAAATAAAAATACATATTTTAGAACTTAAAATACAAGTATTAAATTAATTATGCTATAGAACAAGCAAACTAGCCGGGCAAGTGTTAATAAGATGTATCGTCAAAATCAAAATACTGCTTGCTATTTTAGTTCATTAGTTTTAGAAATGGCATAGATCAATTTTTATTCTAGCACAATCTATCAAACAAAGGTTAATGGGAAGCATACCGAAAGAGGAGCGAAAGTGCGGATGAGGAGAAAGAAGAAGGCGTCGCGACTATGGGCATCAGTTGAGAAGTGAAGGCGCAACTAAAGAGGAAGAAAAAGGCGTCACGACTGTGGGCGTCAATTAAGGAGTGAAGGCATGGCTAAAGAGGAAGAAGAAGCTACCATAGGCGTCGTTGAGGAGCGGAGGAACGGCTGAAGTGGAAGAGAAATGCTGCAATTGTGGACGTCAATTGGGTGTGAATGAAGAAAAGGGAGAGGGGTGACAGTTTAATGCTTTGGAATGAAGAAGAGTGAGAGGCGTCAATAGCAAAGAGGAGCGGGAGATCGCAAGATGATTTTTGAAGGAGCGGATTAGAGTTAACGTAATTGGATTAATAATAATAATAATAATAATAATAATAATAATAATAATAATAATAATAATAATAATAATAATAATAATAATAATAATAATAATTGTTGGGTATTTTGGCCGTTTTAGGCCTAATCCGACAAGTCCCTCGGAAATAAAAATTAGTTGGTCAACTCCGTAGCCCGGCCGACTAGATCGGTCCAATCCTTTTTATCCTTGACCCATAAACCCATTACCAAAAAAATATTTATTTGTAGCGGTTTTTAAACCGCTACAAATGGACATTTTTCGTTTTCAAAAACTATTTTTAACGATTTTGTATCAAATTTTGACCCATGAATATACTCAAGTTACAAAAAGTGTTTGTACCGATATTTTTCGATACAAAAAGTGGGCCATCAACGCACTTATAAAATGTGTGAGAAATCTTGTTGTAACGGTTTTGTAATGCCAACAATATATTTTCAATTTACTGGTACCAGACATTTTTCATAATAAATGAATCGTTACAATAACTGTTCTTGCATTCATAACGGCTTTTGTTACAGTATAAAATTTGTTACAATAAATAAGATGTCAGAATAGTATTCATACGACCGATATAGTTTTTGTACCAGTAATTTGTAACGGAAACAATTTCGTAATAAAAAACATTATCCATATTTTTTCAATAATAAGAAAAAAAAATATGTAACAAAATCCAAAAATCTGTACAATGAGAGAAAATACTGCAAAATGATATTACAAAATATAAGTTTGTTACATCAAATATGTATCATTATCAATTGCACCGAATACACACTTTTTAGAAACATAATTATATATTTGCCAAAACGGTCAAACATGAACAATCCAAAAGCAAAACATAGCAACAAATATACAAATTGCACTACATATGCAAGTCCAACCAATGAAAATGACTATCAATTATCAATTATATCAAGACAAAGATAATGAGAGCAAAACAAGGGGCAAAAATAGTGAAAGAGTATGACAAGTTTTTGCAAAATCAATCGCAGGAACTTGATTACTGTACAACACTTTATTTGAACTGTAGCAAGTCTTTATCAAAAGGTTCATAAATAGAGATTGTATATATGATCTTTTGATTGGCCTAAACTTTGAATTTGACTTTATAAGAATTCAAATTTTGGATAGAACAAGATTACCCTTTCTAGCTAAAACAATATCTCTAGCACATGCAAAACAAGTGACTCCTGCCAAAATAGGAAGCCAAAACATTAGATACTTTGCATATTAAGTTACTTTTGCCAAAATACTTACATGCATGTAGAATATATTGAAGTCATTGTAACCATTCATACATAAATGACAAGTTTTCAATATCACGACAACCTGGGAAACAACATAACATTTCACAATAAAAACTAAATATTACTCTTAACACAACTTAAAAGAGTGGTATCACATGATCCAAGTGTCACGGACCGCCTGGTTGTTCCTCGAACACCTTCCGTGCGGCCTAGCAACTTCCCGACACTTAGAGGTTGCTAGTACAGCCTTTCTTCGGACACTTCTAAGAACACTCAAGAACACGATCAAGAACACTCGATAATCGTAGAGAGAGGAAGTAGTAAGGGAAAGTAGATGTTATTGCTCTCAACTTGATGATTTACAAATGAGTATAATCACCTATTTATACAAGTCCATATCTCCCAACTACCATCTACCAACCCCAACCTACCCTCTTCCACCAACCTTCTACCAACCCCCACCTACCATCTTCCACCAACCCCCACCAACCATCTTCTACCAACCATCCACCAACCCCCAACTACTCCATACAAGTTCTAGTTTTATTTACAAGGTTCCGGACTAGCCTCCGGGTTTTGGCTCCTTCGCTCGGTCATTTCCGGTCACGGACTCGGGTCGTGACATTCTCCCCCACTTGATGAAGGCATTGTCCTCAATGCCTCGTACTCCCGCACCAAGTCTTCAAATTGCCAAAGTTTCTCCGTCGGCTCCCAACTCGTCTCCACCTCGGGCAAGTCTCGCCATCTCACCAAGTACTCCGTCGAAGGCGGGCGGTTCTTGTGGTGCACTAGTCGATCCGCCAATATCTCCTCGGCTACTTTGTCATACGCCGTCCGCATTCCGGGGGGTGCTCTTTTTGATATATTCCGACTCGGGTCTTGATTATCCATGTGGTAAGGCTTGAGAATGCTAACATGGAATACCGGGTGAAGTTGGGACAAGCCCTCGGGTAGCTCCACCTTGTACGCCACTTCGCCCACTTTCTTCACGATCGGGAACGGGCCTTCGTATCGCCTCATCAACCCTTTGTGCACGCCTCGTATACGCCCATGTTGGTAAAGTTTTACCAACACTAAGTCTCCCTCTTTGAATTCTCGGAATATCCGCTTCCGGTCTGCCCACTTTTTCATCCGTCTCTGGGACTTCTCCAAGTATAGCCTTGCTGCTTCCGCCCGATCTTGCCAACCCCTGGCAAAGTGGAACGCCGGCGGACTCGGTCCTTTATAGGTCCCCATCAAATCTTTCGGAGTTGTTGGTTGGAAACCAAGTACAATCTCGAACGGGCTCTTCCCAGTACTCTCATTTTTCTGCAAATTAAAACAAAACTGCGCCACATCGAGTAATTTAGCCCAATCAAGTTGGTTTACCGTCACATAATGTCGTAAGTACACCTCTAAAACTTGATTGACTCGCTCCGTTTGGCCGTCTGTTTGTGGGTGCATAGTCGTGGACATTTTCAATTCCTACCCCAACAGACGGAACAACTCCGTCCAAAATCGCCCAGTAAATCTCGAATCCCGATCGCTTACAATGCTCGTTGGTAACCCCCAATATTTAACAACGTGCTCCATAAAGAGTTTTGCTGTCGCCTCCGCTGTACACTCCTTCGGTGCCGGGATGAACTCGGCATATTTCGAGAGACGATCAACCACTACAAAGATGCTCGTGCATCCATTGGATTTTGGCAAGCCGATGATGTAGTCCATGGACACACTCTCCCACATTCGTCCCGGAATTGGCAAGGGTTGAAGCAACCCCGCCGGTGGATGATTTTCGACTTTGTCTTGTTGGCACACAAGACATGTTCGGACATATTCTTCTACATTTCCCTTCATTCCGGGCCAATAGTACCGCTCCCGTAGCAAGGCCAAGGTTCGTTGTATGCCCGGATGTCCCGCATACTTGGTGTCATGACACTCTCGTAGAATGTCTCGCCTTAAGCTCTCTGTATCTGGTACATACATCCGGTACCCTTTCGTCACGACTAACCCGTCTTCCAATGAATATTTTGTCGTCTTCCCCTCATCAACCAACTCGAATACGGCATGTGCAAATTCGTCATGCACGAGTCCTTCACGTATCCGATCCACAATGTCGCCTTCCACCGAATGTATGGCTGCCACCTTCCGACTCAACGCGTCTGCCACCACGTTAGTCTTCCCGGGTCGGTACTCGATCTCAAATTTGAACTCTGCAAGAAAATCGAGCCACCTTGCTTGTTTGCCTGTTAGTTTCTTTTGAGATTGGAAGTAGCTTACCGCCCGATTGTCCGTCACAATCAAAAAGGGAACACCCGCCTTGAGATAGTGTTCCCAAACTCGTAAGCAATGCACGACCGCGAGCATCTCTTTCTCATGTGTTGGCCATCGCCTTTCCACGTCTGACAATTTGTGGCTTTCGTATGCCACCGGGTGTCCTCCTTGCATTAACACCCCTCCCACGGCAAGGTCCGAGGCATCTGTCATTACCTCGAATGGTTTGGTGAAGTCCGGGAGTGCAAGTACCGGCTCTCTCGTCATTGCCTCCTTCAATGAGTCAAATGCCATTTGGCATTCTAGCGTCCATTCCCACTTTTGCTCCTTCCGCAACATATTTGTCAAGGGCACCGCTATCCCCGAATAGCCCTTTACAAATCGCCTATAATAATTTGTTAATCCGAGGAAAGATCGTACCTCCGTAGGTGACTTGGGTGCTTCCCACTCAACGACTGCCTTGATCTTTCCCGGCTCCATCCGAATCCTCCCATTTCCCACGATGTGCCCCAAGAATCCGACCTCGTTCATCCCAAATTCGCATTTATCCCTCCGAACATAAAGTTGATTCTCCCGTAAAGCTTGGAACACACTCCGCAAGTGTTTGACATGATCCGTCATATCTCGACTATAAATAACGATGTCGTCCAAGTACACCACCACAAAGTCATCCAGGAAGTCTCGTAGTACTTCTTGCATCAACGTACAAAATGTTGCCGGGGCATTCGTCAGTCCAAAAGGCATTACTTTAAACTCGTATGATCCGTACCTTGTTGTGATTGCCGTCTTTGACTCGTCGCCTTCCCGGATACGGACTTGATAGTAACCCTTTCGAAGGTCAAGTTTTGATAGCACCTTGGCCGGTTGCAATCGATCGAACAAGTCGGCAATGAGTGGCACCGGGTACTTGTTTTTCACCGTTAATTTGTTCAACGCCCGGTAATCATTGCACATACGGAGACTCCCATCTTTCTTCCGTTGGAAGAGTACTGGCGCACCGAAGGGGCTTTTCGACGGGACTATGAACCTCGCTTCCAATAGTTCTCCCAATTGTTTCCTCAATTCCGTCAATTCGTCGGGTGACATTCTATATGGTGGTCGGGAAACTGGTTTTGCATCTTCCACCAAGTCGATGGCATGGTCGACCGCCCTTCGTGGAGGTAATCCCTTCGGTAACTCTTCCGGCATTGTATCCTCAAATTCCTTGAGGACACCCTCCAACTCTTTAGGGGGAATCATGGTCTCTTTAACCTCGTCACCCGGGAGGTCCTCATCGCTAAGGATAGCTGCAAACGTCGGATCTCCTTTCCTTAATCCCCTTTCGAGTTGCTTTGGTGTCAACTCCTTCTCTCGGAACACCGTTATGTCACATGGCACACTTCCCTCCATGATGGTGTATTTGTCCTCGTGCGGTATCATTGCTAACTTGGTTTGCTCAATGAACCTCATGCCAAAGAACACGCAATAGTCATCAATAGGTGCTACATTAAAATTAACCATACCTTCCCAATCTCCAACTCGGATTGGTACATTCTTTGCCACCCCCGTCAAAGGAGTCCATGCGCTATTCACTCCCTTGAATCGACCCTCCGATGACACCCATTGCAAACCCAACTCATGAGCTATTTCTTTGCTCATGTAATTCGCATCCGCCCCTGGGTCGAGTAGACACAAGTACGAGCGTCCATTAATCTCGACATTCACGTACATCCGTCCTCGATGCTTTTCGCCATCACCTTCTGCTTTCATGCATGCCACCCGTTCTTCCGTTGGGTTAGTGTCCTCGGTCACCGCGGCAACACTCGATCGGTTCGGACAATTTCTCACAAAATGTTCTTTTGAATGACAAACATAACACCCCTCGTACCTTGGTCCTGGCTTAGAAAAATCCCTCGTCGCAGTCTTAGATGCATAGCGGTCGCCTCCGGGTCGGGGTGGTCGTGGGGCAAATCTTGGCGCATCTCCCCCACTTTTGTCCGAGATCATCCTCCTCCCATCGTCCCTCTTGTACGGTTCCCTCCGTTGGAATTCAATCATCCGTGAAGCATACTTCATTGCCTCGTTCACAGTTTCCGGGCACTTATCCACTACCCGCTCTTTTGCCCAAGGCTTTAATCCTTCGGTAAACCCAAATAATGCTTCTTCCCGCGTCATTGATGGAATTTCAAGTAGCAAGTTGGCATACTCGTCAATGTATTCCTTCAAATGCCCCTCTCGATGTACCAACCATCGTATCTTGGCCCTTGCCTCCGTCTCGGCCCTTATTGGTTCGAACTCCGCCTTGAGTTCAGACTTAAACATTGCCCATGTTGTGATGGCCTCGCCATCTTGAGCAAGTTCACTTCTACGCCTCCACCAAATGAGTGCCGAGTCTTTCAAGAAACACGACCCTGTGTGTACCTTGGCCGCATCTCCCATGACCCCTACGGCATTAAAGTAACGCTCCACATCGAAAATAAATGTATCAATTACCCGACCTCTCCGAACTCCCGAGTAGTACTCCGGGCGTGGCACCTCCACTCTAGGTGCTACCGCTACTCCTCCGGTCGGGCCACGAGCTTGCAATTCCGCAATTGCCGCTCTAAGTGTTGCAAGCTCCTCTTGCATCACGGACGGCTCCACCATAGCCGCCTTCTCTCGTCGGGCCAACTCAAGGCGACACGCTGCCACCTCCTCCTTGAGCTTGGCCATCTCGGCATCAAGTGACCTCGTCACTTCTTTCGCGCCATCGCGACATTGTTTTAGTCCCTCCTCGAGAGACTTCGTCAAATCTTCACGCATCTCCTTCTCGACCTCGTCGAGACGTTGATCGACCTCGTCGATCCTTTCGGAATTCCCTCCGAGGAATTCTTCCATACGCTCCATCTTTGCCTCAAAAGCACTTATGGTATCCACAGAAGGGCAGCGTTTGCACTTTCGATGGTGCTTCCCTTCATTGACACCCTCGTTGTTACCCTCGTTCAGATTCGTCAAGTTGGACCCGTCACTCGCCATCCCTCACTGACTTCGGTTCGAACGAGGCTCTGATACCACTTGTCACGGACCGCCTGGTTGTTCCTCGAACACCTTCCGTGCGGCCTAGCAACTTCCCGACACTTAGAGGTTGCTAGTACAGCCTTTCTTCGGACACTTCTAAGAACACTCAAGAACACGATCAAGAACACTCGATAATCGTAGAGAGAGGAAGTAGTAAGGGAAAGTAGATGTTATTGCTCTCAACTTGATGATTTACAAATGAGTATAATCACCTATTTATACAAGTCCATATCTCCCAACTACCATCTACCAACCCCAACCTACCCTCTTCCACCAACCTTCTACCAACCCCCACCTACCATCTTCCACCAACCCCCACCAACCATCTTCTACCAACCATCCACCAACCCCCAACTACTCCATACAAGTTCTAGTTTTATTTACAAGGTTCCGGACTAGCCTCCGGGTTTTGGCTCCTTCGCTCGGTCATTTCCGGTCACGGACTCGGGTCGTGACACAAGGAAGCTGTAGAAGAAACATGTCTTGTTTTGATAAAGACTGTACATTTGTCTATGTATTTAAAGTTGTGGTTAACCATTCTACAACTTAAATATTGATTTTTTCTATTTGTTAGATCACAAAGTCAATGCTTCTTCGACACTTTCTTCTTCTTTCCCTTTGCAATTTCATTTTCCTTATTATTCCCAAAAATTCTAATATGACAATCAATTGGCAAATTATCAGTCACTACAGAAAAAAAAAAAAAAAAAAAAAAACTCTTAGACACAAAAGTCTAAAACACCGAGCTCAATTGTCCAATTATCAATAGCACTAATTCATAGTACCAATAGCATCAACTCAAACAAGATATACCAAAATTGAATTAGAATCAAACTAATAAAAACATAAATTCACATCAAATTCTTCAAATTCAAATCCAACTTGCAATCTCAAATAATAATCGAAATAGCCCTAGTGAAATTGTTCAATAATTAAATTAAAAGTATTAGAACAAAAAGATTAGAGATATTACCCAATCTAAGGATTAGCGCGGTGGTTGCTGGCGGTTCACGGAGCGGTTGGAGGCGCGGCGAGCAATGTCACAACGGCGTGAGGTCGCTAGGCGCGGGGGTCGGCGGTCTGGACAATGCGGCATCGTGGCTGACAGAGAGGAAGATGCCAGTCAAAGGTCGAAAACGGTGGTCCGCTGCCCTCGAAGTCGGTGGTCGTTGGTGGATCTCTATTATGTCAACGAATTTGAAAGAACTCTAGAGAGTTCTTAAGGGTGGTAGTTCTTTAATACCCTTTAAGGTTATTTCCAATCGGGCTGCAATTTTGACGCTGCAGCCCCGTATATGGAGTTTTCACCTTCCAACCCTGTACATTATTTTTGACATCAAAACTGATGTTTGCTACAGTGTAACTAACACCAACAACCCTATAAAGTGGCGTTGTGTATTTTTTTTCTTAAAAAATTTGTATATTAATTAATTAATTTTTTAAAAGAAAATATTAAGTGTAGATATAAGAAGTAGTTAAAATAATATATAAAATAAAATATTCGAATAATATTCTTTTTGGAGTAGAAGGTAAAGTTGTGGGTTTGAATAAAATTACTGTAGCAACTATATTTTTAGAATTCTAACTGCATAAATGGAGTTGTTCGGTTGAAGATGGCCTAAGAAAAAGAAAAAATAATAATCATTTCCTCTGAACCCGACGGCCGACTCTGAAGAGAAAGAGTTGAAGATGGAATAGAGGAGAAGAAGAAGAATAGAGAAGAAAAAAATGAAAGAAACAATAACGCCAGACTTTACCTGCATTGTAATGGAAGATGAGAGGTGAGAAGAATGACGAAGAATGAGGAAGAAAGGCATAGCAGCGGCTGAAAAATATTAGGGTAAAATGGAATAAATAATTTAATAACATTTATATAATTAAAAATTATTATATACTATTATAATAATAATAATAATAATAATAATAATAATAATAATAATAATAATAATAATTAGTTATTTTTTAAATTTATGTTTGTATTTGATCATGTGGTTTTTTATACTACTATATTTTTTTAAAAATATTAAATTAAAAATATTTATTTTTTATAAGACATTATAAATAATTTAATTTACAATTAAAATATTATATCAATACATATTTATATTACAAATAATTATTTTACTTAAAATTATATTATTTAAAATTAAAATCTTACAATAATTTTTTTATATAATTATATTTAATTTAAATGATACTCCCTCTTCGAACGTAAGGACATTTGTGATGGACACGAAAATTAAGGAATAATAATATTACATTAATAATAGGTGTAAAAGTGTTTTTAAAAGATCAAAATGACCTTACTTTATGTTATTATTGTGAAAAATATGAGGATAGTTTTGTAAAATATCAGGGGAGTTAGTTACCAAAAATAGAAATACAACTATTGTTTTGGGATAAAGATGATAAAATGAAACTATTGTTTTAAAACAAAATATTATTATATAATAATTAAAAATAAATAATAAAAAGAAATTTTTTCATTTAATTTTAAAAATTTTACTTATTTTTTAATAAAAAGAATATTTTTTATATTATATTTTAGTCATACTTTTTTTTATTTTAATTTGTTTTATTTCAAAATATTTTATGTATAATTTTTAAAATTTTCATTTATAACTAATACACAAAATATTCTAAATATAATATTTTTAATATTTAATTTTTATATTATTTTAATTAATTTTTTTTAAAAAATAATTATCATTATTTTTGTAACGGTTGAACGAGCGTAACAAATATAAATAAGGCGAAATTTTCTAATAATTGTGGTTGTTACGGAAGAAATACCACAACAAAAATAAAAGGAGTTGACCAAATCATAAAAATGATGTGTTACGAAAATATTTGATACAAAAAATAGTTTTTGAAACGTAATACTTGTTGCGGAAGAGAATCCGTTACAAATAGACATAATTTTTGTAGTGACATTTTTATCGTAAGTCCAAACCTAAGTCCAATTCAAAATACTTAGCCGTTATTGTTATGTTTGTTATAATCATGAGATGATTTTTGTGAGAGTTTGTTTTTAAAGAGACTGAATGAGATGGTGAATTTGGTGAGAGCAGTTTCTATCCAAAACAGAAACCGATATAGTGTGAGGGAGAAAAGATGACATCGAGAGAGTTTTTCCGGTGGGTGTTCGATGGGATTCCGGTGAGGTTTGGGACCTTTTTCTCGTGACAATTTTGGTGGGTGTCGTGACTTGAAGTGACGAGCCGACCTTCACTTTTGTTATGAGACGAACCAAAATGAAAAAATAGATAGATTGTTGAAGGTGGAGGGAGTATATTTTTCATTATGTAAAAATTTTAATAGGGATACTTTTAATTTAAATTACTGTAATTTTACTAAAATAATATATTAATATTTATAAAATTTAATTTATTGTCATTTTTTCAATAAAAAATTAAAACCACAATATTAGAAAATAAATCACGCATAAATGAATCATTGAAGTGATATTCATCGTCAACATCATCATTTACAAAAATCATCTAACTATCAACTAGTTTCAATTGCTTATTCACCGACATTCCTCCGACTTTGTTAGACTAAAAATTAGATTCATCCTATTGTATTTCAACAATATTTCGTGGTCGATTACGTACAACAGCTCGCCAATGAGACCACTCACTAGTTGCATTCGGGTAATTTACATAAAATACATACCTAGTTTATTATGCAAGTATATAGTGCTCCTGCTCCATAGAACTTGCCTAAAATTAACATCAACTATATTGTAAGTTTGATGTCTCCTTATCCCACGAGTTGGATTTGCCCAACGACAACATAACAATACTACTTTCATGTGGCGATGGAGATCGTATGAAAACTCAACAATCTCATCAATTATTTTGTAGTATTCAATGGAGTTTCCAGAGCCAACATTGATAACCACAGACACACCATAGTGTTGCGAATCTTTACCAACTCCCTGGTCGTATGTACTAAAGGAGAATCCATTTATTTCATATTCTTTGTAATACGTAGCCTTATTAGATGTCTGTCGCTAAGGCTCGTATCACTGGTGAGGTTTGGGTAACATCAAACTGACCAATATGAAATTAAAAAATGAAATGAAACTTGGGACTTTGTTCTTTCAACACATTTTTTTGGGGATACGATTCCCAAAGATATATTTTATTTTCACATTCAATACAAAATATTATTTTTATATTAATTACACAATTTTTCATACCTTACATAAAAATGAAAAAAAGTCAAACTAAAACATTAAACAAAGAAACCCCGTGGTGTACACACGGCTGCTCTTGTGACTGCTGCAACCTGCATCTTTTATTTCTTTATGTATCAGCTTATCCTATTCTTTTTTTCTTTTTTTTCCAATTTTCACTTCTATCATGCTTATATTCACATCTTACGCTTTTATTCATTTTTTCAACCATCTTTGACTTTATTATTAATTTCGGGTTATTCTTGTATTATCACCTAAAAATTCGGTGCAAAAATCTAAATACATGAATAGATATGAAAACACCCGAATATGGGGAGGTGTGGAGTTGCCCGAATGTGTTAAATAGTTGGGATCACTTAAGCATAATAAGTTTTGGTGCAGCCAGGTGAGAAGGATTTAGGGTATGTGCATCTAGGCATGCTGAGCATAGCGAATTGGAGGCCGCCGGATATACATATCAATGAATCTAGAACATATAATGATTTTGGAGTAGAATTCAAAAAAGACATTCAACAAAGATTGATGAGAGCGTATTTCAAAGTAGAATCCGAAATATACATTGGTTACAAGTTAGAATTCGGAAAAGACTTCAAGCGAAAATTGATAAAGGTGTTCCAAGGTAGAATTCGAAACAGACAATATTCAATAGTAGAATCTGGAAAAGACGTCTTGGCACAGATTGATGAGGGTGTGTTTTAATATAAAAATTCAAAACAAATCTTGGTTCTGAGATAGAATCACGAACAAACAGTGATTTCAAGGTAGAACCTATGGTGTAGAGTTTAGAACTTTGGACCCCGACCCTATGAGTTATGTGCCAAACCTTGGCAAAATATAACCTAATTGCAATATGGAAATCCGCAATGTATAGTTCAAAAAACACATATATAAAGTAATTGTATATGTAATGATATAATGTGCTTTAAATAAAAGTTAAAAGTATTTTGGTATTAGTGTATGCAGATCGGATACTCTGTCCCATTAACACACCCTATCCCCCTATCCCCACACACATAATATATATATACACACGTATGTATATATTAGTGTATATATAATATATACACACATGTGTATTTATACACGTTATGTGTGTGGGGATAGGGGGATAGAGTTTATTTTTTGGACCGAGGATCCCATGGGTAGTGTATGATTATATTTATTAAAATAGAAAAATAATACTTTTGAACGAGAAATGCAAAAATAGTAAAAATGAAATTTTGGATTGAAACGAAATGAGTATTTATTTTATAAAAAAATTATCAATAGTAATTAATATTAAACATTGGGGGTGAATTATAAATATGAAAAATTGTTTAAACTAATACTCCGTACGGCCTATTTCAAATGGACTACTTGAGATTTTGTATTAGATTAAGAAATAATAGTCTTTTATTGGTTATAGGGAGTGTGCAAGAGGTTTTGACATTTGACTTTATGTATAAAGTAATTATATTTGTAACGGTATATTTGTAATTTAAATAAAAATGTTAGTGTATTTTAGTATTAGTATATGATTATTTTTTTCAAAATAAGAAATGAATACTTTTAAGTGAGACGAACGAAAATAGTAAAAAAATACTTTGAATTAGGATGATGAGTATATATGACGTGAAAAATTCTAAAAAATATTCTTTTTGAAATGAAAGTGTTATAGATTGAGGTAAAAATATTATAGCAAGTATATTTTTAGATTTAGATTGTATAAATGAGTTTTCTAGTTGAAGATGACTTTACCTGAAATTGGGTTTGTTGTTTGTTTACGAGATTCTATCAAAATACTAGTACTATTCGTCAAAATTCTCAGCTCCTAACATCAAATCAAATATTTATTTTTTATTTTTTATATTATATTAAAAATTAATTTTACATTTAAAACATCACACAAATACCTACTTATATCACATCATACAATTACTTCAATTCAAAATTTTATTATTCAAATCCCAACTCAAAATTCAAACCTCCAAACAAACACACCCTAAACCATTTTGAGTGATATATATATATATTTTTAATAAATATTATTAAAAAATATAATATAAAAATAATAATTTATGTTGAATGTTAATTTTTTTTATTATTTTTTTTTCATATATAATGGTTAATCAAGACAATAAATTCCTATATCGAATATTGAACTTTTGCTTTCGTGATATTTAAATTGTTCCCAACTTTAAACTTATTTGAACTTCAAATTTTTCTTAGTGTTTAAACTTTTCTTTATTAGTGTTTAAAATTTTGTTTCTTGATTTTAAATTGTTTTGAATTTTAAACTGTGTTGAATTTAAAATTTTTATTTGTTTAGTGTTTAAACTTTATTTTCTTACAACTTAAAATTTGTTGATCCTTGCAATTAGGTCTGACCATAGAATAAAAAAATTAATAGGATGGATTATAGCTAACCAACACTACTTATTAGCTATAATCTACCAACGACAAATCTAGAAAAATTATATACGGGTGGCATAATATATAAATTTAAAAATAAAATAATTAAAATTCTTATTTTATTAGAAAGTATTAATAATATAGAAAAAACAATAATATAATATTATTTTTAGGAAAATATAAAGTAAAATATTATAAAATAATAATATTGATATCAAGTAAAAACTTATATTGAAAA
This sequence comes from Andrographis paniculata, assembly GCF_009805555.1. Classification (NCBI taxonomy): domain Eukaryota; kingdom Viridiplantae; phylum Streptophyta; class Magnoliopsida; order Lamiales; family Acanthaceae; genus Andrographis; species Andrographis paniculata. Next base: position 1,616,247 of record NW_026137613.1, read on the forward strand.
AATAATAAAATAATATTATTTTTGTAAATCTATTTTTTATAATGTAATTAAATTAATTATTTTATTTGAATTAAATTTTAATTATTTGAGTAACGGTGGCGCTACTTTAAATTTTAAATAATCTATATAAAGTTTTTGTATAATGATGATATTTTAAATTTTAAATGAAATGCTAAACTTTTTTTTATTGGTATCACAATTATTAAATCATAAAATTTCTTTTGCTGGAATAAATATTGGTGACATATGCAGCCACTATGCAAAGCGTTAATCTATCCCAAATTTAACACCTACCGAAGGGCGAGTGAGTTTGGAAATACAAGTAATTATAAATTAAAATTAAAATAATTATATATTAAAAAATTTAAAATATAATTAAAAGATATAATTATTTTAAAAAATATAATGAGACGGAATATGTGAGATGAATTAAAATACCAACGTAGATATAAGATGGGAGACAGAATATTAGATTAGGGATATATAGATAAAGGCATAATTATCAAATTATGTCAAGATTTTAATACTGTTGATTGCATTCTAAAAACACAAACGTATAATAGTTTTAAGGGTAAACTATTTTTTTTAGTCCCGTAATTGGACCTCTTTATCATTTTAGTCCCGTAAGTGGAGCCTGTCGCAAACTAGTCCCATAAGTGAAAAATTTTCGCTGTTTTAGTCCTTCGGCGCCGGAGATGCCCGCGTGGCTCGCCGGAGGTGACGTGTCCGCCAGGTGTCGCTGACCCGGCGGACACGTAGATTTTTTTTTATTATTTTTTTTCATTGTTTTAATTTTTTTTAAAACTTATTTTTAATTTATTTTAAATTTTATTTTTATTTTTTTATTTTTTTTATTTGGTCCAATTAAAAAAATTAAAAAAATTAAAAATAAAATAAATCCATGTGTCTGCCAAGTGTCGCTGACCTGGCAGACACGTCACCTCCGGCAAGCCACACGGGCGTCTCCGACGCCGGAGGATTAAAACAGCGAAAATTTTTCACTTATGAGACTAGTTTGCGACAGGCTCTACTTACAGGACTAAAATGATAAAGGGTCCAGTTACGGGACTAAAAAAACAGTTTACCCTAGTTTTAGAAATATGGAAAAAAATACTAAAAAAGGGTTATGCAATTTTTATATACGAAGAGGAATGATGCATATTTTAAATATAGGAAGAAGGGTTATACAATTTTTATATATGAAGAGGATCAAGTGTTTATAGGCAATTTTGCCGATTAAAAATAATAGTTCCTTCATCCAGGCAATAGATGACTTCATTTTTGTTTGTTACATAAAAGATAGTTCATTTTTATTTTTAGTAAATTTATTCATATTCACTCAAAATTTTTTTATTTATATCTCTCTAAAAAACAAATATTTTTACCTATATTAATTTAAAACTCCTTAGTTTTATAAAATTAGTTTTAAATTAATTATAAATAAATAAATATCTGTTTTTCTTAAATATTTGTATTATATAAAATTTTATTATCTGCAAAATGGTATCTATAATGTATATATTTTATTGAGATATAATACTAAAATATTTAAAATACTAACAACACTATTCGTATAAAAATTATAAAATAATATCATAACTTATTATTAATAATTTTACTAGCCTAAAATATGGTGTCATTAACTAAATGGGTCGTCTTGACCTTAACTAGAGCCGAAAGAATTGACACGACACGATAACCCGACATGAACTCGATACGAAATAATTGAGTTTGGGTGCAGAATTTTTACCCGATTATGTATACGGGTTGACACGAATCCAACACAATAATAAATGGGTCTGGTTAAGGTTGAAACTTTCAACTCGAACCCCACTCGACAACCCAATTATAATATATTAATATTAACTAATATATTTATTACATATATAAAATAATTCTAATGATAATTAATCCATATATTAATTTAAACTAAGTTCAATTTTAAATAATCTAAGCTAATCCACTATACACATTAGACTAGAGCCAACAAAAACTAATATAACACGATAATTCTACAAAAATAATTGGATTTGAATCAAAATTTTGACCTAATTATTTATATGAGTCAAACAAAAATCTAACACAAACCCGATACGATAATAAACAGGTAAATACAAACCCGATACAGTAATAAATTGATCGAATTAGAATTGAGTGATTTAATTCATCTAAAATATTCGATCCGATATGAACTCGACATGACTCGACCCATTACCAAGAACTAACAGTAACAGAAGGAGTATAACTGTCGATGTCATTGACCAAATGGTAACAAGGTCAAAGGCAATTTTGACCATCTTCCATAATTCATCCCTATTTTGCACGTGTTTTAAATTATTAGTTTGCAATCCACTTTTCATTCCTTGCCAACCACTTCAAAGGGGCGAATATAGTAAATTTTATATGTGATGCATATTTTGTCTCAAGTTTTATGAAAATTATGATTGTGTATGATTATACTCCCTCCGCTATTTTGGGTATATTAGTGTAGATATAAGAATTTAAGTAAAATATAATTAGTAAGTAATTAAAAAATATATTAATATAAATAATTATTATTTAGTAAAAATAATTATAGATTAAGATTAAAATAATTAAATAATTTAATTAAAATTAAAAAAAATATTAAATATTAAATTTAAAATGTGATTAAAGTGTATAATCATATTTTCAGAAAATGAAAGACAAATTATACAGGACAAACGAAAAATAGAAAATAAGGACAAAATTATGTTGGACGAAGTGAGTAAATAAGTTACAGATGACATTTTGATTCAATTACTTTGTAATAATTCATTTAAGAATTAGCCAGAAATATATATTGTTGGAATTTTGACATAATTTTAGTATGATTTTTGATGTATTTTATGTATTTAAATATAATCTATTGTGTAATATAAATAAATAATGATATAATCTTTTGATTGTAAAATTAAAATTTCATTTAATATAGAAAATAAAAAATAAATTATTTTGAGAAAAGAAAAACTATAAATAATAAAAGTTTCTAGAACCCACACCAATGATAAGAAAAAAATAAAATGTATTAATGTTTTTTAATCCGTCTTATCAAAAACAATATTATTAACTTTTTAGGTATCCTTTATATTAATATATTGATATAGAGTAAATTGTATAATATCTTTTATATTTTAATACAAATACACAAAAAATTATATGTTTAATTTATTATATAAAATTTTTTATGTTAAATAACAGTATACACAAGAGAATTTTTTAATTGAAAAATTATGTTTGATTGAAAATACACTTAATTATGCAAATTTTGTACAGATGAATGATATTAAATATCTTAATTAGTTTTATTTGAATAAAAGAATAATAAATAATTGATCAATATGTTATTTTATGATTTTTTTTTTTTTTTTTGGTAAAAAATAGGTAAAAATTTGTCTTAAAAAACTTTAAATAAGTGATTGATGAATTATTTTATTCAAAAAAATACTCTCTCTGTCCCAGAAAACATGAGACTATTACTGTATATACAAGAATTTAGATAAAGTATAATTAGTAAGTAATTAAGAAGTGTATTAGGTAAAAATAATTATAGATTAAGATTAACATAAGTAAATAGTTTAATTAAAATTAAAAAAATTATAAAATTTAAAATTTAAAATGCGATTAAAGTGCATAATCATATTTCCAAATATAGAAATGACAAGTTATGTGGGACGGACAAAAATAGAAAATAGGGACAAATTATGTGGGACGGAGGGAGTAATATTTAAGATATTTTTTATTTGTAAAAGAACTTATAATTATATGCGCGTTTACAATTAACCACCAGCTTTGGATGAAGATGATTCTTTGTGCGTAATTTAATTTAATACAAGAAATTTCATACAATAAATAAAATAAGATGTATTTTGTGCATTTTCAGTAAAACTCAATGAAGTATTGTATAATTTATTCATATATATATTACTTCATCTATCTCACACTTAATGTCACACTTTCCTCTTCCATATGTCCTACATTGTATGCCATTTTTTTATTTCGGAAAATGATTACATATTTTGATCATATTTAAAAAAAAAAAATTATATTTTAATTTTAATTAGACTAATTAATTATCATAATTTTAATATATAATTATTTATATTATATTAAAATTAATATATTTTCAATTATTTACTTTTTATATTTTTTCTAAATTTCTATGTCTGAAAATTCCATGAGAATTACAATGAAAACCAACAAATTATTATAAAATATAATCTATTGAATCACATTCCAATTAGAAATAATTTAAGTTTGATATTAAAAATTAATTAATTAATTAATTAATTAATGTAAAGTAAACCAGAAGCAAACTGGTATACTTCTTCATTCAATTTATTTAGTTTCTTGGTTCATATAATACAACTTTATTACATTCTAGAATTAAATCAAAGCCACCACCACATTATAATTTGATCTTTGATCAACCCACTTCTTCTTCTTCTTCTTATTATTATTATTATTATTATTTTTCTAAATAAATAATACTCCCTCCGTCTCAGATACCGTGTCTGCTACACTGTAGACATGATATTTTAGAAGGGATGTAATTAGTAGATAATTAAGAATGTATTAGTGAAAATGATTATCCTATAATATAAATAATTATAAATTAAAATTAAAATAACTAATTAGTTTAATTAAAATTAAAAAAAAAATTAAAAATTTAAAATAAGATTAAAGTGTGTAATCATTTTCCAAAAAAGAAAAATAACATAGTATGTGGGACGGACAGAAACGACAACGTGGAGATGGTATCTGGGACGGAGGGAGTAACATATTCAAGATCTATAGCAATCAGTCAACTTTGAATTTGGTCTTCCTGGTTGACTGTCCACGTGGGAAACCTTAAATATGTTTAATCCACGTGGCAAAATACTGGATATAGGACTCTTCTCCTGGTCAAAATTGGTCAAACCTGATAAATACCTTTTTACACTTTATTTTGTAAAATCGTGTCTAAATACATTTCTAAAATATTTTGAAATTTTAGAGTGTTGCGAATAATAGAAAAAGTTTTTACACTTTCATAAACTAATGTATTCATTTACTTTTGGTATAAAGTTTATTTTATTTATTTATTTTTTTTAAATTTTTATATATCGTTGCGAATTCGTAGCCGCTATTAAACAAGTACGCGCTCTGGGTAATTTTTCAGTCGAATTTAATAATATAGATAATAGTTAGTGCTATTTTTTTTTAATGTAAATATTTTATTTATTGTATTTTAGTTTAATATAGTGATTTTACATAAATAAATACTTCATTAAATCTAATTTAAAATATTATTTTTATTATTTTTGCCTGTATCACTAAAAAATATTTATTTTTTATTTTAGTAAAAATAATCATATACTTTTATCAAAATACTTTAACTTATACCTAAATTATAAGCATATTATTACATGTTTAATTAATTTATACATAAAACCAAATGAAAAAATATAAAAAAAAAATTACATACTTCTACTAACCAATAAAATACTATTATTTTTTAATTTATTACAAATCTTCAAAATAATACTTTTAAAATGAGACAAAAACAGTATAAATTTAAGAATATTTGTCATGAGGAGTTGTGTTCTTTTTTTTTTTCGATTAAAAAAAAAAAAAAAACCTCAAGGGAGTTATACTCTTACTTGATAAAAAGAAAATACGATGTTTTGTATTTTAAAAATTGTACTACGACCTATAGAGAATTGTGAGTATAAATAATTGTATAAATAATATAATAATAATGAGTACGCAATATATTAATTTGAAAAAGGAAAAATAGAAAAATATTTGAAATGTTAAACAATGTACATGTTAAATGACTGAATGGATAGTCAATTCATATATATTTAAACTCTCGTTTTTTCCAAATTTGGTTTGCCCCATATATTAGTCTAGTATGACTTGTTTTATCGGATTTAGTTTGTATGCCATTAAGTTCGGTCGGTGATTTATCAGAGCTTATTCGAAAAATAGCAGTTACGAATTCTCACACTATAAAAAAAGTTCATACTAGTAATAAATAAAAAAAAATAAATAGTATCTATTCATTTTTAATTATATCTTTATATATTATTCATCAATAATTTTATTTAAAAATAATAAAATATCATAGTAACATCTATAACTTATTAATTTAATCTTTTATTAATTTCAAATTAATTTTTTAGCACACATTTGATCGCAATCTAGAGAAAGTAACTTTTACTAATATAGTCAAAATCTTAGAAATCAAATAATGTGACATTCCTCGTTTGAAGGCTAAGTCTAGATCTTTTGATAAGTGTGTGAAAAAAAAAAAAAAAAAAAAAAAAAAAAAAAAAACTCTTAGAAACTAATGTAATCCAAACAACATTAAAATAAGCAAATTACATTTATGCTGTATATATATATTGGGAGTATTTTAAAATTTTGAAAATAATAGAGGTTTGTTTGTTTTTTCTTACAAAAATAAATGAATAACACTACTATTAATCGATTGTAATAATAATATATTCCCTCCGTCCCAAAATTATAGTCCGAGTTGTGTTTATCACGAGATTTAAGGAATATTGATATTATATTGTAGTGGGTAAAAAGTACGGGTAGAAGACTCTTTTGCCCTTGTGAATGTATTAGTGTAAAAAGTAGTGGTAATTATATAATAATAATGAAAAAGTAATTGTAGTTTTATAATGATATGATTATTTATGAAACTGAGACTTTTATTTTGGGACGAACAAAAATGGTAAACAAGACTATTATATTGGGACGGAGGGAGTATTATTTTATTTTACAATATATTAAATTAAAATATTATTTATACAAACTAAAACTCATATCAAATCCATAGACAAACCCTAAGAGGTTAAATAAAAAAAATATGTATATATTAAATATAATATCTTATATAAAAGATATATTTTCAATACAATATTTTAAAAAAATAAATATTTGACATAATACTCCTAAAATATAATATATGTATATATATATATAATATTGATGAAGAATGACAAATAATTTTAAGGATAAAATATGTTTTTTGTCTTTTTATTTTCTATTTATCACAATTTTAGTATTTATATTATTAAAATGATAATTTTGATCTCTTTTATTTATATTTGGGGGCTTCGATTTTTAAAATGACAATTTTGATCTTTATCAATTAATATAGTTCAAATTTAGTATTTAATTATCATTTTTTTTCAAAAAATTAATAGATATACTAGTAATATATGCATTGTCATACAAATAAACTATCATTAAAAAAATCGTTTCAAAAAAATTATTCTTCTTACCTATCTGTTAACAAAAGATATATATGTCACTATATTTAATATCATATTTTTATCCACAAAAAGAAGAAATATATATATTTCGTTTTATTATGCAACAATTTAACTAAGAAATACAACTAGCTACAACTATGTTGTTTTGAACGGATAATTTTTAAATTGGGAGTTTAAATTTGTCTTGAAGAAAATATTTCTGTGCAAATATTTGAAAATAATAATAATATAAACTAATATAAATAATGAATAAGAATGATACTTTCGGACGAAAATCATACACTACCTTCATCATTAGAAAACAGACTTATAACTTTGAGAATGAATTTTAATGTTGTGTGTATTTTGTTTTTTACTTTACGAACTTTGATTAAAAATATATATATTTTTTTTTTATATTTTGATGCAACTGTAATAATAATTATATTTATTAATTTTTATTGAAACAATTATTAACGTCTAATATTAAACTAATTTAACAAATGTGAGACAACATTGGTATTATAAAAATAAAAAACTAAAATTAACATATTAGTAAATAAAAGAAACAAAAATATATTTTGCCCTAATTTTAAAATACATATTAATAGAGCCTTTTACATACATGCAGTTCACAATAATTATTTTTAGGCATAATTTATATATATATATATATATATTTTAAAAAATATTACTCCCTCCATCCCACGTACTATGTCCACATTGCCGTTTCTGTCCGTTCCACATTCCATGTCACTTTCCTTTTTTGGAAAATGATTACACACTTTAATTTCATTTTAAAATTTTTAATTTTTTTTAAATTTAATTAAACTAATTAGTTATCTCAATCTTAATTTATAATTATTTATATTATAGAATAATTATTTTCACTAATACATTCTTAATTATCTACTAATTATACTAATCCTAAATATCGTGTTTACAGTGTAGCAGATATACTCAAATCACTTACACAAATCCAGAACAAATATACTCTAATAAAGTCAAAATATTGATTTTGACTTACATAAAATTCAAAAACTAGATCAAATCCAAATTGCATTAACCATTTAACCTCATTCCTCGTGTCAGCCTTCAATTCAGTCAACGTTGACCCTAAGGACCAAAGCCATCACCACAATATTTTTCATAATCTATAAATAGATCAAATATTTTTCAAACAATAAAATAAATCCAAAAAAATAACTTTTTGGAATTCCACCAAACCATATATATATATATACACATTTCCCTCTATAAATTTCAAATTCCCAAAACCATCCCACAAATGGAAGAAGGCTCAACCGGCAGAGGAAGAGGCGGCGCCACCACCCCCGGCGGCGGCGGCGGAGACGGAGAAATAAAATATAGAGGAGTCCGAAAGCGGCCGTGGGGTAAATATGCGGCCGAGATACGAGACACAAACCGGCAAGGCGCCCGTGTCTGGTTAGGGACATTCAATACGGCCGAGGAGGCCGCTAGGGCATATGACAGGGCGGCGTTCGCCATGCGAGGAAATTTGGCGATCCTTAATTTCCCCGAAGAGTACGGTTTGCCGAGCAGCTCGTCGCATTTTGCTTCGGGCCCGGGCTCAAGTTCGGGCTCGGTGCATGAGAGAAATGACGAAGAGCAGCCCGATAGGGAAGTATTTGAATTCGAGTATTTCGACGATAAGTTGCTGGAAGAGCTTCTAGAAGATAAAAATGACAAGAACAAGAAGGTTTGAGAATGTTCTTTTTTATTCATATATATTGACCAAATAATTTGAATAAAAATATTTTGTGTAATATATATATATATTGTGTTGGTGATGTTCTATCAGTTTTTATTTGATAACTGAGAACATTATTTAGTTCATTGAATACCAAAAAAAAAAATAAAATGTATTAATTTAATATTTTGCTTTTATACGATTATAGAAAATATATATAATATATACGTATAATAATAATAATTGATTAAAATACACAAAAATCAACAAATATATAAAAATATACTCCCTCCGTCCCATAAAAATGATACAATTTTTCATTTTTTGTCCGTCTCAAAACAAGAATACTATTTTCAGATAATACCCTTACAACTTCCAATATATTACACAAATGTCATTACTTTTATATCACACAATTTAATAGAAACATTTTTGTCTTTTTCACTATAGATCAATATAATACTAATATTAAAAAATCTACGTGCAAAAAGTACATGTTACTATTCTTTCGGGACGGAAGTAGTATTATTTTGTACAATATTTTCATGATTTTCTTTCACAATAAAAATACTTAAAATTATAAAATTATAAGCACTAAACAAACACGTTCGAAAATATTTTGATTGCTCCCATGTGCATTATTATTATTATTATTATTATTATTATTATTATTATTATTATTATTTTGCATGCGAATGTGATTTTTGTAATAACTATTGTTGGATCGAGAACTACATGATTAATGGTGCGTTTAGTTCTAAATTGTAGCTGTGTCGATAGTTTAATTATATATATATATATATAATTTTTGTAAGTTGGGTTTATTTGATTTGTGTTGAAAATTTAATTTTAATTTAAATAATATTTTAATATTTTATTTGTAGAAAAATATTAAAGTTCGACTCTCTCCATCATTTCTACAAAAATATTTTTTTGATAGCTCTCATATCAAAATGCTTTATATGGCTTAACACTATTTTTATTTCATATAAAAATACATTATATATATATATATATATTAAACTAACTTTGTGATGTTGCATCATTTCAATAAATATACAATATTTTATTAATAATATATTAAAATATTATTTAAATTAAAATTTAAATAAAAATTTCATACCAAATAAATGAATATGATGAAGAGAGTAAAAAAGTAAGTGGATCCATATATATGTTATTTGTAAGAAGAGTATCATTTTTTTTTTTTTTTTTTTTTTTTATGTATTATACTCCCTCCGTCCAGTTAGAAAATATATATATTTTTATTTTGGGACGTCCAATTATAAAGTAAATATTTCATTAAATATCCTATTTTTTTCTACAAATACCTCTATTTTACATCACATCATTACTTTTACACCAAAAAATAAGGGCAAAAATGTCATTACACTACTTTTAACTACCCACTATAATTAAAATACTACTCCCTCCGTCAAGCTAGAAAGTATACACATTTCTATTTTGGGACGTCCAATTACAAAGTAAATATTCCATTAAATACCTCAATTTTTTCCACAAATACCCTTACTTTACATCACATTATTACTTTTATACCAAAAAGCAAGGCCAAAAATGTCATTATACTACTTTTAACTACTCACTATAATTAAAATACTATTATTTCTTAAACACCGCGCCAAAAGTAAATGTATACTTTATCCGTGGACGGAGGGAGTATTATTTCTTAAACACCGCGCCAAAAGTAATTGTTTACTTTATGTGTGGACGGAGGGAGTATTACTTTGTAATGAAAAAGATATAAATTATCCTATTAGTATTATGTAATATAAAAATAATGACGCTTGTATAATATATTATAAATTGCAAAAGTATTTATTATATTAGATAAGTAGTACAATTGCTAAATTAGAAATGATACTCTTACTTCGAAACATACTGTTGATGTAATTTTTCAACAAAAATAAAGTAAAATTCAAAGATATAGAAAATATCCTTAAACTTGATTAATTAGTGCCTGAGATTAGGAATCTCTAAACACTGTATGGTACAGAAAATAAACTGGAAAATAAAAGACTGAAATTTAAAGTGGTGATCCCCAAATCTGACTTTGCTTTGTTGAAGTTGATTGAAGATGCCTTGCCAAATGATGATCCAAATCCTTAAATATTCTTTGAAGAAACTGTACTGAAAACCGTCGCCCGAACGGTTACAACGTCTCCTTCCCAACCGTCTTCCAACCCTTCTCTTGCTGACACGTGTCCTCAGCAGACCAAAATTATCCCTATATTTCACTCTTTGAGCCGACCACAGACCTTCCGCCCTTTTGGCCCGACTTCGTCCTTCGCCCGACCTGCTTCTTCGCCCGACCTCACTTGGGCCGACCTCCGCATCAGCCGCCCTCCGTCTTTGACCGAAGACCTCCGCGTCTGTCCGTACCTCTTCCTTGCCCGACCTTCCTCTTGACAGACCTCCGCGTCTGCCCGACTTCGCCTTCTATCCGATCTACGGTTTACCCGACCTGCGGACTTCCCATCCTGATGACTTTCCGTCTTGAGGACCTCCCGACCTGAAAACCTTCCGACCTGAGGTCTTTCCGTCCTGAGGACTTTCCGTCTTGAGGACCTACCGACCTGAAGACCTTCCGACCTAAAGTCTTTCCGTCCTGAGGACTTTCCGTCTTGAGGACCTACCGACCTGAAGACCTTCCGACCTGAAGTCTTTCCGTCCTGAGGACTTTCCGTCTTGAGGACCTACCGACCTGAAGACCTTCCGACCTGAAGTCTTTCCGTCCTGTATTTTCCTTGATTTCCACACGGTGTCCTTCAGCCAGTTCAATCAACTCTATTGCCAGGCCCATTCTTCTTTTTACCTTGGGCTTTTAACCTAATTCTAAATTTCGTACGTAACAACTTGCCCGCCGCCAAGGGACTTTCAAACGCCATTTAACAATCAATGTTTGGAAGTTCATAAATCACTACCCTCTTGAAAAATTCCCTTAGCAACTGCACCAGTTACTGCAACACTCCTGATTAACTTCCTTCTCCGCAATACGAGCTTTTGTGAATCACAATCCCAAAACACTCTAACCATGGCGAATCAATACATTCCTGCCCTTCCTTTCGACGGAACCCTCCCAGAGGGCCCATTTTCAGCCTCGAAAGTACTAACTCCGACGATCCGCCCATATTGCACTACTCCTGAAGACTCAAATCGGATTAGGGAAGTTTTGGAATCTCGAAATTCCTTGGCTATCAACAACCCTAACTACCAAGCAGTTCGCATTCGAGACAGCATCAAAACCCATCTCACAGACCCAAAAGATCCTTACCGCTCTTGGTATCGACGGGTAGCGGAACACTTCCAGACCCAATGGCGATCTCAAAAAATCGACCAAGCAATACTATTGTCCACCATGCCGATCAATCTGCACGAGAAGGTGCTCCTAGCCATGTCTGCCTTCTGGAATGCGGAAAATGGGACTTTTCTCTTACCATCGGGCCCCTTTGGTCCAACTCTTATGGATGTGGCAATGATCGCGCATCTCCCAGTCGTGGGTGAAGACCCTGTGATGGGAGCCCTAGATGGGCAGGAGCCATCAGAAGACCATCCAGGGTGGTCTTTACAAGGTGTGAAGGAATGGGGTTGGACAAAGTTCGCAACCGACCAGCAAGGGGCTCCAGGGACCCCCGTGACCGACCGGGAGCATACTGCCTTTATTCTTTTTTGGCTTTGTAGGTACGTCATTGTTTCCCCTTCCAAATGTGTTCTTCCTTCTCATCTCGACCTGGCCATTCATATCGCATCAGGTCGGTTCTTTTCCCTTGGCACCCTGTTTTTAGCCAATCTGTTTGAAGGACTCACCAGGGTTAGCCTTCGTTTAACAGATAATGATAATAGAAAATTAGACACTGCCGCATCGGGTCCTTTTTGGTTTTTAGAACTTTGGTTCCGTCTTTACTTCCCCAATGCGTTCAACTTAGGATCTCCGCCCACTATGCCAATATCCGAAAAACATTTGGGATTAGCCCTCAACCGACTCTACTCAGGACGCAATAAACTCCAATCTTCCGATCCAATAATAACCACAATTTTAACAGATACCCGCAGTAACTCTCGATTTTCTATGTATAAAAAGTATGCGGGTTATGCTCCCGACCATTTTTGGCCCTTTCCGGCACCAAATCCTCTTCCGACTCCTGAGCCTTGTCTCTTTTTAGCAGCAAAAAACTTGATAAAAAAGGGCAGAAAACCTTTTACACCTTTAATTATGAACCTCAATTCATGGCACGCCAGTTCGGCTGTTGCCAAGGTATCCCTGGACCCGTCGCTTGTCCGCATATAATTTTCCAAAGTCCTGACCGACGAGTCCTACCTAATTCAATCCCTTCTTATATCTCCCAGCTCACCACATATATAATTTCCAATTCTTATATTCCTTTCCGCTCCAACCCTGAGACTGTAGATACATTCAATGAATGGTGGTCGGTTGTATGGCCCCTGATTTCCCCTAATGAGGATCGGTTGCTGAACATACTCCTTCCCCCCCAAGGATTAGTTCTAGGGGCGGCTAGACATACTAGCACTCAGCAACAAACAGCCGCCCCGGGAATCGGATCTGGTGTTCCAATGCGAAAAAGGAAAGCTTCCCAGCTGCAAACACCTCCGACCTCTGGGGCCGACCAGCAAGCTCCAGCGGACCTTGGAACTACTAGGACGTCAGCAAGGACCCGACCCCGAATAGGTAATTTTTCTTAAAACCGTGAACCAATTCACTATATCTTAACTTTGATTTCACTTATTTCATTCACCAGAACCGACCTTGGTGACACCGACCACACAAACGACGCTAGCCCCAGCCGACCATTCAATCGTACCTTTGGTCCAGACCAATTTGCCAATGAGCAGTCGGGCGGAGGACCCGACGAGGAGGCAAACTCTTCCTCCCGTACCGAGGAGTGGTCGGGCCAAGCACCCGACCAGGAGGCAATCTTTACCAGCAGTGCCTATAGAACCAGTAAGTTCTCTCATCAGCAATACTTAGGATTCTAATGATCAACCTTGATATATTTAACAACAACATTCCCATGATTTTTCACAGACACCTTCACCCATCGCATCAGCAGCAGGGGTCTCTTCAGACAGTGAGGGGACTACTTCCCAGATGGGTCGACCGCCATACATGGCATCAGACTCCTCCATTTCGAAGGAAGAACCAACTGCCCCTGCCGAAGCGGACCCTCACAACAACATCCCTGCTGCTGCTGATCCCGAAATAGTCCAATCGGATGCAGCCGCGCTGGGAACCGAAAATCCCCCAGCTGCGGCTATCCCAGTTGCTCCAGAGATCCCGGCTGCAGTGGCTCTAGATGCAGCCGCCCAACCTGCAGCCGCCCAGCCAGCAGCGGCGTTACCTCCAGCAATCGAGTGGCAGGCAGAAGAACCACCTGTGGCAGCCCAACCTCCAGAAATAGAAGAAGTTTCTTCATCCGATTCGGAGACTTCTGTGAATTTGGTAAGATTAAACCAATCCATGCCATAATGTTTCTTTCGGAAAACATTAACTGTTTTATATACTACTTTCCATAGGGACCCAGGTCGGCACCTCAGCGACCATTCGCAGCAGCCGACGAGTCGGCTGCTGTTATACCAGCTATCCACCCTACTCGACCAACCTCATTGCTGCCCCCCTCACTGACAGCAGTTCGCCCAGAGGTGACACATATCTTATATGAATAAATTTGCACCTCCCTTGGAATACTTATTGACACTGTAAGACTTGCAGGGGCCTTCGGACTTAGCTATCCTATCGACTGTTCCGGTTCCAGCGGAGGCCCAAACTATATTCACTGAGGCCATTAACCATCCCCTGTCAGAATTAAGATCCGACTTATTGGACAAACTCATTCAGACGGTTGGTGGCCTTCTTTTTTACACTCCGACGGAATCGCCAGCCGTCCCCATTCTGCATCGGCTGATGGAAAGACTTACGGAGCTCAAGACTGAAGTGTTAGTTATTGGACTCATGTCAGCCGAAACCCCCCAGCCTGTCTTCGATCAAACAACGCTGGAGAATTCTTTGGCTAAGACCCGAGAATCCCTTCAGCAGACTACTGGAAGGCTGGGCGGTCTCCTTAGCACGAAGGCTCAAGTTGATGAATCCATTCAGAAAAAGGAGGCAGAATTGAGGGAGCTAAGGAAAGAACAGTCTACCCTGGATAAGCAAATTACCAATGAACAGCGTCTGCTTGAGAAGTATACAAAAAACGAGGCCGAATTGGATCAAGAGCTGAAAACCCAAGCTCGATCCCAATTCATCAGAAGATATCAGACGGCTGCTAATACCAGAAGGCTATCCAGGGATGAAGTCAAATGGACACATATAAAAACTGCCCTAGGGGCACTTTTGTAACACTTCACCCTCTGTAAAAACATTTGACTTAGTAATATATTTTTCCTTCTTCTCTCAAAACAAGGATCACCTTTCAATTTCCAACTTTATAGGAACCGAAACAAACTCCTTCCTTTAAAGAACATTGTTTCTCACATTTTAAGAAACACATTCTAAGGCATATTTTGAAAACCAAAACACTTGAAGTGTTAACAAACATGGCGAATGACCGACCTCATGTTCCATCAAGCAACTGGGAAGGTGTTCTTCAACCCTTCTTTGTAGGTAATCACCCTATTGGAGGCCATGCAGAAGACTTGTTACATATACTCAAGCAACTAGACTTCAAATTCCGATTCTCCCAACGAGGAAGAAGAACCATTCATCGCGTCATCCGCCTAATGGAAAAAATCATTGAGGGGTATGAACCTCTTCGTGACATCCTTGGTCGCATTCCTGACCTCCATCATCACATGGAAATGATTGAAAATCACGCAGCAACCATACTTCCAGATCTTGGTTGGGATAATATCTTTTCCAATCAACGAAAAGTCTTTTCAAGATTGCGTACCATTGTTGACCGTGAATATCAAGCCATAACAGACATGCAAGCACGTACCAATCAAGATCTAGACGACATGCAAAGCCAATGGGAAAGGTACCGACCAGATTTGGAAGATCTTATTGAAGAAGAACCAGAATTAATATCCACTCACTGGAATGAAAATTCTGATTCAAAGGCAGAAAATTTCTCACAAATACATGATGACTAACAGAAATGAACCTTTAAATAGGTTCGAACCCCACAAATGGGTTCTGAATAATATTTTGTTTCAGGCAGTTTTGTTATCTGAAAAGGCAGGATAATACCTCTTCAGATATTTAGCATTAATACAATCATGTACTCTTCTACCTTCATGATTTACAATAATGAAAGCGCCATTCCCAATATCTTTTTGAACAATGTATGGTCCTTCCCAATTCGGTGACCACTTTCCCAATTGGTCAGTTTTCTTATATGTAGGAAGGATGGTCTTCCAGACTAGGTCTCCTTTTTGGAATGTCCTGTGAAGAACTTTCTTTCCGTAATTCCTTGCTCTGATTTCACTCTGTTTCACACTTCGACTTATTGCATGAAGTCGGCTAACATCCAAATCCTCCAACTGTTGCATCATAAGTTGTTGGTATTCTTTTGTAAGATCACCATCAGTAAACTCTGTTCGGCCAGAGGATACTCGAATTTCGGCTGGTAAAACAGCATCTTGGCCAAACGTGAGTTGGTAAGGTGAGAACCCTGTGGCCGTATTTCTGGTATTCCTATGTGCCCATAAAGCCTGAGACAATAACAAATGCCACTTTCTTGGGTTCCCTTCAACCATCTTCTTTATAATCCCAATAATAATCTTATTTGCTGCTTCCGCTTGTCCATTGGCTTGGGGATAATAAGGTGGCGAATGGTGTAATCGAACACCGAATTCTGCCAAGAAACTAGAGAACTTGTCCCCTGTGAAAACCAGGCCTTGGTCGGTTGTTATAGACTGAGGAATACCATATCTGTAAATAATTTGATTCAAAACGAAGTCTATCACCTCCTTCTGATCTACATTTTTCAAAGCAACCGCTTCTACCCATTTGGTAAAGTAGTCAGTCGCGACCAATATGAAACAATGATGTTTCGATGAAGCAGGATGTATCTTACCAATAATATCCATAGCCCATGATTTAAAAGGCCATGGTTTTGCCAAAAATTGCAATTCGGTTACTGGCAAATGATTTAAATTTCCATGTCTCTGACATTCCTGGCAGCCTTTGGCAAATTGTATGCAATCTTCAAAAATCTTTGGCCAGAAAAAACCCAAACGATGAATGGCCCATCTCATATTCAGACCTGCCCGATGAGCTCCACATATCCCACCATGTACTTCTGTCATTACCTCTAGAGCTTCCTTAGACCCCAAACATTTCAAAAGTAAACCTTCAAATGATCTCTTATACAAAATTCCATTTATCAATTGAAAACGTAAAGCCTTCAATCGTGTCGCAATTGAAACACTCGCACCTGGATTTTGTAAATACATGATAAGCTCTGTTCTCCAATCGGGCACTGTTTCGCTGGTATCTTTGTGTCCGACTATAACCACGCCGTCGGGCTCCTGCCCGACAGTAACTACGCAGTCGGGCTCCTGACCGACAGTCTCCTGCCCGACCGTAACTTCACAGTCGGGCTCCTGTCCGACATTCTCCTGCCCGACCGTAACTTCGCAGTCGGGCTCCTGTCCGACAGTCTCCTGCCCGACCATTCGATCACATATTAGGTCTGTCTTTTCTTCTATTCCCGACTTGACCTCCGACCACATATCCTCCAGAATTCCTTTACAGGCCCTTTGAGCCAACCCATCAGCACGTTGGTTTTCTTTCCTCGGAATGAACTCAATTATTACTTCTGAGATTTTTGTCAGTAACCGACCCACAATATCCCTGTATCTGCGAAGATGAGGGTAATTGCAAACATATTGATTGTTTACCTGGTTGATTACTAATTGAGAATCCCCCCTTATGATTACAGACTGGACCTTCCTGGCTATTAAAGCCTCCAAACCCAAAATTAAAGCTTCATATTCTGCCGAATTATGGGTCATGGCTTCCAATCGTAGTTGTAAGTTGATCTTTTGACCATCAGGTCCTTGCAAAAAGACCCCTGCCCCTGATTTGTTTCCAGAGGTAGAACCATCAAAGAACATCACCCATGTTCTGGTACTTATATAAGGCACACACCCGACCTGTAGATTATTCAGATATGATGAACACCTAAGTGGTCGGACACTATCACAAAGAGAATACCCGACTTGTGAGAATTCTGCTAAGAAGTCGGCTACTGCTTGTCCCTTGATTGCCCTCAAAGGGGAATGTTGAAGATCGAAAGGAGCCAATTTGATGGCCCACTTCATGAGTCTGCCCTTCATAGTAGGTCTCTGCAAAATCAATTTGATGAGATCCACTTTTGATATGACCTCAATTTTTCTGGGCAGCAAATAATGCTCGAGTTTAGTACAAGCGAAGACCAATGAATAACACATTTTCTCTGGCATAGTGTAATTTAGTTCTGGTCCTGTAAGGGTTTTACTGAGATAGTAGATTGCCCTTTCCTTCCCGTCATCACCATCCTGTGCCAATAAACAGCTAACCACTTCATATGTATTTGCCAAATAAAGTTTGAGTGGCCGACCTTGTTTAGGAGGCATCAAGACTGGAGGGTGAACCAATGCCTGCTTGATAGCATCTAAAGCCGTCTGTTGATCGGGACCCCATTCAAAAGCATTTTTTCCAGCTTTCAACAATTTAGTAATGGGTCTGACCTTGCCAGCAGCATTAGAAATGAAACGCCTCAAATAGTTCACCTTACCCAAAAGACTTTGGATTTCTTTAACCGTCTTGGGTGGCCGACTGTCAAGAATGGCTTTAGCCTTATTGGCATCGATTTCAATTCCTCTCTCATGAACTAAAAATCCTAAAAAACTCCCGGCTGATATTCCAAAAGCACATTTGGTTGGATTCATCTTCAACTTGTACTTCTTCATTCTTTCGAATGCCTCTTCAAGATTTCTCAAATGTTCGTCAAAACTGGCAGATTTAACAATAACATCATCAATATAAACTTCCATAGATCTGCCAATTAAATCATGAAAGATTGAATTCATGGCTCTTTGGTAAGTTGCCCCTGCATTCTTTAACCCGAATGGCATTACTGTCCATTCATAAATACCTAAAGCCCCTGGGCATCTGAATGCTGTCTTAGGAATGTCTTCTTCTGCCAGAAATATTTGGTTATAACCTGCATAACCATCCATCAGACTAAGGATTTTATGCCCTGCTGCTGCATCTATCAACATGTCGGCCATAGGCATCACATATTCGTCCTTAGGGGTAGCTAGATTCAAATCCCTGAAATCGATGCATATCCTAATCTTACCATTTTTCTTGACCACTGGCACAATGTTAGCCAGCCACTCCGCATAACGGCAAGGCTGAATAAAACCCACTTTGAGAAGTTTTTGGATTTCTTCCTTGATTTGAGGCATTAGATCCGGGCTCATTCGCCTTGGAGGTTGTTTGTAAGGTTTGCAACCTTCCTTGATAGGCAATCGATGCTCTATTAGACTTCTTGTCAAACCCGGCATTTCTGAATAATCCCATGCTAAACAATCAATGTTGTTTCTAATAACTTCGAGCATCATTGTCTGTTGCTCCTTAGACAAATAACCACTTAGCCTGATCACTTTTGGAACCAATTCGGTTCCTAAATTAAACTCCAATAATGGGTCTTGTGATGAAGCTGTTGGTTCTGTTTTTTCTAATAAATCGGGCCAACGAAATTGTTCATCTTCTTGGAGGTGAACATCAAGAATCTCTTTACTATTTTCTGCTTTATGTAATAACTGCTTTAAATAGAACTTATTAATAAGAGAACTACATACTTCTAAACTTGTATCATCCATAACAAACAAATTATATGGGAATGGGCGTGGCTTTATCATGAGCCATACAATAAAGGTGTTCTTTTAATAGAACATCGAGTTCTGGCCAGTGACTTTATAACCCTTGTTTGGGTATTCCCTGGCCATATACAACTGAGACATCGGAGCCAAATGACTGGAATAAAACACTGACTCTTCAACTTGTTCTGTTACATCGAATGGGTTGTCATTCGCTTCCATTTTGAAGACCTGATTTCCTTCCCAGAACATTAATTGTTGGTGCAAGGTTGATGGCACACATTGAGAGGCATGAATCCAGTCTCTTCCCAGCAAGAGAGAGTATGTAGTATCTGCGTCCACAATAAAGAAAACAGTGGAGATCTTCTTTGGTCCGACCTCGATTGTGGCAACCATCATGCCTTCAGGCTTAGTCGGCTGCCCTGTAAAACTTGTCATTTCGAATTCCACAGGAGACAGATCATGAATTCCTTTCCCTAGCTTCTTGAGAGTCTTCAATGGCATAACATTAAAGACTGCTCCATTATCCACGAAAACCTTTGTGATTGGTTTCCCACAAATGTGAGCATTAACATACAGAGGTTTCAAATGGGAGATCGCACCCTCTGGAATAGGAGGAAACACAATCGAAGGTGCCTCCGGCTGAGGCTCGGAATCTGAAGTCTTTGCCCACTCTGTTTCCTCTAATTCGTCATCTGCCAAGAATGCCCATAAAGGTTCGTCCATAGTATCATCTACCAGACTCGCCCACATCGTTTCATCTCTCTAATCTGATTAATCTCTGTCATTCGACAAGGGATTCGTGGTCCCAGACGAGATTTAACAGATCTCAAATTTCCTCTGTAGTTACAACTTCTTCCTTTGTCTTATTCCGAGATTGAACCGTCAAAGATTCTATACGGAATTCTTCAAGAGATGGATTGATGTTGATCCGTTCACAATGTTGGCATCTAAAACCTCTAATTATTTCATCTGATATTCCTTTACCTTTCCTCTGTCCCGACGAACTTCCTTTAGTATAATCTGAAGCGTCTAATCCGTCGTTCGGTTGCTTTCTTGAACAGACCCGACTGGACCGACTTTTTAGAGATTGCATGGCTGCTCCCTGCTCGTTGGTTGTTTGTTCTGTAAAGACCCGAATGGACTGATCTCCTGCCAAGCAGTCGGCTGCGTTTTGCTCGTCGGTTAGTTGTTTTGCTGAAGGAACTCGTTTCCCATACTTCGCAGCATACCTGCGTTTGGCATTGCGAATCTGTGTACGATTCATACCTGGGAAACGAGGATCTATATCAACTGGTAAAGGCTTTTTATTTCGAGCCCAATTGTTCCCGACTGACCCTGTTTTTCTGGTCGGGTGATCACGTACTAAAACCTTTTCTTTCACCTCCACATTAAAAGAACCGTCTGGATGGTCCCATTTTTCAGCGACTGGCTTCTCACAAACTTTGAGTCGTTCTTCCGGTCGGCTGCTGTTTGGCTGATTTCCTTTCTTTGTTCCGGGGCTTGCCTGAGTTCGTTCCCCTGTTTGTCCACTATTGACCGAACTTTTCCCTGTTTCCGAACTTGGTTGGATGTCAACCATTGCCGTTGTTACTTTCGGAAACGGTTGCTGATCTACACCTAGAGTGATGTATTTGAGCCGACCTGTCTTGATGGCCTTTTGAATTTCCTTCCTGAAATGAGTACACTGACTTGTATTGTGTGTGAAAGAATTATGCCACTTACAATATGGTCTCCCTTTGATTTCTTCTTTAGTGGCCAATCTTTGCCCCTTTGGAATACGGATCTGCCCATCAGTCAGTAGGATATCAAAGATTTCATCAGCTTTCGAACTATCAAACGTCGGTTGCTCCTTTCCTTCAGATCCTGGTACTGGCTTCAATTTAGGGCATACATAAGGTTTTCCAGAAAGGATTTCGGCTGCCATCTCTTCTGACTGATTAAAATCAAAGTCACATGTTTCTGTTCCCATACTCGCCATATGTTGGCCTCTATTACGCCTGTTATGCTGATCTTCCTCTCTGAACAAAGACTCTAAACGTCCTGCCTTGGATGCAAGACTTGCCAAATCCTCAACATCCAGGGCAGTGAGTGCCTTTCTTAAGCGAGTATGCATATTCCGGACCACTAAATTGGTCATCTCTTTCTCACTGATTACCGTAGGACATCGTCCCTTCATCAATCGCACCCTTTCTATAAACTGTGAAGCAGATTCTTCTGGATACTGTCTCAATTCTAGTAAATCAGTTAAAGAAACAGTTGGTAAAGGATTGAAGAATCTGGCATGAAATGCCATCTCCAGTCCTTCCCACGTCTGAATTTGTCCAGGAGGCAGACTTGCAAACCACGAAAACGCTGTTCTAGTAAGAGATAAACCAAACAGCTGCAACTTATAAAAAGGGTTATTGCCAACTTCTCCTAATTGTGCTGTGAACCGACCAACATGTTCTATGGTGGAAGATCCGTCCTCCCCTGAGAATGCATGAAAATCGGGTGGTCGATAATTCCTTGGGAGAGGGTGTTCATTAATGATCCTTTCTGGGAAAGGTCTCTGATATGCAGGGCGGTTAGCCATCTGAGGAGTTAATCCATACTGATCCCTTAATATATGTGCAATCTCATCAGGATCTACATGAAAGCGTTGATGATCAGGAACATGGAACGGATCCTGCACAGGAATATGAATAGGATCATGTATATATCCTTCAGGCCTGTCCTCCCTTGTATTGTTCGGCTGCGGATTGGTAACCCTTGGTCCCAGTGGAACAGTGTTGGGAAAAGTCAGAGGAGATTTTCCCCTATCCATTCGGTTGGGATTTGTGGCACTTGGGAATGTACTATCCACGAATGATGGCCCTGCGAAATTTGCCTGTAGTCTGGATGGTGATACTCCTGGTGGAGTTTGAGTAGGTTGAAGACTAACCCTTGACAGTGCTTGATCTATCATGTTCTGCATCAGACTCTGTTGCTCACGCAACATGTTCGTTTGTTGCTCACGCAACATATTCTGCATAACCAAAGTTTGCTGGTTGTTCATTTGTTGAACATAAGACCACCAATCAGTTGGTGGTTGTGGGACTTCCCCGGCATTTGGCACAATAGGTGGTGGAATGGATTCTCCCACCGGTGCCGAAGATGATTGAGGTTGTGAACCTGCCATATGGACCCTTCCGATGATACGGCCGGATCTAAGACGTATGAAATTATCGCCGGAATTGGAATGAGCAATTTTGTCTTGCTCCCACTGTGGTCGCCAATTTGTTGATGTAATTTTTCAACAAAAATAAAGTAAAATTCAAAGATATAGAAAATATCCTTAAACTTGATTAATTAGTGCCTGAGATTAGGAATCTCTAAACACTGTATGGTACAGAAAATAAACTGGAAAATAAAAGACTGAAATTTAAAGTGGTGATCCCCAAATCTGACTTTGCTTTGTTGAAGTTGATTGAAGATGCCTTGCCAAATGATGATCCAAATCCTTAAATATTCTTTGAAGAAACTGTACTGAAAACCGTCGCCCGAACGGTTACAACGTCTCCTTCCCAACCGTCTTCCAACCCTTCTCCTGCTGACACGTGTCCTCAGCAGACCAAAATTATCCCTATATTTCACTCTTTGAGCCGACCACAGACCTTCCGCCCTTTTGGCCCGACTTCGTCCTTCGCCCGACCTCACTTGGGCCGACCTCCGCATCAGCCGCCCTCCGTCTTTGACCGAAGACCTCCGCGTCTGTCCGTACCTCTTCCTTGCCCGACCTTCCTCTTGACAGACCTCCGCGTCTGCCCGACTTCGCCTTCTATCCGATCTACGGTTTACCCGACCTGCGGACTTCCCATCCTGATGACTTTCCGTCTTGAGGACCTCCCGACCTGAAAACCTTCCGACCTGAGGTCTTTCCGTCCTGAGGACTTTCCGTCTTGAGGACCTACCGACCTGAAGACCTTCCGACCTAAAGTCTTTCCGTCCTGAGGACTTTCCGTCTTGAGGACCTACCGACCTGAAGACCTTCCGACCTGAAGTCTTTCCGTCCTGAGGACTTTCCGTCTTGAGGACCTACCGACCTGAAGACCTTCCGACCTGAAGTCTTTCCGTTCTGTATTTTCCTTGATTTCCACACGGTGTCCTTCAGCCAGTTCAATCAACTCTATTGCCAGGCCCATTCTTCTTTTTACCTTGGGCTTTTAACCTAATTCTAAATTTCGTACGTAACACATACAAAAATGAAAAATATCAACATTGTTACGAGACAGATAGAATATTTTAACTTGCACAATTTTTAAACTTAGTTCGATTGGTATAGTAAATATTGTTTTATTGTAATTTAATTTTTACTTGATAGCAATGACATTCATATTTTTACGATAAATGATAAAGATCAATTCAATCTTTAAATATAAAATGATTGTTTGTTACTGCGAGCTAACTAAAATTATAGTATTGCCGGTATATATAATAAATTGTCTATTTTACTATAGCTAAACTATTTTTTTAGTCATATAACTGGATCCTTTATCATTTTAGTCCTGTAAGTGGAGCCTCTCGCAAACTAGTCCGATAAGTGAAAAATTTTCGTTGTTTTAGTCCTCCAGTGCCGGAGACGTCCGCATGGCTCGCCGGAGGTGACATGTCCGCCCAGGTATCCCGCCAGGTCAGCGACACCTAACGGACACGTGGATTTTTTTTTCATTTTTTTTGATTTTTTTAATTTTTTTT
Source organism: Andrographis paniculata (assembly GCF_009805555.1). Lineage (NCBI taxonomy): Eukaryota > Viridiplantae > Streptophyta > Magnoliopsida > Lamiales > Acanthaceae > Andrographis > Andrographis paniculata. The sequence continues at coordinate 1,640,784 of NW_026137613.1, forward strand.
AATTGGATCAAATAAAAAAAATTAAAAAATACAAATAAATTTAAAAATAAATTAAAAATAAGTTTTAAAAAAAATGAAAAAAATGAAAAAAAAATAAAAAAATCCACGTATCCGCCAGGTCAGTGACACCTGACGGACACGTCACCTCCGGCGAGCCACGCGGGCATCTCCGGCGCCGGAGGACTAAAACAACAAAAAATTTTCACTTACGGGACTAGTTTGCGACAAGCTCCACTTACGGGATTAAAATGACAAGGGAGTCCAGTTACGGGACTAAAAAAATAGTTTACCCTTTTACTATTATTGATTGTAATCATAATACTGATTATAAATAAAATATACAGCCAACACATACGACATAAATTGATAGGGCAAGATATATGTTAATATAATACAAATATATCATATGGAACGACAACTAAGAGTAGTTTATACATATATTACAATTGGTGTTAACACACAATTGATACATGTGTTAGACCATCTCCAACCCATTACTTCATTTTTGCAGTAGCTACAGTAAAAATGCAGTTGATCTACAATAATTTTACTTCAACCATAAATTTCAATTTTCACTCTAAAAAATATATTCCCTATATATTCTTCTTTTATATTATTTTATATAAATTTTTATATTTATAAATTACACCCCAACTTTAATTTATTTTTACAATATAACCCATATATATAATTACACATTATATATCACTTTTCGAAAGATAAAATTATATATCACTTTTTAAAAAATAAAATTATACAGTATTCTTAAAAAAATAAAATTATATCACTTTCCAAAAAATAAAATATACATTATTTTTTAAAAAAATAAAATTACATCTCATTTTTCTAAAAAATAAAATTATACAATATATCCCAAAAAATAACAAAAATACACAAATAACACAAAAGCATCACACAAACTCCACTTAAAAAATGGAGTGGAGTGTATAGTGTTACTCCAAAAATAGAGTAATACTGTACAGCGCTGCAAAAATGAGGCGAAATTTGGGGATGAATTGGAGCCCTCCGTCCAATTTTGGCACAATCCAGTGCATTTTTTAAGTGGGTTGGAATTCCTCTTGTATAAGTATTGTTTTGATGTTTTTATCATTTTATTATCTTTCTTCTTATTTCTCTAGTATTTCAATATCGAATTTTGTTCATATTTAGGATATATTTACTTTTTTACGTTTGATTTTGTGTTTTGGTTTGATTTTTTATTTATTTAAATAATGGTTAGATATATAATATATTTTCATAAAAAAGTTACATATATTGTATAGTAATAAATAAATAAATAAACAACTCAAAGAGAATAAAATATGTTTTTTTCCTTTTATTGTTCTTGTAATATTGGCACTAATTAAATATATAGTGGTGAATTAATAGTATTCTTTTTAATAATTATTTTTATTTAGTCTGTTCATTGATTTTTGGTGTGTGGTATGAGAAACTGTATTGTAATATAAAAAATAATATTTTGTGATGAATGATTGATTTTTATAAATATTGTTGATGTAATTTTTCAACAAAAATAAAGTAAAATTCAAAGATATAGAAAATATCCTTAAACTTGATTAATTAGTGCCTGAGATTAGGAATCTCTAAACACTGTATGGTACAGAAAATAAACTGGAAAATAAAAGACTGAAATTTAAAGTGGTGATCCCCAAATCTGACTTTGCTTTGTTGAAGTTGATTGAAGATGCCTTTTCTGACGGATTTGAATCCTTTAAATAGCCTTTCAGAGAAAACGGTTTGAACCGCCGTCTGGTCGGTTACAGCAACCGCTGTCAACCGACCACCAATTTCTCCTCTATTGACACGTATTACAACTTCCTTCAACCGTTCCCACCAGTCACAGAACCCAGACCTGCCTCTTACCCGACCTGCCTGTCCACTGCCAAATTTCTTTTGCCCGACTTCGTCCTTCGCCCGACCTGCTTCTTCGCCCGACCTCACTTGGGCCGACCTCCGCATCAGCCGCCCTCCGTCTTTGACCGAAGACCTCCGCGTCTGTCCGTACCTCTTCCTTGCCCGACCTTCCTCTTGACAGACCTCCGCGTCTGCCCGACTTCGCCTTCCATCCGATCTACGGTTTACCCGACTTGGGTACACCTTTTTTTTAGACTCCGCCCGACCTGAATACAGCCCGAACTGCTGATCACGGACAACCATCTCTTGGTAGTATCTGAGTCTGGATTTGGATCAATTCTTGAGATCTTACCTTTCTTCCTTTTCCCGACCTTTATTCTGCCCGACCTCCAGACCTTTTGGCTTTCATTCAGTTTCAACAAAAATAAAGTAAAATTCAAAGATATAGAAAATATCCTTAAACTTGATTAATTAGTGCCTGAGATTAGAAATCTCTAAACACTGTATGGTACAGAAAATAAACTGGAAAATAAAAGACTGAAATTTAAAGTGGTGATCCCCAAATCTGACTTTGCTTTGTTGAAATTGATTGAAGATGCCTTGCCAAATGATGATCCAAATCTTTAAATATTCTTTTGAAGAAAACGTTCAGAACCGTCGCACTGTTTCACCAACCGTTCCCACCAGTTACAGAACTCAGAACTGCCTCTTTCATTGATACATGTCTTTAACCGCCTCGCCAACCGCATAACCCACCGACTAACTCTGGATACCTTATTATTATTATTATTATTATTATTATTTTTTGTGCGTAACAAATATATAATATATATATATTATATAATGTCTGTATATTTGTATTTTTTCAATAATATTTATGAAAAAATATTTTGTCTAAAAATGCTATATGAACAACCTGTTAAATACAAAAATTATTTGACTTCTAACATTGTGGGAGTACATGTCCTTTTGGTATATATATTTTTAAAATATATATGTTGATGTATTTTTTCAACAAAAATAAAGTAAAATTCAAAGATATAGAAAATATCCTTAAACTTGATTAATTAGTGCCTGAGATTAGGAATCTCTAAACACTGTATGGTACAGAAAATAAACTGGAAAATAAAAGACTGAAATTTAAAGTGGTGATCCCCAAATCTGACTTTGCTTTGTTGAAGTTGATTGAAGATGCCTTTTCAGAATAAATCTGAATCCTTAAATAGCCTTTGAAGAAAACGGTTTGAACCGCCGTCTGGTCGGTTACAGCAACCGCTGTCAACCGACCATCAAATTCTCCTCAATTGACACGTGTTACAACTTCCTTCAACCTCCCCAAACCTCTCACGCCTTAATCCGTCCCAGAAATGCCATTCGCCCGACTTCACTTGGTCCGAACTTCGTATCACGTCCTGACCTCAATGCCCGACCTGCTTCTTTGCCCGACATCATTTGGGCCGACCTCCGCATCAGCCGCCCTCCGTCTTTGACCGACTTTAATTGGTCCGACCATGGACCAACCAAATGTGGTCCCGACCACGGACCAACCGACCGGCTCTATTTGCCCTATCCCTTTGCGTCTGCCCGACTTCGTCTTTCACCCGATCTACGGTTTACCCGATTTGGGTACACCTTTTTTCAGACTCCGCCCGACCTTTCTTCCTTCCCGATCCTTGCATCTGTCCGATTGCACCCGACTTCTGGGTCATTTAACTTACATCCAGACCCGTCCAGAATCCCACTGCCATTATTTATTATTATTATTTTTTGTGCGTAACAATAAGCCTCCTCCTCAAGACTCCTAAACATCACTTCCAGTGATGTTTTAGGAGTTTGCAGGCCGGCATCCGAGGCTACGTCAGCCTCAGATCCGACCTCCATCCTTCGAGGCTACGTTGGACCCGACCTCCATTTATCGCGGACTGGTGGTGGTCTGCACATTGATCGATCTTGCACTAACATTGCTTCAGCATCTCCCCCCTGACGGAAGTCATGATTATTTTCTGTAAAAAAGGATTCTAACCTTCTTGCCGTGGATGCTAAACTGGCCAGATCTTGAAAGTCGTGGGCTGTCAGGACCTCGCGAAGTCTGGTATGCATGTTCCTGACCACCAAATTGGTCATTTCGCTTTCATTGATCATCGTAGGACATCGTCCCTTCATCAATCGCATCCTCTCTATGAATTGGTAGCCGGTCTCTTCCGGCATCTGCGTGATCTCGAGAAGGTCTATCAGTGAGACTGTCGGCAGAGGATTAAAGAACCTTGCATGAAAATCTGCCTCTAAATCTTCCCAAGTTTGCAACTGTCCAGGCGGCAGACTGGCATACCAAGAAAAAGCTGTTCTTGTGAGCGACAACCCAAACAATTGTAACTTGTGAAACGGATTGTTGCCTACTTCTCCCAATTGAGCCGTGAAGCGACCCACATGCTCAATGGTAGAGGCTCCGTCTTCTCCCGAAAAAGAATAGAAGTCGGGTGGCCTATAATTTCTCGGGAGAGGATGATCGTTAATGATCCTTTCTGGAAATGGCCTCTGGTAAACCGGCCTGTTCACCGTTTGCGGATTCATTCCGAAATGCACCCGCAGAACTTGAGCAATATCCTCCGGATCTACTCGGGTGGAATATGGTCGAACACTGGAATGTGATCGTGAGTCTGACCTCCCAATCTTTCTTCTCTGGAGAAGGCTGGTTCGGCTGGGATGGGATTATGAGTCTGTCCCTTGGGTGGAATATGGTCGAACACTGGAATGTGATCGTGAGTCTGACCTCCCAATCTTTCTTCTCTGGAGAAGGCTGGTTCGGCTGGGATGGGATTATGAGTCTGTCCCTCCAACCTTTCTTCTCTAGAGAAGGCTGGTTCGGTTGGAATGGGATTATGAGTCTGTCCTCCTAATCTCTCATTCGGCTGGGTATTATCAACCCTCGGTCCCAAAGGAACATTATCTGGGAAAGTTAGAGGAATCTTCCCCATATCTGTTCGGTTGAAAGTTGTGACGCTTGGAAACGTACTGTCAACGTACGTTGGCCCTGCAAACGTTGATCCTGGAAAAATCGCCTGAAAACGAGCAGGTGACACGGCTGGAAGCATGTTTGGATACAGGGTGAATCTGGAGAATGCCTGATCCACCATGTTCTGTATTAGATTTTGTTGTTCACGCAACATGTTCGTTTGTTGCTCACGCAACATGTTCTGCATAACCAAAGTTTGCTGGTTGTTCATTTGTTGAACATAAGACAACCAATCGGTAGGTGGTGGGGGAATCTCCCCTGGATTTGGCATGACTGGTGGTGAAACATTTTCTCCCACCGGTGCTGATGATATTTGAGGTTGTGTGCCTACCATATTGATTTTTCTGATGATTCGGCCAGACCTCAATTGTATGACATTTTGTGTTGATGTAGGATCAGCAATCTTGCCTTTCTCCCACTGTGGTCGCCAATTTGTTGATGTAATTTTTCAACAAAAATAAAGTAAAATTCAAAGATATAGAAAATATCCTTAAACTTGATTAATTAGTGCCTGAGATTAGGAATCTCTAAACACTGTATGGTACAGAAAATAAACTGGAAAATAAAAGACTGAAATTTAAAGTGGTGATCCCCAAATCTGACTTTGCTTTGTTGAAGTTGATTGAAGATGCCTTTTCAGAATAAATCTGAATCCTTAAATAGCCTTTGAAGAAAACGGTTTGAACCGCCGTCTGGTCGGTTACAGCAACCGCTGTCAACCGACCATCAAATTCTCCTCAATTGACACGTGTTACAACTTCCTTCAACCTCCCCAAACCTCTCACGCCTTAATCCGTCCCAGAAATGCCATTCGCCCGACTTCACTTGGTCCGAACTTCGTATCACGTCCTGACCTCAATGCCCGACCTGCTTCTTTGCCCGACATCATTTGGGCCGACCTCCGCATCAGCCGCCCTCCGTCTTTGACCGACTTTAATTGGTCCGACCATGGACCAACCAAATGTGGTCCCGACCACGGACCAACCGACCGGCTCTATTTGCCCTATCCCTTTGCGTCTGCCCGACTTCGTCTTTCACCCGATCTACGGTTTACCCGATTTGGGTACACATTTTTTCAGACTCCGCCCGACCTTTCTTCCTTCCCGATTCTTGCATCTGTCCGATTGCACCCGACTTCTGGGTCATTTAACTTACATCCAGACCCGTCCAGAATCCCACTGCCATTATTTATTATTATTATTTTTTGTGCGTAACAATATATCTTGTCAATTCATATGTTTTTATTTTTTATAAAAATAAATATTGAACATAATATTTTAAGTAATAGCTCAATTTCAATAGTGTTGCAAAACTAGAGAAAATAAAAAATAAAATCCTAAACAAACTTTAGGATACATGGCAAAAAAAATGAATGGATATGCCCAAATGGAACTTCATTTTTGCTTTTTACGAGGATCCTTGTTGATCAGGTGCTGAAAATAATATTTAATCACCTTCTCAATAGGTATAAATTAATTATATATAATTATTTAATTGTATTAATTAAGTATATTAATTAAACTTAATTTAATTAAATTTTTTTATTTATCGGAACTTAACTAATTTTTATGTATTCAATAAAGTGTTGAATTAAAATCCTTCAACAATTGATATGTGCTAAATGAGGAGATATATATATATATTTTAAAATTCATTGATATCTAGAACTTCAACAAAATTGAGACAATCATTCAATCTGTTCATTCAACGTTTTCAGAAGAATTAATTTTTTTGTGTATAGTATAGGAAAATGTGGCAGTAATATAAAAAAAAAAAAAAAAAAAAAAAAAAAAATTGGATTGAATGGTTGAATTTTTATGAATGAATAATGTATATATTATATCAATGTGTGTGTATATTTGTAATTTTTAATAATATTTATGGAAAATTGATTCATTGAAAATGACGAGTGAACCGACTTGTGTCGTGAAAAAACATATTTATATTATATGAATTACAATAATATTTTTAATTTGAAGTGAAGTGTTTTTATGTTACGTATAAAAAAAATATCGGTAATATAAAAAAATAATATTATCTCCGTCCGGCTATAAGGTTTTCATTTACTTTTTGCATGTTGATATATGAATATTAATTATTATATCAAAATTTATTATAAATTAAGAAAAAATTGCAAAAGTACTTCCATTAGTGTGTTATAATACTAATAGAAGGACATTTGTTTTAAAATGTATACAAATATAAGAATATTTTTAATGTTAAGTACAATGACAAAAAAGATAAATTTGACTCTGAGAGATGGACGAAGGGAGTACTTCGTATTGAATTCTGACTTTTTAAGAGTGAAGTGTATATATATATGTATTATTTTTTGATAATATTAGTTGAATAGTATGTATATATATTTTTGTTGGGTTTTTAAGAAAAAAATGTCATATTTACTACTACCTCCGTCCGACTCTGAGGGTCTCATTTATTTTTTGTGTATTGATCTTTAAATATTGATTATTATATGAAAATGTAGTACAAATTAAGAGGAAAAGACAAAAATACTTCTATTAGTGTCTTATAATACTATTATATTCATATTTGTGCAAAAAATTATACAAATATAAAAATATTTCTAATATTAAGTACAATAACGCAAAAGGTAAATAAGACTTTACAGCCGGACCGAAGGAGTATTAATTTTTAAAATAATATATTAAATATTTTTTACTTAAAATATCAGATCTAACAATTTTTTTTTTCAATTAAACTACTATATTAAATATATATTTTACAATTTTCATTATTTTAAAGTCAACCCAAATGACAAAATGTAACCGACACAAAGCATTCTTTTTGAAACATTTATTATGAAATGTATTTGAGCATACAATTTGCTGGGCAATTTGAAAGTGGGTTTGAAGTTGGACTTCTACTATTCCTCTTTTTTTTTTTCCTTTCTAAAAATATTAAATTTAATTTTTTATTTTATATTAAATAAAAAATATTATTCCTTTTATCCTACATATGATATTATATTTTTTTTTTATTTATATCCATCTCACAAGGCATGTGATTTTTTTTTTCATTTTGAAAAAAAAAAATCACACACTTTACGTTGAAAAGTGATTCAATTTGTTAGGATAAATTATTAATTATGCAGTTTATTTATTTGAATATTTGAATATGTAAGTTATGGGTAGTTATTTCATAGACAACGTTTTGATAAGTTAGTAGAAATTGTATGCCTATATATGGCAAATACCAGTGTCATGTAAATATATATATCATTCAATCGCATTACTTTATATTATCTCTTTATCCAAATTACTCAAATTTCTCAACATATTTGGTATCAGAGCCAAGTTAAGAGAATTCACGATGGCTTCAAATAGGAATTCTTTAACTGTAAGCCAACCTGCAATTCCTATTTTCTGTGGAGATAATTTTGAGTATTGGAGCATAAAAATGAAGACTATTTAAATCTCAAGATCCATGGGATATAGTAGAGAATAGAAATATCAATCCAGACGAAACGGACTTGAAGGAAAATCAGAAAAAGATTCACAGACTTGTTTTTCATTCAACAAGTTGTACATGGGACGATTTTTCTCAAGAATTGCAGCAATGGATACTTCCAAAAAGGCATGGAAGATTTTAGAAACCGAGTTTCAAGGGTCGTAAAAAGTGAAGGTCGTGAGACTTCAAACTCTTCGGCGGGAGTTTGAAACGCTGCAAATGAAAGGAAATGAATCTGTGCAAAATTTTTTGTCAAGGGTTGTGACGATCGTTATTCAAATGAGATCATATGGAGAAGATATAAAGGATCAAACTGTTGTTGAGAAAGTACTACGAAGTTTACCTCAGAAGTTTGATCATGTTGTGACTGCGATTGAGGAGTCTAAGGACTTCACAAATTTCTCGCTCAATGAACTGATTGGTTCATTGCAGGCCCATAAGGTGAGGATTAATTGGCATTTGGAAAAGAGTGAAGAAAAGACATTTTAAATGCAAGGGGAGCCATCTGGTTTTAGGAAATATTCCAGAAATTCATCTAGGAGTCATGGAAGAAGTGCAACCCGTGGAAGAAATCAAAGCAGAGGGAGAGGCAGAGGTTTCGAATCTCGAAATTTTTCTATAGAACAACACCACAACAAAAGTAAAATTCAATGTCATCATTGCAAGAAGTATGGGCATGTGAAAGCAAATTGTTGGTGTAAAGACAAAAAAGTTAATTTTATGGAGCAAGTAGAAGAAAAGAAAAGAAGCAGATTATTCGTGGCACATGATGCACAATATGATGTGTCAAGTGAAGTTTGGATTCTCGATAGTGGCTGCTCTAGACCACATGTCAAGAATGAAGAAAATATTCAAAGATCTTGATGAATCAAAGAAAATAAAAGTGAAATTGGGTAATGACAATGAGATGCAAGTCGAAGGCAAAACTGTCGTGGAAATCAAGACAATCCATGGTAAAATAAAATTACTCCATGATGTTCAATTTGTTCCACATTTAGCCCATAATTTGCTCAGTGTTGGACAATTGATTTCAAATGGATATTCGGTATTATTTGATGATGGAGTTTGCACTATTAGAAAAGTTAATTAAGACTTTCTAATAGCAAAAGTTCCTATGACCAAGAATAATATGTTTCCGCTAGAAATCTCAAAAGTGGAAAGTAGTGCATTGGTAGTCCGTACAAATTGTGATTCGAAATTATGGCATTTGAGGTTTGGATATTTTAACTTCAATGGACTCAAATTATTGGGAGAGAAGAACATGGTGCATAGTTTACCAAACATTACAGATTTTGATATATGTGAAGGATGCATATATGGAAAACAAACCAAGAAATCATATCCTGTTGGAAAGTCTCATAGAGCCAATTGCTTTCTTGAGTTGATATGTGGTCCGGTGAATACTACGTCACTTGGAGGAAACCGATACTTTATGTTATTCACGGATGATTTTAGTCGAATGAGTTGGGTCTTCTTTCTGAAGTTCAAATTAGAAGCCTTTGATTATTTCAGAAAATTTAAGGCTCTCGTAGAAAAACAAAGCGAGTTTCACATCAAGGTTCTTCGTATGTATAGAGGTGGTGTGTTTCTATCTAAGGAGTTTAATAATTTCTGTGAATAACATGGAATTCGCAGGCAACTGACAACACCATATACACCAGAGCAAAATGGCGTGGTGGAGCAAAAGAATCGTACGGTGGTTGAAATGGCCAGGAACTTATTGAAGGAGAAGCAACTCCGAAATTGCTTTTGGGGAGAAGCTGTAGCGACTTCTGTCTACCTTCTAAACATCTCTCCGACTAAGGCAGTGATGAATCGAACACCTTTTGAAGCTTGTCGATGCAGGAAACCTTCAGTAAGCCATTTAAGGATTTTTGGATGTGTTGCTTATGTATTGGATGATTCTAAAGATTGATGGACGTTGGATGATAAATCGGATAAGGGCATATTTATTGGTTATTCTAATGAATTAAAAGCTTACAAATTGTATATCCCTATTACTGGTAAAGTGGTTATGAGTAGAAATATAGTATTCAAAGAAGATGAAATTTGGGATTGGAGCAATGGTAAGGGAGAAGATCGTGCAACAACAAGATTAAATGATTTGGTGGATTTATCATCTTGTACAGATTCACCAACTTCTTACTTTCTACTTCTGCAAATTCCAATCCACTAGCACATGTAGAGCGTATTTCAGATCTTCCATTTGAAAGTGACGATACCTCGGATGATGAGTCACTTCCAAGAAAACTGAAATCTATAAGTGAAATATATGAATCTTGTTCATTTGCACTTTGTTGATGTAATTTTTCAACAAAAATAAAGTAAAATTCAAAGATATAGAAAATATCCTTAAACTTGATTAATTAGTGCTTGAGATTAGGAATCTCTAAACACTGTATGGTACAGAAAATAAACTGGAAAATAAAATACTGAAATTTAAAGTGGTGATCCCCAAATCTGACTTTGCTTTGTTGAAGTTGATTGAAGATGCCTTGCCAAATGATGATCCAAACCCTTAAATATTCTCTGGGGAACTGTACTGAAAACCGTCACCCGAACGGTTACAACGTCTCCTTCCCAACCGTCTTCCAACCCTTCTCCTGCTGACACGTATCCTCAGCAAACTGAAATTATCCCTATATTTCACTCTTTGAGCCAACCACAGACCTTCCGCCCTTTAGGCCCGACTGCCAATCTACAATAGTATGGGTCCGACTGCCAATCCTCCCGACTTGCAACCATCTGACTTGTTTGGATTAGCTACATACATCCCGACTAACAAACCACCCGAATTGTTGGTCCTGCCGCAGAATTCCGACCTGAGGACTTCCCGACCTGAGGGCCTCCCGACTTGCGGACTTCCCGTCCCTGAAGGCCTCCCGTCTTGCGGACTTCCCGTTCCTGGAGGCCTCCCGACCTGCGGACTTCTCGTCCTGAGGGCCTCCCGACTTGCGGACTTCCCGTTCCTGAAGGCCTCCCGACCTGCGGACTTCCCGTCCTGAGGGCCTCCCGACTTGCGGACTTCCTGTTCCTGAAGGCCTCCCGTCTTGCGGACTTCCCGTTCCTGGAGGCCTCCCGACCTGCGGACTTCTCGTCCTGAGGGCCTCCCGACTTGCGGACTTCCCGTTCCTGAAGGCCTCCCGACTTGCGGACTTCCCGTTCCTGAAGGCCTCCCGACCTGCGGACTTCCCGTCCTGAGGGCCTCCCGACTTGCGGACTTCCCGTTCCTGAAGGCCTCCCGACCTGCGGACTTCCCGTCCTGAGGGCCTCCCGACTTGCGGACTTCCCGTTCCTGAAGGCCTCCCGACCTGCGGACTTCCCGTCCTGAGGGCCTCCCGACTTACGGACTTCCTGTTCCTGAAGGCCTCCCGTCTTGCGGACTTCCCGTTCCTGGAGGCCTCCCGACCTGCGGACTTCCCGTCCTGAGGGCCTCCCGTCCTGTATTTTCCTTAGAAATAAATCTATTTTCCTTGATTTCCTCACGGTGTCCTTCAGCCAGTTCAATCAACTCTATTGCCAGGCCCATTCTTCTTTTTGCCTTGGGCTTTTAACCTAATTCTGAATTTCGTACGTAACAACTTGCCCGCCGCCAAGGGACTTTCAAACGCCATTTAACAATCAATGTTTGGAAGTTCATAAATCACCACCCTCTTGAAAAAATTCCCTTAGCAACTGCACCAGTTACTGCAACACTCCTGGTTAACTTCCTTCTCCGCAATACAAGCCTTTGTGAATCACAATCCCAAAAACTCTAACCATGGCGAATCAATCCATTCCTGCCCTTCCTTTCGACGGAAACCTCCCAGAGGGTCCGTTTTCAGCCTCGAAAGTACTTACTCCGACGATTCGCCCATATTGCACTACTCCTGAAGACTCAAATCGGATGAGAGAAGTGTTGGAATCCCGAAATTCCTTGGCTATCAACAACCCTAACTACCAAGCAGTTCGCATTCGAGATAGCATCAAAACCCATCTCACAGACCCAAAAGATCCTTACCGCGCTTGGTATCGACGAGTAGCAGAACACTTCCAGACCCAATGGCGATCTCAAAAGATCGACCAAGCAATACTATTGTCCACCATGCCGATCAATCTGCACGAGAAGGTGCTCCTAGCCATGTCTGCCTTCTGGAATGCGGAAAATGGGACTTTTCTTCTACCATCGGGCCCCTTTGGTCCAACTCTTATGGATGTGGCAATGATCGCGCATCTCCCAGTCGTGGGTGAAGACCCTGTGATGGGAGCCCTAGATGGGCAGGAGCCATCAGAAGACCATCCAGGGTGGTCTTTACAAGGTGTGAAGGAATGGGGCTAGACAAAGTTCGCAACCGATCAGCAAGGGGCTCCAGGGACCCCCGTGACCGACCGGGAGCATACTGCCTTTATCCTTTTTTGGCTTTGTAGGTACGTCATTGTTTCCCCTTCCAAATGTGTTCTTCCTTCTCATCTCGACCTGGCCATTCATATCGCGTCAGGTCGGTTCTTTTCCCTTGGCACCCTGTTTTTAGCCAATCTGTTTGAAGGACTCACCAGGGTTAGCCTTCGTTTAACAGATAATGATAATAGAAAATTAGACACTGCCGCATCGGGTCCTTTTTGGTTTTTAGAACTTTGGTTCCGTTTTTACTTCCCCAACGCGTTCAACTTAGGATCTCCGCCCACTATGCCAAAATCCGAAAAACATTTGGGATTAGCCCTCAACCGACTCTGCTCAGGACGCAATAAACTCCAATCTTCCGATCCAATAATAACCGCAATTGTGACGGATACCCGCAGTAACTCTCGATTTTCTATGTATAAAAAATATGCGGGTTATGCTCCCGACCATTTTTGGCCATTTCCGGCACCAAATCCTCTTCCGACTCCTGAGCCTTGTCCTCATCCCACCTATCCTTTTGCCTGGGACGTTGCCCTCAAACCCAGGTCTCTTTTTAGCAGCAAAAAACTTGATAAAAAAGGACAGAAAACTTTTTGCACCTTTAATTATGAACCTCAATTCATGGCGCGCCAGTTCGGCTGTTGCCAAGGTATCCCTGGACCCGTCGCTTGTCCGCATATAATTTTTCAAAGTCCTGACCGACGAGTCCTACCTAATTCAATCCCTTCTTATATCTCCCAGCTCACCACGTATATAATTTCCAACTCTTATATTCCTTTCCGCTCCAACCCTGAGACTGTAAATACATTCAATGAATGGTGGTCGGTTGTATGGCCCCTGATTTCCCCTAATGAGGATCGGTTGCTGAACATACTCCTTCCCCCCCAAGGGTTAGTTCTAGGGGCGGCTAGACATACTAGCACTCAGCAACAAACAGCCGCCCCGGGAATCGGATCTGGTGTTCCAATGCGAAAAAGGAAAGCTTCCCAGCTGCAAACACCCCCAACCTCTGGGGCCGACCAGCAAGCTCCAGCGGACCTTGGAACTACTAGGACGTCAGCAAGGACCCGACCCCGAACAGGTAATTTTTCTTAAAACCGTGAACCAATTCACTATATCTTAACTTTGATTTCACTTATTTCATTCACCAGAACCGACCTTGGTGACACCGACCACACAAACGACGCCATCCCCAACCGACCATTCAATCGGACCTTTGGTCCAGACCAATTTGCCAATGAACAGTCGGGCGGAGGACCCGACGAGGAGGCAAACTCGTCCTCCTGCACCGAGGAGCGGTCGGGCCAGGCACCTGACCAGGAGGCAATCCTTACAAGAACTGCCTATAGAACCAGTAAGTCCTCTTATCAGCAATACTTAGGATTCTAATGACCAACCTTGGTATATTTAATCAACAACATTTCCATGATTTTTCACAGACACCTTCACCAATCGCATCAGCAGCAGGGGTCTCTTCGGACAGCGAGGGGACTACTTCCCAGATGGGTCGACCGCCATACATGGCATCCGACTCATCCACTTCGAAGGAAGAACCAGGTGCCCCTGCCGACGCTGACCCTCAAGACGACGTCCCTGATGCTGCTGATCCCGAAATCGTCCAGTCAGATGCAGCCATGCTAGAAACCGAAAACGCCCCAGCTGCGGCCATCTCAGTTGCTCCAGAGATCCCGGCTGCAGTGGCTCTAGATGCAGCCGCCCAACCTGCAGCCGCCCAGCTACCTCCAGCAATCGAGTGGCAGGCAGAAGAACCACCTGTGGCAGCCCAACCTCCAGAGATAGAAGAAGTTTCTTCATCCAATTCGGAGACTTCTGTGAATCTGGTAAGATTAAACCAATTCATACCACAATGTTTCTTTCGGAAAACACTAACTGTTTTATATACTACTTTCCATAGGGACCCAGGTCGGCACCTCAACGGCCATTCGCAGCAGCCGACGAGTCGGCTGCTGTTATACCAGCTGTCCGCCCTACTCGACCGACCTCATTGCTGCCCCCCTCACTGACAGCAGTTCGCCCAGAGGTGAGACATATCTTATCTGAATAAATTTGCACCTCCTTTGAAATACTTATTGACACTGCAAGGCTTGCAGGGGCCTTCGGACTTAGCTATCCTATCGACTGTTCCGGTTCCAGCGGAGGCCCAAACTATATTCACTGAGGCCATCAACCATCCCCTGTCAGAATTGAGATCCGACTTATTGGACAAACTCATTCAGACGGTTGGTGGCCTTCTTTTTTACACTCCGACGGAATCACCAGCCGTCCCCATTCTGCATCGGCTGATGGAGAGACTTACGGAGCTCAAAACTGAAGTGATAGTTATTGGACTCCTGTCAGCCGAAACCCCCCAGCCCGACTTCGATCAAACAACATTGGAGAATCCTTTGGCCAAGACCCGAGAATCCCTTCAGCAAACTACTGGACGGTTGGGCGGTCTCCTTAACACGAACGCTCAAGTTGATGAGTCTATCCAGAAAAAGGAGGCAGAATTGCGGGAGCTAAGGAAGGAACAGTCTACCCTGGATAAGCAAATTACCAATGAGCAGCGTCTGCTTGAGAAGTATACGAAAAACGAGGCCGAATTGGATCAAGAGCTGAAAACCCAAGCTCGATCCCAATTCATCCGAAGATATCAGACGGCTGCTAATACCAGAAGGCTATCCAGGGATGAAATCAAATGGACAAATATAAAAACTGCTTTAGGGGCACTTTTGTAATACCTTCCCCTCTGTAACAACAATTGACTTAGTAATCCATTTTTTCTTTCTTCTCTCAAAACAAAGATCACCTTTCAATTTCCAACTTTGTAGGAATCGAAACAAACTCCTTCTTTAAAAGAACACTGTTTCTCACATTTTAAGAAACACATTCCAAGGCATATTTTGAAAATCAAAACACTTGAAGTGTTAACAAACATGGCGAATGACCGACCTCATGTTCCATCAAGCAACTGGGAGGGTGTTCTTCAACCCTTCTTTGTAGGTAATCACCCTATTGGAGGCCATGCAGAAGACTTGTTGCATATACTCAAGCAACTAGACTTCAAATTCCGATTCTCCCAACGAGGTAGAAGAACCATTCATCGCGTCATCCGCCTAATGGAAAAAATCATTGAGGGATACGAACCTCTTCGTGACATCCTTGGTCGCATTCCTGACCTCCATCATCACATGGAAATGATAGAAAATCACGCAGCAAACATACTTCCAGATCTTGGTTGGGATAATATCTTTTCCAATCAACGAAAAGTCTTTTCAAGATTGCGCACCATTGTTGACCGTGAATATCAAGCCATAACAGACATGCAAGCACGTACCAATCAAGATTTAGACGAAATGCAAAGTCAATGGGAGAGGTACCGACCAGATTTGGAAGATCTTATTGAAGAGGAACCAGAACTAATATCCACTCACTGGGACGAACATTCTGATTCAGAGGCAGAAAATTTCTCACAAATACATGATGACTAACAGCAATGAACCTTTAAATAGGTTCGAACCCCACAAATGGGTTCTGAATAATATTTTGTTTCAGGCAGTTTTGTTATCTGAAAAGGCAGGATAATACCTCTTCAGATATTTAGCATTAATACAATCATGTACTCTCTTACCTTCATGATTTACAATAATGAAAGCGCCATTCCCAATATCTTTTTGAACAATGTATGGTCCTTCCCAATTCGGTGACCACTTTCCCAATTGGTCAGTTTTCTTATATGTAGGAAGGATGGTCTTCCAGACTAGGTCTCCCTTTTGGAATGTCCTGTGAAGAACTTTCTTTCCGTAATTCCTTGCTCTGATTTCACTCTGTTTCACACTTCGACTTATTGCATGAAGTCGGCTAACATCCAAATCCTCCAACTGTTGCATCATAAGTTGTTGGTATTCTTTTGTAAGATCACCATCAGTAAACTCTGTTCGGCCGGATGATACTCGGATTTCGGCTGGTAAAACAGCATCTTGGCCAAACGTGAGTTGGTAAGGTGAGAACCCTGTGGCCGTATTTCTGGTATTCCTATGTGCCCATAAAGCCTGAGACAATAACAAATGCCACTTTCTTGGGTTCCCTTCAACCATCTTCTTTATAATCCCAATAATAATCTTATTTGCTGCTTCCGCTTGTCCATTGGCTTGGGGATAATAAGGTGAAGAATGATGTAATCGAACACCGAATTCTGCCAAGAAACTAGAGAACTTTTCCCCTGTGAAAACCAGGACTTGGTCGGTCGTTATAGACTGAGGAATACCATATCTGTAAATAATTTGATTCAAAACGAAGTCTATCACTTCTTTCTGATCCACATTTTTCAAAGCAACTGCTTCTACCCATTTGGTAAAGCAGTCAGTCGCGACCAATATGAAACAATGATGTTTCGATGAAGCAGGATGTATCTTACCAATAATATCCATAGCCCATGATTTAAAAGGCCATGGTTTTGCCAAGAATTGCAATTCGGTTACTGGCAAATGGTTTAAGTTTCCATGTTTCTGACATTCCTGGCAGCCTTTGGCAAATTGTATGCAATCTTGAAAAATCTTTGGCCAGAAAAAACCCAAACGATGAATGGCCCATCTCATATTCAGACCTGCCCGATGAGCTCCACATATCCCACCATGTACTTCTGTCATTACCTCTAGAGCTTCTTTAGACCCCAAACATTTCAAGAGTAAACCTTCAAATGATCTCTTATACAAAATTCCATTTATCAATCGAAAACGGAAAGCTTTCAATCGTGTCGCAATCGAAACACTCGCACCTGGATTCTGTAAATACATGATAAGCTCTGTTCTCCAATCGGGTACTATTTCACTGGTATCTTTGTGTCCGACTGTAACTAAGCCGTCGGGCTCCTGTCCGATAGTGACTACGCAGTCGGGCTCCTGTCCGACAATAACTTCGCAGTCGGGCTCCTGACCGACAGTCTCCTGCCCGACAACTTCGCAGTCGGGCTCCTGTCCGACAATCTCCTGCTCGACCGTAACCTCGCAGTCGGGCTCCTGTCCGACAGCCTCTTGCCCGACCGTGACCTCGCATATTGGGTCTGTCTTTCCTTCTATGCCCGACTTGACCTCCGACCACATATCCTCCAGAATTCCTCTACAAGCCCTTTGAGCCAACTCATCAGCACGTTGGTTTTCTTTCCTCGGAATGAACTCAATTATTACTTCTGAGATTTTTGTCAGTAACCGACCCACAATGTCCCTGTATCTGCGAAGATGAGGATAATTGCAAACATATTGATTGTTTACCTGGTTGACTACTAATTGAGAATCCCCCCTTATGATTACAGACTGGACCTTCCTGGCTATTAAAGCCTCCAAACCCAAAATTAAAGCTTCATACTCTGCCGAATTATGGGTCATGGCTTCCAATCATAGTTGTAAGTTGATCTTTTGACCGTCAGGTCCTTGCAAAAAGACCCCTGCCCCTGATTTGTTTCCAGAGGTAGAACCATCAAAGAACATCAACCATGTTCTGGTACTTATATAAGGTACACATCCGACCTGTAGATTATTCAAATATGATGAACAACCAAGTGGTCGGACGCTATCACAAAGAGAATACCCGACTTGTGAAAATTCTGCTAAGAAGTCAGCTACTGCTTGTCCCTTGATTGCCCTCAAAGGGGAATGTTGAAGATCAAAAGGAGCCAATTTGATGGCCCACTTCATGAGTCTGCCCTTCATAGTAGGTCTCTGCAAAATCAATTTGATGAGATCCACCTTTGATATGACCTCAATTTTTCTGGGCAGCAAATAATGCTCGAGTTTAGTGCAAGCAAAGACCAATGAATAACACATTTTTTCTGGCATAGTGTAATTCAGTTCTGGTCCTGTAAGGGTTTTACTGAGATAGTAGATTGCCCTTTCCTTCCCGTCATCACCATCCTGTGCCAATAAACAGCTAACCACTTCATATGTATTTGCCAAATAAAGTTTGAGTGGCCGACCTTGTTTAGGAGGCATCAAGACTGGAGGATGAACCAATGCCTGCTTGATAGCATCTAAAGCCGTCTGTTGATCGTGACCCCATTCAAAAGCATTTTTTCCAGCTTTCAACAATTTAGTAATGGGTCTGACCTTGCCAGCAGCATTAGAAATGAAACGCCTCAAATAGTTCACCTTACCCAAAAGACTTTGGATTTCTTTAACCGTCTTGGGTGGCCGACTGTCAAGAATGGCTTTAGCCTTATTGGCATCGATTTCAATTCCTCTCTCATGAACTAAAAATCCTAAAAAACTCCCGGCTGATATTCCAAAAGCACATTTGGTTGGATTCATCTTCAACTTGTACTTCTTCATTCTTTCGAATGTCTCTTCAAGGTTTCTCAAATGTTCGTCAAAACTGGCAGATTTAACAATAACATGATCAATATAAACTTCCATAGATCTGCCAATTAAATCATGAAAGATTGAATTCATGGCTCTTTGGTAAGTTGCCCCTGCATTCTTTAACCCGAATGGCATGACTGTCCATTCATAAATACCTAAAGCCCCTGGGCACCTAAATGCTGTCTTAGGAATGTCTTCTTCTGCCAGAAATATTTGGTTATAACCTGCATAACCATCCATCAGACTAAGGATTTTATGTCCTGCTGCTGCATCTATCAACATGTCGGCCATAGGCATCACATATTCGTCCTTAGGGGTAGCTAGATTCAAATCCCTGAAATCAATGCATATCCTTATCTTACCATTTTTCTTGACCACTGGCACAATGTTAGCCAGCCACTCCGCATAACGGCAAGGCTGAATGAAACCCACTTTGAGAAGTTTTTGGATTTCTTCCTTGATTTGAGGCATCAGATCCGGGCTCATTCGCCTTGGAGGTTGTTTGTAAGGTTTACAACCTTCCTTGATAGGCAATCGATGCTCTATTAGACTTCTTGTCAAACCAGGCATCTCTGAATAATCCTATGCTAAACAATCAATGTTGTTTCTAATAACTTCGAGCATCATTGTCTGTTGCTCTTTAGACAAATAACCACTTAGCCTGATCATTTTTGGAACCAATTCGGTTCCTAAATTAAACTCCAATAATGGGTCTTGTGATGAAGCTGTTGGTTCTGTTTTCTCCAATAAATCAGGCCAACGAAATTGTTCATCTTCTTGGAGGTGAACATCAAGAATCTCTTTACTATTTTCTGCTTTATGTAATAACTGCTTTAAATAGAACTTATTAATAAGAGAACTACATACTTCTAAACTTGTATCATTCATAACAAACAAATTATATGGGAATGGGCGTGGCTTTATCATGAGCCATACAATAAAGGTGTTCTTTTAATAGAACATCGAGTTCTGGCCAGTGACTTTATAACCCTTGTTTGGGTATTCCCTGGCCATATACAACTGAGACATCGGAGCCAAATGACTGGAATAAAACACTGACTCTTCAACTTGTTCTGTTCCATCGAATGGGTTGTCATTCGCTTCCATTTTGAAGACCTGATTTCCTTCCCAGAACATTAATTGTTGGTGCAAGGTTGATGGCACACATTGAGAGGCATGAATCCAGTCTCTTCCCAGCAAGAGAGAGTATGTAGTATCTGCGTCCACAATAAAGAAAACAGTGGAGATCTTCTTTGGTCCGACCTCGATTGTGGCAACCATCATGCCTTCAGGCTTAGTCGGCTGCCCTGTAAAACTTGTCATTTCGAATTCCACAGGAGACAGATCATGAATTCCTTTCCCTAGCTTCTTGAGAGTCTTCAATGGCATAACATTAAAGACTGCTCCATTATCCACGAAAACCTTTGTGATTGGTTTCCCACAAACGTGAGCATTAACATACAGAGGTTTCAAATGGGAGATCGCACCCTCTGGAATAGGAGGAAACACAATCGAAGGTGCCTCCGGCTGAGGCTCGGAATCTGAAGTCTTTGCCCACTCTGTTTCCTCTAATTCGTCATCTGCCAAGAATGCCCATAAAGGTTCGTCCATAGTATCATCTACCAGACTCGCCCACATCGGTTCATCTCTAATCTGATTAATCTCTGTCATTCGACAAGGGATTCGTGGTCCCAGACGAGATTTAACAGATCTCAAATTTTCCTCTGTAGTTACAACTTCTTCCTTTGTCTTATTCCGAGATTGAACCGTCAAAGATTCTATACGGAATTCTTCAAGAGATGGATTGATGTTGATCCGTTCACAATGTTGGCATCGAAAACCTCTAATTATTTCATCTGCCATTCCTTTACCTTTCCCCTGTCCCGACGAACTTCTTTTGGTATAGTCGGAAGCGCCTAATCCGTCATTCGGTTGCTTTCCTGAACAGACCCGACTGGACCGACTTTTTGGAGATTGAATGGCTGCTCCCTGCTCGTTGGTCGTTTGTTCTGTAAAGACTCTAATGGACTGATCTCCTGCCAAGTGGTCGGCTGCTTTTTGTTCGTCGGTTAGTTGTTTTGCTGAAGGAACTCGTTTCCCATACTTTGCAGCATACCTGCGTTTGGCATTGCGAATCTGTGTACGATTCATACCTGGGAAACGAGGATCTATATCAACTGGTAAAGGCTTTTTATTTCGAGCCCAATCGTTCCCGACTGAACCTGTTTTTCTGGTCGGATGGTCACGCACTAAAACCTTTTCTTTCACCTCCACATTAAAAGAACCGTCTGGACGGTCCCATTTTTCAGCGACTGGCCTTTCAATAACTTTGAGTTGTTCTTCCGGTCGGCCACTGTTTGGCTGACTTCCTTTTTTTGTTCCGGGGCTTGCCTGAGTTCGTTCCCCTGTTTGTCCACTATTGGCCGAACTTTTCCCTGTTTCCGAACTTGGTTGGATGTCAACCATTGCCGTTGTTACTTTCGGAAACGGTTGCTGATCTACACCTAGAGTGATGTATTTGAGCCGACCTGTCTTGATGGCCTTTTGAATTTCCTTCCTGAAATGAGTACACTGACTTGTATTGTGTGTGAAAGAATTATGCCACTTACAATATGGTCTCCCTTTGATTTCTTCTTTAGTGGCCAATCTTTGCCCCTTTGGAATACGGATCTGCCCATCAGTCAGTAGGATATCAAAGATTTCATCAGCTTTCGAACTATCAAAAGTCGGTTGCTCCTTTCCTTCAGATCCTGGTACTGGCTTCAATTTAGGGCATACATAAGGTTTTCCAGAAAGGATTTCGGCTGCCATCTCTTCTGACTGATTAAAATCAAAGTCACATGTTTCTGTTCCCATACTCGCCATATGTTGGCCTCTATTACGCCTGTTATGCTGATCTTCCTCTCTGAACAAAGACTCTAAACGTCCTGCCTTGGATGCAAGACTTGCCAAATCCTCAACATCCAGGGCAGTGAGTGCCTTTCTTAAGCGAGTATGCATATTCCGGACCACTAAATTGGTCATCTCTTTCTCACTGATTACCGTAGGACATCGTCCCTTCATCAATCGCACCCTTTCTATAAACTGTGAAGCAGATTCTTCTGGATACTGTCTCAATTCTAGTAAATCAGTTAAAGAAACAGTTGGTAAAGGATTGAAGAATCTAGCATGAAATGCCATCTCCAGTCCTTCCCATGTCTGAATTTGTCCAGGAGGCAGACTTGCAAACCACGAAAATGCTGTTCTAGTAAGAGATAAACCAAACAGCTGCAACTTATAAAAAGGGTTATTGCCAACTTCTCCTAATTGTGCTGTGAACCGACCAACATGTTCTATGGTGGAAGATCCGTCCTCCCCTGAGAATGCATGAAAATCGGGTGGTCGATAATTCCTTGGGAGAGGGTGTTCATTAATGATCCTTTTTGGGAAAGGTCTCTGATATGTTGGGCGGTTAGCCATCTGAGGAGTTAATCCATACTGATCCCTTAATATATGTGCAATCTCATCAGGATCTACATGAAAGCGTTGATGATCAGGAACATGGAACGGATCCTGCACAGGAATATGAATAGGATCATGTATATATCCTTCAGGCCTGTCCTCCCTTGTATTGTTCGGCTGCGGATTGGTAACCCTTGGTCCCAGTGGAACAGTGTTGGGAAAAGTCAGAGGAGATTTTCCCCTATCCATTCGGTTGGGATTTGTGGCACTTGGGAATGTACTATCCACGAATGATGGCCCTGCGAAATTTGTCTGTAGTCTGGATGGTGATACTCCTGGTGGAGTTTGAGTAGGTTGAAGACTAACCCTTGAAAGTGCTTGATCTATCATGTTCTGCATCAGACTCTGTTGCTCACGCAACATGTTCGTTTGTTGCTCACGCAACATATTCTGCATAACCAAAGTGTGCTGGTTGTTCATTTGTTGAACACAAGACCACCAATCAGTTGGTGGTTGTGGGATTTCCTCGGCATTTGGCACAATAGGTGGTGGAACGGATTCTCCCACTGGTGCCGAAGATGATTGAGGTTGTGAACCTGCCATATGGACCCTTCCGATGATACGGCCGGATCTAAGACGTATGAAATTATCGCCGGAATTGGAATGAGCAATTTTGTCTTGCTCCCACTGTGGTCGCCAATTTGTTGATGTAATTTTTCAACAAAAATAAAGTAAAATTCAAAGATATAGAAAATATCCTTAAACTTGATTAATTAGTGCCTGAGATTAGGAATCTCTAAACACTGTATGGTACAGAAAATAAACTGGAAAATAAAATACTGAAATTTAAAGTGGTGATCCCCAAATCTGACTTTGCTTTGTTGAAGTTGATTGAAGATGCCTTGCCAAATGATGATCCAAACCCTTAAATATTCTCTGGGGAACTGTACTGAAAACCGTCACCCGAACGGTTACAACGTCTCCTTCCCAACCGTCTTCCAACCCTTCTCCTGCTGACACGTATCCTCAGCAAACTGAAATTATCCCTATATTTCACTCTTTGAGCCAACCACAGACCTTCCGCCCTTTAGGCCCGACTGCCAATCTACAATAGTATGGGTCCGACTGCCAATCCTCCCGACTTGCAACCATCTGACTTGTTTGGATTAGCTACAGACATCCCGACTAACAAACCACCTGAATTGTTGGTCCTGCCGCAGAATTCCGACCTGAGGACTTCCCGACCTGAGGGCCTCCCGACTTGCGGACTTCCCGTCCCTGAAGGCCTCCCGTCTTGCGGACTTCCCGTTCCTGGAGGCCTCCCGACTTGCGGACTTCTCGTCCTGAGGGCCTCCCGACTTGCGGACTTCCCGTTCCTGAAGGCCTCCCGACCTGCGGACTTCCCGTCCTGAGGGCCTCCCGACTTGCGGACTTCCTGTTCCTGAAGGCCTCCCGTCTTGCGGACTTCCCGTTCCTGGAGGCCTCCCGACCTGCGGACTTCTCGTCCTGAGGGCCTCCCGACTTGCGGACTTCCCGTTCCTGAAGGCCTCCCGACTTGCGGACTTCCCGTTCCTGAAGGCCTCCCGACCTGCGGACTTCCCGTCCTGAGGGCCTCCCGACTTGCGGACTTCCCGTTCCTGAAGGCCTCCCGACCTGCGGACTTCCCGTCCTGAGGGCCTCCCGACTTGCGGACTTCCCGTTCCTGAAGGCCTCCCGACCTGCGGACTTCCCGTCCTGAGGGCCTCCCGACTTACGGACTTCCTGTTCCTGAAGGCCTCCCGTCTTGCGGACTTCCCGTTCCTGGAGGCCTCCCGACCTGCGGACTTCCCGTCCTGAGGGCCTCCCGTCCTGTATTTTCCTTAGAAATAAATCTATTTTCCTTGATTTCCTCACGGTGTCCTTCAGCCAGTTCAATCAACTCTATTGCCAGGCCCATTCTTCTTTTTGCCTTGGGCTTTTAACCTAATTCTGAATTTCGTACGTAACACACTTATTGCTTCAGATCCTGTGCGTTACGAAGATGCAGCCAAAAATGAGGAATGACATAAAACAATGCAAGAGGAACTTATGGCGATTAACATAAATGAAACATGGGAGTTAGCAAGCTTACCTCATGAAAAAAATGTAGTGGGCTTAAAATGGATTTTCAAAACAAATTATCATGCATATGGTACAATTCAAAAGCACAAAGCTCGTCTAGTTGCGAAGGGATACTCTCAACAATAAGGGGTCGACTATGATGAAACATTCTCCCCGGTTGCAAGATTTGAAACTGTCATAACTTTCTCGAGCATAGCAGCGCAACTACAATGGCCGATATATCAATTTGATGTAAAATCAACATTTCTAAATAGGGAACTGAAAGCAGAAGTGTACGTTGTCCAGCCCTAAGGCTTTGTGGTAAAAGAGGAAAAAGATAAAGTATAGAAACTCAAAAAGACACTTCATGGATTAAAACAGGCCCCGCGAGCATAGTATGAGAAGATTGATGCGTATTTCTTGATGAATGAATTTGTGAGAAGTCAAAACGAGCCTACACTATATGTCAAAAAGGGAGGTAACAATGACTTGCTTTTTGTTTGCATATACGTTGATGATATCATATATATGAGCTCAACTTCATCCATTGTGGCTGACTTCAAATCAAGTATGATGAATAAATTCGAGATGACAGATTTGGGCATATTGCATTACTTTCTTGGTATTGAAGTATGTCAAGATGGAATATTTATTTCCCAAAAAAAATATGCCACAGACCTTTTAAGAGGGTCTGACATGCTAAATTGCAAGGCAGCCTCTACGCCTATGGATGTGAATGAAAGGTTGCAAGTTGAAGATCGTACAGAGAAGACTGATGGAAGAAGGTTCAGAAGTATTGTAGGAGGCTTGATATATTTAACTCGTACAAGACCCGATATTTCATTTGTTGTTGGCGTGGTTTCAAGATTTATGAGCGATCCTTCAAAACAACATTTTGGAGTTGCAAAGAGGATCCTGCGTTATATTGCTGGAACTTTATCCTTTGGAATTTGGTATACTAAGGTTTTGGATTCTACGTTAACTGGGGTTTCCGGCAGAGATTGGGCAAGCTTAGTAGAAGATAGGCGCAACACATCTGGAAACGTCTTCAGCCTTGGATCAGGAGCTATAACTTGGTGTTCTAAAAGACAGCCCACCGTTGCATTATCAACCACTGAAGCTGAGTTGCGGCAATGTTTTCAGCTTGTTAATGTGTTTGGTTAAGGAGGTTGCTTGCAGATTTTCAGCAGAAGCAATTTGGAGCGACATAAACTTTTTGTGATAATAAAGCTACTATTGCGTTAACAAGAAATCCTGCATTCCATGGAAGGACCAAGCATATCGACATACGTTTCCATTCTATTCGTGAGCTCGTAGCCAAGGAAGAGATTGCATTAAAGTATTGCAGCACTGAAGAGTAGGTGACCGACGTATTAACCAAGACGTTTCCAGTAAAGAAACATGTTTATTTTTATTATTGATGGGGGTATGCAAATTTGAATAAAGGGAAAATGTTGAAAAGTAATTCAATTTGTTAGAATTAAATTATTAATTATGCAGTTTATTTATTTGAATATTTGAATATGTAAGTTATGGGTAGTTATTTCATGGACAACGTTTGGATAAGTTGGTAGAAGTTGTATGCTTATATATGGCGAATACCAGTGTCATGTAAATATATATATCATTCAATCGCATTACTTTATATTATCTCTTTATCCAAATTACACAAATTTCTCAATCCTTTAATCATATTTTAAAATTTATAATTTTAATTAAATTAATTAGTTATTTTAATTTTAATATTGTTGATGTATTTTTTCAACAAAAATAAAGTAAAATTCAAAGATATAGAAAATATCCTTAAACTTGATTAATTAGTGCCTGAGATTAGGAATCTCTAAACACTGTAACGTACAGAAACTAAACTGGAAAATAAAATACTGAAATTTAAAGTGGTGATCCCCAAATCTGACTTTGCTTTGTTGAAGTTGATTGAAGATCTCTTGCCAGATGATGATTCAAACCTTTAAATATTCTCTGGGAAACCGTACTGAAAACCGTCACCCGAACGGTTACAACGTCTCCTTCCCAACCGTCTTCCAACCCTTTTCATGCTGACACGTGTCCTCAGCAGACCAAAATTATCCTTATATTTCACTCTTTGAACCGACCACAGACCTTCCGCTCTTTTGGCCCGACTTCGTCCTTCGCCCGACCTGCTTCTTCGCCCGACCTCGCTTGGGCCGACCTCCGCATCAGCCGCCCTCCGTCTTCGACCGAAGACCTCCGCATCTGTCCGTACCTCTTCCTTGCCCGACCTTCCTCTTAACAGACCTCCGCGTCTGCCCGACTTCGGTCTGGATTTGGATCAATTCTTGAGATCTTAACTTTCTTCCTTTTCCCGACCTGAAAGCCTCCCGACCTGCGGACTTCCCGTCCTGATGACTTTCCGTCTTGAGGACCTACCGACCTGAAGACCTTCCGTCCTGATGACTTTCCGTCTTGAGGACCTCCCGACCTGAAGACCTTCCGACCTGAGGTCTTTCCGTCTTGAGGACCTCCCGACCTGAAGACCTTCCGACCTGAGGTCTTTTCATCTTGAGGACCTCCCGACCTGAAGACCTTCCGACTTGAGGTCTTTCCGTCTTGAGGACCTACCGACCTGAGATCCTTCCGACCTGAGGTCTTTCCGCCCTGAGGACCTTCCGTCTTGAGGACCTTCCGTCTTGAGGACCTTCCGTCTTGAGGACCTCCCGTCTTGAGGACCTTCCGTCTTGAGGACCTTCCGTCTTGAGGACCTACCGACCTGAGGACCTACCGACCTGAGGACCTTCCGTCTTGTATTTTCCTTAGAAATAAATCTATTTTCCTTGATTTCCTCACAGTGTCCTTCAGCCAGTTCAATCAACCCTATTGCCAGGCCCATTCTTCTTTTTAACTTGGGCTTTTAACCTAATTCTAAATTTCGTACGTAACAACTTGCCCGCCGCCAAGGGACTTTCAAACGCCATTTAACAATCAATGTTTGGAAGTTCATAAATCACTACCTTCTTGAAACATTCCCTTAGCAACTGCACCAGTTACTGCAATACTCCTGGTTAACTTCCTTCTCCGCAATACAAGCCTTTGTGAATCACAATCCCAAAACACTCTAACTATGGCAAATCAATACATTCCTGCCCTTCCTTTCGACGGAACCCTCCCGGAGGGCCCATTTTCAGCCTCGAAAGTACTAACTCCGACGATCCGTCCATACTGCACTACTCCTGAAGACTCAAATCGGATGAGGGAAGTTTTGGAATCCCGAAATTCCTTGGCTATCAACAATCCTAACTACCAAGCAATTCGCATTCGAGACAGCATCAAAACCCATCTCACAGACCCAAAAGATCCTTACCGCGCTTGGTATCGACGGGTAGCAGAACACTTCCAGGCCCAATGGCGATCTCAAAAAATCGACCAAGCCATACTACTGTCCACCATGCCTATCAACCTGCATGAGAAGGTGCTGTTGGCCATGTCTGCCTTCTGGAATGCGGAAAATGGGACTTTCCTCCTACCATCTGGCCCCTTTGGTCCAACTCTTATGGACGTGGCAATGATCGCGCATCTCCCAGTCGTGGGTGAAGACCCTGTAATGGGAGCCCTAGATGGGCAGGAGCCATCAGAAGACCATCCAGGGTGGTCTTTACAAGGTGTGAAGGAATGGGGTTGGACAAAGTTCGCAACCGACCAGCAAGGGGCTCCAGGGACCCCTGTGACTGACCGGGAGCATACTGCCTTTATCCTTTTTTGGCTTTGTAGGTACGTCATTGTTTCCCCTTCCAAATGTGTTCTTCCTTCTCATCTCGACCTGGCCATTCATATCGCGTCAGGTCGGTTCTTTTCCCTTGGCACCCTGTTTTTAGCCAATCTGTTTGAAGGACTTACTAGGGTTAGCCTTCGTCTGACAGATAATGATAGTAGAAAATTAGACACTGCCGCATCGGGTCCTTTTTGGTTTTTAGAACTTTGGTTCCGTCTTTACTTCCCCAACGCGTTTAACTTAGGATCTCCGCCCACTATGCCAACAACTGAAAAACATTTGGGATTAGCCCTTAACCGACTCTGCACAGGACGCAATAAACTCCAATCTTCCGATCCAATAATAATCGCAGTTTTAACAGATACCCGCAATAACTCTCGATTTTCTATGTATAAAAAGTATGCGGGCTATGCTCCCGACCATTTTTGGCCTTTTCCAGTACCAAATCCGCTTCCGACTCCTGAGCCTTGTCCTCATTCCACTTATCCTTTTGCCTGGGACGTTGCCCTCAAACCCAGGTCTCTTTTTAGTAGCAAAAAACTTGATAAAAAGGGGCAGAAAACCTTTTACACTTTTAATTATGAACCTCAATTCGTGGCGCGCCAGTTCGGCTGTTGCCAAGGTATCCCTGGACCCGTCGCGTGTCCACATATAATTTTTCAAAGCCCTGACCGACGAGTCCTACCGAATTCAATCCCTTCTTATATCTCCCAGCTCACCACGTATATAACTTCCAATTCTTATATTCCTTTCCGCTCCAACCCTGAGACTGTAGAAACATTCAATGAATGGTGGTCGGTTGTATGGCCCCTGATCTCCCCTGATGAGGGTCGGTTGCTGAACATACTCCTTCCCCCCCAAGGATTGGTTCTAGGGGCGGCTAGACATACTAGCACTCAACAACAAACAGCCGCCCCGGGGATCGGGTCTAGTGCTCCAACGCGAAAAAGGAAAGCGTCCCAGCTGCCAACACCCCCGACCTCGGGGACCAGCAAACACTAGCAGACCTTGGAACAAATAGGACGTCAGCAAGGGCCCGACCCCGAATTGGTAATGTTTCTTAACACCGTGAACCAATTCACTATATCTTAACTTTGATTTCACATATTATTCACCAGAACCGACCTTGGCAGCACCGACCACACAACCGACGCCAGCCCCAGCCGACCATTCAACCGGGCCTTTGGTCCAGACCAATCTGCCAATGAGCAGTCGGGCGGAGGACCCGACGAGGAGGCAAACTCTTCCTCCTGCACCGAGGAGCGGTCGGGCCAGGCACCCGACCAGGAGGCAATCTTTACCAGTAGTGCCTAGAGAACCAGTAAGTTCGCTCATCAGCCATACTTAAAATTCTAATGATCAACCCTGATATATTTAACAACCAACATTTCCATGATTTTTTCACAGACACCTTCACCCATCGGATCAGCAGCAGGGGTCTCTTCTGACAGCGAGGGAACTACTTCCCAGATGGGTCGACCGCCATACATAGCATCAGACTCATCCATGTCAAAAGAAAGACCAACTGCCCTCGCCGAAGCTGACCCTCAAAACGACATCCTTGATGTTGCTGATCCCGAAATCGAAGGTGCCCCAGAGATTCTGGCTGCAGTGGCTCTAGAAGCAGCCGCCCAACCTGCAGCCGCCCAGCCAGCAGCGGCACTTCCTCTAGCAATCGAGTGGCAGGCAGAAGAACCACCTGTGGCAGCCCAACCTCCAGAAATGGAAGAAGTGTCTTCATCCGATTCGGAGACTTCTGTGAATTTGGTAAGATTAAACCAATCCATGCCACAATATCCCTTTCAGAAAACACTAACTATTTTACATACTACTTTCAATAGGGACCCAGGTCGGCACCTCAGCGACCATTTGCAGCAGCCGACGAGTCGGCTGCTGTTATACCAGCTGCCCGCCCTACTCAACCGACCTCATTGCTGCCCCCCTCACTGACAGCAGTCCGCCCAGAGGTAAAACATATCTTATAAGAATAAATTTGCACCTCTCTTGGAATACTTATTGACATTGTAGGACTTGCAGGGGCCTTCAGACTTAGCTGTCCTATCGACTGTTCCGGTTCCGGCGGAGGCCCGAACCATATTCACTGAGGCCATTAACCATCCCCTGTCAGAATTGAGATCCGACTTATTGGACAAACTCATTCAGACGGTTGGTGGCCTTCTATTTTACACTCCAACGGAATCGCCAGCCGTCCCTATTCTGCATCGGCTGATGGAAAGACTTACAGAGCTCAAGACTGAAGTGTTAGTCATTGGACTCCTGTCAGCCGAAACCCCCCAGCCCGACTTCGATCAAACAACGCTGGAGAATTCTTTGGCTAAGACTCGAGAATCCCTTCAGCAGACTACCGGAAGGCTGGGTGGTCTCCTTAGCACAAAAGCTCTAGTTGATGATGCCATTCAGAAAAAGGAGGCAGAAATGCGGGAGCTGAGGAAAGAACAGTCTACCCTGGATAAGCAAATTATCAATGAACAGCGTCTGCTTGAGAAGTATACCAAAAATGAGGCTGAATTGGATCAAGAGCTGAAAACCCAAGCCCGATCCCAATTCATCATAAGATATCAGACGGCTGCCAATACCAGAAGGCTATCCAGGGATGAAATCAAATGGACCCATATAAAAACTGCCCTAGGGGCATTGTTGTAATACTTTCCCCTTTGTAACAATACTTGACTTAGTAATCCATTTTTTCTTTCTTCTCAAAACAAGGATCACCTTTCAATTCCCAACTTTGTAGGAATCGAAACAAACTCCTTCTTTAAAAGAATATTGTTTCTCACATTTCAAGAAACACATTCCAAGGCATATTTTGAAAAATCAAAACACTTGACGTGTTAACAAACATGGCGAATGACCGACCTTATGTTCCATCAAACAACTGGCAGGGTGTTCTTCAACCCTTCTTTGTGGGTAATCACCCTATTGGAGGCCATGCAGAAGACTTGTTACATATACTCAAGCAACTAGACTTCAAATTCCGATTCTCCCAACGAGGAAGAAGAACCATTCATCGCGTCATCCGCCTGATGGAAAAAGTCATTGAGGGGTATGAACCTCTTCGTGACATCCTTAGCCGCATTCCTGATCTCCATCACCACATGGAAATGATAGAAAATCACGCAGCAACTATACTTCCAGATCTTGGTTGGGATAACATCTTTTCCAATCAACGAAAAATCTTTTCAAGACTACGGACCATTGTTGATCGTGAACATCAAGCCATAACAGACATGCAAGCACGTACCCATCAAGATTTAGATGAAATGCAAAGCCAATGGGAAAGGTACCGACCAGATTTGGAAGATCTTATTGAAGAAGAACCAGAGCTAATATCCACTCACTGGGATGAAAAGTCTGATTCAGAGGCAGAAAATTTCCCACAACTACACGATGACTAACCGAACTGAACCTTTAAATAGGTTCGAACCCCACAAACGGGTTCTGAGAATAATATTTTACTTCAGGCAGTTTTGTTATCTGAAAAGGCAGGATAATACCTCTTCAGATATTTAGCATTAATACAATCATGTACTCTTCTACCTTCATGATTTACAATAATGAACGCGCCATTTCCAATATCTTTTTGAACAATGTATGGTCCTTCCCAATTCGGTGACCACTTTCCCAATTGATCAGTTTTCTTATATGTAGGAAGAATGGTCTTCCAGACTAAATCTCCTTTTTGGAATGTCCTGTGAAGAACTTTCTTTCCATAACTCTTTGCTCTGATTTCACTCTGTTTCACACTTCGCTCTATTGCATGGAGTCGGTTAACATCCAAATCTTCTAACTGCTGCAACATAAGTTGTTGGTATTCCTCTGTAAGATCACTATCAGTAAATTCTGTTCGGCCAGATGATACTCGGATTTCGGCTGGTAAAACAGCATCTTGGCCAAACGTGAGTTGGTAAGGTGAGAACCCTGTTGCCGTATTTCTGGTATTCCTATGTGCCCACAAAGCCTGAGACAATAACAAATGCCACTTTCTTGGGTTCCCTTCCACCATCTTCTTTATAATCCCAATAATAATCTTATTTGCTGCTTCCGCTTGTCCATTGGCTTGGGGATAATAAGGTGACGAATGATGTAATCGAACCCCGAATTCTGCCAAGAAACTAGAGAACTTTTCCCCTGTGAAAACCAGGCCTTGGTCGGTTGTTATAGACTGAGGAATACCATATCTGTAAATAATTTGGTTCAAAACGAAGTCTATCACTTCTTTCTGATCCACATTTTTCAAAGCAACTGCTTCTACCCATTTGGTAAAGTAATCAGTCGCGACCAATATGAAACAATGATGTTTCGATGAAGCAGGATGTATCTTACCAATAATATCCATAGCCCATGATTTAAAAGGCCATGGTTTTGCCAAGAATTGCAATTCGGTTACTGGCAAATGGTTTAAGTTTCCATGTTTCTGACATTCCTGGCAGCCTTTGGCAAATTGTATGCAATCTTGAAAAATCTTTGGCCAGAAAAAACCCAAACGATGGATGGCCCATCTCATATTCAGACCTGCCCGATGAGCTCCACATATCCCACCATGTACTTCTGTCATTACCTCTAGAGCTTCTTTAGACCCCAAACATTTCAAAAGTAAACCTTCAAATGATCTCTTGTACAAAATTCCATTTATCAATTGAAAACGTAAAGCTTTCAATCGTGTCGCAATCGAAACACTCGCACCTGGATTCTGTAAATACATGATAAGCTCTGTTCTCCAATCGGGCACTGTTTCGCCGTCGGACTCCTGTCCGACAATAACTTCGCAGTTGGGCTCCTGAACGACCATCTCCTGCCCGACCATAATTTCACAGTCAAGCTCCTGTCCAATAACCTCTTGCCTGACCGTAACTTCGCAGTCGGGCTCCTGTGCGACTACCTCCTGCTCGACCATAACTTCGCAGTCGGGCTCCTGAACGACCATCTCCTGCCCGACCATAATTTCACAGTCAGGCTCCTGTCCAATAACTTCTTTCCTGACCGTAACTTCGCAGTCGGGCTCCTGCGCGACTACCTCCTGCTCGACCATAACTTCGCAGTCGGGCTCCTGAACGACCATCTCCTGCCCGACCATAATTTCACAGTCAGGCTCCTGTCCAATAACCTCTTGCCTGACCGTAACTTCGCAGTCGGGCTCCTGCGCGACTACCTCCTGCTCGACCATAACTTCGCAGTCGGGCTCCTGCACGACCATCTCCTGCCCGACCATAATTTCACAGTCAGACTCCTGTGCGACCGTCTCTTGCCCGACCATTCGGTCACATATTGGGTCCGTCTTTCCTTCTATGCCCGACTTGACCTCCGACCACATATCCTCCAGAATTCCTTTACATGCCCTTTGAGCCAATTCATCAGCACGTTGGTTTTCTTTCCTCGGAATAAACTCAATTATTACTTCTGAGATTTTTGTCAGTAACCGACCCACAATGTCCCTGTATCTGCGCAGATGAGGGTAATTGCAAACATATTGATTGTTTACCTGGTTGACTACTAATTGAGAATCCCCCCTTATGATTACAGACTGGACCTTCCTGGCAATCAAAGCCTCCAAACCCAAAATTAAAGCTTCATATTCTGCTGAATTATGGGTCATGGCTTCCAATCGTAGTTGTAAGTTGATCTTTTGACCATCAGGTCCTTGCAAAAAGACCCCTGCCCCTGATTTGTTTCCAGAGGTAGAACCATCAAAGAACATCAACCATGTTCTAGTACTTATATAAGGCACACATCCGACCTGTAGGGTATTCAAATATGATGAACAACCAAATGGTCGGATGCTGTCACTATGAGAATACCCGACTTGGGAAAATTCTGCTAAGAAGTCGGCTACTGCTTGTCCCTTGACTGCCCTCAAAGGGGAATGTTGAAGATCAAAAGGAGCCAATTTGATGGCCCACTTCATGAGTCTGCCCTTCATAGTAGGTCTCTGTAAAATCAATTTGATGAGATCCACCTTTGATATGACCTCAACTCTTCTGGGCAGCAGATAATGCTCGAGTTTAATACATGCGAAGACCAATGAATAACACATTTTTTCTGGCATAGTGTAATTCAGTTCTGGTCCTGTAAGGGTTTTACTGAGATAGTAGATTGCCCTTTCCTTCCCGTCATCACCATCCTGTGCCAATAAACAGCTAACCACTTCATATGTATTTGCCAAATAAAGTTTGAGTGGCCGACCTTGTTTAGGAGGCATCAAGACTGGAGGGTGAACCAATGCCTGCTTGATAGCATCTAAAGCCATCTGTTGATCTGGACCCCATTCAAAAGCATTTTTTCCAGCCTTCAACAATTTAGTGATGGGTCTGACCTTGCCAGCAGCATTAAAAATGAAACGCCTCAAATAGTTCACCTTACCCAAAAGACTTTGGATTTCTTTAATCGTCTTGGGTGGCCGACTATCAAGAATGGCTTTAGCCTTGTTGGCATCGATTTCAATTCCTCTCTCATGAACTAGAAATCCTAAAAAGCTCCCGGCTGATATTCCAAAAGCACATTTGGTTGGATTCATCTTCAACTTGTACTTCTTCATTCTTTCAAATGCCTCTTCAAGATCTCTCAAATGTTCGTCAAAACTGGCAGATTTAACTATAACATCATCAATATAAACTTCCATAGATCTGCCAATTAAATCATGAAAGATTGAATTCATGGCTCTTTGGTAAGTTGCCCCTGCATTCTTTAACCCGAATGGCATGACTGTCCATTCATAAATACCTAAAGCCCCTGGGCACCTGAATGCTGTCTTAGGAATGTCTTCTTCTGCCAGAAATATTTGGTTATAACCTGCATAACCATCCATCAGACTAAGGATTTTATGTCCTGCTGCTGCATCTATCAACATGTCGGCCATAGGCATCACATATTCGTCTTTAGGGGTAGCTAGATTCAAATCCCTGAAGTCGATGCATATCCTTATCTTACCATTTTTCTTGACCACTGGCACAATGTTAGCCAGCCACTCCGCATAACGGCAAGGCTGAATGAAACCCACTTTGAGAAGTTTTTGGATTTCTTCCTTGATTTGAGGCATCAGATCCGGGCTCATTCGCCTTGGAGGTTGTTTGTAAGGTTTACAACCTTCTTTGATAGGCAATCGATGCTCTATTAAACTTCTTGTCAAACCAGGCATCTCTGAATAATCCCATGCTAAACAATCAATGTTGTTTCTAATAACTTCGAGTATCATTGTCTGTTGCTCTTTAGACAAATAACCACTTAACCTGATCACTTTTGGAACCAATTCGGTTCCTAAATTAAACTCCAATAACGGGTCTTGTGATGAAGCTGTTGGTTCTGTTTTTTCTAATAAGTCGGGCCAACGAAATTGTTCATCTTTTTGGAGGTGAACATCCAGAATCTCTTTACTATTTTCTGCTTTATGTAATAATTGCTTTAAATAGAACTTATTAATAAGAGAACTACATACTTCTAAGCTTGTATCTTCCATTACAAACAAATTATACGGGAATGGGTGTGGCTTTATCATGAGCCATACAATAAAGGTGTTCTTTTAATAGAACATCGAGTTCTGGCCAGTGACTTTATAACCCTTGATTGGGTATTCCCTGGCCATGTACAACTGAGACATCGGAGCCACCTGACTGGAATAAAACACTGACTCTTCAACTTGTTCTGTTACATCGAATGGATTATCATTCGCTTCCATTTTGAAGACCTGATTTCCTTCCCAGAACATTAATTGTTGGTGCAGGGTTGAAGGCACACATTGAGAGGCATGAATCCAGTCTCTTCCCAGCAAGAGAGAGTATGTAGTATCTGCGTCCACAATAAAGAAAACAGTGGAGATCTTCTTTGGTCCGACCTCGATTGTGGCAACCATCATGCCTTCAGGCTTAGTCGGCTGCCCTGTAAAACTTGTCATTTCGAATTCCACAGGAGACAGATCATGAATTCCTTTCCCTAACTTCTTGAGGGTCTTCAATGGCATAACGTTAAAGACTGCTCCATTATCCACGAAAACCTTAGTGATTGGTTTCCCACAAATGTGAGCATTAACATACAGAGGTTTCAAATGAG
Source organism: Andrographis paniculata (assembly GCF_009805555.1). NCBI lineage: Eukaryota > Viridiplantae > Streptophyta > Magnoliopsida > Lamiales > Acanthaceae > Andrographis > Andrographis paniculata. The sequence continues at coordinate 1,677,203 of NW_026137613.1, forward strand.
AGATCGCACCCTCTGGAATAGGAGGAAACACAATCGAAGGTGTTTCCGAATGAGGGTCGGAATCTGAGGTCTTTGCCCCCTCTGTCTCCTCTAATTCACCATCTGCCAAGAATGCCCATAACGGTTCGTCCATAGTTTCATCTACCAGACTCGCCCACGTCGGTTCATCACTCATCTGATTAATCTCTGTCATTCGACAAGGGATTCGTGGTCCCAGACGAGATTTAACAGATCTTGAACTTTCCTCTGTAGTTACTACTTCTTCCTTTGTCTTATCCCGAGATTGAGGTTGAACCGTCAAAGATTCAATACGGAATTCTTCAAGAGATGGATTGATGTTGATTCGTTCACAATGTTGGCATCTAAAACCTTTAATTATTTCATCTGCCACTCCTTTACCTTTCCCCTGTCCCGACGAACTTCTTTTGGTATGGTCGGAAGCGCCTAATCCGTCATTCGGTTGCTTTCCTGACCAGACCCGACTGGACCGACCAACTGGAGACTGAATGGCTACTCCCTGCTCGTTGGTCGTTTGTTCTGTAAAGACCCGAATGGACTGATCTCCTGCCAAGTGGTCGGCTGCTTTTTGTTCGTCGGTTAGTTGTTTTGCTGAAGGACCTCTTTTCCCATACTTTGCAGCATACCTGCGTTTGGCATTGCGAATCTGTGTACGATTCATACCCGGGAAACGAGGGTCTATATCAACTGGTAAAGGCTTTTTATTTCGAGCCCAATTGCTCCCGACCGACCCTGTTTTTCTGGTCGGGTGATCACGTACCAAAACCTTTTCTTTCACCTCCACATTAAAAGAACCATCTGGATGGTCCCACTTTTCAGCAACTGGCTTCTCACAAACTTTGAGTCGTTCTTCTGGTCGGCTGCTGTTTGGCCGACTTCCTTTTTTTGTTTCGGGGCTTGGCTGGTTTCGTTCCCCTTTTTGTCCATCGTTGGCCGAACTTTTCCTTGTTTCCGAACTTGGTTGGATGTCAACCATTGCCGTTGTTACATTCGGAAACGGTTGCTGGTCTACACCTAGAGTGATGTATTTGAGCCGACCTGTCTTGATGGCCTTTTGAATTTCCTTCCTAAAATGAGTACACTGACTTGTAGTGTGTGTGAAAGAATTATGCCACTTACAATATGGTCTCCCTTTGATTTCTTCTTTAGTGGCAAGTCTTTGGCCCTTTGGAATACGGATCTGCCCATCAGTCAGTAGGATATCAAAGATTTCATCAGCTTTCGAACTATCAAAGGTCGGTTGCTCCTTTCCTTCAAATCCTGGTACTGGCTTCAATTTAGGACATACATACGGTTTTCCAGAAAGGATTTCGGCTGCCATCTCTTCTGACTGATTAAAATCAAAGTCACATATTTCTGTTCCCATACTCGCCATATGTTGGCCTCTATTACGCCTGTTATGCTGATCTTCCTCTCTGAACAAAGACTCTAGACGTCCTGCCTTGGATGCAAGACTTGCCAAATCCTCAACATCCAGGGCAGTGAGTGCCTTTCTTAAACGAGTATGCATATTCCGGACCACTAAATTGGTCATCTCTTTCTCACTGATTACCGTAGGACATCGTCCCTTCATCAATCGCACCCTTTCTATAAACTGTGAAGCAGTTTCTTCTGGATACTGTCTCAATTCAAGTAAATCAGTTAAAGAAACAACTGGTAAAGGATTAAAGAATCTAGCGTGAAATGCCATCTCCAGTCCTTCCCATGTCTGAATTTGTCCTGGAGGCAAACTTACAAACCACGAAAACGCCGTTCTAGTAAGAGATAAACCAAACAGCTGTAACTTATAAAAAGGGTTATTGCCAACTTCTCCTAATTGTGCTGTGAACCGACCAACATGTTCTATGGTGGAAGATCCGTCCTCCCCTGAGAATGCATGAAAGTCGGGTGGTCGAAAATTCCTTGGGAGAGGGTGTTCATTAATGATCCTTTCTGGGAAAGGTCTCTGATATGCAGGGCGGTTAGCCATCTGAGGAGTTAATCCATACTGATCCCTTAATATATGTGCAATCTCGTCAGGATCTACATGAAAGCGTTGATGATCAGGAACATGGAACGGATCCTACACAGGAATATGAATAGGATCATGTATATATCCTTCAGGCCTGTCCTCCCTTGTATTGCTCGGCTGCAGATTGGTAACCCTTGGTCCCAGTGGAACATTGTTGGGAAAAGTCAAAGGAGATTTTCCCCTATCCATTCGGTTGGGATTTGTGGCACTTGGGAATGTACTATCCACGAATGATGGCCCTGCGAAATTTGCCTGTGGTCTGGACGGGGACACTCCTGGTGGCGTTTGAGTGGTTTGAAGACTCACCCTTGACAGTGCTTGATCTATCAAATTCTGCATTAGACTCTGTTGCTCACGCAACATGTTCGTTTGTTGCTCACGCAACAGATTCTGCATAACCAAAGTATGCTGGTTGTTCATTTGTTGAACATAAGACCACCAATCAGTTGGTGGTTGTGGGATTTCCCCGGCATTTGGCACAATGGGTGGTGGAACGGATTCTCCCACCGGTGCCGAAGATGATTGCGGTTGTGAACCTGCCATAACCCTTCCGATGATTCGGCCGGATCTAAGACGTATGAAATTATCGCCGGAATTGGAATGAGCAATTTTGTCTTGCTCCCACTGTGGTCGCCAATTTGTTGATGTATTTTTTCAACAAAAATAAAGTAAAATTCAAAGATATAGAAAATATCCTTAAACTTGATTAATTAGTGCCTGAGATTAGGAATCTCTAAACACTGTAACGTACAGAAACTAAACTGGAAAATAAAATACTGAAATTTAAAGTGGTGATCCCCAAATCTGACTTTGCTTTGTTGAAGTTGATTGAAGATCTCTTGCCAGATGATGATTCAAACCTTTAAATATTCTCTGGGAAACCGTACTGAAAACCGTCACCCGAACGGTTACAACGTCTCCTTCCCAACCGTCTTCCAACCCTTTTCATGCTGACACGTGTCCTCAGCAGACCAAAATTATCCTTATATTTCACTCTTTGAACCGACCACAGACCTTCCGCTCTTTTGGCCCGACTTCGTCCTTCGCCCGACCTGCTTCTTCGCCCGACCTCGCTTGGGCCGACCTCCGCATCAGCCGCCCTCCGTCTTCGACCGAAGACCTCCGCATCTGTCCGTACCTCTTCCTTGCCCGACCTTCCTCTTAACAGACCTCCGCGTCTGCCCGACTTCGGTCTGGATTTGGATCAATTCTTGAGATCTTAACTTTCTTCCTTTTCCCGACCTGAAAGCCTCCCGACCTGCGGACTTCCCGTCCTGATGACTTTCCGTCTTGAGGACCTACCGACCTGAAGACCTTCCGTCCTGATGACTTTCCGTCTTGAGGACCTCCCGACCTGAAGACCTTCCGACCTGAGGTCTTTCCGTCTTGAGGACCTCCCGACCTGAAGACCTTCCGACCTGAGGTCTTTTCATCTTGAGGACCTCCCGACCTGAAGACCTTCCGACTTGAGGTCTTTCCGTCTTGAGGACCTACCGACCTGAGATCCTTCCGACCTGAGGTCTTTCCGCCCTGAGGACCTTCCGTCTTGAGGACCTTCCGTCTTGAGGACCTTCCGTCTTGAGGACCTCCCGTCTTGAGGACCTTCCGTCTTGAGGACCTTCCGTCTTGAGGACCTACCGACCTGAGGACCTACCGACCTGAGGACCTTCCGTCTTGTATTTTCCTTAGAAATAAATCTATTTTCCTTGATTTCCTCACAGTGTCCTTCAGCCAGTTCAATCAACCCTATTGCCAGGCCCATTCTTCTTTTTAACTTGGGCTTTTAACCTAATTCTAAATTTCGTACGTAACAAATATATATAATTATTTGTATTATGTGTAATTAATCTTACTAAGTAAATACAAATATAATGAGATTTTTAACGATAAATACAATGAAATAAAAGATAAATTGTACCGAAGGACGGATGTATTATATTTAAATATTATTTAAATTAATATTAAAAGAATTATAAGTGAACATATATAAAAAAATCAAAAGAATTGTTGATGAATGTGGTGGCATTATATATATATATATTCAGAGATTTCATGACTCAGTCACAATATATATATAATAAACTACATAAAAATAACTATACATAATAATATAATATACAATATATATTTTGATAGCACATGATATTATAATAAATAACACAGTATATTACTCCCTCCGTCCCATAACAAAGTATTCATTTCTTTTTTTTAGTAACTGTACTATCTATCTAACATTACAAATACTCTTACAATTTACAATATATTACACAAATGCTATTACCTTTATATCACACATACTAACAAGGTTATTTTAGTCACTTTTATTTTATTTCTACTATTGATATATATATAGTATATATATATTTTATATATTGATATATATATTCTACCTAATATATCTCTTGTATAAATATAATATTGTACCCTAATTGTGTTCAATGAAAATAGAGTTTATTCCATAAATCGTAACATGGTATCAGAGCCATGCTTTTTCCCGACTAAATCGAAACAACCCACGAATTCCAGATAGCATATTTCCGATCACTTCCGACCGTCACCGCCACCACCATCGTCTTCGCCGTCACGAGACCGGCCGGACGCCGGAACAGTTCGGCGAACGGCGGCGCGTGAGAGTCACACGCGCCCGACGTGTTTTTCCGGCCGGACGCCTCGCCGGCGCGTGGGGGCGCGTGCGGCGGCTGTTGGCGGCGATCTTTGCACCGTCGTGTTCGGAATTTGATTTCCTCCGCGATGGTATCTTCACTTCCTCGGTTTGAGCAGTTTTTTGTATCCGGTTGACTTTTTGTGTTTCGGGTTTTGATTCGGTTTCTTTCGTTTCGGCTTTCGGCTTGAGGTTTGAGATTCTGTTTTCTCTTGAGTTTCTATGGAAAAGATGGATGTACATATTCCGATCAATGTTGTTTTGTCTGGAGATAATTACAGTTTGTGGGCACAATCGATGAAAAGTTTTTTGATAGGTCGGAAATTGTGGCGAATTGTTACGGGAGATATAGTTGCCCCCATTGCTCCAGTCTCTATAGGAGAAGTTACGCCTACCGCCACAGTTGTTGAATCTTATATTGAAAAATTGGAAGATTGGGATAGTAAAAACCATCAAATTCTCACTTGGTTGCGCAATACTTCCACTCCGGCGATCCATGTTCAGCTTGCCCAATTTGACACTGCCAAGGCAGCGTGGGATTTCTTGGCAGTCCGCTTCCGTGCTACTGGTTTGGCGCATTATTATCAGTTATGGAGCACTCTCCACGATCTAAAACAGGAACCAGGACAATCTGTCAACGACTTCCTTGCCCAAGTGCAACCCCTTTGGCATCGGTTGGATCAAGCAGAGATCAGTCCTGATCATCTTCGCCTCATTCAGGTCTTAATGGCTTTGCGTCCAGAGTATGAGGCAGTTCGTGCCTCTTTGTTACATCGGCATCCACTTCCTACCTTGGATGCAGCTATTCAGGAGATTCTGTTTGAGAAAACTCGTCTCCACCTAGCTAAGGCTCCTCAGCTTGACTCTGCTCTTGCGGTCACTGCCCGAACTCCTACTCAGAGTCGTTCTCATCGTTGCAAAAGATGTCAGTCCTCTGATCATGACTTCGGTCATTGCCCAAAGGTGGAGTGTCACTACTGTCATGTTTTAGGCCATACTATACAGTATTGCCCCACTAGACCACCTCGCTCTGGAAGTAGTAACTACAAGCCTCGGAATTCTCGTGGACCTCAGTCTGGTACCTCCTCTGTCACAGCCTCTGCTGCGCCTGCGCCTGCGCCTCCTACGATTCAGGACCTGGAAGCTCTTCTTAAACAGGTTCTATCTTCCAATACCGCCATGTCTACCACATCAGGTAACTCTCCTTGGTATTTTGATTCTGCTTGCAGTAATCATATGACCTTTGATATACGCCTTATGACCTCCACATCCACCGCACCATCCTTACCCCCTATCCTTACTGCCGATGGTACCCATATGCGCATCACCCATACCGGACATACATCCACCTCATCCTTATCCCTCCCTGACACATATTGTATCCCTCAATTAACCTTAAATCTGATTTCCGTTGGTCAATTAGTTGATCAAGGTCTCACCGTGTTATTTTCTTCTACTGGTGTGCAGGTTCAGGACGCGCAAACCGGGCGGACTCTTGGGAAGGGCCGGAAGACGGGCCGCTTATTTGAACTTACGTCACTCCAGGTCCCTCGTCCCTCTATCTCAGCTGCCACCACCTCTACACCATCCTGCCTTCAGTGGCATCGTCGTCTCAGTCATGCGTCTTCCAATAAAGTCAGGTCCTTGATTAGTCAGGGTAGTTTGGGTTCTGTTAAGTTTGAGTCTTTTAATTGTGTAGATTGTTCGTTGGGAAAACAACCTGCTCTGTCGTTTCCTCATAGTACTTCCATTGCGGATACTCCATTCTCTTTAGTTCACTCGGATATTTGGGGACCTTCGCCCACTGTGTCTATGAATGGTTCTCGTTATTTTGTGATTTTTATTGATGACTATTCTCGTTTTACATGGATTTACTTTCTGCGGCATCGCTCTGAACTTCCATCTATTTATATGACCTTTGCTAAAATGATACATACCCAATTTTCCTCTACTATAAAAACTCTCCGCACAGATAATGCTCTTGAGTATACTGATACATCATTTCTTAGTTTCTTATCTGATCAAGGTACTGTTGTCCAACGCTCCTGCCCATACACCTCTCCACAAAATGGTCGCGCCGAACGCAAACACCGACATATCCTCAATACAGTCCGCACCCTTCTCTTATCAGCCTCTTGTCCAGATCGCTTTTGGGGAGAAGCCGCACTCACCGCTGTCCACACTATAAATCGTGTCCCTTCCTCTGTCTTAGGTAATGTCAGTCCTTTTGAAAGACTATTTAATCGTACCCCTGATTATAGTCTTCTCCGCCCTTTCGGTTGTGTCAGTTTTGTCCTCCTCCCTCCTCATGAGCGCACTAAGTTAGAACCTCGCGCTCGTCTGTGTTGCTTCCTGGGCTATGGGTTAGAACATAAGGGTTATCGCTGTTGGGATCCTATTTCCAATAGGCTACGTATTTCTCGTCATGTCACATTTTGGGAGGATACCAAATTCTCTTCCTTGTCTCACTTCCGAGTCCCCTTTGATCGTTCGTCTCCGTTCTTTACCTTGTCCTCTCCACCCCTATTCCCTTCCAGTGACACGGCTCCGTCTCCATCTCCCGCTCCTGACGCTGTCTCGGTTGCGCCTCCTGAACCGCAGCTGATCCCCGAGCCTACTCTTGCTCTCGACTCCGATACATCACCACCACCAGAGCCTGACACGACTTCGATCTCAGCCCCTGATCCTGGCCCTCGTCGCTCCACTCGGGTTAGTCACCTTCCTACTCACTTACTTGATTATCACTGCTTCTCTGCCACCTTGTCCCATCATGAGCCCAGGACCTTTCGTGAGGCGTATGCGGATCCGTTGTGGCGGCAGGCTATGTCTGAGGAGTTGCAGGCTTTGGAGAAAACACATACGTGGGATATGGTTGATCTTCCCCCTGGCAAGAAACCTATTGGCTGCAAGTGGGTATTCAGAATCAAAACTAACTCTGATGGATCTATCGAGCGCTACAAGGCACGTTTGGTAGCCAAAGGCTACACCCAGCAGTATGGTATCGACTATGAGGAGACATTTGCCCCGGTTGCTCGTCTCACCTCTGTCCGCTGTCTTATCGCCATCGCTGCCGCTCGTCGGTGGCCCCTACATCAGCTTGATGTCAAGAATGCGTTCTTGCATGGTGATTTATCCGAGGATATCTACATGTCTCCTCCTCCTGGTTTTCCTACCTCTTCCAAGGTATGTAAACTTCGCCGTGCCCTATATGGTTTGAAACAGGCACCTCGAGCTTGGTTTTCGAAATTTAGCTCTGCTCTACTCCAGCTTGGCTTTACTTCTAGTGATCATGATTCGGCTCTCTTCCTTCGACGTGGGTCAGCTGGAATTACTATTTTATTGCTTTATGTGGATGACATGATTATTACGGGAGATGATGCATCAGGTATCTCCGAGTTGCAAGCTCATCTAAACCGCCACTTCGAGATGAAGAGTTTAGGGCCTCTTCGGTACTTCCTAGGACTTGAGATCTCCGACACCTCCGACGGATATTATCTCTCTCAAGCCAAGTATGCCTCCGACCTCCTATCTATTGCCGGTCTCACTGACTCCAAGACTGCTCCTACACCTCTTGATTCTGACTGTCGTCTTACTCCGATGGACGGCGTTCCCCTTGATGATCCGACTTTGTATCGTCAGCTAGTGGGAAGTCTCATCTACCTGACTGTCACTCGACCGGATATTGCTTATGCCGTCCATATCGTCAGTCAGTTTATGTCTGCTCCTCGGACGACTCATCATTCTGCTGTCCTACGGATTCTCCGGTACGTCAAAGGTACCCTTCTTCATGGACTTCATTATTCCGCTCGATCCTCCTTAGTTTTGACCGGGTATTCTGACACTGATTGGGCGGGAGATCCCTCTGATCGCCGCTCGACCACCGGGTTTTGCTTCTTCCTTGGCGACTCGCTTATTTCATGGCGCAGCAAGAAACAGACGGTTGTCTCCCGGTCCAGTGCAGAGTCTGAATATAGAGCCCTTGCCGATACCGCTGCTGAGCTTCTATGGCTTCGCTGGCTTTTGGCTGATCTTGGAGTGCCTCAGCCCTCTGCCACTATTATCCATTGCGACAGTCAGAGCGCCATGAAGATTTCGACAAATGATGTCTTCCACGAGCGTACGAAGCATATTGAGATCGACTGTCACCTTGTACGTCATCACGTTGCTCATGGAAGCATCTCCTTGTCTCCTATTTCCTCTGCTGATCAGACGGCCGACGGATTCACCAAACCTCACCTTCCCGGCCGTTTTCAGTCATTTTTGAACAAACTCAAGTTGGGCTCCACCGTTCCACCTTGAGTTTGAGGGGGGATGTTGATATATATATAGTATATATATATTTTATATATTGATATATATATTCTACCTAATATATCTCTTGTATAAATATAATATTGTACCCTAATTGTGTTCAATGAAAATAGAGTTTATTCCATAAATCGTAACATCTACAATATCTCAATATAATATTAATATTTCTAAAACTACGTGAAAAAAACAAATGGATACTTCTTTTTGGGATGGAAGGAGTATTACTTTTAACACAATAAATTTATAAAATGTACAATACAAGATTGGAAAAGCTTATTATGATTGTTGAGCACAAAAATGGTGGGTAGGTTTTTAGGGAATGGGCCTGCCAAGATTAGGTTAAGATTTATTCGAAAAGTCTAGTGGGCTTTTTTGAAAGTCCAAGTATGACTGCAATAACCGGGTCGGATGAGCTTAGGGTCGGATGTTGAGGTCAAACCTGATCGGGTTAATCCCAAAGGTTGGGCGGATGATGAAATTGGACCTGGTTGGGACCAAATAGTTCGGATTTGAAGTCGGACCTAGTCGGGACAAATTCCAAAGGTCAGATGTAAGAAAGTCGGACGGATGATGAGATTGGACCTGGTCGGGACCAAATAGTTAGGATATTGTAGTCGGACCTAGTCGGGACAAATTCTAAGGGTCGGTTGTAAGAAGGTCGGGCATTGAAGTCGGACCAAGTTCAAAGGTCAGGTAGTAAAAGTAGCTATCCTAAAGGTCGGGTGAAAAGGCAGTCTCTGATAGTGGAGGGTAGCTTCAACTGGCGAGCGGTTTTCAAAGGTCGGACGTGGTAGGGCGGTTCTCATACGTGTCGATAGAAGAGAACTTTTTGGGGAATTTAACAGCGGTTATGGTAACCGACCGGATAGCGGTTCGAACCGTATCTTCAAGGGGTTATTTAAAGATTCTGTACTGTACAGATGAGGGATCTTCAAACTGACATCAAATTCAAGAGAATTGCTTTTGGGGATCACCACTTTTATTTTCCAGTCTTTTATTTTATTTTTCTTATTTTATTTTATGTATTCTACAGTGTTTAGAGATCTCTAATCTCAGGCACTCATCTATCAAATTTGGGGATATTTCTCTATTTTCGGATTTTACTTTTTATTGTTAAAAAACACATCAACAATTTGGCGACCACAGTGGGAGAGAGCACTGGGGAGAGAGGCAAGATTGATGATCCTACGTCAACGGAGAGTTTCATACGATTGAGATCCGGCCGAATCGTCGGAAGGATCCACATGGCAGGCTCACAGCCTCAATCATCTTCGGCGCCGGTGGGAGAAACAGTTTCACCACCTGTCATGCCAAATACAAGAGAAATGCCACAAACATCTGCTGACTGGGTTTCTTATGTTCAAAAATTGAACAACCAGCATAATTTGGCCATGCATAATATGTTGCGCGAGCAACAAAACCTTATGCAAAATACGTTAAATCAGGCGTTATCAAGGGTTACTTTGCAACCCATCCAGACGCCACCAGAACTATCACCATCCAGGCTACAGGAAAATTTTGCGGGGCCTTCATATGTGGACAACACTTTTTCCAAGTGTTACTGCCCCAAGGGTTGACAGAGGGAAGACTCCTCTTACATACCCGAATAATATTCCGTTGGGTGTTAGGACCGAGCATACCGACCTCGGGGGGAAAGATTGGGAAGCCAGGCTCACAATCCCATTCAGGTATTGGATCCTGTCCCACTCAGAATAGACCTAGAGGACATTGCTTAGGTCTTGAGGGTACATTTTGGAATGAACCCCCAGACGGTCAACAGACCTGCATACCAGAGGCCATTTCCAGAAAGAATCATCAACGATCATCCGCTTCAAAGGAATTACAGACCACCCGATTTTCATTCATTTTCTGGAGAAGATGGGGCATCTGTTGGATTTTTGTCCTTATGGTCCACCCCGAATAAATACACAAATACACACTCGTCTCGCAGCCCGAGCGCATTCGGGCCTGGCCCATGTCCCGACCTCACTGTCCGTCCGACTGCGTCCCAACTTAGCGACCTGTCCGACTTCACCAACCGCTTGACTACTTCCTGATTCAAGGATCTGTCCTGAGTCGGACCATCCGTCCGACTCCGTCCGACTTCGTCCGACTTGGACCATCCGTCCGACTCTGTCCGCATGACTTCGTCTGATTTCGACCGACCGTCCCGACTTCGTCCTGGCTTGGACCGTCCCGACTTCGTCCTGGCTTGGACCGTCCCGACTTCGACCGTCCGCCCGACTTCATCCCAACTTGGACCATCCGCATACATACTGACAGTCTGACCTTATGCCTCCCGACCTTGACCCACGTCCTGATCCGACCCGACTAGGATCCGCGTCTTTTTCCTTAGCCACGTCCCTGGCCGTCCGATCTGGGGCTTTGATCCTGTCCGTCCATTCGACCTGTATATATATATATACTTGGAGTGTGAGAGAGAATTTGAATTCGATACATCACCCACTCTCTCTCACAAAGCTTACCCTCTCTAGCCTCTCTCTCTCTCGATTGTTTCTCTCACTCTCTCGTCCGACGGCGGTTCACGGCGGTTGTTTGTGCAGTGCCTTTCCTCCTGTGTCTGTGGAGTTCCTTTGGCACCTGTTTCCCCTGTGTGTGTGTTGTTCGCAGCCGAAAGGGGCTCGTTCAACTGTAGGCTTGTGGTTTCTGTTTCCTGTATGCCTGTTACTGTTACTGTGGGGGTGTTTTGTGGTTGTGAGTCGTGGTGTTGTGGCCGATGTGCTTGTGTTAGTCGCGATTCGAGTGTGTATGTGTATATTTTGTGTTTCGAGTGGTTAGGGGCTGAGCCTAGCCAAAACTAGTTAAAGTTTTTGTTCGATTTTCTTAATAAAGAATTTGATCCTTTTCCGCAATTTTCAATAACAGCATCAACTATTGAGCATGTGGGACGTTTCACAGCTCAATTAGGGGAAGTAGGCAATAATGCTTTCTATAAATTACAATTGTCCGGGTTATCGCTTACAAGGACCGTTTTTTCATGGTTTGCAAATTTGCCACCCGGGCAGTTGCAAAACTGGGAGAGTTTGGAGGTAGCATTCCATGCAAGATTTTTTAATCTTCTCCCGACAGTCTCACTCACAGATCTTTTAGAGATCCGACAGATGCCAGAAGAGACCGCGTATCAGTTTATTGAACGGATACGACTCATGAAAGGCAAGTGCCCAACAATCATCGAGGAAAGTGAAATGACCAATTTGGTGGTCAGGAACATGCATTCTAGACTTCAGGAGGCATTGACAGCCCATGATGTTCAGGACTTGGCTAGTCTGGCCTCCAAAGCAGGGAGATTGGAATCTTTGTTTAGAGAAAAAGATCACAATTTTCGTCGGAACAGGGTACAGCAAATGGCTAGTGTTGATACAGAGATTTATGCACCCATTGAGGTCGGACCAAAGGTGATTTCGACCGTGTTCTTTGTGGTGGATGCCAATACTACCTACTCAGTTTTATTCGGGCGAGATTGGATTCATGCTTCCAAGTGCGTGCCTTCTTCTCTCCATCAACAGATTATGTTTTGGGAAGGAGATCAGGTTTTTACCATGGAAGCCAGTACAAATCCGTTCGGCTCTACAGGAGTGGAAGAATCGGTTCTTTATACGGAGTACGTACCACCGATTTCATGAACAACTATGGTAGATGAGTATCCACGGAAGGGCTGTAAGCTCACTACGCAGGGTTGTGTGTTTCATTAGAAACAATCTTCTGTTTTATGGCTTTGTTGTTAGCCAAAATAAACTTTTACTTGAAGTTTAATTTATGGAAGAAATAAATAAATATGATAAATTGATTATACGGTTCTATTTAAACCAATTAATGGTTAGACTATATAATAATAAAATTTCCAACAATAATTTTGGTGAAAAAGAAGGCTTTCGCTGGCCTGACCTCCTGGAAAAGACAGAAACTTCTCTGTCAAGTCAGGATCCTCTCATTGAATATAATGTGGGAACCAAACAGATACCCAAGATGGTCAGGGTAAGTGGTTTACTGACAAAAAATCAACAGGAGTGAATGGTAGCGTTAATTCGAGATCACAAGGAATGTCTGGCATGGGATTATTCCGAAATGCCCGGATTGGCGCGCAGTTTAATAGAACATAGGTTGCCTATTAAAAAGGGGTTTAAGCCTTACAAGCAACCACCAAGGAGAGTGAGTCCAGAATTGATGCCCCAGATCAAAGAAGAAATCGAGAAGCTACTAAAAGTTGGTTTCATTCATCCATGTCGATATGCAGAATAGTTAGCCAATATCGTTCCGGTAACCAAGAAAAATGGAAAGATCCAAATTTGCATTGACTTCAGAGATCTCAATCTCGCCACTCCAAAAGATGAATATGTCATGCCTATAGCAGACACTATCTTTCATGATCTTATTGGGCGGTCAATGGAGGTATATATTGATGATGTGATCATTAAGTCTACCGACTTTGATTCACATTTGGTTAATTTAAAAAATGCTTTTATTCGGATGAAGCAGTACAACCTGAAAATGAACCCCAACGAAATGTACCTTTGGAGTTTCGGCGGGGAATTTCTTGGGGTTTTTAGTACATGAGAAAGGGATAGAGATTGACGCGAACAAAGCCAAAGCTGTTCTAACAATGCGGTCGCCTCAGTCGGTCAAGGAAGTACAAAGTTTTTTGGGAAATGTGAATTACCTAAGGCGTTTTATAACAAACGCCGCAGGGAAATTAAAACCTATCACAAAATTATTACGGAATAAGGCCACCGATTTTTCTTGGGGTCGGGAGCAACAGAAGGCATTGGAAGAAATCAAGGAGGCCTTGATTAACCCGCCTGTGTTGGTTCCTCCAAGAGGCGACCGACCTCTTCGGTTATATTTGACGAACAGTTTTGATGTGGTAAGCAGTCTTTTGGTGCAACCGGACCCAGCGGGACAAAATTAACGGAGGCTTCACCAGACTTTGAAAAGGGAATTTCCTCTACAATGGTAATATATCCACATACTTGATCTCTAAACCATTAATGGACTTTGAAACATCTATGGCTGTGTATATGGATTGATTCATTCCCAGCATTTCCTGTACAACATTGTCCAATAGCAGGTGATAAGCAGGACATTTACAAAGAAGATTAGCTTAGGAAGATTGAAATATAATTTCCATATTGCTAAATAAATCAATACATTACACAATATAAAAAAAAATGTTTACTGTATAGTCATTTGAAAGCAAACATAGTGCATAAATTATTGATTGTTAACATTAAGGGGAACAATCTCGTTACGAAGGGAAATTGGAATCACGATAAAAAATGTCATGTAATGACAAGTTTGATCACCACTACAATACGAATTTAGATTGAAACTATTGTTGATTTCTTTGATAAATTACTGGTTGATACTATATCTTAGCAGGATCTTCGATGCTCAATTCTGATCTTAGATGTTCGAAAATGTTTGGATCAGAGCTGAAGAATTAAATAGAAGATCATTACCTAATTTGAAACGCAATAATTAGTATTTAATTGTATTCTAAACGGTGTAGGAGAGCAAGAAACACTGATTCACTAACAAACGAGTGCCCTCTCTTAGCCTGTGAATGACACTAATCTTAGAATCTCTAATGTCACTGCATTTAAGTGTATAATAATACTAAATAAACAATATAATAAGCAAATAAGCAATTACATTCATAGGTAAGTACATCCCCACTCTTTAGTACAATAGACAAGTTAATTCTTCTATAGTCATTTACGAAATTTCGAATGAGTATCATATCTTGACAGAACGCTAATGTGAATTTGTCTATGTAATAGCATCCAAGTCACTTATGTGAGTAATTGTGGCCATATTCCTCTAGTTAAGCACGTATTGGAGAACTCAATAAGAAGATGTAATTTTTATAATATTGTTGATGTATTTTTTCAACAAAAATAAAGTAAAATTCAAAGATATGGAAAATATCCTTAAACTTGATTAATTAGTGCCCGAGATTAGGAATCTCTAAACACTGTAACGTACAGAAAATAATACTGGAAAATAAAAGACTGAAATTTAAAGTGGTGATCCCCAAATCTGACTTTGCTTTGTTGAAGTTGATTGAAGATGCCTTGCCAAATGATGATCCAAATCCTTAAATATTCTTTGAAGAAAACGTTCAGAACCATCGCACTGTTTCACCAACCGTTCCCACCAGTTACAGAACTCAGAACTGCCTCTTTGATTGACACATGTCTTTAACCGCCTCGCCAACCGCATAACCCAACGACCGACCAACCGACCAATCTAGATACATAATTGGTCGCCAGATCAAAAGACTCACTGGTCGCCCCATCAAACGACCACTATTTGGTCTCTTCAATCGTCTGACCTATCAACAGACCTTTCTTCGCCCGACTTCCTTTTTCGACCGACCCCCATAGCAGCCAACCTTTGTATCAACCGACCCATTTATCCGACTGCGGATAATCCGACCTGCTTGCCCGACCGCGGACCATCTGACTTGCTTATCTGATTGAGAACCAACCGACTGAGAACCCACCGACTGACTCTGGATACCTTATTATTATTATTATTATTATTATTATTATTATTATTATTATTATTATTATTATTATTATTATTATTTTTTGTGCATAACAAATATAAACTGCAATGAATGTCCAACGTAGTTATGAACACTGGATTCTTTAGTTTCAAATAGCTTCTGAAAGCGCATGCCATCTCCTACTTTGGTGTGGTATATAGCCTTCACATATTTTGTCAGAGGTATAACAAACTCAAAGTGTTGACATCTGACAACAAATAGGAGAGCAATCTATAAGAGATAATATACGTACATAAGGTGCAGATGATAGAAAGTCAGTTTACATATATGCTACATGAGAAAACCATAGATGCATAACAATATAAATAGCTAAAAATCAGCTTGCATCAAACAGTAGGAAAAAGCAGGACTGAAAATTCTGACAGAAATAGAAGATTCATGAATAAATAAATGCAGCATAACTGTAACTCACACTAACAAAATTAAGTGTATCATAAAAATACTAGAGAACTTACCATGTTTGATTTAAGCCTCCATAAAAATATAATCCATGAAAAATCACCCGAAACAAACTAAAAACGGCATGAGATGTGACCAAAAAAGGCAAAAACTGAATAAAAAAGAAATAGATTGTTGACAATAATGTGGGAGTAAGGGTAGCAGGTGGGCTCTTATGGATGCGGACTATGTGGGATTTGGAAGTGGAGGTATATTAATGCCAGCCAATTGTAAAAGCTTCTTGTAAACTATGTTTCTCGTCCAAGAACAATGCATTCCAGTGTTGATGTCTGAAGGAATGAGGACATGCAAAGAGTCAAAAGATTTTGCTCGTGATAGTGCAATATATAGTTGGCCATGCATAAATACTGGTTGTTTCATGTACACTCCAACAACGTCTAATGTCTGCCCTTGTGATTTGTTAATGGTCATTGAGAAGCACAACTTCACTGGAAATTGAGTACGTATGAACTCAACAGAGCATTCATGTATATTGTTAGGCTTTAAAGGTATTCGTGGTATGAAGCATAAAGTTCCTTTTTGCGGGCCAGTTGCAATCTCTGCTTGTAAGAGATTGCGTGTAATTTGCTTGCAAACAAGCCGTGTACCATTTGAAAGGCCATTTGTGGGGTCTAAGTTACGCAATAGCATTATTGGTGCACCTGTCTTCAAAACTAATCTATGAGGTGGCATACCATTAGGTGTCAAAGTATTTAGGTAATCTTCATAATGTGCTTGTTGTGATGGATCTTTAGTTACATCTCTTGCAATTAGTACGATTGGTTCTCCAAACATGCTTTCAATTATTTGATTGTTAATAGTATCAACTGTCTCGTTGGTTGATGTCAATATAGATCTACCAATTAATGCAGCAGAGGAATTTGGATGGAGTAAATTATGTGGGTAGATCTTGTCAATTAGTTGCAACAAGTCATTATTTTCAGAGGTAATCAATGAAGTTGTTGGGATCTGAATCTCTCCTTTGTTGTTATTTACACAAGAGTTGTTCCCTACTTCCTCAAGAAATGCTGCAAATGATTTATCGTTTTGTGCTCGCATGTTGACAGTTAAGTGAAACTTATCTGCATGTGTAAATAGAGGAGACGATACACAACTTGCTTTGATGTATTGGTCCTTTGTTCCGTCTCTTATGACAGGAGTAATTTGACGGAAATCCCCCCCGAAGATTATAACTTTACCACCAAAACTGATGTTGTTATCCATAATATCTCTCATAGTAATGTCAAAAGCCTCAATTAGTTCACGTCTTGCCATTGAAATTTCATCCCAAATAATTAGGTCGGTATGTCGTAAGTCATTTGCTAAGGTAGACTGTTTGCTTATCTGACAAGTCTTATGCTCATTAATATCCAATGGCAATTTGAATTTTGAGTGGGCAGTTTGTCCATTAGGAAGGAGCGATGCAGCAACTCCAGATGTTGCTACAACAATAGATTTAATGGTATGATCAGATGTGTATGACAAAATAGCAGTGTATAAGAAAGTTTTCCCAGTACCAGCTGGTCCATCAACAAAACAGACATAAGGTTTCTTGTTATGCAGTTTCTCAATAATAGTGTTAAAGACGAACTGTTGTTGTAAATTAAGTTTGTCAATAATTCCTGGGAGTGTGACAAGGTTAAATTCTGCAGGTGATGGCTGTTGTAAAGTTATTTCAATTAGGCCATTTTCGGACTGTTCGGGCATGCATATTCCAAAGTCATGAATATGCATACCAAATGGTTCAAGGAATTTTTCTACAATTATGGCAGCAGCACGATCAATAGGAAAAAGTGGAAATGAAGACGAGATTGTGGTAATTGGGACACAATATTGTTTGAACATCTCCCATAGTTGTATAGGTTCAGATGGTGTACAAAAAACAAGTATGGTAGCAAATAATTGTGCAAAAGCATGGGGCATTTGAAAAAGTGCAGCTTCTCGCAAACAATCCACCAATGGAATATCACTCTCTAATAATCCTAACGCGACGCATGCATTTTTTAATGAATCATGTATAACACCATCAACTGTTCTTAAGTCCTCGTATGATACAGGAGCACGACGGTACTGCAAAAGAAGGCGAAGAAAATATCTTTCTTGGTCAGTTGGCCTTGCTGTAACAATCCTCCCTACTATTGAACCTTGTTTGCGAAAATTCCAATTATTGTGTGCCCGATCCCATACAAAATGTTTTGGGAACTCTTTGTAAAGTAGATTAAGTGCCTTGGCATATGCGTTGGTTGCATTCATGACAAAGAATTCAGTAAGCATAGTTTTGTGGGCACGTGCATTTGTTACAACATCTTGTAAAGAGTCTGTTACTTTGAATGAAGTGTACTAAAAATTAGGTAAATGCAATTGCAGAGCAAGTACAGGAGGGTGCATATCTGTCAAGGGGAATGCAAAAATACGCCAACAAGCTTCAGGTGGAGCAACCCAACGGCCAGTTTGGAAATCAATAATCTCATCACGAGGTGTGTCGGGTGTTACTGAGCCCACAGTATAGGCAACCCGATCATGACCTTTATACACATATTTGTAGAGATATTTTACAAGTTTGACACTCGAGCATACTTCCAAGTTTATATGACAATCAAACTTAGCAAGTAAATATGGATTATATGGTACCACCCAACGGTTGTCCAAAGTACGTCCACGCACAATAACAAAAATGCCATTATTTTGTCTTTTATACTTAGGATATCCATTTGGAGTATGAATTGTTTCATCCACAAATTCCTTTGGGTAATGATTCTTACATTGTCCATCAACCATGCACACATTAGTTGGGTTTTGAGAGCCACAAGGACCATGCATCATATGTTTCAAGACGAGTTGCAATAAGTAGGGGTTTAAGTTACTATTAGGAAGTTCTACAGATATAAATTTGTCGTAGCTTGTGGGGTTGTGTAATTTAAATTGTGGATACATGATAAGTAACATATGGGCATGTGGCAATCCTCTTTTTTGAAACTCAATGACATATGAATACGCCTGCACTTTACCTAGCAAGTGTTGTTTGAAAAGTTCGTTTTTTAGTTCTTCTAGTTTCATTCTAAACACACGAGCAACAATGTCAGGTCTATCAGTTGATAATTCAAATGGTTCTAAGAGTTCTTGAATCTCTGGCCATTGTGGATTACAAGTGATTGTAAGGAAAAAATCAGGCTTACCAAATTCTTGTACAAGAGCCATAGCATTCATATATCTTTGTTGCATGTCACGGGGACCACCAATGAAAGAAGATGGAAGGACAACTGGTTGTCTAATCATAGATAACGGTTCATGTTGGGATTGGTTAAAAGCGTCTAGAATACCCTGCATGGTGTCGTGACGGTGTTGTTTTTGCATTTGTTCAGACCTGAAAAAATCTAGCCTTTGAGTTTCTATTTTTATGTACTGGTCAGTTATATATTGTTGTAACAAACGACCAGTATGTAATAGTAAAGTAGGACTTGTAGGCCGTATTTGGAGGCGATATGCATAGTATTCTCTAATAGAGACATGACTCTTGTCCATCCGGCGTTTATTACGTCCTAATTGCATACTGTAATCTGAGGAGCTATTTATTGATAGGTCAACTTGTTCAGTATGAAACGACTCTGCTGATAAATTAGGTGTGGACTGTGTAGAGGAAGACGAAGATGTAGCAGAATTTTTCAGAATGCCGGGATACCAACCTGGCTGGCCAAAAGGATGGATCAATGGATATTGAACAGGATCATAGGCATAAGAATAATAATCAACCTTTTTCACAGAACCATCAACCGGATATACTTGTATGTCTCTAGATAATTGGGGACAATCTGAAGACCCATCTTGCCATATAATTGATATATCATCAACCCGTGGAAGATTATACACTCTTCGATCTAATCGATTGGAGGTTTTTAGAAATATTTTATAGTTATCAAGACAAGGCATTGTATACAATTGACGGAATAAACTTGCATAAGGGTTCAGATGAGACAACTCAATCAAGATTGTAACAATAGATGGATGTAAAGTAGGGTAATTACTCAAACGTGTGGCAAGCTCTTGTGTAGGATCATAGTAATAAAGTTGTAGGTTTCTCGGTACATTTGTTGAGGGGAGTAATGAGTTAATGAAATGGTGAATTGTATTGTTAACACGAAATATATATAAGTTGTGATCATTATTACATAAAGATACGTCATAGTGAACTCCTAATGTAGAGAAAGCAAAAGAGTTATTATAAGTTCTAACATAGGTACGAAAATGAGATGATAGTTCATGGCGATTAAGGAAAAGGTCTTGCAAAGGAGGTGGCATGTCCAATAGCGGTAAGGAAAACTTCCCACCAGCACAACATAGGGTTTTATGCTCACGGTGGAATAATAATGCACCACAGTAACGACATTTTGTCGGTTGGGGTGCTACCCAAGGCGACACATAAATGGCAGACAATCGTAGTAGTGGAGAGCATGCTGGCAAGATGAGTAAAGTTTCAATAGATACGAAGATACATAATAAATTAAGTAAAGTAACAACATTTAAAAATTTAATAAACTAAAAACCGAAAGTAGAAGACAGAATGTGCATACAAGTTTGGTTAACCGGCTGACTATCAGTTGTTTGGTTAGCTGATCGGCGATCACATGTTTGTTGCCGACGTCTAATACATTGCAATGACTGAGATTGTGTCATGGGCTGTAAAAAGTAGTTGTAGGTAGAAAACAAATAAATAATAAGAATTTGAAAAAAGAAAAAGACACAAAACGAAAAAAAAAAGTAAATAAGAAGGTTACTTATGCCCGACAAAGTAAATATAAATTGATAACAACATACAAGTTTTAATACCCAAATCAACTAATACATTAGCTTTACTTTTAAAGTCAACTATAGAAAATTAGTAAACATGTTTAATCCATTTTTTTCGTGGTAAAAACAAAACTTTCTCAAATAATTCAATAACAATGAGATATAAAGATAATTTCTTTTCACTATAAAATTTAACTGGGGAAAAACAAGCATGTTTAAACAGAAAATATACTTTTTTTTTGCACAAGATTACTCTATGTTTTGACCATTTCTTCCACAATCAAGAGCCCTGAATATGAAAATCAGAAATAACAAAGAGCAAATTTATCAACGCTATTGCCGAAGAAGTCGTAAAAATAAATATGCTACTCTAAGTCAAATAGTTTACATAGAATGCAATTTATAAGGTCAGAGAGCAATTCTTAGGGCCATTTGCATCATAACATATTGAAATATGACATCATAGTCCAGAAAAAATAGAACCAATTCTACCGTAAGCCTCGTATTCCAGCTGCCCGAAAGATCATGCAATAAGTTGTGGCTCTTTTTCTTCCCAAATTCAGTGGGTAAGAATTAAAACGTTGACAAAACAGAATAAAAATAGCCCTTCTTTTAAAAGACGCCAACAATAGCAGTAAGTAAATTCTACGGAAGCAAAAACGAGACAAAACTTAAACTAAAAGTGGTTGAGGCAGAGATCTGTACTTTCGATGGCGAATCAAAATCGCGCTTCCGGTTCACAACAACACAGATTACACACGGGAAAGCCCAACTGTTTAGGAAAACTACATTGTGATGAAGATGATGATACAGAAAGGCGTGGCTGGACGCCAAGAACGGCGGCCTGACCTGTGATTTCAGGAGGTAAGCGGAAAAGCAGAGCAAGTGGGTGTGTGAATAGACAGTTGTGAAGGGGTTGTCGATAAGCAAATCAGTACAGAGGTAGGTTGAAGGGCTAAATTGTTATTTTCGAAATAAGGGGCAGGATAGACTTTTCAAGTGACACATCCGTACAACCTCGTCTTTTGAAGCTAGTAAAAACGGACGGGAAATTGTTATTTTGGAAATGAAGGACAGGATAGACTTTTCAAGTGGCTGTTCCGTACAATCTGGTGTGTGCCCTCAGGTTGTTTGGTCTAGTCGGTTGGTCTGGTTGGTTGTTTTCGGTCGGATTGTCAGGTGAGATGCTTAGCCGTCGGATAGGCAGGCCGGAAGGTACTCCGTCGGTTTCTTCTTGGTTCACGGGTCAGGGTCGGTTCTTTAGTTTGGTCGGTTGAACCTCATTCGGATGGTATGCGGTCGGGCAGGCAGGTCTGATCGTCAGCAGGTCGGACAGGCAGGTGTGATAGTCTGCAGTCAGATAAAGTAGCTCTGCTGGTCTGCGGTCAGATATACAAGTCAGTTGGTCGGGAGGCAGATAAACAGGTCGCTTGGTGAAGGGGTTTGACAGCGTTTCATCTTGGTGTGGTTGGTTGTTTTCGGTCGGATTGTCAGGTGAGATGCTTAGCAGTCGGATAGGCAGGCCGGAAGGTCCTCGGTCGGTTTCTTCTTGGTTCACGGGTCAGGGTCGGTAGTTTAGTCTGGTCGGTTGAACCTCATTCGGATGGTATGCGGTCGGGCAGACAGGTCTGATGGTCAGCAGGTCGGACAGGCAGGTGTGATTAAGGGCTAAATTTTCATTTTCTAAATGAGGGGCAAAATAGACTTTTCGGTCGGATTGTCAGGTGAGATGCTTAGCCGTCGGATAGGCAGGCCGGAAGGTACTCCGTCAGTTTCTTCTTGGTTCACGGGTCAGGGTCGGTTCTTTAGTCTGGTCGGTTGAACCTCATTCGGATGGTATGCGGTCGGGCAGGCAGGTCTGATCGTCAGCAGGTCGGACAGGCAGGTGTGATAGTTTGCAGTCAGATAAAGTAGCTCTGCTGGTCTGCGGTCAGATATACAACTCAGTTGGTCGGGAGGCAGATAAACAGGTCGCTTGGTGAAGGGGTTTGACAGCGTTTCATCTTGGTGTGGTTGGTTGTTTTCGGTCGGATTGTCAGGTAAGATGCTTAGCAGTCGGATAGGCAGGCCGGAAGGTCCTCGGTCGGTTTCTTCTTGGTTCACGGGTCAGGGTCGGTAGTTTAGTCTGGTCGGTTGAACCTCATTCGGATGGTATGCGGTCGGGCAGACAGGTCTGATGGTCAGCAGGTCGGACAGGCAGGTGTGATTAAGGGCTAAATTTTCATTTTCTAAATGAGGGGCAAAATAGACTTTTCAAGTGGCAGATCCGTACAAACTCGTATTAAACGTCTTTTCAAGCCAGTACAAGGGTAGGTTAAGGGCTAAATTGTCATTTTTGAAATGAGGGGCAAAATAGACTTTTCAAGTGGCAGATCCGTACAAACTCGTATTTATAAGATATAATAATATATATATTCAAGATGCATGCATGGATTATTATTATTATTATTATTATTATTATTATTATTATTATTATTATTAATCATATCTACTTGGCTAATTAGTTTTCAATTCCGTCCACCTAAAGCTATTGGCTCTATTTAAGCATATGCTTTTTAAGTTTTGAAGAATTTTGAAAATAATAAAAAGTTGAATATACTTATTTAATGGGCAAATTATAAAAGAAATATTTGATGTAATATTTTTTTAAAAAATAAGATTTTTAATTTTTATTTTTTATTCTATATGAATTCCTTATCATTTTAAAATTATAATTAAATAATGTATTAAATTAGTCGTCCAATTGAAAAAATTTGGTAGAAGTGGTTTATAGGATTCATAATTGCTTGTATGATAGCTTCATGACATGCCGAAAATTATATCGAAGATAAGTGAGTACTGTTTAATAATCATTTTTGCCAGTTTTATCTTTTTAAGTTATAGGTCTAATTCAATACAAAGTTCAGTTATAACTCTAAAATGATTCTTAGGTAGATGTCCACCCGTTATTTACACAATTTTTGGTGTGCTACGACAGTACCACGCTAGAAACTCCGGCCCTTAAAATCATTTATGTCAATTTTTTTTTTTTTTTAATTTATTGTAGAACTAATACAATACAATGATATAATTATGATCTTAAAATGATAAAAAGATAATATACGAAACTAAAAATTAATTTTCCCTTAAAATTTTTATTTTTACTGAATATCGTCAAAACATTTTTAATATCATGTATTTATATAATCATAGTCTTTATGGTTTAGATATTTTTTTTTTGTTGTTGTTTGATTTCCATTCCTTGAAATTAATGATTTAAACATTATTATTATTATTATTATTATTATTATTATTATTATTATTATTGAAGTGTTTCATTATTTCGGTAGGAAAATAGAGCGACCGAAGGTTTAAATGACTAGAATCCAATATCCACTCACAGGAAAACATTATATATATTCCTAAAAAATTCGCTTTATACTTTTGGAATTAAATATTACATTTTTTACTATATAACCTAAATATATATAATTTATTTTTATAACTGTTGATGTAATTTTTCAACAAAAATAAAGTAAAATTCAAAGATATAGAAAATATCCTTAAACTTGATTAATTAGTGCCTGAGATTAGGAATCTCTAAACACTGTATGGTACAGAAAATAAACTGGAAAATAAAAGACTGAAATTTAAAGTGGTGATCCCCAAATCTGACTTTGCTTTGTTGAAGTTGATTGAAGATGCCTTGCCAAATGATTATCCAAACCTTTAAATATTCTCTGGGAAACCGTACTGAAAACCGTCGCCCGAACGGTTACAACGTCTCCTTCCCAACCGTCTTCCAACCCTTCTCCTGCTGACACGTGTCCTCAGCAGACCAAAATTATCCTTATATTTCACTCTTTGAGCCGGCCACAGACCTTCCGCCCTTTTGGCCCGACTTCGTCCTTTGCCCGACCTCACTTGGGCCGACCTCTGCATCAGCCGCCCTCCGTCTTTGACCGAAGACCTCCGCGTCTGTCCGTACCTCTTCCTTGCCCGACCTTCCTCTTGACAGACCTCCGCGTCTGCCCGACTTCGGTCTGGATTTGGATCAATTCTTGAGATCTTAACTTTCTTCCTTTTCCCGACCTGAAGGCCTCCCGACCTGCAGACTTCCCATCCTGATGGCTTTCCGTCTTGAGGACCTACCGACCTGAAGACCTTCCGCCCTTTAGTCTTTCCGTCCTGAGGACTTCCCGACCTGAGGGCCTCCCGACCTGCGGACTTCCCGTCCTGATGACTTTCCGTCTTGAGGACCTCCCGACCTAAAAACCTTCCGACCTGAGGTCTTTCCGTCCTGGGGACTTTCCGTCTTGAGGACCTTCCGACCTGAAGACCTTCCGACCTGAGGTCTTTCCGTCCTGGGGACTTTCCGTCTTGAGGACCTTCCGACCTGAGGTCTTTCCGTCCTGGGGACTTTCCGTCTTGAGGACCTTCCGACCTGAAGACCTTCCGACCTGAGGTCTTTCCGTCCTGGGGACTTTCCGTCTTGAGGACCTTCCGACCTGAAGACCTTCCGCCCTTTAGTCTTTCCGTCCCGAGGACTTTCCGTCTTATATTTTTCCTTAGAAATAAACCTATTTTTCCTTGATTACTCCACGGTATCCTTCAGCCAGTTCAATCAACTCTATTGCCAGGCCCATTCTTCTTTTTACCTTGGGCTTTTAACCTAATTCTAAATTTTGTACGTAACAACTTGCCCGCCGCCAAGGGACTTTCAAACGCCATTTAACAATCAATGTTTGGAAGTTCATAAATCACCACCCTCTTGAAAAATTCCCTTAGCAACTGCACCAGTTACTGCAACACTCCTGATTAACTTCCTTCTCCGCAATACGAGCTTTTGTGAATCACAATCCCAAAACACTCTAACCATGGCGAATCAATGCATTCCTGCCCTTCCTTTCGACGGAACCCTCCCAGAGGGTCCGTTTTCAGCCTCAAAAGTACTTACTCCGACGATCCGCCCATATTGCACTACTCCTGAAGACTCAAACCGGATGAGGGAAGTTTTGGAATCCCGAAATTCCTTGGCTATCAACAACCCTAACTACCAAGCAGTTCGCATTCGAGACAGCATCAAAACCCATCTCACGGACCCAAAAGATCCTTACCGTGCTTGGTATCGACGGGTAGCAGAACACTTCCAGACCCAATGGCGATCTCAAAAAATCGACCAAGCAATACTATTGTCCACCATGCCTATCAACCTGCATGAGAAGGTGCTCTTGGCCATGTCTGCCTTCTGGAATGCGGAAAATGGGACTTTTCTCTTACCATCGGGCCCCTTTGGTCCAACTCTTATGGATGTGGCAATGATCGCGCATCTCCCAGTCGTGGGTGAAGACCCTGTGATGGGAGCCCTAGATGGGCAGGAGCCATCAGAAGACCATCCAGGGTGGTCTTTACAAGGTGTGAAGGAATGGGGCTGGACAAAGTTCGCAACCGATCAGCAAGGGGTTCCAGGGACCCCCGTGACCGACCGGGAGCATACTGCCTTTATCCTTTTTTGGCTTTGTAGGTACGTCATTGTTTCCCCTTCTAAATGCGTTCTTCCTTCTCATCTCGACCTAGCCATTCATATCGCGTCTGGTCGGTTCTTTTCCCTTGGCACTCTGTTTTTAGCCAATCTGTTTGAAGGACTTACTAGAGTTAGCCTTCGTTTAACAGATAATGATAATAGAAAATTAGACACTGCCGCATCGGGTCCTTTTTGGTTTTTAGAACTTTGGTTCCGTTTTTACTTCCCCAACGCGTTCAACTTAGGATCTCCGCCCACTATGCCAAAATCCGAAAAACATTTGGGATTAGCCCTCAACCGACTCTGCTCAGGACGCAATAAACTCCAATCTTCCGATCCAATAATAACCGCAATTGTAACGGATACCCGCAGTAACTCTCGATTTTCTATGTATAAAAAATATGCGGGTTATGCTCCCGACCATTTTTGGCCCTTTCCGGCACCAAATCCTCTTCCGACTCCTGAGCCTTGTCCTCATCCCACCTATCCTTTTGCCTGGGACGTTGCCCTCAAACCCAGGTCTCTTTTTAGCAGCAAAAAACTTGATAAAAAAGGGCAGAAAACTTTTTGCACCTTTAATTATGAACCTCAATTCATGGCGCGCCAGTTCGGCTGTTGCCAAGGTATCCCTGGACCCGTCGCTTGTCCGCATATAATTTTTCAAAGTCCTGACCGACGAGTCCTACCTAATTCAATCCCTTCTTATATCTCCCAGCTCACCACGTATATAATCTCCAATTCTTATATTCCTTTCCGCTCCAACCCTGAGACTGTAGATACATTCAATGAATGGTGGTCGGTTGTATGGCCCCTGATTTCCCCTAATGAGGATCGGTTGCTGAACATACTCCTTCCCCCCCAAGGATTGGTTCTAGGGGCGGCTAGACATACTAGCACTCAGCAACAAACAGCCGCCCCGGGAATCGGATCTAGTGTTTCAATGCGAAAAAGGAAAGCTTCCCAGCTGCAAACACCCCCGACCTCTGGGGCCGACCAGCAAGCACCAGCGGACCTTGGAACTATTAAGACGTCAGCAAGGACCCGACCCCGAATAGGTAATTTTTCTTAAAACCGTGAACCAATTCACTATATCGTAACTTTGATTTCACTCATTTCATTCACCAGAACCGACCTTGGTAGCGCCGACCATACAAACGACGCCAACCCCAGCTGACCAACTTTTAGTCCAGACTGAAGCATTTCCTCTCCAAACCCCTACTCCACTTCTCACTTTGCCAATGAGCAGTCGGGCGGAGGACCCGACAAGGAGGCAGACTCTTCCTCCCGTACCGAGGAGTGGTCGGGCCAGGCACCCGACCAGAAGGCAATCTTTACCAGCAGTGCCTATAGAACCAGTAAGTTCTCTCATCAGCAATACTTAGGATTCTAATGATCAACCTTGATATATTTAACAACAACATTTCCATGATTTTTCACAGACGCCTTCACCCATCGCATCAGCAGCAGGGGTCTCTTCTGACAGCGAAGGGACTACTTCCCAGATGGGTCGACCGCCATTCATGGCATCAGACTCATCCATTTCGAAGGAAGAACCAGCTGCCCTTGCCGAAGCTGACCCTCAAAACGACATCCCTGACGCTGCTGATCCCGAAATAGTCCAATCAGATGCAGCCGTGCCGGAAACCGAAAGTGCCCCAGCTGCGGCTATCTCAGTTGCTCCAGAGATCCCGGCTGCAGTGGCTCTAGATGCAGCCGCCCAACCTGCAGCCGCCCAGCCAGCAGCGGCGCTACCTCCAGCAATCGAGTGGCAGGCAGAAGAACCACCTGTGGCAGCCCAACCTCCAGAAATAGAAGAAGTTTCTTCATCCGATTCGGAGACTTCTGTGAATTTGGTAAGATTAAACCAATTCATACCACAATGTTTCTTTCGGAAAACACTAACTGTTTTATATACTACTTTCCATAGGGACCCAGGTCGGCACCTCAACGACCATTCGCAGCAGCCGACGAGTCGGCTGCTGTTATACCAGCTGTCCGCCCTACTCGACCGACCTCATTGCTGCCCCCCTCACTGACAGCAGTTCGCCCAGAGGTGACACATATTTTATCTGAATGACTTTGCACCTCCCTTGGAATACTTATTGAAACTGTAAGACTTGCAGGGGCCTTCGGACTTAGCTATCCTATCGACTGTTCCGGTTCCAGCGGAGGCCCAAACTATATTCACTGAGGCCATTAACCATCCCCTGTCAGAATTAAGGTCCGACTTATTGGACAAACTCATTCAGACGGTTGGTGGCCTTCTTTTTTACACTCCGACGGAATCACCAGCCGTCCCCATTCTGCATCGGCTGATGGAGAGACTTACGGAGCTCAAGACTGAAGTGTTAGTTATTGGACTCCTGTCAGCCGAAACCCCCCAGCCTGTCTTCGATCAAACAACGCTGGAGAATTCTTTGGCTAAGACCCGAGAATCCCTTCAGCAGACTACTGGAAGGCTGGGCGGTCTCCTTAGCACGAAGGCTCAAGTTGATGAATCCATTCAGAAAAAGGAGGCAGAATTGAGGGAGCTAAGGAAAGAACAGTCTACCCTGGATAAGCAAATTACCAATGAGCAGCGTCTGCTTGAGAAGTATACAAAAAACGAGGCCGACTTGGATCAAGAGCTGAAAACCCAAGCTCGATCCCAATTCATCAGAAGATATCAGACGGCTGCTAATACCAGAAGGCTATCCAGGGATGAAGTCAAATGGACACATATAAAAACTGCCCTAGGGGCACTTTTGTAACACTTCCCCCTCTGTAACAACATTTGACTTAGTAATATATTTTTCCTTCTTCTCTCAAAACAAGGATCACCTTTCAATTTCCAACTTTGTAGGAATCGAAACAAACTCCCTCTTTAAAAGAACACTGTTTCTCACATTTTAAGAAACACATTCCAAGGCATATTTTGAAAACCAAAACACTTGAAGTGTTAACAAACATGGCGAATGACCGACCTCATGTTCCATCAAGCAACTGGGAGGGTGTTCTTCAACCCTTCTTTGTAGGTAATCACCCTATTGGAGGCCATGCAGAAGACTTGTTACATATACTCAAGCAACTAGACTTCTAATTCCGATTCTCCCAACGAGGTAGAAGAACCATTCATCGCGTCATCCGCCTAATGGAAAAAATCATTGACGGGTATGAACCTCTTCGTGACATCCTTGGTCGCATTCCTGACCTCCATCATCACATGGAAATGATTGAAAATCACGCAGCAACCATACTTCCAGATCTTGGTTGGGATAATATCTTTTCCAATCAACGAAAAGTCTTTTCAAGATTGCGTACCATTGTTGACCGTGAATATCAAGCCATAACAGACATGCAAGCACGTACCAATCAAGATTTAGATGAAATGCAAAGCCAATGGGAGAGGTACCGACCAGATTTGGAAGATCTTATTGAAGAAGAACCAGAACTAATATCCACTCACTGGGATGAAAATTCTGATTCAGAGGCAGAAAATTTCTCACAAATACATGATGACTAACAGAAATGAACCTTTAAATAGGTTCGAACCCCACAAATGGGTTCTGAATAATATTTTGTTTCAGGCAGTTTTGTTATCTGAAAAGGCAGGATAATACCTCTTCAGATATTTAGCATTAATACAATCATGTACTCTTCTACCTTCATGATTTACAATAATGAAAGCGCCATTCCCAATATCTTTTTGAACAATGTATGGTCCTTCCCAATTCGGTGACCACTTTCCCAATTGGTCAGTTTTCTTATATGTAGGAAGAATGGTCTTCCAGACTAGGTCTCTTTTTTGGAATGTCCTGTGAAGAACTTTCTTTCCGTAATTCCTTGCTCTGATTTCACTCTGTTTCACACTTCGACTTATTGCATGAAGTCGGCTAACATCCAAATCCTCCAACTGTTGCATCATAAGTTGTTGGTATTCTTTTGTAAGATCACCATCAGTAAACTCTGTTCGGCCAGATGATACTCGGATTTCGGCTGGTAAAACAGCATCTTGGCCAAACGTGAGTTGGTAAGGTGAGAACCCTGTGGCCGTATTTCTGGTATTCCTATGTGCCCATAAAGCCTGAGACAATAACAAATGCCACTTTCTTGGGTTCCCTTCAACCATCTTCTTTATAATCCCAATAATAATCTTATTTGCTGCTTCCGCTTGTCCATTGGCTTGGGGATAATAAGGTGACGAATGATGTAATCGAACACCGAATTCTACCAAGAAACTAGAGAACTTTTCCCCTGTGAAAACCAGGCCTTGGTCGGTTGTTATAGACTGAGGAATACCATATCTGTAAATAATTTGATTCAAAACGAAGTCTATCACTTCTTTCTGATCCACATTTTTAAAAGCAACTGCTTCTACCCATTTGGTAAAGTAGTCAGTCGCGACCAATATGAAACAATGATGTTTCGATGAAGCAGGATGTATCTTACCAATAATATCCATAGCCCATGATTTAAAAGGCCATGGTTTTGCCAAAAATTGCAATTCGGTTACTGGCAAATGGTTTAAGTTTCCATGTCTCTGACATTCCTGGCAGCCTTTGGCAAATTGTATGCAATCTTCAAAAATCTTTGGCCAGAAAAAACCCAAACGATGAATGGCCCATCTCATATTCAGACCTGCCCGATGCGCTCCACATATCCCGCCATGTACTTCTGTCATTACCTCTAGAGCTTCTTTAGACCCCAAACATTTTAAAAGACCTTCAAATGATCTCTTATACAAAATTCCATTTATCAATTGAAAACGTAAAGCCTTCAATCGTGTCGCAATTGAAACACTCGCACCTGGATTCTGTAAATACATGATAAGTTCTGTTCTCCAATCGGTCACTATTTCACTGGTATCTTTGTGTCCGACTGTAACTACGCCGTCGGGCTCCTGTCCGACAGTAACTACGCAGCCGGGCTCTTGTCCGACAGCCTCCTGCCCGACCGTAACTTCGCAGTCGGGCTCCTGCCCGACAGTCTCCTGCCCGACCGTAACTTCGCAGTCGGGCTCCTGTCCGACAGTCTCCTGCCCGACCGTAACCTCGCAGTCGGGCTCCTGTCCGACAGTCTCCTGCCCGACCATTCGATCACATATTGGGTCTGTCTTTCCTTCTATGCCCGACTTGACCTCCGACCACATATCCTCCAGAATTCCTTTACAGGCCCTTTGAGCCAACCCATCAGCACGTTGGTTTTCTTTCCTCGGAATGAACTCAATTATTACTTCTGAGATTTTTGTCAATAACCGACCCACAATATCCCTGTATCTGCGAAGATGAGGATAATTGCAAACATATTGATTGTTTACCTGGTTGATTACTAATTGAGAGTCCCCCCTTATGATTACAGACTGGACCTTCCTGGCTATTAAAGCCTCCAAACCCAAAATTAAAGCTTCATATTCTGCCGAATTATGGGTCATGGCTTCCAATCGTAGTTGTAAGTTGATCTTTTGACCGTCAGGTCCTTGCAAAAAGACTCCTGCCCCTGATTTGTTTCCAGAGGTAGAACCATCAAAGAACATCAACCATGTTCTGGTACTTATATAAGGTACACATCCGACCTGTAAATTATCCAGATATGATGAACAACTAAATGGTCGGACACTATCACAAAGAGAATGCCCGACTTGTGAAAATTCTGCTAAGAAGTCTGCTACTGCTTGTCCCTTGATTGCCCTCAAAGGGGAATGTTGAAGATCAAAAGGAGCCAATTTGATGGCCCACTTCATGAGTCTGCCCTTCATAGTAGGTCTCTGCAAAATCAATTTGATGAGATCCACCTTTGATATGACCTCAATTTTTCTGGGCAGCAAATAATGCTCGAGTTTAGTACAAGCGAAGACCAATGAATAACACATTTTCTCTGGCATAGTGTAATTCAGTTCTGGTCCTGTAAGGGTTTTACTGAGATAGTAGATTGCCCTTTCCTTCCCGTCATCACCATCCTGTGCCAATAAACAGCTAACCACTTCATATGTATTTGCCAAATAAAGTTTAAGTGGCCGACCTTGTTTAGGAGGCATCAAGACTGGAGGGTGAACCAATGCCTGCTTGATAGCATCTAAAGCCGTCTGTTGATCGGGACCCCATTCAAAAGCATTTTTTCCAGCTTTCAACAATTTAATAATGGGTCTGACCTTGCCAGCAGCATTAGAAATGAAACGCCTCAAATAGTTCACCTTACCCAAAAGACTTTGGATTTCTTTAACCGTCTTGGGTGGCCGACTGTCAAGAATGGCTTTAGCCTTATTGGCATCGATTTCAATTCCTCTCTCATGAACTAAAAATCCTAAAAAGCTCCCGGCTGATATTCCAAAAGCACATTTGGTTGGATTCATCTTCAACTTGTACTTCTTCATTCTTTCGAATGCCTCTTCAAGATTTCTCAAATGTTCGTCAAAACTGACAGATTTAACAATAACATCATCAATATAAACTTCCATAGATCTGCCAATTAAATCATGAAAGATTGAATTCATGGCTCTTTGGTAAGTTGCCCCTGCATTCTTTAACCCGAATGGCATGACTGTCCATTCATAAATACCTAAAGCCCCTGGGCACCTGAATGCTGTCTTAGGAATGTCTTCTTCTGCCAGAAATATTTGGTTATAACCTGCATAACCATCCATCAGACTAAGGACTTTATGCCCTGCTGCTGCATCTATCAACATGTCGGCCATAGGCATCACATATTCGTCCTTAGGGGTAGCTAGATTCAAATCCCTGAAATCAATGCATATCCTTATCTTACCATTTTTCTTGACCACTGGCACAATGTTAGCCAGCCACTCCGCATAACGGCAAGGCTGAATGAAACCCACTTTGAGAAGTTTTTGGATTTCTTCCTTGATTTGAGGCATCAGATCCGGGCTCATTCGCCTTGGAGGTTGTTTGTAAGGTTTACAACCTTCCTTGATAGGCAATCGATGCTCTATTAGACTTCTTGTCAAACCAGGCATCTCTGAATAATCCCATGCTAAACAATCAATGTTGTTTCTAATAACTTCGAGCATCATTGTTTGTTGCTCTTTAGACAAATAACCACTTAACCTGACCACTTTTGGAACCAATTCGGTTCCTAAATTAAACTCCAATAATGGGTCTTGTGATGAGGCTGTTGGTTCTGTTTTTTTTAATAAATCGGGCCAACGAAATTGTTCATCTTCTTGGAAAAACAACTCTTTTTGAAGTAAATATAAAATGGGTATATTTGTAATTTCAAAAATTTAGAAATAGAAATTCAGAAATTCATTCGCAATTTGGATGTGCGCAAATCAAACACTTTTAAATAAGAACGACCAAGGGTTTAGACGTATAATTTATGAAATGCATGGTAAACTATTTTTTTAGTCTTGTATCCGACTATTTTTATCATTTTAGGATTTTAAGTAGACCATGTCTGAAAATAGTCCCGTAACTAAAAATTTTTTGCTAAAATGATCCTCCGGTGCCCGAATTGCCATGCTGGCCCGCCGTTGCTGACGTGGCGCGGATGCGGCTGACATGTCATTGCCGCGTAGATGCCACACCAGAAGACCATTTTAGCAAAAAAATTTTACTTGCAGGACTACATAGTCCATTTAAAGTCCTAAAAATGACAAATGAGGTCATATAGGAGACTAAAAAAATAGTTTACCAAGACATTTTGTAAAAATAAAAAATTAAAAAAATTCCATGTGCCATTGACATTGCATCTAAGTGGCGATAACATGTCAGCTGCGTAAGTGCCACATCAGCAACGGCGGGCCAGCGTGACAATTCTGGCAGCGGAGGACTATTTTATAGAAAAAATTTTACTTATGAAACTATTTTCAGACCTTAAAGTCCTAAAATAATAAAAGATGTCATATACGAGACTAAAAAGATAATTTACCCTTTACGAATTAATGAGAGAGTTTGACAGAGTTTTGAAAATATGTTATATTTTCAAAAGCTTAGAAACAGATATTTTGAAATTTATTCGCAAATTGTGCGTGTGGAAGTTAAAAAAAAAAACGTTAAATAAGAACAACCGAGAAGTTAGACGCATAATTTATGAAATCACGAGAAAGTTTAACACATTTTTAGAAGTACGTAAAATTTAGCGCAACTTTGTGAAATTATCAAATCATTATTTGTTTTATTCACATTCTTACTATTTGCAAACTAATCTAAAATTCCAAAATGTTTTCAAAAACATATCTACAACTTTGGACATTATGAAAGTTTGTCTTTTTTCTTTTTCTTTTTTTTTTTTTTTTTTTTTTAAATAAAATTGTTGTCTCGTTACTATGTATACTTTTTTTTTGTTTTCATTACTGTGTATACTTTAATTAAATATTAATGAGAACTAATGGAATAGGGAAGGTATCTTTGGTCCTCCTGATGTGTAGGTTTGTTAAAACTTTTCTAGGGTTGGGATAAGTTAATTAGTTCAAAGAAAATTAAATGAGGATAATTTTAGTAATTAACAAGTACTATTATTCAATAGTTTATTTAATTACTTTGTGTAGATTTTTATAAGTTAAAGTTTTTGGTGTTCTTTTACAGTCCTCATTAATCGACTTGGGTTTTTTTTTTTTTTTTTTTTCTATGCAATCTAGTTTTGCTTTTTAAAATTTCACAGTATAAATTGTTATCATACTCACCTCTATTTTATTATAAATGCATAACATATTATATAATGTATTTTATTGACTGCATAAATTTTTCTTGTTTTATATTAAATTATACACAAAGTATTCTTTTCAACCAAACACTAACGTTGTTCGTAAATAAGTGTCTAACTATGCAAATAAATTGGATGAAATATTTTAAACACCATTGCTTACATAAAATCAATAAATAAAGATTGATCAATCTTTCATTTTACCATTTATAAAAATGAAGTTATGATTTGTTCTTTATTTTACGAACAGTGAAATTGAATGACTTTATTTTGAATGTAAAACTGATTTTTAGTATAATATAAAAAATAAAAAATAGGTGTTTGATTTGATGTTTTTGAGGGAAAAAAATGGAATGAATAGTACAAATCTTCACAAATCCCTCAAACAAACACACCCTTAATATATTTCACATAATTTATTTGCATATAGATTTGCATAATTAGATTTGTATGTACAAACAATGCTATCATTTGGATGGAGATGATGTTTTTTAAATACTTTAATAAAACATATGAAGAAGATTCCGTCCAATAAAAAAAATACGAGGTACTTTATGCATTTATAATAAAACACAAGTAAGCATTATACACCTTAACTAAATTCCACTTGTACGGTTGTGAGTGAACTATCATTGAAGTATAGACTTCGCGTGGATTGAATTAATCGAGATGATCTCTTGTAAATCCGACCAAGTAACATCATGTTGAGCGCTTAAAAAGTTAATCTCGAATTGATCTTTTGAGTCATGAACCTCATTTCAAAGAAGGCCATAGTTTAAAAATATATCCACATCCTCTTAATTAATCGGATATGGTATTTCGAAAAACTAGAAAAAAACATGGAACCCTCAAAAGAAAAAACTTGGCTGTTGTTGAATTATGGCTTTGATAGTCGGGGCTCGTTAGGTACTTTGTATTTAGAGTTTTAAGAGAGATATTGTATGAAATATTCTTGAATTCTAGTGAAAAGAATTTTCTAGGGTAAGGAAGGGCTTCTAAACATAAAGGTGGTTTGATCTCAATTGGATTAAAATTCCAATGTTTCTATTGTTTACTTGCAAGCAAAACTACTACTTAAATCTTAATCAAAATTATACTAAAGTTGGTTATCCATAGTTTTTGCGTTTAGTTAGAAGGGTTTGGATCCATATTATTTGATCAATAAAAAAATTCGAATAATTTTGGATTATAAAAAAAAGAACATGAGTTTGAAAGTATCCATCTTTGGAAGGATGATTCAATCTTATAAATGGCAACCATGGAGATCTTAATGAAAAATCTATTGGCAAAAAAAATATTTGACAATCCATGGATAAAAGTTGGACAGAGCAAAAATTTCATCGTAATGGTGAGATTTTTAAGTATTTGAATTCAAGGGTTTGAAATAAAAGAATATTTTTCTCAAAGTGTATATTGATGAAAAAAAGTTTAAATTAATTTTAGTTGTGAAATAATAAAATTTATAAGAAAAAGTGTTTATGTGTTTGATTGGAGGTTTGAATTTTGGGTTTAAATTTTGAATAGTAAAAAAGTAGAATTTGAATAGTTATACATGTGATATAAATAGATGTTAGATAATTTTGAATATAAAATTAATTTTTAATATAATATAATTAATATGTTTGATTTTATATTTTTCAAGGAAAAAATTAGTGCAACCCGAATTAAAATTGATGAAATATTATAAGTTACACTGAGAAATTTCTAGTAAACTCTCTAAACAATTTTCTTGGAAATCAACACCCAAACTTAATTCAACAATTCAATTTATGAGTAAAACATTAATGTTTAATATTTCAAGCTTTGAATTATATATATATATATATATACATGAGAAATATTACATAAAAGTACAAAAGTTTGTTCTTTTTGGACTTTTTTTCTCTGTTTGGTTTAAATACTTGAGGGTTTATTTTATAACAAACTTTCACTTATCATTTGACACTATTCATTTAAATATATATATCACATCAAATATATTTTTCTCTAACAAAACATCAAATCAAATTACAGCTAATGATTGAGTGATAAATAATTGAAATGAAACCCGAAAGGAACATACGCTTTTTGGATTATTTAAGCCCCAAATATCAGCTAGAAATTTAAAGAGATTTCGTACCAAACTTTAATTGTGAACTTGAGGATATTAGCAATCAAGCATACCAACAATGCGAGAAAAACTCTACTATCTCTACCGTATGTCTACTTTGGTGCTAACGCTACAACAAAATAAATATATATATATATATCGAAGAAATTTGAGGTATTTATGAACTAACCTTGGAGATGATACTCCGCTCCATCTAGGATATTTTAAAATGTTTGAAGAAATAACACAATTAAGTGTTAGGAAAGGAGCCATCAAATTCAAATTAACTCGGATCGTATTGATGAATATGTTTTATTTTATTTTGTGTCGTAGAATTAAAGGAATTTAAAGAAAAATCTAGAAGAAAAATTAGGAAGTTTGGAATACCTTAAACCAATATAGACTGATGAATGACACCAAAAAAAACACTAGCAATTAAATGCTATAAATATGGTAGAGAAAAATAACACATTAGATCTACATGTGTTAATATGGAGTTGGACAACTGGGTGCGTTTGGTTACCGATTGAGTTTTTGAATTATAATTTGAATTGTAAGTGATTTATTTAATTATTATTTTATTTATAAACTAATATATATATGATTAAAAAAAATTAATGCGTATTTAATTATTTAATAACTATATTTTAATAAAATATATAATATGAATATCAAGAATAAAATTTTATAATACAAATAAAAAAATAAATATTTATTAATAATTAACATAAATTAACTTGACAAATAAATGAAGAGTTTTGAATATATATAAATATATTTGTTTACCGAGGAGAAATATAAAAATAAAAGATTTTAAATGAATTTTTAGTAGGTCCATATAATATACTAATATTTTAGAAAAGAATTGAAAGTATAGTGTCAAATCGCCAGTGAAAGTCCAATCAATCAGACTAGTTTTTTTTTTTTTAATCACGATGATTCGTTTATCTTTTCCATATCATTAGTAGACATTGCATGTTTAGACCTCCAATTTCAAAATTATGACATAAGTAGTCCCACATGATTTGCATGCACTACAAGAAAAAATTATTTTTGTAACAAAATTTTTTTGTCTCTAAATCTACTTTTTCCGTTACTAATGACATTAGAGATAAAATTAGGAATGAAATTACGTTAACTACGTGAACTTTATAAACGGAATTCCGTTACAAATATATTATTTTTTTGTAGTGATTTGTGGCTAACATGTGACGAAATATAAGTAGTTCCAACACTTCGATGGATTTTGTAGTTTTGTTTTTAAATAATTGGTTTCTAAAAGAAGTATTTTTTCAATGCAAAATATTTTTTCAAAAAAAATTAATATATTACTCATATTTATTATTTTTATATTATCTACATAATTTTTATATTTTACATCAAAAAAACATCATTTCAAACTATTTCACTGAACAACCATAATCATCTCCTAAAAAATTTACATGGAAGCTTCTAAATACTTTTTTTGTTTTTTTCATAGTTTTAATACTAGGTGATGATCATGAAAACAGAAAAATTTGAGTATAAATTATATAATGCGGAAATAAATAAGAGAAGACATGCCCATGAGTCAATTTGCCAATGGAGCAATTTGATAGAAGTGACTCAGAGAGTTACTGGACAAAT
The DNA here is from genome assembly GCF_009805555.1 of Andrographis paniculata. Taxonomy (NCBI): domain Eukaryota; kingdom Viridiplantae; phylum Streptophyta; class Magnoliopsida; order Lamiales; family Acanthaceae; genus Andrographis; species Andrographis paniculata. The sequence goes on from NW_026137613.1 coordinate 1,715,872, forward strand.
ATTGAACAATTAGACAAACTTATAATGAGTGTATTGAGTTTGAATTTTGATTTAAATAGTATTTTGATATGATTTTTATAAAATAAAATAATATATTTTTATTAAAAATTGTAAAAAAACTATTGTCCAATAAAAAAAACGAAATTTAAAATTAGGGAAATGCCGAACTAGGAAATCTTTGGTGACTTTTCAAGCTATAATTGGGGAAATGCCGAACTAGGAAATCTTTGTGACTTTGCAAGGCTATAATTGGGGAAATGCCGAACTAGGAAATGATGTTAACTTTAAAATTGTGTTATTTTTTTGGTCAAATGAGTTATCCTCCATACTCAACTATGTTAGACCCAATGACATGGTCTAATTTAATTTTCAAAATCCTAATGTCTTATTTTTTAAAATGTGATATTTTCCGCAAGAGTTCATGAGTCGCACACACAAAAGACTCGTTTCGATAAGTTTCTGGAATTCTACAATTAATATTTTTTTAGAATTGATACCATATTTCATGAGAAAAAACAAAGATTTGATGTATTTTTTTAAAAAAAATAGCACTAAAAGATTAAAAAATGTACACACAAATAGAGACAATTTTGTGGCAAGAGGATCATCATATAACTAAGAGATGATTGAAACATAGAACTAATGGCATAGTCTAATTTAAAAGCCAAGTGTATATATAAAAAGGGTTTAGGTTGAACAATGTGTATAATATATATATATATATATTTATATGGTTAAGGGTATAGTTTTTTTTTTTTTTTTCACACATGCACACACTCACACCCCCGACGGGACCCAACCTTCAAGCGAGGGATGTCTCACCGCCGCTTGATCTACAAGAGTTTGACGGGTTTAGGGTAGAGTTATGGTGCAATGGATTTGCATTATCATAGCAGAAACACATGGATAATTCTTGGGTGATTAAAACAAGAAAATACAATAAATTTAAATTAAATGGGACCAAACAATTTCTCTCAAATTAACTGCATTAATTAATTATAAGTAGCAGATCAATTGAATTCATCACAACCAAATATATATATATATATATATAATGGGGCTGTAAATTATAGGGTTAGGCTTCCCATTAATAAAAGAACTCTATTAGCTTATGCTACACAAAACTCTTTTTTAATTTGCCCTTGATAAACTTTGAAACTTCATCAATACTCTCGGGAAGGGTTAGGGTGCTAATTAGAGCTAACGGGCATTGCTAATTAGTCTTAATCAGCTAATAAAAAATAGACAAACAATACATAAGAGCATCCGTTATAGTCACCTCTTTCGTTACCTTTATCATTGTCTTTTCGATTTTTACTATAACAAAACTCGTTACTTCTGATAAGAAATACAGTTATAAAAATTTATTACCTTTGTCGAGAACTCATTACCTTCAACCAAAAAAAATTAAAAATTATCCACTAATTTTTAAAATTTCAAGATTTTTAAAGTTAAATTTAACATAAATTATCGATAAATATATTTAAATTTCATTAACTAATTCTCCACCTTTCATATTTAATTAAACAATATGGCTAGTAAAAAATACTATCTTTTCAACTAGTGCTTAAATTAAATTGTTAAACACGATTTGAAAATAAAAATAATAATTTTTAAGTTATATTGTTAATATGTTTATTTTATACGTTTATATTATATTACGATTCTTTTTATATTATTTTTAATTAATATATATTTTGATTTATATAGAATAATTTCAATTATTAGATAATGAAAATATATAGAAATATGTATTTTAAATAAATTATTTATATATATTATTACGTAATAAAAATATATAGAAATAAATAAATTATTGTGGATTTATAAAATAAGGTAATGTGTTAGAGATAATTTACTATAACGGTTGAAAGAATGAAATAATTTGAATGTTGAAATAAATATGATGTGGATGAGAGTGATAAAAGATATAATGTTGTAAAGGTAATAACTATAACGGATGCTCTAATTTTAATTAAAAAATATGTGTTGACAGTTATATTTTATAAATATCTTGTATTAACATATTTTATATGCTGCTATCGGTAATCAATAATAATATGTTTTGTATGAATTATTGTCATCTATTGTTAGTTCATTTGTTTCATTTATATTATGTTTCATTTATATTATATTACTATAAACCATATCCGCACATTGAATGCGCTGCCATTACAATGTTGAATATTTGCATTCAGCACCGTAACAACAGTCATTCCACTAAAAATATATATATATTTGTAGCGAAAATTTCGTCCTTAAAGTTCACATAGTTAACGTAATATATTCATAATTGTGCTTCTAATGTCATTAGTAACGAGAAAAAATATATTTTTAAAGATAAAAATTTTATTTTACAAAAATATTATTTTATTATAGTGTAATTCCCTTGATCCCTTTTCTATCTATATATATGGGAATCTTATTGAATCAATTCAATGTATAATGCACATCTCTTACATCCTCAAACCAATGGCTACGAAAAAAATAACTAACAAAATCGCTACGATCTTTCGTTGCGAATCAAAAGGTCGTGAAAACCACACGGTTGTCGCGGATTTGGATGGAACATTGCTCGTTGGGCGCAGTTCTTTCCCTTATTTTGCTCTAGTCGCGTTCGATGTAGGTGGAATTTTGAGGCTGATCTTGCTGCTCTTAGCTTCACCCTTGGCAGGGTTTCTATACTATTTTGTATCCGAATCTGCAGGAATTCGTGTGCTCATATTCGCGACGTTTGCTGGTGTGAAAGTATCGGCGATCAAGTCAGCAGCATCTGCTGTCTTGCCTAAGTATTACTCGGAGGATGTCCATCCGGAGACATGGCGCGTGTTTTCATCGTGTGGAAGAAAATGTGTGCTCACGGCAAACCCTAGAATTATGGTCGAGCCCTTTTTGAAAAATCACATGGATGTCGATATTGTATTAGGTACGGAGATCTCGTCTTATAAGGGGATCGCCACTGGACTCGTGGCTCGCCCCGGCGTACTTGTTGAAAGAAACAAGGCTATGGCTCTTAGGAAAGTTTTTGATCGCGAAACCATACCGGATATTGGGATAGGCGATCGAAGAACCGATCTTCCCTTCATGAAATTGTGCAAGGTTTCATTTCTTTCCTTGTTGCCTCTTCTTCCTTATCTTATTTCCTAAGGTTTTATGCATTTAGCTATTGTTTAGAATCAGTGGCGGAACTAGAACTCGATAAAAGGAAGAACTAATTTTCCAAACTTCTAAATAACATAATACATTTATATATATATATATATATATGTGTATAAAGACAATTCTAGTTTTTGAGTCTTTATCTTTTGAAAATATTGCAAAATAACGAACTACAACAATGGTAGTTATGTATTGTCAATATTTATTTTTATATTATTTGAAATCAACCAGTAGTACAATTTCTCATTGCTTGTGTGATATGTAATGAACGAAAATTTTAAATTCTACTTTAAGTAATATATATTTTTCTATGGATCTTACAAAGTAACTTGTTTCTCAATAAAATTGCATAATCGATTTAAAAGATCTCGTTCGAGCACAACAACTACAACAAAATTGTATGATCAAATAACAACATAAATATTCTCTTCGATATATAATTTTATTGAGTGGCAAGATTAAATTATTTTGAGAGCTCTCTTTATTAGAAACATTTCGATAATTATATTCTTCTTCCCGTCTTAGGTTCGTTTGTTTGTGGGTTTGGAGTTTTGGATATGGATTTTTGAGTAGTAAAAAGTTAATTTGAATAGTAATTGATGTGATATTTTGAATGTAAAAATAGATTTTTATTATAATATAAAATGAAAAAGTAAATATTTGATTTGATATTTTTTGGAGGGATAGAATAATCTGAATAGTAAAAGTTTGAGATAAAACCCATAAAAGAACAAAATCTTAGAGTTTTTCCGATGAAGTTTCCTATGAGTTGTCCTGCACAAATCCGACAACTCTTTCTTAAATATTAAGTCTCCCAACACAACACTAGTTTCCTTATTTTAGTTCGTCGAAACTCTGAAATATTGGGATGTCATCTAATTCGGATACGACCGTTGTTTTATCTTTGGGAACGTTGCGCTACGAACCAAAAGCACTACTGGGACGTATTTGTTTTCACGGAGAGAGGTTCTACCTCGATTCGACGTGATTATCAAATTTATTTCGAGAAATTATTATTTGATTATCGAATTTGTTTTGAATTATTTTTTATATCAAATATTATTTTTCGATAATTATTTGATATTATTGCGATATAATAATTTTCTAGCACTCTTAAAATCAAATTTCATTCAACATTTGATACCATCCATTGCCTATAGATCAAATACAAAGTAACAATTTTGTACATCCCTTAAATTTAAGCCTACATTAGAATTGTAACTTCAAGCAAGATTCATTTTCTATTTACACACATTTTGTTCATCTAAAAATAGTTTGTTTTCCATTTTAGGAAAGGTACATAGTCCCATCGAAGCCCGCCGTCGCGCCGGTACCAACGGAGATGTTGCCAAAGCCAGTGATCTTCCACGACGGCCGGTTGGTTCAAAAGCCGACGCCCCTAATGGCTCTATTAATCGTCTTGTGGTTTCCATTCGCCGTCTTATTAAGTCTTATTCGCATCCTAGTCGGCTCAATTTCTCCTATAACACTAGTTTACTACATCTTGTGGCTATTCGGGTGTCCGTACGAAGTAAAAGGTACGCCGCCCCGTGGGAGAGGGGTCGTATTGGTTTGTTCACATAGAACTGTAATCGATCCTGTCTATGTCTCTGGTGTCATGCGCAAAATGACAATGGCCATCGCCTACTCCGTCTCAAGTTTTACCGAATTCTTGTCCCCAATTAAGATAGCCCGAGTCACAAGAAACCGCGAAGAGGATGCCAAGATTATAAAAAAGATTTTGGACAAGGGCGAATACTTGGTCATGTGCCCCGAAGGCACGACTTGTAGGGAACCCTATTTGCTTAGGTTCTCATCCCTCTTTGCTGAACTAACCGATCAAATTGTCCCGGTCGCAATTTCTGTGAAAACAAGTATGTTCTACGCGACCACGGCCCGGGGCTACAAATGGTTGGATCCCGTGTTCTGGTTCATGAACCCTTTTCCGAAATATGAGATCAAGTTCCTCGAACAGCTACCGATCGATCAAACTTGCAGCGGAGGGAAATCTAGACACGAAGTTGCTAATAATGTTCAAGAAATGATTGCCAAGACATTGAACTATAAATGTACTAATCTTACTAGGAGGGACAAATATAGAGCTTTAGTTGGAACAGATGGACTTGTGGGACAAAAACCAACTGCTGTATCTTAGTTAGAATGAACTTTTAGAACTCCTTTAAACTTCGAAAATCAATAATGCAATGTACAATGAAGTTACAAGTTGTTATGTTCAAGTGTTAGAAGGATGTTTATGCCTTTAGTTTAAAAAATTTTGATGTCTATTTAGCTAAACTTAATGCGTGTATATTTGTACGTGATAAGGAAACACCGGATAAAATCTAATTTTACATTTAAAACATCACATCAATACATATTTATATCAAATCAAATCACTATTGCAGACTTGTGAGGTTTTGATTTTGAATAGTAAAATTTTAGGATATGCCGAGCACTCAAAGGCATATCGGTTCTACGTTCTTGAACCAAATGATTATGTCTCTGTACACTCAATCATTGAATCACGTGATGCAATCTTCGATGAAGAATGTTTCACGTTGATGCCTAAGCCTTTATCTAGTGTCAAATCCACCAGGTATGATGAGCATGGGAGTAATGAACATCTACCTCTGGACGTGACCTTTGATGAAACTGAGAAAGAAAATCAAAATATTGATGAAAATAATCAACCGGCTGAACTTCGAAGAAATAAAAGGGCTAGAAAACCAAAGTCCTTTGGTACAGACTTTCATCTTTATTTAGTTGAAGGATCGGGAGACAAGTTTGGATCTTTATATCAATATTGTTGTAATTTAGAAAAAGATCCAAAGACATATGAAGAAGCCATGAATCTCGGGATGCTTCCTTTTGGAATGAAGCTACTAATGACGAGATGAACTCTATTTTAGAAAACAACACTTGGGTGCTATCGGATTTACCTCCGGGATGCAAACCTTTGGGATGTAGATGGATTTTCAAAAGGAAAATGAAATCCAATGGAACCATTGACAAATTTAAGGCTCGATAGGTCATCCAAGGATTTAGACAAAATGAATGTATTGATTACTTTGATACTTATGCACCGGTTGCTCGAATCACTACTATAAGATTGTTGATTGCTTTGACTGCAATTCATAATCTTATTGTCCATCAAATGGATGTTGAAACAACCTTTCTAAATGGCAATTTGGGGGAGGAAGTATATATGAAGCAACCGGAAGGTTTTGTTGAACCGGGAAACGAACATAAAGTGTGTAAGCTTGTTACATCATTATATGGCTTGAAACAAGCTCCCAAACAATGGCATCAAAAGTTTGATGGAGTTGTGTTGTCAAATGGTTTTTTTTTAAACCAATTAAACAACTGTGTATATAGTTGATTTGACAATAATGGAAGAAGAGTCATCATTTCCTTATATGTTGATGATATACTAATCTTCAGCACAGATCAAAGCAAGGTAGATGAAACCAAAATGTTTTTTGCATCTAAGTTTTCTACGAAAGACTTAGGAGCTGCTGATGTGATTCTCGGAATTAAAATTATTCGAGAACACAAGGGAATTACAATTACACAATCACATTTCTTTGAGAGCATTCTCAAGAAATTCAATTGTGAAAATTGTACTCCGGTTGGTACAACTTGGGATCCTAGTGTAAAACTTAAGCCTAACACCGGGCAACCCGTCTCCCAACTTGAATACTCGAGGGCCATAGGTAGCTTGATGTATGCTATGACATGTAGAAAGCTGGATATTGCTTATGCCGTGGGAAGATTAAGTCGATTTACTAGTAAGCCTAGTATACATCATTGGCAAACACTTAAAAGAGTATTCAAGTACTTAAAATCGACTTTAAATTATGGCTTGTATATGTTGGTTTTCCGTCGATTTTGGAAGAATACTTAGACACGAGTTGGATAAGCCATGCAGAAGATTATTCTTCTAACACTGGATGGACATTTTTTCTTGGAGGATGTGCAATTTGTTGGGCTTCCAAGAAGCAAACATGCATCACAAGTTCTACGATGGAATCTAAATTTGTAGCATTAGCTGCGGCTGGAAAGGAAGCTGAATGGCTTCATAACCTGGTATATGAGATTCCATTATGGCTGAAACCGGTGGCACCCATCTCTATTCGTTGTGATAGCGCCTCAACAATGTCTAATGCTTATAGTGAAATCTATAATGGTAAGTCTCGACACATAGGTGTGAGACATAGCATGATTCATGATTTAATCATGAATGGGGTGATATCAGTTGAGTTTATTCGGTCAGAACATAATTTAGCCGATTGTTTGACAAAAGGGTTGGCGAGAGACTTAGTGTACAAGTCGTCGATTGGGATGGGATTGAAGTCCATTAAATCTTCCTAGTGTGAGGCACCCAATTCCCTTCTAGTATGACGCTAGAAGCTAAATTCAATGTGGAAAGCTCATATTGGGAAAATTAGGACACATTTTATTCAAACATTCTGGGTATGCGTTCAGACCTACAAGAACCGTAGGTTGAGATCATTTCTCTTAATAACTCATTTGAAAAATTGATTATGCAGGAGCGAGACTAAAGGAGCTACCTATACAAGCATGAAGTTTTGCCGCTTCAAGAAAGTTCGGACTTGCTTTCGATGTGCTCGCGAATGGATATGGATAATGGCTTGAAAAGTGTCAAGTTAGAACCAAGGGAATTGTAAATTCGTGTGTACTTTGCCTATATGTATCCAAATGAGTTGAAATGGTTCAATCCTCAGCGACACCCTAATTCTCGAATATTTGTAACGTGTATCGTACTAATGCGAAAATTCAATCTTCATGACATTCTCTTTTATGCATGGATTTATTGTCTATGGTTGTGATTTAATTTGTGAATAAATCAAGGATTACACTAAAATGGGGAAGGATTGTTGGTAATTTTAGCGTAATTGGATTTATTCGAGACCTATGAATGTTGGGATTAAGTGAACTTTGGAATGAGATGCGTAGAGTGCGCACTTGAAAAAGCTAATTTTGATATGATTTTGACAAGTAACACAAATTCTGGAACAGATTGTTGATACGTCTTTAGTCATGGGCATGCCTAAGTCTGCCGTCTACAAATCTGAAAGTTCTGTAATTAAATATATGGGACATAATGTAATAGCTAACTTAGTCATAGGCATGACTAAGTGGTACAGGCTATTCTGGAAATTTTTTAGAATTTTAATTTCAAAATTGTGTTTATTTATGAATTGATGTGTCTAATAATATTTAAATTATAAATTCAAACTTTTGCTTCAATTAAATCAATACATCAATTTATTTTAAATTCAAATTAATATTTGAATCGAAAGAACACACTCATTCATTTTGAAATTTAAATTTAAATTGAATTCTTGTATCTGTTCAATTTGAATGAAAGTTACTTACGATTTTTAAATAGATGGTTGGTCCCATTTGCAGAAATTATTGAATAATATAATTAAAAACAAGAAAAAAACACATTCAGTGTTTTATCCTGCAAGAAATTATAGCCTCCATACTCATTTTATTCTCTACGTCCACTTTGTCTCGATATTTTCTACCATAATTCGAGATCGAACTTTGTATTATCCCAATACGAATTTTGTGTAACCTTTGGTAGGAATTGAGTCAAAATATCGTATTCGGAAAGTGAGTTCATCACGATAGAGAGTTATATCCGGCAATTTTCGTTGTTAACCCAATAAAATCCCCAGCATATACTACTAAAATATATATACAAATTAATAAATCAATTTGAGTATATTTGTGATATATCAAATTTATATATTTAATATTACAAAAGTAAATATATTTAATTTTAGTTTCATAATTATTAAAGTAATTCATAAAAAATAAATAAAATTTTAGTAATAAAATTTCATATTTACAGGCATAAATATTGTAAATTATCCTATTATAATTTAAATTTAATTTTTTTTTTAGTATATATCATAAAAAATAGTTAATTATAAAACTAATACATAAAAATAACAAAATGTAACTTTACTAATAAAAGTGAAAAATAGTAAAAAAAAAAATCTAAATCCAAAAAGATAAATATAACAAAAAATATATAGTGAAAAATCATAAAATAAAAAAATCTAAATCCAAAAAAATAAATATAATAAAAATATAAAGTGAAAAATCGTTAAAAAAAAAGAAAATTTAAATCCAAAAAACTAAATATAACAAAAATATAAAGTACAAAATCGTAAAAAAAAATGAAATCTAAAAAAAAAAAAGTATAATAAAAATATATTAAAGTAATTCATAAATAAATAAATAAAATTTTAGTAACAAATATTTCATATTTATAGAAATAAATATTGCAAGTTATCTTATTATAATTTAAATTCAAAAAAATTAAATATAAAAAATTATAAAAATATTATGTATAATAAAAATAGTAACTTTATTGATATAGAGTGAAAAATGGTAAAATAATTTTTTGTTTTTTAAAAAAAAACAAGTAAAAGAAGGAGATAAATTTTCAGATCTTGCTTCTCCATAAAAATTACTCTGTAAAAAACTATAGTGTGTTTGGTAATTAGCTGATAGTTTTTAGTTGTTAGTTGATATAATTAGCTAGTTTGACTAGCTGATTCAATTAGCGGTTTGTATTAAAGTATTTGGTAAAACAACTTTTTGACATTAGCTGTTTATACATAAAATGACTATTAAGGATATTGATATGTTATTTTTTTAAAATATTTAATTTTGTTCATTTTGTTTGAAATTTATGATAATTTTTGTTATTAATTATTGAAAATTATAATAATATTATAAACTATTTATTTTTATTTTTATTATTTAGATTTGAAAAAATTATTTTTACTAAAAAATAATATTTTTTTACTGAAATTATGTAAAATATAAAAGAATAAATCTTTCGTATATATATTTATTATGTTAATTATTGTTTAATATATATAAATAAATTTATAACCTTTGTTTTTTCTATTTTATTTAGTTTTAAAAATTTATATATTTTAGATAATTTATATGTAATAATTAATAATAGTAATTATTTTAAATTTACAAAAGTAAAAATATAATTTAATAAATTAAATATATTAAAAATAATTAATAAATACTGCTATAAAAATATATTTATATGTATAAAATAAATAATTAAGTTTTGAGGATAAATAAGGAATAACCAAAATTAAAATGAAAAAAGCTCTTTCAAAACGTTGGGTAGACGAGGTTTTCATAAATTAGTTTTTTTGTCCAAAAAGCTCTTTAGCTAATTTACTAAACACCTAAATTAACTTTTTGACTGCTAAAGCTTTTCAAAAAATTGTTTCTCAAGCACCCTCTCTATTTCCTATGTAAAAACTACTGTATCTCCACTATTATATAAAAAAACTGTAAAAGAAAACAATAAATAAATCAAAAGAAAAAAAATCTCAAAATTCTGTGATTGTAAAATTGCAAAATTTTAAAGAAAAGTGGAGTCCACATTGAGCTCTTATATATATATATATATATATGATAAGTGTGTTGTACAAAAATATGTCATGTGCTAAAATCAACTGTTGTATGTATGAGTGCACGCGTGTCGCAAAGCTGCAAAATAAAGTATCAGTTCCTACGCCACTAAAAATTTGCAAAATGCAGTAGCTCGGTGAATAGGGTCGTCTCCGCAGGGAACAATAATAATATTGAATATTCAATTATTTATAATTATACTATATAGAATGGGTTTTTTTTATTTATCACACTAAACGAGGAGAAAATAAATTCGTTCAACTAAATAAAATAAAATAAAATGCAAGACGGATTACCAAAGATGATTAAACTCTAAGCATAGACATGAATTTTCTATTTGGGATATAAATTTTGTTCATGGACTAAAAATCAAGTTCATTGACTAGTTGGATAAATTGGTTATAGTTGATCTACACGCGTTCACAACCAACCTTTCCTAACTTTGTCGATAGCTAAGGTACGACCGTTAACTCTTTCCTTAATCGAGTGAGAATCCTAGGTACAACTGTAGTTTTACTGACTCGACAGCTTTAAGTACTAGAAAAATCCAATCCAATTTAACAAAATTCCTACGCGGATTTGTTTAATTTTGATTCTAATTCTTCCCTAGAGTATTCCTCTAGGTTGCTACACCAATTGAGAAATTATACAATTACGGGTATCAATCTTCAATTTAGCTACGAAATCTCATATCAATACGTGCGCAATAATCAATTTAAGATTTCTAAACTTATAAATTAGAAGAATTAGAAATACTTAATATCGATGAACACCAAATTAAACAAAACTAAGTCTTACAAATTCAATCTCAAATATCAATTTACACCTATGCTAGAAATGAAATTACTCGGAATTCATAGAAATTGAAAACACAACAATTGAAAAAGTTCACAATGTCTTCCATTCTTAAAAATAGATAAGGAAGAACAATACTTAGAATAGAAGAAGAATGCCCCAAAAAGCTGTTTGCACTCTTCTCCAAGTTCTCTGCGTTCTGCCGTCGTGTTCTTTCTTCTCCAACTTCTCTCCTTAAAAAAATATGGTGTCGTGGTAGAATGTGTTAGTCTCCTTCTCTTTTCCCCTTCAATTGCAAAATCGTCTCTTCAATTGCATCCCTAGATCCCATTTGCAATTGAATCCCAAATACTTTTTATATTGTCAATTCACCCCAAATGGCATTTTTGTTAATTTCACATTTCTCACGTTGTGTTGCGTGATCAAGCCTAAAGCCTTCGTACATTCTTCTCAATGTCTCTCAAATATACCTCAAAACTTGTCAACTCCATAAAACCTATTATGCAATAAAAAAGTTGCTTAAAATATACTCCATCCGTCCCATGTATTATGCGTCTATTACTGTAGATACGAGAATTTAGGTAAAATGTGATTTAGTAAGTAATTAAAAAGTGTATTAGTAAAAATAATTATCATATAATAAAAATAATTATGGATTAAGATTAAGATAACTAAATAGTTTAATTAAGATTAAAAAAATTATAAAATTTAAAATTTAAAATGAGATTAAAGGTGTATAATTATATTTCAAAAAAAAGAATGGACAAATTATGTGGGACGGACGAAAATAGAAAATAGGGACAAATTATGTGGAACGGATGGAGTAGCAAAATATTATCATATATAGCACATATTAATGAGATTATAACATATGTTATATTATATTAACATATACAATATATTGTTTGTAATAATATTGTTGCTATCAAATTTATTTATATAATATATTTGTATTATATTAAAATATACAGTATGTACTCTATATAACAATACCATGTATTATCAATCAAATTTACATAATTTTAGATTGATATATTTTTTATGTTAAATATATAAAATAATACAGTTTTTATTATCATTGTTTAGCATCCTGTTCAATCAAATTTACATAATTTTACTAGTATACTTTTTTTGTTTTTTGGATTGACATTGCCTCTGTTTCGCACAAATCATTTTCGTGCGAAGAATTTCTTTAATAGAAAAAGAAAATAATTGTAAAAATAATCAAGACGGAATCTTTATTAATGAACGTTGAAATTAAAGCAAGATTAAAGCGAAACAAAGAGAATTCTTGACTATTCGCGAAAAGTCTGCCGAAGTCGTTCTCTTGACTCACACTGCCAGTCGCTATCTGCCTCTGTCCTCTTGTCATACTCACTCGGGAGGGTAATTTATACCCAAATTTAATCGAAAGGACAGCCCCAAAACCAGAATATCGAATAAAAACAACCATAAAAGAACAACACATTTCGAAAAAGCCCACCCACAAAGTCTTCCAAGAAAAATCAGCACGCCCCCAAATTTTCTACTCGGCCTTTCTTTCTTCGTCAGTTCGTTTTCCGGGCCGGAGTTTGAAGGGTTTTTTGTCTTTTTATGGTAAGATAAGTGGTGAATCAAGGAAAGGGATGGATTCCGTGGCGCTTGATGGTATAATTAGCCGTTTGCTTGAGGTTAAAGGGAAGCCCGGAAAGCAGGTGCAGTTGTCGGAATCGGAGATCAGACAGCTCTGTTTGCAGTCCAGGGAGATTTTTATGAACCAGCCTAATCTTCTGGAACTTGAAGCCCCAATTAAGATTTGTGGTATGGCTTTAATTCGAATTCTAGGGTTTTACTTTGCTTGTTCTTATTGGGTTGGGTTTTTTGTTAATTGAATTCGTGGCTGGCCTGTTTATCTGCTTTTTGTTTTGATTTTGTGGGTTTCGTCGTTGCTTGACTTGAATTGGGGGTGGAATTAGGTTTTTATCTTCTTGAAATGTGATGATCGGATATTATACTCACTTTATGAGATGAATTGCTAGTTTGATTTTCGAAGTTTGGACCAAAGAATAGAAGTAAAAATTGATGGTAGTTGACAAAGATAAATTGTTGTGTTTTGGTGTAGAAATGTGTCTCAGTTTAGGGATGGCTTTGGTTGTGAATGTTTGAAGTTTTCGATGTAGAGATGGAGTGTTTGGGAATTAGATGCTTGTGTAGGGATAATTTTAGGGTCGCATCTTGTGATTGTTGATTACTTAATTCGATTGTGTCAGGGTATGGCTTGATTGATAGGGCATTTTTTGTATGATATGTGAGTCATTTGATTTTCTATCTATTTGTGTTTGGATGTTGTTTTTTATTGCTCTGTTGTGTGTTTTTCCTCGATATGAATAGTAATCAATAGTAAGTTAGTATAAATTTGATTTAAAATGAAATACTATTGGACGATATGATTGACCAGTGTAGGGTGTGTTGGTGAGGGGTTTGATAGGATAAGATATTCGAGTACGTATTTGAATGTACTAATGATGAGTAATTGTTACATTTTATATATTCATGTAAGGAAAATGAAATTATGAAAGTTGTGTTTGGTGGAACAGGTGTTTTGAATGATTATTATTACTTTTAGTTTGAATAAATTCATCCAAACGGGATAATTGTGGTGATATACTGTTTTCTCCAAAAAAAAAAGGAGAAAAGAAACGAATAGACTATTTGTAAATGATAATTAAGAATGTTTTAACATTTCAGTTTCCTCGTTGCCACTATCTGGTGTTTAGTACCCATCGTTACTGTTACTTATTTCTTCATTAGAGTGACTCATTTCTTTTTATGCACATAGTTCATACACTGCAGAATCCCGGTTGTCGAAACTGCTAATCCTACTCTTTCAACATATCTTATTATTGTAATGTTCCAAGGTGTCGAAACTTTCTAAAATATTATCTCCTTTACCCACCTACTGTTCAGCTGAAAAGCTAAGAAGTATTATACCATATATGTGTATGCTTTGTCGAAGTTAACTGTAATAAATAATATCATTTCATAAAATGCGTACACATTTCATAGTAAAAAATAGCATACATAGAGATATGCTGACACAATGTAAAGATTAATAGGTGAAGGCTGAAGCTCAACTTGAATACGACGCTCCAGCCTAGATAGATCAATTACACCTACACAGTTGCCCCATGATGTCAGAATAAGCCAACTCGACACAATTAAATCGATATAATTAAGCTGAAGGTTTCAATGAGGACCAGACAAATGTAGTTGGCAGAACTGGGATGGATAATAGCTCATCTAGTGGCAGAATACTGAAAGCTTCAAAATCAGCCATCAAAATTTTTTTGCCACCCATATGTGATGGAATGGAAGTCATTTACAGCCCTTGTCGAAGTGGACAAATTCTCTCTTAAAACTGTTGTTTTGATTGATGAATCTTGATTTCGGTGGCTGAGAATTCATATTTGGATTTTGGGCAGGAAGGCTTTTGATACTGCCTGCATTTCTAACTGAATTAAACTGAATATTATTGCTGTTAGTTTGCGGAATTAGAGATTATCATTGAATTAAGTGGAAGGAAGGACAATGTAGTGATGTTCACATGGAAAATCAAACACTCCCAAGGCTGTTTTCAACTTCCTCTACTTGCTTTTCTTTTCTTTTTTTTTTCTTTTTTTTTTTTTTTTTTGATCGGAAAGCTCTACTTGCTTTTCTTGATTGCTAGCATAGTAACATCAGGTATTTCCACCATCAGCCGCAATCGTAGTTTCCAGCCATGGTTAAGGTTATATATTATATTGTTGTTTACTTTGGTTGAAATAAGCTTATTGCTGATTTGTAGGAGATTTATAATCTTTTCCTTCCATTTATGGCTGAATTCCTTTCAAAGATCAGGAGGGTCTGAATTGAAGAGAAGAAAATTTGCGGACCTATTGATGGAGGTTACATAACCGTCTTACAATGAAAGTGTGAAATCCTTAAATCAAAGTCCTAATCCTTCATATTCTCAATCAGCTGCCTATTTATGACCTTTTACTGAATTTGGCTTCATTTGACCTGATTCTGAGCATTAGAGAAAAATGCATCCAGATGAAAATTTCTGTTAAAAAAAGTTATGAGGTGTCTTGGAATGAACGGGGAAAGACTTACTCTAATTGGAGCAACAGGCTTAGTCTAATTGACGAAACAGGCTAACTTTTCGTTCTTGATCTAGAAGGCTTATAAGTTATGTCCTAATCAAGCCTTCAATCAAAAAATTTACTCTCTCTAAGCAACTGTTACATCTATCTTGAATCATTTAACAATTGTTTCCTGATCAAGAAGACTAATATCCTAAGGAACCCTTCGTCCAAATTTGACAGACTGTCCCTTCTATTCGAATCCATTCTCTGCCTGAAAAAGAAATCTTGGAATAGCTTTTATGTGTGGCGGGGAATCCTGTCACATTGTGAAATATATGCTGTTTTGTAGGAGTAGCAGTGTTATGTCATTTGAAATAAGACTTCTACTCTTATGAAAAATGATCCAAGAAATGGTACGCTCCATTACATATTGCTAACATTGTCTTCGCTTTTGAGATTTCCCTTACAGCCATTGGAAGACTTCTTGTTGTCCATCTTTTGGCTATTTGATTTCAAAACTATTTTTAGCTATAGAATTAGATTAATAGTTATCGGCACTATTGGCATGTTTATTTGGAAAGATGAAATTAGAATACTTAGAACTGATTTAAACTATTGAATAATTTTTGGATGAAATAGTATATTATTTACTCTAAATTGATTTTTTTTTGCCTCAAAAGACCCTAAATTTGAAATATCTTAACAATTTATATGATTAATTTTGGACATATATATATTGTGATGAATCTGATGATCATAATATAAAGAATGATATAAGTAAATTAATATATAATATTTTGCAACTATCATATATAAAATTAACAACATGCAGATAATCTTAACATTAACCAGCCAGTATATATTTAATTTCTGGTAAATAATTGATAGGTTTTAGGATAAATTTTGACTTAGTATAATCTATTCACCGCCAAAATTGGATGGTTTAGGTATCCCTCTATTATTGTAGTGGGAGTACTGGTAATTGAAATTGGACTTTAGTCATATAAAGTAAATAAGTTATTAGGTTGAATAAAGTAATTTTACACAACATATAAATCATTCAAAGTAACTAACCCTCTATGATGATATTTAAAAAATTAATTTCGGAGATGTTTTTATATATTTTCATTCTTTTATTACTATATATATATATATATATATATAGATACACACACATATATTGCTTGCATCTTGCTTACTAGAGTTTCCCTGATGCAACTCTGGTTAGAAGTAACTATGAGATCGATGAACAATTGTAGCTGATTATCACCTTATATTGAAAATTTTCATATTTTAGTCTGTGCACTTTTTCTGTTGTCCATGATCGAACTCATGATAAATAATATGAGCACAGTGCGATTTCTGTGAACATTTTACATAATTTGTCAAAATCCTTGCAGCTTGATGACCATTCCTGGGCTTAGTAAGCATTCGATGCAAACTCATCATCTGTGATTCTGTAAATACTGGCTTCTTACTTTTCGAGGTCCTAAGATGAGGGGGAAATATTGCCAGAACACAATCCATTCAATGTTAACAAGTGTTTGGCCCAATGAATTTTTTATCTTTTTCAATGTCAGTACTAAAGTTTCTACCTAAAATTACTGACATTTCCCTTTTATATGCTTCTCTACTATGAAATCAGAAATAGAAATTGATGTTTCTCTACTATGCCGAGCGCCAGTGAGAAGTTGGGAAATATATGCTGTTCGACACGTCATTTTGTTTTTAAAATTTGAAATAGTATTGTTCGTTACTTGTGTACTTTATGGAGGAAAACATTTATGCTATCGGAATTTTTAAACTTCACAATTTTAATTCTTTGTTTCCTTGGTGACTTCAATGACAGGCGATATTCACGGCCAGTATTCTGATCTTCTCAGACTTTTCGAATACGGTGGACTACCTCCAAAGTCTAATTACTTATTCTTGGGGGATTATGTGGATCGTGGGAAACAAAGTCTGGAAACAATTTGCCTTCTTCTTGCTTACAAGATAAAGTATCCCGAGAATTTTTTCTTACTAAGGGGCAATCATGAATGTGCATCCGTGAATCGTATATACGGCTTTTATGACGAATGCAAGAGAAGATTTAATGTAAGACTATGGAAAGTATTCACGGATTGCTTCAATTGCCTTCCAGTGGCTGCCCTAGTTGATGAGAAGATTTTATGCATGCACGGAGGGCTCTCGCCTGACCTTCATGATTTGGACCAAATTAGAAACCTACAGCGTCCGACTGACGTGCCTGAAACCGGATTACTATGTGATCTACTGTGGTCGGATCCGTGCAAAGATGTTAAGGGGTGGGGAATGAATGATAGAGGAGTGTCGTTTACTTTTGGTCCCGACAAGGTGACGGAATTTCTTCAAAAACATGACCTTGATCTTATTTGTCGAGCGCACCAGGTTGAAATCAATACTTGTCTTCTCAATAAAAGTGACCGCGTGAAATATGTGGATTTAACTGCCCTCGAGACTTTCTGCAGGTAGTTGAAGATGGATACGAGTTTTTCGCTGATCGACAACTTGTCACAATATTTTCAGCCCCAAATTATTGTGGTGAGTTCGACAATGCCGGTGCCATGATGAGTGTTGATGAGACTCTGATGTGCTCTTTTCAAATTTTAAAACCTGCCGAAAAGAAGCCCAAGTTCGGATTCAGTAGTACGACTACAACTAAGCCAGGAACTCAAAAAAATAAGGTATTTGTCTTCTTGCCGCATTTGTTCTTTTCTTAGCTTGTTCGAATTTATAGATTAAAATTTTTAGATTGACATTGGGGTCCTTCGTCCCTGGGGCTTGCATAATAAAAAAAATTTCTGCGAGTGCTCACACATCTATAAAAATTTATAATATTGAGTTATTTGATTATGTATTGTGAGCAGCGAACATAAGGGAGTGCTGTTGGAAATATAATATCGATCTATAGAAAATGATATACGGCCTTATAGCTTATAGAATATCATCATTCAGAGTATGCTGTTAGAATTATTTTTAGTATACAATGTTAGCAAAAAAAAAAAAGGTGGTAAAATAGCAAAAAATTTCCTGGTCGTTTGCGAAATTTGCTGTAAAGACCCTGGTTTTAAATTTTCTGTTTTACCCACTTGTGATTTAGATAATCTTGCAAAAAACACTCCCATTGTAGGTAAAGAATACCCGCAATTTAAGCGTGTCTACTACAATCTCCATGAAGTACTAACAGGGAGAGTATTTTTTTAATATTATCTGAAACAAGTAGATAAAATAGAATTTTAGGATTAGGGAGCCTTTACATCAAATTTTGCAAACTACAAAGGAGTTTTTTTGCTATTTTGCCAAAAAAAGGAAAAAAAAAAAAAAAAAACGAATATAATATAGTCTCTTGTGATTGCGTATATTGAAGTTAACAAGAAGCATGAATTTGATATGTTAATTCTTTATTTTCCTTGGCCTTTAAGAAAAAAGTCTCGGTATACGATATTTATGTTGCGATTAAACAATTTTTGCCTGAATCAGCTAAAGCAGGTGAATGCTGGCCGGATATTCATTACAGGAACAAATTTTGTTTCCTATAATTTGATTTTAATTTGTCTCTCATGTGTTTTAAGTTGATCATATTCCCCTATTTGAACTAAGTCGTCTTAGTTTGAGTTATTTTCATCATTGCAGTCATTTCTCGGGAAAATAGGATGAATCCACTTAGATTTAAGATCCAAGAAAACTGTGCAACAAGGTTCGAAGATTTGAGGTATAAAGAAGTTGAAATGTAGAGGATTCATTCCCGGGAGAAACTACAAACTGCTGTAATAACTTCTGCGTTGTATGTAGCCCCAACTGGAGTGTGTGGACATTTGTTGACTGAAGATTTTCTGGCCGTAATTATTGAAAAACAAAACAAACAAACGAAAAAAAAGAAAGAATAGTGTTGATAACGCCGGAACACCTTGTGGTGCAGTCGCCCAAAGGATGAAAAGGTAAACGGACTTGTTTTACTTTCCCCGACTGATTTTAAGTTTGTATATCCTAAGGAGTTTTACTCATGGGCTTTTGAGCGACCATTTAGTTATTTTTATCGAATCCTTGAATCGTGCTTTATGGTGTTTTTAGTTGGAGGTGAGATATGTTCGGTATCTTGGTAATGAGTTTGGATATCGGTTGGGAGATTGAATGGTTCCTTGCATCGACAAAATTTACAATTGTCACGGGATGTGATGATAGGACGTCGTCGTTTAGTTCACGTATTAATTGCCGGTGTTTTAGTCGTGTATATTAATATAATACAAATATAATGATCCTTTTGTCTTATATAATTGGTCAATTTTTTTTATTGTTTCAGTCTGTTTCACATAAATTGTGTTTTTTCTTAAAAAAAAAATGTAATTATATATTTTAATCATATTTTAAAATTTATAATTTATATTTTTTTAAAATTTTTTGTCATTTTAATGTTAATTTATAATTATTTTTATTAATGTATTATTTAATTACTTACTAATTATATCATACTTAAAAAATTTTATCCCAGTTAGAGTGGACAAATTAGCTGGAACGGATAAAATATATCAATTATGATGATTTCTTCAAATTAGCACATGCTGAGTTTTTTCAAATAGAGCTTATAATATATTCTTCTAGAGTGAGTTTTTTCAAATAGAGCTTATAATATATTCTTCTAGAGTACATGATATTGTGATGATTTATTTAAAAATTCAGATAGCATATACTAAAATCAGCAATACCATATGAAATAAATATATAACAATAGTTAGTTGTACAATAGTCACTGATTTAATTTCTGTTTCTTTTGACACAATTTCAATTTTTTATTATTTGAATTTTGTGTTTTTAAAAAAAATATATATAATTTTTGTTTCTAACAAAATATCTTATCAAACATTATTTCAATATCAAATTAAAATCAATTTCTTTTACAAACTAATCAAAACAAACAAACCTTAATACACAAAATAATAAGGGTTCGACTTTGGTCTTTGCAACTTTTTTCTTTTACAAACTATTAAATTAATATTTATTTCTATTAATATATTATATTAATAAATTAATTTTAAATTATAAAATTTAAATTCAATATTTTACAAATTCAAAATGTCAAAGAAACACTTCCCAAAACGTTTCAATTATTTTATTTATTTATGTTTATAGTTAAGTTGAACTACATATTTATTAATTAACTATAATTAATAAGAATCTAATCGTAATTCAGAGTTTGTTAGATTTAAATTTGACTTTGATTTTTTATTTCAATAATTATATATTATAAAAAATAATAATAATATATTCTTATAGAAAACAAATGAACTTTTTCTTTGTTTTAAATAATCCATTATATTGTTGTTAATACATACTTCTTTGTTTTAAATAATTTTCTTGGATTTTTAATTTAGAATATTTTAATTTTTTTTTTAAATTTTTTCATGATTTATTTTTTTAAAATATAATTTATAGAAGTATTCAAAATAAAGCACATGAATTTTGATGGCATCTTCAATTAAGCAAGTAATGATGTCAAAATAAAATACATTCTTATACGCATCAATCAACTATTCATATATATATATATATATATCAATATATGACATGATTTTTTAATTTAAGTTAATTTATTTTGTATAGCATTTGAAATAAAAATATTAGTAATAATTTTGGAAATAAAAGATTGATAAATAGTGTAAAATCAAAATCATATTTAAAAGCAATAGGGCCTCAAAGTTCTTTTGGTTCCACAAAATTATATTTGTTCTTTTATCGTCATCACAATTTCAATTATAAAAAAAAAACTAAATATTTTCAATATAAATATATTATTTTATATTAATACAACTTATAAAAAATAATAAAAATTATTTCATCCAAAACAACACACCTAAAGTATGATTAATTAGTTTGTTATTGTAATGTTAAGAAAGTTGCTTTCCGTAATCAAACTAATATCTATGTTTTTCATTATGACATAATCCTAAGATGGAATCAACAACCTTTAATTTGCTCATTTTAATTTTAATTTTTTTTTTAATTTTTTTTTCTAATGCTTATTAAATAGGGCAAACTAGTTCTATAAGTGAAAAATTTTCGCTGTTTTAGTCCTCCGGTGCCGGAGACGCCCGCGTGGCTCGCCGGAGGTGACGTGTCCGCCAGGTGTCCCGCCAGGTCAGCGACACCTGGCGGACACGTTGATTTATTTTATTTTTTCGTTTTTTTTAATTTTTTTTTAATTGGACCAAATAAAAAAATACAAATAAAATTTAAAATAAATTAAAAAATAAGTTTTAAAAAAAATTTAAAAAAATGAAAAAAAAATAAAAAAATCCACGTGTCCGCCATCTCCAGCAAACCACGCGGGCATCTCCGGTGCCGGAGGACTAAAACAACGAAAATTTTTCACTTATTGAACTAGTTTGCGACATGCTCCAGGACTAAAATAACAAGGGGATCCAGTTACGGACTAAAAAAACAGTTTACCCTTTTAAATATAATGTTTAATAATTATTTCTATTTTTAATATATCGAAATAATAAACATAAATAAAAAAAAAAATTACATGTTCTTTTTGAATTTTTGAATTTTTTATTACTATGTAATTATAATGATTTCTTAAAAATAAAATTATATATTTTATTTACTCACAAGAAAAGTCAATAATTTTATATAAAATATTATTTTTTATATTACATACATAATTCTTCGTACCTAATTAAAAAATACTTACATCTAATAACACAAAGTTATCTTAAATTTTATAGTTTATAATTTTTTTAATCTACTTAAATAAATATATAATTATCTTAATTTTACTTTAAAATTAATTACATTATACAATAATTATTTTTATTAATACACTTCTTAATCATTTATTAATTTTACTTTATATGAATTCTCGTATCTAGAATAAATCGGACAAAAAAGTGAGACAGTTGGAGTATAACACAACATATAGTTGTGTCATATAAAAATATGTTCTGTGCAGTTTTATATTTGTATGATATATTTATTATAGTGAAATCAATAATATATTGTGTTTTGTGAAATTATATAATGTGCTATCAACATGTGTAATATAAAATTATATCATATTTCATACATGTATGTCTACTTTTTTTTTTTTTTTTAATAACACGGGGAACCTGCAGCCGCTACCCGAAAGTGCACACTAAATAAATTTCCGTCCGAATCTAATATTCTGCAAACTAAACCTGAGAAAGTAAGTTTATATACATGTCTACTATGATGCTGATTTGATTAAATAATCATCTAATTATTGCTCCAATAACTAATATACATTTTTTTTTTCATTCAAACTTATGTTTTTTTTTTCTAAAAAAGAAATATTACATTTTTTTATGTTTTTTTATTATAAAAATAATTTTTTTATTTTTAACTATTTTTCTTAAAATTTGTATGTAGCGTGTATTATAAAGATTCCAATGTATGCATGCATGCATGCACCATGTAACATTCGCTAGCTCCCGGGATTTGCACACCAGTTGGAACGGACACAAATAATTTGGGACTACTAAAAAATAAAATAAAATAAAAATAATATATATATATATAAGTAATCATTATATGTTTCCTCCTTATTTTAAATAGACATCCAAATCATGTTTCCTAAATCATACAAACTTATAAAAGTTTAAATTGTTACCAAATCTTTGTTTTGAGTTTGAATTTGAATTTTTAATAATAAAAAAATAAATTTAAATAATTATTTAATATAATATAAATAAATATATATAATATTTCAAAATACATTTTTTTTAATTAAAAATACAGTATTTGAGGTAACATATTTAATTAGTTAAAAATAGTGAGTTATTAGTAGTATTTTATTATTTTTTATGTAATTAATAAGATTGATAGTTGTAAAATAAATTTAATATATTATATGATTAAAAAAATTAGTATATATATTTAAATATTTTAAAAATTATATCGCAATAAAAAAATATATGCAAAATGGATATCATTTTGTAGAGAATAAAATTTTCTATAATATAAGTAAATAAAAAAATTATTTAATTATTTTAATATAAATTAATTTTATAAAAGATACGAAGAAATATCGATAAAAATATTTATGTTTTTTAGGAGAGATAGTAATAAAAAAATTTTGAGTAGGTCCTATACGATGTATGATGTTATATATATTAATTTGATTATATTGTTAAATATGTTTTATTTAGTAAGTTTTACCTAAAAGAGAAAAATGTCAATTATTTTGAGATAAACAAAAATATAAAAATTGTCAATTATCATGGAACGGATGAGCATTTTAATGTAATTTTTTTTAATTTATTAAATATAAATTCACCAAAATAATAATAATAATTGTTGAGTACAAAAAATAAGATTAGAGTTCGAGCTCACGAAGAATGGTGGGCCAGATCCATTTGGTTGGAATGGTTGTTGGGGCCCAACCGATCGGACGGATGGCCCTGCAAACAATATATTCATATGAGTGATGGCCTTGAGACGGTTGGTTATAAAGGAAACCAACTAGAAAATGGTGTCGGACGGTTCAGATCAGTAATCGATGAGGAAATAGTTTTGGACGGTACGGATAGGTAACCGACGCGGAACCGGTTCTTGGACGAAAAAAGAGATGACCAATCAGACAAAATTAAGAAAAATTCTCATTGGGAATCATCACTTTTAGTTTTCCAATTATCATTTTCAACTTTTTTTTTTTTTTTCTTTA
This sequence comes from Andrographis paniculata, assembly GCF_009805555.1. Classification (NCBI taxonomy): domain Eukaryota; kingdom Viridiplantae; phylum Streptophyta; class Magnoliopsida; order Lamiales; family Acanthaceae; genus Andrographis; species Andrographis paniculata. Next base: position 1,740,115 of record NW_026137613.1, read on the forward strand.
GCAATATTATGTATTGTCTGTCTAGGGGGCGATTCAAAGGTAACCGATGTGGAAACAGTTTTTGACGATTACTGATAATGAGACAATTTTTTTACGATTACCAATGTGTAAGCGATTTTTTGGGCGGTTCAAGGGTAACCGACATGAAAATGGTTCTGGACGGTTTGGTTTGATACGTATATAAGCAATTTTAGCGATAGAGAGTGGATATCTTCAATCAGACAAAATTCAGAGAAATTCTCATTGGGGATCATCATTTTTAGTTTTTCAGTTATTCTTTTTAGTTATTCTTTTTCTTTTATTTAGCAATATTATGTACGGGATGTCTAGGGATCCGTGATCTCAGACACTTTTCACTCAAGTTCGAAATATATTTTCGAATTTTACTGTTGCAGACTCTCAACCGTCATTGCTAGCGTTGATAAAGGGTGATGTTTGGGAGTCAAGGGAGGAGGAGACAAGTTGTTGAGTACAAAAAATAAGATTAGAGTTGGAGTCCTTGGCTCAGTGGTGGGTCAGACCCATTCGGATGGGATGATTTTTGGACCCAACTGATCGGACGGTTGGTCCTTCAGACTGCTTCTCCATCCGAATTTGGGCCTTGATCACAAAGGTTACCGACGTGGAAATGGTTTTTGATAGTTCAAATCGGTAACTGATGTAGAAGTAGTTTTTGACGGTTCAAAGGTAACCGACATGGAAGCAATTTTTTGAACGGTTCAAATGTGACCGACATGAAAGCAGATTTTTTACGGTTCAAAAATAACCAACGTGGAAGCAGTTTTATGGTAACCAACGTGGAAGCAGTTTTTGACGGTTCAAAGGTAATCGGCGTGGAAGTGATTTTTTGGACGATTCAAATGTAACCGCCATGAAATTGGTTTTGAACGATTTAGTTTGATACGTATATAAGCGGTCTTAGCGAGAAAGAGCGGACATCTTCAATCAGACAAAGTTGAGAGAAATTCTCATGAGGATCATCATTTTTTGTTTTCCAATTATCATTTTTAGTTTTCTTTTTTATTTTCTTTAACAATATTATGTACGGTCTGTCTAGGGATCTGTAATCTCAGAAATTTTTCACTTAAGTTCGAAATATATTTTTCGATTTTACTTTTTATTATTGAACTTTTACCATTAACAATAATAATAATAGTAATAACAACAACAAACAAACAATAATAATAATAATAACCTTTTTGTTAGTCCATAAGGGATGGTCGGGTGGTGCAGGGTTTGAATTTGTGACCATGAAATTATGAGTTGAAATCCATACCTATATAATTTATATTTTTTTAAAATTTACATATATGAAAATTAATATTTATAATTAATAACTATTACAAATAAAATAATTTTAAAAAAAATAAAATTATACATCACTTTTAAAAAAATATAATTATATATCACTTTTCAAAAAATATAATTATATACTGTATTATTTTTCAAAAAAAAATAAAATTACATATAACTTTTTAAAATATAAAATTATATATCATCATTTTAAAAAAATAAAAATTACACAATACACCAAAAAAAATAACAAAAATACTACAAAAATTCCACTCCAATTGGAAAAATGGAGTGGAGGTAATTGGAGTAGCACTGCACAGAACTGCATAAATAGGGGGGGATTTGGGGGTGAATTGGAGCCCCTCCCCCAATTTTTGGCACAACCCACTGCATTTGATTGGAGAAGGCCTAAGTCCGACAAGATAAATCATATTAGACAGACCATGTACAACAGACATAATTACAAGTTCACCACATACTACGAGATCATGTAGCTCCTTATCTTGTCCTTACTTTTATTTGTTTGTTTGTTTTTGGTTGCATTTCTTATTTCTTGCAATATATTTTGGTTTATTTCACATTATTTTTGTTAGTTTACTTATGATTCTTCAATCTTCAGTTATTTTTTTATCATTTACAATTGTAATCCTCCAATATCTAGCAGATCTCCGATTGAAATTTTCGAACAATAACCACCATTTATGACATGGGATATTTATGACATGTTATATTATTTTTATGACGTGGGATATTTTCGAACAATAATCTTCAATTATTTTTTATTTTTTTTATGACTTGGGATATTTTGAATATTATTTGTGGTAGAAATATGTTTCTTCTAATTATTATTTTTAGTCCAATCTCTACCTCTTTTCATATTGCTTCAATTTTCTTTACAATTTCCTTCAAACTTTCATAATTCTTCTATCATTTATTATTGTACTAATTTGGAACATGTTATAGGCATGCAAGTTTGAACCATGACTTCATAAGTTTATATTCACTCACACCACCAGACATCAAACAATATTATTGTAATATTTATATTTAATAATTATTTTTATTAAAGTATTGTATTAATTTGTGTTTTTGTTTAATCTTTTTATTATTTTTGAAAATAACACATAAATTATATTAAAATAATATAATTATTTATTTATTAAATATAGATAATAATATTTATTTACTAATGAGAAAAATAAAAATAAAAGGATTTTTAATAGCCAGCCCGTGAAATGTTATGAATTTAATTTAAGTTGATTGAAAATAGAGATAAAAATAAAAAGGTTTTTAATAATCCTAAATGCTATAAATTTAATTTAATTTAATTAATTTATATTTATTAAATATGTTTAATATTGATAAATTTATTTAAAATAAAAATATGTCAACATATTAAAATAAAATTTTTTATCAACTATTGTGGAACGGATGAAGTATTTTATTTTAATAATTATGTTCAATAATTATTTTATTTCAAAAATATTAAATTAGGAATACAAATACACAAAATCGAAGACACTATTCATATGCCACAATTTATAGTAAAAATATATATTTGTGTTTTACAAAATATCATATCAAAATATTATTTAAATAAAAAATCAAATAATACTTAATTTTAAATCAATTTCAAACTACAATCAAACAATCCCTTATTTCTTTTTTTGTGTTTTAAGTATTTGATTTTTGTAAATTTCTAAGATGAAATAGACATAATATTTTAATATATAAAAATAAATTATAATAAAAGAATATTAAATTAAGAATACAAATACACCAAAGTATGTCCTTTTTGTGTTTTAAGTATTTGATTTTTGTAGATTTTTAGATGAAATAAACCTGATATTTTGATATAAAAATAAATAAATATTTTTTATTATAATAAAAAAATATTAAAGAAATAATAAAAAAAAAAAGAAACAACGCTGGTCTGGTGCTGGAGTCCTGGGAGCTTTCAAATGAAAAGAGATGAGAACGGAGTACTCGTCGATCAACAAGGTGCTGACCTAGTTAACTCCCAAAATACACGGTGATGGGAGCATACATACATACATACATACATACGTATATACTACTACGTATATACGCAAAGCTCTATAGGAATATGCTCTTCACAGTTAGTTATTTAATGGCGGACGAACCTCGACCTCCTTCACTCACACTCGCCTCCTGCCTTTTCTGCAGAATTTAATTTCTAATCTCTCCTCAGGCCTAGTTTTCCGATTTGTTCATGCTGCTGATTTCCACTGCGCAATTTTGAATTCAGAGTAAGATTTTCTAAATTATTTATTTATTTATTTTCTGAATTCGTGTTCTCTGGATAATCTTTGTGAAAATGATCGAAGGATGGATTTGGAATGCGAGCGATTGGTCTGCGCTGTGTAGTTTGAAAATAATGGATAGAACAGTGAGTGTAGAATATGATTTCACAGGTTTACAGGTTTTTGAGTTTTCTGGAGAATCGATATTGCACTTCCAAGTTCCATGGCTGAAAGCTTTATTTGTCTATCGATTGTTTTCCTATTTTGTGTCATTTTCATTTGAACTTGCGTCAGTTTCTCTGGATCTGTTTCAGTTTATTGCGTATTCGAATTTGATTTCCAAATAATGCAAATACTTCACACGTAGAGATCTAGATCGATTTCTTTGTTTTTTTATCGATTACTTTCGGCATATCCAGCGGAAGTCATAAAACTGTTGAAAAGATTGGCCAAAACCGTCGTTCGTGAAAACAATTTGATTTAGCTCTCTCTGGACGTTTCTTTTAGGTGATTGATTTACACATTTTGAAGATTTTTTTCACAAAATCGAAAACTGATTATAGTTTTCTTCAACATTTCATACATCAACAGAGTCATTTTCATATGTTCTGAAAGTGATGTGTATTTGATCAATCTTCTCAAGTAACAACACATATTGTGCAATCCTTGTTTAGCAAGTAGTTATTGTGCTGTCCACTGATATAGTCTTGTGGTTCAAATATCCTTGCCTGTTCTTGTTCGATAGTCTTATCGATCTGTCGATCTTGCGTTTATTTTCTTGTGGAATGGAATCTTATCCTATGACTCTAATGTAAGAGATGACAGCATCAAGGTAGAAAAGAAAGCATGAAGAAACATTCACTACCTGATTAAGACTAAGACAGATTCATCCATCCAATCCAACCTTTGGAACTAAATCTGAGGCTATTAATTGAATTGCATCTTTAGTCAAGAATCTTGATAAATACTGCTAAGTGGCTGGCTGATGTTTATGAGCAACACCTTCATTAGTTTCTTACCTTTGAATTTATTCTTCTATATGGTTTTTCTAGACCACATGTTTACCAAGGTTTCTTTCTTCTTGTCCTTATTATTTATCCTCAATTTAGAATACTTTCTTTATTTTACCAGTAATGATTTGCAGTTTCCTCTTCTCCATGGTAACAATCTTTTGAGTTTCCTGTTTGGTAATTCTGTTAACAGTCCCTTCTGCTTTTCGTCTAATCTTTGCTGGTTTTGGATTATTTTTCATGTTTGTTAGCAATTGATGGTAGCGGTGTGCAAAAAATTCAAAATTCGAATATTCAATTTGAACTTTTTGGATTGGATGGCATTGAAAAGAAAAATTAGTTTCAAAATTTCAGATCAATTTGAATTGGCATGAAAATCACCGTAAATTTGAAATCTTAAATATATTAAAATATTAATACATTATAATAAAAAATATGTACATATTGCATATTTTGTGAGTTCTTATTCTCCCTCCTTCCCAAAAATAAATATCCATTTGTTTAGGTAGAAATAACTAAAATAACTTTATTAGTACGTGTGATACAAAGGTAATGACATTTGTGTAATATATTGTAAGTTGTAAGGGTATTTGTAATGATAGGTAGATAGTACAATTACTATAAAAAAAAAAATGGATACTTTATTATGGAACAGAATAAAATAGAAAAATGGATACTTTGTTATGGGACGGAAGAAGTATATGATATTGTTTTGTATGTAATATTGCTTTCGAAATACTAATGTCTGCATTTCTTTTTTAGGATGTCACAGTTAAATTTATGTATAATTTATTTATAATAAATAACTTTATGTATCTATAATTTCATTATTTTTACTTTAATATGTCACTGTTCTTTCTAATTACCTCAATATTTTTTTACTAAATTTTTTTAATATTTTTTATTCTTATTTTATATTTTAGGTTACATTAATTTTTAGTTTATGTGCCTATGTGGGATAGAAAAGCCCGGACAGAAAGAGTATTTGATTGGAAGTACTTAAATACTATTAGATAATTTTATTCAGTATTTATTTTTTATTTGTTTCTTATTAAATTTAAATAATTTTATTTTGAAAAAAATGGATTTCGGGTTTTTGGTCATATTATGCAATTTCTAATGGTGTTATAATTCGGATTTTGAAGAATTCATTTCGGTTTGATTTACTAATTGGTTCGGATTTAGGTACGAATAACTCGCCCCTACTTAATGGTGTCTTCAATTCTTTTGCTTAGGTAATTTGTAAAATTTGATTTTTCCCCCTCGATTTTCAGGATCAAACATAACAAGAAAATCGATCAGAAAAGCCCGCAGGATATAATCAATATCTCATGGCTAAAGAACAGCTTCAAGTTCTGAATGCACTCGACGCAGCAAAGACACAATGGTATCATTTCACAGCCATTGTTATCGCCGGGATGGGCTTCTTCACCGACGCCTACGACCTCTTCTGCATATCTTTGGTCACGAAGCTTCTCGGCCGCATTTATTACCACCGGTCCGGCGCCGCGAAACCCGGAAGTCTGCCTCCGAATGTCTCCTCTGCCGTCAACGGCGTCGCCTTCTGCGGCACTCTTGCCGGACAGCTCTTCTTCGGATGGCTCGGCGACAAATTAGGCCGGAAAAAAGTTTATGGGATGACCTTAATGCTGATGGTCATTTCCTCGGTCGCTTCGGGACTTTCTTTCGGGCGTGAACCTAAGGCCGTCATGACTACTCTCTGCTTCTTCAGGTTCTGGCTCGGATTCGGCATTGGCGGCGACTACCCTCTCTCGGCTACCATCATGTCCGAATACGCTAATAAAAAGACCCGCGGCGCATTCATCGCCGCTGTTTTCGCGATGCAGGGGTTCGGGATTCTTGCCGGCGGTATGTTCGCGATCGCCGTTTCTGCCGGGTTCAAGGCCGGGTTCCCGGCCCCAGCTTATAAAGACGATCCCGTCGGATCGACGGTCCCGGAAGCTGATTACGTATGGCGTGTGATCCTCATGTTCGGCGCGATCCCGGCTGCCATGACTTACTACTGGCGGCTGAAGATGCCGGAAACCGCACGCTACACTGCGCTTGTCGCCAAGAATCTGAAACAAGCCGAATCTGACATGTCGAAAGTTTTGGAAGTCGAGATTAAGGAGGAGCGCGAAAAACATGCGGAGGTGGCGGGGAGGAATAACGAGTTCGGCCTTTTTTCGAAGGAATTCGCGAGGCGCCACGGATGGCACTTGCTCGGCACGACGACAACTTGGTTCCTCCTGGACATCGCGTTCTACAGCCAGAACCTGTTTCAAAAGGACATCTTCAGTGCGATCGGATGGATCCCAGCGGCGCAGACGATGAACGCCCTCGAGGAAGTTTTCCGCATCGCCCGAGCGCAGACGCTGATCGCCCTCTGCAGCACCGTCCCGGGATACTGGTTCACCGTTTTGTTCATCGACAGGATCGGGAGGTTCGCGATCCAGCTGATGGGGTTCTTCTTCATGACGGTGTTCATGTTCGCGCTCGCCATCCCGTACGACCACTGGACGCACCGCGAGAACCGGATCGGGTTCGTCGTCATGTACTCGCTCACCTTCTTCTTCTCCAACTTCGGCCCGAACGCGACGACCTTCGTCGTCCCGGCGGAGATCTTCCCCGCGAGGTTCCGGTCGACGTGCCACGGGATATCGGCGGCCTGCGGGAAGGCCGGCGCGATAATCGGGGCGTTCGGGTTCCTCTATGCAGCGCAGCCGAAGGACCCGAGAAAGACGGACGCGGGGTACCCGGCGGGGATCGGCGTCCGGAACTCGCTCATCGTGCTCGGGTGTATTAACGTTCTCGGATTGGTGTTTACGTTGCTCGTTCCCGAGTCAAAGGGGAAGTCGCTCGAGGAAATGTCCAAGGAGAATAGCGAGAGCGACGGCGACGGAGAAAGGAATGGCGCAGGGCAAGTTCAAGTGCAGAATAGAGGGAGTTCAGGTAACGTTGTTTGATCGAATTCGAATTCGAATGAATGGTTAATATAGAGAGAGTTTTGGGATGAGATTTGGGACATGTATTTTTTTGGGGAAAATAAGGTTGAGCTGATTTGAGTTGGATCAAGTGTTCCAATCAATGCTTCCTTTCTTTTGCTAAAAGAGTTGGTTTCAAATGAGAATGCAAACATTCATCCATCCATATAGGATCAAAATTACATTCCCTCTCATCATCGCTTATCCAAATCAGTATAGTGTTGATTTGATTTCGTCAAAATAAATCAATAAGACAAAGTATATATAAATATGACATATAAAGTACATATAAATATATAGTTTAGTCTAATGTTGTTTTATAAAAAAATATGTATTGTGTTGATGGCAACTTTATTATTACTAAACACAAACAATCCAAAATTGATGTGTAACAAATCTTTTTGACAAACAAAAGTTGTTTTTCAAGCAATTTCTTATTATACATGTGTAATTCACTTGGAAGAGTTATTAATATAAGATTAAGATTAGAGGGTGTCGATTTTAAACATAATTCGAAAACACAAATATGTTCAATCTGCTTTGTAAAAATTACATCAGTTCAAATCTAAAAAATTGGATTAGGTTAAATTTCAAGTTTGTAAGATGATCCAAAATCTAAAAATCTGTGTTTTGTTATACGTATGTATAACATACGCATAGGTATCGTGGACGCTTTTGTATAATTCCACAGTCCTGCTACGCGTTTACTACGTTGCACTATTTGTAACCATAAATCAATTATAACACTACCTATAAATAGGGGTGATTGTGAATGAAGAGATATAATTACTGCTCTCCTCTAATTTCTCTCTTTCCTATCTATACATGCAAAACATATATATAATATATAATATATACATAATATTTACCTTACATACACACACCCACACGTATATATATATATAATAATATCTATCTTCTATTTATATACTGCAAACACACCTACGTATATATACTTTATATTATATATTATATATCATATATAAAATAATAGTTAGCGATAGAAATAATTAATATTTCTATTGGCTAATCGTATATTAATATTACAGCATGTTTGTGGTTTTTTTTATTTTTTAATATTTCAAGTATATATATATATATATTTTGGTGAAAATAATATATTACACCATTAAATAAATAAAATAATTGCTAAGTAAATAAACTAACTAGCCGAGTAATATGATAATGTAGTCCAACTTAGAGCACATGACAAATGAAAAGAAAAAAAAGTTTGGTTGACTTAGGTGTCCAAACTCTGTATTTTCATAGGTAAAGAAAGAGAATAACTTCGTTTAAAAAAAAAAAAAAAAAAAAAAAAAAAAAAAGAGAAAAAAGTGAAAGAATAGCATGAATTTCAAATAGTAATCAAATTCTTTTTTTTTTTAATCAAAATAAAAGTCACTGCAATAAATTTTTTAAAAATTTTTGGAAAAAACCAAGAGCACAGACAATGCATAGTTTTATATATATATATATATATATAACGTGGAAACACGCAGCGCAGCTGCTATTCGAAAGTGTGCACGGGATAAACTTCCGGTTGAACTTAATACCCTGCAAATTAGGTTCAACAAAACAAGTCATACAAGTGAACCTGGATGAGTCAGAATTTGAACCATGACCTCACGGTCATAAGTTCACTCTCCACGGTCATAAGTTCACTCTCCACACAATGCATAGTTCTTAACATATAAGAGAATCTCTTGTAGTCACATTCCTATTACCTTTATGATTGTATTCTCAGTTTTTACTATAACAACTAGTTATTTTTCTCATTACATTTAAGAACATATACAAATATTCAATATTTATTTTAAATTAAATATTATTAAAAAAAATTAAAATTTCAAAATTTTAAATTTTAAGACGTAACAAAAATTGTTTAATATATATGTTAATTTATTTGAATAATTTCAATTTTTTAAATTATAAATTATATGTTTCAATATATATTAATATAAATTAATATTTAAAAATTATAATACAATATTATATAAAAATATTATCAATCGATAAAAATATATAGAGAAATATGTATAAATAAATAAATTATTTATATATTCAATGTAATAAAGTTACATATAAATAAATTACTGTATCTTATAAAATAGTAAAAGTAATGTGTTGAAAATAACTACTATAACGAATGATATAAAAAAAAATAAATAAATAAATTAAATATTGAAATGGATATGATGCGAATGAGCGAAATAAAAAATAATAATAAAATAAAAACAATCTCTGCAACGGATGCTCGAAGAACCAATTAGTGGAACTCATAAAGAATAATTAAAAAAATGAATAAAAAATCGAAAAACAATTCTCTTGATTTTCTCTCTCCTCCATGTGCGGAGGACAAAATGTAATTTTTTATTTTATTTTATTATTTAATATATTATATTTGATTTAAATTATAATATTATGTATAATTATAATTTGATTTTTTTATTTTTAAAGTTATAATATATTTAAATAATTAATATATAATTTAATTTAATAATAACTATTAAATTCTTAATTAATTATTTTTTAATAACATGGTGTGTTCTTTAGTGGGTTTTACCGAATATTTTTACTATTAAAATTTTTTTTTTCTTCAAAAATATCATATTAAACAATTACTTTTCTTTTTTTAATTATACTACAAATTTATTTGACATTAAAAAATATCACATCAAAATCTATTTGTATCACATTAAATAACTATTCATATTCAAATTCAACTTTTTAATATTCAAAATTCCAAACAAAAAAACTAAAAACACACCTATGTTTTTTTACTCAATTGAAAGTATTTTTTATACTTATTGCATTGTATAAGCTCTAAAGCACCTTGCATTTCTTTCATTCCAATTGCCCATACGACAACCAATCGTTCCACAGATCATTTTAAAAATATTTCTGTTACGTACAAAAATAATAATAATAAATAATAATGGTAGCAGAGTCTTAAAGGAAGGTAAGACCCGAAGTCGGGCAAAAAAGGAGAAAATAGGCACTTAGGTCGGATAGTCTGCAGTCGGATAAGCAGGTCTGGTAGTCCGGAAGTCGGCCGCTACAGAGGTCGGTTGATAGGGAAGTCGGCGGCTAAGGAGGTCGGCTGCTACAGAGGTCGGCTGATAGGGAAGTCGGCGGCTAAGGAGGTCGGCTGCTACAGAGGTCGGCTGATAGGGAAGTAGGCTGCTAAGGAGGTCGGCCGCTACAGAGGTCGGCTGATACGGCTGTCGGTTGGTTTGCAGTCGGATGGTCTGTAGTCGGTTAGTCCGTGGTCGGACCAATTAAAGTCGGGCGAAGACGGAGAGCAGCTGATACGGAGGTCGGCCCAAGTGAGGTCGGGCGAAGAAGAATGAGATTGACGATACGAGGTCGGGCAAGAGACCAGATGGTGGTCGCTTAATGGGGCGGCCAAGGAGTCGTTTGGTCTGGCGATCATCAGTTAGTTTCTGGATTGGTCGGTTGGGTATGCGGTTGGCCAGACGGGTGAAGACACGTGTCATTGAAGGAGGGATTAGTGGGCGGTTGCTGTAACCGACCAGACGACGGTTCTGAAACGTCTTTTCAGGGAATATTTAAGGATTTAGATTTTTCTTCTTCAATTATCTTCAATCAACTTCAACAACAGCAAAGTCAGATTCGGGGATCACCACTTTAATTTCCAGTATTGTAGTTTTTAATTTCTAGAATAATTGTTGTTTCCGTACAGTGTTTAGAGATTTCTAATCTCAGGCACTAATTAATCAAATTCTAGGATAATTCCTATCTTTGAATTTTACTTTATGTTTGTTGAAAAAGCCCATCAACAAATTGGCGACCACAGCGGGAGAAAGGCAAGATTGCTGATCCTACGTCAAGAGATTTCCTGCTATTGAGATCCAGCCGAATCATCAGAAGGAATCATATGGCAGGTTCACAATCTCAATCATCTTCAGCACCGGTGGGAGAAACCATTTCATCACCTGCTATACCAAATGCAGGGGAAGTCCCCCAAGCACCTGCCGACTGGGTGTCTTATGTTCAACAATTGAACAATCAACAAACTTTGGTGATGCAGAAGATGTTGCGCGAGCAACAGAACCTCATGCAGAACATGTTAGATCAAGTTTTTATCAAGGGTTACTCTTCAAACCACTCAGTCACCACCAGGAATGTCACCATCCAGATTACAGGCAAATTTCGCAGGGCCTTCGTACGTGGATAGTACATTTCCAAGCGCCACAACTTTCAACCGAACAGATAGGGGGAAGACTCTTCTAACTTTCCCCGCCAATGTTCCTTTGGGACCAAGAGTTGATAATACTCAGCCCAATACCGTCCCCAGAGAAGAGAGGTTGGGGGGACAGGCTCATAATCCCGTCCCAGCCGAGCCAACCGTCCCCAGAGAAGAGAGGTTGGGGGAACAGGTTCATGTTCCCATTCATGTGTTCGATTCTGTTCCACCCAAGATAGATCCGGAGGACATCGCTCGAGTCTTGCGGGTACATTTCGGAATGAATCCGCAAACGGTGAACCAACCGGTGTATCAGAGGCCATTTCCGGAAAGGATCATCAACGATTATCCTCTCCCGAGGAATTATCGACCGCCAGACTTTCATGCTTTCTCAGGAGAAGACGGATCCTCCACCATAGAACATGTGGGTCGGTTCATAGCACAGTTAGGGTAACAATCCTTTTTACAAATTACAACTGTTTTGGATTGTCTCTCACCAGGACAGCATTTTCATGGTTTGTAAATCTGCCACCTGGGCAAATACAAACGTGGGAGCGTTATCTGGCTTTTCATGCTAGATTCTTTAATCATTTGCCAACTGTTTCTCTTACCGATATGTTGGAATTGAAACAATATCCAGAAGAGTCCTCACAGTTTATCGAAAGGGTGCGATTGATGAAAAGACGTTGTCTTACTATAATCAATGAAAAGAAATGACCAATTTGGTGGTCAGGAATATGCATGCACCATTACGGGAGGCTTTGACGGCTCACGACATTCAAGATCTGGCCAGTTTAGTGTCCAAGGCAGGGAGATTAGAATCCTTTTTTAAAGGAAATGATCACGGCTTCTGTCAGAGAAGAGGTGTTGACGAAATGGTAGTGCAAGGTCAAACAACGCGCAGGCCACCGCCAGTCTACGATAAATGGAGGTCGGGTCCAACATAGCCTCGAAAGATGGAGGCTGAATCTGAGGCTGACGTGGCCTCGGATGACGGCCTCCAAACTCCTAAAACATCACTGGAAGTGATGCTTAGGAGTCTTGAGGAGGAGGCATATTGTTACGTACAAAAATAATAATAATAAATAATAATGGTAGTAGGGTCTTAAAGGAAGGTAGGACCCGAAGTCGGGCAGAAAAGAAGAAAATAGACACTTAGGTCGGATAGTCTGCAGTCGGATAAGCAGGTCTGGTGGTCCGGAAGTCGGCCGCTATAGAGGTCGGCTGATAGGGAAGTCGGCTGCTAAGGAGGTCGGCTGATAGGGAAGTCGACTGCTAAGGAGGTCGGCCGCTACAGAGGTCGGCTGATACGGCTGTCGGTTGGTTTGCAGTCGGATGGTCTGTAGTCGGTTGGTTCGTGGTCGGACCAATTAAAGTCGGGCGAAGACGGAGAGCTTCTGATGCAGAGGTCGGCCCAAGTGAGGTCGGGCGAAGAAGAATGAGACTGACGATACGAGGTCAGGCAAGAGACCAGATGGTAGTCGCTTGATGGGGCGGCCAAGGAGTCGTTTGGTCTGGCGATCATCAGTTAGTCTCTGGATTGGTCGGTTGGGTATGCGGTTGGCCAGACGGGTGAAGACACGTGTCATTGAAGGAGGGATTAGTGGGCGGTTGCTGTAACCGACCAGGCGATGGTTCTGAAACGTCTTTTCAGAGAATATTTAAGGATTTAGATTTTTCTTCTTCAATTATCTTCAATCAACTTCAACAACAGCAAAGTCAGATTCGGGGATCACCAACTTTAATTTTCAGTATTGTAGTTTTTAATTTCTAGAATAATTGTTGTTTCCGTACAGTGTTTAGAGATTTCTAATCTCAGGTACTAATTAATCAAATTCGAGGATAATTCCTATCTTTGAATTTTACTTTATGTTTGTTAAAAAAACCCATCAACAATTTCATGAGGTAGACCGAGACTCTATCCCATCTCTCGGAATGAGCTAAATCATTAAGATCCATGCAAATAGTAGCTCAAATCTGACACGACAATCAAATAGTTAACGCCACCAAGTTTTCACATATTTTTTTGCATATATGACACATATGATTGGTTGTAAGATTTCCATTGGAACTAAGGCAGTTAGTTGTGTAAGAAAAGTCAACAATTGTTGGCTCTTCTTCCATCCCACATCGTTTGGGAGATTGGGTGGGGTAAAATTCATTCTATAAATTGATTCCTCGCCCAATGTAAAAATCATCCCACAGCACAATCATTTTCTTCTAATTGTATTTTATTTTTTTTATCCTCTTATAATATAATTTTGGTTGGGATCCGAGGACGTAGGCATAATTTTTTTTAACCTCGTTAAATTTGGTGTTCTTTATTTTTCTCTGGTGTTTTGGTTATTTTGCGGTTATTTATTGTGCTTTAATATTTTCGGAAAAATTCTATCAAAAAGACTATAAAAAGTCTAGAGAAATTGGATTTTAAGTGAATCTCGTGTCTCCTCCAATTACTTGAGAATTTTCTTCGATATTAATTGGGTACAATAATTAGCCGTTTGTGTGGGGCTAATCCGTTTTTCGCAACAATTGGTATCAGAGCGTTGGTTGCTTAGTATGCTTTGTGCCCGCAGTTAATCTGATCTTCCACATCAGAAAAGCATTTTGGTTAAGCTGCCTTTGTTTATTGTGTGTTTTTTTAAAATTAAACTCTGGAACAGAAACGGCGGAAAAGTTCGATGAAAAATCAACTTCAAATTTGAAGTCGTTGGTGACGTCATCATCAAGAACGATGGATACAAATGCCAAATTCGACATTGAAAAACTCAACGGTACTAATAACTTTGGTATGTGGCAATGCGAGGTGTTGGACATCTTGTTCCAACAAGAGCTTGATAGAGCACTCGCAAAGAACAAACCGGAGGATGTTGATGATAAAGACTTGACAAGGATCAACCGTCTGGCGTGTGGTACAATCCGACTATGTCTCTCAAAGAAGCAGAAGTATCCATTTGTAAGGGAGATTATGGCGCACAAATTATCGAAAGAATTGAAGGACAAATTCATGAGAAATAACACATAAAATAAGCTCTTTATGTAGACGAAATTGTATCGCTTCAAGTATTTGTCAGGTACTAACATAAAGGAACACATAACTAGATTTGATTCTTTAGTTACTGATTTGCTGAATCAGGATGAGAAGATAAATGATATTGATAAGGCATTGATACTGCTAGCTTCACTTCCTGATGAATATGAACATATAATTGTCATCATGCTGACCGGAAAAGACAATTTTCTTTAAGGAAGTTACTAATGCTTTGTATTCTAACGAGATCAAGAAGAAAGATAAGTTAGATCACAAGAGTTCGACTGGTGAATCCCACTTTGTCCGAGGTCGTAACAAAAAATACAAACTAACGAGAAGAGGCAGATCTCATTCGAGAGGCAAAATAGCAAAAGATGAATGTGTCTTTTGCCACGAGAAAGGACGTTGGAAGAAAGACTGTCCCAAGCTACAAAAGAAAAAAGGGAAAGCAGTAGCTAAAACATGTATTGTTGATAATAATGAATCAGATTATTCATTAGCCTGTGCCTTATCGGTGACCTGCAGTGACGACTCATTGTTGGACTTAGGGTGCTCATTCCACATGTATTCCAAGAAGGAGTGGTTTGCCAATTTTGAAGACGTTGACGACGGAGTTGTCTACCTAGCTTATAACCAACCTTGCCAGATAACTGGAGTTGGTTCAGTCTATCTGAAAAACCACGATGGAATGATCAAAGGGCTGATAGAGGTTCGGTACATACCGAAATTCTCCAAAAATCTCATATCAGTGGGAATCTTGGAATCTAAAGGTCATTCTATCAGCATTCAGAATGGAATTTTGAAAGTGATCTCAAGAGCACTTGTCATCATGAAAGCTATAAGGAAAATTAGCATGTATCATTTTCAGGGAAACACAGTGGTTGGCATAGCAGCAGTAGTATCAGAATCAGATAAAGAATATGAGATACTAAGCTTTAGCATATGAGGCTTAGGCATGCTGGGGAAAAATCCTTGCAAACTTTAGTAAAGCAATGGTTATTAAATGGTGCAAAGACGTGCAAACTTGATTTTTGTGAGCACTGCGTTCTGGGAAAGCAAACGTGGGTGAAGTTTGGAACAACAATCCATAACACTAAAGGAACTATGGATTACATTCACTCAGATGTGTGGACCAACCAAGACAGCTTCTCTGTGAGGAAACCATTATTTTATAACCTTTGTTGATGACTTTTTTAGGAGAATATGGATATATCCTTTGCGAACTAAAGACGAAACTTTCAGAAAATTTCTCGATTGGAAGAAAACGATGGAGAACCAGACCGGGAGAAAGACTAAAGTGCTTCGATCTGACAATGGGATTGAATATTGAAATGACCCTTTTTTCGATATCTGTAAGAATGAAGGCATCTCCCGACATTTCATAATACGGGACACGCCGCAACAAAATGGGATGACCGAGCGCGTGAAGCAGACCTTGCATGAGAAAGTTCTGTGTATGAGGTCCAATGCTAATTTGGGCAAACAATTCTGGGCAGAAGCGGTCACATATGCATGTCATCTGATCAATCGACTACCATTAGTTGCGCTTAAAGGCAAGACACCTTTGGAGATATGGTTTGGCAAGTCTGCTAATGATTATTATTCTTTATGTGTGTTTGGATCTATTGTATATTATAACGTAAGAGAATCAAAGCTGGATCCGAGGGCGAGAAAAGCTATCTTCATAGAGGTATCATCTGGCGTAAAATGATATCGCTTATGGTGCTCGGAGATGAAAAAAAAAATGATTTTTAGCAGGGATGCTACTTTCAACGAGTCTGAAATGCTGAAGAAGATAACCAAGCAACAGATGAAGGCTAACCCGAGCAGGTGGAGTGTTCTTCCAAAAAGGTGGAGTTCCACACATCTATGACCAAACTTGTAGATGGTCAACCAATTGATGATGATGATTCTTGTACCAAAAAGAATAGTCCAGAGAAATAGAGGTTTTAACCCAAGACCCTCAACAACAACAAGATTTACCAATTTCAGTTAGGAGACCAAGAAGAGAAATTCAGAAACCTACTCAATTTCAAAGTATGGTGGCCTATGCACTTCTTGTTATTGAAGAAGGTATACTACAAAATTTTCTTAATGCAGTTCATTGTTTTGACAAAGAAAAGTGAAAGAAAGCTATGGACGAGGAAATGCATTCCCTTGATGCAAATCACACATGGAAGCTAGCTGAGCTACCTAATGGAAAGAAAACAATCGGGTGCAAGTGGGTTTATGCTCAGAAAGAATGATTTCCCAATTGTAATGACGTTCGCTACAAGGCAAAATTGGTAGGCAAAGGCTATGCTCAAAATGAAAGAATTGATTACAATGAGGTATTCTCTCATGTTGTAAAATATTTCTCTATTCGTATTTTGTTGGCCTTGGTAGCACAATACGATTTAGAACTACTTCAAATGGATGTAAAGACGACGTTCTTACACGGTAATTTGGAGGAAGAAATCTACATGATTCAACCCGAAGGATTTAAGGTTGTTGGGAAAGAAGATTGGGAATGCAAGTTGAACAAATCGTTGTATGGATTGAAACAATCTCCAAGGTAGTGGTACATACGATTTGATCAATTTATGACCAGTCAGAATACACTATAAGCAATTTTGATCACTCGGTGTATTTTTGTAAGCTACCTGATGGATCATTTATTATCTTCTTCTCTATGTAGATGACATGTTAATTGCTTCGAAAGATAGATGAAAGATAAGCAGGTTGAAGTCCAAACTCAGCAAGGAGTTTGGAATGAAAGATCTCGGTGAAGCGAATAAGATTCTTGGCATAGAAATAACGAGAGATAGAAAAAGAGGCACATTATGCTTGACCCAGAAGCAATACTTGAAGAATGTACTACAACGATTTGCATGGTTGACAAAACCACACCTTTGAGTACACCACTTGCCTCTCATTTCAAAAACTTAGTGCTTCACAGTGTCTTAAAACGAAAGAGGAACGTGATTACATGCCAAATGTTCCTTATTCAAATGTGGTCGGTAGCTTGATGTATGCAATGGTGTATACGAGACCTAATATTTCACAAGCAGTTGGGATCGTGAGCAGATATATGCATGATCCAGGCAAAGAACATTGGCAAGCCGTGAAAATTCTAAGGTATATCTTGAAAACCTTAGATTTTGGACTGATGTTTCATAAAAATAACGATATTGGTTAACATATAGTTGGGTACTGCGATTCAAACTATGCAGAAGATTTGGATAAACGACGATCAACTACTGGTTATGTGTTTACTCTTGCAAACGCACCAATAAGTTGGAAGTCAACCTTACAGTCTACCATTGCTCTGTCAACAACGGAGGCAGAATACATGGTCATAACGGAGGCTGTTAAAGAGGCAATTTGGTTACAAAGATTACTAGATGACTTGGGAGTTCGTCAAAAACACATTATTGTGTTTTGTGACAATCAAAGTGTCATTCATCTAGCAAAGAACCAAGTATATCATGCTAGAACAAAGCATATAAATGTGCGGTACCATTTTGTGCGGGAAATAATTGAAGAAGGTGGAGTCAAGGTGCAAACGATTAAGACCATTGAGAATCTTGCATATATGTTGACAAATTTGTAATAAGTATCAAGTTTGAACATTGTTTGAACTTGAAAAATGTTTTAAGAGTTTGAATTTGTCATTGAAAGCACATTTGAAGGCTCTGCCATAATTTATGGCGGAAAAGTTTTGGAGAAGATCGCCAAATGTGGAGATTTGTAAGAAAAGTCAACAATTGTTGGCTCTCCTTCTATCCTACATCGTTTGGGAGATTGAGTTGCGGTGAAATTTATTCTATAAATTGATCCCTCACCCAATGTAAAAAATCATCCCACAGTACAATCTTCTTCTTCTAATTGTGTTTTATTTCTTATCTCCTCTTATAATATAATTTTGGTTAGGATATGAGGACATAGACATAATTTTGTCCAACCTCGTTAAATTTGATGTTCTTTATTTTGCTCTGGTATTTTAGTTATTTTGCGATTATTTATTGTACTTTAATTTTGTCGGAGAAATTATGTCAAAAGGACTATAAAAGGTCTAAAGAAATTGAGTTTTAAATGAACCTCGTATCTCCTCCAATTACTTTGAAATTTTCGTCAATTTTAATTGGGTACGATAATTCGCCATTTTTTTTCAACAAGTTGGCAGCGAATCATGTAAATAATCCAAATAAAAAATTGGACCCTTCTTTCTTTTTTTTTTTTTTTTTTTTTAAGGAAAAACAAAATCTTTGCAATTATACTAAACCCGAGCAGTTGAGATCCAGAGCCGGCTCATTCTACATTGAATTCTCCTAACGAGGCCACGTTAGAATGGCGAGCTTGCTTCATTCTCAATTTATCTCTTGCACGTGGACGTGCCACTTTATTCCCGTCAACAAAGTTTTATTTTTTTAAAATGAATATTAATACTTGAGTGTAATCTATTAAATATAAAATCAATATATGAGACGATAGTTTATTATTATTATTATTATTATTATTACTATTATTATTATTATTATTATTATCATCATCATCATCGTAGATAAATATTAAAAAAATTATTTATAATTTACTTCTAATTTGAAAAGTTTGCATAACTTTTATAGTAATTAAAAACTGCGATAGATTCTCATATTTTGAAAAATATTGCACAAAATTCTCTACAAATCATGCAAAATGCACTTGTGTTTTAAAAAATATTGTAGAGAAACTTCTAAAAAAAATTAAAGATTTTTATGCAATTTCTAAATTATAAAGGAGAATGATATAAAATATTCAAACTATGTGGATTATAAATAATTTTGCCTAAATAATAAAAACAAATATTTGAAAAACAACCTCGGTAATTTTATTTGTGATCATTTGTTTATATGTCTTATCAAAACAATGCGGATGAAATTTAGCAAACCCAATCAATTGATCCGACAATATAGGTTGGTCCATTCCACGAGGAGAATCCACCAACTCAATTTAAAATTAAATTTAAATATTTTATTTAAATAAATTGATATTTGTAATAAAAATTATTTATTTTTTAAAAATTTAGAGTTTGTATAATAAAAATTTAATAATAATAATAGGTTGGATGATATATATTTCATATTTTATAAATATTTATTGAAAGTTATAAATAAGAATGGAGATTGTATTAAAAAATTACATTGCAAATTGATTTGCCCGTGTTGTTACCTCTGAACAACTTTATGCAATAAGTAAATCATCCGTAATTAAGGATTAAAATGCTAATTACAGGTAATTAAATATTAGACAATTTATAATGTGACTAATTACAATCAACACTATAAGGTCCATTAGCTCTTTAATATAAAATAAAAATACTACATATTTTTTATTTTTGAAAGTGAAGATTATTCAATAAAAAAATCTGCAAGAAAAAAAAATTAATAATAAAATAAAATACTTCCTCCGTCCCATAACAAACTATCTATTTTTCCATTTTAGCGTGACTCATAACAAAGTATTCATTTTTCCATTTTAGTCAATCCCATAACAAAGTATCCATATAAGTAACTGTATTATCTACTTAACATTACAAATACCTTTACAATTTACAATATATTACACAAATATCATTGTCTTTATATAACATAATACTAATAAGATTATTTTAGTCATTTTTACTTTATTTCTACTATATCCAATATAATACTAATATTTTTAAAACTCCGTGAAAAAAGCAAACAGATACATAATTATAGGTCGAGGGAGTAATAGATATTGGTTGAGTAGAAAAACAGGGCAACCCATATTTACCCAAAATCTGGCCCTAACATAACATTTGCTTCAAGCCAAAATAAGGAAAGCATTAGAGAAACAAAATCAAGGCCAAAAAAGGGAGCTACCCATTCTCTCATTCCCTACCTTTTTGCAACTTTAAGATTTTGTACTTACCAGAAATGCAACACTAATACTACTTACTTACAAGTGTATATACAGTAGCAGTCTTCTTCAAGCTGTGTTTGTGTTCGTATCCATGTCTGTTCGATCAATCAAGAATCTCCGCTGCTCGCCATCCACGGATGCCCTGCACGACAGCCACATTACAAATTCATCGATGGAAATGAATTGGATCGATTAAAGTCGCGCTATAATGAATCTTACTCAGAACATCGGCAGCAGAGAGCCTTCTTGACGTGTCCCTGCACAGCATTCGTCGCAGCAGGTCCTTACCTTCGGAAGAAACCTTGCTGAAAATGGCCCTCGGAAATCTCAAATTCGCCCTCACCACGGCGTCAAAGATATCCCCTGCAGACTCCCCGTAAAATGGCGGGATGCCAGCGAGCAACATGTACAATATGACTCCGGCGCTCCACACATCAACCTTCTCATTGTAGTCCCTCCCAGCCAAAACCTCCGGGGCGACATAGTAGGGTGTCCCAACAATGCCCGACATAAGCTCTCCGTCCCCAAGGCACTCGGCTGAGCCAAAGTCCGCAAGCTTTAATTCATTATAGCTGTTGAATAGAATGTTATCCGGCTTGATGTCCCGATGAGCCACTCCAAGGCTGTGGCAGTGGGCAACGGCCTCCATTAACGGTACCTAATCAAGAATTTGGAAGTAAAAGAATCTAAGCATAGGGAAGACAAGAGCAAGAACAAATGAACTATAATACGAACTCAATAGTAATCAAGGTTTATTACTACGGTATGATTATTTACTTGTTTTCCCCTACCCAACCAGCATCGTAGGATATGATAAACTAAACTTTAATTCGCTGTGAGATCGAACCCATGGCCTCTTGTTGATATACAAACAATTTGCTAACCAAATGCCACAAACAATTTGATACAAATTGAAACTAAGGAAGCTATGGACGTAGATTAGTTGTAATTTGAATTAAAAATTACAGTAGTTTTGAGAAGAACAATATGTACTTAATCTGAAAAGGTTACAAATCACCAACAAGGCTGTTATTCTGCAGTTAATCTCAAATGTCAGTCTCTGAAAGTAGATTAAATAACAACAGATTCTTATTCATTAATCAGATAATAACCGCCATAGATTAGTTTCCAAACTCCCAAAATTAAGCAGAAACAGCCAAAACAGAATTGAATTCGTTTGATTTTCCATATATGCAGCATAACACATCCAAGTTTTAATCCAATCATTCACCAGTGGTAAAACAGAAATAATTACTTGTCAGGATAATGTATACGCATCAAACATCAAAAGGTGTAAAACGAGCATCAATAAACATGTTGCAAAATCGTTAGATGTTACCTAGACGATCTATTATTTAGGTTTCCTTCGAGTATAAATCGAAAAATCAAAAAATTGAACCGAAGAAGAAACAGAAACGCACCATTACTCGACGAGCCTCCGATTCGGAGTAAACAGGACGGTCGGTAATTCGCTCGAAGAGATCTCCAGAGCCACAATATTCCAACACAACGTGAAGAAACTCATCGTCCTCGTAAACATCGAAAAGGCGGACGACATTGGGGTGACCGGAGACGAGTTGCGTGAGCTTGGCCTCATTCCGAAGGCACTGGCTGTCGACGGCGTCGTCTCGGATGAGGCGCTTATCAATTGACTTCACGGCGAAGCACTCTCCGGTGGCGACGGAGCGGCAACTGGATACAACGCCGTATCTGCCCCTGCCGATCTCCTCCCCCACCCTGTAGTCTCTCTCTAGGGCCCCACTCATAACTGTACCTTTGTTTTCTCTCTCTAGATAGGATTGTTCAGTACGTACGGTGGAAGGGTAACTATATATATATATATATATGAAAATAAGTGGAAAAGATAGGTAGTTTATAGAATCCGAATATTCGGGTAAAAACTGTGAACCAATAGGATTCTGACGCGTGTCAAGAGATATTAACGGCGGATTTAACGGGGTTTAGTTCCAGGAGATTTTGGCGCCCCCGCCTGCAACATAACATAGCCAAACAAGAACGGACTTGTTTTAGGCTTGGTTTGCAGGGCATTAGGTTTCGCCGGGGGTTTACTCATTGGGCATTTTCAGATAGCGGCTGCGGGTTCCCACGTCATAAAAAAAAAAAAAAAAAAAACGGGCGTGTTTGTTTGTGGTTTTAAAAGATCTTTGTTTGTTTGGAGATTGGATTTTAAATATACTATTTATTCCATTTTTTTTCCCAAAAATATCAAATTAAACATCTATTTTTAATTTTTTATATTATACTAAAAATCAATTTTACATTCAAAACATCACATCAATACCTATTTATATCACATCATACAACTATTCAAATTCAAAATTTTTACTATTCAAATCCCAATTCAAAATCCAAACCCCGAACAAACACACATCTTAAATTAATCGATCTCTAGTAACAGGGTATTTGCTGTAATAATATTGAATTAGTTAATAATAAAGTTAGATATTATTTTATTCATTAGATAATTAATAAAGTTTTAAAATAAATTTAATATATATAATAAAAAAAATTAGTATGTATTTAAATATTTTAAAAATTATATTGCAATAAAAAATATATTTAATATGAATATAATTTTATCAAGAATATTTTTTTTATAATACAAGTAAATAAAAAATACGTTTGCATAAACTAATTTTACAAAAGATGCGAGATTTTAAATATAAATAAAAATATATATTTTTTTTAAAGAAAGATAGAAATAAAGAGGTTTTGAATGTGTCGTATATGATGTATATGTGATTTAGTTAATTAAGTTGATTTATATTTATTAAGTATATTTTAATTTAGTAAATTTTACCCAAAATAAAAATATGTCAATTGTTATAGGATAAAAAAAAAATAAAAAATGTGTTAATTGTTATGAGACGAATGGAGTAAATAATAATTTTCTTTTCATTTTAATTCCTTCCATTTTATTTTATTTTTTATTTGGTAAAACCTATTCAAAATATATTTAACAAATATAAATCAAATTAAATTAATTCTAAAATATAACATCATAAATAATGCATAACTCACTCAAAAGCTCTCTGGTTCTATCTCTTTAATAAATAAATATTTTTCATTTATATTTAACACATTCTATCTTTTATCAAAATTAATTTATATTAATTATAAATAAATTAGTGTATTTTTATTTTTATATTATATAAAATTTATTTCTATGCAAAATGACATGTATTCAATATATTTTATTAAAATATAATTTTGACAGAAGTGCCTATATCACATTTGTGATTTAAAAATTTTACATCATCCTACTCTATTTTATATATGTGTATTATCCCTTTATATTTTTTAAAATCATGTCCACTCTCTCCTTTTAACATTGTTAAATAACAATATTTTTTTATTTGACCATTATACCCCTTAATTAAATTAGTCTCCTCCTTATTTAGAGACGTTAAAATAGGTTGAGTCCGTCCGGTTGGCCCCGCCCCGCCTTATTTTTAAGGAGGGTTGAGTTGTGATTTTTTAAATCCGTTAAAATACGGGCCTAAATGAGCCAAACCGCATGGGCCGCGGGTTGAGGGTGGGTTAGACCGTAGTGGGGCGGTTAGCCCGCGGGTCAAATAAATATAATAATTAGTACTCACTCGTCTAACTAAATGTATTTTTTTACTATTTTTTACTGTCATATTAAAAAGTTATAATAAAACTAATCAAATTTTGATATAAAAATATATTTTAATTTTTATATATTACAAACATACCATTATAAAATAAGTTAAGACGAATAAAATAAAATTTATATTATCATTAGCTTAAACAAATTATCAATATTGTCTACAATTTTTTTTCTCTAACTATGTTATTCATGACATTGTTATTTGTTTCGATTTTTTATCATTTGTTTTGTTTATTTTCCATTTTATTATTTTATAATTTTAAAATTAATTATGATTTATTTTTAAAATGAAGTATTTCTTATTTTTAATTTTTTTAAATACACCAATTAATATATTTAGAATTGAGAATTTTTATATTTTTTATTTATTTTAAAATATTTATTATTTAAATTCTACAATAAAACTATTTTTAGCTATTTTTAAATATTAATTACGAAAATATTTATAATATTAATATATTTTTTAATATTTTTAAAAGCCCGTAGGCTAGCCCGCTTAACTCACCACCCGCTGGTGGGTTGGGTTGGACTGATGAAATTTTGATCCGCCCCGCCATGGGTTGGCATGCAAACCCGCTTATTTTCGGGTTATGGTGGATTGTGGGCTAATCCGCCTCACTAACCCGTTTTGACAGGTCTATCCTTATTATTCCCCACACCATCCCTCATGACCACCCTCCCTCCACAACCATTCTCACTACAACGACAGCCAATTCAAAGGTTCGGTATCCTTTTTCACCCAACGACACCACAAATCAGTGGCGATTATTCCATTTCAATTTCCCCTGTCGATTTTTGGCCATGTACGGAGCTATCCAACCTATTCATCGGAACTTCTTGCCCGATTAAGAAGAGTGTTAATAAACTCACTACATTCTTGTAAGTCATGGGTTAAATCGCATTTATTTCAAACTCATTGTATGTTTTGTGATATCCATTGACGATGGATTCAGTATTTTTGGTTCTTTTCTATGAATCATTGGTAGCGGGTTAAAGCTAAACCGGGTTGAGAAGTTTATTGATTTGCCATATATGCTGATTTGGGAGTTCGATTAGTGCATTATTTGTGCCTTTTATATATTTTCATTGGTGGATAAAAAATTAAAAAAAATCTTGAAGGTGGCACGGCATGTTTGATTAATATATTGTTTCATTATGTTACTTGAATTTTTGTTCTTGTCGGGTTGATGTCGGAAAGTGTACTATTGTGGGGTAGACCACCTCTGGTTCAATTTGTAGATTTTATCTCAATGAATTTGTCTTGGTTGAGCAATGTTTTCCCACACCATTGGTGTCACGTCTTTTTCTCGACGAGGACCAAAAGTGATGTTTTAGTCAACATGTTCAAGTCGTTCAACTAGTATATAATGGATTCCAGAGACCTACCGATCGTTGATATGTTTGAGTGGATAAGGTAGAACTTGATGGTTTGAATAATAACAATGCATTCGTGGATTGAGAAGTTCAATAGGGTTGTTTGCTCAAACATTGTCAAGAAAATCGACAACAGTGGATTAAGTCCAGAAACTATTTGCATCGTGGGGAGGTGGAGACAATTTAGAGGTATTGTATTATCTTCAAAATCGTGTGGTTCAGCTGCATAATAGGACTTGCACCTATGGGATGTTTCAAGTATGTGGATACCCCTGGTACTATGTTATGACAGCGATCGATCACCACTAACTGAATGTGGATATGACCCGTTTGGATTGGCTTAAAAAATAAGCATAAACCAAATGCATAAACATATCGATTTTATGTTTGGATGAATAATTGTAAAAGCATTTTTTTATAAAAAACTATTTGGATATAATAAGTTGAAAGTGTTTTTAAACTGTTAAAATTACCAACTAAGAAATAGTAATGTAAATATAATTTTTTTATTACACTTTTCTAATTAATTTTAGAATTTTATAAATTATATTTAAAAATTTTAAATTATCCATTCTAATTGAAAATATATTTATTCAATTTTATGTATAAATTATCTTTTTATTTTTTTTATTTTTCTATAAAAATGAAAATTAAAAATATCACTAAATTTAAATAAGTTTTATTCTACAAATTATTTTAACTTTACAAATTATATTTAAAAATATTAAATTATCTATTATATAATTAAAATTTTATATTTTTAAAATTTGATATTTTCAATTATATATTTTAAATTTAATAAAAATAAAATATATAAATTAATAATTAAAATACAATTATATTTAAATTTTATATAAATAAGTTATTTTTATTTTTATTTCTTCTCATTTATTTAATTAGTTATTGTTGTTATTATGATTATTATTATTATTATTATTATTGTTATCATGGTTAAAATTGTAGTTTTAATAGTAAAACTGCTTCTACTTTTTCTAAAAGCACCACCTAAGGTGCTTCTCAAAAAAACACTTTTGGAACTTAAAATTTGTATGCATTTGAGAAAAGCCAATAATAGAAATAAATGTATTTTTTTGTTTACAAACAGAAGTCAAAAGCACTTTGTACAAATCAATCCAAACGGGGCCTGTGTATATACCTCCTTTCGAAGGAGACATATGCACGGATATACAACCACAACATTAACCCCGTGTCAGGCATACATAAATAAGAAAGCCATATTGGCCCGATCGATCCCCTAGAAAGAAAATCACAATGAATGACCAAAAGAAGCAAAGAGATGTGATAGAAATGACAAAAAAACACGAAAAAGGCTTCAAGGACTGGATTAACGACTACATGTCTGAGGTGTTTGCAACAATAACATAATAGAAAACGAGCAATAATGTCCTATTCTCTAAAAAGGTAGTTTGATGTTCCATTCCAAAATATATGGTTCTGAAACCCATTATTTATATATATATATATATATATATACATAAAAAAAAAAACATCGATGAACTAATTTAAGTTTAGTGTTGCAGATACCTACGCCAAATTCAACTATCGATGCAACGGTGAGTCATAACACTCCAGCAACTCTAGCCCTCTGAAAGGTTGACGTAGAATCGAAGGGGGTGGTTCACGTTTTTTTATGCCCAGATGAAATAGATATTTAATCAAAGGAAAATTGCAGTACCAAAGTATTCTTGCTTGCTTAGGAACCTAAGGAACTTGTCTTAGACCCCCTAAGTCGAAACAAAGACAACTCGAATGAATATGCTAAACCCCTGCGAAGGTTGGAAGCAACGAACCTGTGGACTTAACCAAAGACCCGATTTGATGCATAAACCAAAGTGCAAGGAATCGCTCTCAAACACTTAGTTTAAAGAAAGAACTAAAGTTCAAATATATTCAAAAACAAGGATGCCCAAATTACATCTAAATTTTTCCTTTTATAGACAAGGGAAAATAAATGCAAAAATTGGAAATTATTACATTCATTCTAGGAAATAGTTAAAACAAATTAATGCAATCAACCTAGGAAACATAATAGATTCAATGCATTCAACCTTGGACCTTTAAACTCATCTTGGAACTCCACATCCTCATTGATGTCATCTTGAAAATCCACTCTCATTGATGTCATCTTGAAAATCTACCCTTATTTATGTTGTCTTGGAAATCCACCACCATTTAAGATTTTTGGAAGTTCAACAATATTTAATTCTTCTTGAAATTTTCACTAATCTCATTGGAAATTCAAGTAGCATTAAATAAATTATTGATTGGACTTCTCTAGTGGGGCCAACGAAAATGCACCTTATTGAAGTTCGCCTTGATCTTGGCTCGGCTGGATTAAAATCAGCTTGGGCGAAAGAGGCCTTCATGCCTGTTTTTTGAATGTATTTTCTTCGTCCAATTGAATTGCTAAGGCTGAAACTTGATCTTGAAATTTTCGTGCTTTGCTCCGAGTTATTGGTCCCGGGGGTAGTTGAGGTGCTTGCATGGTTTTGCTTAAGACGGCCTCGTCAAAGGTAGTGCAGACTCTAACTCAATATTAAATAGCAAAAACTTTATCATAAAGAAATGAGTGTTTTGGATTGACTTGTTTGTAGAAATGTCAAAGGATACTGTGATGGACAATAATGTTTCCATAAATGAATGAACCACTTCGGCGGGAACTCAATCATAGGCACAACAGGTACCTGTTATGTTTAACTCTCAAACTTTGAAACTATTTGTATATATTTACATTGTAATTTTACCTGTATTGGTGAATAGGGATAAGCAGCACCCCGACAAAGGGAAGCAACTAATAACATTATTGCAGAGGCCGTCTCTAATGTTGCACTTGATAAGTTTTCGATTATTCAAAATGCCACAAAATCATTGGGGTGGTGGTTCATAATTTTTCAATCAGATGTATAGCTTATGTTGTCAATTGGTTGTATTGCTTTTGGTGGTTTTGTATTTTTTTTATTATTGTAATGTGGTATGTTATATTGCCCGCACCATGTTATGTTGTTTTACTTTTGGTGGATTTATTTTTTGAAGTTTGTTTAATACAACATGAATGTAGAACCGTAGTATTATCATATTATGGAATGTTGTGACATCAACTATTTATGAAAGTATTCTATTATGTATGAAAGTTTTTTGTTATAAATATGGATATATGGCAAAAATGTGTTTGAGCAAGCTGTGCAATTGAGACATATACTAATTTAACATCATGTTTGTTGGTTGAATTGATGATACATTATTCTTATTCACTATTGAGACAACAACATGATACTATTCAAACAGAAAGGTTGCCAATTAAGAAAACAATATGATGATTATTCAAACAAAATACTTACTAGTTCAACTCAAAGATGCATGAATATGACACCGACCAACAATATGTCAAACAATATTACATCAATCAGAACATATTGTTCGACCAAGACTCAATCAATTAGAACGCAATTTTGACCAACACTACATCTAATGACACCCTAATGAGCAGCAAAACATCATCTAAAATGCAATTTTTAACAACGTAATTACAATCACAACAACAAAAACAATCTGAATGATTTTTAGTCTGCTTGCACAACCTTCAACCTGGCAATAATGTGTGCATTCACAACCTTAATTTCCTTGAATTCATCAACTAAATACAAAAAAAGGGTTAACTTCAGCCTCTCCATGCATTTTGTGCTCCCAGTAACTGGTGTTGAATGTTTCTCGTCAACAAAAAAAAAAAATCAGAAACCTCCATCCTACAGTTGTAAAATAATTTACTTTCGGTATCTTTTGATGGATCAACTACATATATCATAGCTAGTACACTGCATCAACACTTTAGGCATTTGCACCTCAAATCAAAATTCATTTTTTTTTCACGTAGAAATTATTGATGTTTGTAGATATTTGCGGGTTGACAATGAGTTGGGTAAACTAGAAAAAAAATAAAAAATCGCTTTCGCAATAACAAATCTTCTTACTGGCTTGTCAAATTGAACAATTGCACCAACATTAGCAAGACTCCTACTTTTGTATAATTCAAGTAAACTACCAAATTGAAAAGTACACTTTAAATCTCAAATGTTTTTTTTATGTAAAAGTAACTGACAGAAAGAATCAAAAACGAACATAGCTCGAGTCGAAATATAAACACCCAAGTAAACATAACGTAAAAATTCAGGCCTGAATTGAAAATTAAACATTTGAAAAACAAATTTTTGATACAAACATATTATGCGAAGTCGAAGGACACTTAATCAGATACAAACACGTTGTGCAAAGCCGAAAACTACAGAAAAGAAAAAATATATATAAACATCGATCTTCTTTCGATACTACCCAACAAATTACGGATACAAACACTTACCTAAATTTGGTTGGGAAACCGAAGTCGAACTTAGGATTCTTACTCTTCTATCTTACACTTGTGCGAAGTCGATGAACACTTACGCGATCTGAGGTATTTAAGATGGGTTGAAGGGTAAAATGAAAAATTTAGGTTGTTTTTATGAAGTAAACAGAAAGATACTCTCATCATCCGCGTAATATCCACCTCTGTTAAGTTCAAATGTCTGGGGTTTAAATGCATTGTTTTAAAAAACACAAAGGGAATAACACACAGTTTATAAAGTATAGGGGGAGAATGACGTTGAGTTTTTAAATCACGGATATGTTAAGGGCACTTTTGCCTATAATTTTTAAAATATGTGAATACATATTCTTAATTTTTTTTAATCATATATATTAAATTTATATTATAAAATTATAATAATATCACTCACATAAAATAATAATAATAATATGGATATTATTTTGTAGTGAATAAACAATTATATATTACAATTAAATAAAAAAAATATTTATAATAATTAACATAAATTAAATATTTTTAAATATAAAAGTATTAAATATAAATAAAACTATTTATTTATCGTAGAGAAAAAAAAAATAAAGGAGTTTTTAGTGTGTTAAACATAAGAAGTTAAGAATTTAATTAAGTTGATTGATGAAATAAATAAAAATAAAGAAATTTTGTTTGAATACTACATATGAGCTATTAAAAATTTAATTAAATTAATTTATATTTATTAAATATATTTAATATTGATAAATTTATTAGAAAATAAAAAACTATCAAATAAAATGAAATAAATAAAAATAAAAAATTATGTCAATTAAAATTAAATGAAAAATATATATTAAAAATAGCTTAAAATACTATTTCTCCGTCCCACTTATCATATTTACCTTTCTATTTCTGTATGTTCCATTTATTTTATAATTTTTATAAAAAAATAATTATACACTTTAATTTTATTTTATATTTTTTAATTTATATATATATTTTTAATTTTAATTAGACTAATTAGTTATCTTAATTTATAATTATTTTTATTATACGATAATTATTTTCATTAATACATTTTTAATTATTTACTAATTATACCTTTAAATTTTCGTATCTACCGTAGATATGGGACATGATAACGGACGGAGGAGTATTCAATTGGATGAACAATTCATTAAGATTTTATTGTTATACACGTAGCACCCACAAAGGTCCTACGTAATCCATATGTATGCTTTTACTTTCCTTCGTGTTGGAGTTTGTTTACCTATAAATATGTCCGTGAATGAAATGGAATGAATACACTTCATTTTTTACTCTCAACCTCCATCTCTTTCTATGTATAATTATTACTATTATATAATATTATATATATTTAATATACAAGCACCCACACAACTTACATATTGATATATATGTCTTATCTATTATATATATAATATATACAAAATATAAAATATTGGTTAGAGGTAGAAATAATTAATATTTTTATTGGCTAATCCTATAATAATATTATAACAAGTTATCAGTACGATTATATATTTTAATTTCCTCAATGTAATATTTTATATTTTATCTGTTTATTATGTCTAACTTTGCTAAACAGGAATTTCTCCCTCTTCTCGTTTCTGGCCAAAATTATATGGCATGGGCTCGCGATGTTAAAATGCATCTAGCTTCAATGGGTTTGGAAAATACCATTGTCCGGGATAAAAATTCCCCAAGCCAAGATCGTACAAAGGTCATGATCTTTTTGTGCTATCACATCGATGAGACACTGAAAATGCAGTATGTCACGCTAGAATCTCCACTTGAATTGTGGGAGAGATTGAAATAAAGATATGATCATTTGAGGCTGACATTGTTGCCAAGGGCACGAAGCGAATGTCAAAGCCTACGGCTTCAGGATTTTAAAACAATCCAAGAATATAATTCTGCAATGTTTAAAATAACATCACAGCTGCGCCACTGTGGCGAAAATATATCTGAATCTGATATGATGGAGAAAACTTTATCCATTTTCCATGCCTCTAACATGGTTTTGCAGCAGCAGTATCGCGAAAGAGGCTTCCAGAAATATTCTGAGCTGATCACCTGTCTTTTGTTGGCCGAACAAAATAATGAATTGCTGTTGAAAAATCACGAATCTCGGCCGACAGGTGCAAATCCATTTCCAGATGCAAATACAATACAACCGGCAAATCCGGTGTGTGGCCGTGGACATGTCAGAAATCAAATAATTGATCGTGATCAAAATCAGAATCGCGGACGGGGCCGGACAAACGCATACAATCACAATAATTTTCAGAACAGGCCCCGATATGTGCCAAATCGGTGTTATAATGACAGAAGGTCGTACAGACGTAAACAAAGGTTTAACACTGGGAGAAAAAGAAACAATGACGAGGAATGCACCCGGTGTGGAATCAAAGGCCATTGGGCCCATGTTTGTCGCACAGCCAGTCACTTGGCTGAACTGTATCGGGCCTCAAAAGAAATGCAGGGAAGAGTTGCTGCCGAAACAAACCACGCTGCCCATGATGACACATTTGACGATGTGATGAATGAAAAAATATCACATACCTGGATGTCGATGATCTACTTGACATAGCTGATGATGTTAAATGATAAAATGTTGTTGTATCTCTTTTGTTATTTTGATGCTTTCTGCCCCCTGTTTTGTATTACCCCCTATAATATAAGTCTATTTTGATTATGTTACTAATACATGTCTTTTATTATTTTTACCTTCTTGCAAAGATATGCATGTCAAATATTTTGGAGCCGATGACAACATCTGCCTTATCGACAGTGCTACGAGTCACTGCATTCTGAAAAACAAATGTTATTTCTCCCACCTGAATATGGGAAAGACCACTATTGTTACTATCAGTGGGGCATCGAAAATGATTGAAGGCGCAGGAAAAGCTATTGTATATCTTCCAAAAGGGACAAAGCTCGAAGGAATTTGCTGAGCTTCAGTGATATTCGGAAAAATGGGTATCACATTGAAACATTAAATGAGGCAGAAAATGAGTATCTCCTAATTACTCATATTGTGAATGGCAAGAGAATTGTGAAAGAAAAATTGCCATCATTTTCTTCCGGCTTATATTACTTAAAAATCAATGCCATTGAAACATATCACCTAGTAGACCAAATGGCTACTAACAAATTCAAAACTTGGCACGATCGACTTGGGCATCCTAGCAATGTAATGCTGAGGTGAATTGTTGAAAATTTAAATGGCCACTCATTGTAAAAGGAAAATATTTTGAGTCCGAATGAATTTGCCTGTATTGTCTGTTACCAAGGGAAGTTAATAATCAGGTCATCTTCAACAAAGGTTGGATTTGAATCCCCAACTTTTCTAAAAAGAATTCAGGGTGATATTTGTAGACCAATAGATCCACTGTGTGGACCTTTCAAGTACTTTATGGTACTAATCGATGCGTCAACGCGATGGTCACACGTGTGCCTATTATCTACTCGCAATCTAGCTTTCTCTAGAATACTTGCACAAATAATTAAATTGCGAGCACAATTTCTAGATCACCCAATAAAGAAAATACGTCTAGATAATTCTGGAGAGTATTCATCACATACATTTGATGATTACTGCATGTCAATTGGGATTACTGTGAAACATCTTGTTCCCCATGTACATACGCAAAATGGCCTGACTGAATATCCTATCAAAAGATTGCAATTAATTAATAGACCATTATTAATGAGGTCTAAACTTCCGGTATCATGTTGGGGACATGCTATATTTCATGCAGCAACCCTTGTGAAAATAAGACTGACAAGTTATCACTGTTATTCCCCTACTCAATTAGTTTCTGAAAAAATACCAAATATATCTCACATGCAAAATTTTGGGTATGTTGTTTATGTGCCAATTGTGCCACCTCAACGCACGAAAATGGGACCTCAAAAAAGGTTGGGTATATATGTCGGGTATGAATCACCCTCGATTGAAAAATATTTTGAACCAACAACGGGTGATTTATTTACTGCAAGGTTTGCATACTATCATTTTGATGAATCTCATTTTCTGACATTAGAGGAAGACAGTAATCAACTGAAAAAATAAATTTCATGGAAAACACCACTTGAATTTGATCCTCGTACGAAACATAGTGGACTTGAAGTTCAAAGAATTGTGCATTTGCAGAAAATTGCAAATCAATTGCCTGATGTTTTTAATGATGCTGCCAGAGTTAAAAAAATCATATATTGCAGCAGCAAATGCACCAACTAAAATAAATATCCCAAAAGGGAATGTGCTGAGTGCTAATGAGCATACTGCTCGCGTAAAACTTGGCAGGCTGTTGGGTTCCAAGGATAAGAATCCACGA
The DNA here is from genome assembly GCF_009805555.1 of Andrographis paniculata. Classification (NCBI taxonomy): domain Eukaryota; kingdom Viridiplantae; phylum Streptophyta; class Magnoliopsida; order Lamiales; family Acanthaceae; genus Andrographis; species Andrographis paniculata. The sequence goes on from NW_026137613.1 coordinate 1,774,552, forward strand.
AAGAAAAAAATTGTAAATACTGGTGAAGAGATCAACAATGATCATATACCTGAAAAGGTCAGTACAACCCCTGAAGAGGTTGATACTAAAAATTCTGATGAAAGTGAGGATGAAGTTATAGAAACTTCTGTTAACTATACCACTAGTGGAAAATATTGGAACAGAAAGAAAACAAATATTGATAATGCATTTGCATATTCTGTAGCACTCGATATAATGAAATGTGACGAGGATTATGAATCAAAATCAGTTGATGAATGTCGGCAAAGAGATGATTGGGCAAAGTGGAAAGACGCAATTAAGTCTGAATTGGACTCATTGAATAAACGGCAAATATTCAGACATATAGTCCAAACACCTGAAAATGTGAAACCTATTGGCTACATATGGGTATATGTGAGGAAAAAAATGAAAATAATGATATCACAAGATATAAAGCAAGGCTTGTAGCCCAGGATTTTTCCCAGAGACTGGGCATTGGCTTTGAAGAAACATATTCGCCGGTCATGGATGAAATAACATTCAGGTATCTGGCGAGCCTGGCAGTACACAATAGTCTTGATATGCGATTAGTATATATGATTACTGCCTATCTTTATGACTCCTTAGACAATGATATCTACATGAAAATCCCAAAAGGGATTCACATACCTGAATCATTCAAATCAAAGCCAAAAGAATAATATTCCATCAAATTGCAAAAATCTTTGTATTGGCTCAGCAATCAGGTCGAATGTGGTACAATCGTCTCAGCGAAAGTTTAACAAAAGAAGGTTACATAAATGACTCTATCTGTCCATGTGTTTTCATAAAGAAAAATTGATCAGAATTTGTACATCGTTGTATATGTCGATGAAAATGGGTCAGAATTTTCAGAAAGCTGTTGAATATCTGAAAAAGGGGTTTGAGATCAAAGATTTTGGAAAAATCAAATTTTGCCTTGGTTTGCAAATTGAACACTTGAAAAGTGGAATCTTTATCCACCAATCAAACTATACCAAAAGGGTATTGAAACAATTCATGATGGATAAATTACATCCGCTAAGTACCCCAATGATCGTCAGAGCACTCGATCCAGCAAAGGATCCATTTAGACCAAAAAAGGAAAACGAAGAAACACTTGACCCTGAAGTGCCATATATGAGTGCTATAGGTGCATTGATGTATCTTGCTAATAGCACCCGACCTGATATATCATTTGCTGTAAATTTATTGGCAAGATTCAGCTCATCTCCTACTCAACGACATTAGAATGAGATTAAATATATTTTTCGCTATCTCCAAGGAACAATTGATCTCGGGTTATTGTACTCAAAAAATTCTCGACATAAATTGATTGGTTTTGCCGATGCAAGATATTTATCTGATCCTCATAAAGCCAAGTTTCAAACTGGCTATATATTCACTTGTGGCGAAACAGTGATCTCTTGGAGATCGATGAAACAAACTTTAACTGTTACTTCTTCAAATCATGTTGAAATATTGGCAATACATGAAGCTAGTCGAGAATGTGTTTGGTTGAGGTCAATGACTCAACATATTCTGAAAAAGTGTGGGTTAATACCTAACAATAAAATTCCCTCAACTAATTGTATGAAGATAGTACGGCTTATATAGCCCAATTGAAAGAGGATTACATTAAAGGAGATAGAACGAAATATATTTCACCAAAATTCTTTTTTACTCATGATCTTCAGCAGAATGATGAAATTGATGTGCAACAAATTCGATCCGATAATAATTTAGCGGATATATTAACCAAGGCATTGCCGACGGCAACATTTGAAAAACTAGTGAAGAAAATTGGGATGCGTCGGTTAAGGGATCTCAAATAATGCTCAGATCAGGGAGAGCGAATCAATACAAGAATGTTGTACTCTTTTTCCTTCACTAGGATTTTTTGTCCCACAGGGTTTTATCCTAGTAAGGTTTTAACGAAACACATTCTCTGTATAAAAACATCCAAGGGGGAGTATTATACACGTAGCACCCACGAAGGTGCTACGTAATTGATATATATGTTTTTATTTTCTTCATGTCGGGGTTTGTTTGCCTATAAATATGTCGGTGAATAAAATAGAATGAATATACTTTATTTTTTACTCTCAACCTCCTGCTCTTTCTACTGTTCTTTCTATATATAATTATTACTATTATATAATGTTATATATATTTAATACACATGCACCCACATAATTTCTATATTGATATATATATATATGTTTTATCTATTATATATATATTATATACAAAATATGAAATAGTGATTAGCGATATAAATAATTAATATTTTTATTGGCTAATTCTATAATAATATTATAATATTTATGATATTTTTAATGCATTAATTAATACACAGCTTCCATATAAGGAACTGCGACAAACGGAGTTACCTGACGGCAACAAATTCACTTTCCTACGGAACCGCCGATTCGAGAAATCCGTACAGGTGAAAATTCATGATTCGCCATATCCAATCCTCAATCAAATCGCCCCTAAACTTTCGCTTAATTACGATACCACCACTTCTAGAAGCATACGTTGGAAGGGTTTCACTGCTACGCATGGTCCACATGCACTTCGTGTTTGCGTAAGAACATTAATAGACTCCCTGCGAGGTCCCGCGCCAGATTGATCTCCACCGTTCACTTTCCACAATTAATGTCATTGATTGATTTGGCTCCGAGATCCCAGGATCTTCTAAAATTGGAATGGCACAATCAACCTTGTCCACTTGCGTAGGGGCATGATTTGTTAGAATAAAGGCATGAAACAACGTTGATTGCTTTGCTTCCATTAAAGAATAATAATCCCTCAGTTCCAATCAAAAGATCTTCTTTTTTTTTTTTTTTTTTTATTTTGTAATATATTAAAAAATAATAATATTTTATTAGTTAGTATAAGTGTATAAAAAATTTTGATATTTTTTATCCTTTTAATTTTATATATAAAATAATTGTATGTCTAATAACAGTATATCTGTAATTTAAGTAAAAAGTTAAAGAGTATTTTAACATTAGTTTATGATTATTTTTTTAAAAAAAAAATATATTTTTAAATGAAACAAACAAAAATGATTAAAAAGTACATATATTTTGAGTTGACAAACAAGAAGTGTCACTTAGTTCATCCTATTAGATATAACCGTGTAGTGTGAGAGTAAATTCATAAGGGTAAACTCATATATTCAAACTCCTACACAATCAAATTATTTTTTTACTAAACTACATTTAATTTTAAAATATCAATATTATAACTTATATAAAAATAATAAAATTATCTACAATTTCATACGGAATATGTTCATACAACAAAATTTATTTCAATTTATCTTAGAGTGTGTTTGTTTTGTAAAATAATTTAAAGAAATATTTTTTTACTTCCTCCGTCGCACTTAATTTGTCCAGTCCTTTTATTTTTATTTGTCTCACATAATTTTATCATTTTTTTTAAAAAAATATAATTATACACATTAATCACATTTTAAAATTAATAACTTATAATTTTTTTATACTATTTTAATTAAACTATTTAGTTATTTTAATTTTAATCTATAATTATTTTTATTAAATCATAATTATTTTCAGTAATACACTTCTTATTTACTTACTAATTACACAATACCTAAAACTTTGTATTTTAAGCTAAATAAGACAAATTAGCTGGGGATGGAGCATGTGAAGAATAAAAAAATGTATATGTAATATAAAAATAATGAATACGTGTAATATATTAATTTATATATATATTTTCAAAAAAGAGATACCCTTAATTTTTTATCCATTGAAAAAATACTATGAAGTACACTAATTCCTATAAAAAAAAATCAATTTTGATTTTAAAATAAAACAATTTAATAATTATTTTATTGAAAAAGCTCTTATTTTTATTTGTACATAAAACATCATATCTAACCCGTAATTTTATATGGACATTAAATATTTATTTTTTATTTAATTCTTTGTTATTTTCAAAATTCTCCAAAAATTCTAATATATCTAAACACAACATGTTTATTTATGTAACAAAATCACACACCATACACCAATATCAAATTGATCTTCCAGTAATCTAAAGTATTTTTTTAATCATTTTTATTTGTTTTATTAAAAAATATATCTACTATATTAAAATACTTTAAATTTTTATATAAATTAAAAATATATCATACAATTAATTAATATATAAAATATAGAATACAAAATCAGATGAGATCGGAAGTTATATTAAATGTTTATTATATTACATTAAATAACTATTTTTAATTTAAAAAATTTTACTAAAATTTCAAAATACACCAAAATATATTTTATTTCAAGAATAGAACACCATAGAATTATGGCTATTGGGACACTTTTGTTTGTATGTAATAATATTATATATATATATATATCTATCTCTGATGGGAACATATAATGTTCTTTACAATTTTTTTAAGCAATAAGAATGGAGTTGAAAAATATATTGTTTTTTTCTATTATTATTTAAATGACATGAGACTTTAGAATGTTATTTTTTTAAAATGATGTTGGATGAAATTTAAATCTATAAATTTACTTGTAGTTTTATGAAATTGCACAAAATTCTCTATATTTCTAAAACTGCGTCAAACTTTTTTGTGGTTTTATAAACTCTGCGTCTAACCCCATCGACGCTCCTTATTTAACGGTATTTGATCTAAATACGCCCAAACTGCGAATAAATTTTATAATTTCAATTTCTAAACCCCTAAAATTACAAATGTATTTATTTTTCTTATATTTAGCCTCAAAAAATAAATAAATATACTCAAAATTAGCTATTTTTCTCAAGTTTTAAGAGTTTATTTTTATTGTTTTTTAAGATAAATATAAGAAAAATAAATATATTTGTAATTTTAGGGGTTTAGAAATTGAGATTTTAAAATTTATTCGCAGTTTGGGCGCATTTAGGTCAAATACTGTTAAATAAGGAGCATCGAGGGAGTTAGACGCAAAGTTTATGAAACCACGAGAGAGTTTGACGCAGTTTTTGAAGTATGGGGGATTTGGCGCAATTTCGTAAAACCATAGGTAGATTTTGTACAATTTAGCCTTTTTTTTATTTTTTTTTAAGTGATGTTGGATGGAATTTAAATCTATAACCTCACAGTTACAAATTCAATATTCACGTTATTAGGCCATCTCTTATAGAATTATATTAGATTGTATTTGCTTGAAAGTTTGGAGTTTATATTTGTGATTTAAATAATAAATAAAATAAAATTTCAATAGTTGTTGATATAATATAAATAGAAAAATAATATTTTAATATATTTATTTTTAGTATAATATAAACATAAATATTTAATTTGCAATTTTTTTAAAAATATAATAAAAATTCTTTTGTTGTTATATAATAAAAAATATATATTTATGGCACTTCAAGCAAAACATGTATCTGTACCTTCCTTACTATTTGTGTTTGTTTGGGGACTAAATTTTAAATCCATTATCCATCTTATATTTTTTCATCCAAAATATCAAATCAAACACCTATTTTTCATTTTTTATAGTATTATATTAAAAATTAATTTTACATTCAAAATATCACATCAACACCTATTTATATCACATCATACAACTATTCAAATTCAAAATTTTTACTATTCAAATTCCAACTCAAAATCCAAACCCCAAACAAACACACCCTTGGAATTTGTTTTCATTTCTTTTACAATACTTATTTTATAAAAATATATTTTATGAGATTTGAAGATATAATTTGTTTATATTATGAAGTGGTCCTTTGTTATACACATGACAACATATTTTGAAATCGAAAATTAAGTATGAAGTTGTCTCTTGAAGAAGGCAAAGGGCTTCCTCTCTATATACATTACATATACAGATATCGATTTTTTTGTCCATATATATATATATATGAAAGGAACACAAATTTTACGAGGACAATAACTTAATGCTGAATGTGACAATTAATTTAATTTCACAAACAAAATACTATTAAATCTTGTAGACTAGATGTAGTTTGTCTTTGCAATGACAATTCAGTTTACATGTTCTTACAATGAGGAACATACGATGTGATATGATATGATTGGAATGATTTTCAAATAATAATAATAATAATAATAATATTGTAATTCTTTATAAAAATATATCAAACTTTTGTATAAAATATCATATTAGGTAATTATTTATTAAAACACAAGTCTTGAAGGACCTTTTTTTTTTAAATGAAATATTTGCTAGATTTTTTTTAGATGGTTTATATATATATATACTAGAAAACGCTCTTGCGCGGTACCGCGCGACTATTCTATAATATAATGTAGTGAAACATTATTTATTTGAAATATAAAATGTAAAAAAAAAAAATTGCAATTGAATTATTTGCGCTCAGGTCGGTTGGTCCTCGGTCGGTTGGTCCTCGGTCGGTTGGTCTGGTTTGTTGGTCAGGTGGGTTGGTTAGCGGTCGGATAGACAGGTCGGTTGGTCTGGTCGGTTGGTCCTCGGTCGGATGATCAGGTCGGTTGGTTAGCTGTGGGATAGGCAGGTCGGAAGGTCCTCAGTCAGTTGGTCTGGTCGGATGGTTAGCGGTCGGACAGACAGGTCGGATGGTCAGCAGGTCAGACAGACAGGTCTGATGGTCTGCGGTCGGATAAAGTAGGTCGGCTGGTCTGCGGTCGGATAGACAAGTCAGCTGGTTCGCAGGCGGATAGACTGAGATAAGAAGGGTGACCCTGCATCTCTTTATGAGTTTTGAAATGTCAAAAATAGTAAGGATATTTCAACTTTGATAATTGTTACGCACAAATAATAATAATAATAATAATAAAAATAAGGATAACAAGATCTTAAAGGAAGTTAGACACGAAGTCGGGTGGAAAAGGAGAAAATTTTGCGCTCAGGTCGGTTGGTCAGGTCGGTTGGTCGGATGGTCAGGTGGGTTGGTTAGCGGTCGGATAGGCAGGTCGGAAGGTCCTCGGTCGGTTGGTTTGGTCGGTTGGTTACCGGTCGGATAGGCAGGTCGGAAGGTTCTCGGTCGGTTGGTATGGTCGGTTAGTCCTCGGTCGGATGGTTAGCGGTCGGACATACAGGTCTGATGGTCTGCGGTCGGATAAAGTAGGTCGGCTGGTCTGCGGTCGGATAGGCAAGTCAGCTGGTCTGCACGCGGATAGACTGAGATAAGAAGGGTGACCCTGCATCTCTTTATGAGTTTTAAAATGTCAAAAATAGCAAGGATATTCAACTTTGATAATTGTTACACACAAATAATAATAATAATAATAAAAATAAGGATAGTAGGATCTTAAAGGAAGTTAGACACGAAGTCGGGTGGAAAAGGAGAAAAATTTGCGCTCAGGTCGGTTGGTCAGGTCAGTTGGTCGGATGGTCAGGTGAGTTGGTTAGCGGTCAGATAGGCAGGTCGGAAGGTCCTCGGTCGTATTATTAGGTCGGTTGGTTAGCGGTCGGATAGGCAGGTCGGAACGTCCTCGGTCGGTTGATCTGGTCGGTTTGTCCTCGGTCGGATGGTTAGCGTTCGGACAGACAGGTCTGATGGTCAGCATGTCGGACAGACATTTCTGATGGTCTGCGGTCGGATAAAGTAGGTCGCCTGGTCTGCGGTCGCATAGGCAAGTCACCTGGTCCGCAGGCGGATAGACAGGTCGCTTGGTGGGTGCGGCCAAGGAGTCTTTTGGTCTACCGATTGGTCTCTGGATTGGTCGGTTGGGCTATTTGAGTTCTGGAACTGGTGGAGACGTTTGGCGAGGCGGTTGATGTAACCGACTAGACGACGACGTTCCAAAACGGTTCGTCTTGGGCGGTTGACGGCGGTTGCTGGCGACGGTTCCAAAACGTCTTTTCAAGCCAGTACAAAGGTAGGTAAAGGGCTAAATTGTCATTTTCGAAATGAGGGACAGGATAGACTTTTCAAGTGGCAGATCCGTACACGTGTTTATAAGATATAATATATATATATATAGATTTTAAAAGATATATAATATGTACATTGAATGTGATGTTTCTATTAAAAAAAATTAATAGTAGATACAAGAAATATTATATTATAACAAGCTAGAAAATTGAGAAAACTTGATCCAGAATTCAATCAAAACATGTATCTTCTGTGACTATGGAATTTGAGGACGGACTTGGACAAAGATATTTACCTTGTTATTTATTTATTATTTTAAGAAAATATATTTTCACAAAAAGAACACACCCAAGTGATTTAGGGATAATGATTGTGTTACCCACAAAATAAACAAAAATTTGAAGCCCAAAGTTAAAAAGGTACGAGCCCAAAAGGCAAGCCCAGCGCCATACTCAGTCTAAAGCCCAAGTAAAATCAAAAGCAACTCCTTATAATATTTTTTCTCTATTTCTTTTATTTTTATTTTTCCAGTCTGTACTTTTTCTATTTTTCTTACTGCCATATTTTTTTGCGTTATTTCCTCAATTGCAATGCACTATTGTTTAGTTTATTTTCTATCCAATTCAACACACCTACAAATTAATTAATGGCAATATTTTCATTAGAAATTTATTGCAATTTTATCACCGGTCGCGAGACCAAGTCCGGACACTTTCTTAAATAGGTGGGAGGATCTCATTTGATATTAAGACTGACATGTCCAAAATCAATTAGGCCGTTAACGTCAATTTTCAGTGATAATAGACCGACACATTTAGTGAAACTTCAACAAGTCACTTACATGCAACTATGCAATTGCGAGTTATTTTCGCCAAAAAGTTTCGTTATGTTAAACATCGTCACAACTTAGCGATCATCCACAGCGCCGGAACAAAATGATGGGCTGATTACAAGATTTTACAAATTTTCTACAAATCAAATATATACTTCCTCCCGTCATTCAAATCTATGTTCATTTTTCTTTTTTGATTGTCGTCGAAAACTATTCTCGTTTTCCTTTTAAGTAAAAAATTATTACATTTTTTTTACTATAAAAAGAAAAATTAATAATTATTACTCACTTTTATTAATTTTCGTGCCCGGTTAAATGAGCATTTGACCGACGGAGGGAGTATATATTTTTATTTTTATAGCATTATTATATTAAACATTAATTATAGATTCAAAATATTAAATTAATTCCTATTTATACACGCGTCTGTGTATATATATATATATATACACATGCCGTGTTCTTCTCTTTTTCTCTCTCTAAAGTCTAAACAGAAAGAAGGCATGAATCTCTGCAAGAAATTCCGAGCTACTGCAATGGCGGTGGTCTTGTTGATTTCAGCCATCTCTGTAGCGGCGACGGCGGAAATCGGAAGCAGCTCCGGCGAGAGGCCTCCGGCGATACAAAAGGCGGCGTTCGCCCGGTGGCTGGTGCGGCGGAGCTCGTGGGGCGTGTTGAGCACGCTCAACTCTACCGGCGGCGATCCTTTCGGAAATGTGATGTCGTACAGCGACGGCAACGGCACCGGAGTCCCTTACTTCTACCTCACCGTCAAACTCGACCCCACCGGCGCCTTCGCCGTCAACAACCCACGCGCCTCCCTCACCGTTGCCGAGTACGCGCTCGGCTCCTGCGGCTCCGGCGCAGATCCTCAGTCGCCTCTCTGCTCCAAAATCACCCTCTCCGGCAAGGTACCTATACATACACATATATATATATATATATTGCTACTTATATTTTTATGTTTATTTATTTTGCGAGTATATTTGATAATTTATAGTAGTATGCATTTTTCTTTATCTTTTATAATAAAAAATATAAAAATAATAGTAATAAATAAAACAAACTTATTTTTGTGTATGGCATGCTACAAATAAACAATTGTATATATATATATTTTTTACAGACTACAAAATAAATTATATATATTCTATGAAAAAGTAAATATCTAATTTTTAGTTACCGAAAATATTATTCTTTCCCTTCGAAAAGTTTAGCTCTACTTTTTTATATTTTAACAAAAAAAAAAATGAGACTAAGGGTGTGTTTTATTTGATGAGTTTGGAAAAAATTTGGTTTGAGTTTGATATGAAAATAATAGTTGATGGGATGTTTTGTGTGAGGAAAAAATATATTTTTTTCGAAAAGCACAGAGTCCAAATAGTAAATTTGGAAAAATTATGCTGAAGAAACATACCCTAAAATTTTCAACCGAAAAAAATACTTCTTCGGTCATTGAAATCTATACTCATTTTTCTTTTTGGGTTGTCATTGAAAAATATTTTCGTTTCTTTTTTAAGTAAAAAATCATTACACTTTTGTATTTTTTTTACTATAAAAGAAAAAAATAACAATTATTACTCACTTTTATTAAAATTCGTATCCGATCAAGTGAACATCCTTTTCGTACGACGGAGGGAGTATTTAATACTAGAATATTCTCTTGTGTTGACTAACACCTCCGAGACTCAAATGGACTAGCCATAAGATAATTTTAGCATTTTAATTTGATGTGAATTTAATTTTGTGTGTATATAAAAAAAATATATGTCTATTAATTAGAAATTAATATTACGTAGAGATTGACACATGGCTAGTTTATATCCAAAATGATAATCAATGTTATTTATATTGAGGGTAAAAATATATTTATTTTTTTAATATAATTTATAAAATAATTTTCTACCAAAATAAGGATGAAATGATTAAAAAATCTATGAAAATTATGCACTTTAGAAATTCTCATATTAATTGTGACATTCACTGTGGGTGATTGATTTCAGATGGAATTACTGCTCGATGATTCACCGGAAGCTGCAAAGGCCAAAGAATATTTATTTAAAGATCATCCTAAACTAAGTGGTAATTTTTACAATTAGCTGTTCTCTATTATAATTAAATAATTAAGATTGTATTAGTAAAAATAATTATTAATTAATAAAAATAGGGTTTGGATTTTGAATTGGAATTTGAATAGTAAAAATTCTGAATTTTAATAGTTATATGATGTGACATAAATAGATATTGATGTGATGTTTTGAATGTAAAATTATTTTTTTAGTATAATATAAAAAATGAAAAATAGGTGTTTGATTTAATATTTTTTGAGAAAAAAAATGTAATGAATAATGGATTTAAAATTCAATTCCCCAAACAAACACACCATAAATTTAATTCCGCTTTTATACTCCCTCCTGCTGGTATATTCAGAATATTTATGTTCCGTCAGAGAAATTAAAAAATAAAAATGAATATTTTATTCACAACGTGATAAAAGTAAAAAAATAAAATAGTTTGGTATTTTTTAATATTTAGTTATACATTAAAGAAACAAGGAAAGAAAAAGTAATAAAGGTAGTGAGTTGTAAATAAAAAATAATAATTAAATATTAAATTTGTTGATCTTGTCAAAATTGGTAATAAAGTAAATTTAACGGACAAATTAAAATAAATGTGAGAATAAATTTGTCCAGGGTAGCTTTTTATAATAGAACATAAACAAAGATAAAAATTAATAGATGAAAGTGTTAATAATATTTTAATTAATTCAATGTATGTTTGTTTATAATCTTTTTTGCAATATGTCATAATCTATTTTAATTCATTTTTGAATAGAATGATAGTTATTTCTTCATCCTAATTTCATATTTTTAATACACATCTTAAATATTGGTACTTGGTTAATTTTAATAATTAATGTGCATATAGTAAATGTCTGCTCTTAATTTGTACATAGTCGACATAGACTAGTTATTATTTAAGAACCTTAGTATCCCCATAGTACTGTTCATTAATTCAATATTGAAAAGTAATACTACAAAGTGCATCCTAATTTTTAACAATTTACGACACCAAATAATTGGGTTTGAGTCAAAGATTTCAATCCGATTATGTATACGGATTGACACGAATCTGACACGATAATAAACGGATCGGGTTAGGGTTGTGTCTCTCAACTCGAATGCGACACGATAATCCGATTATAATATATTAATATTGATTAATATATTTGTTAAGCACAAAAAATAATAATAATAAATAATGGCAGTGGGATTCTGGACGGGTCTGGATATAAGTTAAATGACCCAGAAGTCGGGTGCAATCGGACAGATGCAAGGATCGGGAAGGAAGAAAGGTCGGGCGGAGTCTGAAAAAAGGTGTACCCAAGTCGGGTAAACCGTAGATCGGGTGAAAGACGAAGTCGGGCAGACGCGAAGGTTTGTCAAGAGAAAGGTCGGGCAAGGAAGAGGTACGGACAGATGCGGAGGTCTGTCCAGAGGACAGTCTGTCCTTCTAAAGAGATAAGGCAAATAGAGCCGGTCGGTTGGTCCGTGATAGGGACCACATTTGGTTGGTCCATGGTCGGACCAATTAAAGTCGGTCGAAGACGGAGGGCGGCTGATGCGGAGGTCGGCCCAAATGATGTCGGGCGAAGAAGCAGGTCGGGCATTGAGGTCAGGACGTGATACGAAGTTCGGACCAAGTGAAGTAGCATGTGTAGGTCGGGTGAGAGAGCAGTTCTGGGGCGGTTAGAGGAAGTTGCAACTGGCGAACGGTTTTTTGAAGGTCGGACGTAGTAGAACGGTTGACACACGTGTCAATAGAAGAGAACTTTTGGGGCGGTTAACAACGGTTATGGTAACTGACCAGACGACGGTTCTGAACGTTTTCTTCAAAGAATATTTAAGGATTTGGATCATCATTTGGCAAGGCATCTTCAATCAACTTCAACAAAGCAAAGTCAGATTTGAGGATCACCACTTTAAATTTCAGTCTTTTATTTTCCAGTTTATTTTCTGTACCATACAGTGTTTAGAGATTCCTAATCTCAGGCACTAATTAATCAAGTTTAAGGATATTTTCTATATCTTTGAATTTTACTTTATTTTTGTTGAAAAATTACATCAACAATATTTATTATATATGTAAAATAATCATAATTTATTAATTTTCTCATAAATTAATTTAAACTAAGTTCAATTTTAAATAATTTAACCTAATTTACGCTCAAATTAATAAAATCTAACATAACACAACAACACAACAAAAAATTATTTAATTTGAATCAAGAAATTCGACTTAATTATGTATACGGGTCAACACGAGTCAACCCGAACCCGACACGATAATAAACTGGTCAACACGAACCCGACACGATAATAAACCTCCGTGTCTGCCGTCTCATCTTTCTTCGTCCGACCTCCTTTAGTCCGATCGCCTTTTGACGGACCTCCGTAACACCCGTCCCATCTTTCTTCCCCCGACCTCTTTTCGCCCGACCTCCGTGTCTGTCATTTCATCTTTCTTCGCCCGACTTCCTTTTGACCGAGCTCCATATCGCCCGTCTCATCTTTCTTCCTCCGACCTTCGTTCGCCCGACCTCCATGTCTGCCTTCTCATCTTTTTTCCCCAACTTCCTTTCGCCCGACCTCCGTGTCTGCCGTCTCATCTTTCTTCGCCCGACCTCCTTTAGACGAACCTCCGTAAAACCCGTCTCATCTTTCTTCCCCCGACCTCCTTTCGTCTGACCTCCGTGTCTGCCATCTCATCTTTCTTCGTCCGACTTCCTTTTGACCGACATCCGTATCGCCCGTCTCATCTTTCTTCCTCTGACCTTCTTTCGCCCAACCTCCATGTCTGCTTTCTCATCTTTCTTCCCCCAACTTCCTTTCGCCCGACCTCCATGTCTACCAACTTCCTTTTGTCCAACTTACTTTAGATTGATTTAATGTATCAATTATTAATCTTTTTTTTTTATAGACACACAAATTTCTTTCGGATTCACTTTTATCATCCCAACGTAATTATTTTTATTTTCTCATTGTATATAATTGGCTCACCATAATGATGCACATATATTTAAATGGATCGAGATTTTACATTACTTCGTCTTTTTTTTCCTATCACGTATATTCACATTGAATATACAACTATACTGTCTTTTCTTCCATACCGACACTTCGATTTTGCATATATAGCCTCATTATATTATATCACACCCGCGTGGCGTAGTGCACTGCGAGTCCTAGTATATATATAATAAAAAAGATATGAACAGTTGTTTTCTTGTTGAAATATTCTACATAAACTGTGTTTATGTCTTTCTCATTTAAACATGTTCATTTGTTATTTTAATAAAAATAATGATACATAAATATCAAAATATTATTCCCTCCGTCTTTCTGAAAGGGGTCTTTTAGGGTCTGTTCGGTTTGAGGAATTTTGAGGAAAGAGGAAGAGAGATAATGAAAAAAATTACAATTACCTGATTCAATTTTTTTCAAAGGGGAGGGGAAAGGAAGGAAGGAGAATATAAAATAAAATTATGTTGTTTCCCTTCAAAATGAGAGAACTTTGAAGGGGAGAAAAAGATGTCTATGTTTTTATTTTATAAAATTACTATTATATGCTTAATATTATATATTATTTTATTTGTATTTAATTATACATAAATTATATTATACATATTTTATAATTAATAATTAGTTATAATATTTTTAAATTTTACAATGTAATTAAATTATAAAACATAATTTTATATAAATTAGATTAATTTTATTTTAATTATTTAATTAAACCCTTAAGAGTTAGTTTTTAATTAATAAAATAAATTCATATTTATTATATTTATTTAACACTATAAACGATATTTATCTTATAATTTATTCTAGATAAATAAAATTTATGTTAGAATGATTATTTTGTTATTAATTGATTCAATTTTTTATATATAATTTTATTTTTATTTTATTATATTTATTTAACACTATAAACGATATTTATTTTATAATGTATTCTAGATAAATAAAATTTATGTTAGAATGATTATTTTGTTATTAATTGATTCAATTTTTTTATATATAATTTTATTTTTATGTATGTTTTATTTAAATGATATAAGTATATATATACTTATTTTAAAATAAACTACTTCATTCTTGTATCAAAATTGATGTTTTAATAATAAATTAATAAAATTTTATTAAATAATTTTATTTTTATTTATTTATACAATATAGGGATAAAAGAGTAATATTATTATATTTTTCATTTCTCCCTTGTTTAACCAAACACAACGATACTATTTTTCCTCAACTCTCCTCCTTCCTGTGAACCATACACATTATTACAATTTTAATATTTTTTTCCCTCCTCTACCTTCATTTGAATCATTTGGGTATGTTTGGTTTGAAGATTTAGGAGGGGAAGGGAGGGAATTATAAAAGTTTTTGTGTTTGGTTTAAATTTTGTTAGAGGGAATGAGAGGAGAAGGGACGAGAGGAGAGTCAATTCCTTTTCATTTTTTCCCCCTTTAAGTTTGGGAGAATTCGGAGGAAAGTGATTTTATCAAAATTTCTTTTTATTTAATTACCTATTATACCCTTTAAATATTTTATTAGAAAATTTATAACATCTCTCAAAATTTTAATATTTATTTATTTTATTTTTAATTATTTTGAATAAATATTAAAATAGGAGTATTATATATTTTAAATTAATTTTTTTAATCAAGTTTAATAATAATAATTTTTTCTTAAATTATACAAATTAGCATATAATTATAACTATAATAATTATATTTTACTAATAAATAATTTGAAAATAATTTAGTTTTAAACGAATAGATTTAGGTTGAATAATTGATTTAATTAACTAAATATATTTAAATTAATATAAATAATTAGAATTGATATTTATAATTGACCTAATTTATATAAATTTTGTTATATCTATTGTTATTTGCATATACCATTATTATTTATATGTATTTTGATTTCAATAAATATTTACTTTATGATTAAAATGAATCAAAGTAACCCAGTTTAAGTATATTTTGTAATATTTTTATAGTATACTTAGTTTATATAATTTTGGTTACATTGTTATTATTTATACGTAAAATATTGTCTATCTTTATTGGTAAGTTTAATAAATATATAATGTATATAGTATTTGGTTCCTCTAATACCTAATAATGTAACTTTTGTTTTTATTATATTGGACAAATAAATTTTGTATCATATTTTATGAATAAATTAATCGAATTTTATTAAATATTCTTTATTTAAATAATATAGGGACAAAATAGTAAAATTATTATATTTTCTCTTTCCTCCGCTGTTTAACCAAACACAAGAATAGTATTTTCCCTCGTCTCGCCTCCATTTCCTTCTATGAACCAAACGCACTATTACAATTTTAATAGTATTATTTCCCCTCACTTCTCCTCCCATCCCTTCCATTAAAATCCCTCCACTCCCCTTCCCTCATTTGAACTAAACAAACGGGTTTTATAGTAAATTAAGAAATAATAGTATTTTATTGATTATTAAAAGTATGTAAGAGATTTTAACATGTTTGCTTTTGACTGTATAAAGTAATTGTATGTGTAATGCTATGTTTGTAATTTAGATAAAAGTTACGGGTATTTTGGTATTAGTGTATAATTATTTTTACTAAAAATAAAAATATGTACTTTTGAGTGGAACATATGAAAATAGTAAAAATGATATTTAAATTATGAAGGATAAAATATTAATTTTTGTATAAATTAAAAACATAATTACATATATATATATATATATAAAGTACAGACGTGTTTAGGACAAAAATGTCAAGATTTCGTAGAAATTATCAATAAAATAATACTACATTTGTTCGGCTCTAAGGGTCTCATTTACTTTTTTTGTGTTGCTCTTTAAATATTAATTATTATATCAAAACATAGTACAAATTAAGAAGAAATTGCAAAAATACTTTCATTAGTGTCTTATAATACTAATAGAATGACATTTGTACAAAATAAAAATTATATAAATATAAGAATATTTTTAATGTTAAGTACAATTACGCAAAAGGTAAATGTGACATTTAGAGATAGACGGGAGGAGCGGTATTATTTCTCAATCAATATAAAAACTCAAATGCATACTTTCGTATATGGGATGATGGGAGTATAATTTTTATATATTGGTGGTTGATAAATTATTAGTTTTATTCAAATAAGACTATTTAAGATGTTTTATTTTTTTTATTTGTATAAAATTTGCATAATTAAGTGCATATTTATAACAAAATATTTTATGCATTTATACTAAAATACAATGATATATTATGCAATTTAGTATTTATTTTATTAGCATACAAACATTAAAAAATGCAGAAGAACAAAGCATTAACAGTATATATTCTTTTACTCAAAACAAATCTAACATATTTTTTTAAAAAAATAAAATAAATTAATATAGTACATATTGTTATTATTTTTATATTATTTGCATAATTTCTTATATCCCACATTAAAAAAAAAAAAAGAAAAATTTAAACCAAAATACAAAATAAATACACGACGCTTAAATTTTACAAGTTTAGTTATGCATTTTAAACTTTTAATCATAAGGTTGATTGGAAATTGGTCAATAAATAATACTCTCTTTTATCTCATTTTAATTGTTTGGTTTTCTATAAATACGTGAATTTAGGCAATGGTATAATTAACAAATAATTAAAAATATATATTCCCTCCGTCCCGGTGCAAGATTGTCGTTTACTTTTTGTATGTAAATTTGTTAATATTAGTATTATAATGGTTTGTAATGAAAAAGACGAAAATACTCCTATTAATATTGTATAATATAAAAATAATGTCATTTGTGTAATATAGTGTAAGTTGAAAGGATATATTTATTATATTAGGTAGGTAATACAATTACTAAATTAGGAAATAGTAACCTTGTTATGGGACGGATGAAAATGGAAAATGATAACCTTTCAATGGGACGGAGGGAATATATATAAAAATAGTTAATGTATAATACAAATAACTATAGGTTAAAATTAAAATAACTAATAAAAAAACTTAATTAAGATTTAACAAATTATAAATTATAAAATTTAAAATGCAATTATTATTTTCTAAAAAATGAAAAAATAAATTATATGGAATAAAAATAAATAAAAAATAGGAATGTAAAACGTTGAGAGAAGTATAAATGAGAATTTCTTAGTATATATGAACTTTTTTTATTTTTAGTGAAATTGAAATTATTATGTTGCTACCATGACACAAAAATGGATCTATATATATACTTATAAAATAAAAATTTGAACCAACTCGCCAATACAACTCATTCTTCATTGTCATCACTAATCAACTAAATCTTAACTTACCAAATAAAAATAAAAACTTACCAAATATTACTAGGAAATTAAATGGGGGCAAAAAAAAAATCTGTAGAATTATCAATGACTTTTTTTTGGAAAAAAAATCATTTTTGGTCCTCGTATAACCAAAATTTATTAATTTTGATTCAAATATAAAAATCTTATTAATTTAGTCTCAATATAACCAAAACTCATCATTTTTTGTCCAAATATAAATTTTTTTTTTCAATTTTAGTCTCAATAATCAAAACTTATCATTTTTAGTCATAATATAATCAAACCTTTTTTTTTTTGTCACACCGTCAACAAATCGGATACGAATATGCAAGAAGACTTGCAACAAGTTGAACTGTTGTCTGCTGCAAACTTTATGAAGAAATTGCACAATCTTACAAGTGCACGTCTAAGACAAAAAATAATGAATTTTGATTATATTGAAACTAAAATTGATAAAAAATTTATATTGAAACAAAAAATGATAAATTTTAGTTATATTGAGACAACAAATAATAATTTTGATTATATTAAAACCAAAATTGATAGAATTTTTATATTGAGACCAAAGTTAATGAATTTTGATTATATTATGACAAAAAATAATTTGCTTCCCGGCCCAAGTTTTTTCAGCTTCTATATATGAATAATTAATAACCTACAATAGACAGCCCTACGTTTGTCAGAGACTATCATAAGCCCAATTATGCCATTTTAAATTTAAAATAATAGGAGTCAGGAAAGATAGTCATCCGTTTACAATGCATGGCAAAGCAAGCTAACAACAATTACCTTTATAACACACTAATCTTAATCTTCTCACACCTATTCATCGTTATCTTCATCCCTGCCTTCGCTACCATCACTTAGTTCCTCGTCTTGATCTGTTTCTTCACGACCATCACCTCCTTCTTCGTCGTTCTCGTCCGATTTCTTGTTCTTGCTCGGTGCATTATTTCCTAAATTAAAATAAGATGAAAGTGCGTGAAATGGAGTTCATTTAATGCAAATACATCCGTAAAACTGAGATGAATAACTGAGACATAATGTGTGATGCAAACAATTAAACTGAAAACGAAACTGGATATGGGTGGGAAACTTGGTAAGCTATAACACCAAGGGAACCATCTAGGCTTCTAGTACATTTTCATTTATAACGAGGGCACGAATAAACACACAGGGGCATGTTTAATTGTTTGCTAAATAGAGTTGGGTCGGGTGAGATTATTTAGCTAACA
This sequence comes from Andrographis paniculata, assembly GCF_009805555.1. Lineage (NCBI taxonomy): Eukaryota > Viridiplantae > Streptophyta > Magnoliopsida > Lamiales > Acanthaceae > Andrographis > Andrographis paniculata. The sequence continues at coordinate 1,793,857 of NW_026137613.1, forward strand.
CAACAAGTACAATAATAATTGCTAGTAGCAGATTATACCTGTCATCCAAACATGCATCCACAGAAATCAGGAATTAGTCTTTCAAAAAATTGAATTTTAACTAAGCCAAAGCAAAAACTGTATTTACCGAATGCATCGAATATGATTCCTCCACAGCACAATCCTTCCTCAACTTTTACCAACTGAAGTGTCATTCTAGGTCCAACTTCTTGAAGTTTGACAGCACTCTTACTTGATGCCTTATTAACTCTTCCAAGATCCATTGGTAGACTTACAGTTGCTGCTTCGTCGTCCACTTCACTTTCTGATCCATAACCAGCCCTAAAATATGAAATTATGGAAGCCACCAAAACATTAGGAACATAATGGAACATACCGATAGGAATGATAAGAAGCATTAGACTCATGAGATACTAAGGCCCGAAAGACTTGCCAACTACATCTACCTTACTTATGATAGCCTAAGAAGAGAATTACATGCTAGCAATACAAGCTCATGACTAATAACCTCAACATCTACTTGATTGCATATCGTAACTCCATAAACAATTTTACATTTTAGTTCATTGGAAACAGGAGAAGATGGAGGTTAATCAAGAAATACACCGGTTGTAATACAGGCTTCCAATATAATGTCTCATGGATAAAAGATATCAGAACAAAATGAAAAACTATAGCTCCCATGACCCAGTGATTCTTATGCAAAATATTAAGGTGCATGCAAGTGTGAATGTAAAGAGCTCAGGGCCTAGAGAGAGTACTTTGTTAAATAATCACAGACATCCTGAAGAGTTCTCAAATCAGGGGCCAGATGGCTCTGTACAAATTTTCTTATTCGTCGTGACACCCCAACCGGTTGTAATCTGATTGAATAGTGCCGGAAATCTATATGTTTGGTGTCTTTGTTGTAATTTAGCAGCACAATTCTTTGGCATGAAGAAAGCTTGACCTGAAACAAGTCCAACAATATGATGCGGTCCACTAGGCATGCAAAGCTCCTGACGCTAGGTTTCAAGACTTACAGTGTTTATATCAATGGCAGGAAACATGTTCTGAAACATTATAGTTGTAAGCCTAAGATGCTGCTCCCCAGTCCCGAAACCAGAAAGGACAATCTACAAATTAACTCACAAACTTCAGCATTCATATTTAGTGTAATAATTAAAGTGGCTAAAACAACGCATTAAACAGAATAGTTGCAGCAGCTAAAGCCAATCCAAACATTTGTAAAACACTCAGAATTTGAAGAAGGCATAAACCAGCCATTACCAAAGGCGGGTTATCAAAAAGATCTTTATGACTTCTCGGACGCAATTGAGACTTGACAACATCAGCAACCAACGAATACTCAAGAATTTTGAAGGTTAGAGTTGGGCCCTGTGGTGTTCTACCAACCCTCAAGTACGGCGCAGAATCAGTTTTCGATAAAATCAGGAAGTGTGTAACACCCATTGGGCCTGCCACGTTCAAAAAATCTTTGAGATTGTTCCTCTTTTTTTCCTACAAATAAAAGCAAATTCAGGCATTGGGAAAGGTTAATGCACAATCTAAATCTAAGTAGATGCGTCAACTGACGACTGGTAAACAATCCAAATTTATAGTAAGTTCTTAATATCAATTGAATCATGTGGAGAGCAATACAGTCCAGAGAAACAAACAATTAAAAGAAGAAGAAGGAGGAGAAAGAAAGCACGCGACAAATACTCACCTTGAGGTTGAGAGCCGTGAATGGAAGCATCAATTTTCTTAAATCCATCTGCAATTTTCGAAGAACGTCGGGTAACTTTCCCCGAGAAAACACAAAACTCTTCGGGATCTTGTCCCCGGTTACATGGTCTACGGTCGGTTGTTTCTTTATAGTCGGTTTAACAAACGGTTTCCTCTTCTTCTGCATCAACAAACAATTCAGAAAACAGCAAACCGAAAAAACGAATCCCATTACTCAACTTGCAACAGACAAAATACAAAACAATGAGAAAACATGCACTCTCGTTAACAACTTCACACTTACATTCCGAAAGCGAGGCATCTTCCTATAGAAGAACTACAATTCCGTAGCTTGAAATCTCAATCTAATCGAAGCTCCTGAGAAATCAACAGCAGACGCCCTCGCAGTAGGAAACGACGACAGAGCAGAGCCTAGGGTTTCTGTTATTGAAACAATAAGTTCAAAATAATTCGCTGGCCATACCCCTCTTAGATTTACGCTTCTTAAACCATATTTTGGGCTCCAGACAGGCCCAATACCAAATCAATTGGGCCAAATTGATCCAATCCAATAAAAATAACATTAGAGCTTTAAATTGAATTTTGTAAAAGTGTTTTATTGTAATTAATAATCATTTATGGTGAAAATATTGTTGGTGCTATTAAATATTTAATATTCGCATTCCCAATGCGTAAAGCTTAATCTAAATTAATTGTTCTATAAATTAAATAATGCTGCCAGCGTCCTAGATAATTGAGCGTGTTAGATTAATAAGTAATTAAGAAATATATTAAAAAAAATAATTATTATATGGTAAAAATAATTATAAATTAAAATTAAAATAATTAAATAATTTAATTAAAATTTAAAAAGTTATAAAATATAAAATTTTATATATAATTAAAATATATAATTATATTTTAAAAAAGAAAAGACAAGTTATTTGGTTAATAGTCAATTAAGTAGTTATTAATGAACCCCTTTATAGTAAGGTTGTGAATTAGAGGGTGTACTTGGTTAAGAGTCAATTTTAACAAACACTGAAAATCAATATATTTGTTAACATAGAACCTAGAATATGTTAATGATACACTTGACTACTTGACTACTGCATAGTGAAGAGATCAATTGGAAATGTCATGATACATATGGAATTTAGAACTAGGACAAGTAGAAACTCTGCAAGAAGATTAAAAAAATATATATATATATATGTATAAGTAAAAGGAACAGAACTTACAGGGGTATCTTCTTCCATTGGCGGACTGCAATAAGAAAAATTATCATCAAAACTGTTCCAAGTAGAACCAACTCAAGAGCCCTACAAGGCAGATAAGTGGGAAAGTAATTTTAGAATTTAAAATTTGAATATTCATAAACAAAGTACAAAAGATGCTTCTAGATTTGATAAGCAACAAATGTCAATCACACAGCATTGGCAACAAGTCACATAGTATACCCAACTCATCCTCACCAGTGCATGTTTTCATCCACAGCAGTGATTAATGATGACAGTTTTTCAAACTTCAGGATCTTTAGAATAAATGCTTGTTTACACATAAAAAGAGAATAAACATTTTGTTCAGTAAGATTTAAGCCCTGAGGGCGCGGCGCAACCGAGTTCCATTATCCTGTATCAATTGAAGTAAGTTGCTTCTGGATTTCCGTTGTATAATCCTTCGCACCCTAAGTCGCACAGACACATTACACTCACGAATCACCATTCAAAATCTTAACAAAATTAGCAGCAACATTTACCTAGATATGATGATTAATAAAAGCACTTAACCACTCTTGCATATACTTCAATTCCACCCGGATAACCAAAGATGATACATGCTGGCACCGTAAAGTATTGAAAAAATAAAAGATTTAAGAAAATAACCAAATAATTATTAAAGACGTTAAGCCATTGAGCAACTGAGTTGACACACCAAAATCCAACAAACACATTTAAAACAGAGTACAACAACCAATTAAAAAAACAAGGCGAATTGAAGTGATAAGATTGCAAATCTATCAAAGTTTGCGTAAACAGCAACAACGTAAGAATGAAAGTGCAGATGCAATGATACCCTTCCTGCAACGCTTGTGCACCTCGATTGCATATGGAGTTTAGTGAACCAACTTCTTTTACTAACTATTAAAATAAAGAAACAACCATACAATGGAACTTCTTTAAAAAAATACACACATAATATTCGTTCTTTTATTGGTTTATAATTTTGTTTCTTAAAAACTCAAATCTACAACATTTTAGGTAGAAAAATTATTGTACCAAAATACTCCCACAGTCCCTTTTCAATATACCCCTATCGGGTTTCGTAGTATATTTGTTACGTACAAATAATAATAATAATAATGATAATGGTAGCAGGATCTTAAAGAAGGATGATCGGCCGATACGGAGGTCGGACAGGACAAGATCGGGGACGGAAGGTCGGACAGGACAAGGTCGGGCAAAGAAGAAGTATCGGAAGACACGGAGGTCTGTCAAGAGGATAGTCTGTTCAACCAGTTGTCCATCTAAGGAGAAAATATGCACTCATGTCGGTTGGTTCGCGGTAGGATGAGCAGGTCGGATGGTCCGCAGTCGGTTAAGTAGGTCGGGTGGTCCGCAGTCGGATAAGTAGGTCGGATTGGTCCGCAGTCGGATTAGTAGGTCGGGTGGTCCGCAGTCGGATAAGTAGGTCGGGTGGTCCGCAGTCGGATAAGTAGGTCGGGTGGTCCGCAGTCGGATAAGTAGGTCGGATTAGTCCGCAGTCGGATAAGCAGGTCGGATGGTCCGCAGTTAGTTAAGCAGGTCGGATGGTCCGTAGTCGTTTCAGTCGGACGACATGGAGGTCGGACCAAGTGAGGTCGGGTGAAGAAGAATGAGACGGACAATACGAGGTCGGACAAGAGATCAGATGGTGGTCGGTTGATGGGGTGGCCAAGGAGTCGTTTGGTCTGGCGATCAATTAGTCTCTAGAATGGTCAGTGGGTCAATTGTTGGGTTATGCATTTGGGTCAGTCGGTCGGCCTGCGGTCTGTCTGAAGTATGCTGGGCGTTGTGGAGCATTCGTTCGGGACTAGCCGTCTATTTAAAGAAGTAAAGCGCCCAGAGGCGGTCGGTCGGGCCGGTTGAGTTCTTGAACTGGTGGAAGCGTTTGACGAGACGGTTAAAGACACGTGTCAATGAAGGAGGAATTAGTGGGCGGTTGCTGTAACCAACCATACGACGGTTCTGAAACGTTTTCTTGAAGGAATATTTAAGAATTTAGATTTTTCACCTTCAATCATCTTCAAACAACAGCAAAGTGATTCGGGGATCATCCTTTAAATTTTCAGTCTGTAGCATTTACTTTCCAGTTTATTTATGTAACGTACAGTGTTTAGAGATTCCTAATATCAGACGCTAATTATATCAAATTCGAAGATAATTTCTTATTTTCGGATTTTACTTTTTTATTGTTGAAAAATTTGCATCAACAATATTAAATAAATAATATTATTTTATTGGTTAGCGAAATATCTAAGATGTTTTGAGATTTTCACCCTTTTAAGTTTATATGCGTAATGATATGTTTGTAATTTAAGTTAAAATTAAAGATATTTTGATAGTAATGTATAATTACTTTACTGAAATAGAAAAAAAAATATTTTTAAATAAAATATACGAAAATGATAAAAAAAAGTATTTTGAATTTAAACTGATGAAATATATAAATTTATTTTAAAATATTTAACAATATAGTTATAGTAAAATATAAATCAACACGAATCATAAAATAATATAATTAGTTTCTGTTTATTAATCTAATAGTAACACAATAATATAAAATAAAATAATACAGTATAACATAAATAAAGCCTAACAATAAAAAAATAATAAGATAAAATATAAATCAACTCTAAAATGAACTAATATAATTTTTATTTTTTTTTATAATAAAAATATTTCAGTATTATCATCAAAATAAAAAATAATTTAATCAAACATGCAATTCTTAAAAAGTAGAACAAATAAAAATTAAAAGTATAACAAGTTGAATTTAAAAGTGCTGAACAAAATATTAAACAATACTAACATTTTTAGGTTTGGAAGAAGAAGAAACTACTACCAATCCACAAGTATGACAGAAAAACTTGGCGGTGTAATCGACAAATGCTTCATCGAGCAGCCTGTGCTTGGGCGTGTTCGAGAAGCTGGCTGACGAGCTTATAAGTCCTCCCCGAAAGGCTCTTAGTGTGATCGATGAGTTGCTCGTACCTGCACCATAAAATGATTCATAAATCATAGAGACAAGAAGTAGGTAATAACGAACAAGGGGAGAGTGCTTTTTCTTGGTTGTTCGAATATCATGAATGAGGAATATTCATATTTGCAGAACTTACACATTCGGGTGGTTGGGTTCAATGACTATAGTTCCTGTCTTTGAATCAATCTTAGCATCGAGCTTTGAAGTCCTAATGAGATTTACAATCCAGTTCTCCGCTTCCTCATAATTCAGATTAAGCTTCTCTGCTAGAACGCTGTCACAAAGATTGCCAAACGGTAACTCAGACGGTGATTACAAATATGAAACATGAAAATGTTATGGTAAAGAATTTGGATTATAAAAAGCTTTGGGTTCTATTTTACAGATCAAGAGAAAACTATGTGTTCCGACATTGTTAATAGGACTAATGTTCCAACAACAAAAGAATTTCAGGAGAAAGCTTTGGGTTCTATTTTACAGATCAAGAGAAAACTATGTGTTCCGACATTGTCAATAGGACTAATGTTCCAACAACAAAAGAATTTCAGGAACATACCCCATGTCGATGTGGTGATGAATGCGACAGTAGGTCTCAAAAATGAAAAGACGAGCATTTTCAAGGAAGTCGTCTCTCAATGGAACCACCACAGTGCCCAAATTAGCGTCTTCAGCTCGTTTCCCAAGAAATGGATCATTCAGTATAACCTACATTCAATGAGTTGATGACTAAAATTATGCAATACAGGATCAATACTACAATGGCCAGTTGCAAAATCGATCCACGGAATAAAATTAGAATTTTACAAGCTTATACTTACTTCCCTCAAAGAAAAAGAAAGAAGAAAAAAGCATAGCATTCTCAATTAATTAAAATTTCCATTCCATGAATGAATTGGATAAAATTCACTTGGCTTTTAAAAGGTTACATTAAAGAAGGCCAAACTTAACTTCTTCGGGATTGAAAAATAAACAACTATGAGACACGAGAACAAAACTTAGTAGCAACAGTTGTAACAAAATGAAGTGACTACTTATTTAAAGATAAAACAAAATATGACACAAAACCAGGGAACTGCAGAGCAAACGGGTCTAATTCAAACATAAGTCATTGGTTAACTTTGTGAATGCTGGACTAGAGCAGATCTGCATATTGGTAAACTAATTCTCATGCAATTTTAAGGACCCAAGCAATATATAAACGAATATAAAATAAAAACTGAGCACATTATCCTGTTGCCATAAGTTCCAAAAAAACACGAGTTACAAGGCAATAAAGAACTAGGAGGGCTTACCTCTTCACACTCTTTCATCTTTTTTTGAGCCCCGTCAAAGTCATAGTTGACATAGACACATGCCAAAAACTCTACAAGGGGATCTTCATAAGAGTACTGCTCTTGCTGGATCACCTTTATAAATTCCTTAAATTGTGGGCGTCTTCGTTTGTTGACAATGAAGGCAGTTGCCAGATAACGCATAAGATGGGGAGCATTTGTTTGAATGGCATTCAGATACCTGAATTCGTTTTTAAATTAGAACATGCTGGATGAGTGGGTAATATAACACTTTCAATTGGTGTGAGCAAAGAGAACAGAAAACTACCAGGTAAGCACACAGCATACCGAGACATATGAATGTAACTAGTTGAAAATTAAGATATCGAATATCTCATACAATATCTTTTAAGCATATGACCAAGAAAACCAAGATAAATCATCCCTCAATATTACGTAGGCATGAAAATAAAAGGAAAACATAACAAGAAAATAAAAAAAGATGGTCTACATAGCAAACACCTCTGTTGTGAAAAGTCTTGTAATCAATGTCATCAACCAAATATATGAATAAAGTACGAATGGCAAAAATAAAAAATAATCTATTTCAGAGTCATACTTATCCTGATTAAACAAGTCAATTATCTGTGTTCTTCCGTTGTCATGATTGAAGAAGATGAACAAACTCCAGTGCATTAGCCATATCCTGCTTTGCACTTGATTCATCGGTGAAGAAAAATTCTGTAAGGAGTAGATGTCACGGTAAGTTCAATTAGCACATCAAAAAGGGTATAATTGTTAAAGCTACTAAGTGCATCAATCGACCTTAGAATCGATGATTTCCTTCAATCGATTAAGCTCCTCCAATGCAACATCCCAATTTTGCATCAGTATCTCTGCAGCCAATTTCCCCCACAATGCACTCAAATTCCTCTCACTGTTAGGGCACAAGGCCCGGTACTGATACAAATAATCAGCAGCTCCAGAGTAGTTTCCACATTCAAATTGGAATTTGGCATACTGATACAGTGCTTCTATCTGCTCCGGACCAATCTGAACAGCAACTTTGATTAAGCTTAAATTTTAATTATTTACATAAGACCGAAACATAACCTTTCGAGATTTTGTTTAGAACACTTTACTAGTCAATCACCCAACCTAATTGAGAAAATAATTGAAAAAAGTAAATGCATTTTTACTTCTATAAGTTTTCTTGAAGTAAATTAGCAAATGTGATTTTTTATTTACTTTTTTTTATCCTGATGTATATCAAACAAGGTGTTTGTGTAACTGAATATACAAAACGTTCTGAAAGCAAGCATATCACGATAACTGCAATTTGGTCATCACCTTATAGCGATCATTAAGTAACTGCAGATTGTACTGTTTATCAGCTCTCAATTCTTGAACAGCGTTTGGATTCTGCAGAAAAGCAATCAAAGGAGCTGCAGCCTCTTCCAATGCCTTCAGTCTACCAACGACCTCAACCCTCCTATCGACCATCTCTATATCATACAGAAAATCAAGGAAATTATAAGATGGTTTAATTCAAATATTAACATTCATGAGCAAAATTTGCAGTAAAACCCTAACTAGGTCCTCATATAAAAAAAAAAAAAAAAAAAAAAAATTCACTCAATATTCTCTCACACCTTCCACCAAGTCGACGCATCGACCAGGATCGTTTATAACCCGAATTTAATTCGGTTAAAGTTTTTGTCAGAATCGACAGATTCTCGCTGGATTTAAACTGAACAGTCGAGACGACTAAAGTATTTGCAGCCACTCGAAAAATGTAACGAAATTTCAATCGAAACACGTACCCTGCGGAACATCGTCGGACCGGTAGAGCGACTTGTGAATATCCATAGCATAATCAACCATGTTGGTATGATTCAGAAGCTCAATTTTCGCCTTCAAAATATCCTCATACAGACCACGCTCCTGCAAAAACTCAAGCAGCGGGAACACCAGATGCCTGTCCAGATGCGGTGCTATAAGCTGCGTCAAATCGTACTTCGCCGCCATCGTTCGTCGGATTAACTTATTCGGAGCGGCTCCGGCAGCTGCGAATCAAAGAATAGCACGGTTGTGTTCTGAGCAAATCAGAATTAGGGCTATCACTTGGGTTGAACAAGAGTAGATACAACTTACTTGGCGGGCTGAAATTGGGCCATATGATTAAGCTTAATTTGATTGGGCTCTTTAATTGAGGGTTTTGGACTTTTATATTGGGCTCAGTCCAATGTTCAAAATAACTAGAAGCACTTGTTTTATTAATGTGTGTGTTTTTTTTTTTTTAAATTACAAAGCAATATAAATAAATTGTTTTTTAAATATACAATTTTCAATATTATATTTTATTACAAAAATATATTTATGTTTTGTTTTTATTTTATAATATTATCATTTAAAAATATGGTACTCAGTATAATATTTTATATTAAAATATTTTTTAATCCAAAACATATAAAGAGTACTTGATCAAAATGTATATTAAAAAAAACATGTTTGTTTTTATAATATTGCATTTTGGTCCTACATTATATATATATATATATATTAATATGAGGGGAAACATTAAGGAAAGATAAATATAATATTCGTTTAAATAAGTATTCTAGTTTTTAAGTTAGGTGATTTAGTAATAGGCAATAAATACGGATCTATGTTTGCTGGATTAGACTCAGTAAACAACGCAGGAAAGATAGGATCTGCTTTGTAGAAATAGGAACAATATATTTGCATTACAAGGAGAGAAGCGCCCGTAAAGCAGTTTTTAGATCGGCCCATTTGAGTTCTGACTTGATGGCCCGACGACGTTGGTATGCTTCTTGGTGTCTCTGGACGAGTCTCGTTTGAATCGCTGCCTGAAGTTGGTCGCAAAGACTGGCTTGGTTAAGGCAATGTGTTTCAACCAGACGACTTCCCTCTTGTATGCTATCATCTATAGCTCCCAATCGTTCTTGAAGTCGTCGTAGTTCTTCAGTCTTTTGAGCGATTTCAGTAGCTAATGTTTGTCTCTCCTGCCGGAGCTCGTCTAGTCGGGCCCTAGCCACGCTAAGATCTTGGTTAGCCTTCTTCAAATCTGCTTCGATATGATTAGGATCTGCTGCCGGACGAGAGGAGGTCGCTTCGGATAATGGGGGTCGGATCAGAGGAAGTTCAGCTTGAAGTTCAGTGATCCTGGCCATCATCCGATCGAGAACTGGCGAAGCTCCCGACTCCAGGGCAGGTTGAACCAGTAGGGATATTGCGACTTGGACTAACGCCGAAAGGTCAGCCAGTTCTAAGTCGGCATAATCCAAATTGGCGCATCGTTCCACAATGGTTCTGACGGGTGTCGGGAGATTTATTCGGGTCAAAATGTTCATCTCCTGAGCAGCCTGAACCAGAATGAGATTAGCAAAGCTAAAAGACATGGCAAAATTGTTTAAGGAATAACGGCGGAAGGTTACTTGATCCAGGGCAGCTGTAGCCTCGGAAGGGGCCATAAGTTGGAAATTTGAGGGGTTGACTGGTCGGGTAATCGGACCAGCAACTGATTCATCCCCTGGTGGAAGTTGTTGGGCGGCTGCTAAATCCATACCCTGAACAGAAGATAAAAGTTTTCGTCACTGTTGGATGGGCAAAAATAAAATCCGAAAATGGATGAGAAAGGGTACCAACCGGATCCAGCGGGGCAAAATTAACAGAAGCTTCACCCGATCTTGAGGAGGAAATTTCCTCTACTTCATCGGGTGGTTGGACTGGTTCGGGTTGGACTGGTTCGGGACCAACAATAGGAACCTCATCAACTTGCTGAACAAGCGGGTCGGGTAAAGCCACGACCTGGTCGGGATCGGGCAATACCACATCTTCAATAGGAGCCTGGACCAAATATGTTTTAGGTATCATAAGTTTTATCAGGAGGATGTTGTTGAAGGAAGGTTTAGCGCTTACTTGTTGAGGTTCCGCAACTTGGTCGGGGAGGACAACAAGTTGGTCGGGCATCACCGCAACGATATCCGACGCTGGGGGAGGAGGTACCCTGCCCATCGATTCGCCTGGTCGGTGTGCCTACAATAAAAGGTTCGAAGTTGTTTAAAATTAATATATTTTGTTTTGTTGGTCTCTAAGGAATGTCAGAAACTATCTTTTTACCTCTAGTTGTCTGTGGGTCGGTTGTGTGGTAATCGGGACTATGGCTAGTCGATCGGTGGTCCGGACCATAGATGATTGTTCTATGATCGGGACGGCTGTCGATCGGGATGAAGATAAATTGATGGGAACTTGTGGCTCGGGCGATTGTTGGTGGGTCGGTTGAGACGTGGTAGGGCCAGTGGTCGGGAGCATTGAAGGATCTTCTGAAATAGACATATTAGAGTTACAAACGGGCAGCATGAAAATAACATAAGGAAAGGAACAAAAACTTACCAAATTGTTGCCTTAGATACTTTGGCATCCCGCTAGTATCTATTGGCAGAGAAGCCAGATATTCCTCGATGGCCTGCCTATCGATAGCAGGAGTGGCCTTTGCTTTTTGTCTTTTTGCTCCCGACCCACCTGCCGTAGGGTCTGGCCTTTTCCTTCCTCTGACTGCCAGTCGGGCGGAGCCAAGAGCCAGAGCTGGGGGTGGAGCAAGTCTCCCGACCAATTGGTCAGTCGAAGGGGCAAGTAAAGACCAGGTGGTCGACCACCAGGAAGGGAAATCTTCGGTTGTCGAAGGTTTTGGGCAGAACGGGAGATATGAATTCGAGGTAATGTAGGTGGTGAGTTGAGAAATATAGGTCGGGATGAGTTCGGGAATCACCAGACCCTCGGGGCTTTGAAATATGAGGTGAGGACTGGCTAATGGCCCTGGTATGCCCTGGCAGCAACCAAATTGCCTCGACAAAAATTGAGGTTGGTAATTGTAAGTGAAAAATGTTCTACGATTCTTCTTGTCCGACCTTCTGCTAGAAAACAAAGATCGGGGTTTTATTGCGGCGTCCCAGGAAAAAATAAAGGTCGGGTGAGGGAGAGGATCTGGGCGAGTTAAAGGATAGGTAGGGTCGGGATAAAGGAAGAAAAGATCGGTCGAATATTGTATTAAGGTTGTATATACAAAAAAACGGGAATTGTTCCGATCTTCGGTCAAAATTTGGGTTATTATAGAGTCGGAGGATTTTAGACAGGAAGAGTTCGGGGTTAATCTGGCTAAGGCATAGCCAATAGACCTATAAGGGTTAGGAGAAATTGGGAGGCGACCAAAAAATGCAGAGGGGAAGTATAGACGGAACCACAGTTCCAGGAACCAAAATGGTCCTGAGGCTGCAGTATCCGCCTTTTTGATATCTGTAAGACGGGAACTTACTCGGGATAAACCTTCAAAGAGGTTGGCTAGAAATAAGGTACCTAAAGAACAGAAATGACCACATGCTAGATAAATGGCTAGGTCAATATGAGTTGAAAGGACAAGTTTAGAAGGGGAGAGAATGATATATCTGTGAAAGATAAGAAGAAAGAAATGTAAGCTCAACATTCAAACTTTGTGTATATCAAAGAGGTTTAAAAATGGGGAAGAAAATATACCTGCAGAGCCAGAAGAGGAGGAAAGCAGTATGTTCCAACTCGGAAACAGGGGTATCCTCCTTACCCTGATATTTATTGACAAAGTATGTCCACCCTCTTTCTCTTTCAGGCAGTTTGGCCAGAGCCCAACCTTGATGGTTGGGGGGAAGTTCTTGATTCCCGAGAGAAACCAGAACGGGGTCCTCTCCAGTGATCGGCAAATGTGCGATCACTGCTACATCCATTAGGGTTGGACCCATTGGACCTGAAGGGAGGAAAAAGGCACCTGTTTGCGAATGCCAAAAAGCCGCCATGGCCATCAAAACCTTGTCATGGAGGTAGAGGGGTTGCGTCGAAAGGAGAATAGCTTTATCGATCCCTTGGGCTTTCCATTGATTTTCAAAATGTGGAAGGAGCCTCGCGTACCATTTCCGGTAAGCATCTTTTGGGTCGGTCAAGTGAGTCTTGATGCTATCTAGAAGGCGTTCCGGTTTGAACGCTTCATTGTTCACGGTAATGGGAGAAACTTGAACAATGACTGAAGTCATACGCTCAGCATCGGGAGTGGTAGTGCAGTAAGGGCGGATTGTAGGGGTAAGAACTTTGGAAGATACAAGGGGTATTGAGGGTTCGGTTCCGTCAAAAGGGAGTGCGGGAACGTATTGGTTAGCCATTTACGCGAGGGTAAGGAAAGGTTGAAGGAGAAAACGAAGGAGGGAGTTATACGAGAGCAGAAAGGGTTTCAGAATTGTGAATGTGTAAGTTTGAGAAGTTTGATTTGACGCAGCGCAGTGCAATGATCATATTGTAACCCTAAAACGTCACGTCTTCCGTAGTTCGAGGAGCGACGTTTCGGCGGGAGGAGGCAATTTGTTGAGCAGAAAATAATGGATAGGTTTTAGGAAATGGGCCTGGCAAGTTAGGTCATCCGAAATGTCCAATGGGCTTTTGAAAGTCCGAATATAATTTGCAGTAACCAGGTTGGATGAGTTTTGAATTTGTCCAAAACCGGTCGTGTGAATCCCCTAGGTCCGGCGAATGAGGAGATTGGACTCGCTCGGGACCAAATAGTTCGCACGTCTAAATCGGACGTAATCAGGTCGGAATCCGAGGGTCAGATTGAAGAAAGTAGGACGGTTGATAAGATTGGACCCGGTCAGGACCAAATAGATTGGATATAGAAGTCGGACTTAGTCGGGACAAATTCCAAAGGGTCGGTCATAGGAAGGTTAGGTATTCAAAAATAGTTATCCTATAGGTCGGGTAAAATGCAATTTCTGGCAGTGGGGGGTAGTTTCGACTGGTGAGCGGTTTTTAAAATCGGACGTGACGTGATGGTTCTCGTATGTGTCGATAGAAGTGGATTTTTTGGGGAGTTAATAGCGGTTATGGTAACCGACCGGATAGCGGTTCGAACCGTATCTTCAAGGGGTTATTTAAATATTCTGTACGGTAAGGAGAGGGCATCTTCAAACGACATCAAATTCAAGAGAATTGGTTTTGGGGATCACCACTTTATTGTCTATAGTTTTAATTTTTCTTATTTTATTTATGTATCCTACAGTGTTTAGAGATTCCTAATCTCAGGCAGTTATCAAATTCGAAGATAACTTCCTATTTTCGGATTTTATTTTTTATTGTTAAAAAAAAACGCATCAACAGGTATATTAAATAATATAACTGTTGACGCAGTTTTTCAACAACAAAAAGTAAAATTGGAAAATAGAGAAATATCTCCCTGAGATTAGGGCTTTCTAAGTAATGTAGAATACTAAAATTGTTACATATGAAAATTTTATTTATGTTAAAAAGCTTAGGATAAAAAGAAAAATGTGTGTAGGAATACACTTGATGAAACTGGCGGAGGGGCCCTGTTGGAAACTCAGGAATAGTAGATATATTTCTAATGGAATTGCGGGTCGGACAGGTCCTCAGGTCGAGAGGTCCTCACGTCGGGAGGTCCGGAAGTCGGGAAGTTCGGAGGTCGGAAAATCCCCACGTCGGGACGTTTGGAGGTCGGAATGTCTTCCGGTCGGGAGGTCATCCGGTCTGGAGATACGCAGGCCTGAGCTCTGCAACTCCGTAAGTGCTCAGGTCGGGAAATCCTGCGGTCCGACGGTCGTCGGGACGGTAAGTCCGTACGTGTGAAGGTCATCAGGTCGGGAATTACTGAGGTCGGGGAGTTTGTAAGTCAGTTGGCTTGCAGTTGGATCAATAAAGCGGAAAGTCTGCGGTCAGTCCAGAGAGTTAGATATTGAAGAAAGTGAGAATGACAATGTGGTCGGATGAGGACACGTGTGGACACGAGAAGTGTTGGCTGACCAAGGAACTGTGGGCCCCTACACAGGGCAACCGACTGCGGTCCCGGCTACTGAGCAACCGACCAGCTTTATTTGTCCTATCTCCTTAGATGGGCAGACTGTCCTCTACACAAACCTCTGCGTCTGTCTATACTTCTTCCTTGCCCGACCTTCCTCTTCATAGACATCTGCGCCTGTTCGACATTTTTTTTCCGGACTTTTGGGCCATTCGGTTTATATCCTGACCGATCCAGCATCCTACTGCCATTATTTATTACTATTATTATTTTTTTTTTTATGCTCAATAATAATTATATTTCTTCTCTATAATTTTTATTTTACTTTTTATTTATATTATCTTATATAAAGATATTGGATAATATAATATTGTTCATTATATATTGTTTGAAATTAAATTTATATATTTATTAATTGAGTACAAATTTCAATGATAGATTCAATTAAAATTAATTTTGTATTTTATATTTTTATTTTTATTTTATTTCAATAGTTGAATAATAAATATAGTTAATTATTTTAATTATTGTCAAATAAAAATTAACATTTAAATATACATGTATGATATAATACTATTTTAGAAATAGTTATGATTAATAGTTGATTAATTCATTTCTAAATATTTTAATTATGTATGCACTCGTGCATAGCACGGCTTGAAATGGTAGTTATTTTAATTATTATCACGTTATTATTTTGTTATGGTTAATTATTATCTCTAATTGATTTTGGTTTTGGATTGTAAATGTTTTCTGTTATTAGTATTTGTTAGGGTATTGAGTGGTAAATGCTTGCTTATTGAATACGAAAGTGGTGATTATCTACTTTAAGACTTATTCAGGGCAACATACCTTGCATTAGGGAATAGGCACACGAGCAAAACTTTCTATGTTGAAAAACTGTTACGTACGAAATTTAGAATTAGGTTAAAAGCCCAAGGTAAAAAGAAGAATGGGCCTGGCAATAGGGTTGATTGAACTGGCTGAAGGACACCGTGAGGAAATCAAGGAAAATAAATTTATTTATTTATTTCTAAGGAAAATACAAGACGGAAGGTTCTCAGGTCGGGAGGCCCTCAAGATAGAAAGACCTCAAGTCGGAAGGTCTTCAGGTCGGGAGGTCCGCAAGACGGAAAGACCTCAAGTCGGAAGGTCTTCAGGTCGGGAGGTCCGCAAGACGGAAAGACCTCAAGTCGGAAGGTCTTCAGGTCGGGAGGTCCGCAAGACGGAAAGACCTCAAGTCGGAAGGTCTTCAGGTCGGGAGGTCCGCAAGACGGAAAGACCTCAAGTCGGAAGGTCTTCAGGTCGGGAGGTCCGCAAGACGGAAAGACCTCAAGTCGGAAGGTCTTCAGGTCGGGAGGTCTGCAAGACGGAAAGACGATGAGTCGGAAGGTTTTCAAGTCGGGAGGTCCTCGAGACGGAAAGTCGTCGAGATGGGATATCCGCAGGTCGGGTAAACTGTAGGTCGGATAGAAGGCGGAGTCGGACAAACGCGGAGGCCTTTGATCAAAGACAGGGGGCGGTTGATATGGAGGTCGGCCCAAGTGGGGTCGGGCGAAGAAGTAGGTCGGACGAAGGACGAAGTCGGGCCAAAAGAGCGGAAGGTTTGTGGTCGGCTTAAGGAGTGAAATATAGGGAATTTTGGTCTGCTGGGGACACATGTCAGCATGAGAAAGGTTGAAAGACGGTTGAGAAGGAGACGTTGTAACCGTTCGGGTGACGGTTTTCAGTACAGTTTCCCAGGGAATATTTAAGGTTTGAATCATCATTTGGCAAGATATCTTCAATCAACTTCAACAAAGCAAAGTCAGATTTGGGGATCACCACTTTAAATTTCAGTCTTTTATTTTCCAGTTTATTTTCTGTACGTTACAGTGTTTAGAGATTCCTAATCTCAGGCACTAATTAATCAAGTTTAAGGATATTTTCTATATCTTTGAATTTTACTTTATTTTTGTTGAAAAATTACATCAACAAATTGGCGACCACAGTGGGAGCAAGACAAAATTGCTCATTCCAATTCCGGCGATAATTTCATACGTCTTAGATCCGGCCGAATCATCGGAAGGGTTATGGCAGGTTCACAACCGCAATCATCTTCGACACCGGTGGGAGAATCCGTTCCACCACCCATTGTGCCAAATGCCGGGGAAATCCCACAACCACCAACTGATTGGTGGTCTTATGTTCAACAAATGAACAACCAGCATACCTTGGTTATGCAGAATATGTTGCGTGAGCAACAAACGAACATGTTGCGTGAGCAACAGAGTCAGTTGCAGAACATGATAGATCAAGCACTGTCAAGGGTTAGTCTTCAACCCACTCAAACGCCACCAGGAGTGTCACCGTCCAGACCACAGGCAAATTTCGCAGGGCCATCATTCGTGGATAGTACATTCCCAAGTGCCACAAATCCCAACCGAATGGATAGGGGAAAATCTCCTTTGACTTTTCCCAACAATGTTCCACTGGGACCAAGGGTTACCAATCCGCAGCCGAGCAATACAAGGGAGGACAGGCCTGAAGGATATATACATGATCCTATTCATATTCCTGTGCAGGATCCGTTCCAAGTTCCTGATCATCAACGCTTTCATGTAGATCCTGACGAGATTGCACATATATTAAGGGATCAGTATGGATTAACTCCTCAGATGGCTAACCGCCCTGCATATCAGAGACCTTTCCCAGAAAGGATCATTAATGAACACCCTCTCCCAAGGAATTTTCGACCACCCGACTTTCATGCATTCTCAGGGGAGGACGGATCTTCCACCATAGAACATGTTGGTCGGTTCACAGCACAATTAGGAGAAGTTGGCAATAACCCTTTTTATAAGTTACAGCTGTTT
This sequence comes from Andrographis paniculata, assembly GCF_009805555.1. NCBI lineage: Eukaryota > Viridiplantae > Streptophyta > Magnoliopsida > Lamiales > Acanthaceae > Andrographis > Andrographis paniculata. The sequence continues at coordinate 1,811,781 of NW_026137613.1, forward strand.
GGTTTATCTCTTACTAGAACGGCGTTTTCGTGGTTTGTAAGTTTGCCTCCAGGACAAATTCAGACATGGGAAGGACTGGAGATGGCATTTCACGCTAGATTCTTTAATCCTTTACCAGTTGTTTCTTTAACTGATTTACTTGAATTGAGACAGTATCCAGAAGAAACTGCTTCACAGTTTATAGAAAGGGTGCGATTGATGAAGGGACGATGTCCTACGGTAATCAGTGAGAAAGAGATGACCAATTTAGTGGTCCGGAATATGCATAATCGTTTAAGAAAGGCACTCACTGCCCTGGATGTTGAGGATTTGGCAAGTCTTGCATCCAAGGCAGGACGTCTAGAGTCTTTGTTCAGAGAGGAAGATCAGCATAACAGGCGTAATAGAGGCCAACATATGGCGAGTATGGGAACAGAAACATGCGACTTTGATTTTAATCAGTCAGAAGAGATGGCAGCCGAAATCCTTTCTGGAAAACCGTATGTATGTCCTAAATTGAAGCCAGTACCAGGATCTGAAGGAAAGGAGCAACCGACCTTTGATAGTTCGAAAGCTGATGAAATCTTTGATATCCTACTGACTGATGGGCAGATCCGTATTCCAAAGGGCCAAAGACTTGCCACTAAAGAAGAAATCAAAGGGAGACCATATTGTAAGTGGCATAATTCTTTCACACACACTACAAGTCAGTGTACTCATTTTAGGAAGGAAATTCAAAAGGCCATCAAGACAGGTCGGCTCAAATACATCACTCTAGGTGTAGACCAGCAACCGTTTCCGAGTGTAACAACGGCAATGGTTGACATCCAACCAAGTTCGGAAACAAGGAAAAGTTCGGCCAACGATGGACAAAAAGGGGAACGAAACCAGCCAAGCCCCGAAACAAAAAAAGGAAGTCGGCCAAACAGCAGCCGACCGGAAGAACGACTCAAAATTTGTGAGAAGCCAGTTGCTGAAAAGTGGGACCATCCAGATGGTTCTTTTAATGTGGAGGTGAAAGAAAAGGTTTTGATACGTGATCACCCGACCAGAAAAACAGGGTCGGTCGGGAGCAATTGGGCTCGAAATAAAAAGCCTTTACCAGTTGATATAGACCCTCGTTTCCCGGGTATGAATCGTACACAGATTCGCAATGCCAAACGCAGGTATGCTGCAAATTATGGGAAAAGAGGTCCTTCAGCAAAACAACTAACCGACGAACAAAAAGCAGCCGACCACTTGGCAGGAGATCAGTCCATTCGGATCTTTACAGAACAAACGACCAACGAGCAGGGAGTAACCATTCAGTCTCCAGTTGGTCGGTCCAGTCGGGTCTGGTCAGGAAAGCAACCGAATGACGGATTAGGCGCTTCCGACCATACCAAAAGAAGTTCGTCGGGACTGGGGAAAGGTAAAGGTGTGGCAGATGAAATAATTAAAGGTTTTAGATGCCAACATTGTGAACGAATCAACATCAATCCATCTCTTGAAGAATTCCGTATCGAATCTTTGACGGTTCAATCTCGATCTCGGGATAAGACAAAGGAAGAAGTGGTACCTACAGAGGAAAATTCAAGATCTGTTAAATCTCGTCTGGGACCACGAATCCCTTGTCGAATGACAGAGATTAATCAGATGAGTGATGAACCGACGTGGGCGAGTCTGGTAGATGAAACTATGGACGAACCTTTATGGGCTTTCTTGGCAGATGGTGAATTAGAGGAGACAGAGGGGGCAAAGACCTCAGACTCTGAGCCTCAACCGGAGCCACCTTCGATTGTGTTTCCTCCTATTCCAGAGGGTGCGATCTCCCATTTGAAGCCTCTGTATGTTAATGCTCATATTTGTGGGAAACCAATCACAAAGGTTTTCGTGGATAATGGAGCAGTTTTTAATGTTATGCCATTGAAGACTCTCAAGAAGTTAGGAAAAGGAATACATGATCTATCTCCTGTGGAATTCGAAATGACAAGTTTTACAGGGCAGCCGACCAAGCCTGAAGGCATGATGGTTGCCACAATTGAAGTCGGACCAAAGAAGATCTCCACTGTTTTTTTTATTGTGGACGCAGATACTACATATTCTCTCTTGCTGGGAAGAGACTGGATTCATGCCTCTCGATGTGTGCCATCAACCTTGCACCAACAATTAATGTTCTGGGAAGGAGATCAGGTCTTCAAAATGGAAGCGAATGACAACCCATTCGATGTATCAGAACAAGTTGAAGAGTCAGTGTTTTATGCCAGTCCTTTGGCTCCGATGTCTCAATTGTATATGGCCAGGGAATACCCAAACAAGGGTTATAAAGTCACTGGCCAGAACTCGATGTTCTATTAAAAGAACACCTTTATTGTATGGCTCATGATAAAGCCACACCCATTCCCGTATAATTTGTTTGTAATGGAAGATACAAGCTTAGAAGTATGTAGTTCTCTTATTAATAAGTTCTATTTAAAGCAGTTATTACATAAAGCAGAAAATAGTAAAGAGATTCTGGATGTTCACCTCCAAGAAGATGAACAATTTCGTTGGCCCGACTTATTAGAAAAAACAGAACCAACAGCTTCATCACAAGACCCATTATTGGAGTTTAATTTAGGAACCGAATTGGTTCCAAAAGTGATCAGGTTAAGTGGTTATTTGTCTAAAGAGCAACAAACAATGATGCTCGAAGTTATTAGAAACAACATTGATTGTTTAGCATGGGATTATTCAGAGATGCCTGGTTTGACAAGAAGTCTAATAGAGCATCGATTGCCCATCAAAGAAGGTTGTAAACCTTACAAACAACCTCCAAGGCGAATGAGTCCAGATCTGATGCCTCAAATCAAGGAAGAAATCCAAAAACTTCTCAAAGTGGGTTTCATTCAACCTTGCCGTTATGCGGAGTGGCTGGCTAATATTGTGCCAGTGGTCAAGAAAAATGGTAAGATAAGGATATGCATCGATTTCAGGGATTTGAATCTAGCTACCCCTAAGGACGAATATGTGATGCCTATGGCCGACATGCTGATAGATGCAGCAGCAGGGCATAAAATCCTTAGTCTGATGGATGGTTATGCAGGTTATAACCAAATATTCTTGGCAGAAGAAGACATTCCTAAGACAGCATTCAGATGCCCAGGGGCTTTGGGTATTTATGAATGGACAGTCATGCCATTCGGGTTAAAGAATGCAGGGGCAACTTACCAAAGAGCCATGAATTCAATCTTTCATGATTTAATTGGCAGATCTATGGAAGTGTATATTGATGATGTTATAGTTAAATCTGCCAGTTTTGACGAACATTTGAGAGATCTTGAAGAGGCATTTGAAAGGATGAAGAAGTACAAGTTGAAGATGAATCCAACCAAATGTGCTTTTGGAATATCAGCCGGGAGCTTTCTAGGATTCTTAGTTCATGAGAGAGGAATTGAAATTGATGCCAATAAGGCTAAAGCCATTTTTGATAGTCGGCCACCCAAGACGGTTAAAGAAATCCAAAGTCTGTTGGGTAAGGTGAATTATTTGAGGCGTTTCATTTCTAATGCTGCTGGCAAGGTCAGACCCATTACTAAATTGTTGAAAGCTGGAAAAATTGCCTTTGAATGGGGTCCCGACCAACAGACGGCTTTAGATGCTATCAAGCAGGCATTGGTTCACCCTCCAGTCTTGATGCCTCCTAAACAAGGTCGGCCACTCAAACTTTATTTGGCAAATACATATGAAGTGGTTAGTTGTTTATTGGCGCAGGATGGTGATGACGGGAAGGAAAGGGCAATTTACTATCTCAGTAAAACCCTTACAGGACCAGAACTGAATTACACTATGCCAGAAAAAATGTGTTATTCATTGGTCTTTGCTTGCACTAAACTCGAGCATTATTTGCTGCCCAGAAGAGTTGAGGTCATATCAAAGGTGGATCTCATCAAATTGATTTTACAGAGACCTACTATGAAGGGCAGACTCATGAAATGGGCCATCAAATTGGCTCCTTTCGATCTTCAACATTCCCCGCTGAGGGCAATTAAGGGACAAGCAGTAGCCGACTTCTTGGCAGAATTCTCACAAGTCGGGTATTCTCTTTGTGATAGTGTCCGACCATTTAGTTGTTCATCATATCTGGATAATCTACAGGTCGGATGTGTGCCTTATATAAGTACCAGAACATGGTTGATGTTCTTTGATGGTTCTACCTCTGGAAACAAATCAGGGGCAGGGGTCTTTTTGCAAGGACCTGATGGTCAAAAGATCAACTTACAACTACGATTGGAATCCATGACCCATAATTCGGCAGAATATGAAGCTTTAATTTTGGGTTTGGAGGCTTTAATTGCCAGGAAGGTCCAGTCTGTAATCATAAGGGGGGATTCTCAATTAGTAGTCAACCAGGTAAACAATCAATATGTTTGCAATTACCCTCATCTTCGCAGATACAGGGACATTGTGGGTCGGTTACTGACAAAAATCTCAGAAGTAATAATTGAGTTCATTCCGAGGAAAGAAAACCAACGTGCTGATGAATTGGCTCAAAGGGCATGTAAAGGAATTCTGGAGGATATGTGGTCGGAGGTCAAGTCGGGCATAGAAGGTAAGACAGACCCGATCTGCGAAGTTACGGTCGGGCAGGAGACTATCGGACATGACCCCGACTGCGAAGTTACGGTCGGGCAGGAGACTATCGGACATGACCCCGACTGCGAAGTTACGGTCGGGCAGGAGACTATCGGACAGGACCCCGACTGCGAAGTTCTGGTCGAGCAGGAGACTGTCGGACAGGAGCCCGATTGCGAAACAGTGCCCGATTGGAGAGCAGAGCTTATCATGTATTTACAGAATCCAGGTGGTGCGAATGTTTCGGTTGCGACACGATTGAAAGCTTTACGTTTTCAATTAATAAATGGAATTTTGTATAAGAGGTCATTTGAAGGTCTGCTTTTGAAATGTTTGGGGTCTAAAGAAGCTCTAGAGGTAATGACAGAAGTACATGGTGGGATATGTGGAGCTCATCGGGCAGGTCTCAATATGAGATGGGCCATTCATCGCTTGGGTTTTTTCTGGCCAAAGATTTTTGAAGACTGCATACAATTTGCCAAAGGCTGCCAGGAATGTCAGAGACATGGAAACTTAAACCATTTGCCAGTAACCGAATTGCAATTCTTGGCAAAACCATGGCCTTTTAAATCATGGGCTATGGATATTATTGGGAAAATACATCCTGCTTCATCGAAACATCATTGTTTCATATTGGTTGCGACTGACTACTTTACCAAATGGGTAGAGGCAATTGCTTTGAAAAATGTGGATCAGAAAGAAGTGATAGACTTCGTTTTGAATCAAATTATTTACAGGTATGGTATTCCTCAGTCTATAACAACCGACCAAGGCCTGGTTTTCACAGGGGAAAAGTTCTCTAGTTTCTTGGCAGAATTCGGTGTTCGATTACATCATTCTTCACCTTATTATCCCCAAGCCAATGGACAAGCGGAAGCAGCAAATAAGATTATTATTGGGATTATAAAGAAGATGGTTGAAGGGAACCCAAGAAAGTGGCATTTGTTATTGTCTCAGGCTTTATGGGCACATAGGAATACCAGAAATACGGCCACAGGGTTCTCACCTTACCAACTCACGTTTGGCCAAGATGCTGTTTTACCAGCCGAAATCCGAGTATCATCTGGCCGAACAGAGTTTACTGATGGTGATCTTACAAGAGAATACCAACAACTTATGATGCAACAGTTGGAGGATTTGGATGTTAACCGTCTCCATGCAATAGGTCGAAGTGTGAAACAGAGTGAAATCAGAGCAAGGAGTTACGGAAAGAAAGTTCTTCACAGGACATTCCAAAAAGGAGATTTAGTCTGGAAGACCATCCTTCCTACATATAAGAAAACTGACCAATTGGGAAAGTGGTCACCGAATTGGGAAGGACCTTACATTGTTCAAAAAGATATTGGGAATGGCGCTTTCATTATTGTAAATCATGAAGGGAGAAGAGTACATGATTGTATTAATGCTAAATATCTGAAGAGGTATTATCCTGCCTTTTCAGATAACAAAACTGCCTGAAACAAAATATTATTCAGAACCCATTTATGGGGTTCGAACCTATTTAAAGGTTCATTTCTGTTAGTCATCGTGTATTTGTGGGAAGTTTTCTGCCTCTGAATCAGACTTTTCATCCCAGTGAGTGGATATTAGCTCTGGTTCTTCTTCAATAAGATCTTCCAAATCTGGTCGGTACCTTTCCCATTGGCTTTGCATTTCATCTAAATCTTGATGGGTACGTGCTTGCATGTCTGTTAGGGCTTGATGTTCACGATCAACGATGGTCCGCAATCTTGAAAAGACTTTTCGTTGATTGGAAAATATGTTATCCCAACCAAGATCTGGAAGTATGGTTGCTGCGTGATTTTCGATCATTTCCATGTGATGATGAAGATCAGGAATGCGGCTAAGGATGTCACGAAGAGGTTCATACCCCTCAATGACTTTTTCCATCAGGCGGATGACGCGATGAATGGTTCTTCTTCCTCGTTGGGAGAATCGGAATTTGAAGTCTAGTTGCTTGAGTATATGTAACAAGTCTTCTGCATGGCCTCCAATAGGGTGATTACCTACAAAGAAGGGTTGAAGAACACCCTCCCAGTTGCTTGATGGAACATGAGGTCGGTCATTCGCCATGTTTGTTAACACTTTCAGTGTTTTGATTTTTAAAATATGCCTGGGAATGTGTTTCTTAAAATGTGAGAAACAGTGTTCTTTTAAAGAAGGAGTTTGGTTCGTTTCCTATAAAGCTGGGAATTGAAAGGTGATCCTTGTTTTGAGAAGAAAGAAAAAATGGATTACTAAGTCAGTTGTTGTTACAAAGGGGGAAGTATTACAACAGTGCCCCTAGGGCAGTTTTTATATGGGTCCATTTGATTTCATCCCTGGATAGCCTTCTGGTATTGGCAGCCGTCTGATATCTTATGATGAATTGGGATCGGGCTTGGGTTTTCAGCTCTTGATCCAATTCAGCTTCATTCTTGGTGTACTGTTCAATCAGACGCTGTTCATTGATAATTTGCTTATCCAGGGTAGACTGTTCTTTCCTCAGCTCCCGCAATTCTGCCTCCTTTTTCTGAATAGCTTCATCAACTTGAGCTTTCGTGTTAAGGAGACCACCCAGCCTTCCAGTAGTCTGCTGGAGGGATTCTCGGGTCTTAGCCAAAGAATTCTCCAGCGCTGTTTGATCGAAGTCGGGCTGGGGGGTTTCGGCTGACAGGAGTCCAATGACTAATACTTCAGTCTTGAGCTCTGTAAGTCTTTCCATCAGCCGATGCAGAATGGGGACGGCTGGTGATTCCGTTGGAGTGTAAAAAAGAAGGCCACCAACCGTCTGAATGAGCTTGTCCAATAAGTCGGACCTTAATTCGGACAGGGGACGGTTAATGGCCTCAGTGAACACAGTCTGGGCCTCCGCTGGAACCGGAACAGTCGATAGGACAGCTAAGTCCGAAGGCCCCTGCAAGTCCTCCAATGTCAATAAGTATGCCAGAGGAAGTGCAAATTTATTCAGATAGGATATGTGTTACCTCTGGACGGGCTGCTGTCAGTGAGGGGTGCAGCAATGAGGTCGGTCGAGTAGGGCAGATAGCTGGTATAACCGCAGCCGACTCGTCGGCTGCTGCGAATGGTCGCTGAGGTGCCGACCTGGGTCCCTATGGAAAGTAGTATTTGAAACAGTTAGTGTTTTTCGAAAGAAAAGTTATGGCATGGATTGGTTTAATCTTACCAAATTCACAGAAGTCTCCGAATCGGATGAAGACATTTCTTCCACTTCTGGAGGTTGGGCTGCCACAGGTGGTTCTTCTGCCTGCCATTCGATGGCTAGAGGGAGCGCCGCTGCTGGTAGGGCGGCTGCAGGTTGGACGGCTACATCTAGAGCCACTGCAGCCAGGATCTCTGGGGCACCTTCGATTTCGGGATCAGCAGCATCAGGGATGTCGTTTTGAGGGTCAGCTTCGGCGAGGGCGGCTGGTTCTTCCTTTGACATAGATGAGTCTGATGCCATGTATGGCGGCCGACCCATCTGGGAAGTAGTCCCCTCGCTGTCAGAAGAGACCCCTGCTGCTGATGGGATGGGTGAAGGTGTCTGTGGAAAAATCATGAAGATGTTTGTTGTTAAATATATTAAGGTTGATCATCCGAATCCTAAGTCTTGCTGATAAAGGAACTTACTGGTTCTACAGGCACTGCTGGTAAAGATTGTCTCCTGGTCGGGGGCCTGGCCCGACCACTCCTCGGTACGGGAGGAAGAGTTTGCCTCTGCGTCGGGTCCTCCGCCCGACTGCTCATTGGCAAATTGGTCTGGACCAAAGGCCCGATTGAATGGTCGGTTGGTGCTGGCGTCGGTTGCATGGTCGGTGTCACCAAGGTCGGTTCTGGGGAATGAAATGAGTAAAATCAAAGTTACGATATAGTGAATTGGTTCACGGTGTTAAGAAACATTACCAATTCGGGGTCGGGTCCTTGCTGACGTCCTATTTATTCCAAGGTCTGCTAGTGTTTGCTGGTCGGTCTCCGAGGTCGGGGGTGTTTGCAGCTGGGAAGTTTTTCTTTTGCGCGTGGGACCACCAGATCCGATTCCCGGGGCGGTTGTTTGTTGTTGGGTGCTAGTATGTCTCGCCGCTCCTAGAACCAATCCTTGGGGGGGGAGGAGTATGTTCAGCAACCGACCCTCATCAGGGGATATCAGGGACCATACAACCGACCACCATTCATTGAAAGTATCTACAATCTCAGGGTTGGAACGGAAAGGAATATAAGAATTGGAAATTATATACGTGGTGAGCTGGGAGATATAAGAAGGGATTGAATTAGGAAGGACTCGTCGGTCGGGACTTTGAAAAATTATTTGGGGACACGCGACGGGTCCAGGGATACCTTGGCAACAGCCGAACTGGCGCGCCATGAATTGAGGTTCATAGTTAAAAGTGTAAAAAGTTTTCTGCCCTTTTTTATCAAGTTTCTTGCTACTAAAAAGAGACCTGGGTTTGAGGGCGACGTCCCAGGCGAAAGGATAGGTGGGATGAGGACAAGGCTCAGGGGTCGGAAGCGGGTTTGGTACTGGAAAGGGCCAAAAATGGTCGGGAGCATAACCCGCATACTTTTTATACATAGAAAATCGAGAGTTACTGCGGGTATCTGTTAAAATGGCGGTTATTATTGGATCGGAAGATTGGAGTTTATTGCGTCCTGAGCAGAGTCGGTTGAGGACTAATCCTAAATGTTTTTCAGATGTTGGCATAGTGGGCGGAGATCCTAAGTTAAACGCGTTGGGGAAGTAAAGACAGAACCAAAGTTCTAAAAACCAAAAAGGACCCGACGCGGCAGTGTCTAATTTCCTATTATCATTATCTGTTAAGCGAAGGCTAACTCTAGTGAGTCCTTCAAACAGATTGGCTAAAAATAGAGTACCAAGGGAGAAGAACCGACCTGACGCGATATGAATGGCCAGGTCGAGGTGAGAAGGAAGAACACTTTTGGAAGGGGAAACAATGACGTACCTACAAAGCCAGAACAGGATAAAGGCAGTATGCTCCCGGTCGGTTACAGGAGTCCCTGGAGCCCCTTGCTGGTCGGTTGCGAACTTTGTCCAACCCCAGTCCTTCACACCTTGTAAAGACCATCCCGGATGGTCTTCTGATGGCTCCTGCCCATCTAGGGCTCCCATTACAGGGTCTTCACCCACGACTGGGAGATGTGCGATCATGGACACGTCCATAAGAGTTGGGCCAAAGGGGGCCGATGGCAAAAGGAAAGTCCCATTTTCCGCATTCCAGAAGGCGGACATGGCCAACAGCACCTTCTCATGCAGGTTGATAGGCATGGTGGACAGTAGTATTGCTTGGTCGATCTTTTGGGATCGCCATTGGGTCTGGAAGTGTTCTGCTACTCGTCGATACCAAGCACGATACAGATCTTTTGGGTCTGTGAGATGGGTCTTGATGCTGTCTCGGATGCGAACTGCTTGGTAGTTGGGATTGTTGATAGCCAAGGCGTTGCGAGATTCCAAAACTTCCCTCATCCGATTTGAATCTTCAGGAGTAGTGCAATATGGACGGATCGTCGGAGTTAGTAATTTCGAGGCTGAAAATGGACCTTCTGGAAGGGTTCCGTCGAAAGGAAGGGCAGGAGTGTATTGATTCGCCATAGTTAGAATGTTTTGGGATTGTGATTCACACAGGCTTGTATTGCGAAGACGGAAGTTAACCAGGAGTGTTGCAGTAACTGGTGTAGTTGCTAAGGGAGTTTTTCAAGAAGGTAATGCTTTATGAACTTCCAAACATTTATTGGCGTTTGAAAGTCCCTTGGCGGCGGGCAAGTTGTTACGTACGAAATTTAGAATTAGGTTAAAAGCCCAAGGTAAAAAGAAGAATGGGCCTGGCAATAGGGTTGATTGAACTGGCTGAAGGACACCGTGAGGAAATCAAGGAAAATAAATTTATTTATTTATTTCTAAGGAAAATACAAGACGGAAGGTTCTCAGGTCGGGAGGCCCTCAAGATAGAAAGACCTCAAGTCGGAAGGTCTTCAGGTCGGGAGGTCCGCAAGACGGAAAGACCTCAAGTCGGAAGGTCTTCAGGTCGGGAGGTCCGCAAGACGGAAAGACCTCAAGTCGGAAGGTCTTCAGGTCGGGAGGTCCGCAAGACGGAAAGACCTCAAGTCGGAAGGTCTTCAGGTCGGGAGGTCCGCAAGACGGAAAGACCTCAAGTCGGAAGGTCTTCAGGTCGGGAGGTCTGCAAGACGGAAAGACGATGAGTCGGAAGGTTTTCAAGTCGGGAGGTCCTCGAGACGGAAAGTCGTCGAGATGGGATATCCGCAGGTCGGGTAAACTGTAGGTCGGATAGAAGGCGGAGTCGGACAAACGCGGAGGCCTTTGATCAAAGACAGGGGGCGGTTGATATGGAGGTCGGCCCAAGTGGGGTCGGGCGAAGAAGTAGGTCGGACGAAGGACGAAGTCGGGCCAAAAGAGCGGAAGGTTTGTGGTCGGCTTAAGGAGTGAAATATAGGGAATTTTGGTCTGCTGGGGACACATGTCAGCATGAGAAAGGTTGAAAGACGGTTGAGAAGGAGACGTTGTAACCGTTCGGGTGACGGTTTTCAGTACGGTTTCCCAGGGAATATTTAAGGTTTGAATCATCATTTGGCAAGATATCTTCAATCAACTTCAACAAAGCAAAGTCAGATTTGGGGATCACCACTTTAAATTTCAGTCTTTTATTTTCCAGTTTATTTTCTGTACGTTACAGTGTTTAGAGATTCCTAATCTCAGGCACTAATTAATCAAGTTTAAGGATATTTTCTATATCTTTGAATTTTACTTTATTTTTGTTGAAAAATTACATCAACAAAAACATAACAGGTTATAATCTTTTCTTCAGTCGGATTCTACTTGTTCAAAAATGACGAAATTGTTGCATAAAAATCGTTAAAAAACTTCGACACACTGAGCGGGGATAAAAAACACATAGACGCAGAGGTGATAACACAGTATATAAAAACAAAGATATCAGTTGTAATCATTCAATATTAATCTTAACAAGGATGAAGCTGATGAGATAATGCATGTTTCATCATTATGAAAGTGATGTTGCACTAAAAATCTTGCCCCCAGAATTTTTGGAGTTGCAGCTGTAGAATCGATTTTATTCTATCATACAAAAATCATGTTGAGATGAAATGGTTCTAGGCATTAAGACCACATTAGACTTTGTTGTATACCAAATAAGTATGGACTAAATTAATGTAAGGCTGTAATGGAACAGCATATGCATCATATGTGTAAATAAAAGTTTTCTGTCGTTAAGTATATGTATTCCAGTTTAGCAAAGAGTATGCTGTTGGCAGCAAGAATCTTCTGCCTGAAATCCGGTACTGTAGGCAGTTATCTCCCATTAATCTAGAGATTAGTGCTGGCAAACAACAATGGTAATATATCCACATACTTGATCTCTAAACCATTAATGGACTTTGAAACATCTATGGCTGTGTATATGGATTGATTCATTCCCAGCATTTCCTGTACAACATTGTCCAATAGCAGGTGATAAGCAGGACATTTACAAAGAAGATTAGCTTAGGAAGATTGAAATATAATTTCCATATTGCTAAATAAATCAATACATAACACAATATAAAAAAAAATGTTTACTGTATAGTCATTTGAAAGCAAACATAGTGCATAAATTATTGATTGTTAACATTAAGGGGAACAATCTCGTTACGAAGGGAAATTGGAATCACGATCAAAAATGTCATGTAATGACAAGTTTGATCACCACTACAATACGAATTTAGATTGAAACTATTGTTGATTTCTTTGATAAATTACCGGTTCATACTATATCTTAGCAGGATCTTCGATGCTCAATTCTGATCTTAGATGTTCGAAAATGTTTGGATCAAAGCTGAAGAATTAAATAGAAGATCATTACCTAATTTGAAACGCAATAATATAATATAAACTGCAATGAATGTCCAACGTAGTTATGAACACTGGATTCTTTAGTTTCAAATAGCTTCTGAAAGCGCATGCCATCTCCTACTTTGGTGTGGTATAACAATATATTTTGTCAGAGGTATAACAAACTCAAAGTGTTGACATCTGACAACAAATAGGAGAGCAATCTATAAGAGATAATATACGTACATAAGGTGCAGACGATAGAAAGTCAGTTTACATATATGCTACATGAAAAAACCATAGATGCATAACAATATAAATAGCTAAAAATCAGCTTGCATCAAACAGTAGGAAAAAGCAGGACTGAAAATTCTGACAGAAATAGAAGATTCATGAATAAATAAATGCAGCATAACTGTAACTCACACTAACAAAATTAAGTGTATCATAAAAATATTAGAGAACTTACCATGTTTGATTTAAGCCTCCATAAAAATATAATCCATGAAAAATCACCCGAAACAAACTAAAGACGGCATGAGATGTGACCAAAAAAGGCAAAAACTGAATAAAAAAGAAATAGATTGTTGACAATAATGTGGGAGTAAGGGTAGCAGGTGGGCTCTTATGGATGCGGACTATGTGGGATTTGGAAGTGGAGGTATATTAATGCCAGCCAATTGTAAAAGCTTCTTGTAAACTATGTTTCTCGTCCAAGAACAATGCATTCCAGTGTTGATGTCTGAAGGAATGAGGACATGCAAAGAGTCAAAAGATTTTGCTCGTGATAGTGCAACATATAGTTGGCCATGCATAAATACCGGTTGTTTCATGTACACTCCAACAACGTCTAATGTCTGCCCTTTTGATTTGTTAATGGTCATTGAGAAGCACAACTTCACTGGAAATTGAGTACGTATGAACTCAACAGAGCATTCATGTATATTGTTAGGCTTTAAAGGTATTCGTGGTATGAAGCATAAAGTTCCTTTTTGCGGGCCAGTTGCAATCTCTGCTTGTAAGAGATTGCGTGTAATTTGCTTGCAAACAAGCCGTGTACCATTTGAAAGGCCATTTGTGGGGTCTAAGTTACGCAATAGCATTATTGGTGCACCTGTCTTCAAAACTAATCTATGAGGTGGCATACCATTAGGTGTCAAAGTATTTAGGTAATCTTCATAATGTGCTTGTTGTGATGGATCTTTAGTTACATCTCTTGCAATTAGTACGATTGGTTCTCCAAACATGCTTTCAATTATTTGATTGTTAATAGTATCAACTGTCTCGTTGGTTGGTGTCAATATAGATCTACCAATTAATGCAGCAGAGGAACTTGGATGGAGTAAATTATGTGGGTAGATCTTGTCAATTAGTTGCAACAAGTCATTATTTTCAGAGGTAATCAATGAAGTTGTTGGGATCTGAATCTCTCCTTTGTTGTTATTTACACAAGAGTTGTTCCCTACTTCCTCAAGAAATGCTGCAAATGATTTATCGTTTTGTGCTCGCATGTTGACAGTTAAGTGAAACTTATCTGCATGTGTAAATAGAGGAGACGATACACAACTTGCTTCGATGTACTGGTCCTTTGTTCCGTCTCTTATGACAGGAGTAATTTGACGGAAATCCCCCCCGAAGATTATAACTTTACCACCAAAACTGATGTTGTTATCCATAATATCTCTCATAGTAATGTCAAAAGCCTCAATTAGTTCACGTCTTGCCATTGAAATTTCATCCCAAATAATTAGGTCGGTATGTCGTAACTCATTTGCTAAGGTAGACTGTTTGCTTATCTGACAAGTCTTATGCTCATTAATATCCAATGGCAATTTGAATTTTGAGTGGGCAGTTTGACCATTAGGAAGGAGCGATGCAGCAACTCCAGATGTTGCTACAGCAATAGATTTAATGGTATGATCAGATGTGTATGACAAAATAGCAGTGTATAAGAAAGTTTTCCCAGTACCAGCTGGTCCATCAACAAAACAGACATAAGGTTTCTTGTTATGCAGTTTCTCAATAATAGTGTTAAAGACGAACTGTTGTTGTAAATTAAGTTTGTCAATAATTCCTGGGAGTGTGACCAGGTTAAATTCTGCAGGCGATGGCTGTTGTAAAGTTATTTCAATTAGGCCATTTTCGGACTGTTCGGGCATGCATATTCGAAAGTCATGAATATGCATACCAAATGGTTCAAGGAATTTTTCTACAATTATGGCAGCAGCACGATCAATAGGAAAAAGTGGAAATGAAGACGAGATTGTGGTAATTGGGACACAATATTGTTTGAACATCTCCCATAGTTGTATAGGTTCAGATGGTGTACAAAAAACAAGTATGGTAGCAAATAATTGTGCAAAAGCATGGGGCATTTGAAAAAGTGCAGCTTCTCGCAAACAATCCACCAATGGAATATCACTCTCTAATAATCCTAACGCGACGCATGCATTTCTAAATGAATCATGTATAACACCATCAACTGTTCTTAAGTCCTCGTATGATACAAGAGCACGACGGTACTGCAAAAGAAGGCGAAGAAAATATCTTTCTTGGTCAGTTGGCCTTGCTGTAACAATCCTCCCTACTATTGAACCTTGTTTGCGAAAATTCCAATTATTGTGTGCCCGATCCCATACGAAATGTTTTGGGAACTCTTTGTAAAGTAGATTAAGTGCCTTGGCATATGCGTTGGTTGCATTCATGACAAAGAATTCAGTAAGCATAGTTTTGTGGGCACGTGCATTTGTTACAACATCTTGTAAAGAGTCTGTTACTTTGAATGAAGTGTACTGAAAATTAGGTAAATGCAATTGCAGAGCAAGTACAGGAGGGTGCATATCTGTCAAGGGGAATGCAAAAATACGCCAACAAGCTTCAGGTGGAGCAACCCAACGGCCAGTTTGGAAATCAATAATCTCATCACGAGGTGTGTCGGGTGTTACTGAGCCCACAGTATAGGCAACCCGATCATGACCTTTATACACATATTTGTAGAGATATTTTACAAGTTTGACACTCGAGCATACTTCCAAGTTTATATGACAATCAAACTTAGCAAGTAAATATGGATTATATGGTACCACCCAACGGTTGTCCAAAGTACGTCCACGCACAATAACAAAAATGCCATTATTTTGTCTTTTATACTTAGGATATCCATTTGGAGTATGAATTGTTTCATCCACAAATTCCTTTGGGTAATGATTCTTACATTGTGCATCAACCATGCACACATTAGTTGGGTTTTGAGAGCCACAAGGACCATGCATCATATGTTTCAAGACGAGTTGCAATAAGTAGGGGTTTAAGTTACTATTAGGAAGTTCTGCAGATATAAATTTGTCGTAGCTTGTGGGGTTGTGTAATTTAAATTGTGGATACATGATAAGTAACATATGGGCATGTGGCAATCCTCTTTTTTGAAACTCAATGACATATGAATACGCCTGCACTTTACCTAGCAAGTGTTGTTTGAAAAGTTCGTTTTTTAGTTCTTCTAGTTTCATTCTAAACACACGAGCAACAATGTCAGGTCTATCAGTTGATAATTCAAATGGTTCTAAGAGTTCTTGAATCTCTGGCCATTGTGGATTACAAGTGATTGTAAGGAAAAAATCAGGCTTACCAAATTCTTGTACAAGAGCCATAGCATTCATATATCTTTGTTGCATGTCACGGGGACCACCAATGAAAGAAGATGGAAGGACAACTGGTTGTCCAATCATAGATAACGGTTCATGTTGGGATTGGTTAAAAGCGTCTAGAATACCCTGCATGGTGTCGTGACGGTGTTGTTTTTGCACTTGTTCAGACCTGAAAAAATCTAGCCTTTGAGTTTCTATTTTTATGTACTGGTCAGTTATATATTGTTGTAACAAACGACCAGTATGTAATAGTAAAGTAGGACTTGTAGGCCGTATTTGGAGGCGATATGCATAGTATTCTCTAATAGAGACATGACTCTTGTCCATCCGGCGTTTATTACGTCCTAATTGCATACTGTAATCTGAGGAGCTATTTATTGATAGGTCAACTTGTTCAGTATGAAACGACTCTGCTGATAAATTAGGTGTGGACTGTGTAGAGGAAGACGAAGATGTAGCAGAATTTTTCAGAATGCCGGGATACCAACCTGGCTGGCCAAAAGGATGGATCAATGGATATTGAACAGGATCATAGGCATAAGAATAATAATCAACCTTTTTCACAGAACCATCAACCGGATATACTTGTATGTCTCTAGATAATTGGGGACAATCTGAAGACCCATCTTGCCATATAATTGATATATCATCAACCCGTGGAAGATTATACACTCTTCGATCTAATCGATTGGAGGTTTTTAGAAATATTTTATAGTTATCAAGACAAGGCATTGTATACAATTGACGGAATAAACTTGCATAAGGGTTCAGATGAGACAACTCAATCAAGATTGTAACAATAGATGGATGTAAAGTAGGGTAATTACTCAAACGTGTGGCAAGCTCTTGTGTAGGATCATAGTAATAAAGTTGTAGGTTTCTCGGTACATTTGTTGAGGGGAGTAATGAGTTAATGAAATGGTGAATTGTATTGTTAACACGAAATATATATAAGTTGTGATCATTATTACATAAAGATACGTCATAGTGAACTCCTAATGTAGAGAAAGCAAAAGAGTTATTATAAGTTCTAACATAGGTACGAAAATGAGATGATAGTTCATGGCGATTAAGGAAAAGGTCTTGCAAAGGAGGTGGCATGTCCAATAGCGGTAAGGAAAACTTCCCACCAGCACAACATAGGGTTTTATGCTCACGGTGGAATAATAATGCACCACAGTAACGACATTTTGTCGGTTGGGGTGCTACCCAAGGCGACACATAAATGGCAGACAATCGTAGTAGTGGAGAGCATGCTGGTAAGATGAGTAAAGTTTCAACAGATACGAAGATACATAATAAATTAAGTAAAGTAACAACATTTAAAAATTTAATAAACTAAAAACCGAAAGTAGAAGACAGAATGTGCATACATGTTTGGTTAACCGGTTGACTATTAGTTGTTTGGTTAGCTGATCGGCGATCACATGTTTGTTGCCGACGTCTAATACATTGCAATGACTGAGATTGTGTCATGGGCTGTAAAAAGTAGTTGTAGGTAGAAAACAAATAAATAATAAGAATTTGAGAAAAGAAAAAGACACAAAACGAAAAAAAAAAGTAAATAAGAAGGTTACTTATGCCCGACAAAGTAAATATAAATTGATAACAACATACAAGTTTTAATACCCAAATCAACTAATACATTAGCTTTACTTTTAAAGTCAACTATAGAAAATTAGTAAACATGTTTAATCCATTTTTTTCGTGGTAAAAACAAAACTTTCTCAAATAATTCAATAACAATGAGATATAAAGATAATTTCTTTTCACTATAAAATTTAACTGGGGAAAAACAAGCATGTTTAAACAGAAAATATACCTTTTTTTTGCACAAGATTACTCTATGTTTTGACCATTTCTTCCACAATCAAGAGCCCTGAATATGAAAATCAGAAATAACAAAGAGCAAATTTATCAACGCTATTGCCGAAGAAGTCGTAAAAATAAATATGCTACTCTAAGTCAAATAGTTTACATAGAATGCAATTTATAAGGTCAGAGAGCAATTCTTAGGGCCATTTGCATCATAACATATTGAAATATGACATCATAGTCCAGAAAAAATAGAACCAATTCTACCGTAAGCCTCGTATTCCAGCTGCCCGAAAGATCATGCAATAAGTTGTGGCTCTTTTTCTTCCCAAATTCAGTGGGTAAGAATTAAAACGTTGACAAAACAGAATAAAAATAGCCCTTCTTTTAAAAGACGCCAACAATAGCAGTAAGTAAATTCTACGGAAGCAAAAACGAGACAAAACTTAAACTAAAAGTGGTTGAGGCAGAGATCTGTACTTTCGATGGCGAATCAAAATCGCGCTTCCGGTTCACAACAACACAGATTACACACGGGAAAGCCCAACTGTTTAGGAAAACTACATTGTGATGAAGATGATGATACAGAAAGGCGTGGCTGGACGCCAAGAACGGCGGCCTGACCTGCGATTTCAGGAGGTAAGCGGAAGAGCAGAGCAAGTGGGTGTGTGAATAGACAGTTGTGAAGGGGTTGTCGATAAGCAAATCAGTACAGAGGTAGGTTGAAGGGCTAAATTGTTATTTTCGAAATAAGGGGCAGGATAGACTTTTCAAGTGACACATCCGTACAAGCTCGTCTTTTGAAGCTAGTACAAACGGACGGGAAATTGTTATTTTGGAAATGAAGGACATGATAGACTTTTCAAGTGGCTGTTCCGTACAATCTGGTGTGTGCCCTCAGGTTGTTTGGTCTAGTCGGTTGGTCTGGTTGGTTGTTTTCGGTCGGATTGTCAGGTGAGATGCTTAGCCGTCGGATAGGCAGGCCGGAAGGTACTCCGTCGGTTTCTTCTTGGTTCACGGGTCAGGGTCGGTTGTTTAGTCTGGTCGGTTGAACCTCATTCGGATGGTATGCGGTCGGGCAGACAGGTCTGATCGTCAGCAGGTCGGACAGGCAGGTGTGATATGCTGCAGTCATATAAAGTAGCTCTGCTGGTCTGCGGTCAGATATACAAGTCAGTTGGTCGGGATGCAGATAAACAGGTCGCTTGGTGAAGGGGTTTGACAGCGTTTCATCTTGGTGTGGTTGGTTGTTTTCGGTCGGATTGTCAGGTGAGATGCTTAGCAGTCGGATAGGCAGGCGAGAAGGTCCTCGGTCGGTTTCTTCTTGGTTCACGGGTCAGGGTCGGTAGTTTAGTCTGGTCGGTTGAACCTCATTCGGATGGTATGCGGTCGGGCAGACAGGTCTGATGGTCAGCAGGTCGGACAGGCAGGTGTGATTAAGGGCTAAATTTTCATTTTCTAAATGAGGGACAGGATAGACTTTTCAAGTGGCAGATCCGTAGAAACTCGTGTTTATATAATATAAAATATTGTTTTGCTTATTTTTTTTATTATTATTTTATTGACAATTATGCCGTTTTTTTTTTTTTTTAACATGATTGTATATATTATGTTTAAAAGAAAAAGAAACAACATACAAATATTTTGGAATATAGCAAATTAGAAATAATAGTAGTGGTAACATTTTATTGTATTTAATATAGTATTATGTTTGTTTAGTTTGGTTAGAAATTGATAATTTGATTTAAATACTAATTTGATGTGATGTTGTACAAAAGTTATCCTCCGTCTCAAAAGTATAGCCTTATTGTGTTGGGTACGAGATTTAAAAAAATATTGATATTATATTGACAGTGGATAACAAATAAGGATAAATAACTTTTTTGCCTAATTAGTGTAAAAAATAGTGGCAATTGTGTAATAATAATGAAAAGATAGGGATAATTTTATGGTGATATAGTTATTTATGGAAATGAGACTATTGTTTAAGGACGGACAAAAATGGTAAACAAGACTATTGTATTAGCACGGAGGGAGTATATTTTTATAAAAGTTAAAATAAATCAAATAGTTTTAACTTGAGTTTAAAATTCAAACTAAACACGTACTTTTTACTCCCTCTACTTTATAAGAAAGATACAATTTTTAATTTTTATTTGTCCTAAATAGTGTTAATTTGAGTTTATTTTGTGAAATAGTTTAAAATAATACTCCCTCCATCCCATAACTATAGTTTGGGTTGTGTTTGATACGAGATTTAAGGAATATTGATATTATATTGATATTGGGTAAAAAGTACGAGTAAAAGATAATTGTATAATAATAATGAAAAAGTAAGGGTAGTTTTATAATGGTACGGTTATTTATGGAAATGAGACTATTGTTTTGGGACGAACAAAAATGGTAAACATGACTATTGTATTGGGACGGAGGGAGTATTCTTTACTTGAGTTATAGAAATTGCGTACATAATATAAAATAATGAATATGTATAATATATTACTCCCTCCGTCCCACTTACCATGTCCATGTTTCCGTTTCTGTCCGTCCCACATCTCATGTCACTTTCATTTTTTGGAAAATGATTACCCATCTTAATTTTATTTTAAATTTTCTAATTTAAATTTTTTTAAATTTTAATTAAACTAATTAGTTATCTTTATCTTAATCTATAATAATTTATATTATAAGTTAATTATTTTCACTAATACATTCTTAATTATTTACTACTTATAATTATTTTAAATTTCCGTTCTACAGTGACCAAGACACCCTGTGTGGAACGGAGGTAGCATTTTCTTAGGCAAATATATTAGTATTTTTTTTTACAAAAAGAACTAACCAATGATATCTCGATTGCAAAATTTTGAATATATCTATAATTATACGGATATTGAAAAATATACTTCATCCACATATGACTCATGTTCCTTTTTAGTCCAGTAACACATATGATGATTTTTGGTAAATTTAACAATTTTAAATATAATTAACAAATATAAATCAATTTAATTAAATTACAAACTTATTACGCGTGGATCCACTCAAACTCTTTTATTTATATCACTTTCGTCAATAAACAAATAATTTTTAAATATATTTAAAATTTCTCATTTTTTTAATAAAATTAGTTTATTTTAATTATAGATAAATAAATATATACTTTTATTTATATATAGATTTTATTTTTTATAAAATGATATCCATATTATATATTGTCTCATCCCTTAACAAAATATTTATTTTTTCATTTTGGTCTGTTCCATAATAAAATATCTATTTTCTTTTTTAGTAACTGTACTGTCTATCCAAAATTACAAATATCCTTACAATTTACAATATATTGCACAAATGTCATTACTTTTATATTACACAATGGTTATTTTAGTCATTTTTACTTTATTCATATTTTATATTAATATAATACTAATATACGTTAAATTCCATAAAAAAAAAATAAACGGATACTTACTTATGGGAAGGAGGAAGTATATTATTGACATATAATGTTTACAATTAATTATACACTAATATCTTAAAAAAGAGTACTTAAGTATGTTCCACTTAAAAAAATTTCTTTCCGATTTTAATAAAAGCAATTACATACTAATATAAAAATATTTTTAATTTTTATTTAAATTACAAATATATCATTACATATATAATTTGTAAAAATAAAATTAAAAGACAAAATTGCCAAAATTTTTTACACACTTTTATTATATTATTCAAAAATATATATATAACGTTAATAAAATTTCCCCAAATAACACATTCGCAGCCGCCGCCACCCATTTTCCCCTTCCTTCTTGTTCCCCCATTCTTCCTTTTCTACCTTCCCCTTTTCTTCGTTTCTTTCTTCTTCTTCACCTTGTTCAGCTGCGGTGACTGTCTGACCGATAAGTACTGCTGGATTTTCTTGCCAACGGCGTCGCAAAAATTGGGGCCTTCCGTGCTTCGTCGTTACCAAGCCCCGGCAGAATATGCATCTCGTTGAAGAAATTCTTACATTTTGAAAAGCTTTCGTTTCTGGATTTTCCCTTTCTGAGGGAAATGAGATAGATGGAGGGAAATGAGATAGATGGAAATATAAAACCAGAACTCGAAATTTGTGAATCTGCTTTTGCTAACGTAGTGAACGGGTGTTTAATTGGGGAGGGTTTTGATGGTTCTGTTGAAAGTTTGGTATCTGATGTTGTTGTAGAGAAGGAGAATGATCTGGAAAAGATAGAGAATTTGTTGTCTTTGCTTCAGAGTCGTACCAGTGCAAAAGGTTCATTGGAATCTGATTTTGAAGGAATGAATTTGGTTGTTGATGAAGATCTTGTTTTGAGAGTACTTAATACTTCATATATTCCCGGGTTAGAATTCGATTAGTTTCTTGAAGTGGGCAATGAAGAAGCCTGAGATTGAATTGACTGCAGCAGCTATGGAAGCTTTGGTTAGTGCAATATGTGTGGAGAGTAGGAAAATGCAAGTATATGCTTTGTGGGATTTGGTAAAGGAAATAGGGGAAAAGGCTGGAGGAGGGGCGGTCAGCACAAAGATGTTAAACAAACTGATCGATGAACTTTCAAGGTTAGGGAAGGGGAAAGCAGCATTTGAGGTGTTCAGTAAGTTTGATGAGTTTGGTTGTCACCAAATGCCAATACATATTATTTCACTGTTGAGGTGTGCTCGATTAGTGAGAAAATGCTGAGTGTAGGTGAATTGCCTAATGCAGAGAAAGTTGAGAATATAATTTCATATTTCTGCATTGGAGGAAGGTCAAAAGATGTACATTTGGTTTATCAGTACGCAATCAACTGTCACATTTTTTATTAGATCTCTTGCTCAGATTGAGAAATCGGGTGAAGGAACATACAAGGTAAGAAAAAAGGAATCGGAAAAAGAAACCTGTGTCATTGGCATTTGAGATGTCGAATGATTATTCAGTGGAAGATCGGATGTTGTAAAGAAGCTGTGTTGGATTGAATTTGAATTTGTTGACAGGGCGAAAAAGTTACTTGTTGAGATGATTGAATCGGGGCCGCCTCCCGGAAATGATGTATTCAATTTTGTCATTAGTGTGATTATGTAAGGATTGGTGAAATGGAAGAACCATGGAAGATATTCAAGGAAGTGAAATAGAGACACTGTAAATTGAGTCCCGTCACATTTTATACACTCGTTCGCGGGTTTTGCAAGATTGAACAGTTTGACAAGGCTGTCGATTTGTTAGGACAGATGAGGAATTATGGTGTTAAGCCATCACACGATGAGTTTAATAAACTGATCAAGTGTCTTTGCCTTGAGGCTGTGGATTGGAAAACTGCCGAAAAATTGGAGAAGAAGATGAGGAAGAATGGCTTGATTCTTAATGGTACAACTTGGGGTCTTATAAATGCTGTCAAGGAGTTGGATCAAGAAACAACTGTCGAAACTTGTTTACAAAGCATCATCGAGCATTTGGTGCTGGAATTCTATAGATTCATGGTGTGTTTTTCTAATTGAAAATGTTTAGAGGGAAGTTGATAAAATGATTAGATAATTGTGAATGATATTATAAAAACTTTTAGCTTATGCATGCATGCTGCAGATTTATTACAGATTACTAATGTTAACCATGACCAGAAACTTGTTCATCCAGACAGACACAGAATCTCCCAACTTACCATCAGCTTCATGCAAAATACTACGGGAAAATTGGAAAAAATGTCCCATACATATATCATATTATCACTTTTGTCATATATTTATCTCGCCCGCAAAATATATCATACATATTTGAAAGAGTCGCTAATTACATCATTTGGCCTGGCCGCGTGTGGTGTGAAAGTCACGACAGAAATACCTATTGTTGCAAACACGTAGGGTATAGATAAAAATCGGATAAAAACGATATTGGATATACGTGTAGGATATTTTTGACAATTTTCTCGTACTACTATTTGTATTTGGAATTTGCGTGCGGGTCAGTCGTCTAGGAATCGGAAACCGCCGTTGCTGCTATGGTAGGATATGTTTGCAAAAATCGTTATTTCTGTCCTTTAGCCGCGCGTGACGTTCACACCATGTGCAGTGACAGTGAGATCAAAGGATATACTTTGTCATGGTATAAATAAAAAATAAAAATAATAATGATGTATACATGTGTGATATTTTTTGCAATTTTGTCATGCTTCTATGACTACAAAATACATGCATTTTTATAATTTCAAACATAATCCATATTTTGGTAAATATTTAAGAAACAGATCTTATTATATTTTAATTCATCAAACTATATTCAATTTTACTCTAGCTAGCATCTATAGTATGTAAGAAATATAAAACTGTTTAATGTAGTGGTAGATCCAACCATTGGTTAATTTCAAGTTTTAATCAATTTTTATTACAATACAAAATACTACATCCGACCAGTCAAATTATGAAGGTTTGGTTGAACAGAAAATTTAGAAATAATAATATTTTAATTTTAAAACGATATAAATAAAAAATAAAATGAAAGTATTATTGAAAATTTATTAAAAAATTGATAAAAAAAAATAATGCATAATATTTTTAGACTCTGTTCATATAAAAGGTTTTGAAATTGAAATTTGGAAAATTTGTGAAAATAATAAAGATTGGCCCTTTAATGTGATGTTTGTTACTGAAAAATATGCATTTGATGTGATTTTTTTTTTAAAAAATAATTTTTATTGATAGATATTCTCAAAATTTTCTAAAATATGTATGTAAAAAGAACCTTACTATTTTACAATACTAGTACAAATAATATTTGAGAAACATACACATTGACAAAATTATTGCCATATAGGAAAAAAAAAAAAAAATCAAATTAGGATTTGTTTACATGGATTTGTTTTATATTTAAATTTTGAATTTTGGTTTGAATAATTATTTGTAGGTAATATTTTGTGATAATAATAATAATATTCCCCGTCCGTGTATAATGTCAAGATTACTGTAGACACAAAAATTTACGAGAGGTATGATTAGTAAATAATTAAAAATGTATTAGTTAAAATAATTATAAATTAAGGTTGAGATAACTAATTAATATAATTTAAAATTAAAAAATTTGAAATTTGAAAATTATAAATATAATTACGATGTGTAATACTTTTCTAAGAAAAAAAGAAAGTGACATAAAATGTGAAACGCACAAAAATGGAAAGTGTGACATTATATGTGAGACGAAGGGAGTAATAATATATTTTTATATATATAAAAAAGTAAAATTTGCTTCGCAATGTCTATGATCAACAAGACCTCACATAAACAAACTCTCCGTAATAAAAAAAAAAAAAAAAAAAAAAAAAAAAAAAAAAAAAAATTGGTGCTTGACTTAATTAATGAAGTCTCAAGACACAATGATCAATCAAAAGCAAAGGCATAAAATGTCGAGCGAAGGCCCAATACCATCAAACAAGTTTCGAATGAAAGGTTTGAACCTAAGCAAAGGCCTGGAAGAGTATCGAGCGATGTGCAACAATATCGAGTAAAGTCTAGCAATATCGAGTGAGGGCTTTGCAGTGTTGAGCAAAGCCACGTAGCGTCAAGTGAAGCCCTAATAAGGTTGAGCGAAGCGCTACAACATCAAGTAAAGATCTAACAATATCGAACGAAGGTCCCACCGCATTTAGCGAAAATCCAACACATCGAAACCTATGAATTTAGTGATGGAGGCCTAAAAAAATAAGCCCAAAGATGACATCTTTAAGTTAAATGGAATTGAGACCAAAAAACTAAGTCAAATAACAATGAGTCATGAAAGTAAAGGTGAGAGAGTCAATTTGGTAAAGAGAATTGTAAAATCATGTTAAACTTATTTTTTTTAAAATTATAAATACAGCCAATAGAGACCAAGAAACACACGGCCAATCACCTCCAAAATTCTATAAATTTTATTTCCTTGTATTTTTTCTCTTTATTATTATTAATTTTTTATATTTTCAGCTTTTCTCCGTTTTAATTTAGTATTTTTTTTTTCAATTTATATATTAGTTTTGATCTTTTATTTTATGCTTAAATTTCTAGTTTTAGTTTATGCAATTTTATTATGTTTCTGATGACTTCAAATATGCGCATATTCTTAGCTTAACAAAACTGTGTATTACTTAAATTTCTGTATAAAAACTATCACAATATCTTATTTATGACATACTTTATTGATCTATCTCGCTTGGCATGATCCAGAATTAATTTGTTGAGATTATTAACAATTTTTGCTCTTTTAAGCGGTGATTCGGATTCAGAAAAGCTAAGGCATGAAAAGCAAGCGACAACTGCATTCGCTCTACCAGCAAAGACATCATCGCTCATGCAAGCGACCCAGACACCCACCGCAGCGGAGCGACGACAACTCACTGAAATTAATGCCTAAGTGTCCAACCCGCAGCGGATCAACCATTCCACTGCCAGCCAGCATAGATGACTCCGCTCAGCTGCGCTGATGCCCTCCAACCATCGGGGCAAGCGAGGAAGATCGGTGCCCTTACAAGTCGAAGCAAGCGAAGCGAGCACCCTGGGAGTTATGGCCAACAACTGCTCCAACGGTATAACTGTCACCAACTGCTTAACCGCCTAGCGGTTGGAACCACTTCTTAACTGCTTGCAACTGCTACTCCCATTAGCTATAAATAGAGCTAGATATCCATTTGTAAATACACTTCGAGAAAGTATACAAACACTCTTTGTACACACATTCTTAGTTGTCTTCTTGCCTCCAGAGAGCTCCAACCCTGTAAGGGAGTTCTCAGCAGGAATGGCAAGGGGGGTTGAGATCTCTCTTCTCCTTTGGCCACACTTTACTGCTTACTTAGTTTTAGTTTACCGTTTTAGTTACAGCTTTTGTAGAACTAGAACTTTACTGCTTTGATAGTAAGTAATGAAATATCATATGTTCTTCATCATCACATCTTTCCTATTTTCGCATTTATATAAACTGTAGTTGTAAAAAACTCTAAGCTGCTGAGAAAGAATGCAGAAAAATTGATTATCAAAGCCTTGTCTTCTTGTCACAAACAAATTCAGGGTAGTTCAATGTAGTTAAGTACGCGGGAGCCTTGTCGACCTGCTTAATTACTGGTCTTAATTCAATTTTGATTAAAAAGAGATAACGTAAGGGTAAAACTACTAATGAGACAGAAATTGGGATAATTAATGGGGCATAGATGGTGGTCTATTGGGTCACAGAAATTCATAGTGATAGTAGGGTTTATTTATTATAATATTCTGATTCTGGCCGTCATTGAAGTCTTGTTGTAACTCCCTTAAGGTCAAGTACCAACGATCAAAGTTCTTTATAATCGTGTAGGATATTTTTTGCAATTTTCTCGTACTACTATTTGTATTTGGAATTTGCGTGCGGGTCAGTCGGCTAGGAATCGGAAACCGCCGTCGCTGCTATGGTAGGATATGTTTGCAAAAATCGTTATTTATGTCCTTTAGCCGCGCATGACGTTCCCACCATGTGCAGTGACAGTGAGATCAAAGGATATAAATAGCGACTTTTGCAAACATGTGGAATATATTTTGTCATGGTATAAATAGAGAATAAAAATAATAATGATGTATACATGTGTGATATTTTTTGCAATTTTGTCATGCTTCTATGACTACAAAATACCTGCATTTTTATAATTTCAAACATAATCCATATTTTGGTAAATATTTAAGAAACAGATCTTATTATATTTTAATTCATCAAACTATATTCAATTTTACGCTAGCTAGCATCTATAGTATGTAAGAAATATAAAACTGTTTAATGTAGTGGTAGATCCAACCATTAGTTAATTTCAAGTTTTAATCAAATTATGAAGGTTTGGTTGAACAGAAAATTTAGAAATAATAATATTTTAATTTTAAAATAAAATAAATAAAAAATAAAATGAAGGTATTATAGAAAATTTATTAAAAGATTGATTGAAAAAATAATTGGATAAATAGAAAAAGTAGTAATAAATTAGTTATTATTTATTAAAATATTAATAATAAAATTGTGAGGGATTAAAATTATTTATTATTGTTGATGTAATTTTTCAACAAAAATAAAGTAAAATTCAAAGATATAGAAAATATCCTTAAACTTGATTAATTAGTGCCTGAGATTAGGAATCTCTAAACACTGTATGGTACAGAAAATAAACTGGAAAATAAAAGACTGAAATTTAAAGTGGTGATCCCCAAATTTGACTTTGCTTTGTTGAAGTTGATTGAAGATACCTTGCCAAATGATTATCCAAGCCTTTAAATATTCTCTGGGAAACCGTACCGAAAACCGTCACCCGAACGGTTACAACGTCTCCTTCCCAACCGTCTTCCAACCCTTCTCATGCTGACACGCGTCCCCAGCAGACCAAAATTATCCCTATATTTCACTCTTTGAGCCGACCACAGACCTTCCGCTCTTTTGGCCCGACTGCCAATCTACAATAGTATGGGTCCGACTGCCAATCCTCCCGACTTGCGAACCATCTGGCTTGAGGTCTTTCCGCCTTGAGGACTTCCCGACCTGAAAACCTTCCGACTTGAGGTCTTTCCGTCTTGAGGACCTCCCGACCTGAAAACCTTCCGACTTGAGGTCTTTCCGCCTTGAGGACTTCCCGACCTGAAAACCTTCCGACTTGAGGTCTTTCCGTCTTGAGGACCTCCCGACCTGAAAACCTTCCGACTTGAGGTCTTTCCGCCTTGAGGACTTCCCGACCTGAAAACCTTCCGACTTGAGGTCTTTCCGTCTTGAGGACCTACCGACCTGAGGTCCTTCCGTCCTGATGACTTTCCGTCTTGAGGACCTCCCGACCTGAAAACCTTCCGACCTGAGGTCCTTCCGTCTTGAGGACCTACCGACCTGAGGTCCTTCCGTCCTAATGACTTTCCGTCTTGAGGACCTCCCGACCTGAAGACCTTCCGACCTGAGGTCCTTCCGTCCTGATGACTTTCCGTCTTGAGGACCTACCGACCTGAAGACCTTCCGACCTGAGGACTTTCCTTAGTAATAAACCTATTTTCCTTGATTTCCTCATGGTGCCCTTCAGTCAGTTCAATCAACTCTATTGCCAGGCCCATTCTTCTTTTTACCTTGGGCTTTTAACCTAATTCTAAATTTCGTACGTAACAACTTGCCCGCCGCCAAGGGACTTTCAAACGCCATTTAACAATTAATGTTTGGAAGTTCATAAATCACCACCCTCTTGAAAAACTCCCTTAGCAACTGCACCAGTTACTGCAACACTCCTGATTAACTTCCTTCTCCGCAATACAAGCTTTTGTGAATCACAATCCCATGGCGAATCAATACATTCCTGCCCTTCCTTTTGACGGAACCCTCCCAGAAGGCCCATTTTCAGCCTCGAAAGTACTAACTCCGGCGATCCGTCCATATTGCACTACTCCTGAAGATTCAAATCGGATGAGGGAAGTCTTGGAATCCCGAAATTCCTTGGCTATCAACAACCCTAACTACCAAGCAGTTCGCATTCGAGACAGCATCAAAACCCATCTCACGGACCCAAAAGATCCTTACCGCGCTTGGTATCGACGGGTAGCAGAACACTTCCAGACCCAATGGCGATCCCAAAAAATCGACCAAGCAATACTACTGTCCACCATGCCTATCAACCTGCATGAGAAGGTGCTGTTGGCCATGTCTGCCTTCTGGAATGCGGAAAATGGGGTTTTCCTCTTACCATCGGGCCCCTTTGGTCCAACTCTTATGGATGTGGCAATGATCGCGCATCTCCCAGTCGTGGGTGAAGACCCTGTGATGGGAGCCCTAGATGGGCAGGAGCCATCAGAAGACCATCCAGGATGGTCTTTACAAGGTGTGAAGGAATGGGGTTGGACAAAGTTCGCAACCGACCAACAAGGGGCGCCAGGGACCCCTGTGACCGACCGGGAGCATACTGCCTTTATTCTTTTTTGGCTTTGTAGGTACGTCATTGTTTCCCCTTCCAAATGTGTTCTTCCTTCTCATCTCGACCTAGCCATTCATATCGCGTCAGGTCGTTTTTTCTCTCTTGGCACCCTGTTTTTAGCCAATCTGTTTGAAGGACTTACTAGAGTTAGCCTTCGTTTAACCGATAATGATAATAGGAAATTAGACACTGCCGCGTCGGGTCCTTTTTGGTTTTTAGAACTTTGGTTCCGGCTTTACTTCCCCAACGCGTTTAACTTAGGATCTCCGCCCACTATGCCAACAGCTGAAAAACATTTGGGATTAGCCCTTAACCGACTCTGCTCAGGACGCAATAAACTCCAATCTTCCGATCCAATAATAATCGCAGTTTTAACAGATACCCGCAGTAACTCTCGATTTTCTATGTATAAAAAGTATGCGGGCTATGCTCCCGACCATTTTTGGCCTTTTCCAGTACCAAATCCGCTTCCGACTCCTGAGCCTTGTCCTCATTCCACTTATCCTTTTGCCTGGGACGTTGCCCTCAAACCCAGGTCTCTTTTTAGTAGCAAAAAACTTGATAAAAAGGGGCAGAAAACCTTTTACACTTTTAATTATGAACCTCAATTCATGGCGCGCCAGTTCGGCTGTTGCCAAGGTATCCCTGGACCCGTCGCGTGTCCGCATATAATTTTTCAAAGCCCTGACCGACGAGTCCTACCGAATTCAATCCCTTCTTATATCTCCCAGCTCACCACGTATATAACTTCCAATTCTTATATTCCTTTCCGCTCCAACCCTGAGACTGTAGAAACATTCAATGAATGGTGGTCGGTTGTATGGCCCCTGATCTCCCCTGATGAGGGTCGGTTGCTGAACATACTCCTTCCCCCCCAAGGATTGGTTCTAGGGGCGGCTAGACATACTAGCACTCAACAACAAACAGCCGCCCCGGGGATCGGGTCTAGTGTTCCAACGCGAAAAAGGAAAGCGTCCCAGCTGCCAACACCCCCGACCTCTGGGGCCGACCAGCAAGCACCAGCGGACTTGGAACTACGAGGACGTCCGCAAGGACCCGACCCCAAATAGGTAATTTTTTCTTTACAACCGTGAACCAATTCACTATATCTTAACTTTGATGTCACTCATTTCATTCCTCAGAACCGACTTTGGTAATACCGACCACACAAGCAACACCAGTCCCAGCCGACCATTCAACCGGACCTTTGGTCCAGACCAATTTGCCAATGATCAGTCGGGCGGAGGACCCGACGAGGAGGCAAACTCTTCCTCCCGTACCGAGGAGTGGTCGGGCCAGGCACCCGACCAGGAGGCAATCTTTACCAACAGTGCCTATAGAACCAGTAAGTTCTCTCATCAACAATACTTAGGATTTTAACGATCAGCCTTGGTATATTTAACAACAACATCTCCATGATTTTTTCACAGACACCTTCACCAATCGCATCAGCAGCAGGGGTCTCTTCAGACAGCGAGGGGACTACTTCCCAAATGGGTCGCCCGCCATACATGGCATCCGACTCATCCATTTCGAAGGAAGAACCAGGTGCCCCTGCCGAAGCTGACCCTCAAGATGACGTCCTTGATGCTGCTGATCTTGAAATCGTCCAAGCGGATGCAGACGCATTGGGAACCGAAAGTCCCCCAGCTGCGGCTATCCCAGATGTTCCAGAGATCCCGGCTGCAGCGGCACTAGACGCAGCCGCCCAACCAGCAGCGGCGCTACCTCCAGCAATCGAGTGGCAGGCAGAAGACCCACCTGTGGCAGCCCAACATCCAGAAATGGAAGAAGTTTCTTCATCCGATTCGGAGACTTCTGTAAATTTGGTAAGATTACACCAATCCATGCCACAATGTTTCTTTCGGAAAACACTAACTGTTTTATATACCACGTTCCATAGGGACCCAGGTCGGCACCTCAGCGACCATACGCAGCAGCCGACGAGTCGGCTGCTGTTATACCAGTTGTCTGCCCTACTCGACCGACCTCATTGCTGCCCCCCTCACTGACAGCAGTCCACCCAGAGGTAACACATATCTTATCTGAATAAATTTGCACCTCCCTTGGAATACTTATTGACATTGTAGGACTTGCAGGGGCCTTCGGACTTAGCTGTCCTATCGACTGTTCCGGTTCCGGCGGAGGCCCGAACCATATTCACTGAGGCCATTAACCATCCCCTGTCAGAATTGAGATCCGACTTATTGGACAAACTCATTCAGACGGTTGGTGGCCTTCTTTTTTACACTCCAACGGAATCGCCAGCCGTCCCCATTTTGCATCGGCTGATGGAAAGACTTACAGAGCTCAAGACTGAAGTGTTAGTCATTGGACTCCTGTCAACCGAAACCCCCCAGCCCGACTTCGATCAAACAACGCTGGAGAATTCTTTGGCTAAGACCCGAGAATCCCTTCAGCAGACTACTGGAAGGCTGGGTGGTCTCCTTAGCACGAAAGCTCAAGTCGATGAAACTATTCAGAAAAAGGAGGCAGAATTGCGGGAGCTAAAGAAGGAACAGTCTACCCTGGATAAGCAAATTACCAATGAGCAGCGTCTGCTTGAGAAATATACCAAGAATGAGGCTGAATTAGATCAAGAGCTGAAAACCCAAGCTCGATCCCAATTCATCCGAAGATATCAGACGGCTGCTAATACCAGAAGGCTATCCAGGGATGAAACCAAATGGACAAATATAAAAACTGCTTTAGGGGCACTTTTGTAATACCTTCCCCTTTGTAACAACAATTGACTTAGTAACCCATTTTTTCTTTCTTCTCTCAAAACAAGGATCACCTTTCAATTTCCAACTTTGTAGGAATCGAAACAAACTCCTTCTTTAAAAGAATATTGTTTCTCACATTTTAAGAAACACATTCCAAGGCATATTTTGAAAATCAAAACACTTGAAGTGTTAACAAACATGGCGAATGACCGACCTCATGTTCCATCAAGCAACTGGGAAGGTGTTCTTCAACCCTTCTTTGTAGGTAATCACCCTATTGGAGGCCATGCAGAAGACTTGTTATATATACTCAAGCAACTAGACTTCAAATTCCGATTCTCCCAACGAGGAAGAAGAACCATTCATCGCGTCATCCGCCTAATGGAAAAAGTCATTGAGGGGTATGAACCTCTTCGTGACATCCTTAGCCGCATTCCTGATCTCCATCATCACATAGAAATGATAGAAAATCACGCAGCAACTATACTTCCAGATCTTGGTTGGGATAACATCTTTTCCAATCAACGAAAAGTCTTCTCAAGATTACGGACCATTGTTGATCGTGAACATCAAGCCATAACAGACATGCAAGCACGTACCCATCAAGATTTAGATGAAATGCAAAGCCAATGGGAGAGGTACCGACCAGATTTGGAAGATCTTATTGAAGAAGAACCAGAGCTAATATCCACTCACTGGGATGAAAAGTCTGATTCAGAGGCAGAAAATTTCTCATAACTACACGATGACTAACAGAAATGAACCTTTAAGTAGGTTCGAACCCCATAAATGGGTTCTGAATAATATTTTGTTTCATGCAGTTTTGTTATCTGAAAAGGCAGGATAATACCTCTTCAGATATTTAGCATTAATACAATCATGTACTCTTCTACCTTCATGATTTACAATAATGAACGCGCCATTTCCAATATCTTTTTGAACAATGTATGGTCCTTCCCAATTCGGTGACCACTTTCCCAATTGGTCAGTTTTCTTATACGTAGGAAGAATGGTCTTCCAGACTAGGTCTCCTTTTTGGAATGTCCTGTGAAGAACTTTCTTTCCATAACTCCTTGCTCTGATTTCACTCTGTTTCACACTTCGACCTATTGCATGGAGACGGTTAACATCCAAATCCTCCAACTGTTGCAACATAAGTTGTTGGTATTCTTTTGTAAGATCGCCACCAGTAAATTCTGTTCGGCCAGATGATACTCGGATTTCGGCTGGTAAAACAGCATCTTGGCCAAACGTGAGTTGGTAAGGGGAGAACCCTGTTGCCGTATTTTTGGTATTCCTATGTGCCCATAAAGCCTGAGACAATAACAAATGCCACTTTCTTGGGTTCCCTTCAACCATCTTCTTTATAATCCCAATAATAATCTTATTTGCTGCTTCCGCTTGTCCATTGGCTTGGGGATAATAAGGTGAAGAATGATGTAATCGAACACCGAATTCTGCCAAGAAACTAGAGAACTTTTCCCCTGTAAAAACCAGGCCTTGGTCGGTTGTTATAGACTGGGGAATACCATATCTGTAAATAATTTGGTTCAAAACGAAGTCTATCACTTCTTTCTGATCCACATTTTTCAAAGCAATTGCTTCTACCCATTTGGTAAAGTAGTCAGTCGCGACCAAAATGAAACAATGATGTTTCGATGAAGCAGGATGTATTTTACCAATAATATCCATAGCCTATGATTTAAAAGGCCATGGTTTTGCCAAGAATTGTAATTCGGTTACTGGCAAATGGTTTAAGTTTCCATGTTTCTGACATTCCTGGCAGCCTTTGGCAAATTGTATGCAATCTTGAAAAATCTTTGGCCAGAAAAAACCCAAACGATGAATGGCCCATCTCATATTCAGACCTGCCCGATGAGCTCCACATATCCCACCATGTACTTCTGTCATTACCTCTAGAGCTTCTTTAGACCCCAAACACTTCAAAAGTAAACCTTCAAATGATCTTTTATACAAAATTCCATTTATCAATTGAAAACGTAAAGCTTTCAATCGAGTCGCAATCGAAACACTTGCACCTGGATTCTGTAAATCGTGATAAGCTCTGTTCTCCAATCGGGCACTGTTTCACTGGTATCTTTGTGTCCGACTGTAACTAAGCCGTCGGGCTCCTGTCCGACAGTAACTACGCAGTCGGGCTCCTGTCCGACAGTCTCCTGCCCAACCATAACTTCGTAGTCGGTCTCCTGTCCAATAGCCTCTTGCCCGACCGTAACTTCGCAGTCGGGCTCCTGTCTGACAGCCTTTTGCCCGATCGTAACTTCGCAGTCGGGCTCCTGTCTGACAGCCTTTTGCCCGATCGTAACTTCGCAGTCGGGCTCCTGTCTGACAACCTTTTGCCCGACCGTTCGGTCACATATTGGGTCTGTCTTTTCTTCTATGCCCGACTTGACCTCCGACCACATATCCTCCAGAATTCCTTTACAGGCCCTTTGAGCCAACTCATCAGCACGTTGGTTTTCTTTCCTCGGAATGAACTCAATTATTACTTCTGAGATTTTCGTCAGTAACCGACCCACAATGTCCCTGTATCTGCGAAGATGAGGGTAATTGCAAACATATTGATTGTTTACCTGGTTGACTACTAATTGAGAATCCCCCCTTATTATTACAGACTGGACCTTCCTGGCTATTAAAGCCTCCAAACCCAAAATTAAAGCCTCATATTCTGCCGAATTATGGGTCATGGCTTCCAATCGTAATTGTAAGTTGATCTTTTGACCATCAGGTCCTTGCAAAAAGACCCCTGCCCCTGATTTGTTTCCAGAGGTAGAACCATCAAAGAACATCAACCATGTTCTGGTACTTATATAAGGCACACATCCGACCTGTAGATTATCCAAATATGATGAACAACTAAATGGTCGGACACTATCACAAAGAGAATACCCGACTTGTGAGAATTCTGCTAAGAAGTCGGCTACTGCTTGTCCCTTGA
Organism: Andrographis paniculata; assembly: GCF_009805555.1. Lineage (NCBI taxonomy): Eukaryota > Viridiplantae > Streptophyta > Magnoliopsida > Lamiales > Acanthaceae > Andrographis > Andrographis paniculata. The sequence continues at coordinate 1,847,246 of NW_026137613.1, forward strand.
TTGCCCTCAGAGGGGAATGTTGAAGATCAAAAGGAGCCAATTTGATGGCCCACTTCATAAGTCTGCCCTTTATAGTAGGTCTCTGCAAAATTAATTTGATGAGATCCACCTTTGATATGACCTCAATTCTTCTGGGCAGCAAATAATGCTCGAGTTTAGTACAAGCGAAGACCAATGAATAACACATTTTTTCTGGCATAGTGTAATTCAGTTCTGGTCCTGTAAGGGTTTTACTGAGATAGTAGATTGCCCTTTCCTTCCCGTCATCACCATCCTGTGCCAATAAACAGCTAACCACTTCATATGTATTTGCCAAATAAAGTTTGAGTGGCCGACCTTGTTTAGGAGGCATCAAGACTGGAGGGTGAACCAATGCCTGCTTGATAGCATCTAAAGCCATCTGTTGATCGGGACCCCATTCAAAAGCATTTTTTCCAGCTTTCAACAATTTAGTGATGGGTCTGACCTTGCCAGCAGCATTAGAAATGAAACGCCTCAAATAGTTCACCTTACCCAAAAGACTTTGGATTTCTTTAATCGTCTTGGGTGGCCGACTATCAAGAATGGCTTTAGCCTTGTTGGCATCGATTTCAATTCCTCTCTCATGAACTAAAAATCCTAAAAAGCTCCCGGCTGATATTCCAAAAGCACATTTGGTTGGATTCATCTTCAACTTGTACTTCTTCATTCTTTCGAATGCCTCTTCAAGATTTCTCAAATGTTCATCAAAACTGGCAGATTTAACAATAACATCATCAATATACACTTCCATAGATCTGCCAATTAAATCATGAAAGATTGAATTCATGGCTCTTTGGTAAGTTGCCCCTGCATTCTTTAACCCGAATGGCATGACTGTCCATTCATAAATACCTAAAGCCCCTGGGCACCTGAATGCTGTCTTAGGAATGTCTTCTTCTGCCAGAAATATTTGGTTATAACCTGCATAACCATCCATCAGACTAAGGATTTTATGCCCTGCTGCTGCATCTATCAACATGTCGGCCATAGGCATCACATATTCATCCTTAGGGGTAGCTAGATTCAAATCCCTGAAATCGATGCATATCCTAATCTTACCATTTTTCTTGACCACTGGCACAATATTAGCCAGCCACTCCGCATAACGGCAAGGCTGAATAAAACCCACTTTGAGAAGTTTTTGGATTTCTTCCTTGATTTGAGGCATTAGATCCGGGCTCATTCGCCTTGGAGGTTGTTTGTAAGGTTTACAACCTTCTTTGATAGGCAATCGATGCTCTATTAGACTTCTTGTCAAACCAGGCATCTCTGAATAATCCCATGCTAAACAATCAATGTTATTTCTAATAACTTCGAGCATCATTGTTTGTTGCTCTTTAGACAAATAACCACTTAACCTGATCACTTTTGGAACCAATTCGGTTCCTAAATTAAACTCCAATAATGGGTCTTGTGATGAAGCTGTTGGTTCTGTTTTTTCTAATAAGTCGGGCCAACGAAATTGTTCATCTTCTTGGAGGTGAACATCCAGAATCTCTTTACTATTTTCTGCTTTATGTAATAACTGCTTTAAATAGAACTTATTAATAAGAGAACTACATACTTCTAAGCTTGTATCATCCATAACAAATAAATTATATGAGAATGGGTGTGGCTTTATCATGAGCCATACAATAAAGGTGTTCTTTTAATAGAACATCGAGTTCTGGCCAGTGACCTTATAACCCTTGTTTGGGTATTCCCTGGCCATATATAACTGAGACATCGGAGCCAAATGACTGGAATAAAACACTGACTCTTCAACTTGTTCTGTTACATCGAATGGGTTGTCATTCGCTTCCATTTTGAAGACCTGATTTCCTTCCCAGAACATTAATTGTTGGTGCAGGGTTGAAGGCACACATTGAGAGGCATGAATCCAGTCTCTTCCCAGCAAGAGAGAGTATGTAGTATCTGCGTCCACAATAAAGAAAACAGTGGAGATCTTCTTTGGTCCGACCTCGATTGTGGCAACCATCATGCCCTCAGGCTTAGTCGGCTGCCCTGTAAAACTTGTCATTTCGAATTCCACAGGAGACAGATCATGAATTCCTTTCCCTAGCTTCTTGAGAGTCTTCAATGGCATAACATTAAAAACTGCTCCATTATCCACGAAAACCTTTGTGATTGGTTTCCCACAAATGTGAGCATTAACATACAGAGGCTTCAAATGGGAGATCGCACCCTCTGGAATAGGAGGAAACACAATCGAAGGTGGCTCCGGCTGAGGCTCAGAATCTGAAGTCTTTGCCCACTCTGTTTCCTCTAATTCATCATCTGCCAAGAATGCCCATAACGGTTCGTCCATAGTATCATCTACCAGACTCGCCCATATCGGTTCATCTCTCATCTGATTAATCTCTGTCATTCGACAAGGGATTCGTGGTCCCAGACGAGATTTAACAGATCTTGAACTTTCCTCTGTAGTTAGAACTTCTTCCTTCGTCTTGTTCTGAGGTTGAAGCGTCAAAGATTCTATACGGAAATCTTCAAGAGATGGATTGATGTTGATCCGTTCACAATGTTGGCATCTAAAACCTTTAATTATTTCATCTGCCATTCCTTTACCTTTCCCCTGTCCCGACGAACTTCTTTTGGTATGGTCGGAAGCGCCTAATCCGTCATTCGGTTGCTTTCCTGACCAGACCCGACTGGACCGACCAATTGGAGACTGAATGGCTGCTCCCTGCTCGTTGGTCGTTTGTTCTGTAAAGACCCGAATGGACTGATCTCCTGCCAAATGGTCGGCTGTTTTTTGCTCGTCGGTTAGTTGTTTTGCTGAAGGAACTCGTTTCCCATACTTTGCAGCATACCTGCGTTTGGCATTGCGAATCTGTGTACGATTCATACCTGGGAAACGAGGATCTATATCAACTGGTAAAGGCTTTTTATTTCGAGCCCAATTGTTCCCGACTGACCCTGTTTTTCTGGTCGGGTGGTCACGCACTAAAACCTTTTCTTTCACCTCCACGTTAAAAGAACCGTCTGGACGGTCCCATTTTTCAGCGACTGGCCTTTCAACAACTTTGAATCGTTCTTCCGGTCGGCTGCTGTTTGGCTGATTTCCTTTCTTTGTTCCGGGGCTTGCCTGAGTTCGTTCCCCTGTTTGCCCACTATTGGCCGAACTTTTCCCTGTTTCCAAACTTGGTTGGATGTCAACCATTGCCGTTGTTACTTTTGGAAACGGTTGCTGGTCTACACCTAAAGTGATGTATTTGAGCCGACCTGTCTTGATGGCCTTTTGAATTTCCTTCCTGAAATGAGTACACTGACTTGTATTGTGTGTGAAAGAATTATGCCACTTACAATATGGTCTCCCTTTGATTTCTTCTTTAGTGGCCAATCTTTGCCCCTTTGGAATACGGATCTGCCCATCAGTCAGTAGGATATCAAAGATTTCATCAGCTTTCGAACTATCAAAAGTCGGTTGCTCCTTTCCTTCAGATCCTGGTACTGGCTTCAATTTAGGGCATACATAAGGTTTTCCAGAAAGGATTTCGGCTGCCATCTCTTCTGATTGATTAAAATCAAAGTCACATGTTTCTGTTCCCATACTCGCCATATGTTGGCCTCTATTACGCCTGTTATGCTGATCTTCCTCTCTGAACAAAGACTCTAAACGTCCTGCCTTGGATGCAAGACTTGCCAAATCCTCCACATCCAGGGCAGTGAGTGCCTTTCTTAAACGAGTATGCATATTCCGGACCACTAAATTGGTCATCTCTTTCTCACTGATTACCGTAGGACATCGTCCTTTCATCAATCGCACCCTTTCTATAAACTGTGAAGCAGATTCTTCTGGAAACTGTCTCAATTCTAGTAAATCAGTTAAAGAAACAACTGGTAAAGGATTGAAGAATCTAGCGTGAAATGCCATCTCCAGTCCTTCCCATGTCTGAATTTGTCCAGGAGGCAGACTTACAAACCACGAAAACGCCGTTCTAGTAAGAGATAAACCAAACAGCTGTAACTTATAAAAAGGGTTATTGCCAACTTCTCCTAATTGTGCTGTGAACCGACCAACATGTTCTATGGTGGAAGATCCGTCCTCCCCTGAGAATGCATGAAAATCGGGTGGTCGAAAATTCCTTGGGAGAGGGTGTTCATTAATGATCCTTTCTGGGAAAGGTCTCTGATATGCAGGGCGGTTAGCCATCTGAGGAGTTAATCCATACTGATCCCTTAATATATGTGCAATCTCATCAGGATCTACATGAAAGCGTTGATGATCAGGAACATGGAACGGATCCTGCACAGGAATATGAATAGGATCATGTAGATATCCTTCAGGCCTGTCCTCCCTTGAATTGTTCGGCTGCGGATTGGTAACCCTTGGTCCCAGTGGAACATTGTTTGGAAAAGTCAAAGGAGATTTTCCCCTATCCGTTCGGTTGGGATTTGTGGCACTTGGGAATGTACTATCCACGAATGATGGCCCTGCGAAATTTGCCTGTGGTCTGGACGGTGACACTCCTGGTGGCGTTTGAGTGGGTTGAAGACTAACCCTTGACAGTGCTTGATCTATCATGTTCTGCATCAGACTCTGTTGCTCACGCAACATGTTCGTTTGTTGCTCACGCAACATATTCTGCATAACCAAAGTATGCTGGTTGTTCATTTGTTGAACATAAGACCACCAATCAGTTGGTGGTTGTGGGATTTCCCCGGCATTTGGCACAATGGGTGGTGGAACGGATTCTCCCACCGGTGCCGAAGATGATTGCGGTTGTGAACCTGCCATAACCCTTCCGATGATTCGGCCGGATCTAAGACGTATGAAATTATCGCCGGAATTGGAATGAGCAATTTTGTCTTGCTCCCACTGTGGTCGCCAATTTGTTGATGTAATTTTTCAACAAAAATAAAGTAAAATTCAAAGATATAGAAAATATCCTTAAACTTGATTAATTAGTGCCTGAGATTAGGAATCTCTAAACACTGTATGGTACAGAAAATAAACTGGAAAATAAAAGACTGAAATTTAAAGTGGTGATCCCCAAATCTGACTTTGCTTTGTTGAAGTTGATTGAAGATACCTTGCCAAATGATTATCCAAGCCTTTAAATATTCTCTGGGAAACCGTACCGAAAACCGTCACCCGAACGGTTACAACGTCTCCTTCCCAACCGTCTTCCAACCCTTCTCATGCTGACACGCGTCCCCAGCAGACCAAAATTATCCCTATATTTCACTCTTTGAGCCGACCACAGACCTTCCGCTCTTTTGGCCCGACTGCCAATCTACAATAGTATGGGTCCGACTGCCAATCCTCCCGACTTGCGAACCATCTGGCTTGAGGTCTTTCCGCCTTGAGGACTTCCCGACCTGAAAACCTTCCGACTTGAGGTCTTTCCGTCTTGAGGACCTCCCGACCTGAAAACCTTCCGACTTGAGGTCTTTCCGCCTTGAGGACTTCCCGACCTGAAAACCTTCCGACTTGAGGTCTTTCCGTCTTGAGGACCTCCCGACCTGAAAACCTTCCGACTTGAGGTCTTTCCGCCTTGAGGACTTCCCGACCTGAAAACCTTCCGACTTGAGGTCTTTCCGTCTTGAGGACCTACCGACCTGAGGTCCTTCCGTCCTGATGACTTTCCGTCTTGAGGACCTCCCGACCTGAAAACCTTCCGACCTGAGGTCCTTCCGTCTTGAGGACCTACCGACCTGAGGTCCTTCCGTCCTAATGACTTTCCGTCTTGAGGACCTCCCGACCTGAAGACCTTCCGACCTGAGGTCCTTCCGTCCTGATGACTTTCCGTCTTGAGGACCTACCGACCTGAAGACCTTCCGACCTGAGGACTTTCCTTAGTAATAAACCTATTTTCCTTGATTTCCTCATGGTGCCCTTCAGTCAGTTCAATCAACTCTATTGCCAGGCCCATTCTTCTTTTTACCTTGGGCTTTTAACCTAATTCTAAATTTCGTACGTAACAATTATAAATTGATTGAGAATAAGTTTAAAAGACAAGTGAGCAGTAACATAATTTGAATTTCGATGAACTAATGGAATGTATAAATTATCATTGTCTCCTATATATTTTTAAATATAGAAAAAAATTATTATATCACGGTCGTATATCTTTTTTAATAAAAATATGCAAAAAAATCATGTTGACAATAGATGAAGATCATGGCAGCTTATCCTCATGTCTATGTCATGACACGCGTAAAAGAATGTCCACGTTCTATGCAACGGACTTGGGGTGGGTGTATTGGTGCAGTGCACCCTTGTACACAGGATTACAACTTAGTGGTCCTCACCCTTGTTAGGTTGTTAGATTTCATTAGTGTAGATTTGATTCCCTTGGTAAGACTATTATAAATTAGCCTGGAGTATATATAATTTATACTTTCTCTCTTCCATTCAATAAATAAAAACAGATTAATTCCACAGGCCTATTTTGTGCTATGTTCTTACCTCTTCTTCTTATTTGTGCTATATTCTGTTTGTTGAGTTTTTTGCATCATGGTATCAGAGCAATGATTGTTCATGGTGTTTGATTAGTGAGAATATAATATGGCTGATCAGAGCCCTAACACCAGCTCACAGAGTACCACACACCATGGATCTTCTCCAAACCTTACATTGTTTTTGGGTGTTGCAGATCATCAAGGTATGATTTTTACATCAGTCCATCTGAATGACTTCAATTATCTTTCTTGGAGCATTAATATAGAAACAACTCTAATGGCAAAATCTAAGGTGAGGTATATAGATGGAACCCTTGTTAAACCTCTTGTAGGAACACCTTAATTCAATCAGTGGCGTGCATGTGATGCTATGACCAGATCCTGGCTTCGTAACTCTATCTCTGCCAACCTGCAAAAAGGCTTCGTTTATGTTAATTCTGCTAGGGAGTTATGGCTTCGGGCCAAAGAGAAATTTGTCCAGGCCAATGGAGTATTAGTCTACCAGTTGAAAGCTCAAATAGTTGATCTCAAATAGGGAAGTGGTATGCTGACAACGTATTGCACCAAATTGGAGAAATTGGTTGATGAGCTTCGCATAATTGAACCTGGAGCTAAATGTAAGTGCGGCAAGTGTAGATGTGACAATAACAAAGTGTTAGCAGGAATTTATGAGAGGGATTACCTCGTTTAATTCTTGACCGGCCTGAATGAAATCTATCAGCCCATCAAAAACCAGATCCTGATGATGGATCCTCTTCCAACAGTCAATAAGGCATTTGTTATGTTACTCCAAGTTGAGAAACAAAACACTCCTATTGTTCCTGTGGACCTTAAGGCCTTTAATGTTGTCCATCAACAAGCTAACAAAATCACTCAACCTGCTATCAACTTTAAGAGAAACGACAAGAAGAAATTGTTCATTGACAAAATGAGTCAGATATGCGAGGTGCGCAAAAGGAAAGGGCATACAAAGGAGACATGCTTCAAAATACATGGTGTTCCGGACTGGTTTAGAGAGATGAATGAAAAGAAAAGGACTCAAGTCAATGATGTTGTTGTTCCAGAACATGATGGAACTCCTTCAGACACCTCTTCAAAGGTTGATGTGCAATTCCTCCTTGTTGAATTGAAGAAGATGATGGAAACCTCAAAGACCCATGTGTCCTTTGCAAACTCAGTGATTGAGTATTCAGGTAACATTCATCAGAATTTGCCCAGTGATATGATCAACAAGTCCTGGTTAGGTAGATAGCGGTGCATCATGCCACATATGTATTGATAAGTCTATGTTTCAATCCTTACAATCAATCTCTTCATGTGCAGGAGTATGTCTTCCTAATGGCACAATATCCCACCCTGAATTTATTGGCTCAGTCTCAATTACCCCAACTCTTGTCCTTCATAATGTCTATTACCTACCTAAATTCAAATTTAACTTAATTTTTGTGAGTTGCATAGCTAATGATTTCAAACTGACATTGAAATTCTTCCCTGACAAATGTGTTCTGCAGGACCAGAGTTCTAAAGAAGTTCTTGGGATTGCTTTGCAGAAGGATCATCTTTATTTACTCACTGGATTCCATCATACTCTCTCCACACCCAAACTTCAATTTGATCAGTTGTGGCACCTCAGGCTAGGACACCCAAGTGCTGAAGTCCTCTCTCATCTACCTTTTGATTCTAGTTATAAAACCAAACCTTGTGATATATGCCACAAGGCTAAACAAACTCATATGTCTTTCAATAAAAGTTACTCTCATGCCACTTCTCCTTTCCAGCTTGTCCACATGGATCTTTGGGGTCCATATAGTGTTCCCACCTTAAATAATTGCAAGTATTTTCTAACATTTGTAGATGATCACACCAGAAATGTATGAACTTTCTTACTTCATTCTAAGGCTAATCTCTTCCAAATCTTTGAGGCATTTGTCAAGTTTGTCAAGTATGTTCAAACCCATTTCAACACCACTATCAAATCCATCAGATCTGATAATGGTGTTGAATTCCTCAGTACAAATTGTCAAACTTTCTTCCAGAGTCTCGGCATCCAGCACCAGCTTACTTGTCCTTACACTCCTCAGCAAAATGGAAGGGTTGAAAGGAAACACAGACATTTTCTCCAAGTAACCAGGTCATTACTCTTCCAAGCCAACTTACCTCAAGAATTTTGGGGGAAAGCACTCCTATATTCCACATGTATCATAAACAGACTGACTACCCCAGTTCTCTATTGGAAAACTCCCTTTGAACTTTTATACTGTAAAACCCCTGACTTCTCCTCCATCAAAGTGTTTGGTTGCCTTTGTTATGCTACCAACACTTCCCCTGCTAAAACCAAGCTAGACCTAAGGGCCTTTAAATGCCTCTTCCTAGGAAAACTCCTCATCCCTAAAGGCCTACAAATTGTACAACCTTGATACCTCTACTGTCTTTACCTCCAGGGATGTAGTGTTTTATGAAGATGTATTCCCTTGGGCAAAGCAATCACAAGATCATCAACAGAACTCAGGTTCCTCAGCACTTCCAGGTACTTCTCCTCCTTGTTCTATAACTTCTGATCATGTCCCTGGTTTCTTTAATGCTCCTCAACCTTTTGTCTTCACCCATAATCCCATTGATGAACCTTCTGCTTCTAGCCCAGGTCACACCCATAAATCACCTGCTGCTCATACTTCTCCATCCTGGCAACAGGCCTTCTCAGAATTAGAATCTTATTCTCAACCTGACCACTCTGACCAGTCCTCTACACAATAACCATTAATCCTTCCCCAACTTTCAAATCCACCACCTCTTAGATCCAGTAGAGTCCGACAGCCTCCCAGATATCTTCAAGATTATGTTTCCCCCACTATCCATAAGACTGAACATACTATTTGGCATGATGCACTAACTATCACACTGCAGGAACCTACTTCTTATCACCATGCTAGTAAGAGTGAATTGTGGAGGCAAGCTATGAAAGAAGAGTTTGCTGCTCTTGAAAGAAATCAAACTTGGCATTTGGTTGCTTTACCTCCTGGAAAACGGCCTATCACTTGCAAATGGATTTACAAGATCAAGACGAATGTTGATGGCTCCATTCACAAATATAAGGCTCGGTTGGTAGCTAGGGGGTTCCTTCAACAGTTTGGGGTGGATTACACTGATTCTTTTGCACCTGTTGCAAAAATGGTAACCATTAGAGTTCTTCTTGCTGTAGCAACCTCCAAACATTGGCATATCCACCAGCTAGATGTCAACAATGCCTTCCTCCATGGACACTTAGATAAGGAGGTTTATATGATGCCACCCCAAGGCTACAGTCATCCTCCTGGATTGGTGTGTAAACTGGACAAATCTTTGTATGGTCTCAAACAGGCTCCACGCCAGTGGTACAAAGAACTTACATCTAAGCTTTTTTCGATTGGTTTCCTTCAATCAGCTCATGATCATTGCTTATTCCTCAAGACCCATGGCTATCAGTTCACTGCTCTCATTGTCTACGTGTTTGATATTCTCTTGACTGGTAATCATCCTCCCACTATCTAGGAGGTTAGGGGCTTTCTTCACTCTGAATTTATTGTGAAGGACCTGGGTAATGTTGATTATTTTCTTGGGCTCCAGATCACCCAAAGTTCACATGGCCTTTACATCTCTCAACAAAATATCTCATTGATATTCTCAATGAAGAGCATATGCAGGATTGTAATCCCTGCTATACTCCCTTACCTCCGGGTGTGAAGATGTCTTCAGATGGAGGAGAACAATTTCAATACCCTGATCATTATAGGAGATTGGTTGGTCGCCTGCTCTACTTAACCATGTCTCGGCCTGACATCACGTACGATGTTCAACAGTTGTCTCAATTCATGCATACTCCTACATCTCTCTATTTCAAGATTGCTCACAGATTGCTGAGATATCTTAAAGGGCACTCTTCATTTCCAGCTGTTTTTCAAACAAGGTGATTGCTTTTCTCTCTCAGCCTTTTGTGATGATTACTGGGGTCACTGTATATCACAAGAAAATCCACCACTGGTTATTGTGTTTTCCTTGGAAATTTTATGATCTCTTGGCGAACAAAGAAGCAGTCTACAGTTACAAAATCCTCGGCTGAAGCAGAGTATAAAGCCATTTCTCAAACTGTGACTGATCTTTTGTGGATCTTATACCTCCTTAGGGACTTCCAGATACAAATTTCTTGTCTTGTCTCTGTTTTTACTGATACCATGTCCGCCATACACATGATCCAAAATCCTGTTCATCATGAACACACAAAGCATATGGATATTGACTGTCATTTTATTCGTGATCACTTCTCCAAAGGATTCATTCAACCAGTCTACATACCCTCAGCCGTGCAACCTGCTGATTTATTCACAAAATCTCTGTCAAATGCTCATTTCAATTCTCTTAGGTCCAAACTTCACTTGGACTTTCCTCCAGTGCATTTTGAGGGGGCTGTGTTGACAATAGATGAAGATCATGACAGCTTATCCTCATGTTTATGTCAAGAGAGGCGTAAAAGAATGTCGATGCATTCTATGCAACAAACGTGGGGTGGGTGTATTGGTGCAGTGCACCCTTGTACATAGGATCACAATCTCAGTGGTCCTCACCCTTGTTAGGTTGTTAGATTTCATTAGTGTAGATTTGATTCCCTTGATATGGCTATTATAGATTAGATTTCATTAGTGTAGATTTGATTCCCTTGGTACGGCTATTATAGATTAGATTTCATTAGTGTAGATTTGATTCCCTTGGTACGGCTATTATAGATTAGTCTGGAGTATATATAATCTATGTTTTCTCTCTTCCATTCAATCAATGAAAAAGGATTAATTCCACATACCCGTTTTGTGCTCTGTTCTTACCTTTCCGTTTTATTTGTGCTATATTCTGTTTCTTGAGTTTTTTGTATCAAATCATTTAAAACTTGGTCACGGATTTTATTAAATGATTTCCATAATATTCATTGGCAAAAAGTATAATTCTATGCATTTGGATCACTGAGGTATATTTTTAATTCAGCGTGTGCTTAATCATGACCATTAATTAATCAAGGATAATTAAGTTAATTAAAATATTATTTTGCAATAAAGGATGAGGATTAGTCTTCAGTGTGTTGAATTTTGTACATTCAGTATGAGAATTTCTATATATTCAATACTTGATGTGACTATTGACAATATCAATGTTAACTTTACAATTTGATACAATAATATGTGAGACAAGCCCTTCAATTAACTGAATCTATAACTTAACATATCTAGTTTATTTTGGAGTGTCATATGCTAAAGTATCATTAGGCTATTTGAATGATTTTTCTTAAATTTACATAATTATAATGATTCTTTTCACCTAACACAACTATGCTCACAAACATTCATTTAAAAACACAAAATGAATACATGCAAGATGCATAGTATTTTTAGACTCTGTTTATATAGAAGGTTTTGAAATTGGAATTTGGAAAATTTGTGAAATAATAAAGATTGGCCATTTAATGTGTCTTGTTACTGAAAAATATGCATTTGATGTGATTTTTTTTTTAAAAAAAATAATTTTATTGATAGATATTCTCAAAATTTCTAAAATATGTATGTAAAAAGAACCTTACTATTTTACAATACTAGTACAAATAATATTTGAGAAACATACACATTGACAAAATTATTGCCATATAGGAAAAAAATAAATCAAATACATGGATTTGTTTTATATTTAAATTTTGAATTTTGGTTTGAATAATTATTTGTAGGTAATATTTTGTGATAATAATAATAATATTCCCCGTCCGCGTATAATGTCAAGATTATTGTAGACACAAAAATTTACGAGAGGTATGATTAGTAAATAATTAAAAATGTATTAGTTAAAATAATTATAAATTAAGGTTGAGAAAACTAATTAATATAATTTAAAATTAAATTTTTTTTTATATATGATCTTGTAGAGAATAATTTTTTTAATATACCTACTAGACGGTTCTTCTCCTTGTCATCCGACCAATTCAGTATATATATGATCTTGTAGAGAATAATTTTTTTAATAAAATAAAAAAAAAAACATCATCTAAAGAAAAATATATTTTTTTAAAATTGGTTGGTTACACAAATATAAAAAGTATATATTTATATAATTTATTTATCATCTTTCTAGACCAAACGACTCATTGGTCGCCCAATCAAGCGACCACCATCTGGTCCCTTCAATCGGCTGAACAACCATTCGTCCAAATGATTAATTGGTCGCCTAAACAAGCGACCACCATACGGTCCCTTCAAATGCCGAACAACCATTCGTCCAGGCGATTCATTGGTCACCCCAATCAAGCGACTGAACTATTATTCACTTAAATGGGCGACCAATTAACATACCTTTCTTTGCCCGACCTCCGTATCGGCCGTTTTATCCTTCTGTCGGTCTCTTCCTCTTTCGTAAAACTAAATCGGTCAATTTTTTTTTTTCTAAATATATTTATATTATCTTTTTTTTTCAAGAAATTAAAAATGTAAAATATGCACCGCATGAACTCATACAACATATTTATATAAAAAAAATTACAAAAAATATTCTACCATATAGCAAAAACTTGCGGCTTAACCGCACTCACATGAGTACTAGTATATATATATATATGTTGCTTATGGGAACATATAATGTTCTTTACAATTTTTTTTAAGCAATAATAATGGAGTTGAAAAATATATATTTTATTATTATTATTATTTAAATAACGTGGGAATTTAGAATCTTTTTAAGTGGTGTTGGATGAAATTTAAATATGTAACCTCATAGTTACAAATTCAATATTGACATTATTAGGTCATTTCTTATAGAATTATATTGGGTTGTATTTGCTTGAAAGTACGGAGTTTATATTTGTGTTTTGAATAATAAATAAAATAAAATTTAAATAGTCGTTGATATAATATAAATAAAAAAATAATATTTTAATATAAATTTTATTTTTAGTATAATATAAATATAAATATTTAATTTGCAATTCTTTTTAAAAAAAAATAAAAATTCTTTTGTTGGTATGTAATAAATAAATAAATAATATAATTTATATTATATAAAAATATAAATAAATTATAATAATTATAAAATATCCGGATTCGGGTCCGGGTCCGGGGTGGACCGGTTTTATAGTAAAACCCGTAATCCGCTCCGAATCCGTCCAGGTTTAAAATTCAAAATCCACAATCCGCCCCAAACCAAATTTTTTAGACCCGAATCCTTCCCATTAAGACCGAGTCCGGGACGGGTCCGGGCTAACCCGCCCCATTTGACATTCCTATGTTTATGGCACTTCCAAGCAAAGCATGCATCCGTACCTTCCTTACTATTTCTACTTGGAATTTGTTTTCATTTCTTTTACAATACTTATTTTATAAAAATATATTTTATGAGATTTGAAGATATAATTTGTTTATATTATGAAGTGGTCCTTTGTTATACACATGACAACATATTTTGAAATCGAAAATTAAGTATGAAGTTGTCTCTTGAAGAAGGCAAAGGGCTTCCTCTCTATATACATTACATATACAGATATCGATTTTTTTGTCCATATATATATATATATGAAAGGAACACAAATTTTACGAGGACAATAACTTAATGCTGAATGTGACAATTAATTTAATTTCACAAACAAAATACTATTAAATCTTGTAGACTAGATGTAGTTTGTCTTTGCAATGACAATTCAGTTTACATGTTCTTACAATGAGGAACATACGATGTGATATGATATGATTGGAATGATTTTCAAATAATAATATAATAATAATAATAATAATATTGTAAATATAAAAATATATACTTTTTCCGGTGCAAGGTTGTCGTTTACTTTTTGCACGTAAATTTTTTAATATTAGTATTATAATGGTTTGTAATGAAAAGACGAAAATACCCCTATTAGTATTGTGTAATATAAAAATAATGTTATTTGTGTAATATAGTGTGTAGTTGGAAGGGTATTTATTATATTAGGTAGGTAGTAACAATTACTAAATTAGGAAATGATAACCTTGTTTTGGGACGGACGAAAATGAAAAATGGTAACCTTTCAATGAGACGGAGGGAGTATATATAAAAATAGTTATTGTATAATACAAGTAACTATAGGTTTAAAACTAAAATAAATAATAAAAAAACTTAATTAAGATTAAAAAAAATTATAAATTATAAATTTTAAAATGCAATTAAAATACATAATTATTTTCTAAAAAATAAAAAAATAAATTATGTGGAATAAAAATAATAAAAATACGAATGTAAAACATTGAGAGATATAAATGGAAATTTCTTTTTATATATGAACTTTTTTATTTTTAGTCAAATTGAAATTATTATGTTGCTACCATGATACAAAAATGGATCTATATATACTTACAAATAAAAATTTGAACCAACTCAGCCAATACAACTCATTCTTCATTGTCATCACTAATTAACTAAATCTTAACTTTACCAAATAAAAATAAAAAAAACTTACCAATATTACTAGGAAATTAAATGGGGGCAAAACAAATCTGTTGAATTATCATAACTTTTTTTTTTTTTTTTGAAAAAATTATTTTTGGTCCTCGTATAACCAAATTCATCAATTTTGATTCCAATATAAAAATCTTATCAATTTTGGTCTCAATATAACAAAAATCATTATTTTTGGTCCAAATATAAATTATTTAATATACAGGAAGGCTTGCAACAGGTTGAACTGTTGTCTGTTGCAACTTTACGAAGAATTTACACAATCTTGCAAGTCCACGTTAGCATTTTTCGTCAATTTGTTGACGGGTGAGACCAAAAAAAATAAGGTTTGATTATACTAAGACAAAGAATGATGATCTTTGTTATATTGACTAAAATTGATAAAAATATTTATATTGAGACAAAAAATGATGAATTTTAGTTATATTGAAACAAAAAATGATAAATTTTGATTATATTGAACCAAATTGATAGAATTTTTATATTGAGACCAAAAATTAATAAATTTTAATTATATTGGGACAAAAAATAATTTGCTTCCCAGCCCAAGTTTTTTCAGCTTCTATATACGAATAATTAAATTATATGATTAATTAATAACCTACGATGGGCAGCCCTACTTTTCTCAGAGACTATCATAAGCCCCATTATGCCATTTTAATTTAAAATAATAGGAATCAGATAATATAGAGTCATCGGTTACAATGCATGGCAGCGCAAGCTAACAACAATTCCCTTTATAACACACTAATCTTAATCTTCTCACACCTATTCATCATTATCTTCATCGCTGCCTTCGCTACCATCACTTAGTTCCTCGTCTTGATCTGTTTCTTCACGACCATCACCTCCTTCTTCGTCGTTCTCGTCCGATTTCTTGTTCTTGCTCGGTGCATTATTTCCTAAATTAAAATAAGATGAAAGTGCGTGAAATGGAGTTCATTTAATGCAAATACATCCGTAAAAATGAGATGAATAACTGAGACATAATGTGTGATGCACAATTAAACTGAAAATGAAACCGGATTGGGTGGGAAACTTGGTAAGCTATAACACCAAGGGAACCATCTAGGCTTCTAGTAACATTTTCATTTATAACGAGGGCACGAATAAACACACAGGGGCATTTTTAATTGTTTGCTAAATGGAATTGGGTCGGGTGAGATTATTTACAACACACACCAAGTATAATAATATTGCTAGTAGCAGATTTTTATACTTGACTTGTCATCCAAACATGCATCCACAGAAAACAGGAACTAGTCTTTCAAAAAATTGAATTTTAACTAAGCCAAAGCAAAAACTGTATTTACCGAATGCATCGAATATGATTCCTCCACAGCACAATCCTTCCTCAACTTTTACCAACTGAAGTGTCATTCTAGGTCCAACTTCTTGAAGTTTGACAGCACTCTTACTTGATGCCTTATTAACTCTTCCAAGATCCATTGGTAGACTTACAGTTGCTGCTTCGTCGTCCACTTCACTTTCTGATCCATAACCAGCCCTAAAATATGAAATTATGGAAGCCACCAAAACATTAGGAACATAATGGAACATACCGATAGGAATGATAAGAAGCATTAGACTCATAAGATACTAAGGCCCGAAAGACTTGCCAACTACATCTACCTTACTTATGATAGCCTAAGAAGAGAATTACATGCTAGCAATACAAGCTCATGACTAATAACCTCAACATCTACTTGATTGCATATCGTAACCCCATAAACAATTTTACATTTTAGTTCATTGGAAACAGGAGAGGATGGAGGTTAATCAAGAAATACACCCGTTGTAATACAGGCTTCCAATATAATGTCTCATAGATAAAAGATATCAGAACAAAATGAAAAACTATAGCTCCCATGACCCAGTGATTCTTATGCTAAATATTCAAGTGCATGCAAGTGTGATGTAAAGAGCTCAGGGCTTAGAGAGAGTACTTTGTTAAATAATCACTGACATCCTGAAGAGTTCTCAAATCAGGGGCCAGATGGCTCTGTACAAATTTTCTTATTCGTCGTGACACCCCAACCGGTTGTAATCTGATTGAATAGTGCCGGAAATCTATATGTTTGGTGTCTTTGTTGTAATTTAGCAGCACAATTCTTTGGCATGAAGAAAGCTTGACCTGAAACAAGTCCAACAATATGATGCGGTCCACTAGGCATGCAAAGCTCCTGACGCTAGGTTTCAAGACTTACAGTGTTTATATCAATGGCAGGAAACATGTTCTGAAACATTATAGTTGTAAGCCTAAGATGCTGCTCCCCAGTCCCGAAACCAGAAAGGACAATCTACAAATTAACTCACAAACTTCAGCATTCATATTTAGTGTAATAATTAAAGTGGCTAAAACAACGCATTAAACAGAATAGTTGCAGCAGCTAAAGCCAATCCAAACATTTGTAAAACACTCAGAATTTGAAGAAGGCATAAACCAGCCATTACCAAAGGCGGGTTATCAAAAAGATCTTTATGACTTCTCGGACGCAATTGAGACTTGACAACATCAGCAACCAACGAATACTCAAGAATTTTGAAGGTTAGAGTTGGGCCCTGTGGTGTTCTACCAACCCTCAAGTACGGCGCAGAATCAGTTTTCGATAAAATCAGGAAGTGTGTAACACCCATTGGGCCTGCCACGTTCAAAAAATCTTTGAGATTGTTCCTCTTTTTTTCCTACAAATAAAAGCAGATTCAGGCATTGGGAAAGGTTAATGCACAATCTAAATCTAAGTAGATGCGTCAACTGAGGACTGGTAAACAATCCAAATTTATAGTAAGTTTTTAATATCAATTGAATCATGTGGAGAGCAATACAGTCCAGAGAAACAAACAATTAAAAGAAGAAGAAGAAGGAGGAGAAAGAAAGCACGCGACAAATACTCACCTTGAGGTTGAGAGCCGTGAATGGAAGCATCAATTTTCTTAAATCCATCTGCAATTTTCGAAGAACGTCGGGTGACTTTCCCCGAGAAAACACAAAACTCTTCGGGATCTTGTCCCCGGTTACATGGTCTACGATCGGTTGTTTCTTTATAGTCGGTTTAACAAACGGTTTCATCTTCTTCTGCATCAACAAACAATTCAGAAAACAGCAAACCGAAAAAACGAATCCCATTCCTCAACTTGCGACAGACAAAATACAAAACAATGAGAAAACATGCGCTCTCGTTAACAACTTCACACTTACATTCCGAAAGCGAGGCATCTTCCTATAGAAGAACTACAATTCCGTAGCTTGAAATCTCAATCTAATCGAAGCTCCTGAGAAATCAACAGCAGACGCCCTCGCAGTAGGAAACGACGACAGAGCAGAGCCTAGGGTTTCTGTTATTGAAACAATAAGTTCAAAATAATTCGGCGGCCATACTCCTCTTAGATTTACGCTTCTTAAACCATATTTTGGGCTCCAGACAGGCCCAATACCAAAGCAATTGGGCCAAATTGATCCAATCCAATAAAAATAACATTAGAGCTTTAAATTGAATTTTGTACTGTTTTATTGTAATTAATAATCATTTATGGTGAAAATATGGTTGGTGCTATTAAATATTTAATATTCGCATTCCCAATGCGTAAAGCTTAATCTAAATTAATTGTTCTATAAATTAACAGAAGCTTCACCCGATCTTGAGGAGGAAATTTCCTCTACTTCATCGGGTGGTTGGACTGGTTCGGGTTGGACTGGTTCGGGACCAACAATAGGAACCTCATCAACTTGCTGAACAAGCGGGTCGGGTAAAGCCACGACCTGGTCGGGGTCGGGCACTACCACATCTTCAATAGGAGCCTGGTCGGGGAGGACAACAAGTTGGTCGGGCATCACCGCAACGATATCCGACGTTGGGGGAGGAGGTACCCTGCCCATCGATTCGCCTGGTCGGTGTGCCTACAATAAAAGGTTCGAAGTTGTTGTTTAAAATTAATATATTTTGTTTTGTTGGTCTCTAAGGAATGTCAGAAACTATCTTTCACCTCTGATTGTCAGTGGGTCGGTTGTGTGGTAATCGGGACTATGGCCAGTCGATCGGTGGTCCGGACCATAGATGATTGTTCTATGATCGGGACGGCTGTCGATCGGGATGAAGATAAATTGATGGGAACTTGTGGTTCGGGCGATTGTTGGTGGGTCGGTTGAGACGTGGTAGGGCCAGTGGTCAGGAGCATTGAAGGATCTTCTGAAATAGACATATTAGAGTTACAAACGGGCAGCATGAAAATAACATAAGGAAAGGAACAAAAACTTACCAAATTGTTGCCTTAGATACTTTGGCATCCCGCTAGTATCTATTGGCAGAGAAGCCAGATATTCCTCGATGGCCTGCCTCTATCGATAGCAGGAGTGGCCTTTGCTTTTTGTCTTTTTGCTCCCGACCCACCTGCCGTAGGGGCTGGCCTTTTCCTTCCTTTGACTGCCAGTCGGGCGGAGCCAAGAGCCAGAGCTGGGGGTGGAGCAAGTCTCCCGACCAATTGGTCAGTCGAAGGGGCAAGTAAAGACCAGGTGGTCGACCACCAGGAAGGGAAATCTTCGGTTGTCGAAGATTTTGGGCAGAACGGGAGATATGAATTCGAGGTGATGTAGGTGGTGAGTTGAGAAATATAGGTCGGGATGAGTTCGGGAATCACCAGACCCTCGGGGCTTTGAAATATGAGGTGAGGACTGGCTAATGGCCCTGGTATGCCCTGGCAGCAACCAAATTGCCTCGACAAAAATTGAGGTTGGTAATTGTAAGTGAAAAGTGTTCTACGATTCTTCTTATCCGACCTTCTGCTAGAAAACAAAGATCGGGGTTTTATTGCGGCGTCCCAGGAAAAAATAAAGGTCGGGTGAGGGAGAGGATCTGGCCGAGTTAAAGGATAGGTAGGGTCGGGATAAAGGAAGAAAAGATCGGTCGAATATTGTATTAAGGTTGTATATACAAAAAAACGGGAATTGTTCCGATCTTCGGTCAAAATTTGGGTTATTATAGAGTCGGAGGATTTTAGACAGGAAGAGTTCGGGGTTAATCTGGCTAAGGCATAGCCAATAGACCTATAAGGGTTAGGAGAAATTGGGAGGCGACCAAAAAATGCAGAGGCGACCACAGTTCCAGGGGAAATTGTTATTTTGGAAATGAAGGACAGGATAGACTTTTCAGACGCTAAAAAATAAAATTTAAGGTGTTACGTACAAAAATAATAATAATAATAAAAATAATGGTAGCAGGGTCTTGAACGAAGGTAGGACCTGAAGTCGGGCAGAAAAGTAGAAACATTTGCGCTCAGGTCGGGAAGTCCTCAAGACGGAAAGTGGTCAGGTCGGGAAGTCCTCAGGTCGGGACGTCCTCAAGACGGAAAGTGGTCAGGACGGGAAGTCCTCAGGTAGGGAGGTCGTCAAGACGAAAAGTGATCAGGTCGGGAAGTCTGCAGGTCTGAATGTCAGCAGGTAGGACATACAGGTTTGATGGTCAGCAGGTCGGATAAAGAAGGTCGGCTGGTCTAGCAATTGGTCTCTGGAATGGTCGGTCGGGCAAGTTGAGTTCGGGAACTGATGGAAGCATCTGGCGCGACGGTGCAAGGCACGTGTCAATAAAGGAGGAATTAGAGATTCCTAATCTCATGCGCTAAATAATCAAATTTAAGGATATTTTCCATATCTTTGAATTTTACTTTTTGTCTGTCGAAAAAATACATCAACACTTTATTTTCAGATTTTACTTTTTATTGTTGAAAAATTGCATCAACACCAATAAAAAATAAAATAGAGGAGAATGTAGATGAAATGTTTGAGATAAGAAGGGTGACCCTGCATCTCTTTATGAGGTTTTGAAATGTAAAAAATAACAAGGATATTTCAACTTTGATAATTGTTACGCACAAAAAATAATAATAATAATAAAAATAATGATAGCAGGGTCTTGAACGAAGGTAGGACCCGAAGTCGGGCAGAAAAGTAGAAAAATTTGCGCTCAGGTCGGGATGTCCTCAGGTCGGGAGGTCCTCAAGACGGAAAGTGGCCAGGTCGGGAGGTCCTCAAGACGGAAAGTGGTCAGGACGGGAAGTCCTTAGGTCGGGAACTCCTCAGGTAGGGAGGTCCTCAAGACGGAAAGTGGTCAGGACGGGAAGTCCTTAGGTCGGGAAGTCCTCAGGTAGGGAGGTCCTCAAGACGGAAAGTGGTCAGGTCGGGAAGTCCTCAGGTCGGGATTTCCTCAAGACGGAAAGTTGTCAGGTCGGGACGTCCTCAAGACGGAAAGTGGTCAGGACGGGAAGTCCTCAGGTCGGGAAGTCCTCAAGACGGAAAGTGGTCAGGTCCGGAAATCCTCAGGTCGGGACGTCATCTGGTCGGGAAGTCCTCAAGACGGAAAGTGGTCAGGTCGGGAAGTCCTCAAGACGGAAAGTGGTCAGGTCCCGAAGTCCTCAAGACGGGAAGTGGTCAGGTCGGGACGTCCTCAAGACGGGAAATGGTCAGGACGGAAGTCCTTAGGTCGGGAAGTCCTCAAGACGGAAAGTTATTATTTATATGTATTTTGATTTCAATAAATATTTACTTTATGATTAAAATGAATCAAAGTAACCCAGTTTAAGTATATTTTGTAATATTTTTATAGTATACTTAGTTTATATAATTTTGGTTACATTGTTATTATTTATACGTAAAATATTGTCTATCTTTATTGGTAAGTTTAATAAATATATAATGTATATAGTATTTGGTTCCTCTAATACCTAATAATGTAACTTTTGTTTTTATTATATTGGACAAATAAATTTTGTATCATATTTTATGAATAAATTAATCGAATTTTATTAAATATTCTTTATTTAAATAATATAGGGACAAAATAGTAAAATTATTATATTTTCTCTTTCCTCCGCTGTTTAACCAAACACAAGAATAGTATTTTCCCTCGTCTCGCCTCCATTTCCTTCTATGAACCAAACGCGCACTATTACAATTTTAATAGTATTATTTCCCCTCACTTCTCCTCCCATCCCTTCCATTAAAATCCCTCCACTCCCCTTCCCTCATTTGAACTAAACAAACGGGTTTTATAGTAAATTAAGAAATAATAGTATTTTATTGATTATTAAAAGTATGTAAGAGATTTTAACATGTTTGCTTTTGACTGTATAAAGTAATTGTATGTGTAATGCTATGTTTGTAATTTAGATAAAAGTTACGGGTATTTTGGTATTAGTGTATAATTATTTTTACTAAAAATAAAAATATGTACTTTTGAGTGGAACATATGAAAATAGTAAAAATGATATTTAAATTATGAAGGATAAAATATTAATTTTTGTATAAATTAAAAACATAATTACATATATATATATATATAAAGTACAGACGTGTTTAGGACAAAAATGTCAAGATTTCGTAGAAATTATCAATAAAATAATACTACATTTGTTCGGCTCTAAGGGTCTCATTTACTTTTTTTGTGTTGCTCTTTAAATATTAATTATTATATCAAAACATAGTACAAATTAAGAAGAAATTGCAAAAATACTTTCATTAGTGTCTTATAATACTAATAGAATGACATTTGTACAAAATAAAAATTATATAAATATAAGAATATTTTTAATGTTAAGTACAATTACGCAAAAGGTAAATGTGACATTTAGAGATAGACGGGAGGAGCGGTATTATTTCTCAATCAATATAAAAACTCAAATGCATACTTTCGTATATGGGATGATGGGAGTATAATTTTTATATATTGGTGGTTGATAAATTATTAGTTTTATTCAAATAAGACTATTTAAGATGTTTTATTTTTTTTTATTTGTATAAAATTTGCATAATTAAGTGCATATTTATAACAAAATATTTTATGCATTTATACTAAAATACAATGATATATTATGCAATTTAGTATTTATTTTATTAGCATACAAACATTAAAAAATGCAGAAGAACAAAGCATTAACAGTATATATTCTTTTACTCAAAACAAATCTAACATATTTTTTTTTAAAAAAATAAATTAATATAGTACATATTGTTATTATTTTTATATTATTTGCATAATTTCTTATATCCCATATTAAAAAAAAAAAAAGAAAAATTTAAACCAAAATACAAAACAAATACACGACGCTTAAATTTTACAAGTTTAGTTATGCATTTTAAACTTTTAATCATAAGGTTGATTGGAAATTGGTCAATAAATAATACTCTCTTTTATCTCATTTTAATTGTTTGGTTTTCTATAAATACGTGAATTTAGGCAATGGTATAATTAACAAATAATTAAAAATATATATTCCCTCCGTCCCGGTGCAAGATTGTCGTTTACTTTTTGTATGTAAATTTGTTAATATTAGTATTATAATGGTTTGTAATGAAAAAGACGAAAATACTCCTATTAATATTGTATAATATAAAAGTAATGTCATTTGTGTAATATAATGTAAGTTGAAAGGATATATTTATTATATTAGGTAGTGTTACGTACGAAATTTAGAATTAGGTTAAAAGCCCAAGGTAAAAAGAAGAATGGGCCTGGCAATAGGGTTGATTGAACTGGCTGAAGGACACCGTGAGGAAATCAAGGAAAATAAATTTATTTATTTATTTCTAAGGAAAATACAGGTCGGAAGGTTTTCAAGTCGGTAGGTCCTCAGGACGGAAAGACCTCAGGACGGAAGGTTCTTAGGTCGGTAGGTCCTCAGGACGGAAAGACCTCAGGACGGAAGGTTCTTAGGTCGGTAGGTCCTCAGGACGGAAAGACCTCAGGTCGGAAGGTCTTCAGGTCGGGAGGCCCTCAAGATGAAAAGACCTCAAGTCGGAAGGTCTTCAGGTCGGAAGGTCCGCAAGACGGAAAGACCTCAAGTCGGAAGGTCTTCAGGTCGGGAGGTCCGCAAGACGGAAAGACCTCAAGTCGGAAGGTCTTCAGGTCGGGAGGTCCGCAAGATAGAAAGACCTCAAGTCGGAAGGTCTTCAGGTCGGGAGGTCCGCAAGACGGAAAGACCTCAAGTCGGAAGGTCTTCAGGTCGGGAGGTCCGCAAGACGGAAAGACGATGAGTCGGAAGGTTTTCAAGTCGGGAGGTCCTCGAGACGGAAAGTCGTCGAGATGGGATATCCGCAGGTCGGGTAAACTGTAGGTCGGATAGAAGGAGGAGTCGGACAAACGCGGAGGCCTTTGATAAAAGACAGGGGGCGGTTGATATGGAGGTCGGCCCAAGTGGGGTCGGACGAAGGACGAAGTCGGGCCAAAAGAGCGGAAGGTCTGTGGTCGGCTCAAGGAGTGAAATATAGGGAATTTTGGTCTGCTGGGGACACGTGTCAGCATGAGAAAGGTTGGAAGACGGTTGAGAAGGAGACATTGAAACCGTTCGGGTGACGGTTTTCAGTACGGTTTCCCAGGGAATATTTAAGGATTTGGATCATCATTTGGCAAGGCATCTTCAATCAACTTCAACAAAGCAAAGTCAGATTTGGGGATCACCACTTTAAATTTCAGTCTTTTATTTTCCAGTTTATTTTCTGTACCATACAGTGTTTAGAGATTCCTAATCTCAGACACTAATTAATCAAGTTTAAGGATATTTTCTATATCTTTGAATTTTACTTTATTTTTGTTGAAAAATTACATCAACAAATTGGCGACCACAGTGGGAGCAAGACAAAATTGCTCATTCCAATTCCGGCGATAATTTCATACGTCTTAGATCCGGCCGAATCATCGGAAGGGTTATGGCAGGTTCACAACCGCAATCATCTTCGACACCGGTGGGAGAATCCGTTCCACCACCCATTGTGCCAAATGCCGGGGAAATCCCACAACCACCAACTGATTGGTGGTCTTATGTTCAACAAATGAACAACCAGCATACCTTGGTTATGCAGAATATGTTGCGTGAGCAACAAACGAACATGTTGCGTGAGCAACAGAGTCAGTTGCAGAACATGATAGATCAAGCACTGTCAAGGGTTAGTCTTCAACCCACTCAAACGCCACCAGGAGTGTCACCGTCCAGACCACAGGCAAATTTCGCAGGGCCATCATTCGTGGATAGTACATTCCCAAGTGCCACAAATCCCAACCGAATGGATAGGGGAAAATCTCCTTTGACTTTTCCCAACAATGTTCCACTGGGACCAAGGGTTACCAATCCGCAGCCGAGCAATACAAGGGAGGACAGGCCTGAAGGATATATACATGATCCTATTCATATTCCTGTGCAGGATCCGTTCCAAGTTCCTGATCATCAACGCTTTCATGTAGATCCTGACGAGATTGCACATATATTAAGGGATCAGTATGGATTAACTCCTCAGATGGCTAACCGCCCTGCATATCAGAGACCTTTCCCAGAAAGGATCATTAATGAACACCCTCTCCCAAGGAATTTTCGACCACCCGACTTTCATGCATTCTCAGGGGAGGACGGATCTTCCACCATAGAACATGTTGGTCGGTTCACAGCACAATTAGGAGAAGTTGGCAATAACCCTTTTTATAAGTTACAGCTGTTTGGTTTATCTCTTACTAGAACGGCGTTTTCGTGGTTTGTAAGTTTGCCTCCAGGACAAATTCAGACATGGGAAGGACTGGAGATGGCATTTCACGCGAGATTCTTTAATCCTTTACCAGTTGTTTCTTTGACTGATTTACTTGAATTGAGACAGTATCCAGAAGAAACTGCTTCACAGTTTATAGAAAGGGTGCGATTGATGAAGGGACGATGTCCTACGGTAATCAGTGAGAAAGAGATGACCAATTTAGTGGTCCGGAATATGCATAATCGTTTAAGAAAGGCACTCACTGCCCTGGATGTTGAGGATTTGGCAAGTCTTGCATCCAAGGCAGGACGTCTAGAGTCTTTGTTCAGAGAGGAAGATCAGCATAACAGGCGTAATAGAGGCCAACATATGGCGAGTATGGGAACAGAAACATGCGACTTTGATTTTAATCAGTCAGAAGAGATGGCAGCCGAAATCCTTTCTGGAAAACCGTATGTATGTCCTAAATTGAAGCCAGTACCAGGATCTGAAGGAAAGGAGCAACCGACCTTTGATAGTTCGAAAGCTGATGAAATCTTTGATATCCTACTGACTGATGGGCAGATCCGTATTCCAAAGGGCCAAAGACTTGCCACTAAAGAAGAAATCAAAGGGAGACCATATTGTAAGTGGCATAATTCTTTCACACACACTACAAGTCAGTGTACTCATTTTAGGAAGGAAATTCAAAAGGCCATCAAGACAGGTCGGCTCAAATACATCACTCTAGGTGTAGACCAGCAACCGTTTCCGAATGTAACAACGGCAATGGTTGACATCCAACCAAGTTCGGAAACAAGGAAAAGTTCGGCCAACGATGGACAAAAAGGGGAACGAAACCAGCCAAGCCCCGAAACAAAAAAAGGAAGTCGGCCAAACAGCAGCCGACCGGAAGAACGACTCAAAATTTGTGAGAAGCCAGTTGCTGAAAAGTGGGACCATCCAGATGGTTCTTTTAATGTGGAGGTGAAAGAAAAGGTTTTGATACGTGATCACCCGACCAGAAAAACAGGGTCGGTCGGGAGCAATTGGGCTCGAAATAAAAAGCCTTTACCAGTTGATATAGACCCTCGTTTCCCGGGTATGAATCGTACACAGATTCGCAATGCCAAACGCAGGTATGCTGCAAAGTATGGGAAAAGAGGTCCTTCAGCAAAACAACTAACCGACGAACAAAAAGCAGCCGACCACTTGGCAGGAGATCAGTCCATTCGGATCTTTACAGAACAAACGACCAACGAGCAGGGAGTAACCATTCAGTCTCCAGTTGGTCGGTCCAGTCGGGTCTGGTCAGGAAAGCAACCGAATGACGGATTAGGCGCTTCCGACCATACCAAAAGAAGTTCATCGGGACTGGGGAAAGGTAAAGGTGTGGCAGATGAAATAATTAAAGGTTTTAGATGCCAACATTGTGAACGAATCAACATCAATCCATCTCTTGAAGATTTCCGTATAGAATCTTTGACGCTTCAACCTCAGAACAAGACGAAGGAAGAAGTTCTAACTACAGAGGAAAGTTCGAGATCTGTTAAATCTCGTCTGGGACCAAGAATCCCTTGTCGAATGACAGAGATTAATCAGATGAGAGATGAACCGATATGGGCGAGTCTGGTAGATGATACTATGGACGAACCATTATGGGCATTCTTGGCAGATGATGAATTAGAGGAAACAGAGTGGGCAAAGACTTCAGATTCTGAGCCTCAGCCGGAGCCACCTTCGATTGTGTTTCCTCCTATTCCAGAGGGTGCGATCTCCCATTTGAAACCTCTGTATGTTAATGCTCACATTTGTGGGAAACCAATCACAAAGGTTTTCGTGGATAATGGAGCAGTCTTTAATGTTATGCCATTGAAGACTCTTAAGAAGCTAGGGAAAGGAATTCATGATCTGTCTCCTGTGGAATTCGAAATGACAAGTTTTACAGGGCAGCCGACTAAGCCTGAAGGGATGATGGTTGCCACCATTGAAGTCGGACCAAAGAAGATTTCCACTGTTTTCTTTATTGTGGACGCAGATACTACATACTCTCTCTTGCTGGGAAGAGACTGGATTCATGCCTCTCAATGTGTGCCTTCAACCCTGCACCAACAATTAATGTTCTGGGAAGGAAATCAGGTCTTCAAAATGGAAGCGAATGACAACCCATTCGATGTATCAGAACAAGTTGAAGAGTCAGTGTTTTATTCCAGTCATTTGGCTCCGATGTCTCAGTTGTATATGGCCAGGGAATACCCACTCAAGGGTTATAAAGTCACTGGCCAGAACTCAATGTTCTATTAAGAGAACACCTTTATTGTATGGCTCATGATAAAGCCACACCCATTTCCATATAATTTGTTTGTCATGGATGATACAAGCTTTGAAGTATGTAGTTCTCTTATTAATAAGTTCTATTTAAAGCAGTTATTACATAAAGTAGAAAATAATAAAGAGATTCTGGATGTTCACCTCCAAGAAGATGAACAATTTCGTTGGCCCGACTTATTAGAAAAAACAGAACCAACAGCTTCATCACAAGACCCGTTATTGGAGTTTAATTTAGGAACCGAATTGGTTCCAAAAGTGATCAGGTTAAGTGGTTATTTGTCTAAAGAGCAACAAACAATGATGCTTGAAGTTATTAGAAACAACATTGATTGTTTAGCGTGGGATTATTCAGAGATGCCTGGTTTGACAAGAAGTCTAATAGAGCATCGATTGCCCATCAAAGAAGGTTGTAAACCTTACAAACAACCTCCAAGGCGAATGAGTCCAGATCTGATGCCTCAAATCAAGGAAGAAATCCAAAAACTTCTCAAAGTGGGTTTCATTCAACCTTGCCGTTATGCGGAGTGGCTGGCTAATATTGTGCCAGTGGTCAAGAAAAATGGTAAGATAAGGATATGCATCGACTTCAGGGATTTGAATCTAGCTACCCCTAAGGACGAATATGTGATGCCTATGGCCGACATGCTGATAGATGCAGCAGCAGGGCATAAAATCCTTAGTTTGATGGATGGTTATGCAGGTTATAACCAAATATTCTTGGCAGAAGAAGACATTCCTAAGACAGCATTCAGATGCCCAGGGGCTTTGGGTATTTATGAATGGACAGTCATGCCATTCGGGTTAAAGAATGCGGGGGCAACTTACCAAAGAGCCATGAATTCAAATCTTTCATGATTTAATTGGCAGATCTATGGAAGTGTATATTGATGATGTTATAGTTAAATCTGCCAGTTTTGACGAACATTTGAGAGATCTTGAAGAGGCATTTGAAAGAATGAAGAAGTACAAGTTGAAGATGAATCCAACCAAATGTGCTTTTGGAATATCAGCCGGGAGCTTTCTAGGATTCTTAGTTCATGAGAGAGGAATTGAAATTGATGCCAATAAGGCTAAAGCCATTCTTGATAGTCGGCCACCCAGGACGATTAAAGAAATCCAAAGTCTTTTGGGTAAGGTGAATTATTTGAGGCGTTTCATTTCTAATGCTGCTGGCAAGGTCAGACCCATCACTAAATTGTTGAACGCTGGAAAAAATGCTTTCGAATGGGGTCCCGATCAACAGATGGCTTTAGATGCTATCAAGCAGGCATTGGTTCACCCTCCAGTCTTGATGCCTCCTAAACAAGGTCGGCCACTCAAACTTTATTTGGCAAATACATATGAAGTGGTTAGTTGTTTATTGGCGCAGGATGGTGATGACGGGAAGGAAAGGGCAATTTACTATCTCAGTAAAACCCTTACAGGACCAGAACTGAATTACACTATGCCAGAAAAAATGTGTTATTCATTGGTCTTCGCTTGCACTAAACTCGAGCATTATTTGCTGCCCAGAAGAGTTGAGGTCATATCAAAGGTGGATCTCATCAAATTGATTTTACAGAGACCTACTATGAAGGGCAGACTCATGAAATGGGCCATCAAATTGGCTCCTTTCGATCTTCAACATTCCCCGCTGAGGGCAATTAAGGGACAAGCAGTAGCCGACTTCTTGGCAGAATTCTCACAAGTCGGGTATTCTCTTTGTGATAGTGTCCGACCATTTAGTTGTTCATCATATCTGGATAATCTACAGGTCGGATGTGTGCCTTATATAAGTACCAGAACATGGTTGATGTTCTTTGATGGTTCTACCTCTGGAAACAAGTCAGGGGCAGGAGTCTTTTTGCAAGGACCTGATGGTCAAAAGATCAACTTACAATTACGATTGGAAGCTATGACCCATAATTCGGCAGAATATGAGGCTTTAATTTTGGGTCTGGAGGCTTTAATAGCCAGGAAGGTCCAGTCTGTAATCATAAGAGGGGATTCTCAACTAGTAATCAACCAGGTAAACAACCAATATGTTTGCAATTACCCTCATCTTCGCAGATACAGGGACATTGTGGGTCGGTTACTGACGAAAATCTCAGAAGTAATAATTGAGTTCATTCCGAGGAAAGAAAACCAACGTGCCGATGAGTTGGCTCAAAGGGCCTGTAAAGGAATTCTGGAGGATATGTGGTCGGAGGTCAAGTCGGGCATAGAAGAAAAGACAGACCCAATATGTGACCGAATGGTCGGGCAAGAGACGGTCGGTCAGGAGTCCGACTGCGAAGTTACGGTCGGGCAAGAGGATATTGGACAGGAGCCCGATTGTGAAGTTATGATCGGGCAGGAGAGTGTCGGACAGGAGCCCGACTGCGAGGCTGTCGGGCAGGAGACGGTCGGTCAGGAGCCCGATTGCGAAGTTATTATCGGACAGAAGTCTGATGGTGAAACAGTGCCCGATTGGAGAACAGAGCTTATCCTGTATTTACAGAATCCAGGTGCGAGTGTTTCAATTGCGACACGATTGAAGGCTTTACGTTTTCAATTGATAAATGGAATTTTGTACAAGAGATCATTTGAAGGTTTACTTTTGAAATGCTTGGGATCTAAAGAAGCTCTAGAAGTGATGACAGAAGTACATGGTGGGATATGTGGAGCTCATCGAGCAGGTCTGAATATGAGATGGGCCATTCATCGTTTGGGGTTTTTCTGGCCAAAGATTTTTGAAGATTGCATACAATTTGCCAAGGGCTGCCAGGAATGTCAAAGACATGGAAACTTAAACCATTTGCCAGTAACCGAATTGCAATTTTTGGCAAAACCATGGCCTTTTAAATCATGGGCTATGGATATTATTGGTAAAATACATCCTGCTTCATCGAAACATCATTGTTTCATTTTGGTCGCGACTGACTACTTTACCAAATGGGTAGAAGCAGTTGCTTTGAAAAATGTGGATCAGAAAGAAGTGATAGACTTCGTTTTGAACCAAATTATTTACAGATATGGTATTCCTCAGTCTATAACAACCAACCAAGGCTTGGTCTTTACAGGGGAAAAGTTCTCTAATTTCTTGGCAGAATTCGGTGTTCGGTTACATCATTCTTCACCTTATTATCCCCAAGCCAATGGACAGGCGGAAGCAGCAAATAAGATTATCATTGGGATTATAAAGAAGATGATTGAAGGGAACCCAAGAAAGTTGGATTTGTTATTGTCTCAGGCTTTATGGGCACATAGAAATACCAGAAATACGGCCACAGGGTTCTCACCTTACCAACTTACGTTTGGCCAAGATGCTGTTTTACCAGCCGAAATTCGAGTATCATCTGGCTGAACAGAATTTACTGATAGTGATCTTACAAAGGAATACCAACAACTTATGTTGCAGCAGTTAGAAGATTTGGATGTTAACCGTCTCCATGCAATAGATCGAAGTGTGAAACAGAGTGAAATCAGAGCAAGGAGTTACGGAAAGAAAGTTCTTCACAGGACATTCCAAAAAGGAGACCTAGTCTGGAAGACTATTCTTCCTACATATAAGAAAACTGATCAATTGGGAAAGTGGTCACCGAATTGGGAAGGACCATACATTGTTCAAAAAGATATTGGAAATGGCGCGTTCATTATTGTAAATCATGAAGGTAGAAGAGTACATGATTGTATCAATGCTAAATATCTGAAGAGGTATTATCCTGCCTTTTCAGATAACAAGACTGCCTGAAACAAAATATTATTCAGAACCCATTTGTGGGGTTCGAACCTACGGAAAGGTTCATTTCTGTTAGTCATCGTGTAGTTGTGGGAAATTTTCTGCCTCTGAATCAGACTTTTCATCCCAGTGAGTGGATATTAGCTCTGGTTCTTCTTCAATAAGATCTTCCAAATCTGGTCGGTACCTTTCCCATTGGCTTTGCATTTCATCTAAATCTTGATGGGTACGTGCTTGCATGTCTGTTATGGCTTGATGTTCACGATCAACAATGGTCCGTAATCTTGAGAAGACTTTTCGTTGGTTGGAAAAGATATTATCCCAACCAAGATCTGGAAGTATAGTTGCTGCGTGATTTTCTATCATTTCCATGTGGTGATGGAGATCAGGAATGCGGCTAAGGATGTCACGAAGAGGTTCATACCCCTCAATGACTTTTTCCATCAGGCGGATGACGCGATGAATGGTTCTTCTTCCTCGTTGGGAGAATCGGAATTTGAAGTCTAGTTGCTTGAGTATATGTAACAAGTCTTCTGCATGGCCTCCAATAGGGTGATTACCCACAAAGAAGGGTTGAAGAACACCCTGCCAATTGTTTGATGGAACATAAGGTCGGTCATTCGCCATGTTTGTTAATACTTTAAGTGTTGTGATTTTCAAAATATGCCTTGGAAAGTGTTTCTTAAAATGTGAGAAACAATGTTCTTTTAAAGAAGGAGTTTGTTTCTATTCCTACAAAGTTGGAAATTGAAAGGTGATCCTTGTTTTGTGAGACGAAAGAAAAAATGGATTACTAAGTCAATTGTTGTTACAAAGGGGGAAGTATTACAACAGTGCCCCTAGGGCAGTTTTTATATGGGTCCATTTGATTTCATCCCTGGATAGCCTTCTGGTATTGGCAGCCGTCTGATATCTTATGATGAATTGGGATCGGGCTTGGGTTTTCAGCTCTTGATCCAATTCAGCTTCATTCTTGGTGTACTGCTCAATCAGACGCTGCTCATTGATAATTTGCTTATCCAGGGTAGACTGTTCTTTCCTCAGCTCCCGCAATTCTGCCTCCTTTTTCTGAATAGCTTCATCAACTTGAGCTTTCGTGTTAAGGAGACCACCCAGCCTTCCAGTAGTCTGCTGGAGGGATTCTCGGGTCTTAGCCAAAGAATTCTCCAGCGCTGTTTGATCGAAGTCGGGCTGGGGGGTTTCGGCTGACAGGAGTCCAATGACTAATACTTCAGTCTTGAGCTCTGTAAGTCTTTCCATCAGCCGATGCAGAATGGGGACGGCTGGCGATTCCGTTGGAGTGTAAAAAAGAAGGCCACCAACCGTCTGAATGAGTTTGTCCAACAAATCGGATCTCAATTCTGATAGGGGACGGTTAATGGCCTCAGTGAATATGGTTCGGGCCTCCGCCGGAACCGGAACAGTCGATAGGACAGCTAAGTCCGAAGGCCCCTGCAAGTCCTACAATGTCGATAAGTATTCCAAGGAAGGTGCCAATTTATTCAGATCAGATATGTGTTACCTCTGGGCGGACTGCTGTCAGTGAAGGGGGCAGCAATGAGGTCGGCCGAGTAGGGCAGACAGCTGGTATAATAGCAGCCGACTCGTCGGCTGCTGCGAATGGTCGCTGAGGTGCCGACTTGGGTCCCTATGGAAAGTAGTATATAGAACAGTTAGTGTTTTCTGAAGGAAACATTGTAGCATGGATTGGTTTAATCTTACCAAGTTCACAGAAGTCTCCGAATCGGATGAAGAAACTTCTTCTATTTCTGGAGGTTGGGCTGCCATAGGTGGTTCTTCTGCCTGCCCCTCGATTGCTGGTGGGAGCGCCGCTGCTGGCTGGACGGCTGCAGGGTGGACGGCTGCATCTAGAGCCACTGCAGCTGAGGCATTTTCAGTCTCCAGCACGGCTGCACCCGATTGGACGGTTTCGGGATCAGCAGCTTCCGGGACGTCGTATGGAGGGTCAGCTTCGGCAAGGGCAGCTGGTGTTTCCTTCGACATGGATGAGTCTGATGCTATGTATGGCGGTCGACCCATCTGGGAAGTAGTTCCCTCGCTGTCAGAAGAGACCCCTGCTGCTGATGGGATGGGTGAAGGTGTCTGTGGAAAAATCATGAAGATGTTTGTTGTTAAATATATTAAGGTTGATCATTCGAATCCTAAGTCTTGCTGATAAAGGAACTTACTGGTTCTATAGGCACTGCTGGTAAAGATTGTCTCCTGGTCGGGGGCCTGGCCCGACCACTCCTCGGTACGGGAGGAAGAGTTTGCCTCCGCGTCGGGTCCTCCGCCCGACTGCTCAGTGGCAAATTGGTCTGGACCAAAGGCCCGATTGAATGATCGGTTGGGGCTGGCGTCGGTTGCATGGTCGATGTCACCAAGGTCGGTTCTGGGGAATGAAATGAGTAAATTCAAAGTTACGATATAGTGAATTGGTTCACGGTGTTAAGAAACATTACCAATTCGGGGTCGGGTCCTTGCTGACGTCCTATTTATTCCAAGGTCTGCTAGTGTTTGCTGGTCGGTCTCCGAGGTCGGGGGTGTTTGCAGCTGGGAAGTTTTTCTTTTGCGCGTGGGACCACCAGATCCGATTCCCGGGGCGGTTGTTTGTTGTTGGGTGCTAGTATGTCTCGCCGCCCCTAGAACCAATCCTTGGGGGGGAAGGAGTATGTTCAGCAACCGACCCTCATCAGGGGATATCAGGGACCATACAACCGACCACCATTCATTGAAAGTATCTACGATCTCAGGGTTGGAGCGGAAAGGAATATAAGAATTGGAAATTATATACGTGGTGAGCTGGGAGATATAAGAAGGGATTGAATTAGGAAGGACTCGTCGGTCGGGACTTTGAAAAATTATTTGGGGACACGCGACGGGTCCAGGGATACCTTGGCAACAGCCGAACTGGCGCGCCATGAATTGAGGTTCATAGTTGAAAGTGTAAAAAGTTTTCTGCCCTTTTTTATCAAGTTTCTTGCTACTAAAAAGAGACCTGGGTTTGAGGGCGACGTCCCAGGCGAAAGGATAGGTGGGATGAGGACAAGGCTCAGGAGTCGGAAGCGGGTTTGGTACTGGAAAGGGCCAAAAATGGTCGGGAGCATAACCCGCATACTTTTTATACATAGAAAATCGAGAGTTACTGCGGGTATCTGTTAAAATGGCGGTTATTATGGGATCGGAAGATTGGAGTTTATTGCGTCCTGAGCAGAGTCGGTTGAGGACTAATCCTAAGTGTTTTTCAGATGTTGGCATAGGGGGCGGAGATCCTAAGTTAAACGCGTTGGGGAAGTAAAGACGGAACCAAAGTTCTAAAAACCAAAAAGGACCCGACGCGGCAGTGTCTAATTTCCTATTATCGTTATCTGTTAAACGAAGGCTAACCCTGGTCGAGGTGAGAAGGAAGAACACTTTTGGAAGGGGAAACAATGACGTACCTACAAAGCCAGAACAGGATAAAGGCAGTATGCTCCCGGTCGGTTACAGGAGTCCCTGGAGCCCCTTGCTGGTCGGTTGCGAACTTTGTCCAACCCCATTCCTTCACACCTTGTAAAGACCATCCCGGATGGTCTTCTGATGGCTCCTGCCCATCTAGGGCTCCCATTACAGGGTCTTCACCCACGACTGGGAGATGTGCGATCATGGCCACGTCCATAAGAGTTGGGCCAAAGGGGGCCGATGGCAAAAGGAAAGTCCCATTTTCCGCATTCCAGAAGGCGGACATGGCCAACAGCACCTTCTCATGCAGGTTGATAGGCATGGTGGACAGTAGTATTGCTTGGTCGATCTTTTGGGATCGCCATTGGGTCTGGAAGTGTTCTGCTACTCGTCGATACCAAGCACGATACAGATCTTTTGGGTCTGTGAGATGGGTCTTGATGCTGTCTCGGATGCGAACTGCTTGGTAGTTGGGATTGTTGATAGCCAAGGAGTTGCGAGATTCCAAAACTTCCCTCATCCGATTTGAATCTTCAGGAGTAGTGCAATATGGACGGATCGTCGGAGTTAGTACTTTCGAGGCTGAAAATGGACCTTCTGGAAGGGTTCCGTCGAAAGGAAGGGCAGGAATGTATTGATTCGCCATAGTTAGAATGTTTTGGGATTGTGATTCACACAGGCTTGTATTGCGAAGAAGGAAGTTAACCAAGAGTGTTGCAGTAACTGGTGTAGTTGCTAAGGAGGTAGTGCTTTATGAACTTCCAAACATTGATTGTTAAATGGCGTTTGAAAGTCCCTTGGCGGCGGGCAAGTTGTTACGTACGAAATTTAGAATTAGGTTAAAAGCCCAAGGTAAAAAGAAGAATGGGCCTGGCAATAGGGTTGATTGAACTGGCTGAAGGACACCGTGAGGAAATCAAGGAAAATAAATTTATTTATTTATTTCTAAGGAAAATACAGGTCGGAAGGTTTTCAAGTCGGTAGGTCCTCAGGACGGAAAGACCTCAGGACGGAAGGTTCTTAGGTCGGTAGGTCCTCAGGACGGAAAGACCTCAGGACGGAAGGTTCTTAGGTCGGTAGGTCCTCAGGACGGAAAGACCTCAGGTCGGAAGGTCTTCAGGTCGGGAGGCCCTCAAGATGGAAAGACCTCAAGTCGGAAGGTCTTCAGGTCGGAAGGTCCGCAAGACGGAAAGACCTCAAGTCGGAAGGTCTTCAGGTCGGGAGGTCCGCAAGACGGAAAGACCTCAAGTCGGAAGGTCTTCAGGTCGGGAGGTCCGCAAGATGGAAAGACCTCAAGTCGGAAGGTCTTCAGGTCGGGAGGTCCGCAAGACGGAAAGACCTCAAGTCGGAAGGTCTTCAGGTCGGGAGGTCCGCAAGACGGAAAGACGATGAGTCGGAAGGTTTTCAAGTCGGGAGGTCCTCGAGACGGAAAGTCGTCGAGA
The DNA here is from genome assembly GCF_009805555.1 of Andrographis paniculata. Classification (NCBI taxonomy): domain Eukaryota; kingdom Viridiplantae; phylum Streptophyta; class Magnoliopsida; order Lamiales; family Acanthaceae; genus Andrographis; species Andrographis paniculata. The sequence goes on from NW_026137613.1 coordinate 1,883,559, forward strand.
TGGGATATCCGCAGGTCGGGTAAACTGTAGGTCGGATAGAAGGAGGAGTCGGACAAACGCGGAGGCCTTTGATCAAAGACAGGGGGCGGTTGATATGGAGGTCGGCCCAAGTGGGGTCGGGCGAAGAAGTAGGTCGGACGAAGGACGAAGTCGGGCCAAAAGAGCGGAAGGTCTGTGGTCGGCTCAAGGAGTGAAATATAGGGAATTTTGGTCTGCTGGGGACACGTGTCAGCATGAGAAAGGTTGGAAGACGGTTGAGAAGGAGACGTTGTAACCGTTCGGGTGACGGTTTTCAGTACGGTTTCCCAGGGAATATTTAAGGATTTGGATCATCATTTGGCAAGACATCTTCAATCAACTTCAACAAAGCAAAGTCAGATTTGGGGATCACCACTTTAAATTTCAGTCTTTTATTTTCCAGTTTATTTTCTGTACCATACAGTGTTTAGAGATTCCTAATCTCAGACACTAATTAATCAAGTTTAAGGATATTTTCTATATCTTTGAATTTTACTTTATTTTTGTTGAAAAATTACATCAACATGTAGGTAATACAATTACTAAATTAGGAAATAGTAACCTTGTTATGGGACGGATGAAAATGGAAAATGATAACCTTTCAATGGGACGGAGGGAATATATATAAAAATAGTTAATGTATAATACAAATAACTATAGGTTAAAATTAAAATAACTAATAAAAAAACTTAATTAAGATTTAACAAATTATAAATTATAAAATTTAAAATGCAATTATTATTTTCTAAAAAATGAAAAAATAAATTATATGGAATAAAAATAAATAAAAAATAGGAATGTAAAACGTTGAGAGAAGTATAAATGAGAATTTCTTAGTATATATGAACTTTTTTATTTTTAGTGAAATTGAAATTATTATGTTGCTACCATGACACAAAAATGGATCTATATATATACTTATAAAATAAAAATTTGAACCAACTCGCCAATACAACTCATTCTTCATTGTCATCACTAATCAACTAAATCTTAACTTACCAAATAAAAATAAAAACTTACCAAATATTACTAGGAAATTAAATGGGGGCAAAAAAAAAATCTGTAGAATTATCAATGACTTTTTTTTGGAAAAAAAATCATTTTTGGTCCTCGTATAACCAAAATTTATTAATTTTGATTCAAATATAAAAATCTTATTAATTTAGTCTCAATATAACCAAAACTCATCATTTTTGTCCAAATATAAATTTTTTTATCAATTTTAGTCTCAATAATCAAAACTTATCATTTTTAGTCATAATATAATCAAACCTTTTTTTTTTTTTTTGTCACACCGTCAACAAATCGGATACGAATATGCAAGAAGACTTGCAACAAGTTGAACTGTTGTCTGCTGCAAACTTTATGAAGAAATTGCACAATCTTACAAGTCCACGTCTAAGACAAAAAATAATGAATTTTGATTATATTGAAACTAAAATTGATAAAAAATTTATATTGAAACAAAAAATGATAAATTTTAGTTATATTGAGACAACAAATAATAATTTTGATTATATTAAAACCAAAATTGATAGAATTTTTATATTGAGACCAAAGTTAATGAATTTTGATTATATTATGACAAAAAATAATTTGCTTCCCGGCCCAAGTCTTTTCAGCTTCTATATATGAATAATTAATAACCTACGATGGACAGCCCTACGTTTGTCAGAGACTATCATAAGCCCAATTATGCCATTTTAAATTTAAAATAATAGGAGTCAGGAAAGATAGTCATCCGTTTACAATGCATGGCAAAGCAAGCTAACAACAATTACCTTTATAACACACTAATCTTAATCTTCTCACACCTATTCATCGTTATCTTCATCCCTGCCTTCGCTACCATCACTTAGTTCCTCGTCTTGATCTGTTTCTTCACGACCATCACCTCCTTCTTCGTCGTTCTCGTCCGATTTCTTGTTCTTGCTCGGTGCATTATTTCCTAAATTAAAATAAGATGAAAGTGCGTGAAATGGAGTTCATTTAATGCAAATACATCCGTAAAACTGAGATGAATAACTGAGACATAATGTGTGATGCAAACAATTAAACTGAAAACGAAACTGGATATGGGTGGGAAACTTGGTAAGCTATAACACCAAGGGAACCATCTAGGCTTCTAGTACATTTTCATTTATAACGAGGGCACGAATAAACACACAGGGGCATGTTTAATTGTTTGCTAAATAGAGTTGGGTCGGGTGAGATTATTTAGCTAACACAACAAGTACAATAATAATTGCTAGTAGCAGATTATACCTGTCATCCAAACATGCATCCACAGAAATCAGGAATTAGTCTTTCAAAAAATTGAATTTTAACTAAGCCAAAGCAAAAACTGTATTTACCGAATGCATCGAATATGATTCCTCCACAGCACAATCCTTCCTCAACTTTTACCAACTGAAGTGTCATTCTAGGTCCAACTTCTTGAAGTTTGACAGCACTCTTACTTGATGCCTTATTAACTCTTCCAAGATCCATTGGTAGACTTACAGTTGCTGCTTCGTCGTCCACTTCACTTTCTGATCCATAACCAGCCCTAAAATATGAAATTATGGAAGCCACCAAAACATTAGGAACATAATGGAACATACCGATAGGAATGATAAGAAGCATTAGACTCATGAGATACTAAGGCCCGAAAGACTTGCCAACTACATCTACCTTACTTATGATAGCCTAAGAAGAGAATTACATGCTAGCAATACAAGCTCATGACTAATAACCTCAACATCTACTTGATTGCATATCGTAACTCCATAAACAATTTTACATTTTAGTTCATTGGAAACAGGAGAGGATGGAGGTTAATCAAGAAATACACCGGTTGTAATACAGGCTTCCAATATAATGTCTCATGGATAAAAGATATCAGAACAAAATGAAAAACTATAGCTCCCATGACCCAGTGATTCTTATGCAAAATATTAAGGTGCATGCAAGTGTGAATGTAAAGAGCTCAGGGCCTAGAGAGAGTACTTTGTTAAATAATCACAGACATCCTGAAGAGTTCTCAAATCAGGGGCCAGATGGCTCTGTACAAATTTTCTTATTCGTCGTGACACCCCAACCGGTTGTAATCTGATTGAATAGTGCCGGAAATCTATATGTTTGGTGTCTTTGTTGTAATTTAGCAGCACAATTCTTTGGCATGAAGAAAGCTTGACCTGAAACAAGTCCAACAATATGATGCGGTCCACTAGGCATGCAAAGCTCCTGACGCTAGGTTTCAAGACTTACAGTGTTTATATCAATGGCAGGAAACATGTTCTGAAACATTATAGTTGTAAGCCTAAGATGCTGCTCCCCAGTCCCGAAACCAGAAAGGACAATCTACAAATTAACTCACAAACTTCAGCATTCATATTTAGTGTAATAATTAAAGTGGCTAAAACAACGCATTAAACAGAATAGTTGCAGCAGCTAAAGCCAATCCAAACATTTGTAAAACACTCAGAATTTGAAGAAGGCATAAACCAACCATTACCAAAGGCGGGTTATCAAAAAGATCTTTATGACTTCTCGGACGCAATTGAGACTTGACAACATCAGCAACCAACGAATACTCAAGAATTTTGAAGGTTAGAGTTGGGCCCTGTGGTGTTCTACCAACCCTCAAGTACGGCGCAGAATCAGTTTTCGATAAAATCAGGAAGTGTGTAACACCCATTGGGCTTGCCACGTTCAAAAAATCTTTGAGATTGTTCCTCTTTTTTTCCTACAAATAAAAGCAAATTCAGGCATTGGGAAAGGTTAATGCACAATCTAAATCTAAGTAGATGCGTCAACTGAGGACTGGTAAACAATCCAAATTTATAGTAAGTTCTTAATATCAATTGAATCATGTGGAGAGCAATACAGTCCAGAGAAACAAACAATTAAAAGAAGAAGAAGGAGGAGAAAGAAAGCACGCGACAAATACTCACCTTGAGGTTGAGAGCCGTGAATGGAAGCATCAATTTTCTTAAATCCATCTGCAATTTTCGAAGAACGTCGGGTAACTTTCCCCGAGAAAACACAAAACTCTTCGGGATCTTGTCCCCGGTTACATGGTCTACGGTCGGTTGTTTCTTTATAGTCGGTTTAACAAACGGTTTCCTCTTTTTCTGCATCAACAAACAATTCAGAAAACAGCAAACCGAAAAAACGAATCCCATTACTCAACTTGCAACAGACAAAATACAAAACAATGAGAAAACATGCACTCTCGTTAACAACTTCACACTTACATTCCGAAAGCGAGGCATCTTCCTATAGAAGAACTACAATTCCGTAGCTTGAAATCTCAATCTAATCGAAGCTCCTGAGAAATCAACAGCAGACGCCCTCGCAGTAGGAAACGACGACAGAGCAGAGCCTAGGGTTTCTGTTATTGAAACAATAAGTTCAAAATAATTCGCTGGCCATACTCCTCTTAGATTTACGCTTCTTAAACCATATTTTGGGCTCCAGACAGGCCCAATACCAAATCAATTGGGCCAAATTGATCCAATCCAATAAAAATAACATTAGAGCTTTAAATTGAATTTTGTAAAAGTGTTTTATTGTAATTAATAATCATTTATGGTGAAAATATAGTTGGTGCAATTAAATATTTAATATTCGCATTCCCAATGCGTAAAGCTTAATCTAAATTAATTGTTCTATAAATTAAATAATGCTGCCAGCGTCCTAGATAATTGAGCGTGTTAGATTAATAAGTAATTAAGAAATATATTAAAAAAAATAATTATTATATGGTAAAAATAATTATAAATTAAAATTAAAATAATTAAATAATTTAATTAAAATTTAAAAAGTTATAAAATATAAAATTTTATATATAATTAAAATATATAATTATATTTTAAAAAAGAAAAGACAAGTTATTTGGTTAATAGTCAATTAAGTAGTTATTAATGAACCCCTTTTTGGTAAGGTTGTGAATTAGAGGGTGTACTTGGTTAAGAGTCAATTTTAACAAACACTGAAAATCAATATATTTGTTAACATAGAACCTATAATATGTTAATGATACACTTGACTACTTGACTACTGCATAGTGAAGAGATCAATTGGAAATTCCATGATACATATGGAATTTAGAACTAGGACAAGTAGAAACTCTGCAAGAAGATTAAAAAAAAAATATATATATATATATGTATAAGTAAAAGGAACAGAACTTACAGGGGTATCTTCTTCCATTGGCGGACTGCAATAAGAAAAATTATCATCAAAACTGTTCCAAGTAGAACCAACTCAAGAGCCCTACAAGGCAGATAAGTGGGAAAGTAATTTTAGAATTTAAAATTTGAATATTCATAAACAAAGTACAAAAGATGCTTCTAGATTTGATAAGCAACAAATGTCAATCACACAGCATTGGCAACAAGTCACATAGTATACCCAACTCATCCTCACCAGTGCATGTTTTACCCAACAAATGATGACAGTTTTTCAAACTTCAGGATCTTTAGAATAAATGCTTGTTTACACATAAAAGAGAATAAACATTTTGTTCAGTAAGATTTAAGCCCTGAGGGCGCGGCGCAGCCGAGTTCCATTATCCTGTATCAACTGAAGTAAGTTGCTTCTGGATTTCCGTTTGTATAATCCTTCGCACCCTAAGTCGCACGGACACATTACACTCACGAATCACCGTTCAAAATCTTAACAAAATTAGCAGCAGCATTTACCTAGATATGATGATTAATAAAAGCACTTAACCACTCTTGCATATACTTCAATTCCACCCGGATAACCAAAGATGATACATGCTGGCACCGTAAAGTATTGAAAAAATAAAAGATTTAAGAAAATAACCAAATAATTATTAAAGACGTTAAGCCATTGAGCAACTGAGTTGACACACCAAAATCCAACAAACACATTTAAAACAGAGTACAACAACCAATTAAAAAACAAGGCGAATTGAAGTGATAAGATTGCAAATCTATCGAAGTTTGCGTAAACAGCAACAACGTAAGAATGAAAGTGCAGATGCAATTATACCCTTTAAGACTCTCCTACCATTATCATTATGATTATTATTATTTTTTGTCCACAACAGTAATATTTAGATTTTTTAAATGAAACTTATATTAATTTCAACTGTACATATAAAAATATGAAAATTAAGGTGAGCGATGAACCCACTGTACATAAAAAATCAAATGAGATATTATAGTAAAAATGCAGCCTCACTTCTACCGATTAACCCCGTTCCAACAAGAAATAACAGCTCAAATATTAGAACTCATCAACAATCGTTAACATAAACCCCAAGTATACGCCATTGCATTAATTAGTAAAATTCGTATATGATTTTTCAATAAAGATATAGCGGTTAACGATAGTAGCGTGTATACGTATTAACGAAGCATGTCCCAAAAAAAACACCATCGTATCAAATATAAGGGAAATTGGTAAATAAATCACTTGGCTAACTACAGAGATCGCAAAACCAAATACAATTTCGACAAAAAGTAAATTATAACAAGGAAAATGCTGAAGATGAAAACAAGTCGAAGTCGAGGAGCAGTAGACCCATGGTGGTAGTGAATGCGAAGATCTGCGGTTTTTGTCCACTCTAGAGCGTCTCCGTCAATGGAGCATTCGAATCGGCAGAGGCGACACGACAGAAACCCTAGCCGCACGTCATATATATATATAGGTGTCCGAGCTGTTCGATATGAAATACAGAGAGATAGGGAAGGTTAAGCACTGGACATGGGGTGGGATTCTTTTAATATGTCCAGCCCAGCATACATTTCAATTGGGCTTAGGGCCCATTTTTAATATTGGGCTTCTATTCCTTATTTGTTTGTATTCATTTCAATTAGGTGTTCCATCATTTAAAATTTTTGCGTAATTGACCTTTCTCCCATAGAAGTTTGCACTCAGCTTTTTTAAAAAAACTAACAATCATTATTAATTAATAATTATTTTAAAAATTATATTAAATATTTATTTTTCTTATGAATATTATACTATTAAATATTTGATTTTATTGTTTTTAAAATTTTCAAAATTCTTACCTAAACAAATATTTGAATTTTATGTACTCCCTCCGTCCCATGATTATGTATCCATTTGTTTTTTGGACGGAATTTTTAGAAATATTAGTATATATTGGAATATAGTAGGAATAAAGTAGAAATGACTAAAATGATCTTATTAGTATTGTGCGATATAAAGGTAATGGTGTTTGTGTAATATATTGGAAGTTGTAAGGGTATTTGTAATATTAGGTAAATAGTACATTTACTAAAACTACCCCTACTTTTTTATATAAATATATATTTTTTTATATCTGTGTAACCAAAACAATTTAAAAAATATATATTTATTTGGATAAGTTTTTTTATTTTTATTAAAAAATTATTCCCTACAAAATGATATATATACTAAATTGGTCGGATGACAAAGAGGAGAACCGTCTAGATAGTCGGTTGGTATAGAGAGAGTAGAGACAAAAATATAATAAATTATATAAATATTTTTTTTTACCTGTGCAACCAACCAATTTAATAAATATATATTTCTTTGGATAAGTGTTTTATATTTTATTAAAAAATTATTCCCTACAAAATGATATATACAGTGAATTGGTCAGAAGACAAAGTTGAGGAGAACCGTACAGTAGTCGTTTGGGATAGAAAAATGAGAGAAAGAAATATAATAAATTATATATATATATATTTTATATGTGTGCAACCAACTAATTTTAAAAATATATATATTTTTCTTTGGATATTTTTTTTTTCTATTTTATTAAAAAATTATTTTCTACAAAATATATATATATACTGAATTGGACGAATGACAAAGAGGAGGTGAACCGTCCAATAGATAGTCGGTTGGGATAGAAAGAGGAAATAAAGAAATATTGTAATCAAGTTATTGCAACTGACTAATTTTTTTAAAAAAATTAATTTATTAAAAGTAATTTTTAATTATTTTAAATATTTTTTGAATTTGAGGGAATTGGTCGGTTACCACTTGAGATCAGCTGACCAGTCGGACCAAAAATTTTTTTGTTTCGCGTGCCCAACAAATTCAAAAATCTCTCCGTTAGTTTCAAATGCATTTTTTTATATATCATAGCATTAGAATATTATAACTAAGTTATTGTATTAGAAAAAACGTTACGATCTACAAAATGATATCCATATCAATATATTTTGTACAAGTAAATCACTATAAAATAACAAATAGAATTGGAAAAACACAATGCCCAAGAACACACAATATCAATAACCAAAAGTACAAAATATAAGCAAAATGACACTCTAAAACTTCGAAAACTTGCATTTTTACAACCCAACACAACAAAGCTAAACAATAAATAATTGAAAAAATGGTACAAAAGTCATATCAGGTAGGCATTCGTACCACTACTCATGTGTACATATATATTGTTTTGCTTTTTTTTTATTATTATTATTTTATTGACAAATTATACGTTTTTTTTTTTTTTTTAACATGATTGTATATATATGTTTAAAAGAAAAAGAAACAACATACAAATATTTTGGAATATAGCAAATTAGAAATAATAGTAGTGGTAACATTTTATTGTATTTAATATAGTATTATGTTTGTTTAGTTTGGTTAGAAATTCATAATTTGATTTAAATACTAATTTGATGTGATGTTGTACAAAAGTTATACTCCGTCTCAAAAGTATAGGCTTATTGTATTGAGCATGAGATTTAAAAAAATATTGATATTATATTGACAGTGGATAACAAATAAGGATAAATAACTTTTTTGCCCAATTAGTGTAAAAAATAGTGGCAATTGTGTAATAATAATGAAAAGATAAAGATAATTTTATGGTGATATAGTTATTTATGGAAATGAGACTATTGTTTTGGGACGGACAAAAATGATAAACAAGACTATTGTATTGGATCGGAGGGAGTATATTTTTATAAAAGTTAAAATAAATCAAATAGTTTTAACTTAAGTTTAAAATTCAAACTAAACACATACTTTTTACTCCATCTACTTTATAAGAAAGATACAATTTTTAATTTTTATTTGTCCTAGATAGTGTTAATTTGAGCTTATTTTGTGAAATGGTTTAAAATAATACTCCCTCCATCCCATAACTATAGTCTGGGTTGTGTTTGATACGGGATTTAAGGAATATTGATATTATATTGATAATGGGTAAAAAGTACGAGTAAAAGATTTTTTTTGCCCTTGTGAGTGTATTAGTGTAAAAAATAGTGACAATTGTGTAATAATAATAAAAAAGTAAGGGTAGTTTTATAATGGTACGATTATTTATGGAAATGAGACTATTGTTTTGGGACGAATAAAAATGGTAAACATGACTATTGTATTGGGACGGAGGGAGTATTTTTTACGTGAGTTATAGAAATTGCGTACATAATATAAAATAATGAATATGTATAATATATTACTCCATCCGTCCCACTTACCATGTCTATGTTTCCGTTTCTGTCCGTCCCACACCTCATGTCACTTTCATTTTTGGAAAATGATTACCCATCTTAATTTTATTTTAAATTTTCTAATTTAAATTTTTTTAAATTTTATTAAACTAATTAGTTATCTTAATCTTAATCTATAATAATTTATATTATAAGTTAATTATTTTTCACTAATACATTCTTAATTATTTACTACTTATAATTATTCTAAATTTCCGTTCTACAGTGACCAAGACACCCGGTCTGGAACGGAGATAGCATTTTCTTAGGCAAATATATTAGTATATTTTTTACAAAAAGAACTAATCAATGATATCTCGATTGCAAAATTTGAATATATCTATATTATACGGATATTGAAAAATATACTTCATCCACGAATGACTCATGTTCCTTTTTAGTCCAGTAACACATATGATGATTTTTGGTAAATTTAACAATTTTAAACATAATTAACAAATATGAATCAATTTAATTAAATTACAAACATATTACCCATGGATCCACTTAAACTCTTTTATTTATATCACTTTCGTCAATAAACAAATAATTTTTAAATATATTTAAAATTTCTCATTTTTTTTTAATAAAATTAGTTTATTTTAATTATAGATAAATAAATATATATTTTTATTTATTATATAAATTTTATTTTTTATAAAATGATATCCATATTATATACTGTCTTCATCCCTTAACAAAATATTTATTTTTTCGTTTTGGTCCGTCCCATAATAAAATATTTGTTTTCTCTTTTAGTAACTGTACTATCTATCCAAAATTACAAATATCCTTACAATTTACAATATATTGCACAAATGTTATTACTTTTATATACACAATACTAACAAGTTATTTTAGTCATTTCTACTTTATTCATATTACATATTAATATAATACTAATATACGTTAAACTCCATAAAAAAAAAATAAACTGATACTTACTTATGGGTCGAAGGGAGTATATTATTGACATATAATGTTTACAATTAATTATACACTAATATCTTAAAAAAAGAGTACTTAAGTATGTTCATTTAAAAAAATTTCTTTCCGATTTTAATAAAAGCAATTACACACTAATATAAAAATACTTTTAATTTTATTTAAATTACAAATATATAATTACATATATAATTTATAGAAATAAAATTAAAGGACAAAATTGTCAAAATTTCTTACACACTTTTATTATTTTATTAAAAAAATATATATAAACGTTAATAAAATTTCCCCAAATAACACATTCGCAGCCGCCGCCACCCATTTTCCCCTTCCTTCTTGTTCCCCAATTCTTCCTTTTCTACCTTCCCCTTTTCTTCGTTTCTTTCTCCTTCTTCACCTTGTTCAGCTGCGGTGACTGTCTGACCGATAAGTACTGCTGGAGGAGAGGAAGGGAAAGGCTGGAGGAGGGGCGGTCAGCACAAAGATGTTAAACAAACTGATCGATGAACTTTCAAGGTTAGGGAAGGGGAAAGCAGCATTTGAGGTGTTCAATAAGTTTGATGAGTTTGGTTGTCACCAAATGCCGATACATATTATTTAACTGTTGAGGTGTGCTCGATTAGTGAGAAAATGCTGAGTGTAGGTGAATTGCCTAATGCAGAGAAAGAAAGTTGAGAATATAATTTCATATTTCTGCATTGGAGGAAGGTCAAAAGATGTACATTTGTTTATCAGTATGCAATCAACTGTCACATTTTTTATTAGATCTCTTGCTCCGATTGAGAAATCGGGTGAAGGAACATACAAGGTAAGAAAAAGGAATCGGAAAAAGAACCCTGTGTCATTGGCATTTGAGATGGTGAATGATTATTCAGTGGAAGATCGGATGTTGTAAAGAAGCTGTGTTGGATTGAATTTGAATTTGTTGACAGGGCGAAAAAGTTACTTGTTGAGATGATTGAATCGGGCCGCCTCCCGGAAAATGATGTATTCAATTTTGTCATTAGTGTGATTATGTAAGGATTGGTGAAATGGAAGAACCATGGAAGATATTCAAGGAAGTGAAACAGAGACACTGTAAATTGAGTCCCGTCACATTTTATACACTCGTTCGCGGGTTTTGCAAGATTGAACAGTTTGACAAGGCTATCGATTTGTTAGGACAGATGAAGAATTATGGTGTTAAGCCATCACACGATGAGTTTAATAAACTGATCAAGTGTCTTTGCCTTGAGGCTGTGGATTGGAAAACTGCCGAAAAATTGGAGAAGTGATAAAAAATATTATTATATATTTTCTAGAAATAAATTATAAGATTTAATTAATGTTTTGGATAGATTCATACTCACTTTTGGCATGTATTGATTTGTGCGAGGTAATTGAGCGATTCACGTCCATGCCATATTTCGATCAAAGAATTTTGGAAAGACTTGAATTAAGCTCCAATGGTAAGGAAAGAGGTGGATTACGGAATTAAAGCTTGATTATTGACATCGTGATTAATAAGGAGCAATTAAGGGAGTGATTGAGGACCCGGTCATCTATAAAGGGGGGCCAAGACATTGGATGTGGTATCACAATTCATACTCACTTTTCATAGTCTAAGTGGAGGATTGAGAAGGCCGTTTAGAGAGGAAGCACTTTTGGATGATCATCAAGTTTATTGTTTTATTTATTTATAAGTATGAGTAGTTAAATTCCTAGTCTAGTCCAAGGTTGAATGTAGATTTTGGATTGAGATTTGTGAGATTGTGTTATGAGTTAATTTGAATCTTGTTTAAGTAAATTGATATTTGTGTGATTTTTGTGATTCATGTCTGCAATTGTTTTATTTGATCTTTATCGTGGCCGGATCTTAGATTGGTTTAGCAATTGTATGCCAATTGAACATTTACATCCGTAATTGTGTATGTGTTTAATAAAGTGGTAAATAGGTTAACAAGCTTAACCTAGGAATCGCATGATCAAATAATTTAATCTTTTCGTAATTGATTAAATATTTGAATTGGGTTTTCTCATGCTATTTTCAATTGGAGAAATTAATTTATGGTCGTACCTAGGTTATTCTTTGATTAGGGGTGCGGTTAATCGGTCGTACCATTGCCGTCAATAAAGTAAGGAAAAATTGGGTATTATGATCGTATCTAATGCCTATAACCAATTTATCAGTTGAATAACAAGATTATTTAAAATCAATGATCGAATCTTTAATCCGGTTTCTTATTCACTCCTTGGGCTAGAAGTTAATCTCTTTGAAATCAAAAATTTTATTTTCCATCGTTTATTTTTAATTATTTTAGTGAATTGCTAATCCATCCCCCAATATTTAAAATGTGACAAAACAAAAATTGAACTTCACAGTCCCTGTGGATCGACCTGGCATCACTTGCTACACGTGGTGTTAGAGTAATTTTATTGGAAGCATCGAGGCTACCAATAAGAAGATGAGGAAGAATGGCTTGATTCTTAATGGTACAACTTGGGGTCTTATAAATGCTGTCAAGGAGTTGGATCAAGAAACAACTGTCGAAACTTGTACTCAATCGTAGTTTACAAAGCATCATCGAGCATTTGATGCTGGAATTCTATAGATTCATGGTGCGTTTTCTAATTGAAAATGTTTAGAGGGAAGTTGATAAAATGATTAGATAATTGTGAATGATATTATAAAAACTTCTAGCTTATGCATGCATGCTGCAGATTTGATTACAGATTACTAATGTTAACCATGACCAGAAACTTGTTCATCCAGACAGACACAGAATCTCCCAACTTACCATCAGCTTCATGCAAAATACTACTACGGGAAAATTGCAAAAACTGTCCATACATATATCATATTATCACTTTTGTCATATATTTATCTCGCTCGCAAAATATATATCATACATATTTGAAAGAGTCGCTAATTACATCCTTTGGCCTGGCCGCATGTTGGTGTGAAAGTCACGCGGACAGAAATAGCGATTGTTGCAAACACGTGGGGTATAGATAAAAAATCGGATAAAAATGATATTGGATATACGTGTAGGATATTTTTTGCAATTTTCTCGTACTACTATTTGTATTGGAATTTGCGTGCGGGTCAGTCGGCTAGGAATCGGAAACCGCCGTCGCTGCTATGGTAGGATATGTTTGCAAAAATCGTTATTTAGTCCTTTAGCCGCGCGTGACGTTCCCACCATGTGCAGTGACAGTGAGATCAAAGGATATAAATAGCGACTTTTGCAAACATGTGGAATATATTTTGTCATGGTATAAATAGAGAATAAAAATAATAATGATGTATCATATGTGTGGTATTTTTTGCAATTTTGTCATGCTTCTATGACTACAAAAATACCTGCATTTTTATAATTTCAAACATAATCCATATTTTGGTAAATATTTAAGAAACAGATCTTATTATATTTTAATTCATTAATTTCAAACTATTTCAATTTTACGTAGCTAGCATCTATTAGTATGTAAAGAAGATTAAAACTGTTTAATGTAGTGAGTAGATAAACCATTAGTTAATTTCAAGTTTTAATCAAATTATGAAGGTTTGGTTGAACAGAAAATTTAGAAATAATAATATTTTAATTTTAAAATAAAATAAATAAAAAATAAAATGAAGGTATTATAGAAAATTTATTAAAAGATTGATTGAAAAATAATTGGATAAATAGAAAAAGTAGTAATAAATTAGTTATTATTTATTAAAATATTAATAATAAATTGTGAGGGATTAAAATTATTTATTATAAATTGATTGAGAATAAGTTTAAAAGACAAGTGAGCAGTAACATATTTTGAATTTCGATGAACTAATGGAATGTATAAATTATCATTGTCTCCTATATATTTTTAAATATAGAAAAAAATTATTATATCACGGTCGTATATCTTTTTTAATAAAAATATGCAAAAAAATCATGTTGACAATAGATGAAGATCATGGCAGCTTATCCTCATGTCTATGTCAAGACACGCGTAAAAGAATGTCCACGTTCTATGCAACGGACTTGGGGTGGGTGTATTGGTGCAGTGCACCCTTGTACACAGGATTACAACTTAGTGGTCCTCACCTTTGTTAGGTTGTTAGATTTCATTAGTGTAGATTTGATTCCCTTGGTAAGACTATTATAAATTAGCCTGGAGTATATATAATTTATACTTTCTCTCTTCCATTCAATAAATAAAACAGATTAATTCCACAGGCCTATTTTTTGCTATGTTCTTACCTCTTCTTCTTATTTGTGCTATATTCTGTTTGTTGAGTTTTTTGCATCATGGTATCAGAGCAATGATTGTTCATGGTGTTTGATTAGTGAGAATATAATATGGCTGATCAGAGCCCTAACACCAGCTCACAGAGTACCACACACCATGGATCTTCTCCAAACCTTACATTGTTTTTGGGTGTTGGAGATCATCTAGGTATGATTTTTACATCAGTCCATCTGAATGACTTCAATTATCTTTCTTGGAGCATTAATATAGAAACAACTCTAATGGCAAAATCTAAGGTGAGGTATATAGATGGAACCCTTGTTAAACCTCTTGTAGGAACACCTTAATTCAATCAGTGGCGTGCATGTGATGCTATGACCAGATCCTGGCTTCGTAACTCTATCTCTGCCAACCTGCAAAAAGGCTTCGTTTATGTTAATTCTGCTAGGGAGTTATGGCTTCGGGCCAAAGAGAAATTTGTCCAGGCCAATGGAGTATTAGTCTACCAGTTGAAAGCTCAAATAGTTGATCTCAAATAGGGAAGTGGTATGCTGACAACGTATTGCACCAAATTGGAGAAATTGGTTGATGAGCTTCGCATAATTGAACCTGGAGCTAAATGTAAGTGCGGCAAGTGTAGATGTGACAATAACAAAGTGTTAGCAGGAATTTATGAGAGGGATTACCTCGTTTAATTCTTGACCGGCCTGAATGAAATCTATCAGCCCATCAAAAACCAGATCCTGATGATGGATCCTCTTCCAACAGTCAATAAGGCATTTGTTATGTTACTCCAAGTTGAGAAACAAAACACTCCTATTGTTCCTGTGGACCTTAAGGCCTTTAATGTTGTCCATCAACAAGCTAACAAAATCACTCAACCTGCTATCAACTTTAAGAGAAACGACAAGAAGAAATTGTTCATTGACAAAATGAGTCAGATATGCGAGGTGCGCAAAAGGAAAGGGCATACAAAGGAGACATGCTTCAAAATACATGGTGTTCCGGACTGGTTTAGAGAGATGAATGAAAAGAAAAGGACTCAAGTCAATGATGTTGTTGTTCCAGAACATGATGGAACTCCTTCAGACACCTCTTCAAAGGTTGATGTGCAATTCCTCCTTGTTGAATTGAAGAAGATGATGGAAACCTCAAAGACCCATGTGTCCTTTGCAAACTCAGTGATTGAGTATTCAGGTAACATTCATCAGAATTTGCCCAGTGATATGATCAACAAGTCCTGGTTAGGTAGATAGCGGTGCATCATGCCACATATGTATTGATAAGTCTATGTTTCAATCCTTACAATCAATCTCTTCATGTGCAGGAGTATGTCTTCCTAATGGCACAATATCCCACCCTGAATTTATTGGCTCAGTCTCAATTACCCCAACTCTTGTCCTTCATAATGTCTATTACCTACCTAAATTCAAATTTAACTTAATTTTTGTGAGTTGCATAGCTAATGATTTCAAACTGACATTGAAATTCTTCCCTGACAAATGTGTTCTGCAGGACCAGAGTTCTAAAGAAGTTCTTGGGATTGCTTTGCAGAAGGATCATCTTTATTTACTCACTGGATTCCATCATACTCTCTCCACACCCAAACTTCAATTTGATCAGTTGTGGCACCTCAGGCTAGGACACCCAAGTGCTGAAGTCCTCTCTCATCTACCTTTTGATTCTAGTTATAAAACCAAACCTTGTGATATATGCCACAAGGCTAAACAAACTCATATGTCTTTCAATAAAAGTTACTCTCATGCCACTTCTCCTTTCCAGCTTGTCCACATGGATCTTTGGGGTCCATATAGTGTTCCCACCTTAAATAATTGCAAGTATTTTCTAACATTTGTAGATGATCACACCAGAAATGTATGAACTTTCTTACTTCATTCTAAGGCTAATCTCTTCCAAACTTCAAATCTTTGAGGCATTTGTCAAGTTTGTCAAGTATGTTCAAACCCATTTCAACACCACTATCAAATCCATCAGATCTGATAATGGTGTTGAATTCCTCAGTACAAATTGTCAAACTTTCTTCCAGAGTCTCGGCATCCAGCACCAGCTTACTTGTCCTTACACTCCTCAGCAAAATGGAAGGGTTGAAAGGAAACACAGACATTTTCTCCAAGTAACCAGGTCATTACTCTTCCAAGCCAACTTACCTCAAGAATTTTGGGGGAAAGCACTCCTATATTCCACATGTATCATAAACACTGACTACTACCCCAGTTCTCTATTGGAAAACTCCCTTTGAACTTTTATACTGTAAAACCCCTGACTTCTCCTCCATCAAAGTGTTTGGTTGCCTTTGTTATGCTACCAACACTTCCCCTGCTAAAACCAAGCTAGACCTAAGGGCCTTTAAATGCCTCTTCCTAGGAAAACTCTCATCCCTAAAGGCCTACAAATTGTACAACCTTGATACCTCTACTGTCTTTACCTCCAGGGATGTAGTGTTTTATGAAGATGTATTCCCTTGGGCAAAGCAATCACAAGATCATCAACAGAACTCAGGTTCCTCAGCACTTCCAGGTACTTCTCCTCCTTGTTCTATAACTTCTGATCATGTCCCTGGTTTCTTTAATGCTCCTCAACCTTTTGTCTTCACCCATAATCCCATTGATGAACCTTCTGCTTCTAGCCCAGGTCACACCCATAAATCACCTGCTGCTCATACTTCTCCATCCTGGCAACAGGCCTTCTCAGAATTAGAATCTTATTCTCAACCTGACCACTCTGACCAGTCCTCTACACAATAACCATTAATCCTTCCCCAACTTTCAAATCCACCACCTCTTAGATCCAGTAGAGTCCGACAGCCTCCCAGATATCTTCAAGATTATGTTTCCCCCACTATCCATAAGACTGAACATACTATTTGGCATGATGCACTAACTATCACACTGCAGGAACCTACTTCTTATCACCATGCTAGTAAGAGTGAATTGTGGAGGCAAGCTATGAAAGAAGAGTTTGCTGCTCTTGAAAGAAATCAAACTTGGCATTTGGTTGCTTTACCTCCTGGAAAACGGCCTATCACTTGCAAATGGATTTACAAGATCAAGACGAATGTTGATGGCTCCATTCACAAATATAAGGCTCGGTTGGTAGCTAGGGGGTTCCTTCAACAGTTTGGGGTGGATTACACTGATTCTTTTGCACCTGTTGCAAAAATGGTAACCATTAGAGTTCTTCTTGCTGTAGCAACCTCCAAACATTGGCATATCCACCAGCTAGATGTCAACAATGCCTTCCTCCATGGACACTTAGATAAGGAGGTTTATATGATGCCACCCCAAGGCTACAGTCATCCTCCTGGATTGGTGTGTAAACTGGACAAATCTTTGTATGGTCTCAAACAGGCTCCACACCAGTGGTACAAAGAACTTACATCTAAGCTTTTTTCGATTGGTTTCCTTCAATCAGCTCATGATCATTGCTTATTCCTCAAGACCCATGGCTATCAGTTCACTGCTCTCATTGTCTACGTGTTTGATATTCTCTTGACTGGTAATCATCCTTCCACTATCTAGGAGGTTAGGGGCTTTCTTCACTCTGAATTTATTGTGAAGGACCTGGGTAATGTTGATTATTTTCTTGGGCTCCAGATCACCCAAAGTTCACATGGCCTTTACATCTCTCAACAAAATATCTCCTTGATATTCTCAATGAAGAACATATGCAGGATTGTAATCCCTGCTATACTCCCTTACCTCCGGGTGTGAAGATGTCTTCAGATGGAGGAGAACAATTTCAATACCCTGATCATTATAGGAGATTGGTTGGTCGCCTGCTCTACTTAACCATGTCTCGGCCTGACATCACGTACGATGTTCAACAGTTGTCTCAATTCATGCATACTCCTACATCTCTCTATTTCAAGATTGCTCACAGATTGCTGAGATATCTTAAAGGGCACTCTTCATTTCCAGCTGTTTTTCAAACAAGGTGATTGCTTTTCTCTCTCAGCCTTTTGTGATGATTACTGGGGTCACTGTATTATCACAAGAAAATCCACCACTGGTTATTGTGTTTTCCTTGGAAATTTTATGATCTCTTGGCGAACAAAGAAGCAGTCTACAGTTACAAAATCCTCGGCTGAAGCAGAGTATAAAGCCATTTCTCAAACTGTGACTGATCTTTTGTGGATCTTATACCTCCTTAGGGACTTCCAGATACAAATTTCTTGTCTTGTCTCTGTTTTTACTGATACCATGTCCGCCATACACATGATCCAAAATCCTGTTCATCATGAACACACAAAGCATATGGATATTGACTGTCATTTTATTCGTGATCACTTCTCCAAAGGATTCATTCAACCAGTCTACATACCCTCAGCCGTGCAACCTGCTGATTTATTCACAAAATCTCTGTCAAATGCTCATTTCAATTCTCTTAGGTCCAAACTTCACTTGGACTTTCCTCCAGTGCATTTTGAGGGGGCTGTGTTGACATAGATGAAGATCATGACAGCTTATCCTCATGTTTATGTCAAGAGAGGCGTAAAAAGAATCTGCGATGCATTCTATGCAAAAACGTGGGGTGGGTGTATTGGTGCAGTGCACCCTTGTACATAGGATCACAATCTCAGTGGTCCTCACCCTTGTTAGGTTGTTAGATTTCATTAGTGTAGATTTGATTCCCTTGATATGGCTATTATAGATTAGATTTCATTAGTGTAGATTTGATTCCCTTGGTACGGCTATTATAGATTAGATTTCATTAGTGTAGATTTGATTCCCTTGGTACGGCTATTATAGATTAGTCTGGAGTATATATAATCTATGTTTTCTCTCTTCCATTCAATCAATGAAAAAGGATTAATTCCACATACCCGTTTTGTGCTCTGTTCTTACCTTTCCGTTTTATTTGTGCTATATTCTGTTTCTTGAGTTTTTTGTATCAAATCATTTAAAACTTGGTCACGGATTTTATTAAATGATTTCCATAATATTCATTGGCAAAAAGTATAATTCTATGCATTTGGATCACTAAGGTATATTTTTAATTCAGCGTGTGCTTAATCATGACCATTAATTAATCAAGGATAATTAAGTTAATTAAAATATTATTTTGCAATAAAGGATGAGGATTAGTCTTCAGTGTGTTGAATTTTGTACATTCAGTATGAGAATTTCTATATATTTCAATACTTGATGTGACTATTGACAATATCAATGTTAACTTTACAATTTGATACAATAATATGTGAGACAAGCCCTTCAATTAACTGAATCTATAACTTAACATATCTAGTTTATTTTGGAGTGTCATATGCTAAAGTATCATTAGGCTATTTGAATGATTTTTCTTAAATTTACATAATTATAATGATTCTTTTCACCTAACACAACTATGCTCACAAACATTCATTTAAAAACACAAAATGAATACATGCAAGATGCATAGTATTTTTAGACTCTGTTTATATAGAAGGTTTTGAAATTGGAATTTGGAAAATTTGTGAAAATAATAAAGATTGGCCATTTAATGTGTCTTGTTACTGAAAAATATGCATTTGATGTGATTTTTTTTTTTAAAAAAAATAATTTTTATTGATAGATATTCTCAAAATTTTCTAAAATATGTATGTAAAAAGAACCTTACTATTTTACAATACTAGTACAAATAATATTTGAGAAACATACACATTGACAAAATTATTGCCATATAGGAAAAAAAATAAATCAAATACATGGATTTGTTTTATATTTAAATTTTGAATTTTGGTTTGAATAATTATTTGTAGGTAATATTTTGTGATAATAATAATAATATTCCCCGTCCGCGTATAATGTCAAGATTATTGTAGACACAAAAATTTACGAGAGGTATGATTAGTAAATAATTAAAAATGTATTAGTTAAAATAATTATAAATTAAGGTTGAGAAAACTAATTAATATAATTTAAATTTAAATTAAAATTTTTTTTATATATGATCTTGTAGAGAATAATTTTTTAATATACCTACTAGACGGTTCTTCTCCTTGTCATCCGACCAATTCAGTATATATATGATCTTGTAGAGAATAATTTTTTTAATAAAATAAAAAAAAACATCATCTAAAGAAAATAATATATTTTTTAAAATTGGTTGGTTACACAAATAAAAAAGTATATATTTATATAATTTATTTATCATCTTTCTAGACCAAACGACTCATTGGTCGCCCAATCAAGCGACCACCATCTGGTCCCTTCAATCGGCTGAACAACCATTCGTCCAAATGATTAATTGGTCGCCTAAACAAGCGACCACCATACGGTCCCTTCAAATGCCGAACAACCATTCGTCCAGGCGATTCATTGGTCACCCCAATCAAGCGACTGAACTATTATTCACTTAAATGGGCGACCAATTAACATACCTTTCTTTGCCCGACCTCCGTATCGGCCGTTTTATCCTTCTGTCGGTCTCTTCCTCTTTTCGTAAAACTAAATCGGTCAATTTTTTTTTCTAAAATATATTTATATTATCTTTTTTTTTCAAGAAATTAAAAATGTAAAATATGCACCGCATGAACTCATACAACATATTTATATAAAAAAAATTACAAAAAATATTCTACCATATAGCAAAAACTTGCGGCTTAACCGCACTCACATGAGTACTAGTATATATATATATATGTTGCTTATGGGAACATATAATGAAGTTCTTTACAATTTTTTTAAGCAATAATATGAGTTGAAAAATATATATTTTATTATTATTATTATTTAAATAACTTGGGAATTTAGATTATTTTAAGTGGTTGTGGATGAAATTTAAATATGTAACCTCATAGTTACAATTCAATATTCACATTATTAGGTCATTTCTTATAGAATTTATTGGGTTGTATTGCTTGAAAGTACGGAGTTTATATTTGTGTTTGAATAATAAATAAATAAAATTTAAATAGTCGTTGATATAATAAAATAAAAAAATAATATTTTAATATAAATTTATTTTTAGTATAATATAAATATAACTATTTAATTTGCAATTTTTTTAAAAAAAAATAAAAATTCTTTTGTTGTATGTAATAAATAAATAAATAATATAATTTATATTATATAAAAATATAAATAAATTATAATATTTAAAATATCCGGATTCGGGTCCGGGTCCGGGGTGGACCGGTTTTATAGTAAAACCCGTAATCCGCTCCGAATCGTCCAGGTTTAAAATTCAAAATCCACAATCCGCCCCAAACCAAATTTTTTAGACCCGAATCCTTCCCATTAAGACCGAGTCCGGGACGGGTCCGGGCTAACCCGCCCCATTTGACATTCCTATGTTTATGGCACTTCCAAGCAAAGCATGCATCCGTACCTTCCTTACTATTTCTACTTGAATTTGTTTTCATTTCTTTTACAATACTTTTTTATAAAAATATATTTTATGAGATTTGAAGATATAATTTTTGTTATATTATGAAGTGGTCCTTTGTTATACACATGACAACATATTTTGAAATCGAAAATAAGTATGAAGTTGTCTCTGAAGAAGGCAAAGGGCTTCCTCTCTATATACATTACATATACAGATATCGATTTTTTTTGTCCATATATATATATATATGAAAGGAACACAAATTTTACGAGGACAATAACTTAATGCTGAATGTGACAATTAATTTAATTTCACAAACAAAATACTATTAAATCTTGTAGACTAGATGTAGTTTGTCTTTGCAATGACAATTCAGTTTACATGTTCTTACAATGAGGAACATACGATGTGATATGATATGATTGGAATGATTTTCAAATAATAATATAATAATAATAATAATAATAATATTGTAAATATAAAAATATATACTTTTTCCGGTGCAAGGTTGTCGTTTACTTTTTGCACGTAAATTTTTTAATATTAGTATTATAATGGTTTGTAATGAAAAAGACGAAAATACCCCTATTAGTATTGTGTAATATAAAAATAATGTTATTTGTGTAATATAGTGTAAGTTGGAAGGGTATTTATTATATTAGGTAGGTAGTACAATTACTAAATTAGGAAATGATAACCTTGTTTTGGGACGGACGAAAATGAAAAATGGTAACCTTTCAATGAGACGGAGGGAGTATATATAAAAATAGTATTGTATAATACAAGTAACTATAGGTTAAAAAAAATAAATAATAAAAAACTTAATTAAGATTTAAAAAAAATTATAAATTATAAATTTTAAAATGCAATTAAAATACATAATTATTTTCTAAAAATAAAAAAATAAATTATGTGGAATAAAAATAAATAAAAAATACGAATGTAAAACATTGAGAGAAGTATAAATGGAAATTTCTTTGTATATATGAACTTTTTTATTTTAGTCAAATTGAAATTATTATGTTGCTACCATGATACAAAAATGGATCTATATATACTTACAAAATAAAAATTTGAACCAACTCAGCCAATACAACTCATTCTTCATTGTCATCACTAATTAACTAAATCTTAACTTTACCAAATAAAAATAAAAAAACTTACCAAATATTACTAGGAAATTAAATGGGGGCAAAACAAATCTGTTGAATTATCAATAACTTTTTTTTTTTTTTTTTGAAAAAATTATTTTTGGTCCTCGTATAACCAAAATTCATCAATTTGATTCCAATATAAAAATCTTATCAATTTTGGTCTCAATATAACAAAAAATCATTATTTTTGGTCCAAATATAATTATTTAATATACAGGAAGGCTTGCAACAGGTTGAACTGTTGTCTGTTGCAAACTTTACGAAGAATTTACACAATCTTGCAAGTCCACGTTAGCATTTTTCGTCAATTTGTGACGGTGAGACCAAAAAAAATAAGGTTTGATTATTCTAAGACAAAGAATGATGAATCTTTGTTATATTGAGACTAAAATTGATAAAAATTTTATATTGAGACAAAAAATGATGAATTTTAGTTATATTGAAACAAAAAATGATAAATTTGATTATATTGAAACCAAAATTGATAGAATTTTTATATTGAGACCAAAAATTAATAATTTTAATTATATTGGGACAAAAAATAATTTGCTTCCCAGCCCAAGTTTTTTCAGCTTCTATATACGAATAATTAAATTATATGATTAATTAATAACCTACGATGGGCAGCCCTACTTTTCTCAGAGACTATCATAAGCCCAATTATGCCATTTTAAATTTAAAATAATAGGAATCAGAAAATAGAGTCATCGGTTTACAATGCATGGCAGCGCAAGCTAACAACAATTCCCTTTATAACACACTAATCTTAATCTTCTCACACCTATTCATCATTATCTTCATCGCTGCCTTCGCTACCATCACTTAGTTCCTCGTCTTGATCTGTTTCTTCATGACCATCACCTCCTTCTTCGTCGTTCTCGTCCGATTTCTTGTTCTTGCTCGGTGCATTATTTCCTAAATTAAAATAAGATGAAAGTGCGTGAAATGGAGTTCATTTAATGCAAATACATCCGTAAAAATGAGATGAATAACTGAGACATAATGTGTGATGCAAACAATTAAACTGAAAATGAAACCGGATATGGGTGGGAAACTTGGTAAGCTATAACACCAAGGGAACCATCTAGGCTTCTAGTACATTTCATTTATAACGAGGGCACGAATAAACACACAGGGGCATGTTAATTGTTTGCTAAATGGAATTGGGTCGGGTGAGATTATTTAGCAAACACACCAAGTATAATAATAATTGCTAGTAGCAGATTTTATACTTGACTTGTCATCCAAACATGCATCCACAGAAAACAGGAACTAGTCTTTCAAAAAATTGAATTTTAACTAAGCCAAAGCAAAAACTGTATTTACCGAATGCATCGAATATGATTCCTCCACAGCACAATCCTTCCTCAACTTTTACCAACTGAAGTGTCATTCTAGGTCCAACTTCTTGAAGTTTGACAGCACTCTTACTTGATGCCTTATTAACTCTTCCAAGATCCATTGGTAGACTTACAGTGCTGCTGCTTCGTCGTCCACTTCACTTTCTGATCCATAACCAGCCCTAAAATATGAAATTATGGAAGCCACCAAAACATTAGGAACATAATGGAACATACCGATAGGAATGATAAAGCATTAGACTCATAAGATACTAAGGCCCGAAAGACTTGCCAACTACATCTACCTTACTTATGATAGCCTAAGAAGAGAATTACATGCTAGCAATACAAGCTCATGACTAATAACCTCAACATCTACTTGATTGCATATCGTAACCCCATAAACAATTTTACATTTTAGTTCATTGGAAACAGGAGAGGATGGAGGTTAATCAAGAAATACACCCGTTGTAATACAGGCTTCCAATATAATGTCTCATAGATAAAAGATATCAGAACAAAATGAAAAACTATAGCTCCCATGACCCAGTGATTCTTATGCTAAATATTAAGGTGCATGCAAGTGTGAATGTAAAGAGCTCAGGGCCTAGAGAGAGTACTTTGTTAAATAATCACAGACATCCTGAAGAGTTCTCAAATCAGGGGCCAGATGGCTCTGTACAAATTTTCTTATTCGTCGTGACACCCAACCGGTTGTAATCTGATTGAATAGTGCCGGAAATCTATATGTTTGGTGTCTTTGTTGTAATTTAGCAGCACAATTCTTTGGCATGAAGAAAGCTTGACCTGAAACAAGTCCAACAATATGATGCGGTCCACTAGGCATGCAAAGCTCCTGACGCTAGGTTTCAAGACTTACAGTGTTATATCAATGGCAGGAAACATGTTCTGAAACATTATAGTTGTAAGCCTAAGATGCTGCTCCCCAGTCCCGAAACCAGAAAGGACAATCTACAAATTAACTCACAAACTTCAGCATTCATATTTAGTGTAATAATTAAAGTGGCTAAAACAACGCATTAAACAGAATAGTTGCAGCAGCTAAAGCCAATCCAAACATTTGTAAAACACTCAGAATTTGAAGAAGGCATAAACCAGCCATTACCAAAGGCGGGTTATCAAAAAGATCTTTATGACTTCTCGGACGCAATTGAGACTTGACAACATCAGCAACCAACGAATACTCAAGAATTTTGAAGGTTAGAGTTGGGCCCTGTGGTGTTCTACCAACCCTCAAGTACGGCGCAGAATCAGTTTTCGATAAAATCAGGAAGTGTGTAACACCCATTGGGCCTGCCACGTTCAAAAAATCTTTGAGATTGTTCCTCTTTTTTTCCTACAAATAAAAGCAGATTCAGGCATTGGGAAAGGTTAATGCACAATCTAAATCTAAGTAGATGCGTCAACTGAGGACTGGTAAACAATCCAAATTTATAGTAAGTTTTTAATATCAATTGAATCATGTGGAGAGCAATACAGTCCAGAGAAACAAACAATTAAAAGAAGAAGAAGAAGAAGGAGGAGAAAGAAAGCACGCGACAAATACTCACCTTGAGGTTGAGAGCCGTGAATGGAAGCATCAATTTTCTTAAATCCATCTGCAATTTTCGAAGAACGTCGGGTGACTTTCCCCGAGAAAACACAAAACTCTTCGGGATCTTGTCCCCGGTTACATGGTCTACGATCGGTTGTTTCTTTATAGTCGGTTTAACAAACGGTTTCCTCTTCTTCTGCATCAACAAACAATTCAGAAAACAGCAAACCGAAAAAACGAATCCCATTCCTCAACTTGCGACAGACAAAATACAAAACAATGAGAAAACATGCGCTCTCGTTAACAACTTCACACTTACATTCCGAAAGCGAGGCATCTTCCTATAGAAGAACTACAATTCCGTAGCTTGAAATCTCAATCTAATCGAAGCTCCTGAGAAATCAACAGCAGACGCCCTCGCAGTAGGAAACGACGACAGAGCAGAGCCTAGGGTTTCTGTTATTGAAACAATAAGTTCAAAATAATTCGGCGGCCATACTCCTCTTAGATTTACGCTTCTTAAACCATATTTTGGGCTCCAGACAGGCCCAATACCAAAGCAATTGGGCCAAATTGATCCAATCCAATAAAAATAACATTAGAGCTTTAAATTGAATTTTGTACTGTTTTATTGTAATTAATAATCATTTATGGTGAAAATATGGTTGGTGCTATTAAATATTTAATATTCGCATTCCCAATGCGTAAAGCTTAATCTTAAATTAATTGTTCTATAAATTAACAGAGCTTCACCCGATCTTGAGGAGGAAATTTCCTCTACTTCATCGGGTGGTTGGACTGGTTCGGGTTGGACTGGTTCGGGACCAACAATAGGAACCTCATCAACTTGCTGAACAAGCGGGTCGGGTAAAGCCACGACCTGGTCGGGGTCGGGCACTACCACATCTTCAATAGGAGCCTGGTCGGGGAGGACAACAAGTTGGTCGGGCATCACCGCAACGATATCCGACGTTGGGGGAGGAGGTACCCTGCCCATCGATTCGCCTGGTCGGTGTGCCTACAATAAAAGGTTCGAAGTTGTTGTTTAAAATTAATATATTTTGTTTTGTTGGTCTCTAAGGAATGTCAGAAACTATCTTTCACCTCTGATTGTCAGTGGGTCGGTTGTGTGGTAATCGGGACTATGGCCAGTCGATCGGTGGTCCGGACCATAGATGATTGTTCTATGATCGGGACGGCTGTCGATCGGGATGAAGATAAATTGATGGGAACTTGTGGTTCGGGCGATTGTTGGTGGGTCGGTTGAGACGTGGTAGGGCCAGTGGTCAGGAGCATTGAAGGATCTTCTGAAATAGACATATTAGAGTTACAAACGGGCAGCATGCATGAAAATAACATAAGGAAAGGAACAAAAACTTACCAAATTGTTGCCCTTAGATACTTTGGCATCCCGCTAGTATCTATTGGCAGAGAAGCCAGATATTCCTCGATGGCCTGCCTCTATCGATAGCAGGAGTGGCCTTTGCTTTTTGTCTTTTTGCTCCCGACCCACCTGCCGTAGGGGCTGGCCTTTTCCTTCCTATGACTGCCAGTCGGGCGGAGCCAAGAGCCAGAGCTGGGGGTGGAGCAAGTCTCCCGACCAATTGGTCAGTCGAAGGGGCAAGTAAAGACCAGGTGGTCGACCACCAGGAAGGGAAATCTTCGGTTGTCGAAGATTTTGGGCAGAACGGGAGATATGAATTCGAGGTGATGTAGGTGGTGAGTTGAGAAATATAGGTCGGGATGAGTTCGGGAATCACCAGACCCTCGGGGCTTTGAAATATGAGGTGAGGACTGGCTAATGGCCCTGGTATGCCCTGGCAGCAACCAAATTGCCTCGACAAAAATTGAGGTTGGTAATTGTAAGTGAAAAGTGTTCTACGATTCTTCTTATCCGACCTTCTGCTAGAAAACAAAGATCGGGGTTTTATTGCGGCGTCCCAGGAAAAAATAAAGGTCGGGTGAGGGAGAGGATCTGGCCGAGTTATTAAAGATAGGTAGGGTCGGGATAAAGGAAGAAAAGATCGGTCGAATATTGTATTAAGGTTGTATATACAAAAAAACGGGAATTGTTCCGATCTTCGGTCAAAATTTGGGTTATTATAGAGTCGGAGGATTTTAGACAGGAAGAGTTCGGGGTTAATCTGGCTAAGGCATAGCCAATAGACCTATAAGGGTTAGGAGAAATTGGGAGGCGACCAAAAAATGCAGAGGCGACCACAGTTCCAGGGGAAATTGTTATTTTGGAAATGAAGGACAGGATAGACTTTTCAGACGCTAAAAAAATAAATTTAAGGTGTTACGTACAAAAATAATAATATAATAAAAATAATGGTAGCAGGGTCTTGAACGAAGGTAGGACCTGAAGTCGGGCAGAAAAGTAGAAACATTTGCGCTCAGGTCGGGAAGTCCTCAAGACGGAAAGTGGTCAGGTCGGGAAGTCCTCAGGTCGGGACGTCCTCAAGACGGAAAGTGGTCAGGACGGGAAGTCCTCAGGTAGGGAGGTCGTCAAGACGAAAAGTGATCAGGTCGGGAAGTCTGCAGGTCTGAATGTCAGCAGGTAGGACATACAGGTTTGATGGTCAGCAGGTCGGATAAAGAAGGTCGGCTGGTCTAGCAATTGGTCTCTGGAATGGTCGGTCGGGCAAGTTGAGTTCGGGAACTGATGGAAGCATCTGGCGCGACGGTGCAAGGCACGTGTCAATAAAGGAGGAATTAGAGATTCCTAATCTCATGCGCTAAATAATCAAATTTAAGGATATTTTCCATATCTTTGAATTTTACTTTTTGTCTGTCGAAAAAATACATCAACACTTTATTTTCAGATTTTACTTTTTATTGTTGAAAAATTGCATCAACACCAATAAAAAATAAAATAGAGGAGAATGTAGTTGAAATGTTTGAGATAAGAAGGGTGACCCTGCATCTCTTTATGAGGTTTTGAAATGTAAAAAATAACAAGGATATTTCAACTTTGATAATTGTTACGCACAAAAAATAATAATAATAATAAAAATAAGGATAGCAGGGTCTTGAACGAAGGTAGGACCCGAAGTCGGGCAGAAAAGTAGAAAAATTTGCGCTCAGGTCGGGATGTCCTCAGGTCGGGAGGTCCTCAAGACGGAAAGTGGCCAGGTCGGGAGGTCCTCAAGACGGAAAGTGGTCAGGACGGGAAGTCCTTAGGTCGGGAAGTCCTCAGGTAGGGAGGTCCTCAAGACGGAAAGTGGTCAGGACGGGAAGTCCTTAGGTCGGGAAGTCCTCAGGTAGGGAGGTTCTCAAGACGGAAAGTGGTCAGGTCGGGAAGTCCTCAGGTCGGGATTTCCTCCAGACGGAAAGTGGTCAGGTCGGGATTTCCTCAAGACGGAAAGTTGTCAGGTCGGGACGTCCTCAAGACGGAAAGTGGTCAGGACGGGAAGTCCTTAGGTCGGGAAGTCCTCAAGACGGAAAGTGGTCAGGTCCGGAAATCCTCAGGTCGGGACGTCATCTGGTCGGGAAGTCCTCAAGACGGAGAGTGGTCAGGTCGGGAAGTCCTCAAGACGGAAAGTGGTCAGGTCCCGAAGTCCTCAAGACGGGAAGTGGTCAGGTCGGGACGTCCTCAAGACGGGAAATGGTCAGGACGGAAGTCCTTAGGTCGGGAAGTCCTCAAGACGGAAAGTTATTATTTATATGTATTTTGATTTCAATAAATATTTACTTTATGATTAAAATGAATCAAAGTAACCCAGTTTAAGTATATTTTGTAATATTTTTATAGTATACTTAGTTTATATAATTTTGGTTACATTGTTATTATTTATACGTAAAATATTGTCTATCTTTATTGGTAAGTTTAATAAATATATAATGTATATAGTATTTGGTTCCTCTAATACCTAATAATGTAACTTTGTTTTTATTATATTGGACAAATAATTTTGTATCATATTTTATGAATAAATTAATCGAATTTTATTAAATATTCTTTATTTAAATAATATAGGGACAAAATAGTAAAATTATTATATTTTCTCTTTCCTCCGCTGTTTAACCAAACACAAGAATAGTATTTTCCCTCGTCTCGCCTCCATTTCCTTCTATGAACCAAACGCGCACTATTACAATTTTAATAGTATTATTTCCCCTCACTTCTCCTCCCATCCCTTCCATTAAAATCCCTCCACTCCCCTTCCCTCATTTGAACTAAACAAACGGGTTTTATAGTAAATTAAGAAATAATAGTATTTTATTGATTATTAAAAGTATGTAAGAGATTTTAACATGTTTGCTTTTGACTGTATAAAGTAATTGTATGTGTAATGCTATGTTTGTAATTTAGATAAAAGTTACGGGTATTTTGGTATTAGTGTATAATTATTTTTACTAAAAATAAAAATATGTACTTTTGAGTGGAACATATGAAAATAGTAAAAATGATATTTAAATTATGAAGGATAAAATATTAATTTTTGTATAAATTAAAAACATAATTACATATATATATATATATATATAAAGTACAGAAGTGTTTAGGACAAAAATGTCAAGATTTCGTAGACATTATCAATAAAATAATACTACATTTGTTCGGCTCTAAGGGTCTCATTTACTTTTTTTGTGTTGCTCTTTAAATATTAATTATTATATCAAAACATAGTACAAATTAAGAAGAAATTGCAAAAATACTTTCATTAGTGTCTTATAATACTAATAGAATGACATTTGTACAAAATAAAAATTATATAAATATAAGAATATTTTTAATGTTAAGTACAATTACGCAAAAGGTAAATGTGACATTTAGAGATAGACGGGAGGAGCGGTATTATTTCTCAATCAATATAAAAACTCAAATGCATACTTTCGTATATGGGATGATGGGAGTATAATTTTATATATTGGTGGTTGATAAATTATTAGTTTTATTCAAATAAGACTATTTAAGATGTTTTATTTTTTTTATTTGTATAAAATTTGCATAATTAAGTGCATATTTATAACAAAATATTTTATGCATTTATACTAAAATACAATGATATATTATGCAATTTAGTATTTATTTTATTAGCATACAAACATTAAAAAATGCAGAAGAACAAAGCATTAACAGTATATATTCTTTTACTCAAAACAAATCTAACATATTTTTTTAAAAAAATAAAATAAATTAATATAGTACATATTGTTATTATTTTTATATTATTTGCATAATTTCTTATATCCCACATTAAAAAAAAAAAAAAAGAAAAATTTAAACCAAAATACAAAACAAATACACGACGCTTAAATTTTACAAGTTTAGTTATGCATTTTAAACTTTTAATCATAAGGTTGATTGGAAATTGGTCAATAAATAATACTCTCTTTTATCTCATTTTAATTGTTTGGTTTTCTAAATACGTGAATTTAGGCAATGGTATAATTAACAAATAATTAAAAATATATATTCCCTCCGTCCCGGTGCAAGATTGTCGTTTACTTTTTGTATGTAAATTTGTTAATATTAGTATTATAATGGTTTGTAATGAAAAAGACGAAAATACTCCTATTAATATTGTATAATATAAAAGTAATGTCATTTGTGTAATATAATGTAAGTTGAAAGGATATATTTATTATATTAGGTAGGTAATACAATTACTAAATTAGGAAATAGTAACCTTGTTATGGGACGGATGAAAATGGAAAATGATAACCTTTCAATGGGACGGAGGGAATATATATAAAATAGTTAATGTATAATACAAATAACTATAGGTTAAAATTAAAATAACTAATAAAAAAACTTAATTAAGATTTAACAAATTATAAATTATAAAATTTAAAATGCAATTATTATTTTCTAAAAAATGAAAAAATAAATTATATGGAATAAAAATAAATAAAAAATAGGAATGTAAAACGTTGAGAGAAGTATAAATGAGAATTTCTTAGTATATATGAACTTTTTTTTTTTTAGTGAAATTTGAAATTATTATGTTGCTACCATGACACAAAAATGGATCTATATATATACTTATAAAATAAAAATTTGAACCAACTCGCCAATACAACTCATTCTTCATTGTCATCACTAATCAACTAAATCTTAACTTACCAAATAAAAATAAAAACTTACCAAATATTACTAGGAAATTAAATGGGGGCAAAAAAAAAATCTGTAGAATTATCAATGACTTTTTTTGGGAAAAAAAATCATTTTTGGTCCTCGTATAACCAAAATTTATTAATTTTGATTCAAATATAAAAATCTTATTAATTTAGTCTCAATATAACCAAAACTCATCATTTTTTGTCCAAATATAAATTTTTTTTATCAATTTTAGTCTCAATAATCAAAACTTATCATTTTTAGTCATAATATAATCAAACCTTTTTTTTTTTTGTCACACCGTCAACAAATCGGATACGAATATGCAAGAAGACTTGCAACAAGTTGAACTGTTGTCTGCTCCAAACTTTATGAAGAAATTGCACAATCTTACAAGTCCACGTCTAAGAAAAAATAATGAATTTTGATTATATTGAAACTAAAATTGATAAAAAATTTATATTGAAACAAAAATGATAAATTTTAGTTATATTGAGACAACAAATAATAATTTTGATTATATTAAAACCAAAATTGATAGAATTTTTATATTGAGACCAAAGTTAATGAATTTTGATTATATTATGACAAAAATAATTTGCTTCCCGGCCCAAGTTTTTTCAGCTTCTATATATGAATAATTAATAACCTACGATGGACAGCCCTACGTTTCTCAGAGACTATCATAAGCCCAATTATGCCATTTTAAATTTAAAATAATAGGAGTCAGGAAAGATAGTCATCCGTTTACAATGCATGGCAAAGCAAGCTAACAACAATTACCTTTATAACACACTAATCTTAATCTTCTCACACCTATTCATCGTTATCTTCATCCCTGCCTTCGCTACCATCACTTAGTTCCTCGTCTTGATCTGTTTCTTCACGACCATCACCTCCTTCTTCGTCGTTCTCGTCCGATTTCTTGTTCTTGCTCGGTGCATTATTTCCTAAATTAAAATAAGATGAAAGTGCGTGAAATGGAGTTCATTTAATGCAAATACATCCGTAAAACTGAGATGAATAACTGAGACATAATGTGTGATGCAAACAATTAAACTGAAAACGAAACTGGATATGGGTGGGAAACTTGGTAAGCTATAACACCAAGGGAACCATCTAGGCTTCTAGTACATTTTCATTTATAACGAGGGCACGAATAAACACACAGGGGCATGTTTAATTGTTTGCTAAATGGAGTTGGGTCGGGTGAGATTATTTAGCTAACACAACAAGTACAATAATAATTGCTAGTAGCAGATTATACCTGTCATCCAAACATGCATCCACAGAAATCAGGAACTAGTCTTTCAAAAAATTGAATTTTAACTAAGCCAAAGCAAAAACTGTATTTACCGAATGCATCGAATATGATTCCTCCACAACACAATCCTTCCTCAACTTTTACCAACTGAAGTGTCATTCTAGGTCCAACTTCTTGAAGTTTGACAGCACTCTTACTTGATGCCTTATTAACTCTTCCAAGATCCATTGGTAGACTTACAGTTGCTGCTTCGTCGTCCACTTCACTTTCTGATCCATAACCAGCCCTAAAATATGAAATTATGGAAGCCACCAAAACATTAGGAACATAATGGAACATACCGATAGGAATGATAAGAAGCATTAGACTCATAAGATACTAAGGCCCGAAAGACTTGCCAACTACATCTACCTTACTTATGATAGCCTAAGAAGAGAATTACATGCTAGCAATACAAGCTCATGACTAATAACCTCAACATCTACTTGATTGCATATCGTAACTCCATAAACAATTTTACGTTTTAGTTCATTGGAAACAGGAGAGGATGGAGGTTAATCAAGAAATACACCGGTTGTAATACAGGCTTCCAATATAATGTCTCATGGATAAAAGATATCAGAACAAAATGAAAAACTATAGCTCCCATGACCCAGTGATTCTTATGCAAAATATTAAGGTGCATGCAAGTGTGAATGTAAAGAGCTCAGGGCTTAGAGAGAGTACTTTGTTAAATAATCATTGACATCCTGAAGAGTTCTCAAATCAGGGGCCAGATGGCTCTGTACAAATTTTCTTATTCGTCGTGACACCCCAAACGGTTGTAATCTGATTGAATAGTGCCGGAAATCTATATGTTTGGTGTCTTTGTTGTAATTTAGCAGCACAATTCTTTGGCATGAAGAAAGCTTGACCTGAAAAAGTCCAACAATATGATGCGGTCCACTAGGCATGCAAAGCTCCTGACGCTAGGTTTCAAGACTTACAGTGTTTATATCAATGGCAGGAAACATGTTCTGAAACATTATAGTTGTAAGCCTAAGATGCTGCTCCCCAGTCCCGAAACCAGAAAGGACAATCTACAAATTAACTCACAAACTTCAGCATTCATATTTAGTGTAATAATTAAAGTGGCTAAAACAACGCATTAAAGAGAATAGTTGCAGCAGCTAAAGCCAATCCAAACATTTGTAAAACACTCAGAATTTGAAGAAGGCATAAACCAACCATTACCAAAGGCGGGTTATCAAAAAGATCTTTATGACTTCTCGGACGCAATTGAGACTTGACAACATCAGCAACCAACGAATACTCAAGAATTTTGAAGGTTAGAGTTGGGCCCTGTGGTGTTCTACCAACCCTCAAGTACGGCGCAGAATCAGTTTTCGATAAAATCAGGAAGTGTGTAACACCCATTGGGCCTGCCACGTTCAAAAAATCTTTGAGATTGTTCCTCTTTTTTTCCTACAAATAAAAGCAAATTCAGGCATTGGGAAAGGTTAATGCACAATCTAAATCTAAGTAGATGCGTCAACTGAGGACTGGTAAACAATCCAAATTTATAGTAAGTTCTTAATATCAATTGAATCATGTGGAGAGCAATACAGTCCAGAGAAACAAACAATTAAAAGAAGAAGAAGAGGAGAAAGAAAGAAAGCACGCGACAAATACTCACCTTGAGGTTGAGAGCCGTGAATGGAAGCATCAATTTTCTTAAATCCATCTGCAATTTTCGAAGAACGTCGGGTAACTTTCCCCGAGAAAACACAAAACTCTTCGGGATCTTGTCCCCGGTTACATGGTCTACGGTCGGTTGTTTCTTTATAGTCGGTTTAACAAACGGTTTTCTCTTCTTCTGCATCAACAAACAATTCAGAAAACAGGAAACCGAAAAAACGAATCCCATTACTCAACTTGCAACAGACAAAATACAAAACAATGAGAAAACATGCACTCTCGTTAACAACTTCACACTTACATTCCGAAAGCGAGGCATCTTCCTATAGAAGAACTACAATTCCGTAGCTTGAAATCTCAATCTAATCGAAGCTCCTGAGAAATCAACAGCAGACGCCCTCGCAGTAGGAAACGACGACAGAGCAGAGCCTAGGGTTTCTGTTATTGAAACAATAAGTTCAAAATAATTCGCTGGCCATACTCCTCTTAGATTTACGCTTCTTAAACCATATTTTGGGCTCCAGACAGGCCCAATACCAAATCAATTGGGCCAAATTGATCCAATCTAATAAAAATAACATTAGAGCTTTAAATTGAATTTTGTAAAAGTGTTTTATTGTAATAATAATCATTTATGGTGAAACTATTGTTGGTGCTATTAAATATTTAATATTCGCATTCCCAATGCGTAAAGCTTAATCTAAATTAATTGTTCTATAAATTAAATAATGCTGCCAGCGTCCTAGATAATTGAGCGTGTTAGATTAATAAGTAATTAAGAAATATATTAAAAAAATAATTATTATATGGTAAAAATAATTATAAATTAAAATTAAAATAATTAAATAATTTAATTAAAATTTAAAAAGTTATAAAATATAAAATTTTATATATAATTAAAATATATAATTATATTTTAAAAAAAAAGAACAAGTTATTTGGTTAA
Source organism: Andrographis paniculata (assembly GCF_009805555.1). Lineage (NCBI taxonomy): Eukaryota > Viridiplantae > Streptophyta > Magnoliopsida > Lamiales > Acanthaceae > Andrographis > Andrographis paniculata. Next base: position 1,919,524 of record NW_026137613.1, read on the forward strand.
TAGTCAATTAAGTAGTTATTAATGAACCCCTTTTTGGTAAGGTTGTGAATTAGAGGGTGTACTTGGTTAAGAGTCAATTTTAACAAACACTGAAAATCAATATATTTGTTAACATAGAACCTAGAATATGTTAATGATACACTTGACTACTTGACTACTGCATAGTGAAGAGATCAATTGGAAATGCCATGATACATATGGAATTTAGAACTAGGACAAGTAGAAACTCTGCAAGAAGATTAAAAAAATATGTATATATATGTATAAGTAAAAGGAACAGAACTTACAGGGGTATCTTCTTCCATTGGCGGACTGCAATAAGAAAAATTATCATCAAAAGTGTTCCTAGTAGAACCAACTCAAGAGCCCTACAAGGCCGATAAGTGGGAAAGTAATTTTAGAATTTAAAATTTGAATATTCATAAACAAAGTACAAAAGATGCTTCTAGATTTGATAAGCAACAAATGTCAATCACACAGCATTGGCAACAAGTCACATAGTATACCCAACTCATCCTCACCAGTGCATGTTTTACCCAACAAATGATGACAGTTTTTCAAACTTCAGGATCTTTAGAATAAATGCTTGTTTACACATAAAAAGAGAATAAACATTTTGTTCAGAAAGATTTAAGCCCTGAGGGCGCGGCGCAGCCGAGTTCCATTATCCTGTATCAATTGAAGTAAGTTGCTTCTGGATTTCCGTTGTATAATCCTTCGCACCCTAAGTCGCACGGACACGTTACACTCACGAATCACCATTCAAAATCTTAACAAAATTAGCAGCAGCATTTACCTAGATATGATGATTAATAAAAGCACTTAACCACTCTTGCATATACTTCAATTCCACCCGGATAACCAAAGATGATACATGCTGGCACCGTAAAGTATTGAAAAAATAAAAGATTTAAAAAAATAACCAAATAATTATTAAAGACGTTAAGCCATTGAGCAACTGAGTTGACACACCAAAATCCAACAAACACATTTAAAACAGAGTACAACAACAACAATTAAAAAACAAGGCGAATTGAAGTGATAAGATTGCAAATCTATCGAAGTTTGCGTAAACAGCAACAACGTAAGAATGAAAGTGCAGATGCAATTATACCCTTTAAGACTCTCCTACCATTATCATTATGATTATTATTTTTTTGTCCACAACAGTAATATTTAGATTTTTTAAATGAAACTTATATTAATTTCAACTGTACATATAAAAATATGAAAATTAAGGTGTGAGCGATGAACCCACTGTACATAAAAAATCAAATGAGATATTATAGTAAAAATGCAGCCTCACTTCTACCGATTAACCCCGTTCCAACAAGAAATAACAGCTCAAATATTAGAACTCATCAACAATCGTTAACATAAACCCCAAGTATACGCCATTGCATTAATTAGTAAAATTCGTATATGATTTTTCAATAAAGATATAGCGGTTAACGATAGTAGCGTGTATACGTATTAACGAAGCATGTCCCAAAAAAAACACCATCGTATCAAATATAAGGGAAATTGGTAAATAAATCACTTGGCTAACTACAGAGATCGCAAAACCAAATACAATTTCGACAAAAAGTAAATTATAACAAGGAAAATGCTGAAGATGAAAACAAGTCGAAGTCGAGGAGCAGTAGACTGACCATGGTGGTAGTGAATGCGAAGATCTGCGGTTTCTGTCCACTCTAGAGCGTCTCCGTCAATGGAGCATTCGAATCGGCAGAGGCGACACAACAGAAACCCTAGCCGCACGTCATATATATATATATAGGTGTCCGAGCTGTTCGATATGAAATACAGAGAGATAGGGAAGGTTAAGCACTGGACATGGGGTGGGATTCTTTTAATATGTCCAGCCCAGCATACATTTCAATTGGGCTTAGGGCCCATTTTTAATATTGGGCTTCTATTCCTTATTTGTTTGTATTCATTTCAATTTGGTGTTCCATCATTTAAAATTTTTGCGTAATTGACCTTTCTCCCATAAAAGTTTGTACTCAGTTTACAACCAATTAAAAAACAAGGCGAATTGAAGTGATAAGATTGCAAATCTATCGAAGTTTGCGTAAACAGCAACAACGTAAGAATGAAAGTGCAGATGCAATTATACCCTTTAAGACTCTCCTACCATTATCATTATCATTATTATTATTTTTTGTCCACAACAGTAATATTTAGATTTTTTAAATGAAACTTATATTAATTTCAACTGTACATATAAAAATATGAAAATTAAGGTGTGAGCGATGAACCCACTGTACATAAAAAATCAAATGAGATATTATAGTAAAAATGCAGCCTCACTTCTACCGATTAACCCCGTTCCAACAAGAAATAACAGCTCAAATATTAGAACTCATCAATCGTTAACATAAACCCCAAGTATACGCCATTGCATTAATTAGTAAAATTCGTATATGATTTTTCAATAAAGATATAGCGGTTAACGATAGTAGCGTGTATACGTATTAACGAAGCATGTCCCAAAAAAACACCATCGTATCAAATATAAGGGAAATTGGTAAATAAATCACTTGGCTAACTACAGAGATCGCAAAACCAAATACAATTTCGACAAAAAGTAAATTATAACAAGGAAAATGCTGAAGATGAAAACAAGTCGAAGTCGAGGAGCAGTAGACTGACCATGGTGGTAGTGAATGCGAAGATCTGCGGTTTCTGTCCACTCTAGAGCGTCTCCGTCAATGGAGCATTCGAATCGGCAGAGGCGACACAACAGAAACCCTAGCCGCACGTCATATATATATATAGGTGTCCGAGCTGTTCGATATGAAATACAGAGAGATAGGGAAGGTTAAGCACTGGACATGGGGTGGGATTCTTTTAATATGTCCAGCCCAGCATACATTTCAATTGGGCTTAGGGCCCATTTTTAATATTGGGCTTCTATTCCTTATTGTTTGTATTCATTTCAATTTGGTGTTCCATCATTTAAAATTTTTGCGTAATTGACCTTTCTCCCATAAAAGTTTGTACTCAGTTTACAACCAATTAAAAAACAAGGCGAATTGAAGTGATAAGATTGCAAATCTATCGAAGTTTGCGTAAACAGCAACAACGTAAGAATGAAAGTGCAGATGCAATTATACCCTTTAAGACTCTCCTACCATTATCATTATCATTATTATTATTTTTTGTCCACAACAGTAATATTTAGATTTTTTAAATGAAACTTATATTAATTTCAACTGTACATATAAAAATATGAAAATTAAGGTGTGAGCGATGAACCCACTGTACATAAAAAATCAAATGAGATATTATAGTAAAAATGCAGCCTCACTTCTACCGATTAACCCCGTTCCAACAAGAAATAACAGCTCAAATATTAGAACTCATCAACAATCGTTAACATAAACCCCAAGTATACGCCATTGCATTAATTAGTAAAATTCGTATATGATTTTTCAATAAAGATATAGCGGTTAACGATAGTAGCGTGTATACGTATTAACGAAGCATGTCCCAAAAAAAACACCATCGTATCAAATATAAGGGAAATTGGTAAATAAATCACTTGGCTAACTACAGAGATCGCAAAACCAAATACAATTTCGACAAAAAGTAAATTATAACAAGGAAAAATGCTGAAGATGAAAACAAGTCGAAGTCGAGGAGCAGTAGACTGACCATGGTGGTAGTGAATGCGAAGATCTGCGGTTTCTGTCCACTCTAGAGCGTCTCCGTCAATGGAGCATTCGAATCGGCAGAGGCGACACAACAGAAACCCTAGCCGCACGTCATATATATATATAGGTGTCCGAGCTGTTCGATATGAAATACAGAGAGATAGGGAAGGTTAAGCACTGGACATGGGTGGGATTCTTTTAATATGTCCAGCCCAGCATACATTTCAATTGGGCTTAGGGCCCATTTTTAATATTGGGCTTCTATTCCTTATTTGTTTGTATTCATTTTAATTTGGTGTTCCATCATTTAAAATTTTTGCGTAATTGACCTTTCTCCCATAAAAGTTTGTACTCAGTTTTTTTTAAAAAACTAACAATCATTATTAATTAATAATTATTTTAAAAATGATATTAAATATTTATTTTTCTTATGAATATTATACTATTAAATATTTGGTATTATTGTTTTTAAAATTTTCAAAATTCTTACCTAAACAAATATTTGAATTTTATGTACTTCCTCCGTCCCACGATTATGTATCCATTTATTTTTTGGACGGAATTTTAGAAATATTAGTATTATATTGGAATATAGTAGAAATAAAGTAAAAATGATTAAAATGATCTTATTAGTATTGTGCGATATATTAGTATTGTGCGATATAAAAGAATGTCCATGCATTCTATACAACAAACCTGGGGTGGGTGTATTGGTGCAGTGCACCCTTGTACATAGGATCACAATCTCAGTGGTCCTCACCCTTGTTAGGTTGTTAGATTTCTTTAGTGTAGATTTGATTCCCTTGGTATGGCTATTATAGATTAGATTTCATTAGTGTAGATTTGATTCCCTTGGTACGGCTATTATAGATTAGTCTGGAGTATATATAATCTATGTTTTCTCTCTTCCATTCAATCAATGAAAAAGGATTAATTCCACATGCTTGTTTTGTGCTATGTTCTTACCTTTTCTTTTTATTTGTGCTATATTCTGTTTCTTCAGTTTTTTGTATCAAATCATTTAAAACTTGGTCACGGGTTTTATTAAATGATTTCCATAATATTCATTGGCAAAAAGTATAATTCTATGCATTTGGATCACTGAGGTATATTTTTAATTCAACATGTGCTTAATCATAACCATTGATTAATTAAGGATAATTAAGTTAATTAAAATATTATTTTGCAATAAAGGATGAGGATTAGTCTTCAGTGTGTTGAATTTTGTAAAATCAGTATGAGATTTCCTATATATTTCAATACTTGTTGTGACTATTGACAATATCAATGTTAACTTTACAATTTGATACAATAATATGTGAGACAAGCCCTTCAATTAACTGAATCTATAACTTAACATATCTAGTTTATTTTGGAGTATCATATGCTAAAGTATCATTAGGCTATTTGAATGATTTTTCTTAAATTTACATAATTATAATGATTCTTTTCACCTAACACAACTATGCTCACAAACATTTATTTAAAAACACAAAATGAATACATGCAAGATGCATAATATTTTTAGACTCTGTTTATATAGAAGGTTTTGAAATTGGAATTTGGAAAATTTGTGAAAATAATAAAGATTGGCCATTTAATATGATGTTTGTTACTGAAAAATATGCATTTGATGTGATTTTTTTTTTAAAAAAATAATTTTTATTGATAGATATTCTCAAAATTTTCTAAAATATGTATGTAAAAAGAACCTTACTATTTTACAATACTAGTACAAATAATATTTGAGAAACATACACATTGACAAAATTATTGCCATATAGGAAAAAAAAAAATCAAATTAGGATTTGTTTACATGGATTTGTTTTATATTTAAATTTTGAATTTTGGTTTGAATAATTATTTGTAGGTAATATTTTGTGATAATAATAATAATAATATTCCCCGTCCGTGTATAATGTCAAGATTACTGTAGACACAAAAATTTACGAGATGTATGATTAGTAAATAATTAAAAATGTATTAGTTAAAATAAATATAAATTAAGGTTGAGATAACTAATTAATATAATTTAAAATTAAAAAATTTGAAAATTGAAAATTATAAATATAATTACGATGTGTAATACTTTTCTAAGAAAAAAAGAAAGTAACATAAAATGTGAGACGCACAAAAATGGAAAATGTGACATTATATGTGAGACGAAGGGAGTAATAATATATTTTTTTATATATAAAAAGTAAAATTTGCTTCGCAATGTCTATGATCAACAAGACCTCACATAAAGAAACTCTCCGTAATAAAAAAAAAAAAAAAAAAGAATTGGTGCTTGACTTAATTAACGAAGTCTCAAGACACAATGATCAATCAAAAGCAAAGGCATAACATGTCGAGCGAAGGCCCAACACCATCAAACAAGTTTCGAATGAAAGGTTCGACCATAAGAGCGTGTATTCATTTGGGATTTCATTGAATTTTTTTGGATTTTAAAAAATTTATTGATTTATGTGAATTTAAAAAATCCACCGAGTTCATGCAGAATTTGATGGATTTTATTATGGATTCTTATAGATTTCATTGGATTTTTTTTTTTTTATGGATTTATATGAATTTTGTAGAATTGTAAAATATATTTTTTATTGATTTATATAATTGTATAAACTTATGTAAACACTTTTACAAATATAATATATTTATTATACATTATTATATTTTATAAAATATAAATAATATTAATAAATAATATATAATTATTAATGATATAGAAATATTGTAATATATATAATGCTACTATTTTTTACATTATATTTTTAATTTTTTAATTTTTATTATATTATAATTCAATATATCAATTTATTTTTATATTTTTTATTAGTTAATATTATTATTCTTATGTAATAAATTTTGTAAAAAATAAATATATAGATTAAAAGATTAATATATCACACACATTCATTATTTTTATATTATAGGTACAATTTCTTATACTTTAAAAATACCCCTTCAAAATATTTCACAAAACAATCACAGTAAAAATAAAAAACTGTATTTACAATTTTGCATAAGAAATAAAATTAAAAAGTAAAAAGTAAATTAAATATAACTAACGGTTCAACGAAGAAAATATATATATTTTAGTTAACTTTACCGATAATACAATATATTCGATAATTAAAAAAAATAGTAACACAAATTTATTATGATAATAGTAATTTCCAAATATTATATTTATAATATAAAAATACATATTTTCAAAAAAAGTTGATAAAATTTATTAATATATTTTATTTTTAAATTATTACTTTTTATTAAATATTTAAAATAATATTAATAAATATTATTATATTATTTATCACTTATATATTTTCATCAACAACAACAACAATAAATAATAATAATAATAATAATTTTAAAAATCCATCAAAATCTCTCCTTATTATGAGAAATTTTCTCATGTATAATTTTTTTATAATTGTCCGTTAAAATCCAATAAAATCCATAAATTTTAAAAGTTTGTTTGAATACCTCAAAATTTTAAAACACTTTTAAAAAGTCTTGATTTAAAGGACTTTTAAAAGTCATACCTCCAGATTTTAAAAGACTTTTAAAAGTTTGAATTGAATACACCAGATTTTTAAAAGTCCAACAAAATCCTATAGAATTGTGATTGAATACACCCCCTAAGCAAAGGCCTAGAAGAGTATGGAGCGAGTCTAGCAATATTGAGTGAGGTCTTTGCAGTGTTGAGCAAAGCCATTTAGCGTCGAGTGAAGCCCTAACAAGGTTGAGCGAAGCGCTACAACATCAAGTAAAGATTTAACAATATCGAACGAAGGTCCCACCGTATTTAGCGAAAATCCAACACATCGAAACCTATGAATTTAGTGATGGAGGCCATGAAAGACTTAAGTGAAATAACAATGAGCCATGAAAGAAAAGGTGAGAGAGTCAATTTGTTAGAGAGAATTGTAAAATCATGTTAAACTTATTTTTTTAAAATTATAAATACAGGCAATAGAGACAAAGAAACACACGGCCAATCACCTCCAAAATTCTATAAAATTTTATTTTCTTGTAATTTTTCTCTTTATTATTATTATTTTTTATATTTTCAGCTTTGCTCCGTTTTAATCTAGTATTTTTTTTTTCAATTTATATATTAGTTTCGATCTTTTATTTTATGCTTAAATTTCTAGTTTTAGTTTATGCAATTTTATTATGTTTCTGATGACTTCAAATATGAGTGTATTCTCAACTTAACAAAACTGTGTATTACTTAAATTTCTGTATGAAAACTATCACAATATCTTATTTATGGCATACTTATTGATCTATCTTGCTTGGCATGATTCAGAATTAATTTGTTGAGATTATTAACAATTTTTGCCCTTTTAAGCGGTGATTCGGGTCCAGAAAAGCTAAGGCAAGAAAAGCAAGCGACAACCGCATCCACTCCACCAGCGAAGACATCATCGCTCATGCAAGCGACCCAGACACCCATCGCAGCGGAGCGACGACAACTCACTGAAATTAATGCTTAAGTGTCCAACCCGTAGCGGATTAGCCATTCCACTACCAGCCAGCATAGATGACTCCGCTCAGCTGCGCTGATGCCCTCCAACCATCGGGGTAAGCGAGGAAAATCTGTGGCCTTACAAGTCGAAGCAAGCGAAGCGAGCACCCTGGGAGTTACGGCCAACAACTGCCCCAACAGTATAATTGTCACCAATTGCCTATCCGCCCAGCGGTTGGAACAATTTCTTAACTGCTTGCAACTGCTACTCCCATTAGCTATAAATAGGGCCAGATATCCATTTGTAAATATACTTCGAGAGAGTATACAAACACTCTTTGTACACGCATTATTAGCTGTCTTTCTGCCTCTAGAGAGCTCCAACCTTGTAAGGGAGTTCTGAGCAGGAATGGCCAGGGGGGTTGAGATCTCTCTTCTCCCTTGGCCACACTTTACTGCTTACTTAGTTTTAGTTTACCGCTTTAATTACAGCTTTTGTTGAACTAGAACTTTACTGCTTTGGTAGTAAGTAATGAAATATCATCCGTTCTTCGTCATCACATCTTTCCTATTTTCGCATTTATATAAACTGTAGTTGTAAAGAACTCTAAGTCGCTGATAACTCATATTTGAATTATATTGCAATTTCCATACAGATTCACAGGGAATTTTTATTCGAAAATCAATGAATAGAATTTTGTAGGGAAACGATCAGATATAGCAATTTTGTGTGGTTGTAGACCCTGAGTAGTTATCACAATTATTTATACTCTTTTTACTGGTGAGTTTCCAGGTCGAACACAAGGATTTTAAGTCATGAATTTCAACGTGAACGGTGAAAATCTTGGAGAAAACGACGAAGGATACAAGAAAGGATCCGCTTGTAGCGGGCCCGAATTTTAACTACTTAAAGCGGTAAATAAAGCAATAAAGATGAGGTGAGCGGAGACGAGCGAAGCGAAAGCGAGAGGTGGAGTGCCAGTGGTAATCAGATGATCGGGACATGAGCGAAAGTGAGGACCAGATGATCAGGGCATGGATGAATCGCGGTTACCAAAGGATCGGAGCGTGAGTGAGCGGCATATTATATATATATGTATATGAGCGAATTAGAGTGAATGAGAGGTGCTGTGTCTGATCTGTGCGTTACTAAATAGATAGGTTTTCCTGGATGAAGTGAGCGAATGATGTAAGTGTGTTATTGGAAGAGTATATGTATATTATGGAAATGATGAGAGAAAGATGTTGTAATTATATAAACTAAATTGTAAAGAACTTATCACACTGGTATTTTTGGCCTGGGGGGGATTTACAACAAGACTTCAATGACACCCAAAATTAAGACATTATAAGAAAGAAACCCTACTATTATTAGGAATTTCTAATACCTAATAGACCCCCGTCTATGTCCCGTTAATTTTCCCAATTTCTGCTTCATTAGTGGCTTTACCCCCTGATGTTACTACTATTTAATCAAAATCGAAGTTAGCACAACAGTTAAGCAGGTTGACAAGGCTCCCGCGTACTTAACTGCATTGAACTACCTTGAGACCGCTTTTGGTGCATAACAAGGCTTAGATAATCAATTCTTCTCTCGCTCTATACCAGTGAAATGAAAATCTCTAAACTTGATTTATATAAGTATGGAAAAGTGTGAAAGAATTTTGTTTGAAGAAGTGAATGATATTTCTTTATATACTATGAAAGCGTGAAAGATTAGAACTACAAAGCTGTAAATGAAAGCAGTAATCTAATCTAAGAAAGGAGTAAAGACATGGCCAAGGGAGAGGGAAGACCCCTACTCACTTGGCCATTCCTGTGGAGAACTCCCTTACAGGGTTGGAGCTCTCTGAAACAGGAAGACGACGAATGCTAAGTATGCAGAAAATCACCAAAATTCGATCTCCTTTACATAAAGATATATGACCCTATTTATAGCAGGTGTAAAAAGACGGTTGCAAGTAGCTGTTAGGCAGTTCCAACCGCTGGGCAGTTAAGCGGTTGCTGGTAGTTATTCTGTTAAAGTAGTTGCTGGCCATAACTCCCAGGGTGCCCGCTTCGCTTGCGTTGAAGGTTAAGGGCACAGATTTTCCTCGCTTGCTGGGGAGCTGGAGGGCATCAGATCAGCTTGGCTCGCTTGTGCTGGCTGGAATTTGAATGGTTGTACCGCTGCAGCTGAAGTACTTAGTTGAAATATGGTGATAGTCTGCAGCGGTGGGTATCTGAACTGTCGCTTGCAAGCGGGAGAGGCTATCGCTTGCGGGCTGTGACGGTGGCCGCTTGCTTCTCATGCCTTAGTATTTCCAAGGTGTGCTCTGGGCGCTTGCGAACGAAGGCGACTGTCGCTTGCTTCGTCTGCCTTAGCTTTTCTGGTTCTAGATTACCGCTTAAGAGGGCAAAAATCGTTAATAATCTCAACAACGAACTCTGGATCATGCCTAGTGATATAAATCAATATTGTATGCCGATTACGAATTATTTTGATGGTTCTTATGCATAAATTCGAGTAATACACATTTTTGTTAAGTTAAGAATATGCTAAATTTTGGAGTCATCAGTCGCTGAGAAAGAACACAAAATAATTTATTATCCAAGTCTTGTCTTCTTGTCACAAACAAATTCAGGGTAGTTCAATGTAGTTAAGTAAGCGGGAGCCTTGTCGACCTGCTTAATTACTGGTCTTAATTCAATTTTGATTAAAAAGAGGTAACAGAAGGGTAAAGCCACTAATGAGAAAGAAATTGGGATAATTAATGGGGCATAGGCGGTGGTCTATTGGGTCACAGAAATTCCTATTGATAGTAGGGTTTCTTTCTTATAATATTCTGATTTTGGGCGTCATTGAAGTCTTGTTGTAACTCCCTTAAGGGCAAGTACAAGCGATCAAAAGTCTTTTAACATGGATTTATATCATTACATGACTCCATTCCACCGCTTTCATATTATACAATTATATTTCGATTAAACACCAGCATCACTCGCTCATTTCATTCAGAAAATTTTAGTCATTGAGTAACGCACAGTTCAAACAGAGTGCCCCTCCATCACCCTCTACCACTCAATCTATATAAATATATTGTGTCATCCGCTCATGTCTCTCTCGCTCATCCATCGCTGGCACCAGTCCCGCTCACCACCGCTCCGCGCACCATCGCTCAGCTTTACCGCTTTTCTTAGTTTTCCATCTTTCTGTAGTTTTAGATCCAAACTCACCTTGAGCGGGTCTCCTTACTGCTTTTTCGCTGTTTTCACTAGATCAATACTTGATTTAAATTTTCAATTTAAAATCCCTGTGTTCGACCTAGAAACTCACCAGTTAAAGAGTATAAACAATTATGATAAACGATTCAGGGTCTACAACCACAAACTTTTGCTATATCTGATCGCTCACAATAACCATTAAATCTAAGTTTTCGACTAAAATTTCCTGTATTTGAATATATATATCAAAAATCGTGCTGTCAGTTTCTATTTTGAATACATGATGTATTCAATTTTGTCATTAATGGGCTTGCTAAAGCAAGAGATGTTGTGGAAGCTATGAATTTGAAAACTTTGATGCAAAAAAGAGGTTTGAAGCCGGATGTATACACATATAGTGTGATTATGAATAGTTACGTAATGGTTGGTGAAATAGAGGAGCGTGCAAAATATTCAAGGAACTCAAACGGAGTCACTGTAAACTGAGTCCCGTCACATTTCATACACTTAACCGAGAGTTCTGCAAGCTCGAACAGTTTGACAAGCAATCATTGTATCATTTTCAACTTGCAATTTAGTCTTAGTAGACCCAAAGTTGTCACTCTCTATTTTCTTATTTTTCACCATTTTCTTGTACCAATCAAGATAACCATGGAGTTTGAAACAATTTGTTTTGACATGATCTATCTTTCTACCATGATCATAGAATAATTTTTTTATTTTTTTTGTCTGATTTGTCAAATCTTTTTCTATGAACCTTTTATCAGCACTTTTATCACTATTTATTTTTTAAAGTTCTTGAGTTAGTTAACAAAACAATATGTATAGGATCTTTCAGCATACCCTAGAGTTTATATTATTTCTCAACACTTCAAAGTATATCATATATTTTTTCACATCAGAGAGTGGATCTATCATTAAAATATGATTTCTTACAACATCAAATTTATCATCCAGACCCATAAGATAATCAATTGCATCTAGATTTTTAAGGTAAACATCAACTTTATTTTCATCCTTAAGTACGAGTGCTAGACAAGAAAGTTCATGCTTCAAAGTTTGCCTTTTATTACAGTAGGCAGCCATTGAAATATTACCTTGGTATAGTAAGAAAGTTCATGCTTCAAAGTTTGCCTTTTATTAAAGTATGCAACCATTGAAATATTACATTGGTATAGCTTGCTAATCTTCTTCCTCTTATAATAGAGGAATGGTCCTTTATGTTGTTGATAACGCGGCATAAGCTTCTACCACAACTCATAAGTTGTGTTGATAAGATTGAATGCAACAATAATTTGTGGAGAAATAGAATTGAACAACCAACCAAACATCATATTATTATTTTTCTCCCACTTTAAAACAACTCTTGGGTCCTTAGGGTTTGTTTCTTCAGCCCCGATTTGAGGTTTTTTATTGTGTAAATACTGTTTGCACATTAAACAACCTCAAAAACCGGGCTGCTAGGATGACAGCTTTATAGCTGTTTTTTTTTTAATTTAAAATATCCAAATAATAATTTATTTAATATTTATAATACTTATTTGCTAAAAAATATATACAATATAAATATCATTTTTTAAAGAATAATTTTTTATAATACAAACACATAAAAATTTAAAAATATTTGTGTTTGATATAATATAAATTCATAATTAAATTATACCACTATTAATTTTATCAATTAAATTTAATACATATTTATATTATTATATTAATTACCTATCAAATCAATACATATCAAAACTCACCAAATCCAAACCAACCCTACACACAAAAGAAATACAAAAACTCAAACCTATTTTAAAATTCAAATAAAAACTAAATTCAAACCCAATTTTCTCCAAACCGACCTAAAGAAACACACCCCTAGTCTTTTAATTTCTCCCGTCACAATTTTTTTTTTTTCTTTTAGCCGTGAGAGCTCTCAAAACGATTGTGCTCCAGATCATGTAATTTGTCTTTGTGAGGTGAAGACATACAAGACTCACACTTAGTTGATTTATAAAAAAGAGATTTTCAAATGTACCATGAAGGAATGCAGAGTACTTCCAATGCACACGAAATCAATCAAAAAGGAATATTTATCTAAGAGGAATAAAAAAAACAAAAAACAATGCAAATGAAGAAACAAAAAAAGAAAATCGATCTAGAATAAAATTTGTCATAGGCTCTGATACCATAATGAAGAAACCAACAAAGAAAATAAAAATTTTCTATATCAATTAAACTCACATTAAAATGTACATAGAAGAGGTCTTTTACACACAATTAATAATTGAAAAACTAACAAACTTTGACTAATTGTCTTGAAAAAAAAAAAGAAAAAGAAACAGGTTCAACTAATTACAAATTAATTTGACTGGGCCCAAATAAATAAAATTACAATAATGGCCAATGACAATGACATGAACCAAAGCGAATAGCTTCATCTTCTACCTCTAACTACTTTGATCATTTGTAGTCATGGTTCGCCGTCTCAGGTCGGTCTTTACCGTTCCACGGTCAAATATCGGCCTATATGATTTTTTTTATATAAAATTTATATTTTTTAAAAAATAATAAATAATTAATTAAAATACATCAAATTATAAATATAATTAATTTAATAATATATATTATTAAAAAATATATTATAATTTATAGTAGATTAAAATTTAAAATAAATAATATTTCAACTCAATTAGCGCATATATATATAAATGTAAATGCTAAATTTTATGTTTTGCATATTGTCATTATACTAATAAATTTATTTTAATATCAAAATGATGTATCTTGTGTCCGCCAATGTCAAGATTTCATCTTTATCATCTGTAGTACATATAAATAAAAGTAATTAGAAATAAAAATACCAATAAAATTTTATAAAATGTTCAAACTATGTTTATACTTACTTACCATTCAATACCATGTGGAATGTCGTGGAGGCTCAAAATCATTTTTATCTGCCGATCGATTATAGTATGAATATCCTTGTTCTGGATTCATATTGCGTGGATAAGGGGAGATGTTCGAACCATATTTATTTTCTCTAAATGAACCCCTTCCATATACATCAAAACCTCGATATTCCCTACTATCATTGCTTCTGCTTGATGAACCATAATTTTGTCTACGATCATCAATACTACCCGAACTAGATGTAATCCCTCCGTAATATGTTCCAACTGGTTGGTTGGATCCAAATATAGGAAGATTGGCTGAATCCTGAAGATGTCTAGGTAAATTAGATAAACTTTATCCTAGGTAATAGGGATTATGATATGCATTTGTTTGGTCCCCACTTCTGTCTCCCCAATCTATTAGTCGAACTGTGAGAAGAATCTCCATAGGAATAACCTATATTCAAGTCTTGCATATATTCGTAAACTCCAGAATATCTCCTAGTATCTGAAAATTTTGAAGCATCGGCTTCACTTGAAAATTATGTTAAATTATTTAGAAAATCTCTTTGAGCTTCTATACCAGAACGATATCCATGATCAGTGTCTTGGGTAGCATAATAATTTTCATTTCCTTGAGCCCATCCCATATCACTTGAGTATCGGCTATCCCTGTAGCTCCCACTACCACCACCACCACCACCACCACCATCATCATCATTATCACCATTGTTATTATTCTTTATCTTCACCATTAGTTGATGAAGATGGAGATTCCAATATGATTGTTTTTTTTTCTTGGCCGTATTTTTGTTTTTTGATTTTTTCTCTTTCGCCTTCTTTTTTTCATCAGCTATAAATTGAGATAAAAACATATCGCTGTCATGATCATTATGCTCACTTTGACCTCCATCTCCACTTTCTTCAATAGCCTCACCCAACCAGTTCAAATCACTATCATGAATAAGTGGAGATTCATTTTCTCTGATTCATCTAAAATATCATTTTCATAAAAAATATGATTCAAATCAATTGGGTCATAAAAATCGTATGTGTCTGTCCTTTGCATAAAATGTTTTACCCAAAGACGCATGTTGTAGTGGACATAGACTAGCTTATGCAGTTTCTCAATAGCTAATCTATTCCGAAGTTTAGTATGGATCAAAGCCCACGTACTTCAATTCCGCTCACTACCCAATGATGTGCAAGTTTGACTCAAAAATTTTAATGCAATTTTTCTTAAATTAGGGGCTTCATCACCGTACATATTCCACCAGTCAGCTATTAAAAATAAATAAAAAATTATTAATAATGCAACATATTATAACAAGTATGCTTAAATATATAATTAAATGATAAATTTTATAATACATACCTGGTAAAGATGTAGATACAACTCTAATAGCAAATACACTTCCAAACTCTCCAATTTTGTTAACAAATGTGTTTATCTATAAACAATATAATGGTAAAATTATTAGAAATTAATATATATATCATTTATAAATTTCACACATTTTACCTCATTCATAGCCTTTACTTGTATATTCAAATCTGGCTCGAGTCTTTTGATAACTTCTTTTACTCCTTTTCGAACCTCTGAAGAATCAAATTAACAAGTGCCAGAGTATTGAAGACCAGGATTAAAAAATAAGTTGCATGAAATGTATATAAAATTAAAAAATAAAACAAACGATGAACATAGTATAAAAATATAAAAGTAACAACAATAATTACCTGTTGCATGCAAATCTTGATGCAATTGATTATACCATCTTTCATCGATGATATCCCAATATTGTTGAAAATCTTTCAACGCGGTTTTTATTGTCATTTTTGCCCTATCCATTACCTCATAAATGATAGGTAGTGTAGGTTTTTTATCTTAAACAACTACTTTTAAAACCTTCACTAAAGGTTCCATGACCCCACAAACTCGGCGTATCCGTTTCCAAAATCTTTCATTCAAAATCAAGTCTGATATATCTCCGGCTTCATGTCTTCTCCTCGAGGTATTATTATACTCAACTCATTCTCTAGAAGTACACATTCTTTTCAAATCGGTTGCATATCTCAAAAGACTTTCCATTGCAACAAACTCGGTTGCAAATCTTGTTATGCCTGGTTGCAACAGATCTCGGCTATTTGTATATGTTTTCATCAAATTGACCACTTTATCACTATTGTATATAAATCCTGTAATTCTTCTGGCTTCTTTTATCGTATCTTTCACTGACAATATATCTCCGATGTCTTCTAACATCAAATCAATGCAATGTGCAGCGCATGAAAACCAAAAAATATGCTTCATTTTCCTCATCAGTTTTTTCCCAGCCGCCTTCATACTAGCTTTACTATCAGTTACAATTTGTACAATATTGTCAACCCCTACTGATTCCACCACCTTATCCATTAGGGTGTAGACAAAGTCCGCAGTCTTTGCCTTATTTGTACAATCAACCGAACTGTGATATATCATATCTCTATCACAGTACACCATAAAATTTATGATTGGATATTTTGTATAAGTAATCCAACCATCACACATAATTGTACATCCGTATGTTTTCCATTTCTACTTTAAAGAATCAACATACTGTACAACTTCTTGCATCTCCTCGTTTAAATATTCACCACCAATTTGCTTACCAGTAGGTCCTTTAACTCCAGGTCCAACCGATGCAATCGTGTCAATCATCGTGTGGTAGTAAGGACCACTATCGGCAACGTGAAATAGTATTGCATTAAAATGAAAAAATTTTGAAATTGCTATACCCACTTTTTTTGCATTATCTTGTGAAAACATATTTTTCAAAGACTTATTCTTCGATTGAAACATGTATGGATCAAGTTTTTTTTTATGCAAGCCTTCTGTCTTTTTCATAGAGCTTTCGAAAAAATTTCTTTTACCTCATTTTGTATTCAAACTGCTTCCTCCTACAAAGATAAAAAAACATATAATCATATATGGTTGTTATCTCAAAAAAAATATACTAATATTTAAATATATTTTATAAATTCAATAAATATACCGACTTTAAAATTCAAGCTTGGTAGATATTCGGATACAGAATGTCTCCGCTGCTGCTCCATAAATTTCATATTTCTGCTTTCAGCCATTGCTCTTTTTAATTGTTTTCTTTCAAGAGCATCAATCTCATCTTCATTTATTTCAAAAACTTCATCTTCTTCCTCATCAGAATCATCTTCCAAACAAATGGAATTGTGCAATGCTTCTAACTTTTTTTTATGTGCTGATCGCATATTTTTTCCTTGTGATAACTCTTGATTTTGCCATATTTTATAGCTTATATTTAGTTAATTATTTATTTATTTATGTCAAATTTTGATATCATTTATGTTAATTTATTCTAATAATTGTATTCATTTCATCTTGTTTGTATAATATTAAATTATTAGTTTTTAAGTGCAATTTATAATTATTTTGGTATATAAATTAAATTAATTGATGTGTTTCTTGAATTATATTTTTTGGCATTATTTATGTGCTATTTAAGTATTTAATTTTAACTAAATTAATTTTATTTAATAAGTATTATTTATTTAAAGAAATATTTATAAGATGTTTATTATTTATATAGGTGAAATAATGCTTGAAAATTGATATGGGAGCCCAAAACTGGCCTTAAAAAGTGAAAAAAATGGCTTCAGAAGCGAAAAACAGCCACCGCCGTGAAAGTCAACAAAAGTCAACGGTCAACGCCAAAAAGTTAAAGCGCGAAAGTCAAAGTCAACCAAGCGCGGAAGACAAGCGACGGCCGCGCGGAAGACAAGCGACGCACGAAAGACAAGCGGCGGCTGCATAGGAGTGCGCAAGCGCGGAAGGCAAGCGAGCGCGGAAGGCGAGCGACGACTGTATTTATGAGCGCTGAAGGCAAGCGACGGCGCACGGGAAACAAGCGACGGCTGCACAGAAACTTTGGCGTTAAAGTGAGCGAAGCGATGGCGGCTGGCACGGAATTCAAGCGGCGGTTGACACGGAAATATGAGCGGAGCGGAAAGCCATACGTGGAAGTGAGCGAAGCGGCAGCTGCATTAATTCTCGCTGTATTTATTGTCGCTGGTCAGTGGTGCATTTACTGCACCGCCACAATAAATCCTGCACAGAATTCTGCTGCATTTATGTCTCCTGCACCCTCAGCTCCTGCATTTACTACACTCTCCCAGCTCCCTTAATTAAAATCCTGCACTACTTTTTAGCCAATTTTTGGCTATTTTTGTGTAATTTTTATTCTAGAACCTTTTAGAAAATAGGTAGTTATTAGTAGTTATATTAGTAGCTATTTTTTGAGTTAGTTATTTACGGTTATTTTTAGAGGTAGTTAGTAGTTATTTTTAGAAATAGTTATTTATTGGCAGTTGTAACTGTCAATCTTCTAGAAGCTTTTCCCATATAAATACCCCCTATAATTGTACCATATATATATATATACCATAGATATATATATACATACACACCATATATACACAATAATATACGTTCCATTTTCTCCATTTTCTTTTCTTCCGTATTTTTATCTAGTTTAATAATACGAGATTTTCGGTTTTGTGTCGCGAGCAAACTGATTTTCTCCCCCTTTTTCTTTTAATTTCAGCATATTATTTTAACTAGTAAAATTCCTATCATATTTCTCCACCTCACCTTCACCCAAAAATTCCATGTTCGATTTGAATTGTTCAAGTTGGATTTCGACAAGGTTGCGGAAGGGCGACAGAAGAATCGACTATTTTAGCCCTGTTATGCGCCAAAAGCGGTTTCCGGGTAGTTCAACGTAGCTAAGTACGCGGGAGCCTTGTCGACCTGCTTAGTTGCTGTTCTGAATTCGATTTTGATTAAAGAGAGGTAATAAAAGGGGTAGAGCCACTGGCGGAACGGTTGGAAGAATGATTCATGGGGCATAGACGGGGGTCTATTGGGTCACAGAGATTCCTAGTGACAGTAGGGTTTCTTGCTTATAATGTTCTTCGCCGGGTGTCGCTGAAGCCTCGTTGTAAATCCCCCAAGATCAAGTACCAACCGAGTCGATAATCAGCTTAAGCGAGCAAATGTGATCACATTCATTTCTCCGAGCCGCCCCGCAATTATACATATATTTTCCGCTATCACGCTATCGTCATCCCGCTCATTTCATCCATGGAAATCTAGTCATTAAGGAACGCAAAAGTCAGATACAAACGCCTCGCTTCATCCCTTTCGAGATACGTATATTTTATCGCTTTTTAGTTAGATTCAATTCCTGCAATTGATCTTTTCAGTTTCTTCGATTGCATTAACTCATTGCACTTTTTCTAATTAAATATAGGATATTCGAATATTCCCTGAGTTCGACCCGGACACTCACCGGTTAAAGAGATTTTTTATTTTTGACGAACTTTTTGGAGTTACTACACGAACACGCACGACACTATTTTCATATATCATTTTTTTGTATCTTAAAAGATATTTTAAAAACTATCCAAAAATTTACGATCACCTTGGATCAAGTGTTTTTTCTAATAACTCTCTTATTTCTTTTGGAGCTCTCGTGCATGCTTCAACTTGACCTGTAACATATGCTATATATTGTTTCATCATAGTAATTCCGCCGTGAACAATTTTACCACAATAATTGCATTTTGCTTGTTTTCTATCGTTGCTGATAGGAGTAGCATGATCCCAACCAATATCTCTGTGTTGTGCCATTTTACACAAACTCTGTAATTGAATAATACAATTGTTAAAATATTTATAAATAGTAATTCATTAATTAACTAGAAAAATTATATATATTAGTTTATTAATAAATCAAACTTATACATAAATGTAACTAGATAACTAATTTGTTTATATAAAAAAATCTAGTTAAAATATTAATTTTTTACAATACATTTACAATTAATACAAATTATCTAAAAAAATATTAATTTTAAATAATAAAGTTATAAGTTATTCTAAAATATTAATTTTAATGAACTCAATTTATATAGATTAAATAAAAATTAAATACAATCCAAATAATTAAACTGAACTTATCAATTAATTAAACAAATTATTCTAAATAATTAAATCCAAAATAATTAAAACTATCAATTAAATAAACAAATTAATCAAAATAATTCAAAATTAATTTCAATCCAAAAATAAGTAAAATAATTAATTTTATACTACATTTAAATTAATTTTAACCCTAAAATTTACCATTCCTTCCTCCCCACGTTTTTCTTCAGCGCAGAACCGCGTTCTTCTTCAGCACACAGACACAGCGGCCGGCGACAACCTCTCTCTTCAAGAGGAGCGAAATTCTTCGCCAATTCTTTCTCAACACCGAGGATTCCAAAATCTACCTTCCCAACACCGCGATACCCAAAACACCTCGTTCTCCAAGTAAATACTTTCTTCTCTGGGTCGAATCGAGATGAATTGGTATGAATGGTATGAATAAAAGGTAGAAAAAAAGGTAAGAGAACGATTTAGAATCGTTTTAAGATAAGATATGAATGGTCCGGAGAATTCGCGAACCATGTTTGTAATTGGAACTGTGCAACTAGCTCATCGAATATAGGTTTTCATACTTTCACTTGATTAAATTTCACTATAATATTGGCCTTGCAAATTTTTATTTTTTTCAAAATTCACTTTAATTAAATGTTTAGATGCACATGTTATAAACCACAAATAATTTATTACAAATGCAACATATATATATATATATAAAAGAATTTTCTCATATATATGTATACATTGTTGAACTCACAATGATATGAAGGGTAGAAAATAGAATAAATTAATCTTTAGATACGGTGGGTAGGGTGCTGATTGAATCAAATTAGCTTCCGTTAATATATATATACATATATATATATAAGGCGGGCAATATACATGTTTATATATGATACAATATAATACTATATTTTACATAGAAACATGGATTGTGCAACTTATATATTGTATTGTGCAGTATCAATATGCTTGCTATACTAAAATTAATATATTATGTTATGTAAAATTATTTTATATGTTTTTCAAATATGTGTTGTATATTGTATTATTATTGTTGATGTAATTTTTCAACAAAAATAAAGTAAAATTCAAAGATATAGAAAATATCCTTAAACTTGATTAATTAGTGCATGAGATTAGGAATCTCTAAACACTGTATGGTACAGAAAATAAACTGGAAAATAAAAGACTGAAATTTAAAGTGGTGATCCCCAAATCTGACTTTGCTTTGTTGAAGTTGATTGAAGATACCTTGCCAAATGATGATCCAAATCCTTAAATATTCCCTGGGAAACCGTACTGAAAACCGTCACCCGAACGGTTACAACGTCTCCTTCTCAACCGTCTTCCAACCCTTCTCATGCTGACACGTGTCCCCAGCAGACCAAAATTCCCTATATTTCACTCCTTGAGCCGACCACAGACCTTCCGCTCTTTTGGCCCGACTTCGTCCTTCGTCCGACCCCACTTGGGCCGACCTCCATATCAACCGCCCCCTGTCTTTGATCAAAGGCCTCCGCGTTTGTCCGACTCCTCCTTCTATCCGACCTACAGTTTACCCGACCTGCGGATATCCCATCTCGACGACTTTCCGTCTCGAGGACCTCCCGACTTGAAAACCTTCCGACTCATCGTCTTTCCGTCTTGCGGACCTCCCGACCTGAAGACCTTCCGACTTGAGGTCTTTCCGTCTTGCGGACCTCCCGACCTGAAGACCTTCCGACTTGAGGTCTTTCCATCTTGCGGACCTCCCGACCTGAAGACCTTCCGACTTGAGGTCTTTCCGTCTTGCGGACCTCCCGACCTGAAGACCTTCCGACTTGAGGTCTTTCCGTCTTGCGGACCTTCCGACCTGAAGACCTTCCGACTTGAGGTCTTTCCATCTTGAGGGCCTCCCGACCTGAAGACCTTCCGACCTGAGGTCTTTCCGTCCTGAGGACCTACCGACCTAAGAACCTTCCGTCCTGAGGTCTTTCCGTCCTGAGGACCTACCGACCTAAGAACCTTCCGTCCTGAGGTCTTTCCGTCCTGAGGACCTACCGACTTGAAAACCTTCCGACCTGTATTTTCCTTAGAAATAAATAAATAAATTTATTTTCCTTGATTTCCTCACGGTGTCCTTCAGCCAGTTCAATCAACCCTATTGCCAGGCCCATTCTTCTTTTTACCTTGGGCTTTTAACCTAATTCTAAATTTCGTACGTAACACTACCTAATATAATAAATATATCCTTTCAACTTACATTATATTACACAAATGACATTACTTTTATATTATACAATATTAATAGGAGTATTTTCGTCTTTTTCATTACAAACCATTATAATACTAATATTAACAAATTTACATACAAAAAGTAAACGACAATCTTGCACCGGGACGGAGGGAATATATATTTTTAATTATTTGTTAATTATACCATTGCCTAAATTCACGTATTTATAGAAAACCAAACAATTAAAATGAGATAAAAGAGAGTATTATTTATTGACCAATTTCCAATCAACCTTATGATTAAAAGTTTAAAATGCATAACTAAACTTGTAAAATTTAAGCGTCGTGTATTTGTTTTGTATTTTGGTTTAAATTTTTCTTTTTTTTTTTTTTAATATGGGATATAAGAAATTATGCAAATAATATAAAAATAATAACAATATGTACTATATTAATTTATTTTTTTAAAAAAAAATATGTTAGATTTGTTTTGAGTAAAAGAATATATACTGTTAATGCTTTGTTCTTCTGCATTTTTTAATGTTTGTATGCTAATAAAATAAATACTAAATTGCATAATATATCATTGTATTTTAGTATAAATGCATAAAATATTTTGTTATAAATATGCACTTAATTATGCAAATTTTATACAAATAAAAAAAAATAAAACATCTTAAATAGTCTTATTTGAATAAAACTAATAATTTATCAACCACCAATATATAAAAATTATACTCCCATCATCCCATATACGAAAGTATGCATTTGAGTTTTTATATTGATTGAGAAATAATACCGCTCCTCCCGTCTATCTCTAAATGTCACATTTACCTTTTGCATAATTGTACTTAACATTAAAAATATTCTTATATTTGTATAATTTTTATTTTGTACAAATGTCATTCTATTAGTATTATAAGACACTAATGAAAGTATTTTTGCAATTTCTTCTTAATTTGTACTATGTTTTGATATAATAATTAATATTTAAAGACACTACAAAAAAATAGTACATTTGTAATGGAATTCCGTTCCTAAAGTTCACGTAGTTAACGTAATTCCATCCCTCATTCCGTCTCTAATATCATTAGTAACGGAAAAAGTGGATTTAAGAACGAAAAAATCTCGTTATAAAATTGATATTTTTTTGTAGTGAGAGCAACACGAAAAAAAGTAAATGAGACCCTTAGAGCCGAACAAATGTAGTATTATTTTATTGATAATGTCTACGAAATCTTGACATTTTTGTCCTAAACACTTCTGTACTTTATATATATATATATATATATATGTAATTATGTTTTTAATTTATACAAAAATTAATATTTTATCCTTCATAATTTAAATATCATTTTTACTATTTTCATATGTTCCACTCAAAAGTACATATTTTTATTTTTAGTAAAAATAATTATACACTAATACCAAAATACCCGTAACTTTTATCTAAATTACAAACATAGCATTACACATACAATTACTTTATACAGTCAAAAGCAAACATGTTAAAATCTCTTACATACTTTTAATAATCAATAAAATACTATTATTTCTTAATTTACTATAAAACCCGTTTGTTTAGTTCAAATGAGGGAAGGGGAGTGGAGGGATTTTAATGGAAGGGATGGGAGGAGAAGTGAGGGGAAATAATACTATTAAAATTGTAATAGTGCGCGTTTGGTTCATAGAAGGAAATGGAGGCGAGACGAGGGAAAATACTATTCTTGTGTTTGGTTAAACAGCGGAGGAAAGAGAAAATATAATAATTTTACTATTTTGTCCCTATATTATTTAAATAAAGAATATTTAATAAAATTCGATTAATTTATTCATAAAATATGATACAAAATTTATTTGTCCAATATAATAAAAACAAAAGTTACATTATTAGGTATTAGAGGAACCAAATACTATATACATTATATATTTATTAAACTTACCAATAAAGATAGACAATATTTTACGTATAAATAATAACAATGTAACCAAAATTATATAAACTAAGTATACTATAAAAATATTACAAAATATACTTAAACTGGGTTACTTTGATTCATTTTAATCATAAACTAAATATTTATTGAAATCAAAATACATATAAATAATAACTTTCCGTCTTGAGGACTTCCCGACCTAAGGACTTCCGTCCTGACCATTTCCCGTCTTGAGGACGTCCCGACCTGACCACTTCCCGTCTTGAGGACTTCGGGACCTGACCACTTTCCGTCTTGAGGACTTCCCGACCTGACCACTCTCCGTCTTGAGGACTTCCCGACCAGATGACGTCCCGACCTGAGGATTTCCGGACCTGACCACTTTCCGTCTTGAGGACTTCCCGACCTAAGGACTTCCCGTCCTGACCACTTTCCGTCTTGAGGACGTCCCGACCTGACAACTTTCCGTCTTGAGGAAATCCCGACCTGACCACTTTCCGTCTGGAGGAAATCCCGACCTGAGGACTTCCCGACCTGACCACTTTCCGTCTTGAGGACCTCCCTACCTGAGGACTTCCCGACCTAAGGACTTCCCGTCCTGACCACTTTCCGTCTTGAGGACCTCCCTACCTGAGGACTTCCCGACCTAAGGACTTCCCGTCCTGACCACTTTCCGTCTTGAGGACCTCCCGACCTGGCCACTTTCCGTCTTGAGGACCTCCCGACCTGAGGACATCCCGACCTGAGCGCAAATTTTTCTACTTTTCTGCCCGACTTCGGGTCCTACCTTCGTTCAAGACCCTGCTATCCTTATTTTTATTATTATTATTATTTTTTGTGCGTAACAATTATCAAAGTTGAAATATCCTTGTTATTTTTTACATTTCAAAACCTCATAAAGAGATGCAGGGTCACCCTTCTTATCTCAAACATTTCATCTACATTCTCCTCTATTTTATTTTTTATTGGTGTTGATGCAATTTTTCAACAATAAAAAGTAAAATCTGAAAATAAAGTGTTGATGTATTTTTTCGACAGACAAAAAGTAAAATTCAAAGATATGGAAAATATCCTTAAATTTGATTATTTAGCGCATGAGATTAGGAATCTCTAATTCCTCCTTTATTGACACGTGCCTTGCACCGTCGCGCCAGATGCTTCCATCAGTTCCCGAACTCAACTTGCCCGACCGACCATTCCAGAGACCAATTGCTAGACCAGCCGACCTTCTTTATCCGACCTGCTGACCATCAAACCTGTATGTCCTACCTGCTGACATTCAGACCTGCAGACTTCCCGACCTGATCACTTTTCGTCTTGACGACCTCCCGACCTGAGGACTTCCCGTCCTGACCACTTTCCGTCTTGAGGACGTCCCGACCTGAGGACTTCCCGACCTGACCACTTTCCGTCTTGAGGACTTCCCGACCTGAGCGCAAATTTTTCTACTTTTCTGCCCGACTTCAGGTCCTACCTTCGTTCAAGACCCTGCTACCATTATTTTTATTATTATTATTATTTTTGTACGTAACACCTTAAATTTTATTTTTTAGCGTCTGAAAAGTCTATCCTGTCCTTCATTTCCAAAATAACAATTTCCCCTGGAACTGTGGTCGCCTCTGCATTTTTTGGTCGCCTCCCAATTTCTCCTAACCCTTATAGGTCTATTGGCTATGCCTTAGCCAGATTAACCCCGAACTCTTCCTGTCTAAAATCCTCCGACTCTATAATAACCCAAATTTTGACCGAAGATCGGAACAATTCCCGTTTTTTTGTATATACAACCTTAATACAATATTCGACCGATCTTTTCTTCCTTTATCCCGACCCTACCTATCCTTTAACTCGGCCAGATCCTCTCCCTCACCCGACCTTTATTTTTTCCTGGGACGCCGCAATAAAACCCCGATCTTTGTTTTCTAGCAGAAGGTCGGATAAGAAGAATCGTAGAACACTTTTCACTTACAATTACCAACCTCAATTTTTGTCGAGGCAATTTGGTTGCTGCCAGGGCATACCAGGGCCATTAGCCAGTCCTCACCTCATATTTCAAAGCCCCGAGGGTCTGGTGATTCCCGAACTCATCCCGACCTATATTTCTCAACTCACC
This sequence comes from Andrographis paniculata, assembly GCF_009805555.1. Lineage (NCBI taxonomy): Eukaryota > Viridiplantae > Streptophyta > Magnoliopsida > Lamiales > Acanthaceae > Andrographis > Andrographis paniculata. Next base: position 1,946,002 of record NW_026137613.1, read on the forward strand.
ACCTACATCACCTCGAATTCATATCTCCCGTTCTGCCCAAAATCTTCGACAACCGAAGATTTCCCTTCCTGGTGGTCGACCACCTGGTCTTTACTTGCCCCTTCGACTGACCAATTGGTCGGGAGACTTGCTCCACCCCCAGCTCTGGCTCTTGGCTCCGCCCGACTGGCAGTCATAGGAAGGAAAAGGCCAGCCCCTACGGCAGGTGGGTCGGGAGCAAAAAGACAAAAAGCAAAGGCCACTCCTGCTATCGATAGAGGCAGGCCATCGAGGAATATCTGGCTTCTCTGCCAATAGATACTAGCGGGATGCCAAAGTATCTAAGGCAACAATTTGGTAAGTTTTTGTTCCTTTCCTTATGTTATTTTCATGCTGCCCGTTTGTAACTCTAATATGTCTATTTCAGAAGATCCTTCAATGCTCCTGACCACTGGCCCTACCACGTCTCAACCGACCCACCAACAATCGCCCGAACCACAAGTTCCCATCAATTTATCTTCATCCCGATCGACAGCCGTCCCGATCATAGAACAATCATCTATGGTCCGGACCACCGATCGACTGGCCATAGTCCCGATTACCACACAACCGACCCACTGACAATCAGAGGTGAAAGATAGTTTCTGACATTCCTTAGAGACCAACAAAACAAAATATATTAATTTTAAACAACAACTTCGAACCTTTTATTGTAGGCACACCGACCAGGCGAATCGATGGGCAGGGTACCTCCTCCCCCAACGTCGGATATCGTTGCGGTGATGCCCGACCAACTTGTTGTCCTCCCCGACCAGGCTCCTATTGAAGATGTGGTAGTGCCCGACCCCGACCAGGTCGTGGCTTTACCCGACCCGCTTGTTCAGCAAGTTGATGAGGTTCCTATTGTTGGTCCCGAACCAGTCCAACCCGAACCAGTCCAACCACCCGATGAAGTAGAGGAAATTTCCTCCTCAAGATCGGGTGAAGCTTCTGTTAATTTATAGAACAATTAATTTAGATTAAGCTTTACGCATTGGGAATGCGAATATTAAATATTTAATAGCACCAACCATATTTTCACCATAAATGATTATTAATTACAATAAAACAGTACAAAATTCAATTTAAAGCTCTAATGTTATTTTTATTGGATTGGATCAATTTGGCCCAATTGCTTTGGTATTGGGCCTGTCTGGAGCCCAAAATATGGTTTAAGAAGCGTAAATCTAAGAGGAGTATGGCCGCCGAATTATTTTGAACTTATTGTTTCAATAACAGAAACCCTAGGCTCTGCTCTGTCGTCGTTTCCTACTGCGAGGGCGTCTGCTGTTGATTTCTCAGGAGCTTCGATTAGATTGAGATTTCAAGCTACGGAATTGTAGTTCTTCTATAGGAAGATGCCTCGCTTTCGGAATGTAAGTGTGAAGTTGTTAACGAGAGCGCATGTTTTCTCATTGTTTTGTATTTTGTCTGTCGCAAGTTGAGGAATGGGATTCGTTTTTTCGGTTTGCTGTTTTCTGAATTGTTTGTTGATGCAGAAGAAGAGGAAACCGTTTGTTAAACCGACTATAAAGAAACAACCGATCGTAGACCATGTAACCGGGGACAAGATCCCGAAGAGTTTTGTGTTTTCTCGGGGAAAGTCACCCGACGTTCTTCGAAAATTGCAGATGGATTTAAGAAAATTGATGCTTCCATTCACGGCTCTCAACCTCAAGGTGAGTATTTGTCGCGTGCTTTCTTTCTCCTCCTTCTTCTTCTTCTTTTAATTGTTTGTTTCTCTGGACTGTATTGCTCTCCACATGATTCAATTGATATTAAAAACTTACTATAAATTTGGATTGTTTACCAGTCCTCAGTTGACGCATCTACTTAGATTTAGATTGTGCATTAACCTTTCCCAATGCCTGAATCTGCTTTTATTTGTAGGAAAAAAAGAGGAACAATCTCAAAGATTTTTTGAACGTGGCAGGCCCAATGGGTGTTACACACTTCCTGATTTTATCGAAAACTGATTCTGCGCCGTACTTGAGGGTTGGTAGAACACCACAGGGCCCAACTCTAACCTTCAAAATTCTTGAGTATTCGTTGGTTGCTGATGTTGTCAAGTCTCAATTGCGTCCGAGAAGTCATAAAGATCTTTTTGATAACCCGCCTTTGGTAATGGCTGGTTTATGCCTTCTTCAAATTCTGAGTGTTTTACAAATGTTTGGATTGGCTTTAGCTGCTGCAACTATTCTGTTTAATGCGTTGTTTTAGCCACTTTAATTATTACACTAAATATGAATGCTGAAGTTTGTGAGTTAATTTGTAGATTGTCCTTTCTGGTTTCGGGACTGGGGAGCAGCATCTTAGGCTTACAACTATAATGTTTCAGAACATGTTTCCTGCCATTGATATAAACACTGTAAGTCTTGAAACCTAGCGTCAGGAGCTTTGCATGCCTAGTGGACCGCATCATATTGTTGGACTTGTTTCAGGTCAAGCTTTCTTCATGCCAAAGAATTGTGCTGCTAAATTACAACAAAGACACCAAACATATAGATTTCCGGCACTATTCAATCAGATTACAACCGGTTGGGGTGTCACGACGAATAAGAAAATTTGTACAGAGCCATCTGGCCCCTGATTTGAGAACTCTTCAGGATGTCAGTGATTATTTAACAAAGTACTCTCTCTAAGCCCTGAGCTCTTTACATCACACTTGCATGCACTTGAATATTTAGCATAAGAATCACTGGGTCATGGGAGCTATAGTTTTTCATTTTGTTCTGATATCTTTTATCTATGAGACATTATATTGGAAGCCTGTATTACAACGGGTGTATTTCTTGATTAACCTCCATCCTCTCCTGTTTCCAATGAACTAAAATGTAAAATTGTTTATGGGGTTACGATATGCAATCAAGTAGATGTTGAGGTTATTAGTCATGAGCTTGTATTGCTAGCATGTAATTCTCTTCTTAGGCTATCATAAGTAAGGTAGATGTAGTTGGCAAGTCTTTCGGGCCTTAGTATCTTATGAGTCTAATGCTTCTTATCATTCCTATCGGTATGTTCCATTATGTTCCTAATGTTTTGGTGGCTTCCATAATTTCATATTTTAGGGCTGGTTATGGATCAGAAAGTGAAGTGGACGACGAAGCAGCAACTGTAAGTCTACCAATGGATCTTGGAAGAGTTAATAAGGCATCAAGTAAGAGTGCTGTCAAACTTCAAGAAGTTGGACCTAGAATGACACTTCAGTTGGTAAAAGTTGAGGAAGGATTGTGCTGTGGAGGAATCATATTCGATGCATTCGGTAAATACAGTTTTTGCTTTGGCTTAGTTAAAATTCAATTTTTTGAAAGACTAGTTCCTGTTTTCTGTGGATGCATGTTTGGATGACAAGTCAAGTATAAAATCTGCTACTAGCAATTATTATTATACTTGGTGTGTTTGCTAAATAATCTCACCCGACCCAATTCCATTTAGCAAACAATTAAACATGCCCCTGTGTGTTTATTCGTGCCCTCGTTATAAATGAAAATGTACTAGAAGCCTAGATGGTTCCCTTGGTGTTATAGCTTACCAAGTTTCCCACCCATATCCGGTTTCATTTTCAGTTTAATTGTTTGCATCACACATTATGTCTCAGTTATTCATCTCATTTTTACGGATGTATTTGCATTAAATGAACTCCATTTCACGCACTTTCATCTTATTTTAATTTAGGAAATAATGCACCGAGCAAGAACAAGAAATCGGACGAGAACGACGAAGAAGGAGGTGATGGTCATGAAGAAACAGATCAAGACGAGGAACTAAGTGATGGTAGCGAAGGCAGCGATGAAGATAATGATGAATAGGTGTGAGAAGATTAAGATTAGTGTGTTATAAAGGGAATTGTTGTTAGCTTGCGCTGCCATGCATTGTAAACCGATGACTCTATATTATCTGATTCCTATTATTTTAAATTTAAAATGGCATAATTGGGCTTATGATAGTCTCTGAGAAAAGTAGGGCTGCCCATCGTAGGTTATTAATTAATCATATAATTTAATTATTCGTATATAGAAGCTGAAAAAACTTGGGCTGGGAAGCAAATTATTTTTTGTCCCAATATAATTAAAATTTATTAATTTTTGGTCTCAATATAAAAATTCTATCAATTTTGGTTTCAATATAATCAAAATTTATCATTTTTTGTTTCAATATAACTAAAATTCATCATTTTTTGTCTCAATATAAAATTTTTATCAATTTTAGTCTCAATATAACAAAGATTCATCATTCTTTGTCTTAGTATAATCAAACCTTATTTTTTTTGGTCTCACCGTCAACAAATTGACGAAAAATGCTAACGTGGACTTGCAAGATTGTGTAAATTCTTCGTAAAGTTTGCAACAGACAACAGTTCAACCTGTTGCAAGCCTTCCTGTATATTAAATAATTTATATTTGGACCAAAAATAATGATTTTTTGTTATATTGAGACCAAAATTGATAAGATTTTTATATTGGAATCAAAATTGATGAATTTTGGTTATACGAGGACCAAAAATAATTTTTTCAAAAAAAAAAAAAAAAGTTATTGATAATTCAACAGATTTGTTTTGCCCCCATTTAATTTCCTAGTAATATTTGGTAAGTTTTTTTATTTTTATTTGGTAAAGTTAAGATTTAGTTAATTAGTGATGACAATGAAGAATGAGTTGTATTGGCTGAGTTGGTTCAAATTTTTATTTTGTAAGTATATATAGATCCATTTTTGTATCATGGTAGCAACATAATAATTTCAATTTGACTAAAAATAAAAAAGTTCATATATACAAAGAAATTTCCATTTATACTTCTCTCAATGTTTTACATTCGTATTTTTTATTTATTTTTATTCCACATAATTTATTTTTTTATTTTTTAGAAAATAATTATGTATTTTAATTGCATTTTAAAATTTATAATTTATAATTTTTTTTAAATCTTAATTAAGTTTTTTTATTATTTATTTTAGTTTTAACCTATAGTTACTTGTATTATACAATAACTATTTTTATATATACTCCCTCCGTCTCATTGAAAGGTTACCATTTTTCATTTTCGTCCGTCCCAAAACAAGGTTATCATTTCCTAATTTAGTAATTGTACTACCTACCTAATATAATAAATACCCTTCCAACTTACACTATATTACACAAATAACATTATTTTTATATTACACAATACTAATAGGGGTATTTTCGTCTTTTTCATTACAAACCATTATAATACTAATATTAAAAAATTTACGTGCAAAAAGTAAACGACAACCTTGCACCGGAAAAAGTATATATTTTTATATTTACAATATTATTATTATTATTATTATTATATTATTATTTGAAAATCATTCCAATCATATCATATCACATCGTATGTTCCTCATTGTAAGAACATGTAAACTGAATTGTCATTGCAAAGACAAACTACATCTAGTCTACAAGATTTAATAGTATTTTGTTTGTGAAATTAAATTAATTGTCACATTCAGCATTAAGTTATTGTCCTCGTAAAATTTGTGTTCCTTTCATATATATATATATATGGACAAAAAAATCGATATCTGTATATGTAATGTATATAGAGAGGAAGCCCTTTGCCTTCTTCAAGAGACAACTTCATACTTAATTTTCGATTTCAAAATATGTTGTCATGTGTATAACAAAGGACCACTTCATAATATAAACAAATTATATCTTCAAATCTCATAAAATATATTTTTATAAAATAAGTATTGTAAAAGAAATGAAAACAAATTCCAAGTAGAAATAGTAAGGAAGGTACGGATGCATGCTTTGCTTGGAAGTGCCATAAACATAGGAATGTCAAATGGGGCGGGTTAGCCCGGACCCGTCCCGGACTCGGTCTTAATGGGAAGGATTCGGGTCTAAAAAATTTGGTTTGGGGCGGATTGTGGATTTTGAATTTTAAACCTGGACGGATTCGGAGCGGATTACGGGTTTTACTATAAAACCGGTCCACCCCGGACCCGGACCCGAATCCGGATATTTTATAATTATTATAATTTATTTATATTTTTATATAATATAAATTATATTATTTATTTATTTATTACATACCAACAAAAGAATTTTTATTTTTTTTTAAAAAGAATTGCAAATTAAATATTTATATTTATATTATACTAAAAATAAAATTTATATTAAAATATTATTTTTTTATTTATATTATATCAACGACTATTTAAATTTTATTTTATTTATTATTCAAAACACAAATATAAACTCCGTACTTTCAAGCAAATACAACCCAATATAATTCTATAAGAAATGACCTAATAATGTCAATATTGAATTTGTAACTATGAGGTTACATATTTAAATTTCATCCAACACCACTTAAAAAGATTCTAAATTCCCACGTTATTTAAATAATAATAATAATAAAATATATATTTTTCAACTCCATTATTATTGCTTAAAAAAAATTGTAAAGAACATTATATGTTCCCATAAGCAACATATATATATATATACTAGTACTCATGTGAGTGCGGTTAAGCCGCAAGTTTTTGCTATATGGTAGAATATTTTTTGTAATTTTTTTTATATAAATATGTTGTATGAGTTCATGCGGTGCATATTTTACATTTTTAATTTCTTGAAAAAAAAAGATAATATAAATATATTTTAGAAAAAAAAAATTGACCGATTTAGTTTTACGAAAGAGGAAGAGACCGACAGAAGGATAAAACGGCCGATACGGAGGTCGGGCAAAGAAAGGTATGTTAATTGGTCGCCCATTTAAGTGAATAATAGTTCAGTCGCTTGATTGGGGTGACCAATGAATCGCCTGGACGAATGGTTGTTCGGCATTTGAAGGGACCGTATGGTGGTCGCTTGTTTAGGCGACCAATTAATCATTTGGACGAATGGTTGTTCAGCCGATTGAAGGGACCAGATGGTGGTCGCTTGATTGGGCGACCAATGAGTCGTTTGGTCTAGAAAGATGATAAATAAATTATATAAATATATACTTTTTATATTTGTGTAACCAACCAATTTTAAAAAAATATATATTTTTCTTTAGATGATGTTTTTTTTTTATTTTATTAAAAAAATTATTCTCTACAAGATCATATATATACTGAATTGGTCGGATGACAAGGAGAAGAACCGTCTAGTAGGTATATTAAAAAAATTATTCTCTACAAGATCATATATAAAAAAAAATTTTAATTTTAAATTATATTAATTAGTTTTCTCAACCTTAATTTATAATTATTTTAACTAATACATTTTTAATTATTTACTAATCATACCTCTCGTAAATTTTTGTGTCTACAATAATCTTGACATTATACGCGGACGGGGAATATTATTATTATTATCACAAAATATTACCTACAAATAATTATTCAAACCAAAATTCAAAATTTAAATATAAAACAAATCCATGTATTTGATTTATTTTTTTTCCTATATGGCAATAATTTTGTCAATGTGTATGTTTCTCAAATATTATTTGTACTAGTATTGTAAAATAGTAAGGTTCTTTTTACATACATATTTTAGAAAATTTTGAGAATATCTATCAATAAAAATTATTTTTTTTTAAAAAAAAAATCACATCAAATGCATATTTTTCAGTAACAAGACACATTAAATGGCCAATCTTTATTATTTTCACAAATTTTCCAAATTCCAATTTCAAAACCTTCTATATAAACAGAGTCTAAAAATACTATGCATCTTGCATGTATTCATTTTGTGTTTTTAAATGAATGTTTGTGAGCATAGTTGTGTTAGGTGAAAAGAATCATTATAATTATGTAAATTTAAGAAAAATCATTCAAATAGCCTAATGATACTTTAGCATATGACACTCCAAAATAAACTAGATATGTTAAGTTATAGATTCAGTTAATTGAAGGGCTTGTCTCACATATTATTGTATCAAATTGTAAAGTTAACATTGATATTGTCAATAGTCACATCAAGTATTGAAATATATAGAAATTCTCATACTGAATGTACAAAATTCAACACACTGAAGACTAATCCTCATCCTTTATTGCAAAATAATATTTTAATTAACTTAATTATCCTTGATTAATTAATGGTCATGATTAAGCACACGCTGAATTAAAAATATACCTTAGTGATCCAAATGCATAGAATTATACTTTTTGCCAATGAATATTATGGAAATCATTTAATAAAATCCGTGACCAAGTTTTAAATGATTTGATACAAAAAACTCAAGAAACAGAATATAGCACAAATAAAACGGAAAGGTAAGAACAGAGCACAAAACGGGTATGTGGAATTAATCCTTTTTCATTGATTGAATGGAAGAGAGAAAACATAGATTATATATACTCCAGACTAATCTATAATAGCCGTACCAAGGGAATCAAATCTACACTAATGAAATCTAATCTATAATAGCCGTACCAAGGGAATCAAATCTACACTAATGAAATCTAATCTATAATAGCCATATCAAGGGAATCAAATCTACACTAATGAAATCTAACAACCTAACAAGGGTGAGGACCACTGAGATTGTGATCCTATGTACAAGGGTGCACTGCACCAATACACCCACCCCACGTTTGTTGCATAGAATGCATCGACATTCTTTTACGCCTCTCTTGACATAAACATGAGGATAAGCTGTCATGATCTTCATCTATTGTCAACACAGCCCCCTCAAAATGCACTGGAGGAAAGTCCAAGTGAAGTTTGGACCTAAGAGAATTGAAATGAGCATTTGACAGAGATTTTGTGAATAAATCAGCAGGTTGCACGGCTGAGGGTATGTAGACTGGTTGAATGAATCCTTTGGAGAAGTGATCACGAATAAAATGACAGTCAATATCCATATGCTTTGTGTGTTCATGATGAACAGGATTTTGGATCATGTGTATGGCGGACATGGTATCAGTAAAAACAGAGACAAGACAAGAAATTTGTATCTGGAAGTCCCTAAGGAGGTATAAGATCCACAAAAGATCAGTCACAGTTTGAGAAATGGCTTTATACTCTGCTTCAGCCGAGGATTTTGTAACTGTAGACTGCTTCTTTGTTCGCCAAGAGATCATAAAATTTCCAAGGAAAACACAATAACCAGTGGTGGATTTTCTTGTGATAATACAGTGACCCCAGTAATCATCACAAAAGGCTGAGAGAGAAAAGCAATCACCTTGTTTGAAAAACAGCTGGAAATGAAGAGTGCCCTTTAAGATATCTCAGCAATCTGTGAGCAATCTTGAAATAGAGAGATGTAGGAGTATGCATGAATTGAGACAACTGTTGAACATCGTACGTGATGTCAGGCCGAGACATGGTTAAGTAGAGCAGGCGACCAACCAATCTCCTATAATGATCAGGGTATTGAAATTGTTCTCCTCCATCTGAAGACATCTTCACACCCGGAGGTAAGGGAGTATAGCAGGGATTACAATCCTGCATATGTTCTTCATTGAGAATATCAAGGAGATATTTTGTTGAGAGATGTAAAGGCCATGTGAACTTTGGGTGATCTGGAGCCCAAGAAAATAATCAACATTACCCAGGTCCTTCACAATAAATTCAGAGTGAAGAAAGCCCCTAACCTCCTAGATAGTGGAAGGATGATTACCAGTCAAGAGAATATCAAACACGTAGACAATGAGAGCAGTGAACTGATAGCCATGGGTCTTGAGGAATAAGCAATGATCATGAGCTGATTGAAGGAAACCAATCGAAAAAAGCTTAGATGTAAGTTCTTTGTACCACTGGCGTGGAGCCTGTTTGAGACCATACAAAGATTTGTCCAGTTTACACACCAATCCAGGAGGATGACTGTAGCCTTGGGGTGGCATCATATAAACCTCCTTATCTAAGTGTCCATGGAGGAAGGCATTGTTGACATCTAGCTGGTGGATATGCCAATGTTTGGAGGTTGCTACAGCAAGAAGAACTCTAATGGTTACCATTTTTGCAACAGGTGCAAAAGAATCAGTGTAATCCACCCCAAACTGTTGAAGGAACCCCCTAGCTACCAACCGAGCCTTATATTTGTGAATGGAGCCATCAACATTCGTCTTGATCTTGTAAATCCATTTGCAAGTGATAGGCCGTTTTCCAGGAGGTAAAGCAACCAAATGCCAAGTTTGATTTCTTTCAAGAGCAGCAAACTCTTCTTTCATAGCTTGCCTCCACAATTCACTCTTACTAGCATGGTGATAAGAAGTAGGTTCCTGCAGTGTGATAGTTAGTGCATCATGCCAAATAGTATGTTCAGTCTTATGGATAGTGGGGGAAACATAATCTTGAAGATATCTGGGAGGCTGTCGGACTCTACTGGATCTAAGAGGTGGTGGATTTGAAAGTTGGGGAAGGATTAATGGTTATTGTGTAGAGGACTGGTCAGAGTGGTCAGGTTGAGAATAAGATTCTAATTCTGAGAAGGCCTGTTGCCAGGATGGAGAAGTATGAGCAGCAGGTGATTTATGGGTGTGACCTGGGCTAGAAGCAGAAGGTTCATCAATGGGATTATGGGTGAAGACAAAAGGTTGAGGAGCATTAAAGAAACCAGGGACATGATCAGAAGTTATAGAACAAGGAGGAGAAGTACCTGGAAGTGCTGAGGAACCTGAGTTCTGTTGATGATCTTGTGATTGCTTTGCCCAAGGGAATACATCTTCATAAAACACTACATCCCTGGAGGTAAAGACAGTAGAGGTATCAAGGTTGTACAATTTGTAGGCCTTTAGGGATGAGGAGTTTTCCTAGGAAGAGGCATTTAAAGGCCCTTAGGTCTAGCTTGGTTTTAGCAGGGGAAGTGTTGGTAGCATAACAAAGGCAACCAAACACTTTGATGGAGGAGAAGTCAGGGGTTTTACAGTATAAAAGTTCAAAGGGAGTTTTCCAATAGAGAACTGGGGTAGTCAGTCTGTTTATGATACATGTGGAATATAGGAGTGCTTTCCCCCAAAATTCTTGAGGTAAGTTGGCTTGGAAGAGTAATGACCTGGTTACTTGGAGAAAATGTCTGTGTTTCCTTTCAACCCTTCCATTTTGCTGAGGAGTGTAAGGACAAGTAAGCTGGTGCTGGATGCCGAGACTCTGGAAGAAAGTTTGACAATTTGTACTGAGGAATTCAACACCATTATCAGATCTGATGGATTTGATAGTGGTGTTGAAATGGGTTTGAACATACTTGACAAACTTGACAAATGCCTCAAAGATTTGGAAGAGATTAGCCTTAGAATGAAGTAAGAAAGTTCATACATTTCTGGTGTGATCATCTACAAATGTTAGAAAATACTTGCAATTATTTAAGGTGGGAACACTATATGGACCCCAAAGATCCATGTGGACAAGCTGGAAAGGAGAAGTGGCATGAGAGTAACTTTTATTGAAAGACATATGAGTTTGTTTAGCCTTGTGGCATATATCACAAGGTTTGGTTTTATAACTAGAATCAAAAGGTAGATGAGAGAGGACTTCAGCACTTGGGTGTCCTAGCCTGAGGTGCCACAACTGATCAAATTGAAGTTTGGGTGTGGAGAGAGTATGATGGAATCCAGTGAGTAAATAAAGATGATCCTTCTGCAAAGCAATCCCAAGAACTTCTTTAGAACTCTGGTCCTGCAGAACACATTTGTCAGGGAAGAATTTCAATGTCAGTTTGAAATCATTAGCTATGCAACTCACAAAAATTAAGTTAAATTTGAATTTAGGTAGGTAATAGACATTATGAAGGACAAGAGTTGGGGTAATTGAGACTGAGCCAATAAATTCAGGGTGGGATATTGTGCCATTAGGAAGACATACTCCTGCACATGAAGAGATTGATTGTAAGGATTGAAACATAGACTTATCAATACATATGTGGCATGATGCACCGCTATCTACCTAACCAGGACTTGTTGATCATATCACTGGGCAAATTCTGATGAATGTTACCTGAATACTCAATCACTGAGTTTGCAAAGGACACATGGGTCTTTGAGGTTTCCATCATCTTCTTCAATTCAACAAGGAGGAATTGCACATCAACCTTTGAAGAGGTGTCTGAAGGAGTTCCATCATGTTCTGGAACAACAACATCATTGACTTGAGTCCTTTTCTTTTCATTCATCTCTCTAAACCAGTCCGGAACACCATGTATTTTGAAGCATGTCTCCTTTGTATGCCCTTTCCTTTTGCGCACCTCGCATATCTGACTCATTTTGTCAATGAACAATTTCTTCTTGTCGTTTCTCTTAAAGTTGATAGCAGGTTGAGTGATTTTGTTAGCTTGTTGATGGACAACATTAAAGGCCTTAAGGTCCACAGGAACAATAGGAGTGTTTTGTTTCTCAACTTGGAGTAACATAACAAATGCCTTATTGACTGTTGGAAGAGGATCCATCATCAGGATCTGGTTTTTGATGGGCTGATAGATTTCATTCAGGCCGGTCAAGAATTAAACGAGGTAATCCCTCTCATAAATTCCTGCTAACACTTTGTTATTGTCACATCTACACTTGCCGCACTTACATTTAGCTCCAGGTTCAATTATGCGAAGCTCATCAACCAATTTCTCCAATTTGGTGCAATACGTTGTCAGCATACCACTTCCCTATTTGAGATCAACTATTTGAGCTTTCAACTGGTAGACTAATACTCCATTGGCCTGGACAAATTTCTCTTTGGCCCGAAGCCATAACTCCCTAGCAGAATTAACATAAACGAAGCCTTTTTGCAGGTTGGCAGAGATAGAGTTACGAAGCCAGGATCTGGTCATAGCATCACATGCACGCCACTGATTGAATTAAGGTGTTCCTACAAGAGGTTTAACAAGGGTTCCATCTATATACCTCACCTTAGATTTTGCCATTAGAGTTGTTTCTATATTAATGCTCCAAGAAAGATAATTGAAGTCATTCAGATGGACTGATGTAAAAATCATACCTAGATGATCTCCAACACCCAAAAACAATGTAAGGTTTGGAGAAGATCCATGGTGTGTGGTACTCTGTGAGCTGGTGTTAGGGCTCTGATCAGCCATATTATATTCTCACTAATCAAACACCATGAACAATCATTGCTCTGATACCATGATGCAAAAAACTCAACAAACAGAATATAGCACAAATAAGAAGAAGAGGTAAGAACATAGCAAAAAATAGGCCTGTGGAATTAATCTGTTTTTATTTATTGAATGGAAGAGAGAAAGTATAAATTATATATACTCCAGGCTAATTTATAATAGTCTTACCAAGGGAATCAAATCTACACTAATGAAATCTAACAACCTAACAAAGGTGAGGACCACTAAGTTGTAATCCTGTGTACAAGGGTGCACTGCACCAATACACCCACCCCAAGTCCGTTGCATAGAACGTGGACATTCTTTTACGCGTGTCTTGACATAGACATGAGGATAAGCTGCCATGATCTTCATCTATTGTCAACATGATTTTTTTGCATATTTTTATTAAAAAAGATATACGACCGTGATATAATAATTTTTTTCTATATTTAAAAATATATAGGAGACAATGATAATTTATACATTCCATTAGTTCATCGAAATTCAAAATATGTTACTGCTCACTTGTCTTTTAAACTTATTCTCAATCAATTTATAATAAATAATTTTAATCCCTCACAATTTTATTATTAATATTTTAATAAATAATAACTAATTTATTACTACTTTTTCTATTTATCCAATTATTTTTTCAATCAATCTTTTAATAAATTTTCTATAATACCTTCATTTTATTTTTTATTTATTTTATTTTAAAATTAAAATATTATTATTTCTAAATTTTCTGTTCAACCAAACCTTCATAATTTGATTAAAACTTGAAATTAACTAATGGTTGGATCTACCACTACATTAAACAGTTTTATATTTCTTACATACTATAGATGCTAGCTAGCGTAAAATTGAATATAGTTTGATGAATTAAAATATAATAAGATCTGTTTCTTAAATATTTACCAAAATATGGATTATGTTTGAAATTATAAAAATGCAGGTATTTTGTAGTCATAGAAGCATGACAAAATTGCAAAAAATATCACACATGTATACATCATTATTATTTTTATTCTCTATTTATACCATGACAAAATATATTCCACATGTTTGCAAAAGTCGCTATTTATATCCTTTGATCTCACTGTCACTGCACATGGTGGGAACGTCACGCGCGGCTAAAGGACATAAATAACGATTTTTGCAAACATATCCTACCATAGCAGCGACGGCGGTTTCCGATTCCTAGCCGACTGACCCGCACGCAAATTCCAAATACAAATAGTAGTACGAGAAAATTGCAAAAAATATCCTACACGTATATCCAATATCATTTTTATCCGATTTTTATCTATACCCCACGTGTTTGCAACAATCGCTATTTCTGTCCGCGTGACTTTCACACCAACATGCGGCCAGGCCAAAGGATGTAATTAGCGACTCTTTCAAATATGTATGATATATTTTGCGAGCGAGATAAATATATGACAAAAGTGATAATATGATATATGTATGGGACAGTTTTTGCAATTTTCCCGTAGTAGTATTTTGCATGAAGCTGATGGTAAGTTGGGAGATTCTGTGTCTGTCTGGATGAACAAGTTTCTGGTCATGGTTAACATTAGTAATCTGTAATCAAATCTGCAGCATGCATGCATAAGCTAGAAGTTTTTATAATATCATTCACAATTATCTAATCATTTTATCAACTTCCCTCTAAACATTTTCAATTAGAAAAACGCACCATGAATCTATAGAATTCCAGCATCAAATGCTCGATGATGCTTTGTAAACTACGATTGAGTACAAGTTTCGACAGTTGTTTCTTGATCCAACTCCTTGACAGCATTTATAAGACCCCAAGTTGTACCATTAAGAATCAAGCCATTCTTCCTCATCTTCTTATTGGTAGCCTCGATGCTTCCAATAAAATTACTCTAACACCACGTGTAGCAAGTGATGCCAAGGTCGATCCACAGGGACTGTGAAGTTCAATTTTTGTTTTGTCACAATTTTAAATATTGGGGGATGGATTAGCAATTCACTAAAATAATTAAAATAAACGATGGAAAATAAAATTTTGATTTCAAAGAGATTAACTTCTAGCCCAAGGAGTGAATAAGAAACCGGATTAAAGATTCGATCATTGATTTTAAATAATCTTGTTATTCAACTGATAAATTGGTTATAGGCATTAGATACGATCATAATACCCAATTTTTCCTTACTTTATTGACGGCAATGGTACGACCGATTAACCGCACCCCTAATCAAAGAAATAACCTAGGTACGACCATAAATTAATTTCTCCAATTGAAAATAGCATGAGAAAAACCCAATTCAAATATTTAATCAATTACGAAAAGATTAAATTATTTGATCATGCGATTCCTAGGTTAAGCTTGTTAACCTATTTACCACTTTATTAAACACATACACAATTACGGATGTAAATGTTCAATTGGCATACAATTGCTAAACCAATCTAAGATCCGGCCACGATAAAAGATCAAATAAAACAATTGCAGACATGAATCACAAAAATCACACAAATATCAATTTACTTAAACAAGATTCAAATTAACTCATAACACAATCTCACAAATCTCAATCCAAAATCTACATTCAACCTTGGACTAGACTAGGAATTTAACTACTCATACTTATAAATAAATAAAACAATAAACTTGATGATCATCCAAAAGTGCTTCCTCTCTAAACGGCCTTCTCAATCCTCCACTTAGACTATGAAAAGTGAGTATGAATTGTGATACCACATCCAATGTCTTGGCCCCCCTTTTATAGATGACCGGGTCCTCAATCACTCCCTTAATTGCTCCTTATTAATCACGATGTCAATAATCAAGCTTTAATTCCGTAATCCACCTCTTTCCTTACCATTGGAGCTTAATTCAAGTCTTTCCAAAATTCTTTGATCGAAAATATGGCATGGACGTGAATCGCTCAATTACCTCGCACAAATCAATACATGCCAAAAGTGAGTATGAATCTATCCAAAACATTAATTAAATCTTATAATTTATTTCTAGAAAATATATAATAATATATTTTTATCACTTCTCCAATTTTTCGGCAGTTTTCCAATCCACAGCCTCAAGGCAAAGACACTTGATCAGTTTATTAAACTCATCGTGTGATGGCTTAACACCATAATTCTTCATCTGTCCTAACAAATCGATAGCCTTGTCAAACTGTTCAATCTTGCAAAACCCGCGAACGAGTGTATAAAATGTGACGGGACTCAATTTACAGTGTCTCTGTTTCACTTCCTTGAATATCTTCCATGGTTCTTCCATTTCACCAATCCTTACATAATCACACTAATGACAAAATTGAATACATCATTTTCCGGGAGGCGGCCCGATTCAATCATCTCAACAAGTAACTTTTTCGCCCTGTCAACAAATTCAAATTCAATCCAACACAGCTTCTTTACAACATCCGATCTTCCACTGAATAATCATTCACCATCTCAAATGCCAATGACACAGGTTTCTTTTTCCGATTCCTTTTTTCTTACCTTGTATGTTCCTTCACCCGATTTCTCAATCGGAGCAAGAGATCTAATAAAAAATGTGACAGTTGATTGCATACTGATAAACCAAATGTACATCTTTTGACCTTCCTCCAATGCAGAAATATGAAATTATATTCTCAACTTTCTCTGCATTAGGCAATTCACCTACACTCAGCATTTTCTCACTAATCGAGCACACCTCAACAGTTAAATAATATGTATCGGCATTTGGTGACAACCAAACTCATCAAACTTATTGAACACCTCAAATGCTGCTTTCCCCTTCCCTAACCTTGAAAGTTCATCGATCAGTTTGTTTAACATCTTTGTGCTGACCGCCCCTCCTCCAGCCTTTTCCCCTTCCTCCTCCAGCAGTACTTATCGGTCAGACAGTCACCGCAGCTGAACAAGGTGAAGAAGGAGAAAGAAACGAAGAAAAGGGGAAGGTAGAAAAGGAAGAATTGGGGAACAAGAAGGAAGGGGAAAATGGGTGGCGGCGGCTGCGAATGTGTTATTTGGGGAAATTTTATTAACGTTATATATATTTTTTTAAATAATATAATAAAAGTGTGTAAGAAATTTTGACAATTTTGTCCTTTAATTTTATTTCTATAAATTATATATGTAATTATATATTTGTAATTTAAATAAAAATTAAAAGTATTTTTATATTAGTGTGTAATTGCTTTTATTAAAATCGGAAAGAAATTTTTTTAAATGAAACATACTTAAGTACTCTTTTTTTAAGATATTAGTGTATAATTAATTGTAAACATTATATGTCAATAATATACTCCCTTCGACCCATAAGTAAGTATCAGTTTATTTTTTTTTTATGGAGTTTAACGTATATTAGTATTATATTAATATGTAATATGAATAAAGTAGAAATGACTAAAATAACTTGTTAGTATTGTGTAATATAAAAGTAATAACATTTGTGCAATATATTGTAAATTGTAAGGATATTTGTAATTTTGGATAGATAGTACAGTTACTAAAAGAGAAAACAAATATTTTATTATGGGACGGACCAAAACGAAAAAATAAATATTTTGTTAAGGGATGAAGACAGTATATAATATGGATATCATTTTATAAAAAATAAAATTTATATAATAAATAAAAATATATATTTATTTATCTATAATTAAAATAAACTAATTTTATTAAAAAAAAATGAGAAATTTTAAATATATTTAAAAATTATTTGTTTATTGACGAAAGTGATATAAATAAAAGAGTTTAAGTGGATCCATGGGTAATATGTTTGTAATTTAATTAAATTGATTCATATTTGTTAATTATGTTTAAAATTGTTAAATTTACCAAAAATCATCATATGTGTTACTGGACTAAAAAGGAACATGAGTCATTCGTGGATGAAGTATATTTTTCAATATCCGTATAATTATAGATATATTCAAAATTTTGCAATCGAGATATCATTGATTAGTTCTTTTTGTAAAAAATATACTAATATATTTGCCTAAGAAAATGCTATCTCCGTTCCAGACCGGGTGTCTTGGTCACTGTAGAACGGAAATTTAGAATAATTATAAGTAGTAAATAATTAAGAATGTATTAGTGAAAATAATTAACTTATAATATAAATTATTATAGATTAAGATTAAGATAACTAATTAGTTTAATTAAAATTTAAAAAAATTTAAATTAGAAAATTTAAAATAAAATTAAGATGGGTAATCATTTTCCAAAAAATGAAAGTGACATGAGATGTGGGACGGACAGAAACGGAAACATAGACATGGTAAGTGGGACGGATGGAGTAATATATTATACATATTCATTATTTTATATTATGTACGCAATTTCTATAACTCACGTAAAAAATACTCCCTCCGTCCCAATACAATAGTCATGTTTACCATTTTTATTCGTCCCAAAACAATAGTCTCATTTCCATAAATAATCGTACCATTATAAAACTACCCTTACTTTTTTATTATTATTACACAATTGTCACTATTTTTTACACTAATACACTCACAAGGGCAAAAAAATCTTTTACTCGTACTTTTTACCCATTATCAATATAATATCAATATTCCTTAAATCCCGTATCAAACACAACCCAGACTATAGTTATGGGATGGAGGGAGTATTATTTTAAACCATTTCACAAAATAAGCTCAAATTAACACTATCTAGGACAAATAAAAATTAAAAATTGTATCTTTCTTATAAAGTAGATGGAGTAAAAAGTATGTGTTTAGTTTGAATTTTAAACTTAAGTTAAAACTATTTGATTTATTTTAACTTTTATAAAAATATACTCCCTCCGATCCAATACAATAGTCTTGTTTATCATTTTTGTCCGTCCCAAAACAATAGTCTCATTTCCATAAATAACTATATCACCATAAAATTATCTTTATCTTTTCATTATTATTACACAATTGCCACTATTTTTTACACTAATTGGGCAAAAAAGTTATTTATCCTTATTTGTTATCCACTGTCAATATAATATCAATATTTTTTTAAATCTCATGCTCAATACAATAAGCCTATACTTTTGAGACGGAGTATAACTTTTGTACAACATCACATCAAATTAGTATTTAAATCAAATTATGAATTTCTAACCAAACTAAACAAACATAATACTATATTAAATACAATAAAATGTTACCACTACTATTATTTCTAATTTGCTATATTCCAAAATATTTGTATGTTGTTTCTTTTTCTTTTAAACATAATATATACAATCATGTTAAAAAAAAAAAAAAAAACGTATAATTGTCAATAAAATAATAATAATAATAAAAAAAAGCAAAACAATATATATGTACACATGAGTAGTGGTACGAATGCCTACCTGATATGACTTTTGTACCATTTTTTCAATTATTTATTGTTTAGCTTTGTTGTGTTGGGTTGTAAAAATGCAAGTTTTCGAAGTTTTAGAGTGTCATTTTGCTTATATTTTGTACTTTTGGTTATTGATATTGTGTGTTCTTGGGCATTGTGTTTTTCCAATTCTATTTGTTATTTTATAGTGATTTACTTGTACAAAATATATTGATATGGATATCATTTTGTAGATCGTAACGTTTTTTCTAATACAATAACTTAGTTATAATATTCTAATGCTATGATATATAAAAAAATGCATTTGAAACTAACGGAGAGATTTTTGAATTTGTTGGGCACGCGAAACAAAAAAATTTTTGGTCCGACTGGTCAGCTGATCTCAAGTGGTAACCGACCAATTCCCTCAAATTCAAAAAATATTTAAAATAATTAAAAATTACTTTTAATAAATTAATTTTTTTAAAAAAATTAGTCAGTTGCAATAACTTGATTACAATATTTCTTTATTTCCTCTTTCTATCCCAACCGACTATCTATTGGACGGTTCACCTCCTCTTTGTCATTCGTCCAATTCAGTATATATATCATTTTGTAGAAAATAATTTTTTAATAAAATAGAAAAAAAAAATATCCAAAGAAAAATATATATATTTTTTAAAATTAGTTGGTTGCACACATATAAAATATATATATATATAATTTATTATATTTCTTTCTCTCATTTTTCTATCCCAAACGACTACTGTACGGTTCTCCTCAACTTTGTCTTCTGACCAATTCACTGTATATATCATTTTGTAGGGAATAATTTTTTAATAAAATATAAAACACTTATCCAAAGAAATATATATTTTATTAAATTGGTTGGTTGCACAGGTAAAAAAAAAATATTTATATAATTTATTATATTTTTGTCTCTACTCTCTCTATACCAACCGACTATCTAGACGGTTCTCCTCTTTGTCATCCGACCAATTTAGTATATATATCATTTTGTAGGGAATAATTTTTTAATAAAATAAAAAAAACTTATCCAAATAAATATATATTTTTTAAATTGTTTGGTTACACAGATATAAAAAAATATATATTTATATAAAAAAGTAGGGGTAGTTTTAGTAAATGTACTATTTACCTAATATTACAAATACCCTTACAACTTCCAATATATTACACAAACACCATTACCTTTATATCGCACAATACTAATAAGATCATTTTAGTCATTTCTACTTTATTCCTACTATATTCCAATATATACTAATATTTCTAAAATTCCGTCCAAAAAACAAATGGATACATAATCATGGGACGGAGGGAGTACATAAAATTCAAATATTTGTTTAGGTAAGAATTTTGAAAATTTTAAAAACAATAAAATCAAATATTTAATAGTATAATATTCATAAGAAAAATAAATATTTAATATAATTTTTAAAATAATTATTAATTAATAATGATTGTTAGTTTTTTTAAAAAAAGCTGAGTGCAAACTTCTATGGGAGAAAGGTCAATTACGCAAAAATTTTAAATGATGGAACACCTAATTGAAATGAATACAAACAAATAAGGAATAGAAGCCCAATATTAAAAATGGGCCCTAAGCCCAATTGAAATGTATGCTGGGCTGGACATATTAAAAGAATCCCACCCCATGTCCAGTGCTTAACCTTCCCTATCTCTCTGTATTTCATATCGAACAGCTCGGACACCTATATATATATATGACGTGCGGCTAGGGTTTCTGTCGTGTCGCCTCTGCCGATTCGAATGCTCCATTGACGGAGACGCTCTAGAGTGGACAAAAACCGCAGATCTTCGCATTCACTACCACCATGGTCAGTCTACTGCTCCTCGACTTCGACTTGTTTTCATCTTCAGCATTTTCCTTGTTATAATTTACTTTTTGTCGAAATTGTATTTGGTTTTGCGATCTCTGTAGTTAGCCAAGTGATTTATTTACCAATTTCCCTTATATTTGATACGATGGTGTTTTTTTTGGGACATGCTTCGTTAATACGTATACACGCTACTATCGTTAACCGCTATATCTTTATTGAAAAATCATATACGAATTTTACTAATTAATGCAATGGCGTATACTTGGGGTTTATGTTAACGATTGTTGATGAGTTCTAATATTTGAGCTGTTATTTCTTGTTGGAACGGGGTTAATCGGTAGAAGTGAGGCTGCATTTTTACTATAATATCTCATTTGATTTTTTATGTACAGTGGGTTCATCGCTCACACCTTAATTTTCATATTTTTATATGTACAGTTGAAATTAATATAAGTTTCATTTAAAAAATCTAAATATTACTGTTGTGGACAAAAAATAATAATAATCATAATGATAATGGTAGGAGAGTCTTAAAGGGTATAATTGCATCTGCACTTTCATTCTTACGTTGTTGCTGTTTACGCAAACTTCGATAGATTTGCAATCTTATCACTTCAATTCGCCTTGTTTTTTAATTGGTTGTTGTACTCTGTTTTAAATGTGTTTGTTGGATTTTGGTGTGTCAACTCAGTTGCTCAATGGCTTAACGTCTTTAATAATTATTTGGTTATTTTCTTAAATCTTTTATTTTTTCAATACTTTACGGTGCCAGCATGTATCATCTTTGGTTATCCGGGTGGAATTGAAGTATATGCAAGAGTGGTTAAGTGCTTTTATTAATCATCATATCTAGGTAAATGCTGCTGCTAATTTTGTTAAGATTTTGAACGGTGATTCGTGAGTGTAATGTGTCCGTGCGACTTAGGGTGCGAAGGATTATACAAACGGAAATCCAGAAGCAACTTACTTCAGTTGATACAGGATAATGGAACTCGGCTGCGCCGCGCCCTCAGGGCTTAAATCTTACTGAACAAAATGTTTATTCTCTTTTTATGTGTAAACAAGCATTTATTCTAAAGATCCTGAAGTTTGAAAAACTGTCATCATTTGTTGGGTAAAACATGCACTGGTGAGGATGAGTTGGGTATACTATGTGACTTGTTGCCAATGCTGTGTGATTGACATTTGTTGCTTATCAAATCTAGAAGCATCTTTTGTACTTTGTTTATGAATATTCAAATTTTAAATTCTAAAATTACTTTCCCACTTATCTGCCTTGTAGGGCTCTTGAGTTGGTTCTACTTGGAACAGTTTTGATGATAATTTTTCTTATTGCAGTCCGCCAATGGAAGAAGATACCCCTGTAAGTTCTGTTCCTTTTACTTATACATATATATATATATATTTTTTTTTTAATCTTCTTGCAGAGTTTCTACTTGTCCTAGTTCTAAATTCCATATGTATCATGGAATTTCCAATTGATCTCTTCACTATGCAGTAGTCAAGTAGTCAAGTGTATCATTAACATATTATAGGTTCTATGTTAACAAATATATTGATTTTCAGTGTTTGTTAAAATTGACTCTTAACCAAGTACACCCTCTAATTCACAACCTTACCAAAAAGGGGTTCATTAATAACTACTTAATTGACTATTAACCAAATAACTTGTCTTTTCTTTTTTAAAATATAATTATATATTTTAATTATATATAAAATTTTATATTTTATAACTTTTTAAATTTTAATTAAATTATTTAATTATTTTAATTTTAATTTATAATTATTTTTACCATATAATAATTATTTTTTTTAATATATTTCTTAATTACTTATTAATCTAACACGCTCAATTATCTAGGACGCTGGCAGCATTATTTAATTTATAGAACAATTAATTTAGATTAAGCTTTACGCATTGGGAATGCGAATATTAAATATTTAATTGCACCAACTATATTTTCACCATAAATGATTATTAATTACAATAAAACACTTTTACAAAATTCAATTTAAAGCTCTAATGTTATTTTTATTGGATTGGATCAATTTGGCCCAATTGATTTGGTATTGGGCCTGTCTGGAGCCCAAAATATGGTTTAAGAAGCGTAAATCTAAGAGGAGTATGGCCAGCGAATTATTTTGAACTTATTGTTTCAATAACAGAAACCCTAGGCTCTGCTCTGTCGTCGTTTCCTACTGCGAGGGCGTCTGCTGTTGATTTCTCAGGAGCTTCGATTAGATTGAGATTTCAAGCTACGGAATTGTAGTTCTTCTATAGGAAGATGCCTCGCTTTCGGAATGTAAGTGTGAAGTTGTTAACGAGAGTGCATGTTTTCTCATTGTTTTGTATTTTGTCTGTTGCAAGTTGAGTAATGGGATTCGTTTTTTCGGTTTGCTGTTTTCTGAATTGTTTGTTGATGCAGAAAAAGAGGAAACCGTTTGTTAAACCGACTATAAAGAAACAACCGACCGTAGACCATGTAACCGGGGACAAGATCCCGAAGAGTTTTGTGTTTTCTCGGGGAAAGTTACCCGACGTTCTTCGAAAATTGCAGATGGATTTAAGAAAATTGATGCTTCCATTCACGGCTCTCAACCTCAAGGTGAGTATTTGTCGCGTGCTTTCTTTCTCCTCCTTCTTCTTCTTTTAATTGTTTGTTTCTCTGGACTGTATTGCTCTCCACATGATTCAATTGATATTAAGAACTTACTATAAATTTGGATTGTTTACCAGTCCTCAGTTGACGCATCTACTTAGATTTAGATTGTGCATTAACCTTTCCCAATGCCTGAATTTGCTTTTATTTGTAGGAAAAAAAGAGGAACAATCTCAAAGATTTTTTGAACGTGGCAGGCCCAATGGGTGTTACACACTTCCTGATTTTATCGAAAACTGATTCTGCGCCGTACTTGAGGGTTGGTAGAACACCACAGGGCCCAACTCTAACCTTCAAAATTCTTGAGTATTCGTTGGTTGCTGATGTTGTCAAGTCTCAATTGCGTCCGAGAAGTCATAAAGATCTTTTTGATAACCCGCCTTTGGTAATGGTTGGTTTATGCCTTCTTCAAATTCTGAGTGTTTTACAAATGTTTGGATTGGCTTTAGCTGCTGCAACTATTCTGTTTAATGCGTTGTTTTAGCCACTTTAATTATTACACTAAATATGAATGCTGAAGTTTGTGAGTTAATTTGTAGATTGTCCTTTCTGGTTTCGGGACTGGGGAGCAGCATCTTAGGCTTACAACTATAATGTTTCAGAACATGTTTCCTGCCATTGATATAAACACTGTAAGTCTTGAAACCTAGCGTCAGGAGCTTTGCATGCCTAGTGGACCGCATCATATTGTTGGACTTGTTTCAGGTCAAGCTTTCTTCATGCCAAAGAATTGTGCTGCTAAATTACAACAAAGACACCAAACATATAGATTTCCGGCACTATTCAATCAGATTACAACCGGTTGGGGTGTCACGACGAATAAGAAAATTTGTACAGAGCCATCTGGCCCCTGATTTGAGAACTCTTCAGGATGTCTGTGATTATTTAACAAAGTACTCTCTCTAGGCCCTGAGCTCTTTACATTCACACTTGCATGCACCTTAATATTTTGCATAAGAATCACTGGGTCATGGGAGCTATAGTTTTTCATTTTGTTCTGATATCTTTTATCCATGAGACATTATATTGGAAGCCTGTATTACAACCGGTGTATTTCTTGATTAACCTCCATCCTCTCCTGTTTCCAATGAACTAAAATGTAAAATTGTTTATGGAGTTACGATATGCAATCAAGTAGATGTTGAGGTTATTAGTCATGAGCTTGTATTGCTAGCATGTAATTCTCTTCTTAGGCTATCATAAGTAAGGTAGATGTAGTTGGCAAGTCTTTCGGGCCTTAGTATCTCATGAGTCTAATGCTTCTTATCATTCCTATCGGTATGTTCCATTATGTTCCTAATGTTTTGGTGGCTTCCATAATTTCATATTTTAGGGCTGGTTATGGATCAGAAAGTGAAGTGGACGACGAAGCAGCAACTGTAAGTCTACCAATGGATCTTGGAAGAGTTAATAAGGCATCAAGTAAGAGTGCTGTCAAACTTCAAGAAGTTGGACCTAGAATGACACTTCAGTTGGTAAAAGTTGAGGAAGGATTGTGCTGTGGAGGAATCATATTCGATGCATTCGGTAAATACAGTTTTTGCTTTGGCTTAGTTAAAATTCAATTTTTTGAAAGACTAATTCCTGATTTCTGTGGATGCATGTTTGGATGACAGGTATAATCTGCTACTAGCAATTATTATTGTACTTGTTGTGTTAGCTAAATAATCTCACCCGACCCAACTCTATTTAGCAAACAATTAAACATGCCCCTGTGTGTTTATTCGTGCCCTCGTTATAAATGAAAATGTACTAGAAGCCTAGATGGTTCCCTTGGTGTTATAGCTTACCAAGTTTCCCACCCATATCCAGTTTCGTTTTCAGTTTAATTGTTTGCATCACACATTATGTCTCAGTTATTCATCTCAGTTTTACGGATGTATTTGCATTAAATGAACTCCATTTCACGCACTTTCATCTTATTTTAATTTAGGAAATAATGCACCGAGCAAGAACAAGAAATCGGACGAGAACGACGAAGAAGGAGGTGATGGTCGTGAAGAAACAGATCAAGACGAGGAACTAAGTGATGGTAGCGAAGGCAGGGATGAAGATAACGATGAATAGGTGTGAGAAGATTAAGATTAGTGTGTTATAAAGGTAATTGTTGTTAGCTTGCTTTGCCATGCATTGTAAACGGATGACTATCTTTCCTGACTCCTATTATTTTAAATTTAAAATGGCATAATTGGGCTTATGATAGTCTCTGACAAACGTAGGGCTGTCCATCGTAGGTTATTAATTATTCATATATAGAAGCTGAAAAGACTTGGGCCGGGAAGCAAATTATTTTTTGTCATAATATAATCAAAATTCATTAACTTTGGTCTCAATATAAAAATTCTATCAATTTTGGTTTTAATATAATCAAAATTATTATTTGTTGTCTCAATATAACTAAAATTTATCATTTTTTGTTTCAATATAAATTTTTTATCAATTTTAGTTTCAATATAATCAAAATTCATTATTTTTTGTCTTAGACGTGGACTTGTAAGATTGTGCAATTTCTTCATAAAGTTTGCAGCAGACAACAGTTCAACTTGTTGCAAGTCTTCTTGCATATTCGTATCCGATTTGTTGACGGTGTGACAAAAAAAAAAAAAAGGTTTGATTATATTATGACTAAAAATGATAAGTTTTGATTATTGAGACTAAAATTGATAAAAAAAATTTATATTTGGACAAAAATGATGAGTTTTGGTTATATTGAGACTAAATTAATAAGATTTTTATATTTGAATCAAAATTAATAAATTTTGGTTATACGAGGACCAAAAATGATTTTTTTTCCAAAAAAAAGTCATTGATAATTCTACAGATTTTTTTTTTGCCCCCATTTAATTTCCTAGTAATATTTGGTAAGTTTTTATTTTTATTTGGTAAGTTAAGATTTAGTTGATTAGTGATGACAATGAAGAATGAGTTGTATTGGCGAGTTGGTTCAAATTTTTATTTTATAAGTATATATATAGATCCATTTTTGTGTCATGGTAGCAACATAATAATTTCAATTTCACTAAAAATAAAAAAAGTTCATATATACTAAGAAATTCTCATTTATACTTCTCTCAACGTTTTACATTCCTATTTTTTATTTATTTTTATTCCATATAATTTATTTTTTCATTTTTTAGAAAATAATAATTGCATTTTAAATTTTATAATTTATAATTTGTTAAATCTTAATTAAGTTTTTTTATTAGTTATTTTAATTTTAACCTATAGTTATTTGTATTATACATTAACTATTTTTATATATATTCCCTCCGTCCCATTGAAAGGTTATCATTTTCCATTTTCATCCGTCCCATAACAAGGTTACTATTTCCTAATTTAGTAATTGTATTACCTACATGTTGATGTAATTTTTCAACAAAAATAAAGTAAAATTCAAAGATATAGAAAATATCCTTAAACTTGATTAATTAGTGTCTGAGATTAGGAATCTCTAAACACTGTATGGTACAGAAAATAAACTGGAAAATAAAAGACTGAAATTTAAAGTGGTGATCCCCAAATCTGACTTTGCTTTGTTGAAGTTGATTGAAGATGTCTTGCCAAATGATGATCCAAATCCTTAAATATTCCCTGGGAAACCGTACTGAAAACCGTCACCCGAACGGTTACAACGTCTCCTTCTCAACCGTCTTCCAACCTTTCTCATGCTGACACGTGTCCCCAGCAGACCAAAATTCCCTATATTTCACTCCTTGAGCCGACCACAGACCTTCCGCTCTTTTGGCCCGACTTCGTCCTTCGTCCGACCTACTTCTTCGCCCGACCCCACTTGGGCCGACCTCCATATCAACCGCCCCCTGTCTTTGATCAAAGGCCTCCGCGTTTGTCCGACTCCTCCTTCTATCCGACCTACAGTTTACCCGACCTGCGGATATCCCATCTCGACGACTTTCCGTCTCGAGGACCTCCCGACTTGAAAACCTTCCGACTCATCGTCTTTCCGTCTTGCGGACCTCCCGACCTGAAGACCTTCCGACTTGAGGTCTTTCCGTCTTGCGGACCTCCCGACCTGAAGACCTTCCGACTTGAGGTCTTTCCATCTTGCGGACCTCCCGACCTGAAGACCTTCCGACTTGAGGTCTTTCCGTCTTGCGGACCTCCCGACCTGAAGACCTTCCGACTTGAGGTCTTTCCGTCTTGCGGACCTTCCGACCTGAAGACCTTCCGACTTGAGGTCTTTCCATCTTGAGGGCCTCCCGACCTGAAGACCTTCCGACCTGAGGTCTTTCCGTCCTGAGGACCTACCGACCTAAGAACCTTCCGTCCTGAGGTCTTTCCGTCCTGAGGACCTACCGACCTAAGAACCTTCCGTCCTGAGGTCTTTCCGTCCTGAGGACCTACCGACTTGAAAACCTTCCGACCTGTATTTTCCTTAGAAATAAATAAATAAATTTATTTTCCTTGATTTCCTCACGGTGTCCTTCAGCCAGTTCAATCAACCCTATTGCCAGGCCCATTCTTCTTTTTACCTTGGGCTTTTAACCTAATTCTAAATTTCGTACGTAACAACTTGCCCGCCGCCAAGGGACTTTCAAACGCCATTTAACAATCAATGTTTGGAAGTTCATAAAGCACTACCTCCTTAGCAACTACACCAGTTACTGCAACACTCTTGGTTAACTTCCTTCTTCGCAATACAAGCCTGTGTGAATCACAATCCCAAAACATTCTAACTATGGCGAATCAATACATTCCTGCCCTTCCTTTCGACGGAACCCTTCCAGAAGGTCCATTTTCAGCCTCGAAAGTACTAACTCCGACGATCCGTCCATATTGCACTACTCCTGAAGATTCAAATCGGATGAGGGAAGTTTTGGAATCTCGCAACTCCTTGGCTATCAACAATCCCAACTACCAAGCAGTTCGCATCCGAGACAGCATCAAGACCCATCTCACAGACCCAAAAGATCTGTATCGTGCTTGGTATCGACGAGTAGCAGAACACTTCCAGACCCAATGGCGATCCCAAAAGATCGACCAAGCAATACTACTGTCCACCATGCCTATCAACCTGCATGAGAAGGTGCTGTTGGCCATGTCCGCCTTCTGGAATGCGGAAAATGGGACTTTCCTTTTGCCATCGGCCCCCTTTGGCCCAACTCTTATGGACGTGGCCATGATCGCACATCTCCCAGTCGTGGGTGAAGACCCTGTAATGGGAGCCCTAGATGGGCAGGAGCCATCAGAAGACCATCCGGGATGGTCTTTACAAGGTGTGAAGGAATGGGGTTGGACAAAGTTCGCAACCGACCAGCAAGGGGCTCCAGGGACTCCTGTAACCGACCGGGAGCATACTGCCTTTATCCTGTTCTGGCTTTGTAGGTACGTCATTGTTTCCCCTTCCAAAAGTGTTCTTCCTTCTCACCTCGACCAGGGTTAGCCTTCGTTTAATAGATAACGATAATAGGAAATTAGACACTGCCGCGTCGGGTCCTTTTTGGTTTTTAGAACTTTGGTTCCGTCTTTACTTCCCCAACGCGTTTAACTTAGGATCTCCGCCCCCTATGCCAACATCTGAAAAACACTTAGGATTAGTCCTCAACCGACTCTGCTCAGGACGCAATAAACTCCAATCTTCCGATCCCATAATAACCGCCATTTTAACAGATACCCGCAGTAACTCTCGATTTTCTATGTATAAAAAGTATGCGGGTTATGCTCCCGACCATTTTTGGCCCTTTCCAGTACCAAACCCGCTTCCGACTCCTGAGCCTTGTCCTCATCCCACCTATCCTTTCGCCTGGGACGTCGCCCTCAAACCCAGGTCTCTTTTTAGTAGCAAGAAACTTGATAAAAAAGGGCAGAAAACTTTTTACACTTTCAACTATGAACCTCAATTCATGGCGCGCCAGTTCGGCTGTTGCCAAGGTATCCCTGGACCCGTCGCGTGTCCCCAAATAATTTTTCAAAGTCCCGACCGACGAGTCCTTCCTAATTCAATCCCTTCTTATATCTCCCAGCTCACCACGTATATAATTTCCAATTCTTATATTCCTTTCCGCTCCAACCCTGAGATCGTAGATACTTTCAATGAATGGTGGTCGGTTGTATGGTCCCTGATATCCCCTGATGAGGGTCGGTTGCTGAACATACTCCTTCCCCCCCAAGGATTGGTTCTAGGGGCGGCGAGACATACTAGCACCCAACAACAAACAACCGCCCCGGGAATCGGATCTGGTGGTCCCACGCGCAAAAGAAAAACTTCCCAGCTGCAAACACCCCCGACCTCGGAGACCGACCAGCAAACACTAGCAGACCTTGGAATAAATAGGACGTCAGCAAGGACCCGACCCCGAATTGGTAATGTTTCTTAACACCGTGAACCAATTCACTATATCGTAACTTTGAATTTACTCATTTCATTCCCCAGAACCGACCTTGGTGACATCGACCATGCAACCGACGCCAGCCCCAACCGATCATTCAATCGGGCCTTTGGTCCAGACCAATTTGCCACTGAGCAGTCGGGCGGAGGACCCGACGCGGAGGCAAACTCTTCCTCCCGTACCGAGGAGTGGTCGGGCCAGGCCCCCGACCAGGAGACAATCTTTACCAGCAGTGCCTATAGAACCAGTAAGTTCCTTTATCAGCAAGACTTAGGATTCGAATGATCAACCTTAATATATTTAACAACAAACATCTTCATGATTTTTCCACAGACACCTTCACCCATCCCATCAGCAGCAGGGGTCTCTTCTGACAGCGAGGGAACTACTTCCCAGATGGGTCGACCGCCATACATAGCATCAGACTCATCCATGTCGAAGGAAACACCAGCTGCCCTTGCCGAAGCTGACCCTCCATACGACGTCCCGGAAGCTGCTGATCCCGAAACCGTCCAATCGGGTGCAGCCGTGCTGGAGACTGAAAATGCCTCAGCTGCAGTGGCTCTAGATGCAGCCGTCCACCCTGCAGCCGTCCAGCCAGCAGCGGCGCTCCCACCAGCAATCGAGGGGCAGGCAGAAGAACCACCTATGGCAGCCCAACCTCCAGAAATAGAAGAAGTTTCTTCATCCGATTCGGAGACTTCTGTGAACTTGGTAAGATTAAACCAATCCATGCTACAATGTTTCCTTCAGAAAACACTAACTGTTCTATATACTACTTTCCATAGGGACCCAAGTCGGCACCTCAGCGACCATTCGCAGCAGCCGACGAGTCGGCTGCTATTATACCAGCTGTCTGCCCTACTCGGCCGACCTCATTGCTGCCCCCTTCACTGACAGCAGTCCGCCCAGAGGTAACACATATCTGATCTGAATAAATTGGCACCTTCCTTGGAATACTTATCGACATTGTAGGACTTGCAGGGGCCTTCGGACTTAGCTGTCCTATCGACTGTTCCGGTTCCGGCGGAGGCCCGAACCATATTCACTGAGGCCATTAACCGTCCCCTATCAGAATTGAGATCCGATTTGTTGGACAAACTCATTCAGACGGTTGGTGGCCTTCTTTTTTACACTCCAACGGAATCGCCAGCCGTCCCCATTCTGCATCGGCTGATGGAAAGACTTACAGAGCTCAAGACTGAAGTATTAGTCATTGGACTCCTGTCAGCCGAAACCCCCCAGCCCGACTTCGATCAAACAGCGCTGGAGAATTCTTTGGCTAAGACCCGAGAATCCCTCCAGCAGACTACTGGAAGGCTGGGTGGTCTCCTTAACACGAAAGCTCAAGTTGATGAAGCTATTCAGAAAAAGGAGGCAGAATTGCGGGAGCTGAGGAAAGAACAGTCTACCCTGGATAAGCAAATTATCAATGAGCAGCGTCTGATTGAGCAGTACACCAAGAATGAAGCTGAATTGGATCAAGAGCTGAAAACCCAAGCCCGATCCCAATTCATCATAAGATATCAGACGGCTGCCAATACCAGAAGGCTATCCAGGGATGAAATCAAATGGACCCATATAAAAACTGCCCTAGGGGCACTGTTGTAATACTTCCCCCTTTGTAACAACAATTGACTTAGTAATCCATTTTTTCTTTCGTCTCACAAAACAAGGATCACCTTTCAATTTCCAACTTTGTAGGAATAGAAACAAACTCCTTCTTTAAAAGAACATTGTTTCTCACATTTTAAGAAACACTTTCCAAGGCATATTTTGAAAATCACAACACTTAAAGTATTAACAAACATGGCGAATGACCGACCTTATGTTCCATCAAACAATTGGCAGGGTGTTCTTCAACCCTTCTTTGTGGGTAATCACCCTATTGGAGGCCATGCAGAAGACTTGTTACATATACTCAAGCAACTAGACTTCAAATTCCGATTCTCCCAACGAGGAAGAAGAACCATTCATCGCGTCATCCGCCTGATGGAAAAAGTCATTGAGGGGTATGAACCTCTTCGTGACATCCTTAGCCGCATTCCTGATCTCCATCACCACATGGAAATGATAGAAAATCACGCAGCAACTATACTTCCAGATCTTGGTTGGGATAATATCTTTTCCAACCAACGAAAAGTCTTCTCAAGATTACGGACCATTGTTGATCGTGAACATCAAGCCATAACAGACATGCAAGCACGTACCCATCAAGATTTAGATGAAATGCAAAGCCAATGGGAAAGGTACCGACCAGATTTGGAAGATCTTATTGAAGAAGAACCAGAGCTAATATCCACTCACTGGGATGAAAAGTCTGATTCAGAGGCAGAAAATTTCCCACAACTACACGATGACTAACAGAAATGAACCTTTCCGTAGGTTCGAACCCCACAAATGGGTTCTGAATAATATTTTGTTTCAGGCAGTCTTGTTATCTGAAAAGGCAGGATAATACCTCTTCAGATATTTAGCATTGATACAATCATGTACTCTTCTACCTTCATGATTTACAATAATGAACGCGCCATTTCCAATATCTTTTTGAACAATGTATGGTCCTTCCCAATTCGGTGACCACTTTCCCAATTGATCAGTTTTCTTATATGTAGGAAGAATAGTCTTCCAGACTAGGTCTCCTTTTTGGAATGTCCTGTGAAGAACTTTCTTTCCGTAACTCCTTGCTCTGATTTCACTCTGTTTCACACTTCGATCTATTGCATGGAGACGGTTAACATCCAAATCTTCTAACTGCTGCAACATAAGTTGTTGGTATTCCTTTGTAAGATCACTATCAGTAAATTCTGTTCAGCCAGATGATACTCGAATTTCGGCTGGTAAAACAGCATCTTGGCCAAACGTAAGTTGGTAAGGTGAGAACCCTGTGGCCGTATTTCTGGTATTTCTATGTGCCCATAAAGCCTGAGACAATAACAAATCCACTTTCTTGGGTTCCCTTCAATCATCTTCTTTATAATCCCAATGATAATCTTATTTGCTGCTTCCGCCTGTCCATTGGCTTGGGGATAATAAGGTGAAGAATGATGTAACCGAACACCGAATTCTGCCAAGAAATTAGAGAACTTTTCCCCTGTAAAGACCAAGCCTTGGTTGGTTGTTATAGACTGAGGAATACCATATCTGTAAATAATTTGGTTCAAAACGAAGTCTATCACTTCTTTCTGATCCACATTTTTCAAAGCAACTGCTTCTACCCATTTGGTAAAGTAGTCAGTCGCGACCAAAATGAAACAATGATGTTTCGATGAAGCAGGATGTATTTTACCAATAATATCCATAGCCCATGATTTAAAAGGCCATGGTTTTGCCAAAAATTGCAATTCGGTTACTGGCAAATGGTTTAAGTTTCCATGTCTTTGACATTCCTGGCAGCCCTTGGCAAATTGTATGCAATCTTCAAAAATCTTTGGCCAGAAAAACCCCAAACGATGAATGGCCCATCTCATATTCAGACCTGCTCGATGAGCTCCACATATCCCACCATGTACTTCTGTCATCACTTCTAGAGCTTCTTTAGATCCCAAGCATTTCAAAAGTAAACCTTCAAATGATCTCTTGTACAAAATTCCATTTATCAATTGAAAACGTAAAGCCTTCAATCGTGTCGCAATTGAAACACTCGCACCTGGATTCTGTAAATACAGGATAAGCTCTGTTCTCCAATCGGGCACTGTTTCACCATCAGACTTCTGTCCGATAATAACTTCGCAATCGGGCTCCTGACCGACCGTCTCCTGCCCGACAGCCTCGCAGTCGGGCTCCTGTCCGACACTCTCCTGCCCGATCATAACTTCACAATCGGGCTCCTGTCCAATATCCTCTTGCCCGACCGTAACTTCGCAGTCGGACTCCTGACCGACCGTCTCTTGCCCGACCATTCGGTCACATATTGGGTCTGTCTTTTCTTCTATGCCCGACTTGACCTCCGACCACATATCCTCCAGAATTCCTTTACAGGCCCTTTGAGCCAACTCATCGGCACGTTGGTTTTCTTTCCTCGGAATGAACTCAATTATTACTTCTGAGATTTTCGTCAGTAACCGACCCACAATGTCCCTGTATCTGCGAAGATGAGGGTAATTGCAAACATATTGGTTGTTTACCTGGTTGATTACTAGTTGAGAATCCCCTCTTATGATTACAGACTGGACCTTCCTGGCTATTAAAGCCTCCAGACCCAAAATTAAAGCCTCATATTCTGCCGAATTATGGGTCATAGCTTCCAATCGTAATTGTAAGTTGATCTTTTGACCATCAGGTCCTTGCAAAAAGACTCCTGCCCCTGACTTGTTTCCAGAGGTAGAACCATCAAAGAACATCAACCATGTTCTGGTACTTATATAAGGCACACATCCGACCTGTAGATTATCCAGATATGATGAACAACTAAATGGTCGGACACTATCACAAAGAGAATACCCGACTTGTGAGAATTCTGCCAAGAAGTCGGCTACTGCTTGTCCCTTAATTGCCCTCAGCGGGGAATGTTGAAGATCGAAAGGAGCCAATTTGATGGCCCATTTCATGAGTCTGCCCTTCATAGTAGGTCTCTGTAAAATCAATTTGATGAGATCCACCTTTGATATGACCTCAACTCTTCTGGGCAGCAAATAATGCTCGAGTTTAGTGCAAGCGAAGACCAATGAATAACACATTTTTTCTGGCATAGTGTAATTCAGTTCTGGTCCTGTAAGGGTTTTACTGAGATAGTAAATTGCCCTTTCCTTCCCGTCATCACCATCCTGCGCCAATAAACAACTAACCACTTCATATGTATTTGCCAAATAAAGTTTGAGTGGCCGACCTTGTTTAGGAGGCATCAAGACTGGAGGGTGAACCAATGCCTGCTTGATAGCATCTAAAGCCATCTGTTGATCGGGACCCCATTCAAAGCATTTTTTCCAGCTTTCAACAATTTAGTGATGGGTCTGACCTTGCCAGCAGCATTAGAAATGAAACGCCTCAAATAATTCACCTTACCCAAAAGACTTTGGATTTCTTTAATCGTCCTGGGTGGCCGACTATCAAGAATGGCTTTAGCCTTATTGGCATCAATTTCAATTCCTCTCTCATGAACTAAGAATCCTAGAAAGCTCCCGGCTGATATTCCAAAAGCACATTTGGTTGGATTCATCTTCAACTTGTACTTCTTCATTCTTTCAAATGCCTCTTCAAGATCTCTCAAATGTTCGTCAAAACTGGCAGATTTAACTATAACATCATCAATATACACTTCCATAGATCTGCCAATTAAATCATGAAAGATTGAATTCATGGCTCTTTGGTAAGTTGCCCCTGCATTCTTTAACCCGAATGGCATGACTGTCCATTCATAAATACCCAAAGCCCCTGGGCATCTGAATGCTGTCTTAGGAATGTCTTCTTCTGCCAAGAATATTTGGTTATAACCTGCATAACCATCCATCAGACTAAGGATTTTATGCCCTGCTGCTGCATCTATCAGCATGTCGGCCATAGGCATCACATATTCGTCCTTAGGGGTAGCTAGATTCAAATCCCTGAAGTCGATGCATATCCTTATCTTACCATTTTTCTTGACCACTGGCACAATATTAGCCAGCCACTCCGCATAACGGCAAGGTTGAATGAAACCCACTTTGAGAAGTTTTTGGATTTCTTCCTTGATTTGAGGCATCAGATCTGGACTCATTCGCCTTGGAGGTTGTTTGTAAGGTTTACAACCTTCTTTGATGGGCAATCGATGCTCTATTAGACTTCTTGTCAAACCAGGCATCTCTGAATAATCCCACGCTAAACAATCAATGTTGTTTCTAATAACTTCAAGCATCATTGTTTGTTGCTCTTTAGACAAATAACCACTTAACCTGATCACTTTTGGAACCAATTCGGTTCCTAAATTAAACTCCAATAAGGGTCTTGTGATGAAGCTGTTGGTTGTTTTTTCTAATAAGTCGGGCCAACGAAATTGTTCATCTTCTTGGAGGTGAACATCCAGAATCTTTATTATTTTCTACTTTATGTAATAACTGCTTTAAATAGAACTTATTAATAAGAGAACTACATACTTCAAGCTTGTATCATCCATGACAAACAAATTATATGGAAATGGGTGTGGCTTTATCATGAGCCATACAATAAAGGTGTTCTTTTAATAGAACATCGAGTTCTGGCCAGTGACTTTATAACCCTTGAGTGGGTATTCCCTGGCCATATACAACTGAG
Source organism: Andrographis paniculata (assembly GCF_009805555.1). Taxonomy (NCBI): domain Eukaryota; kingdom Viridiplantae; phylum Streptophyta; class Magnoliopsida; order Lamiales; family Acanthaceae; genus Andrographis; species Andrographis paniculata. The sequence goes on from NW_026137613.1 coordinate 1,982,437, forward strand.
ACATCGGAGCCAAATGACTGGAATAAAACACTGACTCTTCAACTTGTTCTGTGATACATCGAATGGGTTGTCATTCGCTTCCATTTTGAAGACCTGATTTCCTTCCCAGAACATTAATTGTTGGTGCAGGGTTGATGGCACACATTGAGAGGCATGAATCCAGTCTCTTCCCAGCAAGAGAGAGTATGTAGTATCTGCGTCCACAATAAAGAAAACAGTGGAAATCTTCTTTGGTCCGACTTCAATGGTGGCAACCATCATCCCTTCAGGCTTAGTCGGCTGCCCTGTCTGTAAAACTTGTCATTTCGAATTCCACAGGAGACAGATCATGAATTCCTTTCCCTAGCTTCTTGAGAGTCTTCAATGGCATAACATTAAAGACTGCTCCATTATCCACGAAAACCTTTGTGATTGGTTTCCCACAAATGTGAGCATTAACATACAGAGGTTTCAAATGGGAGATCGCACCCTCTGGAATAGGAGGAAACACAATCGAAGGTGGCTCCGGCTGAGGCTCAGAATCTGAAGTCTTTGCCCACTCTGTTTCCTCTAATTCATCATCTGCCAAGAATGCCCATAATGGTTCGTCCATAGTATCATCTACCAGACTCGCCCATATCGGTTCATCACTCATCTGATTAATCTCTGTCATTCGACAAGGGATTCGTGGTCCCAGACGAGATTTAACAGATCTTGAACTTTCCTCTGTAGTTAGAACTTCTTCCTTCGTCTTGTTCTGAGTTGAAGCGTCAAAGATTCTATACGGAAATCTTCAAGAGATGGGATTGATGTTGATTCGTTCACAATGTTGGCATCTAAAACCTTTAATTATTTCATCTGCCACACCCTTACCTTTCCCCAGTCCCGACGAACTTCTTTTGGTATGGTCGGAAGCGCCTAATCCGTCATTCGGTTGCTTTCCTGACCAGACCCGACTGGACCGACCAACTGGAGACTGAATGGTTACTCCCTGCTCGTTGGTCGTTTGTTCTGTAAAGATCCGAATGGACTGATCTCCTGCCAAGTGGTCGGCTGCTTTTTGTTCGTCGGTTAGTTGTTTTGCTGAAGGACCTCTTTTCCCATACTTTGCAGCATACCTGCGTTTGGCATTGCGAATCTGTGTACGATTCATACCGGGAAACGAGGGTCTATATCAACTGGTAAAGGCTTTTTATTTCGAGCCCAATTGCTCCCGACCGACCCTGTTTTTCTGGTCGGGTGATCACGTATCAAAACCTTTTCTTTCCTCCACATTAAAAGAACCATCTGGATGGTCCCACTTTTCAGCAACTGGCTTCTCACAAATTTTGAGTCGTTCTTCCGGTCGGCTGCTGTTTGGCGACTTCCTTTTTTGTTCGGGGCTTGGCTGGTTCGTTCCCCTTTTGTCCATCGTTGGCCGAACTTTTCCTTGTTTCCGAACTTGGTTGGATGTCAACCATTGCCGTTGTTACATTCGGAAACGGTTGCTGGTCTACACCTAGAGTGATGTATTTGAGCCGACCTGTCTTGATGGCCTTTTGAATTTCCTTCCTAAAATGAGTACACTGACTTGTAGTGTGTGTGAAAGAATTATGCCACTTACAATATGGTCTCCCTTTGATTTCTTCTTTAGTGGCAAGTCTTTGGCCCTTTGGAATACGGATCTGCCCATCAGTCAGTAGGATATCAAAGATTTCATCAGCTTTCGAACTATCAAAGGTCGGTTGCTCCTTTCCTTCAGATCCTGGTACTGGCTTCAATTTAGGACATACATACGGTTTTCCAGAAAGGATTTCGGCTGCCATCTCTTCTGACTGATTAAAATCAAAGTCGCATGTTTCTGTTCCCATACTCGCCATATGTTGGCCTCTATTACGCCTGTTATGCTGATCTTCCTCTCTGAACAAAGACTCTAGACGTCCTGCCTTGGATGCAAGACTTGCCAAATCCTCAACATCCAGGGCAGTGAGTGCCTTTCTTAAACGATTATGCATATTCCGGACCACTAAATTGGTCATCTCTTTCTCACTGATTACCGTAGGACATCGTCCCTTCATCAATCGCACCCTTTCTATAAACTGTGAAGCAGTTTCTTCTGGATACTGTCTCAATTCAAGTAAATCAGTTAAAGAAACAACTGGTAAAGGATTAAAGAATCTAGCGTGAAATGCCATCTCCAGTCCTTCCCATGTCTGAATTTGTCCTGGAGGCAAACTTACAAACCACGAAAACGCCGTTCTAGTAAGAGATAAACCAAACAGCTGTAACTTATAAAAAGGGTTATTGCCAACTTCTCCTAATTGTGCTGTGAACCGACCAACATGTTCTATGGTGGAAGATCCGTCCTCCCCTGAGAATGCATGAAAGTAGTCGGGTGGTCGAAAATTCCTTGGGAGAGGGTGTTCATTAATGATCCTTTCTGGGAAAGGTCTCTGATATGCAGGGCGGTTAGCCATCTGAGGAGTTAATCCATACTGATCCCTTAATATATGTGCAATCTCGTCAGGATCTACATGAAAGCGTTGATGATCAGGAACTGGAACGGATCCTGCACAGGAATATGAATAGGATCATGTATATATCCTTCAGGCCTGTCCTCCCTTGTATTGCTCGGCTGCGGATTGGTAACCCTTGGTCCCAGTGGAACATTGTTGGGAAAAGTCAAAGGGATTTTCCCCTATCCATTCGGTTGGGATTTGTGGCACTTGGGAATGTACTATCCACGAATGATGGCCCTGCGAAATTTGCCTGTGGTCTGGACGGTGACACTCCTGGTGGCGTTTGAGTGGGTTGAAGACTAACCCTTGACAGTGCTTGATCTATCATGTTCTGCAACTGACTCTGTTGCTCACGCAACATGTTCGTTTGTTGCTCACGCAACATATTCTGCATAACCAAGGTATGCTGGTTGTTCATTTGTTGAACATAAGACCACCAATCAGTTGGTGGTTGTGGGATTTCCCGGCATTTGGCACAATGGGTGGTGGAACGGATTCTCCCACCGGGTGTCGAAGATGATTGCGGTTGTGAACCTGCCATAACCCTTCCGATGATTCGGCCGGATCTAAGACGTATGAAATTATCGCCGGAATTGGAATGAGCAATTTTGTCTTGCTCCCACTGTGGTCGCCAATTTGTTGATGTAATTTTTCAACAAAAATAAAGTAAAATTCAAAGATATAGAAAATATCCTTAAACTTGATTAATTAGTGCCTGAGATTAGGAATCTCTAAACACTGTATGGTACAGAAAATAAACTGGAAAATAAAAGACTGAAATTTAAAGTGGTGATCCCCAAATCTGACTTTGCTTTGTTGAAGTTGATTGAAGATGCCTTGCCAAATGATGATCCAAATCCTTAAATATTCCCTGGGAAACCGTACTGAAAACCGTCACCCGAACGGTTACACGTCTCCTTCTCAACCGTCTTCCAACCTTTCTCATGCTGACACGTGTCCCCAGCAGACCAAAATTCCCTATATTTCACTCCTTGAGCCGACCACAGACCTTCCGCTCTTTTGGCCCGACTTCGTCCTTCGTCCGACCCCACTTGGGCCGACCTCCATATCAACCGCCCCCTGTCTTTGATCAAAGGCCTCCGCGTTTGTCCGACTCCTCCTTCTATCCGACCTACAGTTTACCCGACCTGCGGATATCCCATCTCGACGACTTTCCGTCTCGAGGACCTCCCGACTTGAAAACCTTCCGACTCATCGTCTTTCCGTCTTGCGGACCTCCCGACCTGAAGACCTTCCGACTTGAGGTCTTTCCGTCTTGCGGACCTCCCGACCTGAAGACCTTCCGACTTGAGGTCTTTCATCTTGCGGACCTCCCGACCTGAAGACCTTCCGACTTGAGGTCTTTCCGTCTTGCGGACCTCCCGACCTGAAGACCTTCCGACTTGAGGTCTTTCCGTCTTGCGGACCTTCCGACCTGAAGACCTTCCGACTTGAGGTCTTTCCATCTTGAGGGCCTCCCGACCTGAAGACCTTCCGACCTGAGGTCTTTCCGTCTTGAGGACCTACCTACCGACTAAGAACCTTCCGTCTGAGGTTTCCGTCCTGAGGACCTACCGACCTAAGAACCTTCCGTCCTGAGGTCTTTCCGTCCTGAGGACCTACCGACTTGAAAACCTTCCGCCTGTATTTCCTTAGAAATAAATAAATAAATTTATTTCCTTGATTTCCTCACGGTGTCCTTCAGCCAGTTCAATCAACCCTATTGCCAGGCCCATTCTTCTTTTTACCTTGGGCTTTTAACCTAATTCTAAATTTCGTACGTAACAATTATCTACTGTCATATATTTATTGTCTGTTTTATAAACATTGACTGACGGGATCAAATCAACATCGTAATCAAAATGAATTGTAAAACATGGAAATGTAAATATAATTAAAAAAAAATCGAAAACTGTAGTAGTATATATTCTCTTTGTTTTATAAAAGTGTATTAACTTTATCAATATAGTCTGTTTAACAAAAGTGTAACCATACCATATTTAGTAAAAAGAAAATAGAATCCTTAATTAAATTTATTCATACCATTTTTTTCATCTATTTACATAAATTTCACTAATGAACCTCACATATTTATTATAGTTATTTTACTTTAATCTAAAATTGCATTACAAAGCTTATGAAGTTTCAATTCTACATGTACAAAAAGTATATAAATAATATTAGAATATTAAGTTTCTTAATCTTTGTATCAAAATATTTTGAGCATAATTTTATAATATTGAGGATATATATTCCGTTCAAAATAATTATGTCATTTTTTTTTTGTTATTACTTAAATTTATGTATAATCTATCTATAGTAAACATTTTTATCCATTTATAATTTAATCATTCTTACTCTAACAAATACTAGTAATAACTATTTTGTCACGATTTTTTCAATTATTCCACTATTTTATTAATAATTCTATAATACATAGTTTATGATATCATCATTTCATCATTTTACTTTTTATATATTTTATTTTTGTATTAAAATGGCACTCCTTTCAGTCTCACATATAACATCATACTTTTCATTTGTGTCTATCTCACATCTAATGTTACTTTTTTACTTTTGGAAAAAAAAAATTATTCACTTTAATCATATTTTAAATTTTGTAATATATATATTTTTAATTTTAATTAGATTAATTAGTATCTTAATTTTAACATATAACTATTTGTGTTATATTTTAATTAATTTTAATATTAAATTTCAAATTTCGTTTCTACAATAACTGTAACATTATATCCTGTTGAGATATTTTAGTTATCTTGTTTTAAATTGAATTTAAATGTTTTATATTTTGGTTTTATCCATTATGTTCAAGTCTATCGAGTCTGTATATTATGATATAACCTACTAATCCACGTTTCTCCGGGTACGTTCAACCTGAAATGTGCCTGGAAGTCTCTCAAATTTGAGATTATTTTGTTTTTGTTTTATTGCGTAAATATAAATCTTTCATTTTTTGAGATTGTGACTATAGTTTCCAGTCTTTTAATTTATGATTTTAATTCTTTTTTTAGTCATGATTTCGTCTATGATTGAAGTCATGTCTGCATATTTGTGTGCGATTTGTCTGTCATGTTTCTGACTGCATTGGGAGTGTCGTTATTTTCGACTCCATCGAGAGTCTCGTTATTTCTGACTCTATCGAGAGTTTTGTTATTTTCAAATTCATCGAGAGTGCTGTTGTTTTCAATTATTTTGAGAATTCCGTTGTTTCCAGTTCTTTCGAGAATTCCGTTATTTCCGATTCTAATTCAGTTGACAACGCTACTTCTGATTGTACGGTGGACGATTGTGGCTATATTATCTTCGATTTCTATTCGCAAACTCAAGTTGTTTCGGCCAGCCACTTGAGTTTGAGGGAATGTCGAGATATTTTAGTTATTTAATTTTAGATCAGATTGATTTGTTTTATATTTTGGTTTTATCCATTAAATTTAAGTCTCTGTATATTATACTTCTTTATAGATTTCTATTTTTGTTATGAATAATAATATAATTTTTAAGTTGTTTGATGGTTTGGATTTTGGGTTGGGATTTGAATAGTAAAAATTTTAAATTTGAATAGTTGTATGATGTGATATAAATAAGAATTGATGTGATGTTTTAAATGTAAAATTAATTTTTATTATAATATAAAAAATAAAAAATAAATATTTAATTTGATATTTTTTGAGATAAAATTTTATAAGAATAGTAAAAATTCCACAAAATCTCTCGAATAAACAAACCCTAATTTATTTCTCATATAAAAAAGTATTATTTTTAATCTGCCTATTCGAGCATTTGGAATAATTAGAGGGACTAATAAAAAGAAAGCGAAGGGACATGTTTGTCCTCAAAACAATGTGTTGTCAATCAGTGCAAAAAGTGTCTTGATTTCTAATGGAACAAAATCATTTTATTCCCTCACCCCCACATTATTTATTTATTTTAATTTTAAATATATATATATACATATAATCGTACAAACAAACACACCTTTATGCTGTCTCCTTCAGTCATTTTCTACGTCTCTTCAAGCCTCTTTTTATTTTATTTTTTTATTTTATTTTTTCCTTTCAAAAGCCCTACCATTTACCTCTGCTGTCCCCTCTCTCTCACTCATAGTCTCTCTCTCTCTCTCCTCATACTCACACTGTCTTGTAATTTCTTTTCTCTGACACTGCCATCCAAACACCTCCTTAGTTGCTCATTTTCTAGGATTATTACATACTTCCCCCGTTCAGATACCATATCCACGTTACCGTTTCTGTTCATCTCACATATCATGTTATTTTCCTTTTTTTTTGGAAAATAATTACACACTTTAATCTCATTTTAAATTTTTTAAATTTTATTTTTTTTAATTTTAATTAAACTAATTAGTTATCTTAATCTTAATTTATAATTATTTATATTATAGAATAATTATTTTCACTAATAAATTCTTAATTATATACTAATTACACACCTACTAAAATACCGTGTCTACAGTGTAACAGACATGGAACAGATAGAGTAAATGTATATATATATATATATGTATATATGCACACACATAAGTAGACAGAAGCTTCAATAATATTTTGAGGAAAACAAAGGCCATAAAAGCTAACAGCCATATGGATCCGCTGGTTTGCTTGTAAAGTTTGGGTGTTTTCTTTATGTTTTTTTTTTGTTTTATTAATATTTTTCTTAAAATATTAATATACTGCCTCCGTTCGGTTATAAAATTTTTATTTATTTTTTGCATGTTGATATTTCAATATTAATTATTATATCAGTACGTAGTATAAATTAAGAAAAAATTGCAAAAATATTTTCATTAGTATCTTATAATACTAATAGAATTATATTTGTACAAAATTATACAAATATAAAGATACTTTTAATGCTAAGTACAATGACGCAAAAGATAAATGTGACCCTCAGAGGCGGACGGAGGGAGTATTATATATATTTATTATTTTTATATATTTATACAAGTTCCTATAAGGTTTTTTTAATTAAAAAATTTAAATAGTACTCCATCCGTCCGGTTAAAAAGTATACGTTTACTTTTGACGTGAAATTTAAGAAATAATAGAATAATAATATTTTAATTATAGTGAGTAGTTAAAAATAGTATAATGATATTTTTGTCCTTACTTTTTTGTATTAAAATAATATTATGATAGTAAAATAACGGTATTTGTGGAAAAAAATAAGATATTTAATGATATAATTACTTTGTAATTGGACGTTCCAAAATAAAAATATATATACTTTCTAACTGAACGGAGTAAGTATTTTAATGTAATAATATGTTTTTATTGGTAATTGTGCATATCAAAATAATACTAGTAGTATATATATTTTTATGTTTGAAATACAAAATAAACACACTTATAAGATTTTGAATTAAAATATTTATTTGATGTAACATGAATTATACTTTCACCGTCCCACTTAATTCGTCTCATCTTTCTATTTTTGAAAATACAATTATATATTTTAATCACATTTTAAAATTCATAATTAATAATTTTTTTTACTTTAAGTAAACTATTTAGTCATCTTAATTTTATCTATAATTATTTTTATTAAATCATAATTATTTTTACCAATATATTTTTAATTACTCATTAATTAAACAATACCTAAAACTTTATGCCTAAACTAAATTGTATAATTTAGCTGAGACGGATGGAGTATTGATTAATATTTTAAGTTAAATTTATTGTTTAGCAATAAAAGGTATTTACTCTTCTTGTCACTTAAATTTGTGGTCACTTTTCATTTTAGGTAAATTATATAACATTCCCTTATATTTTAGTAAAAGTGCACAAAACACTATGTGTTTTATTTATTGCGTGAAACTCCTTATATTAATATAAACTTTACACGAAACACTTTTCTTGTCCAAAATTGATACTTGGTTCTAAATAAAAATCTAAATTACGCAAGTTTTATACAAATAAAAAATGCAAAGTATCTTAAATAATTTTTTAGAATAAGGTAAATAAATAAATAATTGAATAATTCTTCATTTTTATAGTTATTATAAAAATCAAATAACAATTTGTCTCCACAAACTATAAAATGGATGATTATTTATTTATTTATTTTATTCTAAAAATTATTTAAGAGTATTTTATATTTTTTATTTATATAAAACTTGCATAATTTAGGTCTTTATTTAGAACCAAACATCAATTTTTGACAAAAAAAGTGTTTCGTGTAAACTATATATTAACACAAAAAAGTTTCACGTAATAAATAAAATATAGGATGTTTTGTATAGTTTACTAAAATACAAGGGATAATTTACCTTTTCTCATTTTTTGTCATCTAAAAGTGTTTTTATTTTTTTATTTACTAAAAAGTTTACTATTTTTCGTATTTATTTTACTGTATAAGGTAAAACATATCATTATATATATATATATTCGTCCTTAATCAAAGTAATTTTATTGTATGTTTTAATAGAATTATTATTTTCCTATTTTAAAAAAGTAATCATATACTAATACTAAAATATTTTGTTTTTTTTTTATTTAAATTACAAACATACTGTTACATATATAATTATTATATACATAAAGTCAAAGTGCAAAAATATCAAAATTTTTTACACACTTTTACTGACCAATAAAATATTATCATTTTTAAATTTACTACAAAATTCCAAAAAACTCATTTAAACAGGGCAATATATAAATAGTAAGAAATCTACAAATCCATAGCTAAAAATTTGTATATTTAACAATGTTTTTCATTTTTGCTACTTTTCAGGTTTGTTGGTTTTAAACATGAAATGATAATTGAAGGATTTTTACGAAGAAGATGGAAGCCTAACAGGGGACATAAAATATTAAAATTGTAATATTATACTCTTTTGTCTTAAACTCAAATTATTAATTTTGACAGCACATCTTGTGTTGATCTTGTCTATCTAGTATTATATTAATTTGACGGGATTAACATAAATTATAAGGGTGACTATCATATCTTTATACATACCTCAGTATACGTTTGTTATAAGATAACATATGTTAAGTTATGATATAATATATGTTATGTTATAAATATGTTGAGATATATACTCTCCTCGTCCCATAACAAAATATTCATTTTTTCATTTTAGTTCGTCCCATAATAAAGTATCAATTTTATTTTCTAGTAACTGTACTATCTACCTAACCTTACAAATACTCTTACAACTTACAATATATTGCACAAATGTCATTATCTTTATATCACACATACTAATAAGGTTTTTATTTTATTTCTACTTTATTCATACTACATCCCAATATAATACTAATATTTCTAAAACTACGTGCAATAAGCAAATGAATATCTAGTTATGGGACGAAGGGAGTATAAATATATGTTGGTCACCCCTCTAACATATGCTAATTCGATCAAATCAGTACTTGACCGGACCAACAACTGATTCATGTCTTATTATTTTTATCATTTTTGTTCATCTCACTCCAAATTATCTCTTTCATTATTTAGTAAAAGTAATTATACACTAATACTAAAATATTTTTATCTTTTACCTAAATTACAAATATACCATTATACATACAATTACTTTATACATAAAATTAAAGGACAAAAGTGTCAAAACATCTTACACATTTTCATTACTTATAAAATAATATTTTTTATATTATTACAAAATCCTAAATAGCTTATTTGGAATGGAACCGAGAAAATATACATAATAAGAAGGATATAATAGTAAATTTTTCCCCTTCCCCTTCCCTTACATTCCTTCATTTCTCTCAAACCAAACAAACCCTATAAAATGTATTTCCTCTGTCCACAAACTAATGTCATATTTTTTTATTTGGGATGTCCAATAACTATTGTCCTATTTCTTTTTTTAAATAAAAATTTTATATTTTTACCCTTTATTCATTATTTATTACTTTTAATCTCTACCATACAATTAAGAGCAAATTTGTCAATTCATAAAAAAAATACAATCACCTAAAAAACTGTGCAAATATACTTTAGAATAATAGAAATTGAACGGAGAGAGTATTATTTTCTCTAATAAATATTACATTTAAATTACATTATATTCAAATAAAAATCTAAAAAAAGAAGCAGCAGCAATTAATTAAACATGCACACCGTGGATTCGTTGAATTTTATTTTATTTAAAATTTACTATATTATCTTTTATGATTTTTCTATAAATTATTATTTTCAATAATATTTTTTATCTAAAATAATTACATATTTCTAATATTTAAATTCTGTGTTTTCTAAAAAAGATATACTTTTTATTCTTACAAAACATCCTATCATATACTTTTAATACCAAATTCAAACAAACAAAAAAAAAAAAACACTAGATATTTATTCAAGAAATTTCAATTGATATAACAAAATGTCATATACAACAAATATATATCTCACTCAAGGGTTTGTTATTTGTAATTTTAAATTGAAATTAATAATATTTATCTGTACAATTTTTAATAAAAATAAATTATTATTTGTAATAAAATATCATATCAAAATATTATTTAAATAAAAATTTAAATTAATATCTTATTTCAAACAAGCTCTGTACACTATCTGAACGGAGTCAATGAGTGATCAAAAAAGCCCATGGCTTAGATTGATGACCTCCATTGCGCTTTGAAGGAGCGTCCGTCTAAGGTCAGCCCCAAGCAGTCAAGTTTACGTCATAATTTATGTTTTATTTATTTGTTAGTATTGATGTTTTTAGAATAAAGAGGGTTTTTTTTTTTTTTTTTTTTTCAAGTTTAGAATTTTAAGTTTCTTTTGATTAAAAAAAAATGAATATTTGATGCGATATTTAATTAAATAAAGATATCTTTGATGCCATTTTATTTTTTATTTTAAAATAATATTAATGTTAATATATATTGTTAAAACTTCTGTTGTATCCGATCATAGTTATTTGATATGATATTTAAAGAAATGATAATGTTGAATTATAAAAAGAATTAAAAAGTAGGACTGTATCCCATTATAGTTATTCGATATGATATTTAAAGAAATGAAAATGTTGAATTATAAAATAATTGAAACAAGCCCATTAATTTTCTTTTTAACTTATTATTATTATTATTATTAATTCTACAAAACTTTAGTATGATTAATTTTGAGACAAATAGGCTATAGTTTTATAATTTTAATCAACAACAATATTTATCTTCAATTTTTATTTTTGGATGAATTTATTTTTTATGGTAGACATGAAAATTATATGGATAATATGAAAAATAATATTTTATTAAAAATTATTTTTTATGAACGAATAAAATGTATATTATATTTTTTTAATAACATATATGAAGACTTATCTAACTTAGAAATACAATACAAATTAAAGAAACCCATTGTTTACAAAATCAATATATTATCTTATAAAATACCATATCAAATATTTTATTTTTGTAACTATTTCTAAAACTTGTAGTATTTAAAGAGTTGTAAGTAATAGTTTAAAGTTAAAGAGAAGTTGCAATTAAGCTCTAACTATTTGTGACACAAAGACAATAATGTGATGAGCTCTAATAGTAATTCATCATATCCGAATAAGAATCCCACATTAATATTTAATGGGGCCGAAGCCGATCCATATATGATTAAATAAAATCATTCACCTTCGAGTGAGAAATAATAAATAAATTAATATTAATAATATATATAAAACCTCGAATTCTGCTATCCTTAGATTCCATGAAACAGTAATTCAAAGAAAACCCTACAACCAATACTCATTCAAAATATATATATATATATAGCTCAGTAATTTATTTCTTGAACCCTAGTTTTGCTTTCAACCCTCACTCTCTCACTCCTCCACTCTCTCTCTCTCTAGATCACAAATCATATATATATATATATATATAATTAGATCGGGCAATAATTATCAAAAAAAAATCAATCGATCAATGGACCCAATAGCCCAACAAATGTTGTCCCCAACCACCACCGAAACCGCAGGTTTCACCATCACCACCGTTCCTCCGGCGACAATCGCCGCCGCGTCGTCGTCGTCGGCGACGGAATCTCCACCCAGATCCTCCACCGGCGGCGGGTCCCTGAGCCGGTACGAGAACCAGAAGCGGCGCGACTGGAACACGTTCGGACAGTACCTCCGCAACCACCGGCCGCCGCTGTCCCTCGTGCGGTGCAGCGGCGCGCACGTGCTGGAGTTCCTCCGGTACCTGGACCAGTTCGGCAAGACGAAGGTCCACAAACCGGTCTGCCCGTTCTTCGGGCACCCGAACCCCCCCGCCCCCTGCCCCTGCCCGCTCCGCCAGGCCTGGGGCAGCCTCGACGCCCTCATTGGCCGCCTCCGGGCAGCCTACGAGGAGAACGGCGGCGATCCCGAGGCCAACCCTTTCGGGGCCCGCGCCGTCCGCCTTTACCTCCGGGAGGTCCGGGACTCGCAGTCCAAGGCCAGAGGAATCAGCTACGAGAAGAAGAAGCGGAAGCGCCGCCCCCCGCCACCGCCGCCGAATTAACACTATTCAGCTCGCCCAGCCCTTTCTATTAATAGTAATCTTCTAGAAGCCGTCTGGTTTCTGAATTAGGTAACCTTTGTAATTTGCGAATTAGATTTATTGCAGTCAGTTTATGCTATTTTTAGTGAAAATTATGGTTACTAAATGTTGGGATTTTGTCGCCAGGCAATTTTATTGAATGGAGACTCTATTTTAATATAATTATAATTAAATAAATATATATATATATGTTATGTGCCCTAAATTATTATCCCTATCTATATATCTTCTTTGAAGATTTTGGTAGGTTTTGCTTTTGCTTTTGCACCCCTATTTTTGGTAAGTCTTTGGTAAGAATTTATTTGGAACGCAGCTCTGATTTTTCAAGGCGATGATGGAAATAAAAGTAAACTTCCCATTTTTAGAAGAAATCAATTTCTTACACACATATATATATATACATACAGATCTCTCTCTCCCTCTCTCTCTCTCTCTCTCTCTGGCATTTGCATATAATATACTAAGTGACAGATGATTCTGACTGAGATTTTTGTCACAGAGTCATGTATGTGTCATTCTGATCAAAAGCCATTTATGACCACAAGAATACATTTCTTGCTTTGCTTCTATATATATATATATATAAGTAGAGAGAGAGAGAGACAGAGAGAGAGAGAAGGGGTTCAGTGCTGAACTTTTCTTACATGTTCTTCGAGTAAATTTTTTTTTTAAAAAAAAAAGAAAATGGGAAATGGGTATTGGCAAATTATAAATAATAGAGATAAATTTGAAAAGCAAAAGGATGTTACACTTTTGCAAGAATAACTTGTCAGCGTTGTCTACCATAGCACTAAAGCTTGTCACCATTATTATTATTATTATAATATAAAAAATAAGTTATACTATCTCCCTCGTCTAATTTTATACTAATTTATTATTGTCTACTTATGTTGAAAGACAAGGTAGTGATTACAGAATTAAATGACGAAAAATATATAATATTTTGTAAAAAAATGTAATAATATTATATAAAAGTTATATATATATATAAAAAAAAAAAAAAGAAGTAAATTGAGCTTGTTTATCCCTTTCCTTTATTTTTTCCCTTTCATCCATAGACATATACTATAATGATAAAGTTCTCAATTATGTACATATATTATATATTTATATACAAAGTTTTTTGAATTAATTAATGGGATGAGTGTAGAAAGAGTAGTAGATTCTTACTTAATTTATTTAATTATATATATATATATATGCTGTAATCAACAGATCCAAATCTATTATGAATTAAGCAAATCTTCTTGAAAAATCTGTAATTAGATTCAGGAAAGTAGATTCGTTCGATATATGCACAAGACAAAAAAGATTTTTCTAGTTTAATTTAAAAAATAAAAATAAAAATTGCAGCATTAACTGTTTCTCAACTTATTTTTTAATTTACTTATAGGGTATGTTCAGTTGAGTGTTTGGATTTTGATATTTGAATAGTAAAATATGATGTAATATAATTAAGTATTGATGTGATGTTTTGAATGTAAAATTAATTTTTAGTGTAATATAAAAAATAAAAAATAGATATTTAATTTGATATTTTTTGGAAAAAAAAAAATTAATGAATAGTAGAAATTGGGAAGAAATTTTCAAACAAACACACCCTATTCATTCTTCTTTAATAGCACTATAGTAAATATATTCATTCAATCTCATAAAATGTTCACTTTTATTTTCGTATGTCCTACATAATTTATTTCATATTTTTTTTGAAAATGATTATACAATTTAATTATATTTAAAATTTTTTAATTTATAATTTTTTAATTTCAAGTAAACTATTTAGTAATCTTAATTTAATATATAATTGTTTGTATTATACAATAATTATTTTTATTAATATATTTTTTAATTAATTACTAATTATACTCGTATTTACCATAGCACTAATATGGACAATTTTAGTAGAATGGAGGAAGTATTATTTTTATTAAAAATAATATAATACTTCCTCGTTCATCTCTAAGGGTCACATTTACCTTTTATATAATTGTACTTAACATTAAAAATATCCTTATATTTGTATAATTGTTTGTACAAATGTCCTTCTATTATTATTATAAGACACAAATTAAAATATTTTTGTATTTTTTTTCTTAATTTATACTATATTTTAATATAATAATTAATATTCAAAGATCAACATGCAAAAAGTAAATGAGACTCTTAAAGTCGGACGGAGGTAGTATTATTTAAATGTTTTACTTCAAAAATGTAATATATATATATATATACATGTAATAATAATAATAATTATTATTATAATAATAATAAAATTGCAAGTGTACAAACCCTACTTTTCAATCAGTTAATTCATTAGGATTAAGTTTACCGCAAAACATGTTGTTAAGGCTCTAAAAAATAAGGTCTGCTTGTTTGTATTTTCATCAAACCCAATAATATTTATGTTTAATTTAAAATATCACATGAAACTTATTAATATTCAAAATATCGTAGACAAATTTTTCATTAAAAATATTATAGTACTCCCTCGGTCCCACGTTGGATATCTGGGTCACTGTAGATACGGGAATTTATGATAAATATAACTAGTAGATAATTAAAAATGTATTAGTGAAAATAATTATCCTATAATATAAATAATTGTAGATTAAGATTAAGATAACTAATTAATTTAATTAAAATTAAAAAAAATTAAATTAAAAAATTTAAAATGAAATTAAAGTGTATAATCATTTTCTAAAAAAGAAAAGTGACATGAGATATGAGATATGAGACGGACAGATAAACGACAATATATACATGGTAGGTGGAATGGAGACAGTATAAAATATTTCTTCTTCATTCAAATTCGTATTATTTTTAAAACAACAAAATATATCCAAAACATCTTAAAACACAAGTGTGTTTGTTTGTTTCTTCATTCTTATTATTTATGTACTATGCAATTTGTAGTAAAATTATTTTTCATTGGAAAAATCATATCATAAATTTATATTTTATTTACAGTATTATTTCAAAAACATTTTTTCTTTTTTAGCATTGAGGGTTTGTTTACTTATATACTCCCTTCGTTCCAATATAATAGTCTTGTTTACCATTTTTGTCCGTCTTAAAACAATAGTCTCATTTCCATAAAAAACCATATCACCATAAAATTATCTCTACTTTTTCATTATTATTACACAATTGTCATTACTTTTTACACTAATTGTTACGTATGAAATTTAGAATTAGGTTAAAAAGCCCAAGGTAAAAGAAAAAATGGGCCTGGCAATAGAGTTGATTGAACTGGTTGAAGGACACCGTGGGGAACTCAAGGAAAATAGGTTTATTTCTAAGAAAAATACAGGTCGGGAGGTCCTCAGGACGGAAAGACCTCAGGTCGGGAGGTCCTCAGGTCGGGAGGTCCTCAAGACGGAAAGTCATAAGGACGGAAAGTCCGTAGGTCGGGAGGTCCTCAAGTCGGAAAGTCCGCAGGTCGAAAAGTCCTCAGGACGGAAAGTCCTCAGGTCGGACAGGTCGGGAGGTCCTCAGGTCGGGACTCTGCGGCTGGACCAACAAGTCAGATGGTTTGCAAGTCGGGAGGATTGGCAGTCGGGCCAAAAGGGCGGAAGGTCTGTGGTCGGCTCAAAGAGTGAAATATAGTGACAAATTTTGGTCCGCTGAGGACACGTGTCAGCAGGAGAAGGGTTGGAAGACGGTTGGAAAGGAGACGTTGTAACCGTTCGGGCGACGGTTTTCAGTACAGTTTCCCAGGGAATATTTAAGGGTTTGGATTTTTCTGGAGAAGGCATCTTCAATCAACTTCAACAAAGCAAAGTCAGATTTGGGGATCACCACTTTAAATTTCAGTCTTTTATTTTCCAGTTTATTTTCTGTACCATACAGTGTTTAGAGATTCCTAATCTCAGGAACTAATTAATCAAGTTTAAGGATATTTTCTATATCTTTGAATTTTACTTTATTTTTGTTGAAAAATTACATCAACAAATTGGCGACCACAGTGGGAGCAAGACAAAATTGCTCATTCCAATTCCGGCGATAATTTCATACGTCTTAGATCCGGCCGTATCATCGGAAGGGTCCATATGGCAGGTTCACAACCTCAATCATCTTCGGCACCGGTGGGAGAATCCGTTCCACCACCTATTGTGCCAAATGCTGGGGAAATCCCACAACCACCAACTGATTGGAGGTCTTATGTTCAACAAATGAACGACCAGCAAACTTTGGTTATGCAAAACATGTTGCGTGAGCAACAGAATCTGATGCAGAACATGTTAGATCAAGCACTGTCAAGGGTTAGTCTTCAACCCACTCAAACTCCACCAGGAGTATCACCATCCAGACTACAGGCAAATTTCGCAGGGCCATCATTCGTGGATAGTGCATTTCCAAGTGCCACAAATCCCAACCGAACGGATAGGGGAAAATCTCCTCTGACTTTTCCCAACACTGTTCCGCTGGGACCAAGGGTTTCCAGTCCGCAGCCGAACAATACAAGGGAGGACAGGCCTGGAGGACATATACATGATCCTATTCATATTCCTGTGCAGGATCCTTTCCATGTTCCTGATCATCAACGCTTTCATGTAGATCCTGATGAGATTGCACATATATTAAGGGATCAGTTTGGGCTAACTCCTCAGATGGCTAACCGCCCTGCATATCAGAGACCTTTCCCAGAAAGGATCATTAATGAACACCCCCTCCCAAGGAATTATCGACCACCCGATTTTCATGCATTCTCAGGGGAGGACGGATCTTCCACCATAGAACATGTTGGTCGATTCACAGTACAATTGGGAGAAGTTGGTAATAACCCTTTTTATAAGTTGCAACTGTTTGGTTTATCTCTTACTAGAACAGCGTTTTCGTGGTTTGCAAGTCTGCCTCCTGGACAAATTCAGACGTGGGAAGGACTGGAGATGGCATTTCATGCCAGATTCTTCAATCCTTTACCAATTGTTTCTTTAACTGATTTACTAGAATTGAGACAGTATCCAGAAGAATCTGCTTCACAGTTTATAGAAAGGGTGCGATTGATGAAAGGGCGATGTCCTACGGTAATCAGTGAGAAAGAGATGACCAATTTAGTGGTCCGAAATATGCATACTCGCTTAAGAAAGGCACTCACTGCACTGGATGTTGAGGATTTGGCAAGTCTTGCATCTAAGGCTGGACGTTTAGAGTCTTTGTTCAGAGAGGAAGATCAGAATAACAGGCGTAATAGAGGCCAACATATGGCGAGTATGGGAACAGAAACATGTGACTTTGATTTTAATCAGTCAGAAGAGATGGCAGCCGAAATCCTTTCTGGAAAACCTTATGTATGCCCCAAATTGAAGCCAGTACCAGGATCTGAAGGAAAGGATCAACCGACGTTTGATAGTTCGAAAGCTGACGAAATCTTTGATATCTTGTTGACTGATGGCCAGATCCGTATTCCAAAGGGGCAAAGATTGGCCACTAAAGAAGAAATCAAAGGGAGACCATACTTTAAGTGGCATAATTCTTTCACACACAATACAAGTCAGTGTACTCATTTCAGGAAGGAAATTCAAAAAGCCATCAAGACAGGTCGGCTCAAGTACATCACTTTAGGTGTAGACCAGCAACCGTTTCCGAAAGTAACAACGGCAATGGTTGACATACAACCAAGTTCGGAAACAGAAAGAAAAAATTCGGCCAATAGTGGACAAACAGGGGAACGAACTCAGGCAAGCCCCGGAACAAAAAGAGGAAGTCAGCCAAACAGTGGCCGACCGGAAGAAAGACTCAAAGTTTGTGAAAAGCCAGTCGCTGAAAAATGGGACAATCCAGACGGTTCTTTTAATGTGGAGGTGAAAGAAAAGGTTCTAGTGCGTGACCACCCGACCAGAAAAACAGGGTCAGTCGGAAACAATTGGGCTCGAAATAAAAAGCCTTTACCAGTTGATATAGATCCTCGTTTCCCAGGTATGAATCGTACACAGATTCGTAATGCCAAACGCAGGTATGCTGCGAAGTATGGGAAACGAGTTCCTTCAACAAAACAACTAACCGACGAACAAAAAGCAGCCGACCACTCGGCAGGAGATCAGTCCGTTAGAGTCTTTTCAACAGAACAAACAACCAACGAGCAGGGAGCAGCCATTCAATCTCCAAAAAATCGGTCCATTCGGGTCTGTTCAAGAAAACAACCGAACGACGGATTAGGCGTTTCGGAGTATACCAAAGGAAGTTCGTCGGGACAGGGGAAAGGTAAAGGAATATCAGATGAAATAATTAGAGGTTTTAGATGCCAACATTGTGAACGGATCAACATCAATCCATCTCCTGAAGAATTCCGTATAGAATCTTTGACGATTCAATCTCAGAGTAAGACAAAGGAAGAAGTTGTAACTGCAGAGGAAAATTCGAGATCCGTTAAATCTCGTCTAGGGCCACGAATCCCTTGTCGAATGACAGAGTTTAATCAGATGAAGGATGAACCGATGTGGGCGAGTCTGGTAGATGATCCTACGGACGAACCTTTATGGGCAGTCTTGGCAGATGACGAATTGGAGGAAACAGAGTGGGCAAAGGCTTCAGATCCCGAGTCTCAGTCGGAGACACCTTCGATAGTGTTTCCTCCTATTCCAGAGGGTGCGATCTCCCATTTGAAACCTCTGTATGTTAATGCTCACATTTGCGGGAAACCAATCACAAAGGTTTTTGTGGATAATGGAGCAGTCTTTAATGTTATGCCATTGAAGACTCTCAAGAAGCTAGGGAAAGGAATTCATGATCTGTCTCCTGTGGAATTCGAAATGACAAGCTTTACAGGGCAGCCGACCAAGCCTGAAGGTATGATGGTTGCCACAATTGAAGTCGGACCAAAAAAGATCTCCACTGTTTTCTTTATTGTGGATGCAGATACTACATACTCTCTCTTGCTGGGGAGAGACTGGATTCATGCCTCTCAATGTGTGCCATCAACACTGCATCAACAATTAATGTTCTGGGAAGGAAATCAGGTCTTCAAAATGGAAGCAAATGACAACCCATTCGATGTATCAGAACAAGTTGAAGAGTCAGTTTTTTATTCCAGTCATTTGGCTCCGATGTCTCAGTTATATATGGCCAGGGAATACCCAAACAAGGGTTATAAAGTCACTGGCCAGAACTCGATGTTCTATTAAAAGAACAACTTTATTGTATGGCTCATGATAAAGCCACACCTATTCTCGTATAATTTGTCTGTTATGGGTGATACAAGTTTAGAAGTATGTAGTTCTCTTATTAATAAGTTCTATTTAAAGCAGTTATTACATAAAGCAGAAAATAGTAAAGAGATTCTTGATGTTCACCTCCAAGAAGATGAACAATTTCGTTGGCCTGATTTATTAGAAAAAACAGAACCAACAGCTTCATCACAAGACCCATTATTGGAGTTTAATTTAGGAACCGAATTGGTTCCAAAAGTGATCAGGCTAAGTGGTTATTTGTCTGAAGAGCAACAAACAATGATGCTCGAAGTTATTAGAAACAACATTGATTGTTTAGCATGGGATTATTCAGAAATGCCTGGTTTGAAAAGAAGTCTAATAGAGCATCGATTGCCTATCAGGGAAGGTTGCAAACCTTATAAACAACCCCCAAGGCGAATGAGCCCGGATTTGATGCCTCAAATCAAGGAAGAAATCCAAAAATTTCTCAAAGTGGGTTTCATTCGGCCTTGCCGTTATGCGGAATGGCTAGCTAACATTGTACCAGTGGTCAAGAAAAATGGTAAGATCAGGATATGCATCGATTTCAGGGATTTGAATCTAGCTACCCCTAAGGACGAATATGTGATGCCTATGGCCGACATGTTGATTGATGCAGCAGCAGGGCATAAAGTCCTTAGTTTGATGGATGGTTATGCAGGTTATAACCAAATATTTCTGGCAGAAGAAGACATTCCTAAGACAGCATTCAGGTGCCCAGGGGCTTTAGGTATTTATGAATGGACAGTCATGCCATTCGGGTTAAAGAATGCAGGGGCAACTTACCAAAGAGCCATGAATTCAATCTTTCATGATCTAATTGGTAAATCTATGGAAGTTTATATTGATGATGTTATTGTCAAATCCTCCAATTTTAACGAACATTTGAGAAATCTTGAAGAGGCATTCGAAAGAATGAAGAAGTACAAGTTGAAGATGAATCCAACCAAGTGTGCTTTTGGAATATCAGCTGGGAGCTTTTTAGGATTTTTAGTTCATGAGAGAGGAATTGAAATCGATGCTAATAAGGCTAAAGCCATTCTTGACAGTCGGTCACCCAAGACGGTTAAAGAAATTCAAAGTCTTTTGGGTAAGGTGAATTATTTGAGGCGCTTCATCTCTAATGCTGCTGGCAAGGTCAGACCAATTACTAAATTGTTAAAAGCTGAAAAAAATGCTTTTGAATGGGGTCCAGATCAACAGACGGCTTTAGATGCCATCAAGCAAGCATTGGTTCACCCTCCAGTCTTAATGCCTCCTAAACAAGGTCGGCCGCTCAAACTTTATTTGGCAAATACACATGAAGTGGTTAGCTGTTTATTGGCACAGGATGGTGATGACGGGAAGGAAAGGGCGATTTACTATCTCAGTAAAACCCTTACAGGACCAGAACTGAATTACACTATGCCAGAAAAAATGTGTTATTCATTGGTCTTCGCTTGCACTAAACTCGAGCATTATTTGCTGCCCAGAAGAATTGAGGTCATATCAAAGGTGGATCTCGTCAAATTGATTTTACAGAGACCTACTATGAAGGGCAGACTCATGAAGTGGGCCATCAAATTGGCTCCTTTTGATCTCCAACATTCCTCTTTGAAGGCAATTAAGGGACAAGCAGTAGCCGACTTCTTAGCAGAATTCTCACAAGTCGGATATTCCTTTTATGATAGTGTCCGACCACTCAGTTGTTCATCATATCTGAATAATCTACAGGTCGGATGTGTGCCTTATATAAGTACCAGAACATGGTTGATGTTCTTTGATGGTTCCACCTCTGGAAACAAATCAGGAGCAGGGGTCTTTTTGCAAGGACCTGACGGTCAAAAGATCAACTTACAACTACGATTGGAAGCCATGACCCATAATTCGGCAGAATATGAAGCTTTAATTTTGGGTTTGGAGGCTTTAATAGCTAGGAAGGTCCAGTCTGTAATCATAAGAGGGGATTCTCAACTAGTAATCAACCAGGTAAACAATCAATATGTTTGCAATTACCCTCATCTTCGCAGATACATGGACATTGTGGGTCGGTTACTGACAAAAATCTCAGAAGTAATAATTGAGTTCATTCCAAGGAAAGAAAACCAACGTGCTGATGAGTTGGCTCAAAGGGCCTGTAAAGGAATTCTGGAGGATATGTGTTCGGAGGTCAAATCAGACATAGAAAGAAAGACAGACCAAATATGCGATCGAATGGTCGGACAAGAGACTGTCGGACAGGAGCCCGACGGCGTAGTTACAGTCGGACACAAAGATACTAGTGAAACAGCGACCGATTGGAGAACAGAACTTATCATGTATTTACAAAATCAAGGTGCGAATGTTTCAATTGCGATACGATTGAAGGCTTTACGTTTTCAATTGATAGATGGAATTTTGTATAAGAGATCATTTGAAGGTTTACTTTTAAAGTGTTTGGGGTCTAAAGAAGCTCTAGAGGTAATGACAGAAGTACATAGTGGGATATGTGGAGCTCATCGGGCAGGTCTGAATATGAGATGGGCCATTCATCGTTTGGGTTTTTTCTGGCCAAAGATTTTTGAAGATTGCATACAATTTGCCAAAGGCTGCCAGGAATGTCAGAGACATGGAAATTTAAACCATTTGCCAGTAACCGAATTGCAATCTTTGGTAAAACCATGGCCTTTTAAATCATGGGCTATGGATATCATTGGTAAGATACATCCTGCTTCATCGAAACACCATTGTTTCATATTGGTCGCGACTGACTACTTTACCAAATGGGTAGAAGCAGTTGCTTTGAAAAATGTAGATCAGAAAGAAGTGATAGACTTCGTTTTGAACCAAATTATTTACAGATATGGTATTCCTCAGTCTATAACAACCGACCAGGGCCTGGTTTTCACAGGGGAAAAGTTCTCTAGTTTCTTGGCAGAATTTGGTGTCCGATTACACCATTCGTCACCTTATTATCCCCAAGCCAATGGACAAGCGGAAGCAGCAAATAAGATCATTATTGGGATTATAAAGAAGATGGTTGAAGGGAACCCAAGAAAGTGGCATTTGTTATTGTATCGGGCTTTATGGGCACACAGGAATACCAGAAATACGGCCACAGGGTTCTCACCGTACCAACTCACTTTTGGCCAAGATGCTGTTTTACCAGCCGAAATCCGAGTATCGTCTGGCCGAACAGAATTTACTGATGGTGATCTTACAAAAGAATACCAACAGCTTATGTTGCAACAGTTGGAGGATTTGGATGTTAACCGACTCCATGCAATAGGTCAAAGTGTGAAACAGAGTGGAATCAGAGCAAGGAATTACGGAAAGAAAGTTTTTTGCAGGACATTCCAAAAGGGAGACCTAGTCTGGAAGACCATTCTTCCTACATATAAGAAAACTGACCGATTGGGAAAGTGGTCACCGAATTGGGAAGGACCATACATTATTCAAAAAAATATTGGAAATGGCGCTTTCATTATTGTAAATCATGAAGGTAAGAGAGTACATGATTGTATTAATGCTAAATATCTGAAGAGGTATTATCCTGCCTTTTCAGATAACAAAACTGCATGAAACAAAATATTATTCAGAACCCATTTATGGGGTTCGAACCTATTTTAAGGTTCATTTCTGTTAGTCGTCATGTATTTGTGGGAGGTATTCTGCCTCTGGATCAGAATTTTCATCCCAATGATTGGATATTAGTTCTGGTTCTTCATCGATAAGATCTTCCAAATCTGGTCGGTACATCTCCCATTGGCTTTGCATTTCGTCTAAATCTTGATTGGTACGTGCTTGCATATCTGTTATGGCTTGATATTCACGGTCAACAATGGTACGCAATCTGGAAAAGATTTTTCGTTGATCGGAAAATATATTATCCCAACCAAGGTCTGGAAGTATGGTTGCTGCGTGATGTTCAATCAATTCCATGTGATGATGGAGGTCAGGAATGCGGCTAAGGATGTCACGAAGAGTTTCATGCCCCTCGATGATTTTTTCCATTAGGCGGATGACGCGATGAATGGTTCTTCTACCTCGTTGGGAGAATCGGAATTTGAAGTCTAGTTGCTTGAGTATATGTAACAAGTCTTCTGCATGGCCACCAACAGGGTGATTACCTACAAAGAAGGGTTGAAGAACACCTTCCCAGTTGCTTGATGGAACATGAGGTCGGTCGTTCGCCATGTTTGTTAACACTTCAAGTGTTTTGGTTTTCAAAATATGCCTTGGAATTTGGTGTGTTTCTTAATATGTGAGAAACATTGTTCTTGTAAGGAAGGAGTTTGTTTCGGTTCCTCAAAAGTTGGAAATTGGAAGGTGATCCTTGTTTTGAGAGAAGAAGGAAAAATATATTACTAAGTCAAATTATATTACAAAGAGGGAAGTATTACAAAAGTGCCCCTAGGGCAGTTTTTATATTTGTCAATTTGACCTCATCCCTGGATAGCCTTCTGGTATTAGCAGCCGTCTGATATCTTCTGATAAATTGAGATCGAGCTTGGGTTTTCAGCTCTTGATCCAATTCGGCCTCGTTCTTTGTATACCTCTCAAGCAGACGCTGCTCATTGGCAATTTGACTATCCAGGATGGACTGTTCTTTCCTTAGCTCCTGCAATTCTGCCTCCTTTTTCTGAATGGATTCATCAACTAGAGCCTTCGTGCTAAGGAGAC
Organism: Andrographis paniculata; assembly: GCF_009805555.1. Classification (NCBI taxonomy): domain Eukaryota; kingdom Viridiplantae; phylum Streptophyta; class Magnoliopsida; order Lamiales; family Acanthaceae; genus Andrographis; species Andrographis paniculata. The sequence continues at coordinate 2,007,286 of NW_026137613.1, forward strand.
CGCCCAACCTTCCAGTAGTTTGCTGAAGAGATTCTCGGGTCTTAGCCAAAGAATTCTCCAGTGTTGTTTGATCGAAGACAGGCTGAGGCGTTTCGGCTGACAGGAGTCCGATAACTAACACTTCAGTCTTGAGCTTAGTAAGTCTCTCCATCAGCCAATGCAGAATGGGGACGGCTGGCGATTCCGTCGGAGTGTAAAAAATAAGGCCACCAACCGTCTGAATGAGTTTGTCCAAGAAGTCGGATCTTAATTCTGGAAGGGGACGGTTAATGGCCTCGGTGAATATAGTTTGGGCCTCCGCTGGAACCGGAACAGTCGATAGGATAGCTAAGTCAAAAGGCCCCTGCAAGTCTTACAGTTTCAATAAGTATTCCAAAGGAGGTGCAAAATTATTTAGGAACGATTGAGTAAGATATATGTTACCTCTGGGCGAACTGCTGTAATTGAAGGGGGCAACAATGAGGTCGGTCGAGTAGGGCAGACAGCTGGTATAACAGCAGCCGATTCGTCGGCTGCTGCGAATGGTCGCTGAGGTGCCGACCTGGGTCCCTATGGAAAGTAGTATATAAAACAGTTAGTATTTTTAGAAAGAAATATTATGGCATGAATTGGTTTAATCTTACCAAATTCACAGAAGTCTCCGAATCGGACGAAGAAATTTCTTCTATTTCTGGAGGTTGGGCTGCCACAGGTGGTTCTTCTGCCTGCCACTCGATTGCTGGAGGTAGGGCAGCTGCTGGTTGGGCGGCTGCTGGTTGGGCGGCTGCATCTAGGGCCACTGCAGCCGGTATCTCAGGAGCAACTGGGATAGCCGCAGCTGAGGTACCTTCGGCTTCCAGCGCGGCCGCATCCGATTGGACTATTTCAGGATCAGCAGCAGCAGGGATGTTGTCTTGAGGGTCAGCTTCGGCAAGGGCAGCCGGTTCTTCATTCGAAATGGGTGAGTCTGATGCCATGTATGGCGGTCGACCCATCTGAGAGGTAGTCCCCTCGCTGTTTGAAGAGACCCCTGCTGCTGATGCGATTGGCGAAGGTGTCTGTGAAAAAGTATGGAAATGTTGTTGTTAAACACACCAAGGTTGATCATTAGAACCCTAAGTATTGCAGATGAGAGGACTTACTGGTTCTATAGGCAGTGCTGGTAAAGATTGCCTCCTGGTCGGGTGCCTGGTCCGACCGCTCCTCGGCACAGGAGGAAGAGTTTGCCTCATTGTCAGGTCCTCCGCCCGACTGCTCATTGGCAAAGCGAGAGGTGGAGTATGGGTTTGGAGAGGAAGTGCCTGAAGTCAAATGGAGATCAACATTTAAAGTTTTGCAGAAAAAATGACAAGTTAAAGTGCTAATTGATTACCTGAGACTGGACCAAAGGGACAATTGATTGGTCGGCTGGGGCTGGCGTCGTTTGTGTGGTCGGTGCTACCAAGGTCGGTTCTGGTGAAAGAAATGAGAGAAATCAAAGTTAAGATATATTGAAATGGTTCAAGGTTTTCAGAAAAAATTACCTATTCGGGGTCGGGTCCTTGTTGACGTCCTAGTAGTTCCAGGGGCCGTCGGAGCTTGCTGGTCGGCCCCAGAGGTCGGAGGTGTTTGAAGCTGGGAAGTTTTCCTTTTCCGCATTGGGACGCTAGATCCGACTCCCGGGGCGGCTGTTTGTTGCTGAGTGCTGGTATGTCTAGCTGCCCCTAGAACCAATCCTTGGGGGGGAAGGAGTACGTTCAGCAACCGATCCTTATCAGGGGAAATCAGGGCCCATACAACCGACCACCATTCATTGAATGTATTCACAGTCTCAGGGTTGGGGCGGAAAGGAATATAAGAATTGGAAACTATATACGTGGTGAGCTGGGAGATATAAGAAGGAATTGAATTAGGTAGGACCCGTCGGTCAGGACTTTGAAAAATTATATGAGGACAAGTGACGGGTCCAGGGATACCTTGGCAGCAGCCGAACTGGCGCGCCATGAATTGAGGTTCGTAATTAAAGGTGTAAAAAGTTTTTTGCCCTTTTTTATCAAGTTTTTTACTGCTAAAAAGAGACCTGGGTTTGAGGGCAACGTCCCAGGCGAAAGGATAAGTGGGATGAGGACAAGGCTCAGGAGTCGGAAGAGGATTTGGTGCCGGAAAGGGCCAAAAGTGGTCGGGAGCATAACCCGCATATTTTTTATACATATAAAATCGAGAGTTATTGCGGGTATCTGTCAAAATTGTGGTTATTATTGGGTCGGAGGATTGGAGTTTACTGCGTCCTAAGCAGAGTCGGTTGAGGGCTAATCCCAAATGTTTCTCGGATATTGGACTAGTGGGCGGAGATCCTAAGTTGAACGCGTCGGGGAAGTAAAGACGGAACCAAAGTTCCAAAAACCATAAAGGACCCGACGCGGCAGTGTCTAATTTTCTATTATCATTATCTGTTAAACGAAGGCTAACTCTAGTGAGGCCTTCAAAAAGATTGGCTAAAAACAGAGTGCCGAGGGAAAAGAACCGACCTGACGCGATATGAATGGCCAGGTCGAGGTGAGAAGAAAGGACGCATTTAGAAGGGGAAACAATGACGTACCTACAAAGCCAAAAAAGAATGAAGGCAGTATGCTCCCGGTCGGTCACGGGGGTCCCTGGAGCCCCTTGCTGGTCGGTCGCGAACTTTGTCCAGCCCCATTCCTTCACGCTTTGTAAAGACCACCCTAGATGGTCTTCTGGTGGCTCCTGCCCATCTAGGGCTCCCATCACAGGGTCTTCACCCACGACTGGGAGATGAGCGATCATCGCCACATCTATGAGAGTCGGACCAAAGGGGCCCGACGGTAAGAGAAAAGTCCCATTTTCCGCATTCCAGAAAGCCGACATGGCTAGGAGCACCTTCTCGTGCAGATTGATCGGCATGGTGGACAATAGAATCGCTTGGTCGATTTTTTGAGATCGCCATTGGGTCTGGAAGTGTTCTGATACCCGTCGATACCAATAGCGATAAGGATCTTTTGGGTCTGTGAGATGGGTTTTGATGCTGTCTCGAATGTGAACTGCTTGGTAAGTAGGGTTGTTGACGGCCAAGGAATTTCGGGATTCCAAAACTTCCCTCATCCGATTTGAGTCTTCGGGAGTGGTGCAGTATGGTCGGATGGTCGGAGTTAGCACTTTCGAGGCTGAAAACGGGCCCTCTGGGAGGGTTCCGTCGAAGGGAAGGGCAGGAATGTATTGATTCGCCATGGTTAGAGTGGTTGAGATTGTGATTCACAAAGGCTCGTATTGAAGAAAGGGAAGTTAATCAGGAGTGTTGCAGTAACTGGTGCAGTTGCTAAGGGAATTTTTCAAGAGGGTTGTGATTTATGAACTTCCAAACGACGATTGATAAATGGCGTTTGAAAGTCCCTTGGCGGCGGGCAAGTTGTTACGTATGAAATTTAGAATTAGGTTAAAAAGCCCAAGGTAAAAGAAAAAATGGGCCTGGCAATAGAGTTGATTGAACTGGTTGAAGGACACCGTGGGGAACTCAAGGAAAATAGGTTTATTTCTAAGGAAAATACAGGTCGGGAGGTCCTCAGGACGGAAAGACCTCAGGTCGGGAGGTCCTCAGGTCGGGAGGTCCTCAAGACGGAAAGTCATCAGGACGGAAAGTCCGTAGGTCGGGAGGTCCTCAGGTCGGAAAGTCCGCAGGTCGAAAAGTCCTCAGGACGGAAAGTCCTCAGGTCGGACAGGTCGGGAGGTCCTCAGGTCGGGACTCTGCGGCTGGACCAACAAGTCAGATGGTTTGCAAGTCGGGAGGATTGGCAGTCGGGCCAAAAGGGCGGAAGGTCTGTGGTCGGCTCAAAGAGTGAAATATAGTGACAAATTTTGGTCCGCTGAGGACACGTGTCAGCAGGAGAAGGGTTGGAAGACGGTTGGAAAGGAGACGTTGTAACCGTTCGGGCGACGGTTTTCAGTACAGTTTCCCAGGGAATATTTAAGGGTTTGGATTTTTCTGGAGAAGGCATCTTCAATCAACTTCAACAAAGCAAAGTCAGATTTGGGGATCACCACTTTAAATTTCAGTCTTTTATTTTCCAGTTTATTTTCTGTACCATACAGTGTTTAGAGATTCCTAATCTCAGGCACTAATTAATCAAGTTTAAGGATATTTTCTATATCTTTGAATTTTACTTTATTTTTGTTGAAAAATTACATCAACACTAATATACTCACAGGGCAAAAAAATCATTTATCCTTATTTTTTACCAACTATCCATATAATATCAATATTTTTTAAATCTTGTGCCCAACATAATAAAACTATACTTTTGGGACGGAGTGAATATTTTTTTTTTCTTATTTTTTACTATCTATTCTAATTTGCTATTTTTATTAAAGGAACATTACTTTCAACCCCAACTCTTTTTTATAATGATTATTTTAATAAAAATTATATAAATAAAAGTACAAAATAAAAATAAAAACACAAGTAAAAAAGCCCTTGTAAACATCCAAAACACTGAAAAACACACCCTTAGAGAAGACTCGGTTTAAGTTTTATATTTAAATAATATTTTATGCCATGTTTTGTGAGAAAACTTTTTTTTTTTTTAATTAAAGAAACATACCGTGAGAATTTGTTTACTTTGTGTTTTATTTTTATTTTGATTTTTTTTTTAGGTAAAATCATTATTAAAATATATTTCCTTCGTGCACAAACTAATGTTCTACTTTCCTATTTAGGACGTCCAACAACTATTGTCTTATTTCCTTTTTTAAACACAAATTTTACATTTTTACCCTTCATTCATTTAATTTCTACCGTAGGTAAATTTGTCCATTCATAAAAAAAGACAATCACCTAAAAAAACCGTGCTAATATACTTTAGGACCATATAAATTGGACGGAGGAAGTAATATTTTATATTAAACAAATATTTAATATAATGTTCTTTAAAGAAAATTCAAATATTGATAAATAAAAAATTGAAAAAGAATATCAATTCAACGTGTATTTGTGAGATTTTATCCCGATTTTACTATTCCAATTTTCTTTTCTCTCTAAAAACATCAAATCAAATACTTATTTTTTATTTATTTTCCTACACTAAAATCTAATTTTATATTCAAAACATCACATCAATACATATTTATACCACATTAAACAACAATTTCAATTCAAAATTTTATTATTCAAAATCAAAATCCCAAAACCAAAACTTCACAAGTAAACACACTTTATTATGTATACATATATATATTTCCTCTCAAAATAATCAAATTTAACTCTTTTTTTAAAATTTAAAATATTATATCAATTTATTATTATTATTTTTTAATTCTAATTCTCATATATATCAACATCTACTTATATTACATTAAACACATATTTTTAATTTAATTTTTTACAATTTTCAAACCCCAAACTACAAGTGTGTATTCTTTTTGCATTTTGTTTTTTCTAACACATTTTTTCAAAAAACTAATATATTGCACACATTCATTATTTTTATATTATTTATAGAATTTCTTATGCCTCACATAAAAAAAAAAAAAAATTATATCATTTTAAACTATTTCACAAAACAAGCACACCTCAGAAATCTCCGTATTCTTATGTGCATTGCGTGCTATGGCTGCAAAATTAAAATTTGATCATAATTTTTTAATATTGGTATAAAATTTGTCAATTCTCCTCGTGTATTCGCACAACTTGCTATATATGTGTTAATTATGTGAATGCGACTATTTTTCAACGGTTCGAGATCAACATATTAAATAGAAGCAAACAACACATAATAATATAATATGTAGTATATATTCTGACAACACATAATATAATTCTACATAGTACAATATGTTATTAATTTTAACATAATAAATTAAACTTATTTATGCAGCACAATATAATATATAAATTGTACTAACGCATACTTTTATATGATACAATATTATATTGTACTATATAAAAACATATACATACTACGTTGATTATAAGTGCAAATTGAATTTCAATGCTAATTTGAACAAATAAACATTCTAACCGCTACCTTTTTCAAATGTTGTGTCACCCTAATATATATGCAAAACTAAATAAATTTTAATTAAATACATTTTAATTGATTTTTATTCTTATTTTTTTTTAAAATTCTTTTAGCATTCACTTTTAATTTTCAAGATCACATAAAATATTTATTTTTTTAAAAAAATATCATATGCAATAGCTATTATCTATATATATATATATATATATATGTATGTGTGTGAGTGTAGAACACACAAGCAAACAAACCCAATTTAGTTTACTTTTTTGAAAAGAGTAGAAAATTAATAGACTTAGAAATAAATTGCAATGCATCTCAATATTGAAATTATAAATGGGACCAATAAATAAATGAATTGATAAGTCTACAAGGCATCATATTATATATATTATCTAAAGAGAAGATAGCATTAAACCAATGGAGCATTCTCACATGAACCCAATTTTGAACAGTAGAATTCAGTTAGGTATTCATTAAAAGCTATTTATTTTTATTTTACTATATTATATAATAATCCATATTTGGAAGAAAAAAGAAGAAGACGACAAAAAAACCTAAATATATTTCGTGATATCCATAGATGTTAATTGTTGGTATCCAAGAAACACATGTGGTCTAAATTTGCATGGAGCCTTGCAACTAGCTACATTTCATATATATATATATATATATATATATAATACGTACCATTATTGATTTTGAACCGCTGACATCTTCTGTCCCGAAAATAAATCCTATTTCTTTATCCTCATACACATAATATATACATACACATGTGTATGTATAATATATATATACACGTGTGTATGTATATATATTATGTGTGTAGAGATAGGAAGATAGAATGTGTTAATGGGACAGAGAATCCGGTCTGGATTTTGAAGGGTTTATTTCTTTTGCTCAAAACTCAAGTTTCTATTATTTGAAATTTGTTAAGCATCTCACCATATATTATATTAATATCAAACTCAAATTAAAATTTTTTCAAACCCACGTCCATCAAAAGAAACATAACATTTCTTGATTACTTCATCTAAATTTCAAATAAAGTTGTCCCTATCAAACTTGATCATTAACTTCTCTTTCTCAATGTGATCTTTATCTTCCCGGCCAATTATGTTTTCTCTCCATAAGTTTAGGGTATATCTTAAGATTGTAGATAAGCAATTTTGGCATAAAAAAGATAAAAATAAAAAATTGTACATATTATTGGTATGATGATCAGTATTATGACAATCAATTAAATTCTAATAAAATCTCTCTCTCTCTCTCTCTCTCTCTCTCTCTATATATATATATATATGTAATATGTAATGTTATGGATGAATTTGTATATAAAAAGGATTGTGTTCTTATATGTTTTTTATTATCTATTTTTGTTTTATTTTGTTAAAAATATCAGATTCAACATATATTTTCTAATAAAACATCACATTAAACTAATATTCACCTAAACAAAAATAAATAAATAAATAAAACGAAGGAAAAAAAAAACACACTCTAAAATAGCCTCTTTTATTTTAGGGGTAGATACAATTTTGCATTATAACATATTGTTGACATTAGCCATTGGGTGTGTTTATCAAACTTTACAAAACTTTTATTATTCATTAAATTTATTTTTTCCCCAAAAATATTAAATTAAACATTTATTTTTTATTTTTTTTTATTATACTAAGTATTAACATCTATTTACATAATATCATACAATTATTTTAATTCAAAATTTTTATTATTCAAATCCAAACTTCCAAACAAACACAAAGGTTTCATTTGGTTTGATTATATAATTTGGATTCAAGGGTTAATTTTCAACAAAATAAAATTGGATAATCTTTGGTTTGATTATATAATTTGCAGCTTCTGTTGCTATATAGAGTTACAGACATATTATGGTATTATTCTATAACTTACTGTCACAAAATTGTCACAATTTAAGAAAAAGCCACCAGCAAAATTCCACGGAAACGGTTCCGTATATTTTTTCATGATTTTTTAGTAAAAAGTTACTAATTTGTATTAAAAGCGTAACTTTTTTTACAGAAACTATAGCCTAATTTTCTAGTAGTGTAATATATCTGAAATTCATTATTGTATTGTCAAATTGATTCGACAAATTAAACTATTTGAAATTATTTTAAGCCAATGTAAGGTGTTAAGTTGTTTGTAGAACATTCATCATCATTAATTGTAAAAAAATTAGGTCTCCATTAATATTGTATGTATGTAATTTTTACCTTTATTGGGTGCAAAAGGCCAAACTACCTTTATTATTTGTGTTTGTATTTTTTGTTGAAACAAAAGTTGTATGTATATTCTGTAAAATTAAATAATTTCTTCATTTTTTTTTTTATTTTTTTTTTAGTGAATCGTAGGAACTAGACAAAAATTTAATGAACTCAATGATAATTTTGTTGAATAGTACTTATGGTGTTTACCTTTGTCTACCCCTCAGTGTGTGTGTGTTTTTTTTTTTTTTTTTTTGTTTAAAAAACAATTGAGTTGAGTTTGATATTAAAATAATACTCCTTCTTTCTCACTTAATTTGTCCACTTTTTTCATATCTGTCTATCTACATAAATTGTCTTTTATTTATTTGAAATATAATTATACATTTTAATCACATTTTAAAATTCATAATTCATATTTTTTATTTTAATTAAACTATTTAATCATCTTAATCTTAATTTATAATTATTTTTATTATATCATAATTATTTTTACTGATACATTTTTTAATTACTTATTAATTACATTATACCTAAAACACCGTGCCCCAGCTAAAGTGAACAAATTAGCTTGGACGGAGGGAGTACTTGATAAGATATTTTGTGAGAAAAAAAAAATTGTATTTTTTTTTTAAAAATACATAATTTAAATAGTAAAATTTAGAAGTTTAGTGCAAAAGAAACACACTTAAATATGTTAGACATATGTTTCAAATAATTTTAACACATTTGATCATATATTCAAATCTATTAATTTAATTTGTTTATTAAACCTTTAAATTAATTCGATTAATTGATTATCTTTATCAGGTAAGACTCTATTTATATAAATATTTTTAAAAATTTTTGACACTGTTGGTATGAGATTTTTATTTGTATATATCATAAATTCGCAGACAGATAAGATGACAGGTCAATTGCCTATGTCTTAGGACATGTCCAAATATTATTTGTCATTTTCAAAACTTGTTCTGTCAATATTTGATTGGCCAAAGGGAGTCTTGTTTATACTATATATACATGCTTCCTATGAATGTTTAGGTCAAACTTTTTGTCACGAAGGAATCGGTACTCGGCACTACCCGACTTCACGGCCGGCTTCTCCTTGATGGAGAGATGGCTTGCTTTATGGGCTTGGGGTATGGAGAAGTCTTCTCAACCCACTCGTACTTCAGCTTTAAATATCCGATCTTCATCACTTGAGAGAAAATCAGAGCATTTTAGTTAGCATTGTGTGATGTGAGAATTGAGAATCTTGAGAATCTACTTGAGGGGGAGTGTTCTCATTTCTTTTGAAGGTTTTCTTGAAAGGTTAGACCATATCTTGAATAGAAAAATTATGGAGGATTTCATCTATTTAGTTTGGTCTGAACCTCGTCGAAGTTGCTGCAAACTTGAAGCCAAAATGATATTCTGAGCATATTTCTGTTGTCTACTGTATCGAAAAATTGCCGAATAGTTTGTTTTGAAAAAGGGAGTTCCAAGGAGAGCTAAAGGAGAAAAATGTGACGAACTACCTACACTTTCGTCCCACCTTAGAACACATCCAATGGAGGCTGAGTCCATGCATACTTGCCTAAATAAAAGAAGATGCATATGTACGTGGTAGGGAAACCCATACATTAGATTGTTTGTGTTGTTGGAGTTTTTTGGAGTTTGTGGGATGAATCTTTGTATCTTGTTTTTTCCTTTCTCATAGTGGAACGTTCCTGGGTTGGTACCTCCCAGACGTAGGCTGGTTGAGGGCCGAACTGGGTCAACAAACTTCGTGTGCTGTTTGTTTCGATTCGCGCTGCACTGCATTTATTGGTGCTTGTTTGTCATTCGAATCTCAAGCAGAAAACACCACTATGAACACAACAAAACTTTTAGTTTGTCTTCCATTCCACTATATCATTCAAGAGTGATTCGGATTGGAGTTTAAGGTGTAGAAATACATCTTGTGGGACCGTCAATTTGTATCATAGCCAACTCTTGAAAAGACTAACGAAGATAGATCCACTCAAGAATGTCGAAGGATGGAAGCTCGACGTCAAGACCACCACTGCTGGACGGATCAAACTACCGCTAATGGAAGATGAAAATGAAAGTGTACATTATGTCCATCAGTGACAAAGCTTTGGATTCAGTCAGACTTGGATGAACGCTACCTATGAAAACTGTCAAGGCTGTCGAAGCTTTTGAAGGAGAAGCTGCTCGAGCTTCAGCTCAACTTGTTCCAAAACTGAATTTGCAGTACACTACTGAATAAAAGGAAATGAGCAATTCTAACTCTAGAGAATTTTAATGCGATATTCAATGGTGTTGATGAATCACTGTTCAGAATCATCTCAACATACACGATTGCAAAAGCTGTGTGGGATGCCCTGCTGGTGACATTTGAAGGTTCGGAAAATATTCGAGCCACTAAACTGCAAAATTGTAGAAAGTCAGTTTGATGATCTGAAAATGAAGGATGATGAGACTGTGTTAGACTACAACAATCGATTCAAAGACATCATCAACCAAGCTCATATGCTTGGCTTACTCTATAATGAAAGGAAGCTTATCAACAAAATGTTGAGAACGATCACAAACAGGTTTGCACCAAAGGTTGTTTGATGGAGAAAATCAAAACAATGTCGTTTGACGGACTGAGTGGGATCTTGCAAACATACCAACTGAACCATTTGAAACTAAAGCCAAATAAAGGACTCGCCCTCAGTTGAAGATGTTGACCCTGAAAATGAAGAAGAATAAGAGGTTTATCTTATCTCCAAAAGGATCTCCAGAATGCTACAGGACAGAAGAGCGAGTCAAATTAGGCAGAAAGGTATTCAGACAGGTGATCAACGGAGGGTTCGAACAACCAATAGACGACCTCCACATAATGAGCTGAAACAGAATTTTCAAAAGAAATCTGTTGTTTTAAGCCTAAACTGAAAAGAAATTTCAAGTTGCTTAGAAGCCGAATGCCTCAGACAATAGGACATGCTATGGTTGCAATGGATTCAAACACATGAAATCCGAATGCCCTACGACATTGAGAAAATAAAGTAAGGCCATAGAAGTAACTCTCAGTGATGAAGAATAAGAGGATGATCAATTTGAGTCACAAACAGTTGATGGAGATGAAGAAGAGGTTATGGCCTTCACACTTAAAGCCAAAACTGAAGTTGGCTTGAGCATTAATTCTGAAGATCTTATTGAAATGGACTGTGATGAAATTGTGCAAAAATAAAAAGAGATGGTGAAGGAGCAGAAGATGTTGATCTCCATAAAAGAAAGACTGAATGATCGTATTGAGGAACTGGATGCCTGGAACAACGCTCTCATCAATGAAAACCACAATCTGAAAAGAAAAAATGATCGACTTGTTGATGAAAATGCAATGTTGAATCAACAGACCAGGGAAGCCATTGAAAAGATTGTCGCTTTGGAAGTAACAAATGGAAAACTGCTGGATGAAAACACTCGTATGAGGAAAGGAAAAGAGAAGCTCGACAAAGTTCTCTCCATCGGAAAACCATTCAATAATCATCATGGAATCAGATACAAACATGGCACGTGAAATAATTAGACTATTTTTGTGAAAGGTGGAGTACTGAATGAATCAGCAGAATATGCACCACTGCATCCTCCTAACAAGCAAAAAGGAAAACAGGAGAAAGAAAAGAGACAGACAAACGTCCAGACAACCAGTGAAGTGCAACTATTGTGGAACTGTTGGACATAGAGCTGATCAATGCAGAAAAATTATTCGTGATCTACTCAAAGGAGAGCAGATTTCTTGGCCCACGGAGAAGATAAAAAGAAAGGTCAACATCAAACTTGAATTGAGGCACAAGACGTTGACAAATGTGTGCAATGTTGCTCTATCTACTACTTGTGGGATGAAGAGAAGACCTGGTCTTTCGACAATGGATGCTTGAGACACATGACAAATCAAAGAGATCTTCTCTCTGATTTCCAAGAAGCTAACTGTGGATATGTAATTTATGGAGATTGAGTCAATGGAAAGATTATTGGTTATGGTACTCTGCAAGTTGACGGAATGCCCAACCTGTCAAAAGTTTTCTTGGTGGAAAATCTCAATACCAATCTTATTAGCATTAGCCAACTCTGTGATGAAGGTCTTAAGGTGAACTTCACAAAAAATTCTTGCGAAGTTTATAATGAAAATTGACTTATTATGGTTGGATCTCGGTCAAAGAACAATTGCTACATCTTGAAGAGAAGGTGCAAAGTTACTTTAATGACCAGGAAAGAAGAGCTATCTCTTTGACATTCGAGACTTGGGCATGTAAAAGTGCAAAATCTTATTCGATTGAGCAAGAAGGGAGCTGTTCAAGGACTGCCTAAATTTTCCAAAGCAGAAAAACTATCTTGTGCAGACTGCTGCATAGGAAAGCAAAGCAGGGGACTGACTAAACGACGTATTACAAATAGATACTTGGAACTACTGCACATGGACTTGATGGGACCAACCGAAGTAGAAAGAATTATTTTCACATCCTTGTTGTTGATGATGATTTCTCTAAATTCACTTGGGTGAACTTTCTTAGAGAAAATAGTGACACCTTTGAAGCATTCGAAGATCTGTGCAATCATATTTCAAATGAAAAGCAATCTGCAGTTGCTAGGATAAAAAACGATCATGGCAGGGAGTTCAAGGAACTTGTGGACGGAAGCTGTGAATACAGCTTGTTACATCATCAACCAAATCTACTTAAGGTCACACACTCATTCTACTTCCTATGAGATATGGAAAGAAAGAAATGCTATTATCCATCAATTTCACACCTTCGGATGCAAGTGTCATATCTTGAAGGACATACAACCTGTTAGCAAATTCGAAGCTAGGACAGAGGAATGCATCTTTCTAGGCTATTCCTTAAATAGAAAGGCCTATCGTATCTTAAATTTTAACAAGCAGAAAAGTGATGAAATCCTCAAATGTGAAATTTGATGATGCCTTGAAGGATAAAGAAGACAATGACTCAGATGTTGAACCATCTATTGAAAAGAAAAATCAGAAGTCAAAAGAAACAACAGTCAAAACTAAGTATGATCTAGGGGCTGACCAAATCAGCCATGAACAACCATCTGTTCATGAGAATGAACCAGAATTTGAAGTAAGAAGAAGACAAAGAATTAGTAAGTATCATCCCTCTTATGCTATTATTGGAGATCCTCAAGAAGAAAGGATGACTCAAGGAAAAACGATCAACTTTCGAGATCTTGCTAGGATGAGCTACTTCATGTCCAAAGTGGAGCATAGAAACGTTAATGTGGCACTGGACAATGAATACTGGATCACATCCATACAGGAGGAATTAATTCAGTTTGAAAGAAACAAAGTGTAGTAGTTGGTTCGACTACCATCAAATGTCAATGTCATCTGTACCAAGTGGATTTTTCGAAATAAAACCGATGAAGTGGGAAACATCATCAGAAACAAGGCTAGGCTGGTCGCCCCAGGTTACTATCAAATTGAAGGACTCAACTATGATGAAACTTTTGTCCTCGTTGCTCGAATTGAGGCTGTACGATTGCTCTTATCCATTTCATGCACTCTTGAGTTCAAGCTATTATAAATGGATGTGAAAACAACGTTTTTGAATGGAGATATTAAATAAGAAGTCTTTGTTGCTCAACCATGGGGATTTGAGAGTCCAACTTATCCGGAGTATGTATACAAACTTCACAAAGCACTCTATGGACTCAAGCAAGCTCCAAGGGCTTGGTATGATCATCTATCATCATTCTTCTTGATAATGATTATATTCGTGGCCCCATCGACAAGACATTGTTCATTAAACATGGTGGAAATGATATCCTAATTGATCAAGTCTACGTGGATGATATCGTCTTTGGATCCACTTCAAATATCTTGAAGAATGAATTCGTGGATCTTATGTCAACGGAATTTGAGATGTCTATGATGGATGAGCTGAACTTCTTTCTGGGATTGCAAATCAAACAGTGCAAAGATGGGATCTTTCTTTGTCAAAGTAAATAAGCTAAAAAACTTGTAGAAAAGTTCGGCATGGAGAATTCAAAAGTAATTCGGACTCCGATGGGACTACATGAGAAATTGTCAAAGGGTGTGTGTCCAAATATTATTTTACATTTTCGAAGCTTGTTGTGTCGATATTTGATTGGCCAAAGGGAATCTTGTTTATACTATATATGCATGCTTCCTAAGAATGTTTAGGTCAAGCTTTTCATCACTTGCTTGAGAGAAATCAGAGCATTTTTGTGAGCATTGTGTGAGGTGAAAATTGAGAACTTTGAGAGTTCATCTTATCTTAAGAAAATCTGAAATCTCATGTTAGATTAGATTGAGTTTCTCTTTTGGTTGAGGAGGAGTGTACTCATTTCTTTTGAGGAATTTTCTAGAAAGGTTAGACCATGTCTTGAGTAGAAAAATCAATGAGTATTTTCATCTATTCTGTTTGATCTGAAACTCGTCAAAGTTGCTGCAAACTTGAAGCCAAAATGATATTATGAGAAAATTTCTGTTGTCTGTTGTATCGACAAACTGCCGAAAAGTTTGTTTTAAAAAATGGAGTTCTAAGGAGAGTTGAAAGAGAAAAATGTGACAAACTACCTACACTTTCGTCCCACCTCAGAACATATCCAATGGAGGTTGAGTCCCCATGCATGCTTGCCTTAATAAAGGAAGATGCATATATATGTAGTAAGAAAACTCATACATTAGATTGTGTGTATTGTTGAAGTTTAGTGGAGTTTATGTGAGGAATCTTTGTATCTTGTTTTTGTCTTTCTCATAGTGGAACGTCTCTGTGTTGGTACTCCCAGATGTAGGCCGATTGAGGGCTGAACTGGGTCAACAAACTTCGGTGTATTGTTTCTTTCGATTCACTTTGTATTGCATTTCTTGTTGCTTGTTTGTCGTTCGAATCTCAAGCAAACAACACCACTCTGAACACAACCAAACTTTTAGTTTGCATTTCACTTCAATGTATCGATTCGGATTGAAGTTTAAGGTGTAGAAATACATCTTGTGGAACCATCAGAAGCTATTAATTAATAATATTTTTTTTAAAAAAAAAAAATAGCATGTTGACTACTTTATAATTTATTATTCCCCAAAATTTTCAAAATTCTAAAATTTCCGAGTAAACTAATTCCATACTTATTAAGGGTGCATTCTTTAGAATTTGGTGTTATTATGATCTTTTGTTTGAATATTGATTTAAATGCGATAGTTTTCTTAAGGGTGTGTTTGTTTGGGGGATTGGATTGGATTTACTCTATTCATCCAATTTTTTTCTCCCAAAAACGTCAAATCAAATACCTATTTTTCATTTTTTATATTATACTAAAAATCAATTTTACATTCAAAACATCACATCAACACCTATTTATATCACTATCATACAACTATTCAAATTCAAAATTTTTACTATTCAAATTCCAACTCAAAATCCAAACCCCAAAACAAACACACCTTTAGAAGAAAAATGCATTTTATAGAAAATAAGAAAATGATTGCATAATCAAAAGATTGAAATCTAATAGAACCTAAGTTAATATTGCTAAATTAATCATTATTCACAACATAACATTAAATATTATTAATTTCATACTCCATTTGTCTGAAGATAATTGATTTTTTTTTATTAGTGCTACGGTATTTAAGGTAATTGATATATAATTAGTTAATATTAGTGGATTATAATATTATTTTACTTTTTATACAATTAATTATATTGATAGTTTTAAAATAAATTTAATATATATGATTAAAAAATTAAAATATGTATTTAAATATTTTAAAAATTATATCACAATAAAAAATATTTTGTAGAGAATAAAATTTTCAGTAATACAGATAAAAGAAAAATATATTTAATTTTTTTTATAATTACCATAAACTAATTTTATAAAAGAAATGAAATTTTAAAAATAGATAAATATATTTATTCTTTTAGAAGAAATATAAATAAAAAGATTTGAGTGATCCTAAAGGATGTATGATATTATGTATTATATAATTAATTAAATTGATTTATATTTGTTAAGTGTATTTTAATTTAATAAATTTTAACTCAGATAAAAATATGTTGTTATTAAACAAGCAAAAACGAAAAAAATATCAATCGACCATTCAATTTTAACAATATAATTACACGTGCACAAATCTCTTGCGGTCCGAAAAATTGAGTAAGAAGCTATTTAATACGATGTAGTTAGTGGGCTGCTTGACCATCGGCGTATATTTATAAAGAAAGTAACGGGTATCTAATAATATATATATATATATATGGGTAAAACTATTTTTTTAGTGCCGTAACTGGACCCCCTTAAGTGGAGTCTTTCGCAAACTAGTTACATAAGTGAAAAATTTTCGTTGTTTTAGTCCTCCGGCGCCGGAGATGCCCGCGTGGCTCGCCGGAGGTAATGTGTCCGCCAGGTTAGCGACACCTGGCGTTGACCCGGCGGATACGTGGATTTTTTTATTTTTTTTTTATTTTTTAATTTTTTTAAAACTTATTTTTAATTTATTTTTAATTTTATTTATATATTTTTAATTTTTTAATTTGATTTATTTTTAAAAAAATAAAAAAAAAATTGAAAAAATAAAATAAATCCACGTGTCCGTCAGGTGTCGCTGACCTGGCGGGACACCTGGCGGACACGTCATCTCCGGCGAGCCACGCGGGCGTCTCCGGCGCCGGAGGACTAAAACAACGAAAATTTTTCACTTATGGAACTAGTTTGCGACAGGCTCCACTTACGGGACTAAAATGATAAGGGGGTCCAGTTACGGACTAAAAAACAGTTTACCCTATATATATATATAATGCAATTTTTTTTTTATTGTCATAAATATTCTGCAATATTTTTAAAGTAGTAAATAATTAAATGAAGTATATTTAATTCTTATTCTACATTTTATCTTATCACAAGACTAAAATAAATAGAAATTTTTTTTTTTCTCTTATCATATAACTTAATTCTCAAATTATCTCATTAATACTATCCACTTAAATTCACGTATAAAAAACAAATATATAGTATTCCCTCCGTCCCACGTACCATGTCCACGTTGTCGTTTCTATCTGTCGTACATTCCATGTCACTTTTATTTTTTGAAAAACGATTACAAACTTTAATCTCATTTTAAAATTTTTAATTTATTTATTTTTAATTTTAATTAAACTAATTAGTTATCTTAATCTTAATTTATAATTATTTATATTATAAGATAATTATTATCACTAATATATTTTTAATTATCTACTAATTACACCCCTCCTAAAATATCGTATCTATAGTGTAACAGACACAGTATATAGAATGAAGGGAGTAATATATATATATTGATAGTATAATATATAATTTTATCTAGCATAATATATTGTAATTTCAGCACAGTAATCAAATTATATAGTATAACACAATATATAACTCATATATCATATATTTTTATATAATATAATATACTATATTAATCTGTCTTACGATAAAATATTAATTGTGTAACAACATAATCAAATTAATACGGCGTTGACTTGACAAATCAACACCGTAATTGTCTATTTAATAATAATAAAATATTTCAAAAGAAATAATAATAATAATAATAATAATCTTCACAGTCACGCCCGAAAAAATCTGCAAATATCTTTAATATAATATAGATGTATAATATAAAGGTAGGAAGTTTTCTGAACAAAATGAGGCATCGTCTTCTGCAATTTTATTTATTTATTTATTTATTTTTCATGTAATTAATTGCCATACTGACGTATCACATCAAATAAATATACTTTTCCGTCCAATTTACCGTGTCTGCTAAACTGTACACAAGGTATTTTAGAATGAATATAATTAGTAGATAATTAAGAATATATTAGTAAAAATAATTATAAATTAAAATTAAAATAACTAAATAGTTAAATTAAAATTAAAAAAAAAATTAAAAAATTTAACATGAGATTAAAATATGTAATTATTTTTCAAAAAAAAAAAAGAAAGTGACATGTAATGTGGGACCGACAGAAATGGCAACATGGACATAGTACGTGGGATGGAGGGAGTAATATATTATATATATATATATATATATATGTATAGATAGGGTATTTGGGTTTGATGACGCGGGTAAGAATTTTGTGGAACTTGTACCTATATTGTAGGTATTAGTTATATATAGGGTTTAAATTATAATAATATCAAGTGAAATTATATATTATAATAATAATAATAATAATGGTGCATGCATGAGTAAATATTTTATTTGAAATGCTTGGCTCTCATCCATTTCTTGCATTGGAAGCGTATGGATATTTTGGACGCCACATCCATCCTCTTGACTAATATATATATATTATGTCATATAAATTATTATGAATAAGCATATACAACCCATGATTTACAATATATATATATATATATAGACACGCTATATTTACACAATAATTTTATAAATATCTGTATTGTTTAATTTTTTAAAAATCACATTAAATATATATTTTTTTCATAAAATATTATATTAAATAATAATTTTTTATTATTTTAAAATTAATTTTTTTTTATAGAGAGAATAAAATTGCAGAAAAATAAATTGTACAAAAAATGAATTAAATAGAAAATACGAATTAATTTTTCTATTTGGTATAACATAGAATTCATGTTGAAAAACGTAAAAAATATACTCCATCAGTGCCATAAATAAATATTCATTTGCTTTTTGCAAGTAGTTTTAGAAATATTAGTATTACATTGGGATATAGTAGGAATAAAGTATAAATTACTAAAATAACCTTATTAGTATGTGTGAAATAAAGGTAATAACATTTGTGTAATATATTGTTATTGGACGGAGGGAATATATATATATATATATATATACAATAAATTGGATGAATCAATTTAGATGAGACCGTATATTATAAATAAAAACTAAGAGAATAAATTAATTATGGAAAATAATAAATAAAAGATCATTTCATTGAAAAAAAATTTAAAATAAATATTGTCATGTATAATAATAGTAATAATAATAATAATAATTTTGATATGAATTTTTATAAACTTGGACCAATACTCTTTTATAAAAATTAAATAGTATAATAACTAAATAAATAAAAATACACATCCAATTATACAAATTCATTTATTTCAATTTCTCAGTAAATGGAAAAAATGAAAATAAGATAAATGAATTTCCATTTCTCTAATCAAAATTTTTTGTACCAAACATTCCCTCACAACGAATTGACATAAGAGAATGAAAATCTTTTTTTTTTTTTTTTTGAGTCAGAAAATAAAAATTGAGAAATAAATTTATTTTTATTTCTCTTATTTCATTTATCTCTCGTACTAAAAAAAATGAAAGAAATGAATGGTAAAGTATTATGTTATAAAACAAAATTATCTTTTTTTTTACTATTTAATTATTATAATTTTTAAAATTATATTATTTCAATTTTACAAAAATTATATTAAATTTATTTTTCAAGTATTTAATTTTTACGATTTTTTAAAATATTATACAAAATATAATCTTACAAAACATGGTATATAATTTATAATTTTTTTTTTTAAAATCACCAAATATATTTTTTCGTGAATTCTCACTCGTTATAACTTTCTTTTGTCTGATTAATCATTTATTTTTGTTCGATCTATTCAGATACCTGTATTCTATACTTTCGTTTCTTTGCAATTCAATTATCTCTGTATCAAACGTCCCCCAAGAATTTTCAAAAATCTCTGTCTAAACGGCCATCCTATTTCGTTGGTACCCAATTATTGTAAAATAGTTGAAGGTGTCCAAGTAGTGAAGCAATGGCATGTTCAGTTAGAATTTGATCAAATCAATCGAGTGTATTCGAGCCTCATTTTATTGCATAACATTTTTGCTACTATATTGATGAGTAAATTAAGAGCTATCTCCAACCTGCGCTGGGTTGGGTTATTTGGCGTCGGTTGTCTTCAACCGACGCCAAATTTTGCGCCACTTTTTTGCGTTGCTCTATATATATATATTTTTAATTTAAAATTTATTTTAAAATTTTCTAAATTTTTTTAAAAAATTATTTTAAATTATAAAAATAAACATTTGTTTAAAATAATAGAAAAATTGAATATTTGAAGAATAATAGTAAAAAATGGATTTATAATTGAAGTAAAATTACCGTAACAACTGCATATTTAGAGTTAAAATTGGATAAATAAAGTTAACGGACTGGAGATAGCCTAAGTTCATCTAATGCACTAATTTAATAGATGTCATGATGCACATTCATTCTTTACCAACACAATTATATGTAAAATCAAACCAATTTTGTCCAAGTCCCATAAAGGATACCACAATGTGGTGTGGCGGTAGATTCGTGGTTGTGAGGTCAGAATTCACGCTCCTTTCACCTATATTGTTGCACATTATCTATAAATTATTTTTTCAAAATATAATATCAAACATCTTTAATTTATTTTTTAGAGATTTATATTACAAATTAATTTTATATTTAAAATATAACACCAATATCTATTTATATCAAAATCATTTCAATTCAAAATTTTAATATTAAAAACTCAAATTCAAACCCACCAAACAAATAAGAACTTATACTATTTTTATAAAATAGAGGTGTGTTCCCCAAAAATAGAAGGCCAAATGAATTCTCAGCTAGCTATCTTTACATTTGTTTTGAAGATTATATTCGTCCCAATTCAAAGTACTATTTTATCATTTTTTAATTATTTTATTCAAAAATATCAATTTTTTATTATAGAAAAAATAATTACATAGTAGTATCAAAATACCATTTAGTTTTTATGTAAATTACAAATATACAATTATATATAATTAATTTATATATAAAATATTATCTTCATCTCTAAAGAAGAGTATCATTGACTTTTCGCCAGATCTTTAAATATTAATTATTATATTAATATATAGTATAAATTAAAAAAAAAATTATACAAATATAAAATATTTGTAATATTAAATATAATAGCGCAAAAAACAAATGATATCCTTCTTAATAGTATTATTATTTTTTAATCACTACAAAACTTAAAATGACCATTTGAATTGGAACTGGGAAGTATGAGTAACTTCATGCCCAAAATTATTTTCAAAGTAATCCACTGCATTCCATGGAAAGTCAATCATCCCTGAATAACTATACATCATGTCCTAATAATTTTCAGTTTTTCTACTGTTTGTTTTCGAAAAAAATATACTTTTTTCTCTCACAAAACATCTTAATATATATTTTTTTAATACCAAACTTCTTTCAAACTCATTAAAAGAAATACACCTAAAATACTTCCTAAGTCTCAACTTAAAGTACTTTTTTTACTAGTTTCGTTGGTCCTTCAAAAGTATCATTTTCCTATTTTAGAAAATATAATCATATACTAATATAAAAATACTCTTTTTAACTTCTACTTAAATTACAAATATACCATTACACATAAAATTATTTTGTTCGTAAAATCAAAAGGCAAAAATATCAAAATCTTTTACATACTTTCCACCAATAAAATATTCTAATTCTTTAATCTACTATAAAACCTCAAATAAATCCTTTGAATTAAGACAGAAGGAGTAATATATTTTATTTGAAATACTATGTGATGTTACCTAAATATGTAGGAGGTATAAGGTATTTGATGTGAACCCAATGGCAGGCCTTCAAACAAACAAATAACAAGCAAATAAATAGTGTGGGAGTGGAATCTGTGTTCCTTTTTTGAGTTTTTTTTTTTAAAGTTACATTATAGGGTGTGTTTGTTTCGGGGTTTAGATTTTGATTTTTAGTATAATATAAAAAATAAAAAATATGTGTTTGATTTGATATTTTGAAAGGAATGGAGGAAAATGAGATGATTAAAATCCAATCCCCCAAACAAACACACCCTATTTGTACTACAATATATATGTATATACTTTTTTAATCTCCAAAACATTCCATCTAAGTATTATTTAGATAAAAGTCCAAACCTCCAAACTCAATACAAACTAAAAGATTTTGAACACTATTTAATACTCCCTCCGTCCGTGCAACATTTCCTTTTTGATATGTCCTAAACACCCTGCAATATTTTTAAATTAGGAAATAATTAATTATATTTAATCTATATCCCCACACTTTTATCCCATCACATCACCCTAATAAAAATAAAAAATAAAATATACATTTATCTCTCCATCACATCACCTAATTACTCAATTATCCTGCTTAATACTTCCCATCTAAAATCCCATGCCCAACTTAAATATAGCACCCTATTTGGGACGGAGGGAGTACTAATTTATGTATATATAAACCTTCAATCGGATATACCAAACCCACAAAAAGATCAATCATAATTAAAAATCTGTAATTTATGTATAGCAATATGAAGGCACCATATATATAGAAAGCAATCTGATGATCCAAATTAACTACTTATAGTTACTCAAAATCTTAATTTTCTAAAGCTACGCAAATTTTTAAGTTTCATGTAAGCATATTTTTTAACTGAAAACTCGCAGCATGAACATGTCCATCTAAGTTCAACCTAATTCTACACTACCACAAGAATGGTGATCCTCCTCAGACAACAATGGCGACTGTTTCTACTAAGAAAGCAATATCCTAAATCCAGAGCAAAATCAAGGTATCCAATAATTGATGTATATGATAATTCCCTTGTCAATACTTACACTAGGTGCAACAGGCTAATCACAAAATGGATTATCCACATAAAATGTAAGTCCATAATAAGTCATACTACAAGGAATTCTTATCCTCAGCTAGGTCTTGCAGCCATGGTGTGTCACAACTCCGATTCACTCAAGAAAATTGGTAAAGAAAAATATAATATAGACCACTATATATAATACGATCCAAACAATTCCTAAAGCTCTAGCATATGAAGGATATATGACGATTCAAACATGAAGGAATGCAGTTTCGCTACTAAAACTAAAATTTCCCCAAAAAAAGTAACTTAGATAGCGCAATTATTGAAGGATAGTGCAATTAGACTCTATACAGAAACTCTTAAGAGGATAGTGCAATTAATGAGTAACTAATTCTGTGTTCATATGCAGGAGTACGATTAACGAAAAATCTTCGAATCCTTACCAAATTTCCACCAAACAGAATTTGCAAACAAGCTCCTTGAGTAGAAGACTCACACGTCTGGCATTGATTAAGAACATAGGCATCAACGCATTACAGCACCACCATCCATGAAGAAATCCTGATCCGTACCTGAAACTGTTTGATACATTTTGCAGAAAATGAGCGCCGCGAAACCAATTGAAACAATTACAATCCTGCACACGAAGATCACGTTGATCGCCAAACAGAAGACGATCGTAGCCGTCCACGTGTCTACATCCGAATCCATCTGGCTAACTGCGTGGGGTTCACTACTCCAGGAATGTGGGCCCCGCCCTCACTCATCAGCAAGGCTGACACGTCAGCATAGCATTGCGGCTTCGGCTTTCCGCTCGGATCGCCTTCGCTAGATTGGCTCGGCTTGTCTCTCCTCGGTTCGGCTCTAGCCGGCTCAAACCTCTGGCCGAGGAGAGTGCCTTTGGATAAAAACTCCAAAGCCATGTAGCCGGCTAGGAGCCGGTTAGAGGACGGCTGGTGTTGGCCGGGTCCCTTATACGACGTCGTAGTCGGCTTGGGGACACTAACGGCAGGAGTGACGGACGTTAGAGAACTCGATGACGTGGCGATATGAACGGACTCCATCTCCTTCCGCTTCCGTGACGCCGCCTTCGGCGTTAGTACTCTGGGAGAACTGTAGCTCATCCTGACCGTCTGATTTTCATCCGAAGACAGAAAATCAATAGCAGCCACGTCAGCAAGATCTTCTAAGGGCAAAAGAGTAACTTCGCTACGAACGCGACAAATTCGATTTTGAAAAAACAAAAATATATTGGAAACAATTTCGGAAATCTCAAATTGCAGATGAGAAACGAAAGGAACTAAAAATTGTGCATTTTGAATCAAAAATCAAATAAGAAGAAAGTAAAATTGAATTTTCGTAAAATATAGTAATCGCAGAGAAAATCGTTCAAATTTTGGGAGAAATTTTCAATGAAAGAGGAATCAAGGTTGGGACTGCCGGAGAATTGAGAATCGGCGCCGTGCGCGGCGGATCTGGACCGGAGAGATGACCGAGAGCCAAGTGGCTGCGCCGTCGGAGGAATCGGCGGCGTTGTTGAGGAGAGGGAATGGAACTCAACGAAAGGGCGAAGCGACGGGCGGTGGGCAGCGACAGTTCTAGAAATTTATAGAAAAGTGGGAGGCGGATATGTTGCCCTCTCGGTTGAATGAATTTACCAAAATGCCATCGGTGGTGTGAGCATTCATTATGTGTGGTTATTCTCTAATTAATTAACTCCCAAAATAAATAAACGCATAATTCATTAAATAATTACGTAATAAAAAAATAGTCGTTTTACAGATTGTGTTTTTTTATTAATCCAAAAAATTTATTATTTTTTTTAAAAAAATAATTATAAATTTTAATTATATTTTAAAAATTTTTTTATTTAAATTAAACTATTTAGTCATCTTAATGTATAATTAGTTTAAATAATACACTTATTAATTATTTACTAATAACATTGTTACGCACAAAAAATAATAAAAATAATGGTAGCAGGGTCTTAAAGGAAAGTAGGACCCGAAGTCGGGCAGAAAAGAAAAACATTTTGCGCTCAGGTCAGTTGGTCTGGTCGGTTGGTCCTCGATCGGATCGACAGGTCGGAAGGTCTGCGGTCGGATAGGTAGGTCGGTTGGTCCTCGGTCGGATAGGCAGGTCGGAAAGTCTGCGGTCGGGTAGTCAGGTCGGTAGATCATCGGTCGGATAGGCAGGTCAGAAGGTCTGCGGTCGGATAGACAGGTCGGTAGGTCCTCGGTCGGATAGTCAGGTCGGTTGGTTAGCGGGTCGGATGGTCCATAGGTCGGAAAGTCTGCGGTCGGATAGTAAGGTCGGTTGGTTAGCGGGTCGGATGGTCCATAGGTCGGAAAGTCTGCAAGTCGGCTGCTACGGAGGTCGGGCAAAGTAAGGTCTGGTAATTGATTGCCCACTTAAGTGAACAGTAGTTTGGTCGCTTGGTGGGGTAGGCCAAGGAGTCTTTTTGTCCAGTGACCAGTTAGTCGCTGGATTAGTCGGTTGGGTTATGCAGTTGGCGAGACGGTCGTTGCAATTGACCATGCGACGTTTCAAAACGTTTCTTTTGGACAGTTGACGGCGGTTGCTGTAACCGACCAGGCGACGGTTCTAAGCGTTTTCTTCAAGGAATATTTAAGGATTTGAATTTTTCTGGAGAAGACATCTTCAATCAACTTCAAACAAAGCAAAGTCATATTCGGGGATCACCACTTTAAATTTCTAGTATTTTAATTTTCTAGTTAATTATCTTATGTACCGTACAGTGTTTAGAGATTCCTAATGTCAGGCACTAATTAATCAAATTTAAGGATATTTCCATATCTTTGAATTTTACTTTTTGTTTGTTGAAAAAATACATCACCAAATTGACGACCACAGTGGGAGAAAGACAAGATTGCTGATCCTACATCATCAGAAAATGTCATACAACTTAAGTCTGGCCGAATCATCAGAAAGATCACTATGGCAGGCTCACAACCTCAATCATCATCAGTACTAGTGGGAGAAAATATTTTACCACCTGGCATGTCAAATCCAGGGGAGATTCCCCAACCACCTACCGATTGGTTGTCTTATGTTCAACAATTGAACAATCAGCAAACTTTGGCTATGCAGAATATATTGCGCGAGCATCAGAACATGTTGCGTGAACAACAAAATCTAATGCAGAACATGTTGGATCAGGCGTTCTTCAGATTCACCCTGCATTCAAACATGCCTCCATCACCCTCTCGTTTTCAGGCGACTTTTCCAGGATCAACGTTTGCAGGGCCTACATACGTTGACAGTACATTTCCAAACGTCACAACTTTCAACTGAACAGATATGGGGAAGACTCCTCTAACTTTCCCAGATAATGTTCCTTTGGGACCGAGGGTTGATAATACCCAACCGAATGAGAGGATGGGAGGACAGGCTCATAATCCCATCCCAACCGAACCAACTGTCCCCAGAGAAGAAAGATTGGGAGATCATATTCATAATCCCATCCCAGACGAGCCAGCCTTCTCTAGGGAAGATTTTGTTCCACCCAAGATAGATTCGGAGGAAATCGCTCGAGTCTTGTGGGTACATTTCGGAATTAATCTGCAAACAATGAACCGACCGGTGTATCAGAGGCCATTTCCGGAAAGGATCATAAACGATTATCCTCTCCCGAGGAATTATCGACCGCCAGACTTTCATGTTTTCTTGGGAGAAGACGGATCCTCCACCAGAGAGCATGTTGGTCGGTTCACCGCACAGTTAGGAGAGATCGGTAACAACCCCTTTTACAAATTACAACTGTTTAGATTGTCTCCTACCAGAACAGTTTTTCGTGGTTTGTCGATCTACCACCTGGAAAAATACAAACCTGGGAAGGTTTGGAATCGGCCTTTCATGCAAAGTTCTTTATTCATCTTCCAACAGTCTCACTCACAGACCTTTGTGAGATCGAGCAGATGCCGGAGGAGACCGCCTCCCAGTTCATAGAACGGATGCGATTAATGAAGGGACGTTGCCCGACAATCATTGAAGAAAGCGACATGACCACTTTGGTGGTCAGGAAAATGCACACCAATCTTCGGGAGGCTTTGACAGCCCACGATGTTCGAGATCTGCCTAGTTTAGCATCCAAGGCAGGAAGGTTAGAATTATTTTTTAAAGAGAATGATTGCGGCTTCAGTCAGGGGGAGGTGTTGAAGACATGATAGTGCAAGGTCGACCAACGTGTAGGCCACCGCCAGTCTACGAGGAATGGAGGTCGGGACCAACGTAGCCTCAAGAGAAGAAGGTCGGATCTGAGGCTGATGTGGCCTCGGATGACGGCCTGCAAACTCCTAAAAAGATCACTGAAAGTGACGCTTAGGAGTCTTGAGGAGGAGGCTTATTGTTACGTACGAAAAATAATAATAATAATAAAAATAATGGTAGCAAGGTCTTAAAGGAAGGTAGGACCTGAAGTCGGGCAGAAAAGAAGAAAAATTTGCGTTCAGGTCGGTTGGTCCTCGGTCGGTTGATCTGGTCGGTTGGTCCTCGGTCGGATGGGTAGGTCGGAAGGTCTGCAGTCGGATAGGCAAGTCGGAAGGTCTGCGGTTGGATAGGCAGGTCGGTAGATCCTCGGTCGGATAGTCAGGTCGGTTGGTTAGCGGGTCGGATGGTCCATAGGTCGGAAGGTCTGCGGTCGGATAGTAAGGTCGGTTGGTTAGCGGGTCGGATGGTCCATAGGTCGGAAAGCTTGCAAGTCGGCTGCTACGGAGGTCGGGCGAAGTAAGGTCTGGTAATTGATTGCCCACTTTAGTGAACAGTAGTTTGGTCGCTTGGTGGGGTAGCCAAGGAGTCTTTTGGTCCAGCGACCAGTTAGTCGCTGGATTAGTCAGTTGGGTTATGGAGTTGGCGAGACGGTCGCTGTAACTGACCAGACGACGTTTCAAAACGTTTCTTTTGGGCGGTTGACGGCGGTTGTTGTAACCGACCAGGGGACGGTTCCAAGTGTTTTCTTGAAGGAATATTTAAGGATTTGGATTTTTCTGGAGAAGGCATCTTCAATCAACTTCAAACAAAGCAAAGTTAGATTCGGGGATCACCACTTTAAATTTCCAGTATTTTAATTTTCCAGTTAATTATCTTATGTACCGTAAAGTGTTTAGAGATTCCTAATATCAGATACTAATTAATCAAATTTAAGGATATTTCCATATATTTGAATTTTACTTTTTGTTTGTTGAAAAAATACATCAACAAACATAATTCCTAAAACTTTGTATTTAAGTTAAAAAAGCAAATTAGTTGAGACGAAAATACACTTCTTTAGCCCCAAATCTATAATTAGATATTTTACTATTTAGATTGCATTTTTCTCAAAGAAAAAAAAATATATATATATATCTTTTTCACAAAACATTCCATTCTCTTCCGTTTTAATAGAGTTGTCTTATTTCTTTATTTTCGACTGTCTCAAAATAATTATCTTGTTTTTTTATTTAGTAATCGTAGTCCCCACTTTATACAAAATTATTCTTATTTTTCCAAACTACTCATAATTATTACTCTAATTTATTTTTTAAAATCATTAAAAAAATAAGGGTATTTCAATTTTTTGACTTTCTACTTGATACCCACTTTTAATTAAATATTATTATTTATTAATTCTCGTGCCCACTATCAATAAGATATTTTTTTGGAACGGAGAGAGTACAATAGTCTAACACCAAATTTAAATCGAAACTTTTCAAACCGCATCAAAGAACACAATATATTTTATAAAAATAGTACTACTATGTTTTACGTAAAATTATGATGATTTCACATTAAAATTAAAATTACTTTTCAAAAAACGTGTTTGTTTGTAGGTTTGATTTTTGAGTTTGTGTATTTGAATAGTAAAAAATTAAATTATAATAATTATTTGATGTGATATAAATATATGTTAATAGTAATGCTTTGAATGTAAAATAAATTTTTAATTAGGGCTGGCAAAAATTAACCCGATCTGATAACCCGACCCGAATCTGACCTGAAATAGTTGGATTTGGGTTGAGATTTTTGACCCAATTAATAATCGGGTCAAACCCGTTTAACACATTTAATTAAATGGGTCAGGTTAAGGTCTACATTTTCGACCTGAAAATAACCCGTCTAACCTGTTTAATAATATTATTTTAAATTTAAATATATTTTTTAAATTTTATCAATACAATTCATTGTTAATTCAATTCTTGAATATCGGTTTCATGATATGAATAAATAATTTTTTGCTTTAATATGTATATATATTATGCATTTAAAAATTTTGTTAGTATAAATTTTATTTTTAAATTAAAATTTAAAATTTTTAGATTAAACGGGTTATACGAGTTAGATTCAGGTTGACCCGATTAATAAAAGGTCAGGTTAAAGTTGCAAATATCAACACATTTAATTAAATAGGTCAGGTTCAGGTCAAAGGTTTTGTAACCCGTTTAAGCTGATCCGAACCCGAACCCGACCCGGCATGATCTATTTGCCAGCCCTATTTTTAATATAATATAAAAAATAAAAAGTAATTATTTGATTTGATATTTTTGAAAAAAAAAAATTGAATAGTAAAAATTTTTAAAAAAATACACAAAAAAGAACACAAGTATTTGTTTATATCTAATCACAATTATTATTGTTCAGGAAACTTTAACAATTATTATTGTTCACGAAACTTTGGTTCTGTTTACTTGTAAGATTTTAGTTATGATTTTACTATCTTAACTTTTTTTTCCTCCAAAAACATCAAGAATGTGTTTAGCAATTAGCTGATAGCTGTTAGTTGATTCGATTAGTTGTTACCTGTTAGCTGATTCAATTAGTTGGTTTGACTAACTGATTCGATTAGCGGTTTGTATTAAAGGTTTGGTAAAATAACGGTTTAATATTAGTTGTTTATACGTAAAATGACAATTAAAAATATTTTATATTTTATTTTAAAATATTTAGTTGAATTTTTTAGGTGCGTAAACTTTTTTTAGAATTTTATTATTAATTTAAAAATTAGAGAAATTTTATTTAAATATTTATTTTTATTATTTTTAAAATATTTTGTAAAGAATTAATACAAGTTTGTTGAAAAATATATATTTTTCTCATTAGAAATAGTATAAATATAAAAGAACAAAAATTATTAGTATATGTATTTTTATTAGATTAATTTTTAATTAATATATATTTACATTAACTTTATAATTTTAAATAAATATATTCATTTTTAATAAAAATATTATGTGATAAAAAATACTATATAAATGAATTAATAATATTAATATTTTTATATTACCTTTATTCTAAAAATTAAAAAAAAATTATAAATAAGATAATTGACATCTAAAAAATAATTATTTTAAATTTATAAACATTGATCTATAAGTTATTAGAAGAAAATATAATTAAATAATTAATAAATAGTGTAATAAAAAAATCTATATTAATATATGTGAAAAAATTAATTAAATTTAAGGGCAAATAAGGAATAAGAAAAATTAAAATGAAAAAGCTAATTTGAAATGTTCGGATATACAACTTTTTCAAAAATAGCTTATTGGATCCAATAAACTAATTGAAAATGTTAATTTACCAAACATTAAAATTACCTGGTTTGCTAGCTAAAAGTTCTTCGATAAGCTAAAACTCTTTAAAAAATTGTTTACCAAATACCTTCCAAATCAAACACTCATTTTTTTTTTTAATTTTATTATACTAAAATCTAATTTTACATTCAAAACATCATATCATTATATATTTATATCACATCAAACAACTATTTCAATTCAAAATCTTACTATTCAAAATCAAAATCCAAAACCAAAACATCACAAGTAAACATGAGTGTGTGATCTTTTATCAAATTTTTTCTCTCCAACAAAATTAAATCAAACATCTATTTTTTTATTTCTATATTATATTAAAAATTAATTTTATATTCAAATATCATATAAATATCTATTTATATATATATATTATACAACCATTTTAATTCAAAATTTTTATTATTCAAATTTTATACTCAAAATCCAAACCTTAACAAACAAGTGTTAATTAATATCCATTCAAAATTACAATACTCACCATTTCAATAGAGCATGACAATAAAAGTTAAAAAGAAAATAATAATAATAATAATAATAATAATACTCTCTGTATGGTGAATATGTTAGGGAAAGTCTCAATTCTTAAAATTATATTTTTTTAAAAAATTAATATATTAGATAAGTTTATTATTTTATATTATTTACTCAATTTTTATATTTTATATTAAAAAAAATTAAAATAATTTCACTAAACAAACAAACTCAGTATTTTTACGATTTTTGGTAATTTACAAAACAAATACTTGAAATTATATAAAACTAGATAGATACAAGTAAATATGGGTATGTTTGTTTTATGATATAATTTGAATGAGAATTTTTTTTACGTGGAGTATAAGAAATTATGTAGGGAATATAAAACTAATAAATATGTGATATATTAGGGAAAAAATCAATTTTGGTCACTATGACCAAAATTTATCAATTTTGGTTCCAATATAAAAAAAAACTCATCAATTTTAGTCTAACTAAAAACAATTCCAATCAATTTTGGTATAAGCAATTTCAATCAATTTTTGTCCTGTTATAAACAATTTCAATCAATTTTTATCCTATTATAAACAATTTCAATCAATTTTTGTTCTATTATAAACAATTTCAATCAGTCTTGGTTCTACCGTTAAAAATACTAACGGAAATTACTAACGTGGACGTAAGGAGGTGACGTGGCAGCTGACCTGAAAAGTACACGTCTATGTTGTCACATGACTATGTATATTTCAATGTATAATTATACATGACCATGTTGTTACACAGTTATATATAATTTTACACGGCCGCATATCTATTTGTTTTGGTTTAAATTTTTATTTTTTTGTTATATTTTTTGCAAAATATATATATTTTTTTAATTTAAAATAGTTGATATAGTTATATAATGAAAAAAATCAATAGTAATCCTAATATATTAAAATGTATCAATTTTAATTCAAATATAAGAATTTATAAGATATATTCTTTTGAAATATTTTGTCTAAAATTTTATTACTCATAAAAAAATTTCCTCTTACAAACATCCAATTACACAACTATTTTTTATTTTTGTACATTATAGCAGTATTAAAAATTAATTTATTATTTCAATACAATTATATATGCCTATGTTGAAATTGTTTGAAATTGTATTGAAATGTAAAATTAATTTTTAATACTATATTATACAAAATATATATATTTGTGTAATTGAATATTTTTAAGAGAAAGTTTATTTTGGTAAAGAGTAAAATTTTAGACAAACTCTTCCAAAAGAACATACTCGATAAATATTTAGATTTGAACTAAAATTGATACATTTTAATTATATTATGATTATTATTGATTTTTTTTTCCATTTTAACTATACGAACTATTCTAAATTAAATATATATATTTTTTTAATAAAATATATAAAAAAAAAATTAGACCATAACAGAAAGGTACACGACTGTAGACTATGTATAATTAATTATACACTGGAATATACATACCTGTGTGACAACATGACCGTATATAATTGCATATGGCCGTGTAGTTTCCAGGTCAACTGTCACGTCACCTCCGTTATGTCCACGTCAGCAATTTTGTTAGTTTTTTAACAGTTAAACCAAAATTAATTAAAATTGTTTATAATGGGACAAAATTGATAAAATTGTTTATAATAGAATTAAAATTGATGAATTTTTTATATTGAGACCAAAATTAATAAATTTTAAGTATATTGAGACCAAAATTAATTTTTTTCCGATATATTAATATTTTTGAAAAACAAAAATGTATTTATTTTTTCATAAAATAACACACACTATGTCAGAAACGTTTATAATTTTTAATATATACTAAGAAAAAGTACAAAATTTTCTAAACATTAAACATACCCTTAGTTTTTTATTTTAAGTTATTATTATTATTTTTTTCGTGTTAATGAGTTTTGAAGGTAAATTGAATACTATGAGATTGTAATATATATAGATATATATGTTGGATATTAAATATGTGAAAGAGGAAGATGAAGCATTGGAATTACAAAATAACTATTGGAATATATGGATATTGCGAGAATAAATTCTATCGTGAAATCAAGTTGATGATGGATTTTCTTTTCGAAAATTAGATACGTCCTGGTAGTGCCTCCGGTGGCCAGCGTTCTAACACGAAGATAAAACGGTTTTCGTCTTTAATGAGAGTGACAGCTCTAATCATTGGAGCTCCGACAAACAAAAACGAGAGAGGAACTGAGCTGGAGAGGTTGCCGAAAAGTTAGAAAATATAAGAGATGGAGGAGAGAGTTGTTGGTCTTGGTATTTAGAATGAAGGGGGAGGCTCTTTATATAGGCATCTCCACTCAGCCAAAATGGCAGGGATCAATTACGATCATAATTACAACCTTAATTATCGATGTAATTTATTCTAAATTCAAACCTTCCGTTTGAAGCAGTCGCAATTGATTCTAATTACAAACTTTCTATTTGTGACGATCGTAATTTATTCTAATTTTAAACCTTCCGTTTGAGATTATAATAAATCTATCCAACGGATAATATTTTATCGAAATAATACTGCGACTTAGGCCATATATCCGGGTTTAATTTTGGGTTGCACAATTTGGTTTGTCTCGAGACATGCAAAATAGCCAAAATATTAACCAAACCCCATATACAATAAATAAATAATATTTATTTATTTCTTCTAAATTAATCTAATTAATTTGATATACCCGTCCATCGCATTTTACTCACAAAATAATCGATAGCAAAATAACCGATTATCCAGCAATAACTAACCTTTCATATATTGTTCTTGTTGCAAAGCTTATGTAATTGGATAAATGAGAGATTGAATTTCGGTAATGAGTGGGCTAGAGTGGATTGGGCATGATCTAGCTCCATTGGATTAAATGTCAATATAGGCATTGGGCCTTGAGGCCGTGGGGGCTCGTGGGCCAAGCCCAATCCAATTATATATAATATTCTTTTATTTGAATTTTATTTATTTGACTAATTAAAATTCAAATAATCGGATAAAGAAAATCAGTTGCAACAATTTGCAACGTGTATAAAGAATGTGAGGTAGGTTGCATATTTCGTGGTTTTTAAATTCTAATCATCTTTTTATTAAATATACAACAAAACTCTACAAAAAAAAAAAAAAAAGAAGATCATACCTGAAGATGAAGCAATAATCGACGCGATGAATGATCCTGACAGAAATTTGAATGATCTTAATGATGACGTTAAGAATGGTGCATACGGAGACGAGAATGAGGAGGTGAATCCCAGCGAGTTTCACACTCCCGCTCCTACTATTCCATTAACTCAACCACCCCGCACAACCGGTGAAGCCATTGAAATCGCTGTTGTCAGGCGTGAAGCGTGCAAGACAGCCAGGAGGGCTGTTGTGGAAAAGGTTGAGAAGACAGCGTACGAACAGGCCTTCAAGGCCGCGATGGAGGGGGCGCAGTCTGTTGCTATGACCACTAACCAACTTGTTGCTGGATTGCAGAAACGACATCCTGTTAATGCTCGACTGGAATAACCTGCTGTTGTTCTGCCTCGTTCGCATCGTATGGCTGTAGGACTTGCGCAAGGTCTCGTTGCGCCTGTCGGACAACAACTAGATGAGTTGTAGGGTATAGAACCTGTTGTTGTTAAGGACCATGTAATTCAGCCTGTTGCTGCAACTTTCAGGCATCCTGTTACTGCAACAACCGATAAGCCAGAAAAATTCAACAGGCAGAATTTTAAAACATGGCATCAAAAGATGTTATTTTATCTGATTACGTTGGATCTGACAAATTGGTTGACGGAGGATGCACCTGTTGTGCCTGAAGGACCCTCGGAAGAACAGAAAGCACAAATTCTGAAAGTCTGGAACCGTTCAGAATTTATGTGCAGAAATTATGTACTGAATAGCTTAAACGATTCCCTGTACGGTGTCTACCGGCATGCACTAACAGTTAAGCAGATGTGGGAGACGCTGGAGAAAAAGAACATAATTGGGGATGCTGGTGCAAAAAAATTTATTGTCGGACGGTTTTTGGATTTCAAAATGGTCGATGAAGAAAACGTTACGAAACAGCTTGATGCGTTTCAACGGATTCTGCATGGGATCCAGGCCCAAGAGATAGAGCTGAGTGAAGCTTTCCAAGTGGCAACAATAATTGAAAAATTGCCACATAGTTGGGGTGATTTCAAAATATACTTCAAACACAAATGCAAGGAAAAGGATGTGGCGAGACTGATTAATCGTCTCCAAACTGAAAATGAGCATAGATCGAACCTAGCAAGCATGGGACATCTGATACTCGGCAGCAAGGCCAATGTAGTCGAGCACAAAGGCCAAGGCTCTCGTTTCAAGATAGCTACGAGGAACAATAAATAGTCTGGAAAGAACTGGAAGCCAACGGACAAGGAAAAAGAGAATTTGAAGCCATTTGGCAGCGTTGAAAAGACAAAAAGTACCTTCAAAGGTAATTGTTTTAATATCGGAAAGGTCGGACACCGATCGATAGACTGCAAGGTGCCGAAAAGAAAAAAAGAGACAAATCAAGCACACGTCGTTACTAAAGATGAAGAGCCACTCGACCTGACATGTGTTGTCTCTGAGGCAAATCTGGTGGGATCAAACAAGCAACAGTGGTGGCTCGACACGGGAGCAACACGCCATATCTGTATGGACAAGAATTAGTTGTCCTCATTTCCGCGTGTTGAAGGAGAAACGATGTACATGGGGAATGCTGCTCCTACTGAAGTCAAGGGAAGAAGAAATGTGCTTCTGAAGATGATGTCTGAAAGTGTTATGACGCTGACCAATGTCCTGTACGTGCCAGTGATGACGAAGAACCTAGTCTCGGGGACACTCCTTATGAAACACGGCTTTAATATTAATATGAATGGTGATAATCTTGTTTTGCGTAAATTAGGAGTGTATGTGGATAAATGTTATGTGGATGATGGACTTCTGAAATGTTGTATTATGACTGTCATTGAAAATAATAATAATAACTTTGTTGCTTATATTATTGAGTCCTCTACTCCATGGCATAGTCGATTGGGTCATGTTAAATATGATTCAATTTTTCTATTAATTAACCTGAACCAAATTTCGAAATTTGAATTAAATAAACATAAATGTGAAATTTGTGTTGAAGCAAAACAAACTCAATCGTCTTTCCAAACTATTCATCGTGAAACTGAACCAATCGAATTGATTCACAATGATGTGCGATCTGAAAATTTTACAAACGCATGGTGGTAATAAATATTTTATTACATTTATTGACGATTGTACAAAATACTGTTATGTTTACTTACTTAAGAGCAAAGACGAGGCATTAAGTAATTTTTTTTGGTACAAAAATGAAGTGGAAAACCAACTTAACAAACGGATTAAACGAATTCTAAGTGACAAAAGTGGAGAATATGAAACTCCGATCGGTGATTTTTATGCAAGAAATGGAATAATTCGCGAAATAACTCCACCTTACTCACCTCAATCAAACGATTTTGCTGAACGCAAAAATCGCACATTAAAAGACATGATGAATGCGATGTTGTTAAGTTGTGGACTACCCCAAAACATGTGGGGGGAGACAATTTTAAGCAGTAATTATTTGCTTAACTTAATACATCGGAAAAAGATGGAGAAGACCTCTTATGAGCTTTGGAAAGGTCGAAAACCATCTTACAAACACCTTCAAGTGTGGGGGTGTCTAGCTAAAGTAGTAGTGCCACCTCCCAAACGTGTGAGAATTGGTCCCAAGACAGTGGACTGCATTTTCATAGGATATGCACATAACAATACTGTCTATCGATTCTTGGTATTCAATTCGAGGATATCCCAAAAAATACGATAATCGAATCAAAGATATATCATTCTTTGAAAATGTGTTTCCTACAAAGGCAGGCGCTAAACCTAATTCGGCCAACTAAGAACACAAAACTGTGGATTAAGATCGAATGGAAATGTATGAATCTAAATCTGAACCAGGTCAGGAACCTGTGCTCAGAAGAAGCAAATGAGCACAAGTTGAAAAGTCGTTCGGAAATGAATATTTTACTTATCTTCTTGAAAACGAGTCTCAAACATATGTTGAGACTATGAGGTTTGCTGAAGCGCCTCTTTGGAAAGAAGCCGTAAAAAGTGAAATTGTTTATATTCTTCAGAATCACACTTGGGAATTTGCGGATCATCCACCTGGTTTGAAACCTCTTGGATCAAAGTGGAAATTCAAGAAAAAATTAATATCAGACGGTACAATCGACAAATACAAGGCTAGACTTGTAGTCAAAGGCTACAGGCAACGAGAAAATCTAAATTACTTTGACACATATTCTCCTGTCACGAGAATAACATCCATTAGGATGATCCTTACGATAGCCGCTCTGAGGAATCTTGAGGTACATCAAATGGATGTGTAAACGGCTTTCTTAAGTGGAGATCTTGATGAAGAGATCTACATGGAACAACATGAAGGCTTTACAGTTCCAGGAAAGGAAAAGAAAGTCTGTAGATTTGTGAAATCACTGTATGGACTTAAACAAGCTCCAAAAAAATGACATGATAAATTTGATCATACCATGATGGATAGTGATTTCAGAATCAATGAATGTGATAAATGTATATACGTAAAAACCACTGAGTTAGGTTATATGATAATATGCGTTTACGTAAACGATATACTTATCGTTGGTAGTAACGAAAATATCGTTAAGTTTAGAAAAGACATGTTAAATTATATATTTGACATAAAGGACATGGATCTCGTTGATGTGATCTTAGGAATTAAGATCAACAGAATTGGAAATTGTCTAATTTTGAGTCAAACTCAGTATGTAGACAAAATCCTCGAGAAATTCAATAAGGATGATACAGGAATAGCGAGAACTCAACTAGATACAAGTATCAATTTATCCAAAAATCGTGAAGAGGGTGTATCCCAAATCGAATACGCTCGGATAATTGGAAGCTTGATGTACTTGATGAGTTATACTAGATCCCGACACAACTTATGCTATAAGCAAGCTGGGTACGTATACGAGTAATCCTAGTCAAGAGCAGTGAAAAGCCATTGTTCGCGTACTTAGGTACGTACGGTACACTCGAGATTACTCGTTGCACTACAATAGACATCCAGCTGTAGTAGAAGGCTACTCAGACAAAAACTGGATATCTAATACTTTCAATTCGAGATCAACTAGTGGATATGTGTTTACACTAGCGGGTGCAACAATCTCTTGGAAATCCTCAAAACAAACAATTATTGCCAAATCTACAATGGAATATGAGTTCATTGCATTGGATAAAGCTGGAGAAGAGGCATAATGGATGTGCCACTTCCTTGAGGACATTCCAGAATGGGACAAACCTGTCTCTGCCATAACCCTCTACTGCGATAGTAAATCTTATACTGGAAGAGTAGAGAGTTACAATGTACAATGGAAAGAGTCGAGACATTCGCCGTCGACACAATTCCATAAGACCACTGATCACAACTAAGGTTATTGCGATAGACCATGTTGCTTCAAAGGGTAACCTAGCAGATCCGCTAACCAAAGGGTTAAATCATGATGCAATTTATAAACTGACTAAATGAATGAGGCTTAAGCCTGCTGAAGAAAAAGTTTTATAAAGGAAAACCCAACTTAGAAATATTGGAGATCCCAAGAACTATGTTCAATGGGAAAACCTACCTATAAGACTTATGTATGTATGTCATTGTGGGGGTTAATAACCTCGACCCATTCCTATCAACGAATAGTGACAGAGTAAGGAGGATAGCAAATAAGTGTTTTAATGATCACTAAGTAAGTGTTGTATCACTTTGAAACTTACGAATGATGACTATGTGAGAGAGAAGTGGAGCCGTTTCAAATGAGAACTGTTCAAACCCAGTTCTTTAGAAACTCTTGCAGAACCAGAATGGGTTCCATGGCAAAAACGGACCAAATAATAAGAATCGAACTAGGCACATGAATTATGTGTCGGTATGTAGCCCACTTACTAGAAAATTAAAACAATTCAAGGATAACATGTCTACTAAACACTTGTAAATACTACTTACCATTTCAAGGGAAGTTAAAAGGGAAACCTTTTCTTATCATATGCATAATTCATTCTTCTTTCATCGAGTCATCGTTTTTTTCTCTTTCATGTGGGGACTGTTGGATATTAAATATGTGAAAGAGGAAGATGAAGGGATTTGTGCCACATTGGAATCACAAAAAAACTTAACTTTCCATATATTGTTCTTGTTGCCAAGTTTATGTAAATGGATCAATGAGAGATTGGATTTGGGTCATGAGTGGGCTAGAGTGACTTGCGCTTGATTTAACTCAATTATATTAAATGTCAAAATAGGACATTGGACTGTGGGGGCTCGTGGGCCATGTGGGCCGAGCCCAATCCAATTAAATATAATTTTATTTTCTTTTATTTATTTGACTAATTAAAATTCAAATAATCGGATAAAGAAAATCAGTTGCAACAATTTGCAACGTGTAGAAAGAAAGTGGGGAGGTTGCGTATTTTGTGGGTTTTAAATTCTAATCATCTTGTTATTAAATGTACAACAAAACCCTACAAAAAAAAGATCATCAGTTTTTTTTTATTTTTTTTTTATTTTTTTAACTAATACAAAATTTTTCCTCATAAAAAAAACCCTCTGATTTTCTCTGCAAAATAACATTTCCGTTCCTTTCAAATTCTTTTTTTGGGTTTCCCAATTCGGTTCGCATAATCAGATATTCCGATCATTCGTTTTATCCTGAGAGGCAATCGGTGGCAAGCCGAATTTGCTTCAAGTGCAACGCGAGGCTCGGATTTCAGCGTGATTAGAACTGTAATTTCGGATATGTTGAATCTCATATTTTGCTTGTGGTAAATTTTCTAACATGTGTTTTGATAGAATATTAAGGTGTGTTTATTTGACACAAAATTTGAGGAATTTACTGCATTAATACTGTTTAGTGTAAAAATAGCTCTAAATCGAAAGCTATGAGACAAAATCTGATGCCTAAGTAGTAGGGTTTGTTTGACTTTTCAAACAAAAAATTACATGCACACCGTGCTATACTAAAGAAATTAATTGTTTAATCATTTCAATAACTAAAATTTAATCAAATATATACAATATATATGTCATTTTATAGAGAATAAAATTTTATATAATTCAAATAAATAAAATAATATAAATATTTATTTATAATAAACATAAATTAATATTCAAATTATATATACCATTATTAACTTTATAAATTTAATTTAATTCATATTTACATCATTACATCTATTAACTATCAAATCAATACAAATCAAAATCCCTCAAATACAAACCAAACCTATTAATATAAAGGAACACATCTTCTCAAAACTATAAAAAAAATTCAAATTCAAATTCAAATCAAACCCAAACCAATCCCAAATAAACAAACCCTTATATTTGGAAGGTGTCGGTGCTGATGTTACATCATGTCTAATCGATATTATTGTAGACAACATATCATTTATATTAATATAATACAAATTCAGTAAATAAATTAAAAAATATATGATATAATCTCATATAGTATATACAATCAATTTTAGGCTATAATATACTCTTATACAATACATGCAAAAATTAATTTTAAAACATAATATACTGTCATACAATATATGTTATAAGTATAAATAGATAGATGTGGCTTTACTTTACAATATATGTTGTATGAAATAACAATATATGTTATATGTATATTATATCTGTATTGTTTGAAAAAATCTAACACTGCTGATTTCTCTCATTTATATCGCTAACCCCTCTCATATTTGGAAACATGAAATTAGAATTTTTTCTTTTAAAAATAAAATGTAATGTATTAAAATATTATACAAATAAATATACATTAATATAAAATTAATTAATGCTTTAACATTCCAATATTTTCAATATATGGTCTTACCTACATTAATAAACTTGCAATATACTTCTTCAGTCCCAAATCAAATAAATTTTTCAGAGTTTTGTAGTAATTAAAAGATAATATTCTCTCCATCCCATACATACATGATGACTCATTTAGTTAGGGGCACGGTTATTTAGGTAACATAGATTATTAAGTTATTAATAATGTTATAATATTGTTACGTATGAAATTTAGAATTAGGTTAAAAAGCCCAAGGTAAAAGAAAAATGGGCCTGGCAATAGAGTTGATTGAACTGGCTGAAGGACACCGTGGGGAACTCAAGGAAAATAGGTTTACTTCTAAGGAAAATACAGGTCGGAAGGACCTCAGGTCAGAAGGTCCTCAGGTCGGGAGGTCCTCAGGTCGGAAAGACCTCAGGTCGGAAGGTCCTCAGGTCGGGAGGTCCTCAAGACGGAAAGTCCTCAGGACGGAAAGACCTCGGGTCGGAAGGTCCTCAGGTCGGGAGATCCTCAAGACGGAAAGTCATCAGGACGGGAAGTCCGCAGGTCGGGAGGTCCTCAGGTCGGAAAGTCCGCAGGTCGAAAAGTCCTCAGGACGGAAAGTCCTCAGGTCGGACAGGTCGGGAGGTCCTCAGGTCGGAACTCTGCGGCGGGACCAACAAGTCGGATGGTCTGTTAATCGGGAGGTCTGTAGCTGAACTAAACAAGTCAGATGGTTTGCAAGTCGGGAGGATTGGCAGTCGGACCAATACGGTTGTAGATTGGCAGTCGGGCCAAAAGGGCGGAAGGTCTGTGGTCGGCTCAAAGAGTGAAATATAGTGACAACTTTGGTCCGCTGAGGACACGTGTCAGCAGGAGAAGGGTTGGAAGACGGTTGGAAAAGAGACGTTGTAACCGTTCAGGCGACGGTTTTCAGTACAGTTTCCCAGGGAATATTTAAGGGTTTGGATCATCATTTGGCAAGGCATCTTCAATCAACTTCAACAAAGCAAAGTCAGATTTGGGGATCACCACTTTAAATTTCAGTATTTTATTTTCCAGTTTATTTTCTGTACCATACAGTGTTTAGAGATTCCTAATCTCAGGCACTAATTAATCAAGTTTAAGGATATTTTCTATATCTTTGAATTTTACTTTATTTTTGTTGAAAAATTACATCAACAAATTGGCGACCACAGTGGGAGCAAGACAAAATTGCTCATTCCAATTCCGGCGATAATTTCATACGTCTTAGATCCGGCCGTATCATCGGAAGGGTCCATATGGCAGGTTCACAACCTCAATCATCTTCGGCACCGGCGGGAGAATCCGTTCCACCACCTATTGTGCCAAATGCCGGGGAAATCCCACAACCACCAACTGATTGGAGGTCTTATGTTCAACAAATGAACAACCAGCAAACTTTGGTTATGCAGAACATGTTGCGTGAGCAACAAATGAACATGTTGCGTGAGCAACAGAATCTGATGCAGAACATGTTAGATCAAGCACTGTCAAGGGTTAGTCTTCAACCCACTCAAACTCCACAAGGAGTATCACCATCCAGACTACAGGCAAATTTCGCAGGGCCATCATTCGTGGATAGTGCATTTCCAAGTGCCACAAATCCCAACCGAACGGATAGGGGAAAATCTCCTCTGACTTTTCCCAACAC
Organism: Andrographis paniculata; assembly: GCF_009805555.1. Classification (NCBI taxonomy): domain Eukaryota; kingdom Viridiplantae; phylum Streptophyta; class Magnoliopsida; order Lamiales; family Acanthaceae; genus Andrographis; species Andrographis paniculata. Next base: position 2,049,787 of record NW_026137613.1, read on the forward strand.
TGTTCCGCTGGGACCAAGGGTTTCCAGTCCGCAGCCGAACAATACAAGGGAGGACAGGCCTGGAGGATATATACATGATCCTATTCATATTCCTGTGCAGGATCCTTTCCATGTTCCTGATCATCAACGCTTTCATGTAGATCCTGATGAGATTGCGCATATATTAAGGGATCAGTTTGGGCTAACTCCTCAGATGGCTAACCGCCCTGCATATCAGAGACCTTTCCCAGAAAGGATCATTAATGAACACCCCCTCCCAAGGAATTATCGACCACCCGATTTTCATGCATTCTCAGGGGAGGACGGATCTTCCACCATAGAACATGTTGGTCGGTTCACAGCACAATTGGGAGAAGTTGGTAATAACCCTTTTTATAAGTTGCAACTGTTTGGTTTATCTCTTACTAGAACAGCGTTTTCATGGTTCGCAAGTCTGCCTCCTGGACAAATTCAGACGTGGGAAGGACTGGAGATGGCATTTCATGCGAGATTCTTCAATCCTTTACCAATTGTTTCTTTAACTGATTTACTAGAATTGAGACAGTATCCAGAAGAATCTGCTTCACAGTTTATAGAAAGGGTGCGATTGATGAAAGGGCGATGTCCTACGGTAATCAGTGAGAAAGAGATGACCAATTTAGTGGTCCGGAATATGCATACTCGCTTAAGAAAGGCACTCACTGCCCTGGACGTTGAGGATTTGGCAAGTCTTGCATCTAAGGCTGGACGTTTAGAGTCTTTGTTCAGAGAGGAAGATCAGAATAACAGGCGTAATAGAGGCCAACATATGGCGAGTATGGGAACAGAAACATGTGACTTTGATTTTAATCAGTCAGAAGAGATGGCAGCCGAAATCCTTTCTGGAAAACCTTATGTATGCCCCAAATTGAAGCCAGTACCAGGATCTGAAGGAAAGGATCAACCGACGTTTGATAGTTCGAAAGCTGACGAAATCTTTGATATCCTGCTGACTGATGGCCAGATCCGTATTCCAAAGGGGCAAAGACTGGCCACTAAAGAAGAAATCAAAGGGAGACCATACTATAAGTGGCATAATTCTTTCACACACAATACAAGTCAGTGTACTCATTTCAGGAAGGAAATTCAAAAAGCCATCAAGACAGGTCGGCTCAAGTACATCACTTTAGGTGTAGACCAGCAACCGTTTCCGAAAGTAACAACGGCAATGGTTGACATCCAACCAAGTTCGGAAACAGAAAAAAATTCGGCCAATAGTAGACAAACAGGGGAACGAATTCAGGCAAGCCCCGGAACAAAAAGAGGAAGTCAGCCAAACAGTGGCCGACCGGAAGAAAGACTCAAAGTTTGTGAAAAGCCAGTCGCTGAAAAATGGGACCATCCAGACGGTTCTTTTAATGTGGAGGTGAAAGAAAAGGTTTTAGTGCGTGACCACCCGACCAGAAAAACAGGGTCAGTCGGAAACAATTGGGCTCGAAATAAAAAGCCTTTACCAGTTGATATAGATCCTCGTTTCCCAGGTATGAATCGTACACAGATTCGTAATGCCAAACGCAGGTATGCTGCGAAGTATGGGAAACGAGTTCCTTCAGCAAAACAACTAACCGACGAACAAAAAGCAGCCGACCACTCGGCAGGAGATCAGTCCATTAGAGTCTTTTCAACAGAACAAACAACCAACGAGCAGGGAGCAGCCATTCAATCTCCAAAAAATCGGTCCAGTCGGGTCTGTTCAAGAAAGCAACCGAACGACGGATTAGGCGTTTCAGAGTATACCAAAGGAAGTTCGTCGGGACAGGGGAAAGGTAAAGGAATATCAGATGAAATAATTAGAGGTTTTAGATGCCAACATTGTGAACGGATCAACATCAATCCATCTCCTGAAGAATTCCGTATAGAATCTTTGACGGTTCAATCTCGGAATAAGACAAAGGAAGAAGTTGTAACTACAGAGGAAAATTCGAGATCTGTTAAATCTCGTCTAGGGCCACGAATCCCTTGTCGAATGACAGAGATTAATCAGATGAGAGATGAACCGATGTGGGCGAGTCTGGTAGATGATACAATGGACGAACCTTTATGGGCATTCTTGGCAGATGATGAATTGGAGGAAACAGAGTGGGCAAAGGCTTCAGATCCCGAGTCTCAGTCGGAGACACCTTCGATAGTGTTTCCTCCTATTCCAGAGGGTGCGATCTCCCATTTGAAACCTCTGTATGTTAATGCTCACATTTGCGGGAAACCAATCACAAAGGTTTTTGTGGATAATGGAGCAGTCTTTAATGTTATGCCATTGAAGACTCTCAAGAAGCTAGGGAAAGGAATTCATGATCTGTCTCCTGTGGAATTCGAAATGACAAGCTTTACAGGGCAGCCGACCAAGCCTGAAGGTATGATGGTTGCCACAATTGAAGTCGAACCAAAAAAGATCTCCACTGTTTTCTTTATTGTGGATGCAGATACTACATACTCTCTCTTGCTGGGGAGAGACTGGATTCATGCCTCTCAATGTGTGCCATCAACACTGCATCAACAATTAATGTTCTGGGAAGGAAATCAGGTCTTCAAAATGGAAGCAAATGACAACCCATTCGATGTATCAGAACAAGTTGAAGAGTCAGTTTTTTATTCCAGTCATTTGGCTCCGATGTCTCAGTTATATATGGCCAGGGAATACCCAAACAAGGGTTATAAAGTCACTGGCCAGAACTCGATGTTCTATTAAAAGAACAACTTTATTGTATGGCTCATGATAAAGCCACACCTATTCCCGTATAATTTGTTTGTTATGGGTGATACAAGTTTAGAAGTATGTAGTTCTCTTATTAATAAGTTCTATTTAAAGCAGTTATTACATAGAGCAGAAAATAGTAAAGAGATTCTTGATGTTCACCTCCAAGAAGATGAACAATTTCGTTGGCCTGATTTATTAGAAAAAACAGAACCAACAGCTTCATCACAAGACCCATTATTGGAGTTTAATTTAGGAACCGAATTGGTTCCAAAAGTGATCAGGCTAAGTGGTTATTTGTCTAAAGAGCAACAGACAATGATGCTCGAAGTTATTAGAAACAACATTGATTGTTTAGCATGGGATTATTCAGAAATGCCTGGTTTGAAAAGAAGTCTAATAGAACATCGATTGCCTATCAAGGAAGGGTGCAAACCTTACAAACAACCCCCAAGGCGAATGAGCCCGGATCTGATGCCTCAAATCAAGGAAGAAATCCAAAAACTTCTCAAAGTGGGTTTCATTCAGCCTTGCCGTTATGCGGAGTGGCTGGCTAACATTGTACCAGTGGTCAAGAAAAATGGTAAGATAAGGATATGCATCGATTTCAGGGATTTGAATCTAGCTACCCCTAAGGACGAATATGTGATGCCTATGGCCGACATGTTGATTGATGCAGCAGCAGGGCATAAAGTCCTTAGTTTGATGGATGGTTATGCAGGTTATAACCAAATATTTCTGGCAGAAGAAGACATTCCTAAGACAGCATTCAGGTGCCCAGGGGCTTTAGGTATTTATGAATGGACAGTCATGCCATTCGGTTTAAAGAATGCAGGGGCAACTTACCAAAGAGCCATGAATTCAATCTTTCATGATTTAATTGGCAAATCTATGGAAGTTTATATTGATGATGTTATTGTTAAATCCTCCAGTTTTAACGAACATTTGAGAAATCTTGAAGAGGCATTCGGAAGAATGAAGAAGTACAAGTTGAAGATGAATCCAACCAAGTGTGCTTTTGGAATATCAGCTGGGAGCTTTTTAGGATTTTTAGTTCATGAGAGAGGAATTGAAATCGATGCTAATAAGGCTAAAGCCATTCTTGACAGTCGGCCACCCAAGACGGTTAAAGAAATCCAAAGTCTTTTGGGTAAGGTGAATTATTTGAGGCGTTTCATCTCTAATGCTGCTGGCAAGGTCAGACCAATTACTAAATTGTTAAAAGCTGGAAAAAATGCTTTTGAATGGGGTCCAGATCAACAGACGGCTTTAGATGCTATCAAGCAGGCATTGGTTCACCCTCCAGTTTTAATGCCTCCTAAACAAGGTCGGCCGCTCAAACTTTATTTGGCAAATACACATGAAGTGGTTAGCTGTTTATTGGCACAGGATGGTGATGACGGGAAGGAAAGGGCAATTTACTATCTCAGTAAAACCCTTACAGGACCAGAACTGAATTACACTATGCCAGAAAAAATGTGTTATTCATTGGTCTTCGCTTGCACTAAACTCGAGCATTATTTGCTGCCCAGAAGAATTGAGGTCATATCAAAGGTGGATCTCATCAAATTGATTTTACAGAGACCTACTATGAAGGGCAGACTCATGAAGTGGGCCATCAAATTGGCTCCTTTTGATCTCCAACATTCCCCTTTGAAGGCAATCAAGGGACAAGCAGTAGCCGACTTCTTAGCAGAATTCTCACAAGTCGGATATTCCTTTTGTGATAGTGTCCGACCACTCAGTTGTTCATCATATCTGAATAATCTACAGGTCGGATGTGTGCCTTATGTAAGTACCAGAACATGGTTGATGTTCTTTGATGGTTCCACCTCTGGAAACAAATCAGGAGCAGGGGTCTTTTTGCAAGGACCTGACGGTCAAAAGATCAACTTACAACTACGATTGGAAGCCATGACCCATAATTCGGCAGAATATGAAGCTTTAATTTTGGGTTTGGAGGCTTTAATAGCCAGGAAGGTCCAGTCTGTAATCATAAGAGGGGATTCTCAACTAGTAATCAACCAGGTAAACAATCAATATGTTTGCAATTACCCTCATCTTCGCAGATACAGGGACATTGTGGGTCGGTTACTGACAAAAATCTCAGAAGTAATAATTGAGTTCATTCCAAGGAAAGAAAACCAACGTGCTGATGAGTTGGCTCAAAGGGCCTGCAAAGGAATTCTGGAGGATATGTGTTCGGGGGTCAAGTCAGATATAGAAGGAAAGACAGACCAAATATGTGATCGAATGGTCGGACAAGAGACTGTCGGACAGGAGCCCGACGGCGTAGTTACAGTCGGACATAAAGATACCAGTGGAACAGCGACCGATTGGAGAACAGAACTTATCATGTATTTACAAAATCCAGGTGCGAATGTTTCAATTGCGATACGATTGAAGGCTTTACGTTTTCAATTGATAGATGGATTTTGTATAAGAGATCATTTGAAGGTTTACTTTTAAAATGTTTGGGGTCTAAAGAAGCTCTAGAGGTAATGACAGAAGTACATAGTGGGATATGTGGAGCTCATCGGGCAGGTCTGAATATGAGATGGGCCATTCATCGTTTGGGTTTTTTCTGGCCAAAGATTTTTGAAGATTGCATACAATTTGCCAAAGGCTGCCAGGAATGTCAGAGACATGGAAATTTAAACCATTTGCCAGTAACCGAATTGCAATCTTTGGTAAAACCATGGCCTTTTAAATCATGGGCTATGGATATCATTGGTAAGATACATCCTGCTTCATCGAAACACCATTGTTTCATATTGGTCGCGACTGACTACTTTACCAAATGGGTAGAAGCAGTTGCTTTGAAAAATGTGGATCAGAAAGAAGTGATAGACTTCGTTTTGAACCAAATTATTTACAGATATGGTATTCCTCAGTCTATAACAACCGACCAGGGCCTGGTTTTCACAGGGGAAAAGTTCTCTAGTTTCTTGGCAGAATTTGGTGTCCGATTACACCATTCGTCACCTTATTATCCCCAAGCCAATGGACAAGCGGAAGCAGCAAATAAGATCATTATTGGGATTATAAAGAAGATGGTTGAAGGGAACCCAAGAAAGTGGCATTTGTTATTGTCTCGGGCTTTATGGGCACACAGGAATACCAGAAATACGGCCACAGGGTTCTCACCGTACCAACTCACTTTTGGCCAAGATGCTGTTTTACCAGCCGAAATCCGAGTATCGTCTGGCCGAACAGAATTTACTGATGGTGATCTTACAAAAGAATACCAACAGCTTATGTTGCAACAGTTGGAGGATTTGGATGTTAACCGACTCCATGCAATAGGTCAAAGTGTGAAACAGAGTGAAATCAGAGCAAGGAATTACGGAAAGAAAGTTTTTTGCAGGACATTCCAAAAGGGAGACCTAGTCTGGAAGACCATTCTTCCTACATATAAGAAAACTGACCAATTGGGAAAGTGGTCACCGAATTGGGAAGGACCATACATTATTCAGAAAAATATTGGAAATGGCGCTTTCATTATTGTAAATCATGAAGGTAAGAGAGTACATGATTGTATTAATGCTAAATATCTGAAGAGGTATTATCCTGCCTTTTCAGATAACAAAACTGCATGAAACAAAATATTATTCAGAACCCATTTATGGGGTTCGAACCTATTTTAAGGTTCATTTCTGTTAGTCGTCATGTATTTGTGGGAGGTATTCTGCCTCTGGATCAGAATTTTCATCTCAATGATTGGATATTAGTTCTGGTTCTTCTTCGATAAGATCTTCCAAATCTGGTCGGTACCTCGCCCATTGGCTTTGCATTTTGTCTAAATCTTGATTGGTACGTGCTTGCATATCTGTTATGGCTTGATATTCACGGTCAACAATGGTACGCAATCTTGAAAAGACTTTTCGTTGATTGGAAAATATATTATCCCAACCAAGGTCTGGAAGTATGGTTGCTGCGTGATGTTCAATCAATTCCATGTAATGATGGAGGTCAGGGATGCGGCTAAGGATGTCACGAAGAGTGTCATACCCCTCAATGATTTTTTCCATTAGGCGGATGACGCGATGAATGGTTCTTCTACCTCGTTGGGAGAATCGGAATTTGAAGTCTAGTTGCTTGAGTATATGTAACAAGTTTTCTGCATGGCCTCCAACAGGGTGATTACCTACAAAGAAGGGTTGAAGAACACCTTCCCAGTTGCTTGATGGAACATGAGGTCGGTCGTTCGCCATGTTTGTTAACACTTCAAGTGTTTTGGTTTTCAAAATATGCCTTGGAATTTGGTGTGTTTCTTAATATGTGAGAAACATTGTTCTTTTAAGGGAGGAGTTTGTTTCGGTTCCTCAAAAGTTGGAAATTGGAAGGTGATCCTTGTTTTGAGAGAAGAAGGAAAAATATATTGCTGAGTCAAATTATGTTACAAAGGGGGAAGTATTACAAAAGTGCCCCTAGGGCAGTTTTTATATTTGTCCATTTGACCTCATCCCTGGATAGCCTTCTAGTATTGGCAGCCGTCTGATATCTTCTGATGAATTGAGATCGAGCTTGGGTTTTCAGCTCTTGATCCAATTCGGCCTCGTTCTTTGTATATCTCTCAAGCAGACGCTGCTCATTGGCAATTTGATTATCCAGGATGGACTGTTCCTTCCTTAGCTCCTGCAATTCTGCCTCCTTTTTCTGAATGGATTCATCAACTAGAGCCTTCGTGCTAAGGAGACCGCCCAACTTTCCAGTAGTTTGCTGAAGAGATTCTCGGGTCTTAGCCAAAGAATTCTCCAGTGTTGTTTGATCGAAAATAGTCTGGGGCGTTTCGGCTGACAGGAGTCCGATAACTAACACTTCAGTCTTGAGCTCAGTAAGTCTCTCCATCAGCCGATGCAGAATGGGGACGGCTGGCGATTCCGTCGGAGTGTAAAAAAGAAGGCCACCAACCGTCTGAATGAGTTTGTCCAAGAAGTCGGATCTTAATTCTGGAAGGGGATGGTTAATGGCCTCGGTGAATATAGTTTGGGCCTCCGCTGGAACCGGAACAGTCGATAGGATAGCTAAGTCAGAAGGCCCCTGCAAGTCTTACAGTTTCAATAAGTTTTCCAAAGGAGGTGCAAAATTATTTAGGAACGATTGAGTAAGATATATGTTACCTCTGGGCGAACTGCTGTAATTGAAGGGGGCAACAATGAGGTCGGTCGAGTAGGGCGGACAACTGGTATAACAGCAGCCGACTCGTCGGCTGCTGCGAGTGGTCGCTGAGGTGCCGACCTGGGTCCCTATGGAAAGTAGTATATAAAACAGTTAGTGTTTTTAGAAAGAAACATTATGGCATGAATTGGTTTAATCTTACCAAATTCACAGAAGTCTCCGAATCGGACGAAGAAAGTTCTTCTATTTCTGGAGGTTGAGCTGCCACAGGTGGTTCTTCTGCCTGCCACTCGATTGCTGGAAGTAGGGCCACTGCTGGCTGGGCGGCTTCTGGTTGGGCGGCTGCATCTAGGGCCACTGCAGCCGGTACCTCAGGAGCAACTGGGACAGCCGCAGCTGAGGTATCTTCGGCTTCCAGCGCGGCCGCTTCCGATTGGACTATTTCGGGATCAGCAGCAGCAGGGATGTTGTCTTGAGGGTCAGCTTCGGCAAGGGCAGCCGGTTCTTCTTTCGAAATGGATGAGTCTGATGCCATGTATGGCGGTCGACCCATCTGAGAGGTAGTCCCCTCGCTGTCTGAAGAGACCCCTGCTGCTGATGCGATTGGTGAAGGTGTCTGTAAGTATGGAAATGTTGTTGTTAAACACACCAAGGTTGATCATTAGAATCCTAAGTATTGCAGATGAGAGGACTTACTGGTTCTATAGGCAGTGCTGGTAAAGATTGCCTCCTGGTCGGGTGTCTGGTCCGACCGCTCCTCGGCACAGGAGGAAGAGTTTGCCTCCTTGTCGGGTCCTCCGCCCGACTGCTCATTGGCAAAGCGAGAAGTGGAGTAGGGGTTTGGAGAGGAAGTGCCTGAGACTGGACCAAAGGGATAATTGATTGGTCGGCTGGGGCTGGCGTCGTTTGTGTGGTCGGTGCTACCAAGGTCGGTTCTGGTGAATGAAATGAGTGAAATCAAAGTTCAGATATAGTGAAATGGTTCACGGTTTTCAGAAAAATTACCTATTCGGGGTCGGGTCCTTGTTGACGTCCTAGTAGTTCCAGGGGCCGCCGGAGCTTGCTGGTCGGCCCCAGAGGTCGGAGGTGTTTGCAGCTGGGAAGCTTTCCTTTTCCGCATTGGGACGCTAGATCCGACTCCCGGGGCGGCTGTTTGTTGCTGAGTGCTGGTATGTCTAGCTGCCCCTAGAACCAATCCTTGGGGGGGGAGGAGTACGTTCAGCAACCGATCCTCATCAGGGGAAATCAGGGCCCATACAACCGACCACCATTCATTGAATGTATTTACAGTCTCAGGGTTGGAGCGGAAAGGAATATAAGAATTGGAAACCATATACGTGGTGAGCTGGGAGATATAAGAAGGAATTGAATTAGGTAGGACCCGTCGGTCAGGACTTTGAAAAATTATATGAGGACAAGCGACAGGTCCAGGGATACCTTGGCAGCAGCCGAACTGGCGCGCCATGAATTGAGGTTCGTAATTAAAGGTGTAAAAAGTTTTTTGCCCTTTTTTATCAAGTTTTTTACTGCTAAAAAGAGACCTGGGTTTGAGGGCAACGTCCCAGGCAAAAGGATAAGTGGGATGAGGACAAGGCTCAGAAGTTGGAAGAGGATTTGGTGCCGGAAAGGGCCAAAAGTGGTCGGGAGCATAACCCGCATATTTTTTATACATATAAAATCGAGAGTTATTACGGGTATCTGTCAAAATTGTGGTTATTATTGGGTCGGAGGATTGGAGTTTACTGCGTCTTAAGCAGAGTCGGTTGAGGGCTAATCCCAAATGTTTTTCAGATTTTGGAATAGTGGGCGGAGATCCTAAGTTGAACGCGTCGGGGAAGTAAAGACGGAACCAAAGTTCTAAAAACCAAAAAGGACCCGACGCGGCAGTGTCTAATTTTCTATTATCATTATCTGTTAAACGAAGGCTAACTCTAGTGAGACCTTCAAAAAGATTGGCTAAAAACAGAGTGCCAAGGGAAAAGAACCGACCTGACGCGATATGAATGGCCAGGTCGAGGTGAGAAGAAAGGACGCATTTAGAAGAGGAAACAATGACGTACCTACAAAGCCAAAAAAGAATAAAGGCAGTATGCTCCCGGTCGGTCACGGGGGTCCCTGGAGCCCCTTGTTGGTCGGTTGCGAACTTTGTCCAGCCCCATTCCTTCACGCCTTGTAAAGACCACCCTAGATGGTCTTCTGGTGGCTCCTGCCCATCTAGGGCTCCCATCACAGGGTCTTCACCCACGACTGGGAGATGAGCGATCATCGTCACATCCATGAGAGTCGGACCAAAGGGGCCCGACGGTAAGAGAAAAGTCCCATTTTCCGCATTCCAGAAGGCCGACATGGCTAGGAGCACCTTCTCGTGCAGATTGATCGGCATGGTGGACAATAGAATCGTTTGGTCGATTTTTTGAGATCGCCATTGGGTCTGGAAGTGTTCTGATACCCGTCGATACCAAGAGCGATACGGATCTTTTGGGTCTGTGAGATGGGTTTTGATGCTGTCTTGAATGCGAACTGCTTGGTAAGTAGGGTTGTTGACGGCCAAGGAATTTCGGGATTCCAAAACTTCCCTCATCCGATTTGAGTCTTCAGGAGTAGTGCAGTATGGTCGGATGGTCGGAGTTAGTACTTTCGAGGCTGAAAACGGGCCCTCTGGGAGGGTTCCGTCGAAGGGAAGGGCAGGAATGTATCGATTCGCCATGGTTAGAGTGGTTGAGATTGTGATTCACAAAGGCTCGTATTGAAGGAAGGGAAGTTAATCAGGAGTGTTGCAGTAACTGGTGCAGTTGCTAAGGGAATTTTTCAAGAGGATTGTAATTTATGAACTTCCAAACGACGATTGATAAATGGCGTTTGAAAGTCCCTTGGCGGCGGGCAAGTTGTTACGTATGAAATTTAGAATTAGGTTAAAAAGCCCAAGGTAAAAGAAAAATGGGCCTGGCAATAGAGTTGATTGAACTGGCTGAAGGACACCGTGGGGAACTCAAGGAAAATAGGTTTACTTCTAAGGAAAATACAGGTCGGAAGGACCTCAGGTCAGAAGGTCCTCAGGTCGGGAGGTCCTCAGGTTCTGAAAGACCTCAGGTCGGAAGGTCCTCAGGTCGGGTGGTCCTCAAGACGGAAAGTCCTCAGGACGGAAAGACCTCGGGTCGGAAGGTCCTCAGGTCGGGAGATCCTCAAGACGGAAAGTCATCAGGACGGGAAGTCCGCAGGTCGGGAGGTCCTCAGGTCGGAAAGTCCGCAGGTCGAAAAGTCCTCAGGACGGAAAGTCCTCAGGTCGGACAGGTCGGGAGGTCCTCAGGTCGGAACTCTGCGGCGGGACCAACAAGTCGGATGGTCTGTTAATCGGGAGGTCTGTAGCTGAACTAAACAAGTCAGATGGTTTGCAAGTCGGAAGGATTGGCAGTCGGACCAATACGGTTGTAGATTGGCAGTCGGGCCAAAAGGGCGGAAGGTCTGTGGTCGGCTCAAAGAGTGAAATATAGTGACAACTTTGGTCCGCTGAGGACACGTGTCAGCAGGAGAAGGGTTGGAAGACGGTTGGAAAAGAGACGTTGTAACCGTTCGGGCGACGGTTTTCAGTATAGTTTCCCAGGGAATATTTAAGGGTTTGGATCATCATTTGGCAAGGCATCTTCAATCAACTTCAACAAAGCAAAGTCAGATTTGGGGATCACCACTTTAAATTTCAGTATTTTATTTTCCAGTTTATTTTCTGTACCATACAGTGTTTAGAGATTCCTAATCTCAGGCACTAATTAATCAAGTTTAAGGATATTTTCTATATCTTTGAATTTTACTTTATTTTTGTTGAAAAATTACATCAACAAATATTATTTTATTATTTTTTATATGAGTAATATTGTTGATATTTAAATATTTCTAGTTATATTCCAATAAAATATATACAATATGGATTTTATTTTATAGATAGGAAAATTTTATACTCCCTCCGTCCCGAAACTAAATATCCATTTGCTTTTTGCACGTAGTTTTAGAAATATTAGTATTATATTGGGATATAGTAGAAATAAAGTAGAAATGCCTAAAATAACCTTATTAGTATGTGTGATATAAATGTAATGACATTTGTGTAATATATTGTAAGTTGTAAGGGTATTTGTAATGTTAGGTAGATAGTACAGTTACTAAAAAAGAAAATGGATACTTTGTTATGAGACGGACTAAAATGAAAAAAATGGATACTTTGTTATGGGACGGAAGGAGTATAATATAAATAAATAAAAATATTTACTTATAATTAAATTAAAACTAATTTTATAAAAAATGAGTAGTTTTAAATATAGATAAAAATATTCATTTATTGAGAGAAAAAATAAAAATAAAGGGATTTTGAGTTGGTCTATTGGTAAGAGTTTATATATTTAATTTAATTAATTTATATTTGTTAAGTATATTTAAAACGAACAAGTTTACTAAAAAAATAAAAATGGACCATCTTCTATGGAGGTTCAAAAATGAAAAAAATGGTAATATGTGGCTAGACAGAGAGAGTAATATTTTATTAGTTAGTAGGAGTGTGTAAGAATGTTTGATATTTTTGTCTTTGAATTATGTATAAAGTAATTTGATGTATAATAGTATATTTGTAATTTAATTAAAAATTAAGTGTATTTAGTATTAGTGTATAATTATTTTTTAAAATAAAAAATATATACTTTGAAGTAAAAAGAACAAAATAATAAAGAAAGAATATTTTAAATTAGAACAGATGGAGTATAGAATTGATTTTATTCGCTTTCTGTGGCTAAATTTGGAAATTTGCCACGTTGATCTTGAAGACACATTAAATTACATAAAATCCCACACTCAACAAATGTCTCGATTAATTGTACATCATACATGAGAAATACTTTTCTTGAGCTAAGGGGAACTTTTGAAACCAAAATCGACAAAATTTATTGCATATTACAACATTTATTACATACTACAAAATTTTAAATTAAATATACGTGAGGATGTAGTTTACATACATTAAATATGTATCTCGTAAGGAATGACTTGGTGGTGTAGGGGTTGAACGTGTGACCGTGAGGTCATCATATGTTCAAACCCCCGATACCTCAGGTCACTTGTCATACATGATTCGCCTAATTTGTGGGGTATTAAGTTCAGAGTGTACTATAAAATATATTTTTAAATATATAAATATTAATTGATGGTTTTTTAAGAAAACCGATACCTCAGGTCACTTGTCATACGTGATTCGCCTAATTTGCGGGGTATTAAGTTCAGAGTGTATTATAAAATATATTTTTAAATATATAAATATTAATTGATGGTTTTTGAAAAAAAACCGATACCTCAGGTCACTTGTCATACGTGATTTATTCGTAGATTCTATTTTTGACTTGTATTTCCATTTTAAGTGTACTATAAAATATATTTTTAAATATATAAATATTAATTTGTGGTTTTTGAAAAAAAAATGTTATCACTTATCAATATATGTTATTGTGAAAATGAAGTAAATATTAAAAATATCATTTACAGTCATTGTAAATAGTTATATTGATAAAATTTAATGTATGTATTGCTAGTAGTTATATTGATATTTTCACAAATCATCACTGCTATCGGTTTTGTTCGCTGGAATATTCCTCATATATGTTATTAAAGAAATACAATATATATATATATTATATATTATTTCTTTACAAAAAAATTAATAATTCGATACAAAATGTTATTTTTTATACTCTCTCCGTCTCACCTAATTTGTCCATTATTTTTATTTCCGCCCGTGCCACATAATTTTTCATTTCTTTTTTAGAAATATAATTATATACTTTAATCTCATTTTAAAATTCATAATTTATAATTTTTAAAATTTTAATTAAACTATTTAATAATCTTAATGTTAATCTAAAATTATTTTTACTAATACACTTATAATTACTCACTAATTATACAATACCTAAAACTGTGTGACCAAACTAAAGGGACACTTTAGTTTGGACGGAGGGATCACTACCAAAATAATGATTATTTGTAGTGATTTTAGAATCGCAATAAAATTTTTGTAACAAATAATATTATTAGTTACGAAATTTGCCGTAGTAAAAAGTATTTTTTTTTTTGTCAAACTTTAATTCTTTTTGTTACAAATATTTTATTGAATTAACAAAATTTACGAAAAGTCATCGAAAAACTATTTGTTGCAGTATTCAAACGGTAAACAAAAAGTAAAAATCCAAATTATTTTTTTTCAATAAAAATGATTTATTGAATAATAATAATAATAATAATAATAATAATAATAATAGTAATAAAAAAATCAGTCAAAAATATATTTTGGGTAGAGGAGGAATGAAACGTCGATCCCACCACTTATATATTAACACAGTGATTTCGAAGAACCCCAAATCCTTGTCCTCCGATATGTCCACACTCGACCACGGTGCGCCGCCGTTCAGCCACTCGTTTTTCTTGAGAACTTCATTGGCTGGAAGAAGACTAACAAGTCGACATGCTGCGTGAAGAAATTGCAAGGTATGTTAACGATTTTGAGTGATTTAGATCGATCTAGGGTTTGGGTAAAATCACTTTGGTGTTAAAAGAGGCATTTTCGATTATGATGATTTGTAGGACCTATATACTTGGTTTTGGTTTCTTGTCCAGGATCGAACAACCTCATTTCGGTTGTGGATTTTGGATTTCGACCAAGTGATTTTTGAATATTGCGTGTTCGAAGTCCATTGCGAGACATGTGTATTAGTTTCTTTTGGTTAATATATGTCTTTGACTCAGTTAGGGGCTGGTTAAATAAGGGAATAAACTCATTCCCATTTTCTGCCAATTTTTATAGTCAAAGGTTGGTTGTAGATAGTGCATTTTGACAATGAGATTTTTTCGAACACTTTCTTCTTTTGAATGTAAAAGCTTGTTTCAGAAGCATTTTGATTTGATTTCATTTGTTGGAATTGATTTGATTCCTTTAGTTACCAGGATTCTAAGTGTGAAAATATCTGCTTGTTTTTTCCTTAACAATAGGTGATCGTTTTGGTTGTATCAATAGGCGAAAATAGCTTGTCGTCTAAATTTGGTTTATACACTTCCTAGTAAGCAAAAACTGTTATGGTTTGTTCAAATTGGAAATGTTGAAAGTTGAGATGATCCTCATTTTTCTACTGGCCAAGGTATTGTTTGCAGGATCTGAAAGTTGGGACTTTGGTACAATTTATTTTGGAACATGTAAGTTATAATTTATATAATCTATTTGTTGGAAAGAGAAATGGTGCATTTACCCATTCAAAAGAATTCAACAACGTAAATATGTTATAATTGAAATTAATTTATAATAACTTAAAACTCTAAAATAGTAATAAAATATGTCATAGTATATCTTAAAGGTAATGAGGAATATTATCAAATATTTTGTGCTAAAAAATCAGTGTTCAAGTCTATTATTGTGTATGATGGGATTTTCTTACATGGAGACAATAGTCAGTTTTATAATACTTATGACTATGTTTGAGACTTATCTTGATCGGAGGCAGCATGCTGCTCTTTAAGTTGTCACTATTCCAAAACCTCTAATAGGAGTAATCAACCAAGATCATGACATTGTTGCAGTTCAGATCCTGACATTGTTGCATTTTGGAGGTTGTACCCTTGTTCGGAACTTTTTAGAATTACTTGAGAGTTTTGGATTTGACAAACATCCTGTTCTTATTGGACTTATAATATTCCAGCACACAATTATACCTCTTCAGCATCTTGTGCGATTTTCACTCAATCTGGTTAGTCGAGCTTTTGAGTTTCAGGTTGATGCTTTTGCTTGGAAACTTGGTTATGTTGCACATCTTCGAGCTTGTCAACAAGCTGCAGAAAGAAAACCTTTCGTCTATGAACTCTGATCATTGGTATTCGGCATATCATTATTCCCACTCTCCACTGGTTGAAAGGTTAGCTACTATCGAAAAACTTGAAAAGAAAACAGACTAAACAAATAGTACATTGTGAAGTTCTGATACACCATGTAAGTCATTTTCAAACACATATGTGTGATGCTTTTTAACGTTTTGTTAGAATGGATTTTGTATGACGGTGGTAGATTAAGGATTGATTGCATGTAATGATATTTTCTTAACCATGACAAAACTAAAGTAAACGATTTTGGTTACTTTGTTGAGAAAACAAATGCTGTTATTGTGTAGGGATATTTTAGAGAGTCGGGAATTTAAAATTTCAGTAGGAATCTCAAATTCAAAATCGGTATTAATGCTTAATCCGTGTGAAGTGGATTGCAATGTAATTTAAAATTGTCTAAGAGAAACTCAATGCCCAAAAGCTAATTCTAGTGTTGCTATTTATACTACTTGAATGATAATGGAAAATGGTTGAGAAAATCGAAGAACTCATTTCAATCATTGTTGGTTTATTTTTTTATCTCATTCTAAAATTGCTTGATTGAATCTTATTAAATTTTACAGTTACGTACGTTCAAAGGTTTTATTAAATAGATTTTCTAAATTATTGTGGATCTTTTGTTTCAGGCATTCAGGACTGTATCAAGTTACTTTATGCTTTTATTTTGGAGTGTAACCAAGACATATGAAATATGCCAAGAAAAGCGAATATATAGGTAGTTTTGTGCAATATAAGAATACACGGCGAACATAATTGTTTGAATTCATAATCAAATAGAAAAAAATAAAATTCTATATTTTTTTTTTGTTGGACTTAACTATTTTGAGTTGGTTTTATTTATTGCATTGCTAATTCTTCTTCTTCATGGAGATTAATAGTATTATGTGATCTTATACCAATAAAGTTGCAATTGATTTGGCATGTCTGACTTGAAAAAGTGCTAGTTATTTGAATTTTAAGCTTTGTTTGGATGCAAAAGTGTTAGTTATTTGAGTTTCAAGTTTTGTTTGGATGTAGAAGTACTAGTTATTTGATTTTTATCCAAATATGTTGATGCAACTCCAGGAATTAGCACATCACCTTCAGAAGACAATATGTGATACTTCAATGTAATGATTTTTGGTCCAATGTTGTCCCTCTACGAAGGTAACATAATGACATTTTTATATTACCTTGTTCCTTCAAGAATGATGTTTGCCTCTTAATGAATGCATGATTAATCAACTATTTAGTGCACCATTTGGATTCCATTTGGTTTTACGAGTTGATCCCATCAAGTGGGTGTCTAAAGATGAACATAATTTATCTTTGAAGGTTTTTTTTTATTTTATTTTTTTTTGTACTAATTCATTTTGTATAAATTCTTATATAAATTATTCATTGCAGGTGGTTTGCCGCACCTGAATGGCTCCCCCGTACTTTGTCACTGCATAAGCATCCGGGTATATGTGTATGTTTGGATTAAACTGATGCTTTATATGTTTTCAATACTGAAGTGATCATTTTTTTTATAATTATGTCTTTTTGGCGTATTAGATTAATCATTTTTTTGGCTTATTTGCATTTCATGTAGTTCTTTTGTGCTTCGATGACACTTTTGTTAGTGTAGTTATTTATGAGATGCTTTAGAAGGTGGTTGGATCGGCCTCATTTTGTAGATTGTATGAAAAATTTCGTATTTACTATGGAAAAAATAAGTTGTATGTTATTTGTCACGAAATTGATGTTGTTACAAACACCGTTACAATTGTATCATCTTTAGACCGTAACAAAAGGTTCTTTGAAAAGACAAGTTGTATATTATTTGTTACAAAATGATTTCATAACCAAAACCGTTACGAAAAGATATTGCAACTGTCAGAAAATATTTGCACCGCAATATTTGTTACGGTTATGTTTCGTTACAAAAATGAATTCTATTTTTTGTCGTGTCCAAGAAACCGTAATAAAAACTTCTCCCACGTGCGTTAACCACCATTCTTTTGTTACCGTATTTGTTGCAACAAAGAATTTTTGTTACTCGAGTAAACATACGGGGTAAAATTCGCAACAAATTCGTCACAAATAGCTTTTTGTCACAAAAAATAAGCATTTGTAGCAATTTTTAATCTGCTAGAAATAGTCAATCTTTTGGTATCGTACCAACACAATTTCTCATACTAAACATAAAAATACATCATAATATAATATATATATTTCATTTAAAATAATTTTAAATTACGCTATGTTTTAAATGCTTTGAAAATCATACTCCCTCCGTCCGCCTCTAAGGGTCACATTTACATTTTGCGTCATTGTACTTAACATTATAAATATTCTTATATTTGTATAGTTTTTTATACAAATATCATTCTATGAGTATTATAAAAAACTAATTAAAGTATTTTTTCAATTTTTTCTTAATTTGTCTTACGTTTGCAAAAGATAAATGGAACCCTCTAGAGCTGGCAAGTACTATAATCTAATAATTAATATATTCAATATAAACTTTATTTTATAGGTAATCAAATTTTATATAATAAAAATATATTTTCATACATAATTAACATAAATTAATAAATTATTTTATAAAAATAATTTTTAAAAAATATATATATTCAAGAAATGTAAAACTAAAAATATTTAAGTAGGTCTCAATTCAAAAATGAAATAAATAAAAGATTTTAAATGAAAAGAATTGATAGCATTGTGCAAATTTATACTCCAACTGCAACAAAACATACCTCAAATTGGATTAAAATATGAATATATATGACCATCTGTTAGATTTAGTGTTTAAATGTTTGCTTTATTTGACCACAAATCAAATTATTATTATTATTATTATTATTATTATTATTATTATTATTCATTCATTCATTCATTCATTAATTGATGCAATTTCAATTTTTTTAAAAAAATCAAATCAAATAAACTTTAAATTTCCAATTAATTAAACATTAGTAGCATTTGTTTTATATTCAAAATATCATATTAAATATTATTTTAATTTATTATTTTACTATTTAAATTTACTATTACACTAAAGGCTCCGCTTACCTAGATATTATTAAAAAAAATTATATCACCATTCATCGATAATAACCTTTTTTTAAAAAAATTACTATCAAATATATTTTTCTTCTTTGGGTGTATTTGTTTGGGGATTTGGATTTTCACTTTGAATTTGAATAGTATAAATTTTGAATTGTAATAGTTGATGTGATATAAATAAGTGTTGATGTAATATTTTGAATGTAACATTAATTTTTAGAATAATATAAAAAATAAAAAATATGTATTTGATTTAATATTTTTGAGGAAATTTTTTTTGATTAAAAGTAGATTTTTGGAAGAATTCAACAAATGAACTTTGGTTGGACTTAAATATTAAGAAATAATAGTATTATAATGTAAATGTTATGTGGGTAAAAAGTAGAATGATGTGTGTTTGTTTGGGGGTTTGGATTTTGGATTGGGATTTGAATAGTAAAAATTTTGAATTTGAATAGTTGTATGATGTGATATAAATAGGGTTTGATGTGATGTTTTGAATGTAAAATTGATTTTTAGTATAATATAAAAAATGGAAAATAGGTGTTTGATTTGATGTTTTTGGGGGGAAAAAATTGGATGAATAGTGGAAATCTTCCAAAATCCTTCAAACAAACACACCAATGTATTAGGGAGTTACATAAAAAGTGGTGGGGTAAGTAGAAAAAAATAGTGATAAAATTATTATTATTAGTTAAAATAAAAATAATAAAATTATTAATGAATAAAGTGATTTATAATAAATAAAGTATATACAAGTTTAATAGATAGTAAAAAAAATATACTCATGGTCTGTTTGTTTGGGAGATTGGATTGGATTTACACTGTTGATCCAATTTTTTTCCCTAAAAATATCAAATCAAACACCTATTTTTTATTTTTTATATTATACTAAAAATCAATTTTACATTCAAAACATCACATCAACACTTATTTATATCACACCATACAACTATTCAAATTCAAAATTTTTACTGTTCAAATTCCAACTCAAAATTCAAACCCCCAAACAAACACAATCATAATTTTGTCGAACGAAATGAGTATTAAATATTTATTCTTTTACAATTTTTTTTTAATTTTTTTTTTAAATTCCAAACTTTTACTTGAATAGAGCCTAAATATGATTACATAAACATAAAATTTTGAGCTTGGATATTTTTTTATGAAGATGTTTGACACTTAACTTTTATTCTAATATCATATTAAATACTTATCTATCTGAAAATTTAGGTTAATAGAAATATATATAAATAATTACATGTTATATAATTTCGATTAACCTATAATTTCATGTAAATTTTCGTCTATCACAATCAAAATTAATAAAGACACAAAACAACACTTTCATGTAATATTTTTATAATTCTATATTATTCACTATAGCTAAAATTGTACAAAAAACACATGAACAAAACTAATTCAACCATCAACTAAGACAATAGCTTTCTCTTCATCGTTCAACAATCCCTCAAACGAACATCACATTTTCCACGAAAATTTTTTACAGCCATTCTGTAACTATGTACAAAACATACGTACATTTAGTCACTATCCAACATTCTCAGATTTTTTGACACAACCATCGACAACGATGATAATGACAACGGCATGTCCCAATTCCTCGTAGTTGTACGTAAATGCGCACTTTCGACTCACCGGCATGAGCGAGTTGTACCAATTGTCACAAACGAACAATCTCGGGACCCTTTCTCCCCTACACTAATTAGATTTTGTTCTACCTTATTTTGATCATTATTCTATCTTACTTTTATTACTCTCGGTTGCTTCAAGTTTTAAACATAATATTTTATTTTCATTAAATGTCACATTACGACTAATAACAATTTTAAAATTAGGCCTAGACATTAATCACAATCTATGCAACTTAACATCTTCTGGATATCCTAAGGACATACATTTTTCAACTATAGGATCTAACTTATCAATACTAACACCAATAAAGACAGAACACCCAAAAAATATGAATATTAGATCTATCGATTTTCTTAGCCGACCACTTATAACATACACCTTTTTAAAGGAATTTTAAGGTAATCTATCGATTAAGTAGGTTGTTGTCACAACACTTATTATGAAGTTTCTTAGATAAATAGATAAAGCTGAAAAAACTTCTAATCCTTTTAAAATGGTCTTATTCATCCTCTTAGCAACTTCATTTTGTTGGAGTGAGATGGGACGGCCTAGATTCACAATCGACATGCATACAATTTAGCACTCTAAAAATATTTTTTCTTTCTCATTTCTCGACCGTGTTCCTATCAATTTCCCTCTCTATCAGAAGTTGTAACCTCAGTCCTTGTGAAAATTGAGGTTTGTTCTTCCTTCGGTTTGATGGTTCAAATTCCTCGATTCAGTACGTAACTTTCCATTTTGTGATTTTTCGAGTGGTGTAACTATTATCCATTGTAAATTAGTTTTTGGGGTCTTCTTGATCCTTTGAGGGGATATTAAGGTTGGTGGAGTGTGTTTGTCGCCATTTTGGGTTCGATTGTCCTGTTTTGTGTTGCTTTCGTAGCGTTCGAATGATTTGGGGGCTTAAGCCTAAAATAAATTTGTAGTATTAATTTGGATTTATTCAAAATTCACTTTTACTAAATATATATATATATTTTTTTGTTTGTGGAAATTATTTGATAAAATCCATTAATCCAAAGGTAAATTCGCAACATTTTCAATAAAACACATAAAATTATAAAATTAGTCAGTATACTTTGATTCGTGATTTGTTTTGCTTTATGCTACCAATCTATTTTCTCTTTATTTGTTAAAGGGTAAACTATTTTTTTAATATCGTATCTAATCTCCTTTATTATTTTAGAACTTTAAGTGGACTATATCTAAAAATAGTCTTGTAACTAAAATGTTTTTGGTAAAATGGTCCTCTGGTGCCGGACTTGCCACGCTGGCCCACCGTTGTAGACGTGACGCTGACGCGACTGATATGTCATCACCACGTAGATGCTACGTCGGAGGATCATTTTAGCGAAAAAAGTTTACTTGCAAAGCTATTTTCAGACCACTACAAAAAAAAATCTTTGTTTTGCCTCGGAAAATTGGTTCGGAAAATGAAATGGTCCTTTGACGGATTCTTCGCGGCTGTTTGTGTAGCCTTTGAATTTTGGAGTTTAATTGGAATAGTCTCTGAATTTTCGAGACTAAATACTTCGGAAATTTCGAGACAAGATAGTTTTGAAAATTTCGAGACTAATGAAATAGTTTCGAAAATTCCGAAACAAATAAAATTAGCATCGGAAAGTCCGAAGCAAATTTAAAAATTTTTCTATTTAAAAAAATATATATTATATCAATAACCTCGGAAATTTCAAGGTAAATTTTAAATTATTTTTTTAAAAAAATATTATATTCCAATGCTCCCATGGGAGCGCCTTCGCCGCCACCCAAGGGACCGCCGCCTGCCGCCGGAGAAGATTCCAAAACTGTGCCCGCCGCTGCAGCTTTCGCCGTCGCCACCGTCACCCGAGAAGATTCCGAAACCGCCCCGCCACAGCAGCTTCTGCCGCCGCCGGCTGCCTCCCCTGCCACCGCGCCAGGCCGGAGAAGAAAGGAAACTAAGAGAAAAGGCCACCGCCGGCGCCTGCCACCGCTGCTGCCGCCCCGCCGGGGAAGAAGCCGCTGGTGTTGCCCCCAGTCCCCGCTGCTGCCGCCTGCCGGAGAAGAAGAAGAAGAAAGAGAGGGCTCCACCTCAGCCGCTGTTGCCGTACGCCGGAGCGGAAGCCGCCTGCGTCGCCACCGCCTGCCGGTGAAGAAGTAAAAAGAAAGAGTAGTCCGCCTCATCCGCTGCTGCCTCCGTCGTCGTTGCTCCCATCGCCGTCGCCGGAGTGAAAGCTGTCTGCGCCGCCACCAGCCCCGTCGCCGCCACCTGCCGAAGAAGCAGAAGAAGAAAGAGGAATCTGCCTCTGCCGCTGCTGCCTCAGATATTGTCGCTCCGGTCGACGACGACGCCGCTGCCGCCGTGGTCGCCGCCTCCGACTGGTAGGCGGAGGGAAGAAAGAGTTTGAGAGAGTTAAGTGGAAGAAGAAAGGGGATGATGAATTAATAGAGGAAAAATAAACGTGGGAATTGTTATATATACACGTGTATAAGTTGTGGATGCCAATACTTTTGCCATGTTTGATGTTCGCAGGTGAAATGTTGTATAATTTGTAGCCAAATATTGTAGACTCCTATTTCCTATAAATATGACATTGCTGTAATGAAAAGGCATTACACACTACACATTAATTTCTTATATATAATATATATAACATCCGCACACACAACATGCTATCTATCTATTATTATTATATATATAAGCCACACATATATATATATATATATCTAATATATACATATTTTTATAATATACAAAATAGTGGTTAGCGGTAGAAATAATTAATATTTTTATTGGCTAATCCTATACTAATATCACAACACGTTATCAGCACGATTGTGTATTTTAATTTCCGCAAGGTAATATTTTATATTTTATCTGTTTATTATGTTTAACCTTGCCAAACAGAAATTTCTCTCTCTCCTCGTTTCTGGCCAAAATTATATGGCATGGGCTCGCGATGTTAAAATGCATCTGGCATCAATGGGTTTGGAAAATACCATTGCCCGGGATAAAAGCTCCCCGAGCCAAGATCGTGCAAAGGCCATGATGTTTTTGTGTCATCACATCGATGAGGCACTGAAAATGCAGTATGTCACGCTCGAATCTCCACTTGAATTGTGGGAGAGATTGAAAGAAAGATATGATCATTTGAAACTGACATTGTTGCCAAGGGCACGAAGCGAATGGTAAAGCCTACGGCTTTAGGACATTAAAACAGTCCAATAATATAATTCTGCAGTGTTTAAAATAACATCACAGCTGCGCCACTGTGGCGAAAATATATCTGAATCTGATATGATGGAAAAAACTTTCTCCATTTTTCATGCCTCTAACATGGTTTTGCAGCAGCAGTCGCGTAAGAGGCTTCTAGAAATATTTTGAGCTGATCACCTGTCTTTTGCTGGCCGAACAAAATAATGAATTGCTGTTGAAAATCACGAATCTCGGCCGACATGTGCAAATTCATTTCCAGAGGCAAATGCAATACAACTGGCAAATCCGGTGCGTGGCCGTGGGCAGGTCAGAAATCAAAGAATTGATCGCGATCGAAATTAGAATCGCGAACTGGGCCGGACAAACGCATACAGTCACAATAATTATCAGAACAGGCTCTGATATGTGCCAAATCAGCGTTATAATGACAGAAGGCCGTACAGACCTCAACAGAGGTTCAACACCGGGAGAAACAAAAACAATAACGAGGAGTGCACCCGGTGTGGAATCAAAGGCCATTGGGCCCATGTTTGTCGCACGGCCATTCATTTGGTTGAATTGTACCGGGCCTCAAAAGAAATACAGGGAAGAATTGCCCCCGAAACAAATCACGCTGCCCATGATGACACATTTGATGATGTGATGAATGAAAATATCACGCACCTGGATGCCTATGATCTGCTTGACATAGCTGATGATGTTAAATGATAAAATATTGTTGTATCTCTTTTGTTATTTTGATGTTTTCTTGTATTGCCCCCTATAATATAAGTCTATTTTGATTATGTTATTAATACATGTCTTTTATTATTTTTACCTTCTTGCAAAGATATGCATGTCAAATATTTTGGAGCCGATGACAACATCTGTCTTATCGACAGTGCTACGAGTCACAACATTCTGAAAAATAAATGTTATTTCTCCCACCTGAATATGGGAAAGACCACTATTGTTACTATCAGTGGTGCATCGAAAATGATTGAACGCTCAAAAAAACTATTGTATATCTCCCAAAAGGGAAAAAAATGGCAATTGAAAATATCTTGTTCTCGAGCAAAGCTCGAAGGAATTTGCTGAGCTTCAGTGATATTCGGAAAAATGGGTATCACATTGAAATATTGAATGAGGCAGAAAATGAGTATCTCTTGATAACTCAGATTGTGAATGACAAAAGAATTGTGAAAGAAAAATTGTTATCATTTTCTTCCGGCTTATATTATTCAAATATCAGTGCCATTGAAACATATTACCTAGTAAACCAAATGGCTACTAGTGAATTTAAAACTTGGCACAATCGACTTGGGCATCCTGACAATGTAATGCTGAGGCGAATTGTTGAAAATTCAAATGTCCACTCATTGAAACAAAAATATTTTGAATCCGAATGAATTTGCTTGTGCTGCCTATTCCCAAGGGAAGTTAATAATCAGGCCATCTCCAAAAAAAGTTGAATTTGAATCCCCAACTTTTATGGAAAGAATTCAGGGTGATATTTGTGGACCAATAGATACTCCGTGTGGACCCTTCAAGTACTTTATGGTGCTAATCGACACGTCAACGAGATGGTCACACATGTGCCTGTTATCTACTCACAATCTAGCTTTCGCTAGACTACTTGAACAAATAATTAAATTGCGAGCACAATTTCCAGATAACCCGATAAAGAAAATACGTTTAGATAATGCTGGAGAGTATTCATCACATACATTTGATAATTACTGCATGTCAATTGGGATTAATGTGGAACATCCTGTTCCCCATGTACATACGCAAAATGGTCTGGCTGAATCCCTTATCAAAAGATTGCAATTAATTGCTAGACCATTATTGATGAGGTCTAAACTCCCTGTATCATGTTGGGGACATGCTATATTACATGCAGCAGCCCTTGTGAAAATAAGACCGACAAGTTATCACTGTTATTCCCCTACTCAATTGGTTTCTGGAAAAGTACTAAATATATCTCACCTGCGAATTTTTGGGTGTGCTGTTTATGTGCCAATTGCGCCACCTCAACTCACGAAAATAGGACCTCAAAGGAGGTTGGGTATATATGTCGGGTATGAATCACCCTCGATTGCGAAATATCTTGAACCAACAATGGGTAATTTATTTACTGCAAGGTTTGCAAACTGTCATTTTGATGAATCTCATTTCCCTACATTAGGGGGAGACAATAATCAACTGAAAAAAGAAATTTCGCGGAAAATACCATTTGAATTTGATCATCGTACGAAACATAGTGAACTTGAAGTTCAAAGAATTGTGCATTTGCATAAAATTGCAAACCAATTTCTGATGCTTTCAATGATGCTGCACGAGTTACAAAATCATATATTGCAACAGCAAATGCACTGGCTAAAATAAATATCCCAGAAGGGAAGGTGCCGAGTGCTAATGAGCATACAGCCCACGTAAAACGTGGCAGACCGTTGGGTTCCAATGATAAGAATCCACGAAAAAAGAAAATTGTAAATACTGGTGAAGAGATCAACAATGATCAGATACCTGAAAAGGTCACTACAACCCCTGAAGATGTTGATACTAAAAATTCTGTTGAAGTTATTGAAACTTCTGTTAACTATACCACCAATGGAAAATATTAGAACTGAAAGAAAACACATATTCATAATGCATTTGCATATTCTGTAGCACTCAATATAATGAAAGATGACGAGAATTATGAATCAAAATCAGTTGATGAGTGTCGGCAAAGAGATGATTGGGCAAAATGAAAATACGCAATTAAGTCTGAATTAGACTCATTAAATAAACGACAAGTATTCGGCTCTATAGTCCAAACACCTGTAAATGTAAAACCTGTTGGCTACAAGTGGGTGTTTGTAAGAAAAAGAAATGAAAATAATGATATCACAAGATATAAAGCAAGGCTTCTAACCCAGGGTTTTTCCCAGAGACCGGGTATTGATTTTGAAAAGACATATTCGCCGGTCATTGATGGAATAACATTCAGGTATCTGGTGAGTCTGGCAGTACACAATAATCTTGATATGCGATTAATGGATGTAGTTATTGTCTATCTTTACGGCTCTTTAGACAATGACGTCTACATGAAAATCCCAGAAGGGATCAACATACCTGAATAATTCAAATCAAAGCCAAAAGAATCATATTCCATCAAATTGTAAAAATCTTTGTATGGGCTCAAGCAATCGGGCCGAATGTAGTACAATCGTCTCAACGAAAGCTTAACCGAAGAAGGTTATATAAATGACCCTATCTGTTCATGTGTGTTTATAAAGAAAAATGGGTCTGAATTTGTAATCGTCGCTGTATATGTCGATGATCTCAATTTGATTGGAACTCCTGATGAAATCCAGAAAGCTGTTGAATATCTGAAAAAGGAGTTTGAGATCAAATATTTTGGAAAAACTAAATTTTGTCTCGGTCTGCAAATTGAGCATTTGGAAAGTGGAACATTTATTCACCAATCAAATTATACCAAAAGGGTACTAAAACAGTTCCTAATGGATAAATCACATTCGCTAAGTACCCCAATGATCGTCAGAGCACTCGATCCAGCAAATGATCCTTTTAGACCAAAAGAGGAAAATGAAGAAACAATTGGCCCTGAAGTGCCATATATGAGTGCTATAGGCGCATTAATGTATCTTGCCAACAACCCGACCTGATATATCATTTGCTGTAAATTTATTGGCAAGATTAAGTTCATCGCCTACTCGACGACATTGGAACGAGATTAAGCACATTTTTTGCTATCTCCAAGGAACAATTGATCTCGGGTTATTTTACTTGAAAGATTCTCGACATGAATGCGTGATACTTATCTGATCCTCATAAAGCCAAATCACAAACTGGCTATATATTCACTTGTGACGAAACAGTGATCTCTTGGAGATCGATGAAACAAACTTTAACTGTCACTTCTTCAAATCATGCTGAAATATTGACAATACATGAAGTTAGTCGAGAATGTGTTTGGTTGAGGTCAATGACTCAACATATTCTGAAAAATTGTGGATTAATATCGGACGATAAAATTTCCCCAACTACATTGTATGAAGATAATACGGCTTGTATAGCCCAATTGAAAGGGAGTTACATTAAAAGAGATAGAACGAAATATATTTCACCAAAATTCTTTTTTACTCATGATCTACAACAAAATGGTGAAATCAGATAATAATTTGGTGGATATATTAACCAAGGCGTTACCGACTGCAACATTTGAAAAATTGGTAAAGAAAATTGGAATGCGTCGGTTCAGGGATCTCAAATAATGCTCAAATCAATGGGAGAATCAATACAAGAATGATGTATTCTTTTTCCTTCATTAGGATTTTTTCCCACAGGATTTTTTTCTAGTAAGGTTTTAACGAGACACATTTTTTGTATAAAAGCATCCAAGAGGGAGTGTTATACACATCATACGTGTATAAGTTGTGGATGCCAATATTTTTGCCACGTTTGATCTTCGTAGGGGAAATATTGTATAATTTGTAGCCAAATGTTGTAGACTCCTATTTTCTATAAATATGACATTGTTGTAATGAAAAGGCATTGCACACTACACATTAATTTCAATCCATTTATTTACTCTCCGATATTCCATTTCCCTTATACGGCATATATACATATATTCTTATATATAATATATATATATATATAACACACGCCCACACAACATACTATCTATTATTATTATATATATAAGCCATACATATATATATCTAATATATACATATTTGTACAATATACAAAATAGTGGTTAGCGGTAAAAGTAATTAATATTTCTATTAGCTAATTTTTGTTTTGTGAGAATCTTCAAAAATAATTTTTTTTTTTTTTTTTTATGTGAGATACAGAGTATCGCGTAGAAAATATAATAAATGTATATAGTGTATTAATATTTTTTGAAAAACGTGAGAGAAACAAAAGTAGGAAGAACAAATCCTGTTTGAAAAGTTTTTAATTTTATTTTATTATGTTTATGATTTTTTTTTTAAAAAATAAATATTTGAGTTTTTTTTAAATAGAAAATGGGTTATGGGGAGAATTTATATTTGATTTTTTTTTGTAAATTTTAAGTTTTGAATTTATTTTAAAGGAAAAATTTAATATTTAAATTTTTTAAATTACGGTGTGATAGTTATGAGCGCAAAATTTTATATTTGAAATTTTTTTTAATTTTATTTTAAGTAAATAATTTTAATATTGAAATTTTATAAAATTAGAGTAAGGTAATTTAGGTGGAAAATCTTATATTTGAATTTTTTTTAGGATTTTCAAGTTTTGAATTTTATTTTTTAAAAAATAAATTTAATATTGACTTTTTTTTTAAAATTAGGATACGATACTTTAGACGAAAAATTTTATATTTGAATTTTTTTTTAGAATTTTTAAGTTTTGGATTTAATTTAAAGAAAGAATTTTAGTGTTGAAATTTTTTAAAATTAGAGTAGGATAATTTAGGTGGAAAAATTTATATTTGAATTTTTTTGTTTTTTAAGTTTTGAGAAGTTTTTAAAATTAAAATTTTAAAAATATGAAACTATTTAAAATAAAATTTACACTTTATAGCGAATATAAGAAACCAAAAATGTATTTTAGCTCTAATTTAATTACCCATTAAATTTATTGTTTAAGTTATACGTATATTGTAACAATTTAATCAATTATTATTCATTTATTTTTACACAATAAATAAATTATAAATATAAATCTAAATAAAATCAAAATTAATTAATTTGTAGTGGTCGGTGAGTTTAAATCGTTTAATAGGTTCAGAAGTTCCGAAACTAGTTACAATTGGTTCGAAAGTTCCGAGAATAATTACAATAGATTCGAAAATTCCGAGACTAATCAAACAGCTTTGGAAACTCCGAGACTAATAAAAAAAAGTCTCGAAATTTCAAAAACTAATTGAAATAGGTTTGGAAGTTCTGAGACTAAAAAGTCTCGGAATACCCGAGACTAATCGAAATAGGTTCAGAATATCCGAAACTAATCAATATATTAAAATGTATATTTAATATAGGTTCGGATTTTTAAATAGCTTCCGAATTTCCGAAACTAATTATAAAAGTAAATCAATTATTTTATCTTTAAATATATATTAATTATAATTTTAATAATTATGATATACTTAATGGCATTTAATACATATTTATTTTATTAAATTAAATAAAAAAATGACAAAAAACCAAAATTGATGGAGTAGACCTCACACCGATCTCTTATATATATATATATATAGATATAGATAGATTATACAAGTTCGATCACCGTGTAATATACGGATATCAGATAATATATTATTTTTTAGATTATTCTCTTATAATTCAATTATATATGGTGTGTTTCTCCGGCCAAAAACTGGGCTAAGAGGTTTGGGAGCGTTTGTCTCTTTTTGTTTTTTCTTTTTTTTTTTTAGTTTTTTAAATTATAAATATATAAAAAAATTATAATAATTATAATTTAATAAAATAATATATATATATATATCATATTGTATAAAATAAATTTTTTTATAATACAAATAAATAAAAATTTTAATATACATGTAGATGTAATATAAATTTATAATTAAATTATACAAATTACTACGCATTTATATTATTATATTTATTACTACCGAATCAATACACATCAGAACTTTTCAAACTCAATCAAAACCTTAATACAAAAGAAACACATAAATTCAAAGTCACCTCAAAATTCAAATAAAAACCAAATCCAAATTCAAATTTCCTGAAAACCCCCGTAAAGAAACACACCATAATAATTTTTAAATTGTTTTTTTTTTTTTTTTTTTTTTTTGTGGGTGATTGCAAATATCATGATTCTCACTTTTAATTGTTCAAAATATTTATTCCTTAATAATTCGTTATATTTATAATAAAATCTTGATTTGAAATGTACAAAAATTTAATCTCATATTTTGTGCTATTGTTTTTTTTTTTTTTTTTTTTTTATTAGAGATATATATGGTTTATTCACTTTGGGTGTGTTTGTCTCGTGATTGGATTTTGATTTGAGTTTTGAATAGTAAAAATTTTCATTTAAATATTTGTATGATAAGGTTAAATATGTATTGATGTGATATTTTTAATGTAAAATTTATTTTTAAAATATAATATAAAAAGTGAAAAATAAATATTGTGATTTGATATTTTTAAAAAATATTTATTTTATGAATAATAAAATTTTGATAGAGTTTGTTAAAAGAACGCACTCTTAGTGTTTTTAGATGAAGTGTTTTACATGTAGACACATGAAATTGTATTTGTAATATAAAAAATATTATTTGTATTGAATTATTAAAATTTTTATGGGTGATAGTATATATTATATATTCTGTTAATGTTAATGTGTATGTTTATTATATTTTTTTAAATATCATTTATGGAGAATCGTTTATCCAAAAATAACAAACCTATAATTTTTTATAGAAAATTTTGTTTTAAAAAAATAATAGTAACATTTAAATGAATTGATATAAACACGGTTATATTAAAATCAATTATTTATATTTGTAAGATAATTGCTAGTTTTGTAATTTTAGTTTTTATCTAAATTTAATTTTATACTCCCTCGCTCTGATAAAATTTAGGTAAAATATAATCAGTAATTAACTAATAAATGTATTAATAAAATAATTATTGTATAATAAAATTAACTATAAATTAAAATTAAGATTTCTAAATAATTAATTAAGATTAAAAAAAATATACATTCTGAAATTTAAAATGTAATTAAAACGTATAATTATATTTCTGAAAAATAAAAGAACAAATTACAAGAACAAAGTAAAATTTTTTATTTTTAGATAATTTATTTTTATAGTAACTTGATTTGACAATAATGATATTTTTTTCCCTCTAAATTCTAGGGACAATTTTATTAAAAAGAACAATAAATAACAAGTGCAAACTTATCATTTGTTTGGTTTCCTTTTCAACTTATTTTCTCCATTTATTTGCTAAAGCATACTCTATTTACTTTTTGTTCAAAATGTAACTAATTTGTTATCTTCAATTATTCAAATAAATAGTGTCAATTATATTTTTTGTAAGTGAGCTCTACTATATAATTAAAACACCCTCAAGTTTATATTTATTTACAGAGATACTTCTAAATAAAATTAAAATACTAGAACAATACACAATGTGTTAGTTTAGTAAAATGGATTGAATGAATATTTTTCATATAAAATATAAAAAATTATTTAGATGATATAAAAAATAAATATGTGCAATACATCAATTTTTTTGAAAAAAATATATATGAAAAAATATAAAAAGAACAAAGTTATATACATGAAAAGAGTCTTATATTTTTCCAAAAAATAAACAAAATTATTATTTTTCACT
Organism: Andrographis paniculata; assembly: GCF_009805555.1. Taxonomy (NCBI): domain Eukaryota; kingdom Viridiplantae; phylum Streptophyta; class Magnoliopsida; order Lamiales; family Acanthaceae; genus Andrographis; species Andrographis paniculata. Next base: position 2,081,756 of record NW_026137613.1, read on the forward strand.
GAAACTATTTTATTTATTTATATCATTTAAAATATCAAATCATTATTTATTTACTATATATTTCATAAAAAAATACGGGAGACTTGGTCTGCACTCCTTGTCAGTAGTATAGAATTTACATTCAGTCCCTATTATTAAAAAATTGATCTGCACTCCCTCATTTTCAGTATTGATTTAGATTTAATCCCTATTTTTTTATTTTTCCATTAAACAGTATAGTATAAATATGATGTACCCTTAAAATATATTTAAATACTTTTAACATTTTTTTATATACTTATAGCACATTCCGCTCTACCTATACTACGTCTCGCTCTACCTAAATTGTTCTACTATATACCTTTATTTACGTTTTGTGTACTTTTGTATGTGTATTTAAAAATAATAATAATAATAATAATAATAATAATAATAATAAATAATTATAATTATGTTTTATTATGGGATGAAACAAAAAAAAAATAACTACATACTTCTCATATCCCAAAAAAAATTCTATACCCGTCATTCTCGTTCATGTATCACAATATATTGAAATTTTTTCTCCTTCATGCAATCGATCGCTCTTATTTCCCCTCAAATTTATTCATATTCATTGAGATTTCTAAATTTGCACTAAAATTATTGTATTATCGGAATCTAATTGTAAAATAAAATATACATACTATAAAAATTACAATATGACTAATTTATTGAAATACAATCCAAAATTGATACGTAGAATTTAAATAAAATCATGATATGTGTATATATATATATGTGTGTATGTATATATTCATTCAATCAATAGAATTACAAATTTATATTAAAAAAATTGCAATAGAAAATTAAATATATAGATTTTAAATACAACAATGATTATATATATCATTTTATCAATATTAGTTTACTTACTCTTTTAATTCTACCTATAAAATAAAAAATTTGATGTTAATAATTTATATTATTTTTGTACAAAATTCATAATTATATTTAATATAATACTCCCTGTGTCCCAAAAGAGATGTCTTATTGGATGTTGACACGAGAATTAAGAAATAATAGTATTTAATTAAAAGTAGGGTATAAAATAGAATATAAAAGACTAAAAATTCCTTACTTTTTGAACGATTTTAAAAGTATGGTAGAGTAATAACTATGGGTAGTTTGGAAAAGTAGAAATAATTTTGTTATAAAGTGGGGACCACGGTTACTAAATAAAGGAAATAAGACAATTGTTTTGAGATGGACGAAAATGGAAAAACAAGACAACTTTTTTGGGACGGAGGAAGTATAAAATATTACGTAAATATTATAAAATATTATATATAATATAAACTTTATCATATGATTCAATATAATATTAGCACAATAAATATCTATCTATCTATCTATATATAATTATTCTATCAAATATTTAAAATCCTATATATCATACAATTTTTTTTAAATATTAATACTAGTAATAAAATTTATTTATAGTATTTTATATATTTTAAATACTTACTATGTATAAAGATTAGGGTTCGTTTGTTTTGTGTTTTGATTTGAAAGAATTTTTTTTTTATGTGAAATATAAAAAAATATATAGATAATATAAATATCATGAGTGTGCGTAAATATATTAATTTTTGTAGAAAAATATGTTGAAATTTTTTCAAAAAACAAACAAATCCTTATTCTATAAAAAAAATATATATATTTTTTAATCTTTACTAATATTTTTATTTTTTTTATTCTAAAACGGGAAAATAAAATAAATATAAATATAATTTTATTAAAAAAGTAAATTAATTTTTTAAAAGAATTAATAAAAACAGATAGAATCAATTTTTTTTTCTTATTCAACAATTCTAATTATAACAATACACCTAAAAAGTAAATATATAAAAAATAAATTATTTAAATACACATTCTAAATATTTATGCATATACCATTTTAACATTTATGCATATATCAGTTTAACATTCATGCATATACCCCACTGATAGAGGTAGTGGTATCACAGAGTGATTTAATTGTCTTCTTCGTTGGGAAATTGATTGATAGCAACTACATTTTAAAATACCTACAGCTATATAAATATAATATTTAATTAACCACAAATTATATATTGACTACCGGTGTTTGTACCTCGAGGATATTGTGTAAGTGTTATGTACTTGCAATATAAAGTCATATGCTCCGCTAACGCGTATATATGCTCTGGTTATATATGGTAGGAAAAATGGATCGTGTTCGGTTCAACATATTCAATTGCTCTTAGTAACCAGAGATAAATTCATCATTATTGTGTTCTCACGACTCCCTGACATGTAAGTAAAGAAAAGAACACATGTTTACTATAGATGACCAAACAAGTAAGAAATGACGTTGTTAAGTTTGTTGGTTGTTACTCATGCATTACTACTCTCACAAATTGGTTATTTTTTAGACATATTGCGTAGTAATCCACACCGTAACACACACAACAACATTTAGTTCACCAAGGCTGAGAGAGGAAGTGTTCTCACAAAGTATGCGAATTGGCCCTCTCCATAAAAATAACTGAAATTAACTACACTTGAAGATACCTGATAATACACAAATAATACCTAAGAAACCATTATTTATACCTCGCATGTAGGTGTTTGTACCCAGATCACATTCTTATGTACCTACATAAAATATCGACATACCTTAGCGCGGATCTTAACTACTTATAATAATAGTCTCATATGCTTTAGTAAAGAGTATATATGCTCCAATAACATGTGGTTGGAGAACAATAATTTTTTGTTCAAAATATTCATTTGATGACGGTAACTAAGGATGCGATCATTATCATAATCTTCCTGTGACACCTCAAATTGTCAGAAAAGGTAAACAACACATATTTATTATGAATGGTTAACCAAGTAAAAAATAACTTGGATAGGTTGTATGATATATGTACTATTATAGTCCAACCTCAACTAGTAGATGTCTAATAAAGTCATAAGTGACTAAATTGAATTATATTGGTCGTTAGAGTACATGATTGCTATCACAAATTGAAAATATTTAGATCTATTACATATTAATTCACACCGTAGCGCACACAACAATTTTTGGTCAAGAGCATCTAAGCATAGGGTATGACTCGGCTAAGCAGGTGAGTATTCTAGAGCAGCTATGTTGTACCTCCAACCTGGTTATATCAGGTATACCAAAACAGTTCAAACCGTCGGTTACGGTTTATCAAAATGTCAAACCGAAACCAAACCTTCTGAATGACCGGTTTCGATTGCGGTTTAAAAAACTGACGGTTACGGTTTGAACCGTCGATTTATGTACATTCATTTTTAATATTTTTTTTCCTTTTTAAGTTTTTCTAAATTTAAAAATTTATTCAAAAATATTATTTTCGATTTTAATTTCATTCAGATATATTTATTATTTATTTATTATGTAAAATCATATAAATAATAATTGCTAAGATTGTTACAATATAAAAGTAATTAAAATAATAAATTTACTAAGTAATTAAATCAAATTAAATTTTAAATTAAAATAAACAAAATTAAATTTTAAGAAATTGATGTGTATTAGATAATAAGATAGTTTCAATTAAATATAATTGTATGATAAGAAATACAAAATATAAAATATAAATAACCAAAATAATGTATATTATTATTATATAATTAATAATTATTTATTTTTATTAACATTAATATTATCTTTATTTTTATAACAATTTAATGATATATAGTAATTTCAATTACAAGTATATAATATACAATTTTAATTTAGAACATCCACTCTCCACGTTCCACCGCAGCTACAGTTGCAAGGGTTCGTTTTTCGTTTTTTTTTTTGTATTTTCTTCTTTTTCATTTTTTTTTTCTTCTTTCCTCCTGCTTCTTCTTCACTGTCGCCGCCCGCCCATAACATTCTATAATCCACAATCGCAGCCGGCGTGCAGGTTTAAAATTAAAAAGAAAAAAATAATGGCCAAACCGTCGGTTGAAACCGTAAACCGGCGGTTTGAACCAGCAGTTTGCACTTTGACAAATATATAAACCGTAACAAGAGGTTCGAAAACTGGTAAACCGAAGATTCGGAGCTACGTGGACAAATTTAAACAGAATGTGTTGTAAGTATATAAAATAAATTTGGAAGCATTTAAAGATATTCTAAAGGTACATTCAATTTTTATTTGAGAAAATCTAAAACATGGACTAATATTAAACTAAATATGTAAAGGAGGGAGTGCAGACCAATTGTTTTAAAATAGGAACTGAATTATAATTGAACACTACCTGTAGGGAGGGTAGACCAATTGTCCGAAAAAATACTCCATTCTTCTTATTTGTTTTTCCATAAGAAAATTTGTATTCCATCCGGCACTAAAGGTTTCATTTACCTTTTGCGTCATTGTACTTAACATTAAAAATATCTTTATATTTGTATAATTTTTTTGCACAAATATCATTATAATAATATTATAAGACATTAATATAACTATTCTTACTATTTTTTCTTGTTTTGTACTATATTTTCATATAATATTTAATATTCAAATATCAACACGTACAAAGTAAATGAGATCTTAACAGCCGGACATAGATAATAATTTTTTTCTTTTCTACTAAACCATCATATTACCTTTTTTTTATTATTATTTTTAACTATTTTTTTTTACTATAAAAGAAAAAAAAAAAAGAACATGCTCTATTAGAATCGATGCCAAAATTAAATAAACCTACTTTTACATGATGAATAAGTATATTATATCAAATAATTATTTTAATTTTAAAATATAGAGTTTGTTTGTTTGTAAGTTTTGATGAGATTTTATTATTTCAATTTTTTTAAACATCAAATCAAATATTTAATTTTTTATTTATTATATTACATCAAATTTTGATTTTGCGTTAAATATATTTGAATTCAAAATTTTATCATTTAAAATTCAAACTTTAAGAATAAAATTTCATAAACAAACACGCTCGCAATTCTCAAAATATAAAAATACCAAAAAAGACAAAATATATAATAATAATAATAATAATAATAATAATATACTATAACAACAGTAATATTTTTTTTAAGTAGGGGCTCCACATAAATATATTTGAAAAAAAAAATTAAAAATCACACGTAATTACATGTTAACGGTTCCCAAATATATACAGTAGTAGATTAACTTATACATAAAAAAAAAAAGATTAAATAATTTTATTAATTATATTTTAACAAATAATAACAGTAAAATTATACAAAATTCATTTGCGATTTCATGAAATTACACCAATTTTTTCATACTTTCAAAACTACGTTAAACTCCTTCGTGATTTTATAAACTCTGGATCTAACCTCATCAGTCAGTCAACGGGTGTTTAGTCTGCGGTTTTAGAATCTTCATTTATAAATTCTTAAAATTTAAAATATATTTATTTTTTTATATTAAACATCAAGAAACACTATGAAAAATTTTAAAATCAGATGAAATAATTGTTTTTGAGTATATTTTACTATTTCTTAAAGCTAAATATAAAAAAATAAGTATTTTGTCATTTCAAAAGTTTAGAAATAGAGATTTTGAAGCTTATTAACACTTTTTGTGCGTGTAAATCAAATACGGTTAAATAATGAGAACGACTGAGGAAGTTAGACGCCAAAGTTTATGAAATCACGAAAATTCTATCGCAGTTTTTGAAAAAGTCACAAGTGAATTTCGTACAATATTACCATAATAACTATTGCTTTCTACTTATTATATTATCTTTATCAATTATTTAATTAATTTTTTATAATATTCTTATCTTGTTTGTATTCGACCAAACTTATGTACTTTTACTGGACAGTGAAAGTAAAAGATTTTAAAAGGATCTAAGTTTCTTAGGTGTGTTTGTTCGTGTGTTTTAGTTTTTAAGTTTGGATTTTTAAATAGTAAAAAATTAAATTTAAATAATTGTTTGATGTAACATAAATAGAAGTTGATGTCATTCAAATAAATTTGTAGTATAATTTATATAAAAAAATAATAATTGTTTGATTTAATATCTTTTAAGAAAAAAAAATTAAATAATAAAAATCTATGACAAAACTACAATAATGTAATCTTAGTTTTTCTTTTTTTCTTTTAAATAATAATTTGCAAACAAAATTCGATAAGACGAAAACTGAAGAGACATGAGCTAGTCTATTTTACACTACCAAACCATCTACATAGTTCTGTCTCTCACGCTCTTGTTTTTAAGGTTTGTTGCCCATTCATTCATTATTATTATTATTATTATTATTACACACAAATAAAACAAAACTGTGGGAAAAGGTAGAGGAAGAAGAAATTTGCCGTTATTTCAGTGTCGGCAAATACCCGTTGAAGATTAATTCGTTAGGGTGATTAATAACAAAAATAATAATAATAACAAAATCTCTCTCATAAGTTTTTTCTTCAGTATTTTCCATACAAATGTCAGTAATAATAATAATAATAATAATAATAATAATGATTTCAAGAACAAACCAAGAGTGTGTTTGTTTGTTCGAAGGATTTCGGTGGATTCATGTTATTCGCAATAAATTTTTTTTTTAAAAAAATATCAAATTAAATATTTATTTATTTATTTTTATGTTATATTAAAAATTAATTTTATTTTCAAAATATGTATTTATATCACATTATATAATTATTACAATTTAAATTTTTTACTATTCAAATCTCAATCCAAAATTCAAATCTCCATACAAACACACTTTAAGTATCTGTTTGTTTGTGTTTTTTGGTTTTCCTCCATCCATCGATCCTCTTAATTATTATTTGGTATTGGGTGGTTTCTCCTTCCAATTCAATTCTCAAAATTCCAATTACAATTACAGTCAAAGGGGCTTTGAATGCACACCGACTCCTCTCCAAAAAGTATCCAGATGAAGATGAAGATGAAGATGAAGATGAAGAGGCTAGTAAGTACGTTAATCCTTGTATTGTTTTGATGATCGATCTTCTTAAACTTTTACTTCATCTTCTTTTCATATCAAGTTTAATTTTCAGACACTATCTTGACTTCCTTATTTTTCTTTCTTTCTGGGCATCTGCTAATCTTGTCATTCAATTCGGTTCTTGTTCTTGAAGCTTTTTCCCTTTCCCTCTTATAATTTATTAGTTTACTTGAGATTTGGCTATGAATTATTAAGTCAGTTGATCTGTTGTGGTTTTGCTGAATCCATCTATTCACAGACATTACTCTGTTAATTTCTTACAATTCTTTGCTCTCTAGATCTCTAGTTTTTCCTCATTGCTTATTTCTCTTAAGTTAATAACAAGGGTGGGTGTGTTTGTTTAGTGATTTTCGATTAGTAATTGAGAAATGTGTGTGTAATGTACCAACTATTCTGACATACTATCACCTTATATCTATATTTCTATTATCTTAACATATACCAAATCCATATATATGTCGGGATTTCGTTAGGAATTTCTTACAAAAAAACACATGATTGTCCCTAAAAGAGTGTGACATTATTAGTCCTTACATTATCTCAGGTAATTTTGCTGCTTTTGATGATGGTACTAAGCAATGCTGAAGAAGACTACAACAACAATGGAGTCTGCAAATCGAACTGGCCTTTAACCCCCCGGCCACACAGTGTTACCGTCACTGAATTCGGCGCAATCGGCGACGGGAAAACTCTCAACACCGTCGCCTTTCAGAACGCCGTTTTCTACCTCCAATCATTCTCCGACAAGGGCGGCGCGCAGCTCTACGTCCCCAAAGGCGAATGGCTCACCGGATGCCTAATTCTTACAAGCCATCTCACTCTCTTCTTGGAAAAAGATGCCACCATTCTCGCCTCCGAGGTTTCCCGATGACAGCCGTCGCCCATTTTTGTCAGAATTCAGACATCGTTGTGTAATAACGACGGTGCTTCTTGCAGGATTACGAGAGCTGGGATGTTGTCGATCCGTTGCCCTCTTACGGCAGCACCCTCAAGTTACCTAGTCGAAGATATCGCAGCTTAATCACCGGCACAAATTTGACCGATGTTGTCATTACAGGTGAGCACATTTTTATCGACTCTATCCATCTTGCTCGTGTTGTTTTATTGATGCTCGATGCACGCAGGTAATAACGGGACTATCGATGGACGGGGTTTGGTCTGGTGGGCGCAGCTGAACGTTGGGAATTTGAACCATAGCCGGCCGCATCTAGTCGAACTCGTCGGTTCGGACAACATTGTTGTGTCGAACTTGACGTTTTTGAACGCCCCGGCTTTTAACATCCACCCGGTTAATTGCAGGTAGCCTTCGACAAATTTCAAGCAATCTTAACCGGGTTTGTGTCATTATAGTTTGTGTTGTCTTCTGCAGTAAATTGTTAGTACAGAACATCACTGTCTACACTCCACCGGACTCTCCTCGTACGAGCGGTGTCGTTCCAGGTCTGCCCTAAAATCGAGAAATTGTTCATATTCGATTTCCGTCTGTACGATCTTACTGTCTTTTTTCGACAACTTCAGATTCGTCGAAGCACGTTTGTATTGAGAGCAGCAACATAAGCGTAGGATACGATGCCGTCGTGCTGAAAAGCGGTTGGGACGAATACGGGATCTCTTACAACGAATCAACCAGCGATGTCCATGTCCGGAAGCTTCGTCTCCGATCCTCTTCGGGATCGAGTTTGGCCTTCGGCAGCGAAATGTCGGGTGGGATCTCAGGGGTCATTGCCGAGGATCTCCACATGTACGAATCAGCCATTGGGATCGAGCTAAAGACAGCAAAAGGAAGGGGCGGGTACGTTAAGGATGTCTTCGTATCGAATGTTTCCATGGAAAACGTTCGCGTGGGAATCAAGGCGACGGGGCAGTGCTCATCCCATCCGGACAACGGATACGACCCCGATGCACTGCCAGTGGTTACGGAAATTACTCTCGAGGACATTGTCGGGGTAAATATTACCTTGGCGGGTAATTTGACGGGGCTCGACGAATCTCCGTTTGCACCGTTTTGCCTGATGAATGTGTCGTTCTCGGTCGAATCTTCTTGGGTGTGTGCATACGTTGCGGGCTCGTCTTTTGACGTCACACCCGAGCCTTGCCCCGAGCTGCGAAACTTGTCCGGTTGTGATGTCGTCTTCTCGAGATTCGATCGTCAGGTTGCCGTGTTATGAGCCATTCGTTGAGCATGGATCGAGTTCGTTCGTTCTCTGTTGTCGTCGATAGATACTCTCCATCCTGTGTACAGTGAAGAGTCATTTGGTTCAGAAAAGTTTTGGTAGTGAAGGGGAAGGACATGGAAAAATATTGATTCCTTTTCATTGTTATTTTTGTTATTCTTACATTCAATTTCAATTCATCCATTTCATTCACTTTCTTTATTAAGACACGGAAATGATTAGAATGCGGATTGAGGATTAATCAGCATCACGCTCGTAACATATAAAATATAAACTATCAGCACATTGCAATCATTGTGCCGAAATCAATCCAATCATATTATATGTTGTGTGGACTATTATCACGTGTTGTCAATTCATTTGCTATCGGAATAATGCCGATTAATCCTAGTCAGCATTGTAATCATCGGGAATGTTTGTAATGAAATCCCAAAATTTAATGAGCGTGTCTCAAAAATAAAAACACCTTTATGTCTTGATCACTGGTTTGGTATGGACTGAGAAGCAAGAAGAACCCAAGCAAATTCGTCTTTCTACGCCGCGCCTCCTTGGCACGACGCATCGCACGTGTATATGACGATGGTCGCCCAGTCGGGAGAATCTTCGGTATCTTCCACTTGGAAGAAATAAAGCAGCTGCGGCAAAACCTGAAAGAATGATTTGTCCAACAAGAATCGCTTGATTGTTGCTAATGAGACAATTCATAAACATGTGTGCACGTCACGCGAATGGCAATTTAGTTACACAGTAGGTTCAATTGTAAAGGAAGCCTTACGACACCTGAAGCTCAAAAACACGGGTGCTGTCGCAATAACTACATTTAGGCATGTCGAGTCTTGATGGTCGACCACTGGACACCGGCCACATTGGCTTTGCCGGACCTGTGCTGGAGTCCCTGCTAATCGATTAATTGCATTGCTATGTTAAATTCGACTATAATGAATTTAAACAAGAAACAAATGTTCTGTTTATATAAATACTTTTGAAACTTTTCCTTAATAAAACTAAAACTCACATCAAATATTTTTGAGTAAACTGTTTTTTAATCTAACTGATATCATTTTACTTTTGTAACTGGAGCTTGTCTGTTACAAATTAGTTGTGTAAGTGAAATTTTTGCTGTTTCAGTCATTCGGCGCCGGAGATGCCTGCGTGGCTGGCTGAAAGCCAAGTGTCCGCAAAGTCAACGACACCCGGTAGATGAATTTCTTATTTTTATTTTTCATTTTTTTAAATTTATAGTCTTTTGTTAAAAAAAATTGGACCAAATACATAAAATACAAAATATATACTAACGGTCATATTTACCTTTTGCGTGATTGTATTTAACATTAAAAATATCTTGTACAAATATCTTTCTATTAGAATTATAAGACAATTTTTGCAATTCCTTCTTAATTTGTACTACGTTTTGATATAATAATTAATATTTAAATATCAACATGTAAAAAATAAATGAGACCTTAGAGCCGAACGGAGATAGTATATTGGCCTCCGACGAGTCACGCAGGTGCCACGTAGACATCTCCGGTGTCGGAGGACTAGAATTGCAAAAATTTTCTACTTACGAAACTAATTTGCAACAAATTCTAATTGTAGTACTAAAATAATTAAGGGATCCAATTATAGGACTAAAAAAAACAATTTACCCATTACCTTTCTCTTCTGACAAAACGTCATATTATATACCCAATTTTTTACTTTCTCTAAAATTTCCAAGACTTATCTAAACAGAGAAAAAGTAAATGAGCATCAAAAGACTCCACAAATTAATGATCACCGGAACAGAAACTCACCTGCAGTTCAGTCTCAAGATTTGGTCGGGAGCGCGAGATATTATCTCCTGGAAGGAAGCCCAACTCTTATTATCGTTGTGCCCCTATTCCGCAGTAAGATACAAAAGGATGGAATTTCATTTTTACTAATGTAATAATACAAGATTATCGGGCAGGAGATGAGAAACTCACCCCGAAATATGACATCCATTTTCCGTAAGAACCATCCGTGCGGCTTCTTGATATCAATGAGCTAGAAGATCTTGTATCATTAAATTCTTCCTCATCATCTTCACACTCATCCTCATCGATGATCGTTTACTCCGGAAAAAGGGTGTTGCTGGCAGCTGTTTGCCCATTATCAAATCGAGCTGAATCAGACGAAATGCTCGTCTTTAATGTTTGCGGACAAGAAAGCTATAATCGAAAGGACATAAGCATACAATTTATAGATATCTACCAAAAACATTATGACAGCCCTTATAATCAACACACTAGAGCTTTTTAATACTATCGTAGAAAAAATCTGATGTCTTTAATTGTCGACAGGAGATTTTATGGCTTAAGCTATCGGACCGCCAATGACTAGCCTGTAAAGAGACGCACTCCATTGATTGCATGAATCGCCAAAAAACAATATCTTGTGGAATGAAGGGGCTTACAAGTACCTGATGCTTCCCCGAACAATAACGTGCTCTCTTACAGCTACCACAAAGCTTGTCCCCTTTCCATGTGCCGCACCAATCGCAGAGTGGTGCTGCAATAGCAAACAAAGAGCATTAAGCGACGAAATATGATTGCAGACTGACTTGTCCATCTCCTTAATTCTCTCAATGTCAACAATGGGAGTTCGGATTCCCTTCCTTAACATGATTATTCAACACACTTGCATAATGCCATTCCCAATTTTCAAGGGACAAAAATAATATTCCTGTCTTTGATTATAATACAATGAATGAAATCACTAACAAACTCGATAAAGAACATCCTAATTCCTCGAAGAATTGAAGAACAAGATCAGTAATAGGCTGTGTTAATGAAATAATTTGCAGAGAATTGGAATTAATTTAAAGACAATATGCTGACGAGATGACAAAATATTCCCTGAATCAAGGATTACTTAACTTGGCTGTGCAAGTATTAAGATGTTTTACATAGTAATTAATTACCTCCATCGATCAATGGTCGCGCAGTCCCATCCTCGGGTGGTGCCACACTAGAATAAAAGGGATTCTCTCTCGGCAATTGGCACCGGAAAATCTTGACGCTTCAGAACCATTTTTTGGATCAGAAATGGGTTAATTGCATCGACGTGTTGGCATGTCGACTCAAATCACTAAGAAATACCTTCTTGATGGAATATCCGACCGCCGCTTCCACTGTTCACGCTGATCACGAAGAAGGCAGGCCATTGAAGGACACATGAAAAGATACAATATCCTATGAAATGTTGATTCCTCACCTAATGGCACATAAACCTACGACAGATCAACATAAATATTAAAATTTAAAACAGAGTGCAAATTCTTAATACGGAAGGGATCTTAAAGGAGCAACAAATCTAATTCCAGAAAATTGATTTTCCATACTCGACCTGAAGTACAAACTGCAGAGGTTCTTCGCAAAAATCACAGTAAATGGACTTTCCGGAGGGCAAGTTTTTGGGGTCCAGCCATGCCTAAATCACATAGTATTACACAATAATACATTTTTCCGAAGATAATTAGGGTTTAATTGCAAAGAAATTTAACGAGCCAGATAATTAAGCAATCACAAAGCTCGCCGTACAAGGCGCGTAGAATTACCGGAGCGCCGCCAGCTTTGCTCGGGAAATACTGGCGGTGCAACGACCACGATGTTTTCGGCTTCTCCACAAAACCTAACGTCACCAGTGTTCCATCTTCTTCTTCATCGCTGACTTCATCTTCAACCTCGTTATGTTGAATTTCGTCTTCATCCTGCTCTTCGTCCACGGCGGAAATACGCAGAGAGTTTATGTTCGTTCCATTCGCGTCGACGTCCATTTCTCCCGGATTCCAGCCGGTAATTCAATCGACTCCAACCGGCGGCAGAACTATCCGGCAACCATACACGGCGTTAAGGTTTGGGGTTTTGGAGAACATGTGCAAGTATAATAATGGGCTTATGTAATATTTCAAAAGAATTGATGGGCTTTAACGATATTCAGATAAATATGATAGTACGGGCTTTTATAAATACATAATCCTTGCTAGAATCTGCAAAAACTGATAGATGACACCTTGATACAAAACCGATACAAAATAATTAAGTTTGGATCAAATATTTTAATCTCATTATGTATACTATTTGACACAAACTCTGATAATAGACTTATCGAATTATGTAAAATAGTTATAATTTAATAAATAGTTCATATTTTAATTTAAATTAAGTTCAATATTATATAATTCAAAGTAATTCATTATACACATTATACTACAACCAATAAAAACTAACATAACACACAACAAGATGACAAAAAATAATTAAATTTGAATAAAGGATTTCGACTTATATATATACACGGGTCAACATGAACCCTACACGATAATAAACGGGTCGAATTAGAATTGAATTATTTAACCGTTTAAATTATTCAACTAGACATGAATCGATCCATTACCAGTTCTACTCATCGGTCGTCCTCCGCAAATTTACTTGGGTTTATTTGAAGTGTGTTTATTTGAATTGATATTAAAATAATATTTGATAAAATATTTTGTGTGAGAAAATGAAGAATTTAATGTAAATTTTAAAATATTTGTGTATAAGAAACATATTCTTAATTAAGGATATAATAAAATATTAATATTTTAATATTAAAATGAGTATGTAAAAAGTAATATAGGATATTTTTAAAAAAAAATTAAAAAATAATGAAAAATTAATAAATTGATTATTAGATGATAATACATTATAATTAGATACAATTAATTATTATGAATAGATGGAGTGAATAGTTTAATTTTTTTTTTTTTTCAACCGCCAATTTCAAATCACAATCGCCACCGAATCAAACCCGAAACCGATTTTTATATGTGTTGTATAAAAAAAATGTGAATATTTTTAATCTTACGACAACTTGATAAACCGATCGGAGAATAGAGAGGATTCTTTAGGGCACTCCAACAAATTATTAAGTAGAGCTATAAAACAAACGAACAGTTCGCAAACTCGGCTCAGTTCGGCTTGTTTGAGCTCGCTAAGAGCTCGTTCGTTAAGCTAAACGAGTCGAATACGAACATAAATTTTGGCTCGTTATATTCACGAACGAGCTCGAGCTTGTTCGCGAACGTTCGATAGTATTTATTAGAAAAATTAAATTAATAATTTAATATTTAATGTATATCTTTATAATATTATATTGCATTCTATTTTTTATTTAAATTTATTAATAAAAATTATAATTATTATTAACTAAATTTAATTTTTTTTAAAAAATTAAATAAATAAAATAAAATATTTCTTAATGAGCCGAGTCAAGCCGAATACGAACAAAAATATTGCTAAACGAGCCGAGTTCAAACAAAAATTTCAGCTCGTATCTCTTAACGAACGAACACGAATCTAGCTCAAGTCCTTAACGAGCCGAGCTCAAACATGACAAGCTCGGCTCTGTTCGGCTCGTTTACAACTCTATTCTTAAGTATATATTTCGTATATACGGAAAAATCAGCTAGCAAAAAATCCACAAATGAAAATGAAAATGAAAATAAAAAGACTTTAAAAATATAATTGTATTGAAGCTGGAAAGATAAGGCTGAAAAAATACATTCGGACTTGAAAAGAAACCGGAAGAAAAACGAATAAACTTGTTTAAAAAGTAAAAGACAAAGAAAACTAAAATGCAATAAGAATAAAACTAATGTTGGATAATTAGTTATTTAATGGGTATAATTTAATGTTGGAAATTAATTTTGAAATTTACGCAACCGATTAATCAGTGAGTGAAAATGGGGTAGGTGAACCAAATTAATCTGATTAATTTGGATGAAATAAATAAATATTACATATTTGTTAGATATGGGGCTTGGCGACAAACCAAATTATGTAGCAATAAATTAAATCCGGGTATATGGCTTAAATTGCAGGACTATTTGATAAAAACTTATTTGGATTATACATTTATTATAATTTCAAATGTAAGCTTTGAAATAAAAATAAATTATAATCGTTTTAAATGGAAGATTTAACATTAGAATAAATTACAATCGTTGTAAACGGAAGGTTTGAAATTAGAATAAATTAAATCGGTAATTAATATTGTAATTATAATCATAAGTGATCCCTGCCATTTTGGCTGAGTGGAGACGCCCTATATAAAAGGTCTCTCATTTCATTCGAAAATACCAAAAACATTCTCTCATCCTCTTCTCCTCTCTTCTAACTTTCCGGCAACATCTCCAATTCAATTCTCTCTTTCATCTTTGTTTGCCGGAGTTTCGACGATTTGGTGCCGCTATCATCGAAGACAAAATCGGTTTTATTTTGGGTTAGAACACCGGCTGTTGGAGGCACTACTTGGGGTATCTAATTTTCGGAGAGAGGATTCAGTATCGACTAGATTTCACGGTATATTTATTTCTCGCAATACCCATTTGACTAACAAAAAAATTGTTGTATTGTTCGAAAACCTATACTTTATTGATTGCATGTAACTCCTCTTGTCAAAGCATGATAACCCCTATTTAATAATCAACTGTTTGAGCTCTCGTATTATTTAGATTGTGTTTCTTGTTAGGAAGTTTGAGAGAATTGAACTTAAGTTTGGATTGGATTGGATTTAAATTTTAAAATATATTTGAAATTTTTTGTTCCTTTAGATTTGTAAATTTAGTTTAAATTTTGAAAGTTTTAATGTGTATTGATTGATAATAATTAAAAGTAATGATGTAAATATGTATTAAATTAAATTATAAAATTAATAATAGTGTGATTAAATATTAATTTATAAATAAATTATTATATATTTTTTTATTTATCTGTATTACATGAAAAATTTCTATAAAATAATATATACTATTATATATATATTTTGTTAAATTATAATTACTAAATAATAAAATAATTAATTAATTGTACTTCTGTACAGCCGTGCAAATATTGTCATAAAAAAAAACATGCAAATATTGTCATAAAAAAAAAACATTGTCAAACTCGTTAGCTTACATTCTATGGTGCTCTATGCTAACACTAGACTAGTAGAAGTTGTCTCCCTACGCATATTTGACACTTTTTTTTTATGTGTACAATAGTCAAACAGTAAATTTGGTCAAATTTGGGTTAAAAGAAAATATCCTCAGTAACCACCATAAACTCCTAGTTCATTAAATATCATCTTCTTGAACAAGGATAATTCCACCATCTTTGCTAGGTATTAATTCTACTTGAGTAATCTCCAAGTTGTTTTGAGAATCAAATTCCACCTCCTAAATAATTATCAAGACTTCCGTAGTTGTTACTTTTTACCATCAATTTTCTGCAAGATTGAAATTTTGCAACCTAAGCTTTTCAAATCAAAATTTTGATGGACTTAATCAA
Source organism: Andrographis paniculata (assembly GCF_009805555.1). Classification (NCBI taxonomy): domain Eukaryota; kingdom Viridiplantae; phylum Streptophyta; class Magnoliopsida; order Lamiales; family Acanthaceae; genus Andrographis; species Andrographis paniculata. The sequence continues at coordinate 2,098,216 of NW_026137613.1, forward strand.
TTTATGTCTTACACTTTAGTTATGGATTGTTGTCTTATTATTATTGGGCTTTCTTGGATCTGGGCCACCACAATCATTTGGGCATTTTCAAAAATTATTTTCCAAACCCAATAATATTGTTCAATTTTGATTTTATATTTGATCGAACCAATGATTTTTAGTTCAGGCTCTAATTCGACGACGGACAGGCTTTTTGGAGTACTTCCGGAATCCACACCGACGAATCGATGAACTATTTTGGAACCTCCGAATTTTAGGATCCAACAATTGGCATGCCCAGTTGGACCAAGTCGGGTTCGTATATGCAACTTTGTAGCGGTAAGGTGATCACCCTGGAAAACTAGAATCAGAACTTAGGTCTGAACATAGGTGCAGGAAACACTGGAATTGGAACACCGGTTCACCCCAGAATTTTGGAATTTCAGAAAATACATATGGAGGTAAGAGAGGAATAGTTCCATATGGTAGAGGGATTCTATCCCTCATAGGGAATGTCGGTTCCAACTTAGGTCGTGGAAACGCTGGATCGCCCAGGGGTCCGACGAGTGAAGCAGGTTTGTAGTTTGGCAATGTAACGATTCTCCCACGCCCGCAAGGAGGACAAACCAGTGGCGCCCTCAGATGGTGGGAGGACCGGATGTCGCTGGACGCAGTGTTTACGGAGCCCATCCAGGGACAACTCACAGGTCAGCCTACATGGAATGCACCTTCGTAGTCATGGGTTCAACAGCCTCCATATGCCGCTATCCCTCAAGGAGGAATGGCTAGCCAGGCTTGGGGACCAGGAGGGCAGCCGCTGATTCCTAATTAGCAGGATGCCCGGCCATTGATATATACAGATATTCTAGTGGAAAGTATATGAAGGGCTTTCCTACGAATGAATTTTGAAGAACGACCGGTGTATCAAAGACCTTATCCAACTTGGGTAAGTGAGACGATGTCGTTGCCTGTTCGAAATAAAGCGCTAGATTTTACATTGTTCTCAGACGAAGATGGGAGATCAACGATAGTGCATATTGGGAAATTTACAACTCAGTGCAGAGAATTGGGAGGAAATGATTAGTGTCGTTTGCAATTATTTTCTTTATCTCTAACGGGTACTGCATTTTCGTGGTATACGTCGTTGGCTCCAGGTATTGTGCAGTCTTGGTCAGATTTGGAAAAGCCAGGGTAACATGCTGTGCAGATGAGGAAATTTTGGCCGATGAGGGATGTTGTGAGGAACAAGATGTGTTGGCCGCTAAGTTGTTGTAAAGAAAACTTATTCTTGTTCGGCATTAAGGCCTACAAATGGTAAAGAGATAGGATGTGTGCAGTATACCTTCGATGTGTCTAAATTCGAACATATATTTAATCATCTGTTGAAGGACAAACAAATCAAACTCCAGGACGGGCAGCGAGTGCCGTCACCAGAGGAATTGAAAGGGAAAGTGTACTGCAAGTGGCATGGGAGCTATACACATGCTACCGCCAATTGTACATATCTACGAAATACAATCCAGAAGGCCTTAGATGAGGGCTGATTAAAATTAGCAGAGAAGAGTATGCAAGTAGACGCAAATCCATTTCCGGCTCCGTCCATTAACACCATGTCCACAAGAGGTCCCAAGAGACAACACAAAGGGAAGCAACCGGTTCGGCAGCCGGTTCATAAACAACTCGGACCTAGGATACCACAACGGGGTTCAATCTTCGATAGGCTGGCTGTAGAAAAAACCGCTTAATGAAAATGGTGGAGGTAAGGAACCTAGAATTATGGAGCGGAACCCCAATCTGAAAGTGACGATTCCAAACACCAGGGAAGTTCGGGAACGCAATAACGCGATGACTAAAGTCACAGCTCCAGGCTCAAATATCAAGCCGGATGCCATTGTGGCCGAGGTAAAAGTCGCTAGTGGAAAGCGAGTCTGGACTATTACATCAGCTGATCAGATTACCATTACTCCAAAAACAATGTGGAAACCTCCATCAACAGTGGATTCAGAGAAGTGGACAGTCAATGTGCCAGAGGCAAATGCTAGGAGGGCATTGAGTGACGTCACACGTTCCCAGAAAAGAAGGGCACAAAGGAAACGATTACAGGCTAGGCTGGAAGCTGAAGATATTCAGCTAAATTAAAGTAGTGCGGGGGCAAAGGGTAAGCAAATTGAATCAGAGGTTCAGCAAACGATGAATCAGGACGAGAAAACCCCGAAAGTTGAGGAATAGAAGGAAAGATCTCAGAAAAATCGAGAGTTGCAACCTCGCTTGATTTTTTATACACCGAGCGCCAGATTTGCTCCAAATTGGCAACGCCGATAGGTGTCGAAAATTACACAGCCGAAGGACCTTGATGCTAAAGCTGGCCAATTATCGGTCGTTGGGTTGTTGCCGGGTGAGTTCAAAGCTCCGAAAGGGTAGCGGAATTATGAGGGAGTGATCGTAGATGAAGAGCCAGCTGGAGAATGTAATGATTTAGTGACAACGGTCACATTTGATCGCATTGGGTCCGGGCAAAATAAACATGTGAAGCCCCTGTACATTCGAGCTTTAATGGAAGGACGACCTATGGGTAGAGTACTGATAGACAGCGGCACATTTTCTAATGTGATGCCGTTTCGGACATTCAGAAAATCAGGAAAAACAAGGGACGATTTAATAACAACCTCAGTACGAGCCACATATTTTATGGGAAACTCGTACAAGCCAGCGGGAATTGCTACTATTGAGGTGCAAGTTGGCACAAAGAAGTTTCCCTCAGCGTTTGTGATAATAGACAGCCGCCCGTCGTATGCAGCATTGTTGAGGCGGGATTGGATTCACACTTGCGAGTATGTCCCGTCAACTTTGCACCAGAAGTTGTTGTTTTTGGATGGCGACGAGGTTCAAGAAATGGAAGCGGAGAAAGATCCATTCGCAACGGAGGTCACAGCTGTAGATGCGAGTTTCTATTATTCGAAGATGACTCTATTTTCGGAAGTGATCGCCTCCATTCCTAACAAGGGAAATTATGAATGTGTGTTTAGTGATAACCAGTTCAGGGTTCAAGCGAGGGCCGATCCACGGCCTATGAATGAAGAATATTATGATGAATTTCGAATGCGATGAAATTCAATGTGAGCCGCCCGGAGCAGGCTCCATTGCGAATACAGAGCCGTTCAGAGCAGGTTCCACAGAAGGTAGTAAGCGGCTCGGAACAGGCTCTATTGCGAGTTCGGAGTCGTCCAGAGATGACTCTTTGGAAAACCTTGAGCCGCCCAAAACAGTCTCTGTTATGCAACATCCAGAGCCGGCCAGAGCAGACCCCGTGGAAGAAGCAGGACAACTTAGAGGAAAGTCCATTGGCAGTTCAGAATCATCCAGGGAAATTTCCGGTGAAGTAGAATTACCATCACCCGTGTATAAAATATATCCAGCGTTCCAGGCCCAAGACCCGCTGGAGGATGTTGATTTGAGTACCGATGGAGTTTCACAAATCACCAAAGTTAGTGCATTGTTAACATTAGAAGATCGAGCCGCCTTGGTAACACTTATAAAGGAATACCGGGATTATTTCTCTTGGAATTACGATGAAATACCAGGCTTGGCTCGAGAACTCGTGGAACATCGACTACCCATAAAAGTCGGATACAAACCCCACAAGCAGCCGCCATGAAGGTTTAACCCAGAGGTGTACCCAAAGATCAAGGAAGAAATTCAGCGGCTCTTGGGGGTAGGATTCATCCGGGCTTGTCAATACCCGGAATTGGTGGCCAATGTCGTCCCTGTACTCAAGAAAAACAGAAAATTGCAGGTATGCATCGATTACCACAATTTGAATTTGGCAACACCCAAAGATGAATACGTTATGTCTATCGTTGATATGTTAGTAGATGCAGCCGCCATGAACGGGAGTCTGTCGTTTATGGATGGATATTCCGGCTATAACCAGATTTTCATAGCCGAGGAGGATGTTGCAAAAACGGCATTCCGATGCCTAGGGGCCCTTGGAGTATATGAATGGGTAGAAATGTCGTTTGTGTTGAAGAATGCTGGAGCGACTTACCAACGAGCAATGAATACCATATTTCACGATTTAATCGGACAGTCGGTGGAAGTTTACATCGATGATATCGTGGTGAAATCCAAGAGTTTTTCGGGACATCTGTTGGATCCCGAGCAAGCTTTCCGGCGAATGAGGCACTATAATTTGAAGATGACTCAAACGAAGGCGCATTCGGGGTGGGCTCCGGAAACTTTTTGGGCTTCATGGTGCATAATAAGGGTATCAAGGTGGATAGTAACAAGAGGAAAGCTATCATCAATGCCCGACCGCCTAAGAATCTGAAGCAGATCCAAGGATTCCTTGGGCAGGTGAACATTTTGCGAAGGTTTGTTTTGAATGCTGCAGGAAAGCTTAAAGCTTTTTCCACGTTACTCAAATTGCGGAAGTCAAGGGAATTTGTGTGGAAGCCGCCACACTAGCAAGCTTTCGAAGCTATTAAGGAAGCTCTTGCCAATCCGCCAGTGTTAATGATGCCGCAAATAGATAGATCTTTACGCTTATATTTTTCGGCCACTGAGAATACGGTCGGTTGCTTATTGGTGCAAGAGGCTCCCGATAGAAGCGAACGTGCCATTTTTTTACCTTAGTAAGGTAATGAATGATGCTGAGACAAGGTACACTCCTATGGAAAAATTATGTCTCGCCTTATTTTACGCTTGCACGAAACTTGAATATTGTTTGGCCCCAAGGGAGACGGAAGTGGTGTGTCATGTCGATATTTTGAGATATTTATTAAGCAGGTCAGCTTTAAGAGGGAGGCAAGCGAAATGGGCTGTAAAGCTAGCCGCAGTTGATCTACGATATGTACCAATTAAAGCTGTTAAGGGGCAGGTCGTTGCTAATTTTCTGGCAGATCATCTGAGCTCGATATTTGACCAAACGGCTGATCATGTGGAAGCCGTTATTAGTCTGATGCCATGGATCTTGAAGTTCGATAGTTCTAGCACGCAGACTAGTGTTGGAGCTAGGGTATTTATTGAGAACCCATGGGGAAGAAAATGGACCGTTGCCAGACCATTGGCACCCGGATTTACTAATAATCAAGCAGAGTATGAAGCCTTATTAGTTGGACTGAGGATTCTCCATAAAAAGGGAGCCAAGGTGATCAGACTTCAAGGCGATTCACAATTACTATTGAAGCAAATTTCTGGTGAGTTCCAATGCAAAGATGAAAAATTGATAAACCTTCGAATGGAGGCAGTTACGATGATACAATATTTTTAAAACGCGGTGGTGGAATTCATACCTCGAGCTGAAAACGGAATAGCTAATGATTTAGCTCAAGAAGCCTCTGGGTATAAGTCATCCGCCATAGGAAAGTTCAAATCAAGGTGAGTATGTCTGTGCCCAGTGGAAGTGGAGGATTGGCGTATAGAACTAAGAAAGTATTTGGAACAACCAATCGGTGATACTCCTGTGACCTGTCGCGCGGTCAATCAAATATTTCACCTACTCCGTGATCACAATTTAATGTAATATAGGGGAAGGGATCGTCTCCACAGGGATTGTGTGATTCACTCTTTCGTGTTCTAATGCAGTAAATAAATGGGGAATTTTCTTTTATTATCTAATGAAAATAAAATAACAAAGCAATTAAATTAAGGGGGAACTGACTATAAGGGGATGTCTGGCTCAAGGGATGATACAGTTATGGCACTTGTGTTTTATCACTAATTCAATAAAATTAATTCTTATTAAAGTATCAATAAATTGGTTATAGTTATCAACAAGCTCTGACAACCAATTTTTCCTTACAGTGTAGGTAATTAAGGTACGACCGTTAACTACCCCTAATTAAGCAAATAAACCTAGGTGCGTCCATAAGAATATTGCCTAACCGCATTGTAATCTAAAAAAACCAAATTCAAAACAATTACTACCTAGGAGGAGCAATTAGATTTGATTGTCTAACCCCCGGGAAGGAACTATTCAACCCGGTTATCACCTATTCAAGTGCGAATACAATTACGGATATCCTACCTGAATTGACTTTAGATTATCAGACTAATTTAAATATTGGTACCAAAATATTCAATCAATCCAACAATCACAAACGTTATTCTTAGAATTAGACAAATATTGATAATAAAAAAGAACTTTTATAAAGAAAATCAAGAATCTCCAAAACAAAAGAACCAAGACATTATCACCCCTCAAACCAGAAAAGTATCTACTCCATAATCAAATAACAAAGAACAAAAGAGAAAGATAAAGTCATAATGGGAGGGGGAAATCTTCTCTGTCGATTTGCTCCTGCGCGATCTATGAATCTGTCAGTCTCCTGCTCCTGTGCATTTCTGCTCTAGCCGTCCTCTCTTTTGGGAATAGGCGTGTGATCCCTCATTTTATTCAATGTTTGCCCTAATTATTTTGTAGATGGGCTTTTGGGCCTTTAATTAATTTTATTTCTTTTTTCTGCCAATTATGCCAAATTTAATATTTGTCCTCTGCACATAGCAAATAAACAATTCGCATATAAATTAGGTAGAATCCAATCAAAATCACCAAAATATTGCATATGATATGAATATAAAATGCATGCGATTTCTAACTATCATCCTGAAAAGCTACGGAAGCAGGCTCTGAAGCATACTTTGATTGACGGAGATTTTTTTCGCAGAGCCGCCGATGAAATGTTAATGAAATACTTAGATACTCAAGAAGCCATGAAGGTGATGGGTGAAGTGCATGAAGGGGTTTGCGGAGCACACAAATCCGGATTAGTCATGAGATGGACGATCCGACAGTATGAGTATTTTTGGCCATCAATGAAAGAAGATTGCATCAAGTATGCTCAAGGATGTGAAGCGTGTCAGCGACATGGTCCTTTGATCCGAATTCTAGCGGAAGAAATGCATGCAGTGGTGAAACCATGGCCATTCCGGGGATGGACGATGGATATTATCGGAAAGATCCATCCGCCATCTCCAGACGACACTCGTTCATATTGGTGGCCATGGATTATTTCACCAAGTGGATAGAAGCTGTACCATTGGCCAACATAACATATCAAGAAGTGATCAAGTTCGTTAAGGAACACATTATTCACCGGTATGGAATCCCGTAAACGATTACCGCCGATCAAGGTACTGTTTTTACCAGCAATAGAGTGGCCGCCTTCGCCGTACAGTACGGGATCATTCTTTTGCATTCATCCCCGTATTACGCACAAACGAATGGGCAGGCCGAAGGGCCAATAAGGTCTTAATTGGGGTAATTAAAAAGGCCGTGGAAGACAACCCGGGAAGATGGCACGAAGTGTTAGGGGAGGCTTTATGGGCCTGTAGGCAATACTGAAATAAAGCTACTGGTTGCACTCCATTCCAACTGGTCTATGGGCAAGAGGCGATATTGCCATTGGAAATTACAGTGCCATCGTTACGAGTGTTGAAGCAGAATTCGCTCAATCACGAGCAATACGACACAGCTATGTTACAAAGGTTGGATGACGTACACGAGGATCTGATGATGGCATTAGAGAATATTAGAGTGAATAAAGCGAAAGTAGCAGGAGCTTACAACAAAAAGGTACGTCGGCGAGCATTCCATGAAGAGATTTGGTGCGGAATGCAGTGTTACCTGAAGGATTCAAAGATAATACGTTCGGGAAATGGTCTCCTACATGGGAAGGACCATATCAAGTGAGTAAAGTGTTGCCTAATTGTTCTTATAGATTGATGAGTATTGATGGGATGAAACATATAAATGTTATCAATGCTAAGCACCTTAAGGGATACATGTCGCCACTTGAGTTCAGATAAATGAATGAAGTGGATAAATGAAAACAAGTCTTTTCTAGGCCGCTAACAAAATGAAAGCAGATTGTGGAGCCGTTTTAGATAGAAAAGCTGACGAATGAGTCCCTTAAAAAAAGAAAGCAAATAGAGAAGCTTCTTCCAAAAGGAAGCAAATGGACGAGACTCTAGAAGAATTCAAAGCTCCACAAGAAGAAAATTCCAAAAAAGGGTAAAGCTCCATACATTTCACATTTTATCCCTTTTTTTAGAAGGACAATTGTTGGACCCTAAGTCCAAATGACTTAAATTTGAAGATAACAACCCCCATCAGGCTACGAAACTTCCATGGAGCAAGAAGGTGTAGCTTCCACAGGCCTTTAGACGACAAGCTCCATCAACCCTGGGTTGGTAACTTCGTAACATTAATGGAAGACCCCGGCACTTACATATCCTATATGGAAGGTTCTATGGGTTAAAACGAAAGAAAGAAAAAGGAGGATTCCATGTAACTCGAGGCTGTTGGGGACATATCCTCGTAGATCGGCTAGGAGTATGATGGAAGCAAGTCATGGTAAGTTGCAGGTCTGATCCAGAGGCAATAGAAGAAGTTCAGAGGGGATGGAACTCGGTCCATAAACGACGGAAGACGTTCAAAACAAATGGAACCCGGTCTAGAGGCAATGGAAGCGGTTGAGAACTGATGGAAGGATGTTACCTGATGGTTAAAAGAGGTGGATGAATAATTGGAACTGCTCCTTTTAGTGGAAGAGGTGGTTATTCAAACTTAGAAAAAACACAACACACACAAGCATAACCAGATCAAATCGTCTATTTTTCTATTTTTCTTTCATGTTCTAGTTTCGTTTATGCAATTTAATTCGATTTACTTGCTTTCACGTTCTTGCAATTCGTTTTACTCGCTTTTCATATTTAATCTTAGTTTAATCTGATCAATCTCGTGAAATCTTCATAACCCAACGATAGATTGGCTCTCTGGAATACTTCAAGAACCCGCACCGACGACATTGATGAGTTATTTTGGAACTTCGGAATTTCATATTCACACTTTCTAAAAACATATATGTGTTTTATATGTTAAGGGGTCATGATTGGGGTTGAGATAGTCAACCCCACGTAATAAGAAGAAGATAAAAGAAAGAACAAGTGGAGAAAGGAAACAGAAAATAAAAGAGAAAAAAAATGGTGCAGGCGGCGGCTCACCTCTCACGGCCGTGGATGTGATTAGGGGGAAATTTTTTAAAAAATGTATTTTATAATTAAAATTATTATTTATTATTAAAAATATTAATGTTAATAAAAAATTATATAATTATTAATGATAGTATAATAATAATACAATATTATTTGTGTATAATAGATAAGTTTACATTTTTGTTATATTAGTATTATTGAATATATTCTATTGCATATGATGTGGTATTTTTCATTTGTGTTGTCTCCTTTATTATGTTATTTTTTTTTTTTTAAAAAAATGAATTATACACTTTAATTACATATTAAAATTTATAATTTATAATTTTTTTGATTTTAATTATACCAATGAATTATTTTAATTTTAATTTATAATTATTTTTACAGTATATTCTTAATTATTTACTATTCATACTCCTAAGTTCTGGCATCTACAGTCACCATGACAGTTGGGATGGAGGGAGAATTACTTATTTTGTCCCATCACAAACTATACATATTTCTATTTCTATTTTGAATTGTCTAATTAATTATAAAGTAATCATTCTAGAAATACCCCACTTTTTGTCTATAAATACACGATGGGTGTGTTTGTTTGGGGATTTGGATTTTGAGTTAGGATTTGAATAATAAAAATTTTGAATTTAAATAGTTGTATGATGTGATATAAATAGGTGTTGATGTGATGTCTTGAATGTAAAATTGATTTTTAGTATAATATAAAAAATAAAAAATAAATGTTTGATTTGATGTTTTGGGGGAAAAAATGAGATGAATAGTAAAAATTAAATCCAATCCCCCAAACAAGAACACACCCCACTTTATCATTATATCATTATTTTTTTAAACTCTGCGCTAAAAATAAAAATATATTTTTAAATTTGACAGAGGTAACAATTTTTTTTAATATATATTTATTTATTTTAAGTCAATATTTAATTTAACTTTTTACTTTTGCCATTTTTTTGCAAATATAATATACAAAAAAGTATTAACAGAATATTGTGGTATAATTTTATCACAAAATTGTTATTCGTGACTTTTAGTTGTCTCAATATTAAAATACGCAACAAATTTATATGATTATAAGCTTCTTTTTTTTTTTTTCCTCTAGTAGTTACTATTTTATTATATTTTATTCAAAATATTTATTTTCTATTATAATAAAAATAATCACACATTAATAATAAATATTTTAAATTTTTACATAAATTAAAATATATCATTATATATACAATTAATTTATAAATAAAATATATATAATAAAAATATTAAAATTATTTTATTTATTTTCACCTACTAATAAATTATTATTTATTTTTATTATACTTAAAAAATACAAACAAATAGTTTAGATGAAACAGAAAAAATATTATTTTAAAATATGTATTAGTTTTTGTTTGTTTTTTTTTTGTGATGAGTGCAGCCAATAGGCGCAAAAATTAGTCCAAGCACGTTGAAGTATATGTTTCAGGTCTTTTCTTTTGATTTAGTTTGAGAAACTTTGGTTTAAATTTGGTATTAAAATAATGTATGATAAAATATCTTGTAAAAAAAAAAAAAAATGTATTTTTTTAGAAAAATACATAGTCCAAGTAGTAAAAAATTGGAATTTTGTGGTAAAAGAAACACACTCAATACATATCCAAATCCCCAATTTAATTACTTAATTAATTAATTGATTAATGCATTCATGATTTTTGTCTCGTTATTGAGATTTCGTAACACATACATATATAAATATATCCCTTTCTAAATTATATATATATATATTGATTCAATAAAAGCTGCCATGTACACACACATGCCGAGCTCGACTTATTATTAAGAAACTCAACCACACCCTCAACCCCCCTCCCCCCCCCCCCCCCCCCCCCCAATATATATTATATATACGAGGAAGCCATAGAAATTATAGCAAGTAGCAGTGAGTTATTTGTTAGAAAAATATTACAAAATTAATTAATAATTAGGCAGCCATGAATGAAAGTATGTCGAAGGAAGAAGAAGAAGAAGAAAAGGGATTATATACAGAAGATGGAACAGTGGATCTTCGAGGCAATCCCGTTCTTCGATCCAAGAGAGGTCGATGGACGGCTTGTTTCTTCATCGTTGGTACGTCGTATATTTTGCATTTTTTTTTTATCTGAATAATTATTAAATATGATATTTAGCATAGAAAATAGATGTTTGATTCGAAAATGAAGAAAAATATGTGTATATATATATATATATTAGGTCGTAATTGGATTAGAATTTTGTGTTCGAAGTGAAGTTATTTTTCTCACTTATAAGCTTTAAACTTAGAGGAAAATGCATACAAAATGTAACTAAAGCAAAGGTAAATCCCATTTGAGTGTTCTTGGCCATGAATATTTTGTTCATTTGAATCACTATGATTGGTTGAAAGATTTTGATAGAATTTTTATTATTTATTAATTTTTTTAATAAAAATATTAAATTAAACAATTAGTTTCTATATTTCATATATATAAAAAATTAATTTTATATTTAAAATATTACATCAATATTTGTTTATATCACATCATACAATTATTTAAATACTATCACTTTCCGTCTCTGTTATTTATATTAAAAACATTATTTTGTTTGTGTAAAATTATTGTGTTGAATATATATTTAAAATAATGTTACACACACATATATTTTAAAACAAAATATTATATCTTACAGATATTTTTTAATCAAAATATTATGTATGATCCCATTGTTTCTTTCATAAAAATAAAAAACAAAAAATACAGTAAAACGCAAATTCATTTTATCCTCTTTATAAGCCTCAATAGGAAGATATAGATCCTTTTTACTTTGATTTTTTTTTTTAATTTAATTTTTATAAATTTCTATAAAAAGATATTATTATTTTTATGTAGAATATTATATGGAACTTCTATTTAAATACAAAACTAAAATATAAATTACTATACAAAATCAAACTAAATATAGCAAAGCCTATAAGTATGTGTGTGAACTTTTATAATTTTCTACCTCTATATATTTAAATTTTAGTTTAGATAATATTTTATCATGACAATAAAAAAAATATATATTAATTGAAACACTGCAAAATTTCCTTCTTTGTTTGTCCCAAACTCACTGCAATATTTTTAAATTTAGAAATAATTAATACTCCCTCCGTCCCAAAAGTATAGTTTTATTGTATTAGACACGATATTTAAGGAATATTGATATTATATTGGTAGTGGGTAAAAAGTAAGGATAAATGACTTTTTTGCCCTTGTGAGTATATTAGTATAAAAGTAGTGACAATTATATAATATAATAATAATGAAAAAATATGGATAGTTTTATGGTGATATGATTATTTATGGAAATGAGACTATTGTTTTGAGACAGACAAAAATGGTAAATAAAACTATTGTATTGGGACGGAGGGAGTAATATCTATATACATACATTAATATACACTTCACTTTGTTCCATCATATCACTCAAATAAAAAAAAAAAAACAAATAATCATTTATCTCTCCAATCACATCAGTTAATATCCAAATTATTTCAAATAACCATATTTAATATTCCCCACCTAAATTCTCGTGTCAAAAACAAATATTGGATGATATTTGGGATGGAAGGAGTATTGTATATTGATATAAGTAGCACATGACAAATCATAAAAATGGATCATTGAAATTTAAATACCAGATAAATTTGTGTGACCTAACTAACAAAATTTATTATTGTGATTAAATTATATATTAAATGTATGTAAGAGGGTAGGTCTATATTAATTTGTGTTATATTTCCATGTGCAATAAGTCTTATCTACCTTCCCATCTCCCAACCAACTTTCATACTCAAATTGTAAGGTTTCAAATTCCTACAATTCATCATTTTTCTTTTCTCTAAAAATATTAAATTACATATTTTATTTTTTATTTAAATATTATATATTGAATTAGTGTTTTTATCTAACATTAGATAAAATACATATTTATAGCACATTAAATCCGATTTCGGTTCAAATTATTCATTATTCCCAAATTCTAAAAGCTAATTTGGATTTAGAATTTATATTTTTTTATTTTAAAATAATCTAAATTAATATATTATGAGATTAGTTGCTTGATTTAAAAGTAAAATTAATTCTTAGGGTAATATAAAATATAAAAAATAATTATTTGATTTGATATTTTTTTTAAAAAAAAAAATTTAAACGAACAATAAAAATCTTATGAAATATTGACAAATGAACACAACCAATATATTTCAATACTTCTTTTAGATATATTCAATAATTGAATATTTTGATCAATAATATACAATGTGGTTCGACAAATTAATTGTCATTCACATTTAGATTAGGAAATTATTTTATTGCCCTCTTTTTTCTTTTTTCTTTTTTTTAATTAACTTTTATCATTATTCGAAACAATAAATGAAGTGTATGAAGTGTTCGAGCGAATGGCGTACTATGGAATATCGACCAATCTATTTATATATTTGACGACAAAACTGCACCAAGGCACGGTCACCTCGGCCAACAATGTCACCAATTGGGTCGGCACCATTTGGATGACCCCCGCCTTGGGTGCTTATGTTGCTGATGCTCTTTTGGGTCGTTATTGGACTTTTTTGATTGCCGGCGCTATCTACTTCTTGGTAAGTAACATTACATATGATATTGATATATTTTTACTGTGTTATTATTACTATTTTCTTAACACTTGTTTAAGAAAAAAAATCACTTCCAATTTTAATTTATTATTATATTTTTAAATTTGAAATTTCATATTATATGATATTTTTTCTATCTAGACTAATTATATCATTTTTTATTATCTACTATAATTATGCATAATAGTTTGTTTATATAGACCACTGTATTCACTTATAATTTTATTATTTTAATTTTAAAATATAATAATTAATTTGTCATTATTTTTTCTAGATACCCCATTACTTTTTTTTTTTAGGAAAATTTATCGTTTTAGTTCAATAACGAACTTTTTATCATTTTAGTCCTCTAACTAAACATGTATAAGAATGAACTCAAATTTTAATATATTTTTTTTTGGCATAATTAGTCATCCGATGCCGGAATTGCATATATGGCTCCCGTGTGCTCGCCGGAGTACACCTATTCATGAGCTAGGCGCCACCTAACAGACATGTGTAGTCTTTTTAAAAATAAAAAAAATTAAAATAATTTCACGTCTGTCTGATGATACCTACTTGGCAAACAAGTGTACTCCAGCGTGCGACGCAGATGCCATATGTGCGTCTCCGCTTCCGAAGAACCAGTTGTGCCAAAAATTTTACTTACGGAATAATTTCTATACAGATTTTCAATTCCGAAAAAAAAATCAATTTTTTATTTTTTATTATATATTTAATAATTTTTTTATAATACAATAATTTGGCACAATCCAAAAATATCAGGAGGTTACTTGGACACAACCAAGTAACCTTACAACACTATATCTAATGTTTTACTCCCTCTGTAATTCAAATATATTTTCGTTTTTCTTTTATGGTTGTCATTCAAATTTATTTATGTTTCTTTTTTAGTAAAAAAATACCATTTTTTTTTTTACCAAAAAAAAGTAAAAACTTTTATTTTTACATATTTTTCTTAAAATTCGTATCCGATAAAATGAGCACACGATTGAATGACGGAGGAAATATTATTTATAAATCAATTTAAAATTCTAAAATATTTTTAAGATATGTCTAAACAAGTGAGATGTATTGTTTGCAATATCAATAATGTAATATAAAATTGTACACACACTTCCACACAAGAAGGTTGTCGTTTTATGACTTGCGTCTTCATTTCGGCTATACACAAAAAGATCAAACTTTTAAGTCAAAGTTATGGATAAATTAAAGTTTTTATATATTTAGTTTTTCAACGTCCTAAGGAAAACCTTTGCTTCACAAACATTTGACCATTTCCTAAGCACTATTAGTCTAATATAAAATGTTTATTTATTTTTATCCGTTTTATATAATTTATTATTTTCTTAAAAAAGTGATTCTATATTTTAATTATATTTTAAATTTTATAATTTATAATTTTTTAATTTCAATTAAATTATTTAGTTATTTTAATTTAATTTAATTAATAATTATTTTTACTAATATATTTTTTAATTATTTATTAATTTCCGTATCTACAGTAAAGTAAACAAATTTATGAAAGACAATTATATATATATATTAAGCTCAAAAGATTCGTAGATAGTTTTATATTATTCATGTTGCGAATCTTTTACTATATGCCAAGATTGTTACACAATTTTTTAATCTATTATATATAATTTTATATTTTATTTTACCATCGTATATATAATTTAAATACAGATCAAGGAAAACACAAATATAAATATTTTAAATCATTCTACCTAAAAAACTGGAACACAAAGTGACAAACCAAATAATAAAATGGACAGATGGAATATTCCTGTAAGATATTTTTGAAATTTGAAAATTTGTACAAGTAATAAAAATAAATAAATATTTGATGTGATGTTTAAAAATAAAATAAATATTTAATTTAATGTTTGTTAAAAAGTATATATATATTTAATATAATATTTATTTTTTAAAAATTATTGTAGATAAATAATAGTACTAAAACTTCCGAAAAGATCTATCTAAACATAGTCACTTTAGCTTAAAAAAATACCTAACTTTGTTATGTATATGTTTTTTTTTTCGTGTGTTACACAATATATTTTCACAGATACTATTCATTTTTCAAAAAATATCATATCAAATAGTCCCTCAATTCCAGAACTATTCCACAACTATAGTCTGAGTTGTGTTTGACACATAATTTAAGGAGTATTGATATTATATTAGTAGTGGGTAAAAAGTATGGATAAAAGACTTTTTTGCCCTTGTGAGTGTATTAGTATAAAAAATAGTTGCAATTGTGTAATAATAATGAAAAAGTAAGGATAATTTTATAGTGATATAGTTATTTATGGAAATAAGACTATTGTTTTGAGACGAACAAAAATGGTAAACAAGACTATTGTATTAAAACGGAGGGAGTATATTTTTTCTCTCACAAAACATCAAATTAAATACTAAATTTTTACTTTTTTTCAAACTTTCAAATTTCCAAAAACCTCAAAAAATTCTTATCTAAACAAAACTCTTATCTAAACAAAACAAACCCTTGATATTTTGAGTTATTTGAGAATTAAAAAATTAAATAAAAAATAATTATTAAATGTGATACTTGTGATTGGAGGTTATAGTATTTAACATGATGATTTAAGCCACTGTAAAACTGAATTATATTGTTAAATACTCTATTGACAATATGTCAAATACAAATAGACAATACACCAAATGTAATCAACAATGCAATATTTATGTAAAGATAATAAAAATATAATATATAAATCGATAAGACATAACAATAGTTTACTTAACATAAACTATACTATTGATCTCAATATATATTACAACACTTTATAAAGTATGATATGTCAATACAGGATTTTAATTAATATAACATATACTCTATTCATCGAAATTATGTGACATCTGCCTATTATATATATATTTATGTCGATTAGCATTCTAATAATTTTCGATGTTTTTCAAGAGAAAATAAACATTTGATGTAATATTTCCTGAAAAATGTTATTGTTGATTAATAATGAAAAAAAAAAAAAAACTCTAAACATAAATATATAAATAGAGTATTCAATAACTCTGTATAATATTTTTGTCATGACTGTGGTAGGGAATGTCTCTTTTGACCCTATCGGTATCGATTCATCCTTTGAAACCAAGTCCATGTTCAGATCCAATTGGTGTCCACTGCGACAAGCCCACTACATTACAATTAGCTGTATTCTTCGGAGCTCTATACACGCTAGCACTCGGCACGGGAGGAACCAAACCCAATATTTCGACAATCGGTGCAGACCAATTCGATGAGTTCGACCCAAAAGAGAAAGCCCAAAAGCTTTCCTTCTTCAATTGGTGGATGTTTAGCATATTTTTGGGGACACTATTCGCCAACACCATTCTAGTCTACATTCAGGACAATGTGGGGTGGACGCTCGGTTATGAGCTCCCGACCATTGGACTAGTTATATCACTAATAATATTCTTGGCCGGGACTCCTTTTTATCGGCACAAGGTGCCCGTAGGAAGCCCATTTACGAAAATGGCTAAGGTCATCGTGGCTTCGATTAGGAAGTGGAAAATAGACATTCCGACGGACCCGAAAGAATTATATGAGCTTGATCCTCGAGAGTATGGTAAAGGCAAGTACAGGATTGATTCCACTAATGAAATGAGGTTAGTGTTTATTTTTACAAAGATGACTTTTTTTTTTTCTTTTTGTTTTTAAATTAGATAATAATCATTAATTTTAGAGATATGTTTAGTTTAGTGTATTTCTCAATTGAACCAATGCCAATCTTACATTTTGCTCGACAAAGCCAAAAGGGAAAAATCACGTTTTGGTTTTACATATGAGTAAAGTTAATTAGGACTAAAAAGCATATACCAATTAGACAAACATCATATGACTTTAGTTAATAGAGAACATGTTATGTTAATTG
This sequence comes from Andrographis paniculata, assembly GCF_009805555.1. Classification (NCBI taxonomy): domain Eukaryota; kingdom Viridiplantae; phylum Streptophyta; class Magnoliopsida; order Lamiales; family Acanthaceae; genus Andrographis; species Andrographis paniculata. The sequence goes on from NW_026137613.1 coordinate 2,115,766, forward strand.
AAGTTGTAAGCTCACACTCTATGTGTGTGTTATTTTTGTGTATCTTATGTGCTTAATTCAATGATATTATGTACTCTTTTCAGTTTAAGCTTTATATTTATATTATATTAACATAAGTTTTGTGTTGATGATTTATATACTATATTTATATTATATTATATTAGTATAATTTATTTGTTATTGATTTATGTTTTATGTATTATCTGTCAATATTTAAATTATTTTCGATTCCATACTCACAGGTTCCTCAATAAAGCATGTATAAGAACAAATTCTAGCAAGCCATGGCTCCTTTGCTCGGTCACACAAGTAGAAGAAACCAAGCAAATGCTTCGAATGATCCCGATCCTCATCGTCACCTTCATCCCGAGCACGATGATCGCGCAAATTGGGACACTTTTCGTGAAGCAAGGCACCACTCTTAACCGCCACATCGGCACTTTCAAGATCCCTCCCGCTAGCCTAGCTGGATTCGTCACAATCTCGATGCTCATATCTGTCGTGGTGTATGACTGTGTCTTCGTCAAGATCGTAAAAAAATGGACAAAAAACCCTAGAGGCATTAGTCTCCTCCAACGAATGGGAATCGGCATGATCATCCACATCATCATCATGGTCGTCGCTTCGCTAACCGAACGTCATAGAATCCACGTCGCCCGGGACAATGGCCTAGTCGAGAATGGGGGCCAAGTCCCTTTATCCATATTCATTTTATTGCCTCAATTCATACTTATGGGCGTCGCGGACGCGTTCTTGGAGGTGGCGAAGATCGAGTTCTTCTACGACCAGGCACCCGAGAGCATGAAGAGTTTAGGGACATCGTATTCGATGACCAGTCTTGGAGTCGGGAGCTTCATTAGCAGCGCATTGCTGAGCATTGTCTCGGATGTCACGAGTGGAGACGGGCATGAGGGATGGATTAGGAACAACCTTAACGCCTCGCACTTGGATTACTATTACGCCTTCTTCGCCGTCTTGAATTGCATCAATTTTGTTGTGTTTCTTGTTGTTGTGAGGTTTTACGTCTATCGGGCCGAAGTTTCGGATTCGATGAAAATGCTCGAGGAAGAGCTGGTGATTCGAAACACAAGGTGAAGAACTGAGAAGTAGTTACAAACTAGAGGAAGTTTAATCCTTGCAATTAAGACCAAAACATTTGATTGTTTAAGTAATGATCTACAAATGATGTTTTTATCTAATTGTTTGTCTAAGGATTGATTATGTCAATCTGATGGGGAAAATAAAGTTCATAAAAAGAACTTTTGATTCATGATAATTAAATCTTTGCTATTTGAACTCAAATAATCTAGCTGGTAATGCGAAAGAGTAAGACTCTTTCTTTACATATGTACAAGTTTTATCACTATTTAACAATATATATTTTTTGAATGTTACTTTCTCTCTATTTCATATTTTATATTAATATTGCTATTTTAATCCATTTTACGTATATTGTTTCATTCTTTTTCGGAAAAAAGATTATATTTTAATTATATTTTGAATTTATATTTTTAAATTTTAATGAGATTAATAAGTTATTTTAATTTTAATATATGCATACTTGTATTGGATTGTAATTACTTTTACTGATACTATATTTCTTAATTATTTACAAATTATGTTACTCTTAAAACATAATCCCGTATCTACAATAAATATAATATAATATGTGGAACGAAAGAAATACAATATACATTTTTTTTTGACAATGTTACATTTATTGTGCAAGTGTGTTGAGACTCGAGGTCGACGCTAAAATAGAAAGTTGACAGACTGATGTTAAATCTATTTTGTAGGTCGTTTTCTGCTTTTACTTGGATAGCTATAGACAAGTCTCATTTGTACACACCAAAATATTTTAACGTCGAAACAATTGCGAGTTTTTAAAAAATACAACAAATTAACTCCTTGTTGTTCGTTAAATCTGCGGCCATTTGATTAAGGGGAGTTGACATCTTAAGCATGAAATAATTTTGTATTTTATTTGTATCAAATAAAAAACTATTACATTAAATACCAATTTCACTTTATATAACATAATATCAAATATTTAATTTATTTTATTACTTTAAAAATTTTAAAAAACATAAAATAATTTATTTATTATTATTATTATTATTATTATTTTATCTAAATACATATAAAAGTATTTAAAATATCTTGCACCAAAATTTAATAAAAAAAATAAAAATGAAATGACAGACAGTTGGGATGCCAATTACCGTTCAATTATTGTTTAGATAACACCGATCAATTTTTTTTGATATTTTGGATTCTTTTAATGCTTTCTGGATTATTGATCGGTGCTTTATGAACCCTTGAATTAATACTATTTGAGAAACTAACAACACAATATAGAGCATAACATATAGTACATAGAGCACCAGACATACTTTTATGAAACATCAAATATATTTTTACCGAGCACCAAATATATTTATATAGAGCACAATATATACTCTATAGAGTACCATATATACTTCTTTAGAGCACCATTTTAAAAAACAAACAAATAACATATAGCTTTTATTTAAAAAATACAGTGCTATTTACGCTAAGATTGATAGTTTCTGTACATTCAATATGTGATTTTTGAGAGAAATCAGCACCTTTTCTAACCGAAGCGCTATGGAATATAAATATGGTGGATCTTTTTGCTACATTAATAATCACATAAAATAGTATGTAATATTTACATATGGAAAAATCATAGTAAAAATTATTATATGCTAATATTTTCATCGAATTGTTACATATATATATATATATATTTGATTTTCAATTTTTGTAAAATTTAAATTTGCAATAAAATTTTGGAATATTAGCCATTTTTCTTGTTAAAGTAAATTTAAACTTATATGCTATAATGAAACAAATACAACTTGATCACAAAGATACAAAATTTCCAATCGATTTATTTTTCCTGCAATATGAGCTAAGTTAAAACAAAAGTCAGCTTACATGTTTTATTGAAGAAAATACAAATTGATCTCAAAGATGAACAATTTTGATCGATTTATTTTTCTTGTAATGTGAGCTGAGTTAAAGTAAATTTAAGCTTATATGTTTTAATGAAACAAATACAAATTGATCTCAAATATGATAATTCTGATTGATTTATTTTTCTTGTAATGTGTGAGCCAAGTTAAAGTAAATTTCAGCTTATATGTTTAATTAAATAAATAAAAATTGATCTCAAACATGAAAAATTCCGATTGATTTATTTTTTATTGTAATATGAGTGATATTATTTTTTTGTAACATGAGAGGAGTTAAAGTAAATTTCAGCTCATATGTTTTAATGGAAAAAATAAAAATTGATCTCAAAGATGAAAAAATTCCAATCAATTTATTTTTCTTGTAGTCTGAGCCAAGTCAAAGTAAATTTCAGCTTATATATTTTATGAAACTATTAAAAAATTATTATATTGTGAGAATATTAAATAATTATCAAAAAATAAAATTCGATATCAAAATAATTTATCGAAATAAATTCGATAATCTCAATAATTTTATCGAAATAAATTCGATAATCACATCGAGTCGAGATAGAACTTTTCTCCGTAAAAATGAATAAGCCCCGGTAGTGTCTCAAGTTCGTGGTGCAACGTACTCAAAGATAAAATGACTTTCGTCTCCGAATTAGTTGACACCACAATATTTCGGAGTTCCAATGAACTAAAATAAAGTGAACTATGAGCTATGTCAGGAGGCGTAAACAAGGAGAATTTCGGAAGCTCGCAGGAAAACTCGCCCTAAATGGTTGCTAGAGAGAAGAGTGAGAAAACTTGGAATCTTCTTGATTTGGTGTGTTGGAAGAATGGGCGGAGAGAGCCTTTTATAGGCACCTCTACCACTTGGGTGAGTAAATTTCTCCGAGTCGAAACCGCCTGACACTAAATGGTTGAGTCGAAACCGTCGAACCGAAATGATTAAATTTAAACCATAAACACCAATTTTCATTTTGGTCATAAATGCATGTAATTATAAATTTTAGATCCAGACATGTGGTATGCGCGCCTGTGGCTTACTGATATTTATATGCCTAATCATACTATTAATAACCACCGTACTACCCGTATGCATTTCAACTCACGGAATAATCTGTTCCAAAAATTATGAATTTAATTTCAAATTAAATCACATCGACTAATTAATTAACCAATTTTTCAACAATTCCCCACATGAGTTAAAATGCCCATTAATTCGGACAATACACAACTCGGTTCCAGAGACATCAACACGTCGATATAGGTGGTAGCTTGTGACTTTGAACCATCCTTAATCAATATTATTGTATGTACAAGTGGCCTGGTTGACACGATGCATTGAGCTATTCCACATTTGTGTACATTTTAGTCAATAATATTGACATATCCCTATCTCAACCTCATTTTGTTTTCACGTTTTGATTCATTTTGGCCATGTATCACATCTTTGGATTCATAAGTTTTTCATATGAAGCGGCCTTCACTTCACACTTATATAGATAATTCTATCTTAAAGTATCTAGTTCTACTGTAGTATTATTAAGAGTCAGTGACTCAACCTCACCACTTTGCATATTGTAACACTCGTAGCTATTTAGTGAATGGTAGTTGAGTGTTCTTACCGAACTATTACAACTTAGTTTTCCCATTGAACTAAGACTTGGGAACTCCAAGTGATTTGGTTGGATTATCACTGTAATTGTCTCTTAATTCCATAGATTTAAGTTCCATTCTCTTTAGCCCTTTCTACATTTGATCATAATGTAACCCTTTGGTTAACGGATCTGCAAGGTTTCCTATTGTCTCATAATATTGTATCTGTATTGGATATGTCAGGATTTACCATTATAAATTTTATTATTAGCATTTACTTTTGCTGCTTGGCTATCATGATATATCATTATCGGATGTACTAATTTTGTCCAAAACGGATCGAGCTATAAAAGTTTGTTTCGTGAACTTCCATGAAATTTCTCCACCTTCGGTCATAAAGACATATTCACTTGTAGACAATAAATATTTCATATCAGATATCCCGTTAGCATCATAGTATCCTTCAAGTACTGGAGGATATATTGTGTAGTGAATGCCAAAAGTCGAAAGTATATTTTAAATACATCAAGACTCTAACTAGCTTTATACGACCTTCCACTTTCTCCGCGACTTGCTTGAGAGGCGGTACTTATATTTTATCCAAGCACACCTCCACACTTTAAATAATTGTGTAAAGGTTCTTGCATTTCCAAAATTTATAAGGAGTTTTATCCTTACCTTTAAATGAAATTTTATTCAAAATATAATTTGCAGTTAGAAGTGCCTCTACATTTTTTGGGTAATTCTGAATAAATAAACGAGACATTCATGTGTTCGTTAACGCCATTCAATTGTGGTGAGTATGATGTCGTAGTTGGATGAATTATTAAACATAATTCTTCATACAGAGCTACACATTTGTCTCCCCAATAATTCGAACTGCTTTGATATTACATCTCAGCTGATTCACTGCCTTATTATTATTAATTTTTAAGACATTATTGATTCTCTTTGTTCCTTTAACAGGTAAATGTAGCAATATCTCAATCATTCATAAATTGATAGTAATATATATATATTTTACCTCAAATTTGAACTTTTTAAAAAAAAAAAAAAAAAACACACACACACACACCAGTGTGAATTAAATCCAATGACTTCGTATTATTTTTTTTACTGAACGAAATTTGTTTGGGAGATTGGATTTTAGATACACTATTCATCCCATTCCCCCCTCCAAATATCAAATCAAACACCTATTTTTTATTTTTTATATTATATTAAAAATCAATTTTACATTCAAAACATCACATCAACACCTATTTATATCACATCATACAACTATTCAAATTCAAAATTTTTACTATTCAAATCCCAACTCAAAATTCAAACCTCCAAACAAACAAACACACCAGCTCTTTTTGTCACCACACAAACTTCTTATTTAGTTTGAGTGAGTTTTTTTAATATTTTGTAAATTGAAATTAACTAATAATTTTATAGCATTTAGATTAGTATTATCCAATCTACAATGCCATAAATCGGCACACTCGAAACAATATTTTGTTCCGTCCGACCGATATCTGTCGACAAAGTAGAAACGTCGACACTAGATGTGCCGACGCTCAAATTTCCAGCAACATCCATGATGTTGACCATTTGATCATGTGACGATATTATCGAAATATATCAAAATATTCATTTTTACGATTGTTAGAAATTTATTATATCGCATAAATATCAAATAATTATCGAAAAATAAAATTCGATATCAAAATAATTTATCGAAATAAATTCGATAATCAATAGTAATTTATCAAAATAAATTTGACAATCACAATAATTTTAACGAAATAAATTCGATTATCAATTTATCGAAATAAATTTGATAATCTCAATAACTTTATTGAAATAAATTCGATAATCATATCGAGTCGAGGTAGAACCTCGCTCCAATTTATCAAAATAAATTCGATAATCAAAATATTTTATCAAAATAAATTTGATAATCACATTGAGTCGAGGTAGAACTTCTTTCCGTAAAAACGAATACGCCCCGGTAGTGTCTCCGGTTTGTAACGCAACGTTCCTAAAGATAAAACGACGTTCGTCACCGAATTAGGTGGCACCCAATATTTCAGAGCTCCGACGAACTAAAATAAGGTAAAGTATGAGCTATGTCGGGAGGCTTAAACAAGGAGTGTTTCCGAAGCTCGCCAAAAATGGTTGCCAGAGAGGAGAGGGAGAGAACTTAGAGCCTCTTCTTGGTTTGGTGTGTTGGAAGAATAGGTGCAGAGGGCCTTTTATAGACACCTCTACTACTTCGGGGAGTAAATTTTTCCCTCAACAGTAAATTCCTGAGCTGTGCCGTAAACAACGTAAATAAATTTCAACAATAAATATCAAATTTAATTTCGGTTATAAATGTATTATTTGAAATTTTGAATTTCAAATAATCATTTATTATACATGTATATAATTATAATTTTTGGATCCGGGTATATGATACGTGCGTCTGGGGCTTACCGGCATTTATATGTCTAACCACACTATTAATAACACTACAAAAAAGTAGAAATTAGCTATAAAAAAAATTTGTAGCAAAAGGTATGAATTCATAGCAAAAATGCTTTTGTGATGAAACTCATTTGGTTGCCTATAACGCGTTAGTAAAGGTCTTTGGCGACAAATATGACTTTCGTAACAAAAACTATGCTTTTTTGTAATGAAAGTTAAGAAAAGATATATAGCTACACAAATATGATTTTGTAGCTAATTAAAACTCTTTTTTTTTTTTATAAAATTAAAATTCATAATAAAAGAGTTTTAGCAACAAAATATGTATGATTTTTTTGTAGCGAAATGATTTTAGCTATGAAAAATAATTTTGTAGCTAAAACCTTTTTGCTATGAAAATATAATTTTATAGCAAAATAATATTAGCAACATAATTATTTTTGTAGTACGTAATTTCTTTTTAGCAATGAAATTAATTTTGTTGCTAAATGATACTCCCCCCGTCCATTTACAAGGATTACATTTACTTTTGACGCGATATTTAAGAAATAATAGTATTTTAATTATAGTGAGTAATTAAAAGTAGTGTAATGACATTTTTGCTCTTACTTTTTTGTGTAAAAGTAATGATGTGATGTAAAATAGGGGTATTTGTGGAAAAAAGTAGGGTATTTAATGAAATGTAAACTTTGTAATTGGACGTCCCAAAATAGAAATATGTAAACTTTGTAAGCGGACAGAGGGAGTATGTTTTAAGTACAAAAATATTTTGTAATTAAAAATATTGTAGCTAATTAATTACTTTTTTGTAGTGTAACCACCGTATTACCCACATATATTTCAACTCACCAAAAAATCGATTTCGAAAAATTATAAATTTAGCTTAAAATTTAATTATATTGATTAATTAATTAACCGAATTTCCAACATAAACAAATACAAAGTGATCTCGAAGAGAAATTTCCAATCGATAAACTCATTACCAGTTGCTATAATGGAAAATGAAATTCCCAGTCCCATACAAATACACCCATAAAATATGTATTTTAAATTAACCTTTTCCAAGAGATACTCCTCCATTATTTTACATGTGACAAGTTTTAAAATGTTTGAAAAATCAAGAGAATATCACACACACATAATATAATATGTATTATATGTGTGTGTGACATCAAGTATATACCTTAATTTAAATACAATAATAAATTGCAACGATTATAATTGTGACTCGAGATACTCATCAATAATTGGGTTGATGCCAGCACGTTGACCTCTATAAGTTTTGATTGGGATATGAAATTGATAAGGTTTGAGAATACATATAAATAAATAAAGGGTAAATTATTTTTTTAATCCCGTATCTTACATTTGTTATCATTTTAGGGCTTTAAGTGAACAATATTTGTAAATAGTTTGGTACGTAAAATTTTTTCGCTAAAATGGTCCTCCGGTGTCGGACTCGTAACGCTGGCAGCCGTTGTTGACGTGGCGCTAACGCGGCTGACATGTCATCGCCACGTAAATGCCATGTTGGAGGACCATTTTAGCGAAAAAAATTTACTTGTAGGACTATTTTGAAAGAGAGTCCACTTAAATGTCCTAAAATGATAAATAAGGTCATATATGAGACTAAAAAAATAGTTTGCTAAGACATTTTGTAAAAAAAAAGAAAAAAAAATTCCATGTGTTGCTGACGTGACATCTACGTGGCGATGACATGTCAACCGTATCAGCACCACGTTAGCAACGACGAGCTAGCGTGGCGAGTCCGGCACCAGAAGACCATTCTAGCGAAATTTTTTTTATTATGAGACTATTTTCAAACATAGTTCACTTGAAATCCTAAAATAATAAAGTATTTAGAGGATTAAAAAAAAAAAAAAACAGTTTACCATAAATAAATAAATAAGTAAGTAAATAAATAATCACTATAAGAAATTATCAATTTTGTAACGAGGTTTTTTCGTTTCTAAATTCACTTTTTCCGTTACTAATGATATTAGAGACGGAATTAGAGATGGAATTACGTTAGCTACGTGAACTTTAGAAACGGAATTCCGTTACAAATATACTATTTTTTTTTGTAGTGAATAGGGATCTTTTGATACACTTCAGCATATTGTTAATGAAAGTTGCACAAATATTATTAACAAAAAATTATTGGTCACAAGTCCACGATTGATGTATTTTGGAAATTTTTGGACGTTATTAATTTGATTTATTTTTTTAAAGAAAAATTGAATATGATAGTTACATAAAAACTAAATGAATAAGTATTGTATATCGAGATTGATAGACCAGGGAATAATATTATTTAGCATAATATAAATACTTTTTATAATAATAATAATAATAATAATAATAAATCAAGTATAATCATATGGGATGCAAGTATAACACAAAATAACAAAATAAATTTTCACTATTCGGTTTTCGGGTATGTTTTCAATTTGAATCAATTTTTCAATATTTTAAAAGCGGGATCATAATCTTACATTTATATTTCTTTTCTTAAATAAACAAACACTCCATTTCGTCCGGTTCTGAGAGCTACATTTATTTTTTGCGTATTGATTTTTGAATATTAATTATTATATTAAAATATAGTATAAATCAAAGAAAATGACAAAAATATTTCTATTAGTGTCTTATAATACCAATATAGTGACACTTATATAAAAAATTATGAAAATATAAAAATATTTTCAATGTTAAGTATAATAATACAAAAAATTAAATATAACCCTTAGAGGTGGATGAAAGAAGTATATTTTTATAAATCAAAAGTCTCTTACACATCATAAACTAGTTTATATTGATTATGTATAAAGATATATTATTTATTTATTTATTTTTATTATACACATAAAATATACTTTATTTATTATATATTTTATAAAACATGTAAAATGTATTTCAAATTCATTTTAATCAATATATTACACCATAATTCAACTTACAATCAAAGATCTAATTGCGCAATACTAAAACCCTTCAATTTGAAATCAAACACACATTTTTTCAATAATTTGAAAAAAATTATAAAACAACGCTATAAATTACATGAAAAATACTTTATATGTTATATAAATAATAATATGTGTAATAGATATATAAATATATGTATATGTATTATGTCTATATGTAAGATATGCAAGTATATATATATATATGCACTATCTATATAGTACAATAGTAATTAGCATAGATGGTGGGAGAGAGGATTAGAACAGAAGTCGTGTAAGGATGAATTGATGCCTTCTCAATTTCATTCATTATATATATATATATATATAGGAGAAGCAACATACAATATATGAGTGTAATGCATCCACATCAAGGACAGGTAGTGTCTACGTATACATTTGTTGTACAATACTCTCTCTTGGATGCGTTATACAAAGAATGTGTCTCATTAAAACCTTACTATGAAAAAACCCCGTGAGAAAAAATCATAGTGAAAGAAAAAGAGTACATCATTCTTGTATTAATGCGCTCCCCCTATTTTGGACTTTATTTGATGTCTTTCATCCGACGCTTTCCAATTTCTTGCACCAGTTTGTTGAATGTTGCAGTCGGTAGCGCATTCGTAAACAAATCTGCAAAATTTTCAAATGATCGAATTTGATGCACATTAATTTCACCACTTTTCTGAAGATCGTGAGTGAAAAAGAACTTCGGAGATATGTGCTTTGTCCGATCGCCTTTAATGTATCCTCATTGTCTTCAAATAATATTGTAGGAGGTAATATATCATCGTTAATCAAGCCACAATTTTTCTGAATATGGTGAGTCATAGACCTCAACCAAACGTATTCATGACTGGCTTCGTGAATTGCTAAAACCTCAGCGTGGTTTGAAGAAGTTGTTGTTATTGTCTGCTTAGCATATTTTCAAGAGATTGCGGTTCCAACACAAGTAAATACATAGCCAGTTTGAGATTTTGCTTTGTGTGGATCAGACAGATAACCAGCATCAACATAACCAATTAATTCATTTCGAGATTCACTCGAATAAAATAGACCGAGGTCATGAGTCCCCTGAAGATAACGAAAAATGTGCTTGATACCATTCCAGTGACGCTTTGTGGGGGATGCGCTAAACCTGGCCAGTAGATTTACTGAAAAAAATATATTTGGCCTGGTACAATTTGCAAGGTACATTAATGCGCCAATAGCGCTGAGATATGGTACCTCGGGGCCAAGTATTTCTTCATTTTCTTCTCTTGGCCTAAATGGATATTTACTGGGATCAAGAGATCTGACCAACATTGGTGTACTCAGATAGTGAGGTTTATCCATATAGAATTGCTTTAATACCTTTTGGATATATGTGGATTGATGGATAAATATTCCGTTATTCATATGATCCACTTGTAATCCCAGACAATATTTTGTCTTTCCAAAATCTTTGATATCAAATTCTTTCTTTAAATATTCAATTGCAATTTGGATCTCTTCAGGAGTTCCAATTAAATCGAGATCATCAAATATATTGCAATAATAACAAAATTTGATCCATTTTTCTTTATAAAGATGCATGGGAATATTGGATCATTAGTATAACATTCTTTTATCAAACATTCGCTCAGACGGTTATACCACATTCGCCCTGATTGTTTAAGTCCATACAATAACTTTTTCAATTTGATGGAATATGATTCCCTTGGGTTTAATTTTTATGCTTGAGACATAATGAATATCTCAGGAACTTTCATATAAATATCAGTATCCAAGGAGCCATAAAGATATGCAGTAACTACGTCTAAAAGATGCATGTCGAGCTTTTCTTGCACTGCTAGACTCACGAGGTATCTAAATGTTATTCCATCAACAAATGGAGAATATATTTCATCAAAATCTATTCCAGGTCTCTGTGAGAATCCTTGAGCCACAAGACGGGCTTTATATCTCACAATTTCATTATGCTCATTTCTTTTTCGTACAAATACCCATTTGTATCCAACGGGTTTCATACCATCTGGTGTTTGAACAATTGGTCCGAAGACCTCCATTTTGTTTAATGCGTCAACCTCTGATTGAATCATATGTTCCCATTTTGGCCAGTAATTTATTTGCCGACATTCATGAACCGATTTTGGCTCTGGATCCTCATTTTCTTCCTTTATATCAAGTGCTAAACTGTATGCGAAGGCATTATCAATAATTGCCTTTTTACGGTTCCAACATTTTCTTGAAGTAACATAGTTAATTGAGTTTTCAATAATCTCATCATGTTCTTCAATATCGTGCTCTTCTGGAGCAATTATTTCAGGGTTGACTTCCTCATTAAATTGAGGTTTATCAATGTCATTCATGATATTTTCATGATTATCATCATTCATTCCTCTTTTCTTTCGAGGATGTTTGTCTTTGGAACCAAGTGGTCTACTGCGTTTTAAGTGTGTCGCTGATTCGTTAGCACTTGCAATTTGTCCATCGGGGACAATAATTTTAGCCGAAGCATTAGCAGCTTCAATATATGATCAAGTGACTTTACTCGAGTCATTGAATGCATCCGGCAACTGATTTGCAATATTTTGCAAATGTATAATGTGTTGAACTTCTAGTTCACATTGCTTTGTACGAGAATCACAAAAATTCAATGGGATTTTCCAATTAATATCCCTTTTCGGTTCATTTCTGTCTCCCCCTAATGTCGGAAAATATGATTCGTCAATATGACAATCTGCAAATCTTGCACTGAATAAATCATCCGTCATAGGTTCAAGATATTTTATAATTGACGGCGATTCATATCCGACATAAATGTTCAATTTACGTTGAGGACCCATTTTTATACGTTTGGGGGGGGGTGGAATAGGAACATAAACAGCACACCAAAAAATACGTAGATGAGATATATTTGGTTCGTGACCAAATACTAACTGCATCGGGGAGTAGCTATGATAGCTTTTCGGCCTCATTCTTATAAGTGTTCCTGCATGTAAGATTGCATGCCCCCAAGCTGAAATGGACAACATAGACCTCATCAGTAATGATTTAGAAATCAATTGCAATATTTTAATAAGTGATTCTGCCAGGCCATTTTGTGTATGCACATGAGCAACTGGGTGCTCTACAGTAATTCCAATCGACATGCAATAATCATCAAATGCATTTGATGAATATTCACCAGCATTATCCAGACGTATAGTCTTAATTGGATTATCGGGGAATTGTGCCCATAATTTAATAATTTGGGCAAACAATCTCGCAAATGCCATATTGCGAGTAGATAATAAACAGACATGTGACCATTTGGTAGATGCATCAATAAACACTATAAAATATTTAAATGGCCCACAAGGTGGGTCTATTGGTCCACATATATCCCCGTGTATTCTTTCAAAAAATGTAGGTGATTCAATACCTACTTTAGCTGGCGATGGCCTGATTATCAATTTTCCCTGAGTGCAGACAACATATGTTAACTTATGGAGTTTAACACTTTTTGACCTTTTAATGAATGACCATGCGAATTCTCAATTATTCACCTCATCATTATACTTTCAGGATGCCCAAGGCGATCATGCCATACTTGAAAATCGGTAGTCTTTTGATCTACCGTAAGGTGTGTTTCAACAACACCTAATCTAGCATAATATAAGCCAATAGAGAGTGAGGGTAATCTCTCAATGATGCATTTCTTTTTGTCAATGATATTGGTGATCAATAAAAATTCACCATCGGTATCACTCATAGTTTCAATGTGATAACCATTTTTCCGAATTTCATGAAAGCTCAGTAAATTTCTTCGAGCTTTAATGGCCAAGAGTGCAATTTTCGTCCCCGTAGGGAGAAATATAATGGCTTCTGCAGAGCCTTCAATTAATTTTGCACTGCCATTTATTGTATTGACATTCATTCTTTCCCTTTTCAAATGGGAGAAATATTTTTCGTATTTCAATATAGTATGTATCGTTGCACTGTTAATGAAACACATATTTGCATCATTTTGATTGATATCCATTTAACCTTCAAATATAAATAAAGGCAATATTAATAAAGACAAATAATATTACAAAATGCATTACAAAAAGGTAGTATTGAATAATTTAAATATTACAAAATGTAAAATGATATAATATGTCTGTCACTGGGGGTTTTCTGGATTTACGACAAAATCCGCTATATCAAGATGTGTTGTGTCGTAATCCAGAAGGTCATCATTGGGGTCGTCATCGTTATCAACGTGATTAATCTCGACCTCCATCCCTTTTTTCTGCAGTGAGGCTTGATAAAGATCGGCTAGGTGTTTGGTTGTTCTGCAGGTATTGGCCCAATGACCTTCAATGTCACACCGATTACAAATGCCAATTTGCCTATTTCCCTGTTTAGCCTTTTCGGCTATATCCCTAGATTGGGGTTTACTCTGCTTCCTATTAATGTCAATACCGTGGTGATTGTAAGGGATATATCGACCGCGTTGACTCTTACGACCGCGACCACGTCCACGGCCTCTACCACATCCTCGGCCTCGTTCAGAAAATGTCACATTCGCTTCAGGGAACGGACTAGAACCAGTGGGCCGGGACTGATGATTCTTCATCAATAACTCATTACTTTGCTCAGCTAATAAAAGACATGCAATGAGCTGTGAGTACTTTTGAAATTTTTTCTCATAATACTGCTGTTGCAGCACAACATTAGAAGCATGAAAGGTAGAGAGAGTCTTTTCCAATTTATCATTCTCAGTAACATTTTCTCCGTGGAGTTTTAACCGAGATATAATCTGATGGATAGCAAAGTTGCACTCTGTAATAGTTTTAAAATCCTGTAATCGCAGGTTAAGCCAATCATGTCGGGCTTTGGGGAGAGTGATATATTTCAAGTGCCCAAATCTCTCCCTCAATTCATTCCACAAATCTAGTGGATCTTTCACCGTTAAATATTTGGACTGTAAAGGAATGTCCAAATGGTGACGAATGAAAATAATAGCCTTAGCCCGATCTTGGCTTGTAGCCGCATTTTCACTAGCAATTGTATGAACAAGGCCCAGAGAAATCATATGCATTTTTACATCCAGGGACCAAGTCAGAAAATTATTGCCGGTGAGAGACAGAGGTTTAGAAGAAAATTTTACAAGGTTTTCCATAGTTTAGAAAATAGGTAATATAGATAGTATAAAAATAAAACTTACAAAAATAAAAGCTAAGAGCCTTCGTGTTGATAACGTGTTATATAAATAATAATAAGTGTAATAGATATATGAATATATGTATATGTATTATGTCTATATGTAAGATATGCAAGTATATATATATATATATGCACTATCTATATAGTACAATAGTAATTAGCATAGATGGTGGGAGAGAGGATTATAAGAGAAGTCGTGCGAGGATGAATTGATGCCTTCTCCATTTCATTCATTCTATACATATATATATATATATATATGAGAAGCAACATACAATATATGAGTGTAATGCTTCAACATCAAGGACAGGTAGTGTCTACATATACATTTGTTGTACAATATTATAAATATATCCATTTCACCTTTTTATTCACAGACAAACTATAAGGCTTGTTTTGTACATGGATATTATTATTAGTATTATTATTATCAAGTAATATAACTTGCATGATAAGTAGAACTTTGGATACATATATACATAAACACCTATATTGGGTTTATTGTTGTGGTGATTGGAGCTATCCTAGTAGTTATATATTATAATTTTGTTGTATTAACATATAATATGCATTGAGATAATCGTTACATGTATTGTGTGAACTATTGTCATATATTATTAGTTCATATATTACATTATAATCCATTCGTCCCAAACATTCTACAATATTTTATTTTTGGTATGTCTCAAACATCTTGCAATATTCCTAAACTAGGAAATAATTAAATATATTTGATCTCCACCCTACCTTATACCTTATCCCACCACATTACTCAAATAAATATACATTTGTTTTTTTCTCTCATCATATCACTTAATTTCAAAATTATCATATTTAATACTATCCACCTAAAATTTCGTGTCGAAAATAAATATTGCACTATGTTTGAGACAACATAAGTATTATATTAACATAAACTATGTATTGTTTGCTAGTGGTGTGCTAACATGTGATATGCTATGAAAATAATGGTGACATATATTGTGTGGACTATTATCATATGTTGTCAATTTATGTGATACAATATATATTATGTTAATAATAATTGTGTATATTGTCTGCCTATTTGTTATGTGTTACATGTGTATATTTGATGTATTCTTAGTATGATATTGAATGATATTACTCAACATCATAACCGTCCCTATGCATATTGTTAGGAAAATTCTTGTTCCTATTTTGACATATAATACAAAAATGCCATAGATTGTTTGATTGTCATAATAACATAGAAACAACAAAGGCTGTGCAGGTGTGCAGACTGGTACATAACATATTTTTGTCCCATTCCAACTCGTTACAAATTTGATGAAAGCAAAAAATTGAATGGTCAACATTTTGTCTGAATGTGTATGGAAGACTTTGCATGATCATTTTGGTGCAAAATGTTTTTAATACCTTAAACATTGCAGTCAACATACAAAACAAAAACCAACATACAATCTACACAAATTTGACAGTAGGCTACGAGATCATTTTGCATGGCTCAAAATTGATTAGAGTTGAAGGCTACAATACACATTTAAGTTGTCCCATGAAAGCTAACATGTTGAGAAGTTAAAATGTGCTTCAGAATATTTGCAAGTCATTTAATGGCCTTGATCTCATTGCCCCAAAGTTGGTCAAAAATCAACCTGACTGATTGGGTTGAGAACGAGACAAGTTTGTGTGAAAATTATAGTAAGAGAAACTTATTCAAATGTTCTTGAACTTTGAAGTCTCATTCTCCTTAGTTTGAATATATTTTAGTGTTTCCAAGGTTACTAAAAATCCATCTAAAGAAGGAGAAACTGGAGATCTAACCTGAGATGATGACCAATCTGTAATAAATTTACTCTCAATCAGACAAGTGTAAAGGAGGTTGTAGAAGAGGTTAGTTAACGTTGTATAGTTTTTGGTGCATTTGTTCATGTTGTATATGAAAACAAATATCTAGTGAATACTTTTGGAGTGAAATCCCCAAGAGACAGGTTTTTCTAATCGAATTAGGTCAATAAACATCTTGTATCATTTATTGTTCTGCTGTTGTTTGCATTCATTAAGTACACACAAGATTATAATTACCATGGACTTACCCATATTAACTGTTGTGTTATTTCATTGTATGATTCATAACATCACTGAGCATTTGCTCGAAAGAGTTGGTCTCTTTCTGGTATCGAGGGAATTTCGGACGAAATTTCAAAACATGTATGTGGTACATACACTTGACTTAGATATATGTCACTACCAGAAAAAAAAAAGTTTAGCCTCGGAAAGTAGTCTCGGGTGGTATATTTTGCATTGATTTGATTGAATTAGAATGGATAAGACCTTTTCCTGTAGGTGACCAATGCTAAAAAGATGATTTCTCAACTCTAGTACAAAGAACACTTCCGTGACTAAATGGTTAATACCATCTAGTGACAACCTCACACTTCCTTTGCCACCAACATTCATCTTTGTCTGATTAACAAGCTTTACTGTTTGCCTAAATCCCTCATCAAGAACACAAAATAAGGATTTATCACCACACATGTGATTACTGCAACCTGAATCGAGAAACCACGCATCATTTTGATTCACTCAAGTTGTTTCAACATATGCCATGAGAAATTGTTCTTCAGGTTCACCTGGATTTGCATAGTGTATGTGTTTCCCCAAACTTGGACACACATATCTATAATGTCCGAGCTATGACAATTGTAGCATTCAATAAGTGCCTTGTCAATGGCTTGACGACCCTTGCCTCTTCCACCTCGAAAGGGTGCTTTTCCAAGTCCTCTTTTGCTTTCGCTATGACTTGCACTGTGCGTTACTTTGAGAACCTGTTCTTTTCTATTACTGCGGTTGAATTTATGTTCATGAACAATGAGAGAGCTCCGCAGCTCATCAATTGTTAATGCGTCAATATCTTTCGATTCTTCAATCGAGCATACAATATAATTGAATCTCTCAGTCAGTGATTCTCCACCACTTTCACATCTCCCAATTCTTCTCCATATATTCGCATTTTGTTTGCTATCATCATGACCCTAGCAAAATATTCCGTTACTCCTTCACCAAGCCTTATTTCCAAAGTTTCAAACTCTCGCCTAATAGCTTGGAGATGAGACCTCTTAACTCTTGCATTCCCTTCAAATTTCTTCTTCATGGCATCCCAAATTTGTTTGGAGGTGTTCTTCTCAAGAATAGTCTGATTGATTGCTTGGAAAATGTAGTTTTTCAGTTTCAAATCCTTTAACTTTAGCTCATCGATTTTCCGTTGTTCTGCTTCCTTCAACTGTGCATCACTTCCTGGTTGTTTACACCCTGTCTCTACTAGGCTCCAGTATTCCTTCGATCGAAGGAAATTCTCCATGAGCATACTCAAGTGATCGTAGTGACCATCAAAGCGTGGGATGGCGGGCTGTACAAAATTTCATTCGCTTGCCATCTTTATCCCTTTGTTATCTCACTTTGGAAGTCATACGAGCTCTGATACCATAATATTAGATAAATGCTATTACTGAAGCAAGAACGTAAAACAATCTGGTGGAATAACTCATTTATTGAATAAGCATTATTGGCTATATATAGCCTTACAAGAATAGATTGAAAGTTAGCTATTCTTATGCTAAAATTACGGAAACAAACTAAATCAAAATAATATCAATCCCTAAAGACTAGGACATTTATTAACAAAGCATAACTAAATAAATCCTATCAATCTCTCCCTTAACTTAGATTGTACCAATATCTAGTTTATTTATGGTACATCACAGTCTCCCAATTTGCTTCTCAGTTTCAAGAACTTTCCAACTTAAGTGGTTTGGTTAATATATCTGCCAGCTGCTCCTGAGAATTACAATGCTTCAGATAAATCATTCTTTCATTAACCAAATCCCGAAGAAAGTGAAATCGCACGTCGATATGCTTGCTTCTTCCGTGCATTACCGGATTCTTTGACAACTTGATAGTGGAACTGTTATCACAAAAAAATGGTTATGCTTTCACTACCTTTATAAACAAGTGTTTCCAGTATTCTTTTAATCCATACCGCTTGACAAGTACATGTTGCAGCTGCTGTGAATTCTGCCTCGGTCGTGCTAAGTGTGACAATGAATTGCTTTCGAGATGACCATGCAACTGCTTCAGAACTCAAAATGAAGGAATATCCTGATGTGCTCTTTCTGTCTTCCACACAGCCGGCATAATCGCTGTCAGTGAAGTCAATTAATTCCTTATTGTCTCCATGTTTATACAAAATTCTAAAACAAGCAGTCCCTTGTAGATAACACAACACCCTTTTTGCTACTGCAAGATGAAGTTCCGTGGGCTTTGCCATGTATTTACTGATTAAACACACAACAAACATAATGTCTGGTCTTGTAGCAGTAAGATACATTAAACTTCCCACTAACTGCTTGCAAGAGAAGTTGTCCACTTCTGTGCCATGCTCATCCTTTGTATTTTTGAATCCGGGACTTATTGGAATTTTTACCGAGTTGCTACCTTCCATGCCAAACATTTTCAATACTTCCAAAGCATATTTCTTTTGACTGATAAATATCCCACCATCAAATTGCAGAACTTCAATACGGAGAAAGTATCTCATTTTGCCTAAATCCGACATGTCAAATTCTTTCATCATTGAAATCCTTGAATTCAGATATCATGGTTTCATCATCGCTAGTGTAAATCAAGTTATCAACATACAAGCTAACAATTAAGAGTTTACCTTGTTTATTGATTTTGGTAAACAAAGTCCGTTCACTTTCATGTTTCTTGAAGCCTTCTCTAATAATATACGACTTGATTCTACTAAACCATGCTCTCGGTGCTTGCTTTAGTCCATAAAAAGCCCTTTTAAGCTTGTAAAGTTTGTGCTCTTCATCTTTCACTTCGTAGCCCCGTGGTTGTTCAACATAAACATCTTTAAGTAATTCTCCATAAAGAAAGGCTAATTTGATGTCAAGCTGAAACACAATCCAACTCCTTTGCGCCGCCAGCGCAAGAATTATTCGAACTGTATCCAAACGAGCTACTGAAGCAAATAATTCTTCATAATTAGTTCCATACTCCTGTGGATAGCCTTTTGCAACTAGTCGTGCTTTATGTTTCTCCACTTCCCCAAGCTCGTTTAGTTTAATTTTATAGACCCATTTCACGCCGATCTTCTTAGCTCCTTTGGGCAAGTTAGTTAAGAACCATGTACCATTCCTCTCAATTGATTGTATCTCGGAGTCCATGGCCTACCTCCACTTTTCATCTTGAGCTGTTTGTTCATAATTAGCCGGGTCAACATCAAGTAGTGTCATATTTGCCACGATATCTTCATCGAAGAGTCCTTCATCGGAAACATAATCTTTCATCCAAACGGGTGGTCTCATGAGCCTGGTTTCAACTATATTTGACGGCAGGGTCACCTTATTATTTCGACTCGATATCACATCATGACGAACCTTATTATCTTCACTCGATGCTACATTGTGATTAAAACTCCTTGCACATTCACTCTCTTCATCTTCATATTCAATATGTTCTTCTTGAGTACCCCATTCAAGATTCGTTCCAATTAATTCTTCTGAACTTTTATCCCAGTCCCATTTCTCATCTTCCCCAAAGACAACATCACGACTAATCCGTATCCTTTTTGAAACTGGATCGTATAGTCTGTATCCCTTTGATTATTCACTAACTCCAAACAAAACACACCGTTGGTTTTTATCTTCAAGCTTGGTTC
Source organism: Andrographis paniculata (assembly GCF_009805555.1). Taxonomy (NCBI): domain Eukaryota; kingdom Viridiplantae; phylum Streptophyta; class Magnoliopsida; order Lamiales; family Acanthaceae; genus Andrographis; species Andrographis paniculata. The sequence continues at coordinate 2,136,651 of NW_026137613.1, forward strand.
TGTGAGCATCGGGAACATGTACATGTGAACAACAACCAAAAACTCTGAAGTGTTCAACGGAAGGCTTGTTTCCACTCCAAGCCTCCTTTAGTGTAACATCTTTGATAGAGGTTGTAGGACATCTATTTAGTACATGAATGGTCCAATTTACTGTTTCAGGGTAGAATATTTTGGGAACTCCTTTTTCGGATAATAATCTACTCGTCATGTTCATCACGGTCCTATTTTTCCTCTCCGCAACGCCATTATGTTGTGGTGTGTAGGCGGTGGTTAATTGTCTCTTTATTCGATTCTTCTCACAGAATGTGTTGAATTCATTTAACGTGAATTCTCCACCACGGTCTGTTCTCAGAAATTTAATAAGTAAACATGCCTCATTCTCAACACAACTTTTGATTATCTTAAACGAGGCAAAGGCATATGCCTTATTTATGAGAAAATAGACCCAAACTTTTCTACTAAAGTCATCAATGAAGCAAATTACGTACCTCTTGTGACTAGTAGATGTAGGAGAGATTGGACTGCAAATGTCAACATGAACAAGCTCTAATTTTTGTGTTGCTCTCCAGGAACTCCTTTTGGGAATAGAATCTCGATGTTTCTTCCCTTTTAAACAATCGCTACACACTGTATTAGATTTGGGGAAATTTGTCAACCCTTTCACCATTCATTTGTGCTGAAAAATGTGAAGTTCTTTGTAGCTGAGATGTGCATATCTTTGGTGCCAAAGTTGAGCTAAATTTTGAGTAGTGACTTGGAGACACATCCCATCAATTTTCTTCTTCATAGGTCGTGTGTTAGACAACAACATTAACATCCTGTTAGCCATCATAGCTGTTTGAATAATCAAGCCTTATGGGTGCTATATTTTGCATTGATTTGATTGAATTAGAATGGATAAGACCTTTTCCTGTAGGTGACCAATGCTAAAAAGATGATTTCTCAACTCTAGTACAAAGAACACTTCCGTGACTAAATGGTTAATACCATCTAGTGACAACCTCACACTTCCTTTGCCACCAACATTCATCTTTGTCTGATTAACAAGCTTTACTGTTTGCCTAAATCCCTCATCAAGAACACAAAATAAGGATTTATCACCACACATGTGATTACTGCAACCTGAATCGAGAAACCACGCATCATTATTCACTCAAGTTGTTTCAACATATGCCATGAGAAATTGTTCTTCAGGTTCACCTAGATTTGCATAGTGTACGTGTTTCCCTAAAATTGGACACACATATCTATAATGTCCGAGCTGATGACAATTGTAGCATTCAATAAGTGCCTTGTCAATGGCTTGACGACCCTTGCCTCTTCCACCTCGAAGGGGTGCTCTTCCAAGTCCTCTTTTGCTTTCGCTATGACTTGCACTATGCGTTACTTTGAGAGCCTGTTCTTTTTTACTACTGCGGTTGAATTTATGTTCATGAACAATGAGAGAGCTCCGCAGCTCATCAATTGTTAATGCGTCAATATCTTTCGATTCTTCAATCGAGCATACAATATAATTGAATCTCTCAGTCAGTGATTCTCCACCACTTTCACATCTCCCAATTCTTCTCCATATACTCGCATTTTGTTTGCTATCATCATGACCCTAGCAAAATATTCCGTTACTCCTTCACCGAGCCTTATTTCCAAAGTTTCAAACTCTCGCCTAATAGCTTGGAGATGAGACCTCTTAACTCTTGCATTCCCTTCAAATTTCTTCTTCATGGCATCCCAAATTTGTTTGGAGGTGTTCTTCTCAAGAATAGTCTGATTGATTGCTTGGAAAATGTAGTTTTTCAGTTTCAAATCCTTTAACTTTAGCTCATCGATTTTCCGTTGTTCTGCTTCCTTCAACTGTGCATCACTTCCTGGTTGTTTACACCCTGTCTCTACTAGGCTCCAGTATTCCTTCGATCGAAGGAAATTCTCCATGAGCATACTCAAGTGATCGTAGTGACCATCAAAGAGTGGGATGGCGGGCTGTACAAAATTTCATTCGCTTGCCATCTTTATTCCTTTGTTATCTCACTTTGGAAGTCATACGAGCTCTGATACCATAATATTAGATAAATGCTATTACTGAAGCAAGAACGTAAAACAATCTGGTGGAATAACTCATTTATTGAATAAGCATTATTGGCTATATATAGCTTTACAAGAATAGACTGAAAGTTAGCTATTATTATGTTGAAATTACTGGAACAAATTAAATCAAAATAATATCAATCCCTAAAGACTAGGACATTTGTTAACAAAGCATAACTAAATTAATCCTATCAGGATTGGTATCTGAGTTTAAAAAATTGTTGCTATTTTGAAGAGTCTCAGAAATTCCGAGTCTATTTTGAATAGTTTTGAAATTTTTGAAACATTCAAAGACTATTTAAAATAGCTTGGAAATTTTTGAGACTATTTATAACTTCAAAGATTCTGAGACCGAATCCAAAGTGAAAGTACTCACAAACATACGAATGATTTTGATAATTGCCTCAGAATTCCGAGGCAATTATTAAATTGTTTTTTTTTTTTTTTTTCTAAAATTAATTTAAAAAATTCTTTGGCAACCTTCTACCATGCCGCCGCCGGCGGAAAAGAAGAAGACGGAGAAGCCATCCCTGCTGCCGCCGCTACTAGAGAAGGAGGCGGAGGAGGAGACGATGCCGTTGTTGTCGCTGGCTTTGCCTCTGGCGTCGCCGCCGAAGAAGGAGCAGGTGGAGATGACGGCTCCGGCTCCGGCTCCGGCTCCGCAGCCACCATTGCCACCGGAGGAGAAAAAAGAGGAGGAAGAGAAGACGCCGTTGCCGCTGCCGCACTGCTGTTGCTGCCGGAGAAAAAGGAGGAGGAGACGCCATTGCTGTTGCCGCCACCGGCCCCACCGTCACCCCCAGAGATGAAGAGGAGGAAGAGAAGACCCCGTTGCCGCTGCCGGCCCCTCCGCCACTGTTGTAGGAGAATCACCGCTGCTGCTAGCTTTGTTGTTGGAGAAGAAAATGGAGGAGGAGGAGAATAAGAATATAAGAGTAGAAGAAGAATAAGAAGAAATGAAAGAAAAGAGAATGTTTTGGAGAGAAGAAATTATTTTGATTTTCGGGGAAAGAAATTATTCATTAATTTTTAAAAATAGTTTTTAGTTATTTTAATTAAAAGAAAGAGTATAATGACTGTCGAATTTAAATTATTTGATAGATTTGGAAAATTTTGAAACTAATTAAAATATGTTCGAAAGTTTTGAGATTAATAAAAGTTTGAAATTTTTAAAACTAATTCTAATTATTTCAGAAGTTCCAAAACTAATTAAAATATGTTCAAAATTTTCGAGACTAATAAAAGTTCCGACTTTCCAAGACTAATTAAAATATGTTTGAAAGTTTCGAGACTAATTAAAATAGATTCGAAAGTTCCGATACTAATAAAATTCAGAATTTACGAGACTAATAAAAATAGATTCGAAATTTTTTAGACGAATAAAGTTCGGAATTCAAAAGACTAATTAAAATAGATTCGGAATTTTCGAGATTAATTAAAATATATTCAGAATTTCCGAGACTAATAAAAGTCTAAGAATTTTTTAGACTATTCAAAATAGATTCGAAAGTTCTGAGACTAGTAAAAGTATGTAATTTATGAAATTAATAAAAGTTTGAAAATTTTGAAATTATTTAAAGTAGGTTCAAAAATTCCGAAACAATTCAATATGATAAAATATATATTTAATATAACTTTAAAAAAAAATGTAATGTAACTTTATTAAATAGACGGACGCAATATTATTTTATTTAAATTAATAACCTATTAATTTACTTATTAAAGCCCGTTGGAATAGTATCTGATCTTGGATAATAAATTTCATCTAAATAGGTGAAATTAATATATTCTAAATGATACTTTACTAAAATTCTAGGGTATGTTTGGCCAATTCAAAATTTTACAGGATTTTTTTATAATATAATAAAATAATTTAATATATACCTACACACCAGTACCATTTATATATAATATTGATACTTATCAAAAGTAAAAAAAAATTAAATAATAAATACAAAATATTATTATTTATGTTAACTACAATATTTTTTTGTCGGATGCTGAATGACCGTCTCACTTAATAGTTTGAACTTTTAGGGAAATGCAATAATTAATCATAAATCCGCAAGTGAAAGTCCAAACATTTTTCATATCTAAAAAGATAAATAATAAAGAAATAAAATAAAGTAACTAATCTGAAAACACACCCTTTAACTGTTGAATAATTCCATCAAACCAATATATAAACAACCCTTTAAAATACTATATAGATATACATATATCCATATATATGTTTCTGTTAGGAAGACAGAGAAACAGCAAAGAAGAGCTGTCAGCTGTAACTAATCAGCCATGAATGGAAGTAGAAATGGTGTACTTATAGAAGAAGAAGAAGAAAAGAGATTATACACAGAAGATGGATCAGTTGATCTCAGAGGCCAACCTGTTCTTCGATCCAACACAGGTCGATGGACTGCTTGTTCCTTCATGGTTGGTATGTATATATACACATATATATATTCGATGCATATATTTTGAATTTTGATATTTTTGAGATATAATACTCGATAGATAGATAGGTAAAGTAAATTGCACCCAAATAAATAGATAAATAATTTTTATTTTTGGGGTTTTCTGCTTGAATTGAAGTCATAATTAATTTTCTGATTCGGGTAGTTCGACATCGGGTAATTTGGATTGGGTATCCAAAATTTTGAGTAGTGTTTTTCATTACTCAGACCTGACCCGATTTTTTTGGTTACCCTAAATTTTTTTAGTAGCAGTTAAAATTTGATGATATATGATTATGTTAATTATTGTAATTAATTATATAAATTAAAATAATTAATTTCAAAGTGTTCAGCATGGGTGCTGAATTTTTTCATTCAGCACCCAATCCCTCCCGAATTTTTTTTTATTTTAATTTTTTGTCTAAAAGATATTTTTAATATAAACCCACATTTTTATACTTGAAAAACTTACAGATATTAAGGTGTGTTTATTTGGGACTTTGAATTTTGAGTTGAAATTTGAATAGTAAAAATTTTGAATTTGAATAGTTGTACGATGTGACATAAATAGATAAATAGGTGTTGACGTGATGTTTTGATTGTAAAATTAATTTTCTGTATAATATAAAAAATAAAAAATAGATATTTGATTTAATATTTTTTTAAAAAAAAATAAAATAAACAGTAAATTTAAAACTCAATTCCCAAACAAACACAAAGAATATTTGAAATCCGGAAGATAGCAGTTGTTGACGTCCGCATCCGGCCAAGAGCACAAAGTTGACGTTGAATTTTTTTGGATTAAAATTTTATAAAATAAGAAAGATTATCTCTGATCATTTTTAATAAAAAAATGGAAAAAAAATTTCTATTTAATACCAATTCAATTATTCATATACATTAAAAATTATAAATATAAATATATTATTTTTAAGAACCAAAATTATAGTATATATATATATTATTATATATAACGTTGTATTTTCATAGGATTCTTGTATTTTATTTATTTATTTTAAAAATATCGTTCCAATAAAGCCGAATCCGATCAGAACGGATCAGACTGAACTACCCAATTTGAACCCCCACCCCTACCCATCAGACCCCTTAATGATAATTTAGGGGGCTCGGGACAAAGTCATATTAGGCCCCTTTAGTTATATATTTTTATATATTTTTTGTTTTTATTTTAAATTTTATAATAATAGTATTAAATATTATATTTTAATAAAAAATAATTTAAATATAGATTTTTTAAGATGATGATATTAAATAAAATTTTAATATGTTTAATTATAGATTTTATATATAACAAAATATTATGATATTATAAATAAAATAAAATTAAAATAATTAAAATATTTACAGAAAATTTTACTATTTCATAAATTAAATTGTTCAAATTGATTGTTTTAAACTAATATTTGATATATAGTATTTATTTGTATTTAAGTGATATTTATATATATGATACTCCCTGAATTCAATTTTAAAGGGTCATTTGAGATTTTTATAATAGATTAAAAAATAATAGTAATATTTTATTGGTCAGTTTAAATGTTTAAGAAAGTTTGACATTTTTTTCTATTTTATGTAAAAAATAATTGTATATGTAATTATAGATTGTAATTTACATAAAAGTTAAAAATATTTTAATATTAGTATATGATTACTTTTACTAAAAATGAAAATAAATGCTTTTGACTGAGGCGGATGTAAATGATAAAAGAAATATTTTGAATTGAGACAGATGAAATATTTTAAATACATAATAATTGCTTGGTTTTATATTACATTTAAAAAAAATTATATATTCATAGTAAAAAATATAAAATAATAGCATCAGTATTAAAATTATTTGTAAAAATGATTATTTTAAAAGCAAATTCTATTGAATCGCATCACTAATTTATATTTGACAACACAATGATATAATATAAAATAATATATTATTAATTTCGACATAATAAACATATTTATATACAGTTAAACTATTACATGTGCCTAGTCAAATAATTTTAGGCTCATAAATTTAGCTATGTTTGGTATGTTTTGATCTTATATACTTTTACAAGAGAATGGTTATTTAAAGCACGCTCATAAAACACCTTACACACACTAATTATCTATTGAATGAGTTCTATTCTAGAAAATAAGTAAGCATTGTTTGATACACTGATGCATATGTAGTGTATGAAGTGTTCGAGCGAATGGCGTACCATGGAATATCGAGCTATCTATTCATATATTTAACGACAAAACTACACCAGGGCACAGTCACCTCGGCCAACAATGTCACTAATTGGCTCGGCACCAATTGGATGATCACTGTCTTGGGTGCTTATGTCGCCGATGCTCTTTTGGGTCGTTACTGGACTTTTTTAATCGGCAGCGCGATCTACTTCTTGGTAAGTAATATCTACTTCCATTTATGCTACGAGAAATAAAATTAAATATTACTTACCAAGACGTAGATAGCGCTCTTGATTGATTAATCTCATTATTATAAAATCTATTAAAATGATACTCCCTCTTTCAGTTAACAAGGTATTCATTTGTTTTTTTGTGTGATTGTATTTAATATTAAAAATGTATTTATATTCGTATAATATTACATTTGTATTATACAACACTAATAGATATAATTTTTTTCTTAATTTGTACTGTGTATCAATCTATATTAATATTTAAAGTTGTACACACAAAAAACAAATGAAAACCTATTTAAGTCACAAAGGTAGTATTATGTATTATAATATCATTCTATAAAGTAAATACTACCTCAATCAACCGCCAATCTATCCATTTACTTTTTGCATATTAATCTTTGAATATTAATTATTAAATCAAAACATACTACAAATTAAGGAAAAACGACAAAAATACTTCTATTGGTGTCTTATAATATTAATGTAATGATATTTGTACAAAAACTTATACAAATATAAGGATATTTTTAATATTAAAAATAATGACGCCAAATGCAAATGGATAGATTGGCGGTGGACGGAGGTAGTACAACATATTGTATTGATCACAAAGATACATATCCTTATTTTCCTCTACGGTTCCTTTTAAAATAAATAATTAATCTCATCTTTTTGTTAACTCAAATGCAACTTTATTAAAAATATAGTTATATTTAAATTTTCTAAGTTCGATATAGAAACTTACCAGTAAAGGGGGGGATATCAATATAATGTTTGAGACAAAGTATTTGAGGCTACAACAATGACACATTATTTCAATATCTGACGTAATAAAACAACATTTCATTTCATTTGTAATTCTTCACACTAAAATAAAGTTGATCATTATTTAAGAAATATTTTACAAAATTTGTAATTAATTTTTCAAAGGGAAAATATATCATATGATGCTATAACATTTTTCTGCCACTGCCATGCTTACTATGTGATGTTGTATAGAATTTTCATTCTTTCAGAACCTCACCATCTTTCTAAAATAGTATACATTCATGAAAAAAAAATATCAATTTATTTTAATGATTGGTAATTTTATTTTTATGGAAAAAAATAATAATTTGGAGCAATAAAGATCAATAACCATATTATGATTCTCTAGTAATGCTGTTCCAAATAACTTACATATATAATCATACAGAAACTCTAAAATAGTATGGCTAACCTTAACTGCTTAACATACATTATCGCGGTAACCATGGAGAATTTTGCCTCATCACAACATGTATAAAGTGGTTGATCAAATAATGGTATGATTCCGATTCATCTTTGCCCATGGATGGTTCTAGTGGTAAATTTATAAAATTTTAAGGTCCTGCATCATTATTTAAATCGCAGCGTGTATGAAAATTTTTGTACAATTTTTTTGTTCAGTTACATTCTAGAGACCTGTGGACATATTTTTTGGAATGTATAGAATTATGGACACAACTAGAAATTTGAATCCCAGGTGCAACTTAGGATTGATCAAAACTTCAAATAACAAATAGGTTGTAATATGAAAATGCATGACCTATTCTATGACAATTTGTCATACAATAATCACATAGCTTCACTACAATTGAATTTCATTAATTTTTTTTTCATAATAATAATAATAATAATTGTAGCAATTGTTATATACAATTATTTCCTAATTTCGTCTTATTAACATGACTTGTTTTTCTTGTGATAACAATAGGGAATGTCTCTTTTAACTCTTTCAGTATCTATCGATCCTTTAAAACCAAGTTCGTGTTCAGACTCAACTGATGTCCATTGTCAGCCAACTACATTACAACTAGTTGTATTCTTTGCTGCCCTATACATCCTATCACTTGGCAATGGTGGAGCTAAGCCAAATATTTCGACCATCGGGGCAGATCAATTTGACGAGTTCGACCCTAGGGAGAAAGCTCAAAAACTTTCCTTCTTCAATTGGTGGATGTTTAGCATATTTCTTGGTTCATTATTTGCAACTACTGTGCTTGTCTACATTCAGGACAACGTGGGGTGGACGCTCGGGTATGGAATCCCGACCATTGGAATAGCTATATCGATATTGATATTTTTTGCTGGGACACCCTTCTATCGGCACAAGAGGCCCATGGGAAGCCCATTTACAAAAATGATTAAGGTCATTGTGTCTTCGATTATCAAGTGGAAGGTGGAGATCCCGACAGACCCTAAGGAACTCTTTGAGTTTGATCCAATAGAGTATCGCAAAGGGAAGTACATGATTGATTCTACAACTGGCATGAGGTTGGTTCTTACTTCCAAAATGAATTTGATTTGTTATTCAAATTTTATGGGTTGCTGTTAGTATATCATTCAAAATGATTGCGACCACCTCTCAAATATAGATAAATAATACATGAAAAATAAATTAACAATATAAGATATGTATTAATATAATATAAATGACTAACAATACATGCCAATAATATACATAATACATATTACCATGGATCTCCCTATAAAAAATATATTCATAGAGTACACTTGTAAAATATGAGTTGTCACATAGTTTCATACAATATGTTCAGTTAAATGAAATATATTATATGACCCTCTATTTTTAATGTGTTGCTTAATTATTTCCAATTTTATATTATTAGCTAATTGTCATTAAATTTTCTCATGTATTTAATTTAGTTTGTGTTTACAAGTAGACCAATGTTAGTGTTGATTAAATCTAATTAATATTATGTTGATAGTACAATAATATATATAAGATAATACATTATATATAGACATAACACATATAAAATAGAATATATAACACATACTAATATTTTATACATCATATATTATTAGTTATATTTTCATATACTATTTATATATAGAATTTTCATATGTTGATTGGGACAATCAATACTATGCTAATAAATCTCTAATCTAACACTTCAATTGAAACTTCAATTATCAAAATAGGACTGTATATGTCGAAAACATTACATATCAAGTATACAATCTAAATTATATTAGGATAATTTCATATGCCACATGAATTGCAATCAATTTGACCATAGATTCGTACTTTTATGTAGGGTTTCGTGAAATCTACAATCTTAAAATACATATCTTTTTTAAATTCATTTTGGGTGTATATTTACATTGAGTGGTGAGATAATCCATATGATTGTTTCATAGACGGAATTAAATACCATATATCACATGAGAGTTTATTTAGTTTGAGAAATTATTAGATATTCATGTTATTGTTGTCAATTTAAATATGACTATCAATAAAAAGTTATTGTCAAAGTAATGATCGATCTATATTCATTGAATTCATGATTAGCCTCGCGTTTTGAAAATTTTCATTTTACTAGTCTTTTGCCAAAAAGATATTTATTTACTTGTACCACACGTTTTAAATGGTGTATACTTTTTAATACTCTCTTTGTCATTTATCTATCTATCTATCTTTTGTACGAAATTTTAGGAATATTAGTATTATATTGAAGTGTGGTATGAATAAAGTAGAAAAGACTAAAATAATCTTATTAGTATTGTATGATATAAAAGTAACGACATTTGTATAATATATTGTAAGTTGTAAGACTATTCTTAATGTTAGTAGAAAATACAGTTACTAAAAATAGATGTTGTGGGATAGACCAAAATAAAAAAATAGATATATTGTTAAATCACAGATAGAATAGTTTATACATTTAATAATAAAAAAGTAGAAAAAAATTATATAATTAAGTAGAAAATTGATATGATGTTTTACTAATAAAGAAAATGATCTTTTTTTTTTGTTATGATGGATAAAAAATAAAAAGAACCCTACTTTTATATGATAAAGGACGTATTAAAATTTTTTTTATGAAAATAAAATTAAAAATTGTATTAGACCTACTATTAACCATGATTCTTAATACATTTATGTAGATTCCTCAACAAAGCATGTCTAAGAACAAACTCTAGCAAGCCATGGCTCCTTTGCTCGGTCACACAAGTAGAAGAAACCAAGCAGATGCTTCGAATGATCCCGATCCTCGTCGTCACCTTCATCCCGAGCACACTCTATGCTCAATACACGACACTTTTTGTGAAGCAAAGCACCACTCTCAACCTGCACATTGGCTCCTTCGAGGTCCCTCCCGCCAGTATAGTCGGATTCATCTCCCTCTCCATGCTCATAACCGTTGTGTTTTATGATCGGATCTTCGTCAAGACAATAAGAAAATGGACCAAAAACCCTAGAGGCATTACCCTCCTCCAACGAATGGGAATCGGCATGATCTTGCACATCACTGTCATGGCCATTGCCTCGCTAATCGAGCGGTATAGAATCCATGTCGCTAGAGAGAATGGCGTAGTCGAGAATGGGAATCAAGTCCCTTTATCACTATTCATTCTATTGCCTCAGTTCATACTATTTGGCATGTCAGATGCATTCTTGAATGTGGCGAAGGTCGAGTTCTTCTATGACCAAGCGCCTGAGAGTATGAAGAGTTTAGGGACATCGTATTGGATGATTAGTCTTGGAGCTGGGAACTTCCTCAGCAGCTTGTTGCTGACCATTGTGTCGAATGTCACGAGTGTAGAGGGGCACGACGGATGGATTAGGAACAACCTTAACGACTCGCACTTGGATTATTATTACGCGCTCCTCGCCATCTTGAGCGCCGTTAACTTTGTCTTGTTTCTTGCTGTGGCGAGGTTTTATGTCTATAGAGCCGAAGTTTCGGATTCGATGAAAGTGCTTGCGGAAGAGCTGATGGTTCGAAAAATGCGAGGAGAGGAATGAAGAAATTATTTCAAACTAGAGGAAATTCGATGTCATTCGAACCAAAGCATTTGGCTGATAAGTAGACAAGTACAAAGGATGTTCTTGTCCATTTGTTTTATTTAAGCAATGAATTATGGTTTATGCCAATTTCGTCGAAATAATGGAAGTCATTACATTGGGAAAAAATTAATTCCAATTTAAACTCAAATGATACTAAAATGCAATAGAGTGAGGGTTTGTTCTACTTTGTTTTTATGTTGTTTTTAACTATTTACTATCAATTTTTTTCTTCAAAATATATATATATACATATAATTAATCTTACAAACTAGAGGAAGTTTAGGGCTTGCAATTTAGACCCAAAAAATAGTTGATTGTTTAAGTAAAGAACTGCAAAGGATGTTTATATCCTATTGTTTGTACGAGGATTGTTTACGTCCGTCCATCTAACAGGAATTTTTTAATTTTTTTTTTTTATTCATTACACTTGGAAATTTATGTTTGATTTATTACACTTGGAAATTTAAAGGAAACAATTCAGAGTGCCATAACGGAATGCCACTCCAGCAATGTAAATATTGACAGACCTCCCATTCAACAAGAACACATTACTTCATCTTTTTGAAAGCTTCCATGCCCTTTCTTTCTAACAAGGCTTTATTCTATTAATGTGTTATTATTCCTTTATGGTTACCTTCTATTTTATAGCCTTGTTGGTATATTTTAGGAATTAGAAGGAGAAAAAAGTTGAGAAACTGAAACTTGATATATTGTTTATTCCCTTGAGCAGAGGCTATAAAGATAGCAATAAAAATGTAATCATCAACTACTTCCTAAGCTAGGAACAACCCTAACTAAGTTATTTGAAGTAGTCCACAATTTTTAAAAATTGAAACATAAATAAAATAAAAAAAAATAAAGTTGACGCAACAGACTAAAGCATGATTTCAACACTCCTTCTTACTTTGAATGCTACAAACTTCAAGTCTCTCTCTAAGAAACTCAAAATTTGCTTCTTGATAAAGGTTTTGTTAGTATGTCAGCTAACTGCAGATCAGTTTTGCAATACTTTAAGCCAACTAAGCCTTTTTTGTTTCATTCCATGAGGTTTGGATATAGGGTTGGGCAATAGCAATAATAATATTTTTTGTTGAATATGGATTGCATTTGATACAATTATTGAACCTTATGCGACCTGAATATTGTTTTTTTAGGCTTTTTATGCATTTGAAAACTTGGTTCATAACCATACAATATGTCGTACAACTTCAAACCATATATATTAAAAAATGTGGATATTGATCCGATCAATAAAAAAAAAATGTGGATATTGAGCAAAATATACACGTTTAAATTTGCAAGTGGACTATTCCATATTGAACCAATTGTATTATAGATTGTATCAATTGCATGTCCATTTCATTTTAAATTATAAGTGCAAACAACTTCTAATATCACATAACATAATTAGTCCTTCAAAAATATTAACACATGGATAATTGTTATGATTTAAAATATCTCTCTTTATCATGGGCAGCACACGCAATCAACCGCACATGCAATCAGGGACAGAACTATATAGAGATTAGTGGGGTCAACTGACCTCAGCCCCAAAATATAAATATTTTTTAGTGTATTTTTTACTAATTTACCCTCCCAAATTTTTATTTTTATTTTTTTTTTAATGTAAAACCTTAACCAATCGAAGTCGGATCAAGACTTTGGTATGATGTCCTTCCAACGTGGATTCACGTAGCCCACCCCGGTTACAACATTCCTTTCATTTGCGCTTAAAATCTCTATTTCTACTTTCCGGCTTTCTAATGAATTGATGCGAGGATGCCTTTTCGACGCTTACTTTTTTAGCTACAATTTCGATTTGACATCCACCTTGATTTCTGACCTCTTGCATTGCATTACCATAACAAAAACAAAAAAATAGATTGTTCTTGTGATTCTCCATGAAGCTTTCTCGGTCGAGGAAAGGAATAGCGATAGATTTCTATAGAGCATTGAGGAACAAGCAGATCGAATCGGGCGACAAATTCTTGCGTGGTCCAAGGAACACTACAAAAAAATATCAATTTTGTAACGAGATTTTTTCGTTCTTAAATTCACTTTTTCCGTTACTAATGATATTAGAGACGAAATTAGAGATGAAATTACATTAGCTACGTGAACTTTAGGAACGGAATTCCGTTACAAATATACTATTTTTTTTAGTGGAAATCAAAAGTCTGCTTCCATGATTTCATCGATATAGAATCTTTGAATATGAGAATAGTTTATGAATTTTTTATAGTTTTGTTAATTTGCACTTTTAATTTTTTTAAGTAAAAAAATTAAAATTTATATAATTTTGTTCAATTTTTATCTCAATTTTTAATTATTTCTCTCTCTCTTTTTTTTTTTTTTTCATTCTTCTTGTTTAGGAAAATTAAAAAAGATAACATAAAGTAAAAATGAAATATTTTACCCTTCCGCAATAATAAGGATAACAAAGGCGATATATATATATATATATATATATATATTTTGATCCTCTGCATCTATTTCTTGACAAATTAATTTTGAGCCATACAATATTTTTAGATTCATTGTCTTCAAGATCACCCATATTCATCGTAGAAACAACTTCATCTTTATGATACTCGGCTGCCTTCGACCGGTTTCTGGCATTGCTTGATGGAGGATCTAAAGGTTGCAATCAACAAAAAGAAACACGCCAATCAGTCTTTACAATTGCTTACAAGTGCAAAATAATTTTTTTATTTTTATTTTTTATGTATGAATTCAACGATTTTTATAGCAACATATCTTCAAATTATATCTCACTTTGTTATATTCCATCCAAGAATCACTAATTTTTTTATTTTATATTTTTATTAGTTATATTCCATCCAAGAATCACGAATTTTTTTATTTTATATTTTTATTGGTAGACCAACGTATTTTAAAGAAGAATTATAGCATGCTAAACTCAATGATTTTTGTGAATATAATATATATATTATTAAGTTAGGGATATATACCTTTTGATAGACTCCACCATATTTTAAAGGAAAATCGTTTGAATATTATTAATAAATATTTATTGGTCATATGTACACGACAGAGAAGATATATGGTATATATCGCTGAAACTATTACCAAATATAGACCAACGAAAAAATAAATTTTATTAGATCAAACAAGTTTGACTTTCACAAATTGCCAGGTGGTCTTTTCTTTTTTAAAACTAATAAATTACATTGAATACACATTAAAAATAAACTTTTAAGTGTTGTTATTTAGAGGGTGTTCACTTAATATTTTTTTTTCATTTTAATAATTGTTATTTAGAGGGTGTTCACTTAATTTTCTTTTTTTTTTTTTCATTTTAATACACTGATTTTAAAAAATATTACTTAAAAATATAATATATATATATATATATACATAACAATAAAATTCAAAAAAAATATACAAAAATCAATCAAAACACATCAAACTATTGCGATACAAATTCAAGCCCCATATTGAAATATTAGAACAAAAAAATCCACACCATATAAGTTTTCAATCAACTCCATTAGTATGAAAACTTTTGTAGGAAATTCAAAACAAATTTGTGCGGACTCGGCCCAAAGCGGACAATATCATACTAGTATTAGTTGACCCATCCAAAAAAATCCGAAAGAATGGCGTATCCAAACACACTCTACTTTCCCGACTATTTTGTGGGGTTTTGATTTTGAATAGTAAATTTTAAATTGAAAAAATTATTTGATATAATACACATATGCAATGACACTATATTTTGAATGTAAGTTAAATTTTAATATAATATAAAAAATTAATATTTAGTTAGAATTTTTTTTGAATAATTTTTTTTTTTTTTTTTTTTTGAAATAGTCAAACTCACATCAGCCAATAATATTACCAATTGTCTCGGCACCATTTATATGACCCCCCGTCTTGAGTGCATATGTCGCCGATGCCCTTTTGGGTCATTATTGGACCATTTTATCTTTGGTGACATCTATTTTTTTGTAAGTAGCTTTTAATTTTTACTTCCTTTATTTTAATTTAAAGTACCATTGCTGCTATCGAAAGTGTGCACTGAGTAAATTCCTAGCTAAACCTAATACGCTGCAAATTAGACTCACAGACAAGTCGCACTAAGCGAACTATGTGTGACAGGTGGACCTGGAGGCGTTGGGGTTTAAACTCATGACCTCGCCGTCATAAGTTCACTCTCCACACCATCTGACATCTCTTACGGGACTATTCTTTTCCTATTTTAGTAAAAGTAATTATACATTAATACCAAAATATCCTTTACTTTTACTTAAATTACAAATATATCATTACACATACAATTACTTTATACATGGACAAAAATGTCAAAACTTCTTACACACTTTCACTGACCAATAAAATACTATTTTTTCTGTCCAGCTCTGAGGTCTACATTTATCTTTCCGTCATTGTACTAATTAACATTAAAAATATTCTTATGTTTGTATAATTTATCATACAAATGTCATTATATTTATATTATGAGATACTAATAAAAGTATTTTTGTCTTTTTTCTCTTGATTTGTACTATATTTTGATATAATAATTAATATTTAAAAATTAACATACAAAAAGTAAATGTAAACCTACGAAGTGGATGATAGGAGCATTATTTTTTAATTTATTACAAACCTCCAAATTACACATTCGAAAGAGATGGGGGAGTATCTTATTACAAGAAATGCCTTGAATTACCGTAGGTATATATATATATAGAAATGATTGCATGGTTGTAGGTTTGAGAGTTGAGTTTGGGAGTTTGCATAGTAAAATTTTAAATTGAAATAATTTTTTATGCGATATTAATATGTATTGTGATAATATTTTGAATGTAAAATTAATTTTTTGTATTTAAAAAAATAGGTATCTAATTTTTTATATTCCCTCCGTCGCTTTTCAATTAATCATTTTGGATTTTTTTTAGTAAATTAAGAAATAATAGTATTTTATTGGTTAGTGAAAGTGTGTAATAAGTTTTGACATTTTTGTCATTTGCTTTTATGTATAAGGTAAATGTATGTGTAATTGTATATTTGTAATTTAAGTAATAGTTAAAGGTATTTTGGTATTAGTATTAATTATGTTTACTAAAATAAAAAATATATACTTTTGAGTGAGACAAACAAATATAGTAAAATTAGTGCTTTGAATTGGACGGATCTAGTATATTTTTAAAAAGGAAAATTAGTAAATAGTGATGCTTGGGTTTGAAACCTACAAATTTATAAGGTTTTAGTTTTAATTTTACTATTTCAATTTTTTCTTTAAAATATCAAATCAAATATCTATTTATTTATTATATTATACTAAAATTTAATTTTATATTTAAAAAATCATATTAACACATATTGATATTATATCAAACAACTATTGCAACTAAAAATTTTACTATTAAAAACTCAAACCCAAAATCTCACAAACAAACATACACCCCATAAAAAAACAATAAAAATTGAAATTTAGCTATAAACATTTTGTAACAAAATTTAATAAATTTGTAGCAAAAATATATTTGCAATGAAAAGATTTTTGTCGCCTATACCGCATTGGTAAAGAACTTTGACAACAAAATTAACTTTCGTAACGTAAAATAAGTTTTTTGCAATTAAATTTAAGAAAAGAAATGTAGCTATAATAATATGATTTCGTAGTTAAAGCTATTTGCTATAAAAATAAAATTTATAACAAAAAATTTTAGCAATGAAGTATGCATGATTTTTTAGCCAAATAGTTTAGCTATGAAAGATTATTTTGTTGTTAAAACTCTTTTGCTATATGAACACAACGTTTTCTAGCAAAAGAATTTTAGCGACAAAATTAATTTTATAGTACATAATTTATTTAGCGATAAAATTAATTTTTATTGTTGAATGACACATTTTAACTAAAAAATATTTCGTAGTTAAAAATATAGCTAATTAGACGTTTTTTTTATAGTGACACTTGGTGTTTTAGAGATTTTTTTTTTAAAAATTTTAAATTAGTACAAAGTTGTATAAAAAATAACTATTTGATACTATATATATTTTGTATAAAATAGTTTTTTAATGTAATATTTTAAATATTTAAAAAACTATGAAGCCATCCGTGTAATAAATGTGATTCTTAAATGTTGTTAATTTTAATATTAATAAATAATGCAAAGTTTATGTCAGTGGGTTGTATCTATTCTTGGGTTGTGGGTTGAATAACTCGTTGACAGATGTGATCCAATTTTTCTTGAACCCAATCAAGAAAGAAGATGATCCAAAACTGATTAGATTAATCGAGACCCAACATAATTGATTGATAAGGCTTGCTGGTTCCCCTCTCCCCCCAATTCACATGTTAACTACAAAATTCGATTGTAGCAAAATTAAAACTGTGTGGATGATGCAACAACAAGTTTGTTGAAGAATCTTGCAGAAAAAGAATTAGTAATAGCATGAGGAAGGTCATCAGCTATATAGGAAAAAATAGAATTGCAGGTGTGATTAATACATAGATTTTCAAGGTAATTGTGAGGAATTACGGGAAATTGGGTGTGCTAAAGCAAGGAGAAAAAAAATTGCAAGGAGAATAGTTTGTGAGGTGCATTGTGTATCAAAAATTATGTGAGGGTGGGGAGGATAGGTATCAAAAAATCGGCACAAAGACTTTGTTTCGCACTCCCACAAAGAAAACCCACAATACCCATCAATATATATAGCCAAGGAAGAGAATCAGATAAACCCAATAATATAGCAGCAAACTTATCTTATGGATTGACCATAGGGTAGTAGGAACAAAATTTGGAAGATTTGGAAGAGAACGAACCACAAATTCAGTCGCATATGAATGAATTTCTATAGAACAGGTCAGGCGAATGAAAGGGGTGAGATACAAATTTATCTCAAATCTATTTGGATCGGGTCAGATCATAGGGGTCGGAATGGGTCTCGTCTTGGGTTGGGTCAACTAAGATACAAAAACCAAATAATCTTATGATACCCCGAAGTTGGGTCGGTGCTAGACCAACTTCCGTATAGGTGAGTCAATGTTAGGCCATCTGAGATTTATTAATGTATACATTCTTTTTCGAGAGTCCTACCGAAAGAACTCCAAAATTAAGCGTGTTTGCCCTAAGGCAATTTCAGAATAGGTGACCCATGTGAAGTCTCCAATGGTGCACGTAAGTGAAGACAAAACGCGCTGAAAAGACTCGTGTTGACCTGTGTGGCTAATCTAATCCCGACACGCCTGATCATGCATGAATTGCGGATTGGGGTGTCACAATTGGTATCATAGCCGACCTGCAACAACCCAAAGTTGTTGACCAAACTGTTGAAGGGCCTAGCAGTTGATGGATGTGATACCCTCAGAGTTGAACTGATGCTAAGCTAATCCCGTGTATAAATGAACCGGTGTTAGACCATTCGAAATTGAATAGAGATTAAATAAATTGAATAGACTCATGTTGATTTGTGAGGCTAGTTTGATCCCAACATGCTCGGTCTTGCGTGGCTTCTTCCCGAGAGTGTCACAAATCTCGTCATTGTTTCTGATCGACCATCATAATTACTTTGGAGGATATAAACAAAAATAGAAAATATGTTTACACCACCTTTAAAATTTTAATTTATTACATAATTATTGCACAAAAGCACATATAAACACAAAGTGTATATATATATATATGCAATTACAACAAACAATATAAAGTTGTGAGTACATTCATATATCAAAGTAAAAACATAGTCAATAATAAAAGTTTAGACTGATACCAACAATTGCATGCAACATAGAGTTATAATTCTAAAATAAATTTCTCAACGGAAATATTAGGTAGACATTCATTTCCACGCATAGGATCAATAGTAGTATAATTACCTTTCACCATAAACACATTACCCACAATTTTATTCTCTATAGTCACATTCATTTCATCAAATTGTTGGTTTCTATATTTTTTCTTTAGATTTGGACACTAACTAATAAATTGATTTGAATCCCCACAATAATAGCACTTTCTATTTTTAGTCTTAAACTTAGACTTTTCTATTCTTTTGCCCTTATTCTTTTGATCTATTTTATTTTGTAACCTATCCTAACTAATAAAACCTCATCAAGTGCTCCTTTGTAATTCTCATTAATATGAACATCTAATTCTTTGCTCTTTAATCAATTTATAATTATTTCAAAAGTTATATTTCTTTTACCACACTTAATAGTATATTTAATATCATAAAAAGACTCAAGAATAACATTTAAAAGTACAATAAGAGTGTTTCGTCAATATTCTTATATCATGTATGTTTAATATCTTAAACAAATTTAGTGAAAACATCAAAATTCTCATCAATTATTTGATTTAAATCAAGTCTTTTCAAATAGGAATAATTTATTAAGCAAAGACCTTTCCATATTAAGTTCTTTTAATTTTTTTCCGAATTTCTTTTGTAGAATCATGTTTCATATTTTTCTAATCGCATAGTGAGATAAGTTCAATATAATCAAAGAATAAACACACTCATTTATTTCAAATTTTCTTTCATAAGTCATTAAATGATTGTAAGCATCATCAATACCTTTTGAAATCTTTCGAGTTTCTAAAATTTCTTTCATTTTTTTGTTGTTATGTTAAAAAAACCAATTTTACTATATAAAAAAAAAATACAACAGAAATAACTGCCACATTAACAAATATCATACAGGTCACACAGTAGTCAGCTACTTATTCTTTTGGAGTAGGCCAACACACACCACCTAGGAATATCACCCAAAATCATTATATATCAGTATTCAGCTACTTACTCACTCTCGGAGGAGACAAGAGCCAGTTACGTGATAATAATGTTAAGCAATTTGAGAATAATTGAAAATCAAGATTTAATCACAAAGAGTTAAATAATATAATCAACCACAAAAATTCAACCAAAAAAAAAAAACCCTACAATTATTTAATAAATAAAAAGTAAGGTAAACCTTTTGTTACATAATCCAGGACAAATTTAAAAATTCTGATTCAACCTTATTCCACCGCTTGTGCTCTAATACCACTATTCAGAATTCTTTTCCGATAGCATCGTCTCAGATTGTCGACTCAGATTGTTTCTACAATCAAATAATTCTATCAAAATATATTAGTATGTTAGTGAAAAAATATCAATGAATCAAATCAGAATAATAAGAGAAAAAGATTAAAAACAATGCTACAATAAACAAAATATATGTCAGCTTATATCATAGCCCACTCCGTGTCGTCTCCAAGCCTTTCTAACAAGGCAACACCATACAAAGAGAGAAACCGTAGGGTCTCAACACCAAGCTACCCAAATCCACAAATTATCCCATAAAGGAACAAGAGGAAACACAAAGTTTAGAAGTAGAGGAGATCGGAACTAATCGAGCAATAATCCAATGAGCACTAAGCATCACAAGAAAAAGAACACAACAATCTGCAAAAGACTTTGTTTCTCACTCCGACAAAAAAACCCACAATACCCACCGATATATATATATCCAAGGAAGAGAATCGGATGAATCCAATAATATAGGAACAAACTTATTTTATCTATCCACCATGAAGAAGTAGGAACTTACTTGGGAAGATTTGAATAAGAACGAACTACATGTTCAATCGTGTATGAATGGATTTCTGCAGAACAAGTCAAGCGATCGAAGTTGGTGAGATACAAATTTATCTCAAATCTATTTGGATTGGGTCGGATCAGATCGGATCAGGTCATGAGTTGGGTCGACTAAGAAACAAAAAAATCCAACAATAGATACAACAAACAAAATTTCAGCCAATGTATATTTTAATTATGTTTTAAACTAAACATTCAAATCTACTCAATTAGTAACTAGGATTGTAGTTACGGTGTTGTTTGATAAAATTTTGTAGAATACACACAACATTATATAATATATACGCTTTATATATTCAACATAATTATACTTTCATTCTTTTTTTTGATTGTTCGACAAATTTATGCCTAATTCATATATAATAAATAATTTTATCAACTCACAATTTTATTACTCATATTTTATCAAATAATAATCAATTTTTTATTATTATTTTTTTCTATTTATCTTACTACATTTTTATTAATTTTGTTGCTACTTTATTTTCTTACCTACCTTATTTTTATATTAAAAAATTATTATGTTTTAATCTTGGTATCTAAACAAAATGATATAGTTATCCCCCAGAAAGTAATAGACAATAAATATGATATAATGATAAATAACATATAAGTATATTAATATAATATATATAGATATAATAGCGTACATGCCATATATTATTGATTCCAAGTATTTTATGCATCTAGCTTCACATCTTGCGACATCTATCTTTTCTTTGATTTCATTCTGGTTTGACTCCAATTTGTTCAGGCGTTCTCCGTGTGACACAACAATCCTCATGGAAACGGATCCGTGGACTTATGACCATGAGGTCATGGGTTTAAACCCCCGACACCTCCAGGTCACCTGCTACACATGGTTCGCCTAGTGTGACTTGCCTGTCAACCCCCGATGTTTATAGGTCACCTGCTACACATGGTTCGCCTACCGTGACTTGTCTGTCGGGCCTATTTTGCAGGGTATTAGGTTTGGTTCGGGGTTTACTCACACATTCGGGTAGCGATTGCAAATTCCCACATCATAAAAAAAAAAAAAAAAATGACCTGTACCTGTGAAAGAAAATCGCGACTGTGATGTCATGAGTTCAAACTCCGGGTTCACCTAGTTTGTGGGTTTGTGGTGTAGAAAAACACACCTGCACACATGGCCAGCTCGACTTATTATTGAGAAACTCACCAACACCCTCGACCCTCTCTCTCTCTCTCTATATATATATATATATAATATACACACCAGCTACGAGGAAGCCATAGAAATTACAGCAAGTCGCAGTGAGTTAGTTGTTAGAAAAATATTAAGAAATTAATTTGTAATTAGGCAGCCATGAATGGAAGTATGTCCAATGAAGAAGAAGAAAAGGGATTATATACAGAAGATGGGACTGTGGATCTCAGAGGTAAACCTGTTCTTCGATCCAACACTGGTCGATGGACGGCTTGTTCCTTCATCGTTGGTACGTACGTCATATCTTTTGCGTTTTTGATCTGAAATAATCATTAAATATGAATATTGTGTAGAAAATAGATGTTGAATTCTAAGAAACTTACCATTATAAAATTGTACAGTTAAAAAAATAAAAATAAAGAAGAAAACATAGATGTGTGTATTTTTTTTTTAGAGTCGTAATTGTAATAGGATTTTGTGTTCGAAAGTGAAGTTATTTTTCTGACTTGCAAGCTTTAAACTTACGGGAAAATGCATCGTTAATATAATATAACTCGGGACTTTTACAAAATATAATACAAGCAAAGGTAAATCCCATTTGAGTGTTCTTGGCAATTAAAATTTTGTTCCTTTGAATCAACAAAATGGGTGTTGTTTTCTACTTTTTCTTGAGTTTTTTTTTACTGTTTTGTCTCTATTATTTATATCATTAATTATATATTTAATAAATAGTTTTTTATCTAAATATTGTGTCTTATCACATTTTTTTTTTCATAAAAATAAAAATACATCAAAATATAAATTATATCCTCTTTGTAAGACTCAATAGCATAGTTTGTTTAATTTGGTTTTGATTTGAAATTAGGGGATGATTTGAGTTTTTTTTTTTTTTTTTTTAATAGTATTTGATATGCTATTTTGTGAGATTAAATAATTTTTATTAAAAAATATGATAAATAAATAATAAATTTTTTATTTGAAATAATAAACAAATCCATCCACTGATACTTTTTACTTTGAATTTTTTAATGCAAATTTTCTAATTTTCTATATAAAAATACTTATATTTTTTATAATTTAGAAAATTATATCAAAACTTCTATTTAAATACAAAATTAAACTAAAAAATAAATTACTATACAAAATCAAAATAAATATAGCAATGCCTATAAGTTGCTCATATATGTATGTGTGTGTTACTTTTATAATTTTCCACCTTTATATTTTGATCTTTAAGGGTTAGTTTGATTTGTGTTTGAACTTAATTTTTTTTTATTTGAATTTTAATTTAAATAATGTTTTATTATGACAATTTAAAAAAATTTATTTTGAATAGAAGTATATACAGTAGAATAAAACATAATTTAAAATAGAATAGTGTTGTATATTGATGTAAGTAGCACATGACAAATAAAAAAAGGGATTTGAAATTAAATATCAGATTGTATTCATAAATTTTTCTGACCTAACTAATTAACAAAATTTATTATTCTGATTAAATTAAATGAAATGTATGTAAGAGGGTAGGTCTATAGTTGTGTTATTTGCATGCGCAGTAAGGCTTATCTACCTTCCCATCTCCCAAACAACTTTCATACTCAAATGTGTGGCTCGTTAAAAATTTTGGAGGAAATTAATAAAATTGTCTTATTGATCATAAAAATAAGGGGTCTATATATAAGCAATACAAAACAGAGTTGATAGATTCAAATCTAAGTAATATAATCTATAGATAAGATAAAATCTAAATATAAATATACTAAATCTAAAATCGAATATTTAAAATATATCTAACATATCTCAACGTCTCCCCTCAAACTCAAGTGGGTGCCGTAGAAACCAACTTAAGTTTGTCCAAGAGCAATCAGAAGTGGCTGGGAAGAAGAGACTTGGTAAAAATATCTGTTGTCTGATCTTCGGAGGAGACCGAAACGAGATGGATAGCACCACCGACAACATGTTGTTGAATGAAGTGACAGTCAAGCTCAATATGCTTGGTGCACTCGAGAAATGTATCATTGTTGGCTATCTTTATAGCACTTTGACTGTCGCAGTGAAGAGCCGTACAAGATGACTGAGGAATACCAAGATCATTGAGTAATCGACGAAGCCACAAAAGTTCTGACGTAGAGTCAGCAAGGGCAGGATACTCCGACTCGGCACTCGATCGAGAAACTGTCTGCTTCTTGCTACGCCAAGAGATGAGAGAATCACCCAAGAAGAAGCAGAAACCAGTGGTTGAACGACAATCAGTAGGATCACCAGCCGAATCAGCATCAGAGTAACCACTGAGAGTCAAAGACGAGTGAGAGAGAAAGTGTAAACCATGTAGGAGAGTAATTTTCACATAATGAAGAATATGTAAGAAAGCAGAGTGGTGAGAGGTCCTCGGAGAGGCCATGAACTGACACACAATATTAACTGCATGAGCGATATCAGGTCGAGTGACAACCAAGTAGATCAAGCTCCCAACAAGTTGATGATAGATGGTAGGGTCATCAAGAAGAGAGTCATCATGCGGAGTAAGTCTAACGTCATAGGCAAGTGGTGTAGAGGCTATCTGACAGTCTGTGAGACCAACTCGAGCAAGGAGATCAGAGGCATACTTAGCCTGAGAGAGAAAGAGACCATCAGAAGAATCAGAGACTTCAAGCCCCAAGAAATAACGTAAGGGACCCAAGCTCTTCATCTCAAACTGCTGGCTAAGATATGCCTGTAGATCATAAATACCAGACGCATCATCTCCCATG
Organism: Andrographis paniculata; assembly: GCF_009805555.1. Taxonomy (NCBI): domain Eukaryota; kingdom Viridiplantae; phylum Streptophyta; class Magnoliopsida; order Lamiales; family Acanthaceae; genus Andrographis; species Andrographis paniculata. Next base: position 2,161,976 of record NW_026137613.1, read on the forward strand.
ATAATCATATCATCAACATAAAGTAATAGTATAACTATCCCAGATGAAGAACAACGAAGAAATAGGCCAGAGTTGTAAGCGCATGTGGTAAAACCAAACTCCAATAGTGCAACACTAAATGTAGCATACCAAGCCCGATGGGCCTGCTTCAACCCATATAAAGTGCGATGTAAGCGATAAACCTTTCCAGAGGACGAGAAACCTAAAGGGGGGGTCATATAACCTTTGGCCACCGGACGAGCCTTGTAGCGCTCAATGAAACCATCAAAATTAGTCTTGATTTGGAAAACCCACTTGCACCCAATAGGTGTCTTGCCAGAAGGCAAATCCACTAAATCCCAAGTGTGAGTTTTTGCGAGAGCCTCCAATTCCTCAATCATAGCTTGCTTCCATAATGGATCAGCACTCGCTTCACGAAATGACCTAGGCTCGTGATGAGATAATATGACAGAGTAACAATGATATTCACACAAGTTAGGATGAGGGTGACTCACTCTATGTGATCGACGAGGTATGACAAGTCCAGGAACAGTAGACGGATCATCATCTTGAGACAAGGTTGGAGGTGGATCAGATGCCTCAACTTGAGGTGGATCAGAAGCCTCAATTGGAACAAAATCCGGAGGTGATGATGGAGTCATAGGATCAGGATCAAGAAACAAGGGAGGACATGCCAACAGGAAGGAAGGTGAACCAGGAATAGATGAGACATGAAATTTAGACAGGATGAAAAACAGGACACTCTCCTAAAAAATAACATGACGAGATATACGCAACCGCTTAGAAACCGGATCCCAAAGCCTATAACCTTTATGCTCTGACCCATAACCAAGAAGACAACATACATGCGCATGAGGTTCCAATTTGGAACGTTCATACGGAGGGATAGCGACAAAACCGATACAACCAAAAAGACGAATGGTTCTATAATCGGGTGGCTGACCGTATAGATGCTCGAAAGGGGTGCTATTATGAAGGACAAATGATGGAATATGATTTATGGTTTAGACAGAAGTGATGGCGGCTTCTCCCCAGACCCTATTAGAACAAGAAACAGACAAAAGTGATGCACGAAGAATATCTAGAATGTGACAATGTTTGCGCTCAGCGCGACCATTCTGTTGAGAGGTGTATGGACAGGAACGCTGAATCAATGTACCTTGAGTAGAGATAAAACTTAATAACGTAGAATCTCTATACTCAAGGGCATTATCAGTACAGGGGGTCTGTATAGGACGGGAAAATTGAGTTCGAACCATTTGAGCAAATTGAATGTATGCTTGAGGTAATTTTAAACGGTGTTTCAAAAAATATATCCAGGTAAAATGAGAGTAATCATCTATGAAAATGATATAATAACGACACCAACCCACAGAAGGAACAGGGGAAGGACCCCAAATATCAAAATGAACTAAGGAAAATGGTTTATTTGCGACCGATATATTTTCTGAAAATGATAAGGTTGGTTGTTTTTCCAAATGACAGTATAAGTAATCAAATTACTCAAAACGAGTAGGACCCAAATGACCCTTACTAACGAGAGACTGAATTTTAGAGGAAGACGCATGACCAAGACGGATGTGCCATTGAAGACTAAGGGAAGAAAATGTATTAAGAGGAGTATGAGTAGTAGCAGCAGAGAAATTACTTGGAGAAATTTTCAAAGATTGTATCTCTAATAGTTGACCCACTTTTCGATCTGTCCCAAGAATTTGACACGTACGTGGATCCTGAGCCTACACACCAGAAGAAGAAAAGGTAACAGTAAGTCCTTGCTCAACTAGTTGGCCAACTGATATAAGATTTAAAGTCAATTGAGGAATACAGTAAGTATCAGAAAGAGATATAAATGGTAGAGATACAGATAATGTATGAGTAATATCCATGCGACTTCCATTAGAAGTATGTATAGGCAATGAGGTAGACACATGATGCGCATCAGTCAAGAGGCCAAGTGTAGGTGTCATACGATGGCAACAACCAGAATCAAAATACTGCGAATTTTTCATACCAGAAAGGGAATTGAAAGCAAGAACTTGATGCAAGAGAGTCACGAGATTCTGGACTAAGGAAGCCATGACAAATCAACTTCGATGATAAAACCAACCACACCACAACGTAGGGAACCAAAGCAGGAGGCGGTGGCCGAAAAACGACGGCGGCGACGAAAGTGTTTTCCTCCACGATTTGATTTTTCAGTGGCAAGGTCGCCAAACGACGGCGGTTCCAACAGTATGGGTGGTGTCAACCGGAGAGCGACGATGGACGGAGAACAGCGGTGGCAGTTTGGTTTTGGAAAATCGGGCTCTGATACCATGGGGGAGAAAAATGAAATTGTCTTATTGATCATCAAAATAAGGGGTCAATACATAGATAATACAAAATAAACTCGATAGACTCAAATCTAAATAATATAATATATAGATAAGACCAAATCTAAATATAAATATACTAAATCTAAATTCGAATATTTAAATATCTCTAGCATATCTCAACATTTTGTTTATGGTTTCAAATTCTTACTATTCATCATTTTTTTTAAAAATAAAAATTAAATCACATATTAAATTTTTATTTAAAATATTATATATCAAATTGATTTGATTAATTTAAAATATTACATAAAATAGATATTTACAACACATTAAATATGATTTCAGTTCAAATTATTGGGTATTTTTTTTTTTTACGATTTCAATATGAAATCAGTAATGTTGGATATACGAATTAGTCCTAAAAGAGGTCTAACATCACCGAGTTTTATACGCAGCGAAAATACGAAACTGTCGATTGTTAGCACAACTTTGAACATGGTTGTCACGTGGTTAAAACTCTGGTGTGTATGTGCACGATTCTGTGGCTGAACAAGTGCAAAACAAGAACAAATAACACACGATTTGTTAACCCAGTTCAGTGTTAAAAGTTACATTTGGAGGATACCAATCTAAAATTCTTTTACTAAACCTAGCACCAGATTTACACCATTTAAGACATCAAACAAATTGACTCAATATATCCTCTAAACAAGCTCCCCTTGTTTTACAAATACAGGAATACTAGTTGTTACATAGTCATAACGACACCAGTAGACATATTGTCAAACTAAGAGTAAAATTGTCTTCATGTTGGTCATCTCCTTTAGTTTCAACTTCCTTTTCTCCTTCTTTTGAATGGTTTCAAAATTCAATTAATGCACCTTTCAACTCTCTGATTTGGGAAGAGAAATTCGTATAAGAAGTATAAGAAACTAACTTTTTTTTTTTGCTCACTATATCTCCGTTCGAACACACACACTTTGCACAGGCTCGACCAAGATGGTCTGTGCACAACTTTGGGACAGTGTGTTCAAGAAAATAAATGTCATTCAGACTTCGACCAACAAACCATTGTATTCATCTGAGCTTTATCTACACGAGACAACTCGAATTCTCATTCTAACGAGTGTAAGTCACCTTTTGAAAAAGTCAAAGATGGTTATTCAGTCAATTTTTTTTTAATGTACTACAGATTCCAATTTGTGTTAAAACAATATCTGCAAGTTGCAACTCGCTCAAATGCCAAGAATAAAAAATATATATATATTATCATTTTTCTAACAAATAATATTTACTCCACATGGTTTTAAATAAAAAAATATTATTTTCTCTCGTAAAATATCACATTAAAATACTATTTAAATACAAATTCAAATTAACATTTTATTTCAAATTAATTTCAAACAACAATTATTATTCTCAAATTCTAAAACTAATTTTGATTTTGAATTTTAATTTTGGTTTAAAAATAGTTTAAAGTAATGTTTTACAAGAAGTTTATTTTACTGGAGAATATAAAAACTAAATACTAAAAGTTATGAATAAATAACCCAAAACTCATGTATAGATATATACTCAATATTCACTGATTGAATAGTTTTTCTCAATAATACACATGTGGTTCTATAATGTAATTATGTCATTTACATTTCGATTAGGAGATTATTTTATTGCCCTCAAATTTATAGTCTATTTGTACACTATTTCTACTTTTAGATATTTTTATTGTGAGATATAGGAAATATAAAAATATTATAAATAAAATGATATTTTATATATTTTTGTTGATTTTTATCATCATTTGAAACAATAAATGTAGCGTATGAAGTGTTCGAACGAATGGCATTCTATGGAATATCGACCAATCTATTCATATATTTGACAACAAATTTGTACCAAGACACGGTCACTTCGGCCAATAATGTTACCAATTGGGTCGGCACCATTTGGATGACCCCCGTCCTGGGTGCTTATATTGCTGATGCTCTTTTGGGTCGCTATTGGACTTTTTTTATTGCTGGCGTTATCTATTTCCTGGTAAGTAATATTACATCTCGTATCTCATATTGATATTTTTACTTGCATGTTCATTTCTACTTTCTAATATTCAATTATTTTATTATTTTTTTATATCACATTCAATATTAATTTATCATTATATTTTTAAATTTAAAACTTCATATATGATATGATTCATATGACATTATATATATATATATATATTCGTTTCGCGTTGAGTGCTGACTGAATCAAATTAACATAATGTAATCAAGAGTGGATTTACTCATAGTTGAGTGGAGGCACGTGCCACCACTGATAATAGTATTCTTAAAAAAAAAAAAAAGAAAATTAGTAATTTAATAATTGTGCAACTATTAAAAAATTTTAGTTGTCCTTGTTTAAAATTTAAAATGTTATCTGTATCCTAAAAATTTTAGTAGACTATTTGAAATTAAAATTTAGAACCAAATAATTAAAATTCAATTCAATTAAGATAATTAAATTATATTTTAAAAGTATAAATATATAAAAATAATGTTATATTATTATTTTTATATTACCAAATAATGATATATTTTATTAATATTAATATTATTACTTTTAATTTATCTATTGTGTCACTAATAAAAAATAATTTCTAGATCAGCCTTAATAGTGTTGATTTGGCGTTGTCATACATATAATCAAGATAAACAATATACTTATAGTATATTATTGTAATACCCCGGAGTTGAGCCGATGCTAGGCCAACTCCCATGGATGAACAGGTGTCAGATCATCCGATGTTGAATATAGGTTAAATAAATTGAATAGACTACCCATGTTAACAATATGCACATTCCTTTTCGAAAGCCCTATCGAAATAACTTTAGAATTAAGCATGTTGACATATGGGGCCAGTTTACGATCCCAACATACTCGACTTCGCGTGGCTTGCAAGCCCGAGTGTCACAATTATATAATTTCATAAATCGCATATCGTGACAATACATGATGTAATTCTATATAGTACAATATATTATTTATTTTAGCATAATTAATATATTTATATATATTATAACACATATATTAAACTCCACAACATATATTTCTACTATACAAAATTGTTTTGTGCTATATAAAATATACGTTGTCTCCCTTAATTATGTGTGTTGATCAACATCGAAACCACCAACATTTTTATTTTTTTTTTGTATTTAACAACCAATTTTTTAAAACATTAAAATATTTTCAATATATGTATAGATACTCTAAACAGTATTGTTTGCAAAATCAATAATATATTTTTAAATTAAACACACACTTGCACACCAAGAGGTTCTTTGTTTATGACTTGCGTCTTCATTTTGGCTATACACAAAAATCAAACATGTAAGTCAAACTTATGGACAAATTAAAATTTAAGTTGATTAATTGATTTTTGGCTTTGGCTATACACAAAAAATCAATGTCCTTTGTTCATGCAGGGTTTTTAAATTAATTGATTTTTTTGTTGTGTGGGATGAAAAATTAGGTCAATAGTATAAAATATATTATTTAAATTGAATATTTAATTTACATTTGACCATGTAAAATGTATACAAGAATTGTTAATATATATTTATATATATATATAGATATATTAGCAGCTCGAAAGATTCCTAGATGGTTGTCTATTATTCACGTTGCGAATCTTTTACTATTTAGGATATGCCAGGATTTTTACACAATTTTTTAATCTATTATTATATCATTTTATTTTAATTTTTTTTACCATTGTATATATAATTTTTATTAATCTATAAACATATTTTAAGAAAAAAAAAATTAAGGAAAAACAGACAAACATTTGAAATTAAGCTACCGAAAAAACTGGAACACAAGCAAAATAATCAAATGGGGCAGATGGAATATTGGTGTAGAGACTTTTGAAATTTTTGAAAAGTTTTAAAAAGAGTAAGAAACTAAAAATTTGAGGCGATATTGTAAGAAAAGAAATAAATATTTAATTTAATATATTTGAAAAAAAAAATATATTTAATATAATATTTTTGTTATAAAAAATAAATTATTTAAATAAATAGTATTACTGTCTATATAAACAGAGCCACTGACTTAAAAGGAAATAGCTCATTTGTTATGTGTTTAGTTGTGTTTCGGTATTTTGAGTTATTTGATGATTAAAAATATATATATTAAATTTGATAATTGTAGAAGGGTTGTGCATTATGGAGTAGCATTTTGAATAAATGTTACATTTTTAAAAGAAAGTGTAGGATGTGAATGCGATGTATTATGGGACAAAAAAGAAAATTGTAGAATAAATAGTGCAAAAATGTCATTAATAGCATGATTATTCTTATTAGAAACATAAACTACTACTTGCCGGGCCTAGTTTGTAGAGTATAAGGTTCAACCGGAGATTTACCCAGACCACACCTTCGGGTAGCGGCTGCGGATTCCCACGTCATAAAAAAAAAAAAAAAACCATACATAAAAACCCTAGTTTCCATTTAGGTACAAAAAGTTTACATAAATTTTTTTTGAAGTTTTGAAAAGTTTTAAAAGTAATTAAAAAATTAAGTACTTAACGTGATGCTTTGAGCTGTCGTCACAAAGCCGAATTATATTATTCAGTGTCTTACTGAAAATACATCAAATATAAATAGACAACACATAAATTGTAAATCAACAATGTAATATTTATATTAAGATAATACAAATATAATACTCCTTCGGTCTAGTAGAAAGGTTACCGTTTACTTTTTACACGTAAATTTTTTAATATTAGTACTATATTGAATTGTTGTGAAAAAGACAAAAATACCCCTATTAGTATTGTGTAATATAAAAGTAATGACATTTGTGTAATATAGTGTAAGTTGAAAGGGTATTTATTATATTAGGTAGGTAATACAATTAGTAAATTAGAAAATTGTAACCTTGTTTTAGGACGGACGAAAATGAAAAATGACAACTTTTCAATTGGATGGAGAAGAGTATATAAATTGATAACACATAGCAAATATTCATGTAACACATAGTACCATTTATCTCAACACAATAGATATATGTTTGTACAACACACCTATAAAGTATAGACTGATGTAACAAGCCCAAAAATTCCATGGGAATGTCACACTTCGACACCGAAACAACAACACATATGGACGTACCGTGTCTTGTTGCCAAGGCTAAAACATAATAAATATAAGTACAAATATTTTATTTTGCTAAAGTCATAAAATATAGTTTTACCAACACCCACAATTGCTTTAAAATATGTAATTGTAGAAAGTCATGCATGTTTGATAATAGTTCATCCCTATGATGCATCAAGTCAATAAAGGTCTAGATTTCAACTTTGCATGGAAGAAAGTAGTAACATCAGCAAGAGCTTAGTAAATAATTAAATATACAATGCATGAAATAAGTTATCAACGATAAGTGTTAACTAAGCAACAACTACAACTATCCAAAATCTACAGTTCACTCAATTGATCAACTGACTTTCCAAGTAACCACTAAGTCTAGCCAAATGTACGGATCATACAATTATTAATTAACTTGCCAAAATGGCTAAATCTAGTTAAACCAATGGTTATCACAATTAATGAATCGACTTGTCAATCAACGGCTAAGTCTAGTCAAATTGACGACTTACATAATTTACCAATCGACTTGCCAATTAATGGTTAAGTCCAGCTAAATCCACGGATTATATAATTTATCAATCGACTTGTCAATCAATGATTTAGTCTAGCCAAATCTACGGCTAATACAATTTACCAATCGGCTTGCCAATCAACAGCTAAGTCTAGTCAAATCTACGGTTTATAAAATTTATCAATCGACTTGTCAATCAACGGCTAACTCTAACCAAATCCACGGCTATAACAATTTAATAATTGACTTTCCAATCAACGGCTAAATTTAGTCAAATCTGCGGCTTCATAGTTTACCAATCACCTAGTTAATCAACGGTTAAGTCTAGTCTAATCCACGGCTTATACAATTTACCAATTGACTTATCAATCAACTGTTGAGTCTAGTCAAATCTACGACTTATATAATTTATTAATAATTATTTGCTCGCCAACAGCATCAATAACCCAACAAACAATTTATCATATACGCTATATATCACATCAACTCTATTTAACAATTAGTATTATCATATCACAACAAGTTCACCACATATCACAAAGATATAATCATAACAGTCCATTCATTTCAAGCGTGCATAATTTAACCTCTTACCATAATCGTAGATTTATCTCACCTAATGGAAACATGGCAAAATCCCAACCCGGACGGGACCTCCGGAAAATCTTAAACCACAAGGTTAAACCACAATTAAGACACCAATATCAAACAACAAAAAGAGACAAAGCTAAGTAACTCAGACAAAAAATTACACGCACGACTCTCAAATGATCCCAACTCAATCCAACAACTATCAAAATCATTCATAAGGCTTTAAAATACCTTTATAAACTATTTTTTCAAGTCAAAAGTTATTCAAACAAGGCTGAAAATCAGTGCACGGGTCAAACGATGTCGATTTTACAATTTTAAAATCACAAATCGTATAATTATGGTCCAATTGCAATAATATGTGAAAATCCCCATCAATTAACACTCTCACATGCCAAATTAAGTTTAAAATCTTAATCTAGAAATCAATTTGGGAAAAATTGCACTTAAAGTCAATTTCTCAAAATTGACATCAAATTCAATAAATAAACGAAAAAGAAAAAAAAATAAAGGTTCAAATACATCATTTAATAACCAAAAAACCAAGCGAAATTCGACATTAACTCGAAATATCCATTCCCAAATTGAAATTACGTCATTTAAAGAAGAATAAAGCTTAGATAATACTTTAGAATGGAAGTGAGGTAAAAAAAAAAATGAATTAATTGAAAGGTTTACCGCAAAAATTGACTTGGAATGGAATGGAGTGATTCCCTAACCTCACATGAACCTTATCCACTGTTGGAGGACGAATGGGGGAGAAATGAGGGTTGGGGAGATTTTTAAATCGTCAAAATATGTAAATTACATTTTAAAAAAAAAAAAAAAATTGTTTGACCATACAGGGACTGTACGACTGGGATATTAAAACGTTATTTGGGTTGTAACTCACTCATCCAACCTCCGATTGACTTCTCGTTTACGGCAGTTTAACTCAAATGACTAGATATCTATAAAATTTCAGATTAATGGGATCTATGCATTGGTTATGGTGAATTTTGAAAGTTGACAGTTGTGACATGAGCTCTTAACATAGAAAAGATAACTTGAAGACCTATCTAATGAGATCAAATTAACCCACAACAAATAAAAACTCAGAAATTTGTATCCGATCAAAATGAACATATCAACAAAGGTTAAAATAACCAAATTCATCAAACATCTAGTGAGATGATTCTATTATGGGTCAGGTATTACATCTGTCAACATTAAATTTCAATTAATATAACATTTGCCTATTTTATATGTACTTATTAGGGTTAATATTTAACATGATGCTTATTAGTCATAATCAGCACTATAACTATTCTTGATGTTTTTCAAGAGAAAAAAATATATATTTGATATAATCCCTCTGCCTGCTAATTTTACGTCTACTTCTTTTGTAATTTACAAAGAAAGTGAGCAAATAATTGACGGACAGAAGAAGTAATATTTTTTGAAAAAGTTATTGTTGATTAATAGTACAAAAACATCTAAATATATATATATATATGTAAATATAGTATTCAATAACTCGACGTAATTTTTTTTTCATGATTACAACAGGGAATGTCACTTTTAACTCTGTCGGTATCCATTCATCCATTGAAACCAAGCTCATGTTCAGACCCAATTGGTGTCCAATGTGAGAAGCCCACTACATTGCAATTAACCGTATTCTTTGGTGCTCTATACACCCTAGCACTCGGCACGGGCGGAACCAAGCCCAATATTTCAACTATTGGCGCAGACCAATTTGATGAGTTCGACCCAAAGGAAAAAGGCCAAAAGCTTTCTTTCTTCAATTGGTGGATGTTTAGCATATTTTTGGGGACACTATTCGCCAACACCATTCTAGTCTACATTCAGGATAATGTGGGGTGGGCGCTTGGGTATGGACTCCCGACAATTGGACTAGTTATATCACTAATGATATTCTTGGCCGGGACTCCTTTTTATCGGCACAAAGTGCCCGTAGGAAGCCCGTTTATGAAAATGGCTAAGGTCATTGTGGCTTCCATTAGCAAGTGGAAAATGGACATTCCAACGGACCCCAAAGAATTATATGAGCTTGATCCTCAAGAGTATGGTAAAGGCAAGTACAGGATTAATTCTACAAATGATATGAGGTTAGCGTTTATTTGTACAAAGATGATTTTTTTATAGATTAGATAATAATCATTAATTTTGGTCATATGTTTAGTTTAGTGTAGTTCTCAATTGAAGCAACACAATCTTTTAAGATTAGACATGCATGTTGCTCAATAAAACCAAAAGGGAAAATTATGTTTAGTTTTTTTCATATATTATGATTCTTTGAGGGATGGGTGCTAATTAGGATTAATCAATAATATTGACTAAAACTAATCAATATTGTACTAATTAATTAGGACTAATAAACATATACCAAATCGAAAAACATTACATGACCTTAGTTAATAGAGACCATGTTATGTTAATTGATGTTGTAAGTTCTTATTCTATGTGCGTTTGTTGTTATTATATATCTTATATGTTTAGGTTAATGATAGTATGTATTGCTTTCATGTACTGTATTTATATTATATTAACACAAATTTTTATATTCTTTATTTATATATTACATTTATATTATATTAACATAAACTTTACATTGTTTATTTATATTTTTTTGTATTATATGTCAATATTTAAATTGTTGTCAGCATCATACTGAATAATTTTAGAACACAATCTCTTTGATTTTGACAATTAACTATAGGTACGTCTCATTTATGTAGGTTCCTCAATAAAGCATGCATACGAACAACTTCTACCAAATCATGGCTCCTTTGCTCGGTAACACAAGTAGAAGAAACCAAACAAATGTTTCGAATGATCCCGATCCTCATCGTCACCTTCATCCCGAGCACGATGATCGCGCAAATTGGGACACTTTTCGTGAAACAAGGCACCACTCTCAACCGTCACATCGGCACCTTCAAGATCCCTCCCGCTAGCCTAGCCGGATTCGTCACAATCTCAATGCTCATATCCGTTGTGGTGTATGATTGTGCCTTCGTCAAGATCGTTAAAAAATGGACAAGAAACCCTAGAGGCATTAGTCTCCTCCAACGGATGGGAATTGGTATGATCTTTCACATCATCATCATGGTCGTTGCTTCGCTAACCGAACGTCATAGAATCCATGTCGCCCGGGACAATGGCCTAGTCGAGAATGGGGGCCAAGTCCCTTTATCCATATTCATTCTATTGCCTCAATTCATACTAATGGGCGTCGCGGACGCGTTCATGGGGGTGGCGATGATCGAGTTCTTCTATGACCAAGCGCCCGAGAGCATGAAGAGTTTAGGGACATCGTATTCAATGACCACTCTTGGAGTCGGGAACTTCATTAGCAGCGCATTGCTGAGCATTGTCTCAGATATCACTAGTAGAGATGGGCACGAGGGATGGATTAGGAACAATCTTAACGCCTCACACTTGGATTACTATTACGCATTCTTTGTCATCTTGAACTGTGTCAACTTTGTCATGTTTCTTGTTGTTGTTAGGTTTTACGTCTATCGGGCCGAAGTTTCAAATTCGATGAAAATGCTCGAGGAAGAACTGGTGGTTCGAAACACAAGGTGAAGAACAAAGATGTTGTTACAAATTAGAGAAATTTTAATGGTTGCAATTCATACCAATACATTTAATTGTTTAAGTAATGATCTACAGAGGATGTTTTTATCCAATTGTTTGTCTGAGGATTGTTTATGTCAATGTGATGGGAAAATGAATGTTGAAAATTCAGTTAATTATTTAATCAATGGAAGAACTAAATTTATAATTTTCGAAACCGATTATTCAGTAAGTTGAAATTCATGTGGGTTTTATAGTGCTTATTAAAAGTGTAGTTTAAGCATATGAATGCCGGTAAGCTAAAGGTGTGCTGCCACATGTCCGGACTAGACAACGATACAAATAAACGAGCATAAGTTTTGTCTCAGGCTCAGAAATTGTTGTCATGATCATGGATTTAGGCTTAATTTTGGTGAATGCTATACTTGACAAAGTCTATTGTGTCCTAGAGCCAAATCGAAACAAAAGCTATTTTCTCGAAGCCAAAAAATTATATTTGTGGACAAAAACTATAGCCCAAAAATTTTAATATGATATATGATTATTTTGAATTCAAAAATTTAAATCAATCATAACAAATCAAATAAATTCCGATGGTTACAAAGTTATTGGCCAACGGTTTTGACAGTTACCGGAATTATGGCTGGCAATTACCGGCCATTAAACGCCGACGGTTTCGCCTCGACAATGAATACCCCATGGGTGGTGTGCCTATAAAAGGTCATTCCCACCACTTCATTTGGACACTACCATTCAAGAGCTCATCCCTTCGTCATCTTCCTTAAGCGCTTTCTCGGTAAAGTTTCCGATAAGTTGATCGGCACATATCCGGAAAGTCTCCCTTAAATATTAAGTCTCCCAACACAGCACTAGAACCCTCATTTTAGTTTGTTGGAGCTTCGATATATTAGGATGCCATCTAATTCCGATACAAACGCATTTTATTTTTGAGAACGTAATGCAACAAACCGAAGACACTACCGGATGTATTCATTTATGCGGAGAGAGGTACTACCTTAACTTAACGTGATTATCAAATTTATTGTTGGATAATTAGTTATTTAATCAATATAATTTAATTTTGAAAAATTAAATTCATAATTAACGCAATCGATTAACTTAGTTAATGAAAATAAGACGGGCCGGTGAATCAAATTAATTGAATTAATTTGAATGAAATAAATGTAAATTATATATTTATTGGATTTAATAATATTTTGACTATTTTTCATGTCTCGAGATAAACCAAATTATGCACCCTTAGTTAAACTTGGGTATATAACCTAAGTCACGTGACTATCTGGATAAAAATTTTATCTGGTGGATAGATTTATTATAACCTCAATCAAAAGATTTAAAATTAGCATAAATTATGATCGTCTCAAACGGAATGCGTGAAATTAGATATAAATTACATCGGTAATTAAAGTTGTAATTATGGTCGTAATTAATCCCCTTTCATTTTGGCCGAGTGCAGACGCCTATATAAAGGACGTCCCCCTTTCATTCTAAAATTACCAAAACCATCCTCTCATCTTCTTCTCATCTCCTCTAACTTTCCGGCAGCCTCTCTAGCTCAGTTCCTCATTTGCCTTTATTCGCTGGAGCTCTGACGATCTAAGGTGCCATTCTCATCGGAGACAAAAATTGTTTTATCTTTGGATTACAATGCTGACCACCGGAGATACTCCCGGGGCGTATCTAATTTTCAGAGAGAGAATTCATCCTCAACTCAGTTTTACGTTACTTTATTCTCACCATAATCCTTTAATTTAACATTTATTTCGATAAATTAGTTTGATCTTAAATTTATTTCGATAATGATGTTCTTCCGATATAATAATTCCAATAAAAAATTAAAGGAACTTTTGATTGAAGACAATTGAAATTGAATGGAAACATCTCATTGCAATTTGATCTAATAATCTAGTAATGCGATAGAGTAAGAATTTCTTTCTTTATTTACGTGCATATTTATTTAATTCTTTTGTCAATTTAAAAATAATGTGTTTTTTTTAATATTGCAATATTATTTTTTATTTTTTACATGTTACAGTAATTATGCAGTATATCGAAACTTGAGGTCGACACTAAAAGAAAAAGTTGACAGACTAATGCTTAACATATGTTCTAGGGTCCTTTTATGTCTTTTTCACAAAAGATTGTTTAGTCATGAAAAGTCAAACTTTGAAGGAGACTATAAAGAAGATAAAATGAAGTTACAGTTTTATTAAGGCGCAATTAATTCCCTAAAAATGGACAGTCAAACAAGGCACAAAACCAACATATGATGAGTGTTTGAATATGAACTGTGGGAAATAGTCTATGAAGAGTAGAAAACTATTTTTTATTTTCTCTCTATCTTTTGTTTTTCATACTCCGCATGTTCAAGAAGATTTTGAGTGTTCATGACAATTTGAAACTCAACTGATAGAGGATTTAGTTCTGCGACCAAAGAAGAAAATGAACATATGAACACACTTACCCTCAACTAGAGAGGAGGTTTGCTAGTGTTTAATTGTGATTGCTAGTTTCTTGTGGATGAATATCTCCAAAGAGGACTGTAGGAGGGGATTGTTGATACTTGATATTTCTTGAATTGTAGAGTCAATTATATACTTGGTGATAGATTTATTAGACATCTCCTGAAATTGAATCCGTAGATGTAAGTTGTTATACAGAACTAAATCATGATTAGCTATAGACAAGTCTTGTTTGCACACACACAACTGTTTTAACCATGAAACAATTGCGAGTTTTTCAAAAGTGCAAACCCTTTGTGGTTTGTTAACTCCGCGGCCATTTAATTCGAAAGAATTAACCTCTTAAGCAATTTTGTATTTTATTTATATCTAACAAAAAATATTACATTAAATATAAGTTTCATTTCATATAACATAACATCAAATATACTCATTTTTTAATTTTTCATAAATTTTATCTAAATAAAGACAATATTTAAAATATCTTACACCAACTTTCAATTGAAACAAAAACAATGGAATATTAATATTGTGGATTTTGTTTTGTTACCTTGAATAGTAACAGAAAATAATATGTAGCATTTTCTATAAATATTATATACACAAAATCATAGTAAAAATCATAGTAATATAATATTTTCATCAAATTTCTATATTCAATTTTTAATTTTCATAAAATTTAAATTTTAGGATATAGGTATGCAATATTATCTATTTTTCTTGTAATACAAGCTGAGTTAAAATAAATTTCAGCTTATATGTTGTAATGAAACAAATGCAAACGGATTTCAAATATAAAAAATTTTGATCAATTTATTTTCTTGTAATATTTTAAGTAAATTTTAACTTATATCTTTAATGAAATAAATACAATCTGATTTCAAAGATAAAAATTTTCAACTAGTTTATTTTCGTTATAAAATGAGCAAAGTTGATGTAAATTTCTTCAACTTATATGTTTTAATGAAACAAATATAAATTGATCTCAAAGATGAAAATTTTCAATCAACATATTTTTCTTGTATATGAGTTGTGTTAAAGTAAATTTCAACTTATATGTATATATATATGTATGTATATTTTCCAGTGAAAAAAAATACAAACTAATGTTATAAAGATGAAAATTTCAATCGATTTATTTTTCTTGTAATATGAGCCGAGTTAAAGTAAATTCAATATATATATTATAATGAAACAAATATAAATTGATCTCAAAGATGAAAAATTCCAATCGATTTATTTTTCTTGTAATATGAGTCGAGTTAAAGTAAATTTCAATATATATGTTATAATGAAACAAATATAAATTGATCTCAAAGATTAAAAATTCCAATTGATTTATTTTCTGGTAATATGAGCCCGAATTAAATCAAATCTCAAGTTACATTTTAATGAAATAAATACAAAATGATCTCAAAGATGAAAAATTCTAGATCTCCTTATTTTTCATATGATATGAGCCCGAATTAAAACAAATTTCAACTTATATATTGTAATAAAATAAATACAAATTGAAATTTTCCAACCATTTGACTCATTACCAGCTGCAATAAATAATAATGGAAAATAAAATCCCAAATCCGTACAAATACACCCATAAGCATTTTAAATTAACTTTTCGAAGAGATAATACTCCATATTTTACATGTGCAAATTGTTAAATGCTTTAGAAAATCGAGAGAATATCACACTCAAACATATATGTGTGTATATATATATATTATGTGTATGTATGTGACATCAAATATCTTAATTTAAATACTCCTTCCGTCATTCAAATATATGACTTTTCTTTTTGGGTTATCATCGAAAAATATTCTCGTTTCTTTTTTAAGTAAAAAATCATTACACTTTTGTATTTTTTTTACTATAAAAGGAAAAGATAACAATTATTACTCACTTTTATTAAAACTCGTGCCGGTCAAGTGAGCACACATTTGCATGACGGAGGGAGTACAATAATAAACTGCAACATTTGTAATTGTGACTCGAGATATTCATCAATAATTAGGTTGATGTGACCTCGATAAGTTTTGTTTGGGATATGAGAATACACAAAAATAAATAACATAGGGATATCTTTTGATAGACTTGACCATATTTTTAATGAAAGCTGCACAAATATTATTAAGAAAAAATTATTGGTTACATGTTCACGAAAGAACATTTATATATATATATATATATATTGATGTATTTGACTCTGTGATGAGGTATTTTGGAAGTTTTTGGACTTTATTAATTTGATTTATTAAAATAAATAAAGAAATACTGAACATGATAGTTACATAAAAACTGAAGTAATAATTACTACTCTTTCCGTCTAATTTAAATTATTCTTTTTACTATTTTGTCTCTCCCATTTCAAAGTATTCATTTTTTATTTTTTAAAAAAAAATCATACACTAATATTAAAATACCGTTAACTTTTTTATTTAAATTACAAACATACTATTATACATACAATTACTTTATAAAGTTAAAGAACGAAAATATTAAAAACTCTTACACACATTCACTAACCAATAAAATATTATTATTTTTTAATTTACTATAAAATCTCAAAAACTTCGTAGAATTAGAATAGAGAAAGTATAATATATCGAGAGAGATAGACTAGGGAATAACGTTATTTAGCATGATATAAATGCATTTTATAATAATAATAATAATAATAATAATAATAAATCAATCATATCATATCGGATGCAAGTATAAAACAAAATAACAATATAAAATTTTGGTATATAGTTATATAATTCCAACTTTTTTTAATCAGTTTTTCAATTTTTTAAAAATTGGGTCATTTAATCTTACATTTCTATCTCTTTCTTAAATAAACAAATAAATATTATTATAAATCTAAAGTTTCTTATACTTTATAAACTACTTTACATTAATTAGGTATAAATTTATATTATTTATTTTTTTTTCTATTATACATATATAATATACTTTATTTAAGAGTATTTCTTAAAAACATTTAAAATGTAATTTTCAATTTATTTTAATCAAATAAATGTTACACTATAATTCAGCTTACAACCAAACATTTCTCGATTGCAAAACCTTTCGATTTGGAATGATTTTTTCAATAATTTGAATAAAATTAAATAACAATCCTATAGATTACATGAAAATAGACTTTATAAATATAATTCCATTTCACTTTAGGGCTTGTTTTGTACATGGATATTATTATCATTTATTATTATTATGAACCAACATAACTTTCATGATTCTCATAAGTCTGGATAGATAGATGCATAAATACATGTATCGGGCTCCTTCTGGTGATGATTGGAGCTCTCCTGATTAGTTGTAGTCAATACATTGTAATATACATTTAAGGGTGTGTTGGTTTGCGAGTTTGGATTTTGAGTTGGGGATTTAAATAGTAAAAATTTTGAATTTGAATATTTGTATGATGTGATATAAATAGGTGTTGATGTGATATTTTGAATATAAAATTAATTTTTAGTATAATATAAAAAAAAATAGATATTTGATTTGATGTTTTTGGGGAAAAAAATAGGATGAATAGTGGATTTAAAATTCAATCCCCCAAACAAATACGAGAATTGTGATATTAGAGATGGCACTTCGGGCCAGCCCGGTTTTTTGTGTCGGGCCAGCCCGATCCAATTCTAACCCATATTGGGCCAATGACGGTGATAATTAAACCCACAATCAAATATAGATAAAACAACAATTTTACCATCAAGTCATAGTTCTAATTTTATCATTAGTTTATTAGTTAATATACATATAAATATTTTAATTTTTAAATATTAATGTTACAAATCCGGGCCGGGTCAGACACAATCCGACTTTCATAAGCTCGGACACAGTCCGGTTCATTAGCATATTAGGCCAGGCACAACCCGGAGATTTTTTAGCCTAGTTTTTTAGACTCAAGCACAATTTTATTTTGTGCCAGATTCGGATCGGGTCCTCGAACCGTGCTTATATTTGTCAGCTCTAGCTCTAGGTGATATATATTGTATGAATTATTATCATGTACAGTTAGTTCATATATTATATTAACATAAATTAAATGTTATCTTTTAGTATTGTGCTAAAAATGTGATATACAATGAAATGAATGGTGATATATATTGTATAGATTATTATGGTATATTGTCAATTCATGTGATACATTTATATTATATAATTAATAATAACTGTGTATATTATTTGTCTATTTGTTATATGTTACATATATATATATATATTTGATGTGTTGTCAGCGTAGTAACAAATGATATTTCTCAACCTTAACCGTCCCAATTATACATATTGTTAGAAAAATCTTTTTCCTATTTTGACATACCATACAAAAATGCCCCAAGTTGTTTGATTGTCACAATAACATAGGAACAACAAAGGAAATCACAATAACATAGGAACAACAAATGAAGCTATACAATATAAAATATCGTAAATAACTTAGCACTTCTTTTCTTATTGATTCCAAATGCGGCGGCCTTCCAAGGCCAAGAACTTGGAGGTAATATGAGGGAAAAAAATCTATTTAATAGAAAACTACAGATTCTACGAGAATTTTTTGAACATAATAATAAATAAGTAAATAATTTTTCAACCATCCATTTTATAATTTTTCAGAAACAAATTGTTATTGATTTTTATAAAAAAACAAAAAACAAAAAAAAAAGGCTATAAAATAAAAAAAATTATCAATTACTTTTTATTGAAAAAAATAATATTTAAGATATTTGACTTTTTTATCTGTATAAAAATTACATAATTAGATTAACATTTACCATCAAATATAAATTTTGAACAAATAAGGTGTTTTGTGCGTACTTTAATTTAACATAAAAGTTTCACGTAATAAATAAAATATAAGATGATCCCTTTAGTCAATGACACAATATTTTAGGTATTGTAATTTAATAGGTTAATTATAGTAGTTATAATATTATTTTATTATTTTTTATATAAGTGGTGGGGTTAATATTTAAAAATAAAAATTAATATATATAATTGAAAAAAAAAAGGTGTTTAAATATTTTGAACACTATATCTTAATAAAAAATATATATAATATTGATATCATTTTGTAGATAATAAAATTTTATATAATATAAAAAAATATATTTATCAATTTATAATTAACATAAATTAATTTTATAAAAAAATGAGATGTTTTAAATATAGATAAAAATATTTGTTTGTTGAAAAGAGAGATGAAAATAAGAGTTTTGAATAGATTTCATGTGTAAGGAGGTTTGAAATTTAATTAAACTAACTTATATTTGTTAGGTATGTTATGTATGTTTAATAAATTTACCAAAAACAAAGTATAAAAAATATGTTATATATATATATATATCTCATTATCACTTTTGTCTTTTTATCTCGCTGGCAAAATATATCTTACATGTTCGCAAAAATCGTCATTTATGTCATTTGATCGCGCGTGGCCGCACGTGACTGCGTGGTGTGAACGTCACCAACGGTCAAATGATAAAAATCACGACTTTTGCAAATCTTTAAGATATATTTTGCCAGAGAGATAAATAAATGACAAATTATAAGTGGGTATAACTGACTGAAAAGAAAAAAAGATCATCTGTTGTAAGACGGATGGAGTATAATTTACCCAAATATTAAATAAGAGAAATTTGCAATAAATATCTCGTATCTATGGTCCATTATCACTCTTATTCTTTATTGTCACCTTGGCCAACTATATCCTATATGTGTCATTTTTCGCAATTTTTGTCCTTGTAGCACTATCCCACTCGTACCGACACTGTTTTGACCTTGACGTGCCGCTAGATGAAAAAAATCGAAAAGGTGACATATGTAGAATATATTTTGCCATGATAAAAATTAAGATATATCCTACAAACGTTACTTTCTCGCGATTTTTATCTTCGAGCTCAAACCTATGATTTTATGAATGCCAATACAAGTTTGTAAGTTTCAAACATAAATCTCATTGTTTATTAACTTTTTCCCTCTAAAACATATCAAATTTGATATATATTTTTTTATTTTTATATTAAACCAAAAATTAATTTTAAGTTTAAATATTATACCTATACATATTTATATCAGTTTAAATAATTATTAATTCAAACTTTTTCTTTATCTAAACTTTCTCAAATTAAATTTTTTTCAAACTAAACCCAAATAAACACACCCGATCAAAACCTCAAACTTAATTCCCAAAACTAAAGCCAACAACTATTTTATTTTATTTTATTTATATACAATAATTCAAGACACTTCTTATAAAGAAATATTAATAAAAAAAAAAATTACTTACCAAAAAGTAGATAATGCGGGAGATGAAAAAAAGAAAAGAGCATCCGCGACATAGACACCCAAGACAGGGGTCATATATATAATGGTGCCAAGCCAATTGGTGACATTGTTGGCGGAGGTAACTGTGCCCTGCTACAGTTTCGCCGTCAAGTATAGAAATAGATTGCTCGAAATTAATTTCGTATGGGATTATCTACAAGGATATGATGTTAGTTTGTTATGTTGGCAGTTAGTTAGTTAATGTGTTTCAATGGTTGTTAGAAAAAGTTGTTGTAGACTAGAGTTTGATGCCTTTTAGTTCTTTACATAACAAGTGTAAAACTATCTTTCTTCAGGATGAATCGATAAATTAAAAAAAGCTGTTGCCACTTTCAGTTGGAAGAAAATAGGTCATGATGCCATCTTTCTATATGTTTGTATATGTTGTCATAATAATGCAGTTTACATTTTGCTATGCTATTGCTGTAGTAATGTTTATCTGGTAGCACTCACTCATGAAGCAAAGTGAAGTGAAGCGTCGCCGCCATTCTTTACTCCACCTCCACCAGAATGAATATTGCATTGTTATTCACAAACTGCCGATATTGTGACTGGCTGCAAGAAGCTTTCCAAATATTCCATCCAACTGAGAAAGAGGAAGCTTTATGTTTATGTTTTGTTTTGTTTTCCCACAGCACTGCAGCAAGCATATTCATCATGTATTTGTTTTATGACATTCGTTCATTCATTCATTACTTACTGCTTATGAGTGAGTGAGTGAGCGAGTGCCTCCGGATCCTCATATATCTCATAAATGATTAATTAGAACAAGCATACAGATACATACATACATAAGTCAAGGCCTAAGTACTTATGGACAATCCAATCCAATCCAATCCACAAATGGTACGTACAAGAAACAAAATCAGATCAGATTAGATTGGCATTGGGCTCCCTTGTTGTGATGTTGGAAGTAAAGGCTCATTCAAACTTGGTGATTACTGAGTCAACCTGAAATTCTGCAGTAGTCAAGTTATTTCCTTCTTTTTAGTGAAGTAGTTAAGTTGTGGAACAACGTAGTTATTTATAATTTCTCTAATTCTTGCATTTTGGTTTTTCATAGCAGCAACGATAAAAGCAGTTCATTTCTCTCATTTGTGATTCAATAAAGATAATTAACCTACAGATTTATCGTTCTCTTTTCCTTGAATGTGTCTAGCTAGATTATATTTTCCAACAAAAGTGGTATCAGAGCCAGGTTCTTTGAGCTAAACTTTCTATTCATCTTCTTCTGTTTTCTCATTTCATTTCGCAATGGCTACAAATTTCAGTTCTATTAGCATGTCCCAACCACAAATACCCATCTTCAAGGGAGATTCATATGAATTTTGGAGCATTAGAATGAAGACACTGTTTCGATCGCAAGATCTGTGGGACTTCGTTGAAACTGGAGTTTCAGAAACGAGCAATGATGAAACTCGTCAAAAGGAAAATCAGAAGCGTTATGCGAAGGCGCTTTTCTTCATCCAACAAGCAGTGGATGAGTCAATCTTCTCAAGGATTGCTGCAGCCACCACAGCAAACTAGGCACGGACAATCTTGAAGACTGAATACCAGGGATCGACTAAGGTAATTACTGTTAAACTACAGTCACTTCGTAGAGACTTTGAGACGTCTTGTATGAAAGGCAGTGAGTCCGTACAAGATTATTTGGGAAGGGTCTCAGCCATTGTTAGCCAAATGAAAGCATATGGTGAACAGATTGTGGAAGAAACAGTTGTTGCTAAAGTTCTCAGAAGCTTACCCCCTAAATTTGACCATGTTGTGGCTGCAATTGAGGAGTCCAACGATCTCTCTAAGTTTTCTTTTGATGAGCTCATGGGCTCTTTACAATCTCATGAAGCTCGAATCAATAGAAGTTCCACAAAAGAACAAGAGAATGTTTTTCAGATAAAGGAGGAGAACGATGTCTCGAGTCAACAAGGCCGGGGCAAAAGAGGTGGATTTCGAGGCCGGGGCAGAGGTCGTGGGCGAAATTCGTCTCTGCATTGTTCATACTGCAATAAATATGGACACACTGATAAATTTTGTTGGTCAAAACCAGAAGAAGCGAAATATGCAGAAGAAGAAGAGCATGAGGATTTTCTGTTCATGACCGTGACAAAGATTGAGGAAGCTGCAAGTAATTTTTGGTTTGTGGATAGCGGCTATTCTCATCATATCACAGGGGATAAATTGAAGTTTCTGGTTCTTGATGAGTCAATTAGATCTCATGTTCGATTAGGCGATGACAAGGAACTCCCTATCGAAGGTGAAGGAACTGCTGTAGTTTTCATGAACAACAAAAAAAAGGTTTATAAAGGATGTTCATTATGCTCCAGGATTGGCTCACAATCTGTTAAGTGTTGGGCAATTGATAGAATCTGGGTATTCGGTTGAATTCAAGGACGCCAAATGCATAATTAAAAGCAAAGGTACTGATGCAGTTTCAGCATGTGCTTATATGGCAACCAATAGGATGTTTCCTCTTGATTTTTCCTCCAATATAGTTTTTATTAAACAAGACTTTGGAAGAAAGTGAATTGTGGCACTTACGATATGGTCATCTAAATTACAATGGCCTGCAGCTATTAAAATCAAAAGAAATGGTTGCAAATCTACCATCTATAGTGCCTTTGAAACAAGTGTGCAAGGGATGTGTTCTAGGCAAGCAAGCAAAAAAAGCCTTTCTAGTAGGAAAAGCTAGGCGTGCTACAACCGTGTTAGAGCTAGTGCATGCGGACTTGTGCGGTCCTATGAAAGCCGAGTCATTAGGGGGAAGCAGATATTTTCTCCTATTTACAGATGATTGTAGTAGAACGAGTTGGGTATATTTTTTACAGCTCAAGTCTGAGACCTTCGAGCATTTCAAAAAATTTAAGGCGTTGGTGGAAAAGCAAAGCAGAAAGTTTTTGAAATCTCTTAGAACCGAGCGCGGCGGAGAGTTTACTTCTAAAGATTTTGAAGCATACTATGAGGAGCATGGAATCAAGCGGGAACTAACAGCTCCTTATACTCCAGAACAAAATGGAGTGGCCAAACGAAAGAATCCTACCGTGATTGAGATGGCTCGTTCAATGATGAAATCGAAAGAATTGCCAGATACTTTTTGGGCTGAAGGAGTCGCTACTGCCGTTTATCTCCTCAATATATCTCCTACGAAGGCAGTGTGGAATCAAACTCCATATGAAGCATGGTATGGAAACAAACCATCAGTGAGTCATTTAAGGGTTTTTGGTTGCATCTGTTATGCTTTGTGCACACCTCAAAAACATAAATGGGAAGAGAAATCACAGATGTATATCTTTACTGGATATAGCTCACAGTCTAAAGCATATAGACTCTATAATCCTACAACTGAAAAGTTTGTCGTGAGCAGAGATGTAGTGTTTGATGAACCAGCCTGTTGGGATTGGGAAGTTAATATTCAGACTTCAAGTGGTCATGGCATACCTGGAGATGAAAAAAATGCAGAAGACACTTCACTAACTAAGTTACAAAACTCAACATCAGTGGCTGAAGGTTCATCACCAAGCTCAACTACTTCATTCGATGAGTCTTCTCCATTATGCAGAAGTGAACGTAGTCGAATTCCTGGAGATAAAAAAAAATGCAGAGGATACTTCACTCACTAAGTTACAAAACTCAGCACCAGTAGCTGAAGGTTCATCACCAAGCTCAGCTATTTCATCTGATAAGTCTTCCCCACTACGCAGAAGTGAACGTGGTCGAATTCCTCGACGCCGTTTTGAGATTGAAGGTGAGTATACATCACTATTTGCTGGAGATCCAAATTTTGTTACAGAGGCACTAGCATATCAAGAATTGAGGAATGCAATGGAAGATGAATTGGAAGCAATTGAAAGGAATCACACTTGGGAAGTAGCTGACCTTCCAGAGGGTAAAAACGCCATTGGTTTGAAATGGGTATTCAAGACAAAATTTCAAGATGATGGTAGCATTCAAAAACACAAAGCCAGGTTAGTGGTGAGAGGCTTTGCACAACAAGAAGGAATAGATTATGAAAAAACTTTTTCGCCGATTGCACGGTTTGAAACTGTACGGATGATCTTGGCATTGGCAGCTCAAAAGGAATGGAAGGTTTTTCATTTTGATGTAAAATCAGCTTTTCTAAATGGTGATCTAAATGAGGAAGTGTATGTGTCTATGCCTCCGGGTTTCGACGACTCGAGTTATCCGAATAAAGTTCTTCGACTTCGGAAAGCACTCTATGGACTGAAACAAGCTCCAAGAGCTTGGTACAGTAAGATCGATGATTTCTTTCATCGACAAGGATTTGAAAGAAGCATGCATGAACCAACACTCTATATAAAAACTCAAGGTACTTGTGGTCTTATGATAGTGAGCTTATATGTTGATGATATGATTTATGCTGGTTCATCCTCTCATCTTATATCTGAATTTAAGAAGTCTATGATGAACATGTTTGACATGACGGATTTAGGGGAGCTCAATTATTTTTTGGGACTTGAGATTGTGCAAACAGGTGCTGGAATATTTATGTGTCAAAAGAAGTATGTTGCAGATACACTAGAGAAATTCAACATGACTAGCTGTAATTCTGCCGCTACTCCGATGAACCTAAATGAAAAACTTATATCAAAGGATGGAACGGGCCTTGTTGATGGCAGTTTGTTCAGGAGCTTAATTGGACGATTACTTTATGTAACACATTCCCGTCCCGACATTAGTTTCTCTGTTGGTGTTCTATCTCGATTCATGCACAATCCAACCAAGCATCACCTTGGAGCAGCAAAGCGGATTCTTCGTTACTTGGCAGGAACAAAGAATTTTGGGATTTGGTATTGCAAGACAAAAGAATTCAAACTAAAGGGATTTACCGATAGCGACTGGGCCGGTGCCGTGGAAGATCGAAGAAGCACATCAGGGCATTGTTTTATCCTTGGAGCCGATGCCATCTCGTGGAATTCAAATAAACAGCCCACTGTGGCATTATCATCCACCGAGGCAGAATACATAGCAGCGACAGCATATGCCTGTCAAGCAGTGTGGCTACGAAGAATCTTGGGAGACTTGAGGGAAGACCAAGGGGAACCTACTGAAATATACTGTGACAGCAAGTCAGCAGTAATGCTTGCTAGGAACCCGGTATATCACAGTCGGACTAAGCACATCGAAATTAAACATCGCTATATCCGTGAGTTGTTGGCTAATGGAGAGGTAAAGCTAGAAAGTTGTGGAACAAAAGAGCAGATCGCTGACTTGATGACAAAAAGTTTACCACAGAAAAAACATGCAGCTTTGTGCCTCGAGTTAGGTGTTTGCGAGTTTGAATGAAGGGGGCATGTTGGAAATAAAGACTCATTCAAACTTGGTGAGTCAACCTGATATTCTGCAATAGTTAAGTTATTTCCTCTTTTTAGTGAAGTAGTTAAGTTGTGGAACAACGTAGTTATTTATAATTTCTTTAATTCTTGCATTTTGTTTTTTTCATAGCAGCAACGATAAAAGCAGTTCCTTTCTCTCATTTGTGATTCAATAAAGATAATTAACCTGCAGAGTTATCGTTCTCTTTTCCTTGAATGTGTTTAGCTCGATTATATTTTCCAACAGTGGTTCTACATCCCAATTCCAATCCGAATCCCAATCCCATCTCCATCTGATCAAGAAAGTTGGTGAGTCGAAGGTGCTTAGCAGCCCACTGTTGGGGAGTTTCTGCTCTTTGGCTTCTACTTCCCTCTTCAAGGCTGCCAATTGCTCCCTGTATTCGTTTTCCATCCCTTCAACCATAGCCTTCCTCTTCCCTTAGCGCTTCCACTTTCGCCTCTGTATCTTCCATTTTCTGCTTTCTTCAGTTGGCCTTGTCTGATTCCAACTGCACTTGAACCCTTTTGAGTCTCCACGCAGCTTCTTTCCTGTGGGCCGCCACTGCTCGCTGCGCTTCATCTAACTCTCTACAGCACTTTCTTCTATCTGGAGCTTGCAGCCACCGACGGAATGGGAATGGACGGCGAAAGGCTCAAGGTCACAGATGGTGATGGGGAACTCACCAGCCAAGACGGAAGGACTAAGGAGGAGGAGAACCCGATGCTTCATCAAGATATCCATTGCTTGTGATGTATATTGTCTTTCTGGATGAGAATAGGCTTAGATCGTTGATGTTTTTCTTAGATTGGGGTTTGGTTCGCATGATTGTTGTGTTTTCTGTGGATGTTGTTTTTCGTTTGGGTAACCTGAGTCCAAGATAGTTGCTTTCGATATATAAAATATCCTTAAAGTTTTCTGGTTGATTTGTATGTTTCTTGTGAATATAAAGCTTTTCGATCTTGAATGTACAATAACAAGTGGTATCAGAGTTTTTGAAGCCTGTTGTGTTTACTGGAAAGTCTAAAATCGAGTTTTAATGGTGAGCAATTTGTTCTCATTGTAAAAACTAAGAGGTTCTTTGTAAATAGACTCAAAAGTGTTTTTTCGAAATCTTGTTTGGGAGCACTGTTAAGTGAAGCCTGGTTTATAGTGGCGTTTTTCACCTCCGTTAAGTTTGTTTTTCCTTGTCAAGGTCTGAAATAAGCCTTGTAGGAAATTAAAATTTGAAATCATCATTACATGGTTCATTTGTATGGTTTTTTTTTAGTTGTACCATCCAAATTTTACTAATTTGTGTCTTAAGTGTGCAGTGAACAAGGTTTTGACAAGTGGAGTTGCTTGGATTACGAAAATAAAGTCAAAGGATTGTTCGGAGCAAGGAGCCGGGTAAATTTTCGTTTTAAATTTCAGCAGTAGACGTGGTGTTGTGTGTTGTGTATGTTTTGTGGTTGATATGTGACTTGTTGTGGCTGTTGTGTGATTTGTTGTCAAGTCTTGTTTGATCAGTTAGAAAATTGTTTTTTCTGTTGGAAATATTAACTGCTCAAGAAGATGGTTTCGAAAGGAACTGACTCTCGGATTGGTTGATATTAATAAATTTGCGTTGTGATTAGTTCAAATTTTGTTTTAGGTGTGTAGAAATCCGAATCTGCTTGTTCCTTAATCAGTCTGTGTATGACTGGGGCTGTTTATGTGAAAATACAGTGTGGTTTTCTTTTAAATTCTTAAAATGGAAAATCAAACTTATTTTAATATACAACCCTTCGATAGAAAAACCGATTTTTTTATTTGGAAACAAAAAATAAGAAGTGTCTTTCTAACTTAAAGATCAATAAAAGCCGTTGAACTTGATCAAGCAGCTGATCTTCTTCCTGCTAAGAGGAATGAGTTTGATGAACTTGCATCATCATGCATTATTTTGAACTTAACTGACCATGTAATTAATAAGAACGGGTTTATGAATCAACTAAGGACCTGTGGGACAAATCAAACAATATGTTTACTGAAACTTCTCTCCGAAATAGGATACATCTTTTAGTAGTGTTTTTTAGCTACAAATTAGACCTTTCAAAGACAATAGATGAAAATTGAGATGTTTTTACCAAATTAATTCAAGACATGAAACTGACAAGGGATAAAAACATAGATAATTAAAGCTCTATAGTTTTGTTAAATGTTATTCCTAGTTTATATTCAGATTTAAATCAGCAATAAAATATGGTAGGAATGTAATTACACTTGATGCGGTTATAAATGATCTAAAAAGTAAAGAAGTAGACTTGCAACTTTATAAAACTAGTAAACAACCACATTGTGAAGTCATACATGTTAGGGGTAGATCTGACTCTTCTTTCAATAATAATAAGCAAGGGAATAGTTCCTATAATAGTCAAAATTGAACGGCTAATTTTTTTTTTTCTTTTTTATTTCTTACGTTCTTTTCTTCTCTTCTTCCTCGTGGCATTTTTTTCCTTCTGCTCAAGGTAATGAGTTCGTTTGTTTATCAGGTTTATGTTTATTTATATATATATATAAGGGTAAACTGTTTTTTGGTCCCTTAACTGAACCTTCTTATCGTTTTAGTCTCATAAGTGGAGCCTATCGCAAACTAGTCCCATAAGTGAAAATTTTTCGTTGTTTTAGTCCTCCGGCACCGGAGACGTCCGGGTGGCTCGTCGGAGGCTACGTGTCTGCCAAGTCACTTGACGGACATGTGGATTTTTTTTTTTTTTCATTTTTTAAAATTTATTTTAAATTTTATTTTTCTTTTTTAATTTTTTTTATTTGGTTCAATTGAAAAAAATTAAAAAAATAAAAAATAAAATAAAATCCACGTGTCTGCCTGGTGTCGCTGACCGGCGGGACACATAGCTTCCGGCGAGCCACGCGGGCGTCTCCGGCTCCGGTGGACTAAAACAATGATAATTTTTCACTTATGGGACTAGTTTGCGACAGGCTCCACTTACGAAACTAAAATGATAAGAGGGTCCAATTACGGAACTAAAAAAACAGTTTAACCTATATATATAATTATATATATTAAATTATCTTATTACTATTATCGGTATTATTATAACTATTAATAATAATATCATCCTTATCTATATTATTATTATTATTTATTTATCTTTATATTTTATTATATATATTATTATATATTATATTGTATATTTGTCCATATTGATATTTATTCGTTTAGCCGTCTTTTCAAACATAATTAATATACAAAATAAGAATAAAAATTATTCCATAATGTTAATTTTTTGATCCCAAAATAATATAAAAAATATTTATTTGCTATAACAATATTATTTTATACACTCCGAAATCGGGGCACTACAATTCACTCCTTAAAAATATTTTGTCTCCAAAATCTAAACTCAATGGCATAATAGCGCTATTTAATTAAACAACTGTGGGTATGTTTTGAACATCTCTGTTCTACTTCCCACGTGGCCTCTTCCACTCTTGGGACCACATTACTTTCACCATATGAATATCTCGGTTCCTTATGGTTCGAACCTTTGTGTCCATGATCCAAAGAGGTCTTTCCTCATACGAAAGATCCTCATTTAGCTCTAGCTCATCCGGAAATAAAATATGAGAAGGATCTACGATATACCTACGTAATTGTGATACATGGAACACATTATTAATTCGTTCTATAAAATCTGTGTCAACCGATAAGCCCAATCCCCAATTTGGTCGATAATTTCATAGGGTCCAACATAAAGAAGACTCAATTTTCCTTTAATTCTAAACCTTCTAATACATTTCATTGGAGATACTTTCAACAGGAAAAAATCTCCACTTTGAAAGTGACCCTCACGTCGGGCTTTATCGGCATAACTCTTTTGGCAATCTTGAGTTGCCTTCATCTTCTCTCTGAAAACTCGAATCTTATTTTTTGATTCTTCAATCATTGGACAAGCTCTTAGCATATCTTCCAGAATACGGATAGTTCTCTCGATTGACCATAAGTCATTGGATGGAATGTAGTACTTATATGCAATTGAGTACCAAAGGCTTCATGCAATTTTTGCCAAAATCAAGATTGAAAACGTGGATCACGATCCGATATGATCACCTCAAGAATATCGTGTCATTTAACCACATGATGAACATATAATTTGGCCAACTTCTGCATAGTCCAAGTCATACGTATTGGGATGAATACTGCTGACTTGGTCAATTTATCTATAATCACCCAAATTGCATTTGTTCCCGATTTCTCTCTTGGAACTCCTGTTACAAAATCTATTGCAAAAGAATCACATTTCCAAAGTAGAACGTCTAAAGGTTGTAGTAACCCCATTAATCTATGATATTCTGCTTTCACCTTTTGACAATTTATACATTGAGCAACGAATTTGGGTGTATTCTTCTTCATGCCCTTCCACAAAAATGTTGGCGTAATTGTACAGCCACACCCACAGCCACAGCCCCTTGTGGATGTGGTGTCGGTCTCAGTCTCAGAGCTAGCAGAGTCCTGTAGAGAGTTAGACGAAGGGCAATGAGCAGTGACGGCCCACAGGAAAGAAGTTTCGTGGAGACTCAAAAGGGTTTGAGTGCAGTTGGAATTAGACAAGGCCAACGGAAGAAAACATAAAATGGAAGATACAAAGGTGAAAGTGAAAGCCCGAAGGGAAGAGGAAAAGGCTATGGCAATTGGCAGCCTTGAGGAGGGAAGCAGAAGCCAAAGAGCAGAAACTCGCCCAACAATGGGCTGCCAAGCACCTTCGACTCACCAACTTTCTTGACCATATGGATTTGGGAATGGGATTGGGATTGGGATGCAGAACCACAACAACAGAGACCAATGCCAATCAAATCTAATCTGATTTTGTTGTACGTACTATTTGTGGATTGGATTCAGTCCGCTTAGGACTTAGGACTTGACTTATGTATGTATATATGTACGTCTGTTTGCTTGTGCTAATTAATCATTTATGAGATAGATACATGTGGAGGCACTAACTCACTCACTCACTCGGAAGTAGTAAGTGATCTAAAAATTAAGTTGATCTATATTTTACATAATTCATTCTATATGATTTCTTCTTTTGAGTTTTCATTTCATCTCAATTTCTCCCTCATATATGTTACTATATATAATTTAAATTTTCATTATGTATTCTAAAAATCATCGTAAGTGGATGTACAAAACATTTGATCCAAATACATGAGATTGTGTCTAGAATTTCAAACAAAAATTTTACAGTTCGGGAATGAGCTTCACAACGGAAAAAATGAATAAAGGGTGATACAATACTTGGTAAATATAAATTAATTGTCAGATATAGTAATGGTTGATCTTTTAATGAGAGATTTCAACATAAATTATCAAATATGAGTTTTTCATGGCCAAGTCCTACAAATTTCACTGCCAATAATAAGGTACTAGTTAATGAAGATCTTGAAAGAAGTATACACATTCAATCTCATAGTGACTCAGGGCCTTCAAATTTGAAAACTAATCCTGAGATATCCATTAAACATGAAGAATTCAAAAATATAGATATGACAGGTAGATTCATCAATATGCTCAAAGATGCTGACAAACTACTTTATACAGATTATAATGGAGAAACGCAACTATCTATTGTTACAAAATTGATGTACTTTAAGATCACCATAATATCTCAAAGTCAACATATAATGATATATGCAAGGTATTTGGATGGACATTTCCCGAGGTCATCAAATGCATACCGATTTCTATCAATCAAAAAAGTTAACAGAAAATATAGAGTTACTTACTATTAAAATATTATTGTCCACAAGGATGCATGAAATTTTGGAATGATTTGGGTTTACAAGAGTGCAAGTTCTGTGACGGGTCACATTAGAAGCATGATTGATGGTGAAAGAATGTTGCTACATCACAAATGAGATATTTTCCATTAAAAGAAAAATTGAACATTTTGTACGAGTTTGTTGATACGGAAAAAGTTATGATGTGCCACTATCTTTATCAAAGCGAAGTTGGGTCGGGTCGATAAGCCATCCATCAATGCAGAGGCATAGAAATATTTTGATTGTACATACCCCAATTTTATATGAGATTCATAGAATATTCGGTTAGAATTTTGCACATATGGTTTTGCACCTTACAGAGCGTATGGGACAATGTATTCATGTTGGCTGGTCATTCTTATCCATATAATTTTCCACCGAGGACATATATGAGGAAAAAGTATATGTTCTTATCCATAATTATTCTAGGACCGAGTAATCCAAAGAAGTTGATTAACGTAAACTTACAACTATTGGTGTAAAAGTTGTTGCCTTTGTGGACAGATGGACATCAATTTCAGATGCATGCAGAACTCTTATGGAGAGTAAGCGACCTACCTTCCTACGGAATGGTTTCAAGATGGAGCATGGAAAGAATGTTATGTTGTCCGTTATGCATGGATGAAAAACTAGCCTTTCACTTGACCTATGGGAGAGACGTATACTACTTTGATGGTCACTATCGTTTCTTACTGCAAAATCATTCTCTTTGTCAAGGTAGATGAAGTTTCATTAGGGAAAAAATTATGAACAATGTAGCTCGTGCAAGACTCAATGGTCATACACTATATGAATGGGGTTTCTAAAATGACTTCAGTAGTGGTCAACCCAAATTGTCCAGAGCACGCAGGTTTTGGGGAGCATCATAAATGGAGAAAACAATCTATCTTATGGGATCTTCCTTATTGGGAAGACCTTCGCATACTCCATAATTTGGATGTCATGCTTGTGGAATAAATATTTTTGAAAATATCATACACACCATACTGGACTTGTTCACTATCGTTAGATATATCCTTTTGAAAGGTAAAATCAAAATACTAATGTTGGAGTTGTTGATAATAGAACATAGATTATATTAAATAATTTTGAGTTAGTTTCTAATTGTAGTACGTATGTCATTCACTCGTCAATATTATTCATTATATTTTTAAAATATGGATTCTAACAAAATGTAAATATGTTTTACTTTATAGTTCAATTTCAGATTTGATTGAAAATATATGAAGTAATTATGTTCTTGATAGTAAAAAAAGACAAATAGTTTGAAGTATTTATGGTATAATCTAATATTGAGTTTGTTTTATTAACACCTCCCTCTGTCCCATTTAAATTGTCCACTTTAGGTTAGGTACGGAGTTTTAGGTATTGAATAATTAATAAGTAATTAAGAAATGTATTAGTAAAAATAATTATGCATGATTTAATAAAAAAATAATTATAAATTAAGAGGGGGTGTATTCAATTGGAATTTTAATGGATTTTTAAAAATCTATGAATTTATGTGGATTTAGAAAATCCATAGAATTTATATTGAGTTTGATAGATTTTAATAATTGATTTAGATTGATTTTTATAGATTTAATTGAATTTTTTTTATTTATATGAATTTCGTAGGATTAAATAATATTTTATATATATATATGATTATATAAATTTATATCAAACAAAAGTTTTATAAATATAATATATTTATAATTGAAGTTACTTTATTATACTTTTATAAAATAAATAAAGAATATATAATTATTAATAATAGAGAAATATTATAACATATACTCCTTCAATTCCTTAACAAACTATTCATTTTCCATTTTAGTCCATGTCATAAAAAAATATTCATATCATTTTTAAGTAATTATACTATCTACCTAACATTACAAATACGGGGTATTCGCAATTCCCGTCCCTATATTTAACCGTCTTTTCAATTTGTATCCCTATAAAATTAATTTCGTAAAAATTGTCCCTCTTTTTTGCTAATCTGCGCAAAATCTAGTCTAACCACTAATTAGAAGAATATTAAGGGTAATTGAAGAATGCCGTTGACGGAGTAAGCATGTGCCACCCACGTGACCCCGTATTAGACCGAACCGGTTCTCATTCCCGATTCGGTTCGAACCGCTCCATATCTTCTCCAGACCGATCTCATTCCATTTCTCAAGAAATCCGCGGATTGTAGAGTCCCCAGTCGAGGATATTCCAAAGTTGGTGTGTAGATGTGGATATGAGCTCCCATTGCTTACTTCATGGAGCACAAGCAATCTAGGTAGGAGATACAGAGCTTGTCCTAACTATGCGGTAATTTTCATTTGTGTTTTTTTTAAAAGAAATTATTATTAATTTTGTTCTTCATTATGAAAATATTTTAATTGATTTTAATTTTGTAGAAACGTGAAAATTACTGTAGTATGTTTGAATGGTGGGATGAGGAACCCACAGATAGATATAAGGAAGTGATCAATGCATTGGTGTCTAAAATTCATCGGCTCGACAATATTCAGAAGCGAAAGAACGTCATCGACGTGGATGACGATGTTGTTGAAGTTGAAGTGCAAGAAAACCAATTGATGAAGAAGCTAAATCTATTGGAAGAATAAGTTAAAATGATGAAACGCCAGAATAACAAACCTCCGTCGGTGCACGTTGGCTATGTTAAACAGCATAGCGGTTTAATATTACTTAATATGGGGGTTATTGCGCTCATTTTTCTGGTATTCGGCTTTATGGCGATAGTCAACACCACCTCACCTCCGAAATTGGCTATCGCCAAAGGGTAATATTAGTGATAATGTGTTGTGTGATCCAGGTGTTGAATTGTTGTTGTTATATCGTAAGTTGAAATGTTGATGTATTGTGTCGGTCTATTGTGTTATTGTAATATTTTTTGCTTGAAACTCAGCTTTGGATTCTCGTGTTGGAAGGAGCATTGCTTGTTATTGTATGAAGAAATGTTGTAGTCGTAATATATTTTGCATCTTTAAGTTTGATCATGATCAATTCGTTTGTATGGAATGTGATTACAAATTGGAGCAGCTTGTGTTGTGTATAGGGGGACCTATGTTCATTTGGTATGGAATGTCAAGAATTATGCAACAATTGATGAACTTGTGTGCATTGCCAAGAAAAAATAAAATTTACTTAAAAGTACATCACATAAACAAATGTCAATACCTAAATCCCCAAATATTTCAAATTGCATATCACATTGAAATACCAACAATCGATAACGTTCCCCATGAAAACATAATTCCCAAGAGTTTTCAAACATATTGATTCACAAGATGAAATGCAAATTAAGGGCAGTAAAATTTTATTAGGTGCATGAAGTTTCTACTTCTTCTTTTTGGTGGGTTTATCTTGCTTTCTTGGATTGGCTCTCTTTTTATCATTTGAGGCACCTCCTGCCCTTGTTTTTTATGTTGGCTGGATGTGTGCTTCGATTGGTGCCACGATTGTCGTGCGGCCACCATCTACTATATTGGAAACACACGATTGCAGGTTGGATAAGCTAATGAATGTGTTTCCTCCTTTAACAATAACAAGTGTATGAAAGGTGTTGGAAGTCGAAGGCATCTACAAAATAAAGAGAGTTCATTTAGCACCAGAGTTGTAATAAAAATTGTATCTAACATTCCCAATAAATGTTACTGTACTTTAATTGAAGCCATTTTTTTCCTTGGACTGGTGCGGATTTTCGCATTTGAAGGAGCAGTGGTGGTAGCCTAGAAACACAAACAGTAGACCAGACAGTGAACTTGTGAAATGAAAGTATATATAAGCAGACCATACAGTTACCTGAGTTGGTGTTTTTCGCTTCCTTGGCCTAGTGCATGATCTTGTTGTTGATGGAGCATCACCAATATCCTGTAAACATTGAAAGCAAAAACGACGGTTATCAAGTGAAATGGAATTGAATTGAAGTTTTACAAAGCATACCATTGTGAGATTATCCGACTCCCTAATAGAAGGCTGCGAGGATGCGTCAAAGCACACTGTGTTTTGAACATCTCCTCCCAAATCTTCATCCTGAGCATTTTCCAGTGGCTCACTAATAAAAGCTCGTTTTAGGCAAGTTATGGAGTTGTGCTCAAAATCTTGACACGTTTTGCACCTAATTTTTTCTAGGTGCACCCTTGAGTTTATATGGATTTTTTAATTTTGGAGAGGGTTCATTGGGTTCTCTGCGTCGCATGGTTACTGGTCTTCCAACATTTTTCTTTTCAACCGGTGGGAGAGGTGCTTCCTTGACTGTTTTTTCCCATAAATCAAGTCCACTCAAAGGTAAGATTGGATAAGCATATGACTTCTTGTATGTAGATACAAAATAGCATTTATGGACATAAGCCAATGGATCTTCTCCTCTACACCAAATTACAGATACTGCATGCTTACATGGGATGTCTGTTAAGTCCCATTTTCTGCAACTACATGTTCTATCCTTCACATTAACTGTATATTGGTCAAAAGATCCAGTAATCTGAAAATTCCAATCATCACTTCTCATTGGAATGAATTCAGAAGCCTCATCCATCATTTTCTTCATTATTTTCATTATTTTCGGACAAAGTGTATCGTCCCATTTTTCAGCTTTCTCCCGATTCAACTGCATCCTCACCATCAACAAGTTTCTTATCTTCTCTAACATGGAAATAATTGGCTTATCTCTCGCTTCCATAATGAAACTGTTGAAAGACTCACATGTATTGTTAAGAAGCATGTCGCATCTAGGATACACACTAAAGTGTGACCTAGACCAATGATCTGGACTCTTATTTGCTAACCAATTAAACACATCTTCAGAAGCCTTTTTCATTTCCTCCATCCTTCGTTTAAACTCCGGAATTGTGGTAGCTTTAGCTGCTGCCCATAACAGCCTCTTCACTGCAATGTCTGTATACCCATCACGCTTCATGTTTGTAAGTTAATGTCTCACACAGAACCGATTCTCAGCCTGGGGCAGAATGGATTCAAAAGCAAGAATCAGTCCCTTTTGCTTATCACTCATGGACGTCCAATTATTTCCATCTTCAATATCAAAATCCTTCTTCAATCGCTCTAAGAACCACAACCAACTATCTTTGTTCTCAACCTCAACCACAACGTATGCTATAGGAAAAATATTGGCATCAATATCCACAGCACTTAACAACTACCCTCCAAAGCTATCCTTAAGCCAACAACCATCCACACCCACCACCGGCCTACAGCCTTCAAGTAAGCCTCTCTTGCATGCAGAAAAACAAACATATATCCTTTGAAACCGTTGTAATCCGGACTATTCATCATCTATAAGTTTCAAAGACAGAAAGTGCCTGGATTACATCTCTCAACCTCATTACAGTAATCCCACAACAAGCCATATTGCTCCACATTAGACCCGTGCAACAAGTCCAAAGCTTTCCTCCTATCTCTATATGCCTTCGACATCGAGACCTTACACCTCAATGTTCTACATATTTCATCCCTAAAAGCACCATGATCCAACTTCGGATTCTCCTTTAGCTTTTTCATAAATGTCTTCCCAATCCAGGAAGACTTAATACTTGTGTTGTCATAAGTGCATCCACATTTGCTATGAACTTCATTCATGCTACGCAACTGCCATGCTTCATCACCCTGCACCTTGGACACGAGCACGAACCACCCACACCCCTGTTTTTTGCATGTGGCTCTCAACCTACTCTTGTCAATCTTTGGAAATTTCACAATCATCCCCCTCCTAAAACAATGGCTTTCAATGGCAAACTTAGCCTCAGCCCTCGACTTAAACAACAACCCCAATTTCAGCTCTGGATTTTCACCACCAGTGTTTGAATTATATATTTCAAACTGGTTTGTCCCTTCCTCTTCACTTCCATCACTTTCCATCCCACTATTTAACTCACTATCACTACCCATGACATCTGCCTCACCATCCTCTTTTTGCAAAGTGTTCAAAACATCTTCAGCAACTGTGGAATCATCCATAATAGATTTTTCTTTCATCCTACCTTCAGTGTCAACCCCGAGTACCCCACTCTTTAACTCAACTTCATTATCTGAGTCATCAAAATCAGAATCATTTTCTTCCATTTCACCTTCTACACAATCACTAGCCCGAGGAATTTCACCACCTAAATCTTTTATTCCACTAATTAGATTGGACTGAGGATCTTGGCTAAGCCCGATATCCAGATGTTCTAAGTATATTTCGAGTTCATAATTATCTGGAATATGTTTTGTCATCCACAATATATCCTTATCATTTTCCAAACACTTGCATTGTCTATCAAAGTTTTTATTGTACTTCAACCAAAATCTAACACTATTTGCGTCTTTATATCCCAATTCCTCTGCATATCCCCACATTTCCAACACACTTAATTTATCCATATCAACAAAATCAAAATAATCATGTTCTCCCCCTAAATATTCCCTACGAGGCTTATGCCTCATCACCCCGCCAAAATAAATTTTCAAAGTAGCAGAAGAATCTTCATTGAACATCGCCCCTACATTTTAGTAATGCTAAGTGGTTTAACATAACGTAGTATATTCATTCAAACCAGTAGAACAAAAGAACATAAATCAACACGTAACCACAATGTTATTTACTGGACATAAATCAATTTCTAGCACAATAGAATCTCTTTTTTTTTTACCTTATTTTATTGAAATTAAAGCCTTTCATAGATGACATCATATAAATTAACCACAATCCTACCACAGACTGAAAATATTACAATACGTAAACCTTAAACATATTTCAAATTAAGGGATTTCAACTTACTGTAATTGGGGGTGAAATCAAGAGCCTTGCTTGCTTCTACGCACCATTGTCAACCACACACTAGAATCTACGCCTCAACGAAGGAATTGAACAAACGAACTCCTGAACTAACTCCCCCTTGAATCTAGCTCGACTAGGGATGACAATGATTGATGGGAATTAGGGTTTTGCAATTATAAATATGAGCGGAGTATCGGTGGGGAAAATGGGGTGGCGATGCTCGAAGGACCTACGGCTTCTCGTGACTGGATTGAGAATGGGGGAATGAGATCGGTCTGGAGAAGATATGGAGCAGTTTGAACCGAACCGGGATTGAACCGAACCGGGTCTAATGAGAACCGGTTCGGTCTAATGTAGGGTCACGTGGGTGGCACGTGCTTACTCCGTCAACGGCGTTCTTCAATTACCCTTAATATTCTTCTAATTAGCGTTTAGACTAGATTTTGCGCAGATTAGCAAAAAAGAGGGACATTTTTTACGAAATTAATTTTATAGGGACACAAAATGAAAAGACGCTTAAATATAGGGACGGAAGTTGCAAATACCCTTTACAAATACCTTTACAACTTACAATATTTTATACAAATGTCATTACTTTTATATCATACTAGTAAGGTTATTTTAGTTATTGTTACTTTATTCCTACTACATATCAATATAATACTAATATACTTTAAAATCTTTGCAAAAAGCAAACGAATATCAACTTAAGGGACAAAGGGAGTATAACACTACTACACTGTATATGATTAATTTTATAACTTTTAGTATTATATTATCATTCAATATATCAAATTATTTTCATATTTTTTATCAGTTAATATTATTAATTATATACTCCTTCCGCCCCATTTTTCTGGTGCGGAGTTTAAGAAAAATTGTGTTAGATAGCTAATTAGTTTGATTAGTTTATTTAATTTTATATTATATTGTTATTGTAATTATTTTTATTAGTAAAATATTAGAATAAAAATTGAAATAATTTATTATTATTATTTTTTATGATGAATATTTATATTTTGAAATTAATTTTGGACAAAAAACTATTGTATCAAGAACAATAATTATATATAACAAAAAAACCAATAAAATAATAATTTAAATATAATTAAACAATAAAAATAATATAATTATAAATTTTTAATTTGAATAATATTTTACATAAAATTATTCCACAAGTAAATACGAAAAATAAAATATAAATTGAATTTAGTTATTGATACTGATAAATGCATTTATGGATTTAGTCAGTCTCACAAAATATTAAAAACAATCAATAACTAACAATAAAAATACAAGAAAATTTTAAACACTAAAAGCTGGTAACCTTTGTTTTTTTATTTATTATTGTTTTTGAAAAATAAAAAATAAAAAATCACATCTCATTATTTACTAATTCTTCTATCCAAAATATTAAATCAAACAACCTAACAAAATTTGTTTGAGACACTTTAAGGTTAATCTTATTTAAAAAATACAATATGTACACATCAACATAATATATAATCTACAAGCTTATAAAAATTTAATAATATGAAAAAAAATAAAATTATATTGTCATCACACTTCTCACCGTTATATATACAAATTGTATTGATTATAGATCAATATGTGCAATTAGATAATAAAAAAATAAATTGACTTTAATAATTTAAAAATAATTAATAAAATAAAAAATTATATATAAAAAATTTAAAATAAACAGTATATCAAATTTGTCAAATTTGATTGCTGATACGAATTTTTTGTCATGACATACTAAATTTTATATTGCATATCGTATGCCATATAAAAAATTATAGTTTGATATTTTACCATTCGATATCATATTCATAATTTAGTATAGCCGAATTTATTACTCTTAACTAATTTTCCAAAACCAAATCAAATAGAATTTTTTTTTATATATTACATTAAAAAACAATTAAAGATTTTAAATATTACAACAATATCTATTTATATTTATATTAAATATTTATTTTAATTTTTATTATTCAAATTTCTAATTCAACTCTCAAATTTTCTCAAATTTACAATCAAATATAAAATAAAGCTAGACATATTGATAATTTAACTAAATTTAATTAAATTTTTAATTTTAATTAATATTATATTAAAAAAGTGAACTAATTTTATAAGACAAGTTAAAAAGAAAAAAATATATCAATGCTGTAGAAATGAGTGCGTAATTTATTTGGTAAAAGTAATTAGATTAATTAATATTTTAATTTTATTTTATGCTATTAATTATTATTCCCTCCGTCCCAAACACTTTGCAATATTTTAGTTTTGGTATATCTCAAACACCCTGCAACATTTCCAAAATAGAAAATAATTAATTATATTTAATTTATATCCCACACTTTGTCCCCTCACATCATCCAAATAAAAAAAGAAATAAAATATACATTTCTCTTTCCATCAAATCACCTAATTTCTTAATTATCCTACTTAATACTATCCACCTAAAAACTCGTGTTAAAAACAAATATTGCACCTAGTTTGGAATGGAAGGAATACTAAGTAAAGAAAATGGACTAATTTGGCGGGATAGCCAAAAATGAAAAAGTGAACCAATTTGGTGGGATAGAGGGAGTAATTTTTTACATAAAGACTAAATATGTATATAAATAAAATGAGAAAAATATAATTTACCATTTTAAAAAATTAAAATAAGAAAGTAATTAAATATAAACTAACGATTCAACGATATATATTATATCTTATATATATATATATATGAGATTGTGCGAATCTGCCACATGAATTGTCTTTTATGTCTTTCTCGCGAAATGACTTGTTAGCCCTTCACAATCACCCACCCTTTCTTTGTCTTGCTGCCACCGCTGTGCCAATGGCGCGTTACTCCTCCTCCACCAACCATCCATTTGTTTTTGTCCATTTTCCAAACGACTCTCTTGTGTCTCCTCCTTGCCCAATCGATTCTTCATCGACTTTCTTCTTTTTTCGAAATTTACTAAAAAGATCATTTCGTTGTCATTTGCATATTTTAAATTTTTTGGAATAGAATATGTATGTCTTCCTATTTTACTTAGGGTGCGTTTGACAATTAGCAAATAATTTTTAGTTGTTAGCTTATTCAATTAGCTATTAGTTGTTAGTTGATTTAATTAGCTGGTTTGACTAGCTGATTCAATCAGCCATTTGTATTAAAGTGTTTGGTAAAATAACTGTTTGACATTAGCTGTTTATATATAAAATTACTATTAAGGACATTGATATACTATTTTTTAAAATATTTAATTTTGTTCATTTTGGTTTGAAATTTATGAGAATTTTTGTTATTAATTATTGAAAATTATAAAAATATTAGAAAATATTTATTTTTATTTTTATTATTTAGATTTGAGAAAATTATTTTTACTAAAAAAATAATAATTTTTTATTGAAATTATATAAAATATAAAATAATAAATCTTTCGTATATATATTTTTATTATGTTAAATTATTGTTTTAATATATATAAATAAATTAATAACTTTTTTTTATTTGATTTAGTTTAAAAAATTTATATATTTTACAAATAAAATAATTTATGTGTAATAATTAATAATAGTAATTATTTTAAATTTACAAAAATAAAAATATAATTTAATATTAAATATATTAAAAATAATTAATAAATACAGCTATAAAAATATATTTATATGTAAAAAAAAAAATTAAGTTTTAAGGGTAAATAAGGAATAATCAAAATTAAAATGAAAAATTCTTTCAAAATGCTGGGTAAATGAGGTTTTCAGAAATTAGGTTTTTAATCCAAAAACTATTTCAAAAAGCTAATTTATCAAACACCTAAATTAGTTTTTTAACTGGTCAAACAACTAAAAGTTGTTAATAAGCTAAAAGCTCTGTTTCCCAAACACCCTCTTAAGCTGAAATCATTTTATGGAAATGAGCGTCTATGGTTTAGGCTTAGATTTCTCTACTTTCAATCTCCCTTCCAGCCACTAGCATTTCTGGTCTCTCCAAGTACAGTAAGTGACCTAAAATTTGCATCACGTTTTAAGTTAAATGTTAAGGTTGTTTTACTTTGATTTTGTTGCAATCGAACTTGTTTACTTGTTTTACATGTGTATGTATATGTTTTATACGAAATTATTTTTATTGTACACACCGTCGCGGCATCGCGCGCGCCGGGTTCTAGTATAAATATATATGTCACTGTCACCGATAATATAGTGTATTTGATCATTGAAAATAAGAACGACACCGGAATAACAATATATTGCATTCGATAATTAAAAAGAAAAAACTACAATAATACATATTTATTATTATAATAATATTTTTTTAATATTATATTTATAATATAAAAATATATATTTTTTCAAAAGAATTTGATAATAATTTATTAATATATTTTAGTTTTAAAGTAATGTATTATTTTTATTAAAAAAATATAATAATATTAATAAGTATTATCATACTATATTATTTATCACGTATACAACAACAACAATAACAACAACAACAATAATAATAATTTTAACAATCCATCAAAATCTCTACTTATCATGAGAGATTTGATGTTATACAAAATTTTCATAATTTTTCATCAAAATCCAATATAAAGTTTATGATTTGTTGAATACTTCAAATTTTAAAAGATTTTTAAAAGACTTGATTGAATACCTCCAAGAATGAATACCTCCAAATTTTAAAAGACTTTTAAAAGTTGATATTGTATACACCAAAATTTTAAAAGTTCAACAAAATCTTACCAAGTCTGGATTGAATACACTCATTTAATAAGATTAAAATGACTAAATAGATTAATTAAAATAAAAAAATTATAAATTATATATTTTAAAGTGTGATTAAAATATATAATTATATTTCAAAGAAAAAAAATACAAATTATGTGAGACAGATAAAAATAAAAAAAAATAAACAAATTAAGTTATATAGAAAGAATATTTTATTATTGAACTAATTTAAGCGATTAAATTTCAACAATATTTTTCTAGATAGGAACCTCAGTATGAATTTGAAATTTATAATTTATTTTTAAATAAAGTTAGTAAGCTAGTAAGAAAAAATTAAGGCTACACTAAAAAAGAAAATAATGCATGTGGATTGAATATAAAATTTAGGAGAGAAT
Source organism: Andrographis paniculata (assembly GCF_009805555.1). Lineage (NCBI taxonomy): Eukaryota > Viridiplantae > Streptophyta > Magnoliopsida > Lamiales > Acanthaceae > Andrographis > Andrographis paniculata. Next base: position 2,205,954 of record NW_026137613.1, read on the forward strand.
GAATGAATAATGGAGTTCTAAAGAATATCACTATATGGTTGCTTGACAGCAGTTGCAAATCAATATCATGGAGCTGCTCAATCTTTTGGTCATATATGTTTGAAAGATTATGGTAACATTTAATTTAATATAGTTTATAACTATAATGTTCAAATTTCATATGTATTTGACAAAGATTTTATGATATTTATTTTGCATATCGACAAATTAGAATACACACAAATGAAAATAAAAATAAAGGTTAAATGAAAATTTAATTCGTGGTTTCATAAACTCTGCGTCTAATCCCATCGGCGGTCCTTATTATCGATATTTGACCTAAATGGCGAATAAATTTTAGAATGTCAATTTCTAAACCCCGAAAATTAAAAATATATTCTATTTTGTTATATTTAGTTTTTAAAAAATAGTACATATACTCCAAAATAGTTATTTTATCAGGTTTTAAGAGCTTATTTTTATTAATTTTTTTAGGCTAAATATAAGAAAAATAAATATATTTTTATTTTCGGGGTTTAGAAATTGAGATTCTAAAATTTATTCGCCATTTAGGTCAAATATCGATAATAAGGACCGCCGATGGGATTAGACGTAGAGTTTATGAAACCATAAGAGAATTTAACGCAGTTTTAGAAGTACGAAATATTTGACGCAATTTCGTGAAACAACAGGTGAATTTTGTGTAATTTAGCCAAAAATAAATAACAAAGTACCTATTAAGATGTTGCAACTTTGAAGTATAATTATTTTTAAAACATATACTTTTCATATTAAAAATAGAATACTCCATCCGTCCTATAACAAGTATCCATTTTTTCATTTTAGTCTGTCCCATAACAAAGTATCCATTTCTTTTTTTAGTAACTGTACTATCTACTTAACATTACAAATACCCTTAAAACTTACAATATAACACAAATGTCATTACATTTATATCACATATACTAATAAGGTTATTTTAGTCATTTCTACTTTATTCCTATTATATCCCAATATAATATTAATATTTTTAAAACTACGTGTGTAAAAGCAAATGAATATTTACTTACAGGAGGGAGGAAGGGAGTATAATAATTTGTAAATTTTTAATTCCAGAAAGAGCTACAAAATTAATTTAAATATAATTTTCTTTTATTTTGCTATTTTAAGAAATAATATTTGATTTAATTTGAAAATTAAAACATGATTATATGAATATTAAATTTTATTATTTTAAAATAAAATTATATGAAAAGTAATTCAATTGTTTTTTATATTTTTGTATTTTTTTTTATTTTTTATTTTTTGTCGTGGAAAGCTCAACAATATTGTTAAAATTTTTGAAACAACAAATTGTCATGGTCTTTTCTGACAATCGGTAATTAATCCTTATCAACACTACTATTGCTAAGGCTATCTCCAACCCATTAACTTCATTTATCCAATTTTAACTCCAAATATGTAGTTGCTACAGTAATTTTATTCAAATCATAACTCTATTTTTCACTATTATTCTTTAAATATTTAATTTTTCCTATTATTTTAAATAATTTTTTTATTTTTATAATTTAAAATAAAATTTTAAAATTTTTAAAAATAAAAATTTAATTTAAAAATCAAATTTATAATTTTAAAAATTAAAAAAAATAAATAAATAAAACAATGCCAAAAATTAGCGTTGCTACAGTACAACACCAACCCAGCGCCACTATTGGCGCTGAGTTGGAGATGGCCTAACAAGATGGAATCAGTTCCATGATCTTTCTGCAACAATTTTCTAGAAGTGAGCTTTTTGAAAAATTTGGTAATAATAAAAAGTTTATCTAGGATTGTTCCTCGCGATAATTTTTACATAGAACGAAATTCTTTGTCAAACCTAATCTAAACTCTAGTCTAAATTATAGTGACAGTCTAATGCTTTGTCTAGTTACTAGCCTCTACGGAGAGCCTGCAGAATGATGACACATGAGGTAAGATAGGTGGGGGAGGTTTCGGCTGGTGGTGTACTTTTTAAAAAATAAAATAAAATATTATTTTTAGTTATTACTCATAATATTCTATAATATTTAAATTTCAATTAATTTAAAAAATTATATCAATACATCGGTTTTTCAAATAAAATAATATTTTTATTAACTTAATCATTACAAAATTTAAACTTCAAAACAAACACACAACTTAAAAATTTTTACTTTAAAATCTTTATAAATTCAAATTCAAAATTCAATCCTCCAAACAAACACACCCATTTAATATGAAATTTAGCGAGAGAAAAAATAAATATGTAATTCGATTTATTTTAAAAAGAAATTATTGTATAGATGAAAATTGCCAATTTTTTTTTAAAAAGATACGTTAAGCCAAATCCAGGTCATTTGCGTAGCTCTCTTCAATCAAACTGGTTGGGGAGTTTGTCGAAATTTGAAATTTTACTAATCACTATTTTTTTTAAAAAAAAAAATTATTAAATTAAATATTTATGTTTTATTTTTTATATTTTATTAAAAATTAACTTTATATTCAAAATATTCCCTCCATTTCGGTGCAAAATTGACATTTACTTTTTGCATGTAAATTTTTTAATATTAGTATTATAATGAATTGTAGTGAAAAAGACACCTATTAGTATTGTGTAATATAAAAGTAATGGTATTTGTGTAATATAGTGTAAGTTGGAAGGGTATTTATTATGTTAGGTAAGTAGTACAATGACTAAATTAGGAAATGATAACCTTATTTTGGGACGGATAAAAATAAAAAATGACAACCTTTCAATGGGACAGAGTGAGTATCACATAACACTTATTCATATCACGTCGTACAAGTATACTCCCTCCGTCCCGGAACTAAATATCCATTTCCTTTTTGCACGTAATTTTAGAAATATTAGTATTATATTGAGATATAGTAGGAATAGAGTAGAAATGACTAAAATAACCTTATTAGTATGTGTGATATAAATGTAATGACATTTATTTAATATATTGTAAGTTGTAAGGGTATTTGTTATAATGTTAGGTAGATAGTACAGTTACTAAAAAAAAATGAATATTTTGTTATGGGACGTACTAAAATGAAAAAATTGATACTTTGTTGTGGAACATATGGAGTTTTAATTTAAAATTTTTACTATTAAAATTCAAACCCAAAACCAAACCCCCCTAACCAAAGACACCCTTAAATCTCTCTCTCTCTCTCTCTATATATATATATATATATATAGATCTATATATCTGTGTGAGATGCGAAGGAAGACAGAGAAACAGCAAAGAAGAGCTGTAAATTTGGTAGAAAGAAAATAATTAAGCAGCCATGAATGGAAGTAGAAATAATAACCGTAATGGTGTGCCGATTGAAGAAGAAGAAGGAGAAAAGAGATTATACACAGAAGATGGGACTGTGGATCTCAGAGGCAAACCTGTTCTTCGATCCAACACTGGTCGATGGAAGGCTTGTTCTTTCATCGTCGGTATGTATACATATGATATGGATTCTAATTTATTTCTTTTTCTTTTTTTCACAATTTTTAAAATTTTTATTATAGTTTTTTTTGGCAAAATTGTCCATAACTCTCATGTGGTTTCGAAACTCTACATTAAAAATGGCATGGTTCTCCCTAATTATACTTTAAAAAATATTACATAAAACCACTTTGTGGTTTCGAAACTCAGCATAAATCTCCATTTTACTTTAAAAAATTGCATGACGCTCACTTATACTTTCAAAAATATTGCATAAAACTCCCCTGCCATGCAAAACATATAGATAGGAAATCATCTTGTTATCACATGAGGAAAGTTTCATGGTTGTGGAGTTTCATGCAACGTTTTTTAAAATATAAGGAGTTCCATGCAATTTTTAAAGAAGAGGGGGAATTTACGTTGAGTTTCGAAACCACAAGGGAGTTATGGACAATTTTGTCTAATTTTTTAAAATAAACTTATTATAGTAAGATTAATGGCGTGGTTATAAAAAAACAAAAAAACCAAAAAAAAAATAAAAAATAAAAAAGGAACAAAACAGAAGAAGTTTTAGCTTTCTTCACACATTAATTTTTTTAATAATATAAACTTTTATAAATATTATCAGAAAATACAATATATATCATTTATATTTTATTTACTCTAAAATTAACAATTTAACATAATATATATATAAATATTTTTACAATACAATTCATGGTATCTAACATACAAAATACATTTATTTTAAATATATATACTTATACAACACAAAATAAAAAATGGTATGTTTATTTGTATTTGGTTTTTGGGTTCTAAGACCACGAGCATTGGGAGGTTTGTCTCTTTTGTAATTTTTATTATGTATTTTTTCAAAAAAAATTAATATATTATATATAATTATTAATTTTATATTATTTATATGATTTCTATATTTTACATAAAAATTATTCTTTTAAATTAAAACACAAAATAAAACACATCGGGAGATCTCTACTATATCCCAAAGTTAGCAAAAATATGATAAATAATTGAATGAGTTTTTTTGAGTTTGTGTGCACAAAATTGTTTCCACTCCCTCAAAAAATTTCTTTATATATGTATATATAATAATAATATTTAATTAATTAATAAAAATCTAAAAAATAATTTTTATTATTTTTATTTTATATATAAATTAATTATACGTATAATAGCATATTTATAATTTATGTAAAAAATAAAAATATTTTAGTATTAATATATAAGTACTTATAAAAGATAATAAAAATAGAGAAATATTTTTTATATTTTTATATCATATAATATTTTATTTTCTATTAAATGACATTTATTGATATTTTTTATTTTGCGTTTAGTTTTTAAAAATAAATAATTTTGATTTAAATATGACTATATGTATTATTTGTTCTTGTTGAGTTTGTCTAATGTATTATGATTTTTTTTATTTGAGTTGAAGTCATTTGTCTGATTTTAAGCAAAAGTGGGATACACTTTTCTATGAAGTTTGAATTTTAAATTTAAATACATTTTTACTATAATATTTTATAAACATAATATATATATTTATTAAAAATTATTATATAGTAAAATAAATGAAAAATATTGCAAAGAGAACAATCCCCCCCATTTTAATTTTCTTGATTTACTTCGATCCATGAACATTTAGGGTTGGCACAGGTGAATTTTGTTTTAAATTTTGTAATATAATTTTAATAAACCTAAAAACTATTACTAGTTTGGATTTATTTATTTTAAATAAAAGAGCTCGAAATGTTTAGAATATTAGGATACTAACAATAATATTGTGCTTAGTGCCCAACTACTGAATATGGGACATGGGACCATGCTTGATTCTCTTCACAAAAATTCTACTAACTTTTAATATTCAAATTTTTTAAAAAAAATAAAAATAATTTTTAAATACAACTTATAAAATATTATTTTCAGAAAAGATAAATACATGCTAGAAGTAATTTAAGTAAGTATATAACAAAGAGGATATTATTTGGTAATTTGGCAATAGATTTATGTTTCGATTTTCATTGAAGCAGCTTATGACTTTCTTTTGGTTTTAATTTCGATTTGAATCTTAAATTCTTTATTAAACAATTTATTTCTTCATCAAGAATCCCATTATTGATCGAATCGGCAAGCTATAAGTAATGCAACTGTGAATCTCATGGAGAATTCGATCCACCGAGCCGGATCCGGTGTATCATAAGGGATTTTTTTTTTTTTTTTCTTCTTTATGTAATACATAATCATATGTTAAAACTTCTTACATTTTTTATACGCATAATTTATAACAATACAATGATATATATGTATATATTTTATAAATTTAAAATTATGTAATAATATTGTGCTTAGTGCCCAACTACGGAATATGGGGAAATGGGGCCATGCTTAATTGCCTTCACAAAAATTCTATCACTTCAATTAATATTCTTTTTAAAAAATAAATAAATAACTAAAATGATATATATATATATTTATAAATTCTAAAATTATACAACTTTTAATATATATGAAGATTTGATTGAGATATGTGTTTGATTGTGATTTTAATTTGAATCATCATTATTCATTCGACAAGTTTTTAATAAAAATATTTTATTTTTTCACAAAATATCACGTCAAAATATTAATTAAATAAAAACTTAAATTAAAATTTCAATAAATTACAAACTAAAATCAAACAAACCAAATTTTCTTAAAGTATAAGTTAAACATATATATATATATATATTCAGTTATAATTTAAATTTCAAACATGTGCTCATGCATGTCCTACTACCTTTATTTTAGTGGGTTTCTAGGTCTAACATTCAATCATGGTTACTTTTCTTAGGTCAACATTCAATCATAGTTATTCGCAATCAAATTATAGTAAATCATTTGTTGTTGTACCCAAATTTTACAATAATTATATTTCATTCATGGTTAATCAAACTATAGTAATTAATTTAATTTGTTATTGTAGCCAATTAACGGTTATCATAATTTCAATCCCAATATATACTTTATTGAAATTTAGATGAAAAACTTGTTATTAAAATCGAACAAAAAAGATTGACTAAATATTGACTTATATGGAATCGAACCAAAGAAGAAAACACAAAAAAAAATACAAATATTTTAGGTTCAGCCCCTGAAACACCCTTATAGTTAGAAAGGGACGTTGGTGTAGTCTAATAGTCAAGAACGGTCCCAAAATTCACTTAATCGAACAGATCTTAACTGAATCGATCGATCACTCACTATCGCAATAATATATCACGAATCTACGTTAATTTCTCACCTTTCATACTAATAAGTCTTGCATATTACAATCTTTATAAGAATCACACATGGAATTCCTATCGAGCTACCCACTTTAACGAATAGATAAAGAAGACGAATTGCAAGAGAGAGCGCCATATAGAGAGAGAAGAGTCTGGAATGATTGAGTAGCAATAAAAGGCCTTTACGTTTGATAAATCAACAAGTTTTTCTAATCACATAGTTTAATAGAATTTGCCTTAAAAAATCACGGAAAGTGATCTATTTATGATATAAGTTATTGTAGTAACAATTTCTCTCTAAAACTTTTTGATAAATCTAGGGAAGCTAACATGTTTATGACTTTATCAAGAAGAGTTCAATTCATCCTTTCAGTCATCTCATTTTATTGGGATTAATACGAGATTGTTTTATGCCTAGTTATGTCACATTCAATACACAAAGAATTTATCAATTAGTACAAAATTCTAGTTCATTATCGGTCTTAAGTATTTGATTTTACGCCCACTTTGGTTTTCTATTTAAATTTTCTAATTTTAAGAACATGAAATACATCATATTTTTTTTATTAAAATAATCCATTTTTTTTAAAAAGTATTAATCGTAGAAAAAAAATATCTATTTCCACCGCATGTAAGTTCACTAGAAGGATCCCACATATCCGCATACATATATTCAAGAATTCTAGAAGATTTAAGCACATTAAGGGATGAAAAATTTCGAAGTTGGATTCTATGTTGTTTACCAAACACACAATCATCACAAAAAAAGTAGACACAGACAACTTTTAATAAAAGTAGAGTGAGCTGACCTTCAATTTAAGACAGCCTATATTTTAAAATTTTAACCTACTATTATAAAATATATTAAATTCTATTTTTTCTTTTATCATTTTTTTTATAATTATCCAATTCAATTTTAATTTTAAAATTAAAATTTAAATCAGATATTTTATCAATATGTGTATCTCTTCTTTCTAACCACACCTATGTATGGTCTCAAATCACAAATCATATCGTTGCTTACCACCCAGACCAAACCTGCCTCGCCTCGCCCCCTTTTTTTCCCTCCTCAAATTCCTTTCGCTTTTTGAATCTCCGGTCACTACCGTGAAGCATCTCCGGTTTCCGCATTCCATCTTTTAGCCGACGCTGGTGTCTGTCCACCATCTCTGGTGATATTATTTTAAAAATACATTTATTGTATATTTATAGAGTCTACAATTTAATTTTTTACTCAGAGCCCTTAAAAAGTTCGAGACAGTCCTGAGCATGGATAATACTTTATCTTTACCAAAACAACAACTTTTGCTTAAGATTTCCAAACCTTTGTTACTAACACGACCTAGTCATTTATGCACAAGATTGTTTTATTATTACACATGGAATTAGAAACACTTTTAACATATATAAGTGACTTCACTTTGGTAATATATAAGCTACTTTTCCTTTAAGCCGTAAACACAATTATAGAGTTTTTATAAATTTTTATTACACCATTACCCTAATTTTCCTCAAGTCTTATTTCTTCTAAACCAACACAAGAGAACAAATTATTACACAAATCACGCACATGTCTCACATTGTTCAAAGTTAACACAAAACTTGAACTAAATGTCAATTTAACAGTATTTATGTCTTCAATTTTGCAAACTCTATCATTTGGCATACAAACATTATTATTTTTTAATATTTTATAATATGAAAGTGTCATATATAGATACATGCTGTGTCAATTAGCCAATCATTTTTACAAACAATGTTCAAATGAGAACATTTAAATATTACCATAAAAATATCACTAAAAATTAATTTTCTTAGGTAAAATTTACATGTTCTAGGGACTGCCTTTTATTATTATTGTTATCACTTAAAATTGACTTATTTTAAAATTATTTTACATAATGACCATTTTAATTGCATGCAAAACACGTTCTGTCTTAGTTTCTAAACTTAGATCTACACCTTATTCTATTTTTTTATTATTATTATTTTTTCTTTTATTATTTTGAAAGTTGCTATTTTAACTTGATTTGCATTGTTTTTTTTACGGGGTGATTGACCCTTAGTATACATAAACTTATCCGAAAACTTATGAGATTTATTAATAGCTAAGTCTAATTTTTTACTTTGTAGACTATTCCTAACAATATTCAATGTTATATTATCTCTTCAATACCTAATTGCATATTTCATATCAAAATAATTGTTAGAGATGATATTTAGTAGAATAAGTAGACTATATACGTCTATAGTAGTATCACTGGTGAGTTTTATGTCTTGAATAAGCTTTTTAAAAATATCCAAATTTTATACAAATCAAGTTTAAAACTGAAATATTTTTCAAGTAAATACAATTTATTTGACAAAGAAGTTTCAGTATATAATTCTTCTAACTTATTCCATAACTCGTTTATAGCTTTGATCTCACCAACTTTTGTAACGATTGAATCAGACAAATTAAGAATTATGTACACCAACCATCAAATCGTGACTATATATAACAACAAGAATATCATGATTTGACCATTCCAATTGTTTATTACTTTCCCGAATAACAAACTATATCGATGTAACAGTAATTTGATTAGGGTGAGGCATGAATGTAATAATAATATTAACACATGAAAAATTGATTTCTTTCACTGCCTAATTTTTATCATTTACTTTAATATTTTCATTCAAAAATACCATATTTACCATAAATTTTATTTCAAATATTACCTCCAACAAATGTTTCTAACTAAAAAATGTTAAAACAAATAAAAGCACAAAAAATGCGAATAAAATTTAAACAATTGTTTCACCCTCTAAAATACGTGTAAGGGTATTAGGTTTGGCTGGGAGTTTACACAGTGCGCACTTTCGGGTAGCAGCCGTGGGTTCCCACGACATCACAAAAAAAAAAAAAAACGTGTAAGGGGATAGTTTAAAATTCGATAAATCAATATTTAAAGTTTCATTTAGCAGTTGTTAAAACACCTTAAGCACATTATTTATTGAATGATTGAGTTCTTTTGTAAGAAATAATTAAGCATTGTTTGGAACAATAAACTCAGTGTATGAAGTGTTCGAACGAATGGCGTACTTTGGAATATCGAGCAATTTATTCATATACTTGACGACGAAGCTACGCCAGGGCACAGTCAGATCAGCCAATAATGTCACCAATTGGCTCGGTACCAATTGGATCACTCCCATCTTGGGTGCATACGTTGGCGATGCACTTTTGGGTCGTTATTGGACTTTTTTGATTGCCACCGCTATCTACTTTTCGGTACGCAATTTATTTATTTATTTTTTGAATAAGAAGATTCTTGAATTATGACTTTACAAAAATAAAATAAAATAAAATCAATACATAGGTAGCATTGACAATCAAGCTAACCATATTCTACATCTTAGTTGAAATAAAGATCTTTTATGTTTTATTATTGGCTTCAAAGGTTGTTCTTTTGTATTGTTTTCCAATATTTATTACACCTTCCGCCATTGAAATATATGTCACAAAATTTAATAAAATTAATAAATGCTATTTTATCTTTTATAGTAAAATTTTTTTAAAAATAGTATAAGTTATTATTAAAATCAGAATATGAGAATATTGTTTTTTTGATAATTCAGAATAAATATGAGTATAAATTTAGATGACGCGAGAATATTATTTAAAATTCGTGTTTTGCTTAGATGTGTTTTAGAAGTAATGATATGGTATTTGAGAGAGTTTTTAGGATGATAAAAGGTTGAACAAAATCTAAGTATTTAATGTCATATAAATATATGTTATATCTGATGTTTTCTATAGAAAATGGATTTTTTTTTAATATATTTTTTTAAAAGAAAATTATGTATTTAATATAATAATCTTTTAAAAGAAAAAAAAAATTTCCATCCCGAACCAATAGATTCATTTTTTTTTTTACAATAGATTTAAAAATAATAATATTTTATTGGTGTGTAAAAATGATCAAGATTATTTTAATATTTTTTTCTTTTAAAAGTATAAATGAAATATTTTTTTTTTAAAAAAAAAGAAAGTTAGAGGCTTTTTTGGGTATGTAGAAATGATTATTTTTAGTATAAATAGAAATAAATACTTTTGATTGAAACAATTGAATATATATTGTTAATAAATAATGATATATTTTAAAAAGAAAAAAGATAAATGAAAACATACGCTAACAAAGCCATTAAATTAATACTAAACTGCAAATTGAATCCTGAATATATATATTACATATATAACGAGATATGTAATAATATATTTATACAATTCTCTCTGTCCCACGTAATATATTTTGTACATTATATAAATGAGGAGTGACATAATTAGTAAATAATTTAAAAAATATATTAGTAAAAGTAATTATAATATATAAGTAATTATACATTAAAATATTTAAAATATAATTAAATTTTGTAATTTTTCTCTCTAAAAAAAATGAGATAGAAAAAATATGAGATGAACTAAAATGATAACATAAATAAAAGATTTGGGACATGAAAGTATATATTAAAATAGAATAGATCGGTCTGATAGAATCATTATTGAATTATACTGAATAACTTAATATAATACGTTAATTTTTACCCTTCAATTTTATAATTAATATAATTAAAAATAATTGTAATTTAAGACATTTAGCATCAGGTGCTAAATTTAAATTCAATACTTGTTCCATGCTGATACTAAAATTTAGACAAAGATATTTCATATGTGATGCCATAGCAATTTTGTGCCAACTACTATTAACTTATTGATGTTCCACAAAATTTGAGTTTGGATTTGGGATTCAAAAATAGTGAATACTTATTGCATAAAACACTTATATACTCTTTTCGTCCCAAACACCCAGCAACATTTTCAAAATAGGAAATAATTAATTATATTTAATTTTTACCCCACACTTTATCATATCGCATCATCCAAATAAAAAAACTAAAATATATATTTCTCTCTCCATCACATCACCTAATTTCTAAATTATCTTACTTAATACTACCCATCTAAAAACACGTGTCAAAAATAAATGTTGCACCTTGTTTGGGACGGAGGGAGTATTATTTATGGCATAAAATTTTCATATATTAGCATAAAGTTTGCATAAAATACTAATTTAATCCAAAAACAACAACGACTAAGAGTCATGTGTCTCTTATCGGAGCGCCCTTTGTAGACATACATGAGTCTAAATTTTTATTAGACATAATTAAAGTAACAAACCGTCAACATTATGTGTATATATATTATTTTTATTATTAACAAATCATAGTTATATTAAAAATGTCACGGTGTTTAATTCTATATAATATAATTAACATCATCCGAAGTAGGCATGTGACTTTTAGAAAATTATATATATAAAGAAATAAAAAGAAGGAATCACAAAATTTCTTCAAAAAGATTAGGAAAATTAGCTCTCGACATTATTTATTTTATTTTTTATCAATAAAAAAGTTTTTTATTTTTTAAATATTTTACAATGCTTATTACTCCCTCGATCCCAAAAGTATAGTCTTAGTGTGTTGGACACAAGATTTAAGGAATATTGATATTATATTGGTAGTTGGTAAAAAGTAAAAATAAATGACTTTTTTGCCCTTGTGAGTATATTAGTGTAAAAAGTAGTGACAATTGTGTAATAATAATAAAAAAGTATAAATATTTTTATAGTGATATGATTACTTATGAAAATGAAACTATTATTTTGAGACAGACAAAAATAATAAACAAGACTATTACTATTTAATGTAATGTCATGCATATAAATAGGTGTGTGATTTTGAATAAATAAATAAAAAGGTTAAATAATAATCTTTTTATTTTAATTTTAAAAATATTTTTTTATTAAATTTAATATATACTCCATCTTTCAAGGTTCTTATGCCACTTTGTGTAGATATAGAGATTAAAAAATAATAGTCGCTATGTCTGACAAATTTATTTTTATTTTTCTTTTTCGTCAAGTCCGTTAAATTAATCCAATTACTATATTTGAAAAAGTACAAAAAAATTAATATTTAATTATTATACTTTATCCAACATTTATTTACAAGAAATATCTCTTATTATTAACTAAATTTTCAAAAATATTCTAAACTATCATTTTATTTTATTAGTTTATATTTTCAATAAAATATTCATTTTTCTTAATATTCACGCTAATTTCAAATAAGTTAATTTTTTGTCAACGAAGAGAATATTATTTTAATATAAAAATTGGATAAATAAAAGGTAAAGTAAAAATATTATGAAACTTTTATTAAGAAAATGATAAAAAAATAATAGAGTAAATCGAAAAAATAGTAGCAAGTTAGTTATCATTTGTTAAAAGTATAAATAATAAAACTATGAGTAAATAAGCTATTCATTACGAATAGACTATACATTAGTTTAGCGGACAATTAGAAAAAAACTAATGGAGGTAAATATTATTTTAATATTATATATTTTATAATATGTATATTATTTTTTTATGAAATTTTTGGGTCATGCACCACAAAGACATTGATTTTTTAGTAAAATGTAAGAATATATTATTCATTAATCAATATTATATTGAGAATATATAAAAATATAGATTGTGTGTCAATTTAGATATTGATTTTTTTGTAAAATGTAAGAATATATTATTCATTAATAAATATTATACTGAGAATATATAAAAATATAGATTGTGTGTCAATTTAGCATGTATTGTGTTGATTTTTACAACGTGCTATTAATTTGTATTTTAAAAAGTATGTTATTTTTTATTTACATTACATGTTGAATTCAATTATAATATTGTTGTATGAACTATTGTCATATGATGTCAATTCATATGTTGCATTTGTATTAAATTAACCTATATCACATATTGTCGATTTATGCTTCATATGCTGCGAGATTATATTTCTTATATTATAAACACTGAAAATCTGATAATTGGTTTTCTCATTATAAAAATAGGGAATGTCCCTTCTAACCCTTTCAGTATCAATCCACCCGTTGAAACCAAGTTCATGTCCAGACCCAAATGGTGTTCATTGCCAGAAGCCAACTACATTACAAATAGTTGTATTCTTTGTTGCCCTATACATCATAGCACTCGGAAATGGTGGAACGAAGCCCAATATTTCGACCATTGGCGCGGATCAATTCGACGAGTTCGACCCTAAAGAAAAAATCCAAAAACTTTCCTTCTTCAATTGGTGGGCGTTTAGCATACTCTTTGGTGCATTATTTGCCACTACTGTGCTTATCTATATTCAGGATAACGTGGGATGGGCGCTTGGGTATGGAATCCCAACCATTGGACTAGCAATATCGATATTGATATTTTTGGCTGGGACACCCTTCTATCGGCACAAGGTGCCGATGGGAAGCTCGTTGACGACAATAATTAAGGTCATTGTGGCTTCGATTAGCAAGTGGAAGGTGGAGATTCCGACGGATGCCAAAGAACTCTATGAGCTTGATCCTATAGAGTACGGTGAAGGAAAGCACATGATTGATTCTACAAATAGCATGAGGTTGGTGTTTACTTTCAAAATGAATTTGATTTATTGTGTTATCGAATAAATAATATTGCTCATTTAAATTTGAAATTCAAATAAAAAATATCTAATTAATATTTTTTATTTAAAAAAAATTATAATTCCATATGTCCTATGAATTCCCATCATTTTATCTATATATGTATATTTTTTCATGTAGGTTTTTGGGAATTTTTCAATCGTAAAAATATATATCTTGAAATTCATTTTTGCTAGATTTACATTGAGCGGTGAGATAATCCATCTAATGAGCTTTAAAAATTATTTTATATTGTTCTATGGAAGAAATTAGTTATCATATCATAGCGTATCATATGCGACTTTATTTAGTTCGAATAATCATTTGACCCAGGTTACATATACATTTTTAAAAGTTTTGGCTGGAGTTATTCTAGTAATAAAATTTAAAAATATCATATCAAAATGCTCAATTTTTTTACTAGTTTTAACTTTTTGTTTTATTTTTTATTTTTCTAAAACTTCAAAATTCTTATCTAAACAAACTATATACGTAGGTTCCTCAACAAAGCATGTGTAAGAACAAGCTCTAGCAAGCCATGGCTACTTTCCTCAGTCACACAAGTAGAAGAAACCAAGCAGATACTCCGAATGATCCCGATCCTCATCGTCACCTTCATCCCGAGCACGATGGTCGCACAAATCGGGACACTTTTCATCAAACAAGGCACCACTCTAAACCGCCACATCGGCGCCTTCAAGATCCCTCCGGCTAGCTTAGGCCTATTCGTCACAATCTCGATGCTCGTATCTCTCGTGGTGTATGACCGTGTCTTCGTAAAAATCATAAGGAAAAGGACGAGAAACCCTAGAGGTATTACTCTCCTCCAACGAATGGGGATCGGTATGATCCTCCACATCATCATCATGGTTATCGCTTCCCTAACCGAACGATATAGAATCCATGTTGCCCGGAAAAATGGCCTAGTCGAGAATGGGGGCCAAGTCCCTTTATCTGTATTCATTATATTGCCTCAATTCATACTCATGGGCGTTGCGGATGCATTCTTGGAGGTGGCGAAGCTCGAGTTCTTCTACGACCAAGCGCCCGAGAGCATGAAGAGTTTAGGGGCATCGTATTCTTTGACAAGTCTTGGAGCCGGGAACTTCATAAGCAGCCTGTTTCTGACCATTGTCTCGAATGTCACAAGTGGGAACGGGCACGAGGGATGGATTCGGAACAACCTGAACGCCTCGCATTTGGATTACTATTACGCCTTCTTTGCCATCTTGAACTGCATTAATTTTGTCTTGTTTCTTGTTGTGGTGAGATTTTATGTCTATAGAGCCGAAGTTTCGGATTCCATGAAAGTGCTTGCGGAAGAGCTGACGGTTCGAAAAACAGAAGGCGGGCAATGAGGAAATTATCTCAAACTAGAGGAAATTTGATGTTATTCGAACTAAAACTTTTTTCTGTTAAGTAAAGATCTATGAAGGATGTTCGTGTCCATTTTTTTTTTTTTGAAGTATCGAATGGCTTGTTTCAATTTCATCGAAGTAATGAACGTCATTACACTTGGAAAAAAAATCTAATCTCAACTTGAACTGAAATGATATAATGCAAAGAGCAAGGATGGTTTTCCTGTGCTTTCCTTTTTTTTTTTTTTTCTATTTAATTTATATTTTTCGAAAAAATCAAATGAGCAGATGTAAGAACAACCTAATTCTAATAAAGTTTTGGATAAACTATAATTAAAAGGTAGAAGTGCTTCTAATCTATTTATACTTTAAAAAATTTGCATCATATTCATAGTGATTTAAAAATTGTACTCCGCTTCTAAGAGTTAGTCATTGTATTTAAAAATAAAAATATCCTTATATCTGTATAATTTTTTATAATATAATTATATTAGTATTATAAGAAACTAACATAAGTATTTTTATTATTTTTCTTTATTTGTCCTATATTTTGATATAATAATTAATATTTAAAACAAATAAAATAGTAAATGTGATCTTAAAGCTTAGATTAGGTTATTTTTTAAAACATTAGACATTATTTATAGTTTAAAAAATCTGCACGATATTCACCATAACATTAGACAAGACCGTATTAGAAATATTATATAGAATTTCGTAAAAATGGTATAAGATTTGTTGAAAAATAAAAATAAATAAATAAATAATATAGACTTTAATCATAAAAAATTTTATTTTGAACTTTTAATAAACTAATTTAGTGTATACAGTTAAAGAAGATATAATATATACAAAATATCACATCTACCTGCTTTCTAGCCTAATGGGTGCCTAGAATTTGATGGCATTTTTTGTATGTACAAAACATCACATTCAAACAATTTCAATACAATTTTCTTGCCATTATTCTGTGATTGTAAAATATACAATACAAATTCACCAACGAAATGCAATAACCTTACAGCATCTTGAATCCCGTAGCTCTCCTTTTCGTCAAATTACTAGAAAAAAGTCATATTGTTGCGGTTGAAATTGTTGCAGAATCTATCTATTTCGACAATATTTCAAAATTATTGCGGAATTGCCAGATCATTTCCAACACGTTTATGCCAATTTCTAGATATATATATATACAGTGTTACTCTATACCCCAACTCTATTTTTGGAGTGAAGTTTTTGTGGTGTTTTTTATATTTTTGATATTTTTTGGGTGTATTGTATAATTTTAATTCTTTTAGTAGATGATATATAATTTTATATTTTAAAAAGTTGTATGTGTTGAAAGGTGACTTGGATTTAGCGGTCTACCCGACCCAAAACTATGATTTCAATTGACAGAGTTCCTTTTGGGCTTATCCTAATTAATAAGAAATAGGCTTAGGGTATTTTGGGGTACTTATAAATAGATAACTATGGTTTTTAGTCGGACTACATAATTGTAAATCTCTGAATCAGTATAATAAAATCTCTCCGGTTCCTGCCCGTGGACGTAGGTTGACATACCGTCACCGAACCACGTACAACTTCTGTATTCTTTATTTGCTTTCTTTCTCGTTTTCTGATAATAATATGTAATTTTACTTTTGTTTTTGACAAATAATGTATAATTTTATATTTAAAATTGATATATAACTTTACTATTTTAAAAGTGATATAATTTTTATTTTTTTAAAAATAATGTTTAATTTAATTTTTTAAAAGTGATATGTAATTTTATTTTTTAAAAGTGATGTATAATTTTATTTTTTTGAAAGTGATATATAATTTTATTTTTTAAATTAACGCGTAATTTTTCTTTGTAAAAAATTATGTTTAATTTTTTATTTTAAGATTAATTATTTTATATAGTTTCCACAAAAAAATCTATAATATGTATGTATAATTATTAAAAATTGATACGTGTGTATTTAAATTTAAATTTATTTAAACTGAAAATAATATATGTTATAAAATTATTTAACAAATAAAATTAAAATACAAAAATATGTTGCATAGGATGCAAATTAAATAAAATATTACATTGATAGAATTCAAATTACATAAAACAAATTGCATAAAAAAAACAAATTATATTGGTAAAATACAATTACATAAAATATTGAAATACACTGATCTAATACGGAGGAATATCTTCCTTTCCATCACTACCAATATCACTGAAATATTGAAAAAACATATTCGAAGAAGACTCTGGATTTGATCCCTGAAATTCTATTGTTCTTTTACGTAAAATTTATCTTTCTTGAGCCAGTAATAAGCACGCTAAGCAAAATCAGAAATAATACTAAGTCCATATTCATAATTTTTTCCTCGCATGTCATTCTCTTCAATGCTAATTTCTCTCGTTCCAGTTGCAAAAATTTTTGTCCGTGCAAATTTGATATTTGTAGTATTTTCATAACCATTGAATTTTGGATATCTATTATTATATATTATAAATTTTAAAAATTCTTGTATGTGCAAAAATTCAATTATTATATATTATAAATTATTAAAATTCATTTATCCATGTCAAAGCAATCATGAGCATTTGTTTGGATTCCATCTTCTCCAGTCAATTATTATATATTATAAATTATAAAAATCTGCTCATCCATATCCGAGCAATCATGATCGTTCGTTTGGATTTCATCTTCATTTCATCCGTTGGATGGATATCTATATTATCCAAATAATTCTCATATTTAATTTTTATCTAAAATTTCCATTCTATAAATTATTGGGCATTCAACGAAGGTTTATTCATCAAACTTATATTCACTTATCAAAATAATATTATTTCTTTAGTATGAGTAACTCTTCATTGTAAGATGATAAAGAAGTGAGTAGAATTTTCATGGAGTCCTTTCAAGAGGATGAAGCAGCAATCTCCATATTGATGCAAAATAATGCTTATTTGGAACAGTTAGTCAATCTCTCTCAATCAACCCATCGAGACTCTATCCCAGGTCATCGAGTAATTAATCGTGATCATGAAAGTTCAGATCGTAATTTATATAATGATTATTTTTCAAATAATCATTTATATAATGAACAAATGTTTCGTCGAAGATTTCAAATGTCTCGAAGTCTGTTTCTTCGTATTGTTGATGCAGTTAAAGATCATGATCCTTATTTTCAACAACGGAGAGATGGTCTTGGTAGACTTGGCTTGTCAACCTTACAAAAGGTAACTGTTGTTTTTCAGGTGTTAGCATATGGTGTATCTGCAGATTCAATAAATGAGTACATTAAAATTGGTGAATCAACAACAATTGAAAGTGTTAAGAGATTTTTTCGTGCCGTTGTTGAAAATTTTTCAACTGAATATCTTCGACATCCTAATGCTAATGATATTGCAAGGTTGCTTCATATTGGAGAATCTCGTGGTTTTCCAGGTATGTTGGACAGTTTAGATTGTATGCATTGGAAATTGAGAAATTGTCCTACGGCTTTCACAGGTCAATATGCAGGTCGTAGTGGATCACCAACTATTATTCTCGAAGTTGTGGCTGATTATGATATTTGGATTTGGCATGCATATTTTGGTATGTCAGGTGCCAATAATGACATTAATGTTTTAGAATCCTAGCACTTGTTTTCAAATCTTGATCTAGGTATTGCTCATCCCACACATTATACCCTTCAAGGGAAAGAATACAATATGGGGTATTATCTAACTGATGGTATTTACCCTAAGTGGGCTACTCTTGTGCAAACTATTCGTGATCCACGATGTAAAAAAAAAAAAAAAAACTTTTTGCACAGAAACAAGAGTTCTTGTAGAAAAGATGTTGAGCGTGCTTTCGGAGTTCTACAATCACGTTGGCATATAATTGCTGGAGCTGTTTGATTTTGGTAAAAAAAATATTCTGCATGATATTATCACTGCTTGCATTATTATGCATCATATCATATGATAATAGAAGATGAACGAGATCTCAGTGTACCTATTAGAGAAGTTTTAGAAACACCACCCCCATCAGTGGAAATGGCAACAAATGAAACCATCCAACTTCAACAATTTCTTGCATGACATAGACAAATTAGAGACAAAGATGCTCATTTTGCACTCCGTAATTATTTAATAGAGCATATATGAGAGCAATATAGTAACTCCACTGAATAAGTATGTCGTATTTTATTTGAACTATTATTGTAATGTATGTTTTTGTAATAAATTGTTATGAAATAATAATATTACGTTATCTTTTTTTAATTATTATATCATATTTGTCTTGATAGCATTTAATTATTTATTTAAAATTATTTTATTTGTAATAGTAATTAATTATAAATGTTAATTTTCATATATGTAATTTTTAAATAAAATATAAATTATATGTGTATGGATCTAATGTATACATAAATTAAAATTGGGGTGTAATTTATAAATATGAAAAGTTATATAAAATAATATAAAAAAGGAATATATAGGAAATATACTTTTTAGAGTAAAAATTGAAGTTTATGGTTGGAGTAAAATGAGTAAAATTACTGTAGATCAACTGCATTTTTACTGTAGCATCTGCAAAAATAGAGTTGAGGGTTGGAGATGGCCTCACGGATGTAGTTCTGCACCGAACTTTTCGTGTGAATTACGATTGTCCAGAAAACTACAATGAATTGTTACAGAAAGTAATTTTTACTTGTCCCGGATTTTTGCAACAATACATATTCATTGTCTCGATTTTTTGCAACAAAATAATTTTTACTTGTCGCAGATTTTTGCAACAATATAAATATTCATTGTCACGGCATTTTACAACAATGAAATAGTAATTGTTGAAATGTTTTCACAACTTTCCGCAACGATGTAACTATTAATTGTCGCAACCTATTCACATCTTTATGTAGCAATGTAATTGTAACGATTTTTTTTACAATTATTAAGAATTATTTTTTGCGCTTTTATGGTATAGAAATATAAAATATTTTAGAGCAATCAAATGAAAAATAATATAATCAAATTATTATTGTTGTCAATCCTAAAATACATTTTTTAAAAAATTAAAATAATACAAAATCTTAATAATATTGCGTCGGTGGAATTGTTTCATCATCGTTTTAGAAAATAAATATCTAATCAAATACGTAGCGGAAGCAGATAGCGAAATTTAAACAAACCTCCAGCCATTGCTAAAAATTAAATTTGTTCTTGAGATCTTCTTCTTCAAGAATAGTAGATTGGAACCGTGGGAAGATGGTGTTGCCAAACTCTGGAACCCTTGGGAGGATGTTGCCAAACTTTGGAATCCTGTAAAGATGTTGCCAGATCCTGGAACCCTAGGATGACGTTGCCAAACCCTGGCTCTCAAATAGCGATGGTATATTCTAATTTTATGGGAGTAGATTTAGTAACCCGTATGTGAGAGTATTTATAATAAAAAAGAGAAACTGTCCATCACGATTTTTCTGCTACTTCTCACGTATATTTTGAATGTGATAGACTTAATGGGAGAAAAGTGGGCCACAATTTAAGGTCAGTTTAATTATATAAGATAATTAAAAATAATCAAAATTAAAATATGATTAATTAATTAATTAAACTAACATTCTCCCACTTGGCCGACTCAAACCATCACAACATAACGAGAAACCTTACATACGAATTATGGCGGTAGGTGTTCTATAAACGAATGTTACCTTCCATGTATCACGATATGTCAAGCATCTCAAACTAAATTCACAACTTAATGAATTAATCTTATATTTATTCTGGGTTAAACTTAAGCGAGTTTTCTCAATAATAAACAAATATGTGCACAATAACGCGAGAAAACATCAAACTGAATAATAGTCTCAAATAACAATGTGTGCAAATAAACTACATTGTGGAATCAAGTCCCATACTTGCTACTTGATTCCTGAAATTCTTTAGTGGCATGCCTTTAGTCAAGGGATCAACAAGCATCAACTCTGTACTAACGTGTTCAATGACCACTTTATTTTCCTTGACACGTTCTCTTAAGGCTAAATACTCGATGTCGATGTGTTTACTTCGACTCCCACTCTTATTGTTTTTAGCCATAAACACAGAAGCAGAGTTGTCACAATATAACTTAATTGGTCTGGAAATAGAGTCAACAATTCTAAGCTCGGATATGAAACTATTCAACCATACACCATGAGAGCTAGCCTCGAAACATGAAACAAACTCAGCCTCCATAGTGGAAGTAGCAGTGATAGACTGCTTCGCACTTCTCCAAGAGATAGCTCCACCAGCCAACATGAACTCATAACCCGATGTGGATTTCCGAGTGTCAATGCAGCCAGCGTAGTCCGAATCGAAGTAGCCAATCACTTCCAGGACATCAGTTTGTCTATACATGAGTATAAAATCCTTCGTACCTTGAATGTACCTCATCATTTCTTTGCAGCTTTCCAGTGATCAACACCTGGATTACTCTGATATCTTCCTAATACTCCAACAACATATGCTATGTTAGGCCTGGTGCAAACCTGAACATACATAAGACTTTCTACTGCTGAAGCATAGGGGATATTTCTCATGAGTTCCCTTTCAAAGTCATATTTCGGACACTGACTCAAATTGAGCCTGTCACCCTTCACAATGGGAGCTACACTCGGTGAACAATCTTTCATATTAAATCTTTCTAGAACTTTCTTGATATAGGCTTCTTGAGACAAACCCAAAATGCCTCGATTTCTATCTCTATGGATCTTAATTCCAATGACATAAGATGCCTCTCCCTTATATTTCATATCAAAGTTCCTTGAGAGAAATTGTTTCACCTCATATAACATCCCTTTATCATTAGTTGCAAGCAAAATGTCATCCACGTACAACACAAGGAAGCAAATATGACTCCCACTAACCTTCTGGTATATACAGTGATCCATGACGTTTTCTTCAAAGCCGAATGAAGAGATAACATCATGAAATTTGAAATACCATTGACGGGAGGCTTGCTTCAATCCATAAATGGATTTATTAAGCTTACAAACTAAATTTTCTCCACCACTAGAGGTAAATCCTTCAGGTTGTTTCATATAAATATTTTCCTCTAGATCACCATTCAGGAATGCTGTTTTCACGTCCATTTGATGTAACTCAAAATCAAACTGAGCTACTAATGTCATGTTCACACGGAGGGAATCTTTCTTAGATAACGGAGAAAATGTCTCGGTGAAATCGATTCCTTCCTTTGAGTGAATCCTTTAGCAACAAGTCTTGCTTTATGTCTTTTGATGTTGCCATCAGAGTCTATTTTGGTTTTGAAGACCCATCTGCATCCGATGGCTTTTACACCATCAAGCAACTCGACAAGATCCCATACCTTGTTTGATGCCATAGAGTCCATCTCGTCTTTCATAGCACCATGCCATAAATCGGATTCTTTAGAATTCATGGCTTGTGAAAACATTTCAGGATCATTTGCGGCTTCTATATCGTAATCCGGTTCTTGAAGATACACCATAAAGTCACTAGAAATAGCTGATTTTCTGACTTGTGTAGATCTTCTCAATGTTGTCTCATAATTATCATGAAGAACTTGCTGACCAACTGATTCAACATCATGTTGTTTAACATTTTCTTTATGTTCCTCATTAACAACTTGATCTGCATGATCATTTTCATCAGTTTGTGGAACTTCATTAGTTAATCGTCTAACACACGTTGAAACTTGAGGAACGTGGAAGACAATCAATCTATCACTCGATTCAGTAGGTTGATCTTTATAGTGATCTCTTTTAGAATAAGTATCTTGAAAATGATCACTCCCACTAACCAAGTCATTCTCGAGAAATTTCGCATTTCTCGTTTCCACAATTCTAGTGCTATGAGATGGACAATAGAATCTATATCCTTTGGACTTTTTCGGCATATCCAATGAAATACCCATTAATAGTCCTCGGATCTAGCTTTTTTTTTGTGGATTATAAATTCTCACCTCAGACGGGCATCCCTAAACACGTATATATCGCAAACTCGGCTTCCAACCCTTGAATAATTCAAAAGGTGTCCATGAGACAGCCTTGGTTGGTACCCGGTTCAATACATACGTAACCGTCTTTAGTGCTTCAGTCCACAAGAACTGAGGAAGTTTCACATTACTCCTCATACTCCTCAGCATGTCCATTAATGTTCGATTTTTTTGCTCTGAACACCATATTGGTCCGGAGAACCAGGCATAGTGTATTGGACAACAATCTCATTCTCTTGAAGAAACCTAGCAAATGGACCGACAGCTTGTCCATTTTATGTGTATCTGCCATAGTACTCACCACCTCTATCAGATCTGACGTTTTTGATTTGTTTTCTACATTGTTTCTCTACTTCAGCCTTGAAAACTTTAAAGGCTTCTAAAGCTTCATCCTTAGAATGAAGTAAGTAAAGATACATGTACCGTGAATAATCATCAATAAAGGTGATGAAGTATATCAGACCACTTGTATCCATGTCTGGACAACAAATGTCTTTATGAATAATTTCCAAAAGATTCAAACTCTTTTGTGCACCCTTTATGGACTTGTTAGTTTGCTTGTCTTTAATGCAATTCACACAAGTCTCAAAATCATTGTAATCCAAGGTACCAAGTATCCCTTCAGTCACTAATCTCTTAATTCTGTCAATTGGGATATATCCCAATCGATGATGCCATAACATATATGAGTTCTCATTCATAACACATCGCTTTAAACCAGCTGTGACATGCAGTGAATCAAAAGTAGTGTCATTTTTTCAATTTAATCAAATAAAGACCATCATTAATTTCACCACAACCAACGGTTATAGATTCAAAATCCAAAACAAAACTAGAATCCATGAAGTGAAACGGAAAACCCAAACATGATAGTCTCGATACAGAAATTAAATTTTTGGAAAAACTAGGAACATAAAAAGTCTTTTCCAAATTCAAAACAAAACCACTACTAAGCACTAAACTACACGTCCCAATGGCTTCCACAGGCGAATGCATCTGACTACCGGAATAGATGAATTGTTCACTTCTCATTGGTTTCCTTAGGCTTTCCATACCCTGCAAGGTATTGGAAACATGGATTGTAGAACCAGAATCAATCCACCATGTGTTATAATAAATATTAACCATATTGGATTCATAACAAACAAATGCAGAAGGGATGCCTTTCTTTTCAAGCCAGGTTTTGAACTTAATGCAGTCTTTTTTCATGTGTCCTTTCCTTTTACAGAAAAAATACGTAGACTCCTTCTCTATAACCCGCTCAGCTAGCACATGTTCCTTCCCCTTTGTATCATGCTTTCTCTTCTTGCCATGGACCGTTAGGTTCACTTTCTTACCTTCCTCCATCAACAGTCTCTCCTCCTCTTGAACACATATAGTCTTCAATTCATTAATGGACCATTTATCTTTATGTGTGTTGTAGGATATCTTAAATGGACCGTACTGATGAGGTAAAGTGCAAAAAATGTAATCGACATGAAAGGACTCAGACATGGTCACCTCTAAGCTTCTCAGTTGCGCCGCAATGTCCCGTATGCGCATTATGTGCTTGTGCACACCCCTCACACCCGTGAATCTCATGGTGGAGAACTGAATGATCAATGCGCTGGCAAGAGCCTTATCAGACTTGATGAATTGCTTCTCAATAGCCTTCAAAAGCTCTCTGACATTATCATGTTGATCGATAGACGCACGGATACCAGCAGAGATCTTAGTCTTTATGAGCATCATGGAAAGACGGTTAGATCTCTTCCATCGCTCATAAAGATCCACATCATCTGGCTCGCTGGTTTCAATAATAACCGGTGGCTCGTCTTTTCGTATAGCATAATCAATGTCTATCCAGCCTATATGAAGGAGAATCCTCTCCTTCTAGATTTTGTAATTATCACCAGTCAATTCGGGAATATCACATTTAATGTCAGAGAAATTCATAGGATTAAATGCTGCAAAATTAAACATACATGCTCATCAATAAACTAGACAAATAAATTACATGTTCTACCAATGTAAACACGTTAAGACATGAATCTAAAGACATAATACTTGCTTGTGGGCTAAAGTTTTACTCAATTAGATTCAAACAAAAACTTTACAATAAAACTATCAAATTGCGTTCCTTTTCTCAATTCTTGTGGGTAGATTAAGAAATACAACTCGATATTTTATCCTAATTACTCATACAAATATAACAAGACTCCTGTGGATAGATCTCATCACATCGTACATGATAATTACAATCGATGTCTATTAATGTGATTTCAAATAAATCATAAATAAAATTTTCAATTAATTGAGGATGTTGTGGCTATTTCTCAATTAAATAAAATTTAAAACAAATCACAAACATCATGAATATATAAAATTGGCTCAATAAGGGTCTTAACAATCTGAAAGATGATCAATGCACTAAAAATTGTCTCAATAAGGATTTTAACAATCTGTTTTATAATAAAATAAGTAGACCCTTTTATTTACTTATTTATTTATGCAGTGCCCTCAAATAAATAAATAAAGTAATCAATTAATCAGCATGCAATTGCACACACGTGCGTACAGATGTTATACGATGCTATATTAATTAAAGAATCTAGCCAAGAATTTAATCATCTATAAGATGCTATAATTAGAAACTTGCATACAAATTATATGATTTGAGTTCAAATCATAGTCTAGACGCGTTAATGGATTTGGAACAGACCCACTTTCTTAATTAACTCTATACACAAAGTCAATTGCAACAAGGGAGTCTAAATCATTTATACCAGTGAATTTAAATCTCCAGCGCACTAACAAATATTTAAACGATTGTTCACCTAATTCAACATGCAATTTCACATATTGCGTACATAATAGAAATTAATTTCATTAAAAGAATTTCAAAAATAAAATTCAAAATTTTCCCAAAAATATAATGAAATTTTCTCAAATCGCAAGATCGGATCTTGATCAAGAAAATATCGCAAATCAATTGTTGAAAATAAAAAACCAAAATATTTCCAAATAAGAAATTAAAGCGAATCTTGATCAAGAATTTGGTGAGAAGAAAATTCAAAGTAAGGCAGAGGCAAAATAGGCTCTGATACCGAATCTTAGAAAATAAATATCTAATCAAATATATTAGAGGAAGCAGATAGCGAAATTTAAACAAACCTCCGGTCATTACTAAAAATTAAATTTGTTCTTGAGATCTTCTTCTTCAAGAATAGTAGATTGGAACCGTGGGAAGATGGTGTTGCCAAACTTTGGAACCCTTGGGAGGATGTTGCTAAACTTTGAAACCCTGTGAAGATGTTGCCAGATCCTGGAACCACGCTGCCAAACCCTGGCTCTCAAATAGCGATGGTGTATTCTAATTTTCTGAGAGTAAGTTTAGTAACCCGTATGTGAGAGTATTTATAATGAAAAAAGAGAAACTGTCCATCACGATTTTCTGCCACTTCTCACGTATATTTTGAATGTGATAGACTTAATGGGAGAAAAGTGGGCCACAACAATTTAATGTCACTTTAATTATATAAGATAATTAAAAAATAATCAAAATTTAAATATGATTAATTAATTAATTAAACTAACACATCGTCCTTGTAGTCATTATTATCCTCCTTCTCATTTTGGTGGTATCTTCCACCACCATTGGCATCAGCACTCTGACTCCCACTTCTATCCTCACGCACTCGACAAAAATTAAATGGACCTTCTAGTTGAGGATAATATGGTTCCCGTTCGTTAGAAGTAGAATTATTGATGTTTTAAAGAACATGATGCGTCGAAATGATTTTCATCACCTGAAAATAATTATATTATTATTATTCAAAATTTAAAAATAAAACTATATCTATGATATTAACAGAATATATGCAAACCTCGTCCAATTTTTGATTGGTTGTTTACAAATGGTCTTTAACTTTTAAATATTCTTTTATTGAAACTATTCTAGAATACGGTCCCGACGAAGAATGCTGTGAACATGAAGAAAGCCAAATTACATTAATTTAGATTTAAATATACCTTAAACATTTGAAACCACAAATCTCTTTGGCTATCAGGAACTTATTTTATATACATCCAAGGTTCAGGAAAATTTGATCGGAATATATTGCCTACATTTCGAACCAAACCTGAAATCGAACTATGAAATGCCTTTATACCTCTGGTTAGAAATTATCTTTAAAACCTTTAGATTAAAAAATAATATTTAAAAACTATAAATAATGAATATTATATATGCTAATTATAAAAAAAGTCACTCAAAATTATTTGAAGTGATCCCCGTTAGATTATTAGCAATTTCGTCATCCGTAGTTTGATTTTCGCCGGAATTTTTACTTGCATTTCGGACTCCAGCATATAATATGGGGAATAGTGGTGGTTGATTATCCATGTAGAAAATATAATGAAAATTCGCGTTTTGAACATTTTTCACTAATAGTGGGTGAAAATGAAGAAAGGATTTTAAAATTTTAAGGGAACGATAGAAAATGAAATAAAATAGGATGGATAGCCACGCGTGTGTATAAATTAATTGGAGGTCAATTAAAAAAAATGTAAAATTATATATATATTTAACTATAATTAAATTTATCTTATTATTCTAGTTGTTATGAATTACCCATAATAATATTATATAATTTAAGTCATGCAATTTTTTAGATACAATTGAATATTTTAAATATAGTATATGCACAAGTGTAATATATGCTAATTATGATTTACCATAATATTATTATGAACTAAAAATTAATTATTACACTAATATGTTTTACTTCCATAAATTAGTTCTATTATTGTATATTATGTTATTAAAAATTATTGAGGTATGTTCTATATAAGATAGTAATATATACTCCCTCCGTCCATTAAAATTAGCACATTTGGGTTGGGCATGGAGTTTAAGAAAAATAAATATTTTATTGAAAAAATGATAGTTAGTGTAGACAAAAAATTGTGTTACTTTTAATAAACACAAAATTTGTACAAATTATATTTGATTTGGATTTAAATAAAGTCTTATTCTTTATATGGGTCCTTTGATTCTACTTCCGGGCCGATTTGTTTTCCAACTTGATTTTCGATGGCTTCTTTGATCCGAAGAGATTTGGTCTTCGGTTTGATTTTTCCGGACTTTGGAGGGCTTTGGTCTCCGTGCAGGCGATTTAATCGTCGACTTTGGATTTGATGTCCTCTTTGAACGATCCGAGGCTTTGATATTTGATTCGGCTTTGTCGCCTTTTGGAGAGCTTTGGTCTCTGTGTAGGCGATTTGATCATCGGCTTTGGATTTGGTGTCTTCTTTAGACGATCTGTAGCTTTGATCTTTTGTTTGGCTTTGCCGCGTTTGGAGGACTTTGGTCTCCGTGTTAACGATTTGATCATCGGCTTTGGATTTGATGTCTTTTTTAGAAGATCTGAGGCTTTGATTTTTGCTTTGGCTTTGCCGCTTTTGGAGGACTTTGGTGTCCGTGTTGGCGATTTGATCGTCGGTTTTGGATTTGATATCCTATTTGGACGATTCGAGGCTTTGATCTTTGATTTGGCTTTGCCGCCTTTTGGAGAGCTTCGGTCTCCATGTGGGCAATTCGATCATCAGCTTTGGATTTGTTGTCTTCTTTGGGCGATCCACGGCTTCGAACTTTGATTTGCCTTGCTGCCTTTTGGAGGGCTTTGGATTTGATGTCGTTTTTGGACGATCCGTGACTTTGATCTTTGGTTTGCCTTTTCCGCCTTTCGAAGAGCTTTGGCCTCCATGTGGCGATTTGATCATTGACTTTGGACTTGATGTCTTCTTTGGACATTCCATAGCTTTGATCTTTGGTTTGCCTTTGTCGCTTTTGGAGGACTTTGGTCTCCGTGTGGGCGATTTGATCATCGGCTTTGGATTTAATGTCTTCTTTAGACGATCCGTGGCTTTGATCTTTTGTTTGGCTTTGCCGGTTTTTGGAGGGCTTTGGTCTCCGTGCGGGCGATTCGATCGTTGGCTTTGGATTTGATGTCTTCTTTGGATGATCCGCGGCTTTGATCTTTGGTTTGACTTTGCCGCCTTTCGGAGGGCTTTAGTCTCCGTGGGGGCGATTTGATCGTTGGCTTTGGATTTTATGTCTTCTTTGGACGATCCGTGACTTTGATCTTTGGTTTAGCTTTTCCGCCTTTCGGAGGGCTTTGGTGAAGAACGCGATGAACACCTCGAAGCTTTGGGATGAACTTTGGATGCTCTTCCTTGGCTTTGATGGATTCTTCAACGGCTTTTGGAGCTTTGATCCTTGAAGAGGTGGATTTGGTGCTCCATAACACTTTTGGCGGCGTGTCCCTTTGACTTTTGGATCGAAGAGGGCCAAGTTGATGCTTTGGTGAAGAACGCGATGAACACCTTGAAGCTTTGGGATGAACTTTGGATGCTCTTCCTTGGCTTTGATGGATTCTTCAATGACTTTTGGAGCTTTGATCCTTGAAGAGGTGGATTTGGTGCTCCATAACACTTTTGGCGGCGTGTCCCTTTGACTTTTGAATCGAAGAGGGCCTAGTTGATGTTTTGTTGAAGAACGCGATGAACATCTTGAAGTTTTGAGAGGAACTTTGAAGACCTTTCCTTGGCTTTGACGAATTCTTCAACGGCTTTGGGAGCTTTGATCCTTCCTCCAGCTTGGGCATACGACGAAGAATGTTTAACTCCATCGATTCATGAACCAATATTGGATCATTTGTCCAAATCAGTGACTTTCGACAAAGAACGTCTCGAAGGACACGAAGAACATGAAGAACAATACATAAAGAGTCTAGAAACTTACCTATTTGCTTGATGAATCCTCGATGTAACTTCGGTGTCTCAAATGAATTGGCCATGACTCCTATTTATAGGGGAGGGGTGACCTCGGCTTCCTTTTTGAATGATGCCATGTGGCGCGTCCTGATTGGCCAACAGGAAAATTTATAATTTTTCATTTTCCATCAGATGATGTTTTCCATTCTTGACATTTTTAATTGTGCATCTTTCTTTCTTGCCAAGATCTTTATATCATTTCATTTTTCAGAAGATATTAATTTATATACTTCCTTTATTGATAAAATTAATTTATTCTACCGCCAAATTTATTATGGCTCTATTTATGCACGTAATATTTGTACGATATCTTCTATTTTAAGAAGATTTTTGCATTAATGGTTAATATTTATTGTAAAAAAAATTAATATATATGCATAATTAAACACCACATATTTATTTTATTTGAATTTTATTTTCTTCCAAAATATCTGATATTTATTTTAATTTAGACGTTTAATTTTTAATGCCTACCGTTAGTTGGTAATATTTTTGAAAATTTAGTTAGAAATTAAAATAAATGAAGAGACAGAATATAATAAAGTTAGCGATATTTGTTGTAAATAAGTGTTGAATGTAGGATAATAATTAAATGTTGATTCGTTGACCTGCCAAAATTAGTAATGAGATAAATTTAACGAACGGACTAAAGAGAAAAATAAGAATAAATTTGACGAACGGAGGGAGGAAGTATATTTTTTAAGTAATATTATCCGCAATATATCCATATTTATAATTTTCATAAATTTCCGCAAGTATATAATTTATCATTAAACAAAATATAGTAACTAGTTCTATATTATGAACAATATTTATTTACCATTTATTCTTATTTATTACTTTTGTAATAATAGTAAAATAATAATATGATCAACCATACATTCCTATTTATTATTATCATAGATTGTGTAATTCTTTAATATATTTTATTAACAAAAAGAAGACTTAGTAACTAGTATAAAAGAAAATAAAATTATGAATCATATTTTTTATTTATTACTTCCTTAATTTTGTATATTTAGAAGATATATTGTTAATTATTTATAATTTTTTTTTCTTTTACTCAATAGCATATAGAGAAATAATTAATCACATATAATTGTATTTATTATTTTCATAATATATTATGATTATATAACTATGTTTAGTAAACAATATATATATCTACTAATGATATATATACATATAAAATAATATTATCTATCATATACTTGTCTGTATTATTTTCATGAAATTATGTGGTTACGAAACTTAATATATTTATGTGGCATTTGCAAGTTGTGGAATTATGTGAAAAAAAAATATAAAAAGATAATATTTTATATGATATATATTTTTTTCGGAAATTTTCTACAAAAAAATTCTATATTTTATTTCTCTTTATTATGTATTGATAATATATTATATAATTTATTAAAAAGATAACTAGATTTAACATTATAAAAGTTTATAGCTAATATTCGTAACAGTTATAAAAAATATATTAAATTTATAAATCATTAATAATATTTATTAAAAATTAGAAAAATATATTATTTTCGCAAAGTATATTTTTTGGAATAATGTCTTATGCAAAAAATTCATGATAACTAAAATAAAAAATAAAAATATTGTCCCAAAATACAGTGTCAAATTAAAGTAATAAATAAAACATTGTCGCGGCCAACCGCAACAATATGTAAGGTGTATTTTTTATTAAAATTATTGTGGCAAACAACTGCAACAATGCATATAGAAATAATTATTTATTTAAAACTATTGTCACAGAAAATTGCAACAAATTTGGAAACAATATATTTATTCCTTATTTGTTGCGGACAACCGCAACAATGCATTGTAAATGATTTTTATTTAAAACTATTGTCGTGGAAAATTGTAAAAGAAATTGAAAATAATAAAAAATTATTTCTTTTTATTGCCGCTTTCGCGACATATAGGAAAAATTAATTATTGTAACAAGGATTGTTGCGGAAGTCCGTGCCAATTAATTTATATATAACTTTTATTAAATTTTCAATAAAAGTTGTGACAATAGATCAATCCGCGACAAATTTTTCGCGACAATCCCATAGTTTTCTAGTAGTATAATGCAGCATTTTCTTAAGAAAATCGTTGGTGATTCGATCGTTCTGGCTGCAAAGGACCCTCAGAATGGTGTTTGGGTCTAACCGGTTACAGTTCCCGGTGGTTGGAGGTACCGCAATTTTATGCTTTCGGTTTACGATGTTCATCCTGTAGCTTCCCTTCGTGACGCTGATGAAATACTCGATGAGTTGCTCCGTCGACTGCCCCATTAGGCCTACGACCTACAACACCTTGTACCACCTTGACTTCCCTCTCCACGGTGTCTTCGACTATGAGACCTTTGCCGCACATGCAAATCAGTCGCTTTAGGGAGTCGAGATCCTCCTCGATCATCGGATGATCCATTTGCGAGTACATCCTCGAGCTCCCGCCCGTGAGAGGATTTGAACGAAGGCCTTGAAGGAGGCTTTAATTTCATATAATTATGTTTGTTGAATTTTCACCGTATGTACGTTTTTCTTTTTATGGGTTTTGTGATGTTACTCCACAACCTATTTGCAAAATAGAAAGTTTACTATGATGTCCATTGCATGAATTGTAAAACTCTAGTTCGCATTTCACTATCAAAATAATGTCTATTTCTAGCGGAATTGAATCATTTACAAATCCTTATTTTCTGTGGCAAAAAATTATTTGTGATGATTTTGTTGCGAATTTTAGCCGGTATGTCTACTCGAATAACAAAAAGTATGTGTCGCTACAAATGTTGTAACAAAAGAGGAGTGGTCAACGCTTGTGAGAAGACTTTCTGTTACGATTTTTTGTCCGCGACAAAAAGCAGAATCCTTTTTGTAACGTTTAATTGCCATAACAAATGATGCGGTATAAAAGTTTTTCTGACAGTTACAATACTTTTCGTATCGATTTTTATTACGGGTATTTGTCTGTGAAAAAAATTAAAAATCTATTTGTAACGAAGCATAGTCATAACAAATAACCCGTTTCGAATATATTATGACATGCACAACATCTTTTTGTAATGATTTTTATATCATATTTCCGTGACAAAAAATTGATCACTTGTCCGTTAAAATAACATTTTATAAAAACCTGAATAGACAATTATAACAATTTTTGTAATTAATTATATTTGTATCACTCGCATATGATCGATCATTCTCCACATAATTAAAAAAATAAAAATCGATGAATAATGGTAAATGTTACAAAGATATCCATACGTGTAGAATCCAAATCTTATATACTCCGTTCATCGATTTGTATCTATCCATTTGCCTTCTAAACTATTCTAAATTTTAGAATATTACTACTATATTATAGGTTAGTAATACAATATGAGGATAGAAAGTCATTTTTTTCTCTCTAATAACCATTATTTTACTTTTTTTTTTACAGCATTCTTATAATATTTTCTGAAGTAAATGCATTATGTATTTAAGCTGAAAATATAGTTATAATAAAGAAAACTGATGAATTGATTATGGATATACTAGAATAACAAAATCAATAAATTGATAATGGACAAAGAATATAAGTTGTTGCTTTGTTTACACACATAGCTTTAAAATTTCTAATATTTTACATCAACAATAATTATGTTTCAAAAATATTACGTTAAATATTTATTTTATCTCATAAATTATAACATTAAATTTTTACTATTTTCAAATTTTCTTTTCGAGACTCCAGAACTCCCTCCTTTATTCCTCGTAAATTTTCATAACACAACTATGATACATTGATTCGAAAATGTAATTATGCATAATGTAGCTAACTTGGATCAAGTGAACTATGGAGCATTAGCCAACAAAGGAACCAAGAAAAGATCATTCTTTCGGGACACGGTGATGCCCGATCCCTCGGTCATATCAATCTCATTCTCTTCCATTCCATCGGGCATTCTCCAATCGAAGTGGTAAAGCAGTCGAGCCAAAGGCAGCTCGACGTTTGCCAATCCGAAATTTATACCGGGACAGATCCTTTTCCCAGTCCCAAATGGCAAGTAATCGAAGTTGTTCCCAAAGAAATCTCTCGAACTATCCTCAAACCTTTCCGGTTTAAACATTTCAGCCTCGTCCCAATACTCGTGATCCCTTCCAATCGCCCAAACATTTACCAAAATCTTCGATTTAAGAGGGATCGAATATCCATTGACCATGCATTTATCTCTGCACGCTCTTGGTAGTAATGGCATCGGAGGGTGTAATCGTAGGGTTTCTTTGATCACCAGCTTTAAATACTTCATTTCTTCGATGTCGCCGCTATTTATTGTCTTTTTTTCTTTTAGGATTTCTCTTAGCTCCGCTTGTGCCTTCGCCATCACTCTCGGGTTTTTCATTAGCTCAGCCATCGCCCAATCTATGGTTGTAGACGTTGTCTCTGTCCCACC
Source organism: Andrographis paniculata (assembly GCF_009805555.1). Classification (NCBI taxonomy): domain Eukaryota; kingdom Viridiplantae; phylum Streptophyta; class Magnoliopsida; order Lamiales; family Acanthaceae; genus Andrographis; species Andrographis paniculata. The sequence continues at coordinate 2,240,833 of NW_026137613.1, forward strand.
GCTGAACATGTCCTGTGGATAAGCGATGTATTCTCATTGTTTTATTAAAAAATCACATAATAATTATTTTATGACATGATATTCATGGCATAAAGTTTGTATAGATATAATGATTAAGATCTTGTATTTATATATTAAACTGATATATTGAATATAAATAAATATTGTGAAAATCATAACACTTCCTTCGTCTTTTATTATTATTGTTTTCATGTAGTACTAAATAAAAATAAAATATTTTTTATATTTACCATAGAATATTTCTATGTGTTATACGTCGTTTCTACATTGAATTACACATAACTGTCGAATAAATATCCTATTTAGATATTTTTATAATTTTGATACTATCAATTAATATTATTATTTTTTTAATATTTCCTCAAATATTATTTTTTCTAATAAAATATTAAATTAAACACTTACAAAGATGATGGCCTTGATGTTATCCTTAGAAATGGAGTCTTGACCATCTTCACTTCTATTAATTCTCAGCATAGCATCGACTATATCTTCCCCGCCGTATTCACCGCCCTTCCGGAGTTTATGCTCATCCACGATATCATCGAGAATGGAATCGAGTTTCCGGTGCATCCACATCAGCCTATACTTATTCAAGCACAGCAAATTCAGCAACTTCGATGATGGAAACAGATCGGCAAGCTCAAATCCGCCGGCCATCGACAGAGCCTTCTTCATCATTTCAATCAAAGCATCGCCATTGGCCGTCTGATCCTTCCCGAGCGCCGCCCGACAAATGACGGAGCTTGAAAATCGGAGAATAGTCTCCGTCAGATTGATCGCCTCTCGCGACGCTGCAAAGGATTGGACGGTCGAGATCAAATGTGAAGCTTCGTCTTCCCTAATGTAGCTGAGAAAAAAATAATAATAATTCAAAATCAAAAGTAAATTTATCAACTTGATCCAAAATGGTCTTACCTAATGTATCTTAAAAAAAATTAATAATAAATTATTGATCATAAGTCAATATCTAACTCTACATTTAAAAGAAATAATAATAATTCAAATAAGTAGAATGACTGCAGTATGCAATAGTACCCGAAAGATTTAACGTTTTTTGAACTCAGAAGTTCGAGAACACAGATTTTCCGCAGTTGTCGCCACTGGTCGTTGTAAGGGCAGAAGGCGAGATCGGAGTAATTATACCACATGATCTCGAGCCCGATGGTTTTGGGTCTGTCTGCGCAGGCGGGGTCCTGGTCCTTGAGGACCTGCTTGGCAGCCGCCGGCGAGGAAATCACCACCGTCGAGATCTCTCCGAGATGCAGAAGCAGGACACGGCCGTACTTGCGGGATAATCTGGCGAGGACCTGGTGCGGCAGGCCTCCGAGGAGGTGGTGCAGGTGGCCGATCACCGGCAGCTTTGGAGGGCTCGGAGGTAGATTTTGGGGGTTCCGGCGGCGGCGCCATGGATTGAAGATTCGGATTAGGAAGAAGATGATGAGAGGTGAAAGGATGAGAAGGAGAGTGGGGTAGTTGAGAGTGATCGGCTCTGTCGCCATGAAAGGATGAACTTAATGTTGGGGAGGTTTTGAAAGATCGAATCTGAGTATTGATTGCTGTGCATAATATTGCACATATATTATTAAGTGGGAACAGTCAGAAGATGCCCCAAATAATAATAATTATTATTAATTTATAAGTGATTTCAAATGGACAGGTTAACAACTCTACTTTAAAAAAAAAAAAAAAAAAAAAAAAAAAAAAAAAAAAAAAATCTACTTAAAATGTAGAGTTTGGGTTTTTGAGAATTATAGTGAAAAAATTGACAAATAAATTACCCTTCACACTGCTTTCTACAAAACCGTGCATAAAACTTTCTTGTTCAATTCTCTCGAAATTCACATTTACTACACACACACACACACACATATATATATATATATTAATGTATATTGAATAAATCAGGTTATTTGTCGAGCTCAAAGTACTTTTATTATTTCCTTCCACTCAATTTTATTATTTTAGTAAAAGTAATTACATTAATATCAAAATATTATTTAATTTTTATCTAAATTACAAATATGTCATTACATATACAATTATTTTATACATAAAGTTAAAGGACAATGATAAACTTATTCTTCATTTAACTTTTCGTACGTTAATTGCACATATTGACTATAATTTTGCATAGTTCCTATTTATTTTTAGTAGAATTTGATTATGTGTTAGAAATGAAAAAAATTGAAAATATTTGAAAAAAAAAATAAAATCATAATATTGGTTTCATTTAGGCATGCCCATATTCAAAAGATTTAGATAAGTCAAGACTTGAAGGTCATATTGAAAATTTTGTATCAAAATAAATTGGTGGAGCAGAAATTATAAAAAAAAATATTAAAGCTCAATTCTAGGCTTCGACGTGTTTTATCAAAAAAAGAAGAAGAAATAAAAAATACCATTTGAGAGAAAAAGCAGTAGAGGCGCGGACAGCTGGAGCGATCAAGAAATGGCTACGCAATTCTGCATTATATGCCGAGTGAATTTATTTATTTTCAATTTTTAATTATGTTTAGTGGCTAAATTTTTTATTCTAATTTAAGGTTGGATGAATTATTGGATTATGAGTTTGTAAGAAAGTTTTGAGTTTTAATGGAATCTTTTGATGAATTGATATTTATGTGATTTTTTTGCATGTAATGTTTACATTCATTAGGGTGTGTTTGTTTTGGGGGTTGGATTTTGAGTTGGGATTTGAATAGTAAAAATTTTGAATTTGAATAGTTGTATGATGTGATATAAATAGGTGTTGATGCGATGTTTTAAATGTAAAATTGATTTTTAGTATAATATAAAAAATGAAGAATAGATGTTTGATTTGATATTTTTTGGGGGAAAAAATTGGATGAATAGTAGAAATCTAATTAAATCCCCCAAACAAACACACCTATGTAATTTATTATTGTGGTCATGTTTTAAATCTTTCTATTAATTGAGTGCTAATTGAATAACTACATTTGTAATTGTGTATTTATTTGATAAAGTACTAAGTAGGTTAATGTGCTTAGCCTAAAAATTGCATGATATTATTTGAATTACGTTTTTCTCGCACTATATTAAATTAGAAAATTTTTACTACCGATGTACCTAATTTAATTCTTTCAATTAGAGAGTGGTAAATTGGTCGTACCTTTGTCATCGAAAAAGTTGAGAAAAAATGGGTGTTTAATCTTATCAATCAAACACATATAACCAATTTATCAGACAAAAATATCAAAATATCTTACGTATTTCACTAACTAACAAAATACTATTATTTTCTAAGTTATTTCGAAACTCCAAAGGACCCATTCAGATTAGGATGGAGGAAGAATTAGACAAATTTTATGTAACAATAAAAATAAAATAAAATATTTATAGTAGTTTGTCCCCCTAAATTTCAGTTTATTAATCTATTATATCCCTATTTTCTTTCTTCTATATCCGTCATTAAAAAAAAAAACAAAATTAAAGGAAGTAAACTTGAAGATGTATGGGACTTTTAAAATTTTGGAGTTCTTATTTATCTATTTATTTTATAAGAAGGACGATGTTTGTTTTGTTTTGTGTTTTTTTAAAAAATATTTAAATATAAGAAAGAAGGTCGATAATATAAAAATTCTTCATATGTTGCATTTAATTATTGATTTTGTTAGTGGACATAGCAAATATATTATTCCATATAATTTTGTATATATATATTCACTTTGTATTTTTAAATAAATATATATTTTTTATTTTAAGTGTGGGACGATTGCCCAGGTAATTAACAAATAATATCTAGAATTATTATTTTTTTTGGTATAAATAAAATGTATATATTATATATATGGTGTTTAAATATATATATATTATTTTTTTATAATATTTAATCATATCACAAAAATAGGTTGGATGAACAAATCCATTAATAATAATAACTAAAGAGTGTGTCCAAAAATTGATTCATTGAACAAACACAAGAAGACTTAAATTAGACTCGGCCGAGGGAACACAGCAACAGCACAAATAATTTATTCCTATGGTCTTTTTTATTTTTATTTTTTTTTATTGTTTTTGTTTTCAATTCTTACATTTTCTTTATTTAATTCGTCTTTTATTTTTACTTATACGAAAAAAATATATATCTCCTAATTCTGTATTTTCCATTATTTTTATACATTCGATTCAATATTTACACGGTCAAATTGGAAAATTGGAAATATTTCTTAAATTGACAGTAAAGTCTTTTAGCCTTTCAATGTGCTCTAATGAAGCCGAATGTCTGAAAAATAATTTCTAGCAACACGTTTTTCAAGCTTCTATAACTATTATAAAAAAAAATACTCTATCCGTCAAGCAACAAAGGGTTACCATTTTTATATCTGAATGTCCATTTACATGAGTTGTATTTGTTTATTTAGTAACTACCCCACTATTCATTACAAATATTTTTTAATCACATTTATTCACACAAATACTATTACATTACAAATAAAATCAAAAGGTATATTTATTTTTTAATCTAAAACTCACCGACTATCATTGTAATACTATATATATTAATCTCTATATTAAAAATAAAAATAACTCACGTACCAAATCGGAGGAAGTACAATATATATTAATATACTTTAAAAAGTAAAAAGTTTAATATAAAATATTATTTTTAATATTGTCGAATAATTTTATATACCTAAAACGACAAATTCATAAAATAAAAAAATGTATATAAAACAAAAATCACAAATTGAACACATCTGCTGGCAGACTGCAGATGATGATGGCATCTCTGGCATCTTTCTTTATCTCTTAAATATATCTATATTTTATTATATTTTTGTTATTGTACCATAATTATTGATCTTGTCTTTATCATATTTATTTGAACAATAAAAATTAATTGTTATAAATTAGTTTTGAATCAATTCATATATAATCTTTTATTGATCAAGAATGTGTGGGACATGATGATGAATGTCCACTTAAATTATTATAATCATCCCTGACGGTTTCACAAGATGTATTTTTACACTTTAAACTTTAATCTTGATCACTTTTAAACGATGCAGCGGAATGAAATGCAAACTGAATATGTTTGTTGTGATCAGAGTGACTTTGTCTGCTTGAAATTTGAAACACAAACAAGTAATAAGAAATGCAGTGCAGAGTGAATCAAAACAAATAGTACACCGAAGTTTGTTGATCCAGATCGGCTTTTAACCGGCCTACGTCTGGGGTACTAACCCAGGGCAATTCAACTATGAGTAAGGCATGAACAAAATACAAAAACCTCTCACACACACTCCACAAATCAACAACAACAAGCCCAACTTAAATGTATTGGTTTCCCGATCACATACAAGTGTATCTTCCTTCACAAAGGCAAGCATGCAAGGCCTCGACCTCCATTGGTTGTGCTCTAAAATAGGACGTTGTTGTACGAAGCTTGTCACCTCCTCCTCCTCCGACTCTCCTTGAAATCCCCTTGGAACCAAACAAACACTCGGCAGTTTGTCAACACAACAGAATGTTGTGATTCCTTCAGAATTTGATTTTGGCTTCAAATCTCCAGCAACTTCGACAGGGTTCAGACCCAATGTAATAGATTAAAATCCTCTCAGATTTCTACTTAAAACATGGTGTAACCTCCCACAAAAATCTCTCAAAATAAAAGAGAACACTCCCCTTCAACTAGAATTGAAACTCAACTCTTACACCATAGGATTTGGGCTTTCCTTTCAGTGAAGATGAGTAGAACTCTTCAAGTTCTCACTCTCTACTTAGAACATAAAAGATATCAGATTTTCTCTCTTAAAAATTATGAAAGTCTCATTTCCAAAATTTCATGGAAAGTGTATATATACACATACACAAACTCATTTCTTCCAATCAAAACTCAACAACACCAAGGACACCAAATGGTCAAATATGCCCTCACACATCTCATGTCACATATCAGACCATATGGTATGAAATTGACTTGACACAATCCTTATAAATGACATAGAGAATAGAGAGTCAAAAGTTACCATTTTTGGTTTTGTGAATATGAGGCTTTTTTTCATTCCTCTTTGACCATCTATTTTGATGCAAGCACGAGGAGCAAGGTTTTTTGTCTTTGCTTACAGTTAAGCATTGTGATAAACAATTTATCTCATGTTAGAGATTTTCAAAGGCCAATATATCAGGTTTTGAACCAAGCATCAAGAGAAGAATTGAAGACATGCAGACAACTGATTGGTTGTCTGATATGTCTGCGAATCCAAAATGGGTGGAATGGATCTTCCTTTTCTTCATCTTTTTTTTTTACTTTCCAAATCAATGCTTGCACATTTTTCCTTGTGCCTTTTGTCAATGAAACAAACAGGATTCCAACAGTTTTCCTTATGCCTTTTGTCAATAAAACAAACAGGATTCCAATTATGTTTTTATCTCTCAAAAAGACTTTTTCCAACTCAGAAAATATGTGGAAAAATATTCCACATAAGCAGCCAACGTGGACAATTTAGCAGCGACACATGCACCAGTTGGTTATCTGAACATTTTGCGGATCTCCGATACATCAAACAAAATTTCATACCAACAATCTGTCCCTCTTTGGTTGATGTATCCCACATCGAGATGAAAGAGATGTTAGTCGATCCGCAGGGACCAACAACAGACAAACCCAAAAAATTTTGCCACTTCATCGCTCATTTTTCATAGTCTATCCCTTAACATCAGCTTCTCCCCCTTAAATAGCACGTCATGACTCTTTCAACTCCTTTCTCATTCTCCCAATTGGGAGACATTTGCCAAAAAGGTTAAGTTCATGCACTATCAATTCTGGAGGCTTTAAAGGTCTCGACATCACTTTCAAAATCCTCAATGTAATCCACACTAGGGTAAAACGACGCAAATTTAGGAATTTGATCAATGCCTCCTTTTTGTTACAATCCTTCAAAATAGATAATATGACATTGTTGTCCGGTTCTACATTGGACTGCACTGCAGGACAGGGTTCTCACATGCATTCTTTTGGCCATTAAATAAATTTTCTTCTACTAGCTCATCTTAGATCTTGTAGTGATGGGTACAATACCCAAGTTCTTTCTCAATAATGTGAATCGGTCCGAATCAACATTTGAAATGCTCTTTTGATCACCATTGCATTTAACCCAGTCTAAGTCCATAAATCCGATTGAATCCATCTATGATCCCTTTACATAACATAGGCTAAAATCAGTTGTGCCCTTAACAATCGAATGATCCTTTTGACTGCCTTGAGATGTGCCTCATTGAGATTTGCCTTAAATCAGGCACAAAAGCATACGCTGAAGCACATATCTGGTTTCCTGGCTGTGAGGTCGCAAGCTTCCAATCATGCTCCTGTATAATTTCTGATCAACTGAATCTCTAGAGTCACCCTTTGACAATTTTTCATGTAGTCCCATCAGAGTCCGAATTGCTTTTGAACTCTCTATGCCGAACTTTCTTACAAGGTTTTGAGCATATTTAATTTGAAAATGAAAAATCCCATGTTTGCACTAGTTGATTTGCAGTTCCAGAAAGAAGTTCAGCTCACCCACATGGACATCTCAAATTCTGTTTACATAAGATCCGCAAATTCATTTTGTCAAGACATTTGAAGTGGATCCAAAGACGGTGTCATCCACCTAGACTTGAGCAATTATGATATCATTTCTAGGACGTTTAATGAACAATGTCTTCTCGATAGAGCCATGAACAAAATCATTATCAAGAAGGAATGACGATAAACGATTATACCAAGCCCTTGGAGCTTGCTTGAGTCCATAGAGTGTCTTGTAAAGTTTGTAAATATACTCCAGATGAGTTGGACTCTCAAATCCCCTTGGTTGAGCAATAAAGATTTTTTCTTTGATCCATCCATGTAAAAATGTTGTTTTCACATCCATTTGGAATAGCTTGAACTCAAGAGTGCATGAAATTGATATAAGCAATTGTACCGCCTCAATCCGAGCAACGGGGGCAAACGTCTCATCGTAGTCGAGTTCTTCAAGCTGAGAATAACCCTGGGCAACCACCCTAGCCTTGTTTTTTATGGCACTTTGTACCTCATCAGTTTTATTTTGAAAAATCCACTTGGTACCGATGATATTGGCATTTTATGGTGGTTGAACCAGTTCCCACACTTTGTTTCTTACAAACTGAAGATGGTTGAGATCCAATATTCATCTTCAACTGCCTCATCAATGTTTCTAGGCTCCACTTTAGACATAAAACAGCTCATCCCAACGAGATCTCGAAAGTTGATTGTTTTACCTCGAGTCATCTTTTCTCCTTGAAGGTCTCCAATAATGCATCAGATGGATGATACTTGTTGATTATTGATCTCCTTCTTACTTCAGATTCCAGTTCATCCTCTTCACCAGATGGTTGTTCATGGTTGATATGATTAGCCCTAGATCATACTCAATTTCGACTGCAACTTTTGATTTCTGAATTTTCTTTTCATTAGATTCTTCAACATCAGAATCATTGTCTTCTTTGTCATCCAGGCCATCATCGAATTTCACATATGAAGATTCCATCAGTTTTCTATTTTTTAGATTGAAGACACGATAAGCCTTGCTATTTATGGAATACCTAAGAAAGATGCATTCCTCTGCCCTTGTTTCGAATTTTGCTAACAAGTTGTATGTCCTTCAAGATATGGCATTTGCATCCGAAAGTGTGGAAGTAGTGAATTGTAGGCTTCTTCCTTTCCATATCTCATAGGGGGTAGACCGAGTGTGCGGCCTTAACTAGATTCGGTTAATGATGTAACAAACTGTACTCACAGCTTCGGCCTACAAGTTCCTTGAGACATATTTAGTATGCAACATGGTTCTATTCATCTCTTAGAGTGTTCTATTCTTTCTCTACACCACACCATTTTGTTGTGGTGTATTTGGAGCTGAGAACTCGTGAAAGATCCCACACTTGCTGCAATAAGCATAAAAAAAATTGATTTTCGAATTCCTTGCTATGATCACTCCTTATCCTTGCTACTGCAGATTGTTTTTCATTTGATATCTGGTTGCACAGATCCTCGAATGCTTCAAAGGTGTCACTTTTTTCTCTAAGAAAGTTGACCCAAGTGAATCTGGAGAAATCATCAACAACGACAAGATGTAATTTTTTCCAGTAATGCTTTCAACTTCGGTTGGCCCCATCAACTCCATGTGCAGTAATTCCACTATTTTGCTTTCCAACTCAACAGTATGCACAAGATAACTTTTCTGCTTTGGATAATTTAGGTAGTCTTCGAACAACTCCCTTCTTGCTCAATCGAATAAGATTTTTCACATTGAAATGCCCAAGTCTGGAATGCCAAAGAGATAGATTTTGTTTCATGGTCATTAATGCAACTTCGCACCTTCTTTTCAAGATGTAACAATTGTTCTTTGACCGAGATCTAACCATAATCTATCGATGTCCATTATAAACGTCACAAGAATTTTTGGTAAGTTTTACCTTTAGACCTTCATCACAGAGTTGGTTGATGCTAATAATATTGGTGTTGAGATTTTCCACCAAGAAAACTTTCGACAAGTTGGGCAGTCCATCAACTTGTAAAGCACCATATCCAGTAATCTTTCCCTTAACTTCATCTCTATAAATCACATGTCCATAATCAACTTCTTGGAAATTAGAGAGAATATCTCTTTGATTCGTCATGTGCCTCGAGCATCCACTATCGAAATACCAAGTTTTTCTTTTATCTAAACGAATCGTGGATAGAGCAACATTGCACATATTTGTCAAATTCTTGGCCTCCATTCAAGTATGGTATTTATCCTCTTTTTCATCTTCTCCAAGGCTAATAAATCTTCTTTCCTCTGAATAAATCATGAATGACTCGTTCACACCAATCAGCCTTGTGTCTGATAATTCCACAATACATGTAGTTCACAGGCTGTATGTATGTCTTTCCAACTACCTCCGGCATTCTGTTTCTTCGTCTTTGTCTGTTGGAAATCTTTTGCAATGTTGTATTGGTTGATTCTTCCAGTAAGCCACCTTTCACAAAAATAGTTTGATTGCTTCCAGTACCATATTTGTATCCAAGTCCATGACAATCACCGAATGGTTTTCCAATGGAAAGAACCTCATCGAACTTCTCTTTTCCTTTCCTCATAGGGATATTTTCTTCAAGAAGGTTTGCATTTGACACTTCCAGAGCATGGTCTTTTCAATGGCATCTACTATCTGGTGATTCAACATTACATTTTGATCGACAAGTCTATCACATTCACTCCTCAAGTTATGATTTTTATCAATAAGAGCGTTGTTCCATGCATTCAGTTCATTAGGACGATCCTTTAGTCTTTCATTAATAGAGATCAAAATTTTCTACTCTTTCACCGTTTCTTTGTATTTCTCAACAATTTCATTGCATTCCATCTCAAGAAGAGTATCAGAATCAACCTCAGATTTGATTTCTTCATTGCCTTTTAAGGTGAAAGCTACAACTTCCTCTTTGGTGGTTTGTGATTCAGATTTATTATCATCTTCTCCATCACTTGGAGTTATGCTCATAGCTATGCTTTCATTTCTTAACGCCGATGGACATTCAGACATCAAATGCCCATATCCATTGCATCTGTAGCATATCACAACGTCTAATATGTTTGGCCTTTGGGGGACGGGAAACTTTCCTTTCTTCTTTTGTTTGAAGGCAACAGTTTTGATATGAATGTTTTACTTCTGTTCATTCTGCGGCGGTCGTTTGTTAGTTGCTCGAATCTTCTGCTGATTACTAACCTGCCCAATTTTCTATTTCAATTTTCTTGTCCTCTGTTGTTGTAGTATTTCAAAATTTGCTTGGAAATGAATGAAACATCATCCTCATCCACTTCATCGCACCAATATCCTCAATAGTAAGAGAAAACCCTTTGTTTGGTTTTATCATCAAATGATTCAGCTCATAGTTTTGGAAAATTCCAATAAAAGTATCAAGTCACATTGTTTTGATTTTTTCAATCTCTTCGAGAGCGACTACCTTTGATGGAAACCTCTTTGTGATTGTCCTTAGCATCTTATTCACGATTTTTCTTTCTTCATAAACTAAACCGAGCATGTGTATTTCGTTGACAACATCCTTGAACCGATTGCTATAGCCAAAGATAGTCTCATCTTCCTCCATTTTTACTCTATCGAACTAGCTTCCCACCATTTGCAGCCTTGCGGCTCACACGTTATCAGACCCTACAAAAGTAACCAACAAAGCATCCCAAGCAATTTTCGCAGTTGTGCATGTCGAGATGATTCAAAAAAGAAATTCATCCACTCCATTGAAAATGACGTCCAAAGCTCTGAAGTTGGCATTGCTCATCTCTTAATATTTAGTTGTATTTAGTTTTGGGCTTTGGAAGAAACTGAGTCGGTGCATCTCCATCGGGAGTTCCAATAGCCTCAACTAGTTTCATGGGCGGTATCCATCCAAACTCAACTGAATCCCAAGTTTCATCATGGATGGACATAATGAACACCTTCATTTTCATCTTCCAATAAATGTAGTTTGATCCATCGAGCAGTGGTGGTCTTGATGTCGAGCTTCCATTCTTTGACATCTTTGAGTGGATCTCTCTCCCTTAACCTTTTGAAGAGTTGGCTCTGATACTAATTGACGGTCCCACAAGATGTATTTCTACACCTTAAACTCCCCTGATCACTCTTGAACGATGCAGCGGAATGGAATACAAACTAAATATGTTTGTTGTGATAAGAGTGATGTTGTTTGCTTGAGATTCAAACAACAAACAAGCAACAAAAAATGCAGCGCTGAGTTAATCGAAACAAACAGCACACCAAAGTTTGTTGACCAGTTCGGCCCTTAACCGGCCTACGTTTGGAGGGTACCAATCCAGGAAAATTCCACTATGAGTACGGCAGGAACAAGATACAAAAACCCCTCACACACAATCCATAAATCAACAGCCACAAACCCCAACTTAAATGTATTGGTTTCCCGACCACATACAAGTGCATCTTCCTTTGCAAAGACAAGCATTCAAGGCCTCGACCTCCATTGGTTGTGCTTTGAAATGGGACGTTGTTGTACGTAGCTTGTCACCTCCTCTTCCTTCGACTCTCCTCGGAATCCCCTTGGAACCAAACAAACACTCAACAGTTTGTCGACACAAGAAACTGTTGCGATTCCTTCAGGATATGATTTTGGCTTCAAATCTCCAGCAACTTCGACAGGTTTCAGACCGAATGTAATAGATAATAATATTCTCATATTTTTCTACTTAAAACATGGTCTAACCTCCCACAAAAATCCCTCAAAATAAAAGAGAACACTCCCCCTTAACTAGAAGTGAAACTCAACTTTTACACCATGGGATTTGGGCTTTCCTTTCGGTGAAGATGAGTATAACTTTTCATGTTCTCACTCTCTACTTAGAACAGGAAAAATATCAGATTTTCTCTCTTGAAAAATTATGAAAGCCCCATTCCTACAATTCCATGGAAAGTGTATACACATGCATAAATCCATTTCTTCCAAACAAAACTCGACAACACCAGAGACACCAAATAGTCAAATATGCCCCCACACATCTCATGTCACATATCAGACCATATGACACGAAATCGACTTGACATAACCTTATGAATAACAAAGAAAAGAGAGAGTCATAAGTTACCAATTTTTATTTTGTGAGTATAAGACTTTTTTTTCCTTCCTCTTTGACCATCCATTTTGATGCAAGCACAAGGAAAAAGGTTTTATGTCTTTGATTACAGCCAAGCATTGACATAAACAATTTATCTCATGTTGGAGCTTTTTAAAAGCCAATATATCAGGCCTTGAACCGAACATCAAGAGCAGAGTTGAAGATATGCAGGCAGCTGATTAGTTGTCTGATATGTCTGCGGATCCAAAAGGGGTAGAGTGTCTCTTTCTTTATCTCCATCTTTTTTTTTTTTACTTTCCAAATCAATGCTTGCACATTTTTTCTTGTGTCTTTTGTCAATGAAACAAACAGGATTCCAATTGTCTTTTTACCTCTCAAAAATACTTTTTCCAACTCAAAAATTATGTGAAAAAAACATTTTACATCAGCAGCCAACGTGAACAATTTAGCAGCCACACATGCACTAGGTTGTTGTCTGAACATTCTGCGGATCTCCGATACACCAAACAAAATTTCATACCAATAATTACTATTGAATAAAAATCATATGTTATTTTTCTTTTAAATATACAGTTGTTATTGTATCATATACAATTATATATTGTCATGTATATATATATATATATGTATAAGTGGCTATTACTAGAATATATTATTCTCTAATATATCCGTTTGGTAAATTTAGAATATTTGAGTTTGGCACAAATATTAAAAAAATGAATATTTTATTGAAAATGTGATAAAAGTAAAATTGTAATAAAGAGTATTTTTAAAATTTAGTTAAAAAGTAATGAAAAATAAAAAGAAAAAGAGAGAGAATGTAATAAAGGTATTTGTATTTGGTGTAAATTAATATTGAATGAATAATATAATAGTTAAATGTTGATTTGGTGACTTTGTCAAAATTGGTAATGCGGTAAATCTGACAGACGAACAAATACTTCTTTTGGGTTATAATGATTCTTTCTACAATTATTTTTTTGTTTTTGTAAAAAAAAAAAAAAAAAAAAAAAAACTATTTTGTCTTACATTTGTTTTACTTTAGAAATTATTAAAAAAACGTATTTTATAATCCAATATTAAAAAAATGGCATTTTAATAAATAAAATAATTACAAAATTTCAGGACACTTGAAATAAAAGATAATATAGCAAAAAGTTTGAAAAAGAAAAGAATACTTAATACTAATTCTCTAATTCTATTTTTACTTTTTCATGAATATATAAATTAAAGAGTATGCAAAATTCTATATTTTAATTTCAATTTTCTTTTACATATATTAATTTATTTGATTGTTATATATATATATATATATATCAATCCGACGACCTAGTACCCCATCATTCATACACCGAAGTTTGCTTAACACCGGCTCAATTTATGTATTACATTTTCCTCCATTTAAAAAATAACTATAGGGTCTCGTAGATTTATGTAATACCGCAGCCTGTTAGCCCTGTAAGCCGGGTATGTCGGAATTATAGATTAATCACACAAGCCACAGATCATCAAATCATCAACAATGACTATCTTACACCCGGATTACAAATCATGAGTAATTATCAATTAACCACAACATGGATCAATTACTTCACATAACATATCTCAACACAGGTATTCATCACACACATCATTCTCAAATCAATTAATCTTATCCAAGCATAATCACCATGCTATCACATTCCAATGTATTGCGTATTCACTACAATAACCACATTCAAGCACAATCTGATGGACTACAATCTTACATTTACCATAAATGCAACAATATATGCGCATATTATTGATATGAGAGTAGGTTAATCAATTCTTTTAAACTCTATCGAATCAATACACACTCCATACACACAAGTTGACCTAACACCGCTCTAACTCGGGTACTACACTTACACATTCAATTTATCAAAAATTTTCTCTAGCTCTGTTAATTAGCTTGTATATTTTCTACAATATTTCGTTTATTTTATATTATAAATCTACAATCAACACAATATATTATTATATTCATTAAAACTTGTGTACAACTCAAATGAATACAAATTTTGTGGATGGCGGGATTAGTAAGTTTAAACTTTGATAGTAGCACAAACAACAATAGTTTCGTATGTATTAGAATTAGGCGTTAGCCGATATCTTCGGTAGGTTGCTTTCGTTTATAAATTTGAAAAACATAGCTTGATTAATGGTTATGGCGTGAGATCAATAATTGTAAAGTTTACATGTATAGTTGACTACTTTATTATTGTGAATAGAAAGCACCATACTGATTTAATTAATATAGTTCCTTCGACTAAAAAGTTGATCAATGAATTGATATTTATCATAGGGAGGGTATTCACAATTTATATTCTCATATTTGACCGTCTTTTAATTTTATTCTTCTAATATTAATTTTATAAAAAATATTCTTAATTTTTACTAACAGCGTTAAATCTAATCTAATTATCAATTAAAGAGTTATTAATTAATATTTATGAATTTTTCTGTTTCCTCTCTTCATTCATTTTTCGTTTCTTATTATGATACACATTTAAGTTTATATTATTATTGTTATACTTTATTTTTTGTATTAGTTTATATCAATAATATATAATTTATTTCTTAGGAAATAATATATATTAATTATATTTTTATAAAAATATAATTTGTAAAATATTTAACTATATAAATTTTATTTGAGTGATTTGGTTTAATTTCTCCTATTAATCAAGAAAAATTCTCAAAAAAAATATCAAATCACATGCACGTCTATTTTTATTTTTTATATTACTGTGAAAGTTAATTTTATATTTAATAGATCACATCAATTTCTATTTACTATTAAAATTTATAATTTTACTATTCAAATAAAAACGAATAATCAAAACTTCAAACAAACACAATTTATTTTTAATCAAATATGTTAAATATATATTTTTATTTTTACATCATCAATTAATATTAGTAATTATAATCATTATATATATAAAAACTACAATTTTATTGGCATTTTAATTTCCGGTTCTTATTTGATAATAAAATTTTAAATTTGAATAGTTGGGTCATGTAATATAAATAGAAATTAATGTAATATTTTAAATGTAATATTTTTAAAATGTAAATAAAAAATAAAAATAGTTTTGTGATTTGATATATTTTTTTGGAAATTATTTTTTTAATAGTTGAATTAAATCAAATTACCAAATAACATTTATGTATGTAAATATTTTAAAATTTATAATTTTATAAATATCTAATTAATATATTATTTCGTAAAAAATATCTTTATATAATATGTTGGAAATCGGGGCACCAATTGAATAAGAGATCAAACTCCTCTGAGTTACATACACAACGGAATTGTAGAACGTATCAACGTAAATGCAACTTTTACAACGTCGTTATCGCACGATTGAAACAACAGTGTGTATTTGTGCACAAATCGATAGTTGAGTAAATACAAATAAAGTAAACAACACATGCAATTTATTACCCAGTTCAGTATTCAAACTTATGTTTGGGGATTCCAAGTCTTAACTAAATCAAACACTTGTTTATATAATCCATGATACCAAACAAATAAACCCAACATATCCTTTAACCAAGCTCGATATCATTTTACAAACTCAAATGGACTGGCTGTTACAACGTAATAACAACTCCAGCTGACCAACAGTCAAGTTAAGAGTAAGGTCGCATACCAGTTGGTTATCTCATTCGCTTTAACTCCATGAATTTCTTTTCGTCAGTTTAAAAGCTCCATTAATGCAACTCTCAACACTCTGTAAAGTGGAGAGAACAAAACGCTCAAGAAGTGTCTGAAGCCCACTCGATTCAAACACGTACATACAAAACAAATTACACACTTTGCTCTCCAAGATGAATATGGTTTGTATGCATGTTTTGATCCGTGTGTACGAGGCAATTAATGTCACACACGAAAAGACAAGACAGATATATCATTGACTTCTCCTGCATATCCTCTTCACGAGACAAGTTTTTGTCTTATTCCAATGTATAAAAGACACATTTTAATACAGTCAAAGTGGCCAACTAAGTCAACTTTCTGTCTCTCTAGAGATTTTCCAAACTGACATCAATCAACAATTGCAACAAGCGACCTACAGTCTTGTTCATATGCCGAAAATGAGTGCAAAAAGGAATTTATCTTTTTGCTTAATACAACATAATATAAAAAATATATTATGTACTATTAGTATAAATTAATGCAAAAAAGTATAATAATAATAAGAATATAAACTTAAATATATATAATAATAAAAAGGAAAATAAGAGAGAAATATTAAGGAAGAAAGAAGAGAGAGAAACTCATGAATATTAAATAATTAGTCTATGATTGTCAATTAGACTAAGTTTCACGCTAATTAGTGAAAATTAAGCATATTATTTACAAAATTATTATTATTGGGACATAATTTGAAAAGACGGTCAAATTTGAGGATATAAATTGTGAATACCTCATAGTAGAAATAAAATAATTATTTTAACAAATACTTAATTTAATCAATTATAATTCTAAGACCATGTCTGAAAATAATCTTGTAAATAAAAAAATCTCGCTGAAATTGTCTTCCGATATCGGATTTCTATCATATCTTGTTGCTGTTGTGGCGCTGACATGGCGGAAATATCCGCACCACATCGACCTCACATCAATGATACATTAAAATTTTTTATTTTTTAAAATCGAAATTTTGACTTCGGTCAAAATTATACGAAATTGTAAAAAACAAATTACAATTTATCAGTCATAATTAAAATATATATTCGCTGATCAATTTTATAATTTATCACTCAAAATTGTAAAACAAATTCGGATTTTTATAAAAAAAAAAATTGCAGATTATTTTTAAAATTTGGTCTAATTTTGATTTTAACTGAAAAAAAAAACAAAAAAAACAAACATATAAATTTTCTGGTGTCGTTGATGTGGTGTCGGTGTAGAGCTGACACTTCAGCCACGTCAACATTGGTGAGACATGGTGGCAAATCCGACACCCGAAGAATATTTCAGCAAAAAAGATTTACTTGTAGAACATTTCCAGAGAGGAATGTGTGTTCGTTAATTTAATTTAAAAAATATCAAATCAAACACTTATTTTTACTTTTTATACTATATTAAAAATTAATATTACATTTAAAATATCATATCAATACCTATTTATATCACATACAGCTATTTAAATTCAAAATTTTTAGTATTCAAATCTCAAATTAAAATCCAAATCGGCAAACAAACATGTTATGAGAAAACGAGTAAAAAAGCAAATCAAGAACACAAAATTTTTACGTGGTTCGGTGACGGTATGTCAACCTACATCAATGGGCAGGAACCGGAGAGATTTTATTATACTGATTTAGAGAGTTACAATCATGTCATACGACTAGGAACCATAACTATCTATTTATAAGCACCCCAAAACACCCTAAACCCTAAGCCTATTTGTTATTAATTAGGATAAGCCCAACAGGAACCCTGTCAATTGAAACAGCCATTTCGCTTTGGTTTCGGGTATGGTAGACCGCTAAATCTAAGTCACGTTTCAACAATCTCCACCTTGACTTGAAGTTTCTCCAACTGCCAAAGGTTCATCAGTATCTCTCAGTCGTCTCCTTCCTGCCAGATGCCCCGAGAGACTTTACCTCCTGCGAATATTCACCAAGTTCAAGCAGTGCTCGAACTTCTCCGTCAGTAGCGCCTTTGTCAACATATCAGCTGGATTGTGTTATATAGCTATTTTCTGAATAGAAAACATGTCTTCCTCTAGAATATCACGGATAAAATTCAATCTCACATCAATATGCTTGGTTCTCTCATGATACACTGGATTTTTAGCCAAACTCAAAGCACTCTGACAATCACAGAATAATACCAGTTTCTCCACCTTCAGACCCAAACTCTGCACCAGACCATGTAACCAGATACCCTCGTTAATACCTTCAGTCATTGATATGTATTCCGCCTCAGTCATTGATAGTGCAACCGTAGGTTGTAAAGTAGACTTCCAACTGACTGCACATCCAAACAGAGTGAAGATAAAACAAGTTAGTGATCTTCGTTTCACCAAGTCACCCCC
Source organism: Andrographis paniculata (assembly GCF_009805555.1). Taxonomy (NCBI): domain Eukaryota; kingdom Viridiplantae; phylum Streptophyta; class Magnoliopsida; order Lamiales; family Acanthaceae; genus Andrographis; species Andrographis paniculata. Next base: position 2,259,539 of record NW_026137613.1, read on the forward strand.
ATAATCAGAGTCTGCATAGCCAACCAGACCATCACCATGGTCTTTATCATCATATACCAGACAAATATCAGACGCTCCTTTCAAATATCGTAAGATCCACTTAACAGCTCCCCAGTGAGCTTTACCCAGATTAGCCATAAACCTACTCACTACACCAACTGCATAAGCGAGATTCGGTCTCATACATACCATCGTATACATAAGACTTCCAACTGCACTTGAATATGGAACCATCTTCATGTAGCTAACCTCTTCATCTGTAGCCGGTATAGTGCTTTGATCAAGTTTAATGTGTGCCGCCAAAGGGGTAATTATCGGTTTGGATTGATCATCAGAGAATGCCTGCAAAACTTTCTCAATATACTTTTCTTGAGAAACCCATAGCCGTTTTGCTTCTCTATCACGCCATATCTCCATACCTAGTATTTTCTTTGTTGCACCCAAATACTTCATCTCAAACTCACCATTTAGTAGAGCCTTCAAGTCATGAACTACCGCCATGTTTTTAGCTGCAATTAACATATCATCCACATACAATAGAATATACACAAAGGAATCGCTAGAAACTTTCTTCGAGTAAACACAGTTATCAAACTGATTATGAGTATAACCATTAGATACCATGAAAGAATCAAATCTCATATACCACTGCCTCGGAGACTGTTTCAAGCCATATAGAGATTTCTTTAACAAGCATACCTGGTCCCCTTTAGAACTGTTGAATCCCTCCGGTTGACACTTGTAAATCCGTTCTTCTAGATTACCATGAAATAATGTTGTTTTTACATCAAGTTGCGCCAGCTCCACATCAAAAGCACCCACCATTGCCAAACTAACGCGGATGGTTTTGTGTTTCACCACAGGAGAAAAGACTTCATGGTAATCGATTCCTTTCTTCTGTGAAAATCCTTTTGCCACCAGTCTCCCCTTGAACCTAGCAGGTTCAAAACCAGGAATTCCCTCATTTTTTTTAAAGACCCACTTGCATCCCACTGGTTTCACCCCTTTTCGTAGTGCAACAAGATCCCAAGTCTTGCTCTTTTCAAGAGACTGCATCTCTTCATTCATTGCTATAATCCAGTTTTCTGCATCTTTACTTGCCACAGCTTCTTTATATGTCTTTGGCTCATCAGAGCCAAGATCATCACCAACCTCCAATGCATAAGCCACAAAATTCATGTCACATATATTAACACATCCTGCAAACATAACTGGTTTCTGAATATTTCTCTTCCCCTTTCTTGCTGATATGTAATCTTCAACCCCAATACCAGCGTCATCAGCTTCCCCCTCAACCCGTTTCCCTTGGGGTTTTGATTGATCTGGTTGATCGGATTGATCAATAGTATTATCCTGCTGCTCTTCCTCTAACACAACTCTGTCATGAGTCTCAAACTCCACTCTCTGGTCAGCATCACAATCTTTTGTACCTGCAATACTTTCACAACCTCTACTCTGATCAAGCATAGCAGATTCATTAAAAGTTACATCTCTGTTAATAAGAAATTTACCAGAATTTTTACCTTTTGTACACCGCAGTCGATAACCTTTTACTCATGTTGCATACCCTAGAAATATGCATTTTACCGCCCTCGGCTCCAGCTTACCATCATTCACATGAGCGTATGCAGGGCATCCAAATATTCTTAGATTAGAGTAATCAGAGGGTTTACCGGACCATGCCTCTTGAGGAGTCTTTAAGTCAATTGTAGTTGATGGAGATCTATTAACCAGATAGCTAGCAGTGTTAACTGCTTCAGCCCAGAATTGCTTAGATAAGCCAACAAATATGCGCATACACCTAGCACGGGCCATGAGGGTTTAGTTCATTCGCTCTACAACTCCATTTTGTTGTGGTGTGTTTCGTACAATGCGGTGCCTCACTATACCCTTTTTTCTTGCAGAAATCATCAAATGGAGCGTTGCAGAACTCCAACCCATTATCAGTTCTTAGAGTCTTGACCTGTTTACCCGTTCGTTTTTCAACTATGGTCTTCCAATCCTTGAACTTCCCAAACACCCCATCTTTAATCTTCAGAAAGTACAACCAGAATTTTCTCAAATAATCATCTATGAAAGTGACAAAGTAAGAACAACCGCCCTGCAATTTCACCGGAGAGGGACCCATAGGTCTGAATGAACATACTCCAGAATTTCTTTTGAAGTGTGATGACTTGTAGTAAACCTCACCTTGCGTAGCTTCCCTTTTACACAAGCCTCACATAATTGAATTTTACCTATCACATCCCTACCAAATAAAATTTGTTTGCTCAACATAGACAACCCTTGCTCACTCATGTGACCTAATCGACTGTGCCACAAATTTTTCCTGTCATCATGTTTATCCAAGGACTAGGATACCGCCGCCGTTCCCATCACTGAACTGCCTTGTAGAAAATAAATTTCATGCTGCAGTTTTCCCTTCATCATTATCAGAGCACCTTTCAGGACTTTCACCCACTCACATTCAAAATGATATTTTAAACCATTCTTGGCTAAGGTTCCAAGATAAATCAAATTCTTTCTGAGTTTAGAAATATACCAACAGTCAAATTTCCTGACAGTACCGTCATGCAATTTTATCTACACTATCCCGCTCCCCTTTATGGTTAGAACCCCATCATCACCTAACTTCACATTCCATTCCACTCCTTAAAAGAAATGAGTAGATCACGAGAGAACGTCATATGGTGAGAAGCACCGGTATCCATAATCCAGGAATCAGCAGTACTAGCACTACACGCTGTCAGAATTTCACCAAAGTCCCCATCATCAAAATTTGTCTTGTACCACAACAGTACTGCTATCACTGTTACTAGAATAAACTTTTGTATCACTTCTTCCGTGGACAATCTCTTTTAATGTGCCTATTTTCCTTGCAAAGAAAACATTTAACTTTGCTAGAAGATTTTGATTTTAAATGTGACCTCTCATTTCAGTTACTCCTTTCATCTGGTCTTCCCCTACCAGAAAACAGACCTGAACCAAAACCCTCTTCCAAATAAACCTTTCTTTTCAATTCTTTGGGCATAAGAGCATCTTTCACATCATTAACAGAAATGGTAGTACTACCATATAGCATAGTATCTACAAAATTCTCATAGGAACCAGGTAATGAACAAGTAAAATTAAAGCTCGATCTTCATCATCTATTTTAACCTCAACCCCTTGAAGATCAAGAATAATACGGTTAAAGGTATCAAGATGATCCTTTACCTGATTACTTTCGGACATCCGAAGGGTGTAAAGACGTTGCTTCTGATATAGCCTATTCGTGATAGTTGTTTTGGTACTTCTCCCACAGTTTATTCCATAACCCAAAAGCCGTTGTCTGATCTACAACCTATCGTAACACCTCATCAGTAACTGATAGCAAGATCACGGAATGAGCTGTTGCCAAAATCTCCTTATTTATCTCATCTTTCATGTCTATAGAAAACATGTCTTCTCCCTCAAACGCAGCCGCACATCCTTGTTAAACTTGAAGTGCCCTCATCTTGACCTTCCAAAGCGTAAAGTCATTCGACCCATTAAACTTCTCTAGATCAAACTTATACGAGGACATCTTCAATCAATCAGATATGGCTCTGATACCACTTGTTATGAGAAAACGAGAAAGAAAGAAAATAAAGAATACAGAAGTTTTACATGGTTCGGTGATGGTTTGTCAACCTACGTCCACGGGCAGGAACCGGAGAGATTTTATTATACTGATTCAGAGAGTTTCAATCATGTCATACGACTAGAAACCATAGCTATCTATTTATAAGCACCCCAAACACCCTAAACCCTAATCCTACTTTTTATTAATTAGGATAAGCCCAAAAGAAACTCTGCCAATTGAAACAATCATTTTGCTTTGATTTTAGGTAGGGTAGACCGCTAAATCTAAGTCATGTTTCAACAAAACACAAGATCACGTGTGAGCATATAAAAAAAAAAACAAATTACCACATTATATTTGCTAGACTATATAAATTCATTTCTCCAAATATATATATATTTATATATTTGAATTAGTAAAAAAGTCTTCTAATACTTTGGAATGCAATGGAGAATAAAATCTAAAATTTTCATCAGTTTCAATTGAAGAATACAAGACCAGGATCATTACGAATTCTGGTAGGTTGTTTTCAAGTAATTCAAAATGTCACAATGACAACACAAAAATTTACATGGGATTGTGTAATTTTTACTACAAGAAAATAGTATATTTGTAACAAAATTTTTCGGTTTCATTATGATGAAATTTATTAAATTACGTCCATAAAGTTCACGTAGGCAGCACAAACTGTCTTTTGTTAATTTTCGTTACGAAACAACAATATATTGGAATCAATAGTAATCCCAATATAAAAAAAATGTATCAATTTTGGTCTCAATCTAAAAAACTAATCAATTTTAATTTCATTATAAACAATTTTAATCAATTTTGGTCCCACCATTCAAAAATCAACGAAAATTGCCGACGTGAATGTAACGGGATTCGATGTGGCAGCTGATCTGGACAAAATGCGACCGTGTATAATAAAACACGTCCATGTTATAACACGACCATGTTCCATTTTGTACAGCCGTATACATACCTACGACCATGTACCAAGATGGTGTTAGAACACAACCGTGTATAATAAAATATGGGCGTGTACATTTATGTTTTGATCTATAATTTATTTTTTTATTATTATTCAAATCAAAACTCCAAACAAACACACTCTTAGTTTAATTTTGGATTAGATTTAAAGTTAAGATAAATTTTAAAAGTTGTGTTTCCGTTGGTTATTATATTAAAATTTAAATCTAATTGAAAACTAAACTAAAGGTGTAGTACTTGAATTTTTATGTGAAAACCATCAATATATATGATTTAGGACATACTTTATTAAATTATTCTGCTTGGTATGATCCAGAACGCGTCTATTGAGATTATTAACGTTTTTGGCCTATTTAAGCGATGTTTCTGGTCCAGAAAAGCAAAGTATTGAAAGTCAAGCGACGGCGTTTTCCGCTCGGGCAAACGACGCTCTTTCCTCTTGAGCCAGCACCAGCGACCAGACATCCACTTTAGCGAAGCGAGAATAAACAACTCCAAAAATTCACTAAGTGTTTATCTTTCAGCGATTCAGCCATTCCGATACCAGCCAGCGATGACAGCTCCGCTTGAGTTGTGTTGATGCCCTCCAGCCATCTGGGCAAGCGTGGAATATCTATGTACTTATATTCCAAAGCAAGCAAAGCGACCATCCTAGGAGTTATGGTCAGTACAATTGCTTCAACAAAATAACTGACGCCAACTGCCTAACTGCTTAGTGGTTGGAGCCACTTCTTAACTGCTTGCAACTACTGTCTTCTCTGATCTATAAATAGGGCCAAATTTCTTTTTGTATTATAACTCATACATACCTTCAAGTGTTCAATTATGCAGATTTTTAGTGCTTTTTGAGAGCTCCAACCCTATAAAGGAGTTTTCTAGTTAGGAATGGCTAAGAGAGTTGAGATTTTCCCCTTTTCTGGGCGCTCACCTTTCTGCTTTCTAGGATAGTTTACTATTTTGTTTTTGCTTTGGTTTACTGCTTTCATAATGTAGAGTTTTACGGTTTTCTATAGTAAGTAATGAATATCAAGATTTCTCCAATATCATTTCTATCCAAGAGTCATATTTGTGTCAAAATGTTAGGATTAGAATACTATTTTGGTGTGGAAGAACAAAGAAGAATCGATTATTTCAGTCTAGTTTCATGTCGTATTCATTAACATATTCTAGGTAGTTCTACGTAGCTAAGTACGCGGAAGCCTTGTCAACCTGTTTAGTTGCTGTTCTGAATTCGATTCTAATTAAAGAGGGGTAACAAAAGGGTAAAACCACTAATGAGATAGAGATTAGAATAATTAATTAGGCATAGGCATGATGGATCTATTGGACCACAAAATTTCTAGTGACAATAGACTTTCTTGCGTATAATGTTCTGATTCTGGGCGTCATTGAATTCTTGTTGTAAATCCCTTAAAGTCAAGTACGAACGAAATTATTTTGTCTTAGCAGGTTTATGCAATTACATTTTCTTTTTATTTTGTTATGTACTATAAATATATGTTTTGCTTACTCCCCTTCCTCATTCGCTCACTTTATCCATGAGAACTTAGCTATCTATTAACATACAACGCAAACACAACATCATCTGTATACCCCTACCGCTCGCCTATTATCATGCATACATATATCTATACTCCGTTGCCCTTACCCACTTGCCTCCGCTCACCACCGCTTTCGCTGCATCCATCGTTCACCCACTACCTTCACCAAATGCACAGAACCGTTTGCTCCTCTTTACTTGTTTTCTTTAATTTTTTGCCTTAGTTTTCTTTTCGGCTCGCTTGGCAGCGAGCCCCCTTTCTGCTTTTCGTTGCATGTCACATGTATTGCAATTCTTGATTTTTAATGTTGCTACTTAAAATCTATGTGTTCCACCTGGAAACTCACCAGTAAAATAGTATAAAAAATTGTGATATTGCGATTAAGGGTCAACAACTTCATCTTCATTATCTATATCTGAACATGTCCAATAATACATATTCCATTTAAGAAACTCATAAGAAATTCCCTATTTTAAATTTTAAGTCATCAAATCACGTGTATCAATAGACTACTCATGTCAACAATGTGCAAATTATTTTTCGTAAGCCTTATTGAAAGAACTCTAGAGTTAAGCGTGCTTGCTTTAGAGTAATTTGAGAATGGGTGACCTCTTGGGAAGTCTCTAAGGGTGCGCGTGAGTGAGGATAGAAGCGCGCTAGAAGGACTCGTGTTGACTTGTGGTGCCACTCTGATCTTGACACACTCGACTTTGCGTGGCTTACGGGCCGGGGTGTCACAGTTGGTATCATAGCCGACCTTTGACAGCCCACAGTCGTTGACCTGACTGTTGAGGGGCCTAGCAGTTGACGATTCTTGGGGTGCAATGTGGACATTGCATTCTAAAGTGGGGGAAAATATAATACCCCCGGAGTTGGACCGTTGCTTGGTCAACTCCCGTGTGTGGATGAGCTGGTGTCAGGCCATCCGAGGTTGAATAGTAATTAAATAGATTGAATAGACTATTCATGTCAACAATGTGCACATTTATTTTCGGAACCCTACTGAAAGAACTCTAGAGTTAAGCGTACTTACTCTAAAGTAATTTGAGAATGGGTAACCCCCTGTGAATTCTCCCAAGATACGAGTAAATGAGGACAGAAATGTGCTGAAAAGACTCGTGTTGACTTTTAGGGACACTCTGCAATTTCGACACACCCGGTTTTGCGTGGCTTGCGGTCCGGGGTGTCACAACAACAGTGAGGACAGCTTCCCCCCGAAAACCTATCACGACAAGAGACAGACAAAAAGGATACACAAAAAATATCTATAATGTGACGATGTTTGCGTTCAACGCGACCATTTTGTGGGGAGGTGTATGGACAGTAACCCTGAATCAATGTACCTTGAGCAGAGAAAAAACTTAACAATGTAGAATCTTTATATTCAAGAGCATTATCAGTATAGAAGGTCTGTATGGGACAGGAAAATTGAGTTCTAATCATTTGAGCAAATTGGATGTATGTCTGAGGTAATTCTAAGTGGTGTTTCAAAAAATATATCCATGTAAAATGGGATTAATTATCTTTGAAAGTGGTATAACGACACTTACTTAATGATAAGGCTGATTGTTTTCCCAAATGATAGTTGATAACTCTTGATTTTGTCATATTTTATAGCTTATATTTATTTCATTAATTATTTATTTATGTCGAATTTTAGTATTATTTATATTAATTTATTCTAATAATTGTATTTATTGTATTTTGTGTGTAAAATATTAATTTATTAAATTTTAAGTATATTTTATAATTATTTAGGGGTATAAATTAAACTAAATAATTTGTTCCTTGAATTATATTTTTTAAGCATTATTTATGTGTTATTTAACTATTTAATTTTGGTTAAATTATTTTATTTAGTATATATATATATTTAAATAACTATTTATAAGGTGTGTCATATTTATGCAGGTGAAATAATGCTCTAAAATTTGTTTGGGAGTAAAAAATTGGCCAAAAAGAGCAAAAGAATAGCTTCAAGAGTAAAAAACAACCGTCGGCGTGAAAGTCAACAAAAGTCAACGGTCAACACATAAAAGTCAACGTGCGAAAGTCAAAGCCAACCATTGACATGGAATCTGAGCGGCGGCTGGCGCGGAATCCGAGCGACGGCTGCATAGAAGTAAGCGAGCGGCGGTTGTGCGGAAGACAGTGAACGCGGATTCCGTGAGCGACGGCTGCTTTATGAGCGCGGAATTCATGACCGAATTAAAAAGCGAGGGAGCGCGGAATCTGAGTGGCGGCCGGCGGATGCACGGAAAGCAACGGCAGCGGCTACATCTATGAGCACGGAAATTGTGAGCGGAGTGAAAATCTCTGCATGGAGGTGAGCGAAGCGGCGGCTGTGTGGAAAACAAACAGCGGGCTACACAGAAAGCGAACGAAAATTGCACGGAAATTTGAGCGAAGAGGAATTTTATGTCAATTAATCCGTGAGCAGCAGTTGCATTTATGAGCGCAGAAACTTTGGCGGGGAAGTGAGCGAAGTGATGCCGCGCGGAAAGCGAGCGCCGGCTGTGTGGAAATTTGAGCAAGCGACGGCTGCATTTATTGCCGCTGGGTCAGTGGCTACATTTATTGCCTAGGCTCCCTCAACTCTTACATTTACTGCACTCTCCCAACTCTGTATTTACTGCACTCTCCCAGCTCTCTTAATTGAATTTCTGCACTATTTCTTAGTCATTTTTTTTGTTGTTTTGTATATAATTTTATTATAGAACCTTTTAGAAAATAAGTAGTTATTTATGGTTATTTTTAGAGGTAGTTAGTAGCTATTTTTAGAAGTAGTTATTTATGGACGGTTGTAATCGCGAAGCTTCTAGAAACATTTCCCCTATAAATATCCCCTCTAATTGTATATTATATGCACCCATCATATATACACAATCATATACATAATCATACACAATCCATCATTTCATACACTTCATTTTCTCTATTTCATCTCCTCCATATTTTTATCTAGTTTAATAATAAGAGATTTTTTCGGTTTTGTGTTGCGAACAAACTGATTTTCTCTTCTTTTTTTTTCTTTTAATTCCAACATATTATTTTAGCTAATAACATTCCTATAACACTTTTCCACTTCACCTTCACCAAAATATTCCATGTTCGATTTGAATTGTTCAAGTTAGATTTCGAAAATGTTGCGGAAGAGCGACAGAAGAATCGACTATTTCAGCTAGTTTCGCATCGTATTCGTTAACAGATTCTAGGTAGTTCAATGTAGCTAAGTAAGCGGGAGCCTTGTCGATCTGCTTAGTTGTTGTTCTGAATTCGATTCTAATTAAAGAGAGGTATCAGAGGGGTAGAGTCGCTAGCGGAACGGTTGGAAGAATAATTCATGGGGTATATGAGCTTGTGTATTGGGTCACAGAAATGTCCAGTGACAACGGCTTTTCTTTCAAATAATGTTCTTTGCCGTGTATCGCTGAAGCCTCGTTGTAAATCCCCTAAGGTCAAGTACCAACCGAGTTGAGATTCGAGCTTAAACGAACAAATGTGATCACACTCCTTCCTCCGAGCCACCCCACAATTATACATATATTTTTCGCTATCACACCATCATCATCCTGCTCATTTCAGCCAAGGAAATTTAGCCATTAAGGAACGCAAAAGTCAGATACAAACGTCTCGCTCCATCCTTTTTGAGATACGTACATTTTAGCACTTTTTAGTTATATTTAATTTCTGCAATTTATCTTTTCAGTTTTTTCGATCGCCTTAACTCATTGCTCTTTTTCTAATTAAATATAGGATATTCGCATATTCTCTGAGTTCGACCCGGACACTCACCGGTTAAAGAGATTTTTTATTACTACACGAATACGCATGACACTATTTTCATTTTATACATATATAATTTTTGTATCTTAAAAAGATATTTTTTTTAAATCTCCCAGAAATCTTCAATCAAATTTTGGCGTTTTTGTCGGGGAATAAGCGTAGTATCTTTGTTTTAATTGAAAAATATTTAGTTTAATGCTAATTTAATTTTAATATTGAATTTTTTATTTTATTTTGAACCTCTAATCTATCGGCGGTATAATTTGTAGGTTTCGAGTGTGCGATATCCTTCAAGGATCAAACCTGCGCGACATTTATCTTCTAGAAAAAAATTCAAAAAATTTAAAAAAAAAAAAAAATCTGCAGCAGTGTCTTTGCCTCTCCTCTCTGCTCTGTGTCATTTCACTTTTTCTTCTATACATAATAATAATAAATAAATAATATTAGTAATAATAATAATAACTGTAATAATAACTAATATTAATCATAATTTTGTGCTTATTCAGGACTTACACGATGTCCTTGTGAACTCCGCTAGCAAGTGGTGACTCGAAGCCCTCTTTACACCGCTGCTGCTGAGATGTGAAGGCCGCTGTCTTCTCTAGCCGTTGGAAGCCACCGCTAGCCAAGCGGCGAAAACAAGAGGGAGAAGTAAGCGGGTCTGCAAACAAAGCCAATTTCAAAAAAGTGCAGCGAAGCGACCGTAAGTAAAGCAGTGCAGACTAGCCCCTCTTGGAAGCGAAGCAGATAATTTATTCTTCTCTATTTAGGGCAAAAATTTATTTCCTTATGCGACACCTAAAAAAATATTCCAATTTCTCATAATTCAATTCTTTGCGTCATGAATAAATAAATTTTAGGTAAGAATCAATTTATATATATTTATTTATATATTTTCCTCTTTTTCTTTACCATTTTCTTTCTCTCCGTCTACTCTCCCTCTAGACACCCAATTCTTTTTCCCCTAAAATTTTTCGCCTTTTCAGTAAGCCCTAGCTTGCAATCTCTTCCTTCCGTCATCTTCATCTTCTATTTTTAAAGAAAAGTATGAATTTCACACCCGATTTTCTTTCAATTTCGTCCAACCCTAATCCGTAAATTCCCCATATTTCTTTACCGTAACCTCTTTTCTCCCACCGACGACGATGAAGCCAACCGCACCACTTGCTCCAATTCCAACTGCCTACGAATCCACTGGTAAATATCGGAAGAAAGGTTGTATTACTCAATTCCACCTTCTCTTGCCTATTTTCATCGAATTTCTTAATTTCGAACATAATACTAATACTTTGAAATTTTGCAGGGCTGTTTGGGGATTCGATTGTGCTTTTGATGTTTATTGTAGTTGTGATTAGGATTAAAATTATGTTTAAGTTTTGATTTAGTATTGATTGGAATTAGTTGTCGAATTTGTATACGTAGTTGGTATATGATTGGTGAATTGCGGACTGTGTCCAGGAGATTTAAATAAGATGAGTTGTGAATTTTTTTCTTATGATGATTTTAGGATTAATCGCGAACAGCCTACAAAGGGCTGATTGATGGGCATTCGGTGAGAGGTTTTTCAAGGAACAATCTGCTGTGCTCTGGAAATTTTCAGAATTGTTCGAAATTGAATTCACACTTATTTTGCAATAAGTGTGAGGAGAGGCTGTTTTGAATATTTCCGAGCCGCGAAGAATTCGAAAAGGGAGTTTAAATGCAATCATATATCTTCAATTCTTAGATAATATGACTGCATTTCGTCTTTCGCTGTTGAAAATATATTTTGGATTATTTGCAGCCCTTCTCAAGCTACAAATTGTTCAAGGGAGAACAACAATTCAAGTGTGAAGAGGGAAGTCATCGATAATACCAAAATAATTTTTGAAAAAAATAAATCTGGTTGCACAAGACATGAATCAGGGAAATTTTTTATTCCCTTCTCAATTATTTATGCCGGCTTATTTATTGATTGCTAATTTGTTGGGATTGTAGAATAATTACTTCTTAGGTAAATTAGTAGTTGTAATCTAGTTGATTTAGGATAATTTTCAGATTATAGTGTAAAAGCAGTTGTACATGTTTTAGCTTACTGTTACTTAATTGTCTTAGTTCATCCTTGATCCCAACTGTACCATTTTAGGCTAGTTCAGTTGGCTTTAGTTGAGATAGAAGTATAATTAGTTAGCTTAACTAGTTAGATTATTCAAACTATGTATTTTTAATTAGTTGTTCGCTGTTGTTTTTAGCCTTAAAATGTTGCTGATTAGTTAGGATTAGAATTAGATTGGTTTGCAGTCAATTTGTTCGGAATTTGTTTGAGTGTTCTTCTTAATTGTTAATTAGCTTTGTAGTCTTGATAACTGGTCTAGTTTAACTGCCATTAAAACAATCTCCTAGTATAGTTGCGTAATTTATAGCTTAGTTATAGTGTGTTAGGTTAGGTTAATAGTTTGTAATTTAGGCAGTATGTTCACTTCTGCTGCTCCTTGCCTTCTCCTGCTGCATGTTTAGTTGATTGCAATAGATTTCTAAGATAGATCATATCTGCATTAGTTTAGTTTAGTAGGCTGTAGTTTAAATTTTATCGGAATATTAGTTTCTCACTACAAAAAAACTAACCTTTTTGTAACGGAAATTAGGAACAGAATTTTTTTTGTCCTTATTAGTAACGGAATTAAGGACTGAATTAGAAAATTGCTCATCTTTTACCAATTGGCAACGGAATTTAAGAATGGAATAAATTCGTGCTTAATAGAGATGAAAAATAGGGACATAAAAAAATCCATCCTAATTATAGACGGGAATTAGGAAGGGACAAAAAAAATCTTCCCCATTAGAGACCGAAATTAGGGATAAAAATAATTCTATCACAGATCGAAACATAAATTAAAGACAATGTTATTTCATTAGTAATCAGCAACAAAATAAATAACAAATTTAATTCCATCCCAAATTAAGAACGGACAAAAATTGTTTTCATCCTTAAATAAAAATTAATAAATAATTTATTTATTAAAAGAAATAATAAAAATTATTTTTTTTTACCCTAATTTTTTACTATCAACTAGATTTTTCCAAAGTGTATAAAAATAATTAAAATAGTAATAAATTTTATAAATAATTAAATTAATTATCAAACATCAAAAACTAATATAATTTAAATTAAATATAATTATATAATAAAATTTTATAAAATCTAAAATATGAATTATTAATAAAAAAATTTTTATTAGTATTACTATTATTTAATTTCAGAAAAAAAAATTAATAATATATAATAATATTTGTGGCATCTTACCCTAATCGCTTATATTACACATTCATAACCGCAAGCAACACACAGGTCTTCCTCTATCTCTTTTTTCTTCCCCAAATCTCTCTTTCTTCCTTCTCCATTTCTTTCACTTTCCTTCTTCTTTACCCACCAGCCAAATGTTCTATCGTTGGTCCCAACTTCCCACCAAGTTAGTATATTATTTTTTAAAAAATAAAAAATAAAAAATACAAAACCCAGGTTCGAACCATAAACCAACCAATTTGATAATCTGGTTTTGGTTTTGGTTTTGGTTCGACGCCTCCTGTTCGAAATCGATTAAGCAACAGCTCTACCTCGCATAATACCTCTGAAATCCTCGCTAGCCACATCAACCGCTTGCCGCCTCTCACCGTAGACCTAAAAAATCACCGTGTTTCTTTCTCTCATTCTCTCATTTTTTTCTACTGGTACAATATCGATTTGGGTACCGATTTTTCTTTGTGTTGTATTTCTTAGAGAGATGTTGTGTTCTGTGATTTTATATTGTGTTTCTTAGAAAGATGTTGACACTGCGTTGGTTGTACTCTCTCATAGAAGACTAATAAGCGAAATTGTTTGTTTCTTTAACAAGGTTTGAAATATTACCTGTTGATGTTGTATAACTTTGTAATGCAATGTGAATGGATAGTTAAATGTATTTATTAGAAAAAAAAATGATGTATATTATATTACAAAGAATTTTATTTTGCTTATTGTTCTTCATATTGTTGTTCTATCTTGATTCATTCAAGTGATATTTTTATTTGTTTGTTGACCGTAAATTTTATTTTCAAAAGGAATCTGCAGTGCTATTTTCATTATAATTGTAGCTATATTATATTACAAACAAGTACTAAAGTATTATGCATACCTTCGGACAACTGGAAATGGAACTTAATTGTAAACTCATGGGTATATAAAGGTATGCCAATCTCTGTACTTATTACTAAATAATGCCATATGCTTATGAGACTGGTTTTATATATGCTGAGTGAATTGATTGCTTCTCAGCCCACATTTTTTGGTGTTCTATTTTGATTTTGATGTTTTTTTTTTATATATCTTGTATTTGAATGGTAACTTCAATAAAATATTTTGTAAAATAAAGTAATAATACTATTTTATGTCATAAATATATAGATATATATATGTGCAGTTTTCAGAATTGCCCGGGAAAAGACAAATGTGAAATTCTGCTCCACCTGTAGCATTCTATCATGTTTTCAATTTGTTGTTGGGGTTTCCTGCATTAGTGATTACTTTTGTTTACAACAATTGCATGGAGATGGAGTTGGTACTCACATTCATTCTTATGGTTGTATTCAATTATGTTGTGTTCTGTCCTTTTTATTGAATTGAATTAATGGATGGATATTTGTGGATTCATCGAATTACATCCCAATTTTGCATTTATGAGTTACTAGAAATGAATGGAATGGGAACTTCTTGTGTCTTCACTTCTCGAAAACCAAGAACATGGTAATTCATTGCGACTACATTTCTTTATGTGATCACAAAGACATCTATCATGATCTCTATATGCATTATCGGGCCTTCAATCTCTATGTTAAGATGTTATCATGTTGCCATTATTTTTTAAGTTTTATTTACAGTGAACTATCAATGTTGCCACCAATGCTCTGCCTTGTGCTATGCAGTTCCCCACCATCATCTATCAGAAGATAGTCACCCTACACTAGGACAGTACCTACATCGCTCCACCAGCAGCAAGTCGAAGGTTTGTCACCACTACACACTCTATTTCTGTCTTGTGTTAGGATTATTGTGTTAGGATTATGGAACTTACTTTGTTAAGTAGCATGTTCATTTTTCTCAATGCATATGAAAATTATTTAAAGGTATGCCATATTAATGTTTTATGACTATCAATCTTTACTATAACTTTTTTTTATATTCATTGCTTTCAGGAAGGTATGACTGCTATCGAGGAAGGAATGTCTCAGCTCGGTGATACAGAATATAGCCGCAATGAGGCACTTCTTTCCTTGGTCCACCGGGATAAAAAGAAAAGAATTTATGGGCTTGGATCACTTGCAGCAGCGGTGCCAATAGAGAAGTTTTTCAATTCCAGCGACGCGCATACCCCGAGTGGTCCGAGTAACGCCCAACATTTGGAGAATCTCGAGAAAAATCACATGACCATCATTGAGCAGCTCAAGATGATTAATGCTCGCTTGGACAAGCGCAACGATGATGGGGACTCTAGTGCGCTCCGGTTTGTTGACATGTATGTTTTCTGTACGATTAATATTTAGTATTGATGATATTATGACTGGATTATATGTTTTAGACCATACGTGATGTTGGAATATTTCAAATTCTATAATTGAAACTTTTTTTTTTAGATATTTTGGACGTTTATTATGGATTTTTAGTTGATTCAGTATGGTTGTTTGATTGTGGTTTGAAATTTCATTTCGTACTTGTGTACAGGTTGTAGTACGGTTGTTCGATTGTGATTTAAAATTTGATTTCATATTCGTGTATTGGTTGGAAAATACATCGGTAAATTGTGCAATGAAAAATTGTGTAAAATTAGGGATGGAATTTGCGACGAATTTTGTCCATCCTAAAATCTATTTCCATCCCTAAATTAAGGACGGAAATAGCGACGAATGTTTTCGTCACTATTTTGGGCACCAAATTTGCAGTTTGTGTAGTAATGGAAATTTGTCCCTAATTTCATTCTTAATTTTGTCTTTAATTTTGTCCTTAAATTATGGACGGAATTCGCGACGGAAAATTTCCGTCATTGACTTTATGACCACATTTTGGTTTAGGTTAGGCATGGAAAATTTCGTCCCTAATTTTGTCTTTAATTTTGTTCCTTGTTCCGTATCTAATTTAGAGACAGAATTAGGAACAATTAGTGTTAACTACAAGAACTTTACAGAGGGAATTTATTTCGTTTCTAATTCCGTCTCTAATGTCATTAGTAACGAAAAAATAGATTTAAGAACGGAATTTTTCCATCTTTAAAATGCTATTTTCTTGTAGTGTTCTGCTATTGATCCTGTGTTTAGTTCGACTAATTTCTTCTGTTGTACTTGTGATTAATTTTCATTCTGTTGCATATAATTGTTTGGTTAGCTCGTTGTACATGTTGTGTAATTAAATTTTTTATTAGATTAAATTAAGTCTAATGTTGTGTATTGCATTGTATAAGAATGCTAGTTGGACAAGTTAGCAGCAGTAGTAAAACGATTGACATTCCGATGTTGCCCTTGGCTGCCTGCTTGTTTAAGAAGATTAGATGAGTTTAGTTCTTTGGTTAATTTTAGCCTTAGTTGATTCCATTAGCTTAGCTTGTTAGGTAATATAGTTGGTCATTGTTGCATTCATTGGGTTGAGTTTACTAAAATGTATTAACTTGTTAGGATCCCGAATATCATAATGAACCAAAGAAATTGTTGCGACAGACATATTTTCTGAAAGGATAAGGCTGATTGTTTTCCCAAATGATAGTGTAAGCAATCAAATGACTCAAAATGAGTAGAACCCAAATGACCCTTACTAACGAGAGACTAAATTTTAGAGAAAGACGCATGACCAAGACGAAGGTGCTATTGAAGACTAGAGGAAATGAGGGTAGTACAAAGGGTATGAGTAGTAGTAGCAGAGATATTTTGGGAGGAATTTTCAAAGATTATGCCTCAAATAGTTGACCCACTTTTCGACCTGTCCCAAGAATTAGACCCGTACGTGGATCCTGAACCTGCACACCAGAAGAAGAAAAAGTAACAGTAAATCCTTGCTCAACTAGTTGGCCAACTAATACAAGATTTAAAGCCAATTGAGGAATTCAATGAGATACATATCCTGAATGAGTGATATACATGCGACTCCTATTAGCAATATGTATAGACAATGAAGAAGACACATGATGCGCATCGGTCAAGAGGCCAAGTGTAAGTGTCATATGATGACAACAACCAGAATCAAAATACCACGAATTGCCCATGACTGAAGAGAAATTTGAAGCAAGAACTCGATCGATGCAAGAGAGTCACAATATTCTGGACCGACGAAGCCATATCAGTAACATACGCAAAATAAAAATTAACTACGAGGACAAAACTAACCACACCACGACGTAGGGAACCAAAACAAAAAGCGATGGCTGGAAAACAACGGCCGAAGGTGGCCGGACGCGCCCACACACGCGGCTCGAAGCGCTGCGGCGGAAAAAGGCTTTTCCGCCACGATTCACATCTGCGGCGCGTGACGTCTCCAAACACGGCGGTTGGCGGAGATATTTGGAGGGAAGGTCGGTGAAGACGAGGTGGACACCTTACATTGAGTTATGTTTACTATGGTGTCCAATGCATGAATTATAAAACTCTAGTTTGCACTTGAATGCAACTCTCCTAGTTTGATCAAACTTTTGGTACGTCTACATTCTATTGTCCATTGTTAGAAGCCCACAACATTACAACTAGTTCTATTCTTTGTTGCCCTATACATTCTATCACTCGGAAATGGTGGAGTTAAGCCAAATATTTCGACAATTGGCGAAGATTAGTTCAATGAGTTCGACCCAATGGAGAAAGCCAAAAAATGTTTTCTATTGGTGGATGTGTTTAGCATATTTCTTGGTTCATTATTTGCCACTAGTGTGCTTGTATACATTCAGGACAATATGGGGTGGGCGTTTGGTTCTAAAATCCCGCATCCCAACAATTGGACTAGCTATATTAATTTTGATACTTTTGAACGAGGCAGCATACTATCGGCACAAGGTACCCTTGGGAAGACAACATATAATATATAAATCTATAACACATATACTCTTTCCGTCACATTTTAATGGGGCCTTTTAGGGTTTTGTAATTGATTAAGGAATAATAATATTTTATTAGTTAGTGGAAGTGTGTAAGAGTTTTTGACATTTTTGTCATTTGACTTTATGTATAAAGTAATTGTATGTATAATGATAAATTTGTAATTTAAATAAAAGTTAAGGGCATTTTAGTATTAATGTATAATTACTTTTTCTAAAATAGGAAAGAGATATTTTGAAATGGAACAAACGAAAATAGTAAAAATGGTACTTTGAATTAGGATGAAGGGAGAATAACATAAAATGGACAATACATATTAATATTTTATATGACATTTATTGTTTGTCATATTTTCATATACAATCTATATAGGATTTTCATGTGTTAATTGGGCAATCAACACGGTGTGATGAATCTTCAATCAACACTATAGAAATTCTAGAAGTTTTTAATTTTTTAAAAATTTTTTAAAATAATGAAAAGTTGAATGTTTGATGTGACACTTTATAAAATATATATATATAATGTGAATTTTAAAAAAAATGTCGAATAATGGTAAACGTTACAAAAATATCTATACATAGAAGCCAAATCTTATATACTCTGTTCATCCATTTCTATTTATCTATTTGCCTTCTAAACTATTCTAAGTTTTAGAATATTACTACTCCCTTTGTCCAAAAACTAGCGTCCTACTTTTCTATTCGAAATGTCCAATAATTATTGTCCTATTTCTATTTTTATACACAGAATTTACTCTTTTGTCTTTACTTTATTTACTCTTTTCTTTTCTTTTCCATACACAAAATAAAGGACAAATATGTCATTTTATAACAAAAACCTTAATTGCCTAAAAATACATGTAAATATCAAATAGAACATTAAAAAATGGACAGAAAAAGTACTATTTTAAAGGTTAGTAATACAATATAAGGATAAAAAGTCATTTTTTTTTCTCTCTAATAACCATTTGCTTTTTTTACAACATTGTTATAATATTTTCTGAAATATAATGGCATTTTTTATTCAAGTTGAAAATACAATTATAAAAAAAAACCGATGAAATGATTATGGACAAACTAGAATAACAAAATCAATAAATAGATAGTGGACAGAGAATATAATTTGTGGCTTTGTTTATACATACAATTTTAAAACTTTTAATAGGGTAAATTTTTTTTTTAGTCTCGTAACTAGATCTTTTATCATTTTAGTCTCGTAACTGTAGACTATCTTAAACTAGTCACGTAAGTAGAAAATTTTCTCAATTTAGTCTTCAATGCTTAGGTGGCATCTGCGTGGCAGACTGGCAGACACGTGTCGGCCAGATCAGCGCCACGTGGCTGACACATGTCCGTCAGGTAGATTATTTTTATTTTTATTTTTATTAAATATTAAAAATTACAATTATAAAAATAAAAATAAAAATAAAATTTAAAATAAAAACACTACAAAAAAATAGTATATTTGTAACGGAATTTCGTTCCTAAAGTTCACGTAGCTAACGTAATTCCATCTCTAATTCCGTCTCTAATATCATTAGTAACGGAAATAGTGAATTTAGGAACGAAAAAACCGCGTTACAAAATTGATAATTTCTTGTAGTGAAAATAAATAAATGAAAAATAAAATTATCCATATGTATGTCAAGTCAGCACTATGTGACTTTTAATAATTTATATATTGGTATATTTTTTAATTATATTTTTTAATTATATTTTTATTTTTAATATAAAAAATATAAATTATTCACGCAGAGGCTATGTGACGCTGATCTGACGGACATGTTGATCATTTTTATTTTTTCATTTTCATTTTTATATTTTATTTTCTTATATTTTAAAATTTTATTTTTTATATATTTTATATATTTAATTTAATTTATATTTATTTTTTCTTAAAAAATAAAAATATTATCCACATAGCAGACACATGTCAGCCACGTGGCGTTGATCTGGACGACCGTATCCGTCAGTCTGCCACGCAGATGCCACCTAGGCATTGAGGACTAAATTGAGAAAATTTTCCACTTACGGGATTAGTTTAAGACAGTTTCCAGTTACGGGACTACAATGATAAAAAGGTCTAGTTACGGGAGTAAAAAAAATAGTTCACCTATTATTTATCAACATTAATTATGTTTCAAAAATATTCTATCAAATATTTATTTTATCACACAAAATATTACATTAAATAAAAATTTTTTTTACTGTTTTCAAATTTTCTTTTGAGACTCCAGAACTTTATAAGGTTGTTTGGTTAAAGGATTTAATGAGATTGCATGGGATTTGAATTTTAAAATTTCATCAAATTCATGTTTGGTTAAAAAGAAAATGTGGAATTTGAAATGATGGGATTTTAAAAAAAAAGGTCCAAAATCCTACAAATAAGAGATTGTTTTTTGTAATGGTCCGTGTTCTTTTTAAATCTCTTTCTTGGAATTTTAATTTTAATTTTTATATCATTTTATAAAAAATAATATTATATTTATATAAACTAAAAATTGAATAATTTTAAATTTATTTATTATTTGAATTATATATTTAATTAAATCTATATTATTTTTTATGGTACAATATTTTTTAAATTAATTAATAAATTCATTGTTTAATATTATTATTTATTATAAATTTTATTTGAATTATAAAATTATCGTGAAGACAATGAGTCGAGTTCGGTCGGAACTGATATTCGTCCCGAATAGATATTGTTAGATCCATGACTCAAATTGGATCCGATTATACCAAATCTGACCGAAAGTATACCCGGTAAGACTGGATATGAATCCGAAAAATCCATTTTTTTAACGATTCTTAAATTTTAATTTAAAATTGCACATATACTGGACCAACGTATATTAAAAATTATGTATTTTATTAGAAAAATATTATAATAAAATAATAAATAGGTTAAACTCAAAAAATATTTTAATATAATTATATTGTTCGAAATTATTTTTTCATATGTATAGGTAATATATTATTATTATATTACTCCGAACATGATCCGGATACAGGCCTAATACTCAAATAATTGGACTCAACTTCAAATAAATAGGTCGGGCCCGGTTGGGTCTCGAGTTTACGCAAATCTATTGTCATTCTATAAAATTGTTGATATCTTTTCGATTTATATTAATAATGAATTAGAAGTTTAATTTATCAAAATAAATAAAATTCATAGGAGAACAATTATGTCATTTAAAATATATAAAATCAAAATCTTTCAACTCATATAAAAAATAAACAATATGTGAGAAATATAAATTTCATATCATTTTACCAACCATATATAAGATAGAATCGCATCACATATAAATCCTACTGAAATCTCAATCCCACTTAAAAAGTCAACGAACCAAACAGCCCCTAAAAGTCCCTCCTTTATTCCTCGCAAATTTTCATAACACAACTATCATACATCGAATCGAAAAGGTAATTGTGCATAATGTAGCTAACTTGAATCAAGTAAACTATGGAGCATTACACAACAAAGGAACCAAGAAAAGGTCATTCTTTCGGGACACGGTGACGCCCGATTCCTCGGTCATATCGATCTCGTGCTCGTCCATTCCATCAGGCATTCTCCAATCGAAGTGGTAAAGCAATCGAGCCAAAGGCAGCTCAACATTTGCCAATCCAAAATTCATACCGGGACACATCCTTTTCCCCGTCCCAAATGGCAAGTATTCGAAGTTGTTCCCAAAGAAATCTATCGAACTATCTTCAAACCTTTCCGGTTTAAAAATTTCAGCCTCGTCCCAATACTCGGGATCCCTTCCAATTGCCCAAATATTTACCAAAATCTTCGATTCAAAAGGGATAAAAAATATCCATCGACCGTACATTCATCTCTACACGCTCTTGGTAGTAGTGCTGTCGGAGGGTGTAATCGTAGGGTTTCTTTTATTACCAGCTTTAAATACTTCATTCCTTCGATATCACCGTTATTTATTGTTTTTTTTCCTTTCAAAACTTCTCTTAGCTCCGCCTGTGCCTTCCTCATCACCCTTGGGTTTCTCATTAGCTCCACCATCACCCAATCTGTCGTTGCGGAAGATGTATCTGTCCCAGCGCAGAACATGTCCTGGGGATAGACGATGTATTCTTTTTGTTTTATTAAAAAATTACATAATAATTTATTTATTACACGATATTCATGGTGTAAGTTTGTATATAATACACTGATTGAGATCTTGTATTCATATATTAAATTTATACATTAAAAAAATACAAATAATTGTCGAATACTTGTCCAATTCACTTAGATACTTTTATGATCTTGATACTATTTATTAATATTATTTTTTGAATATTCCGTCAAATATATTTATTTTTTCTAATAAAATATTAGATTAAACACCAAGTTTTTATTATGTAACTCAATACTTACAAAGATGATGGCCTTGATGGTATCCCTAGAAATGGAGTCTCGACCATCTTCAGTTCTACTAATTCTCAGCAGAGCATCCACAATATCTTCCCCGCCGTATTCGCCGCCCTGCCGGAGTGTATGCTCATCAACGATATCATTGAGGATGGAATCGAGCTTCCGGTGCATCCATATCAGCCTATACTTATTCAAGCACAGCAAATTCAGCAACTTCGATGATGGAAATAGGTCGGCGAGCTCAAATCCGCCGGCCATCGACATCCCCTTCTTCATCATTTCAATCAAAGAGTCGCGATTGACCGTCTGATCCTTCCCGAGCGCCGTCCGACAAATGACGGAGCTTGAAAATCGGAGAAGAGTCTCCGTCAGATTGATAGCCTCTCGCGACAGCGCAAAGGATTGGACGGTCGAGATCAAACGTGAAGTTTCGTCTTCCCTAATGTAGCTGAAAAATAGAAAAGATCATTCATCATAAATCAGCATCTAACTTCACATATATGACAATTTTTCGAAAAATTCACAACTAAATTTATCAACTTGACCCAAAAGTGGTCTTTTCTAATGTATCTTTAAAAAAATTAAAAAAAAAATTATTGATCATAAGTCGATATCTAACTCAACATTTAAAAGAAATAATAACAATTCAAAATCAAATTAGTGAATTTAACAAAATCATAATAAGTAGAATGACTGCAGTCTGCAATAGTACCCAAAGGATTTAACGTTTTTTGAACTCAGAAGTTCGAGAACACAGATTTTCCGCAGTTGTCGCCACTGGTCGTTGTAAGGGCAGAAGGCGAGATCGGAATAATTGTACCACATGATCTCGAACCCGATGGTTTTGGGCCTGTCTGCGCACGCGGGGTCCTGGTCCTTGAGGACCTGCTTGGCGGCCGCCGGCGAGGTAATCACCACCGCCGGGATCTCTCCGAGTTGCAGAAGCAGGACGCGGCCGTACTTGCGGGATACTCTGGCGAGGACCTGGTGCGGCAGGCCGCCGAGGAGGTGGTGCAGGTGGCCGATCACCGGCAGCTTTGGAGGGCTCGGAGGTAGATTCTGGGGGTTCCGGCGGCGGCGCCATGGATTGAAGATTCGGATTAGGAAGAAGATGATGAGAGGTGAAAGGATGAGGAGAGTGGGGTAGTTGAGAGTGATCGGCTCTGTCGCCATGAAAGGATGAACTTAATGTTGGGGAGGTTTTGAAAGATCGAATCTGAGTATTGATTGCTGTGCATAATATTGCACATATATTATTAAGTGGGAACAGTCAGAAGATGCCAACAGTTATTATTACTATTTTTAAAGTGATTTCAAATGGACAGGTTAACAACTCTACTTTAATCGCCATGGATAAACTTTGATCGAATTTAATACCTTGCGAACTATGTCCGACAAGATATATCATATTAATCGAACTAGATATATCATATTAATCGAACTATGTGCGACAGGTAAACCGGATAATCACAAATTCACTAATAATTTATTATTACTCCATTATTTAACATATATATTGTCGACTTTGTATTATTGCATAAATAGATTTTGGGAAAAAAATAATTTTTGTTCCAATATAACCAAAATTTATCAATTTTAGTCCAATATAAAAATCTTATCAATTTTGGTCTCAATATAATAAAAACTCGATCATTTTTTGTCCCAATATAAAATTTTTATCAATTTTAGTCTCAATATAAACAAAACTCATCATTTTTTGTCTCAATATAATATTTTTATCAATTTTTAATTCCAATATAACCAAAATTCATCATTTTTTGTCCCAATATAATCAAATCTTATCTTTTTTTGTCCCACCGTCGACAAACTGACGGAAAATGCTGACGTAAAAAAAAAAAATCAAATCTTATATTTATATTTGAAGAAATTACACAATCTTGCAAGTTCACGTCAGTATTTTTCGTTGATTTGTTGACGATGGAATAAAAAAAGATAAAGTTTGATTATATTACAACAAAAAATGATGGGTTTTGGTTATATTGGGACTAAAATTGATAAAAAAATTATATTTGGACAAAAAATGATGAGTTTTGGTTATATTGGAACCAAAAATATGAATTTTAGTTATATTGAGACCAAAATTGATAAGATTTTTATATTAAGACCAAAATTGATGAATTTTGGTTATATTTGGACCAAAAATGATTTTTTTCTATAGATTTTTTATATTATTTTTGTCCGACTCTAAGGGTCTCATTTGTTTTTGTGTATTGATATTTGAATATTAATTATTATATAGAAACGCAATACAAATTAAAAAAAATTACAAAAATAATACTTCCGTTAGTAGCTCTCTATATAATAGTAGTTACTAAAATTTGTATAAATTTTTGTGTAAGGTGCATATTTTGTGCTGATTGGAATATTTATTTTACCCAAGCAACATATGTAATAAAGAAAATATACAATATATATATTTACATAGCACAACATATATTGTATCATTATAAAATATATGTTGTATTATAATTAAATATTATAAATATATTATGTTTTGTATAATTGTGTATTTGACTCAATTAATTCGTTGCCAATTTTTTTAATAATATATTTGTTTGTTTGTTAAAATTTTGTTATATTATTATTATTATTATTATTATTATTATTATATTCTAAATTTATATATAATTTATTTATAATAAAAATATTATCTATTTATATTGTTATTATTTTTATTTTAACACATAATAAATATATTTTACTTACTAATTACTTTTTAGCAATATGGGAATGTATATTTTTTTATTATACATGTATCCTCGATTTACTATATATATATATATATTTCACTCTCATTTAAAATAATATTATTTCTATCACACTTTCAAATCAATTTTAATGAAATTTGGTTGTAATTAAAATTTTTAAAAATTATTTAACAAAGGGTTGTTATAATTAAAAACGGTAAAAACCACATATGTATATATATATTTCGATCTATATTTAAAGTATTTAAATTTTATTCATTTTATTCTAAAACATTAATTTTAGTTTTCTATTTTCGTCAATATTAAAACAATACTCTCATTTCTATACATAAACATATTACAATAAAACTTTCATTACTATTTTCATTATTATTACATAAATTTCACCACATTTTACATAACTATACTCACAATGACAAATATAATTTTTTACTCATATTTTTTACCAACTATTAATATATATTCCTTAAATTTAGTGTCGAACCTCAATAATACTATTCTTCTTGGGACGGGAGAGTATTATGTTTACTAATTATACAAAATATAAATAATAATTAAATTAATTGATCTTGAAAATAATATTAAATACATATAAGTGATTGAAAATAGCTTTCCAAACAACTTTAACTTTTAAAATATTTTTAATTTAATACCTGTCCAAAAAGTAACTTAATTTTTTTATAAATTAACATTTTAAAATAACATTTTTAGACCTAAAAATTTCATCTTTAATCAAAATCAAAATACAAAATCAAAAATTTATATAATTTATATATTTATAAAATTAAATATAAATGCACAATTAAAAAGTATATATAATAAATAATAATATTAATCCCGCATTTTCCAATCTTTCCTTCCCACTTTCTTTTATTTTTATTATTATATTATATTTTAAGAAGTGGGGACCACATAAAATAGATATATATATATATATATTAAAAGAAACTACATGGCCGATCAAAATCAATTTGATTCATTTTATATATTCTTTTTATTGATCGAATTAAGAATGTGTGGGACATGATGTTGATGGGGTACATTTTAATTATTATTGCTATTCATTTCATATATTATGTCATATTTTTCGCTTATCTCTGTTCTACATATCATGTTATTATTATTTTTTTTCAAAAAAATTATAAACTTTAATCGTATTTAAAATTTTACAATTTATAATTTTTTAATTATATTAATTAGTTATTTTAATTTTAATTTATAATTATTTTAATTATTTTTACTAATACATATGTTAAATTCTCGTGTCTACAATAATACTGAATATAATTTGTGATTAAATTCATGTTTTATTTTTGTTTTAAATATATGTTAATAATTGTATTATATACGGATGTATATATACTCTTTTTTACTAAGAAAAATATTTTTTTTATTGCCGGATATTTTGAAATTTAAAGTTTCTGCATTATATAAAAAAATTTATATAATGATATGCAAATTGATTTATTTTTATACATGTAATTTACTTTTAAAACAAAAGTCTATGGATAAAATATATATATATATATATATGTGTGGAAAGAATTGGATGGATGAAGGAGCATGAATCGATCAATGAAGAAGCACACAAATCGGACAAAATTTTTAATTTGCCAATAGAACAGTTGACCATGTAAATGACAGTTTGGGACAAAGATGTGGTATAAATCACAACTATTAACAAATAAAGACAACAATTTCACGCTACGAGAGGCAAAAACGTAATTTTATGTTGTCATTCCTACGCTAAGACATATATCGGTATTAACATATATACATACATTATATCATATAAATACGAGTTTGTAGGGATCTGCAACTTGAAAAGTCTATCCTGCCCCTCATTTCGAAAATGACAATTTAGTCCTTACCTATCTTTGTACTGGCTTGAAAAGACGAGATTGTACGGATCTGCCACTTGAAAAGTCTATCCAGTCCCTCATTTCGAAAATGACAATTTAGCCACTTGAGGACATCCCGACCTGAGGACTTCCCGTCCTGACCACTTTCTGTCTTGAGGACCTCCCGACCTGACCACTTTCCGTCTTGAGGACTTCCCGACCTGACCACTTTCCGTCTTGAGGACGTCCCGACCTGACCACTTTCCGTCTTGAGGAAGTCCCGTCCTGACCACTTTCTGTCTTGAGGACTTCCCGACCTGACCACTTCCCGTCTTGAGGAACTCCCGACCTGAGACCGTCCCGACCTAAGGACTTCCCGTCCTGACCACTTTCTGTCTTGAGGACTTCCCGACCTGACCACTTCCCGTCTTGAGGAACTCCCGACCTGAGGCCGTCCCGACCTGAGGACTTCCGGACCTGACCACTTTCTGTCTTGAGGACTTCCCGACCTGACCACTTCCCGTCTTGAGGAACTCCCGACCTGAGGCCGTCCCGACCTGAGGACTTCCGGACCTGACCACTTCCCGTCTTGAGGAACTCCCGACCTGAGGCCGTCCCGACCTTAGGACTTCCGGACCTGACCACTTTCCGTCTTGAGGACTTCCCGACCTGACCACTTCCCGTCTTGAGGAACTCCCGACCTGAGGTCGTCCCGACCTGAGGACTTCCGGACCTGACCACTTTCCGTCTTGAGGATTTCCCGACCTAAGGACTTCCCGTCCTGACCACTTTCTGTCTTGAGGACTTCCCAACCTGAGGACTTCCCGTCCTGACCACTTTCTGTCTTGAGGACTTCCCGACCTGACCACTTCCCGTCTTGAGGAACTCCCGACCTGAGGACTTCCGGACCTGACCACTTTCCGTCTTGAGGACTTCCCGACCTAAGGACTTCCCGTCCTGACAACTTTCTGTCTTGAGGACCTCCCGACCATTGGACTTCCCGTCCTGACCACTTTCTGTCTTGAGGACTTCCCGACCTGACCACTTCCCGTCTTGAGGAACTCCCGACCTGAGGACTTCCGGACCTGACCACTTTCCGTCTTGAGGACTTCCCGACCTAAGGGCTTCCCGTCCTGACCACTTTCCGTCTTGAGGACTTCCCGACCTAAGGACTTCCCGTCCTGACCACTTTCCGTCTTGAGGAAATCCCGACCTGAGGACTTCCCGACCTGACCACTTTCCGTCTTGAGGACCTCCCTACCTGAGGACTTCCCGACCTAAGGACTTCCCGTCCTGACCACTTTCTGTCTTGAGGACCTCCCGACCTGAGGACTTCCCGACCTGACCACTTTCCGTCTTGAGGACCTCCCGACCTGAGCGCAAATTTTTCTACTTTTCTGCCCGACTTCGGGTCCTACCTTCGTTCAAGACCCTGCTACCATTATTTTTATTATTATTATTATTTTTGTACGTAACACCTTAAATTTGATTTTTTAGCGTCTGAGATTAGGAATCTCTAAACACTGTACGGTACATAAAAGGAAATTGATTGGAAAATTAAAATGCTGAAAATTTAAAGTGGTGATCCCCAAATCTGACTTTGCTTTGTTGAAGTTGATTGAAGATGCTTGAAAATAAAAAATCTAAATCCTTAAATATTACTTTCATGGAACTTTTTCACCGGTTGTTAAGATGGTTACAGTCCATTGTGTTGTATCTCTAGCCCTTAGTCGAGGTTGGAAAGTCTTCCAATTACATGTTAATAATGTTTCTGCATGGAGATCTTAATGAGACAGTCTACATGATAGCTCCTGAAGGGTATGCAGATCTGTTTAAGAAAAAAGTCTGTCTTTTGAAGAAATCCCTCTATGGATTGAAACAAGCTCCTCGACAATGGAATGAGAAGCTAAAGACAGCTATGCTAGAGTTTGGTTTTATTCAATCCCTTCATGATTACTCTTTGTTTGTTAGGACTGTAAATGACTTGATCACTGTTTCCTTAGTATATGTTGATGATATTCGTTCAAGACACTGCTACCATTATTATTATTATTATTATTATTATTATTATTTTTGTACGTAACAAGACCTTATGTATTAGTTGATTTGGGTATTAAAACTTGTATGTTGTTATACACGAGATTGTATGGATTTGTCACTTGAAAAGTCTATCATGCCCCTCATTTCGAAAATGACAATTTAGCTCTTACCCTACCTTTGTACTGGCTTGAAAAGATGTTTTCGAACCGTCGCCAGCAACCGCCGTCAACCGCCCAAGACGAAACGTTTTGAAACGTCGTCTGGTCGGTTACATCAACCGCCTCGCCAAACGCCTCCACCAGTTCCAGAACTCAAATAGCCCAATCGACCAATCCAGAGACCAATCGCTAGACCAAAAGACTCCTTGGCCGCACCCACCAAGCAACCTGTCCATCCACCTGCGGACCAGCTGACTTGCCTATCCGACCGCAGACCAGCGGACCTACTTTATCCGACCGCAGACCATCAGGCCTGTCTGTCTGACCGCTAACCATCCGACCAAGGACCAACCGACCAGACCAACCGACCGAGGACCTTCCGACCTGCCTATCCGACCGCTAACCAACCGACCAGACCAACCGACCAAATCAAACGACCTGACCCACCGACCTGAGCACAAATAATTCGATTACATTTTTGTTTTACAGTTTATATTTCAAATAAATAATGTTTCACTACATTACATTATAGAATAGTCGCGCGGTATACCGCGCAAGAGCGTGTTCTAGTATTTATATATATGGAAGCGGCTATTACCATAATATACTCCTTCTATTCCAACTCAAAATATCATCTTTACAGTATTTTTAATTAGAACAATTTTTGATAAATATTATTAAAATAATATAATACACACACTTTAATATATTATAATATATTTTTTTATTAATTTATAAAAATTAATAATTCGATATAAAATATTATTATTTTTATTGCCAACATAGTTCTACATAGCTATCATAAAAAAATACGTCCGTAAAAAACACGGAGTGATTCAATAAATTTTTGTATACCTGAAAAAAAAAATTTAAATTGGTTTGCTCAAAACTTATCCCTTTATCTCCTCTTTGCAGTTCAAATGACTAACGGATCTACTAACTCGCCCGACCAAATCATCCGCATCATCTCCTGTTCGCAAACCTACCGACCACCCGCACTTCTTAAACACCCAACCAAATCATCTCTTCCTGCTCCTCTCGTCATTCCGACCGACAGACCGATCAACTACTTTACACGAGCCAGGTTGTTTCTCCTTCTCGTTCCCTCCATGTTGTATTGTACATCATACCGCAACTACCAGGGTAACAGTAAGATTATATTTCTGAAAAATTCACGAACAAAAGTTGAAAATCGTGTCTGAGGATTGTAATAGCAAGAAAAACATTGATCTAGATTGCTACCTTATTCAATTTTTCCATCATATATTTTCTTATTAGAACCTTGCACTTGTGGACATCAGCCATTTTAAATTCAGTTTCTTCATAAGATATCATGATCTCAAGTAGGAAACGTGTATATCAAGTACAATATAAGGCCTCCTACGTAAATATAAAATGAAAAATACACTTATCCTATGAGAATGCTTTCTTTAAAAAAAATAAAAAATATACAACCCAACAACATAAAAAAAAAAAAAGCCGACTTGGTCGGATAAAAGGAGAAAAAACATAGAGTCGGTCGCCAGGACGATGATCCGACCTCTTCCTCCCAATATAATATAATATCAATATTGCTAGTGACACCAGACATCTGTTCAAATAATAATAATAAAATATTAATGTTACATTCATAACAAACACATGAAATTATTTAAAAATTAAAAGTTATAAAATCAATATAAAATCATCAATATCAAAATAAATAAACAGAAAATAACAAAATACAAATATATAAATATATCATATACTACATTCGTTCGGCTCTAAGGATATCATATACTTTTTTTTTATTGATCTTTGAAAATTAATTATTATATTATACTTTTCTTGAATTTTTTTTTTTTTTTGGTATTATAAAAAAAAATTCATGTAAAGAATTATATATATATTGGAAACTTCTAAATAAATTTTAAAAATTGCATTATATGAATATGAACATATAAAATAAAATAAAATAAATAAACCCTTACGAGAGAGAATCAGATAATAGACCAAGAAGAAATACCCAAAAAAAAAGAAAGTCTGACCAAATTGGTTGGATGTAAGGAGAAGGTCGTTCGGTCGGGTAGTTTTGATATTTTTTTAAAATATAAATATTCAACATTATGAGAAAGAAAGACTGAGGAAAAATAAAAGTGTCTTGACAATGATTCTCTACAATAGAGGATAACGGTCCAATAGGTAGTCGGTTGGAATAGAAAAAAGAGAGAAAGAAATATAATAAATTATATAAATATATATTTTTTATATATGTGCAACCGACCAATTTATAAAAAAAATATTTCCCAATAAGTAGACCGATATAACAACTTCTTCCTTTAAAAAAATCAAACAAATATATATAAACCCATATATATACTTATATGTATATGTTGTGATTGTCATACATTCCCTTCCATAAAATGCCCTTACTTGTACTATTAATAACTTCATAAGTGTGTATTCTAGAAAATCTTGAACCACAGTAACGTTTCGTACCTATTATTAGGTATTACCTAACAATAATGATAACATTCTGACACTCAAGTTCTGAAATATTGTAATATTCTAAACACTTCATAACCCACCACATTCATATATTACACATGCTGATCAATAACATTAACACGTTACCTATCACCTCAATTAAATTAAAAAAACCAAACCAACACGAAACATAGGTACAAAACAATCAAACAAAACTCTAGTATAAAAGAAGCAACTTCTTATTCTTTTCACGGTGCACTCTCTCTGCATAATTATATTTCTTTCAACAAGTACCTATTGAAATATAGATCTCACAAACTTTTCTCTCAATAGACCTTTCACCATTATAACTCCATTCCTAAATGGACGAAAAAACACAACTGACTTTGGTTGTTGATCTTTCAACCAAACTTTCTGAATGAGCAATTCGGGTAATGCTACTCGAATGCTCAAACGAAAGAGTGTCCCCCCGGACAAATACAATGTACAAGAGATTCATATTTGTGGATGAAAATGTTCGATTTACTATGTTTTCAAATTAAGAATACTTTTGTCTTCAAATTCGGATTCGTTTATGTTTTCCACTTGGGAACACCGGGTGGGGGTTACAAATTCATAGGCACGCAAAATAATACATTATATTTTTTCATGCAGGGAACAAAGGTGCAGGCTTGCGCTTTTGAGCCCGATATCGCCAAGTTAGATGAATGTCTTACGTTATTTCACACGTATGATATCTACGGAAATTATCTCAAACCTTTTACCATTAGCCTGCCGAGATACAACTCAGAAGTTCAGCTAATCCTCAACCAGAAGTCAAGTATAAGCCTGTTATTGATAAACCTTTCAACATTCTCCTTGGGAAACCTTTTTTTGTCAAGCTATCAAGTCTACAACCGTTTCTCAAATCAAAAGCTTTCATCGGTAATTTTTTTACCATACAACGATTAATCATATCTAATCATTCTTACTTTTGTGTCGTCTACCACATTTTCAAATGCAAAGGTTACCTAACCTTGATGTAATGGCGTACAAACTTTTCTTCAAACTTAACATAAATTTTACTTTACAAAGACGCCATAGGTATAACAATCGATGTCAACCCCATCAAAACAAGAGGAACAGATAAACTCCAAGAGATCACAATCATTACAGAGGAGTATTTACAATATTTCATTGTACATTTCTTTTTCCACTTCTTTACTTAATTCTAAAATATTGACATTTTCGTTGTCTTTAGGAAAATACCAACGTCATTGACGATTTGGAATGATCTCGTTGAGGCAGAGAGATCAGAGATCGTCTCACTTCTTGTTGAAAGACCGATTATAGCTGTGCTAAATATCAAAGCTTTATCTTTCAAAGGTCGACCCCGGTTACAATATACTTAACGACTACATTTTTGTTTAATTTTTATTTATTTATTTTTTTTTACAATCTATGTAAATAAAGCTTACATCTCCTATATTTCTAAGTTATTTTAGTCCTAATGATTAATAATACAATTCACAATATGTTATGTAGAGCATGCGAGAATAAGCTAGAATTTTTGTTCTACAAACCTTTTTTGGGGTATAAACGGTTACAAATTAATATGTGTTTCAACTCAGGAATCTCCCTGTCAGCCATGTAGATGGCCAACATTCTATTCAATCCTCCTTACCCCGAAACTATGACACTTGAGCAACGGTAAAATACCACAAATTTGAACCCTTTAAAAATTTGTAATGCACAATTTTAAATTTAACAACTTACGTACAGGAAACTGGACGAGAAAAATTATCTTGATGAGCTCGTCCAAATGAAACACCTTGTCACCAACATTCCACAGACATGTTGCCTTTGATTACAGTCGAAGAAATGCGTCAATCACAGGTTTTTTCACAGACCTCTTTCTGAAAAATTATATCTAATACTACTGTGAACTTATTAAATATTAATAAATACATATACAGTTAGTGGATCATAAAACACGAGCTTCCTTTCAAATCTTACTGTAAAAAAATATGAAATTCTCATACACTGCCCGTGCGAAATGCCATACGTCAACAAAAATACTTACAGCACGAACATTCTATTGCTTCAAGTGCTCCTGCGTTCAGACTAGCAAAGAAAGGTACCTAGATGCTTTATAAACCTTTTACTTAGAAAATATAACCAAAAACATCTGATTTTACCTGCCAGATACATGTTAACAGCAACGGTTACTGATGACACCGCTTCCATAAAATGCGTTGGGTACGAGAAAATTGTAAGTATGCTTCTTGGCTGCGAACTGGACCTTCTGAAGGAAAAAAAAGGAAAAGATTATAAAAAAAATTACCATTTAACTATTCACAGAAAAACTCTGTAACACTAATTTTTATACAGGAGATGGCAAGGCTTTGCGAAATACGAAACAACGAAGTCAAGGGGAGCAAATTCATGTTCACGGTCAAGAAAAAAACATCTGCATCCACAAGATTTAACACAGACAGCTACACAATCAACAACATGGAACCATGGATCCCAAGTTACAACAAAAACAAACAATGAATTTTAAATCATCTAATAAATTATATTTCCAATACCAAAATTGTTTTTACTACTCCGAGTTCTTATGCACAAATATAGATCTCACAAACGATTCACCCAATACACCCACTCGAAACACTCCCCAATCTTCAACCCTCACATCATCATTATCACATATTACAACTTCATCGTCAGCGTTTACTGCAGAAAATTCAGGTAAGAACTGCTTCATAAAGTACAACAGAGGACTTCAGAATCTATGCTATCGTTACATATTAACATTTGCTTCACTATAATAGGTGGAATCCGCAAGAATCTCTGGCCATTAATACCAGATCCAGAAACTGAAATCGCCCAGAAAAAACAAGGTAAAGAAGCACAAGTGGCGACGTCAGCAAAGAAAAAGAAATTGGCGACAAACAAGTGAACATTCAGCCGCCCCACTTATTCACCTCGAAAATGCCTTTGGTCTGTAATTACTGAGTTAACTTCGTCTTTAAACACCCTCAAGAGAGGAAACTGCTTTGGTTTGCATTGCACTAATTTCTACAGACCTTTCATGACCTATTTCCGTCCGTGTATGATTGTTAGAGGAGATTCCATCTCCTCTATTAATTAACACGACACGCTTGCATGCTCCATCACCACAACCACTTACTTTAAAAAGTTTCTCTCATCAACATGTTTTCCCAGAATACTTATATTAATATATTCTAACAAGCATATTACATAAGATTTGTCCGTCTCTGCCTTTATCATCTACTTACAAGTCACCAAAATTGCCTCTTTCTCGTATACAATTTCAAGAAAGACAGTACCAGCGGAGCCGCCCGTGAACGGTCGGGAGGGGAACCCGACCATGAGGCGGGTCTCCTCTACATCCTCCACATCTTCCACCCGTTCAAATGTTATTCCGGTGAGACCTACTTTATTGCAAGTTTGTATTATTTCCCTTCGTAAGGACTAACCGAACTCTCCCTTTAATCCTACCATTTCATTTGCTTCTAACAACCCTTCTCTACAGACTCTCTTCCCCGGCCTGCCGAGGTTCCGAGCCATCCGCCAACCGATAAAACAAACGCCTTGCCTGTCGCCCGACCGTTGATGGCTCTTTGTCAAATGCGACCGAAGACCTCAATGAAGCCTCCACTCTATTGGTCGAGGCTTGTACGGGAGCACCACCCGGCATTCCAACTGCGGCGGAGGGCCCAGTCAGAACAGAAATGGACAGACTTACGAACTCCACTCAGGACCCTTCGTTTGTAAATGTTGAAAAAATCTTTGTAAAGAATTATATATATTTTTTGATATATTTGAAAGTTCTAAATAAATTTTAAAAATTACAATAAATGAATATGAATATATAAATTTAAATAAATAAACCTTTATGAAAGAGAATTAGAGAACAGACCCAAAAGAAATACATAGAAAAAAAAAATTGACGAAATTGGCCGAATTAAAGGAGTAAATCCGTTAAGTCGTGTCATTTCGACATTTTTTGGGAATGTAACATTTAGCATTATGAAAAAGACCGAGATAAAATAAAAGGTGTCGGACATATTTCGTCGGATGGAAAGAGCATAAACATACAGTCGATTGGGGGTAGAACAGGAAAGTAGACGGCTGATTTAGTCGAATGAGAAAATACCCTTCTGAGAGAGATTGAGAGAATAGGGTATTTTCTAAAATACCCCCCCCCCTCTCCCCCCCAAAAAAAGGGGCCAACTTGGTCGGATAAAAGGAGGAAAAACGTAAAGTCGGTCGCCAGGACGATGATCCGACCTCTTCTTCCTAATATAATATAATATCAATATTGCTATTGACACCAAACATCTGTTCAAATAATAATAAAAAAATATTAATGCTACATTCATAACAAACACATGAAATTATTTAAAAATTTTAAAGTTATAAAAATCAATAAAAAATCATCAATATCAAAATAAATAAACAGAAAATAATAAAATAAAAATATATAAATATATCATATACTATATTCGTTCGGCTCTAAGGATCTCATATACTTTTTCTGTATTGATATTTGAATATTAATTATTATATTATATTTTTCTTGAATATTTTTTTTTGTGTATTATTAAAAAAAAATTCATTTAAAGAATTATATATATTGATATATTGGAAACTTCTAAATAAATTTTCAAAATTACATTATATGAATACGAACATATAAAATAAAATAAATAAACCTTTATGAGAGATAATTAGAGAATAGATAAAAAAGAAATACCAAAAAAAAAAATAAAGGTTTGACCAAATTGGTCGGATGAAAGGAGAAGGTCGTTTAGTCGGGTGGTTTCGATATTTTTTTTAAATATAAATATTCAACATTATGAGAAAGAAAGATTGAAGAAAAATGAAAGTGTCTTGACAATGATATTCTACAATAGAGGATAACAGTCCAGTAGTAGTTGGTTGGAATAGAAAAAATAGAGAAAAAAATATCATAAATTATATAAATATATATTTTTTTATATATGTACAACCAACCAATTTATAAAAAAAAATTAAAATTTCTCAACAGGTAGACTGATATAATAACTTCTTTCTTTAAAAAAATTAAACAAACAAATGAGTGGCGCGGCGTAGGGCGCTTTCACGATTAGTATATATATATTATTAAGTTAGGAAGATCTTTTGATATACTCCACTGTTGAAACGTGACTTGGATTTAGCGGTCTACCCGACCCTAAACGAAAGCGAAATGGCTGTTTTAATTGGCAGGGTTCCTTTTGGGCTTATCCTAATTAATAACAAATAGGCTTAGGGTTTAGGGTGTTTTGGGGTGCTTATAAATAGACAACTATGGTTCTTAGTCGGATGACATATTGTAAATCTCGGAATCGGTATAATAAAATCTCTCTGGTTCCTGCCCGTGGACGTAGGTTGACGCACCGTCACCGAACCACGTAAAACCTCTGTGTTCTTTATTTGCTTTCTTTCTCGTTTTCTCATAACAAGTGGTATAAGAGTCATATCTCATTGATTGAAGATGTCCTCGTATAAGTTTGATCTGGAGAAGTTTAATGGGTCGAATGACTTTACGCTCTGGAAGGTCAAGATGAGGGCACTTCTGGTTCAACAAGGATGTGCGGCTGCGTTGGAGGGAGAAGACAAGTTTCCTAAAGACACGAAGGAGGAGGTAAATAAGGAGATTTTGGCAAGGGCTCATTCCGCGATCTTGCTGTCAGTTACTGATGAGGTGTTACGGGAGGTTGTAGATCAGACAACGGCTTTTGGGTTATGGAATAAACTGTGTGAGAAGTACCAAAACAACTCTCTCACGAACAGGCTATATCATAAGCAACGTCTTTACACCCTCCGGATGTCCGAAAGTACTCAGGTAAAGGATCATCTTGATACCTTTAACCATATCATTCTTGATCTTCAAGGAGTTGAGGTTAAAGTAGATGATGAAGATCAAGCCCTAATTTTATTGTGTTCACTACCTGGTTCATATGAGAATTTGTAGATACTATGCTATGTGGTAGAACTACAATTTCTGTTAATGATGTGAAAGATGCCCTTATGTCTAAAGAATTGAAAAGAAAGGTTTCTCTGGAAGAGGGTTCTGGTTCAGGTCTGTTTGCAGGTAGGGGAAGACCACATGAGAGGGGTAACGGGAATGGGAGGTCGCGTTCAAAATCAAAATCCTCTAGCAAAGTTAAGTGTTATCTTTACAAGGAGAAATGGTACTTTAAAAGGGATTGTCCACAGAAGAAGGGAAATACAAAAGTTGATTCTAGTAACAGTGGCAACAGTGCTGCTGTGGTACAAGACAGTTCTGATGATGGGGACTTTGGTGAAGTTCTGACAGCGTGTAGTGCTAGTACTGCTGATTCCTGGATTATGGGTACCGGTGCTTCTCACCATATGACGTTCTCTCGTGATCTACTCACTTCTTTTAAGGAGTGGAATGGAACAATGAAGTTAGGTGATGATGGGGTTCTAGCCATAAATGGGAACGGGGTAGTGCAGATAAAATTCCATGACGGTACTGTCAGGAAATTTGACTGTTGGTATGT
The DNA here is from genome assembly GCF_009805555.1 of Andrographis paniculata. Classification (NCBI taxonomy): domain Eukaryota; kingdom Viridiplantae; phylum Streptophyta; class Magnoliopsida; order Lamiales; family Acanthaceae; genus Andrographis; species Andrographis paniculata. Next base: position 2,297,722 of record NW_026137613.1, read on the forward strand.
TCCTGAACTCAGAAAGAATTTGATTTCTCTTGGCACCTTAGCTAAGAATTGTTTAAAATATCATGGTGAAGGTGAGTGGGTGAAAGTCCTGAAAGGTGCTATGGTAATAATGAAGGGAAAACTGCAGCATGGAATTTATTTTCTACAGGGCAGTTCAGTGATGGGAACGGCGGCGGTATCCCAATCCTTGGATAAACATGATGACATGACAAATTTGTGGCACCGTCGATTAGGTCACATGAGTGAGCTAGGGTTGTCTGTGTTGAGCAAGCAGGGTTTATTTGGTGGGGATATGATAGGTAAAATTCAATTATGTGAGGCTTGTGTAAAAGGGAAGCAACGCAGGGTGAGGTTTAGTACCGGTCATCACACTTCAAAAGAAATTTTGGAGTATGTTCATTCAGATCTATGGGGGTCCCTCTATGGTGAAATCGCAGAGCGGGTGTTCTTACTTTGTCACTTTCATAGATGATTATTCGAGAAAAGTCTGGTTATACTTTCTGAAAACTAAAGATGAGGTGTTTGGAAAGTTCAAGGAGTGGAAGACCATGGTTGAAAAACGGACAGGTAAACAGGTCAAGACTCTAAGAACTGATAGTGGGTTGGAGTTCTGCAATGCTCCATTTGATGATTTCTGCAATAAATAAGGTATAGTGAAGCACCGCACTGTACGACACACACCACAGCAAAATGGAGTTGCAGAGCGAATGAATCAAACCCTCATGGCGCGTGCTAGGTGTATGCACATATTTGCTGGCTTATCTAAGCAATTCTGGGCTGAAGCAGTTAACACTGCTAGTTATCTGGTTAATAGATCTCCATCAACTGCAATTGACTTAAAGACTCCTCAAGAGGTATGGTCCGGTAAACCCTCTGATTACTCTAATCTAAGAATATTTGGATGCCCTGCATACGCTCATGTGAATGATGGTAAGCTGGAACCGAGGGCGGTAAAATGCATATTTCTAGGGTATGCAACAAGAGTAAAAGGTTATCAACTGTGGTGTACAGAAGGTAAAAATCCTGGTAAATTTTTTATTAGCAGAGATGTAACCTTTGATGAATCTGCTATGCTTGATCATAGTAGAGGTTGTGAAAGTATTGCAGGTACAAAAGATTGTGGTGCTAACCAGAGGGTGGAGTTTGAGACTCCTAACAGAGTTGTGTTAGAGGAAGAGCAGCAGGATAATACTATTGATCAATCCGATCAACCAGATCAGTCAAAACCTCAAGGGAAACCGGTTGAGGGGGAAGCTGATGACGCTGGTACTGGGGTTGAAGATTCCATAGCAGCAAGAAAGGGAAAGAGAAATATTCAGAAACCACCTAGGTTTGCAGGATGTGTCAATACATGTGACATAAATTCTGTGGCTTATACACTAGCGGTTGGTGATGATATTGGCTCTGATGAGCCAAACACATATAAAGAAGTTGTGGCGAGTAAAGATGCAGAAACCTGGATTATGGCAATGAATGAAGAGATGCAGTCTCTTGAAAAGAACAAGACTTGGGATCTTGTTGCACTACCAAAAGGGGTGAAGCCAGTGGGATGGAAGTGGGTCTTTAAAAGAAATGAGGGAATTCCTGTTGTTGAACCTGCTAGGTTCAAGGCGAGACTAGTGGCAAAAGGGTTTTCACAGAAGGAATGAATCGATTACCATGAAGTCTTTTCTCCTGTGGTGAAACACAAAACCATTCGGGTTCTTGTGGCAATGGTGGGTGCTTTTGATCTGGAGCTGGAGCAGCTTGATGTAAAAACAACATTCCTTCATGGTAATCTAGAATAATAGATTTACATGTCTCAACCGGAGGGGTTCTACAGTTATATAGAGGACCAGGTATGCTTGTTAAAGAAATCTTTGTATGGCTTAAAGTAGTCTCCGAGGCAATGGTACAAGAGATTTGACTCATTCATGGTGTCTAATGGTTATACTCGTAATCAGTTTGATAATTGTGTGTACTCGTAGAAAGTTTCTACTGATTCCTTTGTGTATCTGTTGTTGTATGTGGATGATATGTTAATTGCAGCTAAAAACATGATTGTAATTAATGACTTGAAAGCTCTACTAAATGGTGAGTTTGAGATGAAGGATTTGGGTGCGGCAAAGAAAATACTTGGTATGGAGATCTGGCGTGATAGAGAAGCATGACGGTTATGGGTTTCTCAAGAAAAGTATATTGAGAAAGTTATTCAAAATATTACATTAAAAAATATTTATATTATATTATATAGTTAAGAATTTACTATTCTAATTTCAAACCAAAACAAACCAAAACTCAAACTCCGAAGAAACACACCCATATTTGTTGTAATTAATAATGTAGACATTTCAGATATTGCACTGACAATATCTTTGCTTTATAAGCAAATATGTTTTCGTTTTGTGAAATATTTTGAATATATAATTTTTTATGTGAAATACAAATAATATTTTTTTTAAAAAATAGCATGTATTATTTTTGATAAAAAAAACAAATTAATTACTCATTCTCCACAACAACCCACCACCCCCTATTTTGCTTATATTTAATTATACTTTTAATAAAATTATTATGATATTCTTGTTATTTTTTATTTTATTTTTGTGACCTTTGCACCCATTATTTAAAATATTTAATAATTTAAGCAACAACATGATTATCAAGAACATAAGCATTTTTTTTTAATATTATTATTCTTGTACGATTTTATAAGTGTCTAATTTAAATTTGTACAATAACTATATTTCTTTTTTTTTTTTTCTTACATAAGTATGTCTCATTACTCATAAATAAATTAATTTTAATAATAATAAAGATATATAGGATTTGTTTGTTGTTTTTATATGAATTATAAAAGTTGCGTAAGTAATATAAAAATAATATTATTTTTTATAAGATATTAATTTTTTATGACATGATAAAAATATATATACTTCCTTCGTCTCGTGATATTAGTTCACCTTTCCTCTTTTGGTAGTCCCACGAAATTAGTCACATTTCCTAGTATAGTAATAATTAGTAAATACTAATTATAATTATAAATTTAATTATATTTTATTCAATTACTAAAACCCTTAATTTTTATGGTTTGTTTTATTGTAATTTTAAAAGTAGAGCTAGAATTTTGAATAATAAAAATTAATAAATATTCAGTATAATATAAATAAATATTTATGTAATGCCTAAAATTTCTAATATAATATAAAAAATATTTGATTTGATATTTTACTATTGAAAATTAGTTAATAATGAGATTTGATTTAGAATTTGATTTTTATATTTCATTAAAAAAATTCATTTATCACTATTACTAAGAGTGAAAAATATCAATTTTCTCAAATAATGCAAGTACCGTATGAAAAAATCAAAGTGTCAAAATTATTGTATATCGTAAATTTTTATATGGTATGATACCGTACCAAACATTTTCAGTACGACAATTGCATATACTTTTAGCATTGTTGGTATAATATATACGGAAAATATCAATATAGTTAGATATTTTAGTATTTGATATATCGGTCTATATCAATAATTTAGTATATTGATGCTAAAATAATTATTTTTTTAATATATTCTTAAAATTGTAAAATTATTTTTAATTTTTATATTTCAGCGTAAAATATTATATTATGATACAACACATGTAATTCGATTAGAAATGACTCGATACTGTATTCAGATAATCCGAACCATATTGTATACTGAACCGAATTTTTTTGTATATTAAAAAAAATATCGATACCATACAAAAAAAATTCGGCATATTGAAATTTGGCATTTTTGGTATTTTTTAGTAGGGTATGTGTTATTTCTGTAATTCAGTATTTTTCATCTATAAATTCGGTATACCAAATTATTGGTACAATATTTCATTACGATAAAATAGCATACTAAAGATTTTGGTACGATATATAAAATATGCATTATAAATTTTGGTATGTAATATCGAACTATCCCTACCAACAATCAAATTCGAAAAATTTGATGTTTTGTTATTAAAAATTTTAGTATTACGGCTGTTATTTTTGTACTTAAATTATTACAATTAATTTTTTTTTATCTAATTGCGTAATTTACAATCAATATAATAATATTTTTTATAATAAAACGATTTCAATAAATAAAACATTAAATTTAAAAAAATAAAATAAAAAAATATTTCAACTTTTATTTCAATATTTCATCAAATAAAAATAGTTAAAAATAATATTTTATTACATATATTACATTTATTAATCATACTAATTAACTATATAAACCAAATTTTCTTAAACTTCGCGCTAAATGGAAATGCGACTAATTTTACGGGACGGAGGGAGTATTATATATTAATAATCGTATAAAAAAATTTGTTGAAAGAACAAACACATAGTTATTGGTATTTTCATCGCAACAATATTTATTATTAAATTAATTAGTATATATAGAACCTTAGTAATTAAATTTTACAATACCAATATATATCAAAATTTATATTACAAAATATACCATCCGATGCAGCATAGCGCGTCAGCGGGGCACTAGTATATATATATATACATGAATAAAAAGATATTTGAATTAGAAATGGGCAGCCGTGACGTAAATAAAGAAGTCAGCAAATCAAATTTGGGAAGTTCTTGCTGCCGCGGACGTCAACACATGAATTGAATTTGTTATTGATTGTATCGTGAGGCAAGTGCTTGTTAGTTTGGGATTATAAAAAAATTTATTTATTTTATTCTTTTTTATTGATTCTTAGTTTTATATTTAGAAGAAGATTGTTTAGTGTTTACAATCTTAAGTGCTTTTGTTGTTATGCATTGAAAATTATCTAAGCATTATAGAGAATAATATTTGTGTGTTTTTGTAACACTTATCGTCATGCCTATATATTTTTTTAAATAATATTTTTAAATTATATATTTGAAAATTACAAAATGTTGGATATTCGAATTGGTCCAAAAGAGGTTCAACGTCTTCGAATTTTATACGTAGCAAAATATGGAATCATTGGTATTAGCATAACTTTGAACCTGTGGTTGCCTCGTACTTAAAAGTGCAGTGTGTGTATGTGCACGATTCCATGGGTGAACAAGTGCAAAACAAGAACAAACAATAAACACGATTTGTTTACATATTTCGGTATTAAAATCTACATTCGGAAGATATCAATCCAGGAGTCTTTCACTAAACAAAACACTTTTTACATCATTCAAGACAACAAACAAATTTACCCAACCTATCATCTATCCAAACTCCTCTTTGTTTTACAAATACAGAAGAACTGACTATTACAACGTGGTAACAACTTCTGCAGACCAGTAGACTAGGTGGTTATCTCCATTGGTTTCGACTCCTTTTTCTCCTTCTTTTAGACGAATTCAAACCTCCATTAACATACCTCTCAACTCTCTGAAGTAAGTGGAAAAAGTTTTGCTAAAGAAGTGTGTGAAACAAACTTGTTTCACTCACTATATTCAACTCCAAATACACCCACTCTGCACATGTTTGACCAGGTTCGTTTGTGCACAACTTTGGGGCAGTGTATTCAAGGAAATAAATGTCATACAGGACATGAGAGACATATAATTGACTTTTCCTGCATATCATTTTCACGAGGCGTGTTTGTTTGTCTCATTGCAATGTGTATAAGACACGTTTCAATATAGCCAAAGTGACGAACTCAGTCAACTTTCTATCTATCTCATTTTCTTAGTGAAGGAAAAAGAGTACATTATTCTTGTATTAATGCGCTCCCCCTGCTTTGGACTTTATTTGATGTCTTTCAGCCGACGCATTCCAATTCCTTGTATCAATTTGTTGAATGTTGCAGTCGGTAGCGCCTTCGTGAATAAATCTGCAAAATTTTCAGACGATCGAATTTATTGCACATTATTTCACCACTTTTTTGAAGATCGTGAGTGAAAAAGAACTTCGGAGATATGTGCTTTGTCTGATCGCCTTTAATATACCCTCATTTTAGTTGATCTATACAAGCTGCATTATCTTCAAATAATATTGTATAAGGTAATTTATCATTGGTAATCCAACCACAATTTTTCTGAATATGGTGAGTCATGGACCTCAACCAAACGCATTCACGGCTGGCTTCGTGAATTGCTAAAACCTCAGTATGGTTTGAAGAAGTAGTTGTTATTGTCTATTTAGCATATCTTCAAGAGATCGCGGTTCCACCAAAAGTAAATAAATAGCGAGTTTGAGATTTTGCTTTGTGTGGATCAGACAGATAATCAGCATCAGCATAACCAATTAATTCATTTTGAGATTCACTCGAATAAAATAAACCGAGGTCATGAGTCCCCTGAAGATAACGAAAAATGTGTTTGATACCATTCCAATGGCGCTTTGTGGGGGATGCGCTAAACTTGGCCAGTAGATTTACTGGAAAAGATATATCTGGCCTGGTACAATTTGCGAGGTACATTAATGCGCCAATAGCGCTGAGATATGGTACCTCGGGGTCAAGTATTTTTTCATTTTCTTCTCTTGGCCTAAATGGATCTTTACTGGGATCAAGGGATCAGACCACCATTGGTGTACTCAAAGAGCGAGATTTTTCCATATAAAATTGCTTTAATACATTTTTGGTATATACGGATTGATGAATAAATATCTCATTATTAACATGATCCACTTGTAATCCCAGACAATATTTTGTCTTTCCAAAATCTTTGATCTCAAATTCTTTCTTTAGATATTCAACTGCAATTTGGATCTCTTCAGGAGTTCCAATTAAATTGAGATTATCAACGTATATTGCAATAATGACAAAATTTGATCCATTTTTCTTGGTAAAGTCGCATGGGCATATTGGATCATTAGTATAACCTTCTTTTATTAAACAGTCACTGAGACGGTTATACCACATTCGCCCTCATTGTTTAAGTCCATACAATGACTTTTCAATTTGATGAAATATGATTCCCTTGGATTTAATTTTTATGCTTCAGGCATATTGAATCCCTTAGGAACTTTCATATAAATATCAGTATCCAATGAGTCATAAAGATATGCAGTAACTACGTCTAAAAGACGCATATCGAGCTTTTCTCGCACTGCTAGGCTCACAAGGTACCTAAATGTTATTCCATCAACAACTGAAGAGTACGTTTCATCAAAATCTACTCCAAGCCTTTGTGAGAATCCCTGAGCTACAAGACATGTTTTATATCTCACAATTTCATTATGCTCATTTCTTTTTCGTATAAACACTCATTTGTATCCAACTGATTTTATATCATCCGGTGTTTGAACAATTGGTCTGAAGACCTCTCTTTTGTTCAATGAGTCAAACTCTTATTGAATCGCATGTTCCCATTTTGGCCAGTCATTTCTTTGCCGACATTCATGAATCAATTTTAGCTCTGGATCCTCATTATCTTCCATTATATCAAGTGCTAAATTGTATGTGAATGCATTATCAATAACTGCCTCTTTACGGTTCCAACATTTTCTTGAAGTAAAGTTAATTGAGTTTTCAATAATTTCATCATGTTCTTCAAGATTGTGCTCTTCTTGAGCAATTATTTCAGGATTGACTTTCTCATTAAATTGAGGTTTATCAATATCATTTCTGATATCATTAATTCTTCTTTTCTTTCGAGGGTGTTTATCTTTGGAACCAAGTGGTCTACCACGCTTTAAGTGTGTCGCTGATTCATTAGCACTTCCAATTTGTCCACCAGGGACAATTAATTTAGCCGGGGCATTAACAGCTTGGATATATGATCGAATGACTTTGCTCGAGTCATTGAATGCATCCGGTAACTGATTTCCAATATTTTGCAAATGTATAATGTGTTGAACTTCTAGTTCACACTGCTTTGTAGGAGGATCACAAAAATTCAATGGGATTTTCCAATTAATATCCCTTTTAAGTTCATCTCTGTCTCCCCCTAATGCCGGAAAATATAATTCATCAAAATGACAGTCTGCAAATCTTGCAGTGAATAAATCACCCGTCATAGGCTCAAGATATTTTATAATTAACGGTGATTCATATTCGACATAAATGTCCAATTTACGTTGAGGACCCATATTTGTACGTTTGGGAGGTGGAATAGGAACATAAACAACACACCCAAAAATACGTAGATGAGATATATTTGGTTTGTGACCAAATACTAATTGCATAGGGGAGTAGCTATGATAGCTTGTAGGCCTCATTCTTATAAGTGTTCCTGCGTGTAAGATAGCATGCCCCCAAGCTGAAACGGGCAACATAGACCTCATCAGTAATGATCTAGAAATCAATTGCAATATTTTAATAAGTGATTCTGCTAGACCATTTTGCGTATGAACATGAGCAATTAGGTGCTCTACATTAATTCCAATCGACATGCAATAATCATCAAATGCATTCGATGAGTATTCACCAGCATTATCCAGACGTATATTCTTAATTGGATTATCAGGGAATTGTGCCCGTAATTTAATAATTTGGGCAAGCAATCTCGCAAATGCCACATTGCGAGTAGATAATAAACAGAGATGTGACCATCTGGTAGATGCATCAATAAGCACTATAAAATATTTAAATGGCCCACAAGGTGGGTCTATTGGTCCACATATTTCCGCGTGTATTCTTTCAAAAAATGTAGGTGATTCAATACCTACTTTAGCTGGCGATTGTCTGGTTATCAATTTTCCCTGAGTGCAGGAAACACACGTTAACTCATTTGAGTTTAACACTTTTTTACCTTTTAATGAATGGCCATGCGAATTCTCAGTTATTTGCCTCATCATTATACTGCCAGAATGCCCAAGGCGATCATGCCATATTTGAAAATTTGTAATCTTTTGATCTACCGTGGGGTGTGTTTCAACAACACCTAATCTGGCATAATATAAGCCAGTAGAGATTGAGGACAATCTCTCAATGATGCATTTCTTTTTATCAATGATATTGGTGATCAATAAAAATTCACCATTCGGTATCACTCATAGTTTCAATGTGATAACCATTTTTCCGAATGTCCTGAAAGCTCAGTAAATTTCTTCGAGCTTTAGTGGCCAACTGTGCATACTGTATCACAATTTTCGTCCTTGCGGGCAGAAATATAATGGCTTCTCCAGAGCCTTCAATTAATTTTTCACTGCCACTTATTGTATTAACATTCATCCTTTCCCTTTTTAAATGAGAGAAATATTTTTCGTGTTTCAAATATAGCATGTGTCGTTGCACTGTCAATTAAACACATATTTGCATCATTTTGATTGGCATCCATTTAACCTTCAAATATAAATAAACGCAGTATTAATAAAGACAGATATAAGTATTAAAAAATGTATTACAAAAATGTACTATGCGATAATTTAAATATTACAAAATATAAAATGACATAATATGTCTATCACTGGGGGTTTGCTGGATCTATAACAAAATTCGCTATATCAAGATGCGTTGTGTCGTAATCCAAAAGATCATCATCGGGGTCGTCATCATTATCAACATGATTAGTCTCGACCTCCTTCCCCTTTTTCTGCAGTGAGGCTTGATAAAGATCGGCTAGGTGTTTGGTTGTTTTGCAGGTATTGGCCCAATGGCCTTCAATGCCACACCGATTACAAATGCCGATTTGCCTCTTTCCCTGTTTAGCCTTTTCGGCTATATCTCCATATTGGGGTTTACTCTGCATCCTGTTAACGTCAAAACTGCGGCAATTGTAAGGGGTATATCGACCGCATTGACTCCACGGCCTCTACCACGTCTTCGGCCTCGTTCAGAAAATGTCACATTCGCTTCAGGGAACGGACTTGAACCAATGAGCCGGGACTGATGATTTTTCAACAATAACTCGTTATTTTGCTCAGCTAATAAAAGATATGCAATGAGCTGTGAGTACTTTTGAAATTTTTTCTCACGATACTGCTGTTGCAGCACAACATTAGAAGCATGGAAGGTAGAGAGAGTCTTTTCCAATTTATCATTCTCAGTAACAATTTTCTCCGCAGAGTTTCAACTGAGATGTAATATAATGGATTGCAGAGTTGTACTCTGTAACAGTTTTAAAATCCTGTAATCGTAGGTTAAGCCAATCATGTCGGGCTTTGGGGAGAGTGATATATTTCAAGTGCTCAAATCTCTCCCTTAATTCATTCCACAAATTCAGTGAATCTTTCACCGTCAAATATTCAGACTGTAAAGGGATGTCTAAATGATGACAGATGAAAATAATAGCCTTAGCCCGATCTTGGCTTGTAGTCGTATTCTCACTGACAATTGTATGAATAAGGCTCATAGAAACCAGATGCATTTCTACATTTAGGGACCAAGTCAGAAAATTATTGTAGGTGAGAGACAAAGGTTTAAAAGAAAATTTTGCAAAATTTTACATAGTGTAGAAAATTGATAATATAGATAATATAAAAATAAAACTTACTAAAAATAAAATAGGCAAGAGCCTTTGTGCTGATAACATATTATATAATAATAATATAATAGTATGTTAGATGGGTAAATAGATATACGTATGTATATATTATTCTAGTATCTATATTAATATATTATAATATAACAAAGAGAACATATGTAATAAAGAGGGAGAGCTGAGAGGCAGAGGATAGAGTCAATTAAATGTCTGTGTAATTTATTGAATAAACATATGCATGTACTTATAGACAAATAAAAGTACATTGAATACCAAGTAGCATCCACACCATATACATGTGTATACTATGTATGTGTATACTATGTAGTATACAATATATATGGGTTAAAACATCTTATTTATTATGATATAAAAATTTTATTAGACTAATTACCTTTTAAAATATTACACATTTTTTATGATTTAAAAAATCTGTATTATGTTCACAGTAATGTAAAAATTGCATTATACTACGGATTGTTTTAGAAAATATTGTACAGAATTTTCTAAAAATTGTACGAGGTTTTATGATAAAATAAGAAAAAATAATTCAGATTTTAATTATAAACAAATTTATCTTAATTTTTTTAATAAATTAATTTATATTGGTATGGCGCTTCGCATAAGTAGACTTATGAGACAAGATCGTCAACCATGTAATACAATGTGTATAATATACATAATTAGTGTATTTACTTTGCATAATTGGGGTAAGTAATATTATTTTATTCAACTTAATCAAGTATTTAGTATGCTTACTAATCCATTTAAATAAAGTCCCGTATAATAATATTATAATCAAGGATTATTAATCCTTCTCTTATAAGTAGTCTTAAATAAGTATTTAGGTATAATTAATGTAAAACTAATTTATCTATCATTAATATTTAATTTACTATTAAATTTATCATTTAATTAAAGGTATTTAAGGGGAAATTAATAATTTTATACAACAATTTATTATAGTAAACATTAAATTATTTTATCATATAATTATAATTTACTAAAATAATACATATATTATAATTCTATCCAAAACGCATTCAATATGTATATATGTATATTTATATGTAAATTTTTGTATATATATATATGTAGATCTCTTTTTTGTGTTTTTTAGTCTTTTTGTCTTTTTCTCATGTGGCATTTTGCAATTTTGTTTTTAAAAAATGTGCTACAAATGATGTTTTCATGTGTATTGTGTAGATGATATCTCGTGTTATGCGGAAAGCAAAATATTGTCAAACTTTTTTTTTAACTAGACATTTTATTGTTTCCATACATATATTGACATCAACAATTGCCAAATAATGCAATTTAGTAGAAAACAAATTAAAACAAAAGAATAATTTGCGCTTTTAGGCCATCTTTAACCTAGAGCCATTAATGGTACTGGGTCAGTAGATTTGACGTTGGTTGTCCTGCCTCAAAAATTGGCGTTACTACAGTGCAACGCCAATTTTGGTGTTGCACTGTAGTAACTCTTTTTTTTTTTTAATTTTTTATTTTAATTTTTAAATTTACTTTATATTTTTTAAAATTTTGAAAAAAATTATTTTAAATTATAAAAATAAAAGGTTGTTTAAAATAATAGGAAAAATTAAATATTTGAAGAATAATAGTGAAAAATTGAGTTATGATTCAAGTAAAATTACTGTAGCAATTTAATGAGTTAAAACTGAAAACTGGATAAATAGAGTTGATTGGGTTAAAGATGAGATTAGAAGAAATATAACTAGCCATCCACCCAAGAGATAAGAGTTAGAAGAAGAAAATCTTTCATTAGGAACAATATCCAATCACCTCGCCGGTAGAAAACTCTAAACTCTTCGAGCACAAAAGAAAAAACAGAAAGCAAACTGTTCCCAAGTTAGAGGTTTAAATTCGCCTCGATTATTCAAACGTTTCAAAAGTAAATTAAAGGCAACACAAAGCAATTAATAATTTTGGAAATAAAAGCAAAACTGAACAGTCTGTCCATCTTGCCAATGTTTAACCGTCTGTGTCATTCTCCCCCGGTTGAAGAGGACTCGACCCGAGTCCAAAGCTGTATTTTCGTCAAAATATGGTGAAAGATCCGACACATTAAAAGTAGAAGACACACCATAGTGATCAAGCAATTGAATCTTGTAGGCATTATCTCCAATTTTTTTCAAAACCTTAAATAGACCATCACCTCGCGGCTGGAGTTTTGCATTTTTTCCTCGGGGGAATCTTTCTTTTCGAAGGTGGATCCAGACAAGATCACCTTCTTTGACGTTCACAGCCCTGCGATGTTTGTTTGCTTGAATCTGGTACTTTTCATTTTGTTTGATAATGCGTGCACGAACATCCTGATGCAGTTTCTTCAAGTAGCTAGCATGATCTTCAGCAGCACTGCTATATTGAGAAGTAACAGGAAGTGGGATCAAGTCTATAGAACTAATGGGATTCATCCCATATACAACTTCAAATGGACTTCTTCCTGTAGTTTGACTTGTCGACTTGTTGTATGCAAATTTTGCTTGAGCTAGAAGTAGATCCCATGGGCGGATATTTGAACCGATTAAACTTCTCAAGAGATTCCCTAAACTCCTATTGACAACTTCAGTCTGCCCATCTATTTGAGGGTGGTGTGAAGAACTAAATTGAAGTGTAGTTCCGAGTTTGGGCCATAATGTTTGCCAAAAATGACTCACAAATTTTGGATCCAGGTCAGATGTGATGGTTTTTGGGATTCCATGCAGTCTGACTATCTCTCAATGAAGTAAAGATCAGCTACATGTGTAGCATCCAATGTTTTAGAACAAGCAAACAAAGTGCGCCATTTTGGAGAATCGATCGACAACTACCATAATAGAAATCTTTAGCCCTCTGAGTTCGTTGTAGTCCAACATCAAAATCCATGCTCACATGCTCCCAAGGATATTCAGGAACTGGTAGTGGTGTATATAGACCAGTGTTCTGGCCTCGAGATTTGGCAATATGGCAAACTCGGCACTTAGCAACATAATTCTGGACATCACGTTCAAGCCGTGGCCAATAGAAATGTTCCTGAACAAGGATTTTAGTCTTGTTTCTACCAAAGTGTCCAGCAAATCCTCCTTCATGGGCTTCTTCATTCAAGGACTGTTTTAGGGAACACTCGGATACGCAGAGTCTATTCCTTTTGAAGACAAAACCATCATGCATTACAAAATCTTGAAATGGAGCAGCCTGACACTCTTACCAAATTTTACCAAAATGATCATCATCCTTGTAGAGTTCCTTCACACTTGCAAGGTTGTTAACAAGGACTGCTTACGGCTCAAGGCATCAGCAACACGATTAGGCACACCTGGTTTGTGTTTTAACACAAAATTGAAAGACTGTAGGAATTCAATCCACTTCGCATGTCGACGATTAAGCTTCTGTTGAAAATTGATATATTTCAGGGCTTCATGATCGGAATATAGAATGAACTCCTGTGGATAGAGATAATGATGCCAGTGGTTCAAAGCTTGAACAATGGCATAGAATTCTTTGTCATAAGTGGAGTAATTCTTTTGAGAATTATTCAACTTTTCACTAAAAAATGCAATTAGCCTTCCTTCTTGGCTAAGAACAGCACCAATTCCAACATTGGATGCATCACAATCAACTTGGAAAATTTTTTTAAAGTCAGGAAGTGACAAGATAGGAGCTGTCGTCACCTTCTCCTTCAAACGGTCAAAGCTTTTTTGCGCTTCTTTTGTCCGCTCAAATCTGTCCTCTTTTAAGCACTCAGTGACTGGTGCAATAATGGTGCTGAAATTTTTTATAAAACGTCGGTAAAATGACGCCAATCCATGAAAGCTTCGGATCTCATGAAGTGTTCGAGGTGCAGGCCAGTTCATTATGGCTTCAACCTTGTTGTCATCCATTTGAATTACATCTCTTGAAACAATGTAGCCCAAGAAGACTACACTGGTGGTAAAAGAAATGACATTTTTTCAAATTCCCATAGAGCTGTTGTTGCTTTAATGCCGTGAAGACCCGACGAAGGTGTGCCAAATGTTGATCTTGGTCTAAACTATAGACAAGGATGTCGTCAAAATAAACAAGGACAAACTTTCCAATAAATGCCTTGAAGACATCATTCATCAAAAGCATAAAAGTGGAAGGTGCGTTGGAGAGTCCAAACGGCATAACTAGAGCCACTTGTAGAGTCCCTCCCTAGTCTTGAAGGTTGTCTTCCACTCATCTCCAGCCCTCATTCGAATTTGATAATATCCTTGCCTCAAGTCAATTTCGCTGAAATATTTTGCCCCATGCAGTTGGTCTAGAAGATCGTCAAGACGAGGTATGAGAAATCGGTACTTGATAGTGATCTTGTTGACTGCTCTACTATCCACACACATTCGCCACTCTCCATTTTGTTTGGGCACAAGAAGGGCTGGGACAGTACATGGGCTTTTGCTTTCCCTGATTGCACCCTTTTTTAAAAGATCATTAACTTGACGTTGAAGTTCTTCGTGTTCTTTCTGACTCATCCTGTAAGCTGGCTTGTTCGGGATCATTGCACCAGGCATAAAACCAATGCAATGTTAGATATCTCTCATTGGCGGTAACTCATGTGAAATCTCGTCTGGGAATACATCATGATACTCTTGAAGCAATGGCTGAACTTGTGGAGGAATGTTCAACCCTGTTTCGTTTTCTTCAAGTACAACAAGAGCAAACACTTCTAATTGTTTTTTCAAACAATTTTTTATTTCATTTTTCGAAAGAAGATAACTCCCCCTTTCTTGCAGCAGATTTCTTACCAATCTCCATCCTTGTCGGACCCAATATGATCTTCTTCCCATCTTTCACAAAGATATAAGTATTTTCATACCCGTCATGCATGTAACGTCCTTGTATCATATTGCCAAGGTCTCCCAAATAGTAAATGACATGCATCCATGGGCACCACATCGCACCAAACTTCATCTCTATAATTATTTCCAATGGAAAAAATTACTAAGCATCTTCTATCGACCCTAACCTCATGATCCTTGTGCAACCAAGAAAGCTTATAAGGACGGTGATGTGGTTCCGTTTGTAAGCTTAATTTCTCAACCATTTTTTCGGACACGATGTTCTCACAACTTGCGCCGTAAATAATAACATCACATACTTTTCCATGGCATGTCTAGTGTGAAAAAGACTGTTGCACCTCCAAGAATCATCCTCAACTTGGGTTGTACTTGAATTACGAAGAATAACGAGAGATTCACCAATATCCTCATAAGTAGTTTCATCATCAGCTATTGCTTCCTTATCACCTTCTGTTTGAACGCTATTGAACTCATCCTCGAAATCTTCTTCTACCAGGGCAATGGTCGGCTATTTGGGCAATCTGATGCAATATGCCGAAAACCCTGGCACTTGAAACACTTCTTCGAAGCATTTGAATTATTAGGTGAACTCAAACCAGCTGCAGTTTCACTCATGTGTACTAGTTTAGGTGGCTGAAAACTCTCTGGTGCAACTGAATTTTTGTTTCGATTATTCAAACGTCTCAAAAGTAAATTAAAGACAGCACAAAGTAATTAATAATTTTGAAAATAAAAGCAAAACTGAACAGCCTGTCTATCTTGCCAATGTCTAACTGTCTGTGTCATATATGTATGAAAAAATAGGGACCGACGATATCGTCCTAAACTTATATGTACAAAACATCACGTGAACTACTTTCTTCATCGTCTAATTAACTGCGCAAAGGCCTAATGGGTGCCGAGAATTTAGTCGCATTTCTTTTTTTACATTAAAAAAAAAAAAAATCACATCTAACAACTATTTCAATACAAATTTTGCGATTATACGAGTGATTATAAATGAACTTGATCAGCAATACAACCAGTCTCCCATAATTCTCTCTTCGTATAAACATGGCAACAAGACAACATTCTTCACTATATATATTTTCTTCCTTCCTTCATATATATATATATATATATAGATATAATACTTATAGAGATTATACACATACATACATACATTCAGCAGCATATAATCCCAACAACAATTTCGATTCACCAACGAAATGCAATAACCTTACAGCATCTTGAATCCCGTAGCTCTCCTCTTCGCCAAATGCAGCGTTTTCTTGAGAAAATCGTTCGCGATTCGATCGTTCCGGCTGCAGAGGACCCTCAGAATGGTGTTCGGGTCGAACCGGTTCCAGTTCCCGGTGGTCGGTGGTACCGGAATTTTATGCCTCGGGTTTACGACGTTCATCCCGTAACTTCCATTCGTAACGCTAATGAAATCCTCGATGAGTTGCTCGGTCGACTGCCCCATTAGCCCTACAACGCCTTGCGCCGCCTCGACTTCCCTCTCGACGGTGTCTTCGACCACGAGGCCTTCGCCGCACATGCAAAAGAGTCGCTTTAGGGTGTCGAGATCCTCCTCGATCATCGGATGATCCATTTGCGAGTACATCCGGGAGCTCCCGCCCGTGACGAGGACTCGGACAAAGGCCTCGAAGGCGGCTTTGATCACTTCTTTGAGCGCGAGGGGTTGCGCGCGCTCGACGACGATCATGCATAGAAGTGTTAGGTTGTGCTTAAGGCTATCGATCACGGCGGCGACGCGCGCATGCGATACGCTTCGGACGTACAATCCGCCGTAGAAGACGGAGTGGGAGTCGAGGAAAATGAGGCGATAGGCCGCGACTTCGGAGACGTGTTGGGAGGCCGATTGGAGGGCCGAGAGGGATTTTTCGAAGTAAGAACACGTTGACTGCGACCGCGACCGGTGGTGGCCTAAAAGGGCCGTCTTCGACAACGGCGCAACGTTTGGCGATGAGGAGAGGGATTTGTCGAGGGAGTGGAGTTGGGAGGAGAGGTGGTGTAGGGTGTTGAGACGGATGTAGAGGCGTTGGGTGCCGCGGCTCGTCGGAGCGCGGATGTAGTGGTTGTTTCCGGCGGCGGCGGTGGCGGTGGAGGTGGCGGCGTCCATTGATGATGATAAATCGAGTTTGTGGTGGTGGTGGTCTTCAACGGCGCCGCACGCAGCTTTCTTCCATAGTTTGAAGAACTTTGAGTCACGGCTGCATCGTGTTGGCGCGGGCACCGTCGGGAGATAATTTTGCTTCGATCCTTCAAAAGTGTGAAACAAATTTTGGTTTTAGTGAAAGAGATGAAACATTGAGTGGATTTGTATCTCTATTTTTTGTTTAAATAAAGATTAAGTATAAATTTTGTGACAAAAATGATATATATTTTTATAGATAATTGTGAGTACATGCGGATGTGTTTTTCTACGGTATGCATTATATTTGAATGTAATATCTTATATAAATATTTTATTTTTTTTTGCGTAGAATGAAATTTAAATAATAAAAAAATAGATAGAAACTTAAAAAAACAAAATAATACTTATTAATTAGGCCAAGGGTGTGTTCTTAGATTTGGGAATTTGAATTGAGTTTAGGGATGTTAAAAAGTCGAAATACTGCACATACTATATTAAAAAGATACTGAAAGTATCAATTTTTGCTACGGTAACAGTGTATAGATTGATATTTTATATATATACGGAAATACCAAAATAATTGTATATCATTTTGATATTTAATATTTGATATATCAATATACCAAATTATCGGTATAGGACGGTATATATATCATTCATACTAAATTTTCGGTATGATATATGATTCCAAAATTTTAAATATAGTATATGGTAGCAGTATAAAGTTAGTATAGTGTATCAATCTACTCCTAATTTCTTTTTTTTTTCTTTTTTTTTTTAATGTAATATTTCAAATAAAAAATATTTATACGTATATCATTCTTATAGAAAAGATATTTTTAATATAATACTCCCTTCGTCCGGCATAATTATTTCAAACGGACAGAGTATTTAAAATAAAATATAAGTGTTTGAAATCGATGTTTTTTTAAAGAGATGCTTCGATGAGTAAGGACAAAAGTAATTTGAAATCATATATGAACGGAGCGTTGTTAAGTTAGTTTCTTACCGCAAGACGAAATGAAGGCAACGTAATCCAAGAAGAGGCTCTCCAAACCGTCGATGAAGTCGTAGAATTGATTCTCGGACACATTCACCGCGAGTTGAAAGAAGTTGTCAACGGCTTCCTTGGCGAAGGAGAGGAGCTCCACGGCGGAGTGCGCATAGGGCTCGGTTTTCGACCTCGGATTCCAAGTCTTGCAACACCAAACACAACATCTTAGTACAAACATCAAAAGTACTAGGTAGGAACCTCTAATGTGTAATGTAACAAAGGGACACCTACTTCTGTTTGCTTTGCTCTATGCAAAAGCTCCTTTCCCTTGTGCTGCCTCTCTAGAACCCACTGTTTCAATAGTCTTGTTACGATCGAATCGACTTCGTAAGGAACCATCTGCGTTGCGAGCACCTTGCCCCCGTCATCGCACTCTTTCGAATCCTCGATGGCCATTTCCACCAACGCCTTCTCGAGCATGTCGGTCCTTTGCAGCACCGAGAGTATTTCATGCATTTGCCATGTTTTGCCGGCGAGGAATTGCTTCAACACGATCCCGTAGCACGTGTGTAATGTCACGGTTGCGACGCTCAATGCTGACGGGCTCCATTTCTTTAGGACATGGCTGAAAATGTCACTCTCCTTGCCGGCGAGTTCTTCGGTCTTTGCCGCCATTTTCATTAGTATCTCGCTCGTCACTTTCGTGTCATTGTTCTTTGCCCGGTTCCCATTTTGTTCCTCGAGGATCTTCCGACACCAAAACCATATTAAAAATGTAGGAATAGTTACGGTGATGATTAGGTCAAATCAATATTATATTGATTGCCCGTCATCACATATAAAACAAACAAACAATACATCTTTTTAAATTTTTAATTATAGATGTGTTGTATGAATATATATCTTGTGCTAAAATTAATGAGAATATATTTAGCGGGATTGTATTATGTGCTACATTTTATGTTGATATAAATTATATATTTTTTCTTTCGTCCACTCACAAATATACATATTTTTAATTTGAATTGTTCAATTAAGAAGTAATTATTTTATTTTTTAGTAATTATACACTTACACTTTTTTTTTGAAATACCTCTTTTTATCATCATATTATCATGAAAAAGTAAGGATAAAATTATTTTTATTTGATTTTTTTTAAAGTACAAAATTATTAAATGTTTGTAATTTTTTTTTTACTATAAAAAAATTAACAATTATTATTCAATTTTATTAAAATTCGTATTTGCATGACGGATAGAGTAAATGTTATCATGTATTGTCTACTCCTATATTATGTGCTACTAGCAATGCCTTAAATTTTATAATTCTAGCATAGTAACAGCGGCCTAACAATGCAATTTTTATTGTTATTGTTAGTCTTCTTTAAACCTAAAAACTATCTATTTTTAAAAAACTATCGATCTAAAAGTAAAGGGATTAAAATTAGGAATCAAGAAGAACGAACCTTCGCGAACGCATTCCTCAACGACGATCTAATGCAATGATCGACCCGATTTCCGGCAACATCGTCGCTCTCTTCCCCGTTCTCCGGTGACGAGACAACATAAAGAGGAACATCCTCCTCCAAAATCTTGGAAGACCACGAAAGCAAAGGAAGCATATTCTCCATGATCCCGATGGTATCCCGATTAAAATTCGAGTGGTAGTCGAGCAACCGGCTCTCCGACCACCGCCTCATCACCGCCAGAACGCCGCCCAACATCTTCATATAAACCGGCTCCCGATCCGCCTTATTCTTCGCGTCATTCTCCACTTCCTTGAGCATCACAAAGGCCGCGCCAAGGAGGTCCGGCTCGCCCTGTCCGGTCGCGACAAACTGCTCGAAAAGCACCCAAGCAAAGCACAAGTTGTGCATGGCACGTGTGAACCCCAACGTCGACCACGTCTTCTTCATGAGCTCGAGCAGCTCGTCGACCTCGTCGAGGACCGAGGTCTCGTCCTTGGCGTCGAACACGGCGCGGAGGAGCGCCATGTAGATGTGCACGTTGAGGGGGTAGCCGTCGGCCCAGCGGCAGGCGTCGGCGGCGTCGTCGGGGCCGCGGCAGGCGAGGGCGGCGACGCAGTCGCAGAGGGCCTTGAGGGTCCGGGAGTGCGGGGCTCGGTCGATGGGCTTGGCCTCGGAGGAGCGGAGGATTTCACGGAGCTTGGCCGCGTGGGGGTTGGACTTGGGGAGGGGAATTGAGGGGTGGAGTAGAAGGCCGGCGTGGAGGAGGCGGAGCTGGCGGCGCTGCCATTGGTGGTAGTCTTGAGGGTCTGTGAACTCCGATGGTTTTACATGGCGTAAGAGCTCCAGTGGAAGGATTATTGTCTCTGCACGTCTCCCCATCTGCATAACACATCCAACGTTCTTGCTTTAGCCTTTTCCAACGTTTTTTTTAGGTAATATTTTTCCGAGAAATGTGTACTTAAATAGTCTCACTTTTCATTTACAAATAGAATTAGCAATTTACCAAGCCCTTGTATCTCTCTTTATCTAAATAACTCACATTTAGATAAAGAGAGATACAATATACACAATATTTTATATAAAAATAATATAGAATTCACCCGTGATTTATGAAAATTTTAGGAAATCCTTTATTATTTAGAAATTACATTAGATTCACTTAGGTATTAGTTAACTATTTATCTTAAAAATAAATATTTAATTTAATATATTTTTTTGAAACAAAAAAAAGAAAGAAGAAGACTCTATTTACATAAGTTATGTGATTATATCATAATAAAAATAATATGTTGTCAATAATAATATCATATATTATTTGTTAATGCATTACGATTAAATTCAACAGTGTATCCCTTTCATAATTTTAGTATGTAGATAACTTTTTAAATGGTATAACTTTAATAACTATTTTATGATTTTGTCATTATTTTTTTGTTTAAAATTATCTTATAAATTGTATTTATAAGCGAAAAAAATGAGTATAAATAATGAAACCTTCAAATACTTTGGTTTGTTCCAAATTAAAAATAATATTTTCACTCTCATATTTTCTATCTTTGTTATTATTTCAGTCCTATCATATATTTTTTTTAAAAAAAATCATATATTTTAATTATCGTTTAAATTTTTTATAATTTTTTGTTTTAATTTATAATTAATTATATTGTACCTTAACTATTTTAATGGAGTACATTTCTTAATTATGACTTACTTGGCCAACGAGGGTTCTGGTGAGAGTCTTCCGTAGCCTATTGTCGCTCTGCTCCGTCACCCTCATCTGCTGCCGCATTATCTCTGCCGACGTCATCGGCCTCTTCAGCCGAACCCCCGCCGCCGGCACCGTCGACCCCAATCTCGGGCTCGACCCCGCCGCCGTCGGCGACGACGGGTTCAACATCCCCGACGAGCTCACCCGTCTCAACAACAACGACGACGACGATGACGACGACATTGACAAAGACCGCTTCATCATTTTTAGCCCCAGCGCCGTCTTCACTCGGCTCCTCACCGCCATCCCCACGCCGTGCATTTTAGCAGCCGGCGACCCCGGCCCATCGCTGTCGGAGCCACCGCTGTGGCTCGCCGCGGCGGCTGTCCTTCCGCTGAATCCCGGCGACGACCGGCAGGCCGTGAAGAAAACCTCGTATGCGACCTCCCGGAAATCGTCCCGGTCGAGGCCGGCGATCTCGCCAAACGGCGACGCCAGGACCGGCTCCGCCGTCGGATTGTCGCCGGCGGCGGACCGCCGCGGACTTGACGTGGATAAGGAGTTGAGGTCGGGTTTGACGATGGATACGCGGATATTACGACGACCCATCGTCGAGTCCGGCGAGACGATTCGCGAAAATTGTCAGAATTCCGGCGGAGGAGATGAGAGAGAGCAGGAGAAGAACATTATATAGATACAGATATGTGTATGTATATTTTGGAACGTTGAGATGGGGCAAGAGAAGAAAATTGAATTTATGTTTGGGGTAGAAGAGATGAGAAAAAGAAAGGGGCAATGGGAATGGTGGGCTGACAGGTTTTATAGTTGTAAGAATTAATTATAGAACATAGAAAATGAATTCAAGGTTGGAGAAAATCCTTGTCTTCTCACCTTAGGATTATTAATGGAACAATTCCTTCTCTACGTGTTCATAATGATTATACATATAAAAAACAACAAATTAATGGGTTTGTTTACTTTACGTTATTACGGTAAAAGATGATTTTGTTTACTTTATGTTTTTATATAAAAATATTGTACACTAATATAAAAAATAATACTTCATCCGTCCCGATACAATAGTTTTGTTTACTATTTTTGTTCGTTCCAAAATAATAGTCTCATTTTCATAAATAACTATATCACTGTAAAACTATGCTTACTTTTTCATTGTTATTATTACACAATTGCCACTACTTTTTACACTAATACACTCACAATGGCAAAAAAGTCTTTTACTAGTATTTTTTTTACCGTAGAGGAAGTATTTTATATTAAATTATTAATTTTTTATAAATGAATAAAATATATATTATATATATTGTAATAATGTATGTATATTATTCTTTTTATTTTAAAATAATAGTTTTATTTTGTCATTTTTGTCTGATCTAAAATAATAGCCTCATTTTTATTTTTGGTAGTTAATTCTCCATTTTTTTAAAAGAACTATCATCACTTTTTCACACCAATTATATAAAGTAAGAGTATTTTGGTCTTTTAAAAATATATTTACACTCACTATTAATATAATATTATTATTATTTAATTACGTGCTCATTTCAAATATCTCTATTATTTTGGGACGAAAAAAAATATATTTTTTTAATAATATTTACAAAAATCGTTCACCCAAAAATATGAGTTAAGTTGTTAGTATTTCTAATTTATTTTGGTTATGATTTTTAACATTAAAGTTTAAACTCCCTCAAGTTTATACTCTCTCTCTCCATAGATGAATTTTTTCGTTAGCGACCCTCTATTTTAGATAATTTAGATTAGTAAATTATATATATATATATATATATTTGAACTCAAGTAAAGCAAGATTAGGAATTTTGAATTTTTTTTCTTTAATTTTCATTGGTTATTGAATTTGATTGGCTATTACAAAAATATAGACCCACATATACCCACATATGTACTCTTTTAGTTTACTAGCCGGAATACCTGTGCTATGTACGGTGTAATCAACGAAAAAAATTACAATATTAATAATATATTCCCTTCGTTCTAATTCAAAATATTCTTTTTACTATTTTTGTTTGTCTCACCTCAAAGTATTTATTTTTTATTTTAGAAAAATAATCATATTCTAATATTCCATCCGTCCCAAACACAGTGCAACATTTCTTTTTTGGTATGTCCCAAACATCCTGCAATATTTCTAAAATAAGAAATAATTAATTATACTTAATCTCTACCCCACACTTTATCTCATCACATTATCCAAATAAAAAAATAAAATATACATTTCTCTCTCCATCATATCACCTAATTTCTAAATTATATTACTTAATACTACACACTTAAAAACCTGTGCCCAAAACAAATGTTGCACCTTGTTTGGGGCGGAGGGAGTACTAAATATCATTTGACTTTTATTTAAATTACAAGTATATCATTACACATACAATTATTCTATATATAAAATCAAATGACAAAAATGTCAAAAAAATTTACACACTTCCACTAACCAATAAAATGCTATTATTTTTTAATTTATTACAAAACCTCAAAAGATCTCATTGAAATGAGAATGAGAAAGTATATGAATATTTCTCATTTATTTCAAATATACTATTCAATTTTTGTTTATTGATTTATGTTTATTTTTTAAAGATTTTAGTAGCTTCATAAATTTAAAAATATTTTTTTATATATAAAAAAATGAAGATTTTTCATCTGTAACATTTAAAATTATTTTTTTTATAAAAATAGAAAAAATTATATGTTAAAGGATAAAATATTTTTAATTTTTACGTGAATAATAAATATACTATTACACATATAATTAATTTATATATAAAATATAAATAACAAATATATTATAATTTTCTTACATATTTCTACTAACAAAAATTATTACTATTATTTTTAATCTATTATAAAATAGCAAATAATTACCATGTTACATTCGAATGGAGATAGTATTTCATTTTAAGATAATTTTAAACTTATTAATTTTACTATACCCATATATTTTTACTTTCAATAGTATTTTATGAAATACATTATCAATATCAAGTGTTACCACATCAAATAAATAAAGACAAACTTCAATTTCATATTTGATAATAATTTTCTTCTAACATCTAACACCTATAAATTCAAGAAAATTGTAGTTTTTTATGTCTTTGTTTTTAGGTTTCTCGGGCTTTTCTTTTATATATATATATATATATATATATAAAATACTACTTCCATCCCACTTAATTATGTCACATTTTTTTTTTCCATTCAATTATGTCACTTTCCAAAAAAAAGTAACATTAACAAAATTTTAATTACAATTAAATCTTAACTAATTCAAATTAATCTATTTAATTTTTTACTCACAATTCTTTCAAAATTTTAATTTTAATTACGTTTAATTAAAACTGATAAAAATAAACATGACCCAAAAATTCAAAAACTTAACTCGGGCATGATATAAAAAATCGAACTTAGGTTGGATGTAGTTGAACATTTTAAAAAATAAAAATAATTTTAATTTAATATGTTTTTAAAAAAATATTTTCTAATTAATAAATTTTAATGATGTATTTGGTTTGAGATTTGGATTTTGAATTTGTGTCAATTTATATAGTTTATTTATTCAATATAAATATGTATTAATACAATATTTTAAACTTAAAATTGATTTTTCGTGTAATATAAAAATAAAAAAGTAAAAAATAAAAAGTTGATTTGATATTTTTGGTAGAAAAAAAATCGGTGAAAAAAATTCTAACGGTGCATTTTGTTTGAGGTTTAGATTTTATATTTGAATTTGAATAGTAAGAGTTTTAAATTTAAATAATTTTTTTATATTATCTAAATAGCTATTGATGTAATATTTTTAATAGAAAATTGATTTTTAATATAATATTAGAGTTTGATTTTTTTTCAAAGAAAATTCAGTAAATAACCTTAACAATACATTTTGTTGAGGTTTGGATTTCGAATTTGAATATTGATAGTAAAAAATTTTAATTTGAGTAATCACTAGGTAATCAAGTGATATTTTTCCTATGAAATTTATTTATAATATAATAGAAAAAATAAAAGTTAAAAGTTTAATTTAATATTTTTAGGTGGAAAAATTATATAAATAAACTCCAACAACGTGTTTGATTTAAAGTTTAAAGTTTGAATAGTAAATTTTTTTGGGTGAATTCAACCAAACAAAATTTTTAATTTATATTTGAAATAATTACAAATAATTTGTTATAAATAACTTAAATTATTTTTTTAAATAGTATTATTACAAATATTTATATAAATTATTTGTCTAAATACAAAAAATATTTATGCCAAAATTATTTAATATTTATTTTATGGGTAAACTCTTTTTTTAGTCCCGTAACTGGACTCCTTATCATTTTAGTTCCGTAAGTGGAGCCTGTCGCAAACTAGTCCCATAAGTGAAAACTTTTCGCTGTTTTAGTCCTCCGGCGCCGGAGACGCTCGCGTGGCTCGCCGGAGGTGACGTGTCCGCCAGGTGTCCCGCCAGGTCAGCGACACCTGGCGGACACGTGAATTTATTTATTTATTTTCATTTATTTTTAATTTTTTAAATTTTTTTTAATTGGACCAAATAAAAAAATGCAAATAAAATTAAAAATAAATGAAAAATAAGTTTTAAAAAAAATTAAAAAAAAAATCCACGTGTCCGCCAGGTGTCGCTGACCTGGCGGACACGTCACCTCCGGCGAGCCACGCGTGCGTCTCCGGCGCCGGAGGACTAAAACAACGAAAATTTTTCACTTATGGGACTAGTTTGCGACAGACTCCACTTACAGGACTAAAATGATAAGGGGTCCAATTACGGGACTAAAAAAACAGTTTACCCTTATTTTATTCATAAAATATTAAATAAATAAGTAACTACATTTCACTCTAATACAACTATCAAATCAACTAAACTAAACACAATTAACTTTATAATACACATTTTTTTAATAACCGTGCCGAAAAGAAAGTGCATAATCTACGGGGACGGAGGAAGTATAATTTTTTTGTTTTTAAATTTTTTTATTTATGAATTAAAATGTTGTTTAAAATATACAAAATACAAACATTTTTTTAGAAGATTTGGTTCATAATATAATTTGAATGTAATAAAATAGTACTCCCTCCGTCCCAAACATGGTGAAACATTTAGTTTTGGCACGGGTTTTTAGGTGGGTAGTATTAAGTAGGATAATTTAGAAATTATGTGATGTGATGGAGAGAGAAATATATATTTTATTTTTTTATTTGGATGATGTGAGTGGATAAAGTGTGGAATAGAGATTAAGTATAATTAATTATTTCCTATTTTGGAAATGTTGTAGGGTATTTGGGACGTACCAAAAAGGGAATATTGCAGGGTGTTTGGGACGGAGAGAGTATAAAATACTATTCTTTTCATCTCACCTATCGCGTCCACATGGCCGTTTCTTTTTCATTCCTCATCTTATATTACTTTTTGCTATTTTGAAAAATAATATCACACATTAATTTTGTTAGAAATTTTTGGGAGAAAATAATAAAATTGTATTATTAATCATCAAAATAAAGAGGTCATATATACGCAATACAAAATGAACTCGATAGATTCAAATCTAAGTAATCTAATATATGGATAAGACCAAATCTACATATTAACTAAATCTAAAACCGAATATTTAAAATATATCAACATCCCCTCAAACTCAAGTGGTATAACATAAACCTAACTTTGAGTTTGATAAGAAAGTTGAATATAGACGAAAAAATGCAAATGAAAATAACATTTGATTCTCTACCGAAGCCGAAAACAGTTGACTCTCCATCGGACCGAAAATAGTTGACTCTCCACCGGAGCTGAAAACAACATGACTCTCTATCGGAGCCGAAAATAGTTGACTCTCCACCGGAGCCGAAAACAATATGACTCTCTACCGGAGACGAAAATAGTTGACTCTCTACCGGAGTAGAAAACGACATGACTCTGAATGGAATCAAAGTCAAACGCAGACAAATAGCACACAAAACAGATCGTAGGCATCGAACAAATCACAAATAGTAAACAGATTGCAGACAACGGACAGATTGCAGAAAGATCGCAGACATCGGACAGATTGCAGAGCAGATTGCAAACATCGGACAGATAGCAGACACCAGACATATCACATTGCAAAAAATCGGAAAGATCACAGAACAGATCGCAGACACCAGACATATCATAGAACAGATCGCATACATCAGACAGATCACAGAACAAATCGCAGACATCGGACAGATCAGATCGCATGCAGGCAATAGACAAGTAGCAGACAAATGACAGATCGCAAATAGATTTCAGCCAACAGACAAGCAGCGAACAGATGACAAATCGCACACAAGCAACAAACAGACATCAGACAAATGACAGATAGCAGATAGATTTCAAATCGCACGCAGCCAACGCATAGATGACAGATAGGATGATCTCAAAATCACAAGACCTCCGTGTACAATCCAGGTTGAATGTACCCGGAGAAATATGAGTTGGTAGGCTATATCTATGGCATGAGAAAAAATAGGCTCTGATACGATGATAGAAATTAAGGAAAAATAATTAGATTATCTTATTGATAGACTCCATAGACTCAAATCCAAGTAATTTAATATGTGGATGAGACCAAATCTAAATATAAATCTATTAAATTTAAAATCGAATATCTAAAATATTTTAACAAATCTCATTTTAAATTTTCTAATTTAAAATTTTTAAATTTTAATTAAACTAACTAATTATCTTTAAAATATATATAATTAAAATAGTTGTTTATATTTTTTAAATACATTATATATGTCAATAATAAAATAAAATATTATACAAATTTTAAATTTTAAATCCACTAATAAAAATATAACATCCCATAATCCTAACTAATTAGCATGCACACCAGCACTCACTCCCTAAGTTCGGGATCTATCGTGTTTTAATAATTGAGATAAGAAAATAAAGCAAATAGATCTAACCTTATTCCTCAACGCTGTCAGATTTAGATCTACAAATCGATTGAAGATTTTGTGTTCTTCAAGTCTATGGCGCAACCCCTCATGAGAAAACCGCTAGGGTTTCTACTATTACTCCCACGATGAGATATGAGAAGTAATGGATATTTGCGTCTAGACCTGGGATCACAACCCTATTTATATCCCTTATTATTAATTGGTCTTATCACCCAGTTAATAAGTTACCAATTTCTGCACATTGGAGGCCCGCACTTACTAAATACATTTAAGCTCAATAAATTTATAGATTCACTCAATATAGAATTAATCTGACTGATAGCCCAAATAGTTACATTTAACCCACAATTGAATTTTTAATCCAAGAATCTCCCACTTGGATAAATGTACACTGAATAACCTTATGAGCTCATGAAATTTTGCTATCAGATTCTTTAATGTATATCACCAATCTTATCTATAAATCACATCAATGCAGATCAAAGCGGCCGTTACTGCATTTATCACAATGGGACCGATCAATGGTCACAACACTAATATAACCTAAGATTCGATCAAGTGCGAATGCACAACATGAGAATTTCATGTAATGTGATCTTAACATGCCTATTTCCAACCGATCCACCTTAACTTCAATTCAGAACAACTGAATATTGAATATAAAATAAAGTAACATTAACTGTATTTGAATATTACAAATTGGCTCCCACTAAACTAAAATATCAATATATGGTTCCACTCTCATATGAGCAACATGTTCACCATAGAACTTATGTGGACACCCTTTAGTAATTAAGCGTATCCGCAAATATGAAGCTATACAAATATGTTCAATAGTTAATTCATGATGTGAAGTCATACAATTAAGCAAATAACGATTATTATCATCAAATAAAGTACTAGTTCCAATTAATTTCGAATTCTGGAATAGACAAAACTTTATATCTGAATGAAAAATAATAATTGAATTTTTTCAAAATAAAGATCGAAATTAAATTTCGACTAAAGATGGTACCATAAAAATGTCTCATCCAAATTCAAATAGTAACTAGTACTCAATAGTAATTTAAAATTGTCAATGACTTCAACTTTAACCTTCTTGCCATCACCCATGTAGATGCATCTTTCACCATCAATTGATTTTCGGCAATGGAAATGATCTTGCATAGACACACTGATGTATGTTGTTACACCAAAATCCACCCGCAGGTGTGTCTATGAACTGAAATTAAATTAATTTCAAGAGAAAGACCAATATGGCAAACATGTCCTCCGAAAGGTCTAACTTAAGTGTCCTTAATTTAGTAGCATTGAAAGAAGATCCGATTAGTCCATATTGGTGGGGCCTGAAGCTTGAGCCATTGGCTGCTTGTTGGCTTGAGAGTGAACGACTTTCTATAAGATTATTAGACATGTTCATGATGTACTGCCTTATGTTACATTTGTCGTTATAGTTTATGGTAACGACTCGTAAGAAGAGTACTTATTTCCGCCTTATCGCTTTTGGTAAAGCGTTTCTTAATTTCGACAAGGAATTCATATCATCATATATCATACCTCCAAAAAATTTATGGAGTACTTTTCTTAATGATCATCAAACTTAGGAGTTAGATCTATCCCATCTCTCAAACAACTGCTTTTCAAAATGCAATATTTTTTGTTGTATGAGTGGGTTGATCTACTCTTAATGCGAAGTCAAGATTCCTACATGAATCAATATTGATTCTTTTTAGTGCTTATATTTGTTCTCATACCATATTGGGACTGAAATATATATATATATATAAATATTTATACAATATAATGAAGCTCAAGAATAATGCATTCTCATCCCAAGATACTAAATGCAACATCAATGATCAATCTTTGAATCAATAATATTTATTGCTAGCAGTCATCTTATTGCAATAATCATATACGGATAATAGGTAATGTCAAACAACAACCAATCTTTGGACTGATTTACTATTCACATAAGTTGAATTCATATAATCGTCTCATACATACTATCGCAGATATAAATTTCATTCTGTAAATTACCGACTGCCTTTGGGCCGAAGAATAACCACATGAATTAAAATACACATAAACACTTACGTTATCAAGAAAACATCGTATATAAGAGAGGTTACTTTGGCAACGTCAAATACTTGATCTTCACTGTCAAAATGCAGTATGCATTATTAATGAATTTATAATTTTCTTAAACTAAATTATAATCAGAATCACGTTCAATGTATACGAATCTGATTCCATAAAAATAAAGAATATGTATAAGCAACTGAATGTACATATTTATAAGCAACTGAATGTACATGTCTATAAGCAACTAAATGTTCCGCATGTGAATTTATAAAACAAATTAGTAATCTTATGACAAGTTATCGAGCACGTCAACAATTGTCTTTGGACAATTTACTGACTCGTCAGTAATAAACTTGTTTTGACAGTCGAATTTGACAATAAAGTAGTGTGTCAAACAACACCCTATCTTTGGACAGAGATATTATTCACACACAAATAACCAAATTATCATTACTACATTCAATGCCACAAACATGCATGTAACTATTTAATAGCTGACTTGTCTTTGGGTCAATCAGCCGTCTTATAAGTCCCACACAACCTTCTAATATATAAATAAACTGATCTACACGGCAGAGGCTGTTTTGGCAACATAACTGTTTCAACCAATTCATAAAATATAGGGTAAACTTTTTTTTTAGTCCCGTAAGTGGACACCCTTATCATTTTAATCCCGTAAGTGGAGGCTGTCGCAAACTAGTCCCATAAGTAGAAAAATTCCGTTGTTTTAGTCCTCCGGCACCGGAGACGCTCGCGTGGCTCGCCGGAGGCCACGTGTTCGCCAGGTCAGCGACACTTGGCGGACACGTGGATTTTATTATTTTTTTCATTTTTTTTAATTGGACCAAATAAAAAAAAATAAAAAAGGCAAATAAAATTAAAAATAAATGAAAAAAAATAAAATTCACGTGTCCGCCAGGTGTCGCTGACCTGACGGACACCTAGCCTCCGGCGAGCCATGCGGGCGTCTCTGGCACCGGAGGACTAAAACAGTGAAAATTTTTCAGTTATGTGACTAGTTTGCAACAGGCTCCACTTACAGGACTAAAATGATAAAGGGTCAGTTACGGGACTAAAAAAACAGTTTACCCTAAAATATACTTATATTATTTATTGCTAATTAAATTCACCTTAAAACTGATATTTATATCATATACAAATGAAAACTTTAACAGTAGCATTTAATTTATGAACTTATTAAAATAATCAAATAGTTCAAGAAAGTACTAAATGCAGCGGAATTATACGAGCAAAAATATGTAATCCCAAAGAGACTATAAATTTGATACAATAAATAATTATAGTCAAATTTGAACAAATACATACCGTAAAAAATACATGCTACTATATCCCAAATTCAATTGGATCTTAAACAAATCAGAAGAAATTTGTAATTCTAATTATTTATAAATTCAGCAATAAAATAAATAAGTCAGTATGGTTTGCACTCATAAAAATAATCTCTAAATTTCATACCTGTATATCATCAAATCAATCCATTATATTTCAATTGCACACTCAGGAAAGACATATCAATCAATCATGATTGTACAAAAAGTGTATATAGTGTTGCAGACTGATTGCATTAAATCAGAAGCAAAATAAATAAATGAATTATGCACATATTAAAATTTATTGCACAACAATCAACAATAAAAATTAGGGATGTCAAATGGGACGGGTTAGTCCCGGACATGTCCCGGACCCACTCTTAATGGGGCGGATTCGGGTCTAAATAATATATTTCGGAGCGGGTTGTAGATTTAAAATTTTAAATTCGGCCGGGTTCGGGGCGGGTTACGGGTTTTACTAAAAATCCGTCCAAACCCAGACCCGGACCGAACCCGGATATTTTTAAAAATTATTATAACTAATATATATGTGCATTTATATAATAAAAATATATTATTTATTTGCTTAAATAATTTTAAATATAAAATTCAATTAGTCGCATGTTCCAAATAATTTTTTTAAAATTATTATACCTAATATATATTTATATAATAAAAATATATTATTTATTTATTTATCTTATTTTTATGGATTAATAATATTTGATTGTTTTTAGATTTTTTTTTTTTTTGTGCTTTTAATGCTATTTGTTTTAGTATTCGATTGTTAAAAAAATATTTATTATTATATATTTTTTAAAAAAACGGGTTTGCCGGTTTGGCCCCGAACCCGGCTCCTAGGGCCGGGTGGAAGCCGAGCGGGGTGGGTCTCGGAACCTAATATTTTCTAGCGGAGCGTGTCTCGGAGCCTACAGAACCCGTCCCGAATCCGCCCCGTTGACATCCCTAATCAAAATATACACAAACGTGTTTACTAATATGCAAAATTACAATCTATTTTCTTAAGTAAATAAATTCTTCATCCATATCATTATGGGAATCAAGGCTCATTAATTACTCAATACATATGTTTGTATATTCTAAAGAATCCCTCACACGAACAGACGCAAACGATCGCATGGACTTCCGTGACTGCATATTGGATAATTCAATGCCTGATTTTGATCCAGCCGTCATCCATAATATATAACGCTAATCTCAGTATAATTGAATTTATATTAATTAACTAATTTTGATCATTTGATCAACTTGGTATAGCAACGATTCGGTCACATTAATTGATCAAAAATAGATAATCATGATGTTTTCGTGCGCAAATCGAATTAAATATAATTGATCTAATCAAATATTCCAATAGTTCAACACGTAACTGCTCTGATACCAATTGTTAAAACTTATCATGAATTTAACTTTTAGTCCAGGATCTAGCTGTTGTAATAATTGAGATAAGAAAATAAAGCAAATAAATCTAACCTTATTCCTCAGTGCTGTCGGATTCAGATCTACAAATCGATTAAGGGTTTTGTATTCTTCAAGCCTATAGCACAATCCCTCTTGAGAAAACCGCTAGGGTTTTTGCCGTTACTCTATGAGAAGTAATGGATATTTGCGTGTAGACCTGGGATCACAATACTATTTATATCCCTTGTTATTATTTGGTCTCATCGCTCAATTAATAAGTTATCGGGTTTCTGCACATTGGAGTCTGCACTTACTAAATACATTTAAGTCCAATAAATTTATAAATCACTTAATATAGGTTTAATCTGAACTAGTAGCACAAATAGTTTCATTTAACCCATAATTGAATTTTTAATCCAACACTTACTCCCTAATTGTTCTCTTCTTTCTTTTTCTTCTACTTCTTTGTACTTCCCACATTATGTTTACTTTTTCACCTATCATTGCTTCTTTAATAATCTTCCCTCATCGCCCATACGAATTATTTCTAAAAATACAATCAAAGATATCAAAATAGGACATTCTACAATATGGGAGACTTCATCAGCCCCAAAATTTGAATTACAAGATTACAATTCACTGCATTCGCCCCCATCTTCGTCTTTAAATTTGCAAACGAATTCAATGTAATGTACATGAAATAATTACTTCTGCAATGATACATTTTTCAAATATATCAACACAAATTTCATTTTTTTGATACATTTTTCAAATATATCAACACAAATTTCATTTTTTTAAGTATCCGAAACAGCTTATGAAAAACAGATGAAAGATCTATCTCTGAAATCGCCACCGTCATTTCAACCTCTGCTTCCCAGAAGTGGAGCCATAATCATGATCTTCATCGGAAAGGCTCGCAGGCCGACTTTTTCGAGTATGGATTCAACATCTATATTGCTATCTTGGTGAGAAATAAAGTGCTGATGCAGGCGGATGAGATGGATAAATGTAAGCAAGTAGTAACGGATGGTGAGATTTTTTGGGAATACAATGTCATTTTGAATCAAATGAAATAGTATTTATAAGTAAATATTCTTAAATTTAAAAAGTTCATAGTATTAGCATTTTAAGAGACGTTTGGATTTTCGAAACAAATGAAATGAAGCTCACACCTTTTTGTAAACTCTCTTCTACTTTAATTTTTCATAAAATAAATTTTCATAAATTTTGAACAATTTTGAATTTTCTTTTCTTTTTTTTTATTGGGTGAGTCATTTGATTGAGTGCTATGATGTGACTCATCTTGGGTGAGGTTTACACTTTTGTAAAACAATAATTTTTTTGATTTTACATTTCTTTTCGCTAAAATTGTTCATAACTTTCTTGTGATTTCGAAACTTAGTGTAAATTTCCCCTCTACTTTAAAAATTGCATGGTACCCCCTTATACTTTAAAAAACGTTGCATGAAATCCCACCACCATGACACTTTCCTTATGTGATAAGAAGATAATTTCCTATCTATATGTTTTGCATGACATGGGGTTTTATGCAATATTTTTGAAAGTATAAATGAGCGTCATGCAATTTTTTAAAGTAAAATAAGGATTTATGCTGAGTTTCGAAACCACAAAGTGGTTTCATGCAATATTTTTTAAAGTATAAGGGGGTACCATGCAATTTTTAAAGTAGAGGGGAATTTACGCTGAGTTTCGAAACCACAAGGGAGTTATGGACAAATTTACCTTTCTTTTCTCTATTTGTTATTGGTTGGTATATGTGATTTACTATTATATTTTTCTAAAAATATTTGCTATTTTATATATATATATATATGTAGTTTAAATACAAATAAATACTCCCCCCGTTCCATGTATTATGGGCCTATTACCGTAGATACGAGAATTTAGGTAAGGTGTGATTAGTAAGTAATTAAAAAGTGTATTAGTAAAAATAATTATCGTATAATAAAAATAATTGTGGATTAAGATTAAGATAACTAAATAATTTAATTAAGATTAAAAAAATTATAAAATTTAAAATTTAAAATGAGATTAAAGTATATAATTATATTTCCAAAAAAAGGAATGGACAAATTATGTGGGACGGACGAAAATAAAAAATATGGACAAATTATGTGAGACGGAGGAAGTAATAGTTATTAATTGTTATATATATATTTAAAATTTTACTTTTTATAAAATATTATAATTTAATCTCGTATATATTTCAAAATGGTATGGGTCCCACTAAGTGTAAAGTTTGAATTTTAAAAAAATTGTATTTTTTTTAATTGATTTTGATATTTGATTGGGTATTACAATTTCGGTCATATATAATAGTTATTGCTTATATATTTTAAAATTGTTTGTTTCACACTTATATAATATATTTATTTTACAATACATAAACCTAATACATAAACCTTTGTATGTAATGAAATTATATTTTGCATAAAAATCAAATTTGATCTCAATCAAACTTATTTTTTTCAATTTTTGTCGCATTTAAAAATAAATATCAAAATTAATTTCATACAAAAATAAATTATTATTTTTTATCTTACTATTAAAATTTCAACGAAATAAACTGACGTGACCGTAACGAAAGCTAATGTAGCAACTGATCTAAAACAAATACGATCATATTATAGTTAACACGGTCGTTTTGTTTCAATTAAATATTATATCACTATATTTATACCAACACGAGCATGTTTCAAACTGAACAAGCCCATGTTCAAATTGGAAAATTAATTGCAAATTTAGGCGGCTTGAAAGACCGGTGTGATATAATGAATGTGCCCCTTGTAATTATATTTAATAATTTATTTATAAAATTTATTTTTAATATAATATATTTAATTATATATACATTAATATGATGTATTTTTTAATACTTAAAATTAAATTTTATATTTTTATGCGCCAAAATTATATAGTTTTCATTTTTTGTCTAAAAATATTATATTCTCATATGATTTTTTTTTGTCTATTTTAAAAAAGATGATTTTTTTTTTTTTGATAAAGTAATTAATTTTAAATACACTTAATAAATATACATAAATTTGATTAAATTTATGATATATTATTTATACGATCTATTCAAAACTCTTTTATTTTTATATCTCTTCGATTAACAAATATTTGTATATACTTTTATTTTTAAAACTTATTTATAATAATG
The DNA here is from genome assembly GCF_009805555.1 of Andrographis paniculata. Classification (NCBI taxonomy): domain Eukaryota; kingdom Viridiplantae; phylum Streptophyta; class Magnoliopsida; order Lamiales; family Acanthaceae; genus Andrographis; species Andrographis paniculata. Next base: position 2,334,198 of record NW_026137613.1, read on the forward strand.
ATAACTAAATAAATATATTTATTAATTATTTGCATTGAAAATTTTGATTGAGTCGTAAGTACAAGGTGCTATAAATTTAATTTAATTAATTATATTTATTAAGTATGTTTAAAATTGATAAAAAAAAGATTTTAAAAAAAGGTCATTTCCAACTAGACATGTCAAAACGGGTTAGTGAGGCGGATTGATCCACAATCCACCCTAACTCGCAAATAAACGGGTTGTTTGCGGGCCAACCCGCGGCGGGGCGGATCAAAATTTCATCAGCCCAACTCAACCCACCGGCGGGTGGCGAGCTAAGCGGGCTAGCCTACGGGCTTTTCAAAAATATTAAAAGAATATTAATATTATAAATACTTTCATAATTAATATTTAAAAATAGCTAAAAATAATTTTATTGTAGAATTTAAATAATAAATATTTTAAAATAAATAACAAATATAAAAATTCTCAATTCTAAATATTATTAATTGGTGTATTTAAAAAAATTAATAATAAGAAATATTTCATTTTAAAAATAAATCATAATTAATTTTATGAATTTGTAAAATTATAATATAATAAAATGAAAGACGAACAAAACAAATGATGAAGAAAATCGAAACAAATAACAATGTCATGAATATCATAGTTAGAGAAGAAAAACGTGTAGACAATATTGATAATTTATTTAAGCTAATGATAATATAAATTTTATTTTATTCATCTTAACTTATTTATAATGGTATGTTTGCAATTTATAAAAAATTAAAATATATTTTTATATTAATATTTGATTAGTTTTATTATAATTTTTTAATATGACCGTAGAAAATGGTAAAAAAATACATTTAGTTAGACGAGTGAGTACTAATTATTATATTTACTTGACCCACGGGCTAACCCGCTCCACTGCGGGCTAACCCACCCTCAACTCGCGGCCCATGCGGGTTGGCCCATTTAGGCCCGCATTTTAACGGGTTTAAAAAATCACAACCCAACCCTCCTTAAAAATAAGGCGGGGTGGGTCAACCCGACGGGTTCAACCCATTTTGACGGCTCTATCTCCAACTCTGCGTAGACTTCGTGGAATTTCTAAATTCAGAGAAATCAATGGACTTTTTAAAATCCAACATAATTTACAAAATTTCAAATGAATACACCCCGTTAATTTTACATGTATTAATGTTTTTGATATATATTTTAATTCTATAAAAATATATAACTTATTTATTTTTCTTGCTGTTGTCGATAATTTATTAGAATTATATTTATGTTGCAAATAAAATATTAAATTTAATTTTTATGTAAATTAAAATTTTTATTTCTTTTTATGAGTTTGAAAAAAAATTGGTTTGAGTTTAATATTTAAATAATGTGTGATGAAGATACTTTGTGAGAGAAAAAAATGTACTCCTTCCTCCTATAAAAAATGTTTTGTTGGGAGTTGCACGGAAATTAAAGAATAATAGTATTTAATTGAAAGTAGTATAAAATATAACGTAAAAGACTAAATGACCCCTTGCTTTTTGAAGAATTTTAAAAAATAGGTTTAAATAATAATTATGGGTAATTGTGGAAAATAGAAATAATTTTATTGTAAAATAGAGATCACGATTACTAAATAAGAAAACATGACAATTATTTTAGGACGAACATAAATAAAAAAAATAAGACAACTGTTTTGAGACAAAAAAAATATTTTTTTTCAAAAATAAATAATCCAAATACATAAAGGTATATAACAAAAACACGTGAGTAATATACATACCGTATATTTAATGCATCATAACTACGTATAAATCGTAATTCGTACATATATATATATATATATATAGTACTCCTATGCATTTAATACTAATTAAAACAATAATAATATATAATGAGAAATATTAATAATATGTCGTAAAATATCTGAACTAAAACAATAATAACATATTATTGTTACACATTCAATCGATAAGCCATATATAAACAAGAAATTTACGAATTTAACCAAAAAATTTAAAGAATTTTTTTTAAACAAAAGCTAATGCTCGAACTCAGTTTACCCAATCGAAAAATAATCCCAACATCTACTAGAATGCACAATAACAACCAAACACAACCGACATCCCCGGAAACACAACAAACATGCGAACCAAACCACAATCTAAGGAAAATATCAACGATTTAAACCTAACTCTTCCCTAACAGACAATATATACAATACACTGTAAAGAAATGCTCGAAATTGTAAATCGAACCGAGGAACAACCTCGACACAGGCTGTTTATCAAAGTACTCAGTCGAACCCTTCAAATCGCCGGACAGATCACCGGAGAAACCCAAGGAAGATCGCTGGAATCTCCGTCGGAATTAGGGCTTTTAGAGAGAAGAATCGCTGGAGTCGGGGAGAGAGAAAGAGCAAGAGTGAGAGTGTGAGAGTCTGTCTCTAACGAACCGGGCCCCTGCCCTTTATATATATGGTACTGTACCGAACCGGATTCGGTTCATGGGCGGTTCAACTATGGACCGTCGGTTTCAGAGAGAACCGGATCTGGTTTGGGTTAATGGATCCGGGTTTCGGGTTGTGCGAGTTTGTGCATTACCAGCCTCACTTGTCATTGGCCAAAAATAACTCCACAATCTCTACCTTTTTGGGCATGGAGAAAGTGGCACATCGTGGGTGTCATCACGGTCCGAGCTTCGATAGCTTTCAATCTTTTAACCTGCGGATTTACTTACCAAGATTAGAATTCTCAAATTTTAAACAAAAAAAAATTTCATGCCAACACACAAAAAAAAACAGAAAACAGTGCTGGACCCAAAACATAAACAAAAAAATATTTTAACTTACAGTTTAAAACCAATCCTAATCAAAAGTATCGATATACACAGTTTTCTTACACAAGTTAAACTTCGAAAACGACAAAACCTTAGTTCCCATGTCCGTAGGGTTATATTTAGTTGGAATTTTTTCAAGTTTCAAAAGACCTTTTGACACAATGTCACGTATAAAATGAAACCTAACGTCTATATGTTTAGTTCGGTCATGAAAATTTGGATTTTTACACACCTGGATTTCCGATTGACTATCTGAAAAAACAATTACATCATTTTTCAAATACCTAATTTTACTTAACAAGCCTTTTAACCATAATGCTTCTTTTAAAGCTTCCGTTATAGCCACATATTCAAATTCGGTAGTAGAAAGAGCAACTATATGTTGAAGTTGAGACTTCTAACTAACACATGAACAACATAGTGTAAAGATATAAGATGTAGTTGACTTCCTAGAATCTCTATCATTAACATAATTGGAATATATTTTAATTTCACTTATATGTTTACCAAAGACTAAACCAACATCAATAGTACCAACCAAATACCTAAATACACATTTTAAAGCATTCCAATGTTCCACACCCGGATTAGCCATATAGTGACTCAAACAACTAATGACATATGCTAAATCAGGCCTAGTAACGCAATTAAGTACATGATTGAGCCTATGGCATTAGAGTAAGGAACATTCTTCATGTAAATCACATCATTTTCAGATTTTGGACATTGATCTTTAGACAAAATGAAATTAGACGCTAAAGGGACTAATGAGTATTTTGCATCACACATTGAAAATTTTTTCAGAATTTTCTTAACATAAGTGGATTGGTTTAAAAACAGCATATTATCCCTTATATTCCTTACTATATTCATCCCAAGTATTACTTTTGCATCCCCTAAATATTTCATACCAAATTTCTTGCTTAAACAATCTTTCACATGATTTATTGTCTCCAAACTAGGACCCATCAACAACATATCATCAACATACAACAACAAGAATGTAGGATGTTTACATGCTATCTTAAAATATAAGCAATGGTCAAAGTTACTTCTAATGAATTCCATAGATCTCATGCATTCATCAAATTTTAAGTTCCATTGCCTAGGGGACTGTTTTAATCTATAGAGTGATTTCTTTAAGAGACAAACATGATTTGTTTTATTTTTATTAAGATAACCTTCCGATTGTTTCATGTATATCTTATCAACTAAATCACCATGTAAAACTGATGTTTTTACATCTAATTGTATCAATTCCCAATCAAAATAAGCAACCAAAGTAAGCATGCATCTTATAGTGGAATATTTAACAACAGACACAAATATCTCATTGTAATCTATACCTTTTTTTTTAGTATACCCCTTAGCAACTAACCTAACTTTAAATCTAACTCTATTTTCATCTTGTTTGACCTTATATAGCCATTTACATTCAATTACATAATAGTTAGGCAATCTTTGCACCAAATTCCAGGTATTATTATCCACAAGAGATTTCATCTCTTCATTCATAGCCTTAACCCATTCATTTCTATGTTTTGGATTCATTGCCTCATTATATGACTTTGGTTCATTCCCATCTAATGACTCAAACACATTATGAACAAATGAAGTAACAAAGTCATTTAACCTAGATGGAAGCCTAATGTTCCGCCTACTTCTATCCCTAGTTAGTTAATAATTCTCAAAATTATAAGGTTCAATATCAGCAAAATCAGAAGCAGAAACTTCACTCAAGTTTCCAGGGCTGCTGCCTGGTCCAGATTCAGCATTTTGTGTGCTGTAATCTGGATCAGCACTGGCTGGTTCAAAAACAGCCATCTCTAGAGCCAAATTCTCACTTAATTCAGCCTCTTCTTCGGCTGAATTAGAATGAGTTTGCTCCACCCCACTTTTAGTATTATTTGAGTTACTTATCACAGAATTATCATCAATTATGGACTAATTTTCTTTCAAACAGGGCATTTCATTTTCATTAAATACTACATCTCGACTAATAAATGTTTTAAAACCAGGCTTTGAGTTTAACCACAACCTATATCCCTTTACTCCTTCGGGATATCTTAGAAAGACACATTTATCAGCCCTAGGCTCAAGTTTATCACTTAAAACACGTATAAACGCTGAACATCCAAAGACTCTTAAATTTGATAAATTTATATCCCTACCACTCCAAATAGACTCGGGACAAGCACCTTTTAAAGGTACTGAGGGAGATCTATTTATTAGGTAGGAGGCTGTTTTAACAGCCTTGCCCCAAAAACTCTTGGATAAACCCGAAGAAGCTAGTAAGCTTCGAACTCTTTCCAATAAAGTTCGGTTCATCCTTTCAGCAAACCCATTTTGTTGGTGGTTATAAGGGCCTGTCCTATGTCTCCTAATTCCATTCTCAATACAAAAGTTATCAAACCTAGTATTGTAAAATTCCGAGCCATTATTGGTTCTTAAACACTTAATCCTTTTTCCCGTTTGATTTTCAATTGAAATTTTCCAGTTTTTAAAAGTTTCAAATACATCAGATGTTTCTGTTTCAGCAATAAAACCCAAACTTTTCTGGAAAAATCATCAATTATAGACAAAAAAATATCTTCTCCATCCATGTGTGGGTACACTCGAAGGGCCCCATACATCCTAGTGAAGATACTCCAAGATATCTTTTGAAAAAATTATGTTTTCAGTGGGTTTTTGAGAAAATGAAACTTTATGGTATTTTCCATAAATGCAATTTTCACAAAATGGTAAAGCTGAAAGTTTTTCAGGCCCAAAATATCCAGATTTTTGTAAAATCTCTAATCCTCTATTACTCAAATGACCCAATCTTCTATGCCACAACACAGTGTTATCTTTTACAACAATAACACACATTTCAGATTTAATTTCAGGCACATCAATCACTACATAGATGTTATTCCTCAAAACAGCCTTGAAAACAACTAAAGAACCTTTTGTAATTTTCATAAAATTCATTCCCCATTTCCTCTCTAAACCTAGAGAAGACAAACCAGCACATGAAAGCAAATTGTTTGACAGATTTGGTACATGTCTCACATTGCAAAGTTTCAACACATTTCTTGAACTGAATCTTAACACAACAGTCCCTATTCCTATAACTCCACATACCCTATTACCAGCCATTGTAACATTACAATTTGAAAGAGTTTTGTAATCATTGAAAAATTCCTTAAAAGGAGTCATATGATAGGTACAAGCTGAGTCTAACAACCACTCATTTTTGTTAAAATCTGTTATGTTTGAACAATCAGCTGTTACAACAAATACTTCACCCACACATTCATCATGCAATATCAAGTTTGCTTGCTCATTCAAAGTAACATTCATAGGGGTTGTTCCTATGTTTAAATTGTTATTATTGTTTGCATTATTTCTACCTTTCTTAGGGCAGTTCCTAATGAAATGTGAGGGATCCCCACAATTAAAACACCTCATTATGAACTTAGAGGGTGTTTGAGATCTATTTCTAGACTTACTTCTAGGTTTCTTCTTATATTGACTATTATAGGAGTTGTTTCCATGCTTATTAGTATTAAAAGAAGAACCATTCTTGTTAGGCCTAAAATGAGATCTACCCCTAACATGCATGACTTCACCACGTGATTGTTTGTTTGATTTATAAAGTTGCAAGCCTACTTCCTTACTTTTTAGACCATTTATAACCACATCAAGTGTAATTACATCCCTACCATATTTAATTGCTGATTTTACATCTGAATATGAACTAGGAATGACATTTAACAGGACAATAGAGTTGTAATTATCTATTTTTTTTTATCCCCTGTTAGTTTAATATCTTATATTAATTTGGTAAAAACATCTAAATTTTCATCTATTGTCTTTGAAAGGTCTAATTTGTAACTAAAAAACTTTTCCAAAAGATGTATTCTACTTGGAAGTCAGTAAACATATTATTTAACTTGTCCCACAAGTCCTTAGTTGATTCATATATTCCTAATTTTCTAATTACTGAATCAGCCAAGTTCAAGATAATACAAGATGATGTAAGTTCATCCAGCTCATTCCACCTTACAACAGGAATCTCAGCTGCTGGATCAACTTCCACAGCTTTTATTAATCTTTGAGTTACAAGAACACTTCTTATTTTTTGTTTCCAAATAACAAAGTCAGTTTTTCCATCAAAAGGCTGTATATTAAAATATGTTTGATTTGCCATTTTACAGATTTTTAAAAGTAAAACTCACTGTAATTCTCAAAACAGCTCAGACTTCACTCAAATTTGGTTTTAAAAAATGACAACCAGATTTTGGTTTTGCTTGGCTAAGCCAGAATTTACAAACAACCTCAATTTTGACTTATTAATATCAACCAATCCTTGAGTTAGTTTCTTTTGAAAACCAACTTTTAGGGCAGTTAATATTACTAACAGAAACAATTATTTAATTGATTCAAAACAAAACTTGACAACTAATCACACAACAACCACAACAAATCACTTAATAACCAACTAAACAAACAACAACCACAACAAATCACCTAAACAGCCAACTAAAACAAGCACAACATACAATTAGCACATTAACAACTTGTATTTAAACGAAATTTTACCTACTCCTTTCTTCGCAACAGTTCTTTGGCTTTCTTTTCGTAATCCAGGTTACTCCACCTATCAAAACTTGTTTACTGCGCACTTAATACACAAATTAGTAAAATTTGGATGGTTTAGCTAAAAGAAACCATACAAATCAACCAATATATGGGCGATTTCAAGTCTTAACCTCCTACAAGGCTAACTAAAACCTATACAAGGAGAATCAAACTTTACAGGGGTGTATAAACGCCACTTCAAAAAACAAGTTTTACTCCAGTAATGTTCTGAAACAAGAATTCGCACAGCCTCTAATCTATTTACAAAAACCCTTCTGGTTTTTACAATGAGAACAAGTTGTTCACCATTAAAACTCGTTTTTCAACTTTTCAGTAAACAAAAAATGACTTATAAGCTCTGATACCACTTGTTGTTACACATTCAAGATCGATAAGCCATATATAAAAAGAAACTCACGAATTTAACCAAAGAACTTAAAGAATCTTTTATTAAACGAAACCTAATGCTCGGACTCAGTTTACCCAATCGAAAAATAATCCCAACACCTAGTGGAATGCACAATAACAACCAAACACAACCGACATCCACGGAAACACAACAAACATGCGAACCAAACCACGATCTAAGCCTAACCTTTCCCTAACAGACAATATATTCAATACACTGTAAAGGAATGCTCGAAATTGTAAATCGAACCGAGGAATAGCCTCAGCACAGGCTGTTTATCAAAAACTCAGTTGAACACTTCAAATCGTCGGACAGATCACCGGAGAAACCCAAGGAAGATCGCTGGATTCGCCGTCGCGATTAGGGCTTTCAGAGAGAAGAATTGTTGGAGTCGGGGAGAGAGAAAAGCGAGAGTGAGAGTGTGAGAGTCTGTCTCTAACGAACCGGGCCCCTGCCCTTTATATATATGGCACTGTATTGAACCGGGTTCGGTTCATGGGCGGTTCAGCTATTGACCGCGGGTGTCACAGAGAACCGGATCTGATTCGGATTACTGAATCCGGGTTTCGCATTGTGCGAGTTTGTGCATTACCGGCCTCACTTGTCATTGGCCAAAAATAACTCCACAAATATAATGAGAAATATTAATTATATGTCTTAAAATATCTCAACAAAGAATTAATAACAAAAACAAAATTGTTAAAAATAAAAAAAAATAATCAAAATAAATAATAAATTTGATTTTACAAATATTTACTATATTAATAAATAGCGATTCTATGGATAAGCAAGACATTCATATAATGAACAAGATAAATATGGATAAAATTTGAGTTATGTACATCTATATATATATTTACTTTTAATTTTATAATTTGTTTGAATTTTAAATTTTTGGTTTTGTTTTTAAAAATTGTATTCTTTTTATTTATACTAATTTATATTTGTTTTAATTCTTTGATACAGAAAACATTGGAAAAATAATGATTATAAAAAGAATATGAAGATTAAAAAAAAAAAAATGCGTTTGACAATTAGCTGATAGCTGTTAGCTTATTCGATTAGATGTTAGGTGTTAGCTGATTCAATTAGCGGATTTGACTAGCTGATTCGATTAGTTATTTGTATTAAAGTGTTTGGTAAAATAGTGGTTTGATATTAGTTGTTTATACGTATAATGAAAATTAAGGACATATTATATTTTATTTTTAAAATATTTAGTTGAGTTTTTTCGGTGGGTAGACTTTTTTATAATTTTATTATTAATTTTAAAAATTAGAAAAAAATTTAGTAAGATATTTATTTTTATCATTTTAAAAATATTTTGTAAAGAATTAATACAAGTTTATTGAAAAATATATTTTTTTTTTTCATTAGAAATAGTATAACTATAAAAGAGCAAAAACTATTAACATATGTATTTTTATCAAATTAATTTTTCATTAATATATATTTACATTAAATTTATAATTTTAAATAAATATATTCATTTTTAATAAATATATTATGTGATAAAAATGCTATATAATTAATTCAATAATATTAATATTTTTATATTATCTTTATTTAAAAATTTTAAAAAAATTATAAATATAATAATTGATATATAAAAAAATAATTATTTTAAATTTATAAATATGAATTTATAAGTTATTAGAAGAAAATACATCTAAATAATTAATAAATAGTGTAAAAAAATATATGAATATATGCGAAAGAATTAATTAATTTTAAGGACAAATAAGGAATAAAAAAATTAAAATAAAAAAGCTAATCTGAAACGTTGGTATATACAGGTTTTTCAAAATTAGTTTTTTGGACCCAATAAGCTAATTGAAAACGCTAATTTACTAAACACCAAAATTAGCTGGTTTATGGTCAAACAACTAAAAACTCTTTAATAAGCTAAAAGCTCTTGAAAAAACTGTTTACCAAACACTCTCGAAGAATATCCTAAAACATCACTTCGTTAACCGTGTGATCAAGTAGAAATTTTTAGAGAGCGATTATGATTCGTTGTTTTTTTAATCAAGTGGTGAAATTTGCGATTAGATGTTTATAGTTCAAAACGTGACAGGTTTTTTTGGTTTGTTTTTCTTGATCTTAATTTTTCTTAAATTTGTTATTTTTATTGGTTGATATAGTAATCACTATGACATATCTACATACATTCTTGAAAAACTCTTATATACAATTTATTATTTTTTAAATTGATTTGATTCGAGTAATATTATATATATAATTATAAATATTATTTATTAAAAAATATTAAATTAGAATATAATTTAATATAAAAATAAACCTATGGTGCATAGCATGGGGTACACGCTTATATATATTTGACAAGACATTCTAATTTGTATACTCTCGTAATTGTGAAGTTTTCTTAAATTAAAATCTGTTAGAATAACCAATAATCTAGCAAAATCCAGATTTATTAAGATATTAAATAACAAAAATATGAATGAAATTAGAGTTTTGTACATTTATATATACTTACTTTTAATTGTATAAATTGTTTGATTATAAAATTTTTTGTTATGTTTTTAAAAATCATATTCTTTTTATTTATACTAATATATATTTTTTAATTCTTTGGTACAAAAAAAGTAATGATTATAAAAAAATACGAGGATCACAAAAGAATACTTAAAAACATATCGAGGTTTGAATCATGACCTCATGGTCACAAGTTCACTCTCCATGCCCACCAAACCATCCGTTACAGGACAATTTTAATATGGTGATGACTATAATTTATTTACATGCATTCTTGAATAACTCTAATATAGAATTTGATTATAGTAAATTTAATTTTTTAATATTCTAGTTTTTTTTTATATTTTATTTCCAAATATAATTTGTTATTGTTCTTCATGTTATTAGTAAGGGATTGCATTTTTCTATTTGTATAGGTAGTGAATTCTAACAAAAAAAATTTTTGATTAAGTTTTGAAATTTTAAACTTGATTACGCATAATTTTTATTGTTAGGTGTTTTTTAGTTTCTATTAATTAATTATAATATTTATACAATGCTGAAAATATAACTAAAAAAATCAAGAAGAAGCAAAGAAATAATACAATGTATGCATTTTTTATTAATTTTTTTACTAATTAATTTTTTCTATTAATTAATTCTAATATTTATATTGTGATGTTGAAAATATAACTTAAAAAAATCAAGAAGAAGCAAAGAAATAATACAATGTATGCATTTTTAATTAATTTTTTTTTTATTCTTATTGTATATGCAATTTTTTAAAATTGATTTGATTTTTAGTATAATATTCAATAAATCTTTCAATTTTTATAGATTATGTTTAAAATTTTGAGGCTTTTTTTTATTTATTTTTATTTAAAGAATATTTGGAATATATAGAAAATTATGATAAGTTTAAATATATAAAAATTTTATTTTTATTGTATCAGTAACTTTTAGTTATCTATTTCGTTATTCTTATTTTTTATAATTTTTTTTATTGTGTATGTTATTATTTAAATTGATTTAATTCTAACTATATATTTTTATTGTGTATGTTATTGTTTAAATTGATTTAATTCGAGTAATATATTATATATATAACTATAAATATTATTTATTAAAAAATATTAAATTAGTATATAATTTAATATAAAAATAACCCGTGCATAGCACGAGTTACACGTCATCTGTTGAAGTATGAGTATATACTCCTGTCGAAGTATCTTTTACAATAGACATCTGACCTTATTTATAACTGGTCGAAATAGCAGTTGCGAGCAGTTGAGAATTGGTTTCAACCGCTGAGCAGTTAGGCAGTTGGCGGCGGTTATTCTGTTGAAGCAGTTGCACAGGCCATAACTCCTAGGGTGCTCGCTTCGTTTTCTTTGGCTTTGTAGGGGCGCTGATCTTCCCGCTTGCCCAGATGGCTGGAGGGCATCACTGCAGCTAAGCGGAGTGATCCTTGCTGGCTGGTAGTGGAATGGCTATTTGATAACTAAAATTTGAATTTATATTGCAATTTGCATACAGATTCACAGGGAATTTTTTATTCGAAAATCAATGAATAGAATTTTGTAGGGAAACGATCAAATATAGCAATTTTGTGTGGTTGTAGACCCTGAGTAGTTATCACAATTATTTATACTCTTTTTACTGGTGAGTTTCCAGGTCGAACACAAGGATTTTAAGTCATGAATTTCAACGGTGAAAATCTTGGAGAAAACAACGAAGGATACAAGAAAGGATCCGCTTGTAGCGGGCCCGAATTTTAACTACTGAAAGCGGTAAATAAAGCAATAAAGATGAGGTGAGCGGAGACGAGCGAAGCGAAAGTGAGAGGTGGAGTGTCAGTGGTAACCAGATGATCGGGACATGAGCGAAAGTGGGGACCAGATGATCGGGGCATGGATGAATCGCGGTTACCAGAGGATCGGGGCGTGAGTGAGCGGCATATTTTGTATATATATGTATATGAGCGAATTAGAGTGAAGGAGAGGTGTTGTGTCTAATCTGTGCGTTACTAAATGGATAGGTTTTCCTGGATGTAGTGAGCGAATGATGTAAGTGTGTTATCGGAAGAGTATATGTATATTATGGAAACGATGAGAGAAAGATGTTGTAATTATATAAACTAAATTGTAAAGAACTCATCGTACTGGTATTTTTGGCCTGGGGGGATTTACAACAAGACTTCAATGACACCCAGAATTAAGACATTATAAGAAAGAAACCCTACTGTCACTAGGAATTTCTGCGACCTAATAGACCCCCGTCTATGTCCCGTTAATTTTCCCAATTTTTGCCTCAGTAATGGCTTTACCCCCTGATGTTACTATTATTTAATCAAAATCGAATTTAGCACAGCAGTTAAGCAGGTCGACAAGGCTCCCGCGTACTTAACTGCATTGAACTACCTTGAGACTGCTTTTAGCGCATAACAAGGCTTAGATAATCAATTCTTCTCTCGCTCTATACCAGTGAAATGAAAATCTCTAAACTTGATTTATATAAGTATGGAAAACTGTGAAAGAATTTTATTTGAAGAAGTGAATGATATTTCTTTATATACTATGAAAGTGTGAAAGATTAAAACTACAAAGCTGTAAATGAAAGCAGTAATCTAATCTAAGAAAGCAGTAAAGATGTGGCCAAGGGAGAGGGAAAACCCCTACTCCCTTGGCCATTCCTGTGGAGAACTCCCTTACAAGGTTGGAGCTCTCTGAAACAGGAAGATGACGAATGCTAAGTATGCAGAAAATTACCAAAATTCGATCCTTTTTCATAAAGATATCTGGCCCTATTTATAACAGGTGTAAAGAGACGGTTGCAAATAGCTGTTAGGCAGTTCCAACCGCTGGGTAGTTAAGCGGTTGCTGGTAGTTATTCTGTTGAAGCAGTTGTTGGCCATAACTCCCAAGGTGCCCGCGTCGCTTGCGTTGAAGGTTAAGGGCACAGATCTTTCTCGCTTGCTGGGGAGCTGGAGAGCATCAGCGCAGCTTGGCTCGCTTGTGCTGGCTGGAATTTGAATGGTTGTACCGCTGCAGCTGAAGTACTTAGTTGAAATATGGTGATAGTCTGCAGCGGTGGTTATCTGGTCTGTTGCTTGCAAGCGGGAGAGGCTATCGCTTGCGGGCTGTGACGGTGGTCGCTTGCCTCTCATGCCTTAGTAATTCCAAGGTGTGCTCTGGGCGCTTGTGAGCGAAGGCGGCTGTCGCTTGCGGCGTCTGCCTTAGCTTTTCTGGTTCCAGATTACCGCTTAAGAGGGCAAAAATCGTTAATAATCTCAAGAACGAACTCTGGATCATGCCTAGTGATATAAATCAATATTGTATGCCGATTACGAATTATTTTGATGGTTCTTATGCAGAAATTCGAGTAATACACATTTTTGTCAAGCTAAGAATATGCTAAATTTTGGAGTCATCACTATTCCGCTGCGGGTTGGATACTTATGCATTATATGGAGTGAGTTGTTGTTGCTTTGTTGCGGTAGGTGTCTAGTCGCTGGCTTGAGTGAGGAAGGCTCCGCTTGTTGAGCTGACAGGGTGGTCGCTTATTTCTTATGCCTTAGCTTTTCTGGACTAGAATCACCGCTTAAAAGGCAAAAAACGTTAATAATCTCAACAAACTAATTATGAATCATGCCAAGCAGAATATATCAATAAAGTATGCCATAAATAAGATATTGTGATGGTTTTCATACCGAAATTCAAGTAATACATAGTTTTGTTAAGCAGAAAATATGCTCATATTTGGAGTTATCACTAACCGAAAGTCGATCGGAACTGCTGTTCACTGGTCGGATCTCTTCGAAACCGCCGCTGTCCCACCGCCTACTACTGGATGACGTCCGCTGCTGGTCGCTGCCGGAGGTCACCGCCGGAGGTCGCCATTGCGGTCCGTCCGAGAAGATGACCGGAGAAAGAAGAAAGAAGACCGTCATCCTCACGGTTGGAAGGATTGATCAAAAGGATACAGATTCAATTTGTTTCTGACTTTGGGGTGTGCGAGCATACACGAACAAGGAGTATTTATCCCTTTTTCCAATTATAATTCGATTAAAGTCTGTTTGTTTCTGTTTTGGTTAATTCTAATAATTCAAATTTTCTTAACTGTGTTAATTTCATTTACTTTCGGTTTACATTAATTTAGGTTTATTCGATTTAATTGATCTCGCTATTAATTTATTGATATTTTGTATACGACCTTCGTTCGATAAATCCAAATGATCCGGGAATAAATTTACAGTAGTGGTATCAGAGCGCATTAACCAATTCCGAAATTAAAAGAAAACTTTATTCGAATTTGATAGGACTCGATTTGTGGTAAAAGGCTTAATCCTCATCTCTTTATTTCCGATATATTATTATCTTGGTGAATATTAGTGAAATTGTTGTTAGATAATATGTTGAATTTCTTTGTGTTGGTTGGCTATGCATTTCTTGGTATTTGATTGGCTATATGTTTCTTGGTGATTAGATTCAATAATCTTGGAATATGTTGGTCTTTCTTTGATATTCTTGAAAAATATATTTGATATTATTTTTGGGTTCCTTGATTATATTCTTGGGGAATTTTTTGGGTTATATTATTGTTCTTAGCCTAGTGAAATCCTTTAGAGTTGTTATAGCCAATTGTTGTAGTAGAATGCATGCTAATTCTTTTCTTTGTGTGTTAGATATTGCATGTTAGGTGGTAATTGGAAAATGTCTAAAAAATGAATAATTGGAGGATAATCAAGAATAAAATTTGTGTAGTGACATTATGTGATTTCTTGGTGAAAATGCATGATTTTTGATTTGTATGCTATGCGATTAGTTGTTTGTTATATCATTGATGACTCCAAACATGAACATATTCTTAGCTTGACAAAAATGTGTATTACTTGAATTTCTGTATAAAAACCATCATAATAATTCGCTAATGGCATTGATTTATATCGCTTGGCATGATCCAAAGTTTGTTGTTGAGATTATTAATGATTTTTACCCTTTTAAGCGGTAGTTTGGTGCTAGAAAAGCTAAGGCATGCGCCACAAGCGGTAGCCACCTCCGCTCGCAAGCGACCACTGCATCTTCGGAGAAAGTCTAAGGCAAAAGAGGCAAGCGGCAGCCTCCATCGCTCACAAGCGACAGTCTCTCCCGTTTGCAAGCAAGAGTCCAAACACCCACCGCTGCAGAATGTCAGCAGATTTTGACTAAGTGTTCCAACTGCAGCGGTGCAGCAATTCCACTTCCAGCCAGCACAAGCGGGCCCAGCTGCGCTGATGCCCTCTAGCTCTCCGGCAAGCGAGGAAGATCTGAGCCTTTACAATTCAAGACAATTGAAGCGGGTGCCCTAGGAGTTATGGCTAGCAACTGCTTTAACAGAATAACTGCCATCAACCGCCTAACTGCCTAGTGGGTGGAACAGCCCAGCAACTGCTTGCAACTGTCCCAATTCACCCACTATAAGTAGGGCCAGGTATCTCTATGTAAAATACTTCGATTCTGGAGTATTATAGCAATTAATTTATGCGCAATCTAGTTGTCTTCCTGTCTTTGAGAGCTCCAAACCCGGAAGGGAGTTCTCCACAGGAATGGCCAAGGGAGTAGGGAATTCCTTCTCTCTTGGCCAAGTCTTTACTGCTTTCTTAGATTAGTTTATTGCTTTCAATTACTGCTTTGTAGTCCTAGTCTTTCCAGTTTTAGTAGTAAGTAATGAAATATCATTCAGTTATTCATCTACATCTCTTCCACACTTATATAAACTTTGAGTTTAAAGAATTTCAATTCACTGGTTTAGAGGACGAGAAGAATTGATTAGCTGAGCCTTGTCTTTTGCCAAAAGCGTTTTCAAGATAGTTCAATGTAGTTAAGTACGCGGGAGCCTTGTCGACCTGCTTAACTAATGTTCTGGATTCAATTTTGATTAAAAAGATGTAAGAGAAGGGTAAAGCCACTAATG
Organism: Andrographis paniculata; assembly: GCF_009805555.1. Taxonomy (NCBI): domain Eukaryota; kingdom Viridiplantae; phylum Streptophyta; class Magnoliopsida; order Lamiales; family Acanthaceae; genus Andrographis; species Andrographis paniculata. Next base: position 2,350,465 of record NW_026137613.1, read on the forward strand.
AGGCAGAGGTTGGGATGATTACTGGGGCATAGAAGGCGGTCTATTAGGTCACAGAGACTCCTAGTGACAGTAGGATTTCTTTCTTATAATATTCCGATTCTGGGTTTATTGAAGTCTTGTTGTAAATCCCTTAAGGTCAAATTCCAGTGTTAAGAATTCTTTACATTTCAGTTTATATAATTACATTATCTCCTTCTATCGTTTCCGTCATATACATATATCTTCGTTAACACACCTACACCACTCGCTTATTACATCCATGGAATTTTATCCATTTAGTAACGCATAAGTCAGACACAACACCTCTCCTTCACTCTCCGCTGCTTACATATATATACATATACGCATTGTGCCATCCGCTCATGTCCCGTTCACTCTGTAATCGTCATTCATCCATGCCCCGTTCACTCGATTTCCGCCTCCGCTCACGTCCCGATCACTCGGTTACCGCTGGCACTCCACCTTACACCTCCGCTTCGCTCGCCTCCGCTCACCCCTTTTACCGCTTTACTTACTTCTTTTGATAGATTAGAAATTTAGATCCGCTGCAAAGCGGATCATTTACTGCACTTTCCATCGCTTTTTCAAGATCTACACTTTTTGAAATTCATGACTTAAAATCCCTGTGTTCGACCTGGAAACTCACCAGTAAAAAGAGTAAATTTTTACTTAGGGTCTACAACCACAATTTTTACTATATATATTTTTCTATAAACCTTCACTCACTGATTTTTTCGAATATAAATTCCCTATGAAATTGTGCAAATTATTACAATCAAATTTTATTTATCAATCATGTTTTGATTTTTTGCTTTGTGATAGGACTTTGTGTTAGAGCCATAGAGTTTAGTGTCTGAGGTTTTCTTTGTATCTAGTGCTGAGTGTTCTCTAGTAGATGTCAAATAAGATGGAGCTCTATTATGTGTTTCTATGCTTTTTGTATTTGACATGTGATTGTTTTTCTTTGTGAATATGCATGTATGTTGCTCGATTGGTGTAGTATTTGTATGAACTATGTGCTAGGTTGCTATGTGAATAATCTATGTGTATGTTAGGATCTATGTGTTGTATTACTGTATGTTTTGTTTGCATTAACGTTTGTTCGTGGATGCAGCGAGGGACAAAAGACGATAATAAAATCTATTGGTGCTAGGTAAGTTTATATATAATAAATACGTATTTTGAGATTTGGTTAAATCATGGCCAAAATAGGTAGAGTATGTTGGGAATTTTGGCCGTTCAAGGCCTAACCCGACAAGTCCCTTGGTATAGAATTAGTTGGCCCACTCCGTAGCCCGACCCACTAGATCGCCCCAAACCCCTTATACCCAATTCTTAATCCCTAAGCCTAAACCCTTGTTTGTCTTTTAATCTCAAACCCATTTTAGATAGATATAGAGAGTGAGGTGTGAGAGTTAGTTTTGTGTGGATAAACCGAATAACATAGAGAAAGAGAGTGAGACCGATAGTGAAAGCGAGAGGATTTCGATGAGTTTTCCGGCAAGTGAAGAGCCCTTTTCAATGCTCGATTCCGGTGGATGTCGAGGCTTGAAGTGATGAGCTGACCTCTAACATTGAGGCGTGATTACCATAGGCCATATCACGCACCAGGGTCTAAACTGAAACCAAGCCGTCCCTCCCGTCGGTGAAAAGATAGGGGCTAATCGGAAGTCAATCGGAGCCGATGTTCGCTGGTCGGATCTCTTCGAAATCGTCGTTATCCGACCGCCTACTACCGGAGGACGACTACTGCTAGTTGCTGCTGCGGTCCATCCGAGAAGATGGCCGCAGAAAAAGGAAGAAGATGGTCGTCCTCACGGTTGGAAGAATTGATCAAAATGATACAGATTCAATTTGTTCCTAACTTTGGGGCGTGCAAGCATACACGAACAGTGGGTATTTATCCCTTTTTCCAATTGAAATTCGATTGAAGTTTGTTTGTTTATGTTTTGATTAATTCCCAGAATACAAATTTGCTTTTAGCCTTTTCTTAAATATGTTTATTTAATTAAGTTTCGGTTTTGATTAATTTGGGTTTATTCGATTTAATTGCTTCCCCTATTAATTGATTGATATTTTGTATACGAGGTTTGTTCGATAAATCCAAATGATCTGGGAATAAATTCACAATATTGGTATGAGAGCCCGTAAACCGATTCCGAACTTAAAAGAAAATTTGATTTGAGTTTGGTAGGACTCAATTCGTGGTAAAAGGCTTAACTCTCATATCTTTATTTCTAGCATATTATTATCTTGATGAATCTTGGTGAAATTATTGTTAGATAATATGTTTAATTTCTTTGTGTAGGTTGGCTATGCATTTCTTGGTGTTTGATTGACTATATGTTTCTTAGTAATTGATTTAATAATTTTGGAATATGTTGGTCTTTCTTTAATATTCTTGAAAAATATCTTTGATATTATTTTTTGGTTTCTTGATTATATTGTTGGTGTATTTGTTGGGTTATATTGTTGTTGTTAGCCTAGTGAAATTCTTTAGAGTTGCTATAGCCAATTGTTGGAGTAGAATGCATACTAATTCTCTTCTTTGTGTCTAGTGTTGAGTGTTCTCTAGTAGACGTCAAATAAGGTGGAGCTCCTATTTTGTGTTTCTATGCTTTTTGTATTAAGCATGTGATAGTTTTCCTTTGTTAATATGAATTTATGTTGCTCGATTGTGTAGTATTTGTATGAACTATGTGTTCTAGGTATAATATGTTTTGTCTGCATTAACGTTTGTTCGAGGTTGCACGAGGGACAAAAGGCGATGATAAAATTTATTGGTGCTAGGTAAGTCTATATCTAATAAATACGTATTTTGAGATTTAGTTAAATCACGGCCAAAATAAGTGGAGTATGTTAGGAATTTTGGCCGCTCAAGGCCTAACCCGATAAGTTCCTCAGTAACTAATTAGTTGGTCCACATCGTAGCCCGGCCCACTCGGCCCAAACCCTTTATACCCAATTCTTAATCCCTAAGCCCAAACCCTTGTTAGCCTTTTAATCTCAAACCCATTTTAGTTAGATATAGAAAGTAAGGTGTGAGAGTTAGTTTTGGTTGGATAAAACGAATAACATAGAGAAAAAGGGTGAGACCGAGAGTGAAAGCGAGAGGATTCCAGTGAGTGAAATGCCCTTTTCCAATGGACGATTCCGGTGGGTGTCGAGGCTTGAAGTGATGAGCCGACCTCTAACCTTGAGGCGTGATTACCATAGGCCATATCGCGCAGCTGGGTCTGAGCGGAAACCAAGCCATCCCTCCCATCGGTGAAAAGATAGGGGCTAATCGAAAGTCGATCGGAGCTATTGTTCGCTGGTCGGATCTCTTCGAAACCGCCGTTGTCCCACCATTTACTACCAGAGGACGTCCTCCGTTGGTCGCTTCCGAAGGTCGCCGTTGTTGTCCGTCCGAGAATATGACCGGAGAAATAAGGAAGAAGGTCGTCGTCCTCTTGGTTTGAAGGATTGATCAAAAGGATACAAATTCAATTTGTTCCTGACTTTGGGTTGTGCAAACATACACGAACAGAGAGTATCTATTCCTTTTCCAGTTGCAATTCGATTGAAGTTTGTTTGTTTATGTCTTGGTTAATTCCCATAATACAAATTTGCTTTTAGTCATTTCATAACTATGTTAATTTCAGTTAGTTTCGATTAAGATTAATTTGGATTTATTCAATTTAATTGCTTCCGCTATTAATTGATTGATATTTTGTATACGACCTTCGTTCGATAAATCCAAATGATCTGGGAATAAATTCACAATAGTGGTATCAGAGCGCATTAACCAATTCCGAAATTAAAAGAAAACTTGATTCGAGTTTGGTAGGACTCGATTTGTGGTAAAAGGCTTAATCCTCCTCTCTTTATTTCCGATATATTATTATCTTGGTGAATCTTAGTGAAATTGTTGTTAGATAATATGTTGAATTTCTTTGTGTTGGTTCGCTATGCATTTCTTGGTATTTGATTGGCTATATGTTTCTTGGTGATTAGATTCAATAATCTTGGAATATGTTGGTCTTTCTTTGATATTCTTGAAAAATATCTTTGATATTATTTTTGTGTTCCTTGATTATATTCTTGGTGTATTTTTTGGATTATATTTTTCTTCTTAGCCTAGTGAAATCCTTTAGAGTTGCTATAGCCAATTTTTGTAGTAGAATTCATGCTATTCTTTTCTTTGTGTATTAGATATTGCATGTTAGGTGGTAATTGAAAAATGCCTAAAAAAAAAAAAGAATAATTGGAGGATAATCAAGAATAAAATTTGTGTAGTGGCGTTATGTGATTTCTTAGTGAATATGCATGATTCTTGATTTGTATGATCTGTGATTAGTTGTTTGTTATATCATATTTTGATTGTTTGCTCTGTGATTGTGATCTCGGGTATTTCTTAGTTGTAGTGCTCAATTGTACTAGGTGCTTAGTGTTTTGCTTTCCGTTTAGTCACTTAATGTTATTCTAGGGTTAGCTTTCTTCCTAGTTGCTGAATGTTCCTCTAGATTTTGTTCTAGTTGCTTGGTGTTCTTGTAGGTTTCCTCCTAGGATGCTTAGTGTTCTTTTAGGTAGGATGTCTGAGTGGTTGAGTCTCCGGAGATCTTTGTGTTAGTGGTCGATCGATCCAAGTTCTTAGGCTGTAGGACTCTGTGCTAGAGCCGTAGAGTTTAGTACCTAAGTTTTCTTTGTGCCTAGTGGTGAGCATTCTCTAGGAGACGTCAAATAAGGCGGAGCTCCTATATGTGTTCCTATGTTTTTGTTATTTGGCATGTGATTGTTTTCCTTTGTGAATATGCATGTATGTTGCTCAATTGTGTAGTATTTGTATGAACTATGTGCTAGGTTGCTATGTGATCTCTCTGGGTGAGATCTATGTGTTCTATGTGTGATATGTTTTGTCTTTATTAACGTTTGTTTATAGATGCATCGAGGGACAAAAGATGATAAAATCCATTGATGCTAGGTAAGACTATATTTTGTAAATACGTATTTTTGGATTTGGTTAAAACACGACCAGAATAGGTAGAGTATGTTGGGAATTTTAATCATTCAAGGCCTAACCCGACGAGTCCCTCTATAAATAATTAGTTAGCCCACTCTGTAGCCCGGCCCTTTGGATCGGCCCAAACCCCTTATACCCAATTCTTAACCCCTAAGCCCAAACCCTTGTTAGCCTTTTAATCTCAAACCCATTTTAGTTAGATATAAGAGTGAGGTGTGAGAGTTAGTTTTGGTGTGGATAAACCGAATAACATAGAGAAAGAGGGTGAGACCGATAGTGAAAGCGAGAGGATTCCTGAGTTTTCCGGCGAGTGAAAAGCCCTTTCCGATGGCCTATTCCGTGGGTGTCGAGGCTTGAAGTGATGAGCCGACCTCCAACCTTGAGGTGTGATTACCATAGGCCATATCGCGCACCTGGGTCTGAGCCGAAACCAAGCCGTCCCTTCCGTCGGTGAAACGATCTGGGCTAATCGAAAGTCAATGGGAGCTGTTGTTCTTGGTGGCTGTTCGCTGGTCGGATCTCTTCGAAACCGCCGCTGTCCCACCACCTACTATCCGAGGACGTCCGCCGCTAGTCGCTGCCGGAGGTCGCCGCTGCTGTCGTCCTAGAAGATGACCGGAGAAAGAAGGAAGAAGACAGTCGTCCTCGTGGTTGGAATGATTGATCATAAGGATACAAAATCAATTTGTTCTCGACTTTGGGCGTGCAAGCAGAAACGAACAGGGAGTATTTATCCATTTTCTAATTGCAATTCGATTGAAGTCTGTTTGTTTCTGTTTTGGTTAATTCCCGAAATTCGATCTTGCTCTTAGCCTTTGCTTAACTGTGTTAATTTCATTTAGTTTCGGTTTAGATTAATTTGGGTTTATTCGATTTAATTGTTCTGCAATTAATTGATTGATATTTTGTATACGAGGTTTGTTTGAAAATCCAAATAATTTGGGAATACATTGACAATATACATTTTGCGTCATTATACTTAACATTAAAAATATCCTTATATTTGTATAGTTTTTTATACAAGTGTCATTATATTTGTATTATGAGACACTAATAGAAATATTTTTATCATTTTTCCTTGATTTGTACTTTGTTTTGATATAATAATTAACATTCAAGTATCAATATGCAAAAAAACAAATGTAAACTTTCAAAGTGGACGGAGGGATTAGTATTTTATTTGTTAGTGGAAGTATATAAGAGTTTTTGATATTTTTGTCATTTAACTTTATATATAAAGTAGTTGTATATATAATTGTATATTTTTAATTTAAGTAAAAATCAAGGGTATTTTAGTATTAATGTACGATTATTTTTTCTAAAATATAAAAAAAAATATTTTAAAATGGGATCGACAAAAATAAAAAATAAAAAATAAAAAAAAAATTGATTTAGAACGGAGACACTATTATAAATATATTTTTGTTCAAAAAATTAAATCAAATTACTCCTAGCCAAAATTCTTGTAGGGGGTTGAATAGTTTGTTGAAATAAAAAGTTCAGACATTCTTACTGTTTTGATATACTGATAGTAAAAATAATAATAATAATAAAATCGTATAGTAATGTATTCAGTCAAAATGAAAATATCAACTTCGTAAAGAATCCAGCCGGATGAACAGTTCAATTAATCAACAATGTAATCGAGCATATGATGAAAACAATGGCTCATTAGGATCAAATTCTTCGAGTCTCTCGTATAGTTCCGCCACTGAGCCTTAGGATCTATTTGGTTTGAGGGATTAGAAGAGGATTAGATTGTTTTTTACCTCGCTTTTATTAAATAATTTTATAGAGTTTTATAGCTTTATATTTTTCTTAAAAAAAGGTAATTAAATAATAGACATAATAAATAGGGTAAATTATTTTTTTTAGTTTCATATCTGACCTCCTTTATCATTTTAGAACTTTAAAAAGACCATATCTGAATTTCCAAACATAGTCCACTTAAAGTCCTAAAATGATAAAGATTGTCAGATACGTGATTAAAAAAACAGTTTACCCTAATATATATTACTCTCTCCGTCCATTAAAATTAGTCAATTTGGGCTCCGCACGGAAATTAAAAAAAAAAAATTTATTGAAAAAGTGATAGGTAGTTGGGGAATATTTTTGAAAATATAGTTAAAAAGTAAAGTAAATGAAGAGAGAGAATATAGTAAAATTAGTGATATTTGTTGTAAATAATTGTTGAATGAAGGATAATAATTAAAAGTTGATTCGATGACTTTGCCAAAATTAATAATGAGATAAATTTAGTAGACGGACTAAAAATAAAAGTGAAAATAAATTTGACAGGCAGAAAGAGTATTAATTTTCAATACCTATAGTGAGAAATAATACTAAATCAAATTTCATGTTGTGCATTTTTTTTTATGTAATTGTACACATAAATTCATTTAAATAAAGATAATGATATTTACATCATATCTAAATCGGGCAATGGGGCGATTCGTATCGGATTGAATACTTTAAACGGCTTAAATTACTCAATTTTAACCTAATATATTTATTATCGTGTCAGGTCTGTGTTGATCCATTTATTACCGTATCGAGTTTGTATTGATCTATATACATAATTAGGTAGAAATCATTGATCTAAATTCAATTATTTCTTGTCGGCTTGTCGTGTTATGTTAGTTTTTATCGGTTCTAGTGTAATGTGTATAGTGAATTAAGCTGAATTATGTAAAATCAAACTTAATTTATATTAATATGTGGGCTAATTATTTAGAATGATTATATATACATAATAAATAAATATATTAATTAATATAAATATATTATAATCGGATTGTCGTGTCAAGTTCGAGTTGATAGTTTCAATCTTAATACGACTTATTATTATTTTTCCGGGTTCGTATCAATCCTTATATATAATTGGGTCAAAATCCTTGACATATAAACTCCACTATTTGGTATCAATTTGGTACAGGATTGTCATATCATGTCGGTTTTTGCTAGCGCATATAGGAAATGAAATATTACTTTACTAAATTGCACATAAGTTGATTTCTCATTATAAGAAAATACTCTCTTCGTCGTACCCCAACGGGGTCCTTTTAAATTTTGTAGTAGATTAAGAAATAATATTTTATTAATTAGTGAAAGTATGTAAAAAGTTTTAATATTTTTGTCCTTTGACTTTATGAATAAATTAATTATATATGTAATGGTATTTTTGTAATTTACATATAAATTAAAAATATTTTGTATTAGTGTAGTATAATTACTTTTACTAAAATAGTAAATGAATAATTTGAAGTGAAACAAACGAAAATAGTAAAAATATAATTATGATAGGAGTATTTATTTGCTTGGTTCTTAAACTTATTGGTGTGTTTGTGCTTGTAATTTGATATTTAGACAATAACTTGATTTAATATTTTATGAAAAAATTATGTATATTGAAAAACCTAAAGACAAATATATATATATATATATATACAATCCGGGTATGCTCCTAAATTAATTATTCAGGACTTTTCTGAAAAAAATTATAGTTGTTTGATGAAAATTTTAATCAATGAGATTCCAAGTATGGGTAGATATGTAATTTGATTCATATAATTAATAAGTCAATGCTTTATTTTAGCATAAATCAACATAATATAAATACGGATAGATGTTGGTCCTGTTCATAATATAAATCAGCTCACATCCAAAAACAAAAAAAAATAACTTCAGTTTCTTTCACCGACGTCCATCAAAGAAAATAAATTGTGAAGAAGTCGGAGCGTAGAACAAGATGAAGCAAAATGATGAACATTCCGGTCAGTTCCAGTGTGTTGTGGACGAAGATATCGTTTCAAAAATTACAGAATGCAGTAAGTTTTTTCTATCGATCGCGAAAGTAACGTATTGACGAATTTTTATTACATCATATTCCTATCTTCTGAATATCATATTTTAAATATATGTGGATCATAATCATATTAGTCATTTAACGTATCAATAGTTGCATACAAGAATTATTTAATCAATGGATGAAACAATGGAAGATTTGCATGCTTCCATTAGTACAATTAGATACATTAAATTTATGTCGAATCCAATAGTTGTGCGAATAATATGTAGCCTAAAATATATAAAAAAAAAATGGTTTATATTATTTTCTTAAGACGATTTTAGATCTTATTATATTTTTATAGAAGTTATATAAGTACTCATTTAAAAATGTTAATTTTTCTAATATATTTTAATTGATTACTCAATGAAATTATATTTGAAATCAATAAGATAAAAAGAATTATATTTTATCCAAATTTAAAAGTGTGAAACTAATTTGTCCTTCAGTTTAGAATCAACCTCCTAAAAGTACGTAGAATTGAAACAATTTTCAAATTAAATCATATCCATTATTTATTTTTTCATTATTTAAATTCCTAACAAAATACTACATCCGCCTCTAAGGGTCATATTTACTTTTTGTGTAATTGTATTTAATATTAAAAATATTCTTATGTTTGTATAATTTTTTGTACAAATATCCTTCTATTAGTATTATAAGATACTAATAGAAGTATTTTTACATTTTTTTTTCTTAATTTGTACTACATTTTGTTATAATAATGAATATTCAAAGATTAACACGCAAAAAGTAAATGAGACTTAGAGCCGGACGGATGTATTTATATAGAATATTTATCCAGTAATATACTTCGTAAAAAAAAAAAAAGAAAGCAAGTCATTTACTTACTCAATATTTGCGCTTGAGCAACATCATAATACTATATTTCGTAAACCATATTATATTAAAATAAAGAACATATTTTGTGACTGTGTATATCATTTGACTATTCAAGTGACTATTATTGGACAAATGCATCTTTTTCAAGCTCTAATGTTGCGTACAAATCATATTTTAGATACGCGCATAGACAAAGATTTGCCGTGCAAAAACAAATGCGAATAAAGGCAAAACGTGATCATCAAATATGCAATACATTCACTATTGCCGCAATAAAAAGGGTTAGACAAATGACAGTAAAGTTGACCCTAAAATAAACGAACATGTTCAGAGGATGTTGCCGCTCAATCATACACATAATCATAATGGCAAAAAAAATATATAACATAGTCCATCATTTAAATATAATTAATACATCATAACTATACAATATATAAATCATAAATAGAAATAATAAAATAAAATATATCATAACTATACAGGCAACATCCCTATATGCAACTTAATCATTTATATATGATTTATATATCATGTCTATTGAAGTTATATATCATATTTATAAACATAATAGTAAAAAAATATATCTAACATAGTTCATCATTCAAATCTGATCAATATATCATAACTATGCAATATATTAATCATAAATATAAACCATAACATGAAATAAAAGTGTCCACAATAAGGTTTAGTATCATCAGTTTATCTTGATTTAAACAATATATATGTCATGAATATACATCTTACGTGTCCGGGGACCAACAAAAAGATTTTTAAAAATAACTGTGATGATATATATATATTTTTTTCTAAAAGAGACTAATAAAAAATGCACATATACGCATGACTAATCAAAAAAGTTACGCAGTATTGAAAACACAACCACCAAATCTGTTTATCGTAAATCAACTCTACATCTCCCCCTCCCCCTACCTTGCATGATAGAGGAATCGAGAGCGGTGGCGAAAAACATGTTTGATGGCGGTTGGCGCGGCTAGAGATATCATTGTGAACTGCGGAGGTATAAATAGAAGAGGAATCGAGGGTGGAGGCAGCTAACGTGTTTGACAGCGTCGGGCACGGCTAGAGATGTCGTCGGCGGTGGTTGTCAACTGCGGATGTGTAAATATAAGGGGAATCGAGGGCGGAAGTGGCTAACGTGTTTGACGGCGGCGGGAACGATTAGAGATGTCATCGTTGGTGGTCACGGAATGCATGGTCGACGGAGGCAAGACAATGAGAGGAGGAAATGAGTCTCTACGTGGTAAAATTAGGGTTGGTAAAATAAATTTGGGTGGGGAGAAAATCTTGTATTTTAAGGAAACATACAGTCAAATTTTATCCCATTATAATTAATAATCTGCGAGTTAAGAGAATGCATCATAATGCATTTATTTAGACTTCATTTGAGTAGATTATATATGGAGGGCATTTCACGATAAAATATCATAATAATATTTTAGGAGACATACAGTCAAATTTATCTCATTATAATAAATAATCTGCGAGTTAAGAGAATGCATCGTAATGTATTTATTTGGACTTCATTTGAGTAGATTATATATGGAGGGTATTTCACAATAAAATATCATAATAATATTATAGAGACATCATTTGTGATACTGTATACATTATTATATTTTGAGTGTGTACGATTTTGGAAATTAATTATTTACAAATGTTTTTTATTTTGTTTGGGATTAACTTAATTCCCAATATATTTGAGAAAATTTTTTATAATTGATTTTTTCTTAATTAATTTTTTAAATTACTAAAATATTTTCAATTAAACACAACCGTTGAATTACTAATCAAAATGATCCAACGAATTAAAAAAAATAATAATTAAAATGCTCCTGAATTTTTTATAACAACATAAGGATATATATATATAATTAAAAAGTATAACTATCTTTTTAAAAATTTGTAAATAGACCCGGGTTGTGGATTTTGAGTTATAGACCCGGCTGCGTTCGGGGCGGGTTACGGATTTTATTATAAATTCGCTCTACCCCGGACCGGAACCCGGATATTTTAATTATTATTAGAATTTATTTATATTTTTATACAATATAAATTATATTATTTATTTATTTTAAAAAAATTAAATATAAAATACAATTTTAATTCTAAATCAAATTTATCTTCGTATTTGCTTCTCGTACAATTCTCTTTATAATCGGAATTATTGTTGACTGCCATCACTATGAACTATCGTCAATATTTGATTGTTCTTATTTTTAGAATTATAATTTTTTTGGTACTTTAACGCATACTTTTTTTAGTATTAAATTATTTTTTAAAAAAGTTATTTGATTCTTTTCTTAAAAAAAAAAAAAACGGATTTGTCGGGTTAGATCTAATATTTTCTAGGGCCGGGTTGAAGCGGGGCGAGGTGGGTTTTGGGTCTAATATTTTCTAGTGGGGCGGGTCCCGGGACCTGCAAAAACTGTTCCGAACCCGCCCTGTTGACACCCCTATTCTTCTTCTTCTTATTATTATTATTGTTGTTGTTGTTGTTGTTTTTGTTGTTGTTTTACATACTCATTACGTCTCACTTAATTTGTCTCATCTTTTTATTTTCGTCCGTCCCATATCATTTTTCATTTTTTTTTTTTGTAAATATAATTATACATTTTAATCACATTTTAAAATTCATAATTTATAATTTTTTTTGTTTTAATTAAATTATTTAATATATTAATCTTAATTTATAATTATTTTTATTAAATCATAATTATTTTTACTAATATATTTCTTAGTTATTTATTAATTACACAAAGCTCCGTATCTATGCTAAACGAGACAATTTAACTGGGATAGAGAAAGTATATTTTTGGGATTAATAACCCCATGAGAAGAGATGCAACCACTTAACCGAAGGGCAAATCCGTCAAACTCGACTAATTTGACAAACAATGTTTCCGTGTGTTCTTTTGCTATTTCTTAATGGGTATTTTGAAATTCGATATTTTTAAAATAAAATAATGATTTGTATAAGTAAAATTATTAATCAATACTCAAATTTTAAAGATTCAGAGTTTTACTCCCCATGTATCGTCATAATCGTTAAAATTCTAGGAAATTTCTTGGGAGATCATCAATAGCTTTTACTATAGATGATTTTAGTAGTCATTTTTTTTATTATTATTTTGATTTCGGTTTGAAATTATATTGAATTTTGATTTAAATAATATTTTAACGTAACGTTTTGTGAGTAATAATAATATATTTTTATTGAAAAATACTACAAAAAGTTATTAATCAATGACAATTTTTTCTTCTCTAAACTTATTTTTTAGTTACTAATGGATTTAGCGACATAATTTATTATGTCCGTATATTTCACGTCGCTAACACTGGTCGTCACTAATTTTGTTGCTAATATTGGCGAAGAAATAGGAACGAAATTAGAAGGGAAATTTTCTGTCCCTAATTGAAACCAAAAATTCTAGTAGCCACGGAATAGTGATAAAAAATTTTAATTACAGATGCAAATAGGCACAGAATTTCCCAAAAACTATTGCGACTTTGCGATGGACAAATTTCGTTGCTAATTAATCTTGCAACTACACAATTTTGCATTGCAAGATTTACTAATATATGTCTCAACTAGTACACAAATACGAAACTAAATTTCAAATTACAATCGAACCATGGTACTAAATCAACTAAAAATTCATTGTAAACACTAAACACTAATAATATATAAAATATAAAAAGCTAGGTTACAATCACAGAAATATAAAGCAATCCAACATAGCACATAATAATTCAGTCATAATATCATCAATACCAAATATTAACTATCCAAAAAATATAAATGTCAAAAAACCGATGGCGCACCCGAATCTCCATTAGTATTGATCATCTTGAATTGCTCAATAATGGTTATATTGGCATTTTCAAGATTCTCCAAACATTGGGTGTAATCCAAACCATCCGGGGTACGTTCATCGCTACATCGGAACCCTACTTTTGTGGCACTGTTGTTGCAAGCGACCCAAACCCCAATTTCCTTTTTCTTCTTATTCTGATGGATCAAAGAAAGAAATGTCTCATCCCGGCTATATTTCGTATCACCGAGTTGAGATATTCCTTCCTCAATCGCAGTCATATCCTTTTGAAAGCAATAAATATAAAAAAATATTATAGTAAGGGTTGATAATAACATAAATATTAATACTCCCTCCGTTCCGGTCAAGATGATCCATTTAGTTAATGACACACTATTTTAGATAGTATAGATTAGTAAATTATTAATAATAAGTTATAATATTATTTTATTATTTTTTATAGGAGTAATTTATTGGTATTTTAAATACTTTTAGCATTATATTTCAATAAAATATATACAATATGAATATCATTTTGTAATAAAATAAAATTTTATATAATACAAATAAATTGAAAATTTTATATATTTATTTATAGTTAACTTAAAACTAATTTTATAAAAAATAAGAAATTTTAAATATAGATAAAAATATTTGTTTATTAAGGAGATAGAAATAAATGTGTAATAGATTAGAAACTTAATTTAATTGATTTATATTTATTAAATATATTTAAAATGAATAAATTTACTAAAAATAGAAAAAGAGTTATCTTTATTGGGACGGATAAAAAAGAAAATAGGGTCATCTGTCGCGAGACGGGGGGAGTACTATATACGTCCTCGTTCCACCTTTTTCGTCCATTGTTTCTATTTTCATGTGCCCCATCTTATTTGTCTTTTAATTTTTAGAAAATATAATTACGCACTTTAACTATATTTTAAATTTCATAATTTATATTTTTTAATCTTAATTATACTATTTAGTTATCTTAAGATTAATCTATAATTAATTTTATTATACAATAATTATTTTTACTAATACAATTTTAATTATTTATTAATTATATTTTATTTAAATTCTTGTGTCTACATTAAACTAGACACAAAATGTGGGATGGAGGGAGTAATATATGTGGCATACCATTATACGATTTGTCTTGGCGCTGCAGTACTCACGACTATCATAGCCCTTTGTATGCGTCTACTCGTAGGTCCTCCGTTTCTCGAGCCCTGCAGCCATTATTTGTAAATATGTATAAGAAGATATATTTGAAGTCCTTCAAATTACTTACTACGTATAAATAAACATTACTATTTTCATCGAGGTTTTCATAAACAATCGTGATCCACCAGTGTGTTTGGACTTCACATCAACATCGGGATTCCCTCCCCATCGGTTTGATTTCTCCGTTGTTGACTTATCTACGACATCCTAGAAGTTCCAACGCTTCCTCCAACTCTCCAAGACAAGTGCAAGGACGGCGTGATGTTTCACCCTACGTGGTACTAAGGAAGGCGTGCTTTGCTACCCAGATGTCGTACTAGAAGTGGAACCTAACAAATATGATTAATTTGGAATTATATATAATTCTAATACAAGTAACTAAAACTTAATTTAGATTGGATATACATACCCGCCGATGTCCCTGCCACATCCTCCGCACCCTAGCCTGTCGGATCCAATGTCCGCTGATCGTCCTCCCCCACTTACGGCAACAAGCAAAACAAACGGGCAAACTAAAAAGATAAGTTGATGTCTAACCTCTCATTTTTGAACTGAGACATTTTTGCATTAAAATATGCAGTATGTCATATTATAATACAACATGAGAGATTTTATAAAATAACGTTCGATAACCTATTCATCAGGTACGTTATCATCATAACTAGATGGTGGAAGTTGATTTTTTTTTTACTGAGTTAGATAAGCTCGAAAAACAAATTCTTCTTCAATCAAATCATATTCATCTAAACCGTCAATCGGAATACCATTCCTGCCATTTGTTAAAGCCAAATACAGTTGTTCCATCGTAGTGGGTTATTTGATGCTGCAAGTATCAACCGCTACATCTTGGTAGGTGGCCGGTTCAGTGTTATTTTCAACAATTTCATCAACCACATCGATTCAATTGTGCAGTTTAACACGAAATGTTGTCAACCAATCAGGCCTATCCCTCTTCATACTCGGGAGTGGAATATAAAATACTTGTGTTGTTGGTATCACAACTATGAACAATTTGTAGATTCAAAGTGTTTTTATTATTGATCTCGATCATGTTGTATTTCTCATATTTATTTAGTTCCAACCTATGTTGTTGGATCTCACTAATCATACAACCATGTGTATATAATTACATCCTACAAGACCAATGCATACAATCTTATAATTCTAATAGACACGACCTTTCAAAATAACAGACACAATTTTAAATTTGAATTCTAAATAGACATAACTACCTAGGAAATTAATGAAATAAATAATTACAAATTATAATATATAACTAATAATATAATCAACCAAATACATAATCAGAATTACTCCCAACAAACTATCTAGGCCACCCGTTTTTTTTTAGTCAAGTTGAAAATTAAAGAACTCTATAAAAAAATTACGAAATGAATACATCACATTCTAGAACGTTGAGTAGAAAGTAAGTTTGTATCACTTATTTCTCAGCTTGCAGTAAGTACCGCTACTTTGGTTTCCTTTATAACCGGTAAGGGTGTGAAAACACATCTATTCTAACATTTGGACCGGACCTTACTCCTTCATCGTCCTTTCTAGGCACGTTCCTCCCACATATGAAATCATGTTGTTCGAAATAATATGAACTGAAGAAAATTTCCTCCTAACAAGAAACACAGTGACTATTGACCGTTCCATTTGTGCCTTATTTGCATGTAAACATCTATCCTTTTTTTAGAATTTTTCGTACCGCGTACGACTAGTGATAGAAATAAATATTCTTCTTTGGGACACATATTCAGTGAGAGGTTATACGATGTAACAATGATAGGCCAATAGTAGTATTTCCTCCCTGATTGACCGAATGGTTGAAATCCGTCGGTTCAAAGTCCCAAATGAACATTCCTTCGCTTGTATCCAAAGAAACGGTTTTTAACATCCAACTTTTTTACGTTGCTGAGTAAGGGTGACACATGACATCGGTGTACGCATTTAGATAATCCACATGCCACTACATATGTGATGCGGTTTAAAATGAGAATTAAAGTTGTTTAAGCCTCGGAGAGATTGAGAGATTAAACATATATTAATGGCCACCGTTCTTCTATTCTTTTCTATATACTGTGGTTTTCCAGACATCTTACAGTGGTCAAGCTCGGTATCTAGCTTCCAATATAGCATGCAACTAAAATGACAGTAATATATTTTGTCGCACGGTAAACGTAATTTTTTGATTAAATTCTTTATTTAGTAGAGCTTTTCATGAAACGATTGCCCTCCAACATCACATCATGCATGAGTTGGTACTGTACATCAAACCATCACTCAGAAAAGTCAAATCAGCCTTATTGTTCAACATTCTTGACACGGCATACAATAGAGTTGTTTTTCTACAACCAGACCACAAATCCTCATCAGTTGTTTGAAGGAGATCATACAATTTCTTATCTTTATGGTTAGAATCCTCATCTTGCACCGTGCGTGACTCAAATACGGGGCCTTCAGTGTCCATCATCATCTGAGTATAATTTCCTATCTTTGGATCGATAGTATGCTCAAAAGGTGATGACTCAAAATATTGTGAGCTATCCCTTTCATCATATTTCTCATTTTGATATGTCCACCTATCATACTTGGGTACAAAGTCTTTTAAGTACAAATGGTACTTCATATCATCTATCGATACTGTATTTTTACAGCATTTGCACGGATACTGTATATTATTGTTGATCTTATAGACCTCTGGATTGTTGATACAGTGGTTCAGAAAGTCCTCGTCACGACTAATAAATTCTCTATTTAGAACCCTGTCCATCCTATTATACATCAATTCACTCTCTGGGGTGGTCATGTCTACTAAATTCATCATTGAAAGAGATATATTAACAACAATAATATTTTGTTAATTCTACATTTTCCAACTGACAAATACAATTCGATTAATTACAACTTTGATAACCTAAGGTAGGTAGGTTGCTATCGAAACTAGTTATATTTTGTAGGCTGAAAACATTATTGCATCAGACATAATACAAAAAATTGCACAAACATTGCTATAAAGTGGTATATATAAGATAACACACAAATTTTGGTTCGATATGAAATAAAATTGCACAAACATTGCTATAAGAGTACTCGGGGTTGTACTTTGAAACTTTAGTTGGACATCATGTGTAAATACTTAATTACACTTTATCATAGTCGGCATATATGAAATGTAGTTTTAGATTAAAATTAAACTCCATTCGGAGAAAAAAGTCATACCAGAGTAAATTGCAGCACCTTATTTCGCAACGCACCGAAAGGATACAAATCTAAGTAACTACAAATCGAAATTACACAAGGTTGACTACAATTTGAAATAATCTTAACAAAATACAATATTTATATGAAACAAAAATGAACAAAAAAAAAAAACACTTATATATTTCTGTAATTTTTTTTTTAAAATACAAAGTAATAAATTACAAAAAATTATATATAATTGAAAATACTTGTCAAGAGGGCATCTCGTTGTTACCCTCCTCAGAACTTGCCGCCGCCGGCCGGTGGGAGGTTCATCATTGCCGGCAGCCAGCGCCAGAAAAAAAAAAAAAAAAAAAAAAAAAAAAAAAAAAGAATTGGATGCCCTCTGCGGAGGGACCCTCCCCAAAAATCCGCATTGCCAACCGGTGGGAAGTCCATCGCAGCCGACGACGGTTAGAGATGATTGTCATAGCTCGCAGCCAGTGGCGACCTCAAATTAAAAATAAAAAATAAAAAATAAAAATTGCACCAACAGAAGTTTCTTCAACACCGTTGCCATCCGTACCTCAACGTTGCCTTGCCCTTCCGCTGTCAATTTCACCTCTCTCACCTCCACTGGAGCATATTGCCTGTGTGAGTTAAGAATGTAAAACATGAGCCCTGATTTTAATTGAGAATTAGGGACGGAATTTTTTCCGTCACTGATCCCATTGCTATTAGCGATGAATTTTTTTTTTTATATTTTATTTTGTTGCTAATTGGGTTGGATTAAAAATCCGCTTCTAATTTTCGTCTCTACTTGTGAAAAAATTATTTTCCGTCTTTAAACCGATGGATTTTATTTTGTAGTAAATCGGTAATAAATGATGTTATTTTTTTTTTAATTGCCATTGTTTTCATCAATAATAGCAACATAAATCAATTTCATCTCTAATTTTTGTTACAAAAATATTACTCCATCCATTCAAGAATTGCCTTTGTTTCCATTAATAATAGCAACATAAATCAATTTTATCTTAAATTTTTGTTACAAAAATATTACTCCATCCATCCCATAAACATAAAGATGAAGTATTTTGTTTGAGCACAAAAAATTTAGGTAGTATAAATTAGTGTTTTCAATAGTGTTGATTAGTTATTTAATGATTAAAAAAAATTAATATAAGTTTAAATATTTTTAATATTATATCTCAATATAATATATAATATGGACATCATTTTATAGGAAATACAATTTTATATAATATAAATAAATAAAAAATATTTATTTATTTATTATTACCATAAATTAGTTTTGTAATAAAATAAGAGAGTTTTAAAAATAAATAAAAATATTTGTTAATTAAAAAGAGTGATAGAAATAAAGTCATACGTTTAAAAGCCTAGAATTAATTTATATTTATTTGTTTCAAAAATATAAATGGATCATCTTTTGTGGGACCGATAAAAAAAGAAAAAAGATCATCTATAGCGAAACTGGATGGAGTATAGCTTTAATGAAACGGTAAGAACTAAGTAATGGTAAAATTATTTTGAAATCATAACAAAATACATCCTTTGAGTCTAGAAGATTAAGTTGGAAATATCAAGTTCAAGCATGTACTTGAATTGTATTTTGTTTTTTTAAAAAAATAACATAGATATCTACGATATCATATACTGTAAATAGAAAGTCTAACACGTACGCTATTTATTTGGATAGAGTTAGATGACTCATCACAGTGTCATCGGTCTTATAACAATCACTTCCTATGTACTAAATTAGCATGTTGTTTTTACAACTTTATAATACTAATATGCTGATTCATAAACTTTTTGAACGTGTTTCATTGACTCCATTGAATGTATAATTGTTTATATACATATTTGTACAAAACATATATATATTTTTATTTATAGTAAATAATTATATTATATATATATTTAATTATATTATTCAATATTTTATTTATTTACATGGCAGTCGTTAGGGTGTTGACGAGGTCAAATTAATGTTGATTTGATCCGTTAACAGACCAAAATAAAGCAATTAGCAATATATCACAAAGCATATATCATATTATTAAATAGCACAATAATTTGAAGCAATTAACATTTCATCACATGACAGATAACATGTATTGTATTGCTATACATTATATTAATATTTACTACTTTCGCTATAGACATTTGCTAGTTGAATCAAATTACTATTGTATTGAATCATAATATATTTTGCATTTTTCACTCCCTTTGATATCGTATACAAAAAAAATAGCTTATACTTTCCTTCCAATCTATCTTTATTCTGACACATAAATTCAAGGCAAAATTGCCCATTTATTTTATTTTTTAAATTCAGCATAAATTATCTATTTATTTTAAAAATTATTCAGCCTTTTTATATTTTAAAAAATGTTACATTAAACTCCCTTTGTGGTTTCGAAACTCAGTGTAAATCTCCATTTTACTTTAAAAAAATTGCATGACGCTGCCACCTTATACTTTAAAAAATATTGCATAAAACCTCCCGCCATGTAAAAAGTATGGATAGAAAATCATTATCCCATCACACAACGGAGGTTCATGGGGGTAGAGTTTCATGCAATATTTTTTAAACTATAGAGGAGTGCCATGCAATTTTTAAAGTACAGAAAAATTTTACGCATAATTTCAAAACTACAAGGAAGTTAAAAGCAAATTTACTTAAGTTCAAGGATCAAAGAGATTATAGCGGATCATGTCCACCAAGAAATGTCTCGAAATTGGATCTTGGTCAATTTGAGACTGTTTCTTTTAATCATAATCAAAGATATTTTTGTGAAATCATCAATATGTATTTACTACATGTAATTAAACAATGTATTATTAAAATATGTACTATATATTATATTAATATTTGCAACTTTCTTTATAGATATTTGCTGAGAGTGTCAAATTAACACCATGTTGATATGTTTCAATCTAGTTGAAGCGTATTTACATATATGTGAATAACATCTATTTATTCAATCTGTCTAAAATGTTCTCACCTCGTTAATTCATTCATATACTTCTCAAAATATTTTAAATTTATCTCACAATCAACCGGTGAGTATGAACATATTTTTGTTGACAGGGGAGTATTATTATTCACTACTTTTTTATATTTAAAACAATACAATACTTATTTATATCTATGTAGGGATGGCAATGGAAAGAGGTTTGCAAACCTCAGAGTCTGCTTCACAAGAAAATTTTAAGCCCTAGAACCCTCACCACTTTAAACTCGTCAAGTTCAGGCCAACTCGGAAAACTCATTGTTTTATAAAAAATATACATTTTTTAATAGGATTTGATATAGTATAATAAAAAATTAAAATATTAAAATTTAAAAATCTCACCCACCATATCGATAATACATTTTTAACCGCGGGAATATTGATGTACCATGTGATAAAAGATTATGAGTTGAATGATAAATATATTTGAAAATTAAAAATAAAAATAAAAATAAAAATAAGAAAGATATAAAATTATATATTCAGGTATATATATTCAAATTTTATTATTTAAAATCCAAAAATTTTATTTGTTTTTTATTTCAAACTAAATTTTATATTGTTTAGCTTAGTGCTAGCAATTTCGGGCCAGCTCAGCTCAAACCGACTGGGCAAGGGTAGCTTGATTTTCATATTTTAACTTTTAAAATTAATTTTTTTAAAAAGAATTAGAAAAATACACTCATGTCGGGAGTTAAAGGTATTAATTTTTCTTTTCAAATAAGTACATTTGACTCGGACAAACAAGTAATAAAATTACATAGGACAATGATGAGAGGCTAAGAACTAAACCATTACACTATATTTTTATTTTTAACGTATATTCATTTGTTAATATATTTATAAAAGTATTTATTTTAAATATATATAATTAACTAAACCAGGTCGGTTAGGGCTGGCACGGCTTAACCTTAATAGGTCCGAGCTCAGCCCGATTTATGGTTGTGTCACTCTGGCACTGAAAGAGAAAGAATAACCAAATTTTTCTTGAAGTTTTCGATCACACTTTAAATTCTAATTAATTAGTAATTAATTTTTAAAAATTCTAAACATATATTATAAAAGATCGTTACACTTATTTTAGATAACTAGGACTTCAAAAATAAATTTTGATCGTTGTAATTAAATCTTTAATTTATATTATAACAATAGGTTCAATCACTTTGCAATATATGCGCGTCTACATATCTAAATACATGTAAACACAATACTTGAAAGTTAAAATGCTTACAATCTCCTACTTGGACAACTAAGTCAAGTGTTTACATAATATTAATGATCGTCAATATTTGTGTAATAAACAAATATATTTACACTAAAATATACTCCCTCCGTCCCATGTATTATGGGCCTATTACTGTAGATACGGAAATTTAGGTAAAGTATAATTAGTAAGTAATTAAGAAGTGTATTAGTAAAAATAATTATCGTATAATAAAAATAATTGTGGATTAAGATTAAAATAACTAAATAGTTTAATTAAAATTAAAAAAATTATAAAATTTAAAATTTAAAATGAGATTAAAGTGTATAATTATATTTCCAAAAAAGGAATGGACAAATTATGTAGGACGGATGAAAATATAAAGTATGGACAAATTATGTAGCACGGAGGGAGTATTATCTAAGCAAGTCCAGCTCATTAGTTTTGTCTTTAACAAGTCATCGTTTCATATAAAGCAACTAAGCCCACATCTAGCACATGTATCAACTTAACTAAATAACATTGATTTAGTGTGAATGTTTAGCATGGAATTCATATTTCAAATATGATATGTACATGTAATCCAACTAGTCCAAAATATATCGGAATTTAGAATTAATCAATAATGTAATAAAAGTACCAACATAATGATTTGTTTTGACATAAAATATTTAGGATACAAATATAGACGCACCACTTGTCTCTACAAATTTATGACAAAAAAGAAAATAGAGTAACACCCATTTTATAAACGTGATCTTGAAAATTTGATAGAACTAATGTCTTAGTGAGGGGGTTTGTAAGCATAGTTTTAGTACCTAACTATTCCATTTTGAACTATTTCCTTAACAACAAGGAGTTTTATGTCAATATTTTTAGATTTAGAAGAGCTCATGTTATTGTTAAAAAATAAAACTATTGTTTTATTGTTACAAAATAACTTTAATGGTCTCTCTATGTCACTAACAATGTGCATTCCAGCAACAAATTTTGTAATCAAACTATATGATTAGTTGCTTCATAATAAGCAACAAATTCAGTTTTCATAGTAGAAAAAGTAATTAAAGATTGTTTGATGCTCTTTCAATAAATTTCCCCTCCAATTATCATAAAAACATATTCGAATGTTTGACTTACGACTATCTTGGCATCCAGCAAAATCTGAATCTGAATATCCACTAATTTCTATTTCATCAAATTTGTTGTATGTGAACATCAAATCATTTGTTTTCTGTAAACATCTCAAAATTCTTTTTACTGCAATCCAATGATTCATTCCTGAATTGCTTTGGTACCTACCCAACATTTCAAATATAAAAGCAAGATTATAACATGTACATACTTGTGCATACATCAAGTTTCTTGTATCCAAAAGCATAAGGGTTTATCATAAGCTTAGAATCTATTTATGTTTGACGATATTGTTGGAGACTAATATTTTTTCCTTTGGATACAGGTGTGTCATGTGACCTACAATTTTACATGCCGAATTGCTGCAACACTTTCTCAATGTACCTCTTTTGTGATAGTCCAAGAGTTCCTTGTAAAAGATCATGAAGAAATTGAATTTCTAATACAAAATATGTTTCTCCAAAATCTTTCCTCTCAAAATATTAGGAAAGTAATTTCTTGGTCTCTTTAAAAAGCTCTAAATCGGACGAGTAAAATATCATCACTATAAAGTATAAGGAGTATGAATCTCCTCTCACTGAATTTATGGTACGCACAATCTTCAATAGAATTTACCTCATATTCACGTAAGATAATTACTTGATAAAAAAATTTGTACCATTGACATAAAGCTTGTTTTAAGCCATAAATGAATTTTTTAAGTTTGCAAACCAGTTGATCATCATTTTCAAGAGTTAAACCCATTGGTTGCACCATATAGATATTCTCATCTAAAAATCTCTATTAAGAAAAACAGGTTTTACATCTATTTGATGTAATTCAAGATTGAAATGTGCTATAAGTGTCACAATCATTCTAAAAGATTATTTCGATGAAATCAGAAAGAAAATCTCTTTATAGTTGATTCCTTCCTTTTTGGTGAATCCTTTAGCGACAAGTCGGGGCTTATATCTCTTTATATTTCCTTGTGAATCTCATTTGGTCTTAAAAACTCATTTGTAGCCAATTAGTTTCACATCTTTAGGCAATGGAACAAGGTCCAAAACGTTGTTGTCTTTCATTGACCAAATTTCTTCACCTATTGCTTCAATCCAATTTTGAGAATTTTTTGTTTGCAATTGCTATATGAAAAGCGATTGGGTCACCTTCTAATGAATCAATATGATTTTCATGTTTTTGAAGGTAAACCATATAATCACTTCAGATCACATGTTTTTTTTTTTTTTTCATGGATCTTTATACTAACACTTGATCCACTTGAGGGTGTTGAGTTTACTCAACATGTTGCATAGGTACGTGTTGATCAATATTATGGTCAAGTGCTTGTTGATCTATTTGGGTGGAAAATTCAAATATATAATTTTCATCACTCTGAGTGAATTGTTGTTGAAAAATATATATGGAATTACTACTTGGATATTTTCTATAGACACAGTAATACAATAGTCACCCATGTCTGAATTATCTTTAAAAATATATATATTTGTATTATTATCTTATACCCTGAACTCAATATCCTCAAAAAATTGACCATTATTTGTCTCAAAAATTATTTTGACCTTGGGATCATAAAATCTATAACCTTGAAACCTTTCAAAATACCTCACAAAATAGCTATTAACAGTTCTAGTATCCAACTTGACAACCCCAAACTCGCAAATGTTTCAAAATAGGCTTTTTCCATGTCCATGATTCACAAAGAGTTGTATTAATAGCTTTAGTGGGAACTCAATTGAGAATGTAAACTGTAGTTTTCAAACCATCACCCCAAAGAAAATGGGGTAATGTTATCATTGATATCATATTCTTATTACGTCTTTTAGAGTCTTATTACGTCTCACTGTAACGTTGTTCATACTAGAACAACCCGGCATAGTATATTAAGGAATGATTCTGCCCTTCTTTAGATAAAGAGCAAAAGGGCTATGGCATTGTTCTCCATATCCTTCATTGCTTCTATAGTATTTACCACTACGATCGGATCTTATAGCCTTTATAGTCATTTCAAGTTAATTTTCAACTTCAATCTTGAAAGACTTAAATATATCAAATGCTTGTGATTTTTCATGTATTAAGTAAAAGTAACCATAACGAGAGAAGTCTTCTATATACGTGATAAAATATCGATGATCATTCCATGTAGCATTCAAATTTTGATATGAATCAGTTTTAAGATTTTATTAACTGTCTTTGCTTGTATCCTTTTCTTGTTTGTGGTTTTACCTTTAATAAACTCAACACATATATTATACTATGTTGTATCAAGTGTTTCAAGAATTCCTACAAAAACAAGTTTGTCAATTCTCGACTTTGAGATATGATCTAAACGTTTGTGTTATAACATATAAGAATTATCTATTGTTGGCTTTCTTTTGGCTCATTTAGTTTTTGTATTAAAGGATTTGTTACTTGTACTTATTATATCTAACAGGTAAAGATTGTCATTAGATATTAAAGCACCAGCTCCAACCAACATAGAATTAAAATAAAGACTGTAAGTTTTATTTTCAAAAGAACAAACATAGTCTGTTTTGTCCAAAGTAGAAATAGAAATTAAGTTCCATAAAAAAGACGGTACAATGAAAGTCTTATTCTATTCTAAATAAAAACTAGTGCATAACAATCTAAAAGTGTCTATGTCTTCAACTTCCACCGGATCTCCAGCCCCTATATAGAAGTACTTCTCTTCCTCTTTAGAGCTTCGGTAATTCAAAGAGTTCTGCATAAATGTACTTATATGAGTTGTACTACCCGTATCCGACCACCAAATATCTTTTTGTATAGAAACTAACTTACATTATGTATTAACAAAAGAATAACACACGTCTTTCTTCACGCGCCAAGCAATGTACTTAGGGTTGTCCTTAGTGTTGGTTTATTTTAGGAATTAGAAGGAGAAAAAATTGAGAAACTAAAACTTGATCTTATTGTTTATTCGCTTGAGGAGAGGCTATATAAATAGCAATAAAAACTGAATCATCAACTACTTCTTAAAAGCTATGAACAACCCTAGCTAAGTTATTTGAAATAGTCCACAAATTTAAAAAAACTGAAACATAAATAAAATTGTTACGTATGAAATTTAGAATTAGGTTAAAAAGCCCAAGGTAAAAGAAAAATGGGCCTGGCAATAGAGTTGATTGAACTGGCTGAAGGACACCGTGAGGAAATCAAGGAAAATAGGTTTATTTCTAAGGAAAATACAGGACGGAAAGACCTCAGGTCGGAAGGTCTTCAGGTCGGGAGGTCCTCAAGACGGAAAGTCCTCAGGACGGAAAGACCTCAGGTCGGAAGGTCCTCAGGTCGGGAGGTCCTCAAGACGGAAAGTCATCAGGACGGGAAGTCCGCAGGTCGGGGGGTCCTCAGGTCGGAAAGTCCGCAGGTTGAAAAGTCCTCAGGGCGGAAAGTCCTCAGGTCGGACAGGTCGGGAAGTTCTCAGGTCGGAACTCTGCGGCGGGACCAACAAGTCGGATGGTTTGTTAGTCGGGATGTCTGTAGCTAATCCAAACAAGTCAGATGGTTTGCAAGTCGGGAGGATTGGCAGTCGGACCAATACGGTTGTAGATTGGCAGTCGGGCCAAAAGGGCGGAAGGTCTGTGGTCGGCTCAAAGAGTGAAATATAGTGACAATTTTGGTCCGCTGAGGACACGTGTCAGCAGGAGAAGGGTTGGAAGACGGTTGGAAAGGAGACGTTGTAACCGTTCGGGCGACGGTTTTCAGTACAGTTTCCCAGAGAATATTTAAGGGTTTGGATCATCATTTGGCAGGGCATCTTCAATCAACTTCAACAAAGCAAAGTCAGATTTGGGGATCACCACTTTAAATTTCAGTCTTTTATTTTCCAGTTTATTTTCTGTACCATACAGTGTTTAGAGATTCCTAATCTCAGGCACTAATTAATCAAGTTTAAGGATATTTTCTATATCTTTGAATTTTACTTTATTTTTGTTGAAAAATTACATCAACAAAAATAAATAAAATAAAGTTGACGCAGTAGATTAAAGCACGATTTCAACACTCCTCATTGCTTTGAATGCTGCAAACTCCAAGTCTCTCTCTAAGAAACTCAAATTTGCTTCTTGATAAAGACTTTGTTAGTATGTCAGCTAACTGCAAATCAGTTTTGCAATACTTTAAGCCAACCAAGCCTTCTTTCTGAACTTCCCTAAGAAAGAACAATTTGATCTGAAAATGCTTGGTTTTTCCATTAAAGACAGGATTATGAGAAATTGTAATTGCAGTCTGATTATCCACAAAAATGTTGATGCTTTTGTCTTGTTTCAAATTCAGATCTTCCAACACCTTTTTTAGCCAAAGTGCTTGATTTACAGCTGCATTAGCGGCTATAAATTCTGCTTCTGCTGTAGATTGAGCCACCGTATCCTGCTTTTTGGAGCACCATGAGAATACTCCTGAACCAAGCTCGAAACAATAGCCTGAAGTACTTTTCATATCATCCAGCGAACCTCCCCAATCACTATCAGAATAGCCCTGTAGAACACACTCTTGATTTCTTGAAAACTTGATTCCATAACTAAGTGTTCCTTTTATATATCTAAGGACACGCTTAGCAACCAAAAGATGAGTGTCAGTTGGACAGTTCAAAAATTTGGATAGAAGGCTCACAATGTACAAAATATCAGGCCTCGTAGCTGTCAAATACATCAAGCAACCCGCCAAGCTTCTATAGAATGTTTCATCAATCTTTTCAGCTCCATCTTCTTTCTTCAGCTTTTCCTTTTGAGGCATTGGAGTGCATACACTTTTGCATTCATCCATTCTAAATTTCTTTAGAATCTCCCTTGCATATTTTTCTTGATAAATGAACACTCCATTGTTTTGCTTTATTTCCATTCCTAGGAAGTAAGTCATTTCCCTCAAATCTGTCATCTCAAATACTTTATTCATATCCTCCTTGAACTTCTTTACAAGTTCTTCATTGCTACCTGTTACTAACAGATCATCTACATATAATGAAACAATAATGAAATTGATTTCATCACCTTTTATGTAGAGTGTAGCTTCATTGAAACTTTTCTTAAACCCCAATTGCAAGAAGTGCTCGTCAATTCTGTTGTACCAAGCTCTTGGAGCCTGTTTTAGGCCATACAAAGCCTTCTTTAGCAAGTACACATCATCTTCTTGCCCTTTCACAATAAACCCTTCGGGTTGTTCAACAAAAATCTCCTCCTCCAAGAGACCATTTAAGAAGGCTGATTTAACATCGAGTTGATAAACTTTCCAGCCTTTCTGTGCAGCTATTGCAAGCAATAATCTAATAGTGTCCAGCCTTGCAACAGGAGCAAAAGTGTCAAAAAAATCAACACCAGAAATCTGAGCATACCCTTTCACAACAAGCCTAGCTTTATGCTTGTTTATTGAGCCATCATGATTCAACTTTGTACGGTACACCCATTTCACTCCAATTACTTTTCTATCAGCTGGCCTTTTCACTAATATCCATGTTTGGTTTTTATTAATCATCATGATTTCATCTTCCATTGCAGAGGTCCATTTTGGATCATTTTTGCTTCCCAGAAATCTGTAGGTTCAAAAACAGCTACATTGCATCTTTCATAAATATTAGATAATGATCTCATACCTCTAATAGGGGGGTCATCAATTAACTCATCTTCTTTGAGTTCCATTGTTGGGGCTAGATCAGGAAACAAGATAATTTGTTGCTTTTCATTCCAATCCCATGAACCATCTTCCATGAAATGCACATCTCTGCTTATTAGAATTTTCTTACTATGTGGTTGGAAAACTCTATAAGCCTTTGAGATTGTGCTATAGCCGATGAAAATTCCTGCTTCTGCTCTTTTATCCAGCTTGTCCCTTCTGTTTGGTGGAACATAAACAAAACAGGGACAACCAAATACTTTGAGATTTTTTAAGAAAGGTTTGAATCCATACCAAACTTCATGTGGAGTCTTATCAGCTAAAGCTTTGACAGGCAGCCTGTTAAGGAGAAATACAGCGGTATGGGCTGCTTCTACCCAATATTGCTTCGGCAAATTCTTCTCAAACATTAAAAGCATCTAGCCATCTCCATTGTACGATCTTTTCTCTCACTGACTCCATTTTGTTGTGGTGTGTATGGAGCAGTGAGTTGGTGTTCCATTCCAGCCTCTTCACAGAAAATATTAAATTGATTGGAAGTATACTCTTTGCCATTATCTGATCTCAAGCTCCGAATTTTGCAACCACTTTGTGTTTCAATCCATTTTTTGAATTTTAGAAACACACTAGCAACTTCAGACTTGTATTTGAGGAAATAGATCCAGCAAAATCTAGAATAATCATCAATGAAGATCAAGAAATACCTACTTCCATTTAGTGATGGAGTTCTTTGAGGTCCAGCTAAATCTGTGTGTATCTACTGTAGCTTCTCAGTAGCTCTCCAAGTGGCTTTCTTGAAAGGAAGTCGTGATTGTTTTCCCAATTGACAAATTTTGCAATCTGAAATTTCAGATTCAAGATTAGGAAGACCTTGAGCCAAATCCTTTGCCTTCAAATTCAGCACTGCTTTGTGGTTGAAATGTCCAAGCCTTTTGTGCCAAACTTCTACATTTGATTTTTTAGCAAAAAAGGCATTTTGCTCCTCCTCCAAAGGATCAAGTGCAAAGCTTTTTCCATCCATTTTTACTTTGAAGACATCATTACCTTTTGCATCCCTTTTAGGCAATAATTATCTTCAAATATCACATTGAAACCATTATGAATCAGCTGCGCAACACTCAATAGATTTTGGTTGAGCTTTGGTACATACAATACATCATGTATAAACCTTGTACTTGAGGTGGTTTCAATCGCCACAGTCCCTTTTTCCTTCAGATGCAATATGTTCTCCATTGCCAACCTTCACCACCGAAACTACAATAGTATCCAATTTCTTAAAGAGATCTCGATCAAATGTCATGTGGTTGGTACAACCACTATCGATGAGCCACTTCTCACTCGAATGGCATGTTGAGAAACAAGAGGCAACAAAGAGCTGCTTTTGTTCTTGATCGGTTGTTTGAGCGGCATTCATGTGTTGAGTGTCACTTTTGCAGATTTTCTGATGATGACCCTTTTTGTTGCACTTCTCACACTTTTGATCTGGTCGTTTCCAACACTTGAAAGGTGGATGCCCTTTCTTTTCATAATGATTGCAAGGGGGAAATTCAGACGGCTGGTCTGGCCGTTTCCAGCACTTGAAGGGTGGATGTCCCTTCCTTCCACAATGTTTGCAATGAGGAAAATTAGGCTTTGTACCCTTTAGTGTATTGTGAGAATCAAAATTTGAGTGTTTTTCTTGTCCGATACATCAAGGCCTCGATCCCGGCGAATAAAGAGATGGAGAATATGACGTTTTTTTTTTCGCGGAAATGGGGCTGAAGAATTATTCGGCGATGACAAATTATAAGTTGTGTGGACCGGGACGCTCGAGCATCATATGGGATATTTCAAGGATCAACTCGTGGAATGTGCTCGAGTTCTGGCGAGTTTCCATGGCGGTGGGGCGAATAATAAGTTGAAGGCGGTATAGCGGAAGTACGCTAGCCCCAACCGGAGCGCGGTGTCTTGTTTCCGCCGGCGAAGAGACTGACAGAGTGAGAGAGACCACCGACCGGAGATCGTTTTGCTGATAACCTTCTTTATCACTCTACACTACATGTGTCTATCCGTTTGTTTGTTTTTTATTCTATTTTGAAAAAGAACAACGTTGTTTGTTGTCTGTCGGATTTAAAGATGTATGAAAGAAAAATGAAGCGTACATATTTGATAAAAAAAAAAAAAAAAAGTCTTGTTGAAGTTCTAATTTCCTAATATTGTCTAGAACCTTTTCAAACTATTGGAAAAAATCAATAATTTTTTTGTCTGATTGTAAGAATCTACAGAAAGCACATATTATTGTATAAGTAAGCGAGCATTAGAAGAGTAATAACATGTATAATATGAATTTCAATATATATAAAACAAAAAAATAAAGTAGATCAGGGCATAAAAAGAAACCTTTTAAAAGAGCTGTTTAGAGATTCACTAAGTTGTGTACTTCTTATTCCAGCTGTGAAAATTGATGTTGTCCACGCTGAAAACCAATGTTGCTTTAGATCATAGATATTTAGAAGCCATCTATGAATACCATTAGGGAAGCAAGTCTCTGACATATTTCTCCATACTAAATCAAATTCATTTTCATCTCAAACAACATACATTAATTTGTGAAAATTTTCAGAAAACCTGTTACAATTATAAAAAAAAAAAAAAAAAATTAGATAGTTATTTAGTTACATAAATATGTAAATAGTGAATGCTAAGTAACTAACCCAGAGCATGAAAACAAACCTTCCATCATAGAGTGAACTTAAATTTTTCTTCTCAGTTTGCATGATATGCCATGTACACAGAGCATGATGTGTGTTTGGCATTGCACTTTTTATTGCTGGTGCCATTGTCAAATCTTGATCTGTGAATATAGTCATTGGTTCCCGTCCATTCATACACTTTAAAAATGTTGCAAACAACCAATGGAAAGATTCATTTGTTTCTTCATATAATAGTGCTGCGCCAAACACACATGTTTGTCTATGGTGGTTGAATCCCACAAATACACGTAGAAATCATTAGAAAATTAATCAGATATATATTGTTTGTAAAGAAGTATGAAGTGTTGTTTCCTACCAAACGGTCGGCAATTCTTGTTTGTTTGGCATGTTGTATCAAATGTTATAGCATCACCAAAAAATGAGTAGCCTATTCTCATCTGAGCATTGGACCAAAAGATGTTTGCTATTCTCTCATCTGCATCAACTTCAATTTCATAGAAGAAATATGGATTGTCTATTGATCTTTGACTAAAGTATTTCAGTAGTGCATTTGCTTCTCCTCCCTTTACTGCAGTATCTCTTTGCTTTTTCATTTGGTTTTTAAGATCTGTCTTAAGGAAACCTACATTTTGCCTCCCCCGCAACTATTTTTGTAAGATCAAAATTGTTTCTCAATGGGATCCCTGCTTCATGATTCATCTTTGCTGTAATGACATCAGATTCATTCAATCTTCTGTTTGAGCTAATCATATGCTTGTGCTCTGGTTTGTGTAACTCATGATTATGATTGTCATCAAAGAAGGTAACATTGTATATTTCAGACACTATATCTAATTGCAATTTCAATCTTGCAACACATCCAACCCTCGTTTCATGCTTTGTCCTGCTTGTGATTTTCTTTTGAGAAATATTTAACTTCAGTTGATTTTTCATTTTTATCTGCAGCCAACTTACTTCCCTAACGGTGCTCTCTTTATTGCAATAGTACTCCAAGTATTTGAGTTTTGCAGGTTTCTTCTTATTTTTTCTCTGCATCTTAATTCTTACACTGAAGCCTTTGTAGTGTGCATAATCATAATAAAATTGATAAGCATCAGCAGGTGTATTGAATTTCATATTTGTTATGTTTTCTATACCTGTAAATTTTTAGAGAGAAAACACAAAATTTCAAAGTGTTCCATATGAAAATTTCCTCTTATAATTTACACTTATTCATGTGGCAAATACATCATTTTAGTGTGCTAAGTACATTTTAAAATTCAGCACATGGTATGCTGTCAGATAGCACACAATATTACTACAGACATATTTATAATTATGAACGAACAATACTTGTCTTTATTATACACAACATGTGTTTCTTTTAGAAAAATGTCTCTTTTGTAATGTTTTAATATTATGTTGTGTCCTAATTTATTGTAATTAATGTGATTTTTTACCGCATGTTGCACATGCTCTTACAATTGACAAATGTCCATGTGCTAAATATGTTCTTTTAGTGTGATTTTTCCTAATATATTATGTGCTATATATGTTTTGTTACATTAATTAAATTTACACCATAATTTTAAGAGAATTTACAGTTGTCTATGTGCTAAATACATTTCCTTAGTTTGCTAAGTACACTTAGATTGAGTTGCGTGCTATTTTAGTGTAATTAATGTGATTTTATAGGATGTAGGATGTGTTGTATTTATATGTTATGCTAAATATAATGGAAAAATCCTCTTATGGTTCACAGTTAACCGTGTGCTTTTAGTGTGATTTTTTTATAGCATATTATGTGCTATGTATGTATTGTTACATGTAATTAATCTTGAAAATTATTCTTTTAGATAATAATTCAAAATGAAGAGAGTTTATAGGTGATAAGTTACACTCTCTCGTGTGCTATTTATCTTACATTAGTGTGATTATTTTCAGTATGATACGTGCTCTATATATATTATGTTACATTTAGTAAAAATTACTTTTGTGATAAAATACAGTAAATCATGTGCTAAATGATTCTTTTTGTGTGAT
Source organism: Andrographis paniculata (assembly GCF_009805555.1). Classification (NCBI taxonomy): domain Eukaryota; kingdom Viridiplantae; phylum Streptophyta; class Magnoliopsida; order Lamiales; family Acanthaceae; genus Andrographis; species Andrographis paniculata. Next base: position 2,384,119 of record NW_026137613.1, read on the forward strand.
TTTCATTAATATAGTACGTGTTATGTAATTATGATCCATCCAAAGTATATGATTTTTTGGAAACACATTGCGAAGAATTTAATTTGTAGAGTTGAATTTTTCAGTACATGATTCGTGATTTCCTTCATCAGTATTGTCACAATGATCATTGTTGATGGATATTGATGGCTGCTCTTCAATAATATCATGTTGTTCTTCAACGACGAAATCGACTTTTTGTCTGGTAACGGTTTCTTCTCTTTCGGTCATTTCTTATTTCATGATCAAGTACGAACTCGTTTCTCTGTGCTCTTCCATAATATGATTGCGTTTCTGACTGATTACACTTGCTTCTCTTTCTTCGGTTTGTAGTTGCTCATGATTAATGTGTTGCTCTTCCATGAATCAAAGTCAAATCTGATCAAAGAAGGAACTTGAAATATTATAGAAGAAATCGCTTTAATTGAATGAATAGATTGTGTGTTGTTATATATGAATTGAAAATTACTATTTTATCCCTTTCAGAAATCGTCACCGTTGGATAAATTCCCTAATAGGACGGATTAGGGCTAATGAGCATGGTACTAATTAGCCCTATTAACCCTGATAAGCACTCTAACCGTCCTCAATATTATATGTTATATAGTTCATTAAATTGATTTATATTTGTTAAATATGTTTTGATATAATAAATTTTACCAAAAATAAAAATGTGTCAATTATTATGGGAACAAACAAAAATGAAGAAAAAAATATCTATTAAGATGAAACGGATGAAATACTAATTACCTTTAATTGCTAATTAAATTCTAATTAATAAGTAATTAATTAAAAATATTTTAGACACATATTATAAGAAAATCTCCATGTTTGTTTTAGATAATTAAGACTCCAAAATTAAATTTGATATTGCAATTTAGTTCTCAATTTGTATTATAACAATAGTTTCAATCAATTCGCGCATAAACATAAGATTTAAAAGTCAAAATTTTTACAATCGGCTCGAATTTTTTAGGACCTATTTTTTAAAAAGTTCAAAGACAATTTTTTTTTTTCTCTGAATTTGAATCCAATTTTCGAATTGTAACTATTTTTTTAAGTCTAATTTATCTATACACAATATTAATAAAATACATTATTTTTTATTTATAAAATATGAAATAAAAATATTATTTAACCGGCTCCAAAATCAAATTCAAATATAAAATATTATTTAACCCGCTCCAAAATCAAATTCAAATATAAAATATTAAATAAAAATATTATTTAATCCGTTCCAAAATCAAACTCAAATTCAAAATACACTCCAAACCACTAAACAAACACACCCGATCATTTTTCTATGAATAATAATTATCAGACATCCGATTTTTGAATTGTAATAATTTTCTCCGAGTCTAATATATCCATACACAATATCAATAAAAATACATTATTTTATTTATTAAATATTAAATAAAAATATTATAGGGTGTGTTTGTTTTGGGGATTTTCCCCTAAATACACTATTCGTCCAAAAATTTTCCTCGTAAATCAAATATTTATTTTTTATTTTTTATATTATACTAAAAATCAATTTTTCATTCAAAATATTTATATCATTCAAATTCCAACTCAAAATTTAAATTCCGAACAAATATACCCTAAACAAATCCACCCGATCATTTTTCTATAAATAATAATTATCAGACAGCGCCAAACAAATTAGATTAATTGCTGAATTAAAGTGGGGTTGGGTCTAAAGTAGATTTATTACTAAGTGATAAGACCGAACGCCCAGATCATCCAATAATAGATAAAAGTCTGATTGCGCACCATTGGAGAGTTACTCATATATCAATATTATAACCAAAATTTGATATATACCAATTTTGATATAAAAAATTGAGACTGAACAATGGTATAATATGATATAAATAAATATTAATTTGATATTTTGAATATAAATTTAATTTTTTAGTATTGTTAACGTGGGATTTTGACTTTCAACATAAAATCAACCGGTGATAAATGGCAACATATTTTATTGGTTTCATTTACCATATTCACGTTCCAGTTTCTGTCATCTTACATCCATGTCATTTTCTTGTTTGAAAAAATATTATACACTTTTAATCTCATTTTAATTTTGTAATTTAATTTTTAATTTTAATTAAATTAATTAGTTATAAACTTTAAAAAATAAAAAATAAATATTTGATTTTATATATTTTTTTTTTAAAAAATATGGGTGTGAATAGTAAATTTCCCCGCAATCCTTCAACCAAACACACCATATTTGGATATATACAAACATTTCAATTTAGATAACGAATATGTATTCGTTCGGTATTTTTGGGTCTTATATATGCGGCAATTATGTATATTTTTTCCAACCCCTAGAGACGAGACCCGCCCGCCCCCTCCTGATCATTCCCTGCCTTCTGCCTTCTGTTGCGTGTTCGCTCTTCTTTCTCTCCAACTCTTCCAAGAAGAAGATGCAGAGATTGTTTGCGCTGAGACCCCTCACTGCTTCGCTAATCAAGCGCCAATCCGCTGCTGCTGCTTTCTCTACTTCTCTTCTATTCGATGATACTCAGAAGCAGGTATTTTTCGTAATTTTGTCCTGTGCGGTCGAACGTCTGTTTATGTTAATGTTTATGTTTATGTTTTGATTGGTTTTGTGTTGGATTGGGTTTATGGTTTTGCTGGAATTCTTAAGATTAAGTAAGTTTCTGGTTAATTGATCTTTGCTGCTTGCTTTTTGCAATAGCGATGGGATTGTTCGGTTCTTTGAGTTTCGCTTGGTTGGGGGTTCTGTTCGGTGAGAGTGTAGAATTGTTAGGTTTCTAATTGTTTACCCCTTGAAGACAAGCAATATCATGGCGGGAGATTCTTAAAAAAGTTTAATTATTATTATTGTTATTATAAAATAGTGATTCTGAGGTTGCAAACTGTGCTTTATGCAAAAATTTGAGTTGAAGATATGTTTTGGAAAAGCTTCGGAGAGATTTGAAAATAGTAAAATAAATTGAATAAAATATAGGGTGTGTTTATTTGGTGTTTTGTGGTTTCGCCAGTAAAATTTTGAATTAAAATAGTTGATTGATTCTACGCATTTTTTTTAAGAAAATTAGTTGAGTCGTGAAAAATCCCTCCCTGTAATTCCCCAAACAAGCACAACCATAGGTATTTGATCATTTAAGTTTCGGAAAATTTTGAAAATAGTAAAAATTTAAGTATTTGATTTCTTGTTTTATAAGAGGATGTAAGTATTTGATATGATAGTTTTTGAAAAATATTAATTTTGATGAATGTTGTCAAAATTTCTAGAAGTGTATTAAATAGATAGTTTATTTTGACTTTTTTATGTGATTTTAAATGAAAAACAGCGTCCAATATGATATGATTTTTTGTTTTTAATTTATAGTGTCAAAATAGAGAAAACATGTAAACCAATTGTATTGTTGGATGTGATGAAGTTTAGAAAGGAAAGATATTTTGTTATAGGATACATAGTGCGAAAAATGTACTCGAAAAATGTAAACAAATACTCTTACACCTTGAAGGAATGGACATATATTTTGGCTAGAAGCTGCTTGGATATTGTGATATAATTGTAGGAATGACTTGATACTCTGTTTGAAATTTTATTTAGACGAAACAGGGGAGTGCATAATTGCCTCCTTTAGTTGCATTCGAGGTTGGGATCTTCTTACAACTCCACTTGCTCTTTAAGATTGATTTCATTGCAATTTTGGCAGTTTAAAGAAAGTGTTGCTCAGTTTGCTCGAGAAAACATTGCTCCACATGCCTCGAAAATAGACAGATCGAATAATTTTCCACAGGTTGTGTGATATAGTCCTGTTTCACATCATTGTATGAAGCATGATTTCGTTGAAACGTGATTTCTTGAACTTTTTTAACCCTTCCAGGATGTGAATTTGTGGAAATTGATGGGGGATTTTAGCCTCCATGGAATCACTGCTCCAGGTAATAATTAATTTGCCATCTAATTCTATAATTGATTTTGGAAGCAAAAAATGATCTTGTTATCTTCGAAACTAACAAAGTAAATATCTAAGGATTCTTCCAATGCAGTAATGTGTTCCAACACAGATTTAATGAGTTATTATGCATATTTCATAATGATTAGATGAAAAGTTTATTAGTGAAAGCAGCTATGAATGGCCAGTCCTCTTGTTGTCGGTTTCTTTTGGGTTTTTTCATCAACTGGGAACATGTAAAGTGTACCTAACGTTCAGTTGGATGTTACAGAGGAGTATGGTGGACTTGGCCTCGGATATTTGTACCACTGCATAGCTATGGAGGAAATTAGCCGCGCATCAGGGGCTGTTGGCCTTTCTTATGGTGCACATTCTAATCTATGCATCAATCAATTGGTAATTTACTTACTGTTAAGTTTGAATTCCAAATGAGCTTTTGTTCTATCTATTAAGCCTTACACATTTTATGATTTGAAGGTGAGGAATGGAACTCCTGCACAGAAGCAAAAGTACTTGCCAAAGGTTTTTACATTCGCCTCTCCCGTTAGCTTCTACATAAGTTCTATTGGATTCACAATTTTGATTATCTCGATCTAAGTTCTTATCTTTTTATTTTTTGGTTGAGTTTGAAAGTTTTTAGAGGTTCTGATAACTTTATTTGATCACTCTCCCCAGAGCGTTGAGATTATATCATTTTTATTTTTATTTTATATTTCAACAAACCTTATGATGAGAAAGATTATGGGTCACATTATTGCAGCGTTTAAGGTGATCAATTTAATCAAATACTAATGCTAATACATTCTTTGTTTTTTGTTTTTTTTTTTTACAACTGCTTCCTGTGACAGTTGGTCTCACCGTCTCAATATTATGTTTGCGTGCTTGGCTTCTTACTTCATGATATATCGTTTAAATTATACCTATGTATACTTATGCCTGTGTGCTGATCTATCTTTCGCTCGTCATTATTTTGGATGAAGCTAATCTCTGGGGAGCATGTCGGAGCTCTTGCTATGAGTGAACCTAATGGTAATGTTTTTCACCTAAATCTTCTCGTACATACAAACCACAGTTAATTTTCACTTACTGTGAGCTAAGTAACTTTGTTTATATACCTAGCTGGCTCGGATGTCGTTAGCATGAAATGTAGAGCTGATCGTACTTCTGATGGTTACATTCTCAATGGAAATAAGATGTGGTGCACAAATGGTCCTACTGCTCAAACACTGGTGCGCATTTCATGAATAATTTATTTATTTATTTTATGTTCAATTTTGTTGGTTTATCGAAGTATTTTAATGCATTTGGCATGACTGTGTTTCCTAGAAACAAAATCAAAATTTATCTACCAAATAGATACATCAGTTCTCTTAATTATTCTGAAGCCTTTGAAATATCAGTGTGACAGAGGCTTTAATGATAAATCATCTATATGTATAGTATCTTGTAAAAATATCATATTATATTTTTATTTGAATAGTGAGAATAGAAATTGGAGAGAGAAGTGATTTTGATCACTGACGAATTCGATGTAATTTTGATTTTGTTCTTTATTATTGAAAAATGTATGAGATATATGATATTGAAGAACGTATCATATTATTTTGTTTTTATAAGTCTTAAGTAGTTTTCCAAAAATTTAGAACTTTGATATAATTGACACACACTTCGAGTGGAGCAGCATAATGTGCATAGTATGGTCTAGTAATTTGTTTGAAATCTTCCAGAATATTTCGAAGAAAAGTTTTATAGATGGAAACTTTGTAAAACTTACCTTAGCACTAAAGTTCGAATATATCTTGATATCCTATACTCTGCTGAGGAGGTCGACTAGTGCTCTTCAAATGCATTGATTCGTTGCATACATGCTCCAATACGTAAAACTCTCGTGGCTGTACTGAGAATTATCGCTATAATTTGAGTCTGAATTCATAATATTATTTTCTCAATTTTACTTAGATTGGATCAGGTTGTCTATGCCAAAACAGATATGTCAGCCCACTCGAAAGGAATAACAGCTTTTATCATAGAGAAGGGCATGCCCGGGTATGGCTCCTTTTCTGATATTGAAAAAAGTTATATATGACCAGTCTTACAGTAGTGCTTGACGTTCGGTCCAGGCTATTGGATTGAGATTGTGTATTTTTGTAGAATACAGATCCATCAGACGAAATCCGTGCAAGTTCATATAGTTATAACCTTTAAATTATCGAAATAAAACTGGTGAAATATATCTTTTTCTCTGCTACTCAAATGACAGCTGATACTTCTGTTTGGTTAGAGATGGAAATTTTGAGAATGAAAATATATTTACGCCGAACATATGGTATGTTTGTCAGTTATGGGCTGACTCAAAGGTTCTTCTCTGATTGGTTTAATGCAGCTTTAGTACTGCACAGAAACTGGACAAACTGGGAATGCGTGGAAGTGATACGTGAGTGTTATAAAATCAGTAGTTTTTACTTTTCCGTAGCTGTGTTTTGTTACATAAGCAGAGAAATATCTGAGTATTATGTATCGAAATATTGCAGATGTGAACTTGTTTTCGAAAATTGCTTTGTTCCTGAAGAAAACATTCTGGGAAAGGAAGGAAAAGGTATTTATGATGGCAACATGAGTTTGATATTGTGACGCCATTTGGGTATTTACCTCTGTTGTGACAGCATATAACCGGAGCCACCGATAGTAATCCAGCATTTTCTTCTTACATCTTAATATATTTATTCTTCGTTGCTAGTAAAAGTTCGTACGATTTATTTGGGGCATTCTTCTGGTTAGGAGGCATATGCTTGAGAATTTTTAATATCAGTTTTGAGTCTTATCAGAGTTATTAGTTCACGAGTAGTTTTGTTGAACTTGGAAATGTTTTCTTCCTGTTTTTTTGTTTTTTAGATCGAAAATTGATTGAAGCATGAGTTTCTATATGATCCGAAAGTTCCTTCGATAAGTCTCTGATTCGAAACGTGTACCAGGAGTTTATGTCATGATGTCGGGTTTAGATCTGGAGAGGCTTGTTTTGGCAGCAGGCCCCCTTGGAATCATGCAGGCATGTCTCGATGAAGTTCTTCCATATGTTAAGCAGCGCGAACAATTTGGCAAACCGATTGGGGAGTTTCAGTTTATACAGGTTCGAACAAAAATATTTCTGTAGACTGCAATTTATTCCCTAGTCGTTCATTGAAACCTTACAAAACTTGTTAACTCTATTAAATGCAGGGAAAGGTTGCTGATATGTATACATCATTACAATCTTCAAGGTGGATGATTCTGACTCGAAAATACTTGCAGAGTTGACATTTATCCATTTTACATTCTAAGAAAGGTATAAATTACAGGTCGTATGTGTACTCGGTTGCAAGGGATTGTGACAGCGCAAACATCAATCCAAAGGTGTGCGTGATAATGTGACGATCTTCGTTATCTCTCTGTTTTATTTATTTTTTTCAAATTCGATTCACACGCACGACTTTCAGGACTGTGCTGGTGTGATACTCTGTGCAGCTGAAAGAGCCACACAAGTTGCTCTTCAGGTCTATAACTTCCCGTGAAATTTCGTATCAGTTCAATAAGAAATACTGTTATGTTAAATATGATGTATTCGAAGATTTGTGACCATGTTTGTGTTTCAGGCAATTCAATGTCTGGGTGGGAATGGCTATGTAAACGAATATCCAACCGGTCGCCTTCTCCGGGACGCCAAATTATATGAAATCGGAGCTGGAACCAGTGAAATTCGAAGAATGATAATCGGCCGTGAGCTCTTTAAAGAACAGTGAGGACAGTGTTGCTTGGTATATGCAATGCAGGATAATTCAGCGGCGCTGCTTGACCGATCATTATTTTTAGTAATAAAATTTATTTATTTTTCCTGAATTTGCAGCATTAAACAATTTCATTACATTTACCTTAATATTATCTAATATTTTACACACTTGTCCTCTTTCTTGATCCCTCGTCATTTTCGACCTGCATTTCATATTATTACCTCATTTATTCTAACAAGTGAAATCTAGATTTTTTTTTTCTTCTTAAATCCTTACATATGTTTTCAGATTTGTTGATACATGAAGGGATCTTTTATTTCATGTTCAGATCCATTTGGTTGTTGAATCTTCCATTGATATTCGTTGATTTGAATAAAGGGATTCAGAGATTGAATGGCTCTGCCCATTGTGGGGGCTAACCTTTTTGAAAATTTGAGATTTTCTTAGAGGAAAATGAATGGCAGAGACAGGAATGTCAACGAATGTAAGAATAGCTCGGAGTGCCCGAAGGATGTCCCGATTGAGAATATCGACAATGAGTCGCAGGCGTTGCTGCCCTCAGATGAAGGCAGGATTGAGAAACCTAATAGGACGGTTAAGTGGACGGATGACAACGGCGCCGATCTTGTCGAGATTTTGGAGTTCTGGCCCAGGTAACTATCTTCGATTATTTTCGATCTATATATGTATATTTTCATTTGATGAAGACAACATAGGAATTGTAGAATGAAAGAGGATAGATTGATGGCTGGTTAGATATGTTAGTTCCGATTTATTAGAAAAACGGCGTAGGCATGCACAAAATTTGTTCAATATATATATGGTATTCTCTATTTGTTTACACATGCCAACAAATCCTTGTCGTCCTAATTGAGCAATTTTTGTGTCTCGCGACTTGCAGTGAAGCGAGTGACTCAGATGACGACCGAGATTGGGATTATTGCGATTGCAGAATAATGTGATAGAGCACAAACTCAATCTTTGTTCTTCCTCGTGGTTTCATGAGAGGTAAAATTTTCTTCTACTGATCAATAACTTCTATCGATTAGTTTTGGTTATACTCTAAGATCTTGAAGCTTGAGAGCAATGTATTTTCTTTGTTTGTAGATAAAGCCCAGGCATTGGGGGATCATGGTTATGGGTCGGGAGGGCTGGCGAGAAGTCACTCTCAACTAACCGATCATTTGGTGCATCCGGTTCCTTGTAATAGCGGTAACAAGATAACATCGTATCATTTTTATTTATGATTATTTTGAGAGAGAGAGAGTAAACAAAATGAATGTGAGAAATGATACGAATGATTTTTAGCGAGCAATTAAAAATATACTATTTCCTCTCTGGTCTACGAACTTCATCGTATCGTATTCATTCCTTAGAATATATATTTTAATATTTTTGTAATTTTAATTTTAATGTCTTTGAAGTGAAAATAAATGTTAGATAGAAATTCATATGTTCGATCCAACAGTTTTGAAGAAATTTATGCCGAGGATTGTTTGTTTTTCTTCTTCTTTTTTAAAAAAATTGGATGCCGTTACTAATTCATGCTTTGGTATTTACATAATGAAAACTTTAATTTTTATTCTTTTTTATGAAAACCTTTTATTTGCTTCTCTTCTATTGGAAGTTTGATTTGCCATTACAAACAGGTTTTGTTTGCCGAAAAGATTGCAAACTCAAAAGGTGCAAGTACACTCTTGATCGATCTTATTACAATAAATTGAAATTTTGGTGTTCTTGAATTTGAGTAGGAAGTAGAGCTCTCATTAACTTCAAAACTTCCCATGAATAGAATGTCAATAAGCAGCCGGCACGGGCTTGTATGGATCGCCAAATATCTCCGCGTTTCCCGGTCGACTGAAAACAATCTATCGAGACACCGCGAGACTAAGATTTCTGAGAAGATAAGATTACGATGAAATGGATAAGAAAACATTACCTGATAATTTCCAAGAGTACATGTTTTGAATCCTGCTGCACAATAGTCAAAATAGTATTCCCATGTCCTGATGAACTTTTCATCGAATCCCAAGTCCTGGATTTGTCTGTAACCACAGATATGTTCGAACAAGATGTTAATGACACAATTGGTTCGAATAGATATACATATTGAAATAGTTCACACAACATACAACATACGAACATAATATATAATCACAATATATATATCAATCACATATTAGCAGTATATGTACAAACATCTTAGCATTTATGCAAATATAATACAACACAACATATATCGTTAAGACATGCTCATTGGGGTGAATCAACTTGATTCAATTTATTTACGCAAAATCGAGCCAAGCACGATAATGTAATGGGGGGATTTATGCAAAACCAAAACGCGGAACGTGTGTAAGAATGCAATTTTCTTGATTCGGTATTACCGTTGATTTTTGAGGAAATTTTCTCGCCAAATTCGGAGAGTTGGATAGTAATGAATTCCTATGTCTTCAAGGTGCACCACACTGCATCGACACACATACATTATGATCGTTAAGTTGTTTGGTTGTTTTTTTCCGCAAAATCGCAGTTCTACAGATATATATATGTATATATACGTACCAAAGTCTCGATGAAGAAGCCATGGCAGATGTCACTCGGCTGAGCGAAGGAAGGCAACCTCCCGGGAATATGTATTCTTTAATAAAATCCGAACTTTGCCTGTACTCGTCGTACCTATGATCAGGTATCGATATGAACTGAGGAGCAAAACAGCGTCGAATTACACTATTAGGAAGAAATAAGAATGTAATAAAAAGGATTGATTGACACACTTGATGTAAGAACTATATGTGTATATCTATATATATATATTCGATTGAATTGTTGCTTGCTGGACTAACCTGAAGAACGAGCAGACCGTCTTCTGCTAACACAGACTCGCAACAACCGAAAAAATTCTCCATGAATTCGTGCCCCACTGCTTCTAACATCTCACTGCACACAATGTTATTACAATGCCTAACAGATTGCGGAAGTTTCAGGACAACTTAGGATGTCAGTGTAAGAAGTTTACCACGATATGATCCTGTCGTATTTCTTGGCACCGGGCAGCTGGCGATAGTCGCAAAGAATGAACTTTACACGATCCTAAACCACAGGTCGTATGGTAAATACAAAAAGGATAAAAAAAAAAAAAAAAAAAGATTGCGCTCAACTCATTTAAATCGAGCCTATATGTATGTTTTTCTTTTTCACCTGAAGGCCAGCTTCTTTTACTTTTCTTTCAGCATATTCGAGCTGCTGTTCGGACAGGGTGATGCCCGTGTAGTCGCAGCCGGTTCGTTTAGCAACTTCGATCGCCAAGGTTCCCCAGCCACATCCTATTTCCAAAATGTGATGATGTTTACTAATTCTTGCCTGCAATGTAATAAAATTATGATGATCGATCTCTTGTATAGGGAAATGATGCTATATAAGTATTATCGGGTTGATTGGATCAGATCAGCATTTAGTTACAAACAGCACATACAATGACAACACTTGGTTTATATTAACATAATATAATTGCAATATAATATAAACTGACAATATATGACAAGCAAATAGTTTCAAAGCAAAAAGCATTTGCCTTTTTATATGCTAAGTAACTAAGTAGTCCAAATCACCACCCTAACCATCCTCATAGATATATATATATATATCTCACCTTTTCAATTAGTACAGAAGTTTTTCGGAGCTGTGCAATCTTCAAGTCTTCGCCTCGAGCCTTTGGACAGAAGAGATAAAAGAATATGAATTATTTACTATGTTGTAAGGTTATTACAAAGAGAGGAGTTGCTAAAAGGCAGAGGATACTCTTTACCTTAAAGATTGCGCTAGAGTATGTCATCGTTTCGTCTAAAAACAAAGCGAAGAGTTCGTTGCTCTGGAAAACAATACGTACATATATATGAAAATGAGCTATGGTTATTATTATTTTTTTGTATGCTTTCAAAACATCAACAATGCATTCGAGCGATCAAGGAAGAGTTACTAGGTCGTAATGTCTTGAGATGTTGCGGCGCGCCTGAGTGAGCGTGTTCTGTCTCGACACATGTTGGAAGAAATACTTTGCTGAGGCGACCGCAGATGTTAGAAGCAACGGCGTCCACCAACCCCTTCGTTCGTTATTTAAGACATAGCTTACATTCTTGCAAAGACGTATAAATTTGCATAGATACAGAAGAATGCCTCAAGTTTGTTCTTACCTCTTCCGCTTCATATTGTCTGAGGCAGAAGTTTTCAAATCTCTGTTGGCAACAAATATCTGCAAAACCTTGTCTTAACACTTGAGGGAGCAAAAAAAGAGGTAACATTTTAAATGAAGATTAGTATTTAATGGGATAGGATCACCAGCCCCCTTCCCACCCCCTCTAATACACATTGTGTATATATATATATATATATGATATATAAATACATATAATGTATGTATATATATAATATATTTACGTATCACATATTATATCTGCATATAATGTATATATATCTCTTTGTATAAGGGACTGATGATCCCATCCCATATTTGTTGATAAAGAATTATTGTTGATAAGTAAGGTGAAAGCTTTAGTAAATGGTCATATATATCGAGAAAGTTTACAAACAACACATGATGTCCTTTTCTTACCATGAAAAGATTGAGGAGACCTTCGCTCTTATCGACAAAGGAGAAATCCCCGTTAATGTAGGCGTCGGCGAGGCCTAAATCCGCCTCCATTGCAACCTAGAATCGAAACACAAAGTACCTAGTTAGTCTTAAATCTATTTGGTTGGAGAATTTCAAGTTATTCAATGCGAGCATTACCTTGGAATAGAAGAGTGGGGAGTGAATCCTCAAAGACACTTTTAAGAGGCTCTTCTTTGTCGCTCCTTGGAATGTGAAGATGGTGCCGCCATCTTCGAGTAGACTGTTGCACCACATCAGCTCTGTATTATATATTTATGCAATAAATAATCTGCCCCCGGCACTCTTCTGCGAAGCCAAATACAATATGTTGTAATAACAAGAATTGCGGGAACTCACATGATGCAACCGGTGGCGATGAAACTTTTGAGAAACCTTGTGACTAGTAGGCGAGCTCCGGTTTCCAGCCACGATGGTACCATGTGTTTAGGGTTATTTCGGAGCGCCAAGTTTCTTCGTAGAATGCCGTTTGCAGCTTGCAAACCTGCCTATTTAAGGACTAGAAGATTAGTATTCGACACGCGCCAAATCAACATTTCATATATATATATATATTCAGCATATTGCATGACTATATGCAACATATTGGAGGCGGTTACACTGCTGAATTTAAATTATAAAATATGAATTATTGACATATTATAAAATAATAGCACAAGACATATGTTGACATAATACAAATCAATATTTAACCCGATAGTATATGATGATCATTGTTTATATACCCGTGACAACTACAGCACACCATATTACTTTTGGCAGCAGTACATTTTTTATATGAATATAATACAAATTCAGCACATGCTATAATCACATACATCACACATAACAGTTGATTTTAGCACATGACATACTCTTATACAACATATATATATATATATTGACATGTTCATATAGCACATAGCATATGTTCTCTGTAATAAGAACATGTTTTGCTTGTATATATTATATGTACTTATTTGATACGATTCCCCCATATAGCACATACTGATATACTAACGTTGATATTAGTACAATAGACATGTCCATATAGCACACATTGTAAAGTATAAATTGTCAGCACAATTTATATATGGTATTAATTGAAACTATGTATTGCCTTTCTATTTTCATGTGTTTATTAGAACTAATCAGTAGCGAGGTGATTAGTGCTAATCAATACTACAACTATTCCTAACATATTTTATTGAAAAAAAAAAGGAAAGAAACCAAGAAAGAAAGAAAGAAAGAAAAATGTCCGAAAATCAGTACGGTGCAGACAAAGTACGAGGTGAAACACAAATGGAACATCTTGTTCGATAACTACATACATGTAAGAAACTAGCAAATAGAAGTTCTTGCAAATACCTTCAATCCATCTTCATGAAAGCCGTAACCTGAAATAAAAACGGTGTCGTGTTTACATTCGTCGAAAGGACTAGTCTTTACACGGATAAAGTATAAGCGCAATGCGATAATCCATTAAAGTAAACATGTGATTTATGATCCGTACCTTGATAAGCTCCACAAAACCATATTCGCCTCTTTCCTTGAATGAGATGGAGCTCGGAGGAAGCCTTCGTTGCGGCGACAGAGGGGATCGGGTGGCCAGTCGACCACTTAAGCAGAGTTTTATCCGGCGTAGACGGCGGATTTAGTGTCACCAGAAAAGGATGCCCTGAAACACTAATGTTCTGTTTTGGTGCAAATGTTAGGACACAGATCTTAGGCTGCAATGAACAGACACATAGTACTTATACAACCTGTAGTATGTTGAGCCAATACGTTACGCAAACTTTGTCGTTTACAGATCCGAGGAAGTTCCAAGCGCTCCACGCTGCCGGGTTTCGGGGCATCAAACTTTCGTCGCGATGAAGGTAAATATCACTGCCAAGAATGGTTAAAGAACAATGGATCGGTGTGAAAAGAGAGATGTTCAGACTCAATGGCTATCGTCGAATCTTTGTAAGAATTAGGACAAAGCTCACTAGCAATGCCGATTCTTTTGAAGAACACTTAAGACAAGGAAAGGGAAGAAAACAAACCTGTAGGCATATCGAAACGCACCAAGTATTCTTCGTTCATCGAACGTCGCCTCGTCCCCTAACATTTTCAAAGCATCAGGAGCGTGCGCAGCGATTATGCAGCCATCGAACACGTCCTCGAACCCATCCTTACATCTTACGAAACAACCTGCCAAAGATGATTGGAGAAATTTCCATCTATTGTAATAATCCATAGTTTCGAATGTCTAGTCAAAACTCGATCCAACTTGGTACTCACTGTCCTCATTCGCCGAAACATGCAACACTTCGCAACTCAATCTTATTTGGGTACCTCGTCGCTCGAGCACTTCTCTTACCTACGCGCATTTGTTATCGATGCAATAAAATTTACACAGAGTATTTAATTTTCGTCGTATAATCGTATTTTATATATATATATATATGTCATTGATCATTAACATATTCAATTTTAACTTTTTCGTCCGCGAAGATGTAGCAAAGAAGTAGGAAAAATCCTCACCCTATCGACGTAGGTTTTTGATCGGTTTTTCACAGTGAGCCATTGAGGTCGATCGAATAGCTGCACACGGTTTCGACCGTGAAATCTTTAGTTTAAGCACATTGTCTTAGTACAACATTGTCTTAACATAAGTACTATTGATGTTACCTGTAATAAATGGTGATTGCGACAAAATGAAAGTATAGAATACGCTGAAAATCCGAGCACTCCTTCGCTTGAGCACGACCATATCGAACCACATACTGGAATCTGGAAAATATATACAACACTAGTAATTAAAATGATCAAGATTCAAAACTTCCGCGAAAATTTTACAAAATCCTATGATCATTTCTTACAAGATAAGCCTTCTGAAATAACTCGGAATAGCCGCGAGCTCGGATGAAGTCTCCGAGCGTTTCGCTGCGACCAATCTCGGGATTGCTGTCGAGCTCCTCGAGATAACTGTGTTTGGTATATCATAAATTAGTACATCCTAAACATATACAGTCAAGCACATTCAATACTATTCATTATATATTTTTCTTTAAAAATATCAAATTAAATATTTATTTTCATATAAATATTGCATCAATATTTTTTTTAAAAAAATTTTAAATATCAAATAAGCAACTTATTTAAACATAATACCGACTTGGCCGCATGAGTACAAAATCTGCAGTCATATTTAATATATTTAAAGTTGACATATTTTATATATATTTAATATTAAAATATGAATATATAGAGAGAGAGAGAGACAAATAGGGTAGATCGACCTCCATGTTTGTTCAAAGGTATATTATTACCTTAGGACATGAGATTTGAATGTGATAATTTCTCGAATCATATTCAAGAAGTAGGGATTAAGAATGTTCTTCTTTTGCGCAAACAAACCCGAGAGGGCATTTCGGATGCCCCATTCGTAGCCATTACCGTTGTCTAAGCTTACTGAAAAAGACATATCTGAAAGCTCCATTTCTACTCCGAGGCTTTCGAACAATTCCATCATGTTTGGATATGTCACCTGTCCCATATTACAACACTAACACTAATTTAACATCAAATTTAATATACGAAATCAAGGTTATGATAATGTGCTAATACTTACAATCATTTTTAGACTCCCTACAAGCTTGGGAAATCATATATGGAATAATAGTGATTTTAAGAGGAAAATAAATAAATAAACAGCAACAACAAAAATAATTATAAATGTTTTGGATTTTGTAAAATATATGCGTCAACGGTTTTGGGCTGAGTCCGCACGGATTTATTTTTGGATATCCTCCAAAAAGCGAAGTTTATTTGGGACTTATAAAGTGTGTAATTTTCTTCACCGTTTCCAACGTGGGACTTGGATTTGCATCCAACAATTTAGTTTGATTTCAACGTTTGAATGTGATTTTTTGATTATATATATATAATTATGAGAATGGTATAATAAATAAATCAAAATCAAACTCCAATAATAGAGGTTGTATGTACATAAAAATGAAATCAAATTAAATTTATTGAATCAAAGAACTTTTTAAATATTTTATTATGTCAACAGCCAAACATAAGCAAGCTCAAGTTAAATATGATAAATTTATTTTTTTTGACATTTTATTAGTTAGCAATTAATCTAATCGTCTCTACAATGTTTGTATAACTGCAATCTACTCTCTCTATTATAAAAAATAAATAAATAAATAAAATAAACAAAATAGGTTCATTATTTTCTGTGATAAAAAAAATATATTTTTTTAGTAAATAATCATACCATATTTATTATTTTTTTACTATTAAAATAAAAAATAAAAACTACAGGCAACATTAAATATGTAAGTAAATGAGCCCATTTTTATTTTATAGCTGAGGGAATATTAATTTTTATGGAGTTGTTCTATTGTATCTAACATAATATATATATATATATATATACTGACATTATTTGTGATTAATATATATTATTCATTTAAAAAAATAAAATTAGTAATTCAATATAAAATATTAATTCTTTTATATTCTAATTCATTATTTATATTTAATATTAAAAATATTTTAAATTTAAAATACAAAACCAATACATTCAATATTTTAAAATTTTATACGATTTTTACTAATAATTATTAAAATTATAAAATTATTTTGAAAATTATAATATTATTTAATAAAACTAATTTAAATATGTTTATAATAAAAAATAATAAATAAGCAATTACAAGTGTATGTAATTATTATATAATAAAAATCATTATAAATTAAAATTAAAATAAATAAATAATTTAATTAAAATTATAAATTATATTTTAAATTTTAATTAAAATATATAATCATATTTTAATTTTTTTTTAAAAAAAAATTATATAGTACAAGCCAAAAAAAAAAAAAAAGTGAATATGTGATGTGGACGGAACGAATACATTAGGGTGTGTTTGTTTGGGGAATTTGATTGGATTTACATTATTTATTCAATTTTTCCCTCCAGAAACATCAAATCAAACACCTATTTTTTATTTTTTATATTATACTAAAAATCAATTTTACATTCAAAACTATCACATCAACACCTATTTATATCACTATCATACAACTATTCAAATTCAAAATTTTTACTATTCAAATTCTAACTCAAAATCCAAATCCCCAAACAAACACACCAAAGAAGGCATAAATAAGTTATCAATGATCTGAGTTGTTTAAAATTGGCCCATGGTGGGGCCTGGAGGTGAAGAATATATGATAAATTTTTTTAAAAAATTAATTAGAATTTATTAGAATTATAATTGGATTTGAGATTAAGATAGGTGTATTCAATTAGGATTTTAATGGATTTGTTTAGGTTTTCAAAAGTCCGTATACTCGAGTGAGTTTATAAATTTTATAGAATCTATGTTTAATTAATTATGTTTATTGATTTATATGGATTTTGATAAGTTTGATTGGATTATTTATTGATTTCTCTATACTTCATTAGACTTTATAAATTTGTAAATTAAATATTTTTTATTGATTAATATAATTTTAAATATATGCAGTACAGTTGTATGTATATAAAAATTTACAAATATTTAACAAAAAAATATTAAAAGTACATTAGTTCTCAAAGAATATATATTTATTATTATTCTCACTTTTATTTTATTTTAATAATAATTTTATTTTTAAATTTATATTTTTTGTTAGTATTATTTTGATCGAATTTATTATATTACATATATTCAGCGTAATTAATTTTTATTTTATAACAATCTATTTAATTGTTATTATTATTATTTATATGATTTTTATAAAAAAAATATATATTTATAAATAAAATCACATTAAAATTACAATTTTTATTAATTAAAATTTAAAATAAAATAATTAAAAAGGAATAAACATAAATTAACATTGTCAAATATAATCGGCGGTTTTTGAACTGACGGAACTGAAATCGAAATAAGAAAATATAAATTAAAATTATGGAATATTTAATTTTGATTTGACATTTCCAAACATTAAAACTGATAATTTTAATTCAAACTATTTGAGCAAGTTTATTTGTTATTTTATATGTATATATATTTTTTGAATATTATTTCAAATATATAAAACTTTTTAAAATATTTGTAATTTTATATTAAACATTTAAATTTTCTTATGTTATTATATTATTATAATAAAATAATAAATTTGTATAAAATAATAAATAATTATTAATGCTATAAATAAAATTTTATGTATTTTTTACTAATTTTGAGAATCAATTGAAATCTCACCTCATAACAAGAGATTCTATAGAGTGTAGTTTTGTTAACAATTTTATTAAAAAATCCAACAAAATCCATGGATTTTTAAAGTCCATGGATTGTTCAATACGCCCAAATTTTAAAAGACTTTTTAAATTTTGAATTGAATACACCCAAATTTTAAAAGACTTTTAAAAGTCTTGATTGAATATACCAAAATTTTTTTAAAAAAATTAAAATTTGGATTGAATACACCTAGATTTTGAGAGTCCGATGAAATCCATATTGAATACACCTCCTAATTTTAGAAAAATTCTAGTTAAAGTTTATTAGAATTAAAATTAGATTGGATAGTTGTAGAGAAAAATATGAGATAAAATTTAAATTAAGTTTTTTTAATAACTAATATATCTAATAATAATAATGCACTTTAAAAATATTTACGAATTAGAAGGATAGAAATATTTTAGAAAATTTAGGTTATAATTTAATTTTAAAATGAAAATTAGATCGGATAATGATTGAGAAAATAAGGGATAAAATCTAAATTAAATTGTAATGTATCTAATAATTTAAAAAATACGCGCCTTCTTGAAATAGAGGCCCTGAGCAATTGTTCAGATTGCTCCTACTAAGAGCACTGTCAATAGTAATATTGTATCTTATTTGTTAACAAATATAATATTGTTCACCACAGTACTGAATTTAAATTCAATATTATAGCTCTGTTAAAGTGCTAATTGGATTAAAATTTGCATCCCAAATCAGGATAGACAGTGTATATTTCTATATATCACAATATATAAAGTTATTTTATATAAAAATATGTATTGTATAATTTATATATTGTATTGTGTTATATAAATATATTTATTGTATTGAAATCAATAATATATTGTGCTATTTATAACTATATTATATGTTATTAAAATATGTTTTGTGTATTTTGTATTTTTACGTGCGGTCAAAAATATGTTCTATGCTTTATATATGTGTATATATATATATATATATATAGTATTATATGTTGATTTACCTCAGTCAGCCCAATAATTGTTCTAACAATAAATACTTAGTCCAATTTATAACACTTTTTTGTTTTTTAATATATAAAAATAATAATTTCTTTGTTCACAAAGCTTTTGCATTTTTGTCAAAGCACAAATAGTAAAAAATAATACTTTTTTGTCAAAGCACAAATAGTAAAAAATAATTTAAAATGTAGTATTTGATTATTAGTTTTCATTCTATACTTATTTACTATAATTATACTATTTTTATTACATTTGTTTTATTTTAATTACTAACTAAATTTTCAAAAATATTTTCAATTATTTTTTTTTTTTCGTTTTTAAAAATTACTCCCTTCATCTCAAAATAATCTCATTTTGTCATTTTCATCCGTTCCAAAATAATAGTTTTATTTTCATTTTTTGTCATTACCACCACATTTTTTACAAAATTATCCTCACTTTTTTCACAATAATTACATAAAGTATGAACATTTTGGTCTTTTAAAAATACTTTTATACCTATTATCAATATAATATTATTATTTATTAATTTTCGTGTCCATTCCAAATGTCTCTATTGTTTTGGAACGGAGGAAGTATATCTCAATAATATATATCGTGTATATTAATGTGTAAATAATAAAATTTTATATAATACAAAAAAATAAAATATATTTATTTATTTATAATTAATACTCCTATAAATTATTTTTATAAAAATAAGAAATTTTAAATGTATATAAAAAAATATCTGTTTATTTAAAAATATATAAATAAATAAGTTTTGAACAAATCTTACGTATAAAATGTTATAAATTTAATTAAATTAATTTATATTTCTTAAATATGTTTAAAATTAATATATTTACAAAAAAGAAGTATTATATTTAATTTTATATTTTTTCATTTATTATTTTAAATATTTTTAGAAGTTCTTTTCTTCTCTTAAATCATCGCATTAAACCTTGATTTTACTTCATTATTTATTTAGATATTTTATAAAATTTTTGAAAATTTTAAAATTAATAAACATTTAAATATAAATAAATATTAAAAATAGTATTTTGTATAAAAATAAAATTTTAATAAAATATTTTAAATAAAAAATAGTTATTTTATATAAAAGCAATTAAATAATAATTGATAAATAGTGTCAAGAATAATTTTGAAAACATACATAACCGATGTCTTCATATTCTCTTTATTATTTCTTTATATACAATTGTAATGATCTTTTTATAAAAATAAATATACTTTTTAAAATATTATATCAAATTATTATTTAAATCAAAATTTAAAAATCAAGCCAAACACACCCAAAGCTTTCAAGGATTTGTTTGTTTATTATTTTGATTTGAAGAATTTATTTATTTATTTTTACGTAAAACATAGAAAATAATGTTAATAATATAAAAAATTATATTTTATATTGAATATTAATTTTTATTAGATGATAATATATATATATATTAAGAATATATTGAAAAGAAAAAAACTATGAGCAAATAAACAATGAATTCTTTGACTTTTAGGTAGATATTTTGTAATGGCAATAAAATATATAGTCAATAAATTTTGTGATATTTTGTGATACGGACAATATCATCAATAGCGCCTAATTTGATTTAAAAATGAAGTATCTAATTATATTTACAAGCGAGAGTACAAAGTAATTAATTTTAAAATAAAATCTAATTTTAATTGGTATATACAAAATTGTGTATAAATAAGTGACCTAATATATTCTGCCTCCATCTTCCATAGATGGTATACAAATAATTTTTGTTCCATTGCATATTTATTTTTATTTTTTAAATTACTAAAATTTATAGGATAAGCTGTTTTTTTAGTCTCGTAACTGGATTCTCTTATCATTTTAGTCCCGTAAGTGGAGCCTGTCGCAAACTAGTACCATAAGTGAAAAGTTTTCGCTGTTTTAGTCCTTCGGCGCCGGAGACGCCCGTGTGGCTCGAGGACCTAGCGGGACACCTGGTGGACACGTGGATTTATTTTTATTTTTTATTTTTTTAAATTTTTTTTAATTGGACCAAATTAAAAAAATAAAAAAATGAAAATAAAATTAAAAAAAAAAGTTTTAAAAAAAAATTAAAAAATAAAATAAAAAAATCCACGTGTCCGCCAGGTGTCGCTGACATGATGGATACGTCACCTCTGGCGAGCTACGTGGACGTCTCCGACGCCGGAGGACTAAAACAGCGAAATTTCACTTATGGGACTAGTTTACGACAAGCTCTAATTACGAGACTAAAATGATAAGGGGTCCAATCAAAGGACTGGAAAAACAGTTTACCCAAATTTATATATATATATATATTTTTTCATTCTTCTGTCTCACATGAATAATCTTATTTGCCATTAAGAATTGTTCCACTAAAAAGTTTTTTTTTTAATATATATATATATATTGTTCTAATTTAATAACTAATTACTATCATGTTTATTTTTATTTATTAAAATATTATATCACACTTCATTCTGATTCTACTAAACTCAATAATATTATTTTTCTCTTGCACAAACTTATTTATTGATGTAATACTATTGTTTTAAGCTACTGTAATTTTTTTTAACTATTTAGATGGGATAATGAAAGTAATGTATATATATATATATATATGATATACTATTTTTGTCCGGTGCAATATAATTATTTGTTTTTTTGTAAGTTGATTTAAATATATTAGTATTTTATCTTTTAAAATAATTTATTTTTATAATGACACTATTTGTACTATTTTGTGAAATGTAAGAGTATTTTTTATTACTATAAAGAAAATTGAATTTATTGAAGTTAACAAATTGAAATAACAAAATAGCTACACTGATAATGAAGGGAGAGAGTATATATCATCTTGCTATGTATACTTTATCTTATTGTGGTCTTTCATATGGTAATTTTACTATTTTCTTCGTCCTACAAATTTACTCATATTTTTTTTTTTTTATCTTTCTATTAATTTGGTAGATTATTAATTTTGACAAAATTAAACATTTAAAATTTGTTTCTTTTCTAAAAAATTTCAACTTATTTTTTTAAAAAATTAATATATTATGTACACTCATTAACTTATATTATATACACAATTCTCTATATTTCATATCACAAATATTTCTTGAACCAAACACAAAACAAACACACCCTTGACCATTGACCCATTGTCATCCATTTAACACTTGACTATATTTACCATTACATTTATTACACTTTTCCATTATCATCCTTAATTACTAATTAAATTTTTAAAAATATATTCAACTATTTTTTT
The DNA here is from genome assembly GCF_009805555.1 of Andrographis paniculata. NCBI lineage: Eukaryota > Viridiplantae > Streptophyta > Magnoliopsida > Lamiales > Acanthaceae > Andrographis > Andrographis paniculata. Next base: position 2,407,017 of record NW_026137613.1, read on the forward strand.
TATTTTTAATTTTTTCTAATCTCAAATGAATTATTTTTAACAGAGGGATAGAGTATTCTTTTTCTTTATTTCTCCTGTAATATTTTTCATAAATTACATTTAAAAGAATAATAGAGAAAAAAAAAATTGCATATGAATTAAAATTAAAAAATAAAATAAGTGGAAAAATTAAAAAGTAAGACTGACCCGATTAAAGACCATGAAGCCGAGATCCAATGACGTGGCGCCGTCAACGGTAACGGTCTTGGCATGCCCTCCCAAGTATTCCTCCTTCTCAAACACCACTACCTCCGCCCCGCCTTCCGCCGCCGCGTACGCCGCCACCAGTCCGCTCACGCCGCCGCCCACCACCGCCACTCTCATCCTTAATTAATTAACTCCAAATTCAAAACTCCACTCCACTCTTACTCTAAATCTTTCTCTTCTCTTTCTCTCTCTCACACAGACAAACATATATATATATATATGTATATATAGAGTGAGAGAGAGAGTGTGTGTGTGTAAGAAAAATGTGAAGGAATTAATGGCTGGGGGAAGCTAAGTTAAACTACGCAAAGGGTTTCTCCTTATCTGTAAAATGGGATTTTCCATTCTAAAAGATAAGGCTTTTTTTGAAGTTTATTATATATATATATATATATATATATAATGAAATCTGAATCGCTACTATTCGAATTCGAGTGTGCACTGAATAAATCTCCAAGACAACAGATTCAACTGAGAAAATGTCAGGCAAGAGTTTTGAATATACGACCTTATAGTCATAAGTTCATCTACCACACCAATTCAAAGATTCGTTACCCTACATGATAGAATTTTATTATTACAATTACAGGCAGAAGAGCCCACAATGTTGTGTCTTATTATTACAACTCCATGTCTTCCTCTGTAAAGCCATCAAATACAATATATATATATATATATTATATAATTCGAAAGATTCTCAGAGTAAGAAATATATGTCTTTGGTCTGTGCTGTCTGATTATGCATCTTAAATTAATTATGGCTGTGGAATGGTTGGACTCTGTAGTTTGGTAAGAATAAGACAAGTCGATCCAATGATATATGGAAATATTATCATTTCTTCCAATCTTATATGGTGTGTTTGGTTATAGGGATATGACAGATAAGTTTCATTTGTGAGTAATAAAAATTTAAATAGAATATATGTATAATGTGCTTCCTCTATTTATGCCATTTTAATTGATAACTAATACTTCCTCTATCCCAAACATTTGATTTGGACACCAGATTTTAAGTAAATATATTAAGTAGAATAATTTAAAAATTAGGTGATGTGATGGAAAATATATATATATATATATTTTATTTGGATGATGTAATAAGATAAAGTGTAAGATAAAGATTAAATTTTTAATTAATTATTTTTTATTTTAAAAATATTGTAAAATGTTTAAGACATATCAAAAATAAAATATTGCAAATTATTTGATATGTAAAAAGTATTAAAAAATAATAATATTTTAAACCCACGGATCATATGCTAAGATGAAATAAAGTCATAATGTAGAGACTGAATCACAATATTTAATTATAATAAAATTGATTATAACTTATTAAAATAAATATAATAAAATTTTAATTATAGAAAATTATGTATAAATTTACTAATGGATAATTTAGCAGATCTATATATATATATATATAAACTAACATAATCATCTGAACGAATAGAATAATATAAATAAGGGAATATTTAAAATGAATATCTAACACTCCCTCCGTCCAATACGAATGCATAGTAGCATTTGTTTTTCTAAGTAAATTTTTAAATATTAATAATATATTAATGTGTAATAAAAAATAATAAAATATTCAATATTATATAATGTAACTATTAAAATAATAATATTTATGTAATATATTATAAATTGTAAAAATATTGCATATTACGGAATGAACCAAAAAAAATATGAAATGGATTTGCCCGGATTTATTTGGAAAAACAAGAAACAATAGAATAATTGGATTGAGTTGTCAACCAAACACAACCTTGGTTATATTTAGTTACCATAATAAATGAATATAAAAATTTAAGGTAAGCTAAATGTTTATGGTAACAAATATCTATTTAAAAGGAAACGAAATAATTTAAGGTGTGTTTGTTTGGAGTTTTGGATTTTGAGTTGAGATTTGAATAGTAAAAATTTTGAATTTGAATAATTGTATGATGTGATATAAATAAGTGTTGATGTAATGTTTTGAATGTAAAATTGATTTTTACTATAATATAAAAAATAAAAAATAGGTGTTTGATTTGATGTTTTTGGGAGAAAAAAATGGGATGAATAGTGGATTGGAAATCCAATCCCCCAAACAAACACACCCTAAAAGTAGGGAAAGGTGTACAACATCCAACTGTGATTTTACCGAATTGTGTTAAATTTCTCGATTTTTTAAATTTGTGTTAAACTTTCTTATAGTTACATCAATTATGCGTTTAATCTCGGAGGCTGTCTTTATTTAACAGTGTCTACATGCCCCAAACTGCTATCTTCGTTTCTAAATTTTTGAAATTATAAATATATTTATTTATTTTTATTTAATTTCAATAAACAGTAAATAAAATAAATAATACTCTCTCCGTCCTGAAACTATAGTCTTTGTTAGTTGGAGTATATAAGAGATTTTTACATTTTTGTCTTTAACTTTATGTATAAAATAATTGTATGTGTAGTTGTATTTTTGTAATTTAAATACAAATTAAAAATATTTTGTATTATTGTAGTATAATTATTTTTATCAAAAAGAGAAAAAAAATACGTTTGAGTGTAACGGACAAAAATGGTAAAAAGAGTATTTTGAATTGAGACGGAGAAAGTAACAAATTAAATTTTAATTGTCATATTATCATGGCACGCATATAATATTTATAATTTAAAATAGTTTATTTTATTATTTATTATATATAAATTAATTTTTAATAATATATTATATCTCATTCATATTTTCTTATACTTCATTGAGTAAAAATATTAAAAAATTAAGATTGATTTCAAATAAATATTAAACAAAAATTGTTAAAAATATTAAATATTAATTTTTGAAAAAAATATATATTAAAAATCGTATAAAAAAATGATAGGTGAACAAATTCACAAATAAGATATTATTACTACATAGCAATATTGATACAACTACACAAAACATAGTTAACAACGGCATTTGTTTGATAGTGATTTGAAATTGATTTAAAATAAATATTTATTTGAATTTTTATTTTAACGTTATTTTGATATAATATTTTATAAATAAAAATAATATAATTTTATAGTAACTTGTGTAGTGTAAAATAATATTAATTTCAATTTAAAATTATAAATGAATTACACTCTGATTAACTTAAAATATGTAGGTAGTAATGTCCATGTAAATGTAAACAGTAAATTGTTAATATTTATTTATTTATTAATTTTTTGTTGTTGTTATTATTATTTATATTATTATTATCATTATTATTACTTATTTTGTTCTTCCATTAAAGATGGTAGTAGAATTTACAACCTTTTTAGAGTGACAATAATATGTATAACTCTTCCCTCCCATTTAATTTTTTACTCTTTTTATTTTCGTATGTTTCATATAATTTGGTTTTTTATTTTCTAAAAATATAATTATACTTTTTTTTATTACATTTTAAAATTTATAAAATATAATTTGTTAATTAAATTATATAGTCATTTTAATTTTAATCTATAATTATTTTTATTAAATTATAATTATTTTTACTAATACATTTCTTAATTACTTACTAATTAAACAATACCTAAAATTTCGTATCTAAACTAAAATGGACAAATTAGTTGGAATGGAGGGAGTAGTATTTTAAAGTCTATAGCGATATGTTCTGTTATTTATTATTGTTGTATATTGTAAGATGTGACCTCGTGTCACTTATTAATTAATGGTTTAAATATAATGAAATTAATAATAAATTTATTAATAATAATAATAATAATAATAATAATAATAATAATAATAGACTTGGTCTAGTCAAATTAAAAGTGGTTTAAAATCACTTTTTATCATTATCTCCTCTCTCTGCCTATAAAAAGTCAGAGAAACTAGAGGATCCAACTCATCGTCCCAACCAGAGAATCCAACTCATCGTCCTAACCAGAAGATCCAACTTATCGTTTTGTATACGAGAATGGTTTCCAACCAAGGTCAGTATATAACATATACATATTTCATTGATTTTGTGAAAATCATAAAGTTCAAGGTCCAGTGAATTAATTTGATTATATTTGATTTTAAAAGACGTCCTACTATTTCCAATGATTATGTGGTATACCTACAAGAGTCTAAATATCATTTAAGACTCAATGACGATCCAACTTCATTTTCACAAGCCATGAAAAGTAATAACTCTAATAAGTGGTTAGATGCCATGAATGATGAGTTAAAATCTATGAAACATAATGATGTTTGGGATCTTATCGAGTTGTCTGAAAGTTGTAAACGAGTCGGCTGTAGATGGGTCTTCAAGACCAAAAGCGACTCAAACGGAAACATCGAAAGATACAAGGCCAGACTAGTTGCCAAGGGTTTTACTCAGAAAAATGGTGTTGATTATAAGGATACATTTTTTCACCAGTCTTTAAGAAAGATTCGTTTAGAATTATCATGGTTCTGGTGGCTCATTATGATTTAGACTTACACCAAATAGATGTGAAAACAGCCTTTTTAAATAGAAATTTGGATGAAGACGTTTATATGGAGCAATCTAAAGGATTCTCCATTACAGAAAAGGAAAATATGGTGTGTAAACTTAAGAAATCAATATATGAGCGCTTCAACAAGCTTCCTGCCAACGGTATCTCAAGTTTCATGATGCCATAACTTCTTTTGGATTTAGTGAAAACACCATCGATAGATGTGTGTATTTGAAAGTCAATGGGAGCAATTTTATTTTTCTGATCCTGTATGTTGATGATATCTTGCTTGCAACGAATGATCTTGGTTTATTATGTGATACCAAGAAGTTTCTGTCTAAAAACTTTGAAATGAAGAATATGGGTGAGGCATCCTATGTGATCGGAATAGAAATATTCCGTGATAGATCACAAGGATTGTTAGGATTGTATCAAAAGACATATATCAACAAAGTTTTGGAGAGATTCAGAAAGAAAAAATATTCTTTTAGCGTCGTTCCAATTCAGAAGGGGGACAAATTCAGTCACATGCAATATCCACAGAATTAATTGGAATGCAAGCAAATGAATGAAATTTCATATGCATCAATTGTGGGAAGTTTGATGTATGCGCAGACTTGTACGAGGCCAGACATCAGCTTTGCTATTGGAATGTTTGGTCGACACCAAAGCAATCCAAGATTAGATCACTGGAAGGACGCAAAGAAAGTATTGAGATACCTGCAAGGGACAAAAGACCAAATGCTTACATACAGGAGGTCTGATTGTCTAGAGGTGGTTGGTTATTCAAATTCGGATTATGCCGGATAGATTGATACAAGAAAATCCACTTTTGGATATTTGTTCCTACTAGCCGGAGGAGCAATATCATGGAAAAGTGCGAAGCAGTCTGTCATAGCTGCGTCGACTATGGAAGCTGAATTTGTGGGATGTTTCGAGGCCACAGTTCAAGGAAATTGGCTGCGGAACTTTATTTCGGGGCTTGGAATAGTTGACAGTATTGCCATGCCATTGAAAATTTATTGCGATAATTATGCAGCAGTCTTCTTGTCAAAGAACGACAAGTACTCCAAATGTGCAAAACAAATGGATCTAAAGTACCTTGCCGTTAAAGAAGAAGTTCAGGAACAAAAGATGTCAATTGAGCATATTAGCACCAATCTTATGATTGTGGATCCGTTGGCTAAAGGATTGTCTCCTACGATATTTACTGCACATGTTGAAAGAATTGACATTATGAATGTAATTTGATGAACATTATGTTTATGTATTTGACATCTCGAGCTCCTTTATGCATTGTTTCAGAAATTAAATATTTTCTTGTTCATTTATTTGTGTGCATGATTGTTTGAACAAGATGCAGTTTATCTTAGACATTAATGTAGACCATTATCAATATTTCCAATTATGAATGAATTACGTAGAAAATTAGTATGTGGTACATGGATAGAACTAGTATACACTTAATGAATGATGTTGGATTTGTACCAATAAAGTTTATTTTATTCAAACCATGAAGACATGTTCTGTTACTCGACCAAGTGGGAGAATGTAAGATATGACCCGCGTCACTTATTAATTAATGGTTTAAATATAATGAAATTAATAATAAATTTAATAATAATAATAATAATAGTAATAGACTTGGTCTAGTCAAATTAAAAGTGGTTTAAAACCATTTTATCATTATCCCACGTTGATAGAACGTGGGATAATGATTTTTAGCGTTAGGATTCTGGTCCCCCCTCTGCCTATAAAAAGTTAGAACAATTTCATTCTAACATACACATAAAATAAATTTACGTGTTCTGGCATTGAAGCTAAGAGAGAGAAACCAGAGGAACCAACTCATCGTCCTAACCAGAAGATCCAACTTATCGTTTTGTGTACGAGAATGGTTTCCAACCAATGTCAGTATATAACATATTCATATTTCATTGATTTTGTGAGAATCATAAAGTTTAAGGTTCAATGAATTAATTTGATTATATTTGATTTTAAACTAACATATATCTCATCATTTTAGAAATTAATTATTGTTTTAATTATTATCATTTTCGTCTGTCTCAAAACAATAGTTTCATTTCTATTTCTGCTACCCAACTCCTAACTTTATTAAAAAACTATCCCCAATTTTTTACAATAATCACATAAAATAAAGGCGTTTTAGTCTTTTAAAATACTTTTACACCCACTATAATATAATATTATTATTTCTTAATTCTCGTGCAATCTCAAATGTCCCTATTATTTTGAGACATGGAGAGTATTAAATTATTGACTTTTTTTAAGTAAATAGAATATATTACCTTCGTTCGTTAACTAAGTATCCATTTATTTTTTGTAAGTCGAACTTTAAATATTAATATTATATTCATACGTAATACAAATTAAGAAAAAAAATAAAAATACTTCTATTAGTGTTGTACAATACAAATGCAATGATATTTGTATAAAATATTATACAAATATAAGAATATTTTTAATATTAAATATAATGACGCAAAGACAAACGAATATTATACTAAGGGACATAGGGACTATTATACATATTGTGTTAATGTGTATATCTTCTTAATAAAAAAATCGAGTCATTCAAAAAAAATATTTGGTGAACAAACCCATTAAGTTCAATGTTTTTTATTATTTAGTGAAAGTTTATTAATTAGCTTTTTGAACGATTTTTAGCTTATTTAATAACTTTTAGTTGTTTTAACTAGTTAATAAGCTAATTATGGTATTTGGTAAATAATTTTTTCTAAACAATTTATTGGATCTTAAAAAATAATTTTTAAAAAATTATTATACCCAACATTTCATAACAACATTTTCACTTCAAATATTTGTATTTCATATTCGCTTTTAAATATTAAATATTTTCTTTACACATAATTTCTATTTATTATTTTAATATATTTATACTTTTGATAAATTATGATTTTATTTATTAAAATTTAAAGTAATTAAAATCATATATATTTATTTTTTAAAATATATAATTTATTAAATTAAGAAAAAATATAAATATTATTAATTTATTTTTATATATTTATTATATAATTTTATATTAAACATAAATAAAATAGATTAAATTTATTAAAATTATAATAATAAATAAATTAATAATTAACATAATTAAAATATATATTAAGAAGTTTTTCTATTATACTTCATATGTCCCACGTAATTGTCCTTTTTTTTTTTTTTATTTACGTGTCCCATATAATTTGTCATTTCTTATTTTAAAATATATTTATATATTTTAATCAAAATTTAAAATTCATAATATATATATATTTTTATTTTAGATAAACTATTTAGTCATCTTGATCTTAATTTATAATTATTTCTATTGAATCATAACTATTTTTACTAATATATTTTTAAAGACTTACTAATTACATAATACCTAAAATTCTGTGCAACAACTAAGATGGACAAATTAGTTGGGACGAAGGGAGTATTTATTATTTTTAATAAAAAACTATTATCTTTTCTAATAGAATTATATTCTATTCATCCGTCAAATTTATTCACATTTTTTTTTCATCCGTCCTCTAAATTTATGACATTACTAACTTTGGCAAAGTCAACAAATCAATATTTTATTACTATCATTCCTTCGATATTTATTTACAACAAATATTACTAACTTTATTATATTCTCTGTCTTTATTTATTTTTATTTCTAACTAAATTTCAAAAAATACATCCAACTATCTATTACTTTTGCAATAAAATATTTATTTTTCTTAAATTTTGTGCGGAACCCAAATGAATTATTTTTAATGGAAAGAGGGAGTATTATTTTCTTACAAAAATATATAAAAATTGTAAAATAAATATATTAATAATACTTCCATAATTTTTTAAAATCAATAACAAGAATTATAGAAAATCTAAATTTCAATAATATAATTGAATGTTTTAAAAATACAATGTAACTATCCATGTAAACGTCTTCGGTTGTTATTTTACGTGTGACAGTTTATTCTAGATAATTATTTTATCGAACACTTTAATACAAACCACTAATTGAATAGTCAAACCAATTAACTGAATCAACTAGGGTGTGTTTGTTTGGGGGTTTGGATTTTGAATTGAGATTTGAATAGTAAAAATTTTGAATTTGAATAGTTGTATGATGTGATATAAATAAGTGTTGATTGATGTTTTGAATGTAAAATTGATTTTTAATATAATATAAAAAATGAAAAATAGGTGTTTGATTTGATGTTTTTTTGGGAAAAAAATTGGATGAATAGTGTAAATCCAATCCAATCCCCAAACAAACACAACTGTCAACTAATTGTCAAAGCCACCGTAAATATAAAATACTATTGCCAGTAATCTTTAATTAACTTACAAATAATAATATAATTATAAATAACAAACTTATGGAAGTGTCTTTCTTTGAGAGTTTGGATTTTGGGTTGAGATTTAAACAATACAGATTTTGAATTAAAAAAATTATATAATGTGATATAAATAAATTTTAATGTGATGTTTTGAATATAAAATTAATTTTTAGTATAATATAAAAAAATAAAAATAGTTATTTGATTTAATATTCTTTTTTTAAAAAAAAAAATTGATGAATAGTAGAAATTTGATGAAGTTTGAAAAAAGAACACATTTGGTTTTGTTTGTCTACATAATTTTAAAATACTCCCTCCGTCCACTTACAATGGTTACATATTTCTATTTTGGAACGTCCAATTATAAAATTAACATTTCATTAAATACCCTATTTTTTTCCACAAATCCCCTTACTTTACATCATATCATTACTTTTACACAAAAAAGTAAGGACAAACAGGTCATTACACTACTTTTAACTACTCACTATAATTAAAATATTATTATTTCTTAAATACCGCGCCAAAAGTAAATGTCAATCTTCTAAGTGGACTGAGGGAGTATTACATTATCAATAAGCAATAAATTTTTATAAGATAGCATATGTTGAGGGATAATATAATATATATTGTATTAAAAATATGCTGCAATATGTATAAATATATGTTGGTCATCCCTATATCATATGGTGATCGGATTAAATCAGCACCATGTTGACTTGACCGAATCAACAGCTGATCGATGCTCTTTTAAATATATATCACATTAAATATTTATTTTATTACAAAAATATCATATAACTACCTACATCCGGTTCTAAGGGTCTTATTTACTTTTTGTGTGATGATATTTGAATATTAATTACTATTATATAAAAACGTAATACAAATTAAGGGAAAAAAGACAAACATACTTCAATTAGTGTCCTATAATACTATTATAATGACATTTATGAAAAAAAAATTATATAAATGTAAGGATATTTTTAATGTTAATTACAATTACGCAAAAAGGTAAATAAGATCCTTATAATCGGACGGAGAGAATATTTATTTATTTTAAAATTTAACAAACACTTTTTAGTTCAAAATTGTAGTACTCTTTCCATCTCGGGTCAAATTGATCCCTTTCGTTAGGAACACAATATTTTATTTAATCTAAATTAATAAGTTACTAATAATAGGTTATAATATTATTTTATTAGTTTTATATGAATAATATTATTGGTATCTTAAATATTTTTAACATTATATCTTAATAAAATATATACCATATAGATCTTATTTCGTAAATAATATAATTTTATAAATTTATTTCATAAATAATAAAATTTATTAATTTATTTATAATTAATCTAAAATTAATTTTATAAAAAAAGGAATTTTAAATATAAATAAAATTATTTATTTAAAAAAAAAATAAAATTGAACGAATTCTTAAAAATTTAGGGGGTGTTTGGCACATAGCTTTTTGAAAAGCTTTTAGTTTATTGAACAGCTTTTAGCTGTTTGACCAGTCAAAAAGCTAATTTAGGTGTTTGGTAAATTAGCTTTTTGGACAAAAAAAAAAAGCTAATTTCTCAAAAGCTAATTTCTGAAAAACTAACTTACCCAACGTTTTGAAATAGCTTTTTCTGTAAAAATTTTTTATTCCTTATACGCCTTTAAAAATTTATTATGCATTTTAGACAAATAAATATATTTTGATTATTTATTAATTATATTAGAATATTTTATTATATTATAGCTTTACTTTTATAAATATAAAATAATTTATTTTTATATTAAAATTACATTATATAAATTTTATACTAAAAATAAATTAAATAAATTAAATTTATTGAAAATTATAAATATAATGAACTAATCGATAACTAACGTAATAAATATATACATGAAAAATTTATTATTTTATATTTTATATCATTTTCAATAGAAAAAATTATTTATATATTTTAATAAAAATATATTATTTTTTTAAATCTAATTGTAATAAAAATAAATACTTTTATAATACTTTTACAATTGTCAATAACTAATAACAAATAATTTTAAACATTCTAAATTCAAAAGAACATAATTGAATATATTAAAAACAAAAATAAAATATAAATATTTTCAATTGTCATTTTACGTATAAACAGCTAATATCAAATAGTTGTTTTACCAAATATTTTAATATAAACAGCTAATCAAATCAGCTAATCAAATTAACTAATTGAATCAACTAATTGCCAAAAACGCCCTTAATCAAATTGATTAAAAAAAAAAAAAGAAAAAGAAGAAGAAGAAGGAAGGACGGAGCGAGTATTATGAAAGTGGGGACGAGCGTAGTGTATGTCGGAAGAGACGACCACATGTTTAGGATCGTAGTTTTGCAGTAGTTGTCTCACCAACGTGGCTGCTTACCAACCCTTTATTGCATCACCACCCCAACTGTCCACCTCCGCCTTCAATTCCAATTTTACTTTTTCATCTTTCCAAGTATGTCTTTTTTTTTTTTCTTTTAATTTCAATTTGTATAGTAAGCAAAATTAAAATTAAATTTCAAAAGAATATGATTTTTTTTGTGTTTTGGTTCATAAAAATAAATTTTTATATAAAATATAGAGATGAATAGATAATTTAAAAATAATAAGTCTATATAACATATTAATTTTTTAAATATATATATATATTAGATATTTTTAAGAATACACCCTATACTTCAATAGAGACCCACTTTTCATTTAGATTTTAGATATTACATTAGGGTTTGCTGTCCTATTTTTTACAACAAGAATATACCCTATACTTCAACATATTTTTATTATAGGGTTTTTAAGATATTTGATTCGGTTGGAATTTTAGTCATAGGACACTCGTCAAATAACCGCAGCAGATTTTCACATTATAATATATATATATATATTCAAAGTCACAAAAAAAATAAAGAAAAAAAATTTGAATTTTAACGTGGGTCCGGCTCTTAGTAGCAAGAACATAAGTAATTACTCAGAACTCTACTTCAAGAGGACCCATATTTTTAAATTTTAGTTCATAAATTTTATCCCATATTTTTTCAACAATTACTCAATCTAACTTTAATTTTAAAATTAAAATTTAATTTAAATTTTATCTTTTTTTTTTTTCTATAATTACTCAATCCAATTCAAATTCTAATAAACTCTACTTAACCAAGAATTTTTGTAAATTTAATTCCAAATCCAATTTTAATTCTAATAAACTCTAACCATATTTTTTCTAAAATTAATCCTACATTCCTTGCGTGTAGAATTTGTAATTTTTATTATTAAGTTATTGGTTTTATAATAGTCAAAATATTATCAAGTTTTATAAAGTCAAAGATATGTATAAAAAAATTTGACACATATATTTTATTTATTATATATATGATTAATATAATTTTTACTTTTGTAGAATTTATTATTATCTTTGATAGTATTTTGAAAAAAAAAATTATTTATTTATAGGGCCTATTATTTACTTTTTGCTCAGGCCTCAAAACACTACCAAGAAATGGTCATTTGTATTGGTTATAAAACCGCTACACATTGACTATTTTTCGTTATAAAATGTTATTTGTAATGATTTTGTACCGAATTTTGACCGGTGTATATGCTCGAGCTACAAAAAGTTTATGTACCGACTTTTTACGTTACAAAAAGTGGACGGTCAACGCACGTATAAAGCATGCGAGAAATATGCAAACATTGAATTTTTGTTTTGTTTAAAGCGGACATCTTCTCGTAATAAAATAATCTTTACATTAAATGTTCATCCATTTGTAACGGCATTTATTACGGTATAAATGTTGTTACAATAGCTGATTGTCAGAAAATTATTTTAAACGATATTTATATTTTTTGTATCGGTATTTGTAACGGCCACAATTTCGTAACAAAAAAAAAAATCTTTATTTTTTCAATAATAACCTGTACGATGCGAGAAAAGACTCCAAAACGACATTGCAAAATATAAAGATATTACATAAAATATCAGTTGCACCAAGTACGCACTGTCTAAGAACATAACTATTTCGCAATTCGGCCTAATATATATGACAAAGCATAACAATAAACACACAAGAAAGTAGAAAATGCAACTTCAACAAACGGAAAAGACTCGGTCAGCACAAATCCACAAACAAAAGTTAATCATCATAGAATCACGTGTCACGCTGCCATACCCCATACAACATCAAAGTGAACATATACGGCAGTTACGGGTGACGAACGAGCTACCAACATAGTACAAAAGTATATAAGAATTTACTTGCGAGATGGTTAAGTTATAATTTAATTAAGATTTTTATAAATATGGGTACATACATCCTTGAATGTCCAATCGATTTGCTCAACGTAGACAACCTCATTGAGTGTTTATGCTTCAAACGTCGTTCGTAGAATAAGTGCGGCCTCCGGAGCGGTAGCAGCCGTAACAAAAATCTTCACTATGCCAATGGTATCACCTACAGACATATAAAAAAAATATGTGTATATCATCGGAAACAAAATGCAACTCACGAAATATATAATCGCTATAAATATTAAAAAGTTAACTCAAATATTTCAGCATATGTAAAAACAATAAAATATAGAACAATATAAGTATAATTATAGCATGGACCCTATCTTAATGACACCCGCACCAACATCCGTACAACATCACAATTATAAAACAACCAACACCATAATCAATTTATTTGATACATGTGAAAATTATTTGTTTAAACAACCAACTTAGACATATATCGATTTAACAAATGCAGTAGACGTGCAATAAATGAAAGCCTGTTTATCTTGTTACACACCAGGATAAGATCGTTTTGCATGTCTTCAAGCATTAGCCTAACCCACTATTGTTATCACCTCTAGGTCGTCACCTACATTGGTTGCAGTGTTGTCTTTATTGATCGCTTTACCTATATTGTTAGGCATAGCATAATCGCGCATTGGCATATTTAGGTCATATTTCCACAGTCATGACCTAGGCGCCTCCCCGCTAGTTGATGTTTCATCCCTAACTTCATCATGGCTAGTCCACACCCTATAAGACGGGTCAAACCCGTACCTAATGCAATGAAGCAATATCTCCCTACGAATATTAGTTGCACGATTTAAACAAGTTGTACATGGGCAATATACAACAGAGTCTATGTCTCTCCCACGAAAGCCTAATGTAAGAATTGGATCACGCCATCCAAATAGTAGACGAAATATGGTTCGATTCGTCAATGCAACTCTTGTCCATTTAAGAAAGAAAGTTTGAAGAATTTTTATCATCCCATTAACATAAATCCTATGTAATAAAGTAAACACAACATACATTGTAACAATATAAAGAAAATAAATAAGTAATAAGACTCTAAGAAATATAACAATATGCAGGGCGTCTCGGATATTTTCAAGGCCCTGAGCAAAAATAAATAATAGGCCTTATAAACAATTTATTTTTTTCCGTTAGTGTAGAATAGATTGTCGGACATAGTTTGCAATACATATCTTGATTATTATAAAATTTCGCAATATCTTAGACTATTAAAACCAATAACTTAATGATAATAACTACAAATTCAAAGGGGAACAATATATGATTAATTTTTAGAAAATCCGGTTAGAATTATTAGTAATTGGATTTGCGATTAATTTTAGAAAAATTTTAGTTAGAATTTATTAGAATTGAAATTAGATTGGATAATTGCAGAGAAAAATACGAGATAAAATTTAAATTAAATTTTAATATATCTAATAATAATAATGGACTTTAAAAATATTTACAAATTCTAAAGGCGGTGAAGATAGAATTAATTTTAGAAAATTTTGGTTTAATTTTAGAATTAAATTAGATTGGGTAGTTTTTGATAAAATTAAGGGATCAAATTTAAATTAAATTATAATATATCTAAAAATAATCAAATAAATTTAAAAATTATGACCCTCTCGAAGCAAAGGTCCTAAGCAATTGCTTAGGTTGCTCCTGCTAACAGTCGGCTCTAACAATATAACCAATATTTGTACAAGGAAAACTAAAAAAAAAAAAAAAAACTAAATTGAGCCTTAGAAATGAACAATATATAGTTATCACTCTAATAGGATTAACAATATTTGTATAAATCTAACAATATGAACAAGGCCAAAATAAAAAACAGCCTTGTAAATCCAATAAATATTTCTCTAATATTAACAATTTTTTGTATAAATCTAACAATATGAACAATATTTAATTATCACTCCTATATCATGTCCTTTAAATAATTTTCAGATCCGCTAGTATAAAAAGTTGTAGGGAAAAGTAAGAAAATCTAAATGGAGCCCTAAAAATTCTTCAAAAGAAGTAAAAATCACATTAATCTTCATAAATCTAACAATATATGTTTTGTTGTACACGTAGCACACACGATGTGCTACGTAATTGCTATGTATGCTTTCAGTTATTTCGTTGTGGGGTACTCTATGTAGAAATACCGGTGGAATGAATGAAATCAAAACACATTTCATTTTTACTTTGTCTATGTTACTGCATTTCATCCCCCCACTTTCCATAAACATCTTCACACATAATATATATATTATATATATAATTACACACACCATCCACTCATATATATTTATATATATACACAGTAGCTTACATATATATATTATATATCTATAGTATAATACTTATGTCCATATATTATTCTTTATACAATATATAAAATAGTGGTTAGCGGTAGAAATATTTAATATTTCTATTGGCTAATCCTATAATAATATTACAACACGTTATCAGCACGATTGTGTATTTTAATTTCCGCAAGGTCATATTTTATATTTTATATGTTTATTATGTCTAACCTTGTTAAACAAGAATTTCTCCCTCTTCTCGTTTCTGGCCAAAATTATATGGCATGGACTCGCGATGTTAAAATGCATCTAGCATCAATGGGCTTGGAAAATACCATTGCCCGGGATAAAAACTCCCCGAGCCAAGATCGTGCAAAGGCCATGATTTTTTTGTGTCATCACATCGATGAGGCACTGAAAATGCAGTATGTCACGCTGGAATCCCCACTTGAATTGTGGGAGGGATTGAAAGAAAGATATGATCATTTGAAGCTGACATTGTTGCCAAGGGCACGAAGCGAATGACAAAGTCTACGGCTTCAGGACTTTAAAACAGTCCAAGAATATAATTCTGTAATGTTTAAAATAACATCACAGCTGCGCCGCTGTGGCAAAAATATATCTGAATATGATATGATGGAGAAAAATTTCTCCACTTTTCATGCTTCTAACATGGTTTTACAGCAGCAGTATCGTGAAAGAGGCTTCCAGACATATTCTGAGCTGATCACCTATATTTTATTGGTCGAACAAAATAACAAATTGCTGTTGAAAAATCACGAATCTCAGCCGACAGGTGCAAACCCATTTCCAAAGGCAAATGCAATACAACCGATAAATCCCGTGCGTAGCCGTGGGCAGGTCAGAAATCAACGAATTGATCGTGATCGAAATCAGAATCGCGGACAGGGCCGGACAAACGCATATGTCACAATAATTATCTAAACAGGCCCCGATATGTGCCAAATCGGCGTTATAATGACAGAAGGCCGTACAGACCTTAATAGAGGTTCAACACTGGGAGAAACAGAAACAATGACGAAGAATGCACCTAGTGTAGAATCAAAGGCTATTGGGCCCATGTTTGTCGCAAAGCCAGTCACTCGGCTGAACTGTATTGGGCCTCAAAAGAAAGGTAGGGAAGAGTTGCTGCCGAAACAAACCACGCTGCCCACGATGACACATTTGACGATATAATGAATGAAAATATCACGCACCTAGATGCCGATGATCTGGTTGATATAGCTGATGATGTTAAATGACAAAATGTTGTTGTATCTCTTTTGTATTTTGATGTTTTCTGCCCCACTTTTTTGTATTACCCTCTATAATATAAGTCTATTTTGATTATGTTACTAATACATGTCTTTTATTATTTCTACCTTTTTGCAAAGATATGGATGCCAACTATTTTGGAGCTGATGATAATATATGCCTTATCGACTGTGTTACGACTCACAACATTCTGAAAAATAAATGTTATTTCTCCCACCTGAATATGGGAAAGACCACTATTGTTACTATTAGTGGTACATCGAAAATGATTGAAGGCTCAGGAAAAGCTACTGTATTTCTCCCTAAAAGGACAAAAATGACAATTGAAAATGTCCTGTTCTCTAGCAAAGCTCGAAGGAATTTACTGAGCTTTAGTGATATTCGGAAAAATGGGTATCATATTGAAATATTGAATGAGGCAGAAAATGAATATCTCTTGATAACTCAGGTTGTGAATGACAAAAGAATTGTGAAAGAAAAATTGTCATCATTTTCTTTCGGCTTGTATTATTCAAAAGTCAGTGCCATTGAAACATATCACCTAGTGGACCAAATGGCTATTAGAGAATTTAAAATTTAGCACGGTCGACTTGGGCATCCTGGCAATGTAATGCTGAGGCGAATTGTTGAAAATTCAAATGGCCACCAATTGAAAATGAAAAATATTTTGAGTCCGAATGAATTTGTTTGTGCTGCATGTTCCCAAGGGAAGTTAATAATCAAACCATCTCAAACTTGGATTTGAATCCCCAGCTTTTCTGGAAAGAATTTAGTGTGATATTTGTGGACCAATAGATCCACTATGTGGACCCTTCAAGTACTTTATGGTACTAATTGACGTGTCAACGCGATGGTCACATGTATGTTTGTTATCTACTCGCAATCTGACGAGGTTGTCAAAGGCGACGATGAACCTACACTACCACCAGGTCCGATTACTCGAAACCGTGCCAAGAAGTTTCAAACTAATGTTATGGCATTAATTCTATACTTGGAAGAGGAGAACATGCATAAAGTTGAAGCATGGAGGCCAATGGGAAGAGTGTTATCAACATTGGAGTGCATCCACCCTTGAAGACCACAATTTATAACATCCATGGGAGTTTCTACTCACATCATTACCCATGTGGGATAAGAGATGTTTTATTTTATTTAATAAAGTGGGTCCCATCAATCTAATTAATTGGACATCTCTTATTTACTTAATTAGTGGGATATAAATAATATATTTTTGTCCCACATTGGTTGTAGAGTCTTTTTCCAACTAGCTCCCTTATAAATAAGGCACTTGGGTTCACTTGTTAGACACCTTGAAAATTATATCAATTAAAGTTTCTTTTTATTCCATTATATTGGAATTAGTGTGTGAGCGAGGGTTACCCTTGCATATGCGTATCATTCTCAAATCGGGTCCTTGGGTTGATTCCTTGGGTTCGTGGCTTCCGAAACCGACCGGAGTTTCTAGCCAAATCGTTCGAGTCTCCATTGGTTTAGAGGTGTTGGGTCTAGGCAACGCTTAGGTTCACATCCGATCGATTGACGAATCGGACACCGGTAATATCTTTTTTTTTACTTAGTTTTTTATTTGAATTTAGTTTTAAGTTTCGGTTAGCATAGTTTAGTTACTTGGGCTGCGTCATCAATTTGGTATCAGAGCCCGTTTTTGTCGGAATTCTTATTCCGGTAGTATTAGTAGTCTTTATTTCATATTTTTAAATTATGTTAAGATCTTTTAAATCTTTGTAAGTAGCATTATCATTGTTGGGCAAAAATATATATATATTGCAAAAAAAAAAAACTGCAGAAAATTTAAAAAAAAAATACTGCAGAAAATTAAAAAAAAAATACTGCATAAAAAAATACTGCAGAATTAAAAAAAAAAGCCCTCTTTGAAATATATTGTGATTTTGAGTATTGTATCCATTTGTTTATTTGTGGATATCGGTTTTCTTGCGATTGTGCTTTCATTGTTGGTTCGTTACTATTGTTGAGTTTGGCTTCTTGGGGTACACTCGTCAATTTATATTGGCTATATTCCGTGAAGTTTAGTTGGCTATAATTCGAGGGGCTTACCAAGGACCGTGAAATTTGAGCGCGTGTGTAAGACGGAGAGGTACATTACGTGGGTATACACGAGAGGGTGAGGAAATCATTTATCTAACCATCTATGTATATATTTCCACTATAATTTTCTATGGCAGGTGAGAAAAGTGACGAGGAACATGATATGGCATCCGCATCAAGTTTTGACCCCAAAATGTTCGTGAAGGATATGATGGTGGAAGTACAAAGAGTACTTCGACATGAGGTTGAGCGACTCCATGCCTGAATAAATAAATTGGAAACATCGAGAGTAGAAAGGAATGCAGCCCCTCCACGTCCCCACATTGGAATTCCACTTCTAGGACGACGACAGCCCGGGAATGCTCCAAGGCATGAACGAGTTCGTGATCTTCTCGAAGATGATCGTGACATGACTGAGTATGATGGAGAAGTAGAGAGCAATGTTCCTCTTCGAGGACGATGAGGGGCACATAGGAGAGATGATAATGATCCAATTCGTTCTATGAAATTCCAAATCCCACCTTTCTACGGGAAATATGATTCAGAAGCATATCTTGATTGGGAGCGGAAGATTGAGCTGATCTTTGATTGTCAAGATTTGGATGGTCCACAAAAAGTCCGAGCTGCGGTCTCCGAGTTCAAAGATTATGCCATTCATTGGTGGGACAATATTTGCCTAAATCGAAGGCAAGGTGGAGCACCGATGATTCAAACATGGGAGGAGTTGACACGTGTCATGCGAGCTAAATTTGTGACGAGTTCGTATACGCAAGAATTGCATGTTCGAATGCAATCGATGAAGCAAGAAAATAGGACAGTCGATGAGTTCTAAAAGGATTTGGATGTGACTTTAATTCGGGCTGATGTTCGAGAGAGTCAACAAGCCACGGTAGCGAGGATCTTGACGGGGCTGAATCGAGACATTGCTGACAAAGTGGGATTGTATCGTTTTGATGATATTGATGAATTGGTGGAACGTGCTATTACTATTGAGAAGCAATTGAAGCGTAAGAGCAAACAGAAAACATTTGGTACGAAGCCCTTCACACCAAATTATACCAAGAAGGATGACAAAACCCAAGTGGGTCAAGGATACGGTAAAGGAAAAGGTATTTTCAAGGATGACACGCCACGGAACAAGCATGTTGGAGCTGATCCGGAGAAGCTGAGGAATCGAGATATCATTTGCTTCAAGTGTCAAGGTCGAGGCCACATTGCAAGTCAATGCCCAAACAAAAAAACGATGATCCTCAATAAGTTTGGGGAATACGAAACGGAATCTGAAAATGAGGAGGGGGTTGATCAAAGAGTAGATGAGGAAAATAACACGGATGATGATTCTGATTCTGGTGTTGGTTTGAGTTTGGTTACCTTACGAGCCTTAAGCACTATGTCAAGGACCTTTGATGAGGAACAACGAGAAAATCTCTTTCAAACTCGTTGCATAATTTAAGGCAAAGTGTGTAGCCTCATTATTGATAGTGGGAGTTGCACAAATATTGTAAGTGAACTTGCTGTTCGAAAATTGAATTTGCTAACAAGACCCCACCTCAAACCATTCAAATTGCAGTGGGTTAGCAATTGCGGAGAGTTGAATGTGAACAAGCAGGTGACGGTTCCTATCAAGATAAAAAATTATGAGGATCAAATCGTTTGTGATGTGCTACCGATGCAAGCTTGTCACGTATTACTTGGGAGGCCATGGCAGTTTGATAGAAAGGCTCATCATGATGGATATTTGAATAGATACTCATTTGAGTTTGGGAGTAGAAAGATATGTTTAAAGCCGTTGTCTCCAATGGATGTCCATGAGGACCAACTCTACATGCATCGTCAATTTTTGGAAGAAGCCAAAGAAAATAGAGAAAGAAAAAAGAGTGAAAAAAATAAGAGTGAAAAAAGTGAGCATAGTAGTGAGAAAAGTGAGAGCGAAAAAAATAAGAGTGACAAAAGAGAGCAAGTGAGTGAACAACGCAAGAGTGAGCTTGAAAGAAAAATGCTTGTGAGCTTGAGAGAGGCAAAAAATTTGAAAGTTAGGGAAGTTCTTATTTACTTTTGATTAAACCTGTTTATTTGTCTAAGCAAGAGCTAATGGAACTCCCTCCTAATGTTGCTTCTCTTTTGCAGGAATATCAAGATGTGTTTCCTGATGAAGTAACCGGAGGATTACCACCTATTCGGGGCATTGAGCACCAGATGGATCTCATTCCGGGTGCATCAATTCCAAATCGTCTAGCTTACAAGGCAAGTCCAGAGGAAGTCAAGGAAATACGTAAGCAAGTGGATGAGTTGCTTGACAAAGGCTGGATTCGCGAAAGCCTAAGCCCTTGTGTTGTACCGGTTCTTCTTGTCCCAAAGAAGGATGGCGGGTGGAGGATGTGCATCGATTGTCGAGCCGTAAATGCCATAACGGTAAAGTATCGACACCCTATCCCTCGTTTAGATGATATGCTAGATGAACTGCATGGGTCAAAATACTTTTCTAAAATTGATTTGAAAAGTGGATATCATCATATTAGAATGAGGGAAGGTGACGAATGGAAAACTGCATTTAAAACTACGTTCGGCTTATATAAGTGGTTAGTCATGCCTTTTGGTCTTACGAATGCTCCAAGTACATTTATGCGGTTAATGAATCATGTATTACGTACCTTCATAGGGAAGTTTGTTGTGGTTTACTTTGATGATATTCTCATTTATAGTAAATCAATGGAAGAACATGTAGAGCATATTCGTAGTGTTCTGGAAGTGTTACGAGTTAAAAAGCTTTATGCTAACCCAAAGAAGTGCGACTTTTGTGTCGAAAAATGTATTTTTCTTGGTTTTGTTATAGGTGCTGAAGGGATAAGTGTGGATGAAGCTAAAACACAAGCTATTTGGGATTGACCAACACTTAAAACGATCAAGGAAGTTCGTAGTTTCCTTCGACTCGCAAGCTTTTACCGCCGCTTTGTGCGAGATTTTAGCTCGATTGCAGCACCACTGACTGAGTTTACAAAGAAAGATAAACACTTTGATTGGGGAGTTTCTGAACAAGCATCTTTCGATTTGCTTAAGAAAAAACTTACTAATGCTCATGTTTTAGCTCTACCGGATTTTACTAAGCCATTTGAATTGGAATGTGATGCCTCAGGAATTGGGATTAGAGCTGTTTTGATGCAAGGAAGGAAGCCGATTGCGTACTTCAGTGAGAAGCTGAGTGGGACTGCCCTCAACTATTCGACGTATGACCGAGAATTGTATTCGTTGGTTCGTGCACTTCAAACATGGCTGCACTATTTGCGATCACAAGAATTCATTGTTCACACTGACCATGAATCATTAAAGCATTTAAAGAGTCAACAAAAGCTTAGCAAACGGCATGCAAGATGGGTAGCATTCGTGGACACATTTTCTTACTCGATTCAGTACAAGAAAGGAAAAGAAAATGTTGTAGCTGATGCGATATCAAGAAGGTACGGGTTGCTAACCTTGTTAGAATCTAAGCTTATGGGATTTGCATTCATAAAAGATATTTATATGAATGATGTTGATTTTTCTGATATCTTTGCAAAATGTGCTACGCATGGCTTTTGTGATTATTATTTGCACGATGGATATTTGTTTTGTATGAATCGTTTGTGTGTACCTAGGTGTTCACTTCGTGATGTGTTAGTGGTTGAGGCACATGAGGGAGGTTTAATGGGTCATTTTGGGCGTGATAAGACATTGGGTGCATTGTATGAACACTATTATTGGCCTAAAATGAAGCATGATGTGGAGTCTTATGTGAATAAATGTGTTGTTTGTAAGATTGCAAAGTCACATGCACAACCACACGGTCTATACACACCCTTACCTATTCCAGAAGCACCATGGACTGATATTTCAATGGATTTTGTTATGGGATTGCCTAGGTCTAGGAGAGGAAATGATTCGATTTTTGTCGTGGTTGATAGATTTTCAAAAATGGCACACTTAATTGCATGTAAGAAAACCAATGATGCATTTCATGTTGCAGATCTATTCTTTCATAATATTTTGAAATTGCATGGTGTCCCTAAGACAATTGTGTCGGACAGGGATACAAAGTTTCTTAGTTACTTTTGGAAGACACTTTGGGCTAAATTGGGAACTAAGTTGCTATTTTCTACATCTCATCATCCCCAAACGGATGGTCAAACTGAAATAGTGAATAGAACCTTAGGGAACCTACTTCGTGTCTTGATAAAAAAGAATTGCAAAAGTTGGGAAGAATGTTTGCCTCACGTTGAATTTGCATATAATCGTACATTGCATTCTTCGACACACATGTCTCCTTTTGAGGTTGTTTATGGCTTTAATCCTCTAACACCTTTGGATATGTTACCATTGCCTAGCAATGAGTATTTTAATAGTGATGGCAGGAAACGGGCTGGATTTGTGAAGGAGATGCATTCAAAGGTTTGGGATAACATTGCAAAATCGAACGCTCGGTATGCTAAAAGTGCTAACAAAGGTCGAAAGCATGTAGTGTTCCATCCAGGCGATTGGGTGTGGTTGCACTTAAGAAAAAGTAGATTTCCCGAGAAACGGAAGTCTAAGCTGAGCCCAAGAGGAGACGGGCTATTCCAAGTTGTGGAACGCATCAATGACAATGCATATCGTATTGAGCTACCGGGTGAGTACCAAGTTCATAGCACATTCAACGTTGCTGAATTAAGTCCTTTTGATGTAGGAGATGAACAGACTATGAAAATGGGGACTCAATTTTTCAAGAAGGGGGAGATGACGAGGTCGTCAAAGGCGACGATAAACTTACACTACCACCAGGTCCGATTACTCGAAATCGTGCCAAGAAGTTTCAAACTAATGTTATGGCATTGATTCTATACTTGGAAGAGGAGAACATGCATAAAGTTGAAGCATGGAGGCCAATGGGAAGAGCGTTATCAACATTGGAGTACATCCACCCTTGAAGACCACAATTTATAACAGCCATGGGAGTTTCTACTCACATTATTACCCATGTGGGATAAGAGATGTTTCATTTTATTTAATAAAGTTGGTCCCATCAATCTAATTAATTGGACATCTCTTATTTACTTAATTAGTGGGACATAAATATTATATTTTTATCCCACATTGGTTGTAGAGTTTTTTTCCAAGCTAGCATCCCCTATAAATAAGGCACTTGGGTTCACTTGTTAGACACCTTGAAAATTATATCAATTAAAGTTTCTTTTTATTTCATTATATTGGAATTAGTGTGTGAGCGAGGGTTACCATTGCATACGCGTATCATTCTCAAATCGGGTTCTTGGGTTGATTCCTTGGGTTCGTGGCTTCCGAAACCGACCGGAGTTTCTAGCCAAATTGTTCGAGTCTCCATTGGTTTAGAGGTGTTGGTCTAGGCAACGCTTGGGTTCACATCCGATCGATTGACGAATCGGACACCGGTAATATCTTTTTTTTTTACTTAGTTTTTTATTTGAATTTAGTTTTAAGTTTCGGTTAGTATAGTTTAGTTACTTGGGCTGCATCACAATCTAGCTTTTGCTAGACTACTTGCACAAATAATTAAATTACCAACACAATTTTCAGATCACCCGATAAAGAAAATATATTTAGATAATGCTGGAGAGTATTCATCACATACATTTGATGATTATTGCATGTCAATTGGCAATACTGTGGAACATCTTGTTCCTCATGTACATACGCAAAATGGTCTGGCTGAATCCCTAATTAAAAGATTGCAATTAATTGCTAGACCATTGTTAATGAGGTCTAAACTTTCCGTATCATATTGGGGACATGCTATATTGCATGCAGTAGCTATCGTGAAAATAAGACCGACAAGTTATCGTTGTTATTCCCCTACTTAATTGGTTTCTGGAAAAGCACCAAATATATCTCACTTGCGAATTTTTGGGTGTGCTGTTTATGTACCAATTGTGCCACCTCAACGCACGAAAATGAGACCTCATAGAAGGTTAGGTATATATGTCGGGTATGAATCACCCTCGATTGCGAAATATCTTGAACCAACAACGGGTGATTTATTTACTGCAAGGTTTGTAGATTGTCATTTTGATGAATCTCATTTCCCTAATCAACTGAAAAAAGAAATTTCGTGGAAAATACCACTTGAATTTGATGCTCGAATGAAACATAGTGAACTTAAAGTTCAAAGAATTGTGCATTTGCAGAAAATTGCAAACCAATTGCGTGATGCTTTCAATGATGCTGCCAGAGTTACAAAATCATATATTGCAGCAGAAAATGCACCATCTAAAATAAATATCCTAGAAGGGAAGGTGCCGAGTGCTAATGAGCATACTGCCCGTGTAAAACGTGGTAGACCGTTGGGTTCCAAATACAAGAATCCACGAAAAAAGAAAATTATAAATACGGGTGAACAGATCAATAATGATCAGACACCTAAAAATGTCAATACAACCCCTGAAGAGGTTGATACTAAAAATTCTGATGAAAGTGATGATGAAGTTATTGAAACTTTCATTAACTATACCACCAGTAGAAAATATTGGAACAGAAAAAAAAAACAAATATTGATAATGCATTTGCATATTCTGTAGCACTCGATAAAATGAAAGATGACGAGGATTATGAACCAAAATCAGTTGATGAATGTCGGCAAAGAGATGATTGGGCAAAATGGAAAGACGCAATTAATTGTGAATTGGACTCATTGAAAAAACGGCAAGTATTCGGCCCTATAGTCCAAACACCTAAAAATGTGAAACCTGTTGGTTACAGATGGGTGTTTGTGAGAAAAAGAAATAAAATTAATGATATCACAAGATATAAAGCAAGGCTGGTAGCCCAGGATTTTTCCCAGAGACTGGGCATTGATTTTGAGGAAACATATTCGCCGGTCATGGATGGAATAACATTCAGGTATTTGGTGAGCCTGACAGTACACAATAATCTTGATATGCGATTAATGGAAGTGGTTACTGCCTATCTTTATGGCTCCTTAGACAATGACGTTTACATGAAAATCGCATAAGGGATTCACATACCTGAATCATTCAAATCAAAGCCAAAAGAATCATATTCCATCAAAATTGCAAAATTCTTTGTATGGGCTCAAGCAATCAGGCCGAATATGGTACAATCGTCTCAGTGAAAGCTTAACAAAAGAAGGTTACATAAATGACACTATCTGTCCATGTGTTTTCATAAAGAAAAATAGGTCATGATTCGTAATCATCGCTATATATGTAGATGATCTCAATTTAATGGAACTCCTGATGAAATCCAAAAAGCTGTTGAATATCTGAAAAAGGAGTTTGAGATCAAAGATTTTAGAAAAACCAAATTTTGCCTTCGTTTGCAAATTGAGCACTTGGAAAGTGGAATCTTTATCCACCAATCAAATTATACCAAAAGGGTACTAAAACAATTTCTGATGGATAAGTCACATCCGCTAAGTATCCCAATGATCATCAGGGCACTCGATCCAATAAAGGATCCATTTAGACCAAAAGAGGAAAATGAAGAAACACTTAGCCCAGAAGTGTCATATATGAGTGTTATAGGCGTATTGATGTATTTTGCTAACAACACCCGACCTGATATATCATTTGTTGTAAACTTATTGGCACGATTCAGCTAATCGCCTACTCGACGACATTGGAATGGGATTAAGCACATTTTTTGCTATCTCCAAAGAACAATTGATCTCGGGTTATTTTACTCGAAAGATTCTCGACATGAATTGATTGGATTTGCCGATGCAGGATATTTATCGAATCCTCATGAAGCCAAGTCTCAAACTGGCTATATATTTACTTGTGGCGAAACAGTGATATTTTGGAGATCGATGAAACAATTTTTAACTGTCACTTCTTCAAATCATGCTGAAATATTGGCAATACATGAAGCTAGTCGAGAATGTGTTTGGTTGACGTCAATGACTCAACATATTCTGAGAAATTGCGGGTTAATCCCTACCAATAAAATTCCCCCAACTAAAATGTATGAAGATAATGCAACTTATATAGCCCAATTGAAAGGGGGTTATATCAAAGGAGATAGAACGAAATATATTTCGCCAAAATTCTTTTTCACTATCTATAACAAAATGGTAAAATCATTGTGCAACAAATTCGATCAGATAATAATTTGGCGGATATATTAACCAAGGCATTGCCGACGGCAACATTTGAAAAATTGGTGAAGAAAATTGGGATGCGTCGGTTAAGGGATCTCAAATAATGCTCATATTAGGGGGAGCAAATTGATGCAAGAATATTGTACTCTTTTTCCTTCACTAGAATTTTTTGTCCCACAGAGTTTTTTCCTAGTAAGGTTTTAACGAAACATATTCTTCGTATAAAAGCATCCAAGGGGGAGTATTGTACACGTAGCACACACGATGTGCTACATAACTATTATGTATGCTTTCAATTATTTCGTTGCGGGGTACTTTCATATATAAAGACCGGTGGAATGAATGAAATCAAAACACATCTCATTTTTACTTTGTCTATGTTACTGCATTTCCTCCCCTCACTTTTTATAAACATCTTCACACAATAAATATTATATATATATATAATTACACACACTATCCACTCATATATATTTATATATATACAGAGTAGCTTAGATATATATATTATATCTATAGTATAATATTTTTTTCCGTATATTATTTTTTATACAATATAGTATAAAATAATGGTTAGCGGTAGAAATCATTAATATTTCTATTGGCTAATCCTATAATAATATTACAATATGTATAAGAAAAAACCTAACTAGTAAGAAAATTTAAGAATCTTATAAAAATAAACAAATACAAACCTACAAGCATAAACTGGTTGCAGGTCTGAGCTTGTTTGGCGGCTTGCGGTCGACAGTTTGAGGGCGGCGGCGGCACGCGGTCGACAGGTCGATGATGATAGCGCATGACAGGGGCTGCTTCTCGGATAAGAATGAACCGGCGATAGAAAGGAGAAGAATATCAGAGAGAAAAAATGAAAAAAAGATGAAAAAGATAGGTAAAACAAAGAAGAAGAAAAATCGAGGGAAAAGAAGAATGAGGGCCCTGGCTAGCTAGGGCTTTTTTTAATTTCATAATTTTATTTTTTATTGTAATTATAATTTTTATATATTAATTTTAATTTTAAAGTATCAATTATTTTAATTAAACTTTTATATATTAATTTAAATTTTAAAATAAATCTATTATTTTAATTATAGTTTTAAATATAGGTTTTATTCTTATTTAATATTAATCTTAAATATACTTATTATTTTAATTTAAATTTTTATATATTAATTTTAATTTTAAATACACTTATTATTTTAACTATAATTTTAAATACGCTTATTATTTTAAATTTTAATTTTAATTTTATATATACGCATTACTTGAATTTGAATTATTATATATTAATTTTAATTTTAAATACACCTATGATTTGAGTTTAAATTTTTATATTTAAATTTTAATTTTAAATACATCCATTATATATATATTTTTATTTTAAATACACCTATTATTTCCATTTTAATTTGTATATATTAATTTTAATTTTGAGTAGATCCATTATTTTAATTTTAATGTTTATATCTTAATATATAAATATTATATTATATATATATGATATTCCTTTTCTTCACTTTAGTTTGGGCATTTAGGTATTATATAATTAGTAAGTAATTAAGAAGTGTATTAGTAAAAATAATTATGATATAATAAAAATAATTATAGATTAAGATGAATAAATATTTTAATTAAAATAAAAAAATTATATAATTATGAATTTTAAAATATGATTAAAGTGTATAATTATATCTCAAAAAAAATTATGTGGAACGGACGGATATGAAAAGAGTGGACAAATTAAGCGGGACGGAGGGAATATATTATTTAAAATTATTTTAGAGTTAATTAAAATTTAAAATTAAAATTATTGTAATTGTTACGGAAAAATACCGCAACAAAAGCAAAAAGGTTAACCAACCCAAAAAAATACCTTTGTAATGAGAATATTTGGTACAATAAATAGCTTTTGAAACGAAATATTTGTAGCAGATTAGAATCTATCTGTAAATAACAATTTTTTTTAGTGAAAAAATTTGAAACAGTCCTGCTCAAAAGTCATGAAAAAATATACAGAATACCTTCATAGATTTTTCATGGTAAAATTTTATAAAGTTTACTATTCCGTCTACTGAAAATCTTCTTATTTTTATTTTTATTTTCGTCTATCTACTCGTATTTCTTATTATTATTTTTTTAATAAAGTTACATCCTGGCGTAAATACAAAAATATTTCTACTTTATCATCAAATAATTACTTTTCAATCAAAAAATAAAGACAATTATCTTTATATGCATCATTTGTACTACAATTCAGTAAAAAAATAATATACCTAAATTTGCATATAAAAAAATAAATAAATATATTATTAATGAACGGAAGGAGTATTTTTTCTGTAACAATAAATTTTATCGGTAATAATAATAATGAACCCAAAAGACATATTTAACTAAACTCAGTCAAATCAATTAATAAGATGCAATCTATTCGTATTCTTAATATACATTACAAATCGCATTATAAGGACTGATCCAATGGTGTAGAAGGTAAACTCGTATCTATAGCGTGTCAATGTTGAGTTTTCGTAAAATTTTTACTGGAGGGGATATAATTTCAATAGTCTTTTATCCATTTTACCTTTCATGTTCTTTTTATTTAGAATATATAAATGGTAAAGAACATTATTGTTAAAAAAAAGTAATAATAATAAAAGAAAATAAAGAAAGAATGTAAAAGTTTAGAATAATACTTCAAATAGAAAACAACACACTTGAGTTCAAATTAGAATACTTTTCTCAAAGATCTTGGCTTTTGTTCTATTTTCTTTACTATTTAATTCTCATGATTTTTAATAAAACAAGACACTTGAGTTCAAATTAGAATACTTTTCTCAAAGATCTTGGCTTTTGTTCTATTTTCTTTACTATTTAATTCTCATGATTTTTAATAAAAATATATTTTTTCATAAAATATTATATCAAAAATTATTTATATCCAAGAAAATATATGTATATATATATATATAAAGAAGTTCAAATTAAAAAGAACATACTAGTTACTAGAAAATTTGACGAAAAAAATAAAGTGAAAAGAAAGTTCATATTAGATTTATTTCTCACAAAATTCTATTATAGATAAGGTAAGGTTCAAGCCCGAAAACATTCCTACGAAAATGAATTCACTATTCGAGCTTTATATATCGTGTGACAGGAGAAAATTTGGGAAACGGCAGCCATTTTCTTCGAAATCGAATGAAGCCATGAATCTTGATCCTCGAACGAATTCGCTTCATTTTTTTGGTGAGGTCATATCTTCGCTTGAGGATTTTTTGTTTCGAGGCACTTATCCATTTCTTGACTTTTGTGCATCCTACATTGGAAATTTCATGTATGCTTTAAATCACGAAGGAAAAAAAATGAATATATGAGAAGAGGAAATAAAAATGTCATTGTCGCCTAACCATGTAAGCATTTATAAATTTAAGAGAATCGATTTTAGTACCTTTCATGCCTCCTCGGACCTTGTTCACCGGGGCTTCTTCTTCGATCCTTACATTTTGTAGAGGCTATAACACAAGAATCATGGGTCAATACCAAGAGTTTTTGGTCTCAAAAGCAAGTCAAGGCCGGGATTTTAATTATAACAAAAGATAATTAATATCCAAAGTTTTCTTAAGTGTAATTAGGGCTGTTATGTGAGTCAAACTACTCAAAAGCTCAGTTTGTTAAGGCTTGAACTTGGCTCGTTAAGTAAACTAATGAGTCAAGCTCGAGCTTGAAAAAAATATCAATTCAAATAGGTTAAGTAGTAAATTTATATTTTTAATATATAGTATATAAAACTATCAAGCTCGATAAAATGTATATTTATTTGCAAGTTTAAGTTTAGCTCGATGAAAACTCTAAGTCGAGTTCGAACATAAGATACTTGACTCTACTTGGCGTGAATAATAGCCCTAGGCATAATAAATACCTTTCTATTGATAGTTACAAATCGCATGCATTTTATATTCATATCATATGCGATATGTGAGTGATTTTGATTGGATTCTACCTAATTTATATGCGAATTGTTTATTTGCTGTGTGCAGAGGGCAAATATCAAATTTGGCATAATTGACAGAAAAATGGAAGAAAAATTCAGATTTGCGCAACCTAGTTAGTCATGACCATGACTAACTACACCCTCTTGATATGAGAAATTAATTAAAGGCCCAAAAGCCCATTTACAAAATAATTAGGGCAAAAATTAAATAAAAGGGGGGGAACACACGCCTATAGAAGGAGAGGACGGCTAGCGCAGAAACGCACAGGAGTAGGAGACTGGCAGATTCATAGATCGCGCATGAGCAAATCGACAGAGAAGATTTCCCCCTCCCACTATGACTTCATCTTTCTCTTTTATTCTTTGTTATTTGATTATGGAGTAGATACTTTTATGGTTTGAATGGTGATAATATTTTGGTTCTTTTGTTTTGGAGATTCTTGATTTTCTTTATAAAAGTTCTTTTTGATTATCAATATTTGTCTAATTTTGAGAATAGCGTTTGTGATTGTTAGATTGATTGAATATTTTGTTACCGATATTTAAATTAGTCTGATAATCTAAAGTCAATTCAGTTACGATATCCGTATTTGTATTCGCACTTGAATAGGTGATAACCGGGTTGAATAGTTCCTTCCCAAGGGTTAGACAATCAAATCTAATTGCTCCTCCTAGGTAGTAATTGTTTTTAATTGGGTTTTTCTAGATTACAATGCGGTTAGGCAATATTTTTATGGGCGCACCTAGGTTTATTTGCTTAATTAGGGGTAGTTAACGGTCGTACCTTAATTACCTACACTGTAGGGAAAAATTGGTTGTCAGAGCTTGTTGATAACTATAACCAATTTATTGATACTTTAATAGAATTAACTTTATTGAATTAATGATAAAACACAAGTGTCATAACTGCATCATCCCTTAAGTCAGACATCCCCTTGATAGTCAGTTCCCCCTTTATTTAATTGCTTTGTTATTTTATTTTCATTAGATAATAAAAGAAAATTTCCCCTTTGTTTACTGCATTAGAACACGAAAGAGTGAATCACACAATCCCTGTGGAGACAATCCCTTCCCATATATTACATTAAATTGTGATCATGGAGTAGGTGAAATATTTGATTGACCGCGCGACAGGTCAATTTTTGCTCGTTGCCGGGGATTTGCGCTTTGTTTTACTCTTTTGTGTTATTTTAATTTATCCTCTTGTTTATGCCCCGTTCTTCTCGTACAGGTGAACTGATATTTAATCTTGAGATCGAGAAGGTTGAGCGAAAGCTGCGAAAGGAAGCCAAACAACGAAAAGCTGCTCAGGTTGCGAAGCTGGCAGAATCTTTAAACCACCTCAAAATCTCTTGCTCTAGCGACTCTGAAAGTGATCAAGAGACTGTCATGGCTGAGGATACCCGCACTTTAAGGGAGTTGGCTGCTCCTGACTTGGCGCAGCAGCCCTTATGCATTAACTTTCCAACACTCAATAGCATTGTTGCTTTTGAACTGAAATCTGGATTAATTCATTTATTGCCTTCTTTTCATGGACTTGCAGGTGAAGAACCTCACAAATACTTGCAAGAGTGCGACGTGGTGTGCTCCAGCATGAAACCACCAGGTGTTACTGACGAACAGATCAAACTCAGAGCCTTCCCATTCTCACGCAAAGATGGTGCAAAGGATTGGCTCTACTATCTCCCACCTGGAAGCATCGACACGTGGAACGACATGAAGAAGAAATTTTTGGAGAAGTACTTTCCAGCTTCCAGAGCTGCGATCCTGAGGAAAGAGATATGTGGCATCAAGCAACAATGAGGTGAAACGCTCCATGAATATTGGGAGCGATTCAATAAGCTTATCATTAAATGTCCACAACATCAAATTCCCCCTCAATTATTGATTCAATACTTTTATGATGGTTTGGCATTGATGGACAGGAACATTATCAATGCTGCAAGTGGTGGAGCTTTAGTAAATAAGACGCCGGCACAAGCTTGGGATCTTATTGCGAGGATGGCTGAAAACACGCAGCAATTTGGTTCAAGAGATGTTGGACATATGAGCGGAAACAACAGCGACCATGCCATCCAATCGATACAACAACAATTTTCTGAGTTGACGAGCTTCGTTCGCAAGATGGTCGTGGAAAAATCCAACCCGAGTGTCCAGGTCAAGGCGTGTGGAATATGTAGCGAGTGCAGGACACTCTACAGATGCATGTCCGACCCTCCAAGAAGAATGTGCAGTGGATGTGAACACTGCAAACTACTGTATGAATAGACCTCCAATGTACAATCCATACTCCAACACCTACAATCCAGGCTGGAGAGATCATCTGAACTTGTGTTATGGATACGCACAGCAGGGTAATGCTCATCAACCATTTGGAGCTATGCAGCAGATGCAACAACCTCGTTTCTATGAGAAACAGCCGCCCCAAGCACCCACAAGCAACTCCAGTCCATCTTTATAAGACTTAGTGAAGTCTATGGCTACCAGTACCCTGCAATTCCAGCAAGAGATAAAGTCAACTGTCGACAAATTACAAGGTCAGATCAATCAAGTGTCGGAGGAGGTGAGACAGCTACGTGAAAGAGAAAAGTGGCCTGCTCAGCCTGAGCCAAATCCAGCAAATGTCAGCGCCATCACTATCTGCAATGATACGAATATTGAATGTTCTTCCCGGCCTAATCCAAAGAATACGAGTGCTATAACTCTTCGTAGCGGAAAGGAATTGGAAGGTCCACCTCCTATCTCAAAGGAACAAAATGAGGATCAGATTGAGATGGAGGTTGAAAAAGAAGCGGAACTTCACGAAAAGGTACTTCCTGACTCTGTTCCTCCTACTGAAACTAAATTAGCTCCTTTTCCTGACAGGTTGAAGAAACCACAAAAGGCGAACAAACGAAAAGAGATGATGGAAATCTTCAAGAAGGTGGAACTTAATATCCCGCTCCTGGAAGCTATCAACCAAATCTCCAAGTACGCAAAGTTTTTGAAAGAACTGTGCACCAACAAAAGAAAATTGCGAGGGGACGAGCACATTATAGCGGGTAAGAATGTTTCTGCTATTATCAAAAGAAAGGTACCACCTAAAACAGGTGATCCAAGTATGTTTTCTATCCCTTGTAAGATTGGAAAAACTGAGATAACTAAGGCTATGCTAGATCTAGGAGCTGCTATTAATGTCATGCCTCGATCAATATACGACTCTTTAAATCTAGGGCATCTAAAAGAAACAGGAATTATCATTCAACTTGCTGATCGAACCTATGCTTATCCCGATCGTATGATAGAAGATGTATTAGTTCAAGTGAATGAATTAATTTTTCCTGTTGATTTTTATATTCTTGATATGCACGATGCACATTGTTTTAATCCACCGCCTCTTTTGTTAGGAAGACCTTTTATGTGCACTGCAGGAACAAAGATAGATGTTAAAAAAGGCACACTCAGCTTGGAGTTTGATGGAGAAGAATTTTATTTCAATATTTTTAATCCCGTCAAATGTCCTGTTGAATCTGAATCGTTATATGCAATTAATGTTATTAATTCTGTGGTGCAGGAAACTTGTGAAGTTGGTAATGAGAATAAACGAAGAACTATGTTGACAAAACAGTTAGAGAAAAGACCAACTGGAGAGAGTAAGAAAAGAAAAAAGATTGTCGAAAAGTGGAGATGGATTCCCAAGGGATCACCATTGCTGGCAGCGAAAAAATGTCATAAGGAGAATCAAAATTCTAAGCCGAAGAAAAAGTGTGTGGCCAATAGACATCACTTCAAATTATACCATGAGGGACCCTCACTTGATCCTATAAAGTCGGCACCCGTTGCCGATTTCGATGTTCAGAACTGAGACGCGACGAAGTCTAGCTCAAAGACTATAAAGAAGAGCGCTTTTAGGGAGACAACCCAAAATCATTTAATTGTTTTCTTTAATTTTATTTATTTTTATTGTTTAATTGCTAATAACACTTTTGATAGTTTTGTTTTGTTTAGTCGCCGCCTCCAACCTCCGGCGCCGTCGACTTCTTCCTCCCCTGCTCAGTCATCGCCGATCACCATATCCGCTCCTCTAAAAATCACGATCAAATGAAGAGGTGTTAACAAAGCTCCCAACTACTACACCCCTTTATGGACTAGAGGGAAGTTCCTCTCTTCTTTTATTGCTTTCTTTACATTGAGGACAATGCATACTTTATGTGTGGGGAGAGTTATGCAAATTTTTGGGCAAAATTTTCATTTTTGTGCTACCTTTTATGTCTGATTTGCTGTCATTTTGCATGTTTTTTAGATTTGTCTGAAGTGAGTCAAAGGTGATTTGTGTGATATGTTAGTTTGGCATGACTAATGACATTTGATTGGTGATATATCGAGTCAAGTCGACGTTTGAACCCTGTGAGAATTTGAGCCTATGTTCCAAAAGTCACATTAGAAAATAAATTGCATATATTCAAGCTTTTGGAAATTTCTTTCATATGTGATTTGTAGTGCTCAATTAGATGACCTAGAACTTGAGTAATTATGCATGTTGAATTTGCAACTATCAAGTCTTGCGTTTTGAAAATGATAAGGGCATTAGGTAACCCATTAAGCCTTTCTTTATTACCCAGCACAATATATTCCCCTAAATAGCCCATTTGAGCCTTCTTAGCCTATTTTTCTTTTATAATAACTTGTATTTTAGCCTCATACCCTTCTTTTGATTAAGCGTTCTCCGATTTGAACCCTATGTTAGAATGAATTAATTTAAGTCCATGTTGTGATGCACTTCATTTCTTCGGCACTAGTTAGAAACGAACTTTGGATACGAATAAGGCATAGTATGAAGGAATAACTGTGGGTAGTGTAGGTATATATATATAAAGGCAAAAGCCAAAAAATAAAAATCAAAAATCAAAAATCAAAAAAAAAAACAATAAATAAAAAAAATATATAGAAAAAAAAACGAAAAAAAAAAAAGAAACAAAAAATAATACAAAAATAAATAAATAAATAATTGTCTTAATAAAGTATTTTCATTTAATTTCATTATTAAAATTTGGGTAGTGAATAGAGTAAGGATTTCATTGTTTATGCCGATTTGTTTTTCATATGCTAGCATCGTGTTCTTATTGTATTCTTTTCTGACATATTTTAGCCCTTGTATATCCTTTTTCCTACCCTGACCATAAGCCCCGTTACAACCATTGTTGAAAGTCCCTTTGATTCTTTATGCTAGATTCGAATATTTTAAGCAAGGGAGATTTGATTTTTACTCAAGCCTATAGAATAATCTTTTGTTGCACTACCTAAGTGTTGAGCCAATTATACACTTAATTCTTACAGAGAGCATGTGCGAATACACTTTATCTTGTGAGGTTGACTTGGCTTGATGTGTTAAAATTCGGATTGAATTGGTTCTGTTGGATCCTCTTGTCATATCGAGTTGCCTGCGATTTCTTTGGCTTATTTCGAATTTATGCTTGAGGGCAAGCATGATCTAGGTGTCGGGAGAATTGATAGTTAGAAATCGCATGCGTTTTATATTCATATCATATGCGATATTTGAGTGATTTTGATTGGATTCTACCTAATTTATATGCGAATTGTTTATTTGCTGTGTGCACAACCTAGTTAGTCATGACCATGACTAACTACACCCTCTTGATATGAGAAATTAATTAAAGGCCCAAAAGCCCATCTACAAAATAATTAAGGCAAAAATTAAATAAAATGGGGGGAACACACGCCTATAGGAGGAGAGGACGGCTAGGCAGAAACGCACAGGAGCAGGAGACTGGCAGATTCATAGATCGTGCATGAGCAAATCGACAGAGAAGATTTCCCCCTCCCACTATGACTTCATCTTTCTCTTTTATTCCTTGTTATTTGATTATGGAGTAGATACTTTTCTGGTTTGAAATGTGATAATGTTTTGGTTCTTTTGTTTTGGAGATTCTTGATTTTCTTTATAAAAGTTCTTTTTAATTATCAATATTTGTCTAATTCTGAGAATAGCGTTTGTGATTGTTAGATTGATTGAATATTTTGTTACCGATATTTAAATTAGTCTGATAATCTATAGTCAATTCAGGTAGGATATCCGTAATTGTATTCGCACTTGAATAGGTGATAACCGGGTTGAATAGTTCCTTCCCGGGGGTTGGACAATCAAATCTAATTGCTCCTCTTAGGTAGTAATTGTTTCTAATTGGGTTTTTATACATTACAATGCGGTTAGGCAATATTCTTATGGGCGCACCTAGGTTTATTTACTTAATTAGGGGTAGTTAACGGTCGTACCTTAATTACCTACACTGTAAAGAAAAATTAGTTGTCAGAGCTTGTTGATAAACTATAACCAATTTATTGATACTTTAATAAGAATTAACTTTATTGAATTAATGATAAAACACAAGTGTCATAACTGCATCATCCCTTAAGCCAGACATCCCCTTGATAGTCGGTTCCCCCTTTATTTAATTGCTTTGTTATTTTATTTTCATTAGATAATAAAAGAAAATTCCCCATTTGTTTACTGCATTAGAACACGAAAGAGTAAATCACACAATCCCTGTGGAGACGGTCCCTTCCCCTGTATTACATTAAATTGTGATCACGGAGTAGATGAAATATTTGATTGACCGCGCGACAGGTCATCTATCATTATGGTATAATTAAAACTTTCAAGACTAGGGTTGTATTATTTTATTTTTTATTATGTACTATTATATTTTTTTTCTTCAAAAAATATGATATTAATATATATTTTTTTATAAAAACAATCACATTAAAAAAAACTATTTTTACCTCAAAATATAAAATAATAAATGTCACTAGAGATTTATGAAACCTAAGTAGAACTAGAGAATTTGTAAAATTAGATACGATCGCTCCATTACCTGAACCAAACGTTGAAGGCGCATTCTCATCCTCCGTTGTATAAAACTTCTTGTGGTCTATATAAAGAGACTCGAATGGTTTAGCCTCAAACAATGATAGATTGCTACCAATTGACATTCTATACAATACATACCTTCACATGATGCTTCACGAATGCATTAAAATTTAGTAGGTTCCAAACCGTCTTGTCGAGTTTCTTCCCCCTCACATGTTTGGAAGTAATATCTACACTCGAATTTGGAAGGGTAAGACGAAGAATAATGCTCTAAGTTTTCTAGCAACATGGTAGAAGTTACTTATCGTGTAAATATTTTTAGAATTGATAGTTCAGATTTACAAGATTTGATATAAATGATTGTTAAAATTTTGTATCTTTACAAAATTTGAAGAAAAGCGTGATTAATTTTTATAAAATTCTTAATTATCAATTTTTTTAATTTGATTCAAATCAAATCATTTTAAAATTTTCAATTAGTTATTTTCTTCTAGTATTCAAATCTGAACTTGTCAAATTTGAAGTGAAATGAACTTAATTAAACACAAATAACGTTGTTATCTATAAATATAATATATTTTCTTTCCCAACTTCATATACATTTTTTTTTTCCGTTCATTTCATTCAAAAGTATTTATTTTCTATTAAAAATATCTTTTTTTTAGTAAAAGTAATTCATATATAAATATCAAAATATGTCTTTATTAATTTCTTTTATACTTGTAAGGACATATACATTTCTACTAATTAATCAAATACTATTATTTTTTAATCAACTACATAAAAGACATAAAAGGCCTCGCGAGCAAGCAGCTTAAGATCGACAAAAACTCATATATATGCGAGTCTATACATATGATCACAAACATATGAATGAGTAAAAGTGATCATTACCGAATGAAACGAATCCGGAATTGGTGCACAAGTCTTCGATGGGCTCTCCTCTTAGCTCCGGAGGCGGGATAGGGGACCACATGCAACGAGGAGCCCGCCGATTTGAATTTCCAGCATCCACAAGTTCCTAATGTGTGTTTAGAGCTCTGAAGATCATATATACATACGCATACACTAATTCGCAACTTATCTTAAGGTTTGAAAGTAATAATAATACTTAGGGGCGTATTTAGCTTGTATCTGTATTTATGTTTGAACAGTGATTTAATCTATTTTATAAGAATAAACAATATATTTTTATAAAAAATCATAAAAATTGCATAGTACAAAAATTTGAACAAAATCTGTAAGAGATCAGAGCCTTAGATTTACTTGAAAAAATGTTGTAGCAATAACTACATCTTCGTCTTCCTTGAAGCGCATGGGGAAAATTGCAGTCATTTTTTCTGCCTGCCAACATTCGAATAATTATATCAAGTCTTTGAAATAATTTTCCGAGCATATATATTGATACCCTTTTATTTCCTATTTCTCATTTTCATATATTTTTTTTCCCAAAAAACCATCACACCACAACATTAATTTTTCATACAAAACATGGCATTAACTATTATTTTTCATCTCTTTGTTATTTTTTTTTTTTAAATGAAAATACAAAAGAACACACTTGTTACCTGTTTGATGAGAAAGAATGGTTCCTTTGGATGATAGGTGAGTTTTATGGGTTTGTACAAAGCTATTTCCTGATAGATTTCGATGTTCTTCAGGACTTGTTTCAGCTGAGAGCTGAGTATTAGAGCTTGGACTGATGATATATTTGCGATGATTTTTGTCGACACTACAATATAAATATATATGAAAATTAATTAAGGATACATTTGGTTACAGGTTGAAATATCGGTTGATACTGTACTCTTAATTTTTTTTATTACAACTATTTTTCTAGAAGTTTGACCAACTTGTAATATCGTATTTAATATATCTGCTAAATACTTAGTTATATTTATAGACATTTAAAGAACTCTATTTTTTATAAAATAATTTGTGTTCATTATGGTAAATACAGAACATGTATAGTATTTTCTTTTTTATTCGGTTGTGTTATACTATAAAATTATATTTTTTACAAATTAAAACTTATATTCAAAATATACTAATTAAATTAAAGTATAATTTTGTATACATTCGAAATCTATTTTTAATATATTGCCTACTGCATATTCTAACTCTCTCTATCAGGCCGGCCCTAAGCATGGGCTACCTTGATCCACGCCCAGGCTCCAAATTTTTAGGCCAAGGGCCTATTTTTATAAAAAAAAAAATACTTCATTCGTTTCAAAACGGTAGGAACATTTGAAATGGATATGAGAATTAAGAAAAAATAATATTATATTGATAGTCGATATAAAAATATTTTTAAATACTAAAATACCCTTATCTTATGTAATTATTGTGAAAAAAATAGGGATAGTTTTGTAAAAAAAAATAAAAAAATAGAGAGTTAGCTATCAAAAATAGAAATGAGACGATTGTTTTGAAACGGACGAAAATGACAAAATGTGACCATTGTTTTGGGACAGAGGGACTATATATTTATATATAATAATATTTATAAATATATGTATAATATAAAAATTTATATTAATTTTTTTATTTGTATTTAAATTTAGATTTTTTATTTAAATATATTTTAATGTGATATTTTATAAAAAAAATAATAATAATAATAATAATACCTCCGTCCGATTCTAAGGATTCTATTTACTTTTTATATGTTGATTTTTTAATATTAATTATTATACGAAAATACAGTACAAATCAAGGAAAATGGCAAAAATACTCTATTAGTGTTATAATACTGTTACAAAGACATTTGTGCAAAAGAATAATATTAAGTACAATAGCGCAAAAGATAAATGAGACCGGGTCTGTTTGGTTTGAGGGTTTAGGAGGGAAGGGGAGGGAATTATAAAAAAATTTTTGTTTAGTTCAAATTTTTCTTCTAATTTTTTTTTTCTCTCCAATTTGGGGGAATATGAAGGAGAGGGATTTTATCAAAAAAACTCTTTTATCTAATTACCTATTATACCCTTTACATATTTTATTAGAAATTTTCTAACATTTTTCAAAAATAGTATTTTCTGTCACCTTGCTTTCCTTTCCTTCCATATCAACCAAACACCCTATTACAATTTTAACATTCTTTTCCTTCTCTTCGCCTCACCTCCCTTCTATTAAAATCGTTCCCCTCCCCTTCTCTCATTTGAACCAACCAGACCCTTAAAGCCAAATGGAGAGAATATATTTCATTGTAAATAGAATCAAATGATTAAAAAAATTTAAAACAATAAAATAAATAATTTAAAAATATTAATTTTATATATAAAAAAAATTAACAAGGGTCCATTTTATTTTTTTGCCCAAGCTCTTAAAAATTCAGGAACGGCCTTGTCTCTATCTTAAATAAAAATATATCATCCAAAAACTTTGATTATGGAAAAAGAATTGGCTCTTAGATGTATTGATTTTTCATGTCTCTATCTTAAATAAATATATAACATCCAAAAACTTTGATTATGGAAAAGAATTGGCTCTTAGATGTATTGATTTTTCATATGTGGTATGGGAAATTGTATTGATAACATAAAAAATTATATTTTTGTTGAATTATTGATTTTTTATGAGTAAATAAAATATATATATAATATATATTTTGTTAATGTATGTATATTAATATATTTTTAATAATATTTATGAGGAATTGTTTCGTTGAAAAATATTATGTGAACAACCCAACATTAATACAATTTCATTTTATTATGTTGTAAGATTTCATAATAAGAAAGATAATAATTATATTGAATACTTTAACTTTAGGTAATGATGTTTTGTGTAAATTCTACGGACTGAATAAAAAGAAAATATATATATATAAATTATAGCCGGAAAAAATAAGTACGGTCCAAAAATCTAATTTAATAAATCAGAAAAAATTTAAGGCTAGGTCATCTTGGAATGGTTGAAAATTTGGATGCGTGAGTCTGTGGATC
This sequence comes from Andrographis paniculata, assembly GCF_009805555.1. Taxonomy (NCBI): domain Eukaryota; kingdom Viridiplantae; phylum Streptophyta; class Magnoliopsida; order Lamiales; family Acanthaceae; genus Andrographis; species Andrographis paniculata. Next base: position 2,448,897 of record NW_026137613.1, read on the forward strand.
GGACTGTGTTTTGGATTGTGTTTGGCCTGGCATAATTTATCAAATAATATTTTAATTTAAATATTTTTTATAAATAAAATAAAAAATTAATCATATATTAAATTTTAAATAGTTTTAGTATCTATAAAAATATTATTTTTATCATAATTTTATTTAATTAAATTAATATAGTTTATTTTTAATAAAATATATATATATATGCAAAATACATTTAAAATTCGGGCTGGCCCGTCCAACACAATTTGAACTGGGCCTAGGCTTCCATGCCCAATTTTAAATCAAGCTAGACGGAATAAAAACGAGCCGGCAAGCCTAGTATGAAAAATCGAACGGTTCGAAATTGCCACTTCTAATAAAATAAAATAAAATGATACTATCACACTTATTTATAAAAATTAAAACTAAGTAAGTTCACACGATAATATTCTCTTTTTCAATAAAATTTATTTATAAAATTAAAATAAAAAATATTCAACTACAAGAATAATATACCAACCTTTACCATGTGGAATTCTCTCTAAGTTTAGCTTCAAAGTCAATTGATAACCTTCGTTTGGAGGCTCAACAATCTCGACAACATCGCGGAAAATTCCTTCGACAATTTCTATAGTGTGTCGCGAAAATTTTGAGGATGCGAGAGGGAGCCCGCGCGACACAACCGGCGTTGATATTGATAAATAAGTGCATCCCGGATCCGACGCCAAACACTAACATAACACATTCAATATATAAGCGCATTAAATAGTCGTCGTCGTGCTAGTTTCTTTTTGTAAATATTTACTTACAAGAATAAATAAATAAGACTTTGTTTATTTAGAAATATTCTTTTTGTTAATCCTTTTTAACTATTGCGATATTTTGTAAAATTATAATATATATATTTTTATTTAATTACTGTTCATATCAAAATACAAAATCAAACTTCGAGTAAACAAACTCGAAGCTTAATTACCTGAACATGGTAATGTACGGATCCGAATTCATGTATGTGATGATCGATTTGCTGCGGCCTCTCGGCTCTATCGCCACATATAACCAAAATTGTTTGTACATTATTCGTACATCGAATTTGCCAAGATCGTTACATTTCATGAACACAAAATTATGATTAATAATCGTAATAATAATGAAAAATAAAATAAAATAAAATAAAATAAAATAAAAAAATAAAAAATTGAACCTGACCTGTGTATTTTGAGAAGAAGTTCCTTCAAGGCAGGTGAAACTCTTTGAAAGCAATATGCCATTATTTGGTGATGGAATTGAGATTTCTTACAATAATATAAGGCAAGTTTGATGAGTACAATGCAAGTTCGTTTTTGCAATCATTGTTACAAACATTACAAGCAATACATATATGTATATATATATATATGATAAATTATCCTCTTATGTCCCTTATTTATATATTTATTTTACTTCGTCCCCGTCATATAATTTGGCCACAATTTTTATTTCTTTTTTTTCTTACAAAAAATTATTATTATACATTTTAATTGCATTTTAAAATTTATAATAGATAATCTTTTTAATTTTAATTAATTATTTTAATTTTAATTTATAATTATTTATATTATACAATAATTATTTACTAATTATACATTTGTCAAGATTCTCGTATCTAAACCGAACAATTAAGATGAAACGAAGAAAATATTACTTTTTGTCAATGCGTCTAATTTTTAGTTTTTCAGTATAAATGAATAAAATATTATTCCCCGTCCCAGAATTATAATCTTAATTGGGTTGGACACAGTATTTAAGGAATATTAATATTATATTGGTAGTTAGTAAAAAGTATGGATAAAAGACTTTTTTGTCCTTTGGGTGTATTAGTGTAAAAAGCAGTGGCAATTGTGTAATAAAAATGAAAAAGTAAGAGTAATTTTATGGTGATATTGTTATTTATGGAAATAAAACTATTGTTTTGGGACGGACAAAAATGGTAAACAAGTCTATTGTAGTGGGACAAATAGAATATTATATTTCACTTAAAACTATATGTGTTTAGGACGGGAGGGGAGGGGAGGAAGGGGGGGAGGAGAATTATAAAAGATTTTGTGTTTGGTTCAAAAATTTTTAGGGGGATGGGGAGGAGAAGGAAGGGGAGGGGAGTCAATTTCTTTGGGGTGTGTTTGTTTGGGGAATTGGATTTAATTTCCACTATTCATCCTTTTTTTTTTTCTCAAAAAAATATCAAATCAAACACCTATTTTTTATTTTTTTATATTATACTAAAAATCAATTTTACATTCAAAACATCACATCAACACCTATTTATATCACATCATACAACTATTTAAATTCAAAATTTTTACTATTCAAATCCCAATTCAAAATTCCCCCAAACAAACACACCCAATTTTTCCCCTCCAATTTGGGGAAATTTGGAGGGGAGTGATTTTATCAAAATTTTCTTTTATATAATTACCTATTCTACGTTTTACATATTTTATTAAAAATTTTATAACATTTTTCAAACTTATAATATTTATTTATTTTATTTTTAATTATATCAAATAAATATTAATATATATTTAAATTATATTATATATTTTGAAGTAGTTTTAATTAATTTTTTAATCAAGTTTAGTTATAATAATTTTTTAATAAATTATAAATTAGCATACAATTATATCTATACTACTAATATTTTATTTCATGCGTCCCATCTAATATGAGCATATTCTTGTAAATACGAAAATTTAAGTAAAATATAATTAGGAAGTAATTAAAAAGTGTATTAATAAAAATAATTATTGTATAATAAAAATAATTATAGATTAAAAATAAGATAATTAAATACTTTAATTAATATTATAAAATTATAAAATTTAAAATTTAAAATATATTTAAAGTATATAATTATATTTTCAAAAAAAGAAAAACAAATTATGTGGGATAGATGAAAATAAAAAATATAGACAAATTATGTAGGACAATGGAGTAATAAATAATTTTAAAATAATTTAGTTTTGAATGAATAGGTTTAGTTTGAATAATTGATTTAATTAACTAAATACATTATTAACATAAGTAATTAGATCTAATATTTATAATTGACTCAATTTATATAAATTTTTCTATATTTATTGTTATTTTCATATAGCATTATTATTTATATGTATTTTGATTTCAATAAATACTTATTTTTATAATTAAAATGAATCACAGTAATTCAATCTAAGTATACTTTAAAATACTTTTATAATATACTTAGTGTATATAATTTTTGTTATATTATTATTATTTATACTTAAAATCATTGTTTATCTTTATTGGTAAATTTAAAAAATATTTAATGTATAAAGTATTTGGTTCATCCAATACGTAATAATGTAATTTTTGTATTTATTATATTGGACAAATAAATTTTGTATCACATTTTATAAATAAATTAATCAAATTTTATTAAATATTTTTATTTTTTTATTTATATAACATAAGGGTAAAACAGTAAAATTATTACATTTTTCATATCTCCCTTTGTTAACCAAACACAAAAATATTATTTTTTCTGGTCTCGCCTTCATTCCCTTTCATATTAACCAAACACATTATTACAATTTTAATATTCTTTCCCTTTCATTCGCCTCCCTTCCCTTCTATTAAAATCTCTCCCCTCTCATCCCCTCATTTGAACCAAACCGACCCATAGTTATTTTTTATCAATTGTACTTATCATAGGTAAAATATTAATATTATTTACTTTAACGTACAAAAAATAAAAGAATGTACTACTTTCGTCCCACTCAATTACGTCACCTTTCTTTTTTTAGCCAGTCTCATTCAATTATGCCACTTTTCAAAGAAAATAAAAATTAACAAATTTTATTTACAACTAAATCTTAACAAATTCAAGACAATCTATTTAGTTTTTTATTTACAAATATTTTAAAATTTTATTTTTAATTAATTATAATTAGAACTCATAAAAATAAATATGATCCAAAAGTATAAAAACTTGACGCAAATATAATATGAAAATTCGGCTTTAAGCCGAACGTAGCTGAAACTTTAAAAAAATATATTATAATTAATAAATTTTAACAATATATTTGGTTATAGATTTTAGTTTGCGTAAATAAAAAAAAATTAATTTGAATAATTTTTATTTAATATAAATATGTCGGTGATTTAAATATGAAATTAATTTTTAATATAATATAAAAAATGATAAATACAAGTTTAATCCGGAAATATTTAGAAGAAAAAATTGGTAAATAGACTCGGGTGTATTTGCTTAGATTTTGTATTTTCAATATTTTTTAAAAAATTTAAATAGATTGTTTGATATAATATATATATTAGGATTATATTTTGAATATAAAATTAATTTTTAATATAATATAAAAATAAAAAAAATAAATGTGATTTGATAGTTTTAGAAAAAAAAAATTTGAAGAATAAAATCTAACTTTATATTTTGTTGGAGATTTAAATTTTGGATTTGAATTTGAATAGTTAGATTTTTTAAAAAAAATTAATTTTTTTTTTTATATTATGTAAATAGTTATAGTGTGATGTTTTTTATTTAAACTTGATCTTTAGTAGTATAATATTAAAAGAAAAATAAAAACTAAAAATTCGATTTGATATTTTTAATGAAAAAATTCATTGAATGAACTTAACAATGTGTGGTTATGGTTTGGAGGGTTTGAGTATTAACAGTAAAATTTTTAAATTTGAATAATTATTAGATATTATATGAATATATATATATATTAACGTGATATTTTGATATAAAAATAATTTTTAATATAGTATAAAAATAGAAAAATAAAAGTTTGATATGATATTTTTTGATAAAAAATTATATGATTAATTTTAACAGATGTATTTGGTTGGTGGTTTAAAGTTTGAATATTAATATTTTTTTTAAAAGTTTGAATAATTGTTTGATATTATATAAATATGTATTGATATGATAATTTTAATGTGAATTTTTTTTTTAATATAATATAAAAATTGCAACTTTTATTTGATACTCCCTCCGTCCCGCAACAAGAGTGGTGTTTGTTTTTTGCACGTAGATTTTTTAATATTAGTATTATATTGGATTGTAGTAAAAAAGATAAAAATACCTCTATTAGTATGGTGTAATATAAAAGTAATGACATTTGTATAATATATTGTAAATCAAAAGGATATTTATTATGTGAAGCAGGTAGTACAATTATTAAATTAGGAAATGGTAACCTTATTTTGGGACGGTGGAAAATTATAACCTTTCAATGGGACAGAGGGAGTATTATTTTTTTAAAAAAAAAAATTGAAGAATAGTAAAATTTTTGAATAGTTATTGTGTGATGTTTTTTTATTTAAACTTGATTTTTAATAGTATAATACTCCCTCCGTCCCATAACTAAATATTCATTTGCTTTTTGCACGTAATTTTAGAAATATTAGTATTATATTGAGATGTAGTAGGAATAAAGTGGAAATGACTAAAATACCCTTATTAGTATGTTTGATATAAAGGTAACGACATTTGTGTAATATATTGTAAGTTGTAAGGATATTTATAATGTTAACTAGATAGTACAATTACTGAAAAAGGAAATAGATATTTTGTTATGGGACGAACTAGAATGGAAAAATGGATACTTTGTTATGGGACGGAGGGAGAATTAAAAGAAAAATAAAAACTAAAAATTCGATTTGATATTTTTGAAGAAAAAATTCCGTAAATGAACTTAACAATGTGTTTGGTTATGGTTTGGATTTTGGGTTTGAATATTAACAGTAGAAATTTTCAATTTGAATATTTATTAGATGTTATATGAATATATATTTACGTGATATTTTGATATAAAAATAATTTTTAATATAGTATAAAACTTTAAAAATAAAAGTTTGATCTGATATATTTGAAAAAAATAAATTATATGAATAAATTCTAACGACGTATTTGATTGAGTGTTTAAAATTTGAATATTAATTTTTATTTTTATTTGAATACTTAGTTTGATATTATATAAATATGTATTGATATGATAATTTTAATGTGAATTTTTTTTTTAATATAATATAAAACTTGCAACTTTTATTTGATATTTTTTTAAAAGAAAAATAAAATTGATGAATAGTAAAATTTTTGGGTAAATCAAATAAAATACGAATTTTTTAAATTTATATTTTAAATAAATAATCTGTTATACGTAATTTAAATTAATTTTTAAAAAAGGTAGTATTATTAATAATAATTATATTAATTATTTGTCCAAATATAAAATTTATTTATGCCAAAATATTTAATATCTATTTCATTTATAAAATATTAAATAAATTAATATATTTTACTTTATTGCAATTCACATATCAATTAAACTAAGCATAATTAACTTTTTAATACACACTTCTTAATAATCGTGTCCAAAAGAAAATGACATAAGAAAAAGTATATATTCCCTCAATCTCATAACAAATTATCTATTTTTCCATTTTAATTCGTTTCATAATAAAATATTCATTTCTTGTACTATCTACCTAACATTACAAATACCCTTACAACTTACAATATATTATACAAATGTCATTACTTTATATCATATAATACTAATAAGGTTATTTTAGTCATTTCTACTTTATTATTACTACATCTCAATATAATACTAATATTTCTAAAACCATGTGCAAAAAGTAAATGATACATAATTATGACACGGAGGAAGTATTTTGAATATAAAGAGTATTTACAGTATTATATATTCTTTTGTACTTGTAAAAAAATTATATTCACATATTTGAAGATACATAATCTTCTATTTAACATATATGTATAAGATACTAACACTATTTTAGTTAACATTAAATAAATTAAATTATATAATAAAATTTATAGAACCAATTTACCCATCTAAAATATGTGTATCTATTAAATTTTTGTAAGTGAATTAATGAATTTTATTACTCTCTTTGTGCCACTTTGTTTGGACGGAGATTTAAAAATAGTACTATAGATCTATTCATGTAGATACGAAAATTTAGGTAAAATCATATTCTCAAAAAAGAAGATGCCAAATTATACGAGAAAGACGAAAATAAAAAATAGGGACAAATTATGTGGAACGGGTGGAAGAATATTTTAATGTAAAAACAGAATATGTAAAAAGTAAAGTAATATTATAAAAAAAATTATTAAAGAATTGATAAAAATGTAATGCTATACAGATAGAAAAAATAATGTCAAAATAGTTATTACAGGTAATAATAAAATTGTTTGATGAATAAAATTGTTTACTATAAATAAATTATCGATAAATTTAACAAAACAAAAAACTTAACATACAATTTTAGATGAAATATAAATATATTTTATTAGCATATAGAAATTAGATTACATTTTTTTAAAATGAGGATATAGATACATAAATACTGACCAGATTTAAAATATATTGACGTGCATACGGTGGTTCCATCCTTTTTCCCATCCAAACAGCTTTATATTTACTTAGAAGTAAAGCATGGACTTTTAAATCTATCTTCTATATTGGATAAATAATACTCATATAGGGAAAATTGATCTCATTACAAACTATAATAATCATTCCCAAGTGTAATATTCTGAAAATTATATGTATTAAATATAATAATTTTTTAAAAAATTTAAATTGAGAAAAAATAAAAATCCTATACATCAACTTTATATTGATGCATATATTTGAATCTACCAAAATATCTCAAAAAAAATACAAAATAAATTAAAACTTAAATCATAACCTTAATTTCAATCAAACCGAAACAAACCAAGATTTGATTAATTTTTTTTAAAAAAATTATTATATAATCCATGTAAATTTCTATTAAAAAACATATTATAGTTCTAGATCAATGTTCCTTTAGTAAGAAAATACTGTGAATGAATAAACTCTTCCCAAATCCAAATCCAAATCAAATGGGAAATGGGAAATGGGAAAGAAGACAGGACAGGCCAGGCCAGGCCATAAAAGCCTCAATTCAAATAAGCTTCCTCCTCCCATTCACAAAGATAACAAATTAAGTGTTAGATTAATTAAAATCCCAACTCAAAGTGGCCTCTTCTCTCCCTGCTGCCTACAAACACTTTTTAATTTGTTGTTGCTGCTGCTGCTGTAAATCAACAAGAAATAATAACAATAATAATGACTCAAAACATAAAATATTCCAAAATTATCGAGTGTTGGCTCACTCCGACGATGATAAGTTGTGCCCATTTCTGGATCCTGGGTGGTAGCCCGCATGTGAGTTTGCCCATTCTTGTCGGGGGACTTTCCGGTAGAAACCATTTCCCCTTTGTCTGCCGTAATCATGCTCAAACCCATCCCCCCTATTGAAACCCCCTCGCCCCCCACCGCTGGAGGATCGTCCTCCTCCCATCTGGTAGCTGCTAATTCTGTCTCTACCCCTTGCCCCTGTTCAAAACAACCAATCAATCAAATAACAAGAATGATCCTATCCTATCCCATCCTCGGAAGTAGCTGTATAAATCCAGTTTTTTTACTGCCCACAGATTGCCCAATTCAACTACAGCTAAATAACTTGATTTTCAAATATATATACATACACATATATATAGCATATTGTGTAACTATGGTTAAGGTATATATATTACTGTTCTAAACAGAAACTAATTTTTTGAAAATTGTACACAGCAATAGCAGATTAATGTTAAGAAAACAACATATGAGTTCAGAATATTATGCAAAACCTAAACATCGATCAACAACTAGTATTCCTTGAGTTAACATCTCATATAGGTACTAACATAACACAGAATGCAATCAACAAATGACTACAAATACAAAATTCTGCTTGTTCATTTTTAGAATTTATGCCGAAAATTATATACCTATATCCAAATATCATAATCATATATCATTTCAGCGTAATAGATTTCAAGAAAACAACATACGCGATACAACATTTCATCATCTCAATATTGATAAACATTTGCATCCGCAGATGATCCTCCGCCATATATATATACATATAAAGGATAAATATGATGTTTAAAACTGCATAAACTCTGTGAAATTGCATAGCTTTTGAAGATTGATAAAATTCAAGAAGAATCATTCAGTAGTCATCATGACATAAAACAAGGATATTTTCAACTTTGCTTTCACACAATTTATCAAAAAATTTTCTCCTAAACAATATCACACCAAATCCCAATATTTTAACAAGATGTTACATGAAAATCCATCTTTGATGCTTAACATTGCATCTAATATTTATTTTTCATTCAAATTTTAAATGTACACCAAATAATCCAAAATATAACTAAACAAAGCATGAAACCGTCTACTAAGCTCCCAACCTACTTTCTAATTCATGGAATGCAACCCTACAAAAGTTCTGATAAATAATTAGCTACACCACATAACAAAGATAGAACATATTATAAGTAACACTTTGATGCATATTCAGCTTCATAAACACAGTCCCTATGATCGAATATGGATGACAGATTAGAAGTTGTAAAGAAAACTAGGCATAAAAGAGAGTAAAACATACTTCCTCCTCGGAATAAGCTATTTCTGTTGGGTCTCCGTCCTTCGATATAAAGTTGGTGTTCACCGATCTGAACTGCCGATGCCTATAGGAAAAGAATGCAGCATAAGAATCATACCATATCTAAAAATCACAATTAGAGTCAAAACCCTATACTGACAAAAATAAACATATTAGGACTTTCTGTTCCCAAGTAAATTGGAAGCAAGGTGATGTCAGATGTGTTAGTATTGCTTCAAAATACGAAAAAGTGTTCCATAATTTTGCGTACAATGGTAGCTCAAATTTCTACTATTCAACACCTAACGAAAGAATGATGAAAAAGGAGACAATAGATTGTTGGCAAGAATTATAATGGCGAAAAGAAATTAAGGACCAACCAACCAACATTCACCGAACATATTTACAATCTAAAAGGGAGCATACAATAGCTTACACAACACATATGATAAAGGTAAATTTTTAACCAAAAATCCTCAGACCTTAATAGCATTCTGCACCCCCGAGACATCTTCGAACTCAACAAATGCATAGCATCCATCCATGTCCTGCAAAATTATAACATGCAAAAAAATTTCATATATATATAATATATATAAGACACGCATGGAAAATAAGGCAGCAACCAGACCTTCCGGGTTCTAATGGCTACAGCATCAGGCTTGAGTCTACCAAACTTCTTGAATTCCTCCCCAATTTCGGAAGCAGACATGGTCATGGGAACATTTCTAACATAAACTGACTTGACTTCAACTGCATAAGACAGATCAGTAGATAGTTTCAGTAATATCTAATAATTAGATCACAAGCCTAAGGCATTAAAAATGGTGATTAAGTAGGAGAGGGGCACCTTCATCTTCCATAGCTGATGCTTCATCGACAGTTTCCATTCCAGATCTTTCAATTTGATTGGACGACGCAAGTGATGGCTGGCCAATGGTTTCAGGTGTATGCTCCGGAGGGACCTGCTTGTTCAAGGATGCTTGAGAAACTGGTGGCGTAGATTGTCCTTTAGCAACCTGCAGCTTCAGATAATAATTTGACGGAGAAATGAGCTTATACATTCTCAGAAACACCAGCTAGAATATGTACTGTAAAATACAGGGGAAAGTTGTTTATCATTCACATACTATGGACGCATAAGTATGTTTCTGTGGTTCCAAAACAGATTCTTCGATGGGACCAGAGAAATGATCACGAGTTGAGGTTTTTGTTTCTGGAAGTACACCATTCGAATGAACCTCAAAATCATCCTCTCTGGCATTCTCTGTCTCAGGGATTTTCTGACTAAGTTGCTCGGCTTGGCTGTGGTTATTCGCTGGAGTACCCGCTTCTATCTTGGCAGGCGCCGAGAGTCCTCTTGACTGAATATCTCCACCCGACATGTAATTAGGCACTATAAAACATTGCCATATATATACATAAAAATTAGAGCTAACATGTTATTGTGTTAATTTCCAGAAATAATATGTATAATACTGCATATGCATTAAATCAAGTTTAGTATAAATTTACTTATATTAATAAGACAACCATAAGCACTGGTTCTAGTTACCAAATAAATGATGAAACTCTTTATATTGTAAACAGAGAATCATGAAAATAAATACAGTTAAATGTGTTGCATATATAATTCACTGATATAAAAGCTAGCTGCAATCCACAAACAAGAGGTTAAATATTAAATGAAAACAGAAAGGATAAAATAACATATTTGTGCAAATAAACTCTTGGCCTATTAACCTCTTGAGCCAAAGAATAATAACAAGATAATGTTGTCGGGAATGTACCCTGAATCATCAGTTTTATAAGAATACCATAATTCTGAATAGTTGGTTCTTCTTAATGCATTAAGGTATTATCTTTGTCCCAAATATTTTTTGTTAGTATTTCTAATTTAGGATGCCCAGAAACTTTTCTTTACTTACACAATTTTTTCTCTTTTACCCTTTAAAATACAATTTATAAAATTATTTCAAACAACAAATAAGGGCAAAATTGTAAAAAATTTATCAAAATTATACCACCTAAAAGGCTGCACCAAATGTAAAACAAGCAAATGTGTTGGGACAAAGGGAGTGAAAAAATAAAAGTATGATATATTCAAGGCAATAGTTCTCCATATTAAGTTTCCAATTTCTTCTTCAAAACAAGATTTAGTGATATGTTAATTAATTTAAATAGGGCATTACGACACCGCATACAGTATATCTCTCCTACCATGCTCCTTATCGCTAATACATATTAAACCAAAAAACCTTTTGATCAGATTACCTTCTTCTACATGCAATCAACAAAATTGCGAACAGAATATTATACTGTAACAAGAGTAATATCAAAAAATCATATGGCAGAAATGAACCTTGTTCTCGAGCTGCAGACAAAGAATGGTATTTCGGGTCAAGATTGCTCTGGGATAAGTACCCAATTGGATGCTGCATAATTTGTTCTTCCTCGACATAGTGGAAGATATCATTGAGAACAAAGTATCCTTTCTCCTGAGGAGCAAGGAAAAAGGTTTCCATGAACTTCCTCCTCCCAGCAAATCCCTTAAGAAGCACGCAACCCGAAACCATCACCAGAACTCCACCATTCCAAGATTCTAAGGAATGTGCAGTCTTAATTTCAATCCCCATATAATTTAGGGAAACAGCAAGTTGGTGGATTTGCTGCACATATTTAAGAATAGGGATTAAGTAGTGTAAATAACTACGATCAAAAGAACACAAAGTTGAATGAAAATCTCTAAAATGATGCATTGGAATTGAAACAAACACATCATGCCACGTGGTTCATTATTGCAAATATAAAAGGAAAGTATCTTTGAAAGACGAACAAATAGTTGATCATATCAGGAGTAACAATTTGACATTTTTTATTTATGGGGTAACCTACCTGTCTTTAGATAAATAGTTTATAAGACTGAGGTGATGATTAAATAAAGTAATACTACCTTTTAATTAACTATTAATATTCTTTAATTTTACCATCGACAATTTTGCATATCCCAAGTGTAGCATTTGGATCGACAAATTATTCTGTTATATAACTTTAATTCGGAAAGAAATAGATCAAAAAGAATTGAATGCCAGCAATTAATAGAGTTTCATATATAAAAGCAGGGAACTCTGTTGTCACTTCATTCTTGGAGTCACAATTGTAATACAATTATACAATTAGCATACTACATTTTTCCACTTCAGTTTAATGGGTACCATCTTCTTCGCAACTTAATTTTGTAACATATACACACGAATCAAGTTTTCAAAATAATAAACAATACCAGCATGGAAGAAGCAGTCTCTCTTCTATGTCCATCAATTCGAAGCATGGTGCTGGATTCACTGTAAAACTGGTGCACAAAATCGGGTTGGTTCTGTAACATCTGATAGTATTGGCCAACGAAGTATGTTCCAACCTACAATAACACAACATTACCAAACCAAATCACAAATACCCATCATGTGCATATATATCTTGAATTTTCCTTAATATATTCCAGATCTCTTCAAAAGGAAAACAGTCGATTCTATCAGATTGTCGACACGTGGATGCAAAACAAAATTACAGCATTAAATAACATGATACCATAAACTACATCTACTTCCAATTTTGAAGAAACTCGATGATTCAAAACAGATATATTATTCTATCCAAAATCCTTCCACAGAAGCCCTCAAACTTGAACTAGACTTCAACTGTACAGGAGATCAATATAAATTGAGTTATTTAAAGAGGGCTAAATTCACAAACATCACAAAACACACCATGCTTTTTACAGAAGTTCGATTCAACTCACAGACATCACTATCCCCTCGACTGCCCTAACAAAATCCAAATTCGAAACACCTAATTACATAAACCCAGCAAGACAAGATCTACAGTGACAGAACATAAACGCCATTAACAAAACCTCAAACAGAGCGAATTCCACAAGAGGCATTGGTAAAAAAAAACTCGCAAAGACACGCCCAATCGCACAAACAATAACACCAATCCAGAGATCAAAAACGGGAAATTACAATAAATAAAATAAATTGAAAACCTGCGCAGCGGGGACCGGCAGAGGAAAAGCGGCAGCCATTGATGCAAAACCCTAGAGCCCAGATCTAACCGAACTCCCAAATCTAGAATAACAGTAGTATTAATAAATCAAGAAACAGATTCGACGTCAGCCTTTCACATTATCCTCCCACCCACCCACCGAATCCAAAATCACTAAAAGGGCCTGTAAATCTCGAAGAACAGCGGGGATTTCGGCGCACCGAAGTAGGTTTGGAGGAAGAGTGTAGAGAGAGAGAGAGAGAGAGAGAGTATCTGTCTGAGGATACACACGAGCGAGCGAGCACGAACGAACACACCACAGATTTTCTGCTGCTCGCTTTAATTGCGTATTCCTTTTCTCCTTTTGCTTTCCTTTATCATAAATGCAAATTGTTTCTCATATATTAAAATTTAAGGTTTTAATTTTTATATTATTTTTAATTTATAAAATATTTTAATAACAAAAAATAAATATATTTAATAACTTTCTTGATACTGTCGAGCTTTTTGGTCTATCTGGGTGACTTTCTTTATTTGGATAATTTATCAGCTATTGTGTTTTATATTCGAAAATTAATAACGGTGAGTATAAGTATTATTAAAAATATAAGTAAAAATTTCAAAATATTTTAAATGTTAAATAAAAATAGAGTGCTTTATTTTAGAAAAAATATTAGATTGTATTATTAAAAATATAAGTAAAAATCTCAAAATATTTTAAATGTTAAAAGAAAAAAAGATTGTTTTATTTTAGAAAAAAATATATATCTAATATTTTTTTAAAAAAATTAATATATCATGAGTGTGTTTGTTTGAAGGATTTTGGTGGATTTTCACTATTCATCCAATTTTTTCCCCCAAAAAACATCAGATCAAACACCTATTTTTCATTTTTTATATTATACTAAAAATCAATTTTACATTCAAAACATCACATCAAACCCTATTTATATCACGTCATACAACTATTTAAATTCAAAATTTTTACTATTCAAATCCCAACTCAAAATCCAAACCCCCAAACAAAAACACCCCATATATACTCTCACAATTACCTATTCTTTATCTAAAAAAATTATCTTGAAAGTCAAAACACTGAACAAACAAACTCTATAGTACTTATTATTCTGTTTTTTTTATGTTTATTTCTTTTATTTGTGTAATATCATTGTCACAAATAAAAATATATTTTCTCCATTCAGCTAGAAAGTATACATATTTCTATTTTGGGACGTCCAATTACAAAGTAAACATTTCATTAAATACTTTACTTTTTTTTCCACAAATACCCTTATTTTACATCACATCATTACTTCTATACCAAAAAGAAAGGACAAAAATATCATTACATTACTTTTAACTACTCACTATAATTAAAATACTATTATTTCTTAAACACTGCGCCAAAAATAATTGTATATTTTATGAGTGGACGGAGGAAGGAGTACTATTAGTTATAAATTTTTTGCCTAATAATTTTTGGATGAAATTATTTCATAAATATTACAAAATACAATATATATATATAATATATTTTATTTACTAATAAAAAAACAATAATTTTTATACAAAATATTAGTATTTTATTTATAATATCAACAGCATTCTTCATATATAATGTAGTATAAAAAAAATATTAACATTGTTTATGTACAATGTTGGCATTTATTTTTAGCATATTGATTTTTTAATATTAATTATGATATCATAGTATAAATTAAGTGAAAAAAAAATGACAAAATACTTCTATTAGTGTTTTATAATACAAATTTAATGATATTTGTATTAAAAATTATATAAATATACATATATTTTGAATATTAAATATATTGACGCAAAATATAAATCTAAACTTATTAAGTGAACGAATAGAGTATATATTTATTTAAAAACATGTGTTTGTTTGTGAGTTTGGGTTTTGAGTTTGGATTTTTTTAATAGTAACAAGTTGAATTTGAATAGTCTTTTTATGTAATATAAATATACATTAATGTGATATTTTGAATGTAAAATTAATTTGTAATATAATATAGAAAAGAAAAGTAATTATTTGATTTGATATTTTTTTTTTTAAAAAAAAAATACTTGAATAATAAAAAATTGTGGTAAAATAAAAAAAATAAAAAATAAAAAAGACCACAAGGTGACATTTAAGAACTCTTTTACTTACAATAACACAAACCAAGATGTCCAAAAGCATAAACAAACAAAGCTTTTACTCTTCAATTCTTTTGGCACCGCTACAACTGAAATTTATTATAGTTAGATATTTTCTAAGATAGTTTTTAGTATAAGATGTAGTGTTGGTAATTTTATATAAATAAATTTGCAGAGCCTTTTCTTTAGCTGCTGGCATATCAAACAATATTATCATCTTAGAGCATCCGCATCACCGCACCGGAGATGTACCACGTCACAATTTAAAAAATAAAAAATAATAGATTCGTTGCTTTTCAGCATCTCTGTCACGTGTCCCAATTTATATATGTATATTTGTATATATATATATATGATATATATTATATATATTTTTTTAATTTATATTAAATTTATTGTTATATTTAAATTTTCTAATATTTTTATAATTCATAATATTTTATATTCTATAAAATGATACTAATATTAAATATATTTTATCAATTTAAAATATATAAATACAAATATTATATAATTATATTGAACAAATCAATATTAGTAAATTTAATTTAATTTATTAAATAAAATATAATTATAAATTTTAAAGCAATTAAATAATAGAAAATTATATTAAATAATAAATATGTTTAGTTTATAATTAATTATACATATATAATTAATAATAAGATATTAATATAAAATAAAAAACAAGATAATTTGAATAACATAGAACAAAATGCATATAATTTAAACAATATTTAAAACAACTCTTCGAACAATTTAGCCTTAACAAGTAGATTTTACTCCATCAAATTATCTTTTTCCACTAGTGTTCGATAAAGTTTCATTTTGGCAATACGCTCGTTGCTTTTTATTTTTTCTTCCTTCAGTTGTGTCATGTGAACAAATTGTAATGCAACTTCTTTACTTTGAGCTCGCAGTTCTTCAAAATCATTGGAGGAAAGTGAATTTGAAGATTTCTTCAGTGCCCCGTTTGCCTTTATTTTTACATGCTTTCACACCCGGAGGACGAATTGAGGGAGATTCTCCTACTCCATCACTATGTGGTGTTGTTAGATTTGAATTAGACGAGTATCCACCATCTTCATTAATTTTAGTTCTCTTCGGGTCAACTCCACTGTCATAAGATGGTTCATTGATAACATTTGTACCACGATGACTGGTACTCCATTTTGGCTTAAGTTTTAATTCACGTCAAGCGTGTTCATAAATAAATGATTTCTTACAATATACAGAATATATTTGATGTGCCTTATTCAAGACATCATCAAAAGATTTTTCGCTCATATTTTGTTAGTTAGCTTGTTGAAAGCACCCAACAAATTTTGAAACGGCTTTATTTATTTATTTTTCCAACGATTCTTGCATTGGATTACACTTCTTGACATCCCTTATTCAGATTTGTTATCATTAAAATATTGATAAATATTTTTCCAAAAAGTAGTACCTTTTCTATCAGAGTGCCTATTAGTGCATCTTTGCTTGTGTTAAGCCATCCACTAATAAGAAGCAAATCTTTTTCACGAATCCACTTTCTTTTGGTCTCTGTCGTTAGAGCAATGATTTGTACGTCATCTTCATCTTGTTGATTGACTTGTGTGAAAAATTCAGGAATACTTTCCATTTGTATATTTTGCATAAAACACATCGATGGGGATGATATGGACCTTGAAATGATTGGAAATTTTGAGGATTGAAAGAACCTTCAGATGATTGAAAATTTTGAGGATATGATGAACCTACAAAAGGTTGAAAATTTTGAGGATAATAGTAGTGTGGAGGAATAGAAGAATACGATGAAGCGTAGAAATTTGGGACATATGTTCGAAAATTTTGAGTAATTAGGATTGAAAGAGTTTTGCGAACAATCTTCATTTCCAAACATGTTCGTAAAACTTTGAAATGAAAAAAGCTTTTGAGAATTGGAAGATTTTTGAGAGTTTTGCTCAATTGTTAAAACTTGAATGTAGAGTAGTGGGAGAAAATATAAAGATCCTTGATGAAAGTTTGTGTGTTTTATTTTGTAAATGCAAGCATATTTATAGAAAAACTTAGACACTCTACAACTTATATATTATTTATATATATTATGTCTTGTTAAATCAAATAAATTTATTTTTGGCTTGTTTAATTTTTTAAAATACATTGTTATATCACATCACAATATTTATTTTTATCATTGTAGTCCTGATCAATCATTTCAAGTTGTCTTATTGAGCTTTCTTTATTAATTGTATTGTTAGACCACATCATAATTTATTATTGTACTAGATAGGTTTGAACACACATGCATTGTTAAATCACATCATAGTTATTATTGTACTATGTAGATTTAAACACACTTGTATTGTTAGATCACATCACTATTATTATGTGTAATCAAATTTATTTTCAATTATTTAATTATTGCACTAGATATGTTTGAACACACATGAATTGTTAGATCACATCATAGTTATTATTGTACTATGTAGATTTAAACACACTTGCATTGTTATATCACATCACTATTATTATGTGTCATCAAATTTATTTTCAATTATTTTATTATTGTACTATTTATTTACATATTTTCAAATATATTATTATTATTATTATTATTATCATTTCACATAATTATTTGTACTATGTAAATTTAAACACACTAGTATTGTTATATTACATCACTATTGTTATATGTCATCATATTTATTATTGTACTATTTATTTACATACTTTAAAATATTATTATTATTATGATCAGTATTATTTATTTTATATAATGTAAACTATAAATACCCTATGTTGGCAAAAACTCTACACTACACTTCACTTCAAAAAATATTTGTAACAAACAACTTTGTTACAAAAAAATGTCAAATTCATCTCAAACAATTTCGAGTTCAGACTCCGATGAGGAGGATGTGATTTCTTTCGATTTGTAGATGCAATTTCAGCATATTCAAGATGTTATCACTAACCACGAAGAGGAAAATCAATCACGCCGAAGAATATACATTGAGAGAAATCGTGAAGAAGATCACAATCGTTTGTTCAAAGATTATTTTTCTGAAAATCCTGTCTATACAGATTTTCAATTTCGTCGTGGATTTTGAATGAGGAGACATGTCTTTATGCGCATTGTAGATCGTCTAACAACAGAAAATGAGTTCTTCCAACAACGTCGAGATGCAACGGGAAGGCTTGGTTTATCGCCATTACAAAAATGCACGGCTGTTTTGCGTGTGTTGGCTTTTGGTGTAGCTGCTGATGTTGTAGATGACTATATCCGTATTGGAGAGAGTACAACAAGAACGTGTGTAAAAATATTTGTTGAAGGAGTCATTTCAATATTTGGTGAGGAATATTTAAGAAGGCCAAATGCAACAGACCTACAACGATTGTTGTATGTTGCAGAAGAACGTGGTTTTCCAGGAATGATGAGAAGTATTGATTGTATGCACTGAGAATGGAAAAATTGTCCAGTTGCTTGGAAAGGCCAATTTTCACGTGGAAATCATGGCAAACCAACTATCGTATTAGAAGCCGTGGCATCGTATGATCTATGGATTTGGCATTCCTTTTTCGGAGCACCAGGTACATGCAATGATATTAATGTACTTGATCAATCTCCGATTTTTAATGACTTGTTGAATGGTAGAAGTCCAGAAGTAAGTTATATTGTCAATAATCACCAATATAATATGGGGTATTATCTTAGGGATGGAATATATCCTCCATGGGCGACATTTATCCAATCTATTCGTCTGCCTCAAGGACCTAAGATGCAATTATTTGCACAACGTCAAGAAGCTGCTCGAAAGGATGTAGAACGTGCTTTCGGTGTTTTGCAAGCTCGATTCGCTATTATTCGACGTCTGTCACTCATTGGGATATTGATTTGATTGGTAAGATAATGAAGACAATTATCATTTTGCATAATATGATAGTTGAAGATGAAAGAGATACATATCTACATTATTATGATATATCCCAATTCGAACAAGTGGAGACCGAAAATTTAAGCGGTTCAAGTTAGGCATATTCTGCAGATAGGCATGCTGGAATAATTGAGTTTCTAAGAAATAGAATGTGACTTCGAGACAGAGGAGCACATCAACAACTCAAAGCAGATTTGATTGAAAACATATGGCAAAAATTTGGTTCGATGAATAGTTAAGTTATTTGTTCTTATTTTAATTTTAAATATTTCTATTGTAATTGCAATATAATGTAATATAATGTGATTTTTTCTTCAAAAGTTTAATTATTATTTTTATATTTCATTTTTTAATTAACCAATAATATAATTATAACAATAAAAATACGAATTTGATATTAAAATTAAAATTTAAAAATAAATTAAAACTAAATTTAATTAAATAATAAATAATATAACTTTTTCCCCATAATTTTTTAATAAATCAAAATATTGACGGATAATAATATAATATAATATAGTATAATAATTAAATAAATAATTAATACTACAAATATAATTAAAAAATAATATATATATAATATAAAAATAAAAATTTATTAAAAATTAAGATGAATATCTTTGTTGTGAATATAAAATAGAAGAGAGTATTTCCGCTGACGTGGCAGAGACAGAAAGTGACGTGGATAATAAAAAATAATGGAAATACCCGTTTTTGGGTATCTCCATTGCAGATGGTCTTAATGATAGCAGATCGCATACATATATGAGCTAACATATTCAAATAAAAAAAATTGTACATATTAACATTAGCTCATATCTTACGGGACAGATATGTTATTATTAATATATATACAGTACAATGTAATTAGCATAACGTGTTGTTGGAAATTTTATTGGATTAACAATGAAAATAGTCCGATATAACTCTGTATCATGATGAGATCACTTTGCGAATACGATATTTTGACTCAATTTCTATCAAGGGTTACACAAAATTCGTATTGGGATATACAAAGTTTGATCTCGATTTCTGGTAGAAAATATCGAGATAATGTAAACGTAGGGAATACAATGAGTATGGATATTATAATTTTTTGTAGAGATAAAACACTATATATATATTTATCTTGTTTTGATATCTTTTGTTTCATATATGCAAATGGGACCTAGATGGTTCAATTTAAATTTAAATTTTAAAATAAATGGGTGTGTTTTTTCAATTCAAATATTAATTTGAATTCAAAATGAATTGATGTATTGATTCAATTCAAAAAAATTGAATTCATAATTTAAATATTATTAGACACATTAATACATGAATAAATACAATATTAAATTAATATTGTAAGAAAAATTCAAAATAGCCCGTACCACTTAGTCATGCTCATAACTAAGACCGTATCAACAATATATCATAGAATTTGTGTTTCTTGTCCAAATCATATCGAATTTAACTTGTTCGCGTATCTCATCCCCAAGTTCACTTAATCACAACATTCATCGGTCTCGAATAAATCCAATTATGCTAAAATTACCAACAATAATTAAATTGATTTTATTGTTATTATTATTATTGTTGTTGTCGTCGTCTAAGGGTGTGTTCGTTTGATGGATTTGCGCAAAATTCCACTATTCATCCAAAATTTTCCTCCCAAAAACATCAAATCAAACACTTATTTTTTATTTTTTATATTATACTAAAAATTAATTTTATATTTAAAACATTACATCATCACCTATTTATATCACATCGTACAACTATTCAAATTCAAAATTTTTACTATTCAAATCCCAACTCAAAATCCAAACCCCCAAACAAAGACACCCTTAGTTTGTATTGTGTACTTAAATAATGAAGAAACACCAATTGTGTATTTTCATAAAATATTATGTAAATTATATGAGTAAAAATAATATAAAAAAATCAATGAAAACAAAAGGTGTATTTAGTTATGATTTCAAATCAATTTTATCGTTATTCAATATACATTACTTTTAATAAAAATATATAATTTTTTATTAAAAAATATCATATGAAAATAATATTTAAATCAAAATAGAAAAAATCAAACTCAAATCAAAACCAAACAATTCCAAAACCCTTGTACTCCATCTGTCCGGCTCTAAAAAGGGTTGCATTAATCTTTTGCGTCATTGTACTTAATATTAAAAATATCCTTATATTTGTATAATTTTTTTTACAAATGTCCGTCTATTAATATTATAAGATACTAATGAAAGTATTTTTGTAATTTTTTATTAATTTGTATTATTTTTGATATAATAGTTAATATTAAAAGATCAACATACAAAAAAGTAAATGAGACCCTTAGAATGGAACGAATGTATTATTTTATAAAATTGATTTAAGGATAGTTTAGGATTGATGCAATACTTTATTTTTTATGGTAGATTTTTGTAATTTACTATTTCTATCTTAAACACAAAATATATTTAAAGAAAATTATTTTTATATAAATTAATTTTTTATTAATTATGTATAAATATTTTTTTCACTCGTATTATATAAAATTCAATTTTTTACAAAATAATATTAAATATAAAATGTTTAAATATAATTTAAAGTTATTTTTAATCAATCTATATTATCATTGAGTTACAAAAAAGTGGAGTTTAGGGTTTCGCCACATGAGCTCACACGGACAAGTTGGGCCCGTAGAGTCAAATTGGGAGCAAGAAGATCTTGCGGTACAATTCGACAAGACTAGAAATTAGGTGCGATGGGCCGATGGATCGTTCGTTTTCGGGCCAAATGATTACAATGTCAGGAAGCACCGCTTGGATGGTTGGGGTGTCCGAAAACTGAAGGGGCACGCCTTTGAAATAACCGATTCGGGTGGTTCAAGGTTCAGGGGTGCAATCAGGTAATCGAATCCAACCGCTCGGAAACGATGTGGGCAAATGGATATAAGCGAGGAGCAGGGGCGAAAAGAGGGACACTTAACAACACAAGTGTTGAAACGTGACTTGGATTTAGCAGTCTACCCAACTCGAAACCAAAGCGAAAGGGCTGTTTCAATTGGCAGGGTTCCTTTTGGGCTTATCCTAATTAATAACAAATAGGCTTAGGGTTTAGGGTGTTTTGGGGTGCTTATAAATAGACAGCTATGGTTCTTAGTCGGACGACATAATTGTAAATCTCTGAATCAGTATAATAAAATCTCTCCGGTTCCTCCCCGTGGACGTAGGTTGACACACCGTCATCAAACCACGTAAAATCTCTATATTCTTTACTTGCTTTCTTTCTCGTTTTCTCATAACAAGTGGTATCAGAGCCATATCTCATTGATTGAAGATGTCATCGTATAAGTTTGATATGGAGAAGTTTAATGGGTCGAATGACTTCACGCTCTGGAAGGTCAAGATGAGGGCACTTCTGGTTCAACAAGGATGTGCGGCTGCGTTGGAGAGAGAAGACAAGTTTCCTAAAGACACGAAGGAGGAGGTAAATAAGGAGATTTTGGCAAGGGCTCATTCCGCGATCTTGCTGTCAGTTACTGATGAAGTGTTACGAGAGGTTGTAGATCAGACAACGGCTTTTGGGTTATGGAATAAACTGTGTGAGAAGTACCAAAACAACTCTCTCATGAACAGGCTATATCAGAAGCAACGTCTTTACACCCTCCGGATGTCCGAAAGTACTCAGGTAAATGATCATCTTGGTACCTTTAACCGTATCATTCTTGATCTTCAAGGAGTTGAGGTTAAAGTAGATGATGAAGATCAAACCCTAATTTTATTGTGTTCACTACTTGGTTCATATAAGAATTTTGTAGATACTATGCTATATGGTAGAACTACAATTTCTGTTAATAATGTGAAAGATGCCTTTATGTCCAAAGAATTGAAAAGAAAGGTTTCTCTGGAATAGGGTTCTGGTTCAGGTCTGTTTGCAGGTAGGGGAAGACCACATGAGAGGGGTAACGGGAATGGGAGGTCGCGTTCAAAATCAAAATCCTCTAGCAAAGTTAAGTGTTATCTTTGCAAGGAGAAATGGCACGTTAAAAGGGATTGTCCACAGAAGAAGAGAAATACAAAAGTTGATTATAGTAACAGTGGCAGCAGTGCTGCTGTGGTACAAGACAGTTCTGATGATGGGGACTTTGGTGAAGTTCTGACAGCGTGTAGTGCTAGTACTGCTGATTCCTGGATTATGGATACCGGTGCTTCTCACCATATGACGTTCTCTCGTGATCTACTCACTTCTGTTAAGGAGTGGAATGAAATGGTGAAGTTAGGTGATGATGGGGTTCTAGCCATAAAAGGGAGTGGGATAGTGCAGATAAAATTGCATGACGGTACTGTTAGGAAATTTGACTGTTGGTATGTTCCTGAACTCAGAAAGAATTTGATTTCTCTTGGCACCTTAGCCAAGAATGGTTTAAAATATCATGGTGAAGGTGAGTGGGTGAAAGTCCTGAAAGGTGTTCTGGTAATGATGAAGGGAAAACTGCAGCATGAAATTTATTTTCTACAGGGCAGTTCAGTGATGGGAACGGCGGCGGTATCCCAGTCCTTGGATAAACATGATGACAAGACAAATTTGTGGCACCGTCGATTAGGTCATATGAGTGAGCTAGGGTTGTCTGTGTTGAGCAAGCAGGGTTTATTTGGTGGGGATGTGATAGGTAAAATTCAATTATGTGAGGCTTGTGTAAAAGGGAAGCAACGCAGGGTGAGGTTTAGTACCGGTCATCACACTTCAAAAGAAATTCTGGAGTATGTTCATTCAGATCTATGGGGTCCCTCTCCGGTGAAATCGCAGGGCGGGTGTTCTTACTTTGTCACTTTTCATAGATGATTATTCGAGAAAAGTCTAGTTGTACTTTCTGAAGACTAAAGATGAGGTGTTTGAGAAGTTCAAGGAGTGGAAAACCATGGTTGAAAAAAGGACGGGGAAACAGGTCAAGACTCTAAGAACTGATAATGGGTTGGAGTTCTGCAACGCTCCATTTGATGATTTCTGCAAGAAAGAAGGTATAGTGAGGCACCGCACTATACGACACACACCACAGCAAAATGGAGTTGCAGAGCGAATGAACCAAACCCTCATGGCGCGTGCTAGGTGTATGCGCATATTTGTTGGCTTATCTAAGCAATTCTGGGCTGAAGCAGTAAACACTGCTAGCTATCTGGTTAATAGATCTCCATCAACTGCAATTGACTTAAAGACTCCTCAAGAGGTATGGTCCGGTAAACCCTCTGATTACTCTAATCTAAGAATATTTGGATGCCCTGCATACGCTCATGTGAATGATGGTAAGCTGGAGCCGAGGGCGGTAAAATGCATATTTCTAGGGTATGCAACAGGAGTAAAAGGTTATCGACTGTGGTGTACAGAAGGTAAAAATCCTGATAAATTTCTTATTAGCAGAGATGTAACCTTTGATGAATATGCTATGCTTGATCAGAGTAGAGGTTGTGAAAGTATTGCAGGTACAAAAGATTGTGGTGCTAACTAGAGGGTGGAGTTTGAGACTCTTGACAGAGTTGTGTTAGAGGAATAGCAGCAGAATAATACTATTGATCAATCAGATCAACCAGATCAGTCAAAACCTCAAGGGAAACCGATTGAGGGGGAAGCTGATGACGCTGATACTGGGGTTGAAGATTCCATAGCAGCAAGAAAGGAAAAGAGAAATATTCAAAAACCAGCTAGGTTTGCAGGATGTGTCAATACATGTGACATGAATTATGTGGCTTATACACTGGCGGTTGGTGATGATCTTGGCTCTGATGAGCCAAAAACATATAAAGAAGCTGTGGCGAGTAAAGATGCAGAAACCTGGATTATGGCGATGAATGAAGAGATGCAGTCTTTTGAAAAGAACAAGACTTGGGATCTTGTTGCACTACTAAAAGGGGTGAAGCCAGTGGGATGCAAGTGGGTCTTTAAAAGAAATGAGGGAATTCCTGGTGTTGAACCTGCTAGGTTCAAGGCGAGACTGGTGGCAAAAGGGTTTTCACATAAGGAAGGAATCGATTACCATGAAGTCTTTTCTCCTGTGGTGAAACACAAAACCATTCGGGTTCTTTTGGCAATGGTGGGTGCTTTTGATCTGGAGCTGGAGCAGCTTGATGTAAAAACAACATTCCTTCATGGTAATCTAGAAGAACAGATTTACATGTCTCAACCGGAGGGGTTCTACAGTTCTAAAGGAGACCAGGTATGCTTGTTAAAGAAATCTTTGTATGGCTTGAAGCAGTCTCCGAGGCAATGGTACAAGAGATTTGACTCATTCATGGTGTCTAATGGTTATTCTCGTAATTAGTTTGATAACTGTGTTTACTTGAAGAAAGTTTCTACTAATTCCTTTGTGTATCTGCTGTTGTATGTGGATGATGTGTTAATTGCAGCTAAAAACATGGCTGTAATTAATGACTTGAAGGCTCTACTAAAGGGTGAGTTTGAAATGAAGGATTTGGGTGCGGCAAAGAAAATACTTGGTATGGAGATCTGGCGTGATAGAGAAGCAAGACGGCTATGGGTTTCTCAAGAAAAGTATATTGAGAAAGTTTTGCAGGCATTCTCTGTTGATCAGTTCAAACCGGTAAGTACCCATTTGGCGGCACACTTTAAACTTGATTGAAGCACTATACCGGCTATAGATGAAGAGGTTAGTTACATGAAGACGGTTCCATATTCAAGTGCAGTTGGAAGTCTTATGTATGCGATGGTATGTACGAGACCGGATCTCGCTTATGCGGTTAGTGTGGTGAGCAGGTTTATGGCTAATCCGGGTAAAGCTCACTGGGGAGCTGTAAAGTGGATCTTGCGATATTTGAAAGGAGCGTCTGATATTTGTCTGGTATATGATGATAAAGGCCACGGTGATGGTCTTGTTGGCTATGCAGACTCTAATTACGGGGGTGACTTGGTGAAACGAAGATCACTGACTTGTTTTATCTTCACTTTGTTTGGATGTGCAGTTAGTTGGAAGTCTACTTTACAACCTACGGTTGCACTGTCGACGACTAAGGCGGAATACATGTCAATGATTGAAGGTATTAAGGAGGGTATCTGGTTACATGGTCTGGTGCAGAGTTTGGGTCTGAAGGTGGAGAAACCGGTGTTATTCTGCGATAGTCAAAGTGCTTTGAGTTTGGCTAAAACTTCTGTGTATCATGAGAGAACCAAACATATTGATGTAAGGTTGAATTTTATCCGTGATGTTCTGGAGAAAGACAAGTTTTCTATTCAGAAAATAGCTACAGAACACAATCCAGCTGATATGTTGACAAAGGCGCTACCGACGGACAAGTTTGAGCACTGCTTGAACTTGGTGAATATTCGTAGGAGGTAAAGTCCTCTCGGGGCATCTGGCAGGAAGGAGACGACTGAGAGATACTGACGAACCTTTGGCAGTTGGAGAAACTCCAAGTCAAGGTGAAGATTGTTGAAACGTGACTTGGATTTAGCGGTCTACCCGACTCGAAACCAAAGCGAAAGGGCTGTTTCAATTGGCAGGGTTCTTTTTGGGCTTATCCTAATTAATAACAAATAGGCTTAGGGTTTAGGGTGTTTTGGGGTGCTTATAAATAGACAGCTATGGTTCTTAGTCGGACGACATAATTGTAAATCTCTGAATCAGTATAATAAAATCATTCCGGTTTCTCCCCGTGGACGTAGGTTGACACACCGTCACCAAACCACGTAAAATCTCTGTGTTCTTTATTTGCTTTCTTTCTCGTTCTCTCATAACAACAAGAAAATTCTGAACAACTTTAGATTTTAGTTTTCACTTAACTCTAGTTTTCGTTTCTTGTTTATATTTTGGGTTTTTGTATTAGTAACTCTAGCGCTTAGGGATTCATATATGATCTCAGGCACAACTCATCAAGTTCGAAATCTACTTTTAAAATTTACTTTGTTTTGTTGGATTTATATTGTTACGTATGAAATTTAGAATTAGGTTAAAAAGCCCAAGGTAAAAAAGGAAAATGGGCCTAGAAATCGAGTTGATCGAGCTGGCCAAGGGGCACCGTAGGAAACTCAGATAAAATGGATATATTTCTAAGGAAATAGCGGGTCGGAAGGTCCGCAGGTCGGAAGGTCCTCAGGTTGGGAGGTCCGCAGGTCGGAAGGTCCTCAGGTCGGAAAGTCCGCAGGTCGGAAAGACCTCAGGATGGAAGGTCCACAGGTCGGAAGGTCCTCAGGTCGGGAGGTCCGCAAGTCGGAAAGTCCTCAGGTCGGAAACTCCTCAGGACGGAAAGTCCACAGGTTGGACGGTCCTCAGGTCATGAGGTCCGCAGGTCGGAAGGTCTTCAGATCAGGAGGTCCACAGGTCGGATGGTTTTTTAAGTCGGGAGGCCTGCGGCTGGACCAATAAGTCGGATGGTCTTTAAGTCGGGAAGTCTGCGGCTGGACCAATAAGTCGGATGGTCTCTAAGTCGGGAGGTTTGCGGCTGGACTAACAAGGTGGATGGTTTGCAAGTCGGGAGGTTTGCAATTGGATCAATAAGGCGGAAGATTTGCGGTCGGGTCAAAGAGGCGGAAAGTCTGTGGTCGGTCCAGGGAGTTAGATATTGTTGAGAATAAGTGAGAATGATACTGTGGTCAGTTGAGGGCACGTGTCAGCAGGAGAATGGTTAGTAGACGGTTGAAAAGAAACATTGTAACTGTTCGGGCGACGGTTCCAAGCGTTTTCTTCAAGGAATATTTAAGGAATTGAATTTTTCTGGAGAAACTATCTTCAATCAACTTCAACAAAGCAAAGTCAGATTCGGGGATCACCACTTTAAATTTTCAACATTTTAATTTTCCAATTTACTATCTTGTGTACCATACAGTGTTAAGAGATTCTTAATCTCAAGCAGTAATTAATCAAATTTAATGATATTTCCATATCTTTGAATTTTACTTTTTGTTTGTTGAAAAAATACATCAACAAATTGGCGACCACAGTGGGAGAAAGGCAAGATTGCTGATCCTACATTACCAGAGAATTTCATACGGCTGAGGTCTGGCCGAATCATCAGAAAAATCAATATGGCAGGCACACAACCTCAATCATCATCAGCACCGGTGGGAGAAAATATTTCACCACCAGTCATGCCAAATTCAGGGGAGATTCCCCAACCACCTACCGATTGGTTGTCTTATGTTCAGCAAATGAACAATCAGCAAACTGTGTTTATGCAGAATATGTTGCGCGAGCAACAAAATCTGATGCAGAATATGTTAGATCAAGCGTTATCAAGGGTTACTCTTCAACCTACTCAGACGCCGCCAGGGGTGTCACCATCAAGAATGCAAGGAAATTTCGCAGGGCCATCATATGTGGATAGCACACTTCCAAGCGCCACAACTCTCAACCGAACAGATAGAGGAAAGACTCCTCTAACATTCCCAAATAATATTCCTTTGGGACCAAGGGTTGAAAATGTGCAACCGAACATTACAAGAGAGGAAAGACCAGGGGGACATGTGCAGGATCCCATTCTTATTCCTATGCAAAATCCCATTGATGTTCCTGATCATCAACAGTTTCATTTGGGTGATGAAATTGCTCACGTATTGAGGGTTCAGTTTGGTCTAAATCCTCAGATAGCCAACCGACCTGCTTATCAGAGACCGTTTCCAGAAAGGATTATTAATGAATTACAGGCCACCAGACTTTCATGCTTTTTCTGGAGAGGATGGGTCCTCCACTTTAGAGCATGTGGGGCGTTTTACAGCATAGTTAGGGGAAATTGGTAACAATCTTTTTTACAAGTTACAACTGTTTGGATTGTCCCTAACTAAAACTGTTTTTTCATGGTTTGTAAGTCTGCCACATGGACAGCTACAAACTTGGGAAGGTTTAGAGATGGCATTTCATGCCAGATTTTTCAATCCACTGCCAACAGTTTCTTTAACTGATTTATTGAAAATGAAACAATATCCAGAGGAATTAGCTTCTCAATTTATTGAGAGGGTGCGATTGATGAAAGGACGATGTCCTACTATAATCAATGAAAAGGAGATGACCAACTTAGTGGTTCGAAACATGCATGGTCGCCTAAGGGATGCGCTCACTGCACATGATGTCGAGGATTTGGCAAACCTCGCATCCAAGGCTGGACGTTTAGAATATCTTTTCAGGGAAAATGATCAAAATTTCAGGCATAATAAAGGCCAACATATGTCTAGTATGGAAACAGAGGCATACGACTTTGATTATGATCAGACAGAAGAGATGGCGGCTGAAATAATTTTAGGGAAACCTTATGTATGCTCTAAGTTAAAGCCAGTACCAGGAACAGAAGCTAAAGGGCAACCGACCTTTGACAGTTCAAAGGCCGATGAGATATTTGATATTCTGTTGACTGATGGTCAGATCCGAATTCCGAAGGGGCAGAGGTTGGCTACCAAGGAAGAGATTAAAGGGAGGCCGTACTGCAAGTGGCATAATTCCTTCACACATAATACAAGTCAATGCACTCATTTTCGAAATGTGATTCAAAAGGCTATTAAGGCAGGTCGGCTCAAGTATATTATTTTGGGAGTGGAGCAGAAACCATTTCCAAAAGTAACCACAACAATGGTTAATATACAAACGACTTCCAGAAAAGAGAAAGGGAATTCATCAAAAAGTGGCCGACCAGAGGAGAAACTCAAGGTCTGTGAAAAAACAATGGCTGAAAAATGGGACAACCAAGATGGTTCTTTTGATGTGGAATTAAAGGACCAAGTTTTAGTTCGAGACCACCCGACCAGGAGGAATGGTGCGGTCGGAAGCAAATGGACTCGAAATAAGAAACCTTTACCAATTGATGTGGATCCTTGCTTCCCGGGCATGAATCGTACTCAGATTCGGAATGCCAAACGCAGGTACGCTGCGAGATACAGAGACAAGGTTGCTTCATCAAAGCAACCGAACGACAGCCGAGGCACTGCCAAGTATACTGAGCAAGGTCGGTCCATCAGGGTCGTTTCGTTTGAACAGCCGAATGAAGCAGAGGAAGGTCGGCTCATCGGGACTGCCACATCAAAGCAGCCGACCAGCGTACGGGACAATGCTAATTACAAAGAGGGAGGTCGGTCCATGCAAAAGAAGGGTAAAGACTTGTCTGATGAGAGAGTTAAGGGTTTCAGATGTCAATATTGTGAGAAGGTTAACATTAACCCATTACTGGAGGAGTTTCGTTTGGAATCTTTGACTGATCGACCCAAAATGGAAGTTGGAGACGAAATTCCAGAGAAGGATTCAAGGTCTATCAAATCTCGACTAGGGCCAAGTATCCCCTGCCGAATGACAAAAATTAATTGGGTTGAGGAAGAGCCTTTGTGGGCAAGTCTGGTGGATGAGTCTATAGAAGAGCCAGAATGGGCAAAAATTGCAGATCCTGACTTTCAATCAGAGGTCCCTCCAATAGTCTTCCCTCCCATTCCAGAAGGCATGACATCTTATTTGAAGCCTCTGTACGTTAATGCTCATATTTATGGGAAACCAATCACGAAGGTTTTCATAGATAATGGGGCCGTCTTCAATGTAATGCCATTAAAAACTCTCAAGAAATTAGGAAAGGGAATTCAAGATCTATCTCTTGTGGATTTTGAGATGACTAGCTTTACAGGGCAGCCGACCAGACCAGAAGGCATGCTGGTCGCCTCCATTGAAGTCGGTCAAAAGAAGATTTCTTCTGTTTTTTTCATGGTAGATGCAGATACCACATATTCAATCCTGCTTGGACGAGATTGGATTCATACATCTAAATGTGTGCCATCAACACTGCATCAACAATTGATGTTCTGGGAAGGCAACCAGGTTTTTAAAATGGAGGCAAATGACAATCCTTTTGGAGCATCAGAACAAGTAGAAGAATCAGTTTTCTATTATGGTCATGTACCTCCAATGTATCAGTTTTTTATGGCTAATGACTACCCAAAGAAGGGTTTTAAATTCATTGGCCAGAATTCAATGTTCTTTTAAAGAACAGTTGTACTATATGGCTCTTTAGTAAGCCAGACCTACTTTATATAATTCATTTCTTATAGAAGAAGCAGAATTACAAGATTGTAGTTTACTTATTAGTAAGTATTATTTAGATCAGCTTTTGAAAAAAGTAGAAAAAGTAAAAAAATGTGATGTTCATTTCCAAGAAGGGGAACAATTTCGTTGGCCTGATCTATTAGAGAAAACAGAGCCAACTTTCTCAGCACAAGATCCTTTGCTGGAATTTAATTTAGGAACCGACTTGGTTCCAAAAGTAATCAAGATGAGTGGTTATTTGTCAAAAGAGCAACAAACATTGATGCTCAAGGTTATAAGAAACAATATTGATTGTTTGGCTTGGGACTATTAAGAAATGCCTGGTCTGGAGCGAAGTCTCATAGAACATCGATTGCCCATTTAGAAGGATTTCAAACCTTGTAAGCAATCTCCAAGACGTATAAGTCCTGACTTGATGCCTCAGATCAAAGAAGAGATTCAGAAGCTCCTCAAAGTGGGTTTCATCCGACCTTGCCGTTATGCAGATTGGTTGGCCAATATTGTACTAGTGGTTAAGAAAAATGGTAAGATCAGGATATGCATCGATTTCAGAGATCTTAATATGGCCACCCCTAAAGACGAATATGTGATGCCTATGGCCGACATGCTAATTGATTCAATAGCAGGTCACATGATTCTCAGTTTCATGGATGGTTATGCAGGATATAACCAAATTTTTTTAGCAGAGGAAGACATCCACAAGATGGCATTTAGATGTCCAGGAGCATTAGCCATTTATGAGTGGACGGTTATGCCTTTTGGTTTGAAGAATGCTGGGGCGACTTACCAGAGAGCCATGAACTCAATTTTTCATGATCTCATTGGTAAGTATATGGAAGTCTACATTGATGATGTTATTGTCAAGTCTTCTAGTTTTGAGGAACATTTGAGGGATCTTAAGGATGCTTTCAGTCAGATGAAGAATTACAAATTGAAAATGAACCCGACTAAGTGTGCTTTCGGTATAATAGCTGGAAGTTTTTTGGGGTTCTTGGTTCATGAGAGGGGTATTGAGATCGATGGTAAAAAAGCCAAGGCAATTCTTACCAGCCGACCACCTCAGACGATTACAGAAATTCAAAGTCTGTTGCGAAAAGTAAATTATCTTAGGCGGTTCATTTCTAATGCTGCTGGCAAGGTCAGACCAATCACTAAATTATTGAAGGCAGGAGGAATCGTTTTTGAGTGGAGACCAGACCAACAGATGGCTTTAGAGGCTATAAAGCAAGCATTGGCTCAACAACCTGTGTTGATGCCTCCCAAGGAAGGTCGGCCCCTCAAACTTTATTTGGCAAATACCCATGAAGTGGTCAGTTGCTTATTAGCTCAAGATGGAGATGATGGAAAGGGAAGGGCAATTTATTATTTGAGCAAGACTCTCACATGACCAGAATTGAATTATACAATGCCAGAGAACATGTGTTATTCATTGGTGTTTGCATGCACAAAACTTGAACATTATATGCTGCCCAGAAGAGTTGAGGTCATCTCAAAGGTTGATCTCATCAAGTTGATTTTGCAAAGACCTACGATGCAAGGCAGACTCATGAAGTGGGCCATTAAATTAGCGCCCTTTGATTTGTATCATTCTCCTTTGAGGGCGGTCAAAGGCCAAGCAATAGCAGACTTTTTGGCAGACTTCACAGGTTGTGAGGAGCAACCGACTGGGTATATATCTTATGTAAGCACCCGAAATTGGTTAATGTTTTTTTATGGTTCTACATCAGGAAACCGATCTGGTGCAGGCGTCCTGTTGGAAGGACCAGATGGCCAAAGCGTCAATTTGCAATTACAATTGGAAGATATGACCCATAATT
This sequence comes from Andrographis paniculata, assembly GCF_009805555.1. Taxonomy (NCBI): domain Eukaryota; kingdom Viridiplantae; phylum Streptophyta; class Magnoliopsida; order Lamiales; family Acanthaceae; genus Andrographis; species Andrographis paniculata. The sequence goes on from NW_026137613.1 coordinate 2,482,328, forward strand.
TAGCAGAATATGAAGCTTTGATCTTGGGATTGGAGGCTTTGATAGCCAGGAAAGTTCAGTCGGTCATTATAAAAGGGGACTCTCAATTGGTGATTAACCAGGTAAACAAAAAATATGTTTGCAATTATCCCCACCTGTGGAGGTACAGGGATTTGGTAGGTCGGTTGCTATAAAAAATCTCCGAAGTGATTATTGAGTTCGTCCCTAGAGAGGAGAATCAGCTTGAAGATGATTTAGCTCAAAAAGCTTGCAAGGAAATTCTTAAAAGATATGTGGGCAGAGGTCGGCCCTGAGACTGAAACAGGAGCCGACTGGAGGATTGAAGCAGGGGCCGACTGGAGGACATACTTGTCATGTATTTGCAAGATCCAGAAGCAAATGTACCAATTGGAATTCGATTGAAAGCTTTGCGATTCCAATTGGTAGAAGGAGTGTTATATAAAAGGATATTCGAAGGATTGCTTTTGAAATGTTTGGGTCCTGAGTAAGCCTTGGAGGTGATGACAAAAGTACATAGTGGAATATGTGGAGCTCATCGAGCAGGTCTGAACATGAGATGGGCTATTCATCGCTTAGGTTTCTTTTGGCCAAAGATTTATGAAGACTGCATACAATTTGCCAAGGACTGCCAAGAATGTCAGAGGCATGGGCAACTAATTCATTTACCAGTAACAGAATTGCAAGCGATGGTGAAACCATGGCCTTTTAAATATTGGGCTATGGATATTATTGGTAAAATTCATCCTCCTTCGTCCAAGAATCATTGTTTTATTTTGGTTGCAACAGATTATTTCACCAAATGGGTGGAGGCGGTTGCTCTGAAAAATGTAGATCAGAAGGAGGTGATCGATTTTGTTCTGAATCAAATCATATATAGATATGGTATACCTCATTCAGTGACAACCGTCCAAGGTCTGGTCTTTACTGGGGAAAAGTTTTTAAGCTTCTTGGCAGAGTTTGGCATTTTTCTGAGTCATTCTTCGCCTTATTATCCCCAACCTAATGGGCAGACAGAAACAGGTAACAAGATTATTATTGGAATTATCAAGAAAACAATTGAGGGGAACCCAAAGAAATGGCACCTGTTGTTACCTTGAGCCTTATGGGCACATAGGAATAACAAAAGTTTTGCCATAGGGTTTTCACCATATCAACTCACTTTTGGACAAGATGCTGTGTTGCCAGCCGAAGTGCAAGTCTCATCTGGACGCACAAGCTTTATTAATGATGAATTTACTGAGGAGTATCAACAAATGATGTTGCAGCAATTGGAAAGTCTGGATGTCAACCGACTTCATGCAATCGATCAGATTGTGAAGCAAAATGAGATCAGGGCCAAGACTTATGGAAAGAAGATTTTTTACAGAACATTCAAAGAAGGAGACGTGGTCTGGAAGACTATTCTTCCAACTTATAAGAATGTTGATCAATTAGGGAAATGGTCTCCAAATTGGGAGGGGCCATTCATAATTCAAAAGGAGATTGGAAATGGTGCCTTTATTATCATAAATCAAGAAGGTAAAAGGGCACATGATTGTATTAATGCTAGATATCTGAAAAGGTATTTTCCTGCCTTTTCAGATTACAAAAAAGCATGAAACAGTAAGTTTTCAGAACCCATTTTCCAAGGGTTCATTCATTGTCAGATATTGAATCATGCCGAGGGTCACTTTCTCCTGAGTCAGAATCATCATTCCAATGGTTAGGGATAAGTTCTGGCTCTTCATCAATAAGGTCTTCTAAGCTAGGTCGGTACTTCTCCCATTGGTCATGCATCTTCTCGAGATCATAGTCGGTTCGGACTTTCATGTCTGTCAAAGCTTGGCGTTGACGATCAACAAGAGTGTGTAATCTTGAAAAGACTACAGTTGGTTGGAGAAGGTGTGATTCCAGCCAAGGTCTGGAAGTATGGCTATCACATGGTGTTCAATCAAATCCATGTGATGAGCAATGTCGGGAAGGCGACTTTGGATATCCCGAAGGGTCTCATATCCTTCTAGCACGTTTTCCATCAGGCGAATGACACGATGGATAGTCTTTCTGCCTCGTTGGGAAAACCTGAATTTGAAATCTAATTGTTTGAGGATGAATAGCAGGTCTTCAGCATGACCTCTAACTGGATGATTACCCACAAAAAAGGGTTGGATTACACATTGCCAATTTTTTACAGGAACATTAGGATAGTGAGAAGGCATTTTAATACTGTTTGGCAGACGTGTGCAAGGTTGGTTTGTGAGTAAATGTTTATCTGAGGATTTGCAAGGATTGCAAGTGTTTATAAAGGAGATGATTTGTTTGGTTCCCGAAGAGTTGGAAATTTGGGAGGTGATCCTCAATAAAAGGAGGAAAATTTTATTTACCAAGTCAAAGACTACAAAAGAGATCCTAATACAAGTTTTATTTGGGACCATTTGTCTTCTGTTCTGGAGCGTCACCTGTTATTAGCAGCTGACTGGTACTGCTTTATGAGTTGGGATCGGGCGTGAATCTTCAACTTTTGGTTAGGTCAGCTGCATTGCTTTGGTACCGATCAATCAGGCGTTGTTCATCGTTGATATGTCCTTCCAGGACAGACCTTTCTTGATGGAGCGCCTTCAGCTCTGTTTCCTTTTGCTGGATTGACCCCTCTATTTGTGTCTTGGCATTATTCAGGCCTTCTAGTCGGCCAATTGCCTGTTGAATGGATTCCTTGGTTTTGGTCAAGGAAGCCTCCAGACTTATTCGATCCAAATCAGGCAAGGGTGTCTCAGCCGTCAAAATTTGGGCGAACAGAACTTCATTTCTGAGTTTGGATAGTCGCTCCATCAATTGGTGAAGAATGGGGGCAGCAACCGACTCTGAAGACATTTGGAACAAGAGACCACCGATGGCTTGAAGAAGGCTGTCAAGCAAGTCTGACCCCAGGTCAGGGAAAGATTGGTTAACAGCCTGTGCAATTACAGTTCGGACGTCCGTCGGAATGGGAACAACCGACAAGAGGGCTAGATCAGAACATTCCTGAAATGAAAGATGTTTATCTCAGACTGAATGGAGAATAAATGTTAAGAATTAATTGTGCAAGGTCGCACGTTCCTCTGAACGGATGGTGGTCGTTGAAGGTGCTAAAATAGCCATGAGTTTGGGGGGTTGGGCGGCTGGTACTTCGATAGCTGATTCGTCGGCTGCTTCGAGTGGATGCTGAGGTATGGATCTGGGTCCCTGAATGATGGAAAGATAATGTGTCAAAGGTCATGTTAATACTAGTTTGTATTTTGGTACTTTGGAAAAAAAGATTTCAAGTGTTTACCAGATTGACAGAGGTCTCTGATTCAGAAGTGGGAATCTCTTGTAACCCCTGTAAAAGTCCCCTTGGTTGAGCAGGTACGGGTTCTCCATCCCGTCGGTCCGCCGGTGGTAGAGGGTCGGCAACCTCCAAGTTGGCCGCCCCTGGGTCGACAACCTCCAAGTTGGCTGCCCCTGGGTTGGCAACCCCGAAGTTGGTTGCTCTTTGGTTTGATGTGTCTGGGACGGTTGCATTAGAGGCAGTAGAAGCAGACATAGGTTTGGCCACCGGTGCCAAAGTGGGCAGGGATGGGTCTGAAGCAACATAAGGTAACCTGCCCATCTCTGAAGCAGTCGCCTCACTGGGAGACGAGACCCTTGTTGTTGCCTGCTCGGCAGATGAAGGTATTTTATTCGAGGCTCGGCGCTTGGTGGGGGGCTCAGGTTCTGGTAGTTGGTCGGTTGGTGGTTTCGTTGTTTTAGTTGGTCTGGAAGCAGGTTGGGCGGTCGCCCGAGCCGAAGCCACACCTGAGTATAAAATAAGGATTAATATCATGTTAGGGAAAGAATCAAGTTAAAATGAATTTATCCCTGGACGGGGTCTGGTCCTTATAGGTGGCCGACCTGATGGGCGTTTTGTTGGGGATGGTTGACTGTCCCCAGAAGGGGGAATGGTTTGAGTTTGAGAGGCTTTTCTTTTCCTCCGTGGAGCACCCGACTCATTGCCCTGAGTAATCAAGTTCCTTCGGGTGTTGGTCAGAGGGGTCACCCCTAAAGTTATTGCAAGTGGGGGAAGAAGGATGCCCAGCAAACGATCCTTGTCAGGGGCAATCAATGCCCAAGTAACCGACCACAATTCCCGAAAGGATTCAACTGAAGTGGGAGAAGTTTTGAAAGGGATGTATGAGTTGGAAGTGATATAATTTGTGAGTTGGGATATGTATGGGGCGATTGCATCAGGAATGGCTTTCCCATCTGGACTTTGAATTATTAAATGAGGATGAGCAATGGGTCCAGGCAAGCCTTGGTGGCAGCCGAATTGGCGTGCCACAAATTGAGGCTGGTAGTTGAAGGTGTAAAATACTTTGGGACGCTTTTTATCAATTTTCTTACTAGTGAATAAAGACCTGGGTTTAAGGGCAAGATCCCAGGAAAAAGGGTAAGTCGGATGTGGAAGTGGGTCTGGTCTAGACAAAGGTGACAGAGCAGGGAATGGCCAAAACAGGCCAGATGCATAACCTATATACCTTTTATGTATATAGAAATGGGTATCAGTTCTATTATCAGTAAGAATGGCAGTTATGATCGGATCAGACGCCTGGAGATTATTACGGCCTAAACAAAGTTGGTTCAGGGCTATTCCTAAAGACTTTTCAAGTGTGGGGGCAATGGGAGGATGACCAAGTTGGAAGGCGTCGGGAAAATAGAGATGGAACCATAGTTCCAGGAACCAAAAAGGACCCGACGCAGCAGTATCTAATTTTTTACCATCTTTATCAATAAGGCGGGCACTGACCCTGGAGAGCCCTTCAAAGAGATTGGCAAGGAAAAAGGTGCCTAATGAAAAGAACCGACCCGAGGCTATGTGTATAGCAAGATCAAGATGAGAAGGGAGGACACATTTCGAAGGGGAAACAACTACATACTTACAAAGCCAAAAGAGCAGAAAGGCTGTGTGTTCTCGGTTGGTTACAGGGTCCCGTCTGCCCCTTGTTGGTCGATTAGAAATTTAGTCCAACCCCATTCTTTCACATATGTTAGAGACCAGCCTAAGTGGTCTGAGTTGGGTTCTTTCCCATCTAGGGCACCCATTACAGGGTCTTCCCCAACAATTGGCAGGTGCGCGATCATGGCCACATCCATGAGGGTAGGGGCCGATAGGGGCTGTTGGAAGAAGGAAGGTACAAACCTCAGGGTGCCAGAACGCCGCCATGGCCAGGAGGACTTTCTCATGTAAATGACATGGGAGAGTTGACAGAAGTATGGCCTGATCGATTTGTAGAGTTTTCCATTGCCCCTGGTAATGTTTTGCTACTTTCTGGTACTAAGTGCGGTAGGGGTCCTTGGGATCTGTCAAGTATGTTTTGATGTTGTCATGAAGACGGGTTGCGTTGTAGTTGGGGTTGTTGATCGCCAGCAGATTCCTCGCTTCCAAGACTTTTCTCATACGGTTGGAGTCTTCAGCAGTTGTGCAATATGGGCGAACAGTTGGAGTGTGCATTTTCGTCGATACAAGAGTGGTTTCAGGGATTGATCCGTCGACAGGGAGTGCAGGGATGTATCGATTTGCCATGGTTAGAGTTATAGAGATTATGGTTCACAAAGGCGTTTTGAAGAAAGGAAAGTTTTGAGGAATCAGGAGTGTTGCAGTAACTCGTGCAGTTGCTAAGGTGATTTCTCAGTAGGGTTGTGATCTGTGAACTTCCAAATGACGATTGATGAATGGCGTTTGAAAGTCCCTTGGCAGCGGGCAAGTTGTTACGTATGAAATTTAGAATTAGGTTAAAAAGCCCAAGGTAAAAAAGGAAAATGGGCCTAGCAATCGAGTTGATCGAGCTGGCCAAGGGGCACCGTAGGAAACTCAGATAAAATGGATATATTTGTAAGGAAATAGCGGGTCGGAAGGTCTGCAGGTCGGAAGGTCCTCAGGTCGGGAGGTCCGCAGGTCGAAAGGTCCTCAGGTCGGAAAGTCTGCAGGTCGGAAAGAAAGTCCTGAGGTCGGAAGGTCCTCAGGTCGGGAGGTCCGCAAGTCGGAAAGTCCTTAGGTCGGAAAGTCCGTAGGATGGAAATTCTTCAGGACGGAAAGTCCACAGGTCGGATGGTCCTCAGGTCAGGAGGTCCGCAGGTCGGAAGATCTTCAGATCGGGAGGTCCGCAGGTCGGATGGTTTTTTAAGTCGGGAGGTCTGTGGCTGGACCAATTAGTCGGATGGTCTTTAAGTCGGGAAGTCTGCGGCTGGACCAATAAGTCGGATGGTCTCTAAGTCGGGAGATTTGCGGCTGGACTAACAAGGTGGATGGTTTACAAGTCGGGAGGTTTGCAATTGGATCAATAATTCGGAAGATTTGCGGTCGGGTCAAAGAGGCGGAAAGTCTGTGGTCGGTCCAGGGAGTTAGATATTGTTGAGAATAAGTGAGAATGATACTGTGGTCGGTTGAGGGCACGTGTCAGCAGGAGAAGGGTTACCAGACGGTTGAATAGAAACATTGTAACCGTTCGGGCGACGGTTCCAAGCATTTTCTTCAAGGAATATTTAAGAAATTGAATTTTTCTGGAGAAACTATCTTCAATCAACTTCAACAAAGCAAAGTCAGATTTGGGGATCACCACTTTAAATTTTTAGCATTTTAATTTTCCAATTTACTATCTTGTGTATTGTACCGTGTTTAGAGATTCTTAATATCAGGTACTAATTAATCAAATTTAAGGATATTTCCATATCTTTGAATTTTACTTTTTGTTTGTTGAAAAATAATCAACATATATATTTTGGGTTTTTGTATTATTCTACTGATCTATAAGAAGGTGGATCTACTAGAGAAGTGGTCACCCAATTGGGAAGCACCTTACATAATCCATAAAGAGATTGGTAAATGATTCTTTGTTATTATTGATTAGGACGAAAAATCAATACATGACCGCATTAATGCAAAATACTGGAAAAGGTATTACCCTTCCTTTTCATAGCACGGGACCGACAGAATGGTCACTTTATTTCTGAACCCAGCAGGGGTTTAGGTCTGTGCGGGACATAACTAGTCTTCATCGAGAATGGTGATGCATGGGGTATCTTTGTCATCATCAGAGTCTGGGGCCCAAGGTCCAACAACTATTGGTGGCTCTTCATTCAAGAGGTCATCCAGTTCGGGGCGGTACTGTTCCCATTGCTCTTTCATTTCCTCTAGGGTCCTTTCAGTCATTTTTTTCATATCATCCAGGGTTTGACGTTCTCTGTCAATGAGCATTTGTAGACGGGTAAAGGCTGCCCTTTGCTAAGAGAATTCGGTTACCCAACTGAGATCTGGCAGGATGGACATGACATGGTGTTCAATCATATCCATATGGTGTTCCAGATCAGGAAACCGTTTGAGCATATCTTTGGAGGTCTTGTAACTCTAAACTACCCATTGCATCAAACGTGTAGTTCGGTGCAAGGTAAGACATCCTTTCTGAGAAAATTTAAATTTGAAATCGAGTTGTTTTAGTACATGCACAAAATCTTCTGCGTGAACAGAAATAGGGTGCTGCCCAACCAAAAAGGTTTGGAGAACACCTTCCCAGTTTTTTATTACGACACGAACACAAGGTTGTTGGGAAGACATGTTGGTCACCTGGACTAAGTTTTCTATTTGGAAAGTGTTGTTGTCAGAGTTGCAGGCCGATTGTCTATTTATTCGATCGGTTACCGATATTTTGGCTTGATTTGTGGGATCGAAATTTTGAATTGACCAAGTGTTGGCTGAAAACAAGGAAGGGCGTTGACGCAAACCAAGTAACTAAACTCTACTAATCGAAACTTAAAGCTAAATTCGAATGAAAACTAAGTAAAAAAAAAGATATTACCGGTATCCGATTCGTCAATCGATGTGATGTGAACCCAAGCGTTGCCTAGACCCAACACCTATAAAGCAATGGAGACTCGAACAATATGGCTAGAAACTCCTGTCGGTTTCTGAAGCCATAATATTAGTTTGAAACTTCTTGGCACGGTTTCGAGTAATCGGACCTGGTGGTAGTGCAGGTTCATCATCGCTTTTGATAACCTCGTCATCCCCCCTTCTTGAAAAAATGAGTCTCCCATTTTCATAGCCTATTCATCTTCTACATCAAAAGGACTTAAGTCAGCAACATTGAATGTGCCATGAACTTGGTACTCACCCGGTAGCTCAGTACGATAGGCATTGTCATTGATGCGCTCCACCACTTGGAATGACCCATCTCCTCTTGGGCTCATCTTAGACTTCCGTTTATTGGGAAATCTACTTTTTCTCAAGTGCAACCGCACCTAATCGTCTGGTTGAAACATTACACACTTACGACCTTTGTTAGCACTTTTAGTATACCGAGCGTTTGACTTTGCAATATTATCCCGAACCTTTGAATGCATCTCCTTCACAAATTCAGGCTGTTTCCTGCCATCACTATTAAAATACTCATTGCCAAACAATGGTAACATATCCAAAGGTGTTAGAGAATTAAAGCCATAAACAACCTTAAAAGGAGACATGTGTGTCGATGAATGCAATATACAATTATATGCAAATTCAGCATGAGGCAAACATTCTTTCCAACTTTTACAATTCTTTTTTATCAAGACACGAAGCAGGTTCCCTAAGGTTCTACTCACTGTTTCAATTTGACCATCCGTTTGGGGATGATTAGATATAGAAAATAGCACTTAGTTCCCAATTTAGCCCAAAGTGTCTTCCAAAAGTAACTAAGAAACTTTGTATCCCTGTCCGACACAATTATCTTAGGAACACCATGCAATTTCAAAACATTATGAAAGAACAGATCTGCAACTTGAGACGCATCATTGGTTTTCTTACATGCAATGAAGTGTGCCATTTTTAAAAATCTATCAACCACGACAAAAATTGAATCATTTCCTCTCCTAGACCTAGGCAATCCCATAACAAAATCCATTGAAATATCACTCCATGGTGCTTCTGGAGTAGGTAAGGGTGTGTATAGACCGTGTGGTTGTGCATGTGATTTTTCAATCTTACAAACAACACATTTATTCACATAAGACTCTACATCATGCTTTATTTTAGGCCAAAAATAGTGTTCATGCAATACATCCAATGTCTTATCTCGCCCAAAATGACCCATTAAACCTCCCTCATGTGCCTCAACCACTAACACATCACGAAGTGAACACCTAGGTACACACAAACGATTCACACGAAACAAATATCCATCGTGCAAATAATAATCACCAAAGCCATGCATAGCACATTCTGCAAAGATATCAAAAAAATCATCATCATTCACATAAATATCTGTTATTAATGCAAATCTCATAAGCTTAGATTCTAACAAGGTTAGCAACCCGTACCTCCTTGATAGCGCATCAGCTACAACATTTTCCTTTTCTTTCTTGTACTGAATCGAGTAAGGAAATGTGTCCACGAATGCTAACCATCTTGCATGCCACTTGCTAAGCTTTTGTTGACTCTTTAAATGCTTTAATGATTCATGGTCGGTGTGAACAATGAATTCTTGTGATCGCAAATAGTGCTGCCATGTTTGAAGTGCACAAACCAACGAGTACAATTCTCGGTCATACGTCGAATAGTTGAGGGCAGCCCCACTCAACTTCTCGCTGAAGTACGCAATCGGCTTCTTTCCTTGCATCAAGACAGCTCCAATCCCAATTCCTAAGACATCACATTCCAATTCAAATGGCTCAGTGAAATCCGGTAGAGCTAAAACATGAATATTAATAAGTTTTCTCTTAAGCAAATCGAAAGATGCTTGTTCAGAAAGTCCTCAATCAAAGTGTTTATCTTTCTTTGTAAGCTCAGTCAGTGGTGCTGTGACAACTAAATTTTTGTATGTTGTAATTTGTACAAGTTCACAGGGAATTTATATTCAAAAATCGAAGAGTGAATGTTTATAGAAAAGCGGTCAGATATAGTAATATTTGTGGTTGTAGACATTGAGTAGTTATCACAATTATTTATACTCTTTTTACTGGTGAGTTTCCAGGTCGAACACAAGGATTTTAAGTCATGAATTTCAAAAGGTGAACATATTGAAAAAGCGACTGAAATTGTAGGACAGGATCCGCTTTGCAGCGGATCGACATTTCTAATCTATCAAAAGTAGTAAGTAAAGCGGAAAAAGGGGTGAGCAGAAACGAGCGAAGCGAGGGCGTAAAGTGAAGTGCCAGCGGTAACCAGGTGATCGGGACATGAACGGGGCGGAAACCGAGTGAACGGGACATGGATGATTGGTGATTACCGAGTGAATGAGACATGAGCGAATGGCACAATTTTTTATATTTATATATAGGTAGGCGACAGAGAGTGAAGGAGAGGTGTTGTGTCTGACTTGTGCGTTACTAAATGGATAGATTTCCCTTGATGTAATGAGTGAGTGGTGTAAGTGTGTTAACGAAGATAGATGTATATTACGGAAACGGTTAGAAAGAGATGATGTAAGTATATAAACTGAATTGTAAAGAATACATAACATTAGAATTTGACCTTAAGGAATTTACAACAAGACTTCAATGACACCCAAAATCGGAACATTATAGGGCATAGACCACCGTCTATGCCCTATTAATTCTACCAATTTCTGCCTCATTAGTGGCTTTACCCTTCTGTTACCTCTTTTTAATCAAAATTGAATTCAGAGCAGTAGTTAAGCAGGTCGACAAGGCTCCCGCGTACTTAACTACCTTGAACTACCTAGAAACCGCTTTTGGTGCAAAACAAGGCTCAGATTAATCAATTCTTCTCGTGCTTTAAACCAATGAAATGAAGTTCTTTAAATTCAAAGTTTATATAAGTACGGATAAAGTGTGGAGGGGATGAAAATGAAGAACTGAATGATATTTCATTAATTACTACTAAAGCTGGAAAAACTAGAACTACAAAGCTGTAGTTGAAAGAAGTAATCTATTCTAAGAAAGCGGTGAAGACTTGGCCAAGGGAGAACTCCCTTGGCCATTCCTGTGGGGAACTCCCTTACAGGGTTGGAGCTCTCGAAGACAGGAAGACAGCTATACTGCCTAGAATGTAATTGCTATTGTACTCCAAAATCAAAGTTATTTACATAGAGATATCTGGCCCTATTTATAGTAGGTGAATTGGGACGGTTGCAAGCATTTGCTAGGTGGTTCCAACCGCTGGGCGGTTAGGCGGTTGCTAGTAGTTATTCTGTTGAAGTAGTTGCTGGCCATAACTCCCAGGGCGCCCACTTTGCTTGCATTGAATTGTAAGGGTATATAGATCTTCCTCGCTTGCCGGAGGGCTGGAGGGCATCAGCGCAACTTGGCTCGCTTGTGCTGGCTGGAAGTGAAATGGTTGTACCGCTGCAGTTGGAGCACTTAGTCAAAATCTGCTGACATTATGCAGCGGTGGGTGTCTGGGCTGTCGCTTGCAAGCGGGAGAGGCTATCGCTTGTGAGCGGTGGAAGCTACCACTTGCCTCTCGTGCCTTATTCTTTTTCAGGTGATACTCTGGGCGCTTGCGAGTGGATGTGGGTATCGCTTGTGGAGCATGCCTTAGCTTTTCTGGCACCAGACTACCTCTTACAAAGGGCAAAAGTCATTAATAATCTTAACAATGAACTCTGGATCATACCAAGCGATATAGATCAATAATGTATGTCATTAACGAGTTATTATGATTATTTTTATACAGATATTTAAGTAATACACAGTTTTGTCAAGCTAGAAATATGCTCATATTTGGAGTCATCAAACCTCCGCACACTAAACCTTTGTTCGTCCTCGAACAAACTGAATTAAAGGATCACAAAGTTATTCTGTTCACTGCAATCAAGAATTGTTAACAATCAGTGCCATGATTGAGATCATTGTGAACCTCAAATAGAGACAAAGGAGCCATAAGTATTCAGCTTGCCATTTTATTTAACACGATTGGAGTTATCCCGGTATCGTCTACTTTGTTTGCTTAGCAAGGAATATTTTTATGATCAAGGAAACCTTCAGCTGAAGGGCGCGGAGAATCGTTTTATTTTATTTTTTTAAGATCGAGAGTTTCAAACAAACGTTGTTTCTGCTCAAGATCTTATTTGATTCTTACGCACCTAGGCCTTTTTAGTTCCTTTGTAATGACAGGTCCTCCCTGCTCCGCTCACATTGTATCTTATACTATATTTAAGAACTTCTCTTTTCAAGTTATTTCTTATGAACACAGTTGAAAAACATAGGTCCGCTTGCCTTACTGAGTATGGAAAAGTTTGAAATGAATGGGGCACCAATCTTCACAAGTCTCATTTGTTGCTACTTAGTTTAACGCTAATGTTCGAGTTATTGTGAAGTTCGAAGGACAATTACTTGGTCTGATGTGTTTAAGTCATCTAACTTTACTCTAAAACATATCACAGAGTTAACTCAGCAGGATATTACAGGCATTCCAAATAAGAACACATGCTTCAGATTATGTTAGGCATATAGTAGAGAAAAATGTCACTTGTTATCGAAAATTGTTGTTTCGTTGATCAATGTTATATACAGCCTTTGCCATTTCTGAGTTATGTACATGAGGGAGGATCTTTCTTCATTTTCTCTTCTCGCTCGAAGGTCCTCGCCCCTGCGGAAGGTTTTGTGATATTTGCCGCATTAGATCTTCCATTCGTTGGAGACTTCTAGCTGTGTCAAGCTGTTGCTCCATGAGAATGGTGTTTTGTTGGGTGAGGGTTGCGAGCACCTTCAAGATCTCTGTCAGTGTTGTACCCATGATTGTAGCCTTAGTCTCCAGCGCTTCTACACGTGCTTCTAGTGCGGCATTTGCCTTCTTGCCAGTGGCCAGCTCCTCAGCCAAGCTCCTTGCATAAGTATCTATCAAGGTCTGGGTTATCATGTATTGGCTGAGTATGGCTGAGTCGAGTTCCTCCAATCTTCTTTTAATGTTTTCAAGTGTCGAGCGGGGAGCTGATGTTCCTGCTTCCGCCGCTGCTGGTGACTGTCTCTCGACTCAGCCGAACTGATCTCCACTGGCACTTCTCCTTGTTGGGAATCGGGTGCTGATTCAGGGGTGACATCCCTGAGGAACACCAGTTGCCTTGCTGCCTCATACTCCAGCTGCTCTGCCTTCTTTCGCTCTAGGTATCTTCTGAATCGCAGCTGAAGTTGGGTCAGCGGTTTCCAATATTTGAGCAACTTGACTAGCACCTTCATCTTCCTCTTCTTCTTCTGTCGCTCGAGCTGCCAAAGTTGTTCAAGGCGTTGTATTTCGGCGAACAGCTGAGCTTGTCTCTCTTGGAATTTCTTTTCCTCTTCATCCTCCTCCTCATCAATGATTGTTTTATATGATTTGGCTGAGGCCAGAGTCAGAGTTTCAGCAGGTGTCCCAGTCATGGTTGGTGTTCTTGGGCTGCGTGGGGACACTTGCAGAAGTGAAAGATTAAAAATTACTGCCTCCATCTCTTCGGCTTCATTGGCAGCTTCAGCGGTTGGGCAGCGGGGACCTCGGCGGGATATTCCTTGTAGGACTCTACTGTGACATTGATCCTGCCGATGGTTTCTTCTGTGAGCACAGTCTCCCACTCCTCCTCTGGTCCAGCGGCAGTAGGCTCTACCGCTCCCGTCTGGTTAACGGGTGCGGTTTCATTGCCTGTTCCAGTAGCAGTTGGCTCGCCTGCCCCCTGCTGGTCGAAGGGAACAGGTTCATTGCCCAGCGGACTAGATACTTCAGGTGACACCTCCACTGTCGCTGGCCTCACTGGTGAAGGTCTTGTAGGTTGAGCGGTGGGTTCTCTGATAACGATCCCCTTCCGTAGTTTGGAGAGAGGGATCGTGCCTTCGCTTGCTTCCACATCCACTGCTTTCCCTTTTCCCTTCTCCTGCCTTGTCGCTCGCCGAGGGGGGGGGGTGTGTTGGATTTTTTCTTAGTGCTTCCTTGACCCTCGGCTTCTTGACAGGCGTTGGAGCAGGGTCTTCCTTCTTCTTAGACCTCTTCTCGCCAGCGGCCGCCTTTGGCGCTTTTCCCCCTTATCACTCCTGGCCAATTCTACCCCAAAAAGATCCTCCTCTATCTTCCGAGCGAAGCAGAGGGCTTCCTCCTCCTCATCGACGAGAGTTTCATTGGAGATTGTCCTCTCAGAATCAGGTTCAGCAGTGGCCTTTTATGGGTCCGCCTGGGGTGTCACCTCATCTCTTATTATTTCCTCCCTCACAACCCTCATCTTCCTTTTTGGTGGAGGGGGCGCTGCCGTTTGTACCTTTCTTTTTTTTTTGTTTGGGGATAAGAGTTCCCCTTGGACTCCAGCCAGATTTTGTGAAAGGCCGCCGGAAGCAGTGGCTTCATTTGAAGTTCTGGGGCTGGAGTGAGCAAATCGACGCCCGCGCGTCGGCATAGCTCTGTGATTAAGGTCCCGTGACCAAGCGTTCTATCTCCATTTCTTCTATCCCAGATATCTATGCCGATAATTGCGCCCAAATCTACATCAGCAGCTTCCTCCAGTATCGAGTGCAGGGCGAGGAAGTCAGGACGGATGTCAGTGGTGTGTGTGGTGATCATCACTCTACTCAGCGACCACTTCACCCACTCCTTCTTCTCTTCGTCCACCGACCCAAACTTCAAGTTCCTCTTCTCATATGCAGGGGCGGTGGAGAAGGTCCTATAAAGCGCCTGCAGCTCAAGCGAGCTGCAGGTCTCTGTTGCCCGTAGCTTGTCCCGCATCTCCTGGGTGGGGTAGTAGTATTCCCAACCCAGGAGTTGGTTGATCTTCCTAGTTGAGCAGTCTACCCATCTTCCTCTGATGTATACGTTCCATAGACTCTCAGCCTGGTTCAGATTTGCATAGAATTCCCGCACCAGCGATACATCCACTGGATCACTGGGATTCTTGATCAACCATGACAGGCCTCGCTCCTCCAGCCAGTCAGCGAGCGGGCCTGTGATCTTTTCAGGGTCAAATCCTCTTTCGTAGAGGATCCCCATCGCCTTCATCTTTTTGTAGGCCGCTGCTGCCTCAATGCTGACGAAGTGGAGGCCATCGAATTGTTTGGACCTCAACATATCCTTGGCAGCATCGGCCGCGTTCTTCTTGGAGGTGTCGCTCCTGAACGCCTTTATTCTCCTAGGCGGTGCCTCATGGCAGGCAAGTTTGTCCTTAAGCTCCTTCAGCTAGTACTCTTTCAGCTCGTCGTAATCCAACCACCAGTCGCTCATCGGGTACCTTTGCTCTATTTCCTCTGTATACTCAAATCTAAGGTAATCCTCCGAGAACTCTGGGATGAAATTTTTGAATGGAAGTGACTTCAGCTGTCTGAGCTTCCCCCAATCTTCAGTTAGCTCTAGTACCCTCCTCCTTCGATAATATGCCTCAGGCAGCGCTGGCTTCAGGAATTCAGCTCCTGACATTGTTGTTACCACCTTTCGTCCGTCCGTGGATTTGATCATTTGGACTCTCTTCTTAACTTTCTCCTCAACCTTCTCGAACTCCTTCCTTAACACTTCTTGCTTGGCTGGATCTATTTTTTCAAGCGTATCATGAACTAAGGTTTCCAGAATTATTGTTTAATATAAGAACTTTATGAATCCTGCCTTACTACTTTAAAGTGCCAACAACATTCATGTAGGGGCAATCATTTCCACAACTTCAGTGACTTTCAACCTAGATCCTCCCCCTCACAACGAAACAGAACACTACTGTAAGTGTTACATTGTGAAAAAGGGAGAAAATCACAGAACAACATATAACATATAAATTATTGTAAAATTGATCCGTAGAAAGCAAGTATATCAGTTATTATATCTAAATCTAGTAGATAATAGACCTAGATTCACATAAATCAAACATATAAACATCTTCGCAGAAATGAAGAATAGACAATTATCGCAAAAATAATTTGTGATTATGTGTTATTGAACGTTAAATCAGGGAAAATCAACCATGAAATCGAGTTTATGGACTAAGGTTAACCTAGATCTTACCTTAGATGAAGTTATTGTTGGTTGAACAGTCGATATTTTGAAAAAAAATTTGCATGGAGAAGTGGCGGTTATTGAAGCTTCTTGAGGAAGTTACTGTAAGGCAAAAGTGGAAAATGACTGTTGACTGGGGTATTTATAGACTTTTTTCATCGCTCGTCTGGAGGGCAAGCTGAGCACTGCCTAGTCCAATATATTTACTTATAAAGGTATAAGGGTGGGTTTTCAGGGCGGGTGAGCGGGTAAAGCAACACTTCTTTTTACCTAAGGGTGACACTCAAGCGGTGATGGAAGCGGTACTGGGTGAGCGATATTGCTCTTCTACTAAGTATCAGGATGAGACAAGCGAAGCGATGAGTGGCTTGGGTCAGGCTCAGGTTAGAAGTTAAATTTCTAACATTAACTATTCTTAAAAAGCAGTAATCCTAACTATTTAAAGCGATAACACTGCTCTAATGAAAGCGATAACAAAAACTGTAAACCTAAACTAAGAAAGCGATAAGAATTTTAAACTCTATCTATGAAAGCGGTAAAAGAAAGCTGTAAATTTTAACTATGAAAGAGGTAAATTCTATTTAGGAAAGCGATAAAAGAAAGCTATAAAATTGGCAGATATAATATTAGGTTTCTGGATTCTTTTTGTAACTTTATCACCGAACGAGCTTTTGAACCTCCACCAGATTAATATCTGCATTGGCCTGCTGTAAAATAGGCCTTCCGATATAAGGTTTCAGCCTCGCTCCATTGACAAGGAAGGAATCGGTTTCTTTAGGGTTATCCACATTGTTGATCCTTATGGCTCCACTTGGCAGCACTTGTCTGACAATATAAGGCCAGTCCACCTTGATTTCTTTCCCTGCGAATAAGTGGAGCCTAGTGTCATATAAAAGAACCTTGGATCCCTCAGCGAATTTTTTTTTCTTCAACTTCCTGTCGTGATAGAATTTCATTTTTTCCTTGTAGAGTTTTGCACTTTCATATGCAAGATATCGGAACTCAGTCAGATCGAGCAATCTTTTGGCGCGCTTCTCATGCGCGGGAAAAAGATCAAAATTTAGATACTTGATGGCTCAATACGCGCGATGCTCGAGTTTCAGAGGTAGGTGGCAGGCTTTTCCATACACAAGCCGGTATGGGGACATTCCAATTGGAGTTCTGAAGGTTGTTCTATACGCCCACAGCGCATCATCCAATTTCTCTGCCCAATTCTTGCGACTTTTATTTACTGTGGTCTGGAGGATATGTTTAATTTCTCGATTCGAAACCTTCACCTGACTGCTCGCTTATATGTGATAGAGGGTAGTTAGATGCTGACGAACACCATATTGTTGAAGGCAAGATTGCAGTGCCTTATTCACAAAATGGGTGCCTTCATCGCTGATTATCGTTCTTGGAACCCCGAACCTTGGAAATATAGTATATTTCAGGAAGCGGATCACAGATCGAGCATCATTACTAGGGAGCGCTTGCGCTACAACCCACTTGCTCACGTAATCCACCGCTACCAGGATGTATAATTTCCCATTTGAATTCGGAAAGGGGCCCATAAAGTCTATCCCACATACATCAAATATATCCACAAACAAGACTCCAGTTTGGGGCATCTCATCTCTCTTCGAGATAAATCCCAATCTTTGGCACTTGTCGCAAGATTTGGCAAAGGCATCTGCATCTTTCTGTAGGGTAGGCCAAAAGAAGCCTGACTGCAAAACTTTGGCCATTGTGCGCAAGCCAGCGAAATGCCCTCTTACATGGGACCCATGACATTCATTTAAGATCAGCGGGATCTCAGACTCCGCTACACAGCGGCGGATTATCCCATCTGAGCCGATATTAAATAAATAGAGTTAATTCCAAAAATAATCCTTTGCCAAACTGAGCAATCTCTTCTTTTCCCGTTGTACAGTATGTGCTGGAAACTGTCCTTTAGTTAAGAAATTGGCCAGGTCAACAAACCGTGGCTCATTCGCTTGCACCAGAAACATCTTCTCATCTGGGAATTGTTCGTTGATACCAGGAGATATGTCCTCTTCTTGTCTCAACCTACTAAGGTGATCTGCCACATGATTTTCTTTCCCTTTCTTATCCTTGATCTCAATATCAAATTCTTGGAGCAACAACACCCATCTGATCAAATGGGCCTTCGTCTCCTTCTTCTCCATCAAATATTTGATAGTTGCATGGTCAGTGTGAACAATGGTCTTGCTTCCGATAAGATACTGTCTGAACTTCTCAAAAGCGAATACAATAGCTAGCAGCTCCTTCTCGGTTGTAGTGTAATTCTTTTGAGCGGAATCCAGCAATTTGCTTGCATAGTAGATAAGATTCAACTTGGATTCCACCCTTTGTCCTAATACAGTGCCGACGGCATAGTCGCTTGCATCCTTCATCAGCTCGAATGGCTCGCTCCACACTGGTGCCGAAATTATAGGAGCGGAGGTCAATTTCTCCTTTAAGACAAGAAAAACCTCCTCACACTCGCTTGACCAATGAAAATGAGAATCTTTGCACAGAAATGCGGTGAGCGGTTGTGTGATTTGACTGAAGCCCTTGATGAAACGACGGTAGAACCTCGTGTGTCCAAGGAAACTCCACACTCCTTTCTCATTCGAGGGCGATGGCATCTTTTCGATTACACTAACCTTCGATCTATCTACCTCGATACTGGCAGATGAGATCTTATGACCCAAGGCATTTCCTTCATTTACCATAAGATGACACTTCTCCCAGTTCAACACAAGATCAGTCTTAATGCAGCGGAGAAGCACTTTTTCCAGGTTATTCAGGCATCTGGAAAATGTCTTGCCATAAACCGAGAAAAATCATCCATGAATACTTCTATGCAGGAGTCAGGAGATCACTAAAAATATGGTACATACACCGCTGGAAGGTGGCCGGGGCGTTGCAAAGCCCGAATGGCATCCTTCTGTAAGCGAACGTCCCATATGGACAAGTGAATGTGGTTTTCTCACAGTCCTCCGGCTTGATGGGAATTTGGTGGTAGCCTGAGTAGCCATCGAGGAAACAGTAGTATTCGTGTCTTGCGAGCTTCTCAAGGCATTGATCAAGGAAGGGAAGCGGGAAATGATCTTTCTTCATGGTTGAATTCAATCTTCTGTA
Organism: Andrographis paniculata; assembly: GCF_009805555.1. Taxonomy (NCBI): domain Eukaryota; kingdom Viridiplantae; phylum Streptophyta; class Magnoliopsida; order Lamiales; family Acanthaceae; genus Andrographis; species Andrographis paniculata. Next base: position 2,501,346 of record NW_026137613.1, read on the forward strand.
GTCGATGCAGACCCTCCATCCAGTGACAGGTCTTGTCATGAAGACCTCCCCATCATCGCTTGTCTGTTCGACAAAGCCTCCTTTCTTGGGAACCACCTGGGTTGGGCTGACCCACTGGCTATCACTGATAGGGTATATGATTCATGTATCGAACAGCTTGATCACCTCTTTCTTTACCACTTCTTGCATATTTTCATTTAGTCTCCGCTGAGGCTGTCTGCATGGCTTAGCGTCAGCATCCAACCTAATATGGTGCATCCACACCGCTGGGCTGATTCCTTTGATGTCTGTAATCTTCCATGCAAACGCTACTTTGCTTCTTTTAAGAAGTGAGACGATCTGAGCCTTTTGGTCCGGCAACAGTGAGGCGGAGATTATCAGTGGGTAACTCTCCTCCGGGCCAAGGAATATATACTTGAGGTGCTCGGGTAATTTTTTCAGCTCGTCCTTTATGTTGGTGTCGCTTGCTGGTTCTCTCGTGGCTCGTTCAATGGACTCAGTGGGTGCTGGCATCTCATCGCTTGCCTCACATGAGTCCCCTCAATCTTCCAGCTCAAGCGACCCAGTAACTGAAATTCCTTCCAGATTTTCAAGTGTTATATAGCTCTCAAAAGTTGATAATTCATTTAACTCATTGATAAAATCATAGTTTTCTTCCTGAGGTTGGCGTAGTGCTTGGTTAATGGAAAACGTGACTTTATCGCCACCAAAGCTTAATGAGATTTCGCCTTGGGCGATGTTTATAGTAGCTTGGGCGATGGCTAGGAAAGGTCTCCCTATTATGATTGGAATTTCTCGATCTTCGCTCATTTCCATAATAATGAAATCTGCAGGGAAAATAAATTTGTTTACTTGCACGAGTACATCACGAATAATTCCTTTAGGAAGTGTTATTGATTTATCGGCAAGCTGAATTACAGTTCTGCATGTTTCTAATTCATAACGCCCTAATATAGAGAAAAATGAGAAGGGCATAAGATTGATACTTGCTCCTAGATCACATAATGCCCTAATCGGCTCTAAATTTCCTATTGTACAGATAATAATAAAAATTCCAGGATCGCTGAGTTTCTTTGGGAGGTCCTCTTTAAATACGGCGCTGCACACACTTTCCAGCTGCACCGCTGCCGCTTCATCAGGGAATGCCCGCTTGCGATTGATTATATCTTTGATAAACTTAGCGTAATGTGGCATCTGTGATAAAGTATCAGCAAATGGTATAGTAATTTGAAGACTACGGAAAGTATGTACAAACTTATCAAATTCCTTGGAATTGTCCTTCTTCCCAAGTCGTGTAGGGAAGGGGGCTCGAGCCAAAGACTGAGCGTAACCCTTTTCCTTCGGTTCAGGCACCCGAGCGGCTGGTATCGCTCGCGGTTGGGATAGACCTTCTTTCTCAGCTGGAATCTGTATAATTTCATTCTGCACAGGCACGTTAGCAACAATAGGGGTAGGAGAATTATTAATACTGCTGCCCGGCAGCGGTGGTGATTGCGTCCATTTCCCACCCCTTGTTTCGATGGCCTTCGCTTGGTTCGGGATAGTCTTGACTGTCCCAGGCAACGTTCCTTTCTGCTTCAGCTTTATAGCTTCAGCTACTGCCCGACTTGAATTTCCAGCATTTTAATTGAGGCAGATGTGTTTCTTTGGAACTCCTGATTTGCGCGCTCTGTGTTCCTCCACTCAGCGGCGCTTGGGCCGCTGTGGGAGGTTGGGCAAATGCAGGTGCCTGCTGCGGAAAGTGGGGGGCTTGAAAATATTGTTGTTGATGTGGATAAAATCCCCATTGATGATATTGTTGCGTAGCGAACTGTTGTGGCCTTTGAAATTGTTGTTGAGGACGCGGTCCAGCGGGGCCTTGAGCCTGCCCCTTTTGGAACTGCTGGAATTGAGGGGCATTCTTGCCAGCCATATAATAGACCTCCGCTAGGTTCTGAGCCTCTTCAGCCAGGCACTTAGCAACCTGCGGACCTTGATGGTCTATAAAGACATTCTCCTCAACTTCCGCGGCCTCATGCAGCGCCTGTTTTCCTTTATTACGCAGGTCCTGCTTCATGAGCTTAGACAACTCCTTTACTTGGATGTCTATCCTTGCATCGTGAGAAACGGAAGCAGGAACCTGGTACAAACCCCTCGATGGCTCGGGCCTGTTGGTCTCTGGCCAACTTGTCTGATTGGCCACCATCTTTTCTATCAAAGCCCTCCCTTCTGAGGCACAACGCCCCATCAACGAGCTTCCTGCCGCTGCATCAAGCTACATCCTCAATTCAGGAGTGATTCCTGAGTAGAAAATTTGAAGCTCCATGAAGTCTGGAATTTCATAATGAGGACAGTTACAGAGCAATTGTTTGTATCGGCTCCAAACTTTGGGAAGGGTCTCATCATTCGCCATCTTGAAAGTTAATATCTCATTTCTCTGGCAAATGGTCTTTGATACAAGATGGTATTTGCTCACGAAAGCCTGCGCTGCTTCCTTGAAAGTGACAGGAATGGGATAAACATTATCAAACCATTTTCTGGCTTATCCTGTTAAAGAAAATGGAAACAAAATAGGTTTTGCACCGTCCTCCGTGATTCCGTGTGATTTGGAGGTGGCAGCGATCCTATTGAAGTTATGCAGGTGCTCGTATGGACTTTCGTTGAGCAGCACATGAAATTGGCTCTGGCTCGCCAGGCTAACGAGCGTTGGTTTCACCTCATAATGGCCAGAGCCTCTGGGCACAGAACTAGTAATTAATGTATTATCCAGAAGGGACTTCAGCAAGCGGGCGTTCGGAAGCCCTGTGTTCCTCAGCCCTCTGGTTAGGCTCAACAGTAGGTGGTGGAGGAGTGATGCAGCGGAGTCGCAACAGTGTTGGCAGCTTGAGCCGCTTGGGAAGCGATAAATGCTCCCTGCGCAGCTTGGGCCTTCTCCACCTGAGCGAGGTGCGCTTGCAGCCCCGCCATTCCCTATTGGATGCTAGTAAGGGCTCTTATGAGCTACGCCTCAGTTGCTGTCAGCGCGTGGGGAATGACAGTGGGGACCATAGTAGGGATATGGAGCGGCACCTCCTGCGAAGATGCAGATGCGGCAGAGTTTGAAGAGGTCCCAATGGCAGTCTGGAAAGCTGGGACGACAGTAGAGGGAGTAGTGGCATTTCCTTGGTTAACCATGAGTTTTTCTCGCACTTGCTCACGGAACAGACATCTCTGTGATCGAGCGGAAGGAGTAGGACTCAAGGGACGCTGAAAACGCTTCGGAACCCTACATAATGATAGCCACACCAGAGTAGAAAGTTAGAACAAAAGTTAGTAAAACGCAAAACACACTTACAAAGATTTAAAGAGTAAATTATGGCGCTTCAAAAGATCCTCCACCAAGATACTTTTCATGAGTTTAAAATCCCCGGCAACGGCGCCAAATTATGACAACTAAATTTTTGTATGTTATAATTTGTACAAGTTTACAGGGAATTTATATTCGAAAATCGGTAAGTGAATGTTTATAGAAAAGTGGTCAGATATAGTAATATTTGTGGTTGTAGACCCTGAGTAGTTATCACAATTATTTATACTCTTTTTACTAGTGAGTTTCCAGGTCGAACACAAGGATTTTAAGTCATGAATTTCAAAAGGTGAAGATATTGAAAAAGTGACAGAAATTGCAGGGAAGTGAAGTGCCAGCGGTAACCAAGTGATTGGGACATGAGCGGGGCGGAAACCGAGTGAACGGGACATTGATGATTGAAGATTACCGAGTGAACGAGACATGAGAGAATGGCACAATTGTTTATATTTATATATAGGTAGGCGACAGAGAATGAAGGAGAGGTGTTGTGTCTGACTTGTGCATTACTAAATGGATAGATTTCCCTGGATGTAATGAGCGAGTGGTGTAAGTGTGTTAACGAAGATAGATGTATATTATGGAAACGGTTAGAAAGAGATGGTGTAAGTATATAAACTGAATTGTAAAGAATACATAACATTAGAATTTGACCTTAAGGGATTTACAACAAGACTTCAATGACACCCAAAATCGGAACATTATAAGAAAGAAACCCTACTGTCACTAGGAATCTCTGTGACCTAATAGACCACCGTCTATGCCCTAGTAATTATCCAAACTTCTGCCTCATTAGTGGCTTTACCCTTCTGTTACCTCTTTTTAATCAAAATTGAATTCAGAGTAGTAGTTAAGCAGGTCGACAAGGCTCCCGCGTACTTAACTACCTTGAACTACCTAGAAACTGCTTTTGGCGCAAAACAAGGCTCAGATTAATCAATTCTTCTCGTGCTTTAAACTAGTGAAATGAAGTTCTTTAAATTCAAAGTTTATATAAGTATGGATAAAGTGTGGAAGGGATGAAAATGAAGAACTGAATGATATTTCATTAATTACTACTAAAGCTGGAAAGACTAGAACTACAAAGCCGTAATTGAAAGCAGTAATCTAATCTAAGAAAGCGGTAAAGACTTGGCCAAGGGAGAACTCCCTTGGCCATTCCTGTGGGGAACTCTCTTACAGGGTTGGAGCTCTCGAAGACAGGAAGACAGCTATACTGCGCAGAATGTAATTGCTATTGTACTCCAAAATCGAAGTTATTTACATAGAGATATCTGGCCCTATTTATAGTAGGTGAATTGGGACGGTTGCAAGGAGTTGCTGGGTGGTTCCAACCACTAGGCAGTTAGGCGGTTGCTGGTAGTTATTCTGTTGAAGTAGTTGTTGGCCATAACTCCCAGGGCGCCTGCTTCGCTTGCATTGAATTATAAGGGCATATAGATCTTCCTCGCTTGTCGGAGGGCTGGAGGGCATCAGCGCAGCTTGGCTCGCTTGTGCTGGCTGGAAATGAAATGGTTGTACCGCTGCAGTTGGAGCACTTAGTCAAAATCTGCTGACATTCTGCAGCGGTGGGTGTCTGGGCTGTCGCTTGCAAGCGGGAGAGGCTATCGCTTGTGAGCGGTGGAAGCTACCGCTTGCCTCTCATGCCTTAGTCTTTTCAGGAGATACTCTGGGCGCTTCCGAGCAGATGTGGCTATCGCTTGTGGCGCATGCCTTAGCTTTTCTGGCATCGGACTACCACTTACAAAGGGCAAAAATCGTTAATAATCTTAACAATGAACTCTGGATCATACCAAACGATATAGATCAATAATGTATGCCATTAACGAGTTATTATGATGATTTTTATACAGAAATTCAAGTAATACACAGTTGTGTCTAGCTAGGAATATGCTTATACCCTTCAGCACCTACAACAAAACCAAGAAAAATACATTTGTCGACACAAAAGTCGCACTTCTTCGGATTAGCATAAAGCTTTTCAGCTCTTAACACATCCAAAATACTACGAATATGCTCTACATGTTCTTCCATTGATTTACTATAAATGAGAATAACATCAAAGAAAACCACAACAAACTTCCCTATGAAAGTACGTAATACATGATTCATTAACTGCATAAATGTACTTGGAGCATTCGTAAGGCCAAAAGGCATGACTAACCACTCATATAAGCCGAATGTAGTTTTAAATGCAGTTTTCCATTCGTACCCTTCCCCTATTCTAATATGATGATATCCACTTTTCAAATCAATTTTAGAAAAGTATTTTGACCCATGCAATTCATCTAGCATATCATCTAAACGAGGGATAGGGTGTCGATACTTTACCGTTATGGCATTTACGGCTCGAAAATCGATGCACATTCTCCATCCACCATCCTTCTTTGGGACAAGAACCGGTATAGCACAAGGGCTTAGGCTTTCGCGAATCCAGCCTTTGTCAAGCAACTCATCCACTTGCTTACGTATTTCCTTGACTTCCTCTGGACTTGCCTTGTAAGCTGGACGATTTGGAATTGATGCACCCGGAATGAGATCCATCTGGTGCTCAATGCCCTGAATAGGTGGTAATCCTCCGGTTACTTCATCATGAAACACATCTTGATATTCCTGCAAAAGAGAAGCAACATTGGAAGGGAGTTCCATTAGCTCTTGCTTAGACAAATAATCAGGTTTAATCAAAAGTAAATAAGAACTTCTCTCGTGAACTTTCAAATTTTTTGCTTCTTTCAAGCTTACAAGCATTTTTCTTTCAAGCTCACTCTTGCGTTGTTCACTCACTTGCTCTCTTTTGTCACTCTTATTTTTTTCGCTCTCACTTTTCTCACTTCCATGCTCACTTTTTTCACTCTTATTTTTTTCATTTTTTTTCCTTTCTCTCTTTTCTTTGGCTTCTTCCACAAATTGACGATGCATGTAGAGTTGGTTCTCATAGACATCCATTGGAGACAATGGCTTCAAACATATATTTCTACTCCCAAACTCAAATTAGTACCTATTCAAATATCCATCATGATGAGCCTTTCTATCAAACTGTCATGGCCTCCCAAGTAATACGTAACAAGCTTGCATCGGTAGCACATCACATACGACTTCATCCTCATAATTTTTTATCTTGATAGGAACCGTCACCTGTCTGTTCACATTCAACTCTCCGCAATTGCTAACCCATTGCAATTTGAATGGTTTGGGGTGGGGTGTTGTTAGCAAATTCAATTTTCGAAAGTTCACTTACAATATTTGTGCAACTTCCACTATCAATAATGAGGCTACACACTTTGCCTCTAATTACGCAATGAGTTTGAAAGAGGTTTTCTATTATTCCTCATCAAAGGTCCTTGACATGGTGCTTAAGGCTCGTAAAGTAACCAAATGCAAACCAACACCGGAATCAGATTCATCATCTGTGTTATTTGCCTCATGTACTCTTTGATCAGGCCCCTCCTCAATTTCAGATTCTATCTTGTATTCCTCAAACTCGTTGAGGATCATCGTTTTCTTGTTTGGGCATTGACTTGCAATGTGGCCTCGACCTTGACACTTGAAGCAAATGATATCTCGATTCCTCAGCTTCTCCGGATCAACTCCAACATGTTTGTTCCTTGGCGTGTCATCCTTGATAACACATTCCTTTACCGAACTCTTGGGCCATTTGGGATTTGTCATCCTTCTTGGTATAATTTAGGGTGAAGCGTTTCGTACCAAATGTTTTATGTTTTCCCTTACGCTTCAATTGTTTCTCAATTGTAATAGCACGTTCCACAAATTCATCAATATCATCAAAACAATACAATCCCACTTTGTTAGCAATGTCTCAATTCAGCCCAATCAAGATCCTCGCTACCGTGGCTTATTGACTCTCTCGAACATCAACCCGCATTAAAGTCACCTCCAAATTCTTGTAGAACTCATTGAATGTCCTATTTCCTTGCTTCATCGACTGCATTCGAACATGAAATTCTTGCGTTTATGAACTCGTCACGAATTTAGCTCGCATGACACGTGTCAACTCCTCCCATGTTTGAATCATCGGTGCTCCACCTCGCCTCCGATTGAGGAAAATACTGTCCCACCAATGAATGACATAATCTTTGAACTCGGAGACCGCAACTCGGACTTTTTGTGGACCATCCAAATCTTGACAATAGAAGATCAGCTCAATCTTCCGCTCCCAATCAATATATGCTTCTGAATCATATTTCTCGTAGAAGGCTGGGATTTGGAATTTCATAGAGCAAATTGGATCATTGTCATCTCTCCTATGTGCCCCTCGTCGTGCTCGAAGGGGAACATTGCCCTCTACTTCTCCATCATACTCAGTCAGGTCATGATCATCTTCTAGATGATCACGAACTCGTTCATGCCTTAGAGCATTCCTAGGATGTCGTCGTCCTAAAGGTGGAATGCCATTGTGCGGGCGTGTAGGGGCTACATTCCCTTATACCCTTGATGTTTCCAACTTATTTATTCGAGCATGGAGTCCCTCAACCTCATGTCGAAGTACCCTTTGTACTTTCACCATCATATCCTTCACGAACATTTTGGGGTCAAAGCTTGATGTGGATGCCATATCATGTTCCTCGTCACTTTTCTCACCTTCCATAGAAAAATATAGTGGAAATATATATATAGATGGTTAGATAAATGATTTCCTTACCCTCTCGTGTATACCCATGTAATGTACCTCTCTATCTTACACACGCGCTCAAATTTCATGGTCCTTGGTAAGCCTCTCGAGTTATAGCCAACTAAACTTCACAGAATATAGCCAATATAAATTGACGAGTGTACCCCAAGAAGTCAAACTCAACAATAGCAACGAATCAACAATGAAAGCACAACCGCAAGAAAACCGATATCCACAAATAAACAAGTGAATACAATACTCAAAATCACAATATATTCCAAATAGGGCACTTTTTTTTTGTTGCAACATAAATATATATTTTTTAATTTTTCTGCAGTATTTCTTCTTTTTTTTAATTTTTCTGCAGTATTTTCGGATTTTTTTTGCAGTACTTTTTTTTGCCCAACAATGATATTGCTATTAGAAAAAAAATCTTAACAAAGTATGAAATAAAGATTACTAATACTACCATAATAAGAATTCCGATAAAACCGCGCTCTGATACCAAATTGATGACGCAGACCAAGTAACTAAACTCTACTAATTGAAACTTAAAACTAAATTCGAATGAAAACTAAGTAAAAAAAAAAAAAAAGATATTACCGGTGTCCGATTCGTCTTGATCGGATGTGAACCCAAACGTTGCCTAGAACCAACACATCTAAACCAATGGAGACTCGAACGATTTGGCTAGAAACTCCGATCGGTTTCGGAAGTCACGAACCCAATGAATCAACCTAATGACCCGATTTGAGAATGATATGCGTATGCAAGAGTAACCTTCACTCACACACTTAATTCCAATAATATGGAATAAAGAGAAAATCTTTAATTGATATAAGTTTCAAGGTGTTTTACAAGTGAAGACAAGTTTCTTATTTATAGAGGAGGCTAGTTTAGCAAAAGACTCTACAACTAATGTGGGACACAAATATACATTATTTAAAACCCACTAATTAAGTAAATAAGAGAGGTCCAATTAATTAGATTGAAGGGGCCCACTTTATTAAATAAAATTGTTACGTACGAAATTTAGAATTAGGTTAAAAGCCCAAGGTAAAAAGAAGAATGGGCCTGGCAATAGGGTTGATTGAACTGGCTAAAGGACACCGTGAGGAAATCAAGGAAAATAGATTTATTTCTAAGGAAAATACAAGACGGAAGGTCCTCAGGTCGGTAGGTCCTCAGGTCGGAAGGTCCTCAGGTCGGTAGGTCCTCAAGACGGAAGGTCCTCAAGACGGAAGGTCCTCAAGACGGAAGGTCCTCAGGGCGGAAAGACCTCAGGTCGGAAGGTCTTCAAGTCGGTAGGTCCTCAAGATGGAAAGACCTCAGGTCGGAAGGATCTCAGGTCGGTAGGTCCTCAAGACGGAAAGACCTCAGGTCGGAAGGTCTTCAGGTCGGGAGGTCCTCAAGATGGAAAGACCTCAGGTCGGAAGGATCTCAGGTCGGTAGGTCCTTAAGACGGAAAGTCATCAGGACGGGAAGTCCGCAGGTCGGGAGGCTTTCAGGTCGGGAAAAGGAAGAAAGTTAAGATCTCAAGAATTGATCCAAATCCAGACCGAAGTCGGGCAGACGCGGAGGTCTGTTAAGAGGAAGGTCGGGCAAGGAAGAGGTACGGACAGACGCGGAGGTCTTCGGTCGAAGACGGAGGGCGGCTGATGCGGAGGTCGGTCCAAGTGAGGTCGGGCGAAGAAGCAGGTCGGGCGAAGGACGAAGTCGGGCCAAAAGAGCGGAAGGTCTGTGGTCGGCTCAAAGAGTGAAATATAAGGATAATTTTGGTCTGCTGAGGACACGTGTCAGCATGAAAAGGGTTGGAGGACGGTTGGGGAAGGAGACGTTGTAACCGTTCGGGTGACGGTTTTCAGTACGGTTTCCCAGAGAATATTTAAAGGTTTGAATCATCATTTGGCAAGGCATCTTCAATCAACTTCAACAAAGCAAAGTCAGATTTGGGGATCACCACTTTAAATTTCAGTCTTTTATTTTCCAGTTTATTTTCTGTATCGTACAGTGTTTAGAGATTCCTAATCTCAGGCACTAATTAATCAAGTTTAAGGATATTTTCTATATCTTTGAATTTTACTTTATTTTTGTTGAAAAAATACATCAACAAATTGGCGACCACAGTGGGAGCAAGACAAAATTGCTCATTCCAATTCCGGCGATAATTTCATACGTCTTAGATCCGGCCGTATCATCGGAAGGGTCCATATGGCAGGTTCACAACCTCAACCATCTTCGGCACCGGTGGGAGAATCCGTTCCACCACCTATTGTGCCAACTGCCGGGGAAATCCCACAACCACCAGCCGAATGGTGGTCTTTTGTTCAACAAATGTTGCGTGAGCAACAAACGAACATGTTGCGTGAGCAACAGAGTCTGATGCAGAACATGATAGATCAAGCACTGTCAAGGGTTAGTCTTCAACCCACTCAAACTCCACCAGGAATATCACCATCCAGACCACAGGCAAATTTCGCAGGGCCATCATTCGTGGATAGTACATTCCCAAGTGCCACAAATCCCAACCGAATGGATAGGGGAAAATCTCCTCTGACTTTTCCCAACACTGTTCCACTGGGACCAAGGGTTACCAATCCGCAGCCGAACAATACAAGGGAGGACAGGCCTGAAGGATATATACATGATCCTATTCATATTCCTGTGCAGGATCCGTTCCATGTTCCTGATCATCAACGCTTGCATGTAGATCCTGATGAGATTGCACATATATTAAGGGATCAGTATGGATTAACTCCTCAGATGGCTAACCGCCCTGCGTATCAGAGACCGTTCCCAGAAAGAATCATTAATGAATACCCTCTCCCAAGGAATTATCGACCACCCGATTTTCATGCATTCTCAGGGGAGGACGGATCTTCCACTATAGAACATGTTGGTCGGTTCACAGCACAATTAGGAGAAGTGGGCAATAGCCCTTTTTATAAGTTGCAGCTGTTTGGTTTATCTCTTACTAGAACAGCATTTTCGTGGTTTGCAAGTCTGCCTCCTGGACAAATTCAGACGTGGGAAGGACTGGAGACGGCATTTCATACCAGATTCTTCAATCCTTTACCAACTGTTTCTTTAACTGATTTACTAGAATTGAGACAGTATCCGGAAGAATCTGCTTCGCAGTTTATAGAAAGGGTGCGATTGATGAAAGGACGATGTCCTACGGTAATCAGCGAGAAAGAGATGACCAATTTAGTGGTCCGGAATATGCATACTCGTTTAAGAAAGGCACTCACTGCCCTAGATGTTGAGGATTTGGCAAGTCTTGCATCCAAGGCAGGACGTTTAGAGTCTTTGTTTAGAGAGGAAGATCAGCATAACAGGCGTAATAGAGGCCAACATATGGCGAGTATGGGAACAGAAACATGTGACTTTGATTTTAATCAGTCAGAAGAGATGGCAGCCGAAATCCTTTCTGGAAAACCTTATGTCTGCCCTAAATTGAAGCCAGTACCAGGATCTGAAGGAAAGGAGCAACCGACTTTTGATAGTTCGAAAGCTGATGAAATCTTTGATATCCTACTGACTGATGGGCAGGTCCGTATTCCAAAGGGGCAAAGATTGGCCACTAAAGAAGAAATCAAGGGGAGACCATATTGTAAGTGGCATAATTCTTTCACACACAATACAAGTCAGTGTACTCATTTCAGGAAGGAAATTCAAAAGGCCATCAAGACAGGTCGGCTCAAATACATCACTCTAGGTGTAGACCAGCAACCGTTTCCGAAAGTAACAACAGCAATGGTTGACATCCAACCAAGTTCGGAAACAGGGAAAAGTTCGGTCAATAGTGGACAAACAGGGGAGCGAACTCAGGCAAGTCCCGGAACAAAGAAAGGGAATCAGCCAAACAGCAGCCGACCGGAAGAACGACTCAAAGTTGTTGAAAGGCCAGTCGCTGAAAAATGGGACCGTCCAGACGGTTCTTTTAATGTGGAGGTGAAGGAAAAGGTTTTAGTGCGAGACCACCCGACCAGAAAAACAGGTTCAGTCGGGAACGATTGGGCTCGAAATAAAAAGCCTTTACCAGTTGATATAGATCCTCGTTTCCCGGGTATGAATCGTACACAGATTCGCAATGCCAAACGCAGGTATGCTGCAAAGTATGGGAAACGAGGTCCTTCAGCAAAACAACTAACCGACGAACAAAAAGCAGCCGACCACTTGGCAGGAGATCAGTCCATTCGGGTCTTTACAGAACAAACGACCAACGAGCAGGGAGTAGCCATTCAGTCTCCAGTTGGTCGGTCCAGTCGGGTCTGGTCAGGAAAGCAACCGAATGACGGATTAGGCGCTTCCGACCATACCAAAAGAAGTTCGTCGGGACAGGGGAAAGGTAAAGGAGTGGTAGATGAAATAATTAAAGGTTTTAGATGCCAACATTGTGAACGGATCAACATCAATCCATCTCTTGAAGAATTCCGTATAGAATCTTTGACGGTTCAATCTCAGAACAAGACGAAGGAAGAAGTTGTAACTACAGAGGAGAATTCGAGATCTGTTAAATCTCGTCTGGGGCCACGAATCCCTTGTCGAATGACAGAGATTAATCAGATGAGAGATGAACCGATATGGGCGAGTCTGGTAGATGATACTGTGGACGAACCTTTATGGGCATTCTTGGCAGATGATGAATTAGAAGAAACAGAGTGGGCAAAGACTTCAGACTCTGAGCCTCAACCGGAGCCACCTTCGATTGTGTTTCCTCCTATTCCAGAGGGTGCGATCTCCCATTTGAAGCCTCTGTATGTTAATGCTCATATTTGTGGGAAACCAATCACAAAGGTTTTCGTGGATAATGGAGCAGTTTTTAATGTTATGCCATTAAAAACTCTCAAGAAGTTAGGGAAAGGAATACATGATCTTTCTCCTGTGGAATTCGAAATGACAAGTTTTACAGGGCAGCCGACCAAGCCTGAAGGCATGATGGTTGCCACAATTGAAGTCGGACCAAAGAAGATCTCCACTGTTTTCTTTATTGTGGACGCATATACTACATACTCTCTCTTGCTGGGAAGAGACTGGATTCATGCCTCTCAATGTGTGCCATCAACCTTGCACCAACAATTAATGTTCTGGGAGGGAAATCAGGTCTTCAAAATGGAAGCGAATGACAACCCATTCGACGTAACAGAACAAGTTGAAGAGTCAGTATTTTATTCCAGTCATTTGGCTCCGATGTCTCAGTTATACATGGCTAGGGAGTACCCAGAAAAGGGTTATAAAGTCACTAGCCAGAACTCGATGTTCTATTAAAAGAACACCTTTATTGTATGGCTCAAGATAAAGCCACACCCATTCCCATATAATTTGTTTGCTATGGATGATACAAGTTTAGAAGTATGTAGTTCCCTTATTAATAAGTTCTATTTAAAGCAGTTATTACATAAAGCAGAAAATAGTAAAGAGATTCTTGATGTTCACCTCCAAGAAGATGAACAATTTCGTTGGCCCGATTTATTAGAAAAAACTGAACCAACAGCTTCATCACAAGACCCATTATTGGAGTTTAATTTAGGAACCGAATTGGTTCCAAAGGTGATCAGGTTAAGTGGTTATTTGTCTAAAGAGCAACAAACAATGATGCTCGAAGTTATTAGAAACAACATTGATTGTTTAGCATGGGATTATTCAGAGATGCCTGGTTTGACAAGAAGTCTAATCGAGCATCGATTGCCCATCAAAGAAGGTTGTAAACCTTACAAACAACCTCCAAGGCGAATGAGCCCGGATCTAATGCCTCAAATCAAGGAAGAAATCCAAAAACTTCTCAAAGTGGGTTTTATTCAGCCTTGCCGTTATGCGGAATGGCTGGCTAACATTGTGCCAGTAGTCAAGAAAAATGGTAAGATAAGGATATGCATCGATTTCAGGGATTTGAATCTAGCTACCCCTAAGGACGAATATGTGATGCCTATGGCCGACATGCTGATAGATGCAGCAGCAGGGCATAAAATCCTTAGTCTGATGGATGGTTATGCAGGTTATAACCAAATATTTCTGGCAGAGGAAGACATTCCTAAGACAGCATTCAGATGCCCAGGGGCTTTAGGTATTTATGAATGGACAGTCATGCCATTCGGGTTAAAGAATGCGGGGGCAACTTACCAAAGAGCCATGAATTCAATCTTTCATGATTTAATTGGCAGATCTATGGAAGTTTATATTGATGATGTTATTGTTAAATCTGCCAGTTTTGATGAACATTTGAGAAATCTTGAAGAGGCATTCGAAAGAATGAAGAAGTACAAGTTGAAGATGAATCCAACCAAATGTGCTTTTGGAATATCAGCCGGGAGTTTTTTAGGATTTTTAGTTCATGAGAGAGGAATTGAAATTGATGCCAATAAGGCTAAAGCCATTCTTGATAGTCGGCCACCCAAGACGGTTAAAGAAATCCAAAGTCTTTTGGGTAAGGTGAACTATTTGAGGCGTTTCATTTCTAATGCTGCTGGCAAGGTCAGACCCATTACTAAATTGTTGAAAGCTGGAAGACATGCTTTTGAATGGGGTCCCGATCAGCAGACGGCTTTAGATGCTATCAAGCAGGCATTGGTTCACCCTCCAGTCTTGATGCCTCCTAAACAAGGTCGGCCACTCAAACTTTATTTGGCAAATACATATGAAGTGGTTAGCTGTTTATTGGCACAGGATGGTGATGACGGGAAGGAAAGGGCAATCTACTATCTCAGTAAAACCCTTACAGGACCAGAACTAAATTACACTATGCCAGAAAAAATGTGTTATTCATTGGTCTTTGCTTGTACTAAACTCGAGCATTATTTGCTGCCCAGAAGAATTGAGGTCATATCAAAGGTGGATCTCATCAAATTGATTTTACAGAGACCTACTATGAAGGGCAGACTCATGAAATGGGCCATCAAATTGGCTCCTTTTGATCTTCAACATTCCCCGCTGAGGGCAATCAAGGGACAAGCAGTAGCCGACTTCTTAGCAGAATTCTCACAAGTCGGGTATTCTCTTTGTGATAGTGTCCGACCATTTAGTTGTTCATCATATCTGGATAACCTACAGGTCGGATGTGTGCCTTATATAAGTACCAGAACATGGTTGATGTTCTTTGATGGTTCTACTTCTGGAAACAAATCAGGAGCAGGGGTCTTTTTGCAAGGACCTGATGGTCAAAAGATAAACTTACAACTACGATTGGAAGCCATGACCCATAATTCGGCGGAATATGAAGCTTTAATTTTGGGTTTGGAGGCTTTAATAGCCAGGAAGGTTCAGTCTGTAATCATAAGAGGGGATTCTCAATTAGTAGTCAACCAGGTAAACAATCAATATGTTTGCAATTATCCTCATCTTCGCAGATACAGGGACATTGTGGGTCGGTTACTGACAAAAATCTCAGAAGTAATAATTGAGTTCATTCCGAGGAAAGAAAACCAACGTGCTGATGAGTTGGCTCAAAGGGCCTGTAAAGGAATTCTGAAGAATATTTGGTCGGAGGTCAAGTCGGGCATAAAAGAAAAGACAGACCCAATATGTGACCGAATGGTCGGGCAGGAGGCTGTCGGACAGGAGCCCGACTGCGAAGTTACGGTCGGGCAAGAGGTTGTTGGACAGAAGCCCGACTGCGAAGTTATGGTCGAGCAGGAGGCTGTCGGACAGGAGCCCGACTGCGAAGTTACGGTCGGGCAAGAGGCTGTCGGACAGGAGCCCGACTGCGAAGTTACGGTCGGGCAGGAGATTGTTGGACAGAAGCCCGACTGCGAAGTTATGGTCGAGCAGGAGGCTGTCGGACAGGAGCCCGATTGCGAAGTTATTGTTAGGCAGGAGACTGTCGGACAGGAGCCCGACTGCGGAGTTATGGTCGAGCAGGAGACTGTCGGTCAGGAGCCCGACTGCGTAGATGCTATCGGCAGGGGTCCGACGACGAAACAGTGCCCGATTGGAGAACAGAACTTATCATGTATTTACAGAATCCAGGTGCGAGTGTTTCGATTGCGACACGATTGAAAGCTTTACGTTTTCAATTGATAAATGGGATTTTGTATAAGAGATCATTTGAAGGTTTACTTTTGAAATGTTTGGGGTCTAAAGAAGCTCTAGAGGTAATGACAGAAGTACATGGTGGGATATGTGGAGCTCATCGGGCAGGTCTGAATATGAGATGGGCCATTCATCGTTTGGGGTTTTTCTGGCCAAAGATTTTTGAAGATTGCATACAATTTGCCAAAGGCTGCCAGGAATGTCAGAGACATGGAAACTTAAACCACTTGCCAGTAACCGAATTGCAATTTTTGGCAAAACCATGGCCTTTTAAATCATGGGCTATGGATATTATTGGTAAGATACATCCTGCTTCGTCGAAACATCATTGTTTCATATTGGTCGCGACTGACTACTTTACCAAATGGGTAGAAGCAGTTGCTTTGAAAAATGTGGATCAGAAGGAGGTGATAGACTTCATTTTGAATCAAATTATTTACAGATATGGTATTCCTCAGTCTATAACAACCGACCAAGGCCTGGTTTTCACAGGGGAAAAGTTCTCTAGTTTCTTGGCAGAATTCGGTGTTCGATTACATCATTCTTCACCTTATTATCCCCAAGCCAATGGACAAGCAGAAGCAGCAAATAAGATCATTATTGGGATTATAAAGAAGATGATTGAAGGGAACCCAAGAAAGTGGCATTTGTTATTGTCTCAGGCTTTATGGGCACATAGGAATACCAGAAATACGGCCACAGGGTTCTCACCTTACCAACTCACGTTTGGCCAAGATGCTGTTTTGCCAGCCGAAATCCGAGTATCATCTGGCCGAACAGAGTTTACTGATGGTGGTCTTACAAAAGAATACAAACAACTTATGATGCAACAGTTGGAGGATTTGGATGTTAACCGTCTCCATGCAATAGGTCGAAGTGTGAAACAGAGTGAAATCAGAGCAAGGAGTTACGGAAAGAAAGTTCTTCACAGGACATTCCAAAAAGGAGACCTAGTCTGGAAGACCATTCTTCCTACATATGAGAAAACTGACCAATTGGGAAAGTGGTCACCGAATTGGGAAAGACCATACATTGTTCAAAAAGATATTGGGAATGGCGCTTTCATTATTGTAAATCATGAAGGGAGAAGAGTACATGATTGTATTAATGCTAAATATCTGAAGAGGTATTATCCTGCCTTTTCAGATAACAAAACTGCCTGAAACAAAAATATTATTCAGAACCCATTTATGGGGTTCGAACCTATTTAAAGGTTCATCTCTGTTAGTCATCATGTATTTGTGAGAAATTTTCTGCCTCTGAATCAGACTTTTCATCCCAGTGAGTGGATATTAGCTCTGGTTCTTCTTCAATAAGATCTTCCAAATCTGGTCGGTACCTTTCCCATTGGCTTTGCATTTCATCTAAATCTTGATGGGTACGTGCTTGCATGTCTGTTATGGCTTGATGTTCACGATCAACGATGGTCCGTAATCTTGAGAAGACTTTTCGTTGATTGGAAAATATATTATCCCAACCAAGGTCTGGAAGTATGGTTGCTGCGTGATTTTCGATCATTTCCATGTGATGATGGAGGTCAGGAATGCGACCAAGGATGTCACGAAGAGGTTCATACCCCTCAATGACTTTTTCCATCAGGCGGATGACGCGATGAATGGTTCTTCTTCCTCGTTGGGAGAATCGGAATTTGAAGTCTAGTTGCTTGAGTATATGTAGCAAGTCTTCTGCATGGCCTCCAATAGGGTGATTACCTACAAAGAAGGGTTGAAGAACACCTTCCCAGTTGCTTGATGGAACATGAGGTCGGTCATTCGCCATGTTCGTTAACACTTCAAGTCTTAGAATGTGTTTCTTAAAATGGGAGAAAACAGTGTTCTTTTAAAGAAGGAGTTTGTTTCGACTCCTACGAATTTGGAAATTAACAGGTGATCCTTGTTTTGTGAGAAGAAGGAACAAAATATTACTGAGTCAAATGTTGTTACAACGGGGGAAATATTACAACAGTGCCCCTAGGGCAGTTTTTATCTGTGTCCATTTGCTTTCATCCCTGGATAGCCTTCTGGTATTGGCAGCCGTCTGATATCTTCTGATGAATTGGGATCGAGCTTGGGTTTTCAGCTCTTGATCCAATTCAGCCTCATTCTTGGTATACTTCTCAAGCAGACGCTGCTCATTGGTAATTTGCTGATCCAGGGTAGACTGTTCTTTCCTTAGCTCCCGCAATTCTGCCTCCTTTTTCTGAATAGCTTCATCGACTTGAGCTTTCGTGTTAAGGAGACCACCCAGCCTTCCAGTAGTCTGCTGAAGGGATTCTCGGGTCTTAGCCAAAGAAGTCTCCAGCGTTGTTTGATCGAAGTCGGGCTGGGGGGTTTCGGCTGACAGGAGTCCAATGACTAACACTTCAGTTTTGAGCTCTGTAAGTCTTTCCATCAGCCGATGCAGAATGGGGACGGCTGGTGATTCCGTCGGAGTGTAAAATAGAAGGCCACCAACCGTCTGAATGAGTTTATCCAGTAAGTCGGATCTCAATTCTGACAGGGGATGGTTAATGGCCTCAGTGAATATAGTTTGGGCCTCCGCCGGAACCGGAACAGTCGATAGGACCGCCAAGTCTGAAGGCCCCTGCAAGACCTACAATGTCAATCAGTATTCCAAGGGAGGTGCAAATTTATTCAGATAAGATATGTGTTACCTCTGGGCGGACTGCTGTCAGTGAGGGGGGCAGCAATGAGGTCGGTCGAGTAGGGCAGACAGCTGGTATAATAGCAGCCGACTCGTCGGCTGCTGCGAATGGTCGCTGAGGTGCCGACCTGGGTCCCTATGGAAAGTAGTATATGAAACGGTTAGTGTTTTTCTGCAAGAAATATGGTGGTATGGATTGGTTTAATCTTACCAAATTCACAGAAGTCTCCGAATCGGACGAAGACACTTCTTCCATTTCTGGAGGTTGGGCTGCCACAGGTGGTTCTTCTGCCTGCCACTCGATGGCTAGAGGGAGCGCCGCTGCTGGTTGGGCGGCTGCAGGTTGGGCGGCTGCATCTAGAGCCACTGCAGCCGGAATCTCTGGGGCACCTTCAATTTCGGGATCAGCAGCATCAGGGATGTCGTTTTGAGGGTCAGCTTCAGCGAGGGCGGCTGGTTCTTCCTTTGACATGGATGAGTCTGATGCCATGTATGGCGGTCGACCCATCTGGGAAGTAGTCCCCTCGCTGTCAGAAGAGACCCCTGCTGCTGATGCGATGGGTGAAGGTGTCTGTGGAAAATCATGGAAATGTTTGTTGTTAAATATATCAAGGTTGCTCATTAGAATCCTAAGTATTGCTGATGAGAGAACTTACTAGTTCTATAGGCACTGCTGGTAGAGATGGCCTCCTGGTCGGGTGCCTGGCCCGACCACTCCTCGGTACGGGAGGAAGAGTTTGCCTCCTCGTCGGGTCCTCCGCCCGACTGCTCATTGGCAAATTGGTCTGGACCAAAGGCCCGGTTGAATGGTCGGCTGGCGATGGCGTCGGTTGAGCGGTCAGCGCTACCAAGGTCGGTTCTGGTGAATGAAATAAGTGAAATCAAAGTTAAGATATAATGAAATGGTTCACGGTTTTAAGAAAAATTACCTATTCGGGGTCGGGTCCTTGCTGACGTCTTAGTAGTTCCAAGGTCTGCTGGAGCTTACTGATCGGCCCCAGAAGTCGGGGGTGTTTGCAGCTGGGAAGCTTTCCTTTTTCGCGTTGGAACACTAGATCCGATGCCCGGGGCGGCTGTTTGTTGTGGAGTACTAGTATGTCTAGCCGCCCCTAGAACCAATACTTGGGGGGGAAGGAGTATGTTCAGCAACCGATCCTCATCAGGGGATATCAGGGGCCATACAACCGACCACCATTCGTTGAATGTTTCTACAGTCTCAGGGTTAGAGCGGAAAGGAATATAAGAATTGGAAATTATGTACGTGGTGAGCTGGGATATATAAGAAGGGATTGAATTAGGTAGGACTCGTCGGTCAGGGCTTTGAAAAATTATTTGCGGACACGCGACGGGTCCAGGGATACCTTGGCAACAGCCGAACTGGCGCGCCAGGAATTGAGGTTCATAATTAAAGGTGTAAAAAGTTTTCTGCCCTTTTTTATCAAGTTTTTTGCTGCTAAAAAGAGACCTGGGTTTGAGGGCAACGTCCCAGGCAAAAGAATAGGTGGGATGAGGACAAGGCTCAGGAGTCGGAAGCGGATTTGGTGCTGGAAAGGGCCAGAAATGGTCGGGAGCATAACCCGCATATTTCTTATACATAGAAAATCGAGAGTTACTGCGGGTATCCGTTACAATGGCGATTATTATTGGATCGGACGATTGGAGTTTATTGCGTCCTGAGCAAAGTCGGTTGAGGGCTAATCCCAAATGTTTTTCGGATGTTGGCATGGTAGGAGGGGATCCTAAGTTAAACGCGTTGGGGAAGTAAAGACGGAACCAAAGTTCTAAAAACCAAAAAGGACCCGACGCGGCAGTGTCTAATTTTCTATTATCATTATCTGTTAAGCGAAGGCTAACCCTGGTGAGTCCTTCAAACAGATTGGCTAAAAACAGGGTGCCAAGGGAGAAGAACCGACCTGACGCGATATGAATTGCCAGGTCAAGATGAGAAGGAAGAACACATTTGGAAGGGGACAATGACGTACCTACAAAGCCAAAAAAGGATAAAGGCAGTATGCTCCCGGTCGGTCACAGGGGTCCCTGGAGCCCCTTGCTGGTCGGTTGCGAACTTTGTCCAACCCCATTCCTTCACACCTTGTAAAGACCACCCTGGATGGTCTTCTGATGGCTCCTGCCCATCTAGGGCTCCCATTACAGGGTCTTCACCCACGACTGGGAGATGCGCGATCATTGCCACGTCCATAAGAGTTGGACCAAAGGGGCCAGATGGTAGGAGGAAAGTCCCATTTTCCGCATTCCAGAAGGCAGACATGGCCAACAGCACCTTCTCATGCAGGTTGATAGGCATGGTGGACAGTAGTATGGCTTGGTCGATTTTTTGAGATCGCCATTGGGCCTGGAAGTGTTCTGCTACCCGTCGATACCAAGCGCGGTAAGGATCTTTTGGGTCTGTGAGATGGGTTTTGATGCTGTCTCGAATGCGAACTGCTTGGTAGTTAGGATTGTTGATAGCCAAAGAATTTCGGGATTCCAAAACTTCCCTCATCCGATTTGAGTCTTCAGGAGTAGTGCAGTATGGACGGATCGTCGGAGTTAGTACTTTCGAGGCTGAAAATGGGCCCTCCGGGAGGGTTCCGTCGAAAGGAAGGGCAGGAATGTATTGATTCGCCATAGTTAGAGTGTTTTGGGATTGTGACTCCCAAAGGCTTGTATTGCGGAGAAGGAAGTTAACCAGGAGTATTGCAGTAACTGGTGCAGTTGATGAGGGAATTTTTCAAGAAGGTAGTGATTTATGAACTTCCAAACATTGATTGTTAAATGGCGTTTGAAAGTCCCTTGGCGGCGGGCAAGTTGTTACGTACGAAATTTAGAATTAGGTTAAAAGCCCAAGGTAAAAAGAAGAATGGGCCTGGCAATAGGGTTGATTGAACTGGCTAAAGGACACCGTGAGGAAATCAAGGAAAATAGATTTATTTCTAAGGAAAATACAAGACGGAAGGTCCTCAGGTCGGTAGGTCCTCAGGTCGGAAGGTCCTCAGGGCGGAAAGACCTCAGGTCGGAAGGTCTTCAAGTCGGTAGGTCCTCAAGATGGAAAGACCTCAGGTCGGAAGGATCTCAGGTCGGTAGGTCCTCAAGACGGAAAGACCTCAGGTCGGAAGGTCTTCAGGTCGGGAGGTCCTCAAGATGGAAAGACCTCAGGTCGGAAGGATCTCAGGTCGGTAGGTCCTTAAGACGGAAAGTCATCAGGACGGGAAGTCCGCAGGTCGGGAGGCTTTCAGGTCGGGAAAAGGAAGAAAGTTAAGATCTCAAGAATTGATCCAAATCCAGACCGAAGTCGGGCAGACGCGGAGGTCTGTTAAGAGGAAGGTCGGGCAAGGAAGAGGTACGGACAGACGCGGAGGTCTTCGGTCGAAGACGGAGGGCGGCTGATGCGGAGGTCGGTCCAAGTGAGGTCGGGCGAAGAAGCAGGTCGGGCGAAGGACGAAGTCGGGCCAAAAGAGCGGAAGGTCTGTGGTCGGCTCAAAGAGTGAAATATAAGGATAATTTTGGTCTGCTGAGGACACGTGTCAGCATGAAAAGGGTTGGAGGACGGTTGGGGAAGGAGACGTTGTAACCGTTCGGGTGACGGTTTTCAGTACGGTTTCCCAGAGAATATTTAAAGGTTTGAATCATCATTTGGCAAGGCATCTTCAATCAACTTCAACAAAGCAAAGTCAGATTTGGGGATCACCACTTTAAATTTCAGTCTTTTATTTTCCAGTTTATTTTCTGTATCGTACAGTGTTTAGAGATTCCTAATCTCAGGCACTAATTAATCAAGTTTAAGGATATTTTCTATATCTTTGAATTTTACTTTATTTTTGTTGAAAAAATACATCAACAAAAATAAAACACCTTTTATCCCACATAGGATAATGATGTGAGTAGCAACTTCCATGGGGGTGAAAAATTGTGATCTTCAATGGAATGAAGTGCATGGATCATGGATGCACTTCAATCAATGTTGACAACGCTCTTCCCATTGGCCTTCATGCTTCCACTGTATGCATGTTCTCCTCTTTCAAGTGTAGAACTAATGCCATAATATTAGTTTGAAACTTCTTGGCACGGTTTCGAGTAATCGGACCTGGTGGTAGTGCAGGTTCATCATCGCTTTTGACGACCTCGTCAGGCGTAAAAGACAATGTCTTTAATAAGTTACAGATTTATGGGGTCTTTACAAAAGAGAGTTGATTGCGGCCAGGATGTCTAAGCACTTTTGGTTTAGCCTGGCCGCCCTCCGTTGGACAACGACAGAAGTTCTTTCTGCCCTTTGTTTGGCTCGGCAGACGACCTCAAGTTCGTGCACAAGTGCTGTCCGACTATCTGATTGGCTTTGCACTATTTGATGTGCATCAGACAGGCACTTGTCTAGTTCGGCCAGCTTTTTCTCTTACCTCGACAATTCTTGCTGCAGACACTCGATTTCCCATTTGTTTCTGTCTATGTCTGCGGAGAGTTGTTCCTTGGATAATTGGAGGGTTGCCACTCGTTGTCGCGATCTGCTCAGGGCCGAATCCACATCTGCTAAGGTGCGATCAATGGAATCGGTCATGGGAGGTTGGACGTCTTGAGTCATCATGGCCTGAAGTAGTGGTAAGTCCACGACAACTTCCGAGAGTTGCTCAAGAACCCAGTCGAGCACTTGGTTGGAAGGGATTCGACGGGTTGGTTACTCCACAGAATGAGAAGGTTATCCATTAGTTCATATAATTCACCCTCAGTCACACTGGAAAGAGGTCTTCCAGCTATCTTGGAGATCGCCCGCCGGTTTTCGGCAGATAGAGGAGTGATAAATTTTGAATCATGCAAAATGAACTACGGGTAAGTGTGTTGCGGACATACTCATATCAAGAGAAAGTGCAAAATTTGGTAATCTGATCCTGGGCGGCCATTTTGGCTGAAGGGGGCCAAGAACACGAATGGGTTGCGCAGAATTTGTAGTCTTCGTGGAGCTAGCAGTGTCCGCGCTGAATCTTCAGGCGAAAGGGCCACCACTTCCTCCCTCACTTGTGATTGGGCAACACCCCATTCGGTCGGCCCAACGAGGTAGTCTAAGGATGCAGACGAGATCGTTTCCTAAGACTTGGGACAAAGGAAAGAAGCTATCATGTCAACAATAACCATCCTTGAAATGTGACTCTTGACATTCTCTGGGGGGCAGCAAGTTGTTGAGTTATAAAATAAGTGGAGTTTAGGGTTTCGCCCCATGGGCTCACGAGGACAAGTTGCGCCTGTAGAGTCAAATTGGGTGCAAGGAGATCTACCGGTACAATTCGGCAAAACTGAAATTTAGGTACAATGGGCCGATGGATCATTCATTTTAAGGCCAAATGGTTGCAAAGTCAGAAAGCACCATTTGGATGGTTGGGGTGTCCGAAAATTGAAGGGGCGTGCTCTTGAAGTAACCAATTCGAGTGGTTGGAGGTTCAGGTAATCAGGTAACCAAATCCAACCGTTCGGAAACAATGCGGGCAAATGGGTATAAGCGAGGAACAGGGGCGAAAAGAGGGACACTCAACAACACAAGAAAATTCTGAACAACTTTAGATTTTAGTTTTATGTTAACAATAGTTTTCGTTTCCTGTTTATATTTTGAATTTTTTTTTATTAGGAACTCTAACACTTATGAATTCATATATAATTTCAGGCACAACTTATCAAGTTCGAAATCTACTTTTGAATTTTACTTTGTTTTGTTGAATTTCTCAAAGTCAACAATTATATTCTAATTCAATTTACAATTAAACAATATCTCATTAATTAAATCATTTTTAAATTGGCTTTGGAAAGGTCTTCTAATTTTTAATTAGTAAAATATATGAACAATTGATTTTTGAAGAGACGTATGTTCTTTTTTTAAAAAAATAATAATAATATATTAAATATATTCATTATTTTTATATTACTTACACAATTTTTTATATTTACTATTTAAAAATATAAAAATTGCATCAAATTAAAATACAAAACAAACAATTTGTGTTAGAATGTTTGGTAAATCAACTATTAAATATTCATTGTTTATACTTATTTTATATTTTATTTTTAAAATATTTAATTATATTCTTTTAATGTGTAAATTTTTTATAAAATTTTGATACTAGTTATTGAGAATTATGAAAATATTATTAAATTTTTTGTTGTTGCTATTATATATATATAATGGTAAGAAAATTAATATATATTTATTTAAAAATATAAATAATTTTTATTAGAAATAAGGTAAAATAAATCTTTCGTATAGGTATATATATTATGTTAATTTTTAATTAATTTATTCTATATTAAATTTATAATTTCAAATAAAATTGTTTTTTTTTATATATATATCAAATACTATTTTTTTTCCACATTTAAATTTTTTTAAAAAATTTCTAAAAACTTCTGTCTAAATGGAACTTTATTGAGTGAGCCCAAACTCACTCATTTCAATATTTCATGCTCAATTTCGAGCTCATTCATTTTATTTTTTTTAATCGAACTCGAGTTCAAATTTTATATATTATATATTAAAATTATAGTAATAATAAAATAAATATATAAAATTATTATTTACAGTAGTTTATCAAGCTACTTTAATTCACTTCAAGCTTTAATTAAAGAGTAGGATGATATAATTGAACATTCTACTAATAGTATATTAAATATACACGTAAAATACATAATAAATAGACAAAAGACACACAATTATATTAATATAGCATAAATATATAAAATATGAATAAATAATATATGACAATATTTTATGTAATACAGGGATCTCAGCACACAACACAAATAAATAAAATAAAATACAATATATAAACTGATAGTACGTAACAATAGTCCACATAATACATTACATTATTAACCTCATCATATAATATCACATGATAACGTATTAATATGGCACAAACTAACAATATATCACAATATTCCGGATAGTATATGTCATTATTGATCTCATCAAATATCACATCATAACATGACACAAACAGATAGTACATCATCATAGTATTCATACCCGTGTGTTTATTTTGAGTGATTAAGATGAATGATATTATTTTATCCAACGTGATCACATATTTATTATAATTGATTAAAACTCGGTATTGATTATTTTATCTAGGTAATAGTTATACAAAATTTATATTATCCTATATTGAATCAAATAAAAGTAAAAAACATATTAACTAATCTTATAATTATAATATGTCATTTAAAGTAAACACATCATAATATGTGTCATCAATGATCTCAATACATATTAAATGATAATACAATACAAATATATACTCTTTCCGTCATAATTTAAAGGGTAAACTGTTTTTTTAGTCTCATAACTGACCCCCTTATCATTTTAGTCTCGTAAGTGGAACCTGTCGCAAACTAGTTCCATAAGTGAAAAATTTTCGCTATTTTAGTCCTTCGGCACCGGAGACGCCCGCGTGGC
This sequence comes from Andrographis paniculata, assembly GCF_009805555.1. Lineage (NCBI taxonomy): Eukaryota > Viridiplantae > Streptophyta > Magnoliopsida > Lamiales > Acanthaceae > Andrographis > Andrographis paniculata. The sequence continues at coordinate 2,527,404 of NW_026137613.1, forward strand.
TCGCCGGAGGTGACGTGTCCGCCAGATCAGCAACACTTGGCGGACACGTGGATTTTTTATTTTTTATTTCATTTTTTAAATTTTTTTTTAAAACTTATTTTTAATTTTATTTGCATTTTTTTATTTTTTTTGTCCAATTAAAAAAATTAAAATAAATGAAAAAAAAAAATTCACGTGTCCGCCAGGTGTCACTGACCTGGCGGGATACTTGGCGGACACGTCACTTCCGACGAGCCACGCGGGCGTCTCCGGCGCCGGAGGACTAAAACAGCGAAAATCTTTCACTTATGGGACTAGTTTGCGATAGGCTCCACTTACGGGACTAAAATGATAAGGGGGTCCAGTTACGGGACTAAAAAAATAGTTTACCCTAATTTAAAATATAATTTTTATCATTTTTGTCTATCACACTTAAAAGTACATCTTTCATTTTTTTAGTAAAAGTAATCATATTTAATACAAAAATATTTTTACCTTTTATTAAAATTACAAACATACAATTACACATACAATAACTTTATAATAAGGTTAAACGACAAAAATATCAAAATCTCTTACACACTTTCACTAACAAATAAAAATAAAATAAAAAATAAATTATTGCTTCCTCCAACCCACATTTTTCATCTATTATTTTTATTTGTCCATCCTACTTTATTTGTCATTTCTTTTTTAAAAAATATAATTATACACTTTAATCAAATTTTAAATTTACTAATTATATTTTTAAAAAATATTAATTATACTATTTAGTTATATTAATTTTAATTTATAATTACTCTCAGTCCCATAAGAAGGATATCATTTTCTATTTTTTTCAGTCGCAAAACAAGAGTACTATTTCCAAACTTAGTAATTGTATTATCTACATAACATAATAAATACCCTTACAACTTACAATATTTTATACAAATAGCATTACTTTTATATTACACTATATTAATAGAGACATTTTTATTATTTTTACTACAAACCAATGTAATACTAATATTAAAAAGTTTATATGCAAAAAATAAATGGTGCAATTATTGCGGGACGGAGGTAGTATAATAATTATTTTTACCAATATACTTTTTAATTACTTACTAATTATATTTTACTTAAATTCTCGTATCTACACTAAATTGGACACAAAAGGTGGACGAATGGAGCGTTATCTTTTAATCTACTAAAAAACTTCAAAAGACACTTTTCAAATGGAAGTGGAATCATGGGAGTCAATACAACGTATGAAATAGCAATATATCATAAGTCCACACATTACTATAATTACACAACAATATATACCCCTTCTGGTCCGGACGAAAGTACTAATTTGGATTATTGTAGTAGGTTAAAAAATAATAGGGTAAACTATTTTTTTAGTCCGGTAATTTGATCCCTTTATCATTTTAGTCCTGTAAGTGGAGCCTGTCGCAAACTAGTCTCATAAGTGAAAATTTTTCGCTGCTTTAGTCCTCCGGCGCCGAAGACGCCCGCGTGGCTCGCCGGAGGTGACGTGTCCGCCAGGTGTCCCGCCAGGTCAGCGACACCTGGCTAACACGTGGATTTATTTATTTTTTTATTTTTTTTATTTTTTTTAATTTTTTTATTGGATCAAATAAAAAAAATAAAAAAATACAAATAAAATTTTAAATAAATTAAAAATAAGCTTAAAAAAAATTTTAAATGAAAAAATAAAATAAAAAATCCACGTGTCCGCCAGGTCAGCGACACCTGGCTGACACGTCACCTTCGGCGAACCACGCGGGCATCTCCGGCGCCGGAGGACTAAAACAACAAAAAATTTTCACTTATGGGACTAGTTTGCAATAGGCTCCACTTACGGGACTAAAATGATAAAGGGGTCCAGTTACGGGACTAAAAAAATAGTTTACCCAAAATAATAATATTTTATTAGTTAGTAAAAGTGTATAAGATGTTTTTAACAATTTTGCCCTTTATACTTTATATCTACGTGTAATAGTATGTTTGTAATTTATGTAAAAATTAAGAATATTTATACATTAAGTTTTGATTATTTGTATTATAATAAATATATTGATACTTTTAAATGAGATAAATAAAAATAGTAAAAAATATACTTTTAGTTGAGACGGAAAAATTATATAAAGTTTTGTTCCTTGCTTTTTTTTTTTGGCCGGTGGCAAAATTGAAATAATGGACCTTTAAATATATATATTTTTTATATTATATAATAATAAAAATAATTTTATATTTTTTTATTGCAAATGCAAAAATAAATCCATTTTATATATTAAAAGATCAAAATATAAATATAAATATAAAATTAATATGATATTTTTTAATATAATATAAAAAAATTTAAAAAAAGTATTTGATTTAATATTTTTTTTAAAAAAAAAACACCAATTTTATGAGTAGTCAAAATTTTTCGAAAGAAAATTTTTAAACAAAAGTGTTTGTTTAGTGTTTATATAATACACAATATTTTAAAAATATTACCAAAAAATATACTAATAGAATATAAATTATAAAATATAAATATAAATATAAAAAACACACAAAGTATTATTCTTCATCATATCTTCATAATTTTACATAATTCACAATAAAAATATATAAAATTATACAATTAAATAACACACTGAAACGTACAAATAAATAATATAAAATAATTTTTTTATTTATTCTATAAAAATTTAACAATTATAATATATTAGTATATAAAAATATATATATATATATATTATTGAGGGTTCTATGGGTCTCATAGCTAATGAAAATAGCCTTGGCCCAGGGTGCCTCACTATATAACTAACAGTCCATATTAGTAACACATACAATATGTAAGGTTTCAACAAAAATAAGGTACTTATATCTCGTTATAGCGTATTTACTAGACTAATCAACACCACAACCAACCCGTTTGTCTAAATATGCTTTCAATTCAAATACGGTTGGAATATTATTATAGGATTAGCCAATAAAAATATTAATTATTTCTACCGCTAGCCACTATTTATATATTGTATATAATATATATATATATATACTAGATAAGTAAATATATATATGTAAATGTGTGTGCGTGAGTGTGTATATTATAATATATAATATAGATGTATAGTATATATATTATTTTATGTGATGTATGTATGCATATATAAATATATGTGTGTATGATATTGTTGAAGATTCAAAAGAGAGAATTGGGGAGAATGAGTGGAGTAAATGAAAGTGTGTCTATTCGATTCATTTACTGGATTATTTATAGGTAAACAAAACCCCAATACGAAGGAAAGTAAAAGAAGCATACATATCGAATACGTAGCACCTTCGTAGGTGCTACGTGTATAACACTCCCTCTTGGATGCTTTTATACAAAGAATGTGCCTCGTTAAAACCTTATTGGGAAAAAACCCTGTGGGACAAGAAAAAATCCTAGTGAAGGAAAAAGAGTACAGCATTCTTATATCGATTCGCTCCCCCTGATCTGAGCATTATTTGAGATCCCTTAACCGACGCATCCTAATTTTCTTCACCAGTTTTTCAAATATTGCCGTCGGCAATGCCTTGGTTAATATATCCGCCAAATTATTATCTGATCAAATTTGTTGCACATTAATTTCACCATTTTGTTGCAGATAATGAGTAAAAAAGAATTTTGGTGAAATATGTTTCGTTCTATCTCCTTTAATATAACCCCCTTTTAATTGCGCTATACAAGCTGTATTATCTTCATAACCCCCTTTTAATTGCGCTATACAAGCTGTATTATCTTCATACAATGTAGTTGGGGGAATTTTATCTTCAGGTATTAACCCGCAATTTTTTAGAATATGTTGAGTCATTGACCTCAACCAAACACATTCTCGACTAGCTTCATATATTGCCAATATTTCAGCATGATTTGAAGAAGTGGCAGTTAAAGTTTGTTTCATCGATCTCCAGGAGATTACAGTTTCGCCACAAGTAAATATGTAGCCAGTTTGTGACTTGGCTTTATGAGGACAGATAAATATCCTGCATCGGCAAATCCAATTAATTCATGTCGAGAATCTTTCGAGTAAAATAACCCGAGATCAATTCTTCCTTGGAGATAGCAAAAAATGTGCTTAATCCCGTTTCAATGTTGTCGAGTAGGCGATGAACTGAATCTTGCCAATAAATTTACAGCAAATGATATATCAGGTCGGGTGCTGTTAGCAAGATACATCAATGCGTCTATAGCACTCATATATGACACTTATGGGCCAAATGTTTCTTCATTTTCCTCTTTTGGTCTAAATGGATCCTTTGCTGGATCGAGTGCTCTGACGATCATTGGGGTACTTAGCGAATGTGATTTATCCATCAGGAACTGTTTTAGTACCCTTTTGTTATAATTTGATTGGTGGATAAAGATTCCACTTTCCAAATGCTCAATTTGCAGACCAAGGCAAAACTTAGTTTTTCCAACATCTTTGATCTCAAACTCCTTTTTCAGATATTCAACAGCTTTCTGGATTTCATCAGGAGTTCCAATTAAATTAAGATTATCGACATATATAGCGATGATTACAAATTCAGACTCATTTTTCTTTATAAAAACACATGGACAAATGGGGTCATTTATGTAACCTTCTTTTGTTAAGCTTTCGCTGAGACGATTGTACCACATTCGGCCTGATTGCTTGAGTCCATACAAAGATTTTTGTAATTTGATGGAATATGATTCTTTTGGCTTTGATTTGAATGATTCAGGTATGTTTATCCCTTCTGGGATTTTCATATAGACATCATTGTCTAAGGAGCCGTAAAGATAGGCAGTAACCATATCCATTAATCGCATATCAAGATTATTGTGTACTGCTAGACTCACTAGATAACTGAATGTTATTCCATCCATGACCGGCGAATATGTTCAAAATCAATGCCCGGTCTCTGGGAAAAATCCTGGGCTACAAGTCTTGCTTTATATCTTGTGATATCATTATTTTCATTTCTTTTCCTCACAAACACCCATCTGTAACCAACAGGTTTCACATTTTCCGGTGTTTGGACTATATAGCCGAATACTTGCTGTTTTTTCAATCAGTCCAATTCAGATTTAATTGCGTCTTTCCATTTTGCCCAATCATCTCTTTGCCGACATTCATCAACTGATTTTGGTTCATAATCCTCGTCATCTTTCATTATATCGAGTGCTACAGAATATGCAAATGCATTATCAATATTTGTTTTCTTTCTGTTCTAATATTTTCCACTTGTGGTATAGTTAACGGAAGTTTCAATAACTTCAACATCACTTTCATCAGCATTTTTAGTATCAACCTTCAGGGGTTGTACTGACCTTTTCAGGTATCTGATCATTGTTGATCTCTTCACCAGTATTTACAATTTTCTTCTTTCGTGGATTCTTATCCTTGGAACCCAATGGTCTGCCACGTTTTACGCGGGCAGTATGCTCAATTGCACTCGGCACTTTCCCTTCTGGGATATTTATTTTGGCTGGTGCATTTGCTGCTGCAATATATGATTTCGTAACTCTGGCAGCATCATTAAAAGCATCAGGCAATTGATTTGCAATTTTCTGCAAATGCACAATTCTTTGAACTTCAAGTTCACTATGTTTCGTACGAGGATCAAATTCAAGTGGTGTTTTCCACGAAATTTCTTTTTTCAGTTGATTACTGTCTCCCCCTAATGTCGGAAAATGAGATTCATCAAAATGACAGTCTGCAAACCTTGCAGTAAATAAATCACCCGTTGTTGGTTCAAGATATTTTACGATCGAGGGTGATTCATACCCGACATATATACCCAACCTTCTTTGAGGTCCCATTTTCGTGCGTTGAGGTGGCGCAATTGGAACATAAACAGCACACCCAAATATTCTCATGTGAGATATATTTGGTATTTTTCCAGAAACCAATTGAATGGGGGAATAACAGTGATAACTGGTCGGCCTTATTTTCACGAGGGCTGCTGCATGCAATATAGCATGTCCCCAACATGATACATGAAGTTTAGACCTCATCAATAATGGTCTAGCAATTAATTGCAATATTTTGATAAGGAATTCAGCTAGGCCATTTTGCGTATGTACATGGGGAACAAGATGTTCCACAATAATCCCAATTGACATGCAGTAATCATCAAATGTATGTGATGAATACTCTTCAACATTATCTAGACGTATTTTCTTTATCGGGTGATCTGGAAATTGTGCTCGCAATTTAATTATTTGTGCAAGTAGTCAAGCAAAAGCTAGATTGCGAGTAGATAACAGACATACATGTGACCATCGCGTTGTCGCGTCAATTAATACTATAAAGTACTTGAAGGGTCCACATGGTGGATCTATTGGTCCACAAATATCACCCTGAATTCTTTCCAGAAAAGCTGAGGATTCAAATCCAACATTTGTTGGAGATGGTCTGATTATTAACTTCCCTTGGGAACAGGCAGCACAAGCAAATTCATTCGGATTCAAAATATTTTTCTTTTTCAATGAGTGGCCATTTGAGTTTTCAACAATTCGCCTCAGCATTACATTGCCAGGATGCCCAAGTCGATCATGCCAAGTTTTAAATTCGCTAGTAGCCATTTGGTCTACTAGGTGATATGTTTCAATGGCACTGATTTTTAAGTAATATAAGCCGGAAGAAAATGATGACAATGTTTCTTTCACAATTCTTTTGCCATTCACAACCTGAGTTATCAGAAGATATTCATTTTCTGCCTCATTCAATGTTTCAATGTGATACCCATTTTTCCGAATATCACTGAAGCTCAGTAAATTCCTTCGAGCTTTGCTTGAGAACAAGGCATTTTCAATTGTCATTTTTGTCCCTTTTGGGAGAAATACAGTAGTTTTTCCTGAGCCTTCAATCATTTTCGATGCACCACTGATAGTAATAATAGTGGTCTTTCCCATATTCAGGTGGGATAAATAACATTTATTTTTCAAAATGTTGTGAGTCGTAGCACTGTCGATAAGGCAGATGTTGTCATCGGCTCCAAAATATTTGGCATCCATATATTTGCAAGAAGGTAAAAATAATAAAAGACATGTATTAGTAACATAATCAAAATAGACTTATATTATAGGATGTAATACAAAAAAGGGGGGCAAAAGGCATCAAAATAACAAAAGAGATACAACATCATTTTATCATTTAACATCATCAGCTATGTCAAGCAGATCATCGGCATCTAGGTGCGTGATATTTTCATTTATCACATCGTCAAATGTGTCATCGTGGGCAGCGTGGTTTGTTTCGGCAGCAACTTTTCCCTGCCTTTCTTTTGAGGTCCGATACAGTTCAGCCAAGTGACTGGCTGTGCGACAAACATGGGCCCAATGGCCTTTGATTCCACACCGGGTGCATTCCTCGTCATTGTTTCTGTTTCTCTCGGATTTGAACCTCTGTTGAGGTCTGTACGGCCTTCTGTTATTATAACGCCGATTTGGCACATATCGGGGCTTGTTTTGATAATAATTGTGACTGTATGCGTTTGCCGGGCCCCGTCCGCAATTTTGATTTCGATCGGAATCAATTTGCTGATTTCTGACTTGCCCACGACCACGCACCGGATTTTCCGGTTGTATTGCATTTGCCTCTAGAAATGGATTTGCACCTGTCGGCCGAGATTCGTGATTTTTCAATAGCAATTAATTATTTTGTTCGGCCAGCAAAAGACAGGTGATCAACTCAGTATATTTCTGGAAGCCTCTTTCGAGATACTGCTGCTGCAAAACCATGTTAGAGGCATGAAAAGTGGAGAAAGTTTTCTTCATCATATCAGATTCAGATATATTTTCGCCACAGTGGCGCAGCTGTGATGTTACTTTAAACATAGCAAAATTATATTCTTGGACTGTTTTAAAGTCCTGAAGCCGTAGGCTTTGCCATTCGCTTCGTGCCATTGGCAACAATGCCAGCCTCAAATGATCATATCTTTCTTTCAATCTCTCTCCACAAATCGAATGGGGATTCCAGCGTGTCATACTGCATTTCCAGTGCCTCATCGATGTGATGGCACAAAAAGATCATGGCCTTTGCACGATCTTGGCTCGGGGAGTTTTTATCCCGGGCAATGGTATTTTCCAAGCCCATTGATGCCAGATGCATTTTAACATCGCGAGCCCATGCCATATAATTTTGGCCAGAAACGAGGAGAGGGAGAAATTCCTGTTTGGCAAGGTTAGACATAATAAACAGATAAAATATAAAATATTACCTTGCGGAAATTAAAATATATAATCGTGCTGATAACGTGTTGTAATATTATTATAGGATTAGCCAATAGAAATATTAATTATTTCTGCCGCTAACCACTATTTATATATTGTATATAATATATATATATACTAGATAAGTAAATATATATATATATATGTAGATATGTGTGCGGGAGTGTGTTTATTATAATATATAATATAGTATAGTATATATATTATATTATGTGATGTATGTATATTGTTGAAGATTCAAAAGAGAGAATTGGGGAGAAAGAGTGGAGTAAATGAAAGTGTGTCTATTCGATTTCATTCACTGGATTATTTATAGGCAAACAAAACTCCAACACGAAGGAAAATAAAAAAAAGCATACATATCGAATACGTAGCACCTTCGTAGGTGCTACGTGTATAACAAATACTCTACTTGTCTACACTATGTTATTTTTCTTCTACACAAGTATTAATAAATAATAATATTTTAATATAAAAATAAAATAGATAAAATGTAAAATAGTGATTATTATAGAAATTTTTTAAAGAATTGATAAAAAATGATGTGATAAGTGAAGAGGTTGTGATAAAGTGATTATTGTTGATTAAAAGAGTTAATAAAGCTATAAATGAATAAAATTATTTACTATAAATAAATTTAACTAATAAAAAATATCTTAATATAATTATAACGAACAAAATTAATATTAATCTCAACACATGTAAGATATTAACACAATAAAGTATATACCGATTTATTTTTTAGACTTTGCTAAAATTTTGTAAGCCATTGATGAAAAAAGATGGTGAGTGGAGATTGAGTGGTGGCGGCGAATCAACAATTGGGTGGAGATGGATTTGAAAGAAGACGAGTAAGAGGCGGCGGCCTTGGTGGTGGCGGAGGATGTGGAAGAAGAGGAGGAGGCATCGTCGTGGCGACGACGAAATAACGGTTGAAGGATTAGCACGGCGTTGATTTTGCAGCATTCGATCCGGGTTCTTTTGATATTAAATATCTATTTTTTTCATCCAAATTTGTTTAGAGTGTTTCTTTTGCCAAATTTCATATGTTTTTATTTTTTTTGCTAAATTTATTTAAATTTTATTATTTGACTTTGCATTTTCCGAAATAAACTAATTTTTCCAAACTCATTAAAAACAAAATTCTTAGACATAACTTTAATTTGCATCCATGTTCCTAGAGTTGTTAAATGAACTGAGTCGTTCATGAACACCGCTCGGTTCGGTTCGATTAAAACTCGTTCGAATGTTAACGAGTTGAACCGAACGACATAAACAAACTTGTTTAATTAATGAACGATTTCGAGCTTTATTTGTGAACATTCGCGATAGTTCGTTAGAATAATATATTTATTATAAATACTTTCTCCATCCCATTGTAAATGATACATTTGATTAGGGATACGATTTTTAAGATGATAATTTAATTAGTTGATACTATGTTATGATATTATTTTTTCATGTAAAGGGTATTGGTAGTAAGTTTAAAATAATAAATAATATATATATATATGATTAAACAATTTTAAAATATGTATTTAAATATTTTAAAAATTATATCTTAATAAAAATATATGCAATATGAATATTATTTTGTAGAGAATAAAATTTTACATAATAAAAATAAATAAAAAATATATATATTTATTTACAATTAATATAAACTAATTTTATAAAGTACAGAAAATTTTAATTATAAATAAATATTTTTTTAATTGAAGAAACATATAAAAATAAGGGATTTTAAATGGATCAATGTAATGTATGAGGTAAGAGCAAACATAGTAAGACAAATTTAGAAAGCTTCTTCTTCTTGTTGTGTATCAAGGCTGTTTCTCCCGAGTCAGAAAATTAAATTGCACAACAATACAATTTTGGAGGACACTATATGGGCACGGGTTGAATGCAGCCTGCTGCAGTCGATACCATAAATCAAATCTTGTAACTACAAGATCTGTATCAGCGCCTGAATTAAATTTTTCGGTAGAGGAAATTTCTACAATTGGACGAGCAATTTAGATTTTTAGTAAAAGTAACCATTGTGTGGTTGTAGATTTAAAAATAAATGTGTCGGACCTAGTTTGCAGGATATTAGGTTCCGCGTGGAGTTTATCCAGTGCACACTCTCGGATAGCGATTGCAGATTCCCACGTTATAAAAAAAAATAATAAAAAATAAAGGGTTTGGACTGATGGCTTAGACACGTCTGTACCATATGTGTTTTGGAAGCTTTTTAGCAATATACCATTGCTTTTGTTCTTATTTATTATAAAATTAATTAATTTGATTTATTTGTTGAGTATGTATTAAATTAGTAAAATTTACTAAATATAAAAAATATTATTTTTTATATAACATGCTAAAATAAAAATAGTATTATTCGTTAGGGGAGGAGTATTATATATATAAATTATAATTTATAAATAAATAAATAAAGTATTAATTAAATAAATAAATAAAATATTTCTGAATTTTAATTTCAATTTATATATAAATTAAATATATATAAAAATTTTAAAAATAATTTTAAATTTCAATTTCAATTAAAAAAAAATAATCCTAAATTCCTACGTAAAATATCATATATATATATATTTTAAAAGTAAAATAATATATCAAATTATTAATTATTTATAATTCATATATTCGTAATTTCCATTCACAATTTCTAAAACTCTAAGTTACTTATTCTTTCCTACAAACAATTCTAGCCCCCGCTCACACCCATGACCCGTTCCTCACTTCTTATCCACTCGCTCACTCGTTCCTCAGTATCCGACCGCCGCCGCTGTCCTCATCCATTGCGGGCCACCACCGTTTTCCTCCACTGCGTGCTGTCTTTGCAAGCTCGTCAGTCCTGCCGCCGGCGTTCATTCCCGTCCAGTCTGCACGACAATCGGGCCGCCTTCGCCCACCTCTCCTTCCACCGTTCGACCGCCCACCACCTCCCAGTCCGAACTCCACCCAATAAGTTTGTATTTATTTTCTTAATTTTGGATTTATCGATGCAATAGCTCATTTTAGTAGCTACTTTGATTTATGATTTATTTTCACCGCCGAGCTCCATCTTTCTCAGAATACATATGCATATATATATATATATATTTCATAATAATGTTGATGACTGAAATTTACTGCAGACCATCAAGATCCACCGTTCTGACTTTTTCTTATGAATACATATCATATATGTGTGTATATATATATATATTTGAATAATTATTTAATTTGGTCATCATATTTTTTTTTAATTTAGATAAGAGTTTCAGTTGTTTTTCAATTTTGATTTGTTTTATCAAAAAAAATGTGATGTTTTGTTAAATATATATATATATTAATAGAAACAAAGAAATTAATTTGTTTGTCTAATATTTTTTATATTTGTAATTGTAGCTATATATCAAAGTCATTACAACAAGGTTCATCTATTGTTCTTACCATGGATTCTACTGATCATTTTATTGAACTAGTTCCCATTTATGAAGGTGGGGATGATGAAATGCACAAGGATGTCGATTTGGAGATTCTTGTAGATAGCCATCAAAAGGGTAAATAAAAAATATGAAAAAATAGGGAGATTTATAAAAATAAAAAATAATAAAATAATAAAAATGAGCTAAGAAATCATATGTGTAGCAACATATGAAAGAAATATCTCAACCTGATAAGTTACTAAAAGTTTAATGCACTCATTGTAAAGGAATTTTCTCAAGAAATTCGGGAGGAACGACTCTTACAAGTTTAATCTGGATAGTTGCATTAAAACATCCTTACCATCGGAAAAACGGGTTCTTTCTTTCACCACCGAATCTCATTCGGAATGGATAATTTCAATTGCCAATTATTGGTATGATCATGCTAAGGTACGAGAACTTTCATCCCATATGATTTTGGCTCATGAATATCCTTTTTTGATGATGGAGCATGTCGTTTTCAAGTTTTTAAAAGTTATTTCTCCATTTTATCAAAAGATTAGTAGGATACTGAGGAGAAGGATTGCATGACTCCTTTTGAATCTGAAAAAAGAAGTTGGAATCAATGTTAAAGGGTGTTTGATGTGACCATCATGATGGAATCGGACCCAATTATAATTCCTCCTGGACCAATCACTAGGAGCTGAACCCGTAAATTTCAATTGGCAATTATAAAGTGTACCAAACTTCAAATGGATGCCACTGCTGAACTCTACACTGATGATCAAAATAAACCATGCATTCTTCTGGAATTGGACCACAAGTCCCGAGGACCATAATGCTAGGAGCACCTTACAAGTCATTGGACCTCCCCTAAATTACTATCCCTAATTGAAGGGATCCCGTGAATCAATATCTCTTAAATGAAGGAATTCCATAGATCAAGGGATTACCAATCATCATGGGATTGCCATGAATTATGGATCAATAATACTAAATAGGGCTTATTATAATAAATATCTCCTATATGATTTTATTTCCTTTAAGAGTGTACTTTCTTGTTTTAATTTTCATGGTTCCTTTATAAAAGGTCTCTTGATTATCACTGTTAGGATTATTCATTCAATAAAGATATTTTATAAACTAGTTTTTATTTCAAGGCAATTCTTGTGCATTTTTTGAAGTGTAATCTTGAGTGATTCAGTTACATATTCATATTCCCAATTCGAGTTGTTTCGAGTGATTTGAAACAAGTCGTGGCCTCTCGAATAGTACTAGAACTATTCTTTCCTTAGCTTGTATTGCTAGCTTGTTTAGAGGATTGTGAGACGTGAGCTTGATCTCTCGTATTTCCTTCTCGACTACCTCTCAATTCAAGAGAGTCCAGTTTATCCCCATTAATATAGATATATATATATCTATCCATCCATCCCTTAATCTATGTAAATCTTTCTAGTATTGTTATTACATATTCATGTAGAATTCGATCCGAACTGTCATCCTTTGCAATTTCACATCATCTGGTATCAGAGCTAGTTGATACAATCTCTTGATTAATATCCCGGTTCTTATTTGAAAAAAAAAAAGTCCGAAAAAGAAAGTTCCAAAAAAAATCCGAAAAAAAAATGAAAAAAAAAATGTTTATAATATTTCTCCTATTCATCTAAAGGTCAAATTACTTGTGATTTTTACTTGAAATTTCTTGATTTGGGAATTGCATTGGGTCGTTGCCAGTTTTATAGTGAAACAAGAGCGGAGTGAAAAAGTGTTTATGGCGAGATCATTACATACCAGAGAGCGCAATTCAAGAGAGGAGAAACCTGGTGAGGATATACCTTTGTTATTTTACATTTTTTCTTTGATGGCAGGTGAAGGACACCCAGACGAGAGCCCTAATCCTCAAATCGCAGTGCCATCCAAAGCATTGGAAGCACGATTCACGAAGCAACTTACTGAAAATATGGACACCGTACACTCAATGTTGGCTGATCTTGCTCAATCTATTCGGGAATTGACAACTGAGCATCAGTAGGGCCAACCCGCCCCCGACACTAGTCGATCAGAATCCTATATACCGAGGTAGGGAAGACTCTTCTGAAAATTTTGATGAAGAATGGGAGCCACCCCTTCCAAATAGAGACAGCTGAAATCAAGATCCTTTGAGGAACTTGAAAATCAGCATCCCTTCTTTCAATGAGAATTCTGACCCGGATGTTTATCTTGATTGGGAGAGGAAGATGGAGTTGATTCGGGATTGCTCTACATATGATGATGAGAAATGGACGAGAATTGTTGTAATGGAGTTCATCGACTATGCCCTTAATTGGTGGGAACAACTGAGTACGAAACGAAGGTGAGAAGGGAAAACTCGGATCACCACAGGGGATGGGCTCAAAAAGGCTATAAGAAACGATTTGTACCATCCTGGTATAGGAGGGAGCTGCACGAACGAGTTCAACAAATGTCTCAAGGTAATAGAAGTATAGAGGAGTATTACAAAGAGCTTGAGACAGCCATTATGCGGGTTGATATTGTGGACCCTGAAGCAACCATGGCTCGATTCATGAGTGGAATTAACAGAGATTTGAGGGATACTCTAGTGCTACACCCGTATGTTGACTTTTCGGAATTGCTCCAACGTGCAATTTTATTGAAAAAACAACGCAAGCGAAAGGGGGCGAGCTGATTCTTTCAATCGACCACCACCCCGGTCCACCCAAACTATCCTGGAGCCCCAAGGTATACTCAATACTAACGTTAATAAATTTTCTAATGTTGACAAAGGAAAAGGTGTTGCGTATGCTGGCACAACTCGAAACCCCCAAAAGGAATATGTCCATGGCAAGAATCCGCGAAACCGTGAAATTACCTATTTTCGGTGTCAAGGGAAAGCGCACTATGCCTCTGAGTGTCTGAACAAGAAGGCCATGATCTTGACGGATGCGGGTGAAGTCGTCACCGATGACGAAGGAGATGTAAATGGTGAGCAAATTCTTGAATGTAAGGAAATTACAGCTGCAGAAGATGATGAATATTCCAAAATCACGGTGGTAACTCTGCGGTCTCTTATTACATTTCAAAATGAGGAACCAACCCAAATGCAAAGGGAGAACATCTTCCACTGTCGTTGCAAAATCGAAGGCAAGATTTGCAGCATGATAATTGATAACGAAAGTAGCACCAATGTGGTTAGTGAGACATTGGTCAAAACGTTGAACCTTGTCACCAAGCCCCATTCGCGACCCTATTGATTGCAGTGGTTGACCAATAATGGGGAACTACGAGTAAATAAACAAGTTGAGGTAACCTTCCAAATTCGTGGTTATATGGACCAGGTTGTATGCGATGTTGTGCCGATGCAGGCTTGCCACATACTACTTGGACGGCCTTGGCAATTCAATCGCAGTGTTACCTACTTTGGGAAGGAGAATGCTTTTATGCTCACACATGAGGGCAAAAAGATCACTTTGACTCCCCTTACCCCACAAGAAGCCCATACGGATTAGGAAGTGATACAAAGAAACCATGTTCAATAAATGATGGCTATGAAGAACGTCTCAAAACCAGCGGGAACTCAAAGCCCCGTACAAGAGGTAGACATAAATTCCATGGCAAGTTCGTCTACGACCGCCCCATTGTAAGTTCCAAAAGTGATTCCCTGAGAAAAACGAGAGAAAAGTAAGAGAGTACCTACCAAAGATACCATTTCCCAAATGGAAAGGAACAGTGACCAGGCCATATTTCTCACTCGAAAGGATATTAGATCCATTGGAGAGGATGAGAGTGATAGAATTTACATTGTGCTTCGTAAGTTTAATTTTCTTACATCTCATGATTTGCAGTCTAACCTGCTTCTAGAGTTCTATCCTATTTTGCAGGAATTTTCTGAAGTATTACCCAATGAACTATCAAGCGAGTTGCCCCAGCCCGTGGTATTGAACATCATATTGATTTCATACCTGGCGCTCAATTGCCTAATAGGCCGCGGCATATAGGGCCAACCCAGATTAAACCAAAGAGATCCAAAGGCAAATCCAAGACTTGTTAGATAAAGGTTGGGTGCGTGAGAGCTTTAGTCCATGTTCTGTACTGGTATTCCTCGTTCCAAAGAAGGATAGTAATTGGCATATGTGTGTAGATTGTACAACAATAAATGTGATTACCATTAAGTATAGACATCCTAGTCCTAGATTAGATGATATTCTTGACGAACTTCAGGGTGTTGCTCTTTTTACCAAAATTGATCTTAAAAGTGGTTACCATCAGATAAGAATGAGAGAATAAGATGAATAGAAAACTGCTTTAAAAACTAAGCTAGGGTTGTATGAGTAGACTGTCATGCATTTTGGCTTAACTAATGCCCCTAGTACTTTTATGAGATTGATGAATCATGTTCTTAGATCTTGCATAGGAAAGTTTGTGGTTGTTTACTTTGATGACATCTTGATCTATAGTATGGACTTTTCTGCACACATTAACCATGTGAGAGAAGCGTTCGCTTTATTGCGACAGAACAAACTATATGCAAATATTGAAAATTGTGCATTTTGTGGTTCTAGTTGTTAATTTATTGGCTATATTGTTAAGCGCACAGGGAATACAAGTCGATGAGGGAAGATCAGAGCCATCAAGGAGTGGCTTGTCCATACTACTGTTCGTGAAGTTCGTAGTTTCCATGGTTTGGCGGGATTTTACCAAAGGTTTATTCGTGATTTTAGCACTATTGCAGCCCCTCTCACTGTTGTTATTCGCAAGGATGAACTGTTTAGTTGGGGAGAAGCGCAACAACAAGCCTTCGACAAGCTGAAATATTTGTTAACTCATGCCCCAATTCTTAAACTCCCGAACTTTGAACTAACATTTGAACTTGAATGTGATGCTTCAGGTGTGAGCATTGGAGCCGTTCTAATGCAGAATCACCAACCTATTGCATACTTCAACGAGAAGTTAGCTGGTGCAACCTTGAACTATCCAACTTACGACAAGGAGTTATATGCCTTGGTTCGTGCACTTCAGGTATAACAACACTATCTTTTGCCAAAGGAATTTGTTATCCACTCAGATCACGAGTCCCTTAAGCATATAAAAACTCAAGCTAAACTAAATAAGAGGCATGCCAGATGGATTGCTTTTGTTGATATATTCCACTATGTGATAAAATATAAGAAGGGAAAAGATAATGTCGTAGCTGACGCACTCTCTAGGCGCACTCACATTCTTACTATTTTGACTTCTCCATTGCTAGGATTTTCACATGTAAAATCATTATATGAAAAGGATAAAGATTTTTCTAACATCTTCAATAAATGTGCAAACACTGGGTTTAAAGATTTCTATTTGCATGAGGCTATTTATATAAGACTGACCAGTTGTGTATTACACAAGGTTCTATTCGCACTATTTTAACTCACGAAGTTCATGAAGGTGGACTCATGGGGCATTTTGGAGCCACCAAAACTCTTAAACTTTTGCAGGAAAAATTTTATTGGCCAGGGATGTGCGCGGACGTGGAACAACACATTACGCATTGCATTACATGTAGACAAGCCAAATCCACAATGCTACCACATGGTTTATATACGCCCCTGCCTACACCCGACATACCTTGGGTAGATTTGAGTATGGACTTCATTTTGGGGCTACCTCATATAAAAGGAGGTAAGGACTCTATCATGGTTGTTGTTGATAGGTTTTCAAAAATGTCTCACTTTATTCCTTGCAATAAGACGAATGATGTAATGCATATTGCTAATTTGCTTTTCAAAGACGTAGTTAGAATGCATGGAATTCCTTGTACGATTGTATCTGATAGGGACACTAAATTCTTGAGCTTTTTCTGGAAAAACGTTTGGGGAAAATTAGGGATGAAACTTCTCTTTTCTACATATCACCCACAAACAGATGGTCAAACGGAAGTAACAAATCGCACCCTAGGCACCATCCTTAGGTGTATTATCAAAAAGAATTTGCGTAGTTGGGAAAGTTGTCTCCCTCATATTGAGTTTGCATATAATCATGCTATTCATAGTGCTACTAACATTTCCTCTTTTGAAGTAGTGTACGGTTTCAACCCACTTTCTCCAGTTTACCTATTGCCACTACCATGTAGTGAGCGACAAAATGTTAATTTTAGGGATTGGGCACAAAAGATTCAAGAGTTTTATAAGACAGTACAAAAGGAAACTGACGCCACCAATGCGCGGAATGCCAAGGCTGCTAATAGTCACCGCAAGAAGATTGTCTTCCAACCCGGTAATTGTATGTGGCTTCACTTACGAAAAAAGAGATTTCCGGAACAACACAAGTCTAAGTTGTCCCCGCGAGGCGATGGTCCTTTTCAAGTCGTTGAACGCATCAACGATAATGCCTACAAACTAGACCTCCCAGGTGAGTATAATGTTCATGCTACATTTAATATTGTTGACTTGTCTCCGTTTGATGTAGGTGACGAGAGGTTGATGGAACAACATTTTCAAGAGAGGGGGGATGATGTGATCATCATGATAGAATCGGACCAAATTATAATTCCTCATGGACCAATCACTAGGAGCAGAGCCCGTAAATTTCAATTGACAATTACAAACTGTGCCAAACTTTAAATGGATGCAACTGCTGAACTCTACACCGATGATCAAAATAAACCATGCATTCTTCTGAAATTGGACCACAAGTCCCAAGGACCATAAGGCTAGGAGCACCTTACAAGTCATTGGACCTCCCCTAAATTATTATCCCTAATTGAAGGGATCCCGTGAATCAATATCCTCTAAATGAATTAATTCCATAGATCAAGGGATTACCAATAATCATAGGATTTCCATGAATTATGGGTCAATAATACTAATAAGGCTGATTATAATAAATATCTCCTATATGATTTTATTTCTTTTAAGAGTGTGCTTTCTTGTTTTAATTTCTATGGTTCCTCTATAAAAGGTCTCATGATTATCATTGTAAGGATTATTCATTCAACAAAGATATTTTATAAACTGGTTTTTATTTCAAGAGCGATTCTTGTGCATTTTTTTAAGTGTAATTTTGAGTGATTCGGTTACATATTCATATCCCCAATTCGAGTTGTTTCGAGTGATTTGAAACAATTTGTGGCCTCTCGAATTAGTCTTACAAAAGAATGTTGAATTTTTGTAATGTTCCACCATTACATACAAATGTTATTATTGTTGACGCACTTAGTAAATATTTCATTAATTGAGAAATTGAAAATAAAGTGTTAAGTATTACAATTGATAATGTCTTTTACAATGATGTGTGTGTGAAAAGATTAAAAAATGATTTGTTGTTGAGAAAATAATTAAGTATTGGGATAAAGATATTTCATGTTCATTGTGCACACATTCTGAATTTGTTGGTGCAAGATGGTCTTAATGAGATTGGTTCTGTGGTTAATTATGTTCGGGTTGAAATAAAGTATTTGTATATTTCTGAAGCACATCTAATTGAATTTAGTAAGAAAAAAAAAAAAAAACTCTATATGTCTCCGAAGAAGTTATTTCTTGATTGTCCAACACGATAGAGTAAGCTTATATGATGTTAGCTTCAACTTTAAAGTTTAAAGATTTTTTTTTCTAAATATGCTGATATTGATGTTGGATTTTGTTGTGTGCAGACTAAATTTGAGTGGAGTCAAATAAAAGATGTTTGCCATTTTTTAGAAATTTTTCACGAGATTACAAATATGATTTGTGGGTCTGAATATCCACGGCTTATATTTTCATCCCTGGGTTATATCGGATTAATGAAAAATCAATGAAAAATCCACACATCACTCTTCTCATATGAGATCTATGGTATTAAGAATTGAAAAGATATTTGACAAGTATTGCAAAGACAGTAATCTATTGATATCTTTGGGTGCTATTTTAAATCAAAAATATAAAATGAAGCTTATTGATTTTGCTTTTTCAATAATATGGTGATGATGAAGCTTCAACTTATGTGAGTGAAATCAAAAAGATTTTGTATGATTTTTATGATGAGTATATCACGATTACACTTCTGAAGAGTGACCTATGATTGTATCGAAGCGTAAATATTATGAAATTTGAGGGTCTTCGACTTATAACTCTTTGGAACCTAGTAGGGTTGGAAATAAAGTTTTAACCGGAAAAACAAAGTTTCATATGCACGTGAGTAAGTCTAATAAAGGCCCGCCACAAAAATCTGATTTGGATATTTATTTGAATGAAAGAGATATGATTGAGTTTCTAGTATGGACAAGGATGAAAGGTGATATATTATCTATTCCTCTAACCGCAGTGGCCTTTGAGTCTATGTTCAGTGCCGGTGGTAGAGTTATTGATGATCGTTGGATTTCTATAACAATTGATACGGTGCAAATGTTACTTGTGGCAATAATTGAATTAGAATTTGCATGACCTTAAAAATATATATATATATTCCTTAAAAATATAATATTTTTCTTATTTTTTAATTTTTTCTATGCCAAATTAAATTGATATACTTTTGAATTTTATTATAATAGTTGGATGCTAAGAAATTTTCGAAATTGAATTTTCAAGTTGAATCATTGAAATAAATAATTTCTTGTAATTTAATTTAACATTTTTAAATTTATATTTATAGTTGTATTTAGTTTAGCCATTTTATATTGATATTTGTATTTATTATTTTTGCATATTTTCAAAGCTAAAGACCTAATTATTTGATGAATTAGCAATTTGGTAGCTTATTCTGGATATCTATTTTCTACTTGTGATCTATAGTTCTATTTTATTTATATTTAAATATACTAACATTTTCAGATTTTTAACGTTAAAGATATCATTGTTTGTTGCATTTGGTTTAATGGCGTATCTTGATTTCATGTTCGGGTACCTATTTTCTTCTATAATTATATTTAATTCATATTTAGATATTCTAACATATGTATATACTAATATTTATAGATTTTCAGTCCTAAAAGATACAATCATTTGATGCATTCATGATTTGGTGTATCATGATTTTATTTGAAAAGATTGTATTTTCATTTAAATTTGTTTGGGATTGTGTTAGGTTAAATTTACGTTGGATTTTGTTAGATTAAGTTTGTGTTGGATAAAGTTTCAGTCGAATTGTGTTGGATTAAGTTTTTGTTAAATTGTTTACATTATGTTAGATTAAGTTTGAATTAAATTGTGTTAGTTATGTTGAATTAAGTTTGTGTTGAACTAAGTTTTTAATTGATTGTGTTTTTATTTTGGTTTTAGTTATGAATGATGAGTTTTGCACGTTTTAATTAAAGAAAAAAAAAATATAAGACAAACGAGCTCGAACGAGCTTAATCAAGTCGAACACAAACACGAGTTCAAACATTAAAAAAAATTTAACGCGTAAAGTTCGGATACTACGAACAAACTTGAAAGCTTAACGAACGAACACGAACACTTAAAGTTTGTCTCGACAAAGCTCGTTAACAGCTCTGCTATATAAATTATAGTCTTTGCATGTCTTAATAAATAAAAAAAATAAAATAAGACAAATGAGCTCGAACAAACTTAATTGAGCCCTATCGAGCCGAACACAAACACGAGCTCACACATTAAAATTTTTTACAAACCGAGCTTGAACAAACTTAATCGAGCCCTGTCGAGCCGAACACAAACACGAGTTCATACATTACAATTTTTAACAAGCCGAGCTCGAATACTATGAACTCAAAAGGTTAACAAAAAAAACACAAATCTTCTTCATAAGCTTAACAAACGAACACAAGCTCTTAAAATTCGACTTGACTAGGCTCGCTAACAGCACTAAATGTTCCCAAATCCCAGCAATACTTTATGCTTATTGAATAAAATATTATTTTAGCCATGCCACACTACAATTCTACAACCGCAATGCATACATATACACATACACACACATACCAGAGCAGGAGGACGAAGCACTTCCTTGCTTACTCAATTTGGTTATTCACATCGCAATCCCTAATTTCTCAAGCTTCTTCATCAATGGCGGAATTGGCTGCCGCCAGATCCTCATCCAGGAACAAGTCCCAATGCCCGTCCCATTTTATGAAGAACTCGGTATCCTCATAATACTTCACTCTATGAACATCCCCTGCCGGAGTGAACAAATAATCCCCAATTTCCAATCGATACCTCTCCTTCTTCGTCAAATTCCACACGCACTTGCTCCCCTGAATCACCACCAGATCGTGCCCGAACGTGTGGTGGTGCGCCGGCTCAACGCTGCCGCGCTTGAATCTAACGATGGCAGAGGTCGGCGTCTGCCTCAGAATCTTCATCGATCCGCCAGGCATGATTTCCACCGGAGTGAACTCGCTTTCCGGCCGCGATTTCGCTAAGGAGCATATAAAGCACGGCGGTTCCGATTCCGCAGCGGTGGTGGTGGAGGCTCCGATTTGAGACATTTCGGCGACGGATCCGTCGAGGAACGACTCGATTTCGTCTGGCCAGGGCTTCGATTCTGAGGCAGGGCAGGGAGATTTGAAAGGCGTGTTGAGGAAGGCGGTTAGGATCTCGGTAGCGAGTTCCGGCGGAGTAGACATGCCGGAGACGCCGAGGACGTTGCAATTGTTGATGGATCTGGCGTTTAGGGCTTCGTTGGGGGTGAGACACGTGGCGGCGTAGACGCCGGGGAATTTGTTGGCGAAGATGCAGACGCCGACGCCGGTTCCGCAGGCGACGAGGCCGCGGACTTCGACGGCGGAGGATTTGGCGTTGGCGTTGGCGTTGGCGTTGGCCGCCGCCTGGCTGACGCGGCGGCCGATTTCCTCGCCGACGGAGTAGTATTTGGAAGTTCCTATGTCATCGACTTCGATGTTGAGGGAGCGGAGGTGGGTAACGAGCGCGTCCTTGAGCGTGCAGCCGAACGCGTCGGCTCCGGCGATGATTTTGATCGGACGACCGGCGGCGGTGTGCTGGTGGTCCGCCATGGTGAAGTTCTCTAGGGAAGGCAACGGCGGAGTGTG
Organism: Andrographis paniculata; assembly: GCF_009805555.1. Taxonomy (NCBI): domain Eukaryota; kingdom Viridiplantae; phylum Streptophyta; class Magnoliopsida; order Lamiales; family Acanthaceae; genus Andrographis; species Andrographis paniculata. Next base: position 2,549,977 of record NW_026137613.1, read on the forward strand.
GGAGTGGTGGACTGAGTTCAATTACGCTGTTGACGAAGATAAGCGTGGATGGAATTGGAAATTGACGGTATGCTTACGTTTACGTGTTTTATTTATTTTTTATTTTATACAAATACTCTACGATGTGTTTGTTCGGTGGATTAGATTGGATTTAAGCTATTAATCTAATTTTTTTTTTCTCTTAAAAATATTAAATTAAACTATCTATTTTTTATTTTTTATATTATATTAAAATTAATTTTATATTCAAAATATCAAATCAACACACGTTATACATCTTTTAACTTATTTAACTTACCGTTAAGGTGTTAAGGTGTCGATGACCGGCTGATTCAATTATGTGTTTATATTAAAATATTTAGTAAAATAATAATCTCACATTAATTCTTTATACATGACAATAAAAAGACATGTATATGCTATTTTTTAAAATATTTTATTTATTTATTTTGGTTAAAATTTTTTTGTTATTTATTATTTTAGGTTTAAAAATATTTTTATTAAAAAAATAATAATTTTTTTATTAAAATAATATAAAATATAAATGAATAAATTTAGTATGTATATTTTTATTATATTAATTATTATTTATTAATTTATTATATTTTATTTATCTTTAATGCAAATTTTATATAATAAAACGTATATATAACTAAATTAATAATATTTGTCTTTTTTATTTGATTTAATTTTAATATATTTATATATTTTATAAATAAAATAATTTGTTATGATAGTTAATAATAGTAATTATTTTAAATTTTAACATTATAATTGAGTAAATAAAATAAATTTAAAATAATTAATAAATACTACAATAAAAATATATTTATATTTACGAAATAAATAAATAATTTTTAAATTTAAATAAGGAATAGACACAATTAAAGTAAAAAAAATTCTTCTAAAACGATGGTTAGATTAGTTTTCATAAATTAGTTTTTTGGATCAAGAAAGTTTTTTTATAAAAGCTAATCTATCAAACACTTGAATTAATTTTTTAAGTTACAAACAGCTAAAAGTTGTTTAATAAGTTAAAAGTTCTTCAAAAAATTCTTTCTCAAACACCCGTTTGATTTTTTTTTTTTTTAATTCCGCTAACCGAATCAGAATATTTACATTTAATATAATATATTTTATAAATTAAATTTACTTTTTCTGTTTCTCTTATTATGTCCATATTGCTGTTTTTGTTCGTCTCACTTTTTTATATCATTTTTTATTTGGAAAATGATTATATAAGTCAATTTTATTTTAAATTTTTTAATTTTAAGTAGACTAATTAATTATTTTAATCTTAAACTATAATATAATTATTTTTACTAATACAATTTTAATTATTTACTAGTTATATTTATCCTAAATTTTCATGTATACTGTAATCTCCCAATACTCTAAGTGGACAGATGGAATATATATTATTAATAATTATATGGACTAATAATTTAAAATCAAAATCAAGCAAATTTTGGGTGATGTTTGTTTTATGAGATAATTTGAATATGTAATTTTTGATATGAAGTATAAAAAATTATGTAGAAAATAAAAATAATGAATATGATTGATGTATTAATAATATTTTTGAAAAATATGTGGTTATTTTTTGTTAAAAAAACATACTGTGGTATTCTAGTCTAAAGAAAGAAATGAAACCCTTTTCTAAAAGATTATGACTAAATTTTAGCTATGGAATTTTTCGAAAGACTTATAAAAGTTAAATTTTAGTATAATATTTTATAAGTAATATTTTATTAAAAATAATATAAATGGTGTATTTGGTAATTAGGTGGTAGCGGTTAGCTGTTAGCTGATTCGATTAGCTGTTAAATGTTAGCTAGTTTGACTAGATTATTCGATTAGTTGTTTGTATTAAAGTGTTTGGTAAAATATCGGTTTGATATTAGTTGTTTATACATAAAATGATAATTAAGGACACTTTATATTTTATTTTTAAAATATTTAATTGAGTTTTTTCGGTGGGTAAATTTTTTTATAATTTTATTATTAATTTTAAAAATTAGAAATTTTTTAGTAAGATATTAGTTTTTAAAAAATATTTTGTAAAGAATTAATGCATGTTTATTGAAAAATACATATTTTTGCATTAGAAATAGTATAGATATAAAAGAGCAAAAATTATTAACATATGTATTTTTATTAGATTAACTTTTAATTAATATATATTTATATTAAATTTATAATTTTAAATAAATATATTTATTTTAAAAAAAAAATATGTGATAAAAAATACTATATAATGGATTCTAACAATATTAATATTTTTATATTATCTTTACTCTAAAAAATTATAAATAAAATAATTGACATATAAAAAAATAATTATTTAAAATTTATAAATATGAATTTATAAGTTATTAGAAAAAAAATATATCTATATAATTAATAAAATAGTGTAATAAAAAAATGATTTTATGTGAAAGAATTAATTAATTTTAAGGGCAAATAAGAAATAAAAAAAATTAAAATAAAAAAAGCTAATTTGAAACGTTGGTATATACAATATTTTCAAAATTAGTTTTTTGGACCCAATAAGCTAATTGAAAACGCGAATTTACCAAACACCAAAATTAGCTGGTTTACTGATCAAACAACTAAAAGCCCTTCAATAGCTAAAAACTCTTGAAAAAATTATTTACCAAACACCCTCTAAGTGTTCCTTTAAAGTGGTTTGAGAAATATTGAGTTTGAATTTGACTTTTATTTAAATTTGAAGATAAGTTTAAATAAAAAAAGGCAAGGCTGTCGATCATTTTGATGATATGTGAGTCCGAAATGAAAAAATAATAATGGTAATAAATATATATATATATATAAAATGAATATGTTTTTTTATATATATAGTTTGGAAAATTTGTGTTTGAGTTTGGTATTAAAATATTGTATGATGAGATATTTTGTTAGAGAAAAATGTATATTTTTTTCGGGAACTTCAAATAGTAAAAACTTGAGGATTGGGGTTAAAGAAACATATTGATGGATTTGAAAAAAAAAAAAAAAAATTAGTTTGAATTTAGTATTACAATAATGTATCATGAGATATTTTGTTAGAGAAATTATTATTTTTTTATTTTTCAGAAAACATCAGAGTCCAAATAATAAAAATTTAGAGTTCGAATACAAAACAAACAAACCCGATCGTAAAGAGTGATTTAACTCTAATTCGATCAAACTTTTTGGTACCGTGGAAAGAAAGTATAACTTATTTTTTAAAAAGTTAATATATTATACACATTTATTATTTTTATATTATTTATATAATTTTCTATGTTTCAGTTAAAAAAAATATATTCTTTGTAAAACAAATTCTTACATAATGTTTGTTTGATTTTAATTTAAATAATATTTTAATATGATATTTTTTAAAAATATATAAACTATTTTTATTGAAATTTTTTTAAATAAGTTTAAATCATAACCTTTCACATCCCTAGTATTCAATCATTTTCACTTACTGTAAAAATTATTTTTTAACCCCTAAACTAACGGTTGCTAGTATGTCATTTTCAACTTGAACAAAAAGCTTCTGGTTCCTTTTTATAATTAGCTTGAGTCCAATAATAGTTTGATGTATATCGATAATGATTTTTTCAAAGTAGATATCTTACAAGGATTCCAATAATAGTTTGATGTTATCAATAATTTGTATTATTATTTTTTTAAATAGTATTATTACAAATAATTTTATAAATTATGTCTAAATTTACATATTATTTATGCCAAAATTATTTCATATCTATTTTACTTATAAAATATTAAATAAATAAATAAATATATGTTATGTAATAAATATTATGATATTTGTATGTTTGTATGTATATATGTGTACTTATATATTAGTATATAATATTTATATATTATAATAATATATAATATATAGAGAGAAAGGGCTACTGAGAAAGAAAGTGGACTAAGGAAGATTGAGTGTTTTCATTCATCTGATTTCATTTACAATTGATACATATATATATATATAGACATATGATCGCCGTACAAAGTGTTAATAAATGCATCCACGTCTTGATGTATGTAGTGTCGACGTATGTGCATACACATCTATTTGGTGTATAACACTCCCCCTTGGATGCATTTGTACAAAGAATGTGCCTCGTTAAAACCTTACTATGAATAAACCCTGTGGGAAAAAATCATAGTAAAGGAAAAAGAGTACATCATTCTTGTATTAATGCGCTCTCTCTGTTTTGGACTTTATTTGATGTCTTTCATCAGACGCATTCCAATTCCTTGCACCAGTTTGTTGAATGTTGCAGTCGGTAGCGCCTTCGTGAATAAATCTGCAAAATTTTCAGACGATCTAATTTGTTGCACATTAATTTCACCACTTTTTTAAGATCGTGAGTGAAAAAGAACTTCGGAGATATGTGCTTTGTCCGATCGCCTTTAATATATCCTCCCTTTAATTGAGCTATACAAGCTGCATTATCTTCATATAACATTGTAGGAGGTAATTTATCATCGGTAATCAAGCCACAATTTTTCTGAATATGGTGAGTCATGGACCTCAACCAAACGCATTCACGACTGGATTCGTGAATTGCTAAAACCTCAGCATGATTTGAAGAAGTAGTTGTTATTGTCTGTTTAGCAGATCTCCAAGAGATTGCGGTTTCACCACAAGTAAATAAATAACCAGTTTGAGATTTTGTTTTGTGTGGATCAGACAGATAACCAGCATCAGCACAACCAATTAATTCATTTCGAGATTCATTCGAATAAAATAAACCGAGGTCATGAGTCCCCTGAAGATAACGAAAAATGTGTTTGATACCATTCCAATGGCGCTTTGTGGGGGATGCGCTAAACCTGACCAGTAGATTTACTGGAAAAGATATATTTGGCATGGTACAATTTGCGAGGTACATTAATGCGTCAATAGCGCTGAGATATGGTACCTCGGGGCCAAGTATTTCTTCATTTTCTTCTCTTGGCCTAAATGGATCTTTACTGGGATCAAGGGATCTGACCACCATTGGTGTACTCACAGAGTGAGATTTATCCATGTAAAATTGTTTTAATACCTTTTGGGTATATGTGGATTGATGGATAAATATTCCATTGTTCACATGATCCACCTGTAATCCCAGACAATATTTTGTCTTTCCAAAATCTTTGATCTCAAATTCTTTCTTTAGATATTCAACTGCAATTTAGATCTCTTCTGGAGTTTCAATTAAATTGAGATCATCAACATATACAGCAATAATAACAAAATTTGATCCATTTTTCTTTATAAAGACGCATGGGCATATTGGATCATTAGTATAACCTTCTTTTATTAAACATTCGCTCATACGGTTATACCATATTCGTCCTGATTGTTTAAGTCCATACAATAACTTTTTCAATTTGATGGAATATGATTCCCTTGGGTTTAATTTGTATGTTTTAAGCATATTAAATCCCTCAGGGACTTTCATATGAATATAAGTATCCAATGAGCCATAAAGATATGCAGTGACTACGTCTAAAAGACGAATATCGAGTTTTTCTCGCGCTGCTAGGCTCACAAGGTATCTAAATGTTATTCCATCAACAACTGGAGAGTACGTTTCATCAAAATCTACTCCAAGCCTTTGTGAGAATCCCTGAGCTACAAGACGGGCTTTATATCTCACAATTTCATTATGCTCATTTCTTTTTCGTATAAACACTCATTTGTATCCAACTGGTTTTATACCATCTGGTGTTTGAAAAATTGGTCCGAAGATCTCTCTTTTGTTTAATGAGTCAAGCTCTGATTGAATCGCATGTTCCCATTTTGGCCAGTCATTTCTTTGCCGACATTCATGAACCGATTTTGGCTCTGGATCCTCGTTTTCTTCCATTATATCAAGTGTTAAATTGTATGCGAAGGCATTATTAATAATTGCCTCTTTACGGTTCCAACATTTTCTTGAAGTAATATAGTTAATTGAGTTTTCAATAATCTCATCATGTCCTTCAAGATCGTACTCTTCTTGAGCAATTATTTCAGGGTCGACTTCCTCGTTAGATTGAGATTTATCAATGTCATTCCTGATATTTTCATGATTATCATCATTAATTCCTCTTTTCTTTCGAGGGTGTTTATCTTTGGAACCGAGTGATCTACCATGCTTTAAGCGTGTCGCTGATTCATTAGCACTTGCAATTTGTCCATCAGGGACAATTATTTTAGCCGGAGAATTAGCAGCTTGAATATATGATCGAGTGACTTTGCTCTCATTGAATGCATCCGGTAACTGATTTGCAATATTTTGCAAATGTATAATGCGTTGAACTTCTAGTTCTCACTGCTTTGTACGAGGATCACAAAAATTCAAAGGGATTTTCCAATTAATATCCCTTTTCAGTTCGTTTTTGTCTCCCCCTAATGTCGGAAAATATGATTCGTCAAAATGACAATCTGCAAATCTTGCAGTGAATAAATCGCCCGTCATAGGTTCAAGATATTTTATAATTGACGGCGATTCATATCCGACATAAATGCCCAATCTACGTTGAGGACCTATTTTTGTACGTTTGGGGGGTGGAATAGGAACATAAACAACACACCTAAAAATACGTAGATGAGATATATTTGGTTCGTGACCAAATACTAATTGCATTGGGGAATAGCTATGATAGCTTGTCGGCCTCATTATTATAAGTGTTCCTGCATGTAAGATTTCATGCCCCCAAGCTGAAACGGGCAACATAGACCTCATCAGTAATGGTGTAGAAATCAATTGCAATCTTTTAATAAGTGATTCTGCCAGGCCATTTTGTGTATGAACATGAGCAACTGGGTGCTCTACATTAATTCCAATCGACATGCAATAATCATCAAATGCATTCGATGTATATTCACCAGCATTATCCAGACATATAGTCTTAATTGGATTATTGGGGAATTGTGCCCGTAATTTAATAATTTGGGCAAGCAATCTCGTGAATGCCATATTGCGAGTAGATAATAAACAGACATGTGACCATCTGGTAGATGCATCAATAAGCACCATAAAATATTTAAATGGCCCACACGGTGGGTCTATTGGTCCACATATATCCCCGTGTATTCTTTCCAAAGATGTAGGTGATTCAATACTTACTTTAGCTGACGATGACCTGGTTATCAATTTTCCCTGAGTGCAGGCAACACATGTTAACTCATTTGAGTTTAAAAAAATTTGATCTTTTAATGAATAGCCATGTGAATTCTCAATTATTCGCCTCATCATTATACTGCCAGGATGCCCAAGGCGATCATGCCATATTTGAAAATCGGTAGTCTTTTGATCTACCGTGAGGTGTGTTTCAACAACACATAATCTGGCATAATATAAGCCAGTAAAGAGTGAGGGTAATCTCTCAATGATGCATTTCCTTTTTATCAATGATATTGGTGATCAATAAAAATTCACCATCGGTATCACTCATAGTTTCAATGTGATAACCATTTTTCCGAATGTCATGAAAGCTCAGTAGATTTCTTCGAGCTTTAGTGGCCAATAGTGCATACTCTATCACAATTTTCGTCCCCGCAGGGAGAAATATAATGGCTTCTCCAGAGCCTTCAATTAATTTCGCACTGCCACTTATTGTATTGACATTCATTCTTTCCCTTTTCAAATGGGATACATATTTTTCGTATTTCAATATAGTATATGTCGTTGCACTGTCAATGAAACACATATTTGCGTCATTTTGATTGACATCCATTTAACCAAAAATAAAATAGGCAAAAGCCCTCGTGCTGATAACGTGTTAAGTAATAAATATTATGATATTAGTATGTATGTATGTATATATGTGTACTTATATATTAGTATATAATATTTATATATTATAATAATATATAATATATAGAGAGAAAGTGCTACTGAGAAAGAAAGTGCAATAATGAAGATTGAGTGCTTTCATTCATCTGATTTCATTTACAATTGATACATATATATATATATATATAAAAGCATATGACCGCCATACAAAGTGTTAATAAATGCATCAACGTCTTGATGTTTGTAGTGTCGACGTATGTGCATACACAGCTATTTGGTGTATAGCAATATATTTAACTTTCAAACACATTTTCTTATTAACGCATGGAAATAAAAGTAACATAAACGGACGGAATGGAGGAAGTATTATTATTTCCAATCTTCTATTTATGTATTTACAAAAGAATAATAAATAATTAGATATAAATAAATATTTAATGTAATGTAAATACACATTATATGTAAACTTTTGAATGAAAAATGTTGCTCTCTTTGTTCCCATGTCAAAGTATTTCCCTTCGTTCTCATGTTATTTTTACTATTTTAGTTTGTCTCAATTCAAAGTATTTCTTTTCTATGTTAAAAAAAAATAATAATATTTTAATGCTAAAATATCCTTTAACTTTTACTTAAACTAGAAACATACTATTACATATACAATAACTTTATACATAAAGTCAAAAGACAAAAAAATATTAAAATTCATATTTTTACAAACCAATAAAATATTACTCTCTCCTTCCCAATACAATAGTTTTGTTTACCATTTTTACCCGTCCTAAAACAATAGTCTCATTTCCATAAATAACTATATCACCATATAATTATTCTTACTTTTTTATTATTATTACACAATTGTCACTACTTTTTACACTAATATACCCTCAAGGACAAAAAACTCATTTATCCTTACTTGTTATTGACTACCAATATAATATCAATATTTCTTGAATCTCGTGTCCAATACAATAAAACTATACTTTTGGGACGGAGGAAGTATTATTTTTTAATTTACTACAAAATCAAAAAGACCCCTTGAAATGGACCGGAGGGAGTATTTATTTTTATATAACATTATATTTGAAAAATATACTTCCTTTGTTTGTCAACTGGTAAATTTTTTATTTGAGTTTTGCACATGAATTAAAATAAATTAATACTTTATAAATATATAATATAATAAAATAATATAATATCTATTTTGCCTTTATATTGAAGTGAAAGTAATGTCTAAAAAAATAAAAATAAAAACTAAAGATATTTTAGTATTTAGTTAATAGCTGCGTTTTCTGAAAGTTCTTGACACGTTAAAACAAAAAAAATAGTAAGTTTACTAAAATCATCTTCAATCAGACAATTCTATAATTCTAAAAAAGCAGTAATTTAACTTCAACCTATAATTCTATTTTCAACTAAAAAAAATATTCTCTAAATGTTATATTTTATATATTATTTTAAACAACTTTTTATATTAAAAAAATTACAAATATATATAATTAAAATATAAAACAATTGCAGATTGGTCTTTGTAGGGGCCAATTTGTAAAAATTTTAAAAAACTTAAAAAAAAATAATAATAATACCATAATTAGCATTGTTACAGTACAACATCATTTTGCATTTTGCACCGTAGCAAACACAAAAAATAGTACTGTAAATGACCTTGTATCGGAGAGACACATCTCTAAATATGAAGCTACAACGTGTGACGTTGCCTTGGAGATGGCTAATGGACAGAGGCTGAAGTATATTACAGTACCTTTCTTTTTTCTAAAATTAATAAATAATACAAATTAAAATAAAAAAAAAAAAAAGTTAGATGAACAAAATATTATACGAGATGAATGAACATCCATCCGCTCACGTTTACGAGTACTTAATATTAAAACTATCCTTATATTTGTATAATTTTTTTTTATAAATATTCTTATATTAGTATTATAAGATTTTTGCAATTTTTCTTTTAATTTGTACAATATTTTAATATAATAATTAATATTCAAATATTAATAAGCAAAAAGTAAATGAGACCTTAGAGCCAGACGAAGAAAGCATTTGATATGATCAGAGCTAAAATTATTTAATCGAATCATCAAAACTAATCCAAAGCTAATATAGAAGATTGATAATAAATATTTCATTATAATGTTAGCATCAAATCCTTCAAAATCCTAACATCATTTATTCATTTCCTCACAGAATTTTACAACAACTTAGAAGAACACAAATTCTAATATAACATAAGTTTAAACAGAAACAATAATAGATAACAAATCTTCAAGTGTCGACGAGCATTGTAAAAATGCCGCAAGTGTAGTCGCAGCTTGTATCCCCGAATGCCTCGCCAAACAAGAACCATTTACTGCAAAAACTCCCTCGGATCGGTGACAAAACCTGTCAGCGCAGACGCTGCAGCCGTGTAAGGAGAAGCTAGATAAATCTGACCTTCTTTGTGGCCCATACGGCCCGGGAAATTTCTGTTCGTAGTCGAAACACACACCTGCACATTAATAACAACATTATTCAGTCTTAACATTACAAAACGTACTCGAAAATTCTTTGAACTTTTTTTTTTTTGGCATCTCCTAAACTTATGTATAATCAATTTAAACAATATTACACTTCTACTTTAACAAATAACAATAAATAACTCCTATTTTTTTCTACTTATTATTTTTTTAAAATCTTTAATAAATTCTCCATAATGCACCCACTTTAATATTAATGTTTTAGTCTCAAAGTATACCCACATAAGTTTACCAAACTGAGTAGTTCTTTCAGAACATATATATATATATATATTTAATGAAATTAAGGAATCGGGAACCTGAGGTTCATTCATGCGAGCATAGGTGTCTCTTGGTCCGCCCAAACAAGCACCGCAGCTCGGGCTTGCAGGTGTATCACAGCCGGCTTCTTCAAATATCTGCGAGCAAGTTTTTCCACCTGATCCGGGCACCGGAAGGGCGTATATGTCCATCCACACCTAAGAAAAACAACAGCATGCATAAATGCAGAAATTTGAAGTTTAGACATATGGTTCGATGTCCGTATATAGTTTAACATCATTTCACCAACAAGCATACCTTCTGTGTCGCAGGTACGAGGAATGTCGGGACTTTGACTTTTTTCCCCTGTTATTATAACAATTCAAAGTCTCACATTGAAATGTCATTGCAAAAAATATGACACATACTAGAGTTATGTTCACTTTGAATTATTTCCTATTTTTTTACTTCACTGCTAACAACTCTTTTATTTAGAAAAAGAAGTGAACACAACTTAGGTAATCAGATCCAGTCAAAAAAAATTCATCCGGATTACTAAAGCGGATTTACATCTTGAGTTCATCTGTATAATGCCATTTACAGTTTCTTTCTTGTTCAACATAAGGCTAAATAAAATCTCCCTTTTCCTAATTGTTTGGTTAGATCTCTAATCGTAACTAAATTGGAATTTCCGCACGATATCTAATCAGCCAAAATTTTCAAATTTTAAGTAATGTTCAGCATTTGGTACCTTAGAGAAATAGTAAGAATACAAGCATCTATGATTGTGTGTTAGATGTTTTTTGCTGGTTCACGGCAATAAAATAACACTTGAGCGATTTAAGGATGCATTAAATTTCATACCGAAGCAAGAAAGACTTTGGCAGCAGCCATGAAATCCTCAGTTTTTCCACCAGTACAAGATCCAATATACACTCGATCTATTTTCACATCTTTGCATTCTCTAGCAAGTGCTCGGTTATCCGGAGAATGTGGCTGAAAAAACATGTGGAAATGTTAACGGTTGAATAGAACTGAAATGTATGCAATTAAATAACTCGAATATATGTGTGTGTATATATACATACATATATATATAATGAGCATAAGCACTTAGAAGTCAGGAGATATAAGGCATGCATAAACACATAAACATTACTATGCTTAATCGTTGCTCAAAGAATCAAAATCAGTCACATTAGCTTAAACTACCCACCTTAGCTACCAATGGCTCTAATTTTGAGATGTCAAATCTGTACTCTGAAAGATATCTATCACCAAAAAGAGAAAACAAATAAGCATCCACTGTAAGCATCTCGTATTGAAACAATGTTAAGGGAAGCATGATTCAGAAACGGAATCCGATAAAATCTGATTGATTTATTTGAGGAATCAATTTTGAACATTATTCCAAATCCTCAAACTCAGAGAGGGTCTGGTATTCTCACATATATTGGGGTCATTCCAAAATCTTTATATGTTGTCTGGTTCACAGAATTTGACAGGGTATTCCAATTTACTGAAAATAGATTAATACAAACAATAAAGGTGAAAACCTAAATATTTTCATCACTTTTAAAGAGCAATGAGAAATGGAACAAGAAAATAGAGTTCGCAGACAAACAATCGAAATCATTATTCTCAAGCATGTCCTTTATTTTCATTGTGGAAACCTCAAATCTCTTATATAGTTGAGCATTGAATCCGACACATTGTTTGTTCGTTTATTTGATGCATATGTTTTCAATTCACCAATGAACAGAAATAAATGGATAAAATTTCTAGTTAGAATTATCATGGAAAATAAATAATGCAGCTACCAGCAAAGAAAGACCTGAAACTTGCCGCATTCATGTGATAAAATACTACCTTGCTTTTTCATCACTATATAGTGGTTCATACGGCACAGATGTCTTGTCCTGAGAAACACGGCAATAATGTTTTATCACGTTCAAACAAAATAACTAAAGCATGGAATTGTTCAAGGCAATGGTGAGGGACGCTAAGAAAATAATAATACATGGAGACAAGAGGTAATGGGACATTAAAATATTTTGATCACCTGACCTATTTTTCGATACTCAACAGTATTTGCAAACATTGAATAGATACATGGAAAATAATGGTTCTTCTATGCAACAAGTCGGTTGACAAAACAATTCTCAATCTGATGCAGAAATTTCCCTCCCAACTCCCAAGCAGTTATTCATTGCTTTAAATTATGGGTTTGTTTAGTAGTATTTAGGATTGTTAGTAGTAAAAATTTGAATGAGAAATAGGTATTGAATAATAATGATTTGAAAAGAGAATAGTAATAATTTAAATGAAATTTTGGTGTTGAATCCAATGTTTTTTAGGGTGAAATTTTTATGAATAGTGTAAAAATATATATTTGTTGTGGAGAGAGGTCAACAATAGATACTTATAAGTGGATTTCATCTTGAGGAATATTTGGAAAAGAAATTGGAGCATTGTGCAAACCGAATATGGGAAGTGAACCACATAGACCCAAGTTAAAAACACAAGTAAACAGAGCTAAATTGCTTTATGATTAGACAATTTCATTTTGACATAGATAATATATCTCCATTAATACCCAACACAAATAGATAATCTTTCTGGCATCAATAAACAACGATTTATTAACTAAGGTTAAAGGAATAGTAGTACATTTTAACGAAGTAATTAGTTATAAACTCATATGTTTAATTAGAACACCTAAAAAATAAACTTCTTCAGTTATAAACTTATAATTTTATTTACAGATACTCCAACTACCGCTTGCCATTGTACATTTTAACTTCTGATTCAAAATTTCTAAAAGGTTGAAGTATTTGGGAAAGCTCCCTGGGATAAATGAGAGAGCCGTATAATAGAGATATTTACGTGCCAGACACTAACCTCGAGATACTTGTAGGTGGTACTATCCGCTGGGACGACACCATTCTTTCCCCCAGCTTCAACAACCATGTTGCACAATGTCATTCTTTCTTCCATCTAAGAAAGTCAAACAACACAAACATGAAAAGACTCACCATTGAATCAAGAAAAATATGCTAACCATCTGAAATATAGCTGCTACAGGCTAGAGATACCACTTACAGTCAAACTTTCAACAGTCGAACCAACAAATTCCATTGCTTTGTATGTTGCACCAGCCACAGAAATTTCACCAATGATCTGCATAAGATACACCGTCAAATTCAACATAACTGGAGGTTTTCAAACTGCACATACATAACTAAGCTCAGATATGAAATTTGAATTATAATACAAACATATGCCAACCTGCAAAATCAAATCTTTTGCAAGTAAATAATCGGGCATTTCGCCATCCAGAACAAACCTCAGAGTTGGAGGCACCTGCAATGCATTAATGAACAAACGCATAAGACGGAAGCATTTATACATGGAAACTTTTGCCGTGCTAGAAGCTGCATGTCCTAATTGACAATAAGAAGAATTATAGAGAATAAAGAGCCAAAAAACTTGTACAAATTAATGTATCAGCATTTGTGCTTTCTGATTTGCATCAAAGAAAGCGTGCTCAAATGAATGCAATCCTGGTCATTATGACACTAAAAAAACAGGATATTAGACTAGTGAATGGGATATTTACAGTTTCAATCAAATGTAATAAATTTGCCCATTTTTAGAAGGCCTTTCGACTTGAGGTAATATTGTGTTTGCATAAAATGATGAAATATAATAGTTACCCATATCAGTCTAGCCCCAGCTTAGGAATTTCATTCCAGTTTAAGCAAATTAATCAAATGTAACAAAATGCTATTGCTTTCTAAAATTCATACCAAATGCAAGGGGTAAAAATGCAAAAAAGAAACAAATCAAGCACTTTAACCAAATCTAGAACAAGCTGCTAGAAGCAAAAGTAGAATCAGAACTAGGAATATAAAAACAAACAGAAACCTTCAGCAAAAGCTTTCCAGCACCCAGCACAAAACCTGCATCGGTGTTTCCAATTCCAGTAGCAAATTGACCAAATGCGCCAGCAGTACATGTGTGTGAGTCTGTGCCTAGCAAGACCTAGAAGCACATTGATGACTCAGTGGTTATTGTAAGGGGCAAGCAAGGGAGAAGAAAAAAAAGATTAAAAATTCAACTAGCCATTAATACCTCTCCAGGTCTGCAATGGCCTTCTTGTGCAAGAGCTACATGGCATACACCTTTGTAGTCCGGATTTGCCTGCAATGGCAATCAAAAAATATAAATCTCTACAACATATAGGTACACAATCAAAAGTAGGGATTCTATTAGGTCCACAAAATAATCAACCTTGAAGTTCCCAAGATCTTTGATGTCGTAGAAGTATTTGATATCTTGCTCATTACAGAAATCCCTCAGGATGTTCACATTGCGATTTGCCCGTTCATCAGCTGTGAATATATAATGATCTGGAATAATTACAACTTTCTCACGGTCCCAGACCTACAGTTGTGAAAAGAAACCAAAAAAAAGAAAGTCATTTGGTTTAGGGGGGAAATAAATTGCACCGAATAAACAAGGAGAATACCACAAGAACACACAAAAAAAAAAGGAAAAGCTGTAGCTAATATTAAAAGCCCGATTGCAGAATACTACCAGCTGTATGGAAAAACGAAAGGTGTGTTTGGTTTGTGTTTGTATTTTGTATTTAAATAGTGGTTTCATGTGATATTTTATGAGAAAAAAGAATTTATTATATACAAAATCATGGGAACTACATAGTAAAGAAACTGAAAAAATAAATCTTAAAAAGAATAGTGCAAAACAAACATGGAAACACAAACAACTCTTGCTAAATATAATCAAAGTGAAAAAAATAAAACCCTTGTTGAACATATTACTAGAATCAACAATATAGCCGAAAGACTTTTCACATATCAAACATCATGAGAGCACAAACAAGAGTTATTTTATGGCTAGTTATTTTGGCACATCCATCTGTTTTGCAACAGAGGGTATACAAGTATACAACTTCGTTTTGTCTAAATCCGAGCAAAATAAGACCCTGTTAGAAGGGAAAATGAAATTCAATGTAATCATCTCCCAGACCACCGCATCAGCTCTACACAACACTATTAAAGATTGTTGTGATGCGAGGTAAGGAACCCGCTAAGTCACTGGTCTAAGTTAAAATGGTAGATAAATTTTCAGTGCATCATGGAATCTACAGGTTTAATTATGATATTTATCATAATACTTTTACTATTCAATGCACCAATTTCCCTCGATAAACATCACATCCAACACTAATCATTCATACAAAACATTAAATCCAACAATTATTTCACTTAAAACCCATTAAAACCAAAAACCACATGGTTTGTAGTTTTTTTTGTTTTTTCCAAAAAAATATTTTGATATCTTTGAGGTGAAACATTAGTTGAATGTGATGTTCTGACCCGAAAGGTAAGTGTCGAATATAATGTTTCAAACGAAAATTGAGTGTTAAATTATTTGCTTTGAATGGAAAATGAGATGAAGGTATGACGTTTTTAGGGACATTGGGAGATTGAATAAGAAAAAACTAAATTCCTCAAGTAAGCAAACCCACAAAGACAAAAATATTATGAGAAAATCAACTTCTACATTTCTGCTTAGACTATTATGCTTCGATGCCTAGTAGGAATGTATGGAGATAAATATTCAATGAAACTTATTTATTGGTTGAGAATCATGCTTATAAGCTTAAAATGCACCGATACATCTAAAGATAGAAAAAAACATCATAAAGAATCACTAGATCGCTAACAAACCCCTCTAGTTCTAATCGATCACATCATCTAAACATTACGCTCACTAGAAAACTTTTCTTTTTATCACATCCCAACAATTCCATGATATGCATAAGGCTCTATTAACTACCATAGAAAAAATGTGGGGTAATCACACAAAAATAGCATATACAGCATCGACATAAAAGCTTCATTCACTTGTGTTTTAAACATCTCTTTTCACAACAAAACACAGTAAAGAAAGTTCATTCCCGCAAAAAAACATCATTGTGAACATTTCAACTCTATACAAAAAATTACATTCCAATCACCATTGAGCAACCGAAGATTTAAACAAAAAACAAGTCAAATCACTAGTAGAAAAACACACCCTTAAGAATGTCTATCACACCAGAGAGATTCAACAACAAGATCTAATCCATTTTTACCAAATACCTTTGCATTTTCTCCAAATTCTTTCTTGAATATTCCAATGCAACCAGGCCCACAAACGTCATGAGTCATCAAAACATCCACATTGACCCAAACATTCTCCCCAGGGCTTAATTGGCTCTTCTCGGAAGCTCTGGCCAGTATCTTCTCGGTCATGGTCATCCCTGTCTTCACCTGTACACCATAAAAACCCCAAATTAACCCCACAACCCTAGAAATAGAACTGCAACAGAATCAACAAAACGGGAATAATTTGAAATTACAGCGCCGGTTGTGGACGGCTTGCGCTCCGATTGCTGAGGTGCCATAACAGACACAACTTTCTTCGACGCGCGTTTCGTGGAAGCCGCCGGACCCGATAATTGGAACGAAGCCGCGGGCGGGTACAGAGATGAATAGCCTGCATCTTTCTGAGAATCGAATAATAAACAAAAAAAGAATAAAAAATGAAAGTGCAATTATCGAAAAGAAGAAAAGCTAAGCAATGAATTCACAAAAAAGTGCATCCATTACGAGAGCTAAAGGTGCAGACCTTATCGAAAAAGACAGAGGAGCTTGGAGGGACGAGAGAGGACGCCATTGAGATTGAATTCACAAAAAAGTTGATTTGGAATCGCTTCCGGGGTCGTTTTCTTTTCTTGGCGGCTTGAAAGCAGGAAGAGGAGAGGTGAGGAAAGTTGGAGACGGTGATGATGATGAGTGGCAGGAGCAGCAGTAAGGTTTGACTGAGTTGGGGGATGGTATGGGATGGAATGGAATGGAAGGAATTTATGGATTGGCTTTCGACAAATCTGATTCCGAGCTTGGGCAAATCCCGATTGGTGTACCGAACTCTACACTTGGGAAAAGAGTTTTTCGAAAGCTTTTCAGTAAACAGTTTTTTTACTTATTTAATTGTTTTTTAAATTAATTTTTTGAAAGAATATTTTAAACTTAAAAAAATATATATATTATTTTTGGTCTCAATACAGTTAAAATTAACTAATTTTGGTCCCAATATAAAAATCTTATCAATTTTGGTCTCAATGTAACCAAAACTCATCATTTTTGTCCCAATATAACCAAAACTCATCATTTTTTTGTCTCAATGTAAAATTTTTATCAATTTTAGTCCAAATATAACTAAAACTCATCATTTTTTGTCACAATATAATTGTTGAGTGGAAAAAACCAATGTATAAAATTTCTCGAGAATGAGCTTATAAATTGGACTGATGTATAGTCCAATGGGCCTGATAATGATAGTAAGGTCTTAAATGGGTCTGGATCAAGAGAAATTGTAAATTAAGTGAGCAATTGATACAGAGGTCGGACAAGATAAAGTCGGGCAAAGAAGGATGAGACGGCGGATACAGAGGTCGGACAAGATGAAGTTGGGCGAAGAAAAATAAGACGGCCGATACGGAATTCGGACAAGTGGAAGGCGGGCAAGAGGAGATGTGGCAGCAGGTGCGCAGGTCGGATGAAAAGCAGTTCTAAGACGGTTGAGAGAAGTTACAACCGACGAGCAGATATGAAGACACGACCTGGTTGTGACGGTTGACGTGGGTTTTTAAATAGGTCTTTCGCGACCGAAAGAAACCATCTTCAATCGACATCAAAATCAGTGCATTTCTTTTGGGGATCATCCTTTTACTTTTACAGTCTGTAGTATTTATTTTTCTATTTTGCTTATGTATCGTACGGTGTTTAGGGATTCTTAATCTCAGACATTTATTTTATCAAATTCGAAGATAATTTCTATTTTCAGGTTTTACTTTTTATTGTTGAAAATCGGCATCAACAATTTGGCGACCACAGTGGGAGTCGAGCAAGATTTCTGATCCTACGTCAAGAGAGAATTTTATACGACTGAGGTCTGGCCGAATCATTGGAAGGATCCAAATGGCAGGCTCACAGCCACAAGTATCTTCAGCACCGGTGGGAGAAACAATTTCACTACCTGTCATGCCAAATGCAGGAGAAGTGCCCCAAGCACCCTCCGATTGAATGTCTTACGTTCAACATTTGAACAATCAGCAAACTGTGGTCATGCAGAATATGTTGCGTGAGCAACAAAATCTCATGCAAAATATGTTAGATCAAGCTTTATTAAGGGTGACTCTTCAACCCACTCAGTCACCTTCAGGGATGTCACCATCCAGATTACAAACAAATTTTGCAGGGCCTTCATATGTAGGCAACACTATTCCGAGTGTCACTACTAGGGTTGACAGGGGAAAGACTCCTCTAACATACCCAAATAATGTTCCATTGGATGTCAGAGCCGAGCCAACCTTCCCCAGAGAAGAAAGATTGGGAGGTCAGGCTCACAATCTCATTCCTGTGTTCGACCCTATTGCACCCAGAGTGGATCCGGAAGACATCGCTCAAGTTCTGCGGGTGCATTTCGGAATGAATCCTCAAACAGTGAACAGGCCTTCGTATCAAAGGCCATTTCCAGAGAGAATCATCAATGAGCATCCCCTCCCGAGGAATTATAGGCCGCCTCATCATTTCCACTCCTTATCAGGAGAAGATGGAGCTTCGACCATTGAGCACGTGGGACGTTTCACGGCTCAACTAGGGGAAGTGGGAAATAATATTTTTCACAAATTACAGTTGTTCGGATTGTCCCTCACAAGAACAACTTTCTCATGGTTTTCCAATCTTCCACTAGGACAGTTGCAAACTTGGGAAGGTTTAGAAGCGGCTTTTCATGCGAGGTTTTTTAATCCTCTTCCGACTGTCTCACTTACTGACCTTCTGGAGATTAGGCAGATGCCGGAGGAAACCGCCTACCAGTTCATGGAGCGGATACGACTGATGAAAGGGCATTGCCCAACAGTCATTGAGGAGAGCGAAATGACCAATTTAGTGGTCAGAAATATGCATACGCGGCTGCGAGAGGCTTTGACAGCCCATGATGTCGGAGATTTGGCTAGTTTAGCATCCAAAGCAGGGAGACTAGAGTCCCTCTTTGGAGAGAAAGACCACAACTTCTGGTGGAACAAGGTCCAGCAGATGGCCAGTGTTGATACGGAGATATATACACCTGATAATGAACAAGGGAAAGGTGTTGAAGAAATGGCGGTAGATATTGTGAATGGCAAGCCGTATGTATGTTCCAAACTGAAACCCCTCCCAGGGGCGGAAGAGCGGGAGCAACCGACCTTTGACGCATCCAAAGCAGACGAGATCTTTGATATTCTCTTAGCGGATGGTCAAATTCGCATTCCTAAGGGACAGCAGTTGGCGACAAAGGAAGAAATAAAGGGAAGGTCGTACTGCAAGTGGCATAACTCCTTTACGCATTACACTAACCAGTGTATGAACTTCCGAAAGGAAATTCAGAGGGCGATCAAAGCTGGAAGGTTCAAATATGTGACGATGGGAGTAGAGCAACAACTCTTCCCGAAAGTAACTACTGCAATAATCTCTGTGCGTTCTTCACAAGACACACAAAGAGATGATGAAAGAAACTCCAAGCGGAAGGAGCGTAAGCCAAAGGAGCGAGAGCTTGATTAGAAGGACAAATTCAAGATCTGCGAAACCGGGGTGGCAGAGAAATGGGACAAAACGGATGGTTCCTTCGAAGTAGAGGTGAAAGATAAAGTGGTAGTGCAAGATCGACCAACGCGCAAGCGGCAACCACTCCACGATAAATGGAGTCGGAACAGAAAGCCTCTACCCATAGACATAGATCCCCGATTTTCAGGTATGAATCGTACACAAATCCGTAATGCTAACCGCAGGTATGCAGCTCGGCACGGGAGGCGAGCAGACAAAGGGAAGGAGAAGAGGGAGGTGCACCCAAAAGGAAAAACTCGAGCGACCGATTACAGGAGCACAAGGAGATCAAAACGCCTATCAAGAAGGCTAGGTGTTTCCGGTGTCAATTCTGTAGACAGATCAACATCGATCCCGAAATAGAAGCTGCTGAAGAAAAGGCCCCTGAGATAATCTTTGGGACATTTGCTCCAAAGGAAACGAGGGCTTTGCGCAGCAAGATAGTGAAGACCGATAAAGTCGGGTTCTAAGTCAGGATGACTGGTATGCGGTGGTTCGAGGAAGAAAATGAGCCCATCTGGGCAAGGCTGGAGGAAGAGGAACCAGAATGGGCGGCAATGGCTGGTAGTCCCGGATGTACACACAGCAGTCCCCCACCTATGGTTTTTCCACCTATACCAGAAGGAGCAATCCCGCACTTGAAACCATTATATGTTAACGCTCACATCTGTGGTAAGCCGATTAACAAGGTTTTCATAGATAATGGAACTGTCTTCAACATTATGCCTCTCAAGACTTTGAAGAAATTAGGAAAAGGAATTGGTGATCTGTCTCAAGTAGATATCGAGATGACAAGCTTCACGGGGCAACCAACGAAAGCAGAAGGGATGATGGTAGCCCCTATTGAAGTCGGACTGAAGGTGATTTCAATGGTGTTCTTTTTGGTAGATGCCAACACCACTTACTCGGTCCTGTTAGGGCGAGATTGGATCCACGCTTCCAAATGCGTGTCTTCTTCTCTCCATCAGCAGATCATGTTTTGGGAAGGAGATCAAGTGTTCAAAATGGATGCCAGCACTAATCCGTTCGGCTCTACAGAAATTGTGGAAGAGTCCGTACTTTATTCTGAGTATGTATCTCCAATCTCACAAACAGCTGTGGCGGTGAGTTTCCCTTGAAGAGTTGTAAGCTCACTGCGCAGGGTTATGTGTTTCATTAGAAACATTTTTCTTTCTTATGGCTCTGTTGTTTCCCGAAAACATTGGATTTATTAAAGTTTAATTATGAAAGAGATAGGTGAATGCAACTTGTTGATTAAGCAGTTTTATTTAAACCAATTAATGGTTAGATTACACAACGAGGAAGGTTCCAACAATAATGTTGATGAGGGAAAAGGCTTTCGTTGGCCTGACATGCTGGAGAAAACAGAACCATCCTTGTCAACTCAGGATCCGCTCATTGAATACAATGCAGGAACCAAACATATACCCAAGATGGTCAGGGTTAGTGATTTGTTGACTAAAAACCAGCATGAGCAAATGGCAGCTGTCATTCGAGATCATATGGAGTGTTTTGCATGGGATTACTCAGAAATGACTAGATTGGCACATGATTTAATAGAATATAGGTTGCCGATTAAGAAGGGGTTCAAGCCATATAAGCAACCACCAAGAAGGGTTAGCCCAGAACTACTTCCACAGATCAAAGAAGAGATTGAGAAATTATTGAAAGTAGGTTCATTCGACCCTGTCGATATGCAGAATGGTTAGCCAACATCGTCCCGGTAACTAAAAAGAATGGAAAGATTCGGATTTGCATTGACTTCAGAGATCTCAATCTAGCCACTCCTAAAGATGAGTATGTGATGCCCATAGCCGATATGTTGATCGACTCGGCAGCAGGACATCGAATTTTAAGCCTGATGGACGGTTATGCGGGGTATAATAAAATCTCACTGGCAGAAGAAGATATACCAAAAACCGCGTTCCGGTGCCCAAGAGCCTTAGGGATCTACGAATGGACAGTTATGCCATTCGGCTTAAAAAATGCTGGAGCAACCTATCAACGGGCAATGAATACTATATTTCACGATTTAATTGGGCAGTCCATGGAGGTGTATATTGATGATCTGATCCTTAAATCTACTGATTCTGAACACATCTGATCAATTTGAGAAATGCTTTCCTACGGATGAAGCAGTACAACTTGAAGATGAACCCGACTAAATGTGCCTTCGGAGTTTCGGCAGGAAATTTCCTAGGTTTTCTTGTGCATGAAAAGGGGATAGAGGTTGATGCGAACAAAACTAAAGTTGTTCTGACCATGCGACCCCCTCGGACGATAAAAGAGGTTCAAAGCCTGTTGGGAAAAGTGAACTACTTAAGGAGGTTCATATCAAATGCCGCGGGGAAGTTAAAACCCATCACAAAGTTGCTAAAGAATAAGGCAACCGATTTTTCTTGGGGTCCAGAGCAGCAAGAGGCATTAGAAGAAATCAAGCAGGCATTAACAAAACCACCCGTGTTGGTTCCCCGAAGAGGAGATCGACCCCTTAGGCTGTATGTTGCAAACAGTTTCGATGTGGTAAGTAGTTTGCTCGCGCAAGAATGGGAAGATGGTAAAGAAAGGGCTATTTATTATTTAAGTAAAACTCTGGCAGGACCAGAGTTGAATTATACTATGCCCGAGAAAATGTGCTATTCTTTAGTCTTCGCATGTACTCGGTTGGAGCACTACATTCTGCCAAGAGAAACCGAAGTGGTTTCCAAAGTGGATCTGATCAGATTAATTTTGCACAGACCAACCATGCAGGGAAGGTTAATGAAATGGGCAATCAGACTGGCTCTTTTTGCGCTGCAGCACCGACCTATCAAAGCGGTGAAAGGGCAGGTAGTGGCCGACTTATTGGCTGAATTTATGAACAACAAACCAGTAGAACATAAAATGGTACCGTATATAGGTACTAGTCCCATGAAAATGTTTTTTGATGGTTTTAGTTCAAAAGGGAAGTCAGGAGCAGGAGTTGTATTGGAAGGACCGGGAGTCCAGAAGATCAGTCTGCAACTTCAAATGGAAGAGATAACTCACAACTCTGCAGAATATGAAGCGTTGATCTTAGGTCTTGAGGCACTCATAGCTAAAGGGGCACAGATGGTCATGATTTGCGGAGATTCTCAATTGATCATCCATCAAGTGCTAAGACGGTACGCTTGTAATTATCCTCATTGACGTTAATATAGAGATTTGGTATATCGTCTTTTAAATAGAATTGCGGAGGTGGTTATTGAGCATATACCGAGAACAGAGAATCGACAAGCCAATAATTTGGCTCAGAATGCGTGTCAACACATAATTGTTGGTAACATTGATACGATTACCGATTGGAGGACAGAAATTATGGTTTATTTGGAATCACCGAATTCTGCAACTCCTGTGGGTATTCGATTGAAAGCATTACGTTTTCAACTTATAGAAGTGGTTCTGTATAAGAGAACCTTTGAAGGAATATTAGTAAGATGTCTGAGACCAGAAGAATCCATTAAAGTAAAGGAAGAAGTTCATGGGGGACTTTGTGGGGCACATAGAGCAGGATTAAACATGTGATGGGCTATTCATCGTATGGGATTTTATTGGCCAAAGATATTTGATGATTGTATCAGATTTGCTAAAGGGTGTCAGGAGTGCCAGAGGCATGGTCCATTAAATCATCTGCTAGCAGTGGAACTCCATACGATGGTTAAGTCGTGGCCATTCAAGGCTTGGGCGTTGGATGTAATAGGGAAAATTCATCCGGCGTCATCAAAGCAACATTCATTCATTTTAGTAGCAACTGATTACTTTACCAAATGGGTAGAGGCAGTCCCGTTGAAGAATGCGACGCAGAAAGAAGTGATTGAGTTTGTACTTAATCACATTATTTATCGGTTTGAGATTCCTCAGACCTTTATGACCGATCAGGGTCTGATGTTTACCGGAGAAAAATTTATTGAGTTTTTGACCGAGTTCAACATTAAATTGCATCATTCTTCACCGTATTACCTACAGGCTAATGGGTTGGCCGAAACAGCAAATAAAATCGTCATCGGTATCATCCGAAAATGGTAGAGGGAAATCCAAGGAAATGGCACACATTGTTATCTCAGGCATTGTGGGCCCACCGAAATAGTAGAAATACTTCTACTGGATTCTCCCCATACCAATTAACGTTTGGGCAAGATGCTGTACTTCCTGCTGAATTTGTTGTATCTTCACCCCGAGTGTCTAATACAACTGTAAGCAATGACGAGGCATATGTGCAAGGAATGTGGCAACAATTGGAGGAAGTAGACACCGATCGATTGAATGCTCTGGATCAAGTGGTTCGACAAAGTGAGATTAGAGCAAAATATTATGGGAAAAAGGTGTCCCCAAAAGTCATTGCAGAAGGAGACTTGGTCTGGAAAACAATTCTGCCAACGTATAAAAAGGTGGACCAGTTAGGGAAATGGTCCCCCAATTGGGAAGGTCCTTTCGTCATTTACAAAGTAATTGGTAATGGAGCGTTTATTATTGTAAATCAGGAAGGGAAGCTGGTACATTAAAATATTAATGCTAAGTATCTGAAAAAGGTATTTTCCTACCTTTTCAGAGTGTTGTCATAAATTTGTTATTACAAAAATCTAAGAATCCTTCAAGGGTTCAGACCCACAGGGAGGGGTTTTATTCGTCATCCGAAATGGTGACACGAACATGATCATCTTCTGGTTCAGAGGTTTCATCCCAACTCGCAGAAACTATTTCAGGTTCCTCGTCTAAGAGATTATCTAGGTCGAGACGATAGCGATTCCATTGATCTTGCATTTCTTGAAGATCTTGTTTGGTGCGGACTTTCGTATCTTGTAAAGATTGGCTTTCTTGTTCAACAAGAACACGCAGCCTAGAGAGTGTTGATCTTTGCTGATGGAAAATATTGTTCCAGCTAAGGTCTGAGAGAATAGCCAAGACATGATGGTTTATCATATCTAGATGATGGTCGAGATCGGATATGCGAGTAAGTATATCAGTAAAAAAGGTTCATAACTGGTGGATACACATTCCATTAGGCGGATTGAACGATGTATGGTTTTCCTACCTTTGCCCGAGAATTTAAATTTAAAGTCCAGCTTTTTGAGCACCTGTATCATGTCCTCAGCGTGATGACCTCCAGGGTGTTCACCCACAAGGAATGGTTGCAGAGAACTTTCCCAGTTGGAAGAAGGAATACGAATGCGAGAAGAAACCATTTTGAGTATAAGGTGTTGGATGTTAATGATGTCTGCAGTGGAGATATGGAGTATATATACGTGTTGTGATGCTTAAATTCTGGACTTGGTAAGAGTGCAAAAAACATGGATCTGTGTTCTGAAAAATAGGATGCACATATAGACTAAGTTTAGGAGTTATATACATGTTACATCAAGATTAAAGAGAAAGCAGGCCCTAAGGGTGGTTCGGAGGTCGGCCCACTTCAGCTCCGACCGTGTGGCCCACCGACGCTGGTAGGCCTCCTGGTGTCCCTTGACAAGTCTTAGTCGTATGCTAGTTTGAAGTTGTTCGCAGAGACTCATTTGTGTCTGGCAATGCTCTTCCACCAGGCGGCTCCCTTCCTGGATGTTGCCATCCAGGGTCTCCAACTGTTCTTGTAGGCGTCCGAGCTCTTCCGTCTTTTGGGAGATCTCAGCCGCCAATGTTTGTCGCACTTGTCGGAGTTCTTCCAGCGTAGCTTTGGCAAGATTAAGGTTTTGGTCGACCTTTTTCAAAGATGCCTCAAGACTGGCCGGATCAGCGGTCGGCTGAGATGACGTGGCCTCGGACGATGGAGGTCGGATCAGAGGCAGCTCGGCTTGAAGTTCGGTGATCCTTGCCATCATCCGATCGAGGACGGGGGGAGCTCCCGACTCCAGCGTGGGCTGCACCAACAAATCTATCGTGACTTGAATTAAAGCCTCATGGTTGGCTGAACTCAGGTCGGCGAAAGACAGGTCGGTACAGCGTGCTATGATGGATCTGGCCGAAGCCGGGAGGTTCAATCTGGCCAATACGTTCATCTCCTGGGCAGCCTGAGACAAAAAAAATATTAAGGTATGGAGGAATGCAACGTACTAATTACAATATAAAGATGGAATTTACTTGATTGAGAACAGCCGTGGCCTCAGAAAAGGCCATGAGCTGGAACACCGTAAGGGCACCATGGCGAGTCGTCGGGCCAGCGACCGATTCGTCTGCTGGTTGTAGACGATGGCCGACGGCCAGCTCCATTCCCTGAAAGGAGAAAATTAAGCAAGGGGGAAGGGATAAAAGTTAGAAAGCAAATGATAAAGAATACTAACCGAACCCCTTGAGGCAAAGTTGACTAAAGCCTCACCCGACTTCGAGGAAAAGATCTCCTCTATGTCCTAAGGCGGTGGGATCGGTTGGACTGGTTGGAGAGCGCCGGACGATCCTCACCCAAGAGCTGGGCGGCTGGCTGCAAAGGCAATGCAGCGATCTGGTCGGGCGGTATCGCGACTTGGTCGGGCAATACCGCGATCTGGTCGGACAGAGCAACAACTTGATCGGGCACCGCCGTGACCAAATCAGGTTCCTAGTTGAGAATAATGATACACGAGTTAGATATTTTCAAAATTGGTTGCTCTGGAACCATATGGAAAGATCTTGGTAGTTACCTGTGATGGTTGAGGAGCGGATGAAGGCAAAATCAGAGGAGAAGTTTGCCTCCCCGCCGGGTCCTCTGGCCGACGGATCATTGGCAGCTCCCCTTCTGTAGAAAAGGGGGGTCGGTTGAGGGGTAGCCCATGGAGAATTAGGGTTGTCCTATAAAGAGGAGAGACAAAGTTAGCAAAATTTAGTAAGTATTTCCTTTAGAGGTATTAAGGAAATAACTTACCTCGGCTGGCAGATATGGGACGTTTGGTTGGTTAGCTGGGGTCGATATTGCGGCGGTCGATTGGTTGGTAGGCGGAGTAGAAGTTGATGAGGTTAACTGCCTCACCGTCGTGTCCTCTTCCCGACGGGTCACTGGCAGTCCCGTGGATGGAGCAGCGGTCGGTTGGTTCGCGATCGGGACTGTGACTGGCTGAGAAGAAGACAGAGTAGTGGACGGTTAAGCCGTGGTCGGTTGAGGGTAGTCGGCTGAGCTTTGGTTGGTTGAGTTGCGGTCGATTAAGAGATGACTGGGACAGTAGTCGGCGGCGGTGAAGGGGTTTCTGAAACAGAAATGATTAAAGTTAAAAAGGGGCATACATTGAAAAGGAAACATGAAAGAGAAAAGACTTACCAAATTGCTCTCTCAAGTATTTCGGTAGCCCGCTCCTATCCACTAGCAAATATGTCAGGTACTCCTTGATGGCCTGCCTATCGATGACAGGGGCAGTCTTCTGGTTTTTCTTTTTTGCTCCGGATCCGCCTTCGGCAGGCGCCGGTCTCTTTCTTGTAGGAGCAGAGATCAATCGGGGAGAACCCAACGCTAGGGATGGGGTGGAAGGAGCTTTCCAACCAATTGGTCTGTTGGAGGAGCAATCAGAGACCAGGTGGCCGACAACCAGGCCGGGAAGGCCTCAGCCGACGAAGGTTTACAGCGGAAGGGTAAGTAAGAGTTGGAGGTAATGTAGTCGGTGAGTTGGGAAAGGTAGGTCGTGATGAGCTCGGGGATCACCAGCCCTTATGGGCTTTGAGGTATAAGGTAAGGTCAGGCTAGTGGTCCCGTCAGACCTTGACAACAACCAAACTGTCGGGCCAAGAATTAGGGTTGATAATTAAAGGTATAAAATGATCTATGATTTTTCTAGTCCGACCTTTTACTGGAAAATAGAGATTGGGGTTTCATGGAGGAATCCCAGAAAAAGGGATAAGTTGGATGCGGAAGAGGATCAGGATAAGATATGGGATATGGTGTGTCGGGGTAAAGCCAAAAAAGTCGGTAGTATACTGTACAAGGGTTTCATATACATAAAAGCGAGAGTTGCTACTGTCTTCGGTTAAAATTTGGGTGATGACAGGGTCAGATGGATGGAGATTAGAGGAACTAGGAGTTAACCTGGCCAAGGCATAACTTATAGACCTTTGGGGGTTCAGGGTGATAGGTAGTCGGCCAAAAAGGCATTCGGGAAATAAAGACGGAGCCACAGCTCTAGGAACCAAAATGGTCCCGAAGCAGCTGCATCCGCCTTCTTGGTGTCAGTTAGGCGGGTGCTCATTCGGGATAAACCCTCAAAAAGATTGGCCAAAAATAAAGTTCCTAAGGAAAAAAATTGGCCGCTGGCCAGATGAATGGCCAAATCGACCTGAGAAGAATGAACAAGCTTGGAGGGAGAAAGAATTATATATATGTGAAAAAAGGAAACTTTAACTAAATATTTGACTTTGAACCTATATGAAAAAGTATAATGAAAATAAAGTGTACCTGCACAACCAAAAAAGAAGGAACATCGTATGCTCCAACTCAGAGACAGGGGTGCCTTCTTCACCCAGAAACTTGGTCACGAAGTTGGTCCAGCTTCTCTCATTCTCAGGAAGCTTGGTTAGGGCCCAACCAGTGTGGTCGGGTGAAGGCTCCCAGCGTTCGAAGGAGACCAGGACAGGATCATCACCCATTATGGGTAAGTGAGCGATGAGGGCCACGTCCATAAAGGTTGGGCCAATGGGACCGGAAGGGAGAAAGAAAACTCCCATCTGAGCGTGCCAGAAAGCCGTCATCGCTAACAGAACCTTATCATGGAGATGAAGGGGCTGAGTTGATAGAATGATGGCTTTATCGATTCCCTGCCTCCGCCATTGTTCCTGATAGTGGGGGAGCAGTCTTGTGTACCATTTGCGGTAGGCATCTCTGGGATCGGTGAGGTCAGTCCTGATGTTGTCCAGAAGATGTTCCGGCTTGAACGCGACGTCATTTACGATTATTGGAGAAACTTGAGAGATAACAGATCTCATACGATCAGCATCTTTGTTGGTGGTGCAATAAGGGCAAATGGGGTAAGGATCCTCGAGGCCACGAAGGGCACCGATGGTTCAGTGCCATCGAAAGGGAGAGCAGGGACATATTGATTGGCCATTTTTTAAGGATAGGCAGAGAACGAAGGAGAAAGGATTTTGGAGGAGGATATTTGCTGGAGAGAAAATAAGGGTTTTCAGGATTTTGAGTGCGTGAGTATGGAAAGGTGAGAGAAGGGTTTTTACATAAACCCCACGATGTGACCTTAAACAGTGTAATGATAGCACTGTGCTATAAACCCCTAAATGTCATATCTCACACAGTCCGAGAAGTGATGCTTAGGAGTCGGGCGGGAAGAGGCAAGTTGTTGAGTGGAAAAAACCAATGTTTAGGGTTTTTTAAGAATGGGCTTATAAATTGGACTGATGTATAGTCCAATGGCTTGATAATGGTAGTTGGGTCTTAAATGGGTCTGGATCAGGAGAAATTGTAAATTAAGTGAGCGATGGATACAGAGGTCGAACAAGATAAAGTCGGGCAAAGAAGGATGAGATGGCCGATACGGAGGTCGGACAAGATGAAGTCGGGCGAAGAAGGATGAGACGGCCGATACGGAGGTTGGAAAGTTGAAGGCGGACAAGTGGAGACGCGGCAGCAGGTGCTCAGGTCGGATGAAAAGCAGTTCTAAGACGGTTGAGAAAAGTTACAACTGGCGAGCGGATATGAAGGCACGACCTGGTTGTGACGGTTGATGTGGGTTTTTAAATAGGTCTTTCACGACCTAAAGAAACCATCTTCAATCGACATCAAAATCAATGCATTTCTTTTGGGGACCATCCTTTTACTTTTACAGTCTGTAGTATTTATTTTTCTATTTTGCTTATGTATCGTACGGTGTTTAGGGATTCTTAATCTCAGGTATATATTTTATCAAATTCGAAGATAATTTCTATTTTCGGGTTTTATTTTTTATTGTTGAAAATCGGCACCAACAATAATCAAACCTTATATTTTTTGGTCTCATCGTCAACAAACCGATGAAAAATGCTGACCTGAAAAGAAATCAAACCTTATATTTATATTTGAAGAAATTGCACAATTTTGCAAGTCCCCGTCAACATTTTTGTCGGTTTGTTGATAGTGGGACCAAAAACCTACTTATCCTATACAAAAATTATTTCTTTCATCGAGTCATTGTCCTTTCCTCTTTCATGTGGGGGATTTTTGGTGTGTGAATGTGAAAGAGGAAGAAGAATGTGAGGAGTTTATCCCACATTGGAAAAACAAAAAGACTCCACCCTCCATAAATGTAACGTGATACATTTATGAGTAAAAGAATTGATTCGTTGAACTGGGCTCAATTATGAATGGGCCTAGTATTGGCTTGGGTCATTGGGTGTATATATATAAATATATATAGTCAAGATTGGGCCTTGGGGCCGGGCCCATTTGCGAGAAAATTAATTAATTCAAATTTTGTATTTTATCCGATTATTTTGACCGTTAAAATTCAAATTGATCGGATAAAGGAAAGTGGTTACAACACTAAGCAACGTGTCCCAAATAGTGGAGTCGTTGCTACTTTTGTGGAAATTTAATTTAATCTCCTTCTTAAAATTAAAAAATAACACTCACCATAAATCCGTAACGTTAATCAAAACTTCAGTTGGCTGCTCTTATAGTCTCTGTTTTCTTTTATTCCAATCTCCTCCAAAAACCTTCCAAAAAGTTTTCTTAGTTCGGTTTGTGGTGGGATCGTAGATCCCTAATCGATTCGTTTTATCCTGGGAAGCAATCGGTGGCGGGCCGAATTTGCTTCAAGGAGATCGCGTGCAACGCGAAACTCAAATCTTCTTAATCAGATCTGTTATCTGATTTCGAATTGAAGCATCTCGATTTTCAATATTACATATCTACTAACACTTTCTACTTTTGGTTTGAACAACGCGCTATTTTTTATTTTTTTTACCTTGAAAGGTTTTCACGCGTTTTATTTTTCGTATTTTATTTACGCATATAATTTGTTATTGTTCAAAGGGAGTGAAAGAGTTTTTACATAAAAAATATCATTATCTCTTTTATATATTATGTATACATATAATTTCTTATCATTCTTTATATAGAGAAAATTTTATAATAAATTTATTTTTTGTTGACTTATAAATTTTAAACTTGATTATACGAAAATTTTTACTAATCAATTTTTTTTTTTATCTATACTATGATGCAAAAAAATATCTAAAAAAAAAGAATGAGAAGAACAAAAATAGAAGAGAAAGAAGTAGAGAGAAAAAAAAAATCAGGTATAGTATATTTTGTCTTTTTGTTTATTTATTTTATTTTATTATGTAATAATATTATTAAATTAATTTTAATTTTTTACTAATGGATTTTTTTATTCTTATTATATATTTATTTAGTTTCAAATATAATATTTTAATACTTCATTATTATTGCATATATATTTTTTAAAATTATCTGTCGTGTTATTCTTATTTTCTACTAATATAATATTTTTCATTCTTATTATGTACATATTTACTAATTTATTTAGTTTCGAGTATAATATTCTAATACTCTATTATTATTGGCTTTACCCCGACACACCTTATCCCCGATCTTATCCTGATCCTCTTCTCCATCCGACTTATCCCTTCTCCTGGGATTCCGCCATGAAACCCCGATCTCTATTTTCCAGTAAGAGGTCGGACAAGAAAAATCATAGATCATTTTATACCTTTAATTATCAACCCCAATTCTTGGCCCGACAGTTTGGTTGTTGTCAAGGTCTGACGGGACCACTAGCCTGACCTTACCTTATACCTCAAAGCCCATAAGGGCTGGTGATCCCCGAGCTCATCACGACCTACCTTTCCCAACTCACCGACTACATTACCTCAAACTCTTACTTACCCTTCCGCTGTAAACCTTCGTCGGCTGAGGCCTTCCCGGCCTGGTTGTCGGCCAACTGGCCTCTGATTGCTCCTCCAACCGACCAATTGGTCGGAAAGCTCCTTCCGCCCCTATCCCTGACGTTGGGTTCTCCCCGATTGATCTCTGCTCCTAGAAGGTAGAGACCGGCGCCTATCGAAGGCGGATCCGGAGCAAAAAAGAAAAAACAGAAGGCTGCCCCTGTCATCAATAGGCAAGCCATCGAGGAGTACCTGGCATCTTTTTCAGTGGATACGAGCGGGCTACCGAAATACTTGAGAGAGCAATTCGGTAAGTCCTTTCCCTTTCATGTTTCCTTTTCAATGTATGCCCCTTTTTAACTTTAATCATTTCTGTTTAAGAAACCCCTTCGCCGCTGCCGACTACTGTCCCAGTCATCTCTCAGCCGACCGCAACCCAGCTGACCAACCCTCAGCCGACCACTACTCAACCGACCGAAGCTCAGCCAACCGACCCTCAACCGACCACGGCTCAACCGTCCACTACTCTATCTTCTTCTCAACCAGCCGCGGTCCCGATCGCAAATCAACCGACCGCTGCTCTATCCGCGGGACTGCCAGTGACCCATCAGGGAGAGGACCCGACGGTGAGGAAGTTAACCTTATCAACTTCTACTCCGACTGCCAACCAACCGACCGCCGCATTACCGACCCCAGCTGACCAACCAAACGTCCCAGATCTGCCGGCCGAGGTAAGTTATTTCCTTAATACCTATAAAGGAAATACTTACCAAATTTTTCTAACTTCGACTCTCCTCTTTATAGGACAACCCCAATTCTCCATCGGCTATCCCTCAACCGACCCCCCTTTCTACAGAAGGGGAGCTGCCAATGATCCGTCGGCCAGAGGACCCGGCGGGGAGGCAGACTTCTCCTCCGATTTTGCCTTCATCCGCTCCTCAATCATCACAGGTAACTACCAAGATCTTTCCATATGGTTCCACAGCAACCAATTTTAAAAATATCTAACTCGTGTATCATTATTTTCAACTAGGAACTTGATGTGGTCACGGCGATGCCCGATCAAGTTGTTGCTCTGCCCGACCAGGTCGCGGTATTGCCCGGCCAAGTCGCGGTACCGCCCGACCAGATCGCTGCATTGCCTTTGCAGTTAGCCGCCCAGCTCTTGGGTGAGGATCCTCCGGCCGCTCTCCAACCAGTCCAACCGATCCCACCGCCTCAGGACATAGAGGAGATCTCTTCCTCGAAGTCGAGCGAGGCTTCAGTAAACTTTGCCCCAAGGGGTTCGGTTAGTATTCTTTATCATTTGCTTTCTGACTTTTATCCCTTCCCCCTTGCTTAATATTCTCCTTTCAAGGAATGGAGCTGGCCGTCACCTATCGTCTACAACCAGCAGACGAGTTGGTCACTGGCCCGACGACTCGCCATGGTGCCCCCACGGTGTTCCGGCTCATGGCCCCTTCTGAGGCCACGGCCGTTCTCAATTAGGTAAATTCCATCTTTATATTGTAATGAGTCCGTTGCGTTCCTCCATACCTTGACATTTTCTTTTTGTCTCAGGCTGCCCAGGAGATGAACGTATTGGCCCGAGTGAACCTTCCAGCTTTGGCCAGATCTATCATAGCATGCTGTGCCGACCTATCTTTCGCCGACCTGAGTTCAGCCGACCTTGAGGCTTTAATTCAAGTCGCGATAGATTTGTTGGTGCAGTCCACGCTGGAGTCGGGAGCTTCCCCCATCCTCGATCGGATGATGACAAGTATCACCGAACTTCAAGCCGAGCTGCCTCTGATCCGACCTCCATCTTCAGAGGCCACGTCATCTCAGCCGACCGCTGATCCGGCTAGTCTTGAGGCGTCTTTGAAGAAGGTCGACCAAGACCTTAATCTTGCCAAGGCTACCCTGGAAGAACTCCAACAAGCGCGACAAACGTTGGCGGCTGAGATCTCCCAAAAGACGGAAGAGCTCAGACGCCTACGAGAACAGTTGGAGAACCCAGATGGCAACATCCAGGAAGGGAGCCGCCTGGTGGAGGAGCATTGCCATTCGCAAATGAGTCTATGCGAACAACTTCAAACGAACATACGACTGAGACTTTTCAGGAGACACCAGGAAGCCTACCAGCGTCGGCGGGCCACACGGTTGGAGCTGAAGTTGGCCGACCTCCGAACCGCCCTTAGGGCCCTGCTTTCTCTTTAATGAAGTCAAGAATTTAAGAATCACAACACGTATATATACTCCATATCTCCACTGCAGACATCATCAACACCTAACACCTTATACTAAAAAATGGTTTCTCCTCGCATTCGTGTTCCTTCTTCCAACTGGGAAGGTTCTTTGCAACCATTCCTTGTGGGTAAACACCCTGTAGGTCATCACACTGAGGACATGATACAGGTGCTTAAAAAGCTAGACTTTAAATTTAAATTCTTTGGAGGAAAACCATACATCGTACAATCCGCCTAATGGAACGTGTATCTACCAGTTATGAACCTTTTACTGATATACTTACTTGCATATCCGATCTCAACCACCATCTAGATATGATAAACCATTATGTCTTGGCTATTTTCCTAGACCTTAGCTGGAACAACATTTTCCATCAGCCAAGATCAACACTTTCTAGGCTGCGTGTTCTTGTTGAACGAGAAAGCCAATCTTTACAAGATATGAAAGTCTACACCGAACAAGACCTTCAAGAAATGCAAGATCAATGGGATCGCTATCATGTTGACCTAGATGATCTCTTGGACGAGGAACCTGAAATAGTTTCTACGAGTTGGGATGAAACCTCTGAACCAGAAGATGATCATGTTCGTGTCACCATTTCGGATGACGAATAAAACCCCTCCCTGTGGGTCTGAACCCTTAAAGGATTCTTAGATTTTTGTAATAACAAATTTATGACAACACTCTGAAAAGGCAAGAAAATACCTTTTCAGATACTTAGCATTAATATTTTCATGTACCAGTTTCCCTTCCTGATTTACAATAATAAACGCTCCATTACCAATTGGGGGACCATTTCCCTAACTGGTTCACCTTTTTATACATAGGTAGAATTATTTTCCAGACCAAGTCTCCTTCTGCAAAGACTCTTGGGGACACCTTTTTCCCATAATATTTTGCTCTAATCTCATTTTGTTGAACCACTTGATCCAGAGCATTCAATCGATCGGTGTCTAATTCCTCCAATCGTTGCCACATTCCTTGCACATATGCCTCGTCATTGCTTACAATTGTATTAGACACTCGGGGTGAAGATACAACAAATTCAGCAGGAAGTACGACATCTTGCCCAAACGTTAATTTGTAGGGGGAGAATTCAGTAGAAGTATTTCTACTATTTCGGTGGGCCCACAATGCCTGACACAGCAATGTGTGCCATTTCCTTGGATTTCCCTCTACTATTTTTCGGATGATATCGATGACGATTTTATTTGCCGCTTCGGCCAACCCATTAGCCTGTGGGTAATACGGTGAAGAATGATGCAATTTAATGTGGAACTCGGTCAAAAACTCAATAAATTTTTCTCCAGTAAACATCAAACCCTGGTCAGTCATAAGGGTGTGAGGAATCCCAAACCGATAAATAGTGTGATTAAGTACAAACTCAATCACTTCTTTCTGCGTCGCATTCTTCACCGGGACTGCCTCTACCCATTTGGTAAAGTAATTAGTTGCTACTAAAATGAATTAATGTTGCTTTGATGACGCCGGATGAATTTTCTCTATTACATCAAACGCCCAAGCCTTGAATGGCCACGGCGTAACCATTGCCTAGAGTTCCACTGTTGGCAAATGATTTAATGGACCATACCTCTGGCACTCCTGACACCCTTTAGCAAATATGATACAATCATCAAATATCTTTGGCCAATAAAATCCCATACGATGAATAGCCCATTGCATGTTCAATCCTCCTCTGTGTGCCCCACAAATTCCACCTTCAACTTCTTCCATTACTTTAATGGATTCTTCTGGTCCCAGACATCTTAATAATATTCCTTTATAGGTTCTCTTATACAGAACCCCTTCAATAAGCTAGAAACGTAACGCTCTCATTGGAACGCCTACAAGAGTCACATAATTTGGTGATTCTAGATAGATCCAATAATGGCAGTCGTTTTAGTATGGTAAGGATCCTAAAGAAAAATAATAAAGACTTCTTTATGTTGATTTTTTGTTCGAAAGGCTCTTCTTAATCTATTGATTCTCTCCCAATTGGTTGGTTGGACTCTCATGTCGATCCGAATGAATCATCCTTTCCGCGGGCTAAAATCACTTATTTTGGCTTTTTTACCCCATATTGTAGGGTGGAGATTCAGTCAATTGCGGATGATATAACTAGTAAATATGTTCCTCCCCATGTCAATGTGTTGAACTACTTCAACAAGTCTGCGCGTGAGGGGACATCCAATTGCTTCGATTTGAATTATCCGACATACTCTCATTTCCAAAGCAAAAGGGAGTCGACCCCGGTACTTGGGATCCTATGGATGAAGACATGGTCTCTCTAGATCCGGGTAAGTTCCGACCTGCACGAAAGGCGTAACGATCTGGGCACTGTCTCGGAAAACTCGCAGTATGGGTCTAGTTTATTGATACGTTCCATAAAACCCAATCGCTTCTCGTGGATTTTCATAACTCTGCTGCGCAAATAATTTCTGTTCTCCAATCAGCATTGGCATCGACGCCACCAATTATTTGCTGACACGCATTCTGAGCCAGATTATCTTATTGTCGATTCTCTGTTCTCGGTACATGTTCAATAACCACCTATGCGATTCTATATAATAGGCGACATACCAAATCTCGATATTGACGCAAATGAGAGTAATTACAAGCGTACCGTCTTAAAATTGATTGATAACCAATTGAGAATCTCCACAAATCATAATCGCTTGCGCTCATTTGGCCACAAGTGCTTCCAGACCCAAAATTAGTGCTTCATATTCGGCAGAGTTGCGAGTCATTTCCTCCATTTGAAGCTACAAACTGATCTTGCGAGCTCCAGGTCCTTCTAATATAACTCTTGCTCCTGACTTCCCTTTTGAACGAGAACCATCAAAATATATTTTCCAGGGACTAGTACCTATATACGGTACCATTTTATGTTCTACTGGTTCGTTGTTCATAAATTCAGCCAATAAGTCGGCCACTACCTGCCCTTTCACCGCTTTGATAGGTCGGTGTTGCAGCGCAGAAGGAGCCAGTCTGATTGCCCATTTCATTAACCTTCCCTGCATGATTGGTCTGTGCAAAATTAATCTGATCAGATCCACTTTGGAAACCACCCCGGTTTCTCTTGGCAGAATGTAGTGCTCCAACCGAGTACATGCGAAGACTAAAGAATAGCACATTTTCTCGGGCATAATATAATTCAACTCTGGTCCTGCCAGAGTTTTGCTTAAATAATAAATAGCCCTTTCTTTACCATCTTCCCCATTCTTGCGCGAGCAGACTACTTACCACATCAAAACTGTTTGCAACATACAGCCTAAGGGGTCGATCTCCTCTTCGGGGAACCAACACGGGTGATTTTGTTAATGCCTGCTTGATTTCTTATAATGCCTCTTGCTGCTGTGGACCCTAAAAAAAATCGGTTGCCTTATTCTTTAGCAACTTTGTGATGGGTTTTAACTTCCCCACGGCATTTGATATGAACCTCCTTAAGTAGTTCACTTTACCCAACAGGCTTTGAACCTCTTTTATCGTCCGAGGGGGTCGCATTGTCAGAACAACTTTAGTTTTGTTCGGATCAACCTCTATCCCCTTTTCATGCACCAGAAAACCCATGAAATTTCCTGCCGAAACTCCGAAGGCACATTTAGTCGGGTTTATCTTCAAGTTATACTGTTTCATCCGTAGGAAAGCATTTCCCAAATCGATCAGATGTGTATCAAAATCAGTAGATTTAATGATCAGATCATCAATATACACCTCCATGGACTGCCCAATTAAATCGTGAAAGATAGTATTCATTGCCCGTTGATAGGTTGCTCCAGCATTTTTTAAGCCGAATGGCATAACTGTCCATTCGTAGATCCCTAAGGCTCTTGGGCATCGGAACACGGTTTTTGGTATATCTTCTTCTGCCAGTGAGATTTTATTATACCCCGCATAACCGTCCATCAAGCTTAAAATTCGATGTCCTGCTGCCGAGTCGATCAACATATCGGCTATGGGCATCACATACTCATCTTTAGGAGTGGCTAGATTGAGATCTCTGAAGTCAATGCAAATCCGAATCTTTCCATTCTTTTTAGTTACCGGGACGATGTTGGCTAACCATTCTGCATATCGACAGGGTCGAATGAACCCTACTTTCAATAATTTCTCAATCTCTTCTTTGATCTGTGGAAGTAGTTCTAGGCTAACCCTTCTTGGTGGTTGCTTATATGGCTTGAACCCCTTCTTAATCGGCAACCTATGTTCTATTAAATCACGTGTCAATCTAGGCATTTATGAGTAATCCCATGCAAAACACTCCATATGGTCTCGAATGACTGCTGCCATTTGCTCATGCTGGTTTTTAGTCAACAATCACTAACCCTGACCATCTTGGGTATATGTTCGGTTCCTACATTGTATTCAATGAGCGGATCCTGAGTTGACAAGGATGGTTCTGTTTTCTCCAGCATGTCAGGCCAACGAAAGCCTTTTCCCTCATCAACATTATTGTTGGAACCTTCGTTGTTGTGTAATCTAACCATTAATTGGTTTAAATAAAACTGCTTAATCAACAAGTTGCATTCACCTATCTCTTCCATAATTAAACTTTAATAAATTCAACATTTTTGGGAAACAACAGAGCCATAAGAAAGAAAAATGTTTCTAATGAAACACATAACCCTACGCAGTGAGCTTACAACTCTTCTAGGGAAACTCATCCGCCACAGCTGTTTGTGAGATTGGATGTACATACTCAGAATAAAGTACGGACTCTTCCACAATTTCTGTAGAGCCGAACGGATTAGTGCTGGCATCCATTCTGAACACTTGATCTCCTTCCCAAAACATGATCTGCTGATGGAGAGAAGAAGACACTAATTTGGAAGCGTGGATCCAATATCGCCTTAACAAGACCGAGTAAGTGGTGTTGGCATCTACCACAAAGAACACCGTTGAAATCACCTTCGGTCCGACTTCAATAGGGGCTACCATCATCGCTTCTGGTTTCGTTGGTTGCCCCGTGAAGCTTGTCATCTCGATATCTACTGGAGACAGATCACCAATTCCTTTTCCTAATTTCTTCAAAGTCTTGAGAGGCATAACGTTGAAGACAACTCCGTTATCTATGAAAACCTTGTTAGCCGGCTTACCACAGATATGAGCATTAACATATAATGGTTTCAAGTGCGGGATTGCTCCTTCTGGTATAGGTGGAAAAACCATAGGTAGGGGACTGCCGTGTGTACGTCCGGGACTGCCAGCCATTGCCGCCCATTCTGGTTTCTCTTCCTCCAGCCTTGCCCAGATGGGCTCATTTTCTTCCTCGAACCACCGCATACCAGTCATCCTGACTTCAAACCCGGCTTTATTGGTCTTCATTATCTTGCTGCGCAGAGCCGTAATTTTCTCTGGACCAAATGTCCCAAAGATTATCTCAGGGGCTTCTTCTTCAGCAACTTCTATTTCGGGATCGATGTTGATCAATCTGCAGAATTGACACCGGAAACACCTAGCTTTCTTGATAGGCCTTTCGATCTCCCTGTGCTCCTGTAATCAGTCGCTCGAGTTTTTCTTTTTGGGTGACACCTCCTTCTTCTCCTTCCTTTTGTCCACTCGTTTCCCGTGCCAAGCTGCATACCTGTGCTTAGCATTACGGATTTGTGTAGAATTCATATCTGGAAATCGGGGATCTATGTCTATGGGTAGAGGCTTTCTGTTCTGACTCCATTTATCGTGGACTGGTTGTCGCTTGCGCATTGGTCGATCTCGCACTTCCACATTATCTTTCACCTCTACTTCGAATGAGCCATCCTTTTTGTCCCACTTCTCAACCATCCTAGTTTCGCAGGTCTTAAACCTATCATCCTGATCGAGCTCTCTCTCTTTTGGTTTACGCTCCATCCGTTTGGTATCTCCTTCTCTTTCATCGTCTCTTTGTGCACTTCGTGAAGAACGTATAGAGATTACAGGTGTAGTTACTTTTGGGAAGGGCTGCTACTCTATTCCCATCGTCACGTATTTGAATCTTCCTGCTTTGATAGCCCTTTGAATTTCCTTTCGGAAATGCGTACACTGATTGGTGTAATGCGTAAAAGAGTTGTGCCACTTGCAATATGGCCTTCCCTTTATTTCCTCATTTGTCGCTAACCGTTGTCCCTTCGGGATGCGAATTTGCCCATCTGCCAGCAGAATATCGAAGATTTCATCTGCTTTGGATCCGTCAAAAGTCGGTTGTTCCCGATCTTCTGCCCCTGGAAGGGGCTTCAGTTTGGAACATACATAGGGCTTGCAGTTTACAATTTCAGCCATCATTTCTTCAGCACCTTTTCCCTGGTCATCATCTGGTGCATACATCTCCGTGTCAACACTGGCCATCTGTTGAACCTTGTTCCGCCAGAAGTTATGATCTTTTTCTCTAAAGAGGGACTCTAATCTCCCTGCCTTGGATGCTAAACTGGCCAGATCTTGAACATCATGGGCTGTTAAAGCCTCCCGTAGCCGTATATGCATATTCCTGACCACCAAGTTGGTCATTTCACTCTCCTCGATGACTGTTGGGCAACGTCCCTTCATCAGTCGTATCCACTCTATAAATTGGTAGACGGTCTCTTCCAGCATTTGCCTAATCTCCAAAAGGTCTGTGAGTGAGACAGTTGGAAAAGGATTAAAGACCTTGCATGAAAAGCCGCTTCCAAACCTTCCCAAGTTTGCAACTGTCTTGGCAGAAGACTAGCAAACCAAGAAAAAACTGTTCTTGTGAGAGATAATCCAAACAACTGTAATTTGTGAAATAGATGATTGCCCACTTCTCCCAGTTGAGCCATGACACGTCCCACGTGCTTAATGGTTGAGGCTCCATCTTCCCCTGAGAAATAGTGAAAATCCGGTAGCCTATAATTTCTCGGGAGAGGATGCTCATTGATGATTCTCTCTAGAAATGGCCTTTGATATGCCGGCCTGTTCATCGTTTGAGGATTCATTCCGCAATGTACCCGCAGGACTTGAGCTATGTCTTTCAGATCCACTCTGGGTGCAATAGGGTCGAACACAGGAATGAAATTATGAGCCTGACCTCCCAATCTTTCTTCTTTGGGGAAGGTTGGCTCGGCTCTGACACCCAGTAGAACATTATTTGGGTATGTTAGAGGAGTCTTTCCCATGTCAACCCTAGTAGTGGCACTTGGAAGAGTGCTGTCTACATATGAAGGCCCCGCAAAATTTGCTTCTAATCCGGATGGTGACATCCCTGAAGGTGACTGAGTGGGTTGAAGAGTAACCTTTGATAAAGCTTGATCTAACATATTTTGCATGAGATTTTTTTGCTCACGCAACATATTTTGCATGGCCACAGTTTGCTTATTGTTCAAATGTTGAACATAAGACACCCAATCGGCGGGTGCTTGGGGCACTTCTCCTGCATTTGGCATGACAGGTGGTGAAATTTTTTCTCCCACCGGTGTTGAAGATACTTGGGGCTGTGAGCCTGCCATATGGATCCTTCCGATGATTCGGCCAGACCTCAGTCGTATAAAATTCTCTCTTGACGTAGGATCAACAATCTTGCCTATCTCCCACTGTGGTTGCCAAATTGTTGATGCCGATTTTCAACAATAAAAAGTAAAACCCGAAAATAGAAACTATCTTCGAATTTGATAAAATAAATGTTTGAGATTAAGAATCCCTAAGCATCGTACGATACATAAGCAAAATAGAAAAATAAATACTACAGACTGTAAAAGTAAGAGGATGATCCCCAAAAGAAATGAACTGATTTTGATGTCGATTGAAGATGGTTTCTTTAGGTCGTGAAAGACCTATTTAAAAACCCACGTCAACCGTCACAACCAGGTCGTGCCTTCATATCCGCTCGCCGATGGTAACTTCTCTCAACCGTCTTAGAACTGTTTTTCATCCGACCTGCACACCTGCTGCCACGTCTCCTCTTGCGCGCCTTCCACTTGTCTAACCTCCGTATTGACCGTCTCATATTTCTTTGTCCGACCTTATCTTGTCCGACCTCCGTATCGGCCGTCTCATCCTTCTTCGCCCGACTTCATCTTGTCCGACCTCCGTATCGGCCGTCTCATCTTTCTTTGTCCGACTTCATCTTCTCCGACCTCTGTATCCACCGCTCACTTAATTTACAATTTCTCCTAATCCAAACCCATTCAAGACCCTACTACCATTATCAGGCCCATTGGACTATACATCAGTCCAATTTATAAGTCCATTTTCAAGAAACCCTATACATTGATTTTTTTTCACTCAACAACTTGCCTCCTCCCGCCCGACTCCTAAGCGTCACTTCTCGGACTGTGTGAGATGTGATGTTTAGGGGTTTATAGCACAGTGCTATCATTACACTATTTAAGATCACATCGTGGGGTTTATGTAAAAACCATTCTCTCACCTTTCCATACTCACGCACTCAAAATCCGGAAAACCCTTCTTCTCTCTCCAGCAAATATCCTCCTCCAAAATCCTTTATCCTTTGTTCTCTGCCTATCCTTCAAAAATGGCCAATCAATATGCCCCTGCTCTCCCTTTTGATGGTACTGAACCATCGGTGCCCTTCATGGCTTCGAGGATCCTTACCCCTACCGTTCGCTCTTATTGCACCACCAACGAAGATGCTGATCCTATGAGATCTGTTATCTCTCAAGTTTCTCCGATAATCATAAACTACGTTGTGTTCAAGCCAAAACGTCTTCTGGACAACATCAGGACTCACCTCACCGATCCCAAAGATGCTTATCACAAATGGCACGCAAGACTGCTCCCCCACTATCAGGAACAATGGAGAAGGCAGGGTATCGATAAAGCCATCTTTCTGTCAACTCAGCCCCTTCGTCTCCATGATGAGGCTCTGTTAGCGATGGCGGCTTTTTGGCACGCCCAGATGGGAGTTTTATTTCTCCCTTCCGGTCCCATTGGCCCGACCCTTATGGACGTGGCCCTCATCGCCCACTTACTCATAGTG
Organism: Andrographis paniculata; assembly: GCF_009805555.1. Taxonomy (NCBI): domain Eukaryota; kingdom Viridiplantae; phylum Streptophyta; class Magnoliopsida; order Lamiales; family Acanthaceae; genus Andrographis; species Andrographis paniculata. Next base: position 2,593,193 of record NW_026137613.1, read on the forward strand.
GGTGATGATCCTGTCCTGGTCTCCTTCGAAGGCCAGGAGCCTTCACCCGACCACACTGGTTGGGCCCTAGCCAAGCTTCCAGAGAAGGAGAGAAGCTGGACCAACTTCGTGACCAAGTTTCTGGGTGAAGAAGGCACCCCTGTCTCTGAGTTGGAGCATACGGCGTTCCTTCTTTTTTGGTTGTGCAGGTACACTTTCTTTTCGTTATACTTTTTCATATAGGTTCAAAGTCAAATATTTAGTTAAATTTTCCTTTTTTCACATATATATAATTCTTTCTCCCTCCAAGCTTGTTCTTTCTTCTCAGGTCGATCTGGCCAGTGGCCAATTTTTTTCCTTAGGAACTTTATTTTTGGCCAATCTTTTTTAGGGTTTATCCCGAGTGAGCACCCGCCTAACCGACACCAAGAAGGCGGACACAGCTGCTTCGGGACAATTTTGGTTCCAGGAGCTGTGGCTCCGTCTTTATTTCCTGAATGCCTTTTTGGCCGACTACTTATCACCCCGAACCCCCAAAGGTCTATAGGTTATGCCTTGGCCAGGTTAACTCCTAGTTCCTCTAATCTCCATCCATCCGACCCTGTCATCACCCAAATTTTGACCAAGACCGTAGCAACTCTCGCTTTTATGTATATAAAACCCTTGTACAGTATACTACCGAACTTTTTTGGCTTTACCCCGACACACCATATCCCCGATCTTATCATGATCCTCTTCTCCATCCGACTTATCCCTTCTCTTGGGATTCTGCCATGAAACCCCGATCTCTATTTTCCAGTAAGAGGTCGGACAAAAAAATAATCATAGATCACTTTATACCTTTAATTATCAACCCAATTCTTGGCCCTACAGTTTGCTTGCTGTCAGGGTCTGCCGGGACAACTAGCCCGACCTCACCTTATACCTCAAAGCCCACAAGGGCTGGTGATCCCCGAGCTCATCCCGACCTACCTTTCCCAACTCACCGACTACATTATCGGATAAACATGAGAGATAACAGATCTCATACGATCAGCATCTTTGTTGGTGGTGCAATAAGGGCGAACGGTAGAGGTAAGGATCCTCGAAGCTACGAAGGGCACCGATGGTTCAGTACCATCAAAAGGGAGAGCAGGGGCATATTGATTGGCCATTTTTGAAGGATAGGCAGAGAACAAAGGAGAAAGGATTTTGGAGGAGGATATTTGCTGGAGAGAGAATAAGGGTTTTCCGGATTTTGAGTGCGTGAGTATGGAAAGGTGAGAGAAGGGTTTTTACATAAACCCCACGATGTGACCTTAAACAGTGTAATGATAGCACTGTGCTATAAACCCCTAAACATCACATCTCACACAGTCCGAGAAGTGACGCTTAGGAGTCGGGCGGGAGGAGGCAAGTTGTTGAGTGAAAAAAAATCAATGTATAGGGTTTCTTGAGAATGGACTTATAAATTGGACTTATGTATAGTCCAATGGGCCTGATAATGGTAGTAGGGTCTTGAATGGGTTTGGATTAGGAGAAATTGTAAATTAAGTGAGCGGTGGATACAGAGGTCGGACAAGATGAAGTCGGGCAAAGAAAGATGAGACGGCCGATACGGAGGTCGGACAAGATGAAGTCGGGCGAAGAAGGATGAGACGGCCGATACGGAGGTCGGACAAGATAAGGTCGGGCAAAGAAATATGAGACGGTCAATACGGAGGTTAGACAAGTGGAAGGCGCGCAAGAGGAGACGTGGTAGCAGGTGTGCAGGTCGGATGAAAAGCAGTTCTAAGACGGTTGAGAGAAGTTACCATCGGCGAGCGGATATGAAGGCACGACCTGGTTGTGACGGTTGACGTGGGTTTCTAAATAGGTCTTTCACGACCTAAAGAAACCATCTTCAATCAACATCAAAATCAGTTCATTTCTTTTGGGGATCATCCTCTTACTTTTACAGTCTGTAGTATTTATTTTTCTATGTTGCTTATGTATCGTACGATGCTTAGGGATTCTTAATCTCAAACATTTATTTTATCAAATTCGAAGATAATTTCTATTTCCGGGTTTTACTTTTTATTGTTGAAAATCGGCATCAACATGTATATACTCCATCGTTCTTTAATAATCTATCTATTTTTTCTTTTTGGTCCTTCCCCTAACAAAGAATCAATTTCCATTTTTAGTAATTGTATTATCTACCTAACATTACAAATACCCTTCCAATTTACAATATATTATACAAAATCATTACATTTGTATCATACAATACTAATAAAGTTTGTTTAGTCTTTTTACTTTTATTTCTACTATATCTCAATATAATACTAATATTTCTAAAAGTTCATGTGAAAAATAAATAGATATATAGATATGAGACGGAGAGAGTATAATTTTTGTTAAGTTACTTTTTAATTAATTTTTTTTATTATTTTTAAATAAATTTATTCTAATATATTTATCAGTAATAAAAAAAATTTATGCGCAAACAATATCTAGTATATATAAATTAATTAATAATAATTTCAATAATATCAAATTTATAAAAATAAATTTAAAAGTTAACTAAATATATATATTAATATAATTAATAAATACTACAATGAAAAATATATTAATATGTGTAAAAAGAATGATTTATTTTTAAAGTCAAATAAGAAATATAAAAATATTTTTTTTTACAATTTTAAATAAATTTATTCTAATATATTTATGAGTAACAAAAATATTTATGTGACAAACAATAGATAGTATATATATAAATAAATTAATAATGATTCAATTATATAAGATTTATAAAAATAAACTTAAAAGTTAACTGAAAATATATATTAACATAATTAATAAATACTACAATGAAAAATATATTGATATGTGTAAAATGAATGATTTATTTTTAAAGTCAAATGAGGAATAAAAAAATTAAAATAAAACAACTATTTTGGAATGATGTGATATACAAAATTTCAAAAATTAATTTTTTGGGATCGATAATTTACCGAACACTGAATTTAGCTAAGCTGTTCAGTAAGCTAAAATCTCTCCAGAAAGTTGTTTCCAAACAGCCCTAAAACTGCTCTTACTTTTAAATATAAGTGTATAATAAAATGAATATAAATATAGTAAATAAGTAAAAAAATATTAGTAGTTAGTGGTAGAATCCACGGTTACTTCAAAAAAAAAAAACAGAAATGTAAATTTTTTTGATTGGATGGACAAAAAAAAAATATTTGTAAACATTAGAAGTTTGAACGAAGGAGTATATGAGAACTCCAAACACAATCATAATGTATAATACTAGTCACTTAGTTTTATATTTTGTTTGGAGAAATTTATATACTAATAATAAGATAACATATTATTTATTTAAATAATAATAACAAGATTAAATATTGCTGGTTTGAAAAATAATTTACGGCCTAAAAACTTTTCACCGAGAGAATCAGTAGATTCCCGGTGACTTGATGCGAACCCCAATGCTATGCGATAAATTTAAAAAATAGATCATATAATACAAACAAATTGTAATTGATTAGAAATCGAATTACATTATTATAAAAATAAAAATAAAAAAAAAAAAAAAAAGAAATGATACAAAGGGAAAAGGATAATTTTGTGATTGATGATTTTTGTTTTGCTCCACATGCATTAGTCTTCATGTAATATATGCATGTAATATATATATATATATATATTTTTGTTTTTTAAGTTTATTTTCCTCACTTTTATTTCGCTATTACGGTTTTGTCAATGGTTTCACTCCATCATTATTTCATTCTAAACATCAAACAATTATAATCATTGATCGGTCTGGGTTAATTTATCATTTTATTGAACTTGCATTTATCGGACTGAGTTAATTTATCATTTTATTGAAATTGCATTTATCAAACTGTGTTAATTTATTATTTATTGAACTTGCATTTTTTTGGTAGCCGCTAATCATAACCCACCATTGATTGGTCAATTTGGATGGATAGACCTCACACTAATAAAATTATGTTGCATTGGCCTTTGGTTTGATTTTAGTCAAAATTCTCTGAAGTTGGTCCGCCATTATCAATGAGATTTTTGCAAAATAACAAATATTATAATGATAATTTTTAATTTTAATTTTAATAGAATATTACTTTACTACTAATAAAATACTAACAAAAATGCTTAATAATTACATGATAATATATTTTTAATAAATTAAAGTTGTTAAATTGATTATTTTAATAAAATATGTAAAAAAAAACTCACATACAACCATAATGTAATTTAATAATAATAGTAATAACATAAAATATTGTTTAATTTAAAAGTAATAATGATAAGAATAAGTGTTCTTTAAGAATTAAAGTTTTAATACATAGAATTATAAAGTCAATATTATATGATCTTAAATGAATTTGCAATAATTTAAATTTTTGGAATTTATATTTAGCAAAATAATTCTAATTTCTCTTTCGACAACCATTCTATTTCAAATATTTAGAAGATCAAGTATGTTTAAATAATTTACATATATATTATTTCAATCTTAATTATTTTAACATATAATATATTTTTAAAATATACCATAAAAAAATAGTACATTATAATTACAAAAATTTGTATATATTTATAATACCATGTCTCCTTTGTGGACAGGACCAAAAATTATTTATATTATATTATTTTAAAATAAAGTATAAACCATGCATCGTACGGGTCTCACCGCTAGTTATATATAATACTTTTACGAATTTTATGTTTCATGACAAACCATAGCCGGAGAAGATTTGAACATTTCCGTTGAGCGCAGGGGATAGGAGTAGGTCCGGTGGAGTGGGGACAGCCGCACAGCGGGGAAATGGGCGGGGAGTGGAAGCTTTGTGAAGTCCAAAACTTGGTGATCGGTGGCGGAGGACGGCGGGGAAGGCAACTAGGAATGTAACCGAAAGTCTTCTTATTTGAAGATCCTAGTCGTAGTTGTTGATCTCTCTGCTTCTGATTTTGATTTTGTTCAGAATTCTAATTTTTGTCTGCGTTTGAATTCGAGACTCTTGTTTCTGTTTGTAATATGTTTATCATGTTTCTCTAGAGCCCTGCATTTGACTGTGTCAAAAATCTCATTTTCGACACCGCTGAGAATCACATTTTTTCTGATTGATTTTATTGAGATTCCAATAATTTTCAACTCTATTGAGAGTCCGAATATTATTTAATTATATCCATTATACTATTATATTATTCTCATTTGATTCATGTTTATGCTTCTATTTTTATTATAAATACAATGTTATTCTATTTTTATTATAAATACAATGTTATTTTTAGTATATTCAACAAAATTATTATTATGAATACAATGCTTTTATTTTTATTATGAATTCAATGCTATTTTTAGTCGTCGACAAAATTTGTCCTTTGTGTGTATATAATACATATATCTCTTGTTGCCCTTATTTTCCTTTGTCACTACATTATATTTTCCAATCCAAATTTTATTATCATCATATATGCAGTGAACATTGTTCTTCAATAAGCAATACAAAGAAAATCAATTATCAGAGCAAGAAATGCTAAAAATCATCATCACCCACAAAATTTCTTCTTAGTATTGAATATCTCCATTAAAAATTTGGCGCAGGCTTGCATCCATCCCATTGGAAGAAAATTGTCGATTAAAAATTGTTTGAACTTGTGGTGGTTAAGTTCAGAAACTAGTGAGTTTGTAGTAGCAATTCCTGCCCGAAAGAAGAATTTGATAACCATTCCCACAAGGGCATTTGAAATGGAGAACTAGGCACTCTCCATCTTTCTCAACCCACACAGCTTCTTGAGCTGGATTCGCAATCGAATTGTTGTTGTTTTCCATTTCGCCTTCCTCAGATTTTTCCTGCAAAAAACCATATGATATTTCATAATCTTTCTCATTGCAAGAAACCCTCAAGAATGTACAATGAACGAGTGATTAAATTGGATAGTATTAGTCGATAAAAATCTAAATTAATCAAAGTTTGCCAAACAAATACAATGATAACGAATAATTTATTTAGGTTTGGATTAAATGTTCTCTTTTAAGTATTTTATTCGAAATATGTAAGATCCAAATAGTAAAAAATATCTTTTTGCGAGTGACTGTAGAGTTTCCAAGAAAGTATCAAAGATTGTTATATAAAGAACCAATGGGAATATTCATGAAATTCATGAATTATTTTTAATTGAAATCTTAGAAAATTTCCTATATCAAAATGGAATCAAGAAATAACGACACTGAATGAAAACGAAAACATCAAGATCAATTGTAGAGCTAATTGAAGAAATTAAAGAATGGATATGGAAATAGAAATGGAAATGGAAATGGCACCTTGGGAGTATGGTTATTGTTGCTGTAATTCTCACATTCTTCGTCTTCTTCGTCGACAATGTGGCTACACCATTGGCTCATGTCTCTCAGCCTCTCCCTCATCCTTTTCAGCCTCTGCAATCAATATTTGATATTTTAATTTGATTTCAAGAAATTAATGGAAAATCGAAGAAGACAGCAGTGCAATTAAGAAAATTTCAGGAAAAATGACAGTTAGAGAATGGCCTTGGCGTTAGGGCTCTCGCCGGAGCTGGGAGACCTCCTCGCCGGGAATCGCGCCGGCGTGCCGCCGGGGACTGCAGCCTGCCAATTGGAGACAGGATTAGGGTCGGACAATGTGCGAGAGATATGCCGGTGATGATGAGCAATAATCCGGTTGGAATTTTCCGGCAGCGGCGGCATCTGATAGGCGGGGACGGAAGAAGAGGGGTTTTCCGATGGATGGACCGGAGCCGGAGCCGGAGAAGAATTGGCGATTTCCGTGGAGCGCAGGGGCTCGGAGTAGGTCCGGCAGAGTGGGGACGGCGGCGCGGCGGGGAAATGGGCGGGGAGCGGAAGTTTTGTGAAGCCCAAAACTTGGTGGTCGGCGGCGGAGGACGGCGGGGAAGGCAGAGTGGCGGGCCTTTTGCAATGGGGCTCCAGAAACGAAGATGGGGATAGAGGAGAGTGCCTCTTGCCGGAGCTTGTGGAGGGAGCGGCGTCGGCGAGGTGGTACATGGATGTGCAGAGATTGTTGTTGTTGTCGTCTTCTTGGAAGAACATTTTCATTTCTTGTTCACTCATTGTGGCTTCGGATTCTGTTCGATTTCACAGTTGGGTAGCTTTCTTGAGAAAGAGGGGTATAAATGGAAGTTTCCGGTAGGGGCTTTTGTGTCATTTCTTAATGTGCGAGTACTATACAATACCGAGTACCTGCTAGTACTACTTTTGTGTTGTAAACGTAACTGCTATAGACATATCATGTAGCAATGAAATGAATGGGGGCAGATTATTTAGCAATTCATTCTCTGTCTCTCACAAATTCTCTCTGCATAAATACTTATATATAGTATATTATAATATAAATACACACTATTATATATATATATCATTTAAAGCTTACATATCATATATATATATATATATATCTTATATTATTATTATATAAAACGTTATCAGCACGAGGGTACTTGTCTATTTTATTTTTGGTTAAATGAATGCCAATTAAAATGATGCAAATATGTGTTTTATTGACAGTGCAACAACACATACTATATTGAAACACGAAAAATATTTCTCTCATTTGAAAAGGGAAAGAATGAATGTCAATACAATAAATGGCCGTGCGAAATTAATTGATAGCTTTGGAAAAGTCATTATATTTCTTCCCGCGGGGACGAAAATTGTGATACAATATGCATTGTTGGCCACTAAAGCTCGAAGAAATTTACTGAGCTTTCATGACATTCGGAAAAATGGTTATCACATTGAAACTATGAGTGATACTGATGGTGAATTTTTATTGATCACCAATATTATTGATAAAAGGAAATGCATCATTGAGATATTACCCTCACTTTCTACTGGCTTATATTATGCCAGATAAGGTGTTGTTGAAACACACTTTACGGTAGATCAAAAGACTACCGATTTTCAAATATGGCATGATCGCCTTAGACATCCTGGCAGTATAATGATGAGGCGAATAATTGAGAATTCTCATGACCATTCATTAAAAGATCAAAAAGTTTTAAACTCAAATGAGTTAACATGTGTTGCCTGCACTCAAGAAAAATTGATAATCAGGCCATCGCCAGCTAAAGTAAGTATTGAATCACCTACATTTTTGGAAAGAATACACGGGGATATATGTAGAACAATAGACCCACCGTGTGGGCCATTTAAATATTTTATGGTGCTTATTGATGCATCTACCAGATGGTCACATGTCTGTTTATTATCTACTCGCAATATGGCATTCGCGAGATTGCTTGCCCAAATTATTAAATTACGGACCCAATTCCCCGATAATCCAATTAAGACTATACGTCTGGATAATGCTGGTGAATATACATCGAATGCATTTGATGATTATTGCATGTCGATTGGAATTAATGTAGAGCACCCAGTTGCTCATGTTCATACACAAAATGGTCTGGCAGAATCACTTATTAAAAGATTGCATTTATAGATCATTACTGATGAGGTATATGTTGCCAGTTTCAGCTTGGTGGCATGCAATCTTACATACAGGAACACTTATAAGAATGAGGCCGACAAACTATCATAGCTATTCCTCAATGCAGTTAGTATTTGGTCACGAACCAAATATATCTCATCTACGTATTTTTGGGTGTGCTGTTTATGTTACTATTCCACCCCCCAAACGTACAAAAATGGGTCCTCAACGTAGATTGTGCATTTATGTCGGATATGAATCGCCGTCAATTATACAATATCTTGAACCTATGACGGGTGATTTATTCACTGCAAGATTTGCAGATTGTCATTTTGACGAATCATATTTTTTGACATTAGGGGGAGACAAAAATGAACCGAAAAGGGATATTAATTGGAAAATCCCATTGAATTTTTGTGATATTCGTACAAAGCAGTGTGAACTAGAAGTTCAACGCATTATACATTTGCAAAATATTGCAAATCTGTTACCGGATGCATTCGGTGACTCGAGCAAAGTCACTCGATCATATATCCAAGCTGCTAATGCTTCGGCTAAAATAATTGTCCCTGATGGACAAATTGCAAGTGCTAATGAATTAGCGACACGCTTAAAGCATGGTAGACCACTCGGTTCCAAAGATAAACACCCTCGAAAGAAAAGAGAAATTAATGATGATAATCATGAAAATATTAGGAATGACATTGATAAACCTCAATCTAACGAGGAAGTCAACCCTGAAATAATTGCTCCAGAAGAGCACGATCTTGAAGAACATGATGAGATTATTGAAAACACAATTAACTATATTACTTCAAGAAAATGTTGGAACCGTAAAGAGGCAATTATTGATAATGCCTTCGCATATAATTTAACACTTGATATAATGGAAGAAAACGAGGATCCATAGCCAAAATCGGTTCATGAATGTCGGCAAAGAAATGACTGGGCAAAATGGAAACATGTGATCCAATCAGAGCTTGACTCATTAAACAAAATGGTGGTCTTCGGACCAATTGTTCAAACACCAGATAGTTTAAAACTAGTTGGATATAAATGGGTATTTGTACGAAAAAGAAATGAGCATAATGAAATTGCGAGATATAAAGCCCGTCTTGTAGCTCAGGGATTCTCACAAAGACGTGGAGTAGATTTTGATGAAACATACTCTCCGGTTGTTGATGGAATAACATTTAGATACCTTGTGAGCCTAGCAGTGCAAGAAAAGCTCGACATGCGTCTTTTAGACATAGTTACTGCATATCTTTATGGCTCATTGGATACTGATATTTATATGAAAGTCCCTGAGGGATTCAATATGCCTGAAGCATATAAATTAAACCCCAGGGAATCATATTCCATCAAATTGAAAAAGTCATTGTATGGACTTACACAATCAGGACGAATGTGGTACAACTGTCTGAGCGAATGTTTAATAAAAGAATGTTATACTAATGATCCAATATGCCAATGCGTCTTTATAAAGAAAAATGGATCAAATTTTGTCATTATTGCTATATATGTTGATGATCTCAATTTAATTAGAACTCTTGAAGAGATCCAAATTGCAGTTGAATATCTAAAGAAAGAATTTAAGATAAAAGTTTTTGGAAAGACAAAATATTGTCTGGGTTTACAGGTGGATCATGTGAACAATGGAATATTTATCCATCAATCCACATATACCCAAAAGGTATTAAAACAATTTTACATTGATGAATCTCACTCTGTGAGTACACCAATGGTGGTCAGATCCATTGATCCCAATAAAGATCCATTTAGGCCAAGAGAAGAAAATGAAGAAATACTTGGCCCCGAGATACCATATCTCAGCGCTATTGGCGCATTAATGTACCTTGCAAATTGTACCAGGCCAGATATATCTTTTTTAGTAAATCTATTGGCCAGGTTTAGCGCATCCCCCACAAAGCGCCATTGGAATTGTATCAAGCACATTTTTCGTTATCTTCAGGGAACTCATGACCTCGGTTTATTTTATTCAAGTGAATCTCAAAATGAATTAATTGGTTATGCTGATGCTGGTTATCTGTCTGATCCACACAAAGCAAAATCTCAAACTGGCTATTTCTTTACCTGTGGTGGAACCGCAATATCTTGGAGATCTGCTAAATAGACAATAACAACAACTTCTTCAAACCATGCTGAGGTTTTAGCAATTCACGAAGCCAGTCGTAAATGTTTATGGTTGAGGTCTATGACTCATCATATTCAGAAAATTTGTGGCTTGATTTCTGATGATGTATTACCTCCTACAATATTATTTGAAGATAATGCAGCTTGTATAGCTTAATTAAAGGGAGGATATATTAAAGGCGATCGGACAAAGCACATATCTCTGAAGTCATTTTTCACTCACGATCTTCAGAAAAGTGGTGAAATTGATGTGCAACAAATTCGATCGTCTGAAAATTTTGCAGATTTATTTACGAAGGCGCTACCGACTGCAACATTCAACAAACTGGTGCAAGGAATTGGAATGCGTTGGATGAAAGACATCAAATAAAGTCCAAAACAGGGGGAGCGCATTAATACAAGAATGATGTACTCTTTTTCCTTCAGTATGATTTTTTTCCCATAAGGTTTTTTCATAGTAAAGTTTTAACGAGTCACATTCATTGTATTAAAGCATCCAAGGGGGAGTGTTGTAAACGTAGCTGCTACGTACATATCATGTAGCTCAGACGTGGATTCTTCTGTATCAAGTGTTTGTCATACTTGCACCTATAAATACCTGTATGAATTAATGAAATGAATGGGGCATATCATTTAGCAATTCATTCTCTCTGCATAAATACTTATATATATTTATATTATATATAGTATATTATAATATAAATACACACTATTATATATATCATTTAAAGCTTATATATCATATACATATATATTATATTATTATTATTATATAGCATTTTGGATTTATTTGAACTTATAATTGAATTTTAATTTGAATTTGATTTTAAATAATTCATTCGGAACTAAATATTCATTTGTTTTTTCACGTAATTTTAGAAATATTAGTATTATATTAGAATATAGTAAGAATAAAGTGTAAATGACTAAAATAACCTTATTAGTATTCGTGATATAAAATAATGACATTTATGTAATATATTGTAAGTTGTAAAGGTATTTGTAATGTTAGGTAGATAATACAGTTACTAAAAAAAGAAATTGATACTTTGTGGGACGGACTAAAATGGAAAGATGAATACTTTGTTATGAGACAGAGTGAGTAATATTTTGATACAATATTTTATAAAAATAAATTGTATATTTTGTTGGAACTACAGATGTGTTTGACAGTAAATTGATAGTTGTTATCTTCTATTGCCCGTTAGTTATTAGCTGATTCGATTAAGCGAATTTCATTAGTAATTTGTGTTAAAATATTTGATAAAATAATGATTTCATATCAACGGTTTATAATGATAATTAAAGGCATTTTGTATTTTATTTTTAAAAATATTTAATTATATTCTTAGATTTTTTTTTATTATTTATTGAAAATTATAGAAATTTTATTAAAATAATTTTTTTTAATTAATTTTTTATTGTTTATAATTTTAAATATATTTATTCTAATATATTCATCAATAAAAAAAAAAAAATTATTTGACGAAAAGTTAGTATATATACATTAATTAATAATAATTTTAATTATATCAAATTTATAAAAGTAAATTTAAAAGTTAATTAAAAAATATATATTAACATAATTAATAAGTACTACAATAAAAAATATATTAATGTGTAAAATAAATGATTTATTTTTAAAGTTATATAAGAAATAAAAAAAAAAAAAAAAAAAAAAGTGAAACACCTATATTAAAAGACTGTTATATACAACTAAAAGAATTTGGCATGAATAAATTATTTCAAAATACTAATTTATCAAACAATTACTTTAACTTTTTTACTAATCAAATAATTAAAATTTGTTGAATAAACTAAAAGTTCTCTAAAAAGTTTTCAAACGCCCTCTACATATAATAAGCATTGAAAAATTTGATTTTGAAATACAAGCTAAACAATTAAATTTTGTATATTTCTAATTTATCTGATTCCTGTTTGGATTCATTTTTTAGGTGAGCATTCTAGTGATTGTGATGCTCAAGCATTTCTAGTAAAATTATTTCAATGGCCTACTTGAACTTATTTATTTATATCACTTTAAAAGTTTATTTAAATTTATTAAGGGTGTGTATGTTTGAGACTTGAAGTTTGAGAATGAATTATTTATATTTATTTATTTATATTTATTTAGTTATATGATATGATATAAATAAATATTGATTTATATTTTAAATATAATTTTGATTTTTGGTATATTATAAAAAATAAAAAATAGATTTTGAATTTAATATATTTAGAGTGAAATTTTTAGTGAATAGTGTTTGTTTGGTTTTTATTGAAATTAGAGTTCTTTCACTATAATTTCTCAATTGTAATTTTCAAAAAATAATACTCTCTTTATTCCAAAAGTATAGTCTTATTGTGTTAGGCACGAGATTCAAGAAATATTGATATTATATTGGTAGTTGGTAAAAAGTAATGATAAATGACTTTTTTGCCCTTGTGAGTATATTAGTGTAAAAAGTAGTGGCAAATTGATTAATAATAATGAAAAAATATGGATAATTTTATACTGATATGATTATTTATGGAAATGAGAGTATTGTTTTGGGACAGACAAAAATGGTAAACAAGACTATTGTTTTTGAACAGATGGAGTAATAAACAATACAAAAAAACCTTTGACAAAAAAAATAAAATTTCAAATACTCATTACATAAACTCAAATATTCAACTTAAAATAATATATTTTATAATTTTGACACAATATTGTATACACATATTAAAAAAATCAATTTATAAAAAAATAACAAGTATTTTAATATTATACTTTATTAAAGAAAATAACAGGGCTCAATAGCAGTGGTTTGTCTTTGAAACACAACCAAACACACCCACTGTTTTAACTAACTCATTGAATGAGCTACGTACCAATTCGTAACGCCAAATGTTTCAACCAAGATTCCTCCTTCTTTGTGCGGATTGGATAAACCTGGACCGAACATAAAACAAGCAGTTTATACTTGTTTGCATAGACTTTTATCCCATAGCAAAAGTAACTTTTGAAGTTAAAACACATTGGAAGTAACTTCTGAAATCGGCAAAAACACTTTTTAATTAAAATTATTGTTTTATCCTTAATAATAATAATAATTTTTATCTTTAATAATAATAATAATAATAAATATAATACTATTCCCTTTGTCTCGCGAAATTAGTCACGTTTCTTTTTTGCGCGGATTTTAAGAAAATTTAGTTTATATAGTTAATTAGTGTGATTAGTCAATGTAATAAATGTAATATAATATTATTTTAACTATTTTTATTTGATGAAATATTGAAATAAAAGTTGAAATATTTATTTTATTTTATTTTATTAAATTTTATTTATTGAAATTTTTTAATTTTAAAAAAATACTACTCTCTCCGTCCCAATACAACAGTCTTATTTACCATTTTTCTCCGTCCCAAAACAATAGTCTTATTTCCATAAATAACCATATCACCATAAAACTACCCCTACTTTTTCATTTTTATTACACAATTGTCACTACTTTTTACACTAATACACTCACAAGGGCAAAAAAGTCTTTTATCCATACTTTTTACCCACTACCAATATAATATCAATATTCCTTAAATCCCGTGTCCAACCCAATTAAGACTATATTTATGGGACGGATATATTAATTGTAAATTATGGAATTAGATAAAAAAAAAAAATAATTGTAATAATTTAAATACAAAAATAACAGCCGTAATACTAAAATTTTTAATATAAACAAAACATCAAATTTTTTCGAATTTAATTGTTGATAGGGATAGTTCGATATTACATACCAAAATTTATAACGCATATTTTATATATCGTACCAAAATTTTTAGTATGCTATTTTATCGTAACGAGATATTGTACCAATAAATTGGTATACCAAATTTACAGATGAAAAAAATACTGAATTACAGAAATAACACATACCATACTAAAAATACCGAAAATGTCAAATTTCAGTATACCGAATTTTTTTTTGTATGGTATCGATATTTTTTTTAATATACCAAAAAATTCTGTGTGGTATACAATATGGTTCGGTATTATCTAAATACAATATCGAGTCATTTTTAATCGAATTACATGTATGGTATCATAATATAATATTTTACGCTTAAATATAAAAATTAAAAATAATTTTACAATTTTAAGAATATATTAGAAAATTAATTATTTTAGTATCAATATACTAAATTATTGATATAGACCGATATACCAAATACTAAAATATCAAACTGTATTGATATTTTCGGTATATATTATACCAACAATGTTAAAAGTATATGCAATTGTCGTACTAAAAATGTTTGGTACGGTAGCATACCATATAAAAATTTACGATATACAATAATTTTGACACTTTACTATTTTTTCATACGGTACCTGCATTATTTGAGCAAATTGATAATTTTCACTCTTAATAATAGTGATAAATGAATTTTTTTTAATGATATATAATAACCAAATTTTAAATCAGATCTCATTATTAACTAATTTTCAATTGTAAAATATCAAATCAAATAATTTTTATATTATATTAAAAATTTTAGACATCACATAATCACTTATTCATATCTCATTGAATATTTATTAATTTTTATTATTCAAAATTCTAGCTCTACTTTTAAATTTACAACAAAACAAACAATAAAAGTTAAGGGTATTAGTAATTGAATAAAATATAGTTAAATTTGTAATTGTAATTAATATTTACTAATTATTGCTATATTAGGAGATGCGACTAATTTCGCGGGACGTCCAAAAAAGTAAAGGTGGACTAATTTCACAGGACAGAAAGGGAGTAAAATATAAAAATAATTAATTTATATATTATATTTTAATAAAAATTTAAAAATATAATTATATTATTATTTATATTTTATATATTATATTTAGATTGAAATTTAAAATTCAGATACTAAATCTAAATCAGACTATATAAAATTTTTAATTATACTAAAATTATTAAATATAATTTATAAAATACAAATAATTTAATATTATATTATAGTTTTATTTTTAATTGATATGTTATCCTTAAATCAAAACTTTAAAATACAAATAATTAAATTTTAAAAATATATCTTTTATACTTTAATTAATTTTTTTTAATATAATTAATAAATTTTAAAATAAATTATAAAAGTTTTATACAAAAAATACTATTAATAACATGTCTTTTTGAGTAATTTTAACAGTTTAAAAACACTTTGAACATTATAATATCCAAACAGTTCTTTACAAAAAAATTGCTTTTTATAATGATTTATTCAAACACAAAATCAAACTACTTATATTTTTTATTTCCGCTTCATCTTCTACTTCTACTTTTGACTTCCTCTTATTTTTTAAGAAGGTATTTGAGAAACAGCTTTTTGAAGAGCTTTTAGCTTATTGAACAACTTTTAGCTATTTGACCAGTCAAAAATCTAATTTAGGTGTTTGGTAAATTAGCTTTTTGAAAGAGCTTTTTGGACCCAAAAAACTAAGTTCTGAAAAGCTCATCTACCCAGCGTTTTGAAAAAGCTTTTTCATTTTAATTTTGGTTATTCCTCATTTACCTTTAAAACTTAATTATCTATTTTATACATATAAATATATTTTTATGGCAGTATTTATTAATTATTTTTAATATATTTAATTTATTAAATTATATTTTTATTTTTGTAAATTTAAAATAATTACTACAGTATTATTAATAAATATATAAATTTTTTAAACTAAATCAAATAGAAAAAACAAAAATTATTAATTTATTTATATATATTAAAACAATAATTAATATAATAAAAATATATATATGAAAAATTTATTATTTTATATTTTATATAATTTCAATAAAAAATTATTATTTTTTAATAAAAATAATTTTCTCAAATCTAAATAATAAAAATAAAAATAAATATCAGAAAGCACATCTGTCTTTCCGAGACATAAGGAGTTAGACTCAGCCTTGATATATGAGTTTTATAATATTTTTATAATTTTCAATAATTAATAACAAAAATTCTCATAAATTTCAAACCAAAATAAACAAAATTAAATATTTCAAAAAATAACATATCAATGTCTTTAATAGTCATTTTATATATAAGCAGCTAATGTCAAACAGTTGTTTTACCAAATACTTTAATACAAACCGCTAATTGAATGCTAATCAAACCAGCTAATTAAATCAGTTAACAGCTAATAGCTAATTGAATCAGCTAATTGCCAAATGGACACTAAACCAATCTAACCGGCCTAACTCATTAAAAGATCAAATACATAATATTAGGTTGTAAGGCTCATACGTTGAGGAATACATATGTTGAAAAGTAATTTTAATATAAATAATAAGATATACGCATTACAAAAAAAATTTTAATTAGCTACAATTGTTTAATTACAAAATATTTTTATAATTAAAACGCACTATTTAGCAAAATAAATTATTTTCATCACTAAAAATAAACTATGTACTACAAGATTAATTTTGTTGCTAAAAATTTTTTGCTAGAAATTTTTTTATCTTCATAGCAAAAAATTTTAGTTACAAAATTATTTTTCATAGCTAAAATTATTTTGCTACGAAAATCATACATATTTTGCTGCTAAAATATAATTTTCATAGTTATATATCTATTCTTAATTTTCATTACAAAAAAACTTATTTTTTGTTACGAAAGTTATATTTGTTGTTAAAGACCTTTACTAACGCGGTATAGGCGACAAAATTCGTTTTGTTGCAAAAATATTTGTGCTATGAATTATTACTTTTTGTTACAAATTTTTTTTTTTTTTAAACTAAATTTTAACTTTCTTATAGTGATGTTTACCGAATCAAAAAATATATGTATTGTTTATCCACAATTTAAATGATCAAAAACTAAATAAATAATGTCCCGTAAATGATGGCCTGGTGGTGTAGGATTGTAATGTTTCGTAAGGGATGGCCTGGTGGTGTAGGGTTGGATTTGTGACCATGAGGTCATGGGTTCAAACCCCCGACGCCTCAGGTCACCTGCCACACATGATTCGCCTAGTGTGACTTTGAACCCCCGACGCCTCAGGTCACCTGCCACACATGATTCGCCTAGTGTGACTTTCCCGTCGGGCACGGGCCTGGTTTGCAGAGTATTAAGTTCATCCGGGAGTTTACCCATTGTTGGTCATAATTTGCAAGGTATTAGATGTTAACTAGATATTTTGAATATAAAATTAATTTTTAATATAATATAAAATAAAAATAAGTATTTAGTTTGATATTTTTATTTTTTATTTTTAATAAATAGTAGATTTGAAAAAAACTTCTAAACAACACATCATAATATTTTTAGTATAATATCTTTTTTATTTTTTAATATAATAGGACTGGTTGTTAATTTTCACTATATGCAATGAACTTTTTAATTTTTTTTTTTTTTTTTATGAGTTTAAACAAATTTAGAACCACACTTCCAAGAATACAAAGAATATGAAAGACATCTTAGAGATCTAAGGAAAATTTGATCCTTCACTTGAACTTGTGCTGACTTGTGTGAAAAATTGAAAGATTTGATCATCGTGTAAGCAATTTTGGTTCGCTATAATGTATTTTGGACATGTTCTTTTGACTTTTGAATTAAAAATGATCATATGTTATTTGTTTTTATGAAAAATGCAAAAATATTTTTGAAGTTTTGATATGAATTTGGAGAATTTTGATCTTAAATAAATTTGCAATAATTTTGATCTATTTTCAATTTGTAAAAATTTAAATCGAAACTGAACCAAAATTCTTTAAAATTGAACAAATCAAATTTTTATTTATTAATATATAACTTACATATACAGTCAAATACAAATATTTAAAACTATTATTTATATTATTTACTAATAATACCTCAATCCCGAAAGAAGAGTAACATTTACTTTTTGCACGTAAATTTTTTAATATTAGTATTATATTGGTTGATAGTGAAAAAAAAAGATAAAAATGCCCATATTAGATTGTGTGATAGAAAAATAATTATATTTTTGTAATATATTAAAAATTGTAAAGGTATTAATTATGTTAGTAGGTAGTATACGTACTAAATAATAAAATAGTATCCTTATTTTGAGATTGACAAAAATGGAAAATTATATCCTTCTTATGGGATGGAGGGAGTATATAATATTTTTTCTTTTTTTTTTTTTTTGGTAAAGTTTGATTTTTCAGTTAACCAAAATAAAAATTGAAAACCGTAATTGAACCGAAAGCAAAATTTATAATTATGATTTTTAGACCAAACCAAATCAATTAACCAAATAGTCCAAATTGATATATTTTTGTTTTTGGTATTTTCGATTTAGACCGACCAATGTTCATCCTTTTTTTTTTTTTTTTTTTTATAACGCGGAAATACGTAACCGCTATCCGAAAGTGCGCACTGTGTAAGAGGATAACTTGGTGTTAAAGCAATGTGTGTTAGGTGTTTTTAACTTGGTTTAATCTGGCGAATTTGAATAAAAAAAATCTCTTTTTTTTTTTTTTTTTGGGATGAACTGCATAATGTATCTCTTTGTATTTTAATAATTTTATTTATTGAGTGAAATCGTTGTGTTAAATTAAAATATGCACAAAACATCATTTTACGTCCGAAATTAGTATTTGGTTGTAAATGTACATCTTATAGGCCAGTTTTATAAAAATTAAAGTTTGTAATTTTTGTAAAAATTAATAGCAGTTTGTCTAAAAAATTATTAAATTATTAGGCAAAATTGCTCATAACTCTCTTGTGGTTTCGAAACTCAGCGTAAATTCGCCCTCTACTTTAAAAATTGTATGACGTCTCCTTATACTTTAAAAAATGTTGCATGAAACCACTTTGTGGTTTCGAAACTCAGTATAAATCCTCATTTTACTTTAAAAAATTGCATAACGCTCACTTATACTTTAAAAAATATTGCATAAAACCCCCTGTCATGCAAAACATATAGATAGGAAATCATCTTCTTATCACACGAGGAAAGTTTCATGGTGGTGGGGTTTCATGCAACATTTTTAAAAATATAAAAGTATAGAGAGATTTTAAGCTGAATTTCGAAACCACAAGGGAGTTATAAGCAATTTTACCAAATTATTATATAAAATTTGCATAATTAAGTGTGCATTTAATTTAACACAACAAGTTTTACTTAAATAAAACACAAAATATTTTATGCAATTTTTACTAAAAACCCAAAAGCTATTATATAATTTTACTTTTTTTTTTTTTTAATAAAATCGAATTTCCATGTCATGCAGCCCATGGTCTACGTCGTGCGAGAAAACAGCTCCAGCAAGGTCTATATGTGCAGTGGACTGACCATGTAGACTCAAGTGTATTTTTCCGACATCGGAGGAAAAAAATATAATACTTTTTGTACATATATTATCCTAAATTACAAAAAAAAAAAAAAAAAAAAAATTAAAAATTATTGTTTGTCTTACTTAGACAAAAATTGCAATTTTCCCAAAGCAAAAATAAACACACCACTCAATCCAAATATAGTTTATCAAATATTACAAATTACAAAGGAAATGAAAGTCCACTTATTTGTTCATTTCTTGTTTTAAGTTCAAATTTTCGGCGACAACAATAACAACAACACAACAACAATTGAGCGTGGACTAGAAAGGATATCGTGATAATAATCATGCACAAATGTTAGGATTGGCAATAAGATACTCGGAAACAGCCCCGTAAATGGCAGAAGACTTCTCTGCGTGCAATTTAATGTCATCATCATTTGGTTCAGCATCGCCCTTTGCAAAATATTTACTGTTGAACTTTATCACGGTCCCTCCATCGCCGGAGGCTTCACTTATGACCTCATGGTAAACTTTTTCAAATGTATTGCCGATTCTCTCTCCTCCGAGCTCTGTATACTTGATGAGGCACTTGTCAACATCAATGTCGTCGATCTTGTACTTGAAGTTGGTGCCTAATTAATCGATCGATGAATGTATAATGTGTTTTAGCCAAAAATATGTATAAACAACAATATAATATTGTATGGGTGCACTTATTCTAAATGATTATAGTGAATGATATTATATTTTTTTAATATGATCATGTATTTACTATATATTATTATAACTTGAGATAAAGTAAAGTCAAGTACAATAATAATATATAATTAATTATTACTAGTTATTCTCTTATAGGTGGTATTTTTTTTTTTTATCTTTTATTAATAAATAACTTACAATTAGATATATCATATAATTAAGGGTATTTTAGGCAAATTAATAATCTAATGCAATAATCAATTAAAGTAAATGTAATTTATTAAATGATTATATGATTTATTAAAATAATACATGTCTTACAATCCTATATGTACAATTGAACTTTTTATTTTACTTATTTAGTAGTACCTGATGTCAAAAAATTGTCACAACGGCAACAAATATAGGTTAATAAAAAACTCGTACTTTATAAGATTATTTTATTAAAAAATTATTATAGATGAATAATGTCAAAAGCCAAGGTATAAATGTTGTAAATAAAAGAAACACAGAACAATATATTAAATTGTGAGATCTATACATAAACTTATGAATCACAGAGAAATTTATTCGTAGATAATACTTTGTAAAGAAATGTGTATATATATTTTTTTAGTAAAGGAATTAAATAGTAGATTTTTTATTTTATTTTATTTTATTTTATCAAAGTAAACAAACCCATCAACACCGTATGAAATGTCATGGTGAATAAATAAATAATTCTTCATTCGTCTTATATCTATATATTCCTTTGCCTTTTGCATTGAATTTTAAAAATATTAATATTTTATTGATATGTAGTAGAAATAAAGATAAAAAAACTAAATTAACCTTAATGATATAAATGTAATGCTATTTGTATAATATATTGTAAATTGAAAGAGTATTTATAATGTTAGTTAGATAGTACAATTACTAAAATAGAAAATAAATACTTTGTTATGAAACGTACAAAAAAAAAATTAGATAAATTATCAATGGACGAAGGGAGTATAAAAATAACATAAAATAATAATAATAATAATAATAAACAAGGATATACACTAAAATAGCAAAATTGCAATTTTCGATATTTGAAAAAACTAACCACCAACGATGGTTGTCTCAACGACGCAACCAGGTCCATAAGAACTTCCCTCAACAACCTTGGTATCCTTGAAGACACCCGGTGCGACCTTCGGGAGGACATCGTTGGATTCGGTTGTCATAGCCTTAAAAATCCTAGATGGAGAAACCTTAAGTTTAACTTCGCTCACGAAATTCTTGACACCCATAGCTTAATTAAATCTTTCTAGTTTTTAGTACTTGGAAAGTAAGAGTACAAGGTGTGGAATGTGTATCCAATGTGCAAGAAAATTAGAATGCTAGTGGAAATATTTATAGGCAGCAATAGCTCCATGGACTTGTCAAAATTAAATTTTTTAACTTCTTTGAATTTTCAATGAAAACGATGGATGAGGCGATGTTGTAATATATTCAGCTGCAAAATTAAATTACTAACACCAAGAGAAAATGGGAAATAATCGAATGGAAGATTAAAATTTGTTTTAATTAAATTGTGCTTGACATATAAAATAAAAGATTTATTAAATTATACAAATTCCATAGCTTAAATGTCTTAAACTATATTATAAATAGTAATTTGTTTTTTTTTTTTTTTTAGTCTCCAACGTGATCCGTGATATCATTTTAGTATTCTAAATAGATCATGTATGAAAATTGTCTTGTAACTACTTTTTTTTTTATCTTTTTTTTCATAAATGGCCTTCCATCAGTTGACATATCGTCAATGTTGTGGCTCGCCGGTACTAATTTGGTGTTAACTTGTCTAAATAGTCAGCGTCACATGAACGACATGTGGATTTTTTTAAAAACGATTTAAATTTTTATGTAATTTTTTTTTCTTTAAATTCATTTGTTGCCTATGTAGCCGACAGACTAGATACATCAGCGTCAAGTTAGTATCGACGAACCACATTATCGTCGAACCACATTATCGTCACTGTGTCGAATCCGAGAGCGGAAGATTATTTTCGCAAAAAACTTATTACGGACCAGCTCTCATAGAAAGTCTAACTTAAAGTCATAAAATAATAATAAAAGTTTAAAAAACAGTTTTCCATGTTATAAATATATCAAATGTTTATATCTTGAATAATAAATAATAGTTCAATTATATAACACCTCTTTGTGTTTTATTAAAATTGCACAAAATACTTCGTATTTTATTTATTGCGTAAAACCCCATTGAGTTAAGGTAAAATTTGTATGAAACACCCTCATTGTCCAAAACTGATGTTTGATTATAAATAAAAACTTAAATTACGCAAGTTTTATACAAATAAAAAACGTAAAATATCTTAAATAATTTTTTTTAATAAAATAAATAAATAATTGATCAACCCTTCATTTTATAGTTTTTAGAAACAAACTGATATCTGATTTTTATTAAAATATAAAAATAAATGATTAATCAATTATTTATTTATTTATTTTATTAAAAAAATTATTTAAAATATTTTATGTTTTTTATTTGTGTAAAACTTGCGTAATTTAGATCTTTATTTAGAATCAAATATCAGTTTTGGATAAAGAGGTGGTTTCATGCAAACTTTGCATTAACATAGGGGTTTCACGCAATAAATAAAATATACGATATTTTGTGCATTTTTACTAAAACACAAAGAGATATTATGTAATTTACCCTAAATAATATTGAATTATATTTCTTCC
Organism: Andrographis paniculata; assembly: GCF_009805555.1. Classification (NCBI taxonomy): domain Eukaryota; kingdom Viridiplantae; phylum Streptophyta; class Magnoliopsida; order Lamiales; family Acanthaceae; genus Andrographis; species Andrographis paniculata. Next base: position 2,616,525 of record NW_026137613.1, read on the forward strand.
TTCCAAAATATGTGTATATATACATTTTAAATATATATCAATGAATATTACTCCATCAGTTCCAGCTAAATTATTCTCTTTAGCTTAACTACAAAATTTTAGATATTGTGTAATTATTAAGTAATTAAGAAGTATATTAGTTAACATAATTATGATTTAATAAAAATAATTATAAATTAAAATTAAGATGACTAAATAGTTTAATTAAAATAAAAAATTTATAAATTATGAATTTTGAAATGTAATTAAAGTGTATAATTATATTTATAAAAAAAAAAAAAAAAAAATTATGTGGGACTGACGGAAATAAAAATATGAGACAAATTAAGTGGAATTGAAGAAGTATTTTATTTGATGATAGCACACGTAATATATATATATATATATATTGACTAAAATATTTTTGAAAACTATAATTAATAGAGAGTGATATGATTGTATTAGTATTTACTAAATTAAAAAATGAATACATTGATTTGTAAATAACTTACTTTTTTTCATTTTTTCCTTTGCTTGCATCATTGGGTAAAGCACAACTGCGTGACTGAATAGGGCATTCTATTATAGTAAGGGTTAAAATCAAGATAGTTTTCAACGTTTTGAAAAGTATTTATAAGAAAGAAATGTTTACATAAAATTACAAGCACCAGTTGGGGACGAGTTTTTCTTCATTTAATTATAATTAAGAAATTATCTACTCCTTTCAACTACCTCCGGGGCACTGCGCTGCCTATTAAAATTTCATCAATTAATTAACACAAATATATAAGTCATGTTATATGTGAATAATATACTCTCCATTTCTATATTTATTTCTAGCGGACGGTTTCAATGTTATAAGTATCGGGATCACATATTGTAACGTATCGAAAATATCAATTAATACTGATATCATATTGAACTTTTTGATATGACAAAAATACATACCGATATCGTATCGAAAATTTCGGCATATCGAAATTCGGTATATTGAAACTTTTGGTACGATACCGGTATATATTGTTTATAGTGAGAATTTCAGTTTCGGTACAATATCGGCATATACCGATTATATCGAAAAATATAATTTCAAATTAAAAAAAAATTAAATAAATATTATCATTCTCCACCACACAATATTATGAAAAAAAAATCAAAATTTTAATTCACAAAATAAATTTATTACATTTAAAGGGAGAGGGCCAACCCGTTGCCACCCTCCCCCGGCCGACAGATAGCAGCCGGCGGCGGCTGGCCAGGGAACCACCGGCGACGTTGCCGGAAGTTCCAAAGAAAAAAAAAACAATCAGGGGGAGGATTGGAAGTTACCTAGATCTGGAAAATCGAGTAAGGGAGGGCGACCAGCTGCTAACGTCATCAGGGCAGAAGGTCCGACTCAAGGGAATGCTGACGTCATTGAAAATTAGATTTAGGATTGTGTCGGCGTCAGGCTTTGTATTTTGGTGTGGAAAGTATATATTAGATTTGTTATGGAAATTTCAAGAAATCAAGATGAGACAACAAGAACACAAAAATTTGGTAACTCAGTTCGATCAAAATGATCTACGTTTGGAGGTGCTGCAAAGCTAGGAATTTTACTATGAAATAGAATACACATACCGCATGTTAAAATGAGAATACCTGAATATTTATAGTCTAAGCCTATTCCAATAATATCCAAATCATATCTCTAAATCTAGGATGTAATATCCAAATCATATATAAATCACATCTCTAGATTTTAGGATATAATCAGACTTCATATCCCAACAATCTCCCACTTGAAGACTGATTGTATCTTTCACTACAACATTTTACTTTATTTGCAATGACAGCGTCAAGCCTCATTTTTCACTCATCGAGGCCCATTGAGGTTGAACACAACCTCAATTCATCTAAGGTCACAACCTTAGGTTTTCTTTCAGGATTGTTCATAAATCGGCTCACTACTCCCACTGCATGTGCTATATCCGGCTTTGTGCACACCATTGTATAACACTTACTCACATCATCCTAATCCTTGATTCTGTAAATCCAACTGCGTAGCACCCGGGTTCACCACAATAAGCTGAAAGTAGATAATGTAAAGAAGGTGAGTATCTATCAGAAGGACGATGTTGCCTCAAGGATCTCCTCAGTGCTATCGGTGTGTTCAGGTCAACTTCTCTCGGGATTTCAACATTCTCGATAACGGGGGTTGGCGGCTCGACCTTTACATCAGCCGCACTCCAATCATCTTGAGTTTGGCTACTTGGACTCGTATTGGAAGTATCTAACTCAATCATCTCCGGATTTTTTTTACCCTCGTCACTCGACTTGTTCTTATACAAGATCTGCTCATCAAAGATAACATCTCGAGCACGAATGATTTTGCGATTAGCTTCATCCCAAAGTCGATATCCGAACTCATCACCACCATAACCGACAAACGTGCACTTTACCAATTTTACATATAGTTTAGTCTCAGTATCAACCTTGACATATGCAGTGCAACCAAAAATATGCAAGAAAGAGAGGTTTACTATTTTCCTGTCCATGCCTCTGGAATCTCATTATTCAACAGCTTTGATGGATGATCAGGAATTCCGTCGTGTTGATTGCATCAGTCCAAAACGTCTTTGACAACCACACTTTAGATATATGCATCTAGCCCTCTTATTCAACATCCGATTTATCCTTTCAGCTATACCATTCTGCTGCGGTGTTCCAGGTATTGTCTTTTCCATTATGATGTCATTCTCAACACAGTACTCCTTAAACTCGTTCAACTCGTACTCGCCACCAATATCTGACCTCAGACACTTGACTCGTAGCCCCATTTCATTCTCCACAAGTATTTTCCACTTTCTAAAAGTTTCAAAAGCATCAGATTTACGCTTAAGGAAATATACCCATACCTTCCTTGTAGCATCGTGAATGAACGTGATGTAGTAATGTGAGCCTCCAAGGGACGATACAGAAGCTGGTCCCCATAAGTCCGTATGGACCAACTCCAATTTTTCATTTTTTAGGTCTATCCCACCCTTTGAGATCGACACATTTCTCTACTTCCCAAAGATACAATATTCACATACTCCAATATCGATGGACTTGAAACCTAACAATTTTTCCTTTGAAACAAGTTCCCTTATCCCTTTCTCGCTCATGTGTCTGAGACGAGAATGCCATAAATTTGAATCATTATTTATGGCTACGGAACCGATTTCATCTCGCATGCTTTTCATTATATAGATGGTTCCATCTCTTCTCCCTCGAGCCACCACAATGGATTCCTTGGTTACCTTCCACGACTTAAGGGGGTGTATTCAATCACAACTCTATAGGATTTTGTTGGACTTTTAAAATATGGGTATATTTAATCAAGACTTTTAAAAATCTTTTAAAATCTTGAGGTATTCAATCAAGATTTTTAAAAGTATTTTAAAATTTTGAGGTATTCAATAATCCACAGACTTTTAAAGTCTATGGATTTCATTGGATTTTAATGGACAATTATAAAAAATTTGTATATGAGAAAATCTCTCATGATAAGAAGAGATTTTGATGGATTTTTAAAATTATTATTATTATTTATTATTATTGTTGTTGTTGTTGATAATATATAAGTGATAAAGAATATGATAATATTTATTAATATTATTTTAAATATTTAATAAAAAGTAATAATTTAAAAAATAAAATATATTAAGAAGTTATTATCAACTTTTTTTGAAAATATGTATTTTTATATTATAAAAATAATATTTAGAAATTACTATTATTATAATAAATATGTATTACTATTTTTTTTTAATTATCAAATACACTTGTATTGTCTGTATAGTTAACTGAATATATTTTTTTTCGTTGAACCGTTAGTTATATTTATTTACTTCTTACTTTTTAATGTTATTTCTTATGCAAAATTGTAAATGCAATTTTTTATTTTTGGTGTGATTGTTTTGTTAAATATTTTGAAGGGATATTTTTTTTAAGTATAAGAAATTGTGCATATAATATAAAAATAAATTGATATATTTAATGATAATATAATAAAAATTATAAAATTAAAATATAATATAAAAAATAATAGCATTATATATGTTACAATATTTCTATATCATTAATAATTATATATTATTTATAAATATTACTTATATTTTATAAAATATAATATAATATAATAAATATATTATATTTGTAAACTTTGTGTTTACATGAGTTTATACAATTATATAGATCAATAAAAAAAATATTTTACAATTCTACAAAATTTATATAAATCCATAAAAAAATCCTTTGAAATCTATAAGAATCCATTTAAATTTATTTATAAAATCCATCACGACTCCGTGGACTTTCTAATCCACATAAATCTATAAAATTTTTAAAATCCATGAAATTCCAAATGAATACACCCCCCCCCCCCCCCCGCTCCTTAGTTTCCAAAACTGTCAAGTAACTTGTTTTATCCAATTTTCCAACGGAAATCAGATTCCGTTTCAAACCCGGACATGCCTCACATTCGAACCATCCCTTTACCTAAAATTTTCAGTGGTTTATCATCTGCAAGATAGACAACACCAAAATTACCTGCGGTATAGGATTCTATGATTTTCAAATCATTGGATGAGTGGAATGACGTTCCTGAGTTCAAGATCCATAACTCCATTAGACTGTTGACACTCAGAATCAGCGCATCGGATATCTCCTCTGCTGCGTTCGCTGAACCCTGATCCTTGTTTGGCACCCTGCACTGTCGTCCGAAGTGCCCCTTTTTATTGCAGTTCCAACATACCAGCTAACTTGTATCTTTTTTTTCCTTGTTCTTCGGCTTCGACTTTGATCATTCTTGATCTTGACCATTTCTTTTCTCCTCAAATCTACCCCTATTTTCGGCGCTAAAGACAGATCCAAATCCAAATTCAGTATTCTTACTCAAATTTCTCCGGATCTCTTCGTTCAAGATTAGATCTCTGACTGCGTTAAATTTCATCTTCTTTTTCCCTGGAAGAAGCCGCACTCAAGGCTATTACTACCGAATCCCAACTATCCGGCAGAGACGATAGCAGAATTACGGCTTTGATCTCTGAATCAAATTTAAGATTCACCGACCGCAATTGCACAGTGATCAAGTTGAATTTGTTCAGATGCAAAGCAGCAGGTGTCCCTTCAACGATCCTCCGATTGAACAATTTTCGCATCAGATAAACCTTGTTTACAACACACGATTGTTCGTACATATCCGACATGATTCTTAAAATCTCCAGTGTCGATTCTGCATGAACCGTGTGAAACGAGACGCTCTCCGAAAGGGTTAGTCGAACCGCACTCATCGCCTTCCTGTCAATCTTTTTGTATTTGACTTCATCCATGTCTTTGGGTTTGTCCTTCAATGCTGCATCTAGATCTTTACCATACAGGTAATCTTCTATCTGCATATTCCAGAAACTGAAGTTCATTCCATCGAATACCTTGACAGCAGGACGATCACCCATCTTGACTCCTTAAAAGAAACCTAGAGCTCTGATACCAGTTGTTACGGAAATTTCATGAAATCAAAATGAGACAACAAGAACACAAGAATTTGGTAACTTAATTCGATCAAAATGATCTACTTTTAGGGGCGCTGTCAAACCAAAAATTTTACTATAGAATAGAATACACAAAACGCATATTAAAAGTGAAAATACCTGGATATTTATAGTCTAAGCTTATGCCAACAATATCCAAATCATGTCTTTAAATCTAGGATGTAATATCCAAATAATATCTAAATCATATCTCTAGATTTTAGGATATAAACAGACTTCATATCCCAGCAAGATTTAAGGATTTAGGATGGTAGTCTCCTTATTATTATTATTTTTTATTTAAAAAAATTAATGATAATGATTATTATTTATATTCATAATTAAAATATTTAATAAAAATTATATCGGTATGGTATCATGACGAAATACCAAACTTTTCGAAAATTCATACCGATACCGTACTAAGAACTTCGGTATGATATTTATACCATACCGAAATTTTCGGTATACAAGAATTTTTGATATTTTCGGCACGATACGGTACAATAAGTCGGTATTTCAATATGTTTGGTAAATTTCTCCATTCCTATATAAATATATTGATTCATAAAAGGAAGGCTAATTTACATCGTACTCAATTGTATTTAGTAAATATACAATACATCTCATTTTTGATTTATTACGTTAAATCTCTTGTGATAAATTAAAATATATACATAATATTTTTTTTCCCAAAACTAATATGTTATTATAAATACAAAACTAATTACAATACAAAAAAAAGATATAAAATATCTTAAACAACCTTATTTGAATAAAATAAATAAATAATTAATTAATGCTTAATTTTATAGGGTTAATTTTTTGATAAAAATTAGATAACATTTCATCTCCAAAAAATATTAAATGAATGGATGATAAATTATTTGTTTATTTATTTATTTTAAAAATACTATTTAATATATTTTACATTTTATTTTTATAAATAGGTATACAAGCATCTTTGAACGAAAATAATATTTTATGTATACTTTAATTTAAATACAATGAGTTTCATACAATAAATAAAATAAGATATATTTTATGTATTTTTACTAAAATACCATAGATATTATATAATTAAAAAAAAATAGAAAATTTCTTAACATTATTATATTTTTTAGGACATGTATAAATTGAACAATATATATAATTTTATCATTAAACAACCAATCCTTTATATTTTTAATTAACTTTTTGTAGCCATTGATGGGTTAAAAAATGATGCCAACTGTTCACTAAAATAAGCACAATATCTAAGTCAAAAATTGCTATAGTTTAATATATATATATATGTATATACATATTTTTTCTTGCTAAATACTTCTTCCGTCTCATTTGAAATAATTCATTTTATTTGGTACACATTATTTAAGGTTAATTGGTTTAATTAATTAATAATAGTAAGTTATTATACTATTTTATTATATTTTTATATGAATAATATTGTTAGTAATTTTAAATTAAGAAGTAATATATATAATTTAAATAAATTTGAAATATGTGTTTAAATATTTTAAATATATTATCTCAATAACACAAATACAATATGAATATTATTATGTAGAAAATAAAATTTTAAATAATACAAATACATAAAAAAATATATTTATTTATTGATAATTCAGATAAATTAATTTTATAAAAATGGTGGAGTTTTAAATGTAGATAAAAATATTTGTTTATCGAGAAGAGATATAGAATTAAAAGGATTTTGAGTGGATCTGATGTGTGATATTATATATTATAAAGTTAATTAAACTGATTTATATTTTCTAATTATATTTAAATTTAATATTTTTTTTTTTCAAAAATAGAAACATTACAATTGAAATAAGACCAAAAAAATAAAAAAATAAAAAAAATAAAACAACTGAAGAGCATATGTTTAATTTCCTTACAACTAATTCTTTCAATTAAATATGCTGTAGAACTCGACGATCCAATGTTGTTCTTTTTTTTATTATTATTTTTTTAGTGTGAAAATCTGCATTTATTAGTTATTTGAATGTACATTGTGTACACACCTGACCGAGCGAAATATATTACCTACAAACTACGTCAGGTAAGTTATAGTAAACAAATATTGTATGTCAACATATATGACAATATTTTAGTATTAGGAGTTTTTTTTTTTTTTTTTTCAATTATTTATAGATGCCATATGCGATATTTTATTTATATGAAAAATGATAATATAGGTCGTATGCAAGATTAAAAATATATTTATCTCCAAGTAATAATATTATCCTATTAAGGTTATTATATTGGCCTTGACTACGCTATTGTAAAGTTGAATTCGAACAAAATTGACTTAATCTCATATATTCTAGATGCTGTGAATGTAATATTTTTTTATTTGTTTATTTATCATATATACCATACCTTATCCATAAAATATTGTAGATGGTATACGTAATATGAACATGATCAATTGGCATTTTCATCACATCCTTGGGATGGTTTTTTGAAATTTTGGAAATAATCTGTGTGATTGTGTTTTTCAGCTTAACATATTTATTATTCATATTAGTAGGCTAATTTTTTCATCTCTCAAAACATTACACTACATATCTAATTTTATTTAACACTCTCTCTGTCGACTTTAAAGGTTTATATTTACTTTTTACATATTGATATTTGAATATTAATTATTATATCAAAATATAGTATAAATTAAGTAAAAACGACAAAAATACTTATATTAGTGTCTTATAATACAAATATATATAATGACATTTTGTATAAAAATTTATACAAATATAATAAAATTTTTAATGTTAAATATAATGACACAAAATGTAAATATAAACTTTCAAAGTGGACGGAGGAAATGTATTTTATAAAAAAAATATCAAATACTTAATATTGACAAATATAAGGTTAAATAGTAAAAAAAAAAAAAAAACCCGACTAAAACAAAAAATTAAAGATGATAGGTTGTGGTTTGAAATTATGTGTTTTTTTTTTTTAATTTTTATTTAAATAATATCTTGATTTGATTTTCGTAGGAAAAAATAATGTATTTTTATTGAAAATCGTATGAGGTGAATACTATTATTTAGATTTGACATTGTAAAAGAAAAACTAGTGTGTATTTTCATTTATATATATTTAATACCCTCTTTGTCTCAAATATAGTGCAACATTTATTTTCGATACAAAAAATTAAATGGATAGTATTAAATAAGATAATTTGGTAATTAAATGATATGATGAAAGATAAAAGTATATATTTATTTGAGTAATGAAATAAGATAAAATGTGGAGTATGAATTAAATACATTTAATTATTTTTTATTTTTAAAATATTATAAAATGTTTAGAACATAAAAAGAAAAAATATTTTCAGAATGTTTGAGAATGAAAAAGTACTATTGAATATTTTACTTTTAAAAAAATATCTGCATTACTCTCTTTACATATACATATATGTAAAATAGGAGTGTTCATTTTGTAGTTTTAGAAAGATGTGATTTTTATGCTAAACATAAATTATATATAATATGTTAAGAATATATATATATATATATATTCTAATAATATTTATTAGAATCATATCACCAAATAATTATTGGACAAACAAATCCAATCAGACAAAATATTTACCTAAAAAACAATAAAATAATATGTATATATATATATATATATATAGCCATTAAAAAAACATACACAAGTTTATCCAACAATGACTTTTTGGTATTTGACCTGGAATGCTATTGAGATTTGAAAAAAATACTTCTCTTGCTTCAATGTTGAATGAATTTAATATTAAAGGTTTGTGTATTGCAACATGGAATTTTTAAATCATTCTTTTCAAGCAAGAATTTCAGGGTTTATTTGTATATATATATATATATTTATCTGTTTCAGTCAAAGATATTATTTTTTACTATTTTTATTTATTTTATTAAAAAATATATATTTTCATAGTAAATATAATTATATATTAATATCAAAATATATTTAATTTTTATTTAAATTACAAATATACTATTACATATATAATTTAATTTTTACATATAATTAAATGATAAAAATATCAAAACCTCTTACACACTTCTACTTACTAATAAAAAAAATAAAAAAAAATATTATTATTTTTTAATCAACTATAAAACCCCAAATGGACTATTTCAAATGGGACGAAAGAAGTAGTTTTTATATTAAACAAAAGGCGTATTCACATGTCTTTTTGGGTTAATGTGTTATTTTATACTTCCTCAATCCAAATATAACAGTCTTATCTACTATTTTTGTCCGTAAAAAAACGATAGTCTTATTTTCATAAATAACCATATTACTATACAACTACTCTTATTCTTTCATTATTATTACACAATTGCCACTACCTTTTTACACTAATACACTAGAAAGGGCAAAAATGTCTTTTATCTATACTTTTTACCCACTATCAATATAATATCAATATTCCATAAATCTCGTACCCAACACAACTAAGACTATAGTTTTGGAACGAATAGAGTATTAGGTATAAAAAATATAATGGTAAAAATAATATTTTGTATTAAATTATTAATTTTTGTAACTGAATGAATCAAAATGTATATATTAACTATTGTGTTAATGTGTATATATATTATATATTTTTATAGTCTGTTCATTCAATATTTTTCAATGGTACAATTCTCCATAAATATTATTAAAAAATATAAATATATATACATATTAATATAATATATATTATCCACTCATAAAATGTCAACTATTACGGGAATGCGCCCACATATATATATCAAATCATAATTTTATAAACTAAAAAATCGAATTAAAACCTCAAGCTCAAAGAAAAACCAAACAAAACATTGATACGGACACCATAAATATATATACAAAATATTTTATATTTTTATTTATGGTGTGAAATCTCTATATTAAATTAAAATAGACATAAAACACCATTTCAATTCAAACCTAATGTTTCACTGTAAATACACACTTTATTATATAAAATTTATTTAAATAAAAAATAAAAAATATGTTAAATAATTTTATTTGAACAAATAAATAAATAATTAACTAGTCCTTCATTATATATATATATATATTGTAACAATGAAGTAACACTCCTTCAAAAAAATTATTAAATGAATGATTGATCAATTATTTGTTTATTTATTAATTTATTCAAATAAGATTATTTAAGATATTTTTTGTTTATTTGTATAAAATTTACATAATTAGGTATGTATTTAAAACAAAAAGATAGTTTTGAAAAAGAATATTTTATACATACTTTAATTTAACATAAAAAAAATTTACGTAATAAATAAAATACGATATATTTGATGTATTTATACTAAAACACAAGGTTATATTATTATAATTTACTTTTTATTTCATAAGTATATATATATATCCCTTTATTTTAACTAATTTTGATCGTCCCACAATGTATACTTTTATTTTTTATTATTATTTTTTTTTCAACGAAAACACCAACAATAATAATCTTCTTGAATTATAGGGTGTGTTTGATTTGGTTTTGATTTTTTTTTTCTCATCTTAGTTTTGGTTTGAATAATTATTACATGCAATATTAAATTAAATAATATATATATCTATAGGATAATTTTAGAGAATAGTGAATATTGTATGTATATATAAAGCGAGTGGTATTTTTTTTTTTAATTCATATTACAAAATTTTATGTAATTTAAATGTTTAGGACTATAATACATTAATTAGGAATATTATTACCTTAACGTCAATGAACATAATTTTCAACATATTGTTGTCATAGTATTTGAATTGAAATTTTCAATCATTCAAATAATATGTTGGACTTCTATGTCATCTATATTCTCTAGCTATACCATTGGATTATAAATCACTATATACGAGGGGAATTATAAATGTAGTACACATTTGGTTTTATTATAAGTTTTGTTCTTTTAAAACAGATGTTTGATTTAGAATTATAATTGTGTGGAAAATCTTGCTTTAGTCATTCAGAGCGGTGTGTTTGATTGAAAGATATTGCTGTAGGCATTAAAAATTTAATGTCTAAATTTAATTAAATATTATGTATTTTGGAAGAAAATAAAATTTTAATAAAATTAATTTATAGTATTTAATTATGCACATATATTAAATTTGTACAAGAAATATCAACTACTAATTCAAAAATCTGTTTAAAATGGAAAATATCGTACAAATATTACATGCATAAATAGACTCATAATAAATTTGACAGTAAAATAATTAAATATTGTCAATAAAGAAAGTATTATAATTAATATCTTCCGAAAAAGGCAATGATATAAAAATTTTGGCGAGAAAAGAAGATGCAAAATCAAATCCGTCAAGAATAGAAAACAACATCTAATGGAAAAGGAAAGATTATAAATCTTCCTACTGGCCAATCAGGACGCGCCACGTGGCGTCATTAAAAAAGGAAGTCGAGGTCACTCTTCTCTTATAAATAGGAGTTATGGCCAATTCATTTGAAACACCGAAGTTACATTGAAGATTCAATCAAATGGGTAAGTCTCTAAACTCTCTATGTATTGTTCTTCATATTTTTCGTGTCCTTCGAGGCGTTCTTTGTCGAAAGTCACTGATTTGGACAAATGATCAAATATTGGTTGACGAATCGATGAAGTTAACGTTCTTCGTCGTATGTCCAAGCCGGATGAAGGATCAAACCTCTCAAAGCCGTTGAGGAATTCGTTAAAGCCGAGGGAAGGTCTCTAAAGTTCCTCTCAAAGCTTCAAGATGTTCATCGCGTTTTTCAACAAAGTATCAACTAGGCACACCGCCAAAAGCGTTATGGAGCACCAAATCCATATTTTCACGGATCAAAGCTCCAAAAGCCATTGAAGAGTCCATATAAGCCAACGAAGAGTATCCAAAGTTCATCCAAAAGCATCGATGTGTTCATCGCGTTCTTCACCAAAGCAACAACTTGGCCCTCTTTGATCCAAAAGTCAAAGGGACACGCCACCAAAAGCGTTATGGAGCACCAAATCCACATTCTCAAAGATAAAAGTTGTGGATCGTCCAAAGAAGACATCAAATCCAAAGCCAATGATCAAACCGCTCATACGGAGAACAAAGCCTTCCGAATAGTGGCAAAGACAAACCAAAGATCAAAGCCGCGGATTGATATATGCGATATTAGACAAATATTTTGCTATATTTTAGACGGTTTTTTAATGCGAATTTTGTATATATGCTCCTAATGGTGTGTTTTTGAACTTTCTACTAGACGTTGAAGAGTTGACAAATTTTGGGCATATTGGAGAGAAAAGCAGAACGCAGGAAGTCCTTAGGCGTGATCACGAAGCAGAAAAAAATAAAAATTGCAAAAAGGTCCTCCGGGGTTAATTAGCAATTTTAGAATTGTTTGGTTTAAAGTGCAAAGTGGATCTTAGGATGGACTTGAAGAGACACGGTTTTTTTTTTTAATTGAAGAGGAGAAGAGAAGGAGACTACCACGTTCTCTACCACGATTTCACCTACAACCTATTTCTGAAAGAGAAGAGAAGGAAGAAGAACACTACGTACGGGAACTTTGGAGAGCAATGCAGAAGAACTTCCGGGCACCAATTTTTTCATTTTTAGAATTGGTTTGTTGTCGATTTTTAAACTTGAAGGCATGATGAACTCTTTGATTTATTTTATATTTTTAATTGCTATGGATTGCGAGTAGTTTCATTTCTAGTGTAGGTATGAATTGATTTTCGGGATTGAAATTGTGAGACTTGGTTTCGATAAAAATTGGTGTTAATCGATGTTGGGTATTTTTAATTCTTCTAATTGATGAGTTTAGAAACCCTGAATTGATTATTGCGCACGTATCAATTTAGTATTTCATAGCTATATTGGGGATTGGCATACGAAATTGTGTAATTTTCCAATTAGCGTAGCAACCTAGAGAAGAACACTCTAAGGAAGAATTAAAATAAGTTTTTAAACAAATCCTCGCAGGAGCTTGTTAAATTGAATTGGGCCTTTCTAGTTTCTACTGCTGTCGAGTTAGAAAACTACGGTCGTACCTAGGATTCTTTCCCGATTAGAGAAATAGCTAACGGTCGTACCATAGCTATCGAAAAAGTAAGAAAATGTTGGTTGTGAACGCGTGTAGATCAACTTTAACCAATTTATCCAACTAGTCGATGAATTTGACTTTTAGTCGATGATCAAATTTCATATCCCGAATGAAAAATTCATGCCTATGCTAGATTCTAATCATCTTCGGTAATCTGCCGTGCATTTTATTTTATTTTATTTAGTTGAGCGAATTTATTTTCTCTTATTTTAGTGTGATAAATTCAACCCCCCCATTATATATATAATATAATTTTAGATAACCGAATATTCAATATTATTATTGTTCCCTGCGGAGACGACACTACTCATCGAACTACTGCATTTTCAAGTATTTTTGTGGTGTAGGAACTGATACTTTATTTTGCAGCTTTGACGAGGCTAGCAATTTTGGCGCCGTTGCCGGGGAACATTATAAGAATTTTTGATATTTGGTTGTTTCTTTTATTTATTTAGCTCTAATTTTTGCTTAATGGTTTATGCCTCGAACTGGTCGTACAGGTGAATTAGTGTTTGATTCAGAAATCGAAAGGACTGCACGCCGTTTGAGGAAAGAAGCTAGAGAGCGAAAGAGGGCCAAGAAAGAAGTTGAGTCACCGGGACTTGACTTAGCTATCCAATTAGCGGATACCTCTAGTTCTGACGAAGGTGAAGAGCCCAAGGAAGTTGAAGAAGTTTTGATAAATCCAATAGCACAAAGAACCTTGAGGGAGCTAGCTGCTCCCGACTTAATTCAACACCCTTTGTGTATTACTTTTCCTGCTATAGCCGATAATACGGCATTTGAACTTAAATCTGGACTAATTCATTTATTGCCGTCTTTTCATGGCTTGGCAGGGGAGGAACCACACAAGCACTTGCAGGAATTCGATGTGGTATGTACGAGTATGAAACCACCGGGAATCACTGAGGAGCAGATAAAACTCCGAGCTTTTCCATTCTCCTTGAAAGATGCAGCCAAGGATTGGTTGTTTAACTTGCCGGCCGGGAGTGTTATCACATGGATGAATATGAAGCGCAAATTTCTTGAGAAGTTCTTTCCCGCATCCCGGGCTGCGAATTTGCGAAAAGAGATTTGTGGCATCAAACAAGCATCAGGGGAGTCCTTATACGAGTATTGGGATAGAGTCAATAAATTAATTGCTCGATGTCCCCAACATCAAATTTCTGAGCAACTTTTAATCCAATATTTCTATGAAGGACTAACTTCTATTGACAGGAGGATCATCGATGCTGCCAGTGGAGGCGCTTTAATGAATAAGACTCCGAGAGAAGCTTGGGAATTGCTGAACGACATGGCTATGAACTCTCAACAATTTGGGCCAAGGGATGTCGTGGGAGTGAAAGAAGCTGTTGAGGTAAATTCTCATATGCAACAACAATTGAATGAGCTAACTGCTTTTGTGAGGAAACTTGCTGTAGGTAATGCTCAAGTGAAGCCGTGTGGAATTTATGGGAGCGTTGAGCATCCCACGGATGCTTGTCCCACACTAAGAGACGAAGTGGAAGTGAATGCTGCAGGTTTCCCACATACAATCCGGGATGGCGAGATCACCCCAACTTTACTTATGGGAATCAACAATCCTATGGTCAGCAGCAACCGGCAGGTTTCCAGTCATATGGACAACAACAACCACAGAGGACCATGCCCCAAGCCTCCATGCCTGGTAACTCTTTATATGATATGGTGAAATCAATTGCGTCTAATTTTTTGCAATTTCAGCAAGAGACAAGAACGAGTATTAAAAATTTGGAAGATCGAATGGCTTCCTACATGATCAAGACTTCCAACGCTGCGTCGAAAGCTGCTGCTCAAGACGCCGCTGCCAAAGAAGTCGCTGGATCCATCGCATCAAAAAACTCAAGCGTTTCAACAAATGTTGGAATGACAACACGAAGCATGACCAAAAGAGCATTGTCGTTCTCTGAAGACACTCATCCAAAAATCACAGAGCAAAGTCCACTTTATGAAGAAGACTGACAACTTCAAGAGTACTGCCGCACTATTCACTCCTCAACAAACTGCAAGTCATTCAACCGCATCAAACTCAGCTCCGATGATGACTACCAACTTTTCAAATATTAAGGACCCAAAGATTGTGGATCAAAGTCTGTTCTGCGAGAAAGATCAAAGCTTCAAAGACACTCTCATGCCACCTACTCATTGGCCAATTTCAAGTCATTCAACCGCATCAAACTCTGCTCCGGTTATAACTATCAACGCTTCAAATATAGAAAACCAGCTTGCCGCATTGGTCAAAATCGTCGAAGGGATGTCTCAACATATGCAACAACAAGACGCCCGACTCGAAAAACTTCTCACAAAGCTGGACAAGCCTGAAGAAGCCGGTCATGCAACCGAAAAATAACCATCTTCCCAAGTGGCCCAAAATAAATCGGCAACAACTGTGGAGCAACGTCATGGCAAAGAAAAGGTGGCGGAGTCAAATCCATTTCAAGGATCATCCAACTCCTTCATCCACATATCCCAACTTGACAAATACATCAAAGGGGCAATCAAAAGAGAATTCGAAGGGAGTTCAAAGCCGTCACACACTTACACCAAGCCTTATACTGCAAGGATTGACGCCCTCAAAATGCCAACGGGCTATCAACCACCAAAGTTTCAACAATTTGACGGCAAAGGCAACCCAAAGCAACATATAGCACACTTTGTCGAGACATGCAGCAATGCTGGAACATATGGAGACCTCATAGTCAAACAATTTGTGCGGTCACTAAAGGGCAACGCCTTCGACTGGTACATCGACTTAGAGGCTAGTTCCATCGACAATTGAAAGCAGCTAGAGTACGAGTTCTTGAGCCGGTTCTACAGCACGAAGAGAACCGTCAACATGACCGAACTCACTGATATCCACAAGTGGAAAGATGAGCCAGTAATTGACTACATCAACCACTGGAGAAATCTGAGCCTCAACTGCAAAGACCGTTTGTCTGAGGCTTCCGGCATAGAAATGTGCATTCAAGGAATACAGTGGGGCTTGAAATACATCCTAAAAGGGATCCGAACCCATACTTTTGAAGAACTCGCTACTCGTGCTCATGACATGAATTGAACATGATGTTTAGTGGAATGTATGCCCCGTCTACTGAAGATTTCTCAGGAGACGAGAAATACATCACTTCAAACAGTGGGGGTAGTCATACCTACAACAATCTCCTAAAAATGAATATAAACTTTCTTCAATCTCCTGAAATGAGGATAAAATTTTTATAGCCTCCTAGAAACGAGAATAAAAATTTTTTCAATCTCCTAAAAACGAGGATAAACTTTATATAAGACTCCTCAACACGAGAATAAATTGTTTAACAAAAACAAACAAATTCAATTTTTTTAACTATGTTATGACTTGATTCCTTCACCGGATACGTAGGCAACTTGAAATATAACTCCAAGTTCAGTCAATTATGAAAAAAAAACAATCAGGCAAAAAAATCATTTGGACAAAAAAAAAATAATATTATCTGAAAGAAAAAACCCTTTGGAAAAAAATATTGGCTAAAAAAAAAATGATAGCCATAAAATCAAAAAAAAAAATTGAATTATGTTTCGAGACTCATTCACGCCTTAAACGCTTTTCGTCGGCTTAAACAAGTCTCGAGGGGGCATTTTGTAGGCATTAAAAATTAAATGCCTAAATTCAATTAAATATCATGTATTTTGGAAGAAAATAAAATTCTAATAAAATAAATCTATGATATTTAATTATGCACATATGTTAATTTTTGTACAATAAATATCAACCATTAATGCAAAAATCTGCTTAAAATGGAAGATATCGTACAAATATTACGTGCATAAATAGACATAATAAATTTGACAGAAAAATAAATAAATCTTGTCAATAAATGAAGTATTATAATTAATATCTTCCGAAAAAGACAATGAATGATATAAAGATTTTGGCGAGAAAAGAAGGTGCATAACCAAATCCGTCAATAATGGAAAATGAAAGATTATAAAATCTTTCTGTTGGTCAATCAGGATGCGTCACATGGCATTATTAAAAAAGGAAGTCAAGGTCACTCCTCCCCTATAAATAGGAGTCATGGCCAATTCATCTGAGACACCGAAGTTACATCGAAGATTCAAGCAAAGGGGTAAGTCTCTAAACTCTCTTTGTATTGTTCTTCACGTTCTTCGATTCCTTCGAGACGTTCTTTGTCAAAAGTCACTGCTTTGGACAAATGATCCAATATTGGTTGACGAATTGATGAAGTTAAAGTTCTTCGTCATATGTCCAAGCCAGAGGAAGGATCAAAGCTCTCAAAGCCGTTGAGGAATTCGTCAAAGCCAAGGGAAGGTCTCCAAAGTTCCTCTCAAAGCTTCAAGATGTTCATCTCGTTCTTCAACAAAGCATCAACTAGGCTCTCTTCGATCCAAAAGTCAAAGGGACACACCGCTAAAAGCGTTATGGACTACCAAGTTCACCTCTTCAAGGATCAAAGCTCCAAAAGCCATTGAAGAGTCCATCAAAGCCAGTGAAGAGTATCCAAAGTTCATCCCAAAGCTTCAAGGTGTTCATCGCGTTCTTCACCAAAGCAACAACTAGGCCCTCTTCAAAGATCAAAGTTGCGGATCGTCCAAAAAATACATCAAATCCAAAGCCAATGATC
Organism: Andrographis paniculata; assembly: GCF_009805555.1. Lineage (NCBI taxonomy): Eukaryota > Viridiplantae > Streptophyta > Magnoliopsida > Lamiales > Acanthaceae > Andrographis > Andrographis paniculata. Next base: position 2,634,767 of record NW_026137613.1, read on the forward strand.
TAACCGCCCACACGGAGACCAAAACCCTCCGAACGGCGGCAAAGCCAAACTAAAGATCAAAGCCACGGATCATCCAAAGAAGACATGAAATCCATAGTCGTCGATCAAATCACCCCCCATGGAGACCAAAGCCCTTCGAAAGGCTGCAAAGCCAAACAAAAGATCAAAGCCGCAGATCGTCCGAAGAAGACATCAAATCCAAAACAAACGATCAAATCATCCACACGGAGACCGAAGCACTCCAAAAGACGCGGCAAAGCCAAACCAAAGATCAAAGCTTTGGATCGTCTAAAAAAGACATAAAATCCAAAGTCAATGATCAAATCGCCCACACGGAGACCGAAACTCTCCAAAAGACGTGGCAAAGCCAAACCAAAGATCAAAGCCTCGGATCGTCTAAAAAGACATCAAATCCAAAGTCGATGATCAAATCGCCCACATGGAGACCAAAGTCCTCCAAAAGCGGCAAAGCCAAATCAGAGATCAAAGCCTCAAATCGTCCAAAGAAGATATCAAATCCAAAGCCGATGATCAAATCGCCCACACGGAGACCAAAGTTCTCCAAAAACGGAAAAGACAAACCAAAGATTAAAGCCGCGGATCGTCTAAAGAAGACATGAAATCTAAAACAAAGATCAAATCGCCCACACAGAGACCGAAGCTCTTCAAAAGGCGGAAAAGGAAAAACCAAAGATCAAAGCTGCAGATCGTCCAAAGAAGACATCAAATCCAAAGCCGATGATCAAATCGCCAATACAGAGACCAGAGCTCTCCAAAAGGCGGAAAAACAAAATCAAAGATCAAAGCCTCGGATCGTCCAAAGAGGTCATCAAATCCAAAGCCGACGATCAAATTGCCCGCACGGAGACCAAAGTCCTCTAAAGTCCGGCAAAGTCAAACCGAAGACCAAATCTCTTTGGATAAAAAAAAAGCCATCAAAAACCAAGTTGGAAAACAAATCGACCCGGAAGGAGAATCAAATGACTCATTTAGAGAATATGATCCGCTTTAAATCCAAATCAAATATAATTTCTTCAAATTTTTGTGTTTATTAAAAATAACACAATTTTTTGTCCACAATTAAAATTTTTTTACTATTTATATATAAAAAAAAATCTCTAAAAATATCAAATCAAATATTTATTTATTGCATATCCAAACCCTCCACACATACATGGACTAATCAATGACCCTAACGAGGATCGATTATATCGGGGCTAACGTGGCTAGACATCTGTGTAAATTCTGATTGTCTATGTGGTTTTTTCTTTCAATGTATATTTAAAAGAATATTAAAAAGTATCTCTCTAGAAAAAGGTTAATAATAGCATAAATTTATCCAAATTTTAATTTGGTGATAATTTTAAGTTATAGATAGCAATTTTCAGACAAAATTATACCATGCGTCTCGGGTCAGATGATCTATTTGGTTAGCAACATGCTATATTAGGTAATATAGATTAATAAATTATTAATAATAAAATAGATATTATTTTATTATTTTTTTATATGAATAATATTGTTGGTATTTTAAATATTTTTTTCATTATATCTCAATAAAATATATACTATAATATATATCATTTTATAGAGAATAAATTTATATAATATAAATAAATAAAAATATTAATTAATTTATTTATTATTATCATAAATTAGTTTTATAAAAAAAATAGGGAGTTTTAAAACTATATAAAAATATTTGTTAATTGAGAAGATGAATAGATAAAAAGGTTTTGAATTGGTTCTACGCGTAAGATGTTAGAAATTTAAGTAAAATTAATTTATATTTGTTAAGTGTGTTAAAAATTGATAAATTTACCAAAAATAGAAAGTGATAATCTTTTGTGATACGGACGGAGTATTATAACTTCTTGTTATGACTATTTTGTTGTAATATTTGTAGAAGAAGGCACAAATAACTTTTCGTAACTATTTAAAGTAGTGATTTAAGTAACGAAAATGTTCAAGATATTTTTATCCATGTCTTTTGGCTATTTCATCACAAATAGTGTAACATAATTTTTTAGTAGCAATTTAAAGTGCAACACAAATAACAAAAATTTTCACATTATTACAAATATTATCATAGTATAAATCTTATGACTTTGTCACTACAAAAACATAATATATTTGTAACGGAATTCCGTCCCTAAAGTTCACGTAGCTAACGTAATTCCGTTCCTAATTCCGTCTCTAATGTCATTAGTAACGGAAAAAATAGATTTAGAGACAAAAAAGTTTTGTTACAAAAATGATTTTTTCTTGTAGTGTGTAAATCACAATATAAGTAACAAAAAAAACTTTTACTTTTTTCATTATCATTTACATCTATTTAAAGTAATGACAAAAATAGTAAAGTCATTTTAATATCTTTATTTTTGACATATATTGTAAATGAATAATTTTTGTGACTATTTATGACAATTTAAAATCATGATACAAGTACACAACATCTTAGTTATACATATATTTACATAAAAAAATTTGTAACTATTTACAAAAGAAAATTGCAAAAATATATTCAATTGTCACTCTTATTTTTGAATTGTCATATTAGCAAAATATATCTTGCACGTGTTACAATTTTTCTATTTTAGTACGTTGACCATCGAGTGAATTACTATCATAATTGCAGTGACTTGCATTTTATGGAGACCCTAGCAAAATATATCATGTATATTAACAATTTTTCTAAAAATATTTTGTACATGTCACAATTTCGCTAAAAATATCTTATACATATTTTATATTATCCAATATTGTATCATGTCTTATTCGATGGTAGCAACGCATGATTTAATAAGATGCGAAACTCATGCATAGTCAATGTAATCAAATAAAGAAATTGTGACACTTGCACGATATATTTTGTTAGAGTAATAGTTAGTCATATATATATGAAATATTTTTTTGTAAGTTTCCCCTATTTACAGTTACATTATAAATAATTTTATTTAAATTTTATTCTATTTATTTTATGTTAATTTAATTTATTGCAGATAACAACGATATCGAATATTTAACTATTGATAATTATAATATTAATAAAACATTTAAATGGATGGTTAGTTACTCTAAGATTTTGTATCTGATATATTTTTAAAAATAATCTGAATTTTAGAAAAAAAAAATTAGTAGATGGGCAATTGATGAAATTCAAGGAGTTGTGCGGGAACTAAAAAAATATGAAAATCACTTTAATAATTTGAAATATTAAAAAGAAAAAAAAACAAGATTATTTTTTTTGTTAAAAATTTATGAGTAATATATAGTATTAAATAAGTATGTATGTATTTTTAATAAATAAATTTATGACTAATAATATATATAATTAAAATACAAAAATAAATATTTAAAGGAGATAACAAAATTGGTGTAATTAAGTGAATAATAACTCAGTGATAAAGTGACTAATGACCTTGTGCCATCGTCATTGTCTTCCTCGTACTCGTTACCGTTCATTTAATATAGTGATCAATTAGGGTTTGTTTGGTTCGAACGAGGGGAGGGGAGGGGAGGAATTTTAATGAAAGGTAGGGGACAGAATATTAAAATTGTAATACTGTCTTTGGATCATATGGAAATTGATAAAATAAAATTTGTAAGCAATTTGTTTATATCTTTCGTGCAAGATTGTATTGGGATCTAAGTTAGAGACCGTTGAGTAATATTGTGTTTGTGAAGTTATTTTTGGAAGATAATAAATGCGTGTGTTTATTTGTGAGATTTTGATTTTGGGTTTTGATTTTGAATAGTAAAATTTTGTATTGAAATAGTTGTTTGATGTGATATAAATATGTGTTTGATAAAATTAAATTTTAGTGTAATTAAATAAATAATAATTAGATGTTTGATTTGATATTTTTGGAGGAGAAAAAAAGTTGAAATAGTAAAATCAGGGCTAAAAAGTTACTTTAAAATTATTTATTTAATTGTTATTATTATAGATATAATTATATACTAATTTATATGATTTATTTAAAAAATATAATAATTAAACTTGACTAAAATATTTAATTAAAAATATATCAAAATATATAACATAATTTAAATATATATACAATATATTTTTAATATTTATTTGATATAATTAAAAATAAAATAAAATAATATTAAAATTTTGAAGATGTTATAAAAAAATTCTAATAAAATATTTAAAGAATATATAATAGGTAATTAGAAAAAAGAAAATTTGAGTAAAATCCCTCATCTCCAAATTCCTCAAATTGGAGGGGGAAAAAGTTATTAGAGATTGTCTCCCCTCCCTCCCTTCCCTTCTCCTTCCCTCTCCTCTAAAACAAAATGAACCAAACAAAATTTTTAGAATTGTCTCTCCTCCCTTCTCCTTCCCTTTAAAACCCTCGAACCAAACAGACCCTTATAGGGTTCATTAATTTGATGGAAACGGATTATTGTTCTATAAAATCAAGATTAAATACATTGGAGATATTGGGTTTGTTCATGTTTTAGTGATACAATTCTTCTTAAATATTAATTTAAAAAAATAATACATACATTAATAAAAAATATATATATATACATATAGTATTTATGTTATACCCTTATAAAAAAATCAATAATCAAACTAAAATTATCATTTTTAGTTTAACACAATTCTTTATATCGAATATAAAATTATATATATATTTATCGAAAAACACAAAATTAACAAACTCATTCTTGATAAGATCTTACAATACTTAAATTTAAAGAGAAACAATAGCGGATTGAGTTGTGAAAAAGAACAGACGGTTGCACAGTTTTTCTTCTCAAGATGTACAAATAAATTACATATATATACACAACTATATATATATATATAACCTTATACCTACAAATATTGGATTAGGCCCAATATATGAAGAGTATTAAAAGAAACCAAAATATATTATTTATTGTCTTTAACACACCCCCTCAAGCTTGATTGGCTGAGTTACACAGTCCAAGCTTGATCTTGAACTTATTGAAGGCATGATGTGGCAATGGCTTTGTGAATATATCGACAAATTGGTTGTTTGATCGAACAAAGCAAGGCTGGATGAGTCCCATTGTTGTCTTCGCCTAAACAAAATGGTAATCTATCTCAATTTGCTTGGTTCTTGCATGAAGAACTAGGTTCGCCATTAAGCACAATGCACTCACATTGTCACTATACAAAATTGGACAACGCCAAATAGAGATACCAATATCTCGTAGAACATATATCAACCATGTTAGTTCAACAGCACAAGAGGCAAGCGCTCTATACTTGGCTTCAGCATTAGATCGGGCTACTGTAGGTTGTTTCTTTGATGCCCATGAGACACAATTGGCCCCTAAAAAGATACAATAACCTGTTGTAGAGTATCTCGTTAGGGCACAACCTCCCCAGTCAGCATCTGCATAAGCTGTAATATTTAATGAAGATTGAACAATAATGCGCATCCCTAATTTGGGTGTCCCGCACACGTATCGAAGTATCCGCTTGACCCCATACAAATGAGTTGGGAGTGGAGAATACATAAATTGACATGATAAATTAACAGCATGCGAGATAAAAGGGTGTGTGATCATTAGATATTGTAAAGCCCGAACAAATCTTCGATAAGCTGTAAAGTCCATTTTTGACAACTGAAGTGAATCAAAGTCATGTTTCACAGTAAGTGGGGTATTTTTCAATTTGGCTTCCATCATCCCAGCCTTGACTAATAAATCTTGACCATATTTTTGTTGATTAAAAAAATATGCCACTGGGAAAGAAACACGCTTCAATTCCAAGCAAATAATGTAGTCTTCCCAAATCTTTTAAAGCACAAACCCCACTTAATTGTTGGATAACATCAGCGACTAGAGTATGAAAGTCACCTATCGCAATGATATCGTCGACATACAAGTAACACAACTATTCCCCGAGATTCCTTTTTGACGAACAAGGATGAATCATCCTAACTGCATATGAAACCAATATGTGATAAGAAAGAACTTAACTTCTCAAACCACGACCTTGGCGCTTGCTTCAATCTATACAAGGACTTTCTTAGGAGGCATACATGTTGAGGTAAGGCTGGATGAACAAAACCGAGAGGTTATTCTACAAAAACTTTCTCCGTTAGATCCCCACGCAAGAAGACGTTCTTTACATCTAGTTGTCTCACCTCTCATCCACGTATAATAGATACAGTAAACACTGTTCAAATAGTCACAGACTTAATTACCGGGCCAAAGGTCTCTCCGCAGTCAAGGCCAGCTACTTGATGAAACCCCTTTGCCACTAACCGAGCCTTGTATTTTTCAATTGCACAATTTGGATTTAACTTGGTTTTAAAAACCCAACGTTCCTTTCTCCCTTAGCACAAGTGTCCATATTTGATTATCATGAAGAGCTTGTATTTCTTCTTGCATAGCTTTCACCCAATGTTATTTGTTCAACGCTTGATGAATGGATTTGGGCTCAATGATGTCTTTATTTTCAGCTAGATGACAAATAAAGTCATTATACCTTGCTGGAGGTCGTCTTTTCCGTTGGCCTCTACCTAAGTTGTTCTCCACTTCACTAATTTGCTCATGTAATATTGAATTGTCTTCCGCCGGGCTTTTAGGAAGTACGTCTTGTTGAGTCTTAATCAAGTTGTCCTCATTCTAATCATGTTCAGCAGGTAGCTGTTGTTGAGTTTCAATCAAGTTGTCCCCATCGTCATTACCTTGATGCATTTTGAGTGAATCTACAGTTTCCAAAACCTCTTGTTTACTTTAAACTCTTTTTCCATCGTTTGTTGATTTGATGCGATTTTTAAAACCTGTCAGCTCCTCATAGTTCAAGAAAGGTAAAACATCATTTTTATTCATGATTTCAGAAGAACTCCTTCCATCATCTGAGCACATAATTCTCTCTTTGTTCAAGAACATATTGAATGTTGAGATGAACAAGTTTGATCCATAACTTTCTGCACTCAAGGAATCTAAAACTGCATAATAAAACTTTTGTTTATCGAAGATAACATGACGAGATATATAAACACGCCGAGAAGGGATATGGTAGCATCTATACCCTTTATGTAGGTTATTGTAACCAATAAAGATACATGGCAAAGATTTAGGTTCAAATTTATTCGATGCTTTTTGACAGAGATAGGGATAAAATTGGCATCCAAAAACTCTCAAAGATCCATAATCTGGTTGCTCTTGAAAAAGCTTAAGAAATGGTGTTTCATACCCTAGCACCGAGGACAAGAGCCTATTAATCAAGAAAACGGATGTCATAAAGGCCTCAACCAAGAAATAGTTTCATACTTTTGAATGAAACATCATCGTTAGCCCCATTTCAACAATATGTCGATACTTACGCTCAGCAAAACCATTTTATTCTGGTGTATGCGGATAAAATGTAACGTATAACACCACATGCATCAAGATGTTCCAAAAATTCTTTCTTAAGAAATTCACCGTCTCCATCACATTGAAAAATCTTAATCTTTCTTGAAAATTGGCATTCAACCATTTGTTGGAATTTGAGAAATATTTGCCAAAATTGAGATTTTGTCCTCATTAGATAAAACCAAGTGAACCTGGAAGCCTCATCAATAAAAATCACATAATACCGCATTTTCTGACATGAAGCAATAGGCGCAGGACCCCATACATCACAATGTATTTTTCCCAAAAGCTCAGAAGAAATGCGATCATTTAATTTTAAATGATATCAATACATTTATTTGAGCTCAATTTCTGAATCAACGTCGCGTTTGGGTGCCCCATCCGTGAATGCCACAAACTATCTGATACTTTACCCTATTGAATAGCCCATAATGCTTCAAAACCACCTTGTCGCATTGTATATAGATCACCTGTTTTTCTTTCCATTGACTATGATCTTCCTTGTTTGTCAATCCTTTATAGAAAAACCATTTTCTGTAAATTCAATAGTACAAAAATTGTCATTCGTAAGCCGACTTACTGATAAAAGGTTATTTTTAATTTGGGTACGACTAGTACATCATTGAGCTTCAATTCTTTATGACTTATTTTAATGCCCGAGTTTCCAATTTATTTAATCGGGAGATAATTTCCTTTCCCAAAACAACTTTATCCTTGCCTTTATAATCAATTAGGTTCGACACCATACCTGGATCTGCAGCCATGTGTGAAGTGGCACTAGAGTTTATGAAATATCCTCACTTCCTTGAGATAATTGCATAGCCTTAAGGGCTTGTGGTAAGTCCTCTTGTGCTTAATATGAATAATCCCAACGATAGAAGCAATTGATTGCAATATGGTTTCAGCGCTTCAACACATTTTTCACTACCTTAGGGTTCCGATAGAGCCGATCAGATCCTTCTCTCTTTGCATATTGGTGCTTCGTGATCTTTCCTCTGTTGTATGTCGATGACATTATCATCACAGGGAGTTCTTTTGCTTTAATTCAGAAGCTCACATGTCGCATGAATATGAAATTTGCAGTCAAAGATCTTGGAAAGCTAAACTATTTCTTGGGCTTGGAAATCTCTTTCACTTCGCATGGTCTTTTCGTTGGCCGAGCTAGGTATGCCATAATATCTTAGAGATGGCTCAGTTGGTGGATTCTAAGTCGCTCAATACACCTCTTGCCACATGATGCTCATTTACTAGTGACGGCCAACCATTTAATGATCCTACTGTATGTCGACCCATTTTTGGTGCATTACAGTATCTCACCATCATTCGTCCTGATCTTTCGTATGCCGTCAGTCAAGTTAGTCAATTTCTGCATAAACCTTTGGTTGCTCACTACAATGCTGTCAAATGAATACTTCGATATGTTAAAGGAACGTTGCACTTTGGTCTTTCCTTCACTGCCCAACCTGAGCTGTCTATCCTGGCATATTCGGATGCAGGTTGGGAACGTTGCCCCGAGACCCGGCGTTCCATGTACGGCTTTTCTATACTTATCAGTGGTAACCTTGTTTCTTTGAGTGCAAAAAGCAACCCATTGTCGCCCGCTCGAGTTGTGAGTCGGAGTATCGAGCTTTGGCTAATACAGCTTCGGAGGTTCAATGGCTAGTCGACCTGTTATCTGAGCTTCGCATTTCTACACCACGGCCCACTCTTCTTTGCAACAACATGTGCTATCTATTCTCCAGTTGGCCGACGTCTTCACAAAGAGTCTTCCTTGTCCTACCTTCGAGTTTTTGCGTTCCAAGGTCTGCATTTTGCCTCACCCTACGCCTCGCTTGATGGGGGGAGGGAGGAAGGGGTTAATAAGGGTACTATATAATTTTCTTAGTTCTTGTAATCCTTTATTTATTTAATCGCATAATTTGTGGGATTATTATTGTATTACATTATATAAGATCAGTGTCAATCTCAAACATCCAATAATTTTGGGTGATTATTTTCTACATCCTTTCACCGTTGTTGCAGGTTTTGAGTTTGTTGAGCCACTTGATTGTTTTTGTAATTTCCTGGAGCATGAGAGAAGGGAGCAGCTTGGTTCAAAGCTATCTCTCACCGATTTTCAAAAAATTTTATAGTTCTGAAACCTCACCCCCTTGGGGTGAAGGATTTATTAAAGGTGCAACCTCTTCCTCTTTTAAAACTTTGTCTGCGACTATGAAAAATCCGTTGAGCAGTAAAGGCAGGGGTGGTATCAACTTGTACTGACTTTATCTCAAAGTTTTTACCTCTATCACCTTCTCGCAAATCATATGCCTCGATAGCATCACAAAGTTGCTTGAAAGTTGGAAATAGCGGCTTACTAAACATTACAGATCGTATCGTATTAGTTTATACCGTAAACCAAGTCCTTGGGCTAACATCAATACCTTGTCATCCTCTGTAATTGGTTCTCAATGGAAATCAAGTTGTCACAGATAAAGTTTGTTGAATTCCTTAACTGCTTGTTCCTCTCCAAGCCGCAAAGATCTCAATTTACTTTCAATTGGAATTCTCGATCTTTGGTAGATTTGAAAAACTCATAGTGTGAGCTAAATTTCTCTAGAATTTTTACACTCAATCAGCAAGGCAACACAATCCTACGAGATCGTCACAATAAGCCATGAGCGAAGTAAGGGATCCTTCGCCTTCCACTCAGCATATTTGGGATTGTCAATTTAACTGCTCGTATCCGTAACTATTTTTGAATTTGGTATATTGTTCTCAATGAATTCAATGATATCAACAGATTCAAATAGATTCTTCATTTGAGTCTTCCAACTAAAAAATTCTTTTCTCCAACAAGTTTGATCGTTGAGATAAAAATTAATTGAGGAAGAGAACTTTCCGTAATCGTAAAACTCGATCCAGCGACAACCATTGAGAATAGGAGCATTGAGGAGAAGATATCTAGAATGAGCGTGGCTCTGATACCATGAAGAGAAACAACGGCGGATTGAGTTGTGGAAAAAAACAAACGGCTGGGCAGTTTTTCTTAAATATGCTCAAGATGTACAAAAAAATACATACATATATACACCTATATGTATATAAACCCTATACCTACAAATATTGGATCAGACCCAATATATGAAGAGTACTAAAAGAAACCCAAAAATCTTATTTATTGTCTTTAACAAAATTATAGAAGTATTTTACAAATTACATGTCTTTTTGTTCACTTTTACAAATTACAATACTCAAATATAATAAAAATACAAAGTGACACTTTTCAGATACGTTCACTTTTAAAAGCGCCTCTTTTTATTTTGACAATTGCATCGTTATATATATCATACAAAAAATTTTATTCATAAACAAGCATCATATTCACATTATAGATAGCTTTTAACTTAAGATATGATATTTAAAAACTAGCTTTACATTTGATAAATATATATTGTTATATATTTTCTATAGATAAATTATAAGATTTAATCAATGTTTTGGATAGATTCCTACTCATCTTTGGGATGTATTGATTTGTGCAAGGGAATTGAGTGATTTACGCCCATGACATATTTTCGATCAAAGAATTTTGGAAAGACTTGAAGTAAGCTCCCATGCTAAGGAAAGATGTGGATTACGGGAATTAAAACTTGATTGTTGGCATTATGATTAAGAAGGAGCAATTAATGGAGTGATTGAGGACCCGACCATCTATAAAAGGGGAGCCAAGGCATTGGATGTGGCATCACAATTCACACTCACTTTTCATAATCTAAGCGAAGGATTGAGAAGACGGCCGCTTGGAGAGGAAGCACTCTCGAATGATCATCGATTTTACTATTTTATTTATTTATAAGCATGAGTAGTTAAATTCCTAGTCTAGTCCAAGGGTGAATGTAGATTTCGGATTAAGATTCGTGAAATTGTATTTTGATTTAATTTGAATTTTGTTTAGTAAATTGATATTTGTACGATTTCTGTGATTCATGTCTGCAATTGTTTTATTTAATATTTTATCGTGATCGGATCTTAGATTGGTTTAGCAGTTGTGTGTCAATTGAACATTTACATCCGTAATTGTGTATGTGTTTCATAAAGTGGGAAATAGTTTAAAAAACTTAGCCTAGGTATCGCATGACCAAATAATTTAATCTTTTTTTAATTGATAAAATATTTGAATTGAGTTTTTCTTGTGCTATTTTCAATTGGGGGAATTAATTTATGGTCGTACTTAGATTATTTCTTTAATTTGGGATGTGGTTAATCGATTGTATCATTGCTGCCAATAAAGTAAGGACAAATTGGACATTATGATTGTATCTAATGCCTATAACTAATTTATCAGTTGAATAACAAGATTATTTAAAATAAATGATCGAATCTTTAATCCGGCTTCTTATTCATTTTGTGGGCTACAAGTTTAATCTTTTTGAAATCTAAATTTTATTTCCTATTGCTTATTTCAATTATTTTATTGAATTGCTAATTAGATACTTAAATGTGTGACAAAAACAAGAATTAAACTTCATAGTCCATGTGGATTGACCTCGGCATCACTTGCTACATATGGTCTTAGAGAATTTTTATTAGAAGCACCGAGGGTACCAACATTAAATATTATCAAATTCAAAAATTACTTTTAAATAAAAATACACAATTTTAAATAATACTATCTAAAGAATTATGTCAAATTAATTAAAGAACATAGTGTTAATTGAAATATATATAATACAATTTTACACACAACCTAAAATATAATAACACAAAATATAATTATCACATAAATATGAATATATACCTTGAAATTTTTATTATAACGGAATAATATCCATTTTGTGAAGTAATATTATCAATATAAAGAATAAGAGCTGATGAGACGAGAGCTCCAATAACAATCTGTGGATATTTTAGTTGAAATCTCGAAGCTAGCACTAAAATATATTTAAGTGTGTTTGTTTGAAGGATTTTGGAGGATTTCCACTATTCATCCAATTTTTTCCTCCCAAAAACATCAAATCAAATACCTATTTTTCATTTTTTATATTATACTAAAAAACAATTTTACATTCAAAACATCACATCAACACCTATTTATATCACATCATACAACTATTCAAATTCAAAATTTTTACTATTCAAATCCCAATCCAAAATTCAAACCCCTAAACAAACTTTATAAGTAACTACGTACTAGTACAAAATATATCAATGTAATTTAATATTAATATAAAATTATTTATAGTTTTTTAGAGAGATACACATATCTTCTTTTATAGGATCCTTCAATTATAATAATGAACGATTTTTTAGGTGAGGTTTTCTTTTTTATATGAAAAAAACCTCTGCATAATCGGCTAAGGCTTGAGCTGAGATGAAGTAGCCGCAAATCGTCTATTTCTCAATGTTTCGTCCTGTATTGTTGCAAAAGGAATCGATTGTCCATATATGCGGAAATTATAAATTGTAGAATAACCTTTATTTTCAAAATTATATTAATTAATATTTTTTAAAAATACATGAAATGAAAAATATATAGCGATAATGTCAAGGAGGTGAAAATGACATATTAAGTATAAGTTTTGAACAAATGTAAGATTTTTAAAAATATTACTCTCTCCGTCCCAGGTATCGTGTCTCATTTATTGTAGACACGAGAATTCAGGAGAAGTATAATTAGTAAATAATTAAAATTTAATATACTATTTTTCATATTCATATACTATATATACAATTGGATAAAATTAAAATTTTATGATATATATTTTTAACTTATTAGCATCAAAATATAATTAATTAATTTATTAATTGATTAAATTAAATTATTGAGTTTGAATTACTATTAGAAAAATCTCAATGAAGATAGAAAGTAATTTGAGGGCAGGGGCATTATCGTTGAAAAAGTCAATGCCTCTCAAGTCACCGTCGATGGGTGCCTCGGCCCCAAGATATTCTAAAATAGGATATACAGGATCTTTCCAGTGTCACCGGCTCACCAGATACCTATGTCGTAATGTTGAATAGCTCTGCGGCGCGTGGTTGAAATGGTCGAGCGTCTGATCTAAGAAGAAGTAGAAGACGAAGAAGGGAAGATGCTATGGCCGTACTATATACTTGGAGCTCTTTTAGGGTGTGAGGATTCCAAAGGATGGTTGAGAAGAATATAAGTTGCTCGGATAAGGGAAAGACGAGAAAGCCGAGCTTAGCGATGTTGGTGAGGTCTTTGCTGATGTCTTTGCTGAGTTGTAAGCTTTTTTCTACGTATTTACAGAATTGACGGTGGATAGGGCCGTTCCTAACTTTTGAAGGGCCGGGGTGAAATAAAAGTTAGGGGCTCTTAAATATATATATATATATAATATTTTTTACCTATAATAAAATATAAATAAAGAAAACATTTTTTCTAGCATAATTTTGTTTTGAAACTTAGAATAAATTTTTCATATATTTTAAAAATTGCGTAACGCTTTCTTATATTTTAACAAACGCTATATGAAACGTTTTATATAAAGTTTTTTAAAGTATAATGAGGTTCATGCCATTTTTAAAGTATGAGAATTTACTCTGAGTTTCGAAATAATAAATGAGTTCTTGATAATTTTTTCTAATAATAATAATAATTTTGTCTAATATTTATTATATTTTATAGTGCAAAAAATAAAATAAAATAAAAATAAAAGACTCCTAAATATATATAAATGATCTACTCTGATTTTTTTACCTATAATATAATATAATATAAATTATTAAATAAAATATATTTTGTTTTAGAATTTTTAGATAAAATATCAATAATAGTATTAATATTAACAATCTTAATACAAAAATTAGGCCCTAAATATGTATAAATAATATATCTTTTATTTATAATAAAATACTATAAATAATTAAATAAATAAATTTCATATTATTTTTATATGTAAATAAAACTTAACCACTAAACAACACTCTTATATTAATACATTAATGTCAAATAATTTATATATATATAATTTATATATAACATAAATAAATAATGAGCCCCAATAAATTGAGCCCTGGGCAAAAGCCCCTTTTGCCCGGGCCCAGGAACGGCCCTAACGGTGAAGTGTGTAACCATTATTTATAAATTTTATAATTGGTACATAAAATTTTTTAGCATATATAAGTGTGTCTAAGTATGTATATTAGTAAATATATGTTATATATATATATACTAGTACTTGTGAGCACGGCTAAGCCGCGCAAGTTTTTGTTATGGTAGAATATTTTATTAAATAAGTAATTCCTACAAACTTATATATATACTGAATTGGTCGGATGGAGAACCGTCCAATAGCTAGTCGGTTGGATAGAAAGATGAGAAAAAAAATATAATAAATTATATAAATATATACTTCGATAATTTTTTTATTCTATTAAAAAATATTTTCTACAAAATTATATATATAATGAATTGGTCGGATGATAAGGAGGAGAACCGTCCAGTAGGTAGTCGTTAGGGATAGAAAGATGAGAGAAAAAAATATAATAAATTATATAAATATATATTTTTAATTTTTGTGCAACCAACCAATTTAAAAAATATATATTTTTCTTTGGATAATTTTTTTTCTATTTTATTAAAAAATTATTTTTCTACAAAATGATATATATACTGAATTAGTCAGATGAGATGGGGGAGAACCATCCCGTTAGTCGGTTGGGATAGAAAGATGAGAGAAAAAATTATAATAAATTATATAAGTATATATTTGTTACGCACAAAAAATAATAATAATAATGATAATGGTAGCAGGGTCTTAAAGGACGTCAGTCAAAAGAAGGTCGGTCGAAAGAAGGTTGGGCGAAAGAAGATGAGACGGACGATAAGGAGGTACGGCCAAATGAGGTCGGTCGAAAGAGGAAGTCGGACGAAGAAGGACGGCTGATACGAAGGTCGGACCAAATGAGGTCGACCGAAGAAGGCTGAGAGGGCCGATACAGAGGTCGGGACAAATGAGGTCAGGCGAAGACGGATGACACGGCCGATACGTAGGTCGGGCCAAATGAAGTCGGATGAGAAGAAAGGAGGAGAAACGTCCATTAAGTAGTCGGTTGGGATAGAAAAATGACATAAAGAAATATAATAAATTATACTTGTTAGGTACAAATAATAATAGTAATAAGGATAATGGTAGCAGGGTCAAAATAAAAAGGTCGGTTAGAAGAAGGACGGTCGAATGAGCAGGTCGGATGGTCTGCAGTCAGTTAAGCAAGTCGGTTGGTGTGCGTTTGGGTTCGGCGTCAGATGTCCCGCGGTCGGATAGGCAGGTCGGGAAGCCCGCGGTCGGATAGGCAGGTCGGGAGGTCCGCGGTCGGATAGATAGGTCGGTTGGTCCGCAGGCGGATAGCAAGGTCGGTTGGTTCGCAGGCGGATAGACAGGTCGGGAAGGTTCGCGGTCGGATAGGCAGGTCGGTTGCTGCGAATATCAAGTGGGAGGAACAGTAGTTTGGTCGCTTGGTGGGTGCGGCCAAGAAATCGTTTGGTCTAGAAAGAGGAGAGAAAGAAATATAATCAATTATATAAATATTTTTTTTATATCTGTGCAACCAACCAATTTAAAAAAAAAAATTCTTTCTATAATTTTTTTCTATTTTATTAAAAAATTAATTCCTACAAACTTATATATATACTGAATTGGTCGGATGGAGAACCGTCCAGTAGCTAGTCGGTTGGATAGAAAGATGAGAGAAAAAAATATAACAAATTATATAAATATATATTTCGATTATTTTTTTTATTCTATTAAAAAATATTTTCTACAAAATGATATATTGACAAGGAGGAGAACCGTCCAGTAGGTAGTCGTTAGGGATAGAAAGATGAGAGAAAAAAATATAATAAATTATATAAATATATATTTTTAATTTTTGTACAACCAACCAATTTAAAAAATATATATATTTTTCTTTGGATAATTTTTATTCTATTTTATTAAAAAATTATTTTCTACAAAATGATATATATACTGAATTGGTCGGATGAGATGGAGGAGAACCATCCCGTAGGTAGTCGGTTGGGATAGAAAGATGTGAGAAAAATTATAATAAATTATATAAATATATATTTGTTACGTACAAAAAATAATAATAATAATGATAATTGTAGCAGGGTCTTAAAGGACGTCGGTCAAAAGAAGGTCGGTCGAAAGAAGGTTGGGCGAAAGAAGATGAGACGGACGATAAGGAGGTACGGCCAAATGAGGTCAGTCGAAAGAAGAAGTCGAACGAAGAAGAACGGCTGATACGAAGGTCGGACCAAATGAGGTCGGCTGAAGAAGGCTGAGAGGGCCGATACGGAGGTCGGGATAAATGAGGTCGGGCGAAGACGGATGACACGGCTGATACGGAGGTCGGGCCAAATGAGGTCGGATGAGAAGAAAGGAGGAGAAACGCCCATTAAGTAGTCGGTTGGGATAGAAAGATAAGATAAAGAAATATAATAAATTATACTTGTTAGGTACAAAAAATAATAATAATAAGGATAATGGTAGTAGGGTCAAAATAAAGAGGTCGGTCAGAAGAAGGGAGGTCGAATGAGCAGGTCGGATGGTCTGCAGTCAGTTAAGCAAGTCGGTTGGTGTGCGGTCGGGTTGGCATCGGATGGTCCGCGCTCGGATAGGCAGGTCGGGAAGCCCGCGGTCGGATAAGCAGGTCAGGAGGTCCGCGGCTGGATAGATAGGCCGGTTGGTCCGCAGGCAGATAGCCAGGTCGGTTGGTCCGCAGGCGGATAGACATGTCGGGAAGGTTCACGGTCGGATAAGCAAGTCGGTTGCTGCAAAGATCAAGTGGGAGGAACATAGTTTGGTCGTTTGGTGGCCAAGGAATCGTTTGGTCTAAAAAGAGGAGAGAAAGAAATATAATCAATTATATAAATATATATTTTTTTATTTCTGTGCAACCAACCAATTTAAAAAAAAAAATTCTTTCGATGAGAATGAGGAGAACCGTGCAGTCGGCTGGCATACGGACTCTCAGACGGTCTCTTGGTATAAGGACTGTTTTTTTATATCTGTGCAAGCAACAAATTTAAAAAAAAAAAATTCTTTCGATGAGAAGGAGGAGAACTGTGCAGTCGGCTGGCATATGGACTCTCAGACGGTCTCTTGGCATAAGGACTATCAGACGGTCTCTTGGTAAATATATGTATTCAACAGCCGTCCGGTCGGCCGCAAATTTTTTTTGTTTTGCGTGCCCACCAAATTCAAAAATCCCTACATTAGTTTCAGATGCATTTTTTAATACATCATAGATTTAAAATATTATAATTAAATTATTGTATTAAAGTAAATTTTACGATCTACAAAATGATATCCATATCAGTATATTTTCTACAACTAAATCACTACAAATTAACTAATGGAATTGGAAAAAGACAAACCTCAACAATACCCAATATCGTCACTATAACTGACAACGTGGAGGTAAATTTACAAATTTAGCCATACTAACTGATGTAAAGATACAAGATAATTTAGTAGGAGGGGTGAAATAGTAATTTTATGTAGCCATTTTCACACCTTGGTATATGTAAGTATTAGGATATATAGGTTTGGGTTTAGTTGGAGCAATAATTTATTTTATATATATATATATATATATAGGTTTGGGTTTAGTTGGAGCAATAATTTATATATATAATTGGTGGTGAATTGCATAACTATAATTTTGATTCTTTAAATTTTTATTATACACATAAGGCAAAATTGTTCATAATTTTCAGATGATTTTGAAATTCAGCGTAAACTCTCTTATATTTTAAAAATTGTATAACACTTCCTTATAATTTAAAAAATGTTGGATGAAACCCCACCATAAAGAAAAATATAGATGAGAAATCATATTTTAAGGAACAAACAATGCCACAACTTGACTATAGCCAAGTTGACAATGCGATTTGAATGTTTGTGCGATGTTAGCAATACTAATAGTGATTTTTATATTTTATTTTATTTTGAATTTGAATTTTGATTTAAATAATATTATAATATGATATTTTATAAAAATAAATAGTTTATTTAATAAAAAATTGTAAAATTGTGCGATAAAAAAAACAAAAATTGAATGAAAATAGTGTTGAATTAGGAGGAGCAAAGAATGGTAATATAAGGAATATTTATTCTTAGAAATTGAAAAACCAGAAGTAGTGTTATTTAATATGATGAAATGGCCTTTTTATATGCAATGTATAAATCTGAACTAATTGCTTAAAAATAGCAACAATAAAAGAAAATAGACTCAACTACTACCCACGACTCTTAATCATGCAACTAAAGAAAGAAAGCAAACAATTAAATTAGAACTTAGTCTTCCATTTATTTTGGTGTTGATTGTCAACACTCCGCCCTAACACCAACATAAGAACTTTGCTATGCCAAGCTGCTCATAGAATTTCCAGAATAAAACACGATTCAACCATTAGGTGAACAAATCTGCAATTTGATCTTCGGTTCCAATGGGTTGCATGCCAATTTCTTCTTGCAAACCTTCTCCCAAATGAAGTGATACCGGACAACGACATGCTTTGTTCTTGCGTGAAAAATTGGATTCTCTGTCATATATATTATTGAATGATTGTCCCAATACAAGGGAACAACATATTTGACAGGTTGGACAGGATCACTTAACCGTTGCCTAAGCCATGTGCATTCCTGGGCTGCCATTGATGCAGCTCGGTATTCCGCTTCAGTAGTTGAGAATGACAGTGTTTGTTGTCTTTTGCTGCACCACGAGACAGCCCCACCGCCTAGCATGAACACATAACCGGTGGTAGATCTCCGAGTATCATGATCACCGGCATAGTCTGCATCACAATAGCCAACCAGATTACAATCTCCACATTTCTTAAAGAATATGCTATAACCAAGGGTAGCTTTAACATATCTTAAAAGTTGACGAACAATTTCCAAGTGAGTTCGCTTAAGACAGTGCATGTACTGACTAAGAAATGTCAGGTCGAGTGATTAGGTAGATTAAACTACCAACTAGTTGTCGGTACATAGTTGCATCTTCCAAGTCCTTACAATTATACATCCCAAACTTTGTCAATAGGCTTTTGGAGTATTTTGTTGATGGAGAAGAGTTCCTTTTGAAGTATGATCGATTTTTAAACATAGAAAGTGCTTGAGGTGACCAAGTTCTTTCATGTGGAATCGAGTAGATACATTCGCCTTTATTTGAAGGATTTCTTCCTTATAATCTCCTGTCAAGATTAGGTCATCTACATACACCAGTAAAATGGCTGATTATCTGTCATTAGTTTTGACAAATAAACTTGAATCAGAGGGTGCCACAACATAACTGTTATGGATTAAAAATTCACCAATTTTACCATACTATGCCCGCCGGTGCCTGCTTTAATCCATAAATCTCTTTTCGTAGCTTACACGCATATTCAACATGATTTTGACTTTGAAACCCCATAGACTGATTCATATAAATTTCCCGATCCAACTATCCGTGTAGAAATGCATTCTTCACGTCCAATTGCCACATATTCCATTCCTTGGCAATCACAAGAGCAAGTAGGATTCGAACAGTGCTAAGTTTGGCTACGGGACTAAACTTCTCATCATAGTCTAGTTCATATTGTTGAGAGAACCCTCGAGCAACCAAATTTGCCTTGTACCTTTCAATCAATCTATCCGAGCGACGCTTTATCTTAAAAACCCATTTGCAAGAGATTGGTGTCACGTCCTTTGATTATTGATTACCGCAACAACTTTTTCCTCTATTGCTTTGATCCGTTTGGAATTTCAGTTGCTTCTTCAAATGTATCCGGTTCTCGTTCATCTTTGTGAACTTCTACTATCGCAGTATTGGCATACTTGGGATTTGGCTTACGCATTCTCATCGATCTTCTCAAGGTATTATGAGTGCTAGGCTCGCCATCCTCACTTGATTGCGGATACACACCTATTTTCCATGGAGTCACAGCTGCAACTTCATCACTTCCACAGTTTTCATCTCCAAAATTTTCAAAATCAAGTTGAACATGGGATGATTGTTGCACGTTTTTACGAATATTTTGTTCTGGAAATCCATAATTGCTTGAAGGCCACCATGAAGAGGTTTCATCAAATACTACATTCCGAGAAGTGTAGCATTTTCCGGTTGTTGGAGCACAATATTTTCACCCATTTCTATGACTGTCATAGCCTACAAAATATACACTTCACAACTTTTTTGTCCAATTTAGTACGCAATTGATCCGACACAAAAACGTAGCACACACAACCAAATACTCGAGAGTAACTAACCATAGGGTTTGTGTTCCACAACTTTTTGAAAGGTGATAGAAAATCCAACATTTTTTGAGGGAGTTGATTAATAACGTAGGCTGCAATACTCATTTGACCCAAAACCTTCCTGGAACATTTTTTCCATCTAACATGCTTTGACAAATTTCAGTAAGGTGTCTATTCTTTCTTTTTGCCATGTCGTTCTACTGTGGTGAGTTTGCGTATGCAAATTGATGACGAATTCGACAATTTTGCATAGAATTGAAGATCTCACTAGAATTATATTCGCCTCCATTGTCGGTTCCCATACAGAGAATCTTCTTATCAATTTCAGCTTCAACCTTTTCTTTAAAATCTTTGAATTTCAAGGATGCATCAGATTTAGCTTTCATAAAGTAAAACCAAACAAACATTGAAAAATCATCAATAAAGGTTATTATATACTTCATTCCACTTATAGGTGGTTGGTGTACCGGTCCGAACACATCGGAGTGGACCAATTCCAATGGTTCCTTTGCCTGAAATGTTGATTCTTCGTATGACAGCTGGTGTGCGTTTATGTATTAACACCCTGAACATATCGTAATTGTTCTCACCTCAATTTTGGGAAGACCTCTCAGCATAGACCTTTTCATGATGACATCTAGCTTAGAATAGCTAATGTGACTTAGGTGCATATGCCATAAATCTGCCGTTTCATTCTTTCGAGTCTTCTTTACGTATACAGACTCTGCTGACATCACATAAATTAACTCTAACATTTTTCTCTGCATTGTTGGTTCTTCCAAAATATTGAGATCTGGATATACTTTCACATCTTTTGGAGCAAAGAGAACATAGAGCCTTAAAGATGTTAGATGTGCCACGGATAACAAGTTTTTCTCCATTCCTGGCATATGATAAATATTTTCCAGAAACACAAGATCAGAGTTGCAATGAGAAGCATAATTGTGTTACTGATGTGAGCAATTCCCAATTTTGAATTGTCCGTTGTCACCACCACTCGATTACCATCGTACGTTGACACATTTTGCAATTTATCTTTGTTTCCTGTTATATGGTTTGAACATCTTGAATCGATGATCCAATCATCTTCGTGATCGACTTGCTTACATATTGTAGTAAACACAAATTCTGCTTCACCCATGAATAAAGCCTTAGCATCCCATTCATCTTCAATTTTAGAGGTAGCGGTATTACTTTCGACAACCTTCTATTTCGACCAACAATTCTTGGACTTGTGACCATACTTACCACAATTATAACACTTTCCATCAAATCTTTTGTTAGTGTTACAGTGTTTTGATGCTCCCCCAACATGAGATTTACCTCTGTTTTTATGATTCTTCATTTTAGCTTTGTATCATTTGGATCCGCCATTATTGTGCTGCACAGAATTTCATTTGCTATTTTTTTACAAAGAGAGCCTCCTCTTCGGCCTTGATTGGAACTCCTCCTATTTGATTTGCCATAGCTTCTTGTCCTGCAAGCAAATTTTCAAACTCAACAACAGATGTTTGATTTGCCACCCTTGTACAGCAGCCAGAAAACTTCTAAACTCCGGTCTCAAACCATGAATGATAATCCGTTTCATCCTGGTTTCTCCGAATGGAGCCGTGCTATGCACGGGATAATTATAAATTTTATTGTTATTATTAAGTATATAACGTTTTAATATAATAATTATTTTAATGAGTTTAAATATTTAACACGATAAATTTTAAGTATTCTAAATATTGGAGATTTATAAATTTTATCGATTAAATATAAATATAGAAAAAATAATATCCATATATAATATTACCAGTGTCTATTCATATTTTTATAAGCAATTTTTAAATTATAATTTAGTTGAAAATTGTGTCGATAAAAAATTTAAAATGTCTGAACAAAATCAACTTTTACAAAAACTATAAAAATGAAAAATTGATCAATTATTCATTTATTTATTTAACTAAAAAAAACCATTTAAGATTTTACCTCTTTTATTGTATAAAACTTGCATAATTTAGGTTCATATTTACAACCAAATATCAATTTTGAAAAAAAAAAAAATTGGTGTTATGTGCAAATTTTACATTAACATAAGAGAGTTTTACGCAATATAGAACACATGGTGTTTTGTGCATTTAAAACATTAATGGATGTTATATAATTTACCCTAGAAAATAAAGTTTCTTTACTAAATATAAATTCTATTACATATCACAATATTTATTTTTATTTACATTGATATATCAAAGTAAAATATGATGATAATTCCAATAAAATTGAAAATTATGATGACAAAATAATATATACATACAAAATTACTATTTTCTTCAGTCCACATGTCATATTTTTCATTTACGTCTTTTTCATATTTCATGTATTTTTATTGTCTTAAAAAATTATTACACACGTTAATCATATTTTAAATTTTATAATTTGTAATTTTTTAACTTTAATTAAATTAATTTGTTACCTTAGCATTAACCTATAATTATTTGCATTATATTATAATTAATTTTTTTTAATACATTTTTAATTATTTATTAATTATATTCATAAATTTTCTTATGAATAGTAACTACGATGTTATATTCGGAACAGAGGAGTATTAAAATATAATAGATTTTTTTTTTTCAAAAAAAATATCAAAAAAATATATTTATTTATATAATATATTACATTTTTTCATTTAAAAATATCTATTTAATTTTATTTATATATAAATTCAATAATTATTTTAAGTTAAATTTTGACATACAAAAGAATATTAAACAAATAATAATATAACACAATATTCTATCTGTCTCAAAAAATTATGTTATTTGTTCTTTTTCTTTAATTTTTTGTTAAACTTATATACAATTAATTTATAGTAAACAATTTTATCATACTATAATTTTATTACTCATACTTTAACAAATAATAATCAAAATTGTCACTATTTTTTTTAATTATTCCACAATTTTTTTTATAAATTATTTTGATAAATCTATCATAATATCCTCATTTTAGTTTTTAGATACCTCATATTTTTATTAAAATATCATTATTTATTTGGCTCAACTTCCAAACAAATGTACACTATTTTACCGAACGAAAATAATAATAAATAATTATTGTTATGGCTCACCTTAAAACAAAAATTCTGAATTCTCACAATTTCATCTTCATGTTAACACTCTTACTGTTTTAAGGTGCAATGTAATAAATAATAATCAAGTTGTTACTATGTTTTTATATATTCCATTTTTTTATGAATCATTTTAATAAATTTATTATAGTATCCCCACATTGTTCTTTTTAAATATATCATTTTAAGATTAAAATATTATTATTTTTTAATCTCAATGACAAACAATGCCACATGATTAATAATATATAATTATAGTAAACAAAGCTTTACTTTATCCCGAATTATAATAATATATAGTAAATACATAATTAAGTCGGATAAAATAATATTATCCATTGTAATCCTCCAAAGTAAACACATCCTAGAAGTATTAGATTATACTCTATTTTGTTCAAACAAATAATATATTCTTCGTTAACATTTTTCTATTTTATTTGACATGTTTTTACATTTTTTAAAATTACTAATTCAAAATATATTTAATAAATATAAATCAATTTAATTAACTTCGTAATATATATAATTATATATTATGTATATATTTAACAAATAGCGGCTGCGGATTCTCACGTCATAAAAAAATAAAAAATAAATATATATATTAATAAATTTAATTAAGTTGATAACATCTACTGTAATCTAAATTTGTACTCACTTTTCTTTTTTTTATCTAGCACTTACAAATATTATCTTTTTGACACTCTCATATACCCTTACTATTACAAAAATATTTTATCATTTGCATTTGAATGATAAAAATTTCAAAATTCTCTTTTACACTTTCAAATAAAATACTCCATCCGTTCCATTGAAAAGTTACCATTTTTCATTTTTGTCCGTCTCAAAACAAGGTTATCATTTCCTAATTTAGTAATTGTACTACCTACTTCACATAATAAATACCATTTCAACTTACAATATATTACACAAATACCATTACTTTCATATTACATCATACTAATAGAGATATTTTTGTCTTTTTTACTACAATCCAATATAATACTAATATTAAAAAATTTACGTACAAAAAGCAAACGCCACCCTTCTTGCGGGACGGAGGGAGTATAATTGTTGTTTAATACACTAAAAAACAAAGAATTTTTTTATTATTATTTTTTACTATTTCAAAATAACATTAGAATAATTTATAATAATACTTATTATTAAATGTGGACTCATATTGAAAAATTATATTTTAAATAAAAAAAATAAATTATATGAGAGGATCAAAGTAAAAATAATTGACAAATTAAATAAAATAAAAGAAAGTAAATCATTTATATAATTAATTATATTTATAAAATTAAATATAAATATAAATATACAATTAGAAATTATATATAATAATAAATAATAATAATAATCCAGCCGTATTTTCCAATCTTTCCTCCCCATTTTCTTTTATTCTTATTATTATATTATATTTAAGTAATGCCCACATCAAAAGTATAGAAAAAAAAAAAAAAGAAAATCAAAGTGGCGAATTGGCACATCACTTTGGTCGCCACATCTATATAATATACGATACCATAGGGTTGGTTTGGTTAATTCTTCAAATAAATTTTTATAGTATTTGATTCGATAAAAATATTTATTTTATATAATATTGTATTAAAAGATTATTTTAATAATTTCCTAGTTAACCCCAATATTTTCTCAACTATTCCTAATTTTCTATTATGCTAAATAACTGAGCCGTTCAAATATATTACTACCATAATATTTCCATATAATTTTTGTAACAGACAATTCAACAGTCAATATTTCTCTTCAAAAGTTGAAGTGAGACTCGAAAAATTCAAAAAAGTTAGGTCATGACAAATAATAATAATAATAATAATAATAATTTGAAGAAGAAACAAGAATAGTTAAGAGGATAAGTTTGTTCACTAAACAAATTCTTTTGCTCTTTTTTTTTATTATTATTATTTCAATTTTACAATTTCTTAAAAAAATATATTATCTTATCTTACAAAATATTCCTTCTTCATTTTCATGAATACCAGTTCCTCTCACTGATTAGATTTGGTATTTGCGTTACCTGAGACTTTGAATATTTTGTTTAATTTTTGTTAATCTCATATATTTATTTGTTCAAATTTCTGAATTTATTATTTTACGATTATTGGATTGAAGAAATATTTGGATTTAATATATTTTTTGATTTAATAGTTGAATGCCAATAGTATTTGTATATGTACTTATTTGAATGTGTGGTATCCGAGTTGATCATTTTTTCCATGTATAATTATACAGCCGAATTTTGTACTATTCATTGTAGATTGTAGTTATTCGAATTGAATTTTTCTGGATTTGTAATATAGTAATGGGGCAACTGAATTCCTATGGTGGTTGTTAAGTATGATTAGAAACGATGAATTATTTATCTTAATTAATTTCCGATGCTATAAGGAAAAATTGAATATTGTTAACAATTTTGTTTGGTTTTGGTTTAAAATTAATTTGGAATGAGGTTTTGATTTGAATTTTTTGATTAAATAGTTTTTTGATTTGATATTTTATGAAAAAATAATATATTTTTATTAAAAAATATAAATAGTAGTAATTTTTTTTAGTTTGAAATCACATAAAAACAAACTTGATATCCTCGGTTTATTGTTGATTATAAGAATTGGTTTAATTAAATCAATGCTCGATCAAATCATGTATTCTATTCTAAAAATAATTTCTTAGACAAGAATTCTTCATTTAAATTGTTTTAGTCAATTCCTAGCTAGGTTGTTTAGTCAAGTCAATTAAAAACTTTCCCTTTATTTATTTTTGTTTCTAAATTAATGAATTTTTTTTTTTTTTTTTTAATGGAGAATCATGTCATTAATATACAAAATATATTGTTTCTCAAATTTTGACTTTTTTATAAGTGAATAAAATATATATTATATATGGTGTGGATGAGTGTATATATACTATATTATTTTAGTAATATTAATTGGAAATCGTATTACTAACAAAATTTGAATGAACAAACTTCTGTTTATTTGGAGTTAGGTTTGAATTTATGTATTATGTAACTTTTATAATTTTTAATAAAAATATATTACTTAAGAAATATAATATAAAAATTATTCTTTCACTCTCTACATATTTTTATACAGCATGGTCAAATCAATAGATCGATTTATTCGAGTTTGACCTGATCGAGCATTGTTGCAAACCGAATTGGCAATGCCTGTGATTGATGAATTTTGTAGTACAATACAAAATTCAGTTCTTTTTTTTTTTTTAACTTACTATTTCTTATAAATATTTATATATATAATATATATATATATGTGATGTTGAGCAACACTAAATATATGGCATATGTAAAATACAGGAGAATTATTAAAAACCAATGTTTTATTTCATTAAATCATACAAAAATATTATTAAACCACATGAAACAACATTGTTGAATACTAAAATATAATCGCACACAAAAAATAGCCGCAACGGATTCTCACGTCATAATATATATAAATAAAAATTCCGAATTCCACCTAAAATTATCCCAACTATTACTATTATGCTAATTTAATAAGTGACAGTATATGTTCTACGCCATATTAGCTAAGACGATTAAGGGGGTGTTTGGAAACAGCGTTTTGAAGAGCTTTTAGCCTATTGAACAGCTTTTAGCTGTTTGACCAGTCAAAAAACTAACTTAGGTGTTTGGTAAATTAGCTTTTTGAAAAAGTTTTTCAGACCCAAAAAGTTAATTTCTGAAAAGCTCATCTATCCAGCGTTTTGAAAAAGCTTTTTCATTTTAATTTTGGTTATTTCTTATTTATCCTTAAAACTTAATTATTTATTTTTTTACATATAAATATATTTTTATAGCAGTATTTATTAATTATTTTTAATATATTTAATTTATTAAATTATATTTTTATTTTTTGTAAATTTAAAATAATTACTATTATTAGTTATTAGATATAAATTATTTTATTTGTAAAATATATAATTTAAAAATAAATCAAATAGAAAAACAAAGATTATTAATTTATTTATATATATTAAAATAATAATTACCATAATAAAAATATATGTACGAAAGATTTATTATTTTATATTTTACATAATTTCAATAAAAAATTATTATTTTTTAGTAAAAATAATTTTTTCAGATCTAAATAATAAAAATAAAAATAAAAATTTTATAATATTTTTATAATTTTCAATAATTAATAACAAAAATTCTCATAAATTTCAAACCAAAATTAACAAAATTAAATATTTAAAAAATAACATATCAATGTCCTTAATAGTCATTTTACGTATAAACAGCTAATGTCAAACAGTTGTTTTACCAAACACTTTAATACAAACCGCTAATTGAATCAGCTAGTCAAACTAGCTAATTAAATCAGCTAATAGCTAGCAGCTAATTGAATCAGCTAACAACTAAAAACTATCAGTTAATTGTCAAACGCACTCTAAATATATTATAATATGTACATAGAAAATTTTTACAAATAAGCCAACATTCAATATTTTTCTTCAAAGTTGTTGTGGGACTCCAAAAAATCAAAGAATTTAAGCCATGACAAAAATAATATCCTCCCTTCGTTTACCTCTAAGGTTTACATTTATTTTTTACGTATTAATATTTGAATTAAATTATTATATCAAAATATAATACAAATCAAGAGAAAAAGACAAAAATACTTTTATTTTAATACAAATATAATGAAAAATATAAAAATATTTTTAATGTTAAGTACAATAATGCAACAAAAAAAATATAAATCTTTGAGTTGGACATAGAGATTAATATTTTGAAGAAGAAAAAGAAAAATAAGAAAGAAGAATAATAATGATGCCAATACTAATCAAATAGTAGAATAATTGTTCAATAGAATTTCTTCACCAAAACTACTACCTGAACAAAAAATTAAGTAAAATGTAAATATAACATGCCCAAATCAAATAATTCTATTTTTACACGACAGAAAAATCATCAAATTACAAAAAAAAAAAAAAAATAGAGCCCATAATATAGAAAAACGCCACTCTAAACGATCTTGAATGACAAAAAAACCCTGTACATCATGATGAAGCAATGACTTCGGCTTGTTAGGCTGTTCCGAATCGTTCAAATCCGTCCAATTTCGAATATGAACACAAAGAAAAGAAGTTAGCAATGTTTGACTTTTTCAAAATAACAGTAAGATTTTAAAATAGTAAATGTTCAATAGTTATTTTAATTCATGGTCATTTGCATAAAAAAAATAAAAATAAAATAAAAATACAGAGGATAGAGACAACCATGGCTGTAAAACTTTTGATAAGTTCAAATCTCTACCTATAAATGTTACCATCAACATTCTATTTTTCTTACACATTGGATACACATTCCACACCTCGTGTTCTTTCTTCCCAAGTCCTAAAAAAATTGGAAAGATTAAGCTATGGGTGTCAAGAATTTCTTGCACGAACTTAAACTTAAAGTTTCTCCGTCTAGGATCTTCAAGGCCGTGACCACTGATGCCGATGATGTCCTCCCGAAAGTCATGCCAGGTGTCTTCAAGGATTCCAAGGTTATCGAGGGAGGTTCTTTTGTACCTGGTTGTGTCGTTGAGACAACTATCGTTGGTGGTAAATTTTACTTAAATATAAAAAAAATTGTATTTTTGATATGGTGTGTACGCTTGAATGTTTGATAAGATTATCATTTTTATCCTTTAATTTTACACTATTCTCATATATCTTTTAAGTCAGTCATAAGTCATTTCTTACCTTACTATGTATATGTTTGATTATCATTATTATTATTATTATTATTATTATTATTATTATTGATAATCCAATATATGTACTTGATTAAAATTTTATTATCCCTTTTTACAATTATAAAGATATATGCTAAGTCATAAGATTATGATTTAATCACACTATTCATCACATTGCTTTATACTTACTCCGTCCACACACAAAGTAAACACTTACTTTTGGCGTGGTATTTAAGAAATAATAGTATTTTAATTATAGTGGGTAGTTAAAAGTAATAAAATGACATTTTTGCCCTTCTTTTTTGGTGTAAAAGTAATGATCACTACAAGAAATTATCAATTTTGTAACGAGATTTTTTCGTTCCTAAGTTCACTTTCTTCGTTACTAATGATATTAGAGACGGAATTAGAGATGAAATTACGTTAGCTACGTGAACTTTAGGAATAGAATTCCGTTACAAATATACTATTTTTTTTGTACTGGATGTAATGTAAAGTAAAGGTATTTGTGGAAAAAAGTGAGGTATTTAATGAAATGTTTACTTTGTAATTGGACGTCCCAAAATAGAAATATGTATACTTTCTAGCTTGACGGAGGGAGTATTTCTTTAATTTAATTTAGAAGACATTTAATTCTTCCAATTATCAACATATTTCTTGCTACCATAACATTTTTTCGACATCATATACTCAAAAGGAAAAATCAGGAGTTCAATTATATATAATATAATAACGAGGAGATTACAATTTTCAAAATTTCTTTTTATATTTATACTGAAAATTAAAAAAAAAAACAATTCATGGATCATCTAAAACGGACCATTAAAGACTTCAAAGAATATTGATGACATCTGAAAAAATTTACACGATTTATGGAATTTTGTTTGTATATATAATTTTTTATAATTATTCTTATTTTGGGTAAAAAAAAATGATAATTATATTTTTTATCTACTATCCTTATTTGTTTGTTGCTTAAGCATATTTTGGCTAGACGCAATACATTAATTTATCTATCTATCAGGTCCCAATTTCAAGTTCAAAGTTGATGACATTGACATTGGAAAGTGTTATATCAAATACACGGAGCTCGAAGGAGAGAGAATCGGCGACAAGTTTGAAAAAGTTCACCACGAGGTCGCAACCGAAGCCTCGGGTGATGGAGGGTGTGTGATCAAGTTCAATAGTACCTATTTTGCAAAGGGCGATGTTGTGCCAAGTGATGAGGATATTAACACACACGTAAAGAAGTCATCTGCTTTTTATGCTGCCATTGCAGACTACCTCGTTGCCAATCCTCATGTTTGCGCATGATATGATCATAATACCCTTTTTTAGTCCACTCTCAATTGTTGTTTTTACTGTTGTTGTTGTTGGCATTGTCGTTGCCTTTAAATTTTCAACCAAGAAATGAATAAATGAGTGGACGGTATACAAGTTGAATGAATTCTTCTTAAATACTATTTAAAAAATACAATATACACACATTAATATAATATATAAAATATATATTTACTTACTCATAAAAAATCAACAATTCAACACTAAATATTACTCCCTCTGAACCGGATAAGTTGTCCACGTTATTGTAGATATGAGAATTTAGATAAAGTATAATTAGTAAATAATTAATAAGTGTATTAGTAAAAATAATTATAATATAATAAAAATAATTATAAATTAAGATTAAAATAACTAAATAACTTAATTAAGATTTAAACAAATATATAAATTATGAAATTTAAAATTTGATTAAAATGTATAATTACATTTCAAAAAAGAAATAACAAATTATATGGGACAGACGAAAAATAAAAAATATAAATAATTTATGTGGGACGAAAGGAGTAGGTTTTATATAATTAATTATTGAAGTAGTGTGTTTACTTCCCTTTATATACAATATTTTATTACTTCATCCCTCAACCAAAATTATACATGTACTCTCTCTTTTTTTTTTCTTTTTTTTTTTATTTTTTTTTATTTTTATGCATACTCTATTTTGTAGTAAATCACTTTATCTACCCACAATTTTATTATTCATATTTGAATAAATGATAATAATTTTTTTGTATTTTTTTTATTTATCCACTACTTTTTCATCTAGCACTTTCATAAATTTCATATAATACTACATTATAATACTATTACATAAATTTCCCATATGTAAGGAACTAAGTTTGTTCTTTTACCTTTTTAAATTCAAATCAAAATTATTTCTTCTAACAAAATATTAAATCAAAATACTATTTAAATAAAATATAATATAGAACCACTATATTATTTCAATTTTTCCAAAATTAAAAAGTTTACAATAATACAACGGTTGAAGAAAATTACCTCTGCCAAAAAAAACATTATTATTCAGTCCCTATTACAAATAAAGTAGACTGCACACCCTAATTTTGTATAATCTTTGCAAATAACTACCAATTTCTATTTTCCTATTATTACCCTTGCTTATATGTAAAAATACAAAATTACCCTCATCTTCTTCTCTCTCCAATTTCTCTTCTGATTACTGTATTTTCACACTATCATTTCTGAAAAATTCTTTTAAATTTTAAATACTAAAGATAGTGAAAACAATATTTATCAAATCGTTGTTGAAGGAACAGAATAAATATGTAGAGGAATGTAGTTATACTCTCTAAAATAAATTTTTTTTAAAAATTATTATTAGGTCAAAATTTTCTCAAATCATACAAATCCAACACTAATGGTGATTTCTTACCGTGATAATATTCTAGATATATGATTAAATTTATCAATTATTTGGAATTTGATAGCACAAAATTATTAATTAGTTTTTCGATCTGCAAATATGAAAGAGTGTTCTAATCACATATATTTGACCCTTGTTTCTTAGTAGGGTTTTTTTTTTTTTTTTTTTCAATATAGTTATCTCTCAATTTATTTGATTGTATTTGCTCAAATCTGAAAAGGAAAAAAATGATCATTTCCATTACACAATTGTAAAATTGGATACTATTCTGTAATTTCTAATTTTAATTGAATATGATATTTTGTAATACTTTTGTTTAGGGTCTATTATATGGCCACAACGGTATTAAAAATGGGTAATTGAATAGGTGAAATCTCTAATTTGTAATCTCAAAGTTTGATCGAATTGTATATATATCATACAACCAACTGTTTTGTTCTATTGGTGGATATGCATATCTTTTTGGGGCATATAATACTGCAATATGAGTTTATTGCACATTAATTGAGGTATTTACTAAAATTAATAAAGTATGTAGTATGTATATAAAAGTATACTTTATCAATACTTGGGTATATAAGGATCAATAGGATCTATCTTCAAAATGTGCAAAATTATTTGATTTTCAATGACATTCCAATCAATATATTAACGCATGATCTTAGTAAAATATATTTATTTCAATAAAATTTGGATAAAGAAGAAACAACCAACCGATTCTTACTAAATAAAATACAAAAGAATTATGGTATTGAAACAACATTATAAAAAAAAAAAAAAAAAACAACAACGTATAATTGAACAAATGACAAAACATCTCTAATGATTACGTATAATTGATTTTTCAATATTTTTATGGAATTATAAGATAACCTCTTTTATTTTATGCATGTATATTACATGATCAATTATTTTGTACAACTGAAGTATATAAATACTAAATACGAATATCTAAGTGTCATTCATAAGTATATATTTATCATTCAAGTACATATGGATCCGCAACTAGAGTTTATACGTTATAAACGAAAGTATATACTAGAAAGTTTAGATTATATGTCATGTTTACATATGTATATATTATCAATGCATAGATATATATATATATATATGGGTGCACTCTTAAAATTTTCATGATTATTTGATTTTCAATAATATTTCAATCAATATACTAACACCTAGCGTTTGTGCAATATATTTATTACTATAACCATAGATAGAAGTACAACAATCTGAGTAATAGATTTTTATTAATTAGAGACACAAAAAACATATGATATTATTACAATTTTGTTAGTAATGTTTAATTGAATACATACAAAAAGCTCCTCAATTTATTTTCAAAAATATTATTATGAAATTAAATTTAATTTAAATGACATGAGACTTGCATGGAATAAATATATATTTATAATATTTATAGCAAATAGGTACTCTCAAAAAATGAGTGAGAATATTATCCTATGAAATTTACCCCGGTAAAAATATCACGAGTAATTATATAGCTATCAAAATTCTCGGTTTTCCAAATTGATGTTACATAGGCATAAATATGCGTGTCTGGAGTATTTAAAAATGTGTACATGAGTATGTGAAAAAATAAATAATACATAAAGATAATGCACATAGTTACGTGAATAAAATACTCAGGTATTAACATTGGGTTTATGAGTATATACATACATTTCAAAGGTATTATTTATAAAGTAGCAGGTATCTTTGAATTTTGTTAAGGTCCTACGACGACGGAGAATTTTCTAAATGAGTTTCTACAGGTTGTATTATTATGTTATGGGTCAAAATATTTTAAAAGTGAATTGTTTATTCTATTATGTGGAAAACACCCAAAGTTCTAATAGTAGATCACAACCCGTTCTTTCAAGTAAGTAATACATTTATCTTATGTTACTTAATAAAAATGAATTTAAATTGCATCAACTGTTAAATAGTCTCGTAGTAGCGGAAGTGTAGCATAGTAATAAAAAATATTTTAACTAACTTCTTTATAATTTCATTTACTATCCACAAGTAGATATTGAATATTTATTGTATATGTATAGTGGTATTTTCCTATGGGATTATTGTAAACGTGTACTCTTTGTATTTTAATATTCTCCAGAAATTGGTGAGAATACTATCATGTTGAATTTATCTTCGGTTACCACTAACAAGGGGGTATATGATACCCAGGATATATAGTGCATGTAGGTTTATGCATATGTGTACCGAGTATAAACACGGACAATAAAGGTATCTATATTGATATCTAAGGTATTAGCCGTAAAATATCAAGTATCCATAAATATAGTTGATTTCTTACAACGTCGGTCAATTCTCTAAAAAAGGAGGCATAAAAGAACTAGGTGAGAGCATGACCTATGTTATTCTCTATTATACTATGATGAAAAAGTTCAACAAATGTTGAACCACTTGCAAGAATTTTAGTTTTTAGATATGGACAATGCTAGACGCTAACGAATATAAATTGCAACATTGGTAGAATGATCATCAATGTGAATTGGATTGGAAAAAAAAAATTATGAGTACGATGTAAACACATATGCACGTATATATTTTAAGTTTGAGTATTTATTCAGGAAAATTATAATTATATTTTTTTATAAAAAAAAAAAAAAAAACTGGTTGAAAGCAAGCCAATTGCACACATCCACTAGAAAATAACATCTTAGGAGTACTTTAATGAATGAACAGTAAACAACAACATAACGTTTTATTTTCTGTAAACAGTCGCGTACAATTATTGAGTACATGAAAAACATAAATGAGCATATCTATTTCTTTTGGGAGTATCTTGTTGGCAGTTAAGGAGTATGTCGTGGCCGCTCATTCATATTTTCTACGAGTTCATAAAAGTGTCATGCTACATTCAAACTATTCACAGAAGCAACAACAAATAACATCGGTGGGTTGTTGCACCATATGCACGGACAAGTACATGTACTTTATTCATTTTTTCCAATTCAATCCTGAAAACCAAAATAATTCCGAATAAATTTACCGAGATCATCAATTCAATATAGAAACTTATATACCATATGTACGTTATGAATCGAATTTTACGCGTCATTTGGAGGACCTTCTAATACAGAAAAAATATCAAAATAAAAAAATAATAATAATAAGTGTAGATTTTTTTTTTCTAATGAGAAAAATTATAAAAACTTGAAAAATAGTACTCCCTCCGTCATGTAAATTTATGCCAATTTGACCGGGTACGGATTTTAAGAAAAGTAGGTAAAAAAAAATTCCTTTTATGATAAAAATAATAGAAAAAGTGGTATTTTTTACTAAAAAGAGAAACGGAAATAAGTTTGAATGATAACTAAAGAAAGAAAGTAGGAATAAGTTTGGATGACAAGGGACTATTAATCATACAAATAATAAATTACTAACTTACCGAAATGACCAGGGCAAATAGCCGCACCGCACTGTGACATTTTGTTGTTGCCGAAAGGTAGAATTGCCGAGGTAGTACAAGTATATGTCAATGATCTCACATTTGATCGATTGATAAAAAATAATTCGATTATGTCATTAGAATAAACGAACACCAACCTAAGTTCTCACACAGTTTCTCTTAAAAAAAAGACATAGTTAATTGATAGCAATCAACCAATTGCCATATAAAAAACGCGCCTTGTGATGGTGACAGAATGAGTTGTTGATTCTTTTTCGCCATTTTTCGGTAAAATCGATTGATAGAATTTGAATATTTTGTAGTGACCACAAGAGAAGATAGGAGTATTTTGATTGAAACTCAAGAGTTTTGAAAATTGTAGGTGGTGATTTTCTTCTTCGTACATATGGTATAATGAATCTTTATTGTTCCTTTATATTTTTTTATTTAAAAAAATAAAAATAAAACCAAGGTACACATAAAATAAATATAGGTATTTCAAGCGAACAATCGAGGTTGAGCGGATTGTTATATAAGTATACAGAAAAATATTGAAAATATTAAAATATATTTTAAGAGTATATAATAAGTAAACTATGTAAATTAATAGCAAAATATAAAATAGGACTAATAATTAATCAAACATGTAAAGTAGAGAGTACGTACTAATCTTTTTAAAATAGGGACTGA
Source organism: Andrographis paniculata (assembly GCF_009805555.1). Classification (NCBI taxonomy): domain Eukaryota; kingdom Viridiplantae; phylum Streptophyta; class Magnoliopsida; order Lamiales; family Acanthaceae; genus Andrographis; species Andrographis paniculata. The sequence goes on from NW_026137613.1 coordinate 2,671,053, forward strand.
ATTGAAACTTAATAATACTTTCGTCACTTGTTGCAACTAATTGCAACGTGTGGGAGGTGGGTGCGGATTAAGTGGGAGAGACTTATTCCTCAATATATTAAAATACAAAACAAAATCCTAATCGTCTTTTTTTTTTTTTTTAATATATATATATCTCATTTAGTTTTTAAAAGCAGACAGAAAACTCTCTGATTTTTTTTTCTCTCAGCAAGTTTTCCAGAAACCAAAATCCTTATTTTCTTTTGCAATCAAAATATCCTCGGAAAATTTTTATGTTCTCCTTATTCGGTTCGCGAAATTTGTAATTCCGTTCAATTCGTTCTATCTTGAGTGACGATCGATGGCAGTCGAAATCGCTTCAAGGAAATCGTGTCATTCGCGAGGCTCGGATTCAATTTGAGGACTCAGATTTTGTCATATCTCACATTTGCCAAATTTAATTCCAACACTAAAAAGGAAAAAAGAATGAGGAGTTTAATTATATATAATATAACCATGAGAAGATTACTATTTTCAAAATTTCACTGTTACTTCAAAAAGATTAACTATTATCAATTATTATAAATTTCTTCTTATTTATTATTTTTAATTCATCTTTTCTATTTATACTGAAAATTGAAAAAATTTACACGGTTCATCTAAAGCGGACTATTAAAGGCTTGAAAGAATATTGATGACATCTAAAAAAATTTGCACGGTTCATGAAATTATCTAAAGCGGACCATTAAAGGCTTCAAAGAATATTGATGACATCTGAAAATATTTGCACGATTCATGGAATTTTTCTTATATATAAATTTTTGTAATTATTCTTATTTTGGGTAAAAATAAAAAATAAAAAATAAATTGATAATTATGTTTTTGATTTACTATCCTTATTTGTTTGTTGATTAAGCATATTTTGGCTAGACACAATACATTAATTCATCTATCTATCAGGTCCCAATTTCAAGTTCAAAGTTGATGACATTTACATTGGAAAGTGCTATATCAAGTACACGGAGCTCGAAGGAGAGAGAATTGGCGACAAGTTTGAAAAAGTTCACCACGAGGTCGTAACCGAAGCCTCGGGTGATGGAGGGTGTGTGATCAAGTTCAATAGTAACTAGTTTGCAAAGGGCGAAGCTGTGCCAAGCGATGAGGACATTAAAAAGCACGTAGATAAGTCATCTGCTTTTTATGCGGCCACTGCAAATTACCTTGTAGCCAATCCTTACGTTTGTGCATGATATGATCATTATACCTTTTTCTAATCCACTCTCAATTGTTGTTTTTACTATTGTTGTTGGCGTTGCCTTTAAATTTTGAACCAAGAAATGAATAAATGAGTGGACAGTATACGAGTTTGTTCACTTAGTATTTTTAGGTGGATATATACCCACATTAATATAATATATAAAATATATATTTACTTACTCATAAAAAGTCAACAATTCAATACTAAATATTACTCCATCTGACCTGGATAAGTTGTCCACGTTATTGTAGGTACGAAAATTTAGATAAAGTATAATTAGTAAATAATTAATAAGTGTATTCGTAAAAATATGGTATAATAAAAATAATTATAGATTAAAAGTAAGATAACTAAATAACTTAATTAAAATTAAAAAAATTATAGATTATAAAATTTAAAATGTGATTAAAATATATAATTATAATTCAAAAAAGAAAAAATAAATTATGTGGAACGGACGAAAATAAAAAATGTGAACAATTTATGTGGGACGAGAGAAGTAGTTTTTATATATTTTATTATTGTAGTAGTGTGTTTACTTTCCTTTATATACAATATTTTATTACTTATTCCGGCAGCCAAAGTTATACATGTACTCTTTTCTTTTCTTTTTTTACTTACTCATGAAAAGTCAACAATTTAACAGTAAATATTACTCCCTCTGTTCTGGATAAATTGTCCACGTTATTGTAGATTTGTGAATTTACATAAAGTATAATTAGTAAATAATTAAAAAGTATAAAAGTAAAAATATGGTATAATAAAAATAAATATAGATTAAAATTAAGATAACTAAATAACTTAATTAAAATTAAAACAAAATTATAAATTATAAAATTTAAAATGCGATTAAAATGTATAATTATATTTCAAAAAAAAAACAAATTATACGGGACGGACGAAAATAAAAAATATGAACAATTTATGTGGGATGAGAGAAGTAGTTTTTGTATATTTAATTATTGAAGTATTGTGTTTACTTTCTTTTATATACAATATTTTATTACTTCTTCCGGCAGCCAAAGTTATACATGTATTCCTTTTCTTTTCTTTTTTATGCATACTCTAGTTGTAGTAAATCACTTTATATACCCATAATTTTATTATTCATATTTAAATAAATAATAATAATTTTTTTTGTATTTATTTTACTTATCCACTACTTTTTTATCTAGCATTTTCATAAATTTCATATAATACGACATTATAATACTCTTACTTAAATTTTCCAAATGCAAGGAGTTAATTTGTTCTTTTATAATTTTGAATTCAAATCAATATTATTTCCTCTAACAAAACATTTAATCAAAATACTATTTAAATAACATATAATATATAACCACTATACCATTTCAAAATTTTCCAAAATTAAAAAATTCACAAAAATACAAAGAGCTTACAATTAAAAAGGAAACTTATGGGATATAGATTGGAGATTATTCATTCTATTTAAGACTAGGGCTTTCTGCTAGTTGGGGAATTATACATATTAATTTGTTCATACTTTGGGAGATTGGGTAAAGAGTTCTTTTTCATTACGTAATTGAAGTTTGTTTTAAAATAGCAGTAGAAATTTTTTACACATTTAGTCCTTCAGTGCCGGAGAAGAAGGCATTTATCCGTAGCTAGAACATAAAAATTATTCACGTGCCTGCCAGGTGGGGCTAACGGCTGACCTGGCGAACATGATCTTCCGGATGCCACGCAAGTACTATCCAGACATCTTCAGCGCCAGATGACTAAATATGCAAAATATATTTTCACTTATGTGACTATTTTAATACAACTTTTAATTACGAGAATAAAATAATAAAATGTCCAATTATGAGACTAAAATAACAGTTTAACCAGACTTGCCCATTCGGTTTGGAACCGCCGGTTCGAATAGTCGGTTTGCCGGTTTTTGAACTGGCGGTTATGGTTCGGGCACAAACCGAACCGAAACCGTCGTTTCGACGGTTCGGTTTCAATTTGTGATTTAGTCAAACCGTGAACCGCTGGTTTACGGTTTGAACCGACGGTTCCACTATTTTTATTTTATTTCTTTTTGTTTTTTTTTTAATCTTACAGGCTACAGCATGGCACAACGCAGAGGAGAAAAAAAGAAGGAAAGTAAAATAATGGGGAAGAAGAAAGACCTGGTACGGGATGCGGCACTGGGGTGGCTGTGGAGTCTGGCTCTGGATGTGTAAATTACACATTAGAACAAAATGTATTAATTATATTTATAGTTAATTTTGTTTATAAATTATTGAATTTTATAAAAATAAAAATAAAATAATATTAATATTGATAAAAATAAATAATTATTGATGATATAGAAAAACTAATAATATACTACTATTTTAAATAATATTATTATTTTTTATATTTATATTTTAAATTTTATAATTTTTTTATTATATAATTATATTTAATTTAAACTATTTTATTATCTAATACATTAATATTTTTATAATATATTTTTATTTATTTTAATTCAAAAATTAATTTAATTATTTACTAAATTTATTATTCTTATAATGTAACAATCTAATCAGTTATTATTTATATAATTTTTATGCAATAAATAAATATCTGAATAAAATTAAAAATTAAAATTAATTATTGTTAAATAAGATTTAAATTGAAAAATTAGAAAATAGAAAGAAAATTATTAAAAATAATATATATAAACCGGCGGTTTTTAAACTGAAACTGGCGGTTTAGAAACCGTAATCAGAACCGTCAAACCGTAATCAAAACTGTCATTTGGAAAGTTCAGTTTCGGTTTGAAATTTTGAAAAACCGTAGTCGGCGGTTTGTAACCGTACCAACGGTTTGAACCGTTTGAGCACGTCTAAGTTTAACCTTGGGAGATTTTTGTGGTATATATATTCTATTAAGTTTTTCGAATATTCTATATATTTTGCTGATTTAAAAGATTTTCGACGAAATTGATGAAAAATGAAAGATAAAGAAAAAAGCTGGACAACAAAGCATACATGAGGTAGTCGTGGCTGTGGCTGGGTTGAATAATTCTTAAGTTCTTGTGAAATTGTGCATCTAATTTTATATTGTTCTTTATAGGTAGTAGCTATTCAAATTTGATTTTTCGAATTCTAATACAATTGGACAATTAAGTTTCTATACTTGTACCTAAACTTGTTAGCCTGATTAAAACCAATTAATGATCATACTTTTATTCTTGACATTATAAAGGAAAATTCATATCTACGACTAGTTTAAGGATGATTATAAAAATTAATTTAATTAAATCAATAATCAAATGCATTCTCATTCCAAAAATCATTTCAAGATGTTACATACATAGATAAATTTTATTCATGTCAATTACGATTATAATTCATAGAACTCATTTACTTATTTTAGTAAATCCCTATATTGTTTAATTAACTCAATAAGAATAATAAAAAAAAAAAAACACCGCCATTATTCGCCGTGTGACCAGTCACTTCATTTATTAGGAGTTTGATTTCAATTTTATATACTCCTTTCGTCCAGGAAATAAGTAAACAATTACTTTTTGCACGGTTATTAAGGAATATTGTATTTTAATGATAGTTGGTGATTGTTTTTGATGTAATGATCTATATACCCTTGTGTACTAATTTTTCTCTCTTCATGTACTAATTAAATTAAGCAACACAAATAAAGTCCAATATTAACAATTAAAAAACACAAAGTAAAATACAGGTACACTGATTTTGCAAAATTATACCTAAAATAATTTTGTCACATTAAACCACTACAGATGAAATTTTCAAATTACAAACAAATTAAACAACAAACCACAATGTAATTACATTTCATATCTGATCAATTACAAAGTCAGTGGTCGGGATAAAAATCACCCGAAATCAACACAAAAAACAACTTGCAGTGAGAAGGAGAAATCAGTAGACGTCGCGATTAATTACAGTAACGTAAACATCAATAGGCATCGTGAAAAATCAGTGGGTTAAGAGGATGAAATCTGCAATACTTAAACATGAAATAAAATTACCAAAATTGCAAAATTTTGCAATTACTTGCAAAATTTTGCAACCATGAAACACCATGAACACTATCAGATTTCCCTCCAAAAATTTCAGACAATCATAACCAAGTCACATCATTTTTCTTCCTCTAATGAAAATACAATTTCCCTCCAGAATGAAAGTAATTTTCTCACTTAAACACCATTATAAGTAGTTCATATGCACCATCAATACACATATTTTGTTCCAATGGCTGAAAACATACGAAAGTCAAATTTAAGCACTGAATCTCTAAGCAGCATTGCTCAATTTCTGCTGTAAGGTTCAACGACTGGAAACCAACGTATGGCAAATTCACTTAAGCAAGTTTCAAGTTTGGTGTTACAAGAAAGGTGATTCATAGAGTATGGAAGAAAGCTCAAGAACAGTTGCAATCAGGTCAGGCTATTTCTTTGTGTAGTAAGAAAATAGCCCTATGTCATGTTAAAAAGAAGCCATTTGATAAAGCCACTTTGCAAAATATTCATGTACACAAAAGAGAGACTTATAGAAATATAGCAAAATGGATGCATGTAAGTAAGAGTCTTGTGGGTACTGGGCAAAGACAGGACTTATCAGGCCACACACCAATGCTATCAAGCCTTCTTTAAGTGAGAAGAACAAGATAGAGAGGTTGAAGTTTGGCCTCAAATCATTGGAAATTAACAATGAGTTGAAAGTAATCCAATTTAAAAGCATGTCACAAATTGTGCATATAGATGAAAAATGGTTCAATCTCACAAAGGAGACCGAGAGGTACTACCTAACACCGGATGAGACAGAGCCATATCGGTCCTATCAAAATAAAAGATTCATCACCAAAGTAATGTTTTTATGTGCAGTTGCTAGACCTGCGTATTATCCGAGTGGAGAATGCTTATTTGACGGTAAAATAGGCATTTTTCCTTTTACTGAAAAAGTTCCAACCCTAAGAAAATCAAAAAACAGGGCAGCTGGAACAATGGTTACTAAACCATTGGAATCCATCACTAAGGAAGTCACCAAGGAGCTTCTAATTAATAAGGTATGTTATTACACCTTGTATTAATAAGACTCAACTTCCTTAGCCCTCAGAAACATATCATCATTGGGTTAATTATCACAGGTATAAGTCTCCTAAATAAGAATTACAAAAATAATCCTCATTGGTGATGTTATTACAGGTGATCCCAACAATAAAGGAAAAATGGCCTGTCGACAGGGATAAAAACATTATCATTCAGCAAGACAATGCAAAGCCTCACATCAATAACGATGATCCTGAGTTCAGACAAGCAGCAAACAGTGATGGATTCAACATAAGTTTGGTCTTTCAACCACCAAACAGCCCTGACACAAATGTAAATGATTTGGGATGGTTCCGGGCATTGCAATCTTTACAAATTACCATACTAGGTACCACAGTGGATGATCTGCTTGAAGCAGTTCATAAATCATTTCAAGAGCTCTCACACACCACTTTAGATTCAGTTTTTCTAAGTTTGCAAGCATATCTTGGTGAAATAATAGCCAATCTTGGCTCAAACAATTACAAGATCCCTCATATAGGGAAAAACTCTTTAAGGAGGTCAGGGGATCTCCCAAAAGACCTACAAGTGGACCATGAAATGATCAAGATATCTATTGATCATTTGATGGATGCAAATGAAGTCGAAGACTTGGAAGAATTTATAACCTCTCTTGAGGAACTTTAGAAGATGAGACTTTTTAGTGTGGTAGGAACAACTTTTCAGTATAGTAAAAAGGACTTTGAGTATGTAAAAATTATGTTTATTGCTATAAAACACCTCAACTTACAGAGGATGTTTAAGCAATAAACACAAGTCAATTGCATAGGTTAGGGCCATGAAAGTCTACAATTTTCACACTTTTTGTATCACATAATATGTTTTTGGTTCAATTGACAATATATAAGAATGTCAAAACAATGTTTGTCATCATAGAGTGTTGTCAACTCACTCTCAGAAGTATATTTAAACTACTCTCTCCGATAAAAATCTTCATTGAGTAGGGGCAGTGTGTGTACAAATTTGAAGCACATGCGGTTGCATTACGTATTCAGTAAGCCTCCATGAACAATATGCATTACTCACACACTAAGGGAAGTGACATTACACTATGAAATTATAATCAGCATTGAGTAAGTCATGTGTGTATCAATTGTAATGCACATGTGGTTGCATTACTTAACAGTAAGCCTCCAAACAATATGCATTACTCACACATCACAGAACCTAGATTACACAGAAAAAAACGTTTAGAAAATTTTTATTTCAACCCGCAAAATGTAATTTTCCCCTTCAAACTCCGATAAATAAAACAACGTAATGTATACCTTAGAGAACTCGGGCAATGACATGGAAAGAGGACAGTAAATTCTCAAGAACTCAAGGACAACCTCACGGACAACAGCAGAGTGACCTCCGGCAAGGGAGTCTCCACCATCCATCCCTTTTAGGGTTTATGCCCACCGGCGCAATAGCGGTAGATTCATCATCGGAATCCGGCACAGCCATCCCGTAAAGAATGTTAGGAGATTCCGGCACCTTGGATAAGAGTAAATGCGAAGCTACAAAAAGAAATGGTTTACAAAAACTTAATCAAGATGAAAAATAAGATCCCGAACGTAATCAAAATGAAAATATAAGATGAAAATAAAAGTTAATCACCAGAGCCTGGCGCATACTCGCCGTCAAAGGTCCCGAAAGTCTCCGAAACCACAGATCTATGAAGATCTGAATCTATATCATCGGAATCAGGCACGAACTCACCCTCGAAAGTCAGAGAGGTCTCCGGAACAACGGATATATAAAGATTTGAATTAGACAGTGGTATCCCTTCGACGCCGTAGGAAGCTCTCAAACCCGAATTCGACGCTGTAAAGGGCACAACGATACCAGGAACTTCGCCACTGTGCTTAACTCCGGCACCATTGGCACCATTACTGGCCATTGACGCAATCGATGGTGAAGAGAGAACAAATCGCGAAGAGATCGAAGAGTGAGAGAAACCCTAACAACGTCGAAGAGAGAGGATGAACCTATCTGAGAAAGGGTGAGTTTGTTTGGTTCGTGTTTAATTTAGTGTGATTTAATTTAGTTTTGTATGTGTGTAATTGTGTATAAATGTTTAATGATTTAATTAATGTGTAATTTGTGTATTAAGTTAAATACTGTATATGTATTTAATGTAGTGGCATTGATGTAAATTTGTATTGATATAGGGGTATTTGTAAATTGAAGTGTGGGCCATAGTTACTATATAAGGAAATGGGTAATTTGTGTTTGGACGTAAAAAAATGGTAAAATGCTTACTTTGTGGCTGGACGGAGGGAGTACAATTTTTGAAGTTTTTTAAAAAATATATACTATTTTTATCATTGAAATTTGTTTCCATTCTCTTTGTAATTTACAAAGGAATTGAGAACAAGTTTTGACGACAGAAATAGTAATTTTTAATTTAAAATACCATATCAACATTTATATTTAAATTTTAAAATAAATCCGAAGTAAAAAAATCTCAGATGATAGAAGAATAAAGAATAACAACCTAAAACCTAAAAGAAACCACCAAGTAGCGGGTGAATGTTTTGTAATCGTTTTCACTCTACAATATGAACATTATTTTATTTTATAATGATAGAGTGAATTAAGTAAAAAATAAAATGAGAGTATTATAAAAAATTTATGAAACTGTTAGATAAAAAAAGCAATGGGTGAGTAGAAAAAATATGAAAAATTTATTATTATTTATTAAAAAATGAGTAATAAAAATGTAGGTAGATAAAGTGATTTACTACAAATAGAGTGTGCATAATAAAAAAAAATAAAAAAAAGAAAATATGTATAATTTGGCTGACTGATGAAATAATAAAATATTGTATATAAAAGAAAGTAAACACACAATTTCAATAATTAATTATATAAAAACATATTTAGTGTTGAATTATTTAGTTTTTACGAGTGAGTAATATATACTATATATATTTTATTAATGTGTGTATATTATATTTTTTTAAATACTATTTATGAGGAATCGTTCCACCTAAAAATATAAAGTGAACAAACTCGTATACCGTCCACTCATTTATTCATTTCTTGGTTGAAAATTTAAAGGCAACAACAACAACAACAGTAAAAACAACAATTGAGAGTGGACTAGAAAGGGTATTATGATCATATCATGCACAAACGTGAGGATTGGCAACAAGGTACTCTGCAATGGCCGCATAAAAAGCAGATGACTTCTCTACGTGCGTTTTAATGTCCTCATCGCTTGGCACAGTGTCGCCCTTTGCAATATAGTTACTATTGAACTTGATCACACACCCTCCATCACCCGAGGGTTCGGTTACGACCTCATGGTGAACTTTTTCAAACTTGTCGCCGATTCTGTCTCCTTCGAGCTCCGTATACTTGATATAGCACTTCCCAGTGTCAATGTCATCAACTTTGAACTTGAAGTTGGGAGCTGATAGATCGATGAATTAATGTATTGTGTCTAGCCAAAATATGCTTAACCAACAAACAAATAAGGATAATTGAACAAAAACAAAATTATCAATTGAATTTATTTATAGTTTTTTACCCAACAAAAAAGGCTTACAAAGCAAAATTTTAGGTATTTATAAGGTCGGAAAGCTAACTCATAAAATATACCCAAAATAAGAATAATTACAAAAATTTATAAAAATAAAATAAATAAATCCGTGAAAGTAGAAAAATATTAATTTGAAGCCTTTGATGGTCCCGTTTACAGTGAACCATATAATTTTTTTCAATTTTCAGTATAAATACAAAAAGATTAATTAAAAATAATAAATAAGAGAAAATTGACAAGATTTTATAATAGTTAATTTTTTCGAAGTGACAGTAGAATTTTGAAAATAGTAATTTTTTTATCGTTATATATAATTGAACTTCTAATTATTCCTTTTGAGTATATGATATCGAAAAATTGTTACTGGTAGCAAGAAATATGTTGAAAATTGGAAGAATTAAATGTTTTTTAAATTAAATTAAAAAAACATAAATCAATATGATAAATAGTGTGATTAAATCATAATCTTATCAATTAGCATGTCTTTCATAATTGGAAAGGGGATAAGGAAATTTTAACTAAGTACACAGATTGGATTATTAAAATAAATAATAATCAAAAATGATAATCAAACATATAATAGTAAGGTGAGAAATGAAATACGGTGACTTAGAAAAGATCTGAATAATGTAAAATTAAACAACAAAAATAATAATCAAACTTATGCACGGTATCAAAACACGATTTTTCATATTTTTTTAAAAAAGAATTTACCACCAACGACGGCTCTCTCAACAACGCAACCAGGTCCAAAAGAACCTCCCTCGATAACCTTGGAACCCTTGAAGACACCCGGCGCAACCTTCGGGAGGACATCATCGGCATCAGTGGTCACGGCCTTGAAGATCCTAGATGGAGAAACCTTAAGTTTAAGTTCGTGCAAGAAATTCTTGACACCCATAGCTTAATTTTTCCGATTTTTTAGGATTTGGCAAGAAAGAACACGAGGTATGGAATGTGTATTCAATGTGCAAGAAAAATAGAATGCTGATGGTAATATTTATAGGCAAAGATTTGAACTTATCAAAAGTTTCCACAGCTAAGGTTGCCTCTATCCTCTGCATTTTTATTTTATTATTTTTTAAAATATAAATAATCATGAATTAAATATAACTATTGAAAATTTACTATTTTTAAAATCTTATTTTTATTTTGAAAAGCCAAACATTGCTGACCTTTTTTTTGTGTTCATATTCAAAATTGAACTAAATTTGTAAGATTCATTCAAACTGGTCTAACAAGCCAAAGTCATTGCTTCGTTACGATGTATAGAGTTGTTTAGGGTGGGTTTTTTTTACTATCAGCTTTTTTTTTCTTTTTTTTTTTTTTTTTTTATAGCGTGTATTTTTTGTCTTTACTGTAAAAAATTTAAAAAGTGATTAAAAATAGTTAAACATGAAAAAAAGAAATAGACCTATTATTTTGTATGACAGTGAACTAACAAAAGTAACTATTTTTTTTATTATTTATATTTAGTGTTTAAGTCTTTGGACTCTGTAAATACTTAGTTTTTTGTTTAGGTAATATATAGTTTTGCTTAAGAAGAAAAAAATTCAATCCAACAATCACTCTCTTATTCTATTATTCTTTTCCTATTGACATCATTCTTCTTCTTTTTCTTTTTCTTCTTCAAAATATTATTATCTTTGTCATGACTTAATTTTTTTGATTTTTTTTCTGAGTCTAACTGCAACTTTGACGAGAAATATTGATTGTTTGACTTATTTGTAAAAAAATTCTATGTAAATATTATAATATATTTGAACGTCTCAGCTAATATGGAGGAGAACATATAGTCAATTATATTTATCATTCAAATTTATATAGTCAATTATATTTATCATTCAAATTTATGTCATCTACTTCCTTTTAAATTATAAAAAATAAAATAATAATAATAATAATAATTTTAATCTATTTTTGTTAAAATTCGTGTCCGATCAAATAAACATAAGTTTCCACGGATGTAGTATTAAATTAGCATAATAGTAATAGTTGGGATAATTTTATGTGCAATTAGGAATTATTATATTTTAGTATTCAACTTTTTCTTTAATTATGTGATTTAATAATACTCCGTCCGTCTCACCTACCATGTGACAACATTGACGTTTTCGTCCGTCCCACATTCCATGTCACTTTTCTTTTTTGAAAAATGATTATACATTTTAATCTTATTTTACATTTTCTAATTTTAAAATTTTAATTAAATTAATTAGTTATCTTAATCTTAATTTTAATCTATAAATATTTGTATTATATACATTCTTAATTATCTAGTAATTATACTTATTGTAAATTCTCGTGTTTACAGTGACCCAGACATCCAATATGGGATGGAGGGAGTATTTTTGTATGATTTTAATAAAATAAATTATTGGTTTTTAAATTTGTTTGATATTGAGTCTAGTTTAAATTCTAATTTGAATATGGAATTTGTTTTAAAATATATATATATTTATAAGAAATCATAAATCATAAAAGAAAAATTAAAAAAGAACAAGTCTCGTATTATCCTACAAAATTCATCAATCGCAATCAGGGGGGTCGCCAATTGGGTCAGCAACAATGCTCGATGAGGTCAAACTCGGAGAAATCGATCTATTAATTTGACCATGCCGTTTAAAACAAAAATGATATTAATTGCAGAGTGAAAACGATTTTTTTTTATGTGATATTTCATAGAGTTACATTATGCATAAAATTGAAAACAAATTCCAAATAAATAGAAGTTTTGTTCACTCAATTTTTTTAGTGATACAATTTTCGATTAATGTTATTAAAAAAATATTCTTTGTATATATATTCACACAATATTATATATAATATTTATATATAATTGTTTCACAAAAAAATCAAAATTCAATATAAAACAGCATTTTTTTTATATATATTATTGACATAATTCTCCATAACTAATATTGAAAAAGATATTAATTTAAAAATACAAAGTGAACACACATTCTATCGGCCACTCCATCCACGACCAAATCAAATGAATAAAGGGAAAGTTTTTAATTGACTTGACTAAGAATTGACTAAAACAATTTAAATGAAGAATTTTAGTCTAAGAAATTATTTTTAGACTAGGACCTGCAATTTGATCGAGCATTGATTTAATTAAACCAATTCTTATAATCATCAATATTAAACCGAGATAATCCAGAAGTAATGACTTAGTGGTTTGTGTACTCATGATCCGCGATCGTGAGGTTATGTGTTGCCTTGTCTTGCCTACTTATCCATAGCATACTCAAAAAGAAAATTTCAAATACCAAACCTAATCAATTAGATAAATCATCTACTCAATATTCATAAAAATGTAGAAGGATTATTTTTTAAGATAACATAATATATTTTTTCTATATAAAATTGTAAAAAAATATCCTAATAATGCAAATATTACAAGTTGTTTTTGGCTCTTTTTTATTATTAAATTTTTACAATTTTATATAGAAAAAATCGCATGCAGAGGAGTCATCTACTCTTTATGCGGCCGTTGCTGAGTACCTCGCTGCCAATCCACACGTTTGCGCATGATATGATTAGGATACTCTTTCTACTCCACTATCAATTGTTGTTTTTACTGTTGTTGTCGTCGTTTTTAAATTTTTCAACGTAATCTAATAAATGACTATTGTCTCAACAACGCAACCAGGTCCAAAAGAACCTCCCTCGATAATCTTGGCCTCCTTGAAGACACCCGGAATGGCCTTCGGGAGGACATCACCGGTATGGGTAGTCACGGCCTTCAACATCCTAGTTGGAGAAACCCTAAATTTAAGTTCGTGCAAGAATTTCTTGACACTCATAGTTCAATTTTTGTTAGTTTTTAGGACTTGGGATGTAAGAGCACAAGGGGTGGTTCAAGAAAAATAGAATATTGATGGTAATATTTATAAGCAGAGTTTTGGACTTTTCAAAAGTTTCGATAATATGCTTGCTTGGTGATGAAAAATTAAATTGAATTTGAATTAAATGGTAATTGAATTGGTTGTTAAATATTATTAATGAATAATTTGAATTTGAATTTTAAATTTGTGAGTTAATTGTCATTAGTGAATTATTCATTAATAATATATATGATAGTAGTTTGAATTATTTTTATATAAATATATGGTTATGTAAGCCAAACATATATATATTTTTTAAGTGAAAAATAAAATATTTTTATATAAATATATGGTTATGTAAGCCAAACATATATATATTTTTTAAGTGAAAAATAAAAGTTCTTGTCATATATTTCTTTATTATCCCCGTATATTTTATTATTCTCCTTTTATTTTATATTATTTGCCTTCACTTGGTAATATTTTTATTTTTCTTTCATCTCACTTCAAATGGTTCTTTGGAATTTTTTAGTAGATTAAGAAATAATAGTATTTTACCGGTTAGTAGAAGCGTGTAAGAGATTTTAATATTTTTATAATTTGTTTTATGTATAAATTAATTGTATGTGTAATAGTAGTTTTGTAATTTGAGTAAAAATTAAGGATATTTTGATATTAGTATATGATTATTTTTACTAATGAAATAAATATTTTTGAGTGAGACAAACGAAATTATAAAATAATACCTTGAATTGAAACAGACAATGTATTTTTACAGAAAAATTTTGAAAAATAAATAATAAAAAAATTATTAAGTGAACCAGCTCTACCCTCTTACTATTCTTTTTTCTTTTTCAAATTATTAATATTATTTTTCGTTGTCATGGCTTAACTTCTTTGAATTTTTGGAGTCTCGCTGCAACTTTGAAGAGAAATAGTGAATGTTGAATTATTTGTAAATATTACTTTATACGTAAATATTACAATTCTTTCGTCCACTGCCAATATATTCATTTATTTTTTACACATAAATTTTACACTTCTTTCGTCCACTGTCAATATATTCGTTTATTTTTTACACGTAAATTTTAAAATATTAATATTTTATAGATAATAGTATAACAAAATAATAATAAAAAAAATTGCCCTTACATCAATTGCTTTTTAATGGCATTTTTTTTTATAATATTGTATAAAATGTTGGGATATTTTTTATTTAAATGAGAAGTACCATTACTAAAAAAAATGAAACGGATACATTTAGGGTGGATGGAGTAAAATGAAAAAATAGATACATTGAAAGTGGACGGATGGAATAATATATTTGAAGCATAATTGACAAGATTGTCTCAAATTTTTCCAAAGCCTT
Source organism: Andrographis paniculata (assembly GCF_009805555.1). Classification (NCBI taxonomy): domain Eukaryota; kingdom Viridiplantae; phylum Streptophyta; class Magnoliopsida; order Lamiales; family Acanthaceae; genus Andrographis; species Andrographis paniculata. The sequence goes on from NW_026137613.1 coordinate 2,686,110, forward strand.
GACCAAATAATAAATTATAAGCCCTATAAGAATATAATTAAATTTATTTTTAAAATGATGTCAACGACAAATATTGTGATACCCCCAGAGTTGGACCGTTGCTTGGCCAACTCCCTTATCTGAATGAGCCGGTACCAGATCATCCAAGTTTGAATAGTAATTAAATTGATTAAATAGACTACTCATGTCAACAATGTGCACATTCTTTTTCGGAAGCCTTACTGAGAAAATTAGAGTTAAGTGTGTTTGCCCCAAAATAATTTAAGAATTGGTCCCCTGGAAAGTCTTCCAGAGTGTGCGTGTGTAAGGAGAAAAGCGCGCTGGAAGAGCTCGTATTGACCTGGTTTGCGGGTTAAGTGTCACAAATATAATAATAAATTTCACAAAAATAAAAATTATTTTAATCATATATCCAATTAACGGGCATACACAAGTAATGTATCATCAGTAAAAAAAAAAAAAAAAAAAAAAAATGCAATATATTGACATTGTAAACCCAATAATTCAATAATAATAACAACAATATAATCCCTCTTGGTCCAAAGACAATTATGAAGAAAGGAAACTAGTAAAGAAAGTGAAATTTAGTCAGGGTTATGTTGTAGGTAATTTTAAAACATAATATACCTGTTAATAATAATAATAGGTTAAAACCTAAAAATTTAGACTCTCTAAGACTAGAGGTACTGCTCTTTCCAAGAGTCATCCTCATAATAGGAATAGTTGGGATTATTACAGGGATAATTATGAAATTATTAAAATAATATATGATATTTAGTGAAAAAATAATAATAATACTTCCAATTTAATTGTTTTGTTTTGTCATTTTTATCTGTCATAAATGATAGCTTCATTTTAATAAATAAGCATATTATTATTAAATTATTTTTTTTATTATTATTACATAATATTACTACGTTTTACATTTAAATTAAAACACACTTACAAGGGTAAAATATAGAGAAAAAAAAAAGTCTTTTATGTGTATTTCAATCAATTATCAAATATCATTAAATCACATATCCAACACAAATCCGCTTATTCGTTGGTACCAGAGGGAATATATATATATATATATTATAACAGAGTTTAAAACTAGTAAACATATTAATTTGAAGAATTAACCAAACTAATCCTATCGATTCTCCTGTATATTTTGGCAATTTGGGTATGCTCTTAAATTTAATATTCAGGACCATTTTGAAAAAATTACAATCATTTGATAAAAATTTTAATCAACAGATGAGATTGCATATAGGGATGGATATATAATTTAATTTATATAATTAATAAGTCAATGTTTTATTTTAGCATAAATCAAGAAAATATAAATATGGATAGGTATTGATTATCTTCATAATTTGAATTAGTTCACATATAAAATAATAATAATAATAATAAATAACTCCATTTTTCTTCACCGACGTCCATCGAAGAAAATAAAATAATGAAGAAGTTGGAGCGTAGAACAAGATGAAGAAAAACTATGTGCATTCCGGTTAGTTCCAGTGTACCGTGGACGAAGATAACTTTCTACAAATTGCATAATGCGGTAAGTTATTTCTTTTTACCTTTTATCGATCGCAAGAGTAACATATTGACAAATTTTTATTACATCATATTCTTATTTTCTGAACATCATATTTTAAATATATATGCATCATAATCATATTAGTCATTCAACGTATCAATTGTATCATTTCGGTCTAATGAGTACATTATAGTATAAACCAACCAACATTATTTTGAATGCAGAACAAGCAAACATGTCTTTGAAACCCAAGGGGATACAACGGAGTATAATTTGTAGAACTATGTCGATCAGCAATACAGAAAGACGGAAGAAATGCAAACGACAAAGGAAAAAAAAAAAAAAAAAAAAAGAACAATGGTACAAACAACAATGAATTCTTTGAATAATTTTTTTTTCCACAAAATCCGTCCATGTTAATATCATGTTTAATTGACTAATACAAAAGAAGGTTTTATATTGAGCATATTATTGTCTATAATATAGTTTGAAGATAACATATATCATATGTAAAAATGTCAAATTACGTATCAAGAATACAACATATGTAAATATGTCATAGAAGAAATAAAATAATAGAAAAATAATAAAATTACATTTAAAATAATTCAGAAAATAATGGTAGTCTGAATTACATGCAATGTCTTTCATCGTTTCTATATTATAAATGCATTATTCCTATATGTAACTTACATCATTTGTATGTGATGTATATATCATGTTTATTGAAGCTATATATCATACATATAAATATAATTGTGAAGATCGGTATAAAAAAAAAAAAAAAAAAGAAACATAATTGTGAAGAAATCTTGTATTTTAGGAAACATAAAGTTAAATTTACCCCGTTATAATAAATTATTTGCGAGTTAAGATAATGCATCATAATGCATTAATTTGGAAATTATTTGAGTAAATTACACATGGAGGGCATTTGACAATAAAATACTTTATTCGTCCGGTTAGAATATATATATATTTCTAGTTTGGAACGTCTAATTACAAAGTAAACATTTTATTAAATACTCTATTTTTTTCATAAATATCCTTACTTTACATAATATAATTATTTTTACACCAAAAAGTAAAGGAAAAAATGTCATTACACTACTTTTAACTATCCACTATAATTAAAATACTATTATTTCTTAAACATCGTGCAAAAAATAAATGTATACATTGTAAGTGGATGGAGGAAATATCATAATAATATTATAGAGATATCATTATATTTTGAATAGGTACGGTTTTGGAAAGTAATTATTTGCAAACGTTTTTATTTTGTTTAGGATTAATATAATCTCGAATATATCAGAAGTAGTTGAAATAATTTAATTTAATTATTTTTTTTAATTAAAGATTTTTATTTATTTTTTTTAAATTACTAAAACACCCCTAATTAAACTCAATCATTGAATTGCCAATTAAAATGATCCAATCGATTAAAATAAATTAGAATGCTCCTAAATTTTGTATAACATCTTTGGGACACCAAAATTCATATTTTGGATGTCATATATTCATATATTATTCTCTTTGCACTCAATTTTTTTTTTATAATCCGGTTTCGTAATTTTACAATATATTTTGATATTATATTTTTTTAAAAAAAAATATATTTAGAAACTGAATAGTACAAAAGTCGGTTCAAAGTGCAAACCAAACAAACTAAATTGTGTTCTTCAATATTAGTTTTTTAAGATTATTGTAATTAGTTATTAGAAATTATGAAAGTATTATATGAAATTGTAAAACTTATATTATAATTTTTAATTTTGTAAATTTTAGATATTTTGTAAAAGAATAATAATTTACTTTTTATTAAGAAATATGAATTAAAATTGTTAGAACTGATAAGAAGATTAGAGTGTACATGTTTGAATGTTGATTTCGAACTAAATCAACATTATTAATCTCCCATGGTTTTCAAATAATATGTTATTTCATCTCACAAAATATTATCTCAATATACTATTTAGACAAAAAATTAAATCAACACTACATTTCAAATCAATTTTTTGCAATAACAAATCTCTTAAGATCTCTTTTTTATTTTATCAATATAATAAATTAATATTTATTTTTAATATAAAAAACATTATATGAATAAATATTTTTTATTTATTTATTTATTTATTTATTTTTTGATACACAGGGTTATTTAAAAAATTAACAATTCAAAATATTTCAAGATAGGATAAGTATGTAAGACTCAATCCTCTAATTTAAATATTTAATATTAATGCATGTTAGTCATCAAATTATGATAATACTTTTTAAAAATAGTGTATGAAATATCTATTTTTAATTTAAAATATTGTATTAAAAATATATTTTATATACAAAATATTGTTTTCACATGTATTTAAGTGACACTAAATATGCATTATTACTTTTTTATTTTTCAACCACAATGACCTTAAGTGACACTAAATATTTATTATTACTTTTATTTATTTATTTATTTATTTATTTACTTTTTGCTTTTCAATTTTCAACTACAATGACCTTAAGCAGTTTTAGATGCGTATGAAAATTGTCAACAATTGAGGTGGCGTAATAAAACTTTCTTAGCTTACTATAATCATAAAGGGTGTTGTTTGGGTGTAGTTTTGGAAGTTGGGATTGAAATTTTAAATAATAAAATTTTGAATTACAATATATCGGTATTAAAATTTAAAAAAAAAAAATTGTTTTGGTCTATATTATACAAAGATCAGTCGGATAACTACATTAAACAATTTTGTGGCAATCCAGTGTGGAGTCTATATGCTGAAATTAGTAAATAGAATCAAGGCACCGTATGAAAGCAAACTTAGCTCAGCATTTCGAACTTACGGTTAAAAAATAAATTTCGAAAATTTTACTTTTTTGGAATAAATTGCCAAGTACAATTTACATTAACTACTTTTTTTACAAAGTAAGATCATCTACAATTGAGGTTCTTTGAGCAACCACAATGGTTACTCTTCAAAAAACTTCTATATTCTCTTTAAATCAGACATCTTATGTTGGAATATAAATCCAATTATGGGTTAAATATAACTATTTGGGCTATCAGTCACATTAAGTCTATATTAAGTGATCTATAAATTTATTGGGCTTAAATGTATTTAGTAAGTGCGGGCCTCTAATGTGCAGAAATCCCGTAAATTAATTGGGTGATGAGGTCAATTAATAATAAGGGATATAAATAGGGTTGTGATCCAATGTGTAGACGCAACAACCATTACGTTCTATATCTCAATGTGGGAGTAACGGCAAAAACCCTAGCGGTTTTTTCAGGAGGGTTGCGTCATAGGCTTGAAGAACACAAAACCCTCCATTAATTGCATATCTGAATCCGACTATGGGGAGGAATAAGGTTAGATTTATTTCGCTTTATTTTCTTATTTCAATTATTACAACACGGTAGATCCTGACTTACGGTTAAATTCCTGATAAGTTCTAACAATTGGTATCAGAGCTTTTCCGTGTTGAATTATTGGGAAAATTTATTTGATCGATTTTAAATTTGCATGAATTTTGTTGTCGAATTGGCCGACCGCTGTTTTATATTAATAACTCGAAGGAATAATGCTTAGATGTTTGAAATTCAATGTCATCGCAACTGTGACTACACCTGCTAGCTAGCAGGGCATGATGGCTTAGTTTAGTTGGTTATGCAATGGCTATGCACGTGTGACTCTAATATTTCGGCTACTTGCTTTAGTTTCATGCACTACATTGATGCAATCATTATATTACACTTCATGAATCACCCTACATCGATTATCCTTAGTCCTGCTGAGTTTATGGATTCGATAGATTAAATTGGTGGTAGATTCTCTGTAACCGAGTAATCTAGGCAAGCAATTGTGTTCTATACTTCGAGAAGAGATACTCTGACATTGTCCAAAATCTTGCGGCCACAATTCAGATTGCAGTGTCTTTCAATTGAAGGCTCTAATTTGCAATCAATCCTTTAGATTCCAGATGATTTTTAATTCTATGATTTTACTGTATAAGTTGATAATGTCTATGGTTGATTCTGTTGTTCTTTTGAGATCCTAATCCTATACTCTGCCTTTGCATGATGCATCAGTCCTACATAATTAGAAATAATTGCATTCAAGGCAATATTCCACTTGCTTTGGTTCCGCACATAAATTTTGGTGCTTAATTAGGGCAATTTGACTTTATATACAGTAAAATATAATAATTATGGAAAAATCTCTCATCCCTAAATACAAGCAAGATTAGTGATCACATCTGCCTAAGAGTATAGCAGATAATGGAAGAATTAATAAATATTTTGATTCCTGTGGAGCTTAAATGGGATTACTTTTTTTTATTCATTTATTTTGGAATCAATTAATATATTTTAATCTATGCACCAATTTTGGCATTGTAATTATATTAATTTATTTATTTAATTAATTCTTTGGGTTGAGATTGACGTTCAATTAATATATATGCATCCAGCTTGATGATTGCATCATTTATTAACTAATGTGTGTATGTTATTGTATCTGCAATTAGATTTAATACATGCAGAATTTATTTATTTATTCATTAGTTCTGATTTTATAAATCGAATATTCATTATGATTCGTTTGATTGTCCGATTAAATTCGGATTGCATCAGCATGTATTTTTGACCGCATGCGTTTGTTCAAATTCGACTATAATTACTTAATATACTAATTTATAGTCTCTTTGGGTGACACATTTTTGTCTGTGTAATTCCGTTGTATTTAGCACTTTATTGGACAATTTAATTATTTTAACAAGTTCATATATTAATTGTTGTTGTTATAGTTTTCATATGCATTGGACATACCTAGTTTATTTTAAGGTGAATTTAATTAACAATAAATAATATAAAATATTTTATGAATTGGTAGAAACAGTTATGTTGCCAAAGCAGTCCCTGTGTAAATCAGTTTATTTTATATATTAGAAGGTTGTGTGTGACTTATAAGGCTGTTGATTGATCCAAAGGCAAGTCAGTCATCAAGTAGTTACATATATATTTAGTGACATTGAATATAGTGATGATAATTTGATTATTTGTGTGTGAATAATAAATCTATCCAAAGATAGGGTGTTGTTCGACACACTACTTTATTGTCAACATTCGACTGTCAAAACAAATCTATCACTAGGGAGTCAGTAATTTGTTCAAAGACAATTGTTGATGTTGCTCGATAACTTGTGATAAGATTGCTAGTTTATTTTATAAATTCACATACGGATCATTCAGTAGCTTATAGACATGTGGATTCAGTTGCTAATAAGCATTCTTTATTTTTTTATGAAATCAGACTCGTATACATTGAACGTAATTCTGATTATAATTTAGTTTAAGAAAATTATAAATTCATTAATAATGCATGTTGCGTTTTGATGGTGAAGATCAAGTATTTGACGTTGCCAAAGTAACCTCTCTTATATAAGATTTTTTACTTGATAACGTAAGTGTTTATGTGTATTTTAATTCATGTGATTATTCTTCGGCCCAAAGGCAGTCGGTAATTGACATAATGAAATATACATCTGCGATAGTATGTATGGGACGATTATATGGATTTTAACTTATGTGAATAGTAAATCAGTCCAAAGATTGGTTGATGTTTGACATTACTTATTGTCCGTATATGATTATTGCAACAAGATGACTGCTAGCAATCAATGTTATTGATCTAAATATTGATCATTGATGTTGCACTTAGTGTCTTGGGATAAGAATGCATTATTATTGAGCTTCATTATGATTCATTTGGTTCCATGAATCATGACTTGGCATTAATAATAGACCAACTCACTCATACAGCGAAAAACACTACTCATGAAGGACAGTTGTTTGAGAAGTGGGATAGGTCCAACGCCTAAGTCTAATTATCATTAAGAAAAGCACTCCATAAATTTTTAGAAGTACGATATGTGATGATATGGATTCCTTGTCGAAATTAAGAAACGCTTTACCAAAAGCGATAAGGCGGAAATTAGTACTCTTCTTAAGAGTTTTATTACCATAAAGTATAACGACAAACATAGCATAAGGAGGTACATCATGAACATGTCTACTATTGCTACTAAATTGAGGGTACTTAAGTTAGACATTTCGGAGGACATGTTTGTCCTATTAGTCTTGCTCTTGAAATTAATTTAATTTCAGTTCATAGACACACATGGGGGTGGATTTTGGTGTAACTACACACATCAGTATGTCTATGCAAGATTATTTTATTGTCTAAATCAATTGATGTTGAAAGATACATCTATATGGGTGACGACAAGAAAGTTCAAGTTGAAGTCATTGACAATTTTAGATTATTATTGAGTACTCGTTACTATTTGAATTTGGATGAGACATTTTTTATGGTACCATCTTCAGTCAAAATTTAATTTCGATCTCTATTTTGAACAAATTCAGTTATTATTGTTCATTTGGATATAAAGTTGTCTCTTCCAGAATTCAAAATCGATTGGAACTAGTGCATCATTTGATAATAATAATCACCATTTACTTAATAGTCTGACTTTATATCATGAATTAGTTATTGAACATATTCATATAACTTCCACGATTATGGATCTGCTTAATTAGTTAAGGGTTTCCATATAAGTTCTATAGTGAGCATATTGCTCGTTTGAAAAGTGGAACCATATTTCGATACTTCGGTTTAGTGGGAACTAATTAGTAGTGTTCAAATACTATTAAAGTTACTTTGGTTTACACAGTTCAGTATTCAATGTTCAATATTCAGTGTGCATTATTCAGTTGTTCTAAATTAAAGTTAAGGTGGATCAGTTGGAAATAGACATGTTAAGATCACATTACATGAAATTTCCATGTTGTGCATCCGCACTTCATTGAATCTTAGGTTATATTAGTGTTGTGACCACTGATCGGTCCCATTGCGATAAATGCAGTGACGGCCGCTTTGATCCGCATTGATGTGATTTATAGATGAGATTGGTAATATACATTAAAGGATCTTATAGCAAATTTTTCATGAGCTCATAATGTTATTCAATATACATTTACCCAAGTGGGAGATTGTGGGTTAAATGTAACTATTTGGGCTATCAGTCAGATTAAGCCTATATTAAGTGATCTATAAATTTATTGGGTTTAAATGTATTTAGTAAGTGCGGGCCTCCAATGTGCAGAAACCCGGTAAATTATTAATTGGGTGATGAGACCAATTAATAATAAGGGATATATATAGGGTTGTGATCTCAGGTCTAGACGCAACAACCATTACGTTCAATATCTCATCGTGGGAGTAACGGCAAAAACCCTAGCGGTTTTCTCATGAGGGTTGCGCCGTAGGCTTGAAGAACACAAAACCCTTCATTAATTGCAGATCTGAATCCGACTATGCTGAGGAATAAGGTTAGATTTATTTCGCCTTACTTTCTTATCTCAATTATTACAACATGGTAGATCTTGAGCTTAGGGTTAAATTTCTGATAAGTTCTAACATGTTAAAGTGTTGAAAATTGATATCCATTTAATTAGTAAATTTCTATCTAATGGCTTCATATGTGAAAAGAAAAACGTGAGAGAAGGTGGGAGGGAAGAAGAAAGAAGAAGAGAGAAGAATAAAAGAAAGAAAGAGAACATAGAGAGAAGAAGAAAAGAAAGAACAAGAATAAATACAGGAAAAACAGAAGAAATGAGAGAGAAATAATAAAGAACAGAAAAGAACCATTGGCTGTGATTTCCCCTGCACCAAGCTATGTTCAAGGCCTTTGTTTTTATTTGTATTAAAGACTAAAGTCATTGCATATCATATTTTTTGAATCTGTTAAAAAAAATGTTTGAATCAGATGGTGATATCGGTTAAAAATAGCCATTACAATTGTTCTTATAAAATAAGAACCATCCTTAAATGATGTGTTACTGACAATTAAGTAAAAAACAAAAATATTATATATATATTTTGAACCTCTTCCAATATCGATTTTAAAACATTCTTCCTCTTTCATGCGGAGAAGAGAGAAGGTAGATACTTATTTATTTATTTATTTATTTTTGTTTTAAATTTTATTATATATTGTATATAATTAATATTTTTTGTCTGTTAAATTTATTTATTTTTTGTTCATTGTTAAATTTATCTTATTATTAATTTTGATAAAATCAAATAATTAATATTTAATTATTATTTTTCTCTTATTTATATACTTCTGTTGTAATTAGTATCCTAAATTTAATTAGCAGACGGACGGAGAGAATTAACTATTACTCTATTACCCTCATAGTCATAATAAATTTATATATTTTATTAATAATTTATAAAATATGATTATATTAATTAAATAAAAAATATTATAACTTACATAAAATGAGTATAATATTTATATTAAATAAAATAAATAAATTTGTTGAAACAAAAGAGAGAGAAATTTTAAAAAATCTTATTTTGGGCTCTACAATGTGAAGTAAGAACTGAGTAAAACTTTTTATGAATTTTAAGCTGATGTGACAAAGAGACAAAACATAAGAACAGTTCTTATTACTTTTGCATTGTGGATGGTCTAAGTGACGAAGATAGTTGGAATGATCGAGCATTGTCGTATTAACAGAATTCAACATGTATTTGAGTGGGTGGGTGGAAGTTTTTCAAGAGGCAATTCTACACAACAAGAGTGAATTACGGGCAGATTTTTCAGTGAAACACTTGGTCTCCATAGTAGTTCATCTGATTTATTACAAAGGTTGAACTACGATGTAGAATATCAAGTAATCCAATTTGAAAGAGATTAGCTAACACACTACAATGTTTATTGAGAGATTTGCTTGAGGACTGAAAACTACTAAGTCGAAGTTCATTCCATTCGATTTTCTATTGTGATTATATTCAAGAAACATAAGCTCAAGTGTTGTAGTGTTCCTTGAGGGGGGCTGCAACTTATGAGCATGATTTATTTGTATGTTTGTTGTCTTGAGATTAGTCATTATGAGAACCATGGCATACCCCGGCAGGAGAGGAGCTTGTTCAAGGCCCAATACTAGAGCCAACAATAGGTCGATTCGTGTCGGGTTCAAGTTCGGGCTTGTGTCGGGTTGAATACTTTAAACAGGTTAAATTATTCAACCCTAATTCGACCCGTTTATTATTGTGTTGGGTTCATGTTGACCCGTTTATTATAGTGTCGGGTTCGTGTTGAATTGTATACATAATTAAGTCGAAATTCTGGATTCAAATTAAATTATTTTTTGTCTGTGTTGTCGTGTTATGTTAGTTTTTATTGGTTCAAGTGTAATGTGTACAATGAATTAGGTTGAATTATTTAAAATTGAACTTTGTTTAAATTAATATACGAGCAAATTATTAAATTATAATTATTTTACATATATAATAAATATATTAATATATAATAATCAGGTTGTCGTGTTGGATTGAGTTGAAAGCCTCAACCCTAATCCGACATGTTTATTATCGTGTCGGATTCGTGTTAACTCGTATACATAATCGGGTCGAAGCCTTTGGCCCAATCTCAATTATTTCGTATGGAATCAGTTTTTGTGAGCTTTACGAATACAAATAAAGAATTTATTATATATTTATGTTATATATAAGTTATATATATAATTTATTTGATATTTTTAAAATATTAAAAAAATATAGCTTGATGGTGTGAAGGTTTCTTTATAGTTTGAGGTGAATAAATGCTTACATTCTTTACTGTTTATTTGTTATCTATTGGAAATTTGTTATAATCTTCAATATTAAGCACTTAAAATCTTCGACTCCCTGGCTCCAAGATTTCTTGGCTTCACACATCTCAATTTATAATTCACGCCTAAAACTTATTTTTTTTTTAATCATCTAGCTCCGATCTATATCTAGTTACTTTTTCATCATAACTATTTTTTTTTTTTTTTTTTCTAATCCATTTCATCGTTATCCTCACCTTAGTCATTTTTGTTACAACTGAATTTCGGAATTTACAATCTTCAGAGAAGAGATCAACACACGTTCGTCATCTTCTTTGGACTTCTAGATTAGATGTCTTCAGTTGGATCACCTTCAAGAGATTAAGCCCAAATTCAATTGGGCTGCCGTAGGCCACTTGACTTCATCGATTGATGATTTTTCTACTGCAACTATTGATCAAAACAAAAAATCCATATCTACTATCAACATACTTGATCCAAACAAATAATTTGGATCGATAGTCTTAAAAAATATTTAGATCGGGCCTCAAATTTGGCAGGACCCAACTCATTGCTATTAGTTATTTCAGTTGGAAATTACAACCAATAATACTATTTCTATTGAAAATCGTATAGAATAAATTCTATTCATTTTAGTTTAAAATTACAATAAATAACACTTTTTATATCTAAAATAATCGAAGCATAACCATTCCGAAAAACACCCAATGCTAATTGGATCGAGTGAAAAATTATTGCGCATAATGAAATACGAATTAAACTAATATTTGATTATGTTGGAAAGTGTAAAGGCCTGTTTGATTTGTATTGATTTATTTTTTATCTTATTATTTTTTTGGATTTCTGTATTTTACTATGACTTCTTTTGTTTAAATGATAGATGTATGTTTTATAAATATATATTATAAAAAAATAACAATGATGATTATGATGATCGTATATTTACAAGAAAAAAAATTCAAAGATGTCGTTATAGTAGATAAATTTAGTAAAAAGATCAATTTTAATAAACACTAATTTGACACTCATGTTTTACAATTTTATTATTATTAATGATGTAAAATTTCGCTACAGTTATTTTCTTGTTAAACTCAAAAAAAAATAATTCGCTGCAATTATTTTCTTATTGAACCAAAAAAAAAATTAAAAGTAACATCATTTTTTAAGACAATATTACTGTTAATAGTGATAAAAAGTATGAATATTATTAAAATACCTAATTCAAAAGTTTTTCGATAAAAATAAATTGGTCAATTTATTAGCTTAGTATGTCGGATCGGCCAAATCCTTTTAACCCAAACCCTTTGACCCAATTGTTGAGCCCAAACTCATATGTCATATCTATTAGCCCATTTGTTTGAGAGATTAGTTTTTGGGGGTAGTTATGAGATATAGAGAGATTGGGGGTTTTGGAAAGTTACTAGTTTCGAGAGGTTTGTTGGGTGTTTCCGATGGTTTCCCGGGGGGGTTTTCGATGAGTTCCAGTGAGATTTAGAAGACCTTTATGATGGTCGGTTCCGGTATATGTCACTGATCTCCACTTGAGATGCGGTTAGCTCCGGCCATTCGCACCACAGGGATAGGGATGACCGCTGCTGCTGGTTGCTGTTCGTCGTTGTCAACGGAAATTGCTTCTTCTCAAATTCCAGAGATAGAGTGGTGCTCTAATTGCTTCCTTTAATTAAGGCCTATTTGTGTTTGTTTTAATCTCATTTTCAGATTTTATCTTAGTCTTTGTTTAATTAATTATTTTGGATTTTGCTTCTACTAATATTTAAAACGCACAAATAAATCTTTCCTCATGGCTGATAATCTTATTTTAAATTTTTAAATTTTTGTCTGATTACACACTTTAATCTTATTTTAAATTTTTAAATTTTTTTAAATGAAAATTAATTAAATTAATTAATTATCTAGATAATTAATCTCATTCTTATTTAGGAATATATCAATAATAATATACTTTAATTAACAATATATATATATCGATCGAAAACAATAAAAATTAAAAACAAATAATAAAAGTTGGTCTAGATTTTCAAATTTGTTTTCAGACGTTATTATCCAAACGGTGTGTATACGCAATACTTTTGAATTTATTCAATTTTTAGGAAAACATGCATAAAATACATTTTGAAATTCCAATAATCTCTAAAAATATTTATCAAAACAAAACATGTATTTAAAATATTATCTTAAAAAATTATTTTGTATTCAAACGTAGCCATTGTAGGTAAAGCTTAGCAGCAGCCGAAGAACAATATAGCAAGTACCGCATAGCGAGTTTATAGACAAGAAGACGGCTTTGGCCGCTAAAAAAAGCATAAGTCACCTCATCCCCGATAGCAATAGCCGCGATTCGAACCCTAACAGCCGAAGAATTTGACTAACTAATCCGGCAGCCGGTAGTCGCGCATTTAATTCGATCCATAATCGTTCAGTCCAACTCCGGTTTCAAAGAAGTGAATCCGATCTAGCCGGCAATCTTTTGAAGAAATTGACGGGTACCGAAGGCAGCTTGCCCCGAAAGCGCGGATGGCGCAACACGTAAAGGCCAATTAACACGGCGACAACTTGGAATGGCGTAACGTATAAAAACACGGCCCAAATCAACGAGAATATTATGAAGATCGCCGTAGCTCGCGGATCTCTCCAGCTCAATATCGACAGCGCACGCTCACCCTGCGTCGCCATATCTCCGATCACAGTTTGAACTCTCCCGGCGACACTCCGCAACCTGTCATATCTCATCCTCACAATGTCCGTCGGACGCGTCGTCGGGAACGTGTCGAATTCCTCGTCCAATTCGTCGGGGTTAGTCATTTCGGCTCGCGAGAGCCAGGCGTCCATGTGGGGCGGAAGCCTCGGCCTAAACCGATAGTTCCACAACCCGATCACGAATAGGTAGAGGAAAATCGTCGGCAAAATGAGCTCCGGATAGCAAACGAGTATCAAAAACAGGAGGTGCACCAGAATCGTCGTGAGTGGGTTTTTCCAATGGCAAATCCCGTCAAACCACCGGAAAACGTATGTTACGCCGGAAAGTAGCGACATTATCCGGTGGAAGTTTGCTTTGCTACGCCTAAGGCTCCACATATGGTAATCGACGTCTAACATATACTCAACGATTTCCCTCCGGAGAGGGGGCTCGGCTCGGGATAGTTTCCCGGCCACAATTTGCATCGCCTGGTGTCGCAACCAGTCGATGTGCCTAACCGATATCGGCTGGACGTAGTGCATTTTCGGTAGCAACGGCTTCCCGTATTGCACGACCATGTTTGCCCACGCCGTGCACGTAAACCGTATCGCCAAATGGAGTTCGCCGTGCTTTTTCAATCCCGACGGGGAAAGAACGAGCAACGGATACGCGTTCGTATAGACTCGATCCGTCTCCAACGTCGAGAGCCGTATTCGAACCTTCCCGATTCGTTGATCCCTCGAATCGTCCTTCCCGTTAATGTGGCAATTATCAAACACTCCAACGGTTATCACTGTGCACGGATCGTAAACTTCCCAAGTGTACTGCTCATTCCATCGAGGATGCAGCGTATCGAGCAGCGTCCTCGTCCGAACCCACTTATTCCCGTACTTTGCGACGCAATACGCATCCGTCATTTTCCCATCGCGACCCTTCATCGGAAGAAGATTCCTCGCGCTCAAAATCCCGACTTCGAGTATCCCGATACTCGGCTTCCTCAAATGCTTCGAGGACGGCTGCAAATCGCTGCTAAAATGCGTCGACTCATCGAGCACATGATACCCGGCGTCTATACAAAGCCGGAGAAGTATCCGGCTCGCAAATTTCACCTCCTTTTTCTTCTCCCCTTCTTCCTCGACCAGCGACGGTTTTTGCAACGGGAACCACCGCGGATCCGGCAGCTTCGCCGTCTCGACGCGCTGCGGAACTTCCCTAACCGGAATTATAATTCGTCCGATGGGTTCGTCCTTTCCCGAACCAACCCGATCCTCCACGCTAATCATAATGTACTCGTCAAAAGGCTCAGATGCGACAAACATTAACTCCTCATTCCACTCGGGATTCATATTCTTCGGCGACGGCCTCGTCACGCGTATTTGATACCCGAGCTGCACTTTTACGAACGCCTCCGGCATTCGACCTTTATCGGATGGCGATATTAAATCCTGCGCCGCGATTATATGTGCGCGGAGGTAATATAATTTGGGCGAAAAATATACTTTGGATCTGGTGCTGACTAAGCTCTGCTGGCTGACATTGTGTGCGTCGGAATGCCACGCCTCCGGGAAGGCCTCGTCGGCCTGAGTGCCCATCCAGACGGCGAGCATGATCTCGCCGTTGTCCGGCCGGCCTTCGCCGCGCTTATTGGCCAGACGGTACCACTGCGGCGCCAGGGGGCTGTCCGGCGGGACGCGCTGGGGGACTTCGGCGACGTCGAAAACGACTTTTCCGACGAAGTCGTCTTTTCCGATGTCCTTGTCTTTGACGGTGACTTCGATCAGATTGCTCTGTAATCGTTCCTTGGAGAAGGCGAAGACGCTGTTCCAGATCGGGTATTGGTTTTTTTCGAGATGTTTGGTGACGCCTTTGTAGTTTCCGACCTTAACTTCGACGTAAGGATCGAGGCTGCCGGAAATGTCCATCACCGGAAGATCCCGAGCTTTGACGACGTTCACGTATAAGAAGTTCATTTGTTCTACTAAATCGTATGTGCTCGCGGTTTTGTCTCTTCCCCAGTATCCCATACGCGCCGCAACCGGCGGCCGCGTCTCGACGACGCCGTACTCCGGCTTCTGCCCCGCCGGAAATTGCATCTGCATTACGGTCGGTGCTCCGCCGGTTCGGGCGAAATCGGTCCGCGAGGAATCGACGAAAGGGGGTTTTTCTGAGGGAGGGGGGCCGCCGCCGGAGGCGACGGAGTAGAAAGTTCTAACCTCTTTTTCCTTCTTTTTCTTCTTGGGCTTTTCCTTGAAGTAGAAATACTCGTTTCCGCCATTATCGTCGGTAGGGGGGGAATGATTCTCGGCCGATTTGTGGTGACTCCGATCGGCGGCGGTTTCGGAGTGCGGCGGCGCGTCGTCGTCGGAATCGAGTGGGTCGGCGGGGGCGGCGTAGATTTTTAGAGCGATTTCGCCTCTGACGTGAGAGAAGAGGCCTCGTTTGTCGAGGGGGTAGCGGTGGACGGCGGCGTCGGGCTGGGAGGGGACGGAGGAGCCGGAAATTCGAACTCGGCCGAGGAAGTTGCGGTGGTGGCCGTGGTGGTTGTCGTTGTAGACGGAGACGTCGATGGTTTGGTCGGGGAGAGATCTGGGATTGGGGATTTTGAAGAAAAGCTTTTCGTTCCAAATAGGGTTGAGATCTTTCGGCTTTGTGGAGGTTCTGTGGCGCTGGTTCTCAAATTCGACTTCGACGAAGGGACTTGCGCTGCCATGGCCGTCTTTTGGCATGAGATCGGTGGCTTCCAGAGCTTCCACCACCAGTTTCGCCATTGAAGGGAAGGTTGGTGGAGAGAGAGAGAGAGAGAGGGGAAAGGGGTGGGCGGATAAACAAGAGCTGTAATCGTCTTGTCTTCTCTTGTCTTTACGGGAAATAAATATTAAGCCTCTGTTTTTTTCTTTTTTTTTTCAATTTCTATTTTTATTTTGGAAATATTTTGAAAATAATATATGAAATGTGATACTATTTTATTATAAAATAAAAAATAATATTTTTGATATTATATTTTCTTAAAATATTCATGTTCATGAATATTAAAACTTTTAAATATATCTCTATAAATAAAATAATTAGCATATAATTTTTTTATTCATTATTTTTATTATGTTTCTTTTGTTTAAACTTTTAAAATTTTGTATTTTTTAAGATTTTATTAAATATTTTTTCAAATATTATTTTCATATTAAATATTCATGTTATGTCATAATTAATAAATATTTTCTACATCCAATAAATTTATACATTTTTGTCTAAAAAATTATGTATTTTATATGGATAACAATTTCTTTTTGCATATTCTTTCATTTATATTTTTAAAATTTACAATTATTTACAAATATGTCATAATTATTTACATAATCAATTTATCTAAACTTTTCTATCATCTTATTAATTAACTTATTCATATAATTTCAAAAAATATATATCAACTAATATAATACTCTTTATGTCTCACATATTTTTTTCGATTTGTATTTTATATAATTTGTTTTTTTTTAAATAATAATTATAAATTTTAATTATATTTTTTTAAATTTTTTTAAATTATATTATTTTAATTTTAATTTTAATATATAATTATTTTTTTATATAATAATTATTTTTACTAATATATTTTTTAATATTTACTAATTATATATTTTTTTGGACTTCTTGTATCTATATATATATATATAAGAGTTTGTTTCTTTAATCAAATTTTTTCAAATTTTATTATTTGAACTCTGCGTTTTTTGAAAAAAATATATTTTTTTCTATCACAAGATATTTCACCAAATATTATTTTAATATCAAACTCAAATCAAATTTTCTCAAACTCAAGTATATATATTTTTGTAAACAAAATAATTATAATATCATTATATATTAAAGTATTTTTTATTTTTTTGAATAATTTCATATTTAAATAAATATTTTATTTTATGAAATACTATATAAAAAAAAATTGAATTTATAAAGTTTTAAAAAATAAAAAATTCTAAATATATTGAAACAAAATAATATCTCAATAATTAATAAGTGAGGGCGATGGCAAAATTAGTTGGCGGTGGGGATATGTTACTGACTGTGGTGGGTGGGTGGGTGCGTTTTTGTTTTTATATTTATATTTATATTTTCCAGTATATTATTATTAACCAATAACAGAAACAGTCACGAGGATACAATTAAAAACAAACAAACAAACAAAATTTGGCTGTATAATTAGGTAGTAACCAAAATAAAAATAAATAAATATAAATATAAATAAATAAAAAAATAAAAAGAAGAAGAAGAACGTAACTACACATATATCGATAATTGAATAGACGATTAATTGGGTGGAGTGGGGTGGGGTGGGGTGGGGGCAGGCACTTGTATTGAGTGGAGGATTGATGGCCTTATAATGAATGGATCAATTCATGCAAACGAAGAAAAACTTTTCCAAAGTCGTTGTTTACTTGATGGCCTTGCTTACTATGTAAAATATATATATATATATTTATATTTAAACACGAGTTTTAATAAATATATATTACTAAAAGAAAATGATGATAATTGAAAAAAAAAAATAAAATTGTGAATTTTAATTCTCAATTAAAAATCATGTATAGTAATTTTGTGATAGTATTATGTTATAACTTTTTGTGAGGATTGTTTTGCATGTAATATTTGTATAAAAAAAAATTACTAAGAGCTTTTCATGATTTCAAGTAAAATTTAAATAATAAAAATGTTATAGATATTTGTATTTGTCTTTTAGTTATTTTGTCACAAAATGTCATATAATATTTTTATGTCTAATTTAATTTGTGGCATAAATAAGATATATATATATATATTTATTTACAATATTTTAAATTTTAACAAATATGAATCGCTTTGCTCCCTCGACACTATTTTTTAATTAAGATTCTAAAAAAATAATAATATAAAAATACAATATTTTATATAAAAGTCAAAACATTCATTATGAAAAATCAAAAAATTATTGCAAAAAGTAAAAAAAAAATCAAATATTTAACCTAAATAATATATTTTATATTTTACACAATTCCTCGTATCATACTCCAAAATTGTTTCATCTAAAAACGTTGTGTGAACGGAGCTAATTATCATATAATTTTGTGACTCTTTAAAGTCAAAACATAAGTAATGATAGTATCCATAATTTTTACATTACAATAAAATATTGTTCACAACTATTTAAATTAACAATAAAAGTAACAAAATTATCTCTAACACTTTTTATTTTTTACATTATGAGTTTAAGGGGTTATTCTTGCACACAAACAATTTTTATTTCTATAAAACAGTAGGAAAATCATAGTAAACAAAACCTATTTTCTTTTATAGAAAATAGGGGTTAGTCAAAAAATTCATAAAAAAAGAAAATTAACTAAAAAAATTTGTTTCTCTTCTAACAAAATGTTAGAATCCCCGAAAACAGATTGTGATTTCACAATATCGACACAATGAACAAACACAACCTGAGAAGACTTAAAGATTTAAAGATTTCAAACGCGATTTTAGTTTGAAAAATTATAAAAACCTTAAAAAAGTTTACCAACTCTTAAGGTTTACAAAACCTTTTTGTATTTTGACTCCAAAGAACATATTTGTACAAAACAGTGACTATTTACTCGATTTACACCTTTTATTTAAAATTTTTGAAATACAAAACAACGATTTTGTAACAAACTAACCAAATTTAGTGTCAAACTTAACCAAACTACACAGATCTGTAGCGATTAAGCCACTAACAACACAAATCACACACGACCGATGCTAAAAAGCACAGATCGAGTGGGATTTTGGCCGGTATCTAACAAATCTATTAGGAAAAGAATCGAAACACCAAAAATTGTTTGATTCAACCAGATCCTTTCGTAGATCTAAAGACTTACAACAAAAAAACCTCAAAACTGAAAATAACACTCGATTTCGAAACCGAAAAACACCAAATAGTTCTGATACCACTTGTTGTTACTAATCCAAGATCAACAACTCATATTTGCATAAGAATATCCCGAATCTAACGAAAACTTAAAGAATCTTTTATTATTACGGAAACAATTTACTTGGACTCAGTTTTACCCACGTATCAACCAAACCGACATCGAACATACATCCAAGACCCAAACCACAAAGACTCGCCACAGAATCGCAACTAACACACAAACCCGAACCCTAATCTACGGAAACACAACGATTTCAAGCCTATTACACCACGAACAACATATACATCGTGAGACACTAATACAGGCACAAATCGATTAAATTAAACCGTAGAAACATCAAGGGAGAAGGTGCGCGTCGAAGGAGAGAGAGAGTTTCCCAACTCGCTGGAGAACGCAGGCGACGTTGAAGGAATCGCCTAGGGCTGGAAGAGAGGAATCGCGATATGTTCTCGTTCTGTATCTCAATGAATGAATCATTTGAACCGGTTTAGGGCAGCTTTATATATATAAAAAGCAAACCGGTTCAGACTGGCCTGGTTCAGGCCGGACCGGTTCAGACCCAACAGATCAAGCCAGCAAGTCTCACACATATAGGTTTAAAGGCTATTGTGAAACCAAGGTTACTAAACTCCGATCCTCACTTTGTGAGTGATTCTCGAGTACCTCGGTTGAATAGTCACGAGTGTATGTTGTAATAGATAGGTTATATTTTTCTTTGATTGCCTAAATTGCTTGCTATGATTGCCTGATTATTTGCGATAATCTGTGATTGTTTGTTTTTCGTGTGATTATCTTGCAAAACAATCTGATTTTGTGTGAAAATTAAATAAATAATTTTCTGAATTTTTTGTAGAATCCGAAACGGGTCTTTTTGGGAAAATAAAATCTATTTTTTATTAAAAACAAAAAATGGTTGGTAGCTCTAGTTTTAATATACTGTATTTTGATGAAAAAATGAATTTTGCAATTTGGAAACAAAAAATGAGAAGCATTTTAGTCACTCAAAGAATAATTAGAGCTATTGAGCCGGATCATGTAGCTCAAGTTCCTCTAGAGAGGAGAGCTGAGTTAGATGAAATGGCTCACTATATTATAATACTCAATTTAGCAGATCATGTAATTAGGAAAGTAGGTAAGCAAGAATCTGCTTTGGAATTATGGAATAAATTGGATGAACTATACACTCAAACTTCACTTCCTAGTAGGTTATATTTGTTAGAAAAAAATTTCAGTTATAAACTTGATTTGTCAAAATCAATTGATGAAAATCTGGACAATTTTTTAAAATTAATACAAGATATAAAACTTACTGGTGATAAAAATATTGATGATTATAGTGCTATAGTTTTGTTAAATGCAATTCCTAATTCATACATGGATGTGAAATCTGCTATTAAATATGGACGTGATTATGTAACATTAGATGTAGTTATTAATGGGTTAAAATTTAAAGAGTTAGATTTACAAATTCATAAGTCCAATAAGGGTGAAGTCATGTATACTATGGTAGGTCTCTTTTTAGATCAAATAAAAAAGGGTAATTTTGGAAATAATAATAATAGTAATAAAAACCATAATAATAGAAATAAATATAGATCTAAAAGTAGAGGAATCAATAGATTTAGAACTCCAAATAAATGGGGTGAAAGATGTTTTGATTGTGGTGATCCTAACCATTTTATACGTGAGTGCCATAAAAGGAAAATTAATAACGTTACAAACAATAATAATAATAGTAGCCAACAACATGTTAGTGAGTTAGCCAATATGACATTACTTGATCGTAATTATGGTGATGTATTTACTGTTACTGTCGACTGCTTGAATGTGAACAATGTATGTATGAATGAATGACTTATTGATTCTGGATGCACTTACCATATGACTCCATTAAAATTGATTTTTTGTGAATACAAAATTTTAAAAAATTGCACTGTTTCCATACTGATAATAGTGTTTCTAATGTGCTTGGAATAGGTAGTGTAAATTTGAAATTTAACACTGGTTTTGTACTAAAATTAAATAATGTGAGGCATGTACCTAGTTTATCAAATAATCTGCTTTCTTTTGTTGCTTTATCAGATTTAGAATTAGAGGAAAATAGGGAAATGATTGTATGAAAATTACTAAGGGATCTTTAGTTGTGTTTAAAGCTGTAAAACGTAATAATCTATACGTTACTTGTGCTGAACCAATTAATATGTCTGTAAACACAATAAATTCTAATAAAGAGAATAGTGATTTGTGGCATAAAAGATTAGGACACTTAAGTAATAAGGGATTAGAAATTTTACATAAAAATGGATCCTTAGGAAATGTAAAATTTAATCCAGTGTCCTTTTGTGATAATTGTGTGTATGGTAAACACCATAGGGTCCAATTTCCCCATCCCCCTAGTGAAAAACGTGATTTGTCTAAATTTGTGTTTGATTATTTACATGTTGATGTGTGGGGCCCAACTAGTGAGCCCACACATGGGTCTAGATATTTTTTATTCATTATTGATGATTTTTCAAGAAAAATCTGGGTATTTCTTATGAAAAATAAATCTGATGTGTTTGATGTTTTCAAAAATTGGAAAATTAAAATTGAAAATCAAACAGCAAACATCAAAGAAAATTAAATATCTTAGAACTGATAATGGTTTAGAATTTTGTAACTCCTGGTTTGATTTTTTTGTCAAGAAAATGGTATAAATAGACATAGAACTGTCCCCTATACACCCCAACAAAATGGGGTGGCTGAGAGGATGAACCAGACTCTCTTGGAGAGAGTTCGAAGCCTTTTGGCTTCATCCGGCTTGTTTAAAAAATTTTGGGGAGAAACTGTTATGACAACAACTTATATTGTTAATAGATCACCCTCAATTCCTTTGAATGGTACGTGTCCTGAATTTAAGTGGACTGGTAGGAAAATCAAATTTTCAAATATTCAGGTGTTTGGGTGTTCTGCTTTTATACTAATAATGACAAATTAGACCCTATAGCTGAAAATTATGTTTTCTTGGGTTATCCGGAAGGAGTTAAGGGTTATGGTTAAGGTCTAGACCCAGTTTTAAAAATGTCATTAGTAGAGATGTTGTTTTCAATGAAAATGAGATGCCTTGTTTAAATGTTGAAAAATCTATTTTGGATAAATCTGAAATTGATATTGAAAATTTAGACTATAATAATACTCCAAATGAGGTAGAGTATAATATTGCTAGTATAGGTGAGGTAGAAAATATAGAAAATAATGTTGAAATTTGAGTAGGATCAGCTGTGATAGAGGAAAATATTATTGAAATTGATAATGGCATGTTTGAAAATCAAAATGAATCTGATTTCGATAATAATAATCAAAACGAGTCTGTTTTCGAAAATAACAGTAATAATGAATCTGATTTTGATAAAGATAATCAAAATGAATTACAAAATTACCAATTGACTAGAGATAGGGGTAGAAGAATCCCTAGGTTGCCCACTAGGCTTGGTGATTTTAATTTATCTTCTTTGGCTTTTAGTGTATTTGAGAATTTAGATGGTAATGAACCTAAGACATTTATGGAGGCCATAAATTTTGAAAATAAAAATCAATGGTTAAAAACAATGAAAGAATAAATGGATTCATTATATGATAATAAGACTTGGTGTTTGGTTCCTAAACCTCCTAATTGTTCTCTTGTTGATTTTAAATGGATTTATAAAGTTAAACAAGAAGATAGTGGAATTAGGTTTAAGGCTAGATTAGTATCTAAGAGTTTTACCCAAAATGAAGGAATAGATTATAATGAAATTTTTTCCACTGTTGTCAAATTTACCACTGTTAGAGTCATGTTAGCTCTAGTTGTATTTTATGATTGAGAGCTAAAACAATTAGATGTTAAAACAACTTTTTTACATGGTGAATTAAATTAGAAGATTTATATGAAACAACCTTAAGGATTTATTGATAAAAATAAAATAAATCATGTTTGTTTGTTAAATAAATCTTTATATGGTTTAAAACAGTCACCTAGACAATGAAATATTAAATTTGATAATTGTATGAAAAATCTTGATTTTATAAAGCAAATTTGATTATTGTTTGTATTTCAAGACTGTTCAAAAAAAACCAACCTATTTTTCTTCTCATTTATGTTGATGATATGTTGATCATTAGTCCATGTTTAAAGCTTATTGATCACGTGACTAAGTGCTTATGTGATAATTTTGACATGAAACTGTTGGGTGATGCCAAAGTAATTTTAGGCATGTGTATCACTAGGGATAGGAAAAATTCAAGACTGTTTTTGTATCAGTCTATTTATATTTCGAAAATACTTAAGAAATTTTCTATGAGTGATGCTAAATCTGTTTCTGTTCCTATGGCTTTTAATTTTGTGCTAAAGGGATCAATGTCCCAAATCAGAATCTGATTTTGAATATATGAAACGTGTAACATATTCTAATGCAATAGGTTCCATAATGTACTTAATGGTTAGCACTAGGCCAGATTTAGCTTATGCTATTAGCTGTTTAAGTAGGTATATGGCAAACCCTGGTTTAGAACATTGACATGCATTAAAATGGGATTTTAGATACTTAGTTGGTACAATAAATGTTGGTCTTGTGTTTGGAAAATATGCTTGTTGATGTATTTTTTCAACAAACAAAAAGTAAAATTCAAAGATATGGAAATATCCTCAAACTTGATTAATTAGTACCTGAGATTAGAAATCTCTAAACACTGTACGGTACATAAGAAAATTAACTGGAAAATAAAATGCTGGAAATTTTAAAGTGGTGATCCCCGAATCTGACTTTGCTTTTGTCGAAGTTGATTGAAGATGGTTTCTCCAGAAAAATTCAATTCCTTAAATATTCCTTCAAGAAAAAGCTTGGAGCCGTCGCCAGCAACCGCCCAAGACGAAATGTTTTGAAACGTTGTTTGGTCGGTTACATCAACCGTCTCGCCAACCGCATAACCCATCCGACCAAATCAGAGACTAACTGGTCGCTAGACCAAATGACTCCTTGACCGCCCCACCAAGCGACCAAACTACTGTTCACTTAAATGGGCAATCAATTACCAGACCTTATTTCGCCCGACCTCCGTAGTGGCCGTCTTCACAGCCGCCGACCTACTCATCCGACTGCGGACCAACCGACTTGCCTATCCGACCGCAGACCAACCGACTTGCCTATCTGACCGTAGACTTCCCGACCTGCCTATCCGACTGCGGACTTCCTGACCTGTCTATCCGACCGCAGACCAACCGACTTGCCTATCCGACCGTAGACTTTCCGACTTGTCTATCCGACCGCAGACCAACTGACTTGCCTACCGTCCAACTCGCAGACTATCCGACCTGTGGACCTTCCGACCTGCGAACCAACCGACCGGACCAACCGACCGAGGACCAACCGACTTGCCTATCCGACCGTAGACCTTCCAACCTGCCGATCCGACCGAGGACCAACCGACCTGACCAACCAACCTGACCGCAATTTTTTCTCTTTTTCCACCCGACTTCGTGTCTAACTTCCTTTAAAATCCTGCTGTCCTTATTATTATTATTATTATTATTATTATTATTTGTGCTTAACAATGCTGAAAATGTTAAATTAGAGGGTTTTGTGGATTCAAATTATGCAAATGATAGAGATAGTAGGAAAAATACTATTTCTTATGTTTTTACTTTGTGTGGAATTTGTATAAGTTGAAAATCTCAATTGCAACACATTGTAGCACTATCCACAACAAAATATGAATATGTTGCAATAACTGAAGCTTTAAAAGAGGCATTGTGGTTAAAAGGATTAATCAGTGAATTAAGTTATTTACAACATATTGTTATTGTTTTTTCGGATAGTTAGTCGGGAATCCAGTTGTGCAAAAACTCTGTATTTTATGATAGGACCAAACATATTGATGTGCGTTTTCATTTTATATGTAATATTGTATATAAAGAAATTTCAAAATTGGAAAAGATTCCATCTGAGTATAATCCATCCGATATGAGTACTAAAGTTTTGCCTGCAAATAAGTTTGTATCTTGTTTGAAATACATACATTGTGATACTTTTGATTAGTCTCATATTACTTAGAGTAGTAGGTAGGCTAAGTTAATGTTTTGTTCCAACATTATTTTTGGGTGCAGGTAAAGATTATATGGGCGATGATGTACCTCATATCACTCGGACGAAAAATCAGGTGGAGGATTTGTTGGATTTTATAGTCCTTTCGGATCCACCCCAATAATACATAATATACACACTATGCAGCCCAAATTACATCCAGGCCCTGGCCCACATCACAGGCCCACGAACATTAACCCTGGCTCTGAGCCCGCGCCTCGACCCGATGGGGCTTCGCGCTCTTCTTCGACCCGTGACCCGATGGGGCTCCGTGTCTTTTTGAGATTGAGCGCTGGCCGTCCGATTTGGTGCTTGTATCCTAGTCGTTCGTTGGTGATTGACCTAAGTATATATACAGAGAGAGTGAGGGGCGCTGTCATTCGATATGTTCTTCCTCTCTCTAAACACTCGCCTCTCTCTCTCTAGCCTAATTCCTCTCTATCACTCTCACGATATTCCGGCGACTTTCGGCTGTTCCACGGCGGTGCCTTCCTCCTACTTTTGTGTGGACCTTCCCTGGCACCTTTGCTCCCTGTTTTGTTGATTTGTAGCCGCAAGGGGCTCTTTTCAACATGGTAGCCTTGAAGTATTGTTTTGTATGCCTCGCTACGTTCTGTGGGGGTTATTTTTGTCTTGTATTGTGGGTTTCGGGCCGGTGTTATTTGTGTTTGTCGCTAGTGTGTATGTGTGTGTCGATTTTGGCTTTTTCCGAGTTGGTTGACGTTAAGTCTAACCAAACTAGTCTAATATTTTTATTTTTACTTGATTTCGTTAATAAAACTTAAAGATCTATTCTGTATTTTTCTATTATATATATATATATTGTAATTAATAATTTTCGTAATTATTTAGGATGATTTAAATTTTCATAAGATAAAAACCCGAAATTTTACAACATTTTAGTTCTACTTATTGGAATTTTTTGTAACTATTCCTAGTTAAAATATTAATAATTTTATTTAATATTTATTCTACGTATATGCTAATTTAGTTTATTATGGGTATTAATGTCAGTGAATATTTTATATAACTATTTATAACTATTATATAAATAATACGATATATTAAAAAAAACAATTAAGAAAATTTATTAAAAGAATTGACATAATTCAAGAAGCCATTTGCAATACTAAAAAATATATATATATATAAAATAATAATAGATATGATCAAATTTCTTATTAAAAATATAAGTTGAAATATATATATATGTAAATGTATATATTGTTTAATTAACAATGTATACAACAAATAAATTTATAATTAACAATATTTATATAGTTAAAATATAATAACAAACAAAAATATATATTTTAAAGACGATAGCTAAATTAGTGTGCAAATAATTAACGACTATAATGCCACTCGTTCAACAGAAGTGTATGCATTTTGCGCTAAAAATAAATGTAAATAAATAAATATAAATTTGGTGGACGAAGAATTATGGATGTATTCTTTTACTTAAAAACATATTTTTTTAAAAAAAAAATAACATATTGCATACATTAATTATTTTAATATTATTTACACAATTATCTATATTTTATATAAAAAAATATCTTTTTAAATTATTCCACTAAACAAGCAAACCCTATATGCATACGAAAGTTTTGATACTCCCTTCATCCCGCTCAAGATGACCCTCTATATAACACTCCCAGTTGGCTCATACTGGAAATGCTACCGCCATATAGCATCATGAGGTCGTCATCTCCTACTTCATCAAGCCCCACAATACAATGTTACGGCTAAAATTAAGTATAAAAATGCATTATCATATAACTCAATCTGATGTATGAATATTTACAAAATCACGCCCCTAAACAAGAGATTTTCCCGGTTAAGAATTTACATATGATGCATCAGAGACAAATTTACTCACTAAATCCGTCTTTCTATATCCCGAGACGTCCCTGTCCCGGAGGTGCCATGCATACTTGAACAAAATATTTTTCTTAAAAGTAGTTTAGAGTTAAATCTATTTTAAGAACTAATTATGTCATGTCATACTCTTTTTAAAATAAAGTCTAATCACAGTCAATCAACTAATACATGTCATGCTATGTCAATAGTGAAATAATGCAACAAAGATATCGAACTCGGAAACCATGCACATGCACACACATATATATATATATATATACATCTTGTCGAAGTGAGCAGACGGAATAACTTCGGCTTAATAATAATAGACTCACTATATCTGTCAAAATGAGCAAGCCGGAATAACATTGGCTGCATAATAACAAGCTCACTTGATCATCATCAATAAATAGCCGGAAAATTCTCGGCTCAAGGAAGGACCTGATAAACCCATAATAGTATAACGGTCATATGGTTACTTCCATGTACTCACCATATGATTCCCAAAATCAATACATGGATAGCCAAACGTTGTCACCATTAACCATGTCTAGGCCTACCCTGTGTAATGTAGTATACAATCCGTGTAACTTGGAATCACCCGAGGGAAACCCGAAAACTCTACTCTTCTTCGCGCGCCCTAACGAGATCACGTTTGGAGTTTGACATATGACCCTAAACTACCGGTAGACCTCACTAATAGCTAGTCTAATGAGTGGAACAACATCTAATACGAATGATTAGACCAAATACGTTTCAACTACAATAGGTCTAATTCCTGAATGACCGTGCAACTAAGTCACCCAGTTGTCCGACTACTATCGTCCACGATCGCCAAAGTGTTACGGTACATTGGGGTCGAATACCTTAACCTAAGATGATGCCCTCGCCTAGCACTACCGTACACAACGACTAAACGATAAATCCACCGTGCAATATGTGTACAACATGTCAAATAAGGGGCTGTTTGGTTCACGGGCTTTTTTTGTGGGATTGGGATTTTATAGTAGGACATATTTATATGTGATAGGATTTATTGTATTTAAGATTTGGAATCCTATCCTATGTTTGGTGAGTAAGATTATTCGGGATTTATATTTCCCAAATTCAGTTTGCTTTGCAGATTAATTGAAGGATTCGGATTTTTTATATTTAAAATGACATAATTGTCCCAAAAAGGTTTTATTTGTTTTGATAAAAACAAACCCATATAGCATTTTTCTAAATAGCATATGCAATTTAATTATAAAATAACAAAAAAATTAATCAAATCAAATAATTAATATTCACAAAAACAAATCATCCTGCATAATTTACAAAAACAAATCCTGCCTATTTAGCATTGAGGGCATCAAATAACATTAAAACAAATCAAACCAAATAATTAATATTCATAAAAACATATCATTCTGCATAATTAACATTGAGAGCATCAAAGAACATTCAAATAAACAAATCAAATCAAATAATTAACATTCACAAGTTGGCAGTTGAAAAATTATGAATTGAGAGCATCTCATTTCACAGTGTTTAAAATTTGTCAGATGGCCACTTCCTCTAAAACACTTCAATTTAATACAACTACTAAGCAAATGCTATGCAACAAGCCGACATCATATATTATAAACAATAACAACACAATAACAACACAATACCATCATCCAAATGCCACAAGAATGTAATATTTCAGGACATTTGAGTCTATATAGATTCCTAAATCAACTGAACAAGTATTAACATATAGTTCGTAATAATTCATAAACTAGTTAACCAACACAATAGTCTTATGGCAACCCAATCAAAACAATAACCCAAAAAAGATTCATATTCAAATGATACTTAACATTCATTGCTCTAAAATATACTTAAGCCTATTTGTCACCCTCATCCAAATCCCAAAACAATTTGACCTTCTCAATATCAGCTCGTATTTTTTCACTTGCTTTGAATTTTTCAATTGTAGTCAAATATTGCATCTTTGAGATTTCTAATGTGATCATTGAATGCTTATTATCAAAGTCCTCCTCTCGTTCAACTCCCTTACTAAGTGTATTAGACATTTTTTCAATTCCACCACCAAGAAGCATAACTGCATCTTGAAATACTTCGATCATAGGATCAACTCAGCTTTTTTTTTTTCTTACTTTGACTTGGTTTTACAACTTCGAAGGAATCTTTATGAGACTCTTGTGTTTCTTCTTCCTTGTCAGCCTCCTTTTCCATCTCAACAAAATCTCGAACATCATTTCCTTGAGCCCTATCTTTTCCAAATACAATACACAACTCTTCATAATAAGGAATCACTTTGTTTTGCCATTTTTTAGCTCCTTTATTCACCTGTTTCATACCATATGATTATATAGTCATTCTCCATAGCTAACAATAGTTATTTCACTTTTTTACCTTAAGATATGCATCCCAAACCTCAGGTTCAGCAACCAGACAATGGGTAACTGGATCGTAGCTAAATCCACTAGTATTCGATCTATTGAGCATGTCATGTACAATATGCCAATCTCTTTTCATCACTTTTACTTTGATTCAATATGATGTTTACTCAACAAACTTGAATTTGGTAGTTCTTGCTTTAGTACTTGTTCCAAATGTGCTAGATATCCCGTCTTAAAGTCGTTGTCAGCTTTATATTGACCACCATTGACCATGGTCACCAAAGCCTCCACAAGTTTTGTTTCCTCAATATTTTTCCAGGTTCGATAGTGTCGTCCTTCATTCGTCATACCTACAATATACAGGAGTATATTTATAATAATCCTACTAGCTAATTATATAGCAAGCTTTAACAATTATTAAGTAATTCAAGGAAATACATAAAGACAATAACATGCAGTATTATCCGAAATAAGATAAAAAATAAACACTTACTAGAATAGAAAAACTTGTAATATTAAGAAACATGTATGGACTGCAATCCCACTAAAGTAGTACTTATTATTGCAACGAATATCTCTAAGATAATATAAGTCCAAAAATATGACCTCAAATAGTTAAAAAAAAAACAATATAGAAAGACAATAATCCAAAATTAGTGGGAAGCTCGTCAAGTCTAAAACATAGACTGAGCTAAATTATCTCTAAATGCAGTCCACTCGTTTGAAGCATCAATAGAAATTCTATTATCCTCGTCTTCATCCCCATCATTTCATGTTTATTCATCCAATGTGAACGTAGTTTCCAATGGATCAATGATTATTTCTTGTCTTATAAAATTATGAAGAAGACAACATGCCATAATGATACTATTTTTTAATTGAATGGGATAAAAGGATCTGTCACTTAAAATCTTCCATCTTTCTTTCAAAATCCCAAAACATCATTCTATAGCATTTCTCGTAGATGAATGCTTCAAGTTAAAAAAGCTCCTTTGTTGTTGTAGGTTGGTATCCATCATTCAAATGATATCTTTGACCCCTGTAAAGAGCTAGAAAACTCTCTCAATTTGTATAGGCAGCATCAACCAAGTAATAACCTAATAATAATAATAATTAATTATTATTACACTGACTAAACCTATATTATGAAAATTATATTTAGTTACCTGGTCTTGAAACTTTCAACCCATGAGGTCTAATAAGAGCATCTCGAAGTACTCTACTATCAGTTGTTGATCCTTCTCATCCAGCTAATACATAAATAAACTGCATATCTTGAGAACACACCCCTAACGCATTTGTTGCGATACCATTCTTTCGTGTTCTATAACTAGGTTTGTCTACAAGAGGTACTAAGCACTTTATGTATGTCTCATCTAACGCCCAAAGACAATTCTAATAAAAAAAGTATTATTATTTATTTTTACAAAAATCAAATTACAATTAAAAAAAAATGTATAAAGAAGTACGTATCTCCCTTAAACTATTTCCATCTCGAATCGGTTGAGTTTTCAGGAACCGGTTCCGGTTTCTTACGAAATTATGAATATAATTGTAATACCGCATTACAAACACAAGTAAAATACATACTAATGGCTTTATCCGAACGATAGAAACAACTAATTATTGTTCGATTCTTTACATTATGTGTAATAATACGAAGAAAGATAGCAACTTGTTCTCTAATACGAACAGTCCTATTTTCTCGCAACCCTCCTAATGTTTCCAGCATCACACACAACTTTGAAAAACACCTCCGGTTCATTCTAATTTCTGGTATGGTTAGCGTATCACTATCATAAACAAGCCTATGCAATATCGGGTACCGATCGATCTTCGGAGAAAGGTTTGAAATTCTAGGTTTATATTTTTTTTCCTTTGGACTATCAATATCCAACTCGATAAAATGAAGAATACTACAACCATGGAAACTGCATAACAAGATTCCATGTAATTTTCCATTCTTCCTTCTTTACGTTTGTGTGTGCTTAAACTTAATCGAGGCATATCTTGCAATAAAAATAAAAATCCATACAATGAGATACCACAAAAATATACCAATAAAACTACAAAAGGGTATTGCCTATAAATTGAAACAATAGTTAAAAGGAAATAATATTTTTTAACACAAACTGTAATGCCCCGATTTCGGAATGTATAAAATAA
The DNA here is from genome assembly GCF_009805555.1 of Andrographis paniculata. Classification (NCBI taxonomy): domain Eukaryota; kingdom Viridiplantae; phylum Streptophyta; class Magnoliopsida; order Lamiales; family Acanthaceae; genus Andrographis; species Andrographis paniculata. The sequence goes on from NW_026137613.1 coordinate 2,718,465, forward strand.
TATTATTATAGCAAATAAATATTTGACAATAGTAATGGAATCAAGAAATTAATATTTTGGGATAAATTATATTCCAATTTTGTATATTAGTTATAATTAAATAGACTGTTAAACGGATAAATATCGATAAAGATAAATATAAAATATAATATATATAATAATATAATAATAATAATAAAGGTAATGATGATGAAGATAATATTTGTAATAATAATAATAATAATAATAACGTTAATAATAATAATATAATATAATATATATAATAATAATATAATTGTATATATTTATACAAACTCAAACCTTACCTGCGAAGGACGACCAAAGCAGAAGAACGCGAAGGAGAAAGAAGAGAAAAAAGAAAAGAAGAAAGAAAAAGATTTAGCCGTCCGATTCCAATTCCGACTTGGGTATGGTATTCCTTGCTATTCGTAGAGTCCGATTATAAATTTTAATACGAATTTTGATATTGGAGTATTAAATTAGAAATTCTTCAAAAATTCAAAATTGGCTATTTAGCTATTTAATCGATGAATTTCTTTAGCTAATAGCCTATTCGTAGCGCCGACGTTATATTTTGAGAATTTCGTACCAATCCAAGTCGAATAAAAAACGGCAGTATATCGCACCTGCCTGCTTGTTCATACCTTTGCGTATTTTTATTTAATAATCGGGCAATATAAATATTATGAGGTAGAAGGATTTTATAGCTAGAATATCATATTCTACTAAATATAAAAGTTTGGAGCCCGACGAGTTAATTATAGAAATTAGCTTTTGAATAAGCAGGTAGCTCTTGAGAATAAGCATAAAGCTCATCTGATTTGAGTAAATAATGGGACAGGTGTACGTTGGAGGAGATTTGGGTGAAGTTATAAAATCCAGAAAGTATCGGTAGGAGGTAAGCAGTAGGGAATTAAATCTAATTTTAAGAAATTAGGTATTTATGTTGCATGTGATTCTGATTCTGATATTGATATGATATTATGTGGAATCATTTGGTCAGTGCATCTATATATGTATATATGTGTGTGTATATGCATGTGTGAAACTTCGTTTTACGATATTTGATATACGTATTTGATCGTGTTGGTGAATTTATAAAAAGGAGGATAGGTGGGCCGTCTCACCAGCCCTTTTCATTAAATTCACTTATTGACATGCTGCACACATCGCACGATTTATCGGATATGTTTTATGGATCTATCGTTTAATCGCCGTGTGCGGTAGTGCTAGGCGAGGGCATCATCTGGGGTTAGGATATTCGACCCCGATGTACCGTAACACTTTGGCGATAGTGGACGATAGTAGTCGGACAACTGGGTGACTTAGTCGCACGGTCATTCAGGGATTAGACCCATTGCAGTTGAGACGTATTTGGTCTAATCATTCGTGTTCGGTGTTGTTCCACTCATTGGAGTAGCTACTAGTGAGGTCTACCGGTAGTTTAGGATCAGATGCCAAACTCCAAACGCGATCCCGTTAGGGCGTGCGAGGAGGAGTAGAGTTTCCGGGTTTCCTTCGGGTGATTCCAGGTTGCACGGATTCTACTACGTTACACGGGGTAGGGCTAGACAGGAGGGTCCTATCTTCGCTATCACAGACTATGGGGTGTCTTGTGGTTAATGGCGACAACGCTCGACTATCCATGTATTGATTGCGGGAGTCGTATGGTGGGTATATGGGAGTGACCGGGTGACCGTTATATTATTATGGGTTTACCAGGTCCTTCCTTGAGCCGAGGATTTTCCGGCTATTTATTGATGATAGTCTAGTGAGCTGTTATTATGGAGCCGAGGTTATTCCGGCTGCTCACTTTGACATATGTATATGGGTATATGTGCATGAGTTGTCGATTTTGACATTATTGTTACATTATTTCAGTATGGGCATGGCATGGCATTTATTTTGCAAATGACGGAAATTAAACTCTATTTTCGAGCATGACATGGCATATTTTATGTTAGTTCTTAAAATGGATTTAATTCTAGACTGCTTTTAAGAAAAATATTTGATTCAGGTACGCATGGCACCTCCGGGACAGGGGACGTCTCGGGAGATAGAAAGACGGGCTGAATGAGTGAACTGCATCTGATGTATTATATGTAAATTCTAACTAGAAAAACCTCCCGTTTTGGGAGTATGTTTTTGTAAATATTTATAAACTTGTTTTTTTGGGAATAATAAAATGCTTATATAATTAATTTTAGCCTTAACACTGTGTTGTGGGGCCCGAAGTAGGAGGTGACGACCTCATGATGCAGTGTGGCGGTAGCATTTCCAGTACGAGCCAACTGGGGGTGTTACAAGTTGGTATCAGAGCCTAGGTTTGATAGATTTTGGCTCTTTGAATTAAAAAGGTTTTGAAAATAATAATGATATTGAATTGGTTTGGTGAGGTTTGGGTTTTGCGGGTGCATTCATGTTAATGTGATCTATCTTTTATTGTTATGCTTGGTTTAGCTGTGTGCTGAATTGATATTGAATCAGGAAAAATTGGGGGCAGTATCTCGAATTCTCGAGGTGGTGGTGTACGTAGGGCTATTCAAGGCCCAGAGTTTGATCCTTCGTCTGATGAGTCACAGTATCCTGTGCCAGCGCATGTACCAACAGAGGCACCTAGTCAGGATTTCTTTCGGCAGTTTATGGCCGCGATGATGCCTCAACAGAGGAGTTTCATTGATGCTGTGATGCGGCATAACCCACCAACATATTCTGGTTCAGTGGAGCCAGGAGTCCTTGAGTTTTGGGTTGAAAAGATGGAAAAGATATTTCGTGTTGTTCAGGTTCCGCCAGATCAACGAGTTAATATTGGAGCCTATTTCTTGGAAGGCCGAGCAAATCGGTGGTGGTTAGGTGAAGAAGCTGCAGGTGTAGACCAAGTGGATATGACTTGGGATGAATTTAAAGCAAAGTCACGGTGAAGAACAAATATCCTCTTCCGAGGATTGATGATCTATTTGATCAACTGAGAGGTGCAACTATATTCTCAAAGATTGACTTGAGATCTGGATATCATCAGCTAAGGATTGCAGAGCATGACATTCCGAAGACAGCTTTTCGGACTAGATACGGGCATTATGAATTCACGGTTATGTCCTTTGGGTTGACTAACGCCCCGGCTGCGTTTATGGAGTTGATGAATAGAATTTTTCAACCATACCTCGATCAGTTTGTGGTGGTATTTATTAACGATATCTTGGTCTATTCCCCAGATAAAAAGACGCATGCAAAACATTTGCATGTAATATTAAACATATTGCGTGCAAGAAAGTTATATGCCAAGTTATCCAAATGCGAGTTTTGGTTGAAGGAGGTTGCTTTCTTGGGGCATGTTGTTTCTGGAAAGGGTATCTCAGTAGATCCTTCTAAAGTGGCGGCAATCATGGATTGGCCAAGACCTACCAATCAATCAGAAGTAAGAAGCTTTTTGGGTTTGGCAGGATATTATCGACGATTCGTTCTTGATTTTTCGAAGGTTGCAAAACCATTAACTAATTTGCTGAAAAAGGATGCAAGGATTAACTGGGATCACGAGTGTGAGTCATCCTTTTTAGAATTGAAACATCGATTAACTTCAGCGCCAATTTTGGCTTTACCAGTGGAAGGTGAGGATTTTGAAGTGTATAGTGATGCTTCGAAGCAGGGATTGGGATGTGTCTTAATGCAGAATCAAAGAGTTATTGCTTATGCATCACGACAACTAAAACCTCACGAAGAGAATTATCCAACACACGACTTGGAAATGGCAGCAGTTGTGTTTGCTTTGAAGATTTGGAGACACTATCTTTATGGAGCCCATTGCAGAATATTTACTGACCATCAAAGTTTGAAATATATCTTCACCCAAAAAGAATTGAATTTAAGACAAAGAAGATGGTTAGAATTGGTGAAGGATTATGATCTTGAAATTGTGTATCATGAAGGCAAAGCAAATGTTGTAGCCGATGCCTTAAGTCGAAAACCAAGGCATAACTTGGGCTTCATGTCAGTTGCTGATGAACTGTGCCAAGATTTAGCGCGGATGGAAATTGAGGTACTTGGACGGGGTATGACTCGGGGATATTTGCAAATGATACAAGTTGAGCCTGAAATTTATGATCGCATTAGAGCGGCTCAAATGGAAGATAATAAAATGGTTGAGCTTGCAGTAAAAGTTCAGTACGGTCAGACTCAAAATTTTAATATTGCTCCAGATGGGAGTCTTCGATTTCACGGGAGGTGGTGTATCCCAAAGGATCGAAATGATTTGAAAGAGCAGATTATGAGTGAGGCTCATAATACACCATACTCAGTGCATCCGGGGGGAAATAAAATGTATCATGACCTACGTCAACATTTTTGGTGGAAGGGCATGAAGAAGGATGTAGCCAAATTTGTTGCACGATGTTTAAATTGTCAAAAGGTAAAAGCAGAACATCATAGACCAATGGGGTTGCTACAACCTTTAGAAGTTCCACTCTGGAAATGGGATTCTATCGCAATGGATTTTGTAACAGGACTTCCAAGGTCAAAGTCGGGAACAGATGCAATTTGGGTAATTATAGACAGATTGACCAAGTCAGCAGTGTTCATTCCAGTACGTATGACTTGGAGTATGCAGAAATTGGCCAAATTATATGTTCATTATGTGGTTAAACGACACGGTATTCCTGAGGTGATCATATCAGATCGTGATCCACGTTTTCAATCTCGATTTTGGCAAAAATTGCAGGAAGCCTTTGGTACTCAGTTGCATATGAGTACTGCATTCCATCCTATGACTGATGGTCAGTCAGAAAGAACTATCCGTATTCTGGAAGATATGCTAAGAGCTTGTGCTATGGAATTTCAAGGGAGTTGGGAAGACCACTTGGATTTAGTGGAATTTTCATATAATAATAGCCATCAAGCAAGTATCGGAATGACTCCTTTTGAAGCTCTTTATGGTCGAAAATGCAGAACTCCTTTAAGTTGGGACGATATGAGTGATCGACTGATACTGGGTCCGGAAATGATTGAGGAATCGAAAAATAAGATTCGAATTATCAGAGAAAAGATGAAGGCAGCTCAAGATCGTCAAAAGAATTATGCCGATAGAGCCCGACGTGAGGGTCAATTTCAAAGTGGAGATTTTGTCTTATTGGAAGTATCCCCAATGAAAGGTATTAGAAGGTTTGGGATTAAAGGAAAATTGAGTCCGCGTTATGTTGGACCTTATGAAATTGTCGATCGAGTTGGTGATTGGGCTTATCGGTTGGCACTTCCAAATTCTATGGAGCGTATCCATAATGTGTTTCATATATCTCAGCTTCGTAGGTATGTTGCAGATCCTTCTCATATTTTATCTCCAGATGAGATAGAGCTGAATGAAGATCTTTCGTATGAAGAAAAGCCTCTGTGGATCATGGACACAAAGGTCCGAACCATGAGGAATCGAGATATTCGTATGGTGAAAGTAATGTGGTCCAGACATGGAGCGGAAGAGGCCACGTGGGAAGTAGAACAAGAAATGTTCAAGGCATAACCACAACTGTTTAATTAAGTTGCCTTGTTATGTGTTTGAGTTTAGATTTCGGGGACGAAATCTTTTTAAGGGGGAGTGGATTGTAATGCCCCGATTTCGGAATGTATAAAATAATATTATTATAGCAAATAAATATTTGACAATAGTAATGGAATCAAGAAATTAATATTTTGGGATAAATTATATTCCAATTTTGTATATTAGTTATAATTAAATAGACTGTTAAACGGATAAATATCGATAAAGATAAATATAAAATATAATATATATAATAATATAATAATAATAATAAAGGTAATGATGATGAAGATAATATTTGTAATAATAATAATAATAATAATAACGTTAATAATAATAATATAATATAATATATATAATAATAATATAATTGTATATATTTATACAAACTCAAACCTTACCTGCGAAGGACGACCAAAGCAGAAGAACGCGAAGGAGAAAGAAGAGAAAAAAGAAAAGAAGAAAGAAAAAGATTTAGCCGTCCGATTCCAATTCCGACTTGGGTATGGTATTCCTTGCTATTCGTAGAGTCCGATTATAAATTTTAATACGAATTTTGATATTGGAGTATTAAATTAGAAATTCTTCAAAAATTCAAAATTGGCTATTTAGCTATTTAATCGATGAATTTCTTTAGCTAATAGCCTATTCGTAGCGCCGACGTTATATTTTGAGAATTTCGTACCAATCCAAGTCGAATAAAAAACGGCAGTATATCGCACCTGCCTGCTTGTTCATACCTTTGCGTATTTTTATTTAATAATCGGGCAATATAAATATTATGAGGTAGAAGGATTTTATAGCTAGAATATCATATTCTACTAAATATAAAAGTTTGGAGCCCGACGAGTTAATTATAGAAATTAGCTTTTGAATAAGCAGGTAGCTCTTGAGAATAAGCATAAAGCTCATCTGATTTGAGTAAATAATGGGACAGGTGTACGTTGGAGGAGATTTGGGTGAAGTTATAAAATCCAGAAAGTATCGGTAGGAGGTAAGCAGTAGGGAATTAAATCTAATTTTAAGAAATTAGGTATTTATGTTGCATGTGATTCTGATTCTGATATTGATATGATATTATGTGGAATCATTTGGTCAGTGCATCTATATATGTATATATGTGTGTGTATATGCATGTGTGAAACTTCGTTTTACGATATTTGATATACGTATTTGATCGTGTTGGTGAATTTATAAAAAGGAGGATAGGTGGGCCGTCTCACCAGCCCTTTTCATTAAATTCACTTATTGACATGCTGCACACATCGCACGATTTATCGGATATGTTTTATGGATCTATCGTTTAATCGCCGTGTGCGGTAGTGCTAGGCGAGGGCATCATCTGGGGTTAGGATATTCGACCCCGATGTACCGTAACACTTTGGCGATAGTGGACGATAGTAGTCGGACAACTGGGTGACTTAGTCGCACGGTCATTCAGGGATTAGACCCATTGCAGTTGAGACGTATTTGGTCTAATCATTCGTGTTCGGTGTTGTTCCACTCATTGGAGTAGCTACTAGTGAGGTCTACCGGTAGTTTAGGATCAGATGCCAAACTCCAAACGCGATCCCGTTAGGGCGTGCGAGGAGGAGTAGAGTTTCCGGGTTTCCTTCGGGTGATTCCAGGTTGCACGGATTCTACTACGTTACACGGGGTAGGGCTAGACAGGAGGGTCCTATCTTCGCTATCACAGACTATGGGGTGTCTTGTGGTTAATGGCGACAACGCTCGACTATCCATGTATTGATTGCGGGAGTCGTATGGTGGGTATATGGGAGTGACCGGGTGACCGTTATATTATTATGGGTTTACCAGGTCCTTCCTTGAGCCGAGGATTTTCCGGCTATTTATTGATGATAGTCTAGTGAGCTGTTATTATGGAGCCGAGGTTATTCCGGCTGCTCACTTTGACATATGTATATGGGTATATGTGCATGAGTTGTCGATTTTGACATTATTGTTACATTATTTCAGTATGGGCATGGCATGGCATTTATTTTGCAAATGACGGAAATTAAACTCTATTTTCGAGCATGACATGGCATATTTTATGTTAGTTCTTAAAATGGATTTAATTCTAGACTGCTTTTAAGAAAAATATTTGATTCAGGTACGCATGGCACCTCCGGGACAGGGGACGTCTCGGGAGATAGAAAGACGGGCTGAATGAGTGAACTGCATCTGATGTATTATATGTAAATTCTAACTAGAAAAACCTCCCGTTTTGGGAGTATGTTTTTGTAAATATTTATAAACTTGTTTTTTTGGGAATAATAAAATGCTTATATAATTAATTTTAGCCTTAACACTGTGTTGTGGGGCCCGAAGTAGGAGGTGACGACCTCATGATGCAGTGTGGCGGTAGCATTTCCAGTACGAGCCAACTGGGGGTGTTACACAAACAAACAATAAAATAAAATAAAAATACAATACATGGAATAATACAAATTGGAATTAAAACAAATATTTGGAATAAAAAAAATAATCATTCGTATCTATTGTAGCATCGATTAATCGAAAAAGAAAATATTGGAGAAGAAAAAATACAGAAGAAGTGGGGTATTCGAAATTTCCATCCCTATATTTAACCGTCTTTTCAATGTGTGTTCCTATAATATTAAGGCAAAACAGCAAAAAACCCCCTTGTGGTTTACCAAATCTGCTAAGAATCCCCCGTAGTCCTAAAACTCCAAAAAACCCTACTCGTGGTTTGTAAAACGTTGCACACTCGCCCCCCTTTTAAATCACACTGACGGCGTTAAATTTTACCCTCATCAGACCGTTATGCCGTTGTAGTTCTCTCTCTTCTGTTCTTTCTTCTTCTCTTCTCCACAACCTCTTTTTTCCATTTCTTTTCTTCCCCAAATTCTTCTTCACACATCTTCTTCCTCAATTTTTCTCTTCTTCTTCTCCAATTATTTCTCTCTCTTCTTCTGTTTTTTCTTCTTCGCTTCATTCTTCTTCTCTTCTCCTCAACTTCTTTCTTTCATCTTCTTTTATTCCCCAAATTCTTCTTCACACATCTTTTTCCTCAATTTTTTTTCTTCTTCATCTTCAATTCTTCCTTTAAGAATGAAGAATTGGAAAAGAATAAAAATAGTAAGAAGATGATGGGCAGAAGCGGCTGGAGTAGGAAATAAGGAAGGAAGAAAAGAAAGAGAAGAAAGAAGAGAAGGAAAAGAAGAAGAAGTGGAAGAAGGGTTGGACCAGTTTTTTTTTTTTTTCTCAATTTTTTTTCTTTTTCTATTTCTTTTTCTCCAATTTTCTTTCTTCTTTATTTTTTCTCTCCAATTCTTCCGTACGCCGTTGCAACCAGAAGCAAACAGGTTTTTCTTTCTTCTTTCTCTTTCTCTTTTTCCCCAATTTTCTTTCTTTTTTTTATCTCCCTAATTCTTCCGTACGCCGTTTCTTTCTTTCTTTCTTTCTTCTTAGATTGATTTCAAATCTTTATGTCAAATTGATTTCTGAAATTTTTGAGTTTGCTATTTATGAGTTTTGTAGAACACAAGAAGAAATATTTGTTTGGTAAAATAGAAGAAGATCCATGTCCGGTCGATTAATTGTGATAAATTTGGGATTGGTGTCGAATTTGATTGTATTTAACGGATTTTAAATAAAAAAAAATGAATTGAGAGTAAATTATGAAAGTATAGATAAAAATAAGAAAGAAGAAGAATAAGGAAGAAGAATAAGGAAGAAGAAGAATGAGGGAGAAGAAGAATAAGGAAGAAGTCATTAGGGTATTTCAGTAATTTTACACATAAATATATCACTTTATGGACAAAAAATCGCATTTCAGGTGCATGGTATACAACCTCCGTTAAATTCTAACGGATGGGGGATTTTTCGTAACGTTTTACAAACCACAAGTAGGTTTTTTGGAGTTTTAGGACTACGGGGGGTTTTTAGTTGATTTGGTAAACCACAGGGGTTTTTTTTGTTGTTTTGCCTATTATTAATTTCGTAAAAAATGTCCCTCTTTTTTGCTAATCTGCGCAAAATCTAGTCTAAACGGTAATTAGAAGAATATTAAGGGTAATTGAAGAACGCCGTTGACGGAGTAGGCACGTGCCACCCACGTGACCATGCGTTAGACCGAACCGGTTGTCATTAGACCCGGTTCTCCACCGAACCGGTTTGGTTCGAACCCGGTTCGGTGGAGAACCGCTCTATATCTTCTCCAGACTGATCCCATTCCCCCATTTCTCAGTCCAGTCGCAAGAAGCCCTAGGTCCTTCGAGCATCGTCATCCTTAAACGAGCTAAATTGAAGGTAGAGTTCAGTTGCTCGTTCCTCCAATTCTTGCCGGATTTCTCAGAGAATGAGCTCGACGTTTTCATCCTGAACCAATTTCTCAAGAAATCCGCGGATTGTGGAGTCCCCAATCGAGGATATTCCACAGTTGGTGTGTAGATGTGGATATGAGCTCCCATTGCTTACCTCATGGAGCACAAGCAATCCGGGTAGGCGATACAGAGCTTGTCCTAACTATGCGGTAATTTCATTTGTGTTTTTTTTTTTAAAAGAAATTATTATTATTTGTGTTCTTCATTATGAAAATATTTAATTGATTTTAATTTTGTAGAAACGTGGAAATTACTGTGGTATGTTTGAATGGTGGGATGAGGAACCCACGGATAGATATAAGGAAGTGATCAATGCATTGGTGTCTAAAATTCATCGGCTCGACAATATTCAGAAGCGAAAGAACGTCATCAACGTGGATGAAGATGTTGTTGAAGTTGACGTGCAAGAAAACCAATTGATGAAAGAAGGTAAATCTATTGGAAGAAGAAGTTAAAAGGATGAAACGCCATAACAACAAACCTCCGTCGGTGCACGTTGGCTATGTTAAACAGCATAGCAGTTTAATATTACTTAATATGGCGGTTATTGCGCTCATTTTTCTGGTATTCGGCTTTATGGCGATAGTGAACACCACCTCACCTCCGAAATTGGCTATCGCCAAAGGGTAATATTAGTGATAATGTGTTGCGTGATCCAGGTGTTGGATTGTTGTTGCTATATCGTAAGTTGAAATGTTTATGTATTGTGTCGGTCTATTGTGTTGTTGTAATATTTTTTGCTTGAAACTCATCTTTGGATTTGGATTCTCGTGTTGGAAGGAGCATTGCTTGTTATTATATGAAGAAATGTTGTAGTCGTAATATATTTCGCATCTTTAAGTTTGATCGTGATCAATTCGTTTGTATGGAATGTGATTACAAATTGGAGCAGCTTGTGTTGTGTATAGGGGGGACCTGTGTTCGTCTGTATGGAATGTCAATAGTGTGTAGTTATACAACTCAGTGCATGAATCAACCTATGCAAAAATATAAAATAAACAGCCACAATTAGGCAACAGTTGATGAACCTGTGTGCATTGCCAAGAAAAAATAAATGATCAATCTTAAAAGTACATCACATAAACAAATGCCAATACCTAAATCCCCAAATATTTCAAATTGCATATCACATTGAAATACCAACAATCCATGACGTTCCCCATCAAAACATAATTCCCAAGAGTTTTCAAACATATTGATTCACAAGCTGAAATGCAAAATTAAGGGCAGTAAATTTTTATTAGGTGCATGAAGTTTCTACTTCTTCTTTTTGGTGGGTTTATCTTGCTTTCTTAGATTGGCTCTCTTTTTATCATTTGAGGCACCTCCTGCTCTTGTTTTTTATGTTGGCTGGATGTGTGCTTCGATTGGTGCCACGACTGTCGTGCTGCCACCATCTACTTTATTGGAAACACACGATTGTAGGCTGGATAAGGTAATGAAGGTGTTTCCTCCTTTGACAATAACAGGTGTATGAATGGTGTTGGACGTCGAAGGCATCTACAAATAAAGAGAGTCCGTTTAGTACCAGAGTTGTAATAAAAATTGTATCTAACATTCCCAAGAAATGTTACCATACTTTAATTGAAGCCATTTTTTTCCTTGGATTGGTGCGGATTTTCGCTTTTGAACGAGCAGTGGTGGTAGCCTAGAAATACAAACAGCAGACCGGACAGTGAACTTGTGAAATGAAAGCACATATAAGCAGACCATACAGTTACCTGAGTTGGTGTTTTTTTCTTCCTTGGGCTAGTGCATGATCTTGTTGTTGATGGAGCATCACCATTATCCTGTAAGCATTGAAAACAAACACGACGGTTATCAAGTGAAATGGAATTGAAGTGAAGTTTTACAAAGCATACCATTGTCAGATTATCCGACTCCCTAATATAGGGCTGTGAGGATGCGTTAAAGCACACTGTGTTCTGGACATCTCCTCCCAAATCCTCATCATGAGCATTTTCCAGTGGCTCACTAATAGAAGCTCATTTGGGGCAAGTTATAGAGTTGTGCCCAAAACTCTGACACGCTTTGCACCTAATTTTTCTAGGTGCACCCTTGAGTCTATATGGATTTTTTAATTTTGGAGGGGGTTCATTGGGTTCTTTGCGTCGCATGGTTACTGGTCTTCCAACACTTTTCTTTTCAACTGGTGGGAGAGGTGCTTCCTTTACCGTTTTTTCCCATAAATCAGGTCCACTCAAAGGTAAGATTGGATAAGCATATGACTTCTTGTATGTAGACACAAAATAGCATTTGTGGACATAAGCCAATGGATCTTCTCCTCTACACCAAATTGCAACTGCATGCTTACATGGGATGCCTGTTAAGTCCCATTTCCTGCAACTACATGTTCTATCCCTCACATTAACTGTATGTTGGTCCAAAGATCCGGTAATCTGAAAATTCCAATCATCACTTCTCATTGGAATAAATTCAGAAGCCTATTCCATCATTTTTCTTCATTATTTTCATTATTTTCGGACAAAGTGGATCGTCCCATTTTTCTGCTTTCTCCTGATTCAACTGCATCCTTACCATCAACAAGTTTCTTATCTTCTCTAACATGGAAATAATTGGCTTATCTCTCGCTTCCATAATAAAACTATTGAAAGACTCACATGTATTGTAGAAGCATGTCGCATCTAGGATACACACTAAAGTGTGACCTAGACCAATGATCTGAACTCTTATTTGCTAACCAATTAAACACATCTTCAGAAGCCTTTTTCATTTCCTCCATCCTTTGTTTAAACTCCGGAATGGTGGTAGCTTTAGCTGCTGCCCATAACAGCCTCTTCACTGCAATGCCTGTATACCCATCACGCTTCATGTTTGTATGTAAATGTCTCACACAAAACCGATTGTCAGCCTGGGGCAGAATGGATTCGAAAGCAGGAATCAATCCCTTCTGCTTATCACTCATGAACGTCCAATTATGTCCATCTTCAATATCCAAATCCCTCTTCAACCGCTCTAAGAACCACAGCCAACTATCTTTGTTCTCAACCTCAACCACAGCGTATGCTATAGGAAAAATGTTGTTGTTCACATCAATACCCACAACACTTAACAACTGCCCTCCAAAGCTATCTTTAAGCCAACAACCATCCACATCTACCACCGGCCTACAGCCTTCAAGGAAGCCTCTCTTGTATGCAGAAAGACAAACATATATCCTTTGAAACCGTTGTAATCCAGACTCTTCATCATCTATAAGTTTCAAAGACAAAGAAGTGCCTGGATTACATATCTCAATCTCATTACAGTAATCCCACAACAAGCCATATTGCTCCACATTAGACCCGTGCAACAAGTCTAAAGCTTTCTTCCTAGCTCTATATGCCTTCGACATCGAGACCTTACATCTCAATGTTCTACATATTTCATCCCTAAAACCACCAGGATCCAACTTCGGATTCTCCTTCAGTTTTTTCATAAATGTCTTCCCAATCCAGGAAGACTTAATACTTGTGTTGTCATAAGTCCATCCACATTTGCTATGAACTTCATTCATGCTACGCAACTGCCATGCTTCATCACCCTGCACCTTGGACACGAGCACGAACCACCCACACCCTTGTTTCTTGCATGTGGCTCTCAACCTACTCTTGTCAATCTTTGGAAATTTCGCACTCATCCCCCTCCTAAAACAATGACTTTCAATGGCAAACTTAGTCTCAGCCCTCGACTTAAATAACAACCCCAATTTCAGCTCTGGATTTTCACCACCAGTGTTTGAATTATATATTTCAAACTGATTTCTCCCCTCCTTTTCACTTCCATCACTTTCCATCCCACTATTTAACTCACTATCACTACCCATGACATCTGTCTCACCATCCTCTTTTTGTAAAGTGTTCAAAACATCTTCAACAACTGTGGAATCGTCCACAATAGATTTTCCTTTCATCCTACCTTCAACTTCAACCCCGAGTACCCCACTCTCTAACTCAATTTCATTATCCGAGTCATCAAAATTAGAATCATTTTCTTCCATTTCACCTTCTACACAATCACTAGCCAGAGGAACTTCACCACTTAAATCTTCTATTCCACTAATTAAATTGGATTGAGGATCTTGGCTAAGCCCGATATCCAGATGTTCTAAGTAGATTTCGAGTTCATAGTTGTCTGGAATATGTTTTGTCATCCACAATATATCCTTATCACTTTCCAAACACTTGCATTGTCTATCAAACTTGTTACCATACTTCAACCAAAATCTAACACTATTCGTTTCTCTATATCCCAATTCCTCTGCATATCCCCACATTTCCAACACACTCAATTTATCTATATCAACAAAATCAAAATAATCATGTTCTCCCTCTAAATATTCCTTACGAGGCTTATGCCTCATCACCCCGCCAAAATAAATTTTCAAAGTAGCAGAGGAATCTTCATTGAACATCGCCCCTACATTTCAGTAATGCTACGTGTTTAACATAACGTAATATATTCATTCAAACCAGTAGAACAAAAGAACATAAATCAACACGTAAACCATATGCATATTTCAAATTAAGGGCTTTCAACTTACTGTAATTGGGGGTGAAATCAAGAGCGTGCTTGCTTCTACGCGCCATTGTCAACCACACACTGGAATCTACGCCTCCACGACGGAATTGAACGTACGAACTCCTGAACTAACTCCGCCTTCAATCCAGCTCGACTAGGGATGGCAATGATTGATGGGAATTAGGGTTTTGCAATTGTACATATGGGCGGAGTATCGGTGGGGAAAATGGGATGGCGATGCTCGAAGGACCTAGGACTTCTCGCGACTGGACTGAGAAATTGGGGAATGGGATCGGTCTGGAGAAGATATAGAGCGGTTCTCCACTGAACCAGTTCGCTGGAGAACCGGGTCTAATGACAACCGGTTCGGTCTAACGCACGGTCACGTGGGTGGCACGTGCCTACTCTGTCAACGGCGTTCTTCAATTACCCTTAATATTCTTCTAATTACCGTTTAGACTAGATTTTGCGCAGATTAGCAAAAAAGAGGGACATTTTTTACGAAATTAATATTATAGGGACACAAATTGAAAAGACGGTTAAATATAGGGACGGAAATTGCGAATACCCCCAGAAGAAGTATAATTAGCGCTTTACTGAAAAAAAAATTAAATTAAAAAAGAAATATGGCGCATGACGTAAAAACAAAAGAGAAAAAAAAATATAAGATAATTAGTTTATACCTGTACGTGGAATCCAGTGAAGTAAAATGGCAGTGGGAGGAAAGATGGATAAGAAGCAGCGAGCGAGAAGAAGAAGACGAAAACGCAGATGCGACAAGAAACAAGAACAACGGTCCCCAGGAGCAATTCCGCAAATGCGAAAGAAAGAAAAAAAAAGTATACCTGTAATTGGAATCCGGTGAAGTGAAATCGCAATGAGAGAAAAGATGATGAGAAGAAGCGAGAAGAAGAATACGCATTTGCAGAAGAAGCCAGAAGAAACTTTTCCGTCAAATGAGAAAGAAAAGAAGAAAAATAGGATTTTTTTTTTTGGAAGGGTATAAAAGCAAAATCAAAATACAATAGGAATGATTTAAAAGTAATAGGGTACCCTATTATTAAAAAATCTCTCATTTGCAGGATTTTATACCGTTTTTAAAAATCCTAGTATTTTAAATTTCATTATTTATTTTGTAACCAAACATGGATTTGGTAGGATTTTAAAATCCAAATCCCACGGAATCCTGCCAAATCCGTAAACCAAACAACCCCTAAGTGAATTTACAGAAAAAGGCTGATGAGACAGCTCACGTATTCTACTTTTCATAAATTCACTAACGCGATCAAATACGTATATTAAATATCATAAACTGTGAAATCTCCCACATGCATACACGCACACATATGGATAAATATATACATGTACTGACAAAATGATCCACTTAATAGCACATTAATATTATAATTGTAATCGCATGCAACATGCATGCCTAGTTTCTTAAAATTAGATTTAATTTTCTACTACTTATCTCTTATCGACACTCCTTAGTTTTTGCAATCTCACTCAAATTTTCTTCAACGTACACCTGCCCCATTATTTATTCAAATAAGAAAAAAAAAAAAAAGAGCTATATGTTTATTTTTAAGAGCTACCGGCTTATTCAATAACTAATTTCTATAATTAGTTCGTCGGGCTTCAAAATTTTATATTTAAATAGAATACGACATTCTAGTTATAAAACACTTATACCTCATTATATTTATATCGTTCGATATTAAATAAAAGTTCTTAAAGATATAAAAAAATAGACAAGTGCAATACACTTCCGTTTTTATCGACTTAAGATCAATAAAAAATTATCGGAATATAATCATAGTATTACGATAAGGTCATTAGCTAAGGAAACTAGTTGATTAAATAACCAAATATCTAGTTATAAATTTTCGAAGAATTTTTAATTTAATATCTCAATATCCAAATTTATATTAAAATTTATAATTAAACTCTACGTATAGCAAAAAATACAATACCGAAATCAAAATAAAAATCAGACAGTTAAATCTTTTTCTTTATATTTTTCTTCTATTCCTCCCTTCTTCTCGTGCGTCTCTGCTTCTGC
The DNA here is from genome assembly GCF_009805555.1 of Andrographis paniculata. Lineage (NCBI taxonomy): Eukaryota > Viridiplantae > Streptophyta > Magnoliopsida > Lamiales > Acanthaceae > Andrographis > Andrographis paniculata. The sequence goes on from NW_026137613.1 coordinate 2,734,918, forward strand.
TCGAAGAAATGGATGGGTTTGGTTTGTTTCTTTGTTTATTACGTTTATATATAATATATATATATATAATTATATTATTATTATTATTAACATTATCCTTAGATCACCTTTAATATTATTATTATACTATCTCATTCCACTTAATTTGTTCACTTCTATTTTCGTCATTCCCACGTCATTTGTGATTTCTTTTTTTAAAATATAATTATAAACATTAATTACATTTTAAAATTCCTAATTTATAATTTTTTTAAATTTAAATTAAACTATTTAGTCATATTAATCTTAATCTATTATTATGTTTATTAAATCATAATTATTTTTACTAATACACTTCTTAATTAGTTACTAATTACATAATACCTAAAACTCCGTGCCTAAGCAAAATGGGACAATTTAAGTGAGACAGGGGTATTATATATATAGTATTATATTTTATATTTATGATTATCGATATTTATCTTTTTAATACTCATTTCAATCCTAACCAATATACAAAATAGGAATAAAATTTATTTCAAAATATTAATTTCTTACTCCCGTTAGTATTATAAAAATATTTATTTGATATAAAAAATATTATTTTATACATTCTGAAATCAAGACATTACACTTTAGTTAGGGACGCAATATTTTAGTTACTGTAAATTAGTGAGTTATTAATAATAAGTCATAGGATCCAATCAAAACTTCTTTATTTTCATTGCTCTTCAATTAACAAATATTTTTATTTACCTTTAAAACTCTCCATTTTTTTTTATAAAACTAAATTATGATAACGACAAATAAATAAATAAATAAATTTTTTTATCTATTTATATTATATAAAATTGTATTCTCTACAAAATTATATTCATATTGTATAGTATATTTTATTAAGATATAATATTAAAAATATTTAAGTACATATTTTAAATTTTTTTAATCATTAAATAACTAATTTTTACTATCTAAATAATTAATTTATACCCCCTCCCTTATTCACATCTATTCTCAATTTTTTTTTTTGTTATTATCCAACTTTATTCTCATTTTTTTTAAGTAACAAAATACCACTTTTTCTATTTTCTTTACCCAAAAAAATAAAATTTTTATTTTTACCTATTTATTTTAAAACTCATACCCGATCAAATAATCACATAATTGAATGAGGGAATAAGTACTATATAAATTTTCATTTCTAAATAGAAAGCTTAATCTTTGATGGAAGAAAGAGAGTATTTATTATTTTCAAAATTTTATAATATCTCAAACTCTTTTTTTAAAAAGAAAAGTCCGGAGAATTATTGAAATCTTTATTTGGTAATCATATATAGGAAATATTATCAAAATAGAATCTAAATTATATTATTATAATATTAATATAGAAATAATAAAGAAAAACATATTGTTATTAATATTATCATTATTTTTTACATTGCGTAAATGTGTAAACTAATTTTTGTGGGTTACATAAATTATTCAAGAAAAAAGAAAAATTAAGGGAGGAAATTGTGTGAAGTGGAGTTGAAAGAGGATTTTGTAGGAAATTTATTTTGTTTTGGATTGAATTTGATAATTCTATTTAAATTTTTATTTAAACAATCTAATTTTGTGTAAGAAAAAAGAAATTTATTTTGTTTTGGATGAATTTGATAATTCTATTTAAATTTTTATTTAAACAATGTAATTTTTTTTAAAAAAAAAAGAAAAAGAAAAATTGATACTCATTTTGTCCAAAATAATAGTTTTATTTTGTCATTTTCGTTCGTTTCAAAATAATAGTTTTATTTCTATTTAACAAGCTCTCCACATTTCTACAAAATTATCCTCGCTTTTTCATAATAATTATATAAAGTAAGGACATTTTGGTTTTTTAGAAACACCGTTGCACCCACTATCAATACAATACTGTTACTCTTTAATTCTCGTGTCCATCTCAAATATATTTATTGATTTAGAACAGAGAAAATATATTTTAATTTAAAAAATATGCCGTTTGAATACCAATAATTTTGATTTGAATCCAAAACCAAACAAATCCCTTGTTTTAAGGAGATTTGAAATATTTTACAAAGAACCTAAGATTTGTGTAGATATATGGGTGTGTTCTTTGAACATTTTATACGTATATTTTCTAAAAAATATTAATGTATCATACACAATTATTATTTTTATATTTACGATACAATTTTTTATATTTTACATTAAAAAAAAATTATTCATTCATATTATCTCACAAAACAACCACACTCATAATTATTTTTTCCAAATTAAATTTTGATGAATGGAAAACAAATTGATCAAGGGCATGTTTGTCAATTAGCTGATAGTTGTTAGCTGATTCAATTAGTTGGTTTGACTAGCTGATTTGATTAGTTGTTTGTATTAAAATGTTTGGTAAAACAACTGTTTGATATTAGCTGTTTATACGTAAAATGACAATTGAGGATATTTTTATTTTATTCTTATTTCTAATATATTCAATTATGTTTTTTTGTTTTTAGAATGTTTAAAATTTTTTGTTATTAGTTATTGAAAATTGTAAAAGTGTTATAAAAGTATTTATTTTTATTATAGTTAGATTTAAAAAATAATATATTTTTATTAAAATATATAAATAGTTTTTTTATTGAAAATGATGTAAAATATAAAATAATAAATTTTTTTCGTGTATATATTTATTATGTTAGTTATCGATTAGTTCATTATATTTATAATTTTCAATAAATTTAATTTATTTTAGTATAAAATTTATATAATGTAATTTTAATAAAAAAATAAATTATTAATATTTATATTTTTTATCTTATGTTGATTTTAATAAATTTATATATTTTACAATTAAAATAATTTTTATATAAAAATTAATTATTTTAAATTTATAAAAGTAAAACTATAATATAATAAAATATTCTAATATAATTAATAAATACTCAAAATATATTTATTTGTGTAAAGTTTATAATAAATTTTTAAGCACATATAAGGAATAAAAAAAATTTCACAGAAAAAGCTATTTCAAAACGTTGGGTAAGTTAGCTTTTCAGAAATTAACTTTTTTGGTCCAAAAAACTATTCCAAAAAGTTAATTTACCAAACACCTAAATTAACTTTTTGACCGGTCAAACAGCTAAAAGTTATTCAATAAACTAAAAGCTCTTAAAAAAGCTATTTGCCAAACACATCCCAAATTATTCATTATAATTTTTTATTGTAATGGCCATGCAAATGGCATGTTACTATTCCCAATCAAAATTACTATCCTCAAATGTAACTGTTTAATTATTTGATGGAGTGAAAAGACTTATATAATTTGCATTTTTTCATTAACACAATTAGCAAGTCTTGTAGAGCCTTGAATTTGATGTTTCAATGTCTGTTTGCCACGAATTTCGCTGCCCGATCAACAAGTAGGGTTGGGGGCAACATCCCATTTTAGGGGTTGGAGGGCACAACACAGCCCCTAGCGGAGTTCGGGGGCAATGCCCTCGAACCAATCGGCATATATTAGCTCCATAATTTATTTTGATTGTTAGACCTATTTTTTAGTCCAGTCAGCTAGGTTTGATTTAAGTTATTATAAATATCCATTATGATGCAACACTATGAGTACTATACTTTGAAACTCTAATAAGATTTTTTTTTTTCCATAAATGTAACCAATGTCATTTGTTGTTGAATCACGTAATTTTATTTGTCGATTCTTTTCATTTTTTTATTATCTTTACTACATTCATCACAACATCGATTGTGGTGTTGCTTTTGCAAAGTAAATAGTATATCTTTCGGCATGCATCGTCAATATTGAAGCACTATCAATGCTTATTTTTTTAGCAAGAAGATGACTCATTGACTATAGTATTACCATTAATGAAAGAGTAGCTAATAAAAAGACAAAATTAAAATGCAATTTTAATTTTGTCTTTTTATTAGCTACTCTTTCATTTCACATTATTGTAATGCATATCAGTAGAAAGAAAACTATGTAATATATTACTGTAATAACGGAGGTTAAATATATAGCAGTGAATGCTACATAGACCATGCCCGTAACTCCTCTGCATTGGCTACTAAACCATCTTTTCCTTGCCACTTCTTCCTCCATTGTTCTGATGGTGAATCAATCGATGTTGCTCTCAGTACAAAATATTATGTTGAAAAAGCCATAAAAAATATTTAGGATCAAATTTAAGATCTATCATCAAAATATATTATTCTAAATAATAGTATTGAAAATTACAGACTTCTGAGAAATACAAATATTTGGTTTTATTGCAAAAAAAAAAAAAAAAGAATTTGTATGTAAAATATTTGGTTTATTGCAAAATATTACGTCTAAAAGACCATAAAAATATACCAATATATGTAAAGTAAGAAATAATACAAATAGCCGTGTTATATGTTTTTTTTTACAAAATTATTTATATGAAAAACTTTAAGAAATATATTCATTATATACATAATTAATGGAGTGTTCAACCACGCTCATTTGTGCGTGTACACCCAAAATACATAAAGACCTTCGTAGGTGCGAATAGTTTGTTCGAAACAAACAAATTTTCATTCTAATGATAAAGAAATATCAAAAATGTAACTTTGATTGTTTTTTTTTTTTTTTAATTGTGTCATTCTTATTGTTTGTGGTAAATTTAAACTTTTTGTGTTTTTTAATTTACCATTACAATAAAAATTTGAGAAAATGCAAAAAATATCTTTCATGTATACCATATTATCACTTTTGTTTTATATTTATTTCGTTGGCAAAATATATCTTAGATGTTTGCAAAATTCGCTATTTATATCCTTTAGTCGCGCGTGACGTTCACACCATGCGCGGTCATGCATGGGTACGCCCAACCAAATGATATAAATAGCGACTTTTGCAAACATGTGGGATATATTTTGCCAGCGAGATAAATACAAGACAAAAGTGATAATGATTATATATGAGAGATATTTTTTGCAATTTTCCCATCATGTAATTTGTTTCATATCATAACTATTAATTATACAATAAACTAAATATAAGATAATTGTACAAATATATATATATATAGATACTACAAATATTTGTATTGAAACTTACTCTACAAATAATGTCAAATAATTTTAACTTGAAAAAGTTAAATTTCATAATTTATATTCCAACTACTTTATATAAAAAAATTGAAGGTGTGTTTGATAGTCAGAAATCGCATGCGTTAAATATTCATATTATTTGCGATATTTGGTTTATTTTGATTAGATTCTACCTGATTTGTGTATATATTATTTATTTATGATTTGAGTAATAAAAATAATAAAATTGGTAGAATTAGAGGAAAAAGAGAACAAAAAGACCCAATGACTTGAAAAATTAATTAAAAGACCCAAAATTCAATTGTTACAAAATTAGGGCAAATATAAAGGAAATAAAGAAGATGGAGGCGCGACTTGCCACATTCATAGCAAGGAGGAGAACACCGTGCAAAAAAATTCCAGGGAGAAATCACGCAATGGTAAGAAGGAAAAAGACTCTTTCAAGATGATTTCGAGTTCTATCCCTACCAAATCATTCTCAAGCGATTTTTATTTTTGTTTTCTTTGTTTTTCATCCTATGATTAGCGTGTAGTTTACTTTTTTAATTTAGCAATGAAAGAAACAATTTTGTATGGATTTGTGAGATTAGATTTTGTTTTGATCTTATGATATTTCTTCGCTCCTAAGCATTTTTGTGATTTCTGATTTTAATGTTTAATAATATCTATTTGGTTGGGTATTGTGGCTAGGTATTTCAATTAGATTAAAAATTAATTGCTAAACTAAATTAGGCATCCGTAATTGCGTTTTAATTTGGTTCAAATGGCAACTAGTTGCAGACACTATTAGAAAATCAAAGACTCAATTTTAAACAATTTCGCATAGGTAATTGTTAAATTCAATTAGGCTCTTCTAGTTCGCAAGATGGTTAAACTAGTAAATTATTTGTGGCGTCACTAGGGTTCTAGTCTAATTAGGGAAGCAATTGACCGGCGTACCTAGACTGTCGAAAAATTAAGGAAAAGTTGGTTATTAGGCGCGTCTCGGTACTATAACTAATTTATTTAGAAACTAATAAAATTAAATATTTATCGATGATCAAATCTACTACCCAAGTTGTTAATTTCATTCTTAGACTAGAAACTTATTTTTATTGAATTTATCTTTTAGTCGTAGATTTTTTAGTTTGTTATTTGAGTTTTATTTCCTACTTCCAAAACTCCCAATTTTATTATATTTATATATTACACAATCGAAAATAAAATTTTTTTAATTCCCTGAGGAGACGACCCTACTTCATCTATACTACATTATTTTTATTGTAGAAGTAGGTTTATTTTATTTAAATTTTGTAGCGTGTAACGAACACCTGTCAAATTATTCCGCCGTTGTCGGGGAACTCTAATTGGTTCAATTTATCTTTGGTTGTTTTATATTATTTTTAAAATTCTGAATTTTTCCGGTTTATGTTGAGATCTGATCACATAGGAAACTTAATTTTTGACCCCGTGATTAAGAAGACTGTGCGTCGATTAAGGAAAGAAACTAAGGAGCGTCGCCAAAAAGATTTAGCTTTAGAATCATCTAGCGATTTGAGTTTTGACGAGTTTGAGCTAGAAGATGAGATGGATCAAAGGACACTAAGGGAGCTAATAGCTCCTTATTTGACGCAGCAGCCCCTCTGCATCACCTTCCCAACTGTAGATGGTGACACTAGTTTCGAATTGAAGTCGGGAATATTCCATTTTCTACCTTTTTTCCATGGCTTGGCAGGTGAAGAGCCACACAAGCACCTTCAAGATTTTGACATCGTATGCACCAGTATGAAGCTGCACGGAGTAATAGAAAATCAAATCAAATTGCGTGCCTTCTCCTTTTCACGAAAAAGTGCTGTGAAAGATTGGTACTTCAATCTAGCTGCTGGAAGCGTCAACACATGGAATGACATGAAGAGAGTTTCTTGAGAACTACTTTCTTGCCTTACGAGCTCCGAACATAAAGAAAGAAATATGTAGGATCAAACAACAAACACGGGAGTTTTTATTTGAGTATTGAGACCGATTTAATGTTTTAATTATGCGATGTCCTCAACATCAAATCCCTGAGCAGTTACTAATTCAATATTTCTATGAAGGTTTGACATCCATCGATAGGAGGATCATAGATGCAACAAGTGGAGGAGCTTTGATGAACAAGAGCCCTAAAGATGTGTGGGATCTACTGAATGATATGGCTATGAACTTGCAGCAGTTCGGCCTAAGAGACGTAGTGGCAGTGAAAGAGGCAAGTGAGGTAAGTACCCTGCAACAACAATTAAGCGAGCTAACTTCAATTGTTCGACAAATGGCTATAGGGAATGCTCAAATTAAGGTGTTTGGAATATGCACTAGCACGGAACACCCTTTTGATGTCTGTTCCACAATGACTCAATGAGTGAATATCAATGTTGCGGGATTCGCCCTTAGAGCGTACAACCCTTTCTCAAATACCTATAATCCAAGATGGAGGGATCACCCCATTTTGAAGTATAGAAATCAACAAGCACACGTCGGAGGCCTTTCACAAGGATTCTGCCACCCAATCACAATCAACAACCTCCTCAAGCGGTTCCAGATAATTATTTACAGGATATGATGAAAAATATGGCGTCTAATGTACTACAATTTCAACAGAAGACTCGGAACAACATAAAGAGCTTAGAAGAACAAGTAAGTCAAATAGCGAATGAGATGCGCGAGATGAAGTCAAGGGAAAAAGGTAAATTGCCTATACAGCCTGACACTAATCCAAAGAACGTGAGGCTCTTTATGTTGTTAAAGGGCAAGGATAGAGATGAGATCGAAACAGAGATAGAGAAAGATGCTCATAAAAACCAAACAAGGTAACTTCGGAAACGCCTATTTATCCTAAAACTAACGCTGCACCATTTCCTTGCAGATCAAAAAAACAAAGGAAGAGCGATAAAAATAAGGAGATGATGGAGATTTTTAGAAAAGTGGAGTTGAGCATACCCTTGTTGGATGCTATCAAACAAGTTCCGAAGTATGCCAAATTCTTAAAGGAACTTTGCACGGATAAAAAGAGATTGAAATGAGATGAGTGCATTATTGCTGGCGAGAGCGTATATGCTGTCATACAATATAAACTCCCTCCTAAATGTGGCGATCCAGGTATGTTCTCAGTTCCCTGTAAGATAGGTAAATTAGAGATTAAGCGAGCAATGTTAGATATAGGAGCCGCAATTAATGTGATGCCTAAGTCTATTTATAAATCTTTAAATGTTGGGCCATCAAAAGAAACTAGAATTATTATACAACTAACCGATAGGACTAATGCTTACCCTGAAGGAATGATTGAAGATGTCCCAGTGCAAGTTAATGAATTAATTTTTCCATTGTATTTTTATGTGCTTGACATGCGTGATGATAACTCTTCAAATCCTTTATCGATATTGCTTGGTAGACCATTTATGTGCACTGCACAAACTAAATAGATGTCAAGTAGGGTATACTTTCTATGGAGTTTGATGGTGAGAAATTATAATTTAATAGTTCCGATGCTATGAAATACCCTGGAGAATCTAGCATTTTGTATAGAGTGGATGTTATTGATGAGAATGTGTAGGAAATTTTTTACTTAAGTGAAAGAGACTCTTTAAGATTTTTATAGCATACCATATTGATGCGCAATTTAGTGCAGAAAAATTGGTGAATTCACGACTAAGAGAAGCAATCCATGCACTACAATCTTCATAATTCAAAACCACTAGGTTAGAACAAGCAACGTTGCCTTTAACTTAATCTAAACAAAAAATTTTACCATTTTCTTTGCAGGCTCCGGATCTAGAGATGAAGTTACTGCCTAATAAGATGAAATATGTTTTCCAAGGAGGAAAGAAACCTTACCTATTATCATATCAGCTTCCCTTTCTCAAATCCAAGAGAAACGATTGATTCGGATGTTGAGAAAGCACAAAGAAGTTATTGGTTGGACCATAGCTGACATAAAAGGCATCAGCCCCTTCCTTTGCACACATCGCATTGTGTTGAAGGAGAATGCAAAAGTAGTAAGGCAACCTCAAAGGCGATTGAATCCTGTGATGATGGAAGTGGTGAAGAAAGATATTTTAAAACTATTTGATGCCGATATTATTTATGCTATCGCAGATAGCCCATGGGTAAGTCCGATACATGTGGTGCCTAAGAAAGCAGGAGTTATGGTTGAGGCTGACAATGATGGTAAGTTGATTCATATTCAAAAACAAACTGGAGGGCGCCAGTGTATCGACTACCGTAGGCTAAACGCCGTCACAAAAAAAGGACTACTTTCCATTACCTTTTATTGATCAAATGATTGAGCGATTAGTAGGAAAATCTCACTATTGTTTTCTAAATGGCTTTTCAGGGTACTTCCAGACTGTCATAGCAGTGAAGGATCAAGAGAAAATGACATTTACATGTCCATGTGGCACTTTCGCATATAGGCAGATGCCATTTGGACTATGTAACGCTCTAGTACTTTTCAACGGTGCATGATAAGTATTTTTTCAGAATATGTAAAATCATTGAAGTATTCATGGATGATTTTAGTATGTATGGTGATGATTTTGATGCATGTTTAGATAATTTGGCCTTAATTTTGTAAAGATGCATTGAAACGAGATTGGTTCTTAATTGGGAAAAGTGTTAGTTCATGGTTGAAGATGAAATTGTTCTAGGTCACTTGGTTTCTTCAAGAGGAATATAGGTTGGCAAGGCTAAAATAGACACTATTACTACCTTATCCTACCTCACTTCGGTGAGGGAATTGCGATTTTTTCTTGGTCATGTAGGTTTTTATCGACGATTCATCAAGGATTTCTCCAAGGTGGTGAGCCCATTGTTCTTACTTTTACAAAAGGATATTTTAGTTGAGTTTGATGAGAGCTGCAAGCAAGCTTTTGATCAAATCAAGAAGCTTCTTACCACACCACCTATCATTCAACCTCCAAATTGGACATTTCCATTTGAGTTGATGTGCGATGCTAGTAACACAGCCGTAAGGACAGTTCTTGGACAAGATGGCTAGACGTCTTATGCAATCTATTATGCATCGAAAGCACTTAATGGAGCCCAATTGAACTATTTGACAACAAAAAGATTAACTCCTTGATGTGGTTTTTGCATTAAAAAAATTCAGATCTTACTTATTAGGCATTAAAGTAATTGTTTTCTTTGATCATGCAGACTTAAGTTTTTAATGGAGAAAAATGAGAGCAAACCAAGACTCCTTCGATAGGTGCTATTGTTACAAGAGTTTGACTTAGAAATATGCGATAAAAAAAGGGCTCCAAAAATTTTGTAGCTGATCACCTGAGCCAAGTATCGAATACTCAAGGATATTTGCACTTAAAGGATTACTTCCTTGATGAACAACTACTTGCAGCAGTCTCTTCGAGTCCCTAGTACGCTGATTTGGTTAATTATTTGGTTACTAATCAATTTCCTACAAGATGATCAAAGGCAAAAAGAGATAAACTCAAAAGCGATGCCAAATATTACTTTTGGGATGACCCTTAATGGAGAAGATGCACCGACCAAATCATCTGAAGTTGTGTCAATGGAGGTGAAGATAATTCTATTTTTAAAGTATTGTCACTCCTTGGAATGTGGAGGTCATTTTAGGCCGCAACGAACTACACGTAAGATACTTGATAGTGGATTTTATTGGCCAAATTTAAGGATGCACATAACTTTTGCAAATCTTGTGATAGATGTCAACGAGTAGGAAATATATCTTCTAAAAATCAATTGCCTCAAGCGCCTATGTTGTTTGTTGAGATCTTTGACGTGTGGGGCATTGATTTTATGTGTCCGTTTCCTATTTCGTATGGATTTTTATATATTATATTAGCACTCGACTATGTCTCGAAATGGGTAGAAGAAAAATCTACCTGAACTTAACGATTCTAAAGTGGTTGCATAGTTTCTCAAATCATCCATCTTTACTCGATTTGGAATGCCAAGAGCCGTCGTCAGTGATCGAGGCACGCACTTTTGCAACAAAAATATGTCCTCTTTGTTTCACAGATATGGGGTTTTGCATAAAGTATCGACGTTGTATCATCCTCGAACGAATGGCCAAGCTGAGGTCTCCAATTGGGAAATCAATGGAATTTTGGAAAAGATGGTGAGACCAGACCGAAAAAATTGGAGTTTGTGTTTAGAAGATGCTCTGTAGACATATCGCATGGCATACAAGACACCGATTGGTATGTCTCTTTTTTATTGGTGTTTGGTAAGCCATGCCACCTCCCGGTTAAAATTGAACATCGATCGTATTGGGCAATTAAGATTTGCAACATGAATCTCAATGATGCAGGAGCCTATAGAAAATTGCAATTACAAAAGTTGGAGAAAATTCGTAATGAGGCATACAAGAATTTTGCGATTTACAAGGCGAAAAGCAAGGCCCTACATGATCAACACATCACGCGAAAAGAATTTTCGATTGGACAAAAAGTTCTACTATATCACTCAATGGATGGGTCCGTTTCTTGTGACTAATATATTTTCTTATGGCGCAGTGGAGATTCAAAGTTTAGAAACGGATAAAAAATTCTTAGTGAATGGGCATCACCTCAAGCCTTATTATGATGAATTTTCGAATGAGGAGGTAGAATGCATTATTACCCTCCTCAACTTGGATGATTGAATGGTTTCACTCGACTACGTCTAGCCAAAGACGTTAAAGAATGACACTTCTTGGGAGGCAACCCAAGTTTTCTAGCTTTATTTCTTTTATTTTCTTTAGTTTTAGTTTTTTTATTTTTTATTTTTTAAACATCGCCTATTTGATTTGGATTCTTTAGTAGGAAACTTCTTGGATAATTTTGAAAAAAAAAAAACATAATTTCTAAATGGCGATCCACCAAGCTGACACCTTTCTTCTTTTTCCTCTCTGCTCAGCTTATCCGACCTCGGTGAACCATCAATTTTGGTATTGCCTAAAAGAGACGCACAATCAAATTGAGGAAATTTGGAATCCAAAGCAAAAAAATGTAGTGGCACCAACCCTATGGACTTCAGGACCTTTTTTTTACATTGAGGACAATATATGCTTTAGGTGTGGGGAGAGAGTGATGCAAACGTTTTGGGCAAATTTTTCATTTTATGCTGCTTTTTATGCCTAATTTGTTGTCCTTTCACATGTTTTTTAGATTTTTCTGAAGTGAGTCAAAGGTGGTTTGTATAATAGGTTAGTCTGACATGATTAATGACATTGGATTTGAAATATGTTGAGCCATGTTGATATTTGAACCCTGTGAAAATTCGAGTCTATATTCTAAAAAGCTTACATTATAAATTAATGTACATATTATCAAGCTTTTTGAAATTCTTTCTTGTGTGATTTGTAGTGCTCAATTATATAATCTAGAATTTTAGTGAATATGTATGTTGAACTTGCAACTACCAAGTCTTGCATTTTGAAAATGAAAGGGCATTAGGTAACCCCATTGAGCATTTTTTTATCACCCAACACAATATATTTCCTCTAGTTAGCCCATTTGAGACTTTTTAGCTTATTTTTCTTCTATATTAAACCGTATTTTAGCCTCATACCCTTCTTTTGATATTAAGTCTTCTCCGATTTGAACCCTATGTTAGAAAGATTTACTTTAAGTTCATGTTGTGATGCACCTTATTTGTTCGGCACCAGTTAGAAACGAAGTTTGGGTATAAATAAATAATGTCTTCAGAAATGATTGATGCAATGAGAATGGGTAGTGAAAGGCGTATATACATATATATATATATTTAAAACAAGGCCAAAAGAAAAACAAAAGAAAAAAGATTAAGGCCCAAAAAAAAAAAAAATCATCTTGATGAAGTATTATTGATGTAATTATGTTATTGAAGTTTAGATAGTGAATAAAGTAAGGGTTTCATTGTTTATGTTGAACCGTTTTTCATATGCTAGCATCTGCTCAATTGTCTTCTTTTCTGACATATCTTAGCCTTCGTATATCCTTTCTTTTTTCTACCCATAGCCATGAGCCCCGTTACAACCTTTATAAAAAGTCCATTTGATTCTTGATGTTAGATTCGAATATCAGAAGAAGGGAGATTTGATTTTCATTCAAGTCTATGGGATAATTTTTTGTCACACTACTTGAGCGTTAGCTGATTATACACATGTATTTCTTTCAGAGAGCATGTACGCATACACTTTATCCTGTGAGGTTGATTTGGTTTGATATGTTGAATTTCCGTTTGATTTGGTTGTGTTAGATTTTCTTGTCATATTGAGTCGCTTGCGATTTCTTTTGGCTTGTTTCGAATTTATACTTGAGAGCAAACATGATCTAGGTATTGGGAGATTTGATAGCGAGAAATCGCATGCGTTAAAATTCATATTATTTTAGATATTTGGTTGATTTTTATTAGATTATACCTATTTTTTGTATATATTAGTTATTTATGATTTGCAGGAGAAAAATAATAAAATTGGTAGAATTGGAGGGAAAAGAGAACAAAAAGGCCCAATGACTTGAAAAATTAATTAAAAAGGCCCAAAGTCCAATTGTTACAAAATTAGAGCAAACATAAAGGAAAGAAAGAAGAGGGAGGCGCCACTTGCCACATTTATAGTAAGGAGGAGAACACTGTGCAGAACAATCCTATGAAGAAATCGCGCAAGGACAAGAAAGAGAAATATTATTCCAAAAAGATTTCGAGTTCTACAGCTACCAGCATCATTCTCAAGCGATGTTTATTTTTGCTCTTCCTCCTATGATTAGCGAGTGGTTTACTTTTCTAGTTTATGAGTGGAAGAAACAATTTGGTATGGATTTGTGAGATTAGATTTTGTTTTGATTTTATGATATTTCTTGGTTCCTAACTATTTTATTTATACACTTCACTCTCATTATATCACCTAATTTTCAAAATATCATACTTAATATTATCTACCTAAATTATATGCCAAAAATTAAATAGTCACATGTGAGAAGGAAATTTTGTTTTTATTGAAAACTATATGAAATTAATAATAATAATATTTATGTTATAAAAAAGTAACAAAAAAAAAATTTACCCAATTCAAAAAATATCATGTGAAATATGTCGTATATTCTAAAACTGTCAAAATGAGTTGAACACGTCAGATTAGCCTGTCCATTCACTTTTAAAAAGAGTTGAATTTTAATATTTTTAAACGCGTTAAAATACAGACCTAAATGAGCAAAACCAAGACCGTTGCGGGTTCGGAGTGGATTAACCCACGGTGAGACGAGTTAGCACATAGATCAAATAAATACAATTATTTATATTATAACTATATTATATTTTTAATAATTACTTGGTCTGAAATAAATATATCTATTTTATCATTTTGATTTGTCTAAACTCAATTAAAATTTTCCATTTTAGAAATTGTGCTTTCTACATAACTTTGAAATTTTTTACAATTTACATATTATTATAAAAATATTATCATCATTATTTAACTAATTCTTTTACGGATAAATTGACTATTCATATAAAATACTAATATTAAAAAGAAAAAAATTATATAAAAAAATAAAGAGATATATATATATATATCAAATTGAGGAAGTATTATATTGTATAGTAATTTTTAAAAATATTTGACATTAAATTTACTTGTACTTTACGATATAATTATTTGTATATTAGTTATAAAAGTTTATATTTTTAATATTATCAAAAAATTACGTGAGTTGGTCTGCTTAATTCACCACTCACTAGTGGGTTGGGTTGAATTGTCTAAATTATTGTTTATCCTACCGTAACCCGTTTATTTAAAGGTTATGGTGAATTATGGATTAATCTGTCCCGTTAATCCGTTTTAATAACTATAATATATTCTTATTTCAAATAATGTAAATACATTTGACAAATAATCATTCGACCGGTTACTTGCTAAATTGAGTAAATCAGCATCAATTAAGTACACATATAAAATAGAATTAGCACACATATGATATATAATCAGCACGAACAGATATTGTATATTAAAGCATGTACTTGCATTGTTTTTAACTGTATATTGTGTTGAAATCATCTCTAGATTATGTTGCCTATTATCATAAATTATATTAAAATCAACTATGAATTTTGTTGTTCGTTAATATTTTATATTTATATTATGTTGACATAGAACAATCGGTACATATCATGATTAAATAGAACACAATTTATAGTTAAAAAAAAAAAAAAACACAAAACAACACAACTAGATGTCCGATACGAGATGATTTGGTAATGTAAGAGTGGATTATGTGATAAATTCAAACTACCAGTATATGTCTGTGGCATAATAATTAGTATTCACTCATTTTTATTTTTATTTTTATTTTTTGAATTTATTATCATTAATGAGATGTATTTTGTCTAGAATCCTTATAAATTATAAATACTACACATAATTATAGAAAATATTTCTTATACGTTTAGAAACTGTCGAAATTTTACAGATTATTATTATTATCATATATTTGGATTGCATGCAATTGAATAGTAAATTTCTTAAATTAAGTAACAAATTAATATTTTTACTACTAAAGATAATTAGGTAATAAATTCCTTAAATAATACAATAAAATATTAATCAAATCCTTTAATTTATGTAAAAATATTTGTTGCAAGCCATTTATAAATCTAATTATAAATCTAATTATAAATCGATAGTTAAAAAAAAAAAAGGAAAAACAAAAATTAAGAGAATAATTTATTCATATTTTTTTTTATAAATTTTCATCCTGACGAAATAAATTAATCATTACTTTTTATTTATTAAAAATTTGACGCAATTAAAAATTTGACCCCGATGGAACTTTGAGAATATTGTGTTCATTCAATATTTTTTTTATTGACATAATTTTTAATGAATATTATTAAATATATATATACACCCTATATATAATATATACTCTATCTACTAAATATAAACAAGTTAACATAAAATTTTACTTTTTATAAATTCCTCATATGTAACCTAACAAATACATTTATTAAAACACAAAAAGTGATCACACCTTAAAATTTTAACTAATTTTTTTATTTGGTATTTTAAATGAAATTTAATGTTGTATAATATATTTTAAAAAATATATTAAATTTGAGTCTTAAAAGGGGGATTTAATTAGTAAATACTAGAGAACCAAAACTAGACAAAAATAATACTAATAAATAAAAATGGTCGCAACAAAGTTATTATTAGTATTCAATAATTCTAATTCTTGAAAAAGTCCAGAAATGTGATATTAATATTGAGCTACTTTCTACCCCATTATTATTATTATTATTATTATTATTATTATTATTATTATTATTATTATTATTAATAATTCGAGTCAGCCAACGCTAAAAAACAAAAAAATTGATTACTCGTTTTGGCAAAATAAAGAAGAGGCGGCCTCACTTTGAATCATTACACTAACCTATACAACCAACATTAATTTTAGTAATACTATATACTATACTATACTATGCAACAAATCTATAGACATTTTTAAGGATGTGTTCTTTTTATACTTTATTTTATTTTTTCTTATCCATAATATTTAATATTTAAAAATGTATTATTTCATTTGTCCTGGTTCAACATATCATTTTTTTTATTATATTAAAAAATAATAATATTTTATTGGTTAATGATACTATATAATATTATTTTGATGTTTTATCCTTAAAAGTATAAATAAAATAAATATTTTTGTAAAAATTAAAAGTATTTTGATATTTAGATATAATTATTTTTATAATAAATTGAAATAAATACTTTTAATGAGATTGATGAAAATAATAAAATATATATATATATATATATTGAACTGGAATGGAATGAAATTTATTTATTTTTGATAAAATTACATTAATTTTTTTTTTTAAAAAAAAGGTTTAGAATGAACACACCTTAAGGTAACCAAGAACTAACTTAGCAAAGGTATGTTATATTTTCTTAAAAAATTTTAAAGTGAGACTTTTAATATTTGAATAGAGTTTGTTTACTTAAAGATTGACTTCATGTTTTTATTTAAATAGAAATTTAGATCTAATAATTTGTTAAAGAAAATAATAATATTTTTATTAGAACTACTCCTAAGACTATTATAATTGAAAAAAAAAAAATCAAACTTAAGTAAACACGTTAATTCTTCTAAATAAATAAAAATATATAAAATAAAATAAAATTTATCTATTTTTATAGAGTAATTTATGTTGATTACATGTGAATACATATTTTACTTATTTGTATTATATAAATTTATTCTTTATAAAATAATAGTTGTGCATTGAAGTATATACTATATATCTTCTTCTTTCGTTAAATTTATTTAATAACTAATTTTGGTAAAATCAAATATTTAAGATTTAACTATCATCATTTATACAATATTTTTTTACCATTATTGTTATTAGTTTTTTTAATCCACTTGGATCCACCCTAAATAAGACACACATCCAATTATGCAGCTCATTAAAACCATGTCCCTAACCTGCAATCCACACCCGTGCCCCGTGACCTGCCTGTCTGAACCGCTCTCACTTACCCATGATCCAGCCTACGATACGTGACCCTTGGCCTGACCCGCAACCCGCTGAGGATCCGCGCCTTTCTTAGATGCTGTGATGACTGTCTGATTTGGGGTTTTAATCTTGACCGCTGGATCTATTTTGACCTAGATATATATACATATATATGCAGAGGGTGAGAGAGACTGATGAAATAATTCAGATTTTTGGATATTATTAACATGGTCAAAAGAAATTCAATTTCGTGATTAATGGTGGGAGTAATTGAGACATAATTGGTACATTTTAACTGTTTCTAGCAGTTTCAGAGCATTTAGTTTTCATTTGCTTTTATCTATTGTAATTTTTCATTCATAAAATAAGATAGTGAATTCCATAAAACACAAAAACAGAGTGTGTTGTTCTGTCATGTTCTTCTTCCTAGAATTTGCCTCGATTTTTCTAGTGTGATTCTTAATTCCAATCTAGTAGATAGCCAACACTTGGTACCAGAGCGTTGTGTCGTGTTATGCCCAAATATCTACGATTGGAAGACATGGCTTTAGTAGCTCAAGAAAAAGAGAGCGGTGGTGTATCGTACCAGTGTCCCATGCTAACGTCTTCGAATTACACCACTTGGGCGATCCGGATGAAAGCTATTTTGGACGTACGAGGGTTGTGGGAGTCTATTGAACCACTGGACGATGCGGTGGTCAATGCGAAGAAGAGTAAATCAGCAAGAGCTTTTATTTTTCAAGGGTTATCGGAGGATGTTCTGTTACAAGTAGCCAAGAAGAAGACGGGAAGGGAAGTGTGGGATTCATTAAAGTTGTGTTACCTTGGGACTGATTGAGTGCAGAGGGCACGATTACATACGCTAAAAAGTGAGTTTGAGGCTCTTCGGATGAAGGACGGGGAAACAATCGATGAATTCACCGGAAAATTGAGTGGGATGATGACCAAATACAACAGCCTTGGGGCGACGCTTGAGGATAGTGTTCTGGTGCGAAAATTGCTCGATTCAGTCCCCGACAAGTACCCACAATTGGTAGCTTCGATTGAGCAATATTCAAATATTGAATCCATACCGTTCGATGAAGCTGTTGGTAGATTGAAGGCATATAAAGATAGATTATGACTCTGAAGTGGTAATGGGAATGCAGAAACCAGTCTGCTGCTTACTAGAATTGAAAACCAGCAAGTTAACAAAGCTGCAGGAGGATCGTTGGGAGGACGAGGATGCGGTTTGAACGATAGAGGAGGTCAGGGAGGCAGTGGTAGAGCTGGTCGAGGCAGACCCAATTGGCTACGACATGCTGGTAACAACAATTGCAAGCCAAGAGATAAGAAACACATTAATTAGTTCGAAATGAATTAGTTCGTGGGATTCTCATTATACAACATCCTAAGCAAGTTTGTGAGGGATGTATGGTTGCAAAACAATCGAAACATCCGTTCCCCAAAGAAGTTCAATGGCGGGCATGTCAACCTCTTGAATTGGTTCATGCGGATCTATGTGGTCCTATATCTCCCTCAACGGTGTCAGTTAACCGTTACTTCATGTTAATAGTCGATTATTTCAGTCGTTACATGTGGGTTTTTATGCTGAAATCGAAGGATGAAGCCTTTTCCAATTTTGCGAATTTCAAAGTAAAAATTGAGAAAAATACATCGATGAAGTTGAAAGGATTGTGGACTGATCGGGGGAGGGGGGGAATTTACCTCTAAAAAGTTTAATGAGTTTTTTTAGCAGGAAGGAATTCAGAGGCAACTTACAGCCCCTCAACAAAATAGTGTGGCGGAGCGTCGTAATAGAAGCATTCTTGTAGTTACAAGGTCATTATTACGAACGATGATTGTGCCAGATGTAAAGTGGGGTGATGCTGTCAGACATGCTGTTTACATACTCAACCGTATTCCAACTAAAGAAGTGAAAGGGATGACGCCATATGAAAGTCTAAAAGGATTTAAACCAACACTTAAGTGCCTAAAGGTGTTTGGGTGCATTGGTTATGTAAAGAAGCTGGTAAATCAGGTTTCGAAGCTCAGGAATCGCAACACTCCAATGATTTATTTGGGAGTTGAATCGGGTTCTAAAGCCTACCGAATGCTGAACCCAGTTGAGCTGAAGGTTGTGGTTGCTCGTGATGTCGTTTTCGATGAAAAGAAAAAATGGAGTTGGGCCCAATCACACACGGAAGAGGCTGATGCAAATAAATTGTGGGTTAACGATTTTTCAATCATATCCCGGAAGAAGAAGTACCAGCCGACACCAACAGAGAAGATCAGCCTAAACCTTCTGTTGAGCATGCTGATGGAAATTTTGCAGCAGCTTCGAATACAGCTCCTCCGAGCGAAAATAGTGCAAAAAAAATGTGGACTCCTCGACGTATGAACACACTCCTATTAAAGGCTTTTGAAGTCTCACCGATATCTACAATGAGACGGAGGATGTGGAAGAGGAATCCGATGAATTGATGTTTGTAGGTGATAAACCTACAACATTTACAGAGGTTTCTGGTGTTCCTTCGTGGCAAGACACAATGAAAGCAAAATTGTGTTCGATTGAAAAGAATCGTACTTGGAAGCTTACAACTCTTCCACCTGGGCTCAAAACCAATCGGACTGAAATGAGTGTTTAAAATCAAGAAAGATGCTGATGGGAATGTTGTCAAACACAAAGCTCGATTGGTTGCAAAAGGATACATTCAGAAGAAATGGATCGATTTTGATGAAGTTTTTGCACCAGTGGCCCGATTCGAAACTATAAGGCTGCTATTGGCTATAGCTACGATGAAAGGATGGTTGGTCCATCACCTTGATGTGAAGTCGACGTTCTTAAATGAAGCAAGAAGAAGTATACGTGTTTCAACCCGATGGTTTTGTTGCTAAAGGAAACAAACATATGGTAGACCGTTTATACAAGGCCCTCTATGGATTACGTCAAGCGCCACGAGCATGGAACATACGTCTTTACAAGGTACTCAAAGATTTGGATTTAACAAGGTGTTCACAAGAGCAAGCGGTATATAAGCTTCATTGCTTCAACACAATTTTGATAGTTGACGTATATGTGGATGATTTAATTGTCATCGGATAAATGGAAGACCAAGTAATTTGGTTCAAAAGAAAAATGTAGCAGTTGTTCAAGATAAGTGACTTGGGGCTGTTGACATACTACTTAGGAATAGAAGTGCGGCAAAGTGAGAAAGGCATCGGGATAAGTCAAGCCGGGTATGAAAAGCGGATTCTACAAGCAGCTGGAATGTGGGACTGTAATCCAACAAAGTGGCCGATGGATGCAAAGTTTAGCCTATCGAAGGATGTGGAAGACACACCTGTGAATGCAACAAATTATCGCCAACTCATTGGTCGTCTTCGATACTTAACTCATACAAGACCAGACATTTCTTACTCTGTTAGGGTTGTTAGTCGATATATGAGCAATACAAAAAGAAAGCCATTTGAAGGTAGTGAAACAAATACTTGAAAGGTATGTTGCATTATCGTTTGGCATACACAAAAGGAGACGATGGAAAGTTAGTAGGCTACAGTGACAACAGCTGTGGAATGGATTTGGATGATCAAAAGGGCACCACCGGGACAATGTTTTACTTCTCAAATAATCCAATTACGTGGTTATCTCAGAAGCAACAAATTGTGGCTCTATCTTCTTGTGAAGCAGAGTTCATGGCAGCAATAACGGTTGCTTGTCAAGCCGTATGGTTAAGGAATTTTTTGAAGGACTTAACCGGATGGGAAAGCTCGAGAGTGTGGCTGTTCATTGATAATAAATTAGCAATATCGCTAATGAAAAATCCAGTGTTTCATGGTCGCAGCAAACACATAGATACGATGCATCATTTTATACGTGAATGTGTTGAAAGAGAGATCATTAGCGTGGAACATGTTAGTGGAGAAGAGCAACAAATTGACATATTGACCAAAGCATTACCACGAGTCAAGTATATCGAGATGAGAAGTCTATTGGGGTTGAAGAATCTTGACAACAAAAATCAGAATTAAGGGGAAAAATGATGAAATAATTCTGATTTTTGGATATTATTAGCATGGTAAAAAGAAATTCAATTTCGTGATTAATGGTGGGAGTAATTGAGACATAATTGGTACATTTGAATATTTAACCGTTTCTAGAAGTTTTAGGATTGAGCATTTAGTTTTCATTTGCTTTTATCTATTTTAATTTTTCATTCGTAAAATAAGAGAATGAATTCTAGAAAATACAAAAACATAGTGTGTTGTTTTGCCTGTTCTTCTTCCTAGAATTTGCCTCGATTTTTCTGGTGTGATTCTTAATTCCAATCTAGTAGATAACCAACAGAGACAACCGTCATTCAATACGAGCTTTTTCTCTCTCTACATCAACGTCTCTCTCTCGATCTCTCTGTCCATCTTCTCCGGCGACCTTTCCCGGTTGTTCTTGGCGGCGTCTTTCCTCCTGTAATTTGTGGAGTTCTTTTGGCGCGACTCTCCCCCTGTTTATTGTTGTTCGTAGCCGCAATGGGCTCGATCAACTTGTAGACGTTTTTTTATAACTGTTTCGCCTTGTATGTTCTTTCGGGGTTCGATTTTGTGTGTATCGTGTGGTATCGGACCCGTTCTTCTGTGTAGTCGCTAGTTAGGTGTGATATTTGTATCGATTTGTGTTCCAAGTTTGGTTTGGAGTTGAGCCTACAAAAACCAAAACTAATTCAATATTTTCACTCAATTTTGTAATAAAATCCTCGATCCGTTCATATATATGTTTATAACAATTGTCATTATTTATATTATATCATCTCTTCGTTCTATTTAATTAGTAACTAAACTTTCAAAAATATCTTCAAACTATTTTTCTTTTATTTTTTTAAATTTTTTGCGCCAACTTTCAATAAACTAAATTTTGCGAAACGAATGGAGTATTATTTTTTAAAATAAATATTATTAAAAGTAAAGAAACCCTTAAATACAATATTGATTAAATTTACACACGAATGTCTATACAATTTAAAAAGTTTTATTTATTTATTTTTCATTAATTTCCTTAGTACTTTTCTCCTCTTCAACACAAACATGTGTGTTCTTTTGCTATTTTTAAAAATTATTTTAAATTTAAATATTGAATATTATAATACTTTAAAAAAAAATGAATAAACATACTAGTCGAATGTAACATAACTGAATATATATATATATATATATATAATAAATATTTAGTTATATCTCAGCATTATTAATTTGTTGAAGTTTAGATTATTGATTTTTAAGTACATCTTAAGAAATATTCATTAAAAATGATGAGTTGGTGGTTAACTAACTGACAATTTTCTCTTGTAAAAAAATACATATATCAGTATTATTATATTGTTGTGCATTAGCAGCTGGCAGGCACGTGGCGTTATATAATATTTATTTATTTTTATTTTTTCGTTACAAAATATTTATTTATTTTGTTAGTCTTCATTTCAGTTCATTGCAAAAACAAATGATTGTCATTGACAATGACAATGACGGATTAGCCTCCAAGGCAAATAAGTTCACTTTTATCGATTCAATATTTTTTTTATTTTTTTTATTTTTTTTATTTTTTTGGCTTTAGTGTATTAGATAACAAAGAAGAAAAAAAAACGAACAAAAATAATACATTTGAAACTAATATTTTTTTAACATAATTATATAAATTATATTGTTTTTTATAATAAAATATTGATATTGAAAAATAAATCAATAAAATTATTTAATTATTTTTATTTTTTTATATAAAATAAAAATAAAAATTAAAAAATAAGGGAAGCAAAATTATTAAAAATACATAATTTTATTATCTTTTTAAACTAAAAATATATATATTTCCGGAGCCGGGTGACTCCAAGGCCCCACATGATACGTCATGGGCATTGATGTGGTGGGGGACTGACTCACTTACCATGCAAACCAACATATATATATATATATATATAAATATGTATATATAAGACTTGGACCGACATGTGTCCAAAACTAGCCTAGAATTGTTTTGACCTACAAACAATTCAATATGTTTTTTTTTATTATATATACTTTTTATTATATTTGATAGGGTGTTACATTTGATGATTTTAGACTAAATTATTTGCATTTAATATTAAAATAATATTCGATGAAATATTTTGTAAAAGAAAATAATAATAATAATAATAAGTAAAGTATTCACCTTAAAGTGATATTATTTAATTAGTTAATAATAATAATTTATGATATTATTTTATTAATTTTTTTATATATATAATTTTGTTAGTAATTTTAAAATAAAAATTAATATATAATTAAAATAAATTTATAATGTGTATTAAATATTTTAAAAGTTATATTTCAATAAAATATACTACATAGAATATAAATATTATTTTATAGATAATAAAAATTTATATTATAAAAATAAATATAAAAATGATTAATTTATTTATAATTAATATAAACTAATTTCATAAAAGATAGTGAATTATAAATATAAAAAAATATATTTATTTTTTTAGAAGAGTTAGAAATATAAAAATTTTTATGATCATACATGATGTATGATATTATATGTTATAAAGTTAATTACGTTGATTTATATTTGTTAAGTATATGTTAAATTAATAAATTTTACCAAATATATATAAAAAATGTTATTTATTATAGTATATTTTTTCCAGAAAATATAGAATCGAAATAATTAATTTTGCGTGATTTGAAAATTACCAGATCTATTGATATTTTACAAAACTCTACCCAATACTCCCCATTAATTAGTTCAAATTTAAGGAAAAATATTCCAAATGCTATTACTATTACAATTAAAAATGCAAGTTTGGCGCGTCAATCTCTATTACAGTCCTAACATATAAGACATATTTTCTAATAAATTTTAATTGATGAGGATTCAATGTATATCGTATACTAAATACAAATAAATTTCATACAATTGTTTAATCGATTAGAAAATGAGTAAACTTTTCTTTTTTTTTTTCTTTTTTTTTTCATAAATTACATATTATAAGATACAATATATTATAAAATAAATGATAAAGTCGAGATCGAGGTAGGGATAAAAAGTATAAGCAATAAAAGATATGTGGGGATGGGATTGAGATGTTTTGTAGGGCATGATGAGAGCCAAGCCATGTGGTAGCTTTACTTCACTCATCCTTTATGTTCAATTTTTTGTCGAACGACGTCCACAACTTTCGACGCCATTCATTATTGAACCCTTCTTTTTCATCGAAGTCGTCGTCTATTTCTATTCAAGGAAGTATTGTAGTGTAAATAAATAAAAGTGATCACCAAAATAGTGCTTTTTGTTAATTTATGTTTTCAATTTTTGTTTCATACTATTCATTTTACTCCGTAAAATATTATTGCAGATGCGCAGTGAAGAATAGTATACCTACATCTCAAAGAGGATATTGAATCTAAATTTATTCCGTCTTTTATTTATTTTAAGTTATCTGGTGTAAATAACATCAAAATATATAAATTTGAATGGAACTTATGGAAATCATATCATAATAATTAACAATCAAAAGTTATATATGCAAATATACCAACAATACTAAAATAATAATATCACATTACATTTTATATCTATCAAATATTGCTTCAAAAACCTTAAAAAACACTTCCCAAACCCTTGCAAAAAATTATCACTAAGTTACATGAAGATTTGGGTTTATTTTCAAATTTTAACTATTCAAATACTCCATTCAATTACCATGTTTTTTTCCAATAAATGTATATTTTTTTAAAAAAATATTATATCAAATAATTATTTAAGTCAAAACTCAAACATAAAATACAATAATAATAATAATAATAATAAAAACAAAAAAAAATGTATGTGTGTTGGTTTTGTACATACATATACAAATGTATATGTATTCTTCTTGAGACTTCTAAGAGATGGTGTATGCATGTATTTTTCTTCACTCCAAGACTATATATATTGGTCAAGTACTTTAAATAATAATATTAATATATGACAAAATAATATTGATCAGATATTGCTTATTTAATTTTATGTATATCTACTTTGTACATTTACTTATAAATTGTTTGGCAATCTCACATTTAATATATACAAAATCCAAAATTTCTCACAATAAAACACATTTTCACCGTCAATAATGTTGTTCTAAACCATATAGGAATCCATTTAATCTGTTTGCGGAGAATTTCGATAATTTTCTTGTAAAATGTGTTTGATACAAAAAAAAATGAGAATAAATAAATAAAAATATCTCCATTTTTTTGTTTTGTTGAGACAGGAAATTGAAGTTTAAGAAATTAAATTTTTATATTCTCTAGTTTTATTATTTTTTTTTTATGACTTGGGAACTCGGTCCCAGACCGAACCTAATACCCTCCAAACCAGGCTCAACGGGAAAATCATATTAGGCGAAGCATGTGTGGCAGATGACTTGAGGCGTCAAGAGTTTGAACCCATTACCTCACAGTCACAAGTTCAGGTCATCCCTTACTGGACATCTACTTTTATTTTTCTCTCATGAGAAGTGAAAAGAAATAAAATTGAAAAAGTATTTATTTTTATTTTATTTTTATTTTTTAAAAAATTTATCCTGCTCTTAAATGTGGGTATTCCGATCTAAAATTTTTGTTAATTAATTTGCTAATTACATTTTTATAATATTTATCAAATTTCTAATATCTTTCAAGGATTGTTTCTTTAGTGGTTTTAGGTTGAAGTATTTATTGATATGAGGTGTGAAATATTATGTTGATAATATAAAAATAATATTTTGTATTGAATATTAATTTTTTGTGAAAAATATAATATATATTATATATATTGAAAATCGTGTCAATAAAATATGAGTTGTGTTGGGTCCACTTGTAATATATGTTAATATAATACTTCTATGTCCTAGTCAAATGTATTCATTTGATTTTTGCATGTGAATTTAAATATATTAGTATTTTATGAATATGTAGGGTAAAATTTATTTTATCCTTAATATTAGCGTGATTAAAAGAATAAAGACAACAAAATAATTAGTATTTTGGTATTTAATTGAAAGATATTTTTACTAAAAAAGAAAAACGAATACTTTTGATTTTGCATGACAAAATAGATACCTTGACTCGAAAAAAAGAGGTATTGTTAATAATTTCTAAATTAGATACTCACTTGTTACATGTCTATATCCACTTGTACTTAGTTTATAAGCTTCTAAGTTCACTTTTAATATATACAACTAAAAAATTTCCCCAAAAAATTGTTGCAAATAAAAATTGAAAAATATCAAATAAATAAATAAAATAAAAAGATAAATACTAGTGTTTTATTTCCTTCAAAGAATTTGTTGTTAATATTTGAATCAATGATGATGATGATACACAAAACAATGATTAGAAGCAAGTGAAAAACATACGGTAAAATAGACGAAAATAAAATAATAAAATGAGTTTCTTTACTTGGAAGATGAAATACTCTCTCCGTCCATACATAAAATATACAATTACTTTTGACACAGTGTTTAATAAATAATAGTATTTTAATTATAGTGGATAGTTAAGTGTAATATAATGACATTTTTACCCTTACTTTTTGGTGTAAAAGTAATGATGTGAGGTAAAATATGAGTATTTATGGAAAAAAGTGATGTATTTAATGAAATATTTACGCATCCCAAAATAAAAATATATATACTTTTTAACTGGACGGATGAAGTATTATATATTTTCATAGAAAATCCTGATGGTTAGATGTTATAAAATTGAAATAAAATTTAAAACGAAAATCTTACTTATAGTTTTTTTTATTTAGTTTATTTTTTTATTATTATTTAATATCACAATTTTCTTAAAGAAAAAACATTAATTACATTCACATATTTCTCATTCAAAGAATTCTTTTATCTTAAAAAAAAAAGGAACTATTTTATCTAAAAATATAACAAAATAAGTATATACATAGAATTTTATTTTATTTTTTTTTATTATTATTTTTTTTTAACAAAACACACATTTAGTATTTTTATTATTAGTTAAAGAGAATTGTGTAAAAATATAAGGGTGTGTTTTGTTTCAATTTCAAGCCAAAATTAATACTATTGAGTAGCAATTTTTAATAAAATATATATTTTTTTACAAAATATTATTTAAATCAAAATTTAAATAAAAATAATTCAAAATCAAATAAAACTAAACAAACCCTAAGAAAATGTTAATTTAATTAGTTGGAAAAAGTTGCGTTTATTTTAGGGTTTAGGGTTAAAAAAAATAAAACCACCGATACTGTATTTGGTGGGGTTAGTATTTGTCAATTTTTTTTTTAATAATATCAAATTAAATATTTTTTTATACATTACACTGAAAATAATATTTTTATTCAATTTATATTATATCAAACAATTATTTAAATTTAGAATTCTTATTATTTAAAAACTATCAAACAATTATTTAAATTAAGAATTCTTATTATTTAAAAACAAACAAACATAATTAAGGTTGCTTAGAATATGCAGGGTTGCTTGACATGAAGAACAAGTCTAAGGGAACACATGTGACATGTCTAAAGCCCAGGTTTTGTAGGCGATCAAATATTTCTGCTGTTTTTCTTCTCCCAATTAATTAATTCCACGCAAAGCAACCTTCCTCTCTCTCTCTCTCTATATATATATATACACACATATCTCTCTCTATATATATTACAGATCAATCGAGCAAAAGAGATAGATAGAAATAGAAAACTATATTATTTGAGTCACGAGAATGGGGAAGAGATTGGCAATTGTAGGAATAGTATTTCTCCTAGTTTGGATGACGGCGGCGGCGGCAGAGACAGACAGTTATTGCGATAACAAGTGCGGGGAGAGGTGCTCGAAGGCGGGGCGGATGGATCGGTGCCTCAAATATTGCGGCATTTGCTGCAAAAAGTGCCACTGTGTGCCCCCGGGAACTTCTGGGAATAAAGATGAGTGTCCGTGTTACAGAGACATGAAAAATTCTAAGGGTGATCCCAAATGCCCTTAATAAGTTAGAAAATATTCTGTTGTAATTTTCGCGGTGTAAAATTTACGAAAAATTATAATTCATGCGACAATATTGAATACTTGTTGTTCGACATGCCTTATATAGACTTTACATGCCTTATATCTAGTATGTGCCTATATATTTGTTGTGTTTTCTACATTTTATTTTGCATATGTACCTATAATAATTTATGTTTTTCTTTCTAAATATTATGTTACATTATATATATTATATATTGTTGATATTTGGCCCAAAACCCGATCCGCAACTCGAAGCCCTGTAATCCGGATTTGATCCGCTTGGCCCGCACCGAGTTAAAACCCCATCTTACCTCTTCTCTTCTGTCAGTTCAATCTGCGTGTGTTCACTCTTGGGGCAATTAACTCTGAGGGTTTTCTGTTCTGTGAGTTTAAACCGTTCCCGTTTTCAGCTTTCCGGTGAGTTCGTTCTTTTGCGTGTTCTTAGCATTCGAGAGATTAAAATTGGTTCATCCATTAGTTGATTTAGGGTTCCGATAGGTAGGACTTTGTTAGTTTGGGCTTTTGTTGGAGGCGATTGAATTAGTCCTTAAGTTAGTCAATTCACAAACTAGAGAGGCTTTAGACTGAGTTGTCAAATAGTTTCTTCAAATTATTTTTGTGGAGTCGCTTGGGAGTCTCCAGAGGAAGTCGCCGGAGTTGTTGTTGTTCCCACCGTTGTCCGTTGTTGCCTTACCGCCGCGCCACCGCCTGGGTTTTCCGTCAGAGAAGGGAACTGGTGCTGCTAAGTGTGGACGTCATCATTGATCTTCACTTCGTTCAGTCAGGGAGTGCTATCCTTTTAATATTCTTGTGGTTGTTTGTTTTTGATTAAGTAGTATTAATCTTAATTTTGGCTTTGATTAATTTCTAATTTCAAGAACCTTTTAGTTTGTTAGATATTAACTTTGGAAGCACATTTTAGTTGATGGTTTTGTTGTTTGACATATTAATAAAAAGACCAGTGGTATCAGAGCCAAAATTTGTCAAAGCATCGAGTACGGACAACATCTTCGAGTAAATCGATCGTTGGTAATAAATCGATTTTGGTAAAAGGTTAAAGCTTTTTTTTTTTTTTGATGAATATGCTGTTTGTAGATTGGATTTTTTTATTTTGTGAACCTTTCGATTGCAGAGATTGATTGTGTGATATTGAGAATCTTGTTTTCTTTGAGGCCCTAGTTTGTTGTTGTTGTAAATGTTGTACTTAATTGATAATTAATTGCTTGGATTGTGTTTTTTGAGTGATTTGTTTTGTGGGCAAATATTTTCTTTTAAATAATTGCTCCTATGTGTATTTTTTTAATATACATCCGTTTAATGGGAAAAAGATTTTACTATTTGGAAACAAAGAATTAAAAGTATTTTAATTACTCAAAAACTTTTTCGAGAAATAAATGGTACTTTTGATGATGATACACCTCTTAAAAATCGTGTTGATATGGATTAGTGTGCATGTGTGTTTATTGTGTTATATTTAACTAATAATGTGCTTAGGATAGTAGGTAAGTTTTTTTAGTGTAAAACAATTGTTTGATAGGTTAGATGTATTGTACACGTAAGTATCTTTGTCAAATAAGTTTTTCTTGCTTGAAAATTTTTTCCAATTCAAACTAGAGACTAAGAAGAGTGTTGATGACAATATAGATATCTTTACTAAACTAATTCAAGATATAAAATTGAGTAAAGATCAATATATTGATGAATATTCTCCGATTGTGCTTTTGAATGTCATTTCCGATTCCTATAGTGATGTTAAATCCGCAATTAAATATGAAAGAGATAACATTACTTTAGATATAGTAATAAAAAACAAGGAATTAGATTTATTAGCTAATAAATCAATTGAAAACTCAAGTGGCAAAGTTATGCATGGAAAAGGTAGAACTTTCAATATGAATAACCAAAACAATAACAATAAAGATAATCAATTATCAAATAATAATAAAAAGAAAAACAAAGAAAAAATTATAAGTCATTGCTTAGAAAATGCTTGGTTGTGATGAAGTAGATCATTATATTAAAGAGTGTCCTAATGTAAATATGAAAGGTCAAGTAAATAATACAAATCAAATAATTGAGTCCAATGATTAATCAAATATGGTTTTGTGTAGTCAATCTTTAGGTGATGTATATTGATTGAGTTTTGATTGTTCTTTACTTGCTTTAGTATGCGAATATTTGTGAAATAATAACTCTTTTAAAATTTGGCATTTTTGCTTTTTTTCTTGTTAAAACAGGTGTTGAAATTCTGTTTTGTGTAAAATCTTGTGCAATTTTTTTTTTAATAAACCAATGTTGCTTGTTTCTTCTTGTGCGAAAAAAATAAAAAAACACTTTAGCATTCCTGGTTGTTTGTTGTTTTTAGTTGTGTGTGTTTAATATTTTTTGTTTTATTTGTTGATCTCTTGGGAATAGTCGATACATGTTTTCATATGATTGATAATATGTATTTTTATTGCTAGGTGGAGTAAATTGATTCTTCCATTGTGATTTTATTTTGATTATTTGTTGTCTTTGTGCTTTGTGTTTGTATTTCCTAGACTAAGTGAATAATCTAGGTTGTTAGTTTCCCGGGAATATTTGAGTGTTTGTCTAATTGCATATTAGTCTGCTAAGCTTTGTGATAGTGTTTGCTTAGGCTTTGTGATATAACTATTTCTCTTTGTGATAATGTGTGCAAACCTATATTCTTAGCTTCTTTTTGGTCGATGTTGAATTTCTTAGTGTGATATATGCTTGTATTTGTGTTTATGAGTGTTCAAGAATGTGATAGAATCATTTAGTATAAGTGTTCAGATGTTTTTCTTAGCGGTGTCATGTCGTGTATAAACTTTGTGATTACTTTCTTAGGTGGAGTTCGCATGTTGCCTATTTTTACGTTAAGTTGTCCATTTTTTGAATGAGCTATTAGTTCTTTCAAGACTAATGTTTGCTTATGAGTACAAGGTATACTGAACGTATGTTGTGAGTGTAGGTTCATTGTGTATTGGTAAATATTCCCGGGCAATTCTTATACGACTCGACTTGGCGAGAAGGGTCACTTGGTTGTGATGCATCCCTACAGGAGCAACCCTCGGTGATGACATGGCTAAATTGATGGAGAATTTTAAAATTTGGCCCAAAATCTGATCCGCAACCCAAAGCCCTGTAACCCAGATCCGACTTGCTTGGTCCGCACTGAGTTAAAACCCTATCTTTCCTTTTCTCAAGTCAATTCGATATGCGTTTGTTCTCTCTTAGGGTGATTCTCACTGGGGGTTTTCTGTTATGTGAGTCTCAACCGTTCCCGTTTTCGGCTTTCCGGTGAGTTCGTACTTTTGTGTGTTCTTAGTGCTCGAGAGGTTAAAATCAGTGCGTTGATTAGTCAACTTAGGGTTCCAAAAGGTAGGACTTCGTCGGTTTGGGGTTTTGTTAGAGGCGATTGGATTAGTCCCTAAATTAGTCAATTCAAAAACTAGAGAAGTTGTAGACTAGCCGTCCAATAGTTTCTCTAAATCGTTCTTGTTGAGTCACTTGGGAGTCTCCAGAGGAAGTAGCCGGAATTGCTGTCGTTCCCGCTGTTGTCTTGCTGCCGCGCTACCGCCTGGGTTTGTCCGTCGGAGAAGGGAACCACTGCTGCTAGGTGTGGACGCCATCGTCGATCTTCACTTTGTTTGTCAGGGAGTTCTCTTTTTTTGTTATTCTTGTGGTTGTTTAATTTTGATTAATTAGTAGTAATCTTGCTTTTGGGTTTGATTAATTTCTAATTTCAAAAACCTTTTAATATAAAATATATAATATTTTTCCATTCAAAATATACATTAAGAATTTATTCATATCACTTCAAACAAATTATTTAATTCAATCTTTATATTATTTCTTTAAACAAAACGCTACAGACCAAAATACAATCAATTAAATCATTTTTGCTAATTTTTTACCGTATGATATGATTAAAACTCTTGAAATATATTAAACATTTTAAAATACTTTTAATTCTAAAAGTATTAAATAATCAATTATTAAAACTATGATTATGTAAATATTTTTTAAAAAACTAGTCTACTTACCAATAATATTTTTTAAAAATATCAAATTAATAATTTTCTTTCATTGAATCACATCTCAAATATCAAAGATTTTTACTATTTCAGAATATTTTAAAATGGTTTGGATCAAGTGCCGATCCGATTACAGATAATCAACATATATTATACTCCCTCCGTCCCACATACCATGTCCACGTTGCCGTTTCTGTCCGTCCCACATTTCATGTCACTTTCCTTTTTTGAAAAATGATTACACACTTTAATCTCATTTAAATTTTTTAATTAATTTTTTAAATTTTAATTAAACTAATTAGTTATCTTAATCTTAATTTATAATTATTTATATTATAGGATAATTATTTTCACTAATACATTCTTAATTATCTACTAATTACACCATTCCTAAAATACCGTGTCTACAGTGTAGCAGACACGGTATGTGGGATGGAGGAAGTATTATAATTCAACATATGTTATATTATAACTTAATATATATTGTATTATGTGTAAATATATATATTTGTTATGTGTATGACATATGCTGATTTGATCAAATCAGCTTCATACTAACTTGGTCAGATTAACACAGAATCCACAACTATTTTAAAACTGCTAAAACTTTTAAAATTTATCTCCAAATGGAGCCTAAATAATGTACATAAACGCATACCGTTAAAAATCACGAGACTTTAGATTATTTAAAAGATATTTATAAATTTAAGAAAACATAGTTATATTATGAAACTGTTGTCGTAAAAAAATTATCCTTCAGCGGTCTACTAGAATGTTGGACTGGCCAGAATGATGTGAAAGTGGAATTTTCAAGCTATTTCAAACAAGTTTTCTAGACATACGATCTTCTACATTTTTTAATAGGTTGAAAGAATAAAAATTACAGTAATAAATACATAAATAAACTCAGAAAAATAATAATTCAAATGAAGACTAATGAAATACTCTCCCTCGTATCAGGTATTATGTCAGTGTTACTGTAGACACGAGAATTTAAGAGGAATATGATTAGTAAATAATTTTAAACATATTAGTAAAATTAATTACAATATAATACAAATAATTATAAATTAAAGTTAAAATAACTAATTAGTATACTAAAAAATTTTAAAATTATAAATGTATACAAAAAATTGTGTTATATTTAATAACCACAAAATTTGTACAAATTATATTTAATTTGGATTTAAAGCGGACCATATTCTCTAAATGAGTCATTTGATTTTCTTTCTGGGTCGATTTATTTTTCTACTTGGTTTTGAATGGCTTCTTTGATCCGAAGAGATTTGGTCTTCGATTTGGCTTTGCCAGCTTTTGGAGGGCTTTGGTCTCTGTGTAGGCGATTTGATCGTCAGCTTTGGATTTGATGTCTTCTTTAGACGATCCGAGACTTTGATATTTGGTTTAGCTTTGTCGACTTTTGGAGGGCTTTGGTCTCCGTGTGGACCATTTGATCGTCGACTTTGGATTTGATGTCTTCTTTGGACGATCGGAGGCTTTGATATTTGATTTGACTTTGCTGGACTTTGGAGGGATTTGTTCTCTATGTGGGCGATTTGATCTTCTGCTTTGGCTTTGGTGTCTTCTTTGGACTATCCGAGACTTTGATCTTTGGTTTGACTTTGCTGACTTTTAGAGGGCTTTGGCCTCCGTGTGGGCGATTTGATCATCTGCTTTGGCTTTGGTGTCTTCTTTGGACTATTCGAGGCTTTGATCTTTGGTTTGACTTTGCTGACTTTTAGAGGGCTTTGGCCTCCGTGTGGGTGATTTGATCGTCGGCTTTGGATTTGGTGTTTTCTTTGGACGATCCGAGGCTTTGATTTTTGAGGTGGGGGATTTGGTGCTCCGTAACACTTTTGACGGTTTGTTCCTTTGACTTTTGGATCGAAGAGGGCCGAGTTGATGCTTGGTGAAGAACGCGACGAACACCTTGAAGGTTTGGGATGAACTTTGGATGATCTTCCTTAGCTTTGATGGATTCTTCAACAACTTTTAGAGTTTTGATCTTCTCTCCGGCTTGGGCATACGACGAGGAACGTTAACTTCATCGATTCGTTAACAATATTGAATCATTTATCCAAATTAGTGACTTTCGACAAAAAATGCTTCGAAGGACACGAAAAACATGAAGAACAATACAGAGAGAGTCTAGAGACTTACCCCTTTGCTAGAATCCTCGATATAACTTCGGTGTGCCGAATGAATTAGCCATGACCCCTATTTGTATGAGAGGGGTGACATCGGCTTCCTTTTTAAA
This sequence comes from Andrographis paniculata, assembly GCF_009805555.1. Taxonomy (NCBI): domain Eukaryota; kingdom Viridiplantae; phylum Streptophyta; class Magnoliopsida; order Lamiales; family Acanthaceae; genus Andrographis; species Andrographis paniculata. Next base: position 2,769,768 of record NW_026137613.1, read on the forward strand.
TGATGTCACGTGGCACGTCCAAATTGACCAATAGTAAGATTTTATAATTTTTCATCTTCCATCTGATATAGTTTTCCATTATTGAAGAATTTGATTGTGCGCCTTCCTTTCTCGTCAAGATCTTTATATCATTTTAAGCAGATTTTTAAATTAATGATTGATATTTATTGTACAAAAATTAACATATGTGCATAATAAAATATCATATATTTACTTTCTTGAAATTTTATTTTATTTCAAATACATGATATTTAATTGAATTTAGACATATATTTTTAGTGTCTACAAAATGCCTTCTCAAGGCTTGTTTAAGCCGACGCAAAACGTTTAAGGCGTGAATGAGTCTTAAAACATAAGTCAAATTATTTTTTGACTGAAATTATTTTTTTCATAGCTATCATTTTTTTGAATTTTTTTTAGCCAATGTTTTTTTCGAAGAGGTTTTTTTTTTTCTTTTTCGGACAAGGTTTTTTTGTCCAAATGATTTTTTTAAACCTGAATTTTTTGGGACATCTTTTTTCCCAATTTATCTTTTAGGGCTTTTCTCTTTCTTTGCCCAATTTATTTTTTAGGGTTTTTTTTTACACAATTGATTGAACTCGGAGTTATATTCCAAGTTGCCTACATATTCGGTGAAGGAATCAAGTCATAACGTAGTTAAAAACAAATTGAATTTTTTTGTTTTTGTTAAATAATTTATTCTTGTATTAAGGAGTCTATGACACGGCCCGGCTGCGTATAATTATAACCAACATAATTTTCTTACCCACAAAGTTCAATAGAACAAATGGATTAAAAATATGTATAAAAGAAAAGAGAATGAAGAAGAATGATAGTGCAGAGAATGTGAATTAGTATGGATGATAACCAACCATGAGAATAAGTCTCGGACCTGAAATCAATCCACAGGTAAAACAAAAACAATAGGCTAAATCCCACTGCAAAATATTGGAAGCCACGAACCGATGGAATCACTCCAAAGACCCGATTTGAGATTCTAAATGCGAAGAAATCACTCCCTAACAATAGAAAATATAAGAGTGAAATTCAATTCAAGATGTAAAAAAGGTTCGCATTACAATGATAGGCAAGGACCTTATATAGAGGTCCTTGAGGAAAATAAAAGGCAACAAATAATAAAGGAAACAAACCAAAAGGTAAGTCTAACTATAAGGAAATAAATAATTAGGGAAGTTTTAGATATGGAATTATACTATATGGAAACTTATAATAAAAGGAAATAAGTGATGATTCCCTTGATATACTTTCATGATTTAGTGATTCTCTCCATAAGTGATGATTCCCTTGATATACTTCTATGATTAGTGATTCTCTCCATAAGTGAGGATTCTCTTGATATACTTCCATGATTAGTGATTCTCTCCATAAGTGATGATTCCCTTGATAACCTTCCATTATTAGCGATTCTCTTAATCTTTCAATTGGGATTCTTGCGGGTCCCATTGAATGAGCGTCAGGTGAGGGTTAAGTGGTCTCTAAGCATTATCCTTAAATTGATTCTCCATGAAAAATCGTCTGATCAATGCAGTGACGGATTTTTTAAATTGACGAGCTCGGCTTCGAGTGATGGGTCCCACGGGCATTTGAATGGTTGAAGATTGGACGTCCTCGTCATTCCCTCATTCTTGAAAAGCTTTCTTGTTCTCCCGAACAAGATATTCATCCGCTATATCAAAAAGGTTTAAGTCAGAAACATTAAAAGTAGCATGGACTTGGTACTCACTTGGGAGTTCAAGTTTGTAGGCATTATCATTAATGCGTTCCAACACTCGAAAAGGTCCATCGCCACGGGGAGTAAGTTTTGACTTTCGCAATTCTGGAAATCTTTCCTTCCTTAAGTGTAGCCAAACCCAATCTCCTATCTCAAAAACAACTTTCTTGCGCCCACGGTTAGCTTATTTTGTGTGATTGTCAGCTGCTTTTCTTAGGTTATCCCGAACTTGAGAATGAAGTTGTTGTACAAATTCAGCCCTTTTTCTGCCATCCAAACTAACGTGCTCATTGCGTGGCAATGACATAAGATCAAGAGGAGTTAATGGGTTAAAACCGTAAACAACCTCAAATGGAGAACAATTCGTAGAGCTATGAACCGTACGGTTATATGCAAATTCAGCATGAGCTAAACATTCTTCCCAACTCTTCAAATTCTCATTAACTAAGGCACGTAACAAGCTACCCACAGTTCGATTAACAACTTCTGTTTGACCATCAGTTTGAGGGTGGTGTGATGTGGAAAACATTAGTTTTGTACCTAATTTAGCCCAAAGTGTTTTCAAAAAATAACTTAAAAATCGAGAATCCCTATCAGAAACAATGGATCTTGGAACACCATGCAATCTAAGAACCACTTTGAAAAATAATGAAGTAACATGCGAAGCATCAGTGGTTTTTGTGCATGGAATAAAATGTGCCATTTTTGAAAATCGATCAACCACAACAAATATTGAATCTTTACCAGACCTACTCCTAGGCAAACCTAATATGAAATCCATAGAAATATCAACCCAAGGGGATTCAGGAATAGGTAGCGGAGTATACAGACCGTGTGGATGAACAGTAGACTTCGACGAGAGGCACGTTATACACCGACGAATTGCGGCTTCAACTTTGACTTTCATTCGTGGCCAAAAAAAATGTTCCTGCAGCAAGTTAAGTGTCTTGTTCCTACCAAAGTGTCCCATCAAACCCCCCGAATGACTTTCCCAAATCAACAAATCTCTCAAGGAGCATTTAGGAACGCACAATTTATTTTCTCGTAGCAAATACCCCTCACGTACATGATACCTTTCAAATGCATGAGAATTACACTTGGCAAATATATCGGAGAAATCAGGGTCAGTTGCATATAATTCTTTTAAATACGAAAAACCTAATAGCTTAGACTCAAGTGTGGTAACAAGTGCATACCTGCGTGACAATGCATCCGCAACGATGTTTTCCTTACCCTTTTTGTATTTAACAACATAGGGGAAGGTGTCAATGAAGGAGATCCATAGGATGTGTCTCGTACTCAACTTACTTTGGGATTTGATGTGCTTGAGGGATTCATGATCAGTGTACACAACAAAATCACGAGGACGTAAGTAATGTTGCCATGTTTGCAGCGCCCGCACTAAGGAGTACAATTCCTTATCGTAGGTTGAGTAATTCAACACAGCGCCATGTATCTTTTCACTGAAAAATGCAACAGGTTTCTTTTCTTGCGAGAGGACGGCGCCAATACCTAGACCAGAGGCATCACAATCAAGTTCAAACGGTTTAGAGAAATCAGGTAAAGCAAGTACGGGTGCACATGTAAGTTTCGATTTCAAAGTATCAAAAGCATTTTGTTGTTCACTTCCCCACTCAAACTTATCCTCTTTTTTGGTAATTGCCGTTAAGAGTGCTGCAATAGTGCTGAAGTTCCGCACAAATCGACGGTAGAAACTTGCAAGGCCATGGAAATTGCGGACATCACGTACGCTAGTAGGTGTAGGCCACTCTTGGATGGCTGCAACCTTCGCAGGATCTACACATACTCTATCTTTTCCTACAATAAAACCCAAAAAGTTGCACTTGTCGACACAAAAGTCGCATTTTTTCAAGTTAGCATATAACTTCTCAGCCCGTAAAACATCTAAAACTGCTTGTAAATGTTCAACATGTGTTTTAATAGAAGTACTATAAACAAGTATGTCATCAAAGTATACTACCACAAACTTATTTATAAAATTCCTTAAAATATGATTCATCAATCGCATGAATGTGCTTGGGGCATTAGTAAGTCCAAATGGCATAGACCAAAAGAAGTCTTGAAGGCAGTTTTCCATTCATCACCTTGATTCATCCGAATTTGGTAATAGCCACTTTTTAAATCAATTTTTGAAAAAATTACAGAACCACACAAATTATCAAGCATGTCATCTAATCTAGGAATGGGATGACGATACTTAACTGTTATAGTGTTGACGGCTCGGCAATCCACACACATGCGCCACCCTCCATTTTTTTTTTTGGCACCAATAGGACAGGTACAGCACAAGGACTTAGACTTTCACGAATCCAACCTTTGCTCAGTAGATCCTCCATTTGCCTTTGTATTTCTTTTACCTCATCCGGGTTGGCTCGATAGGCTGGCCGATTAGGAATTGATGCTCCCGGGACAAAATCAATTTGGTGCGCAATTCCACGAGTGGGTGGTAAACCATGGGGTACTTCATCAGGAAAAACATCATCATACGCCTGCAATAAGTTAGAAAAACTAGATGGAAGTTTGTTAGAGTCATTCATGGAAAAATAAGAAGGTTTAGAAAGTAATAGCAGACAATGAACTCCATGTTCTAAGCGTAAAGCTTCCTTCCTACACATAAAAAGATTAGACCTCTCACTCTCGTGTTTAAGATTCCAGCTGGTTTCACCCTGAATCACTACACTCGTGTTTGATTTTTTAGTAGAAGGGTAGAGTATTTGAGAGTGGCTCGGGGCAGACGTATTTATTGGTGAGGATGAAGATTTGAAAGGTTGTGGGGTAGTTAGGCTATATGAAAGAGTAGATGCACTTGTATGCGGAGTACCTTTTGTTGCGGGTGATTCTAAGAAGGGCTTCAAGTTGGATTCCTCACATAGAGTTGATTCAGCGACATAGCCCACCATCTTGTTGTCTTTCCTTTGGTTCCTTTTCTCTCTTGCTTTAGCAAACTGCTTGTACAAGTATTTTTTATCTTCATTTACTTCTCGAGGACTCAACGGCTTTAGAACTATGGTCTGTCCGGCATGTGTGAAAGTATATCGATTACGGCGGCCATCATGTACAACTTCTTTGTCAAATTGCCATGGTCTCCCAAGCAAAATATGACATGCTTGCATTGGAACTACATCGCATTTTACCTCATCCTTGTAACCTTGTAGTTCAATTTCCACCAACACTTGTTTGGTGACGTTGATTTCCCCGCAATTATTGAGCCACTGTAGTTTGTAAGGCCTTGGATGCAAATTTATCCTCAAATTAAGTCTTTTCACTGCGAGGTCATTAATGACATTAGTACAACTACCACCGTCAATTATAAGACTACATACCTTAGTCGCGATCTTTATAAGACTACATACCTTAGTCGCGATCTTACACCTTCCATGGAATAAATTTTCGCGTTGTTCGGTGTCTTCAACCTCATTTGGAAGAGTGCTAAGAGCTCGGAGAGTGACTAACGTCAAATTGGACTCCGGTATGGATTCTACAGCTTCCTGGTGGTAGGAGTTTGCCTCATTAACCTCTTCAGTTTCTGATTCGGATTCGTACTCACCGGAGATCGTAAGAACCATAGTACGCTTGTTTGGACATTGATTCGCAAAATGTCCTCGGCCTTGGCATTTGAAACATAACACATCTCGGCTACGGGTGGTGTTCTTTGGGGGGGCATATGTTGGCGGCTTAGGGCGCGTCGAATCAACTCCCGCTATCTCTTTTCCTTTGTTGATATGTTTTGGAAGCGGCGCTTTAGGAAACCCTACAGTTGGAGAAAGTTTAAACTGATTACCTTGCATCCGCTTTGATTTTAGTTGCTTCTCCAACTTTATGGCCAAGTGTACCATCTCCTCAAGGTCCACGTATTGGTACATCTCTACCGCATCAGCAATATCCCTTTGAAGTCCATTCGAGAATCTAGACATCGTTTGCTCCTGATCTTCATGGATATCGGCTTGTAGAAGAAGTGTTTCAACCTCCTTATAGTACTCCTCCACTGACCGCGACCCTTGTTGTATACTCTGCAATCTCCGCAATACTTCACAATGGTAATGAGGGGGAACAAACCTCTTTCGCATGAGTGTACGAAGTTCTGTCCAAGTACGCACTGGAGCCTCCCTATTTCTGCGGCGGTTGATGCTCAATTGGTCCCACCATGCAAGCGCATAATCTGAAAACTCCATTACGGCCACACGGAGTTTTTGTTGGTCAGTTAATTGTTGAACATCAAAGATTAGTTCTAACCTTCGCTCCCATTGCAAAAATGCTTCAGGGTCGGATTTTTCTTGGAACGGTGGCACTTGGAACTTGACTGAGTTGATCGCCTCATCTTCATCCCGTCGGTGATGGTTATTATGATGCTTAGGTCGTTCCCAATTTTCTCCAAACTCCTCATCATCGGGTTCGTCAGTGTTGTGTGGTGATGGGGGCTGGATGTTGCGTCTTGGCCTCAAATGCGGTTGAACATTATTTCGCCTCTGAGCTTCAGGTAACGGTCGGATATTCTCTTGTAACTTTTGTTGATTCTCTTCCAGTTGATCCATCCTATTATTCATCAACTCCAATCCAGAATGGTGAAGAGTTTTGAACTCTTGTAGAATGGTGTTGAGAAGACCTTGTACATCAACTTGTTGAGAATTGGATCCTTCACCCCCTGCCATTAGAAATAGAAGAAAGAAAAAAAAAAGAAAATAACCTCACTAGAACTCTCGTGTATCACTCCACACCTTATGTACCTCTCCGTCTCGCAAAGAGAACTCAAATCAAATCGATGGAATTCTCCCAAAGACGATAGCCAAAAAATCCAAAACAGTAGGGAAACCAAAAGATTATAAGTTTATAATGAAGGTAGAAGACAAATAATCTAAATAGATTTTTTTTTTGTTTTTTTTTTTTGATAAAAGAAAAGATGATTCGCGAACTAGAAGTAAATGACAAATATAAATATTTGATAATAACTTTTTTTTTCGTTTTTTTTTTTGCCTCTTTTTTTCGTTTTTTTTTTTTTTTTTTTTTTTTTTTTTACTTTTTTTTTTTGCTTTTTTTTTCAAATAAGAACCGTGATATCAATCAAGAGATTGTATCAACTAGCTCTGAAATCAGTATGTGAATTAGTATGGATGATAACCAACCACGAGAATAAGTCTCGGACCTGAAATCAATCCACAGGTAAAACAAAAACAATAGGCTAAATCCCACTGCAAAATATTAGAAGCCACGAACCGATGGAATCACTCCAAAGACCCGATTTGAGATTCTAAATGCGAGGAAATCACTCCCTAACACTAGAAAATATAAAAGTGAAATTCAATTCAAGATGTAAAAAAGGTTCGCATTACAATGATAGGCAAGGACCTTATATAGAGGTCCTTGAGGAAAATAAAAGGCAACAAATAATAAAGGAAACAAACCAAAAGGTAAGTCTAAATATAAGGAAATAAATAATTAGGAAAGTTTTAGATATGGAATTATACTATATGGAAACTTATAATTAAAGGAAATAAGTGATGATTCCCTTGATATACTTCCATGATTTAGTGATTCTCTCCATAAGTGATGATTCCCTTGATAACCTTCCATTATTAGCGATTCTCTTGATCTTTCAATTGGGATTCTTGCGGGTCCCATTGAAGGAGCGTCAGGTGAGGGCTAAGTGGTCTCCAAGCATCATTCTTAAATTGATTCTCCATGAAAAATCGTCTGATCAATGCAGTGACGGATTTTTTAAATTGACGAGCTCGGCTTCGAGTGATGGGTCCCACGGGCATTTGAATGGCTGAAGATTGGACGTCCTCATCACTTATAGAAAGTTTAACTTCGTTTCTAGGAGATTGGAGAAAATTTATCCTTGTTTCTAGGAGGTTGTAGAAAGTTTATCAAGTTTATCCTCGTTTCTTGGATGCTGTAGAAAGTTTATCCTCATTTTCAGGATATTGCAAAAAATTTATCCTCATTTTCAGAAAATTGCAGAAAGTTTATCCTCATTTCTAGGAGGTTGTAGAAAGTTTATCCTCATTTCGAAGAGATTGTAGAAAGTTTATCCTTGTTTCCAAGAGATTGTAGAAATTTTATCCTTGTTTCTAGGAGGCTGTAGAAAGTTTAACCTCATTTCCAAGAGATTGTAGAAAGTTAATTATCGTTTCCAGGAGATTGCAGAAAGTTTATCCTCGTTTCCAGGAGTGCTGAAGGTATGATTTCCCCCCACTATTTGAAGTGTTATATTTCTCATCGTCTAAAAAATCTTGGGTAGGCGGTTTATATATTCCACTAGACATCATGCTCAATTTCATATCATGAGCACGAGTGGTGAATTCTTCAAGAGCATGGGGTCGGATCCCTTGTAGAATGTATTTCAAGCCCCACTGCATTCCTTGAATGGACATTTCTATGTCGGAAGCCTCAGAAAGACCTTCTTTGCAGTTGAGACTTAAACTTCTCCAGAAGTTGATGTAGTCAATTACTAGCGCATCTTTCCATTGAAGGTTGTTGGTAAGTTTGGTCGTGCTAATGATTCTTTGTGTATTGTAGAGCCGATTCAAGAACTTGTACTTTAGTTGTTCCCAATTGTCGATGGAACTAGCATCTAAGTCGATGTACTAGTCGAAGGCATTGCCCTTTAGTGACTGCATAAATTGTTTGACTAGGAGGTCTCCGTATGTTCTAGCATCGTTGCATGTCTCGACAAAATGCACTATATGTTGTTTTGGGTTGCCTTTGCCATCAAATTGTTGAAACTTTGGTGGTTGATAGCCTATTGGAATTTTGAGGGCATCAATCCTTGCAGTTTAAGGCTTGGCGTAAGTGTGCGTTGGCCTTGAACTCCCTTCGAATTCTCTTATGAGTGCCCCCTTGATGTATTTGTCAAGTTAGGATATATAGATTAAGGAGTTGGAGGATCCTTGAAATGGATTTGGTTCCACCACTTTTTCTTTACCATGGCGTTGATCCGCGGATGTTTTCGCTTTATTTTGGGCCGCCGGGGAGAATGGTTGCTTTTCAATGGCATGGCTGGCTTCTTCAGGTTTGTCCATCTTTGTGAGAAGTTTTTCGATGAGGGCATCTTGTTGTTGCATGTGTCGAGACATCCCTTCAATGATTTTGGCCAATGCGGCAAGCTGGTCCTCAATATCTGACGCGTTGATAGTCATTACTTGAGCAAAATTTGATCCAGTCAAATGACTTGCAGTTTGTTGAGGGGTAAATTGTGCGGCAGTACTCTCGAAGTTATCGTCTTCTTTATATAGTGGACTTTGCTCTATGATTTTTGGAGGATTGTCCTCGGAGAATAACAATGCTGTTTTGGCCATGCTTCGTGTTGTGATTCCAGCATTTGTCGAAGTGTTTAAGGTTTTTGACGCGATGGGTACGCCAACTCCTTTGACGGCGACGACGGCTTAAGCAGAAACTTTCAATGCAATATTGAAGGTTTTGATCTTGAAGGAAGCCAGGTTGTTGAAAGTTTGTCGGAAAGAGAGATGAAAGGTAGATAGGTCCCACTTGGTGTGCCAAAAATCTATGAAACAAAAAATTGTGCTATTTTTAATAAACACAAATTTTGTAAAAATTATATTTGATTTGAATTTAATATGTGTCCTATTCTCTAAATGGATCATTTGATTCTCTTTCGGGTCGATTTGTTTTCCTACTTGGATATGGATGGCTTGTTTGATCCGAAAGGATTCAGTCTTTGGTTTGGCTTTGTCGGCTTTTGGAGGGCTTTAGTCTCCGTGTGGCGAAGTTGATCGTTGACTTTGGAGTTTAAGACTCCTTTTGATAGATCTGGAAACTTTGATCTTTGTGTAGATGACTTTGCCAAACTTTGGAGGACTTTGGTCTCCAGTTTGGCTTTGTCGTACTTTGGAAGGCTTTGGTATCCGTGCGGAGATTTGATCGTCGGCTTTGGATTTGATTTCTTTGGACGATCCGAGCCTTTGATCTTTGGTTTGGATTTGCCAGCTTTTGGAGGGCTTTGGTCTCCGTGTGGATGATTTGATCGCTGGCTTTGGATTTGATGTCTTTTTTGGACAATTCGAGACTTTGATCTTTGATTTGGCGTTGCTGGCTTTTGGAGAATGTTGGTCTCTGTGTGGGCCTTTTGGTCATCGGATTTGGATTTGATGTCTTCTTTGGATGATCCGAGACCTTTATCTTCAAGGAGGTGGACTTGGTGCTCCATAATACTTTTGGCGGTGTGTCCCTTTGACTTTTGGATCGAATAGAGTCAGGTTGGTGCTTTTGATGAAAAACGCGATGAAAATCTTGAAGCTTTGGGAGGAACTTTTGAGGCTTTCCCTTGGCTTTGATAGATTTTTGAACGGCTTTTGGAGATTTGATCCTTCCTACGGCTTTGGCATACGACGAGAAACGTTAACTCTATAGATTCATCAACTAATATTGGATCATTTGTCCAAATCAGTGACTTTCAACGAAGAACGCTTCGAAGTACACGAAGAACAATATAGAGAGAGTCTAGAGACTTATCCCTTTGTTTGAATCCTCTATGTGATTTCGGTGTGCCGAATAAATTAGCTATGACCCCTATTTATAGGAGAGGGGTGGCCTCGACTTCCTTTTCGAATAATGCCACGTGGCGCGTCCTGATTGGCCAATAGGAAGATTTTATAATCTTTTCTTTCCATTAGATGTCGTTTTTCATTCTTGAAGTATTTGATTGTACGTCTTTCTTTCTCGCCAAGATCTTTATATCATTTCTTTTCTCGGAAGATATTAATTATAACACTTCATTTATTGACACGATTTATTTATTTTGCTACCAAATTTGTTATAACTTTATTTATGCACGTAATATTTGTACGATATCTTTCATTTTAAATAAATTTTTGCATTAATGGTTGATATTAATTGTACAAAAATTAACATATGTGCATAATTAAATATCATATATTTATTTTATTGGAATTTTATTTTATTCCAAAATACATGATATTTAATTGAATTTAGATATATATTTTTAGTGTTTAAAATAAATTATAAAATTTAAAATATGATTAAAATGTATAATGCTTTCCAAAAAAAAAAAGAAATGACATAATATGTGAAACGTACAAAAATGAAAGTATGACATTATATGTGGGACGGAGCGAGTAACATAAACAAAATATTTAGAACATGAAAAAATACAAAAAAAAAAAGGTAAAATAAAGAACATTTTGGAAAAATAATTGAGAAATTTGGAATTGCTAAGCTTTTTATGGTGCTTTGTTTTAATCTCATACTAATTTCTTCATTATTTGCTCATTTTCTCCATTAATTCCTCCATTATTTATGCAATTTTGGAGATTTTGTTACTACTCAATTTTTAAAAAATATCTTATTAAATATATTTTTCTCATATAAAATATCATATCAAATACTAATTACAAGTTTTTTAATTTTAAACTCCAAAAAAATTATCTAAATTTAACTTTTTTTTTTTATTATTTTCAACTTCTTTTTGGCTAAACATGACAATTTGTTCTCAATTTGTCTTTCAAATCCATTATTTCATATGCAATATGCATGAGCCAATTATTCCAAATTCTTATGGGCTGAATATAGCGGTGGATCTATTTGGGGCAAGGGACTGAACAAAATATAGTGTTGAAAAAACAATAAATGATATAGAGAATTCTTAGTATTAACTAGCTATATGATAAACAATATTGTAAAATGGGTAAACTTATTTTTTAGTCCATGTTGGTACAAGCAAAACCCCCAAATCCTTTTTTGTTATTTTTGGCAATGTACAAACATGCTGACGCGTTGTCACAGCTACTCTATAACACAGTTTTGGCACTGTCCGGTGCCCTGGTCGAGGAATCAAGTTTGCAAGGATCAAACCTACTGTGCATTCAATGCTTTGAGACAAGGGACGTGTCTCGTGTGGAAGAGGAAGCAGGACGTGACAGTGGACATCTCATTTGTCCTGCATGGCATTAATTGCCTTTGTACACACTTTGTCTTCTAATGTGTATATATGTGTTTTGTTTGCATGTATGTTTGTGTGTGTGCAAGACAATCCAGAACTTAGAGAGTAGTTTTCCTCTCCATCTGTTTGTGTGTTGAGAGAGCTTATCCGTGGTGGTTTGAAGACGATAAGAAGGATTTCGTGGAGCTGAAACCGAAAGAGTCATTCAACCGATATACAACCTTATTCATAGCTTGGCTGCAGGTCTGCTGGTGTCGTTACGGTGTAGTAACAATCAATCCATGAGAGTTTATATAAACTAAATGCAGCTTGGGTAAAAGATAGGTGGGTAGTTCGGTTTGGTGACTTATATGGTGTAAACCAAGTGTTTGATTTAGTTAAGTCTTATGGATTGAAATCCCCCAGATGTAGGTTAGAAAATCGAATTGGGTAAACAAACTTGGTGTGTTGTTTGCTTTCTGCACTTATTCAGCCATTGATTTGTGCACGCACACACACCGCTGTTATAACCGTGATACAACTACGTTGTAAAGTTGTGGTTACATCGAACGTTTCATAGTTCCGCTGTGCAAGGTACTCGGAGGCATTGGACCTCTTACTCACTCCTCCCTGCGATTTCCAACATCTGGTATTCAGCATGCTCAATACTTCGAGTAGATCTGTCTGTGGTTCAAGATGAGTGTGAAGTAATCTCATCCATTCGTCATTCGTCTACCTGTTTTCTATGGGAACAACTACACCTATTGGAAAAACAAAATGGAGGCCTATCTGTTAACTCTTGGTGATGAAACTTGGGAAGTAGTAGAGCTTGGTTGGACTCTTCCAACAAAATTTATGCCAGGAGAAACTCAGAACGACCCCTCAATGATTGGTCTGAAGCCGAAAATTGAGTGGACAGCTGAAGAAAAAATTGTTACTGGTGGAAATGCCAAAGCTGTAAATGTCATATTTGCTTCTGTTGATGATGTTCAATTTCGTGTCATCTCAAATTGTAAGAAAGCAAATGATGCATGGAGAGCCTTGGAAAATGCATTCGAAAAGACTGCTGAAGTTAAAGAAACAAAACTCTAAATGGTGGAAAGTATGTTTGAAGCCTTGAAAATGACTGATGGTGAAATAATGTCTGAGTTCTACACTCGATTCAAAGATGTGGTGAACCAAACATATGCTCTTGGCTTAGATTATGATGAACAAAGGCTGGTTCGAAAGATGCTGAGAAGTGTGAACAAAAAGTTCAAAATCAAAGTCTCTACTCTTGAGGATAAGAAGAAAACCAAGAACATGAATCTTGAAACCTTAAATGGTATTTTCATAAATTGGGAGATGAATCATATTGAAGAAGAAAGCTCAAAAGGGATTGTTCTTACTGCTGAAGATCTGGAACTTGTCAAATCTGATGAAGAAATGTCTCTGTTGTCCAAGAAATTGTCTCAGATGATAAGTGAAAAGCGTGCTAAAAAATTCCACAATTTCGGGAACAGAGGTCACTATGGTGGTAAAACAACTAGTAAACAACGAAAATATCCATAACAGAAAAGTGTTGGTTACAGCAAAGGGAAGTGAGCTTATGATAAAAGCTATAAGAAGAAGTTAAACACTGTTTCTAGGCGAGAAAACTCAAGTGATCCGAAATGCTTTGCATATGGCGGAGTTGGACATGTAAAAGTGGAATGTGCAACACTCAAGAATAAAGGAAAGCATGCATTTCAAGCTACTTGGAGTGATGAGGAAGACAGTCAAGAATCTGAAGATGAAAATGATAATGAAAGCGTTGTTGCTTTTGTTGCCAAAGAAGAAGAATCTAGAAAAGGAAAAGAAAGTGCTCCTGAAGAAGAATGTACCAACAACGACACAATCGAGATGGACATCTATGAGCTGATGGAAGCTTATGAGGAAGTTGTAGTCGAACAAAAAATTTGTGTAAAAAGAAACAAGGATTTGATCAATACAGTCTACTGTTTGGAAGCTCGATTTGAAAAACTGAGGAATTGAATCAAGAAATGTTCGAAATCAATGAAAGACTTCAGAGAGAAGTGAAGCAGCTGAAAATGAAGTGTGATGATCTGAGAGAAGGGAATGATAGACTCAGAAAAGGAAAAGACAAACTCGATGAAGTTTAATCGATTGGAAAGCCATTTGGAGATCATCGTGGGATTGGTTATCAAGAATCCATTAAGGTGAAACCAACTATGTTTGTGAAAGGTGGTTTGCTTATTGATGTGAAAATTCCAGAGAAACCTTCATAAGAGAGGAACACTGAAAGTTCCAAAGAGAACAGAAAAGAGAAACAAAATCAAAATCGCAGAAGGAATAGACGTGTCAACTCGTCGTTACAACAGAAGAGTAATTGCAAATACTATTTTCGATTTGGTCATGCTGAATCTCACTGTTTCAAGATGGCTAGGGATTTGATGTCTGGAAAATAGGACTATTGGCCCTCAGAGAAGTTGAAACAAAGAATGAATTTCATAATGGAATGAAGACCTAAGAAGGATCAATCTAAGATGATGTGCAATGTTATCCTATCTAGTCAAGAACCAACTAATTCATCCCGATGGTATTTCGATAGTGGATGTTCACGCCATATGACGAATCAAAAGCATCTATTGAAGAATTATGTAGCTGACACTTGTGGAGAAGTGATATTTGGAGATGGAGCCAAAGGAAAAATTGTGGGCTATGGTTCTCTCGAAGCCAAAGATATACCAAAGTTGTCGAAGGTATATTTTGTTGAAGGCTTGAGTACTAATATCATCAGTATCAGTCAGTTATATGACGATGAGCTACAAGTGAAGTTCACTAAGAATTCTTGTGAGGTGTACAACAACAAGAAGAAATGTGTGATGACTGGAAAAAGGTCAAGGAACAACCGCTACTTACTTGACAAACTAGTGGATGTTGCATTAATCTAAAGGATGATGAAGCCCTTCTATGGCATACAAGACTTGGCCATGTCAACCAACAAAGCTTGATGAAGTTAAGCAAGCAAGGAATTATCAGAAGACTTTCAAAGTTTTTGAAGTTACCTAACTTCATTTTTGGTGATTGTGCTCGAGAAAAGCAGAAGTGTGTCTCTCATCCGCAATCGGAAGTGTATGTGTGGACAAGCACCGAAAACCATTTTTACGGATCAAGATTTGGCTATGGCTCCAGCACTAAGAGAGACAATGCCAACGACATACCATGCTCTGTACACATGGCATATTGTACAAAATGCCAAAAAAAATCTCAGTGCTCTTTACACTACAAGGTATGTTGGAATTCTTACAGCTAAATAATGAATTTGAGGGTCGAAGACACCAATTACAACTACTCTACTTGCATTGTACACACAGGTTTGGTGAGATGTTTCAACATATTCTCTACGGGGTACAAGATGAAAATCAATTCAGCCTCAAGTGGGAGTATATATGTTGCAGACATGCTTCCCCAAAGGGCCTCATAAGTGGCTATTGAATATTTATTCATTGAGACAACAATGGTCTTCGGCTTGGACAAGACAATACTTTACTGCAGGGATGAGAACAACACAACTGAGCGAATCACTTAACTTCTCACTGAAAAGGTTAGAAAAGGCAACCTACAAGCCCCTAAGCTTTAGCAACTGAACATACTTCTTTACTTGCATTGTCTGCTGAAATCAATGGATTAGAATGCTGAGTTTGTTCTTTGTATATTATGTGTATTGAACATAAGTATACTGAACAGGTTTTTACAACCGGACAATAATATTGTTCAATTTCTTCATCAATTTCAACGAGTGGCGGAGACTCATAGAGAAAAAGAGGAACAACAGGATTTATTCGCATGGGACAGACGGTTGGCTACAAATCATATGTTCAACCCATTGATAAAATCTGCAGCTATGTTCTACACACCGAATGTCTTTCAATGGTTTCTAGAGCAACACCAAAGATCCTTTGGATTCATAACACAATGCTTAGATGAAAAGACAACATATCTTGTATATAATATGGAGAAGACAAGCGATCAATATCTTGTGCACGCCAATATTCAAGAGTCTTCAATTGAGTGCACGTGCAATATGTGGAAAAATACTGGAATGTTGTGTTGTCATTCAATACGCACGATGGATGTATTAGTCGCAACAGGGTGTGCACAGTTCAAAAACATCCCAGACAAATACATATTGAATCGATGGAGAAAAGATGTTAGGAGGATGTTACAGCAGCACCTCGCAAGCTTAACATCTAATCGGGAGGAAATGGATTTTTCAGGAAGATACAAATCATTGTGCCACTTGTTCATGAATTCTGCAAAGTTAATAGCATCTGAGCCGAAGAATTACAGTTCATTCTTACATAAATTCAATGAATTGCTTCGCAACAAAGTTGCATGCCCAAATCTGTATGGAGGAATGCCGACGAATGAAAACAACATTAACGTTTTGTATATATTTTATATTCATTGAAATATATATAATATTAAACTAATCGATTCTTCATGCTACAGGAGAAGTGCGTAATACAACCACTGCAGACCATTTAATATTGAAGCCAAGAGACAACCCAAAAAGAAGAATTAAAAGAAAGGTGTCAATCAGCAACTATGAGAGACAAAAGAAGCATCGAAGGATAAATAAGAGAGATAACCACTGGGATAAATGTAAGGAAATTGATTTTTTGTCAGTTCATACATGATTTATTACGAAAGTATTGTGAATAATTGACGCTAAGCACTTACATATACAAGACCATGGATTTTGTCGAATAAAAATAAGCATTATCCTGAGCACCAATAAGCAGTTTCTACAAATCTGCCAGCATATATATACACGAAGCCAATCATTTTATTATGTACCGGTCAGCATCTCCTGATTTAACATCGAGCAGCCTGAGTATTAAGCATGAATTTATGCAAAAAATACAATTATTGCCAGCATATATATACACTCAATTATTGCCAGCATATATATACACTCAATTTTTGCCTTGCCCACGACCTTGTCCTCGACCACGCCCTCGCCCTCGCCCTCGACCTTGTCCTTACACACTAACACGTTTTCATGCAGCCATCTTAATACGACCCTTAAACGGCTGCGCATCAGCTTTTTCATCTTCAGCGCATGCAATCTCAGCACCAGAAGCAAGCAATGACCTCTCTTTCACATCCCTAATATTACAATTCTCCTCCTACAATAAGATTTGTACACACTACCTTTTTCGCAATCTATCCAAAAATTCACGCCTGGCAATTTGCTCACAAACCTGCCCAGTCAAGTCAATGGATCAGTTTTCCATGTAGAACATAGTGAAAACACCACAACTGTGGATATCCGACTGCATAACATGGGGTGGCAACTCAACTGTATAAGGAGCATCCCACAGTGGGTCGGGAAATAATATCCTTGCAGCCCGTCGAAAATACCCAAAAAGTCATTCAAAAATCACTGAGTCCGAATTCCATCCATCAACAAAATTTAAGCTATTGAAATAAAAAATTTTCTTACGAAGAATGGACACAGAAAACAACACCCAGTGGTTCGAACGACAGAATGGAAAAAAGAACTGCAATAATATACACAAAACCAACTTAGCATATCATAAAGCATCATATCATCATCTCAGCTTGTTAAACTCAGCATTCCATATATACATAAAAAGACTCTCACATTGTCAGCCTTTAAGTATTCAATCCGATCATTGCCAAGGTATTTTATGTCCAATTGTCGCTCTCATTCCTTCACCAGTTCTTTGTCAGTTTTCCGGGGAAAATTATTCTCGATCTCAACGCGCACCATATACTAGATGCATAGAAAAATAGAGCATCAGTTAAGGTTTGCCATAAGCATCAAATACTCAACGAGTTAGCATTATATATGATCAATAATTATCTTCGATACATATTTTATGCACATGTAAATATATACTCACAGCCACGTTGGATGATACACAAAACTTGGGCATTGGAACACCGATGTGCTTGCTTTCTCTTAAAGCTGTTCTATTCAGAAAGGTACCAAATGCATCAACCACGTTGCTTGCAACGTCGGATGATGGACGTAATCTCTGGATATCATGCTTGAATATCACAGTGACTCCATCCAAAAAAATAATATCTCCCAAGTCAGCCGCTGGTGCGCGCTGTAAATAAAATGCCCACTTGACGGTCCTCTCTTCCTCCTCACTCAACTTGAACACATCAAAAATACTGGAGGAAGTTTCATAGGGAGAACAGAAAACTTTCGATGGCAATCGATCGCGATGAACCTTAATTTCTTTTGTCTGGAGCTGGGGAAGGGAGGACATTGGAGAGTGGATGTTTTCTCGTTCAGTTGACTCATATAAAACAATTTCCTTCCAAATAAATTCATTAGTCTTAAAAAAGGTCTCATATATGCAATTATAAACAAAGCTAAAAGGCAATATATAATTAGTTATACCTTGCAAGTACTCAGCGTAATTTTGGTTGGCGAATCTTCCTTCATAGGTCTGACAACATTCTCAAAATCCTGTGTTAACCCAAGTAAAAAAAGACTCATTGGGTTAACATCAATTTCTGCATCGCATTTTTATTTCTTTGTGGGAGGTTCACAATCCGCTCCCTCAGTTTGCACTTGCTGCTATAACAATGATCAAAAATATATTCTTAATTAATTCAAAATATAGAGGATATAATGGTTATCTAACAATGATCAATTACAAATACCTGTTCAGTAGTTTTTTCATCATGGGCAAGTTCCTCCTCCAGAGGCAAATCGCACCCAACCAATTCCTGTGATAATAATCAGGATTAAAGTTTGTATACATTGCAATTGTACAAGAAAAACAATTGATATTATATAACATAACAAGATGAAAACTACAAACTCATACAACTTAAATCACATTCTCTACATTATGTCCATGAAGACCTTCATCTTCATTGACAGCTTCCTCCGGCCGGGGCAAATCACATTCAAAAAATTTCTATACAATATTCAGGATTAAGGCTTATATACACTGCAATTGTATAAGAAAAGCAATGGATATACTACAGATCAACTCATAACATTGAAATCACTAACATTTTTTTTTCAGAAAATTTGCTGCCATCAGCAATGTCATCTTCATGGCCCTCACATTTCTTCTTGTATTCTTTCTTTAAATTGCGGAGTTTTTTGGACACCCGCATAATCTCATTCTTGTACCACTGTATCAAGGAATCAAGACAACAATCCAAAATCATTACTTTAGCACTTCAACAAGTATTACTTAGCATACCATATTGGAACAATCAACATAAACACAAACAATATGTAATCATCCTACTATATTAGTTAATGCATCAAATCCAGCATCTCAGAGATATTAATCCCGTATATCAACAACTGTTGATTAACATATCACAGTGGACCACTCAACATGAAAAAACAAACATGTACACTATCCTGCTCTGTATCAGCTAATACATCAAAATCCAGCACTTCGGAGATATTAATCCAGCATATCAACAAAGATTGCTTAGCATATGAATAAGTATTGCTTATACCACAGTGGAGAAACCAGTGGGAAAAAACAAACAATATGTATACCATCCTCCCCTGTACCAGTTAATGCATCAAATCTGGCATTTCAGAGATGTTAACTCATCATATCAACAAGTAAAATGCTTTACATATCACAGTGGAACAACCAGCAGGCCAAATAAACCATGAACTCGGCGTATCCAAAGTATATATTTCAAACTGGATGACAAAATCTAACCTTTGCAGATCGAACTTTTTTAGGGCCGAATAGCTTGGCAACATCTTCCAATGTTATTTTTCGATTGAGATGACATGAAAAAAAGCGCACACCGCATTTCTCGTTGTGAAACTTATCAAAAAACATATGCTGAAAAAAAAAAAAAAGCATATTACACAATGAAAACAATAAAACAAAAAAGAAAACAAAGTGATCATGATATTTTAATTTACCATTAAGCAATGCATGTCCCCAGATGGCCTTCCACTAACCAAAGCTTTTTTCTTGAATTTTTTAGACATTGTATCCAGACCCTCCACAATCTTATCCCGAACAAAACCAGCCCAATTAAACTCATTTGCCAACTCCTTCGACTCAAGGAACTGGAATATGCGATGATTAATCTTCGCATTTGATATGGGCGTAAGCAAGACACACATGCAATACATTACATATATCCGCCAAAAATTAACATCACTCCTTAGTCTACTACTATCTAGTAACTCCTTTAACGAAGACTCAACTATATGTTTTTTATCCGCTCCTATGAGTTCCATATCTAAACTAAATCTATCAGCAAAATTGTAAAAAGAATCAGACTCGTACATTGAAATAAGTTCCTTATTTTTGCCATATGGCAGCCCATAGACAACACCAACATCCCGATCGGTAATATACCACTTATTCCCATTAGATAAATGAAAGCACTAGCTATTAGGGTCCCAATAACTCAATAATTTCATGATAGGAGCCACGGAAATAGCCATTGGCTTCACATGGAACAATCCTTTGAAATGGCTAGTTTGAATATACCTCCGAATCGAATCTCGACAGGGTTTCTGTAAAGATTCATTGAGGTGGACGACCTTCCTCGGAACGCAAGGCAGTTGAATGATAAGATCCTTTGACATGTTGATTTCTTTCGAAGAATTGCGATTAATGGGACTAGGGCTTTTCCAAAACTACAACAACAAGAACAACTATTTCACTTGGGTAACATGGAATGAGAGAAACATTTAACGAACGATTAAACTTTCAATACTTACCGAATCTTGGGAGCAACCGGTGATGATGAAATCAAGAACCCTGCGCGCGTCTGTGTCGTCGATTAGGAACGAGGCAACGGGCTGAAGAAGATGAAGACGAAGAATTAAAGTTGCAAACAGATTGATGACAATGTAGGATCGAGAGAACGAGTTTGATGGAAAATGCGAGTTTGATGAAGAATCCGTATCGAAGAAGAATGCGTATTGAAGAAGAAGGATTTGTACAAATAGAAGAAGCATAAACCCTTTACCCTTATTCCGAAATTACCATCCAGCCTCTATTTAATCTCAACCGTTAAAATCTAATCTATTATGATGTGTGGCTCATATTTTATCAGCGTGGTGCTGATGGTACACCCATCAGCACCAGATCCGTACCCATATATAAAATACAACAATATAAAAAGGACAGTATATTGCTAAGAAAAAATATTAAACCAATCACTAAAAAATAATAAATTGGATAAAAAAATATTATTGTATTTATTTAATTATTTCTTTAATCTGATAATATATTTTAATAAAAATTTAAATATAATATTTTATAAAATTGAAATAATATAAAAATTGTAAAAATTAAATAATAGAAAATAAAAAATAACAATAAATATAGACCACATTGTAAAAATTTAAATTCTAAAATAAATAAATATACAACACTGCGTTTTTTCAATTTTATTTATCTCTATATCTAGTGTGTGAAAAAAAAAAGAATTAGAGAAGATAAAATCATTTATTTCTAAATCAAACAATTATCTATCTATATTACACATCCATAACAAAAAATTGCATTAAATATTCTTTCATTATACTCCATTATTATTTCTATTATTTATTTATTTATTTTATTGATAAAATATATTATAGACGTTTAAAAAATCGTCATTTTTGTCATTTGACTGTCGTAATGTTCACACAACACAACACCTGTTCCACGCGCTACCAAATATAACCTAAATAACAATTGTTAACAAAATAAATAAATAACAAAATTGATAATAAAATATATATAAAGAATACTTTTTATAATTTTCTCATTCCCTTAATATTTATAAAATAAAATAATTTTTATTATAAAATCTATAAAAGTTAAATAGTAAAAAAATGACTTGTAAAATGAACAAAAATTATTTTTATAAAAATTTATAGAAGTTAAATAGTAAAAAATAAAATAAAAAAAGAAAAAATCTGACACATTCTTAAGTATCATCTTTTTTGCAGTTCTTTATAAATATGAGAAATAAATCTAGATAATAAAAAATAATTTAATTCTCAAATGAAGTCATATTTATTTTTCTGTAAGTCATTTGTGTGTACAAAACAAGCAGGGATAAAACTCTAAAAAAGAAGACTTTAACCCTAGTATCCCAAATTCGTTCTCAAATTCAATTCGATACGGCAGCAGCATACGTACTCCTTCACTCTCCGAATCGATTCCTCGCAGAGCGCGCTGCCGGCGGCCGCCCTTCCCCATCGTCGCAGTCGCGCGCGGCGCGTCTCCTCCCCACTCCGAAGTCGCAATCACCGATTTGCAGTCTCGCCTCGTCGACCAATCATTCCCAAGGTCTGACTGTGCGATGTGTTTCTTGTTCCTTGTATTGTATTATTGTATGCAAGAAGCTGTGTGTGGGTGAAAATTCTGTTCGAAGATTGCTCTGCATCAGAATGAAGAATTTCTTTTAAACAAAATTCAGTATAACCTTTATATTCGTAGTTCGGTATAAACGGTATATACTAATTTTGAATTATATACAGTTCTCATATATTCAAATGCCTGCTGATATGGCATTTAGGGTTTTGATGATACTTGTAATTAACAGTGCTGATTTTAGATTTCTTCTGTTGAGTCTATTAGTTTAATTTTTGTTGGCATAGTGCAGTCTGTCTACCTTTCGTCGACGGGGAAATGAAATTCAATCCAAGCCTATATCGGTCTGCACACGCTGCTTTATTTCGTCGATCTCAAACTCCTCATACAATAATCCGGGCTTTTTCTGCCAGTCCATTTTCAGGTTCTATATACATTCCATTTGTCAAGGTTTTCATTTATTTGATTTGGTTTTTTTGGTTGCCCTTGTTACCGAAGTTCAAATATGATATTTTCTGTCTATGCTTATCGATTATGTCATTTATCTCGTTTACCCGATGTTTAATAATGAAGATCATTTGTTTAAGGTAACATACCAAGGCTTTTTGGCATTAAGAAATTTGTATTCTTCTTATTCAAAGGGGGCCTGCAATGGAAATGTTAATGATTGTTGAAAAGGAAGGCCTATTTATTGGTAAAGAATTGTAGGGTGTGTTTGTTTGGGGGTTTGGATTTTTTGTTGGGATTTAAATAGTAAAATTTTTGAATTGAAATAGTTATACGATGTGATATAAATAAGTGTTGATACGATGTTTTAAATGTAAAATTAATTTTTAGTATAATATCAAAGATAAAAAATAAATGTTTAATTTTATGTGTTTTGGGGGAATATTTTCGGTGAATAATAGAAATATGGGGAAATTTGATAAAAGAATACACCCGTATATTCCTGGAATATGCAGGTACCAGTGGCAGGGAGAATTTAAACTCATCAGAGTCTGTCGATGATTTCGAGCAACGGATCTTTGGTGATGGGAATCGACCTAATCTCAGCTCATTCTCGTTTTACCAAAAGCTTGACAGGGCAGAGAAGGCACATGATAGATCTGGGATTGGATATTCGTATAACTTTGAGAACAAATCAGGTCTGATGGATGATCTAGACGAGGGGTACAATTCATTGGCTGATGGAATGGATAATAAATTAAAGAAAGCAGCCATGTACTTTGAGTTTGATCCTGATGAAGTAGTTAAAGAGGATTATACTTTCAGGCCAGATGTTAATTTCATGCCTGGGATGACATATGATACAAAGGTATGGATTTTATTGTTGAACATGTGCAATATGCTGGTTGCAAGGTTCCTTCTAATATTTGTATTTTCTTTGTCATTCTTGATATCTTTGTGATTGCTCATAATCAATCGTAAGCATTCTAAATTTCTAATTTTACATTTAGGTAATGCTCTAGATTCCTTCATGGCTTCTGGTCTGCAGAGCTAGAGCCACAATGCCTTTTGGTTTCCAATTTGTAAAGTTAACTGAAATTCAATTATAGGTATAATCAGAAAAATATTGCGATACTCTGATTGGCTTGACATGTATATTCAGATATTTTAATCCATCTACTTATGGTATCAGCTAGACAATAAAAATATTGCAACAAAGGAATAAGTTTACAAGATGAATATCGTGTTTGGATCAAATTGTTCTCTAATTCATGATTTGAATGAATGTGATCATAATTCTTAATCTTGGATAGCAGTAAATAGGGACGGCTCTGTAAACCATTAGCAGATAGCAGGAT
Source organism: Andrographis paniculata (assembly GCF_009805555.1). NCBI lineage: Eukaryota > Viridiplantae > Streptophyta > Magnoliopsida > Lamiales > Acanthaceae > Andrographis > Andrographis paniculata. The sequence goes on from NW_026137613.1 coordinate 2,793,561, forward strand.
AATGCCATTTAAAAGCTTAAATATATAAATATTACAATCAAAATACAAAAAAAAAAAAAAAAAAAAAAAAAAAAAATTTCTATCAATTTATATCATAATTATCATTTCAATTATAACATATATTCATATGTTGAACTAAACAATATTTCAAAATATATGATTGTATATAGTTATATAAACAAAAACAATTGGATATTTAATGCTTTGATATATAGATAACCAAACTTAATAAGAGATTTAAAATCTGATAGATGTATATTTTTTTATTCTTCAGTTGCACTCTTTTTTCCACTCTATTGATAGAGAATGGCTATATTTCTCCCCTGAAATTCTCTGTACTGCCCCACTGCAACAAGCCGTTACTATAGCAAGTGCATAATGCACCGCAATGGAGTGGTGGTGTCATCCCCGGTGTAATAGTGGTGCTATCGTTCCCTATTGACTATTATGATTTTGATCAAGTTCTCTGTATATATATCCACATGTTTGGTTGGCCATGTTAAACTTAGACATTTTGTATGATTTCAATTTGCTTATTCTTTTCATTCAGTTATTCATATACCAAACCTTGCATTGATATATATATATATATATATATTTTCACATGCACATGTATCTACAAATTTATGTAGGATCTTGACCTGAGAAGGCCTGGGGTACGTAAACCTGTCAAGAGGCCTGGGTTCGAAACTACAACTGAAGAAGTGTTGAACAAAGCTGATTTCAGGGTGTGCATTGAATTTTATATTGCTCTACTTTTCAGAAAGTATACTGTTTGTTTCCCGTCCATTCTACAAGCAAGAGAGTGTCCAGTTTAGTTACTTACTCCTGTTGCTTCATTTGTGGTCAGAATGTGAAATTTCTTGCCAACTTCATCACAGAAGCGGGTATCATTATCAAGAGGAGCAAGGTATGTTAATTTTTTATATTTTCATGGCCTTTGCCTGTAGTGTTATATGAATGGAAAGCAATAGGGTACCTAATCTTTCTTTCACGAATTTTGGCTCTGTGGGGCAGACTGGGATCAGTGCCAAGGCCCAGAGGAAGATTGCTCGGGAGATTAAGACAGCACGTGCATTTGGTTTGATGCCTTTCACTACAATGGGGACCAAACAATTTTTCTATGGAAGAACTATGGAGGATGATGATCGTGATTTCCAATACGAGGCAACTGATGTTAATTTTGTGGATGAGGATAGAGAGAATGCCTGAAAGCTTGTGGTGGTTGCAGAACTTTCATTAGTTTTGGGTTTATGTGAGAGGTAGAAATCTCACTTAAAACACTAGAACCTACGATTATGTAGTAAACCTCTAGTTTTTGTGTTGCGTTTCTGAATGCAGTTGATTTTTCATCATGAAATTTGCAGCTTAGAATGCCGTGGAACTAATTTACTCTGTTTGGGTAGGTCTGGCGATTCTTCATATTTGGGAAAAAATTTATTTTATTTTATTTTTGTGAAATTTTGGAGTGTGAAAGATTGTGAACACAAATGGAATAAGCTTAACTTTCTTTATTGAGCTTCATTACTTTGCTATTTACAATTATGTGCACGAGAGTTGTGGATAAGTATCTACAGTGTACATTATACAAAGTAAGCATACATTTATGGTAGTCGGTCTTTTTCTTTTGTTCAGTACTACTGTATATTAACTGCTATTAGAGTATAAGCTAAATTTCCCGGCAGGATCTGGATCTTGAGATGAGAAAGTTTCTAGGTATCATTCAAGCAAGTTTGTGAGGAGCTAAATAAATTGTCCCGCAGGTAATTCTAAATTAAACTTCGTACTCGATGCTTTTTCCAGTCATGCTGCGTTGTTTGTTTCATTTTTCTTAGTCAAATTAAGATAGAGAAGTTTATCTCTTGCCTAATTAGCTTAAATTCTTGAGTTTGGTTTATTGCTGCCGTATTATTCAAAAAAAATCTACTGGCTGATCATTGCATCTTTTCTGGCGAATATGAAGTTGTGATGGAGCTTTATGTGAATCCTCTTAAGAGATTTATACTACTTGGGCTTGAAATAACGAAAATGTTTGTGTATTTTAATTTACGTATTGATTATATACATTGTAGAAGTGCTGCATTATGCTCCAGAAAGTGCAACCGAAAATGCTTCTGCTTGAATGTGCAGGGAAATGGAAATGAGAATATAGAGAGTGATACTACAAATGCTCGAGTGACGTGGTTTAGTATAGCATCTCTCAGCATCTGCATATGATATTTGAGAGGAAAAACGTATCTAGTGCGCACAAGAAGAGCAAGTACATGAATATGGGTGCAGGTTTCAGTAAATGTGTCGAAACCTTATTTGCTTAATGGTCAGTTGTGTCGGTTCAAGTTGGGTACACCGCAATGGAGGTTATCAGCGTTGAGGCTTCAGCCATTTAGTCTGTTTTCTAGAAAAGTAAGTTAATTAGCCATTTCTTCATTCGTATAAGCCATTTTTTTTTCTTCGCTTTTCTGGATATGCAAGACATACATATGTATATACATATATAGATATATATCTCTATATGTATGTCCATTTCTAGCTTTTGGCATATATACAAGTATGTATTTTGTGGTTTCAGAAATACAAGGCCTAAGACGGCAAATTCCATGTTCTTCGAGGTTGTGGTTCTCGCCTGGCCTTCTTAGAGTACGCGACTTGCTTTATACACACGTGCTCACACGCAAACATAGTTCATTACCTTCTAAGTTTGCCAGATCCATTTTATATCCTCTGAAATTAGCATAGCTCTGAATGTAAAGATATTTTTGAATTTTTTTATACTATTCATCATATTTTTTTTTTCTTTAACAAAACAGTAATTCAATTTTCTACTATTTTAAAAAGTTTTCAAAACCTCAAAAACTCTGTATAATCTTATGCTTTTTGTTTACTATACAATATATTGCTTTTTTCTTTTCTGTTTAATGTTAGATGTGGTTTTTTCGACTAGATGCATACTTTGTGTAAATCATAGTTGTCAATCATCTAAAATGTTATAGTGGGATAGCGAATAGCAGTATGACCGCTATTTAAATATTTAAATAAATATATATAAATTATTGTATATACAAAATTATAACAAAAATACATAAAAAAATCTATAAATTAATTTCATAATTATCACCCAAACCAATAAAATGTCAATATATATATATGATCATAACAAAATCTGATAAAAAATTTCTTCCTCATTTTCATCATCATCATTGCTTAATTACTTTTGTCTATAATCATCTTCATCATTCCCATCCATTTATTCAATTGTATGTTCGTCACATTGTGTAATATCATTTCCCTTTTTAGAATTAAAAGTAGCTATAGCTTTCTTTCTCATTGATGTATTAATGTTTGTATCATAGTAAAGATAGAAAACCTATTAGCATCAACAACATTTCCCCTAGTCAAATTATCATTATGAAAAACTAACTTATCATTTGCAATTATCAACTTCTTTAATTAATCACTCATTGGAATCATTTAAAATAATAGGACCAATCACATCATTGCTACCCTAGTAATTTAACAAATTTTGGTTATACTTGATATAAATAAAATGTTGCAACTTTTGGCTTTCTAATGTGTTTCTTTTCTTGGAATGAATCAAAAAATTTAGTTAAGATTTAAGATAAATATATATATATATTTTTTATCTATATTATAATAAAAAAATATATTTTATAAGTTAAAGTTAAATTTTAATTATTTACATGTTAAAAAATAATCCAATAAGCTACAATATCGGTATAGCGTAATGTAGCGGAGTGCCGCTACAGGCCGCTACACCGCTATTGCGTAAATGCAAAATTGCGGAATGGCCGGAGCAGCAAAGTGCATTTACGCTACGCTACGCCGTTATAGCGTGCTATTGACAACTATGGTGTAAATGGCGATTTATCTTATTACTTCTAACAAAACTAATTTACATATAAATCTAAGTACAAAAATCTGACCTACTTTGGTCTAGGCCCATAATATACAATTAGACTCAACCATAAATATATGTATTTAGCAATACATGACACTCTCTCTCAAATTGGAGCATAAATGTTGAACATCCCTAACTTGTCACAAAGGTATTTGAGTTGAGGGCTAAGCAAAGCTTTGGTCAGTAGATCGCCATGTAGGTCTCTTGTTTTGACATAATTTGTAATAACTACTTCTTGTTGGATCTTTTTCCGACAACCAATATGTTTAGTTCGCTCATAGAACACAAGATTTGATGCTATGTGAATGGCTGTTTGATTATCTTGTTGGAGCCAAGATTTGGATTCCCAACTTTGGCAAGAAGTGACAAATCCATATAATCTCAGAGATAGAATGCGTTTTGGCTCGATACTCTATTCAACACTTGATCTAGATAACACAATATGTTTTTTGCTTTTCCATGAAACTAGGTTGCCACCTACAAATACACAAGATCCAAATGTCTGACCTACAATCAATTTTAGAGCTTGCCCAATTAGTATTAGAACAACACTCAATTTGATCATGCCCACAGTTCTTGTATAACAATCTCCCCGTTCTGAAGTGCTCTTCAAGTATGTCAAAATTTGTTCTAAAGCCTCCCAACGACGGATTGTAGGTGTACTCATTAACTAACTTACACACTAACAGGATATGCTATGTCTGTTCGGGTTATAGTGAGATAATTTAATATACCTACTAGTCTTCGATATCTTTCAGGCTCTCCAAAAGTTGTCCTTTCCTTCGTAAGTATTTGGTTTGGTGTCATAGGAGCACTGGATGGTTTAGCTTCGATTTTCCCTGTATAGTCAACAAATGAAGAATATATTTTTACTTGGAGAGAAAAATACCGTTCTTCATGAACATCTCAATTCCTAAGAAATATCGTAGCTCACAAAGATCTTTAGTCTGTATTGGATGAATTCCTTTAAAGTTAAGATCCCATATACTATAAGAAGATTAATGTCAAAATTTGTACAATGATAAAATATAAAATGATCGGATTTGCACTTCATCATCCCAAAACTCTCAATTGCGTGGCTAAATTTGCCAAACCACGCCCAAAGACTTTGACTCATTCCATATAAGGACTTTCACAAACGACATACTTTTTCCGACTCTCTCTGAGCAACATACCCAGGTAGTTGCTCCATATACACTTCCTCAACAAAGGGTCCATCTAAGAAGGCATTGCTCATATCTAATTGCCACAATGGCCAATTATGGAGAGCATCTAAAGAAATCAATGTACGAACAAATGTCAACTTGACGATGGGAGTAAACGTCTCATCATAGTCCACACCATAAGCTTGAGCATAACCCTTAGTCACAAGGTGCGCCTTGAGGCGAGCAATAGAGCCATCAGTATGGAACGTAACTGCAAAGACCCAACGACAACTAAAGGAATGTTTTCCTTTCGGTAATAGAACCAACTGCCATATGTCATTTGAGTTTAGTGCGTTCATCTCATCAATCATAACAGTATGCCAACCAAAATGAGGAAGTGCCTCAAAAGAAACAACATAGGCAATAGGATAAACACACTGACGGTTACCTTTACGAAGAGCAATATAATGATCCTCAATAGCTTCAGGGGTGCAAACAGAGACTCAATGGACTCAACGGATAGAGCATAAACTACAGATGAAGAAGAGACTAGTGCAGGGCATGGCAGAGTGGGTTTCGGACGACGGCAATACACTTGTGAAAAAAGAATAGTCTTATATGAAATGTGAGCTTGAAACCCAATAGACAGAGCTGGAGGTGGAGACTCAGTATAAACCAATCAATCATCATATGAAAGGGAAGTAGGAACATAAATCTAAGGGAAAACTAGTAGATTCAAAGAAAGACTACGTCCAGAGAGACAAGATGGTGGTTAAGATTTCGATGATAACGCCGATAATCCTTCTGAACACGAAACTACCCAAGAAAAAGACACTTAGGGTGTGTTTGTTTGTGAGTTTTAGTTTTTGGGTTTGAATTTTTGAATAGTAAAAAGTTGAATTTGAATAGTTGTTTGATGTGATAAATAAAAGTTAATGTGTGATTTGAATGTAAAATAAATTCGTAGTATAATATAAAAAAGAAAGTAATTGTTTAAAGTAATATTTTTGAAGAAAAAAAAAATCTGAATAGTAAAGACCAGTGATAAAATCCACAAAAAAACATAACCTTAGGGACTTGGGATCGAATTTAATGATATGTAGCCGAACATCCCGATTGTAGCATAGACACCATCCGCGCATAATAAACCATTAGACCTAACTATATACCATTATCTTATTACTTCTAACAAAACTAATTTACATATAAATATAAATAAACAAATATAGTCTACTTTGGGCTACGGGCTAGGCCCATAATATACTATTAGACCCAACTATATATATTTAACATTATAGAACATTTTGTTTAATGTGTTTTGAATTTCTATTCTTGTAAAATTAGGAAAATGTTGTATTTATACAAAATAAATTGATAACTGAAAAAATATATAGTATATGATGGAAATAAAAAAAAAAATTGTGTAAATAAAGTCACACTTTTGAGATGGAATAAATGTACAAATTTGATGCCCTATTTGCTAAGTAACATTATGGTTTGTCATAAACGAAAACAACAAAAGAATATAAATTATATTCCCTCCGGCCACATGCAAAGTAAACATTTACTTTTGACACGGTGTTTAAGAAATAATAATATTTTAATTATAATGGGTAGTTAAAAGTAATGTAATGACATTTTTGTTATTGCTTTTTGGTGTAAAAGTAATGAGGTGATGTAAAGTAAGGGTATTTGTGGAAAAAAATGAGGTATTTAATGAAATGTTTAATTTGTAATTAGACGTCCAAAAGTAGAAATATGTATACTTTCTAATTGGACGGACAGATGGAGTATTAACCAATTGCAATTAAATTTATTAAAATCTTAAATTTACAATGGACTTAAGCGCATATACAATGATCAAAATGTGTTTGTTTGTGAGTTTTAGATTTTGGGTTTGGATTTTTTAACAGTAAAAAGTTGAGTTTGAATAGTTGTTTAATGTGATATAAATAGAGGTTGATGTGATGTTATGAATGTAAAATAAATTTGTAGTATAATATAAAAAAAGTAATTTTTTGATGTGATATTTTTTTTTGGGAAGAAAAGAATATGAAAAGTAAAAACGTAAAACCCACAAAAGAATACAATCTAAAGGTCTTTCTATACACACGTGAAATCCACGTGTCAAGGAAAATATTCAAGATCAAACAAAAATACGCACAAAGGTTAAGTTCTTCACTCTCAAAATATATTTTTCGCACAATAATTTTGCACAGTTTTCAATTTTATTCCCAAACCAATCGTCGCTTCCCTCATCCCCGCAGAACCCTAGGTTGGCGTTGAAGAAGCTCGTCGTTGGAGAAGCTTCCCTCGTTTTATCTCCAAACCAATATGTCGCTTCCCTCCTCACCTTGGTTCTCTCTCGGGTGGAAACCTACTTCGACGTTGGAGAAACTCGGCTCAAAAAATAACTACAGTCGTGAGTTCATTTTCGTACACGAGAATTTTTTTTGTTGAAATAAATATTGCACTATGTTTGTGACAAAAAAAGGTAATAAATAAAAAAAAGTAAAAATTTAAAACTAAGATCTAAAAGAAAATCACCAAGTCCCATTGTTTCCTACAAAGTCAAATTCCATCTTTATTTAGGCAAAAAGATGGATGGATGAAATATGTTACACATTTATTTGTTGATATTTAAGTTTGGTCTCCTTATCAATTATGTTGTCCGAACTTTATACAATAAACACACATTAATAATGAATAACCACCGGCCAATTGATTTTCTATTTTATTTTTTTTATTTGTTTATAATTTTACTTTTTAAAAACTATTTAAGTAGAATTATTTTATCATTATCTTTAAAATATACTCCCTTCGTTAGCTTTAAAGTTTTATTTTTTTTTTTTCAATTTTCGTCTGTCTCATTTAAAAGTATTTTTTTATTTTAGTAATAATTATACATTAGTATCATAATACTCTACTCTTAATTTTTACTTAAATATATAATTACAAAATATAATTATTTTATACATAAAGTCAAATGGAAAAAATATTATTACATCTTTCCAATAAGAAGAGTACTATGAGCTTTTTGCATGTTGATATTTGAATATTAATTATTATATCAATACGTAGTCCAAATCAAAAGAAAATGACAAAAATACCTCTATTAATCTTTTATAATACAAATACAATGATATTAAATTATACAAATATAGTATTTTATATTCAAAAGTACTAATATAATTGTTCAATAAATTTTGGCTTAAAAAAAATGAATACTTATCGAAACTGATGAATAGAGTATTTAAAATATGTTGCAATTTATGTTGGCACACGAAAAGTGAGCATTGAAAAGGATAAATTCAATCATTATTTTGTAAAGTGTTCGAACACTTTAAAGACTTATTTCCACTTACGATTCGAGTGCCTTCTTGCCCAATTCAATCTTGGCCTATATGTTCTTTTCAAATAAAATCATTAACGGTAAGAAAATCGAAGCAAATACATGTACAAATGCGAATACAAATACAAATATTTGATTTGAAACGAGTATACAATATATTAAATACTCAATTTCATAAATATTATTATTGGTATTTGATTAATTAAAACAAAATTTTAAAATAATAAATAGTAAAATTAGTTATAATTGAAATACTTTCTGTCTCCATTCAAATGAGTCATTTGTTTCTTTAATAGCATATTAAGAAATAAGATAATTTAATATTTTTGTCCATAAAAAGTACACATAAAGTAATGATATTTCTGTAATTTGTGTAAAAGTAGAGTATTTTGCTATTTGTGTGTAAAGTATTGTTACTACATTAGAAAATTAAGACTTTTGATTAAACAAAATATGTTCTCTATTCAACTTCTAAGAGACTATTTTGCTTTGTATTTATAATTTTAGATGTTTTTGTTGTGGGATATGCTCCCTCCGTCCCACATACCACGTCTGCTACACTATAGACACGGTATTTTAGGAGAGATGTAATTAGTAGATAATTAAGAATATATTAGTGAAAATAATTATCCTATAATATAAATAATTATAAATTAAGATTAAGATAACTAATTAATTTAATTAAAATTAAAATTAAATAAATTTAAAAGTTTAAAATGAAATTAAAGTGTGTAATCATTTTTCAAAAAAGGAAAGTGACATGGTATGTGGGACGAACAAAAATGGCAACGTGGACATGATATGTGGGACGGAGGGAGTATAAAACTGTAATTTTTTTTAAAAAAAAATAGAAAAAAATAGTATATATTTATTGACTTTTATTATACATATATATAGATATTAAATATTATATATTATATATTTTTTTTTGAAAATTGTGTACCTCCTAAATACTCCCACCGTCCCAGATATCATGTCTACATTGTTGTTTCTGTCCGTCCCACATACCGTGTCACTTTCCTTTTTTGGAAAATAATTACACACTTTAATCTCATTTTAAATTTTTTAATTTTTTTTTAAATTTTAATTAAACTAATTAGTTATCTTAATCTTAATTTATAATTATTTATATTATAAGATAATTATTTTCATTAATATATTTTTAATTATCTACTAATTACACCACTCCTAAAATACCGTGTCTACAGTGTAGCAGACATGGAACGGAGGGAGTACTAAACAAATAAGCTATTTATTTAATAATAAAAAAGTGTGTTATGTTATATACGTAGCTACTTTGTATATCAATGTTTTAATTCATCTCCATATATCGTGGACGTGTATCATACGTGTTTACATGTAATATGCAATAATCTATAAATAGTTATATTTTAATGAAATGAATGAGAGCAGACTAATTTCTCTTCATTCTCATCTTCATTTTTAATAATCATATATATTTATATGTTTACATAGATACAAAATAATCATTGCATATATATTTACACACTAACCAACGCACACACGAACATACATATCTGCATATATATCTAATATACATACATTTAAATTATTATATATATACACTGCATTAATATAAATTATATACAATATATAAAATAGTAGTTAGTGATAAAAATAATTAATATTTTAATTTGCTATTGTTATAATAATATTACAATACGTTATTAACACAATTGTATATTTTAATTTTCGTAAGGTAATATTTTATATGTTATTTATTTATTATGATTAGTCTTGCCAAACAGAAATTTTCTTTCTTCTCGTTTCTGGAAAAAAACCATATGGTCTGGGCTCGCAAGGTTAAAATACATCTAGCATCAATGGCTTGAAAAATACCATTGCACGGGATCAAAATTCCACGAGCCAAGATCGTGAAAATGTCATGATCTTTTTGTGCCATCACATCGATGGTGAGAGAGATTGAAAGAAAAATACGATCACATGAGGCTGATTTTGTTGCCAAGGGCACGAAGCGAATGACAAAGCCCATGGCTTCAGGACTTTAAAATAGTCCAAGAATACAATTATGCGATGTTTAAAATAATATCATAGTTGCGCCGCTATGACAAAAATATATCTGAAATTGATATGATGGAGAAAATTTTCTCAACTTTTCATGTCTCTAACATGGTTTTGCAACAGGAGTATTGCGAAAGAAGCTTTAAAAAATACTATGAGTTGTCACATGTCTTTTGCTGGCCGAACAAAAAAAATGAATTGCTGTTGAAAAATCACGAATCTCGGCTGATAAGTGGAAATCCATTTCTAAACTTGTCAATCAACGACTAGGTCTAGCCAAATTCAGGACATACACAAATTAATAATCGACTTCCCAATCAACGGCTAAGTCTAGCCAAATCCACGGTTTACAAAAATTATGAATTTTTAATAGCAAATTCACCATATATCACATAATAAGATATAATTATAATGACCTATATAACTAAGACACGTAGTTAGATGGTCAATCATTTCAAATATGCATAATTTAATCTGTTACCTTACTTAGGGCAAGCTACCCAACTCTACTACCACTGACTCATGGGACTTGGTTCGGTTGCACTTCACCTAATCATCAAATTCGATCAATCAAGTTACTCAAATTTAGCGCAGATCTCATAAAATTCACCATAAATTCACGTTTGCCCAAACATTATGAAAATAGTTCCAAATCAAAGCTAAAGTTCCTAATTTTTTTTAAAGACCAAAAATGCAATTATTAATTTTAATTACATCCAGAATATCATCTTAACTCAGATAATATGTTCACTTCGAAATAACACAGCAGTTGTATTACAAAAATCACTAAAAATTCATTTTACACTCAAATTGAACAAACTTGATCTCTAATGAAAGATACCACATACATATATTCCAAATTAAAAAAATAAATAAATAAAACACAAAAAGAAGTTCCTAAAAGAACATAATAGAAGTTAAACATACTGAACAAATCATTCGCCAAGAAATAGGGTGTGTAACTTTAAATATTTATATAAAATTCATTTTATATCCAAATGGAACAAAATTGGTCTCTACTTTAATATAACACATATATCTATATTCCAAATTAAACAAAAAACACAAAAAGAAGTTCCAGAAAGAACATAATAGAAGTTAAACATACTAAACATATCATTCGTCAAGAAACAGGGTGTGTAACCTTAACAATTTATATAAAATTCATTTTATATCCAAATGAAACATACTTGGTCTCTAATTCAACAAAAATAATATACATTTAGTCCTCATGATAAGCCTCAAAGTTCTACTCATGAGCGACTATCGTAGTAGCTGTCTGAGTTTGCTGCTGGCTCAACTGTTGTCTTAGTAGTGCATTATGCTCATGCAGGAGGTCGAACTACTCCTGATGAGGTGCCATTTGCTGTTGGAATGTCTCAAGCAACCTTCTCTGTCACAAGGGCAACTCCTCAGTAGTCGGGGGTACTCTTTTTCCAATTGGCGTCTCAGATAGAGCCCCGGCCGCTGCCGACGGCAATGGTGAAGGGACCTCATTCCCAACCATGTGGTCTGACTCTTATCTCTCGGTTAGATTGCTCATCTCATCAGTCTCTGGGATAAAGCTAATCCCAAGTCCAATCCTTGGGCTATTCATGAAACTTCGTTCACGACCTCTACCACGTGTACGACTTGTACCACGTGGTGCCATCTCAACCTATGAAATAGAGAAAGATCCAATTCATAAGCAACTACAAATACAACTATTACACATATCTTAACATACCATCACATGATAGCGAAAAAGGGCACAAAGGTTAGAAGAATCAAGTTAGACTACGCATAAGAGTTGGTCAGTTAGCAATGCTTGACATGATATGTAATGCACCCGGAGCCCAAAAAGAAATTTCATGATTAATGTTCTCTCTGAAAAGAGGTTGTGGTTTTTTAAGTAAAATGATTTGATACCAATATATGGAACATCCCAAATAAAGAAAAAAAAAAAAATTGAAATGTCATACGCCAACACCAAAACATCACATAAAAATAAAAAATAAAAACGTGATGTGCCCCGATGCTAAGGCTAAAACATCATAATAATGAGTGTAAATGTTTTTCTTTGCGGAAATTTTTTAAAAAAAATTCAACACCCTTAAGCATTTCAAAACATGTAATCGTAATAAGTCTTTACATGTATTAAAAAAAAGTCTCAATGCATCTCAAAAGTAGGGATCTCAAAATAGGGAGTATGTAAAATCATAAGTTCGGACATTATCATGAAAAGTCATGCATGCTCGATAAAGTCTCAACCCTATAATTCATCAAGTGGATGAAGGTCCGAAAATCAACTATGTATGGAAGATGATAGTAAACATCACCTAAAGCCGAGTAAGGAATTAAATATGCAATGCAGGAAATAATTTACCAACAATAAATGATAGTCATACAACAAATACAACTTGCCAAAATCCACGGCTCAAAACACATTAGCCGACTTCTCAATCAACGACTAAGTCTAGCCAAATTCACGACTTAACAAATTATGAATTGACTTGCCAATCAACGGCTAAGTCTAGCCAAATCCATGACATACACAAATTAATGAATCGACTTGCCAATCAACGGCTAAGTCTAGCCATATCCACGGCATACACAAATTAATGAATCGACTTGCCAATCAACGGCTAAGTCTAGCCAAATCTACGACATACTCAACTAATAAATCGACTTGCCAATCAACGGCTAAGTTTAGTCAAATCCACAACATACACAAATTAATAACTGACTTTTCAATCAACGGCTAAGTCTAGCTAAATCCACGACATACACAAATTAATAATTGACTTCTCAATCAACGGCTAAGTCTAGCCAAATCCACGGCTTACAAAAATTATGAATTCTTAGTAGAGAGTTCACCACATATCACATAAAGAGATATAATTATAATGACCTATATAAATAAGACACATAGTTAGATGGTCAATCATTTCAAATATGCATAATGTAACCTCTTAACTTACTTAGGGGAAGCTACCCAACTCTACTACCACCGACCCGTGAGACTTGGTTCGGTCATACTTCACCTAATCAATAAATTCGATCAATCAACTTATTCAAATTTTGCGCGGATCTTATAAATTCACCATAAATTCATTGTTGGTCAAACATTATAAAACTAGTCCCAAATACAAGCTAAAGTTCCTAAGTTATATTTAAAAGACCAAATTAGTTTTAATTACATCCAACTATATCTTAACTCAAATAGTCTGCTCACTTCGGAATAACATAGCAATTGTATTGTAAAAATTATTAAAAATTCATTTTACACTCAAATTGGACAAACTTGGTCTCTAATGAAAGATAACACATACATATATATTCAAAATTAAACAAAAACACAAAAAGAAGTTCCATAAAGAACAAACTAGAAGTTAAACATACTAAACAAATCATTCGTCAAGAAACAATGTGTGTAACTTTAAAAATTTATATAAATATCCTGCATCAGCAAAACCAATCAATTCGTGAAATCAATGTGCTACAAATTCGATCAGATAATAATTTGGCGGATATATTAACCAAGACATTACTGACTGCAATATTTAAAAAATTGGTAAAGAAAATTGGAATGCGTCGGTTTAGGGATCTCAAATAATATTCAGATCGGGGGGAGCAAATAAACACAAGAATGTTGTACTCTTTTTCTTTCATTAGGATTTTCTTCCACAAAATATTTTTCTAGTAAAGTTTTAACGAAACACATTTTTTATATAAAAACATCTAATGTGAAAGTATTATATACGTAGTTACTTTATATATCAAGATGTGAATGCTTTAATTCACTACCACATATCATCGACGTGTATCATATATTGTAAACTTTACAACCTTATTTGTAATATACAATGGCCTATAAATAGTGACATTTTAACGAAATAAATAGGAGCAGACGAATTCCTCTTCATTCTCATTTTCATTTTTAATCATATTATATATTTACATATGTTTACATCCATACATACAAAATAATTATTGCATATATATATATACGCTAACCAACGCACACACAAACATACATATCTACATATATATATAATATACATACATTTAGATTATTATATATATACACTGCATTAATAATATATATTATATACAATATATAAAATAGTGGGTAGCGGTAGAAATAACTAATATTTCTATTGGCTATCCCTATAATAATATTACAACATATTTCACAATTTTTTGAGGATATGCCGACTCAAGAATGCATCACTATTTTCATTAACATTAGAGAAGTCGAACATTCGATATATTCAACGAATAGTTAGTACAATTTATGATACTTTATCAATTAAGTACATTTTCATATATATTTTAAAATTTTGTTTTTCTTTTTTTTATTTATTTATTGTTTAAAACATTTACAAGTGCATGTCAATATATAAGAAAGATACAATCAATAAATGATATAAATACAAAGAATACATGAACTATTAAATAAAATCACTTAGAAAGAATACAAACTAACCGCACAGATCATAGTCACACACAACATATGATATAAGGACAGACAACACGTAATATATGTGTTGATAGCACATAGTAAAAAAATTATTAACACAATATAAATACAAACATTGTTAAATAAAAATACATAGTTATATTGTATGAATGCACAATATATATATCATAGTTAAAGACAATCCAATTAATATTTAATTTCATTACATATAGTATATTCATACAGTATTGTTACATTTGTTTTTTTTTTTTTTTATGACGTGGAAACCTGCAGCGGCTACCCGAAAATACGCACCGGGTAAACCCCCAGCAAACCTAATACCCTGCAAATCATACTCGACGGGAAAATCACACTAAACGAACCATGTATAGCAGGTTACCTAAGGCGTCGGGGATTTGAATCCATGACCTCACAGTCATAAGTCCAACCCATACATCACTAGTTCATCTCTTACTGGACACATTTTTTTATCCAATACAATAATTCAGTCATATTTAATTATCATTCAAATACAGTCACAATAATTAACTGTGAGCATATATTTAATTGTTATTCAGCTTGCAAGACATGACATCAAACTACTAATCAAGACAAAAATATAAACACACATTACAATCAATGGAGAGGTTAGAGTTAATTTACTCCCATGAATACATATAATACATATTATTATTGATCAAACAATAAGAAATATATTCATATATACAAGAGCCTCTACAAATTATTTTTAATTTACAAATCGGCCAGGTTGGATACAACCCATTCATACTCGTACCGGGCCAAACATGATCAAGATTTTTTCAAGATTATATTTTCAGGCTCAACATATTTTTTTATTGAGTTCGGATCAATTTTTTGAACCATGTCTATTTTTACCTGATCTATACTATAGTGAATTATATGAAATTCAGCTCATGATCCATGTAAATAAACCCATAACTAAAACGCATTAACACATAATCCACTCGCATTTACTTTGACCAACCATTCAACAATGGTCACAAATTGGATTGCATATATATAATGATTTTATCCAATAATATATATAATTGTCCTAATTTTGATGATTAAGTTTTGTCCTTTTTACCAGAATCTCTATGCTTAATTAATTGCTCTTATTTAATTATTTTTATCTCCATAATAACTAGTAAATACACACAAGATTTGGATTTTGTTCTCATGTAAATTTTTTTGTCCCACTTTGTTTATAACAAAAAAAAAAGAAAAAAAAAAAAAAAAAAGGCATATGATACAAAATTTCAGCTGTACCAACAAACAAGAAAGATTGTCAATATAATCCCTGTTGATCATGCCATTTTTTATTGCTTCTATATTTTTTTTCTATATTTGAAAAAAGATAGTTTGCCATCGATTGACTTCAACTTGACAAAAAAAACAAACTAATCTGTTTATCATTTTAAACCACAGACACAAAATAATAATAATAACAACAACAACAACAATAATAATAATAATAATAATAATAATCTCACAGTTTAATATAAAATATTAATTGAAATAGTATGAGATACTACTCCAAAACCCAAACAAACAAACCCTTAATCCTTGGGTTCACTTCTAGTTATAATTTAGATACTTTTTGGAAAGATAAAATACAAACAAGATGAGCATACACAGAGATAATTGATAAAATTTATATGACCTCATATCATATCACCCCAAAAATTAAATAACTCAATTAAAGGGAGACAACCTTGTAACGATAAGATCATTACACACACTCCTGTTATATATATAATTCATTATTAAAAATAAAAATAAAAAATATTCTAAGATTCATCAAATCCAGTATGGATCACTTATGTATGTTTAATCACTATAATATATAATAAAAAATGAGTTAGTGCTTCTAGATATCATAAAAATATATTATTATTAAAATAAAAAATATAAAAAAATCATCAATCAAATATACGTGTTCAAAACTTCAAACTCATAAAAGGGTTGTTTTCCATTAGGTGTTTTTTAAAGAAATTAAAGGAATAATTCCACATACTTGAAATTAATAATAATAATAATAATAATAATAATAAATTATCTAAAAAATAAATTAAAATAATAATAAAAATTAATAAAATATATTGGTTAATTGATTTTTTTTTTCCAGGAAAATAAACATACTTCTCAATTTATTATCATGATCAATTAACAAAATTAAAATATTTCTAATTTCTCAGTAGAGAATTATCAACAATTTAAAACATATCAATACTTTTCATAAATGATATCTTACTATTGTTATAATATATGTTCGTATATACTCCCTCATAAAAATTAGGCTCATATTATTTTTATGTCACAAAAAGGCTTATTTTATTTTTTAATAAGAAAATTATATTTTTTTTTGTCCCAACTGAAAATATCATTTTATTATTTTTATTCGTCTCACTTAATACTTATATTTTTTATATAAATTATAAATATATTATTACATATATATAATTAATTATACATAAATTATAAATAAAAATATATTAAAATCATCTTATACACCTACACTATTCAATAAAACATTAGTATTCTTTAAATTACTACAAAATCTCAAAGAATCCTTTTGGGTTGTGATGGAGAGAGCATCACTTTTTATTATTTTTTCTATATTTTTTTTACTATAAAAATAAAAATTATACATCATATTAAAACTCGTATTAAAAAAATATATATTTATTTTTCGACGACGATGAAGTAATATATATTTATATAGAGAGAATATAATATTTCTCGCATGTAAGTGTTTGCCACATCATTTTGCATTCCTTTTAAGAATGAGCTTATGCATAATGTCTTTAATTAATATTTTTGTGTTGGAATGGATAAAGTATGTGTTGGGAAATGATTTATCGAACAAAACACATTCGAACACTTTAAAGGGTCAATTTTCGAAGCGTGGACGGTTCACAGTTATAATTACGTTTCAACAACGAAAAACAATGCAGAACATAAAACAACAATAAGACAAGGTGTTTGTTGACCCGGTTCGATTATCAACCAATCTACATCTGGGGGATACCGATCCGGGAGGAATTTCACTAACCAGTGCTGATTAAGGACACAAACAACCACAACTCATTTAACTCTAATGCTAGTCATGGCTAACCCAGGAAAATACCTCCTAAGGTTCTCGTTGCTACAACATCGTACTAACAACGACCACACAGCAGAGAATTCCAGAGCTTGATCATTCCCTTCGGTTGGAACTCCATTAATTCCGAACACCTTCGACCTCTCCGGCGAATTTTTCTGTCAAAAACTCATTCAAAACTAATGGGAATCGATATGGATAGATGGATGAGAGCTTCACTCAATATTCTTCTCTCTAAAGTATGATCTCCAAATCACACATTACCAATCTTCAACCCTATCCGGTTGAGTAAATCACTCACATTCCTGGAATAAAAGATTCCACACTAATTTTTCTTTGCATCGTAATGGAAGGAGTGAGTTTCCATATTTTGATCTTTCCTCAAATATGTCTTTTGTCTTTTGAAAAGTCTTTGCAGAAATTAAGACACCATTAGTTCATATGCCAAAATAACTTAGGGGAATTTACATTCACAGTATGCTAAAATTTAAGAGCTCCATATATATAAATATACGCAGAGAGAGTTCATTCAATAATTTTATTTTTTTTTGATATATTTATATTTCTGGATTAATATTATAAAAGTTGTTTTGATTAGAAATTGAAATTTTAATTTGATTTTTAATTTTAAATAATATTTCAATATAATATCTTGTATGATGAAATAATACTCTATTTGTCCCATTCTAAAATGGTCATTTGGAGTTTTATAGTAGATTAAAAAATAATAGTATTTTATTGATTGGTGGAATTATGTAAGAGATTTTAATATTTTTGTCATTTGACTTTACGTATAAAGTAATTATACGTGTAATTGTATGCTTTGTAATTTAGGTAAAAGTTAAATGTATTTTGGTATTAGTGTATAATTATTATCTCTACTAAAATATGAAATGAATACTTTGAAATTGAGACAAATGATATAATTATTGAGAATTGTGTGTGTTTGAATAGTATTTATTTGAGTTTGAAACTAAAAAGTCAAAAAAAAAAAAAAAAAAACATCTATCAATATAAATATTTTTTTTAGGAAAAACTATTTTTTTTAGTTTCATGATTAATCCCTCTAATCATTTTATTTTCGTAATTTGGAATCTTTAAAGAAATTGTCCTGTAATTTTTTTTTTTTTTTTTGTATAATTAGTTATTTGGCGCCGAAGATACAAACAGGACACTTGATTAGCATGTTGAAACATACGCATCCATTATATTTTTTATTTTTTAAAAATTTCAACAAAATTTAAAAAACTCTACGTATCTGTTAAAAAAATTCACGTGTCTATCAGGTGATGCCTACTTGACGGACACGCGTGTTCCGGCATGTTAGGCGGGTGTCACGTGCGTATTTTTAGCACCGAAAGACCAATTGTGCAATATATATATATATATATATATATTTATGAGACAATTTTCATATATATTTCAATTACGAAATTAAGATATAAGGAATATCATTTATAAGATTAAAAAAATAATTTTTTTTATTTTTTTATATTACTGATGCTCTTCTCATATCTACCGTAAAAACACTTTAAATTCAATATATACATAAAAACAATCATATATATTCCTTCAATGATCATAGAACTGTTAAAATGAATTGAGTTTGTTTAATTGTTCGAGTAAAAGTTATAATTATATATGTCATCCCCACCCACTGTTCTATCATAAAAGTTGTAATTACAAAAAAAAAAAATAAAAATTATAATTATAATTATAATTATAATCTAAAAATATATATATTAATGAATATTTAACCAATTGGATATTTTTACTATTTAATCCAATTTATTTATATGCCATATATATATATTTTTTAACTAACAAATACTCCATTCGTATCACTCAATTACGTTATTTTTTTTTTTAATTGTCTCATCTCATTATCTCACTTTTCTAAAAACATAAATTAAAATTTTTAATCACAATCAAATCTTAACTCATCCAAATTATCTATTTAGTTTTTTCAATCACAATTATTTTAAAAATTTATTTTTAATTTCATTTTAAAAAAAAAACTGATAAAAATAAACATGACCCAAGAATTTGAAAATTCAATTAGAGAATGATATAAAAATTCGAACTTATGCCGGACATAGTTGAAATTTTAAAAAATAAAAAATAATTTAAATTTAAATATCTTTTAAAAAATATTTCATAATTAATAAACTTTAAACGATGTATTGATTTTGATTTGAGATTTTAATTTTGGATTTTCCGTAAATAATAAAAAAATTAATTTAAATAGATTTTTGATTTAATATAAATATGTATTTATACGATATTTTAAATATAAATTTAATTTTTAATATAATATAATATAAAAATGATAAATAAAAGTTTAACTTGATATTTTAATAAGAAAAAATTGATAAATAGACTATAACGGATGTGTTTAGTTAGAATTTGAATTTTGAATAATAATTTTTTTTTTAATTTAGTTAAGTTATTTGGTATATTATAAATATATATTAGAATGATGTTTTGAATTTAAAATTAACTTTTAGGTAAAATTGCTCGTAACTCCCGTGTGATTTCGAAATTCAGCGTAAAATCTCTCTGTACTTTAGAAATTGCATGACACATCCTTGTACTTTCGAAAATATTGCATAAAATTCCACCACCATGAAAACTCCCTTGTATGATGAGAAAATAATTTTCTATCTGTATGTTATGCACGGCGGGGGGTTTCATGCAATATTTTTAAAAGTATAAGGTGACGTCATGCAATTTTTTAAAGTAAAGTGGGTATTTATGCTGAGTTTTAAAACTATCGTGGGATTTCATGCAATATTTTTTAAAGTATAAGGGGACGTCATACAGTTTTTAAAGTAAAAGAAGATTTACTCTGAGTTTCAAAATCATAAGGGATTTATGAACAATTTTTGCCTAATTTTTAATATAATATAGAAATAAAATATAAGGGTTTGATTTTATATATTTGGAAGGAAAATTTCAGTTAATAAAATCTAACTGTGTATTTTGTTTGAGGTTTAAATTTTTGTTTTAATTTTGAATAGTAAATTTTTTAAATTTAAATAAATTTTATTTTATATAAATAATTGTTGATGTGATATTGTAAATATTAAATTATTTTTTAATATAATATTAAAATAAAAAATAAGATTTTGATTTGATACTTTTTTTAGGGAAAAAACTCATTCATGAATGATTTTATATGAATAATTTTGATTTGATACTTTTACATAATCTTAACAATATATTTGGTTGGGATTCACATTTTAGGTTTGAATATTGATAGTAAAATTTATTAATTTGAATAATTATTAGATGATACATGAATATGTATTAATTTTGATATGAAAGTAATTTTTAATATAATATAAAAAAAATAAAAGTTGAATTTGATATTTTTAGAGAAAAATTATGTAAATAACTCTAATGACGTATTTGGCTGGGAGTTTAAATTTTTTATACTAAAATTTCTTAATTTGAATAATTATTTGATATTATATAAATATGTATTGATGTAATATTCTTGACCTGAACTTTTTTTAAAATATAATATAAATAATAAAGAATGAGACTTTGATTTGTTATTTTAAGAGAAAAAAATTGGTGAATAGTAAAATTTTGTGAATTTACCAAACATATTTTTTTAAAAAATTTATATTTGAAGTAATTACAAATAATTTGTTATAAATAATCTAAATTATTTTTTTATAAATAGTATTATCACAAATAATTACATAAATTATTTGTTCAAATACAAAAAATTATTTATGTCAAAATAATTTAATATCTATTTTACTCATAAAATATTAATAAATAATTATATTTCACTTTATTATAACTATCAAATCAACTAAACTAAAAATTATTAACTTTTTAATACATATTATTTTTAGCGGCGGTGCTCAAAAGAAAGTGACATAATAGAACTGGACGGATGGATGGAGTATAAGAAGAGTATGACAAACTATTTGTTATGACTACATATTGTTGGGTTAGATTCTACCACCTTTTTTGCAGCATTTTTTTTTTTAAAAAAAAATAAATCTTGAATGCCTTTAACCTTGACAATATTTTATTATAAAAGCATTTAAATAATATGTTGTGTATATAAAGGGAGATTTGTGTTACTTTCTGGTTAAGATATTTGAGAAATTGTATGATTATCAACATTCAATTATAATTTAATTTTGATGGAGAGTGGTGTGTGATTTTTAAAACACAGTCGATGTGTTTATACACAGCCACTTAAATGAGTGTATTGGGAAATTAAAAGTATTGCACGGTTTAAACAGAATTACATCCAAAATTAAAAGTATTGCACGGTTTAAACAGAATTACATCCAAAATACACACATATTGAGAGTGTTTGGCAAATAGCTTTTTGAAGAGTTTTTAACTTATTGAACAGTTTTTAGCTGTTTGACCAGTCAAAAAGCTAATTTAGATGTTTGGTAAATTAGCTTTTTGAAATAGCTTTTTGGACTCAAAAAACTAATTTCTGAAAAGCTAATTTACCTAGCGTTTTGAAATGGCTTTTCTGTAAAATTTTTTTTTATTCCTTATATGCCCTTAAAAATTTATTATGCATTTTACACAAATAAATATATTTTGATTATTTATTAATTATATTAGAATATTTTATTATAATATAGTTTTACTTTTATAAATTTAAAATAATTATTTTTTATATAAAATTATTTTAATTGTAAAATATATAAATATATTAAAATCAACATAAAATAGAAAATATAAATATTAATAATTTCTTTTTATATTAAAATTACATTATATAAATTTTATACTAAAAATAAAGTAAATAAATCATCTATATTAAAAATTATAAATATAATGAACTAATGGATAACTAACATAATAAATATATACACAAAAAAATTATTATTTTATATTTTACAGCATTTTCAATAGAAAAACTATTTATATATTTTAATAAAAATATATTATTTTTTAAATCTAACTGTAATAAAAATAAATACTTTTATAACACTTTTACAATTTTCAATAACTAATAACAAAAAATTTTAAATATTCTAAACTCAAAAAAACATAATTGAATATATTAGAAACAAAAATAAAATAGAAATGTCCTCAATTGTCAGTTTACGCATAAACAACTAATATCAAACAGTTGTTTTACCAAACATTTTAATACAAACAGCTAATCGAATCAGCTAGTCAAACTAGCTAATTGAATCAGCTAACAACTATCAGCTAATTGAATCAGCTAACAGCTATCAGTTAATTGCCAAACACGCCCATTGTCTTGACACGTAAGCGGCCCGAGGCAATTTCTTCTTTGCTCATATAATCCACCCCACCCCGAAAATTGAAAGAATGGCTGCAATGTCCCGTAAGGTATGACCTGGTGGTGTAGGAGTTGGACTTGTGATCGTGAGGTCATGGGTTCAAATCCCCGACGCCTCAGATCCACCTGCCACATATGGTTCGTTTAGTGTGACTTTTCCGTCGAACTTGATTTACGGAGTATTAGGTTCGGCATGGGGTTTACCCAATGCGCACTTTCGAGTAGCGGCTGCGAATTCCCACGGCATTTAAAAAAAATAAAAAAATGGTTGCAATAAGTCATAGTAGTCAACTAATATATGTGTTCCACACTTTATATTAAATTCCTCCACTAACTCTTGCATGCCATTTTCCATTACTACTATTCACCCGTTAATTCTTCATTCTTACAATAATAATAATAATGTAGTGTCTGTTTATTTAACATTGGAATTAACTTTGATGTTAATTTATAATAATATAAATTAAATAATATTTGATATAATATTTTAAATAAAAATTAATTTTTTATTTAATATACCGTTTCAGTTTATTCACTATTTTTATTTTTATACATTCCATTTTATTTGTCTTATTTTTTTTAGAAAATATAATTATACACTTTAATTATATTTAAAATTTTATAGTCTATAATATTTTAATATTAATTATACTATTTAATTATCTTAATTTTAATTTATAAATATTTTTATTAATACATTTTTTAATTACTAATTATATTTTATCTAGCTAATTTTGTATTTACAGTAAATCGGACAAAAAAAATATGAGATAAAGATAGTATTAAATAATAAAAAAAAATGTTTGATTTGTAATAATAATAATAAATACTAGTAGTATAATACTAAACGATACCTTTGAGGGAAAATAAACTTAAATCTTATTTCCATTAGGTCACAATTTATTGGGTTTTACAATATGGATGAAGTTTTCTTTTTTTCTTTTTCGTTAAATAATGCTTTTTTTGATTCAACGTCATGCTCAACTCGTGTTTTAAGTAAAATTGAATTCTAAAACCATATACTTTTAATATATATATTTTATTTCATCACAATTTTAAGAAAAATTACTATTACAAAATGTCGTATCAAACAATGATTGAAATACAAAAACACAGTATATATAAATAACACAATATATATAAATATATTAAAGCAATAAATTTATAAAGGAAAAACATTAAAAAAAAATATTTTGTGTTTGGTCTGTGTTTTATTTTTGTTTTGTATATCAATATTCAAACATATATTACATCCCAACAATTATTTACCACTAAATTAAATAAAAACACGAAATTAATTAATGAGCAATTCCTAATATTATATAAGGTGATCTCTAACCCATCAATTTATCCAATTTTAATTCTAAAGTAATTTTACTTTAACCATAACTTAATTTTTATTATTATTCTTCAAATATTCAATTTTTCATATTATTTTAAACAATATTTTATTTTTATAATTTAAAATAATTTTTTTAAAAATTTAGAAAAATAAAAAATAAATTTAAAATTTAAAATAAAAAATTTTAAAATTTTAAAAATAAAAAAATAAAAAAAAGCAATTCCATTTTTTGGCGTTGCTACGGTGTAATACCAAAATCGGCATTGCACTCTAGCAATGCCAAAAAATGGCGCAAGATTTGGCGTCAGTTGTATCAATGGTGCTGGATTAGAGATACTTTAAGTAGTATTTCTAAATAGTACTAATATTCTCTTAAAAGTATTATATAAGAGTACTCATTTTTATTCGAATTACATTTAATTAGTTGATCTTTATTTTTATTAAAAGCATCAACATATATAACAAAAATAAATAAAATTAATCAATACTATTTGTTTTAAAAATATAGTATATCAAGATATAATAAAAATTAGTAGATTGTATATCTATTGAAGATATTTTCAACAATACAAAGTAAAATTCGAAAAATACTATCGAATTTAGGTTATAAATATATATATATATATAAGCTTTCAATGCAGTAAAGTAATAAACAAATAAGTAAAGGGTCACCCAAACAGGAAATTCTTAATTTTGACTGATTGAAAATATCTCATTCCTCTGATTCCCTTGATATTTAAATATTTTCTTTAGAATCGTCCTGAACCGTCACCAAATCGGTTACCAAACTGCTATCAGTTAATCCCAAAACCAATCTTCTGATGACACGTGCCTTCAACTGACCACTGACAGTTCATGTCAGTTATATACTCCAACCTCCCCACCTCCTCAAAACGGATGGGCTTCCATGCC
Source organism: Andrographis paniculata (assembly GCF_009805555.1). NCBI lineage: Eukaryota > Viridiplantae > Streptophyta > Magnoliopsida > Lamiales > Acanthaceae > Andrographis > Andrographis paniculata. The sequence goes on from NW_026137613.1 coordinate 2,819,135, forward strand.
TACCAACCGAACTCGGTCCGACCCAAACTGCAACCGACACAATCCACCAATTCCCTGGTCCACCGATGGGCCCACTTTCCTTCTTATTTTGAGCCAAAACCCTAATTATACATTTTTTATACTTAACAACTTGCCCCCGCCGCCTGACTCCCAAACGTCATTCCTCGATCGGCGTATGATAAGACGTTTGGGAGTATGTGCTTAAGTGATAGTACTGCTCTGACGCCGTTTCAGGTCTCATCAGTGGTGTTTTAAATACTCCAATTCAAAATCATTATCCACATATCTCCTTTAGCAATAAAACTCTTCTTTCTATCTGCATTTCCTTATGCTCTTCAAACTTCTTTCTATCTGCAACCAAAGCTAACAATGGCCAACCAATACGTTCCAGCACTACCCATTGATGGATCAGACCCAGAAATTTCCTTCGTATCATCCAAGGTTTTAACCCCCACCATTCGACCCTACTGCACCACCCCCGAAGATTCCAACTGGATGAGGGAAGTGCTAAAAGCCGAAAACCCTTTAGCCATTAACAACCCTGCTTATAATGTTGTCCGTATAAACGACAGTATTAAAACCCACTTAAACGATCCCAAAGAGCCCTATCGCACCTGGTACACCATCGTAACTGGGCGTTTCCAGGAACAATGGAAACACCAACAAATCGACCAAGCCACTTCCTATCCACCCTCCCCTTCCATTTGCACGAGAAGGTGTTATTGGCCATGACGGCCTTCTGGCACATGGAGATAAGGGCCTTCTGCCTGCCATCGGGCCCCATTGGCCCGATCCTGTTGGACGTGGCCCTGATCGCCCACCTCCCCATTGTGGGTGAAGATCCTGTATCGGGCTCCTTGGACGGACGGGAGCCCACAGCAGACCACCTTGGGTGGTCACTGGCAGAAATAAAAGAATAGAGCTGGACGAAGTTCGCAACCGACCAGCAGGGGACGGAAGGGACCCCTGTAATCGACCTCGAGCACACCGCCTTTTTTCCTGTTCTAGCTATGTAGGTATGTTATCGTCTCCCCCTCTAAGTGTGTTCTCTCTTCACACTTAGATCTAGCAATTCACTTGGCCTCAGGTCGTTTCTTCTCACTAGGCACCATTTTCCTTGCTAACCTTTTTGAGGGTTTGTCCCGACTTAGCACCCGCCTCACAGATACCAAAAAACTAGATATGGCTGCGTCGGGTCCTTTTTGATTTTTAGAACTCTGGTTTCGTCTATACTTTCTCGACGCTTTTTGTTTTGGCCGCCCTTCTATAAATCCTTCACCCGAACTCTCTTTAGGACTAGCTCTGACCAAACTATGTCCTATTCATGCCAGTCTACAACCATCGGACCCTATCATCACGGCCATTGTTTCTGATGATTGTAATAACTCCCGATTTTACGTATATGTGAGATATGTCCGCTATGCAGTCGTCCTGTTCTGGCCTTTCCTTGTAGTTTCCCCTATAGCCAATCCAGATCCCCTTCCTCATTCGACCTACCCTTTTTCTTGGGATGCAGCCCTCAAGCCCATATCTTTATTCGCCAGTAAGAGTTTTTATAAAAAAAAATGCAGAAATCTTTTTATACTTTTAATCATCAACCCCAGTTCCTGGCGCGGCAATTCGGCTGTCGTCAGGGCTTATCAGGTCCCCTTGCCCATCCACATCTCATAACCCAAAGCCCGGACGGCAAGGTTATCCCCGAACTTATACCCGCCTACCTTAACCAACTTACAACCTATATTACTTCCAACTCTCATATTCCTTTTCAAATCTCCCCTCAAACCGTAGAGAAATTTCGAGACTGGTGGTCGGTTACGTGGGCCCTCCTAGTCCCTGTAAAAAATCAATTGCTGGGCATACTCTTGCCCCAACCTGCATTAGTGCTAGGGGCGGCCCGACCACAAGTTGCCCCCCGAAAGAAAGCGGCCGCCCAGGGTGTCGGGACCAGTGCTCCCAAGAAGAAAAGGAAGACATCCCTAACCCAGGCTGTTCTGACCCCAGAAATAGACCAGCAAGCCATCGAGGAATATTCGATATCCCTTCCTATGGACACGGCCTGGTTGCCAACAGGGATCTGTTTTCACCTAAATAAGCATATGAATCCCTTATTTACTTTAAAGTTCTTTATATATTTGACTGTACTCTTATACCTTATGACAGATCCGACCTCAGCAGCACCTCCCGCCGATCAACCGACTTCTACTCCGGCCGCGCTACCAAGCCGTCTATCCGACCAGCCCCACATACCTTACTTATACTTCCATCTCCTTTTCAGATCACCACTCTTAACTTTCACCATACTCCTTATAGGTTCCTCCCGCCAATGTCCAAACTACACCGCCGATGATTAGTCGGGAGGAAGATCCGACTAGGAGGCCCTCTCTTCCTTCTCTGTCAGTAATTAGTCGGGAGATGGACCTGACTATGAGGCAATCGTTCCCCCTACCGACTCCAAGAACCTCTGTAAGCCTCTCATATATCATACACTTGCTAATACTTGGATGTTTTAATCGTACACACTTGGAATAATTCCCAACAGCCTTCGCAGATTCTACCCACGAATGAACCGGAGGCGACGGCGGACGTTGCAGAAGCCCTTGAAGTTGCGGCTCGACCGATACGTGAACCAATGGCCGAAGTGGTCCAACCCCCACTTTCACCAAATTCAAACTTGGAGCCGGCCGCCTCTGCTGCAGCCGCCCCAAACCCGGAGGCTGGTGAAGAACCGACAGTAGATCAACCTACCGACCCTGCTGCTGACCGTCCTGAGGGCCCTCAACATTTTGTTGAAGACCTTTCTTCTTCCGAATCGGGGGAAGCCTCCGTCAACCAGAATTTGGAGGAAGTCGTAAGGCCTTTACCACTTTTTTACATATGTATGTATATTTCGTCGGTTGCTAACTATTCTGTCCTCTGATCTAAGAGCTCCGAACCAGTCCTTAACCCACGAGGCCAATCGTCTGCCGGTGAGGAATCGGTAGTAGGGGTCTTGGCCGTCCGACCTCCATGCCCTTGACCTTCGACTTCCTTGGCGCCATCCGTTTCCATGGTTCGTCAGGAAGTAAGTGTAAATCTTCCAAATACCTTTTCCCCACCAATATTCCATTAATCAAACTGATAATTTATTGAATTATCTTCATTCAGGGTCGCCTTGATCTTGCCTCACTATCGTTTGTCCTGATTTCTAATGAAGTTTGGGTCATCATTGCTTAAGCAGTCAACCATCCTTTTACGGACGTAGGGCCAAAATCCCTTGAAGGTCTTACTCAGACAGTTGGCGACCTACTATTCCAGACTTCGTCAGATTCGGCGGCTGCTCCAATTCTTCATCGGCTGATGGAAAGGTTAACCGAACTCCAAAACAATCTTCCATCCATCCGACTCCCATCCGCCGAGCCATCCCAGCTAAGCTCCGACCCGACCGATCTGGAGGCTTCTTTGGCCAAAACTAGAGAAGCCTTCCAACAAGCTACTATGAAATCATTCAGCAGAATGAGAAAGAATTGGAGGCACTTCGGCAAGAGAAGACCTTTCTGACAGGCCATATATCTGAAGAACGACGGCTGATTGAAGGGTGCCAACGTGATGAGGCCGGCTTGGGTTGAGAGCTGAATATTCAAGCCCGGTCTCAGTTTATTAGAAAATATCAGACCGCCGCCAGGAGTCACCGAGTAACCAGGGCCGAAGAGTAGTGGGCCTAAATTAAAATTGCCCTGTGGGCCTTTTTGTAAACTGACCCATGTAATCCTTTTTGACTTAATAAAATTTCCCCTTCTATCAATAAGGATCACTCTATGAATTCCGAATCTCAAGTAACTATATTAAACTAATTTCCCCTTATAAATAATACCACCCCTTCATGATAAATAAACAATTCAAACCTAAAACTAGAACATACCTGAGGTATTAATAAAATGACACAATATCGACCCCATGTTCCTTGTAACAACTAGGAAAGTGCCATACAACCCTTCCTTATAGGCAATCATCCTGTCGGTGGTCATGCATAAGATTTAGTGCATGTACTCAAACAACTGGAGTTCAAATTCAAGTTCTCTCAACGAGGGAGAAGAACCATTTACTGTGTAATTCGTCTAATGGAACACGTCTAAGGGATATGAGACTCTCCGCGACATCCTTAGCTGCCTTCCTGATATTGACCATCATATGGATCTGATTGAACACCATATAATGGCCATACTTCCAGATCTTGGCTAGGACCTTGTATTTTTCATCCAACGAGTAGTCTTTTCCCAACTACGTGTTCTAGTTGATCGCGAACGTCAAGCAATAACGGGCATGAAAGCTTGTACTAATCACGATATATAAGAAATGCATAATCAATGAGAGCGATACCGACCTGATCTCGAAGATCTGCTTGATGAAGAACCGGAGTTAATCTCCAATAACTGAGATGAAGACTCTGACTCGGAAGAAGAGAGACCCCCATGCATTCACCTATCTGACAACGAATGAACCCTATCTCGGGTTCGAACCATTTTCTTTGGGTTCTAAATAAATTAATAATAATTTATGAATTCTTTTTACCTGAAAAGACAGGGAAATACCTTTTTAGATATCTGGAATTAATACAAGTATGTACTCTTTTCCCTTCTTGATTTATTATAATAAAGACACTATTTCCAATTTCCTTATGTCCCTCCCAATTTGGAGACCACTTTCCAAGTTGATCAACCTTCTTGTACGTAGGTAAAATGGTTTTCCAAACCAAATCTCCATCTTTGAAAGTCCTGTAAGAGACCTTTTTTCCATAATGTTTGGCTCTGATCTCACTCTGCTTTACCATCTGGTCAATTGCATGGAGTCGACTGACATCCAATTATTCCAACTGTTGCAACATGACCTGGTGATATTCCTCAGTGAATTCTCCAGTGGTGAAATCTGTACGATCTGATGATACTTGGATTTCGGCTAACAATACGACATCATGTCCGAAAGTAAGCTGGTAAGGCGAAATTCAAGTTGCCATGCTTCTGCTATTTCGATGTGCCCATAAAGCTTGAGGTAGTAATAAATGTCATTTTCTTGGATTTCCTTCAACTATTTTCCTTATGATTCTGACAATAATCTTATTAGCTGTTTCTGCCTGTCCATTGGCTTGAGGATAATATGGCGAAGAATGATTTAACCGAATACTATACTCTACCAGGAATTTCACAATTTTTTCTCCGGTGAAAGCCAACCCCAGATCGGTAGTCAAAGAGTAAGGGATACCATATCTATAGATAATCTGATTTAATACGAAATCGATCACTTCTTTTTGATCCACACTTTTTAATGCAGTTGCTTCAACCCATTTGGTGAAATAGTTTGTAGCAACCAAAATAAAACAATGACGTTTGGATGAAGGAGAGTGCATCTTATCGATGATATCCATCGCCCAAGACTTGAAAGGCCACAGTTTTACCATAGTCTGTAATTCAATAATTGGTAAATGACCCAACTGCCCGTGCCTTTGACATTCTTGGCATCCTTTTGCAAACTAGGTACAATCTTCGAAAATCCTTGGCCAGAAGAATCTCAATCGATGGATAACCCATCTCATATTCAAACCTGCTCGATGGGCCCCACAAAACCCACTATGAACTTTTGTCATAACTTCCAAAGCTTGCTCAGATCCTAGACACTTTAAGAGTAACCCTTCAAACTTCCTTTTATACAAAACTCCTTTGATCAATTGGAACCGCAAAGCCTTCACTCGAATCCCTACTGGAACATTCGCGCCTGGATCTTGCAGATACATAATAATTTCAGTCCTCTCACATCCTCCTCTCCTGATCCGACCTCCCCACAAACTAACTGTGGAATTCTTTTACTTGTTTTTTGAGCCAACTCATCTGCATGCTGATTTTCTTCTATAGGAATGAATTCAATCATTACTTCTGAGATTTTTGATAACAATTGGAATACCAAATCTCTATATCTACGCAAATGAGGGTAGTTACAAACGTATTGCATGGTTACCTGATTGATTACCGGTTGAGAATCCCCTCGTATTACTACCGATTGGACTTTCCTCGCTATCAAAGCCTCTACCCCCAAGATTAATGCCTCATATTCTGCCGAATTATGAGTCATTGCTTCTAACTGAAGTTGCAACTTAATCTTTTGACCATTTGGTCCTTCCAAAATCACTCCCGCACCCGATCTGTTCCCAGAACTAGAACCATAAAAAAACATTAACCAAGTTCGAGTACTTACATAAGGACTATGCCTGATTCCCTTTGATCATTTCCTGAAAACTCTGCCAGAAAACCTGCTATTGCTTGACCTTTTACTGCCTTTAAGGGATAATGTTTTAAGGCAAAATGGGCCAACTTGATGGCCCATTTTATAAGTCTACCCTGCATAGTAGGCCTTTGCAAAATTAATTTGATGAGATCAACCTTTAAGATGACCTGTATTTCCCTAGGAAGCATGTAATGCTCGAGTTTGGTACACGCAAATACCAGAAAGTAACACATCTTTTTAGGCATAGTATAATTTAATTCCGGACCTGTAAGAGTTTTGCTCAAATAATAAATTGCCCTTTCTTTTCCATCATCGCCATCTTGTGCCAATAAACAACTGACCACCTCTTGAGTATTTTACAGATATAACTTAAGTGGCCGACCTTCCCTAGGGGGCATTAAGACTGGAGGTTGAATCAGAGCCTTCTTTATAATGTCCAATGCGGTTTGTTGATCTAGTCCCCAAAAAAAGTCGGTTGCTTAGACTTTCAACAATTTAGTGATTGGTTTAATTTTTCCAGCAGCATTAGCAATGAATCTTCTCAAATAACTTACCTTACCCAAAAGACTCTGTACTTCTTTGACCGTCTTAGGTGGTCGGATGGCTAAAATTGCTTTAACTTTGTTAGCCTCGATTTCGATCCCTCTCTCGTGGACCAGAAAACCCAAAAAATTACCAGCCGATATCCCAAAAGTACATTTAGTCGGATTCATCTTTAAATTATACTTCTTCATCAGATCAAACGCATTTTTTAGATCATCAAGATGGCAATAAAAATTAGATGACTTGATGATCACATCATCGATATAAACTTCCATGGACTTATCGATGAGATCGTGAAAGATTGAATTCATGGCCCTTTGATAGGTTACCCCGGCATTCTTCAATCCGAATGGCATTACTTTCCATTCATAAGTTTCCAAGGCCCCTGGACATGTGAAAGTTGTCTTGTGAATATCTTCTTCTACAAGAAAAATTGATTATACCCCGCATAGCCATCCATAAGACTAAGGATTTAATGTCCTGCCGCCGAGTCAATCAACATATCGGCCATAGACATCACGTACTCGTCTTTGGGAGTTTCCAAATTAAGATCCCGGAAATCAATACATTTTATCATTTTGACATTCTTTTTGGTTACCGGTACGATGTTTGCCAACAATTCTGCATAACAGCAAGGCCGAATAAAACCGACTTTGAGGAGTTTCTGGATCTCTTCCTTGATTTGAGGCATTAGGTCTGGGCTCATCCGGCATGGGGGCTGTTTGTTGGCCTTAAATCCTTCTCTGATAGGCAACCGATGCTCTACTAGACTCCGCTCCAAACCAGGCATTTCTAAATAATCTCAAGCCAGACAGTCGATATTATTCCTAATGACTTCGAGCATCCTTACTTGTTGTTCTCCGGAGAAGCAACCACTTATTCTGACAATTTTTGGAACCAAATCGGTTCCTATATTGAATTCAAGAAGAGGATCTTGAGCCGAAAAGGTAGGCTCGGTTTTTTCTAACAAATCTGGACATCGGAACTATTCATCTTTATAGTGAAAATCAAACATTTTTTTAGTTTTCTCTACCTTTTTCAATAGTTGTTCTAAATAATATTGATTAATAAGTACTCTACAATCTTCTATACTTGTGCTACCCATTAAAATATTTATAAACGAACTTTGGCTATCTTATGAGCCGTGAAAGACGCATGTTCTTTCATAAGAACATTGAATTCTGATTAGTGAATTTGTAATCCTTTCTTGAGTATTCACTCATCAGTACTGCCTGAGAAATAGGGGGTAAGTGACCAGAGTAAAATACTGATTCTTAAACTCTCTCTGAAGCACAAAAGGGGTTATCATTTGCTTCCATCTTAAAAGTCTGACTACCCTCAATGAACATTAACTGATGGTGTAAGGATGATGGTACATATTGAGACACATGTATCCAATCCCGTGCCAATAGAACTGAGTACGTGGTATCTGCATCGACCACAAAAAACACGGTAGAAATTGCCTTTGCCCAACTTCAATTTGAGCTACCATCATACCTTCCGGCTTTGTTGGTTGTCCTGTGAAACTAGTCATCTCGAAATCCACGGGAGATAAATCGTGAATTTCTTTCCCTAACTTCTTGAGAGTCTTCAAAGGCATAACATTGAAAACTATTCCGTTGTCTATGAAAACCTTAGTACTGGTTTCCCACGAACGTGTGCGTTGATATAAAGAGGCTTTAAATGAGGAGTTGTTCCTTCTGGAATATGAGAAAAAACTATTGAGGGAATCTCTATCTGAAAATTGGGGTATGATAATTTAGCCCATTCTGGTTCCTCTAAGGAATCAGCACTAAATTTGCCCACAAAGGTTCTTCTTCATTCCAATTACTTCTGTCATTCGACATTGGACTCGTGCTTCTAGGCGAGATTTGATAGACCTTGGCTCAGGTTCTGTCGGCTATAACTCCTCCCCTGACCAATTCCCGGACTGAATCCTTCGTTGTCCAAGATGAAATTCCTCGAAAATCAGATCAACATTGATCCGCTTACAATACTGACATCTGAAACATTCAGCCTTCTTGTTAAGTTGTTCCTCTTTTTTCTTTTGTATGGATCGTTTTCTTGACTGATTATTGAAGACTACTTGAATATCAGCCGGCCGTTTTGGTGCAGAAGATTCCCTATTTCCTTTTTCTCCATATTTGGCAGTGTATTTGCGCTTGGCATTATGAATTTGAGTACGATTCATACTTGGAAACCGAAGGTCGATGTCAATCGGTAAAGGTTTACGATTCTGAGCCCACTTGTCTCCGAATAATCCAGTCCTTCGAGTTGGATGATCCTGAACCATCATATGTTCCTTGATTTCTACGTCGAAAGAGCCATCCTGATTATCCTACTTTTTTGCTACCGGTTTTTCACAAACCTTGAACTTTTCTTCTTGTTGTCTCTTTGATTGATGCCCTTTTGTTGATTTAGGGTTTGCCCACACATCCATCATTGCCATCGTAACCTTTGGAAATGGCTGTTGTTCAACTCCTAAGGTAACATATTTGAGTTGCCCTGTCTTGATGGCCCTTTAAATTTCCTTTCGAAAATGCGTGCATTCATTCGTATTATGAGTAAAAGAATTATGCCGCTTACAGTATGACCTTCCTTTGATCTCCTCTTTAGTGGCTAGTCGTTGACCTTTCGGAATACGAATCTATCCATCTGTCAGCAGAATATCAAAGATTTCATCAGCTTTAGAACTATCAAGTGTAGGTTGATCCATCCCTTCAGTTCCTGGCAGTAGCTTCAACTTTGGGCACACATACGGTTTTCCAGAAATAATCTCAGCCGCCATTTCTTCAATTTGATCAACTTCAGGATTGTACGGTTCTGTTTCCATGCTGGCCATTTGCTGAACTTTGTTGCGCCTGAAATTTTGATCTTTTTCTTGAAAATGGGACTCCAAACGCCCTGCCTTAGATGCAAGACTTGCTAAATCTTCCTCATCATGTGCTGTAAGTGCCTCTCTCAGGCGTACATGCATATTCTTGACGACCAAGTTGGTCATCTCTTTCTCATCAATAGCAGTAGGACATCGTCCCTTCATTAAATGCACCCTTTCGATGAATTACGTGGTTGATTCTTCTGGTACTTGCTTCATCTCCAGCAAATCAGTGAGGCATACTGTTGGTAGTGGATTGAAAAATCTGGTATGGAATGTCATTTTCAATCCCTCCCAGGTTTGTATTTGCCCTGGTGGTAGATTGAAAAACCAAGAAAATGTTGTCCTAGTAAGAGATAATCCAAACAACTACAACTTGTAAAAAGGATTATTACCGATCTCCCTTAATTGTGCTATGAAACAACCTACGTGCTCGATAGTAGAAGATCCCTCTTCCCCTGAAAAAGCATGAAAGTCGGGCGGTCGATAATTCCTTGAGAGGGGATATTCATTGACAATCCTTTCTGGAAAGGGTCTTTGATAGGCAGGGCGATTAGCCACGTGAGGATTCATACCGAAATGAATCCTCAAGACATGCGCAATTTCTTCGGGATCCAACCGGAAAGGTTGATGATCGGAGACATGAATAGGATCATGTATATGCCCTCCTTGTCTTTCTTCTCTTAGAACGTTTGGTTGAATATTCTCAACCCTTGGCCCCAAAGGAATGTTGTTTGGAAATGTTATAGGAGTCTTTCCTCTATCTGTTCGGTTGGGAGCCATCGCACTAGGGATTGTACTATCAACGTATGACAGCCTTGCAAATGGTGGCCCTGCAAAAGTCGTCTGGAAACGCGAAGGTGACAATGTTGGGGGCGTGTTTGAATGCAACGTAACCCTTGATAATTCCTGGTCCAGCATATTCAACATTAAATTCTATTGATCATGCAACATTGTTTGTATGGTTGTCATATGTTGATTGTTCATTTGTTGAACATAAGTTAGTCATTCAGGCTGAACTTGAGGCATTCCCCCTGTAGTTGGAACGGATGTAGCCGGATTTGAAGTTACAGCGGAGACTCCGACACCGGTGGTACTGGTTTGAGATTAAGAGCCTGCCATAATGTTTCTGCTAATCATCCAACTGGACCACAAACGTATAAAGTCTTCGTTAAAAGTAAGATCAGCAATTTTGTTTCTCCTCCCACTGTGGTCGCCAATGTGTTGAAGATATTTCCAAAAATACAAAGTAAAATTCGAAAAAACTATCGAATTTGGGTAATAAATATACACATAAGCTTTCAATGCAGTAAAGTAATAAACAAATAAGTAAAGGGTGACCTCCAACATGAAATTCTTAATTTTGACTGAATGAAGATGTCCCCTTCCCTTGATTCCCCTAGATATTTAAATATTTTCTTCATAACCGCCCTGAACCGTCAGAACCGCTTTGAACCGTCAGAACCGCTTTGAACCGTCACCAAATCGGTTACCAAACTGCTATCAGTTAATCCCAAAAACCAATCTTCTGATGACACGTGCCCTCAACTGACCACTGACAGTTCCTGTTAGTTATATACTCCAACCACCCCACATTCTCAAAACGGATGGGCTTCCCTGCCTGCTAACCGAACTCGGTCCGACCCAAACTGTAACCGACACAATCCACCAATTCTTTGGCCCACCGATGGGCCCACTTTCCTGTTTATTTTGAACCAAAACCCTAATTATAAACTTTTTATACTTAACAATATCATATGCTAGCTTGTATATAGTAAAATAATATCAAATTTAAATTTAATACGAGTCGGAAAATTTAGCTGCCCCTCGTGGGTCTAGGGACAATAGCCTTGGTGATGCATTTTGAATGAAATTTTGTTAATTCAAAATTGCGAAATTAATCCCAACAACTCCTATTATAAGTTTAAATTAATTTTTATGGTTATGAAGTGATTTTTAGTGTATTACAAGTAAAATTATATTACTTCTGTCATTCTCTAAAAATTATGGGTGTGTTTACTTGTGATGTTTTGATTTTGAGATTTGATTTTGAATGATAAAATTTTGAACTGAAATAATTATTCGATGTGATATAAATATGTATTGATATAATAAAGTAAATAAAAATTGGATGTTTGATTTGATATTTTTGGAGGGAAAGGAAAGTTAAAATAGTAAAATTATGGGTAAAATCTTACAAGTAAACAGAGCCTATATTTATTTTTTTGTCATTCTATTTAAAATTAAAAATATCCTTATATTTATATAATATTTTGTACAAATATGATTATATTAGTATTATAAGACACTAATAGAAGTATTTTTGTATTTTTTCGTATGTTTGTATTAAATTTTGATACAATAATTAATATTAAAAAATCTAACATGCAAAAAATAAATGTGGCAGTTAGAGCTGAACATAGAAAGTATAATCTTGTTTTCGAACTCAATTTTCGATAAGAACTTTGAAGTGTGGCAGTTAGAGCTGAACATAGAAAGTATAATCTTGTTTTCGAACTCAATTTTCCATAAGAACTTTGAAGTGTATTGTTGAGTTATCTAAAATAATTCATGTTATATGATATAAAGATGTTACAATGTTTGGAAAGTGATAAATGCAGTTATTCTGTTATCTAGTTTGTTAGTTTTGATTATCTATCTCAATTTTCAAAATTCTCCAATACTATAAAATATTTATGAATCAAAATCAATGTCATAAAATTAGCGACCTAATTGATTAAACATGTTTCGTATGCATATTTGGTAAACATCCAGTTGAATACAATAATCCTATTTGATAGTAAGTGTTAGAAAAGTAATCCGAACTTTCAACATAAAATTAATTGGTGATAAGTGAAGTGACTCTTCACCCTTATAAACTAAAGGGACACCCCACATTTTTCTAATGCGGAATATATTCAACAATAAGACTAAAAGAAAGGGCGGCAAACCGGCAACTACAGTGCTGAATCTAAACAGCACCCAATAAACTTACAAGACACACATGGTATTACTATTGATAGCACATCATTTATATTATATAATACAAAAATAAAATATGAACTAATAACACAATATAGACTCAAACAATACACGCAATAGTTGATTTTAGCACATGAATATTCTTATACAACATACATTGTAATTATGAACAAACATCAACTGTTTTATTACAAACAAGATATACTATGTGTAATAAAGACATGTGTTGTTTTTTTATTTGACGCGTACAGTTCTGAAAAATCAATATGGTGTTGATTTTCTCAAAATACAGTGCTGATTTTCTCAAATCAACATCGTAAACCTTCCCAAAAGAAGATTTAAACATATTTTGAATATTGGGTAAACTGATTTTTTAGTTCCGTAACTAGACCTTTTTATTATTTTAGTTCTGTAACTGAAGCCTATCGCAAACTAGTTTCATAACTGAAAAATTTTCGCATTAATAATCCTCCGGTGCCGGAGATGCCTACATGGCACTCACGTGGCTCGCCGTAGGACACGTGTCCAACAGGTCAGCGACACCTAGCGGACACGTGAATTTTTATTTTTTATATTTTATTTTTTTAAAAAAATATTTATTTATTTATTTATATATTTTTTGTAAAAAATTATTTTTTTTAAAAAAAATGAAGATTATAAATTAAAAAAAAATAAAAATCCACGTGTTCGTCATGTGTCAATGACCTAGTGGACACGTATCATCCGGTTAGTCACGTAGGCATCTGCGGCGCTGAAGAACTAAAATTGCGAAATTTTTCCATTTACAGGACTAATTTGTTATGTGCTCTGATTGTGAGACTAAAATGATAAAAATGTCCAATTTCGGACTAAAAAATTAATTTACATATTAATATTTATTGGGTAAACCTCTAAATAAATACAAATTCTATTTGACAGTAAGACCAAAGTAAGATTAAAAAGAGAGGTGTGCATATTTTGAACTGTGACTTCAGTGTCACAAATCTATACTCCTTGCAAGGATGATTTTTATATATTGATGATGCACAAAACTTTTAAATTAATTAAGTATATTTGAACTTGTATTTTGATTCCAAATAAATAAAAATAAAGGAACAGAATCTTATGTATATAAAAATGATAATAATAAATTTAGGTGTCATTTGGATATGATTTTGTTAAGTTTTTGAACTATGGAAAGTTAAATATTTATTTTGTAAGAAAAATTAAATATTTTTTAATATTTTTTTTTAAAAAATAATACTCCCTCTGTTCCACTTAATTTGTTCATTCTTTTTATTTTCTTCCGTTCCATATAATTTGTTAATTTTTTTTATACACTTTAATCACAATTTAAAATTCCTAATATATAATTTTTTTAAAATTTTAATTAAACTATTTAGTCATTTTAATCTTAATCTATAATTATTTTTACTAATATATTTTTTTATTACTTACTAATTATACAATACCTAAAATTCTATGCCTAAACAAAATGAGACAATATAATTGGAACCGAGATAGTAGTATTATAGATAGATAATATTAAAAATATTTTGTTGGTGCGTAAAAAGAGCCTTGATTTAATAACAATTAGTCATCAATATTAGTTTGTTTATCAATCATTCAACTAAAGCGAAAATATCTGTAATCCACTGGTAATTTGGAAATTCTGTATAAGTCTTTCATATATTTAAAAGTCTTTCATACATTTAAAAATTGTATGACATCACTTTTTGTTTTCCAAAATATTTACAGTTAACCGAATGTATACGACATATACTAATAATGGAAATTTATAAATTGACATATTTGATCGATACAATATTTTTGAAGTTTGGGGAATAAGGGAATAAATATTACATAGATTTTCCATTCGTACATGGAATGGATTCTTTTAAATTTTAATTTTATTTCGAATATATATATGTGAATTAATACTTATAAATACCTAATGATGTTGCGTGATTAGGATATATATGTATGATAATGTGTCAATCTAATATTCTCACTCTCTTGACTTAATTGAACACTTTCAATAATAATATAGTATTTAATATGATGATATTTAATTCGATTATAATAGTGAATTATAATATTATTTTATTATTTTTTATATAATTAATAATATTGATAGTTTTAGAAAAATATATATAGAGTTAAAAAATAAAATATATAATTAAATATTTTAAAAATTATATCAAAATAAAAAAATATATATTATATGGATATCACTTCGTAGAAAATTAAATTTCTTACTCTTATTAAAAAAAGTAAATAAAAAGATATGTTTATTTATTTATAATTAATATAAAATAATTTTATAAAAGATGTGAAATTTTAAATGTAAATAAAAATATTTAATTTTTACGAGAGATATAAAAATAAAGGAGTTTTGAAGGTGTGTTAGGTAATATAGGATGTTATATATTATATAGTTAATTAAGTTGATTTATATTTGTTAAATATATTTTTAATTTAATAAATTTTATACAAAAATATAAAGGTGTCAATTGTTACGAAATTGACAAAAAAAAAAAAAAATCAATTAAAATGATACGAAAAAATATATTAATATTCAATAAAATATTATACAAGATCGGCCTAGCCTGGGCGAGAGGACTTCCATCCACGCTTAATATAAATAGGGGAGTATGTTAATATTCAATAAAATATGAACACAATATATATGTAAAGTATGAATTGATATCATATTGCTGTACATGTAGTGTTTTGTGTACAATTCGTGGATGCTACGTGGTTCATGCGGGTCCTTTTACTTACTCTACCTTGTAATATAAATAAAGGTGAATGGATGAAATCAAAGGGACCATCATTTTACTCCATCAATCTCCATCTCTTCTCCCCCTCTCATTCATGCATTTTAGATACAAACATACACCCACACGTTCACACATACATTATATAATATAATATATATATTCTAACCTACATACTACATACATATATATATACACAGACGCACACACATCTATATATATATTATATACAGTATATAATATAATACAAAATATAAAATAGTGGTTAGAGGTAGAAGTAATTAATATTTCTATTGGTTAATCCTATACTAATATTATAATACGTTATCAGCACGATTATATATTTTAATTTTCGCAAGGTAATATTTTATATTTTATCTGTTTATTATGTCTAACCTTGCCAAATAGGAATTTCTCTCTCTCCTCGTTTCTGGCCAAAATTATATGGTATAGACTCGCGATGTTAAAATGCATCTGGCATCAATGGGCTTGGAAAATATCATTGCCCAGGATAAAAACTCCCCGAACCAAGAACGTGCAAAGACCATGATCTTTTTGTGCTATCACATCGATGAGGCACTGAAAATGCAGTATGTCACGCTGGAATCCCCACTTAAATTGTGGAAGAGATTGAAAGAAAGATATGATCATTTGAGGCTGACATTGTTGCCAAGGGCACGAAGCGAATGGCAAAGCGTACGGCTTCAGGACTTTAAAACAGTCCAAGAATATAATTCTGCAATGTTTAAAATAACATCACAGTTGCGCCACTGTGGCGAAAATATATCTGAATCTGATATGATGGAGAAAACTTTCTCCACTTTTCATGCCTCTAACATGGTTTTGCAGCAGTAGTATCGCGAAAGAGGCTTCCAGAAATATTCTGATCTGATCACCTGTCTTTTGCTGGCCGAACAAAATAATGAATTGCTGTTGAAAAATCACGAATCTCGGCCGACAGGTGCAAATCCATTTCCAGAGGCAAATGCAATACAACCGGAAAATCCGGTGCATGGTCTGGGCAGGTCAGAAATCAAAGAATTGATCGCGATCGAAACCAGAATTGCGGACGGGGCCGGGCAAACGCATACAGTCACAATAATTATCAAGATAGGCCCCGATATGTGCCAAATTGGCGTTATAATGACAGAAGGCCGTACAGACCTCAACAGAGGTTCAACACCGGGAGAAACAGAAACAATGACGAGGAATGCACCCGGTGTGGAATCAAAGGCCACTGGGCCCATGTTTGTCGCACGGTCAGTCGCTTTGCTGAACTGTATCGGGCCTCAAAAGAAAGGCAGGAAAGAATTGCCCCCGAAACAAATCACGCTGCCCATGATGACACGTTTGACGATGTGATGAATGAAAATATCACGCACCTGGATGCCGATGATCTGCTTGACATAGCTGATGACGTTAAATGATAAACTATTGTTGTATCTCTTTTGTTATTTTGATTCTTTCTGCCCCCCTTTTTGTATTACCCCTTATAATATAAGTCTATTTTGATTATGTTACTAATACATGTCTTTTATTATTTTTACCTTCTTGCAAAGATATGGATGCCAAATATTTTGGAGCCGATGACAACATCTGCCTTATCGACAGTGCTACGACTCACAACATTCTAAAAACAAAAGTTATTTCTCCCATCTGAATATGGGAAAGACCACAATTGTTACTATCAGTGGTGCATCGAAAATGATTGAAGGCTCAGGAAAAACTACTGTACATCTCCCAAAAGGGACAAAAATGGCAATTTAAAATGTCTTGTTCTCGAGCAAAGCTCGAAGGAATTTATTGAGCTTCAGTGATATTCGAAAAAATGGGTATCACATTAAAACATTGAATGAGGCAGAAAATGAGTATCTCCTGATAACTCAGATTGTGAATGGCAAGAGAATTGTGAAAGAAAAATTGCCATCATTTTTTTCCGGCTTATATTACTAAAAAATCAGTGCCATTGAAATATATCACCTAGTAAACCAAATGGCTACTAGCGAATTTAAAACTTGGCACGATCGACTTGGGCATCCTGGCAATGTAATGCTGAGGCGAATTGTTAAAAATTCAAATGGCCACTCATTGAAAAAGAAAAATATTTTGAGTACGAATGAATTGCTTGTGCTTCCTGTTCCCAAGGGAAGTTAATAATCAGGCCATCTCCAACAAAGGTTGGATTTGAATCTCCAGCTTTTCTGGAAAGAATTCAGGGTGATATTTGTGGACCAATAGATCCACCGTGTGGACCCTTCAAGTACTTTATGGTACTAATCGACGCGTCAACGCGATAGTCATACGTATGCCTGTTATCTACTCGCAATTTAGCTTTTGCTAGACTACTTGCACAAATAATTAAATTGCGAGCACAATTTCCAGATCATCCGATAAAGAAAATACGTCTAGATAATGCTGCAGTGTATTCATCACATACATTTGATGATTACTGCATGTCAATTGGGATTACTGTGGAATATCATGTTCCCCATGTACATACGCAAAATGGCCTCGCTGAATCCCTTATCAAAAGATTGTAATTAATTGCTAGACCGTTGTTAATGAGGTCTAAATTTCCCGTATCATGTTGGGGACATGCTATATTGCATGCAGCAGCCCTCGTGAAAATAAGGCCGACAAGTTATCACTGTTATTCCCCTACTCAATTGGTTTCTGGAAAAATACCAAATATATCTCATCTGCGAATTTTTGGGTGTGCTGTTTATGTGCCAATTGCGCCACCTCAACGCACGAAAATGAGACCTCAAAGAAAGTTGGGATATGTCGGGTATGAATCATCCTCGATTGCGAAATATCTTGAACCAACAATGGGTAATTTATTTACTGTAAGGTTTGCAGACTGTCACTTTGATGAATCTCATTTCAAGACATTAGGGGGAGACAGTAATCAACTGAAAAAAGAAATTTTGTGGAAAATACCACTTGAATTTGATCCTCGTACGAAACATAGTGAACTTGAAGTTCAAAGAATTGTGCATTTGCAGAAAATTGCAAATCAATTGCCTTATGCTTTTAATGATGCTGCCAGAGTAACGAAATTATATATTGCAGCAGCAAATACATCAGCTAAAATAAATATCCCAGAAGAAAAAGTGCTGAGTGCTAATGAGTATACTACCCGCGTAAAACGCGGCAAGCCGTTGGGTTCCAAGGATAAAAATCCACGAAAGAGGAAAATTGTAAATATTGGTGAAGAGATCAACAATGATCAGATACCTGAAAAAGTCAGTACAACCCTTGAAGAAGTTGATACTAAAAATTTTGATGAAAGTGATGATGAAGTTATTGAAACTTATGTTAACTATACCACCAGTGGAAAATATTGGAATAGAAAGAAAATAAATATTGATAATGCATTTGCATATTCTATAGCATTCGATATAATGAATGATGACGAGGATTACGAACCAAAATCAATTAATGAATGTCGGCAAAGAGATGATTGGGCAAAATGGAAAGACACAATTAAGTCTGAATTGGATCCATTGAATAAACGGCAAGTATTCGGATCCATAGTCCAAACACTTGAAAATGTGAAACCTGTTGGCTACATATGGGTGTTTGTGAGAAAAAGAAATGAAAATAATGATATCACAAGATATAAAGTAAGGCTTGTAGCCCAGGGGTTTGCCCAGAGACCAGGTATTGATTTTAAAGAAACATATTCGCCGGTCATGAATGGAATAACATTCAGATATCTGGTGAGCCTGGAAATACACAATAATCTTGATATGCGAATATTGGATGTGGTTACTGCCTATCTTTACGGCTCCTTAGACAATGATGTTTATATGAAATCCCAGAATGGATAAACATACCTGAATTATTCAAATCAAAGCCAAAAGAATCATATTCCATCAAATTGCAAAAATCTTTGTATGGGCTCAAGCAATCAGACCGAATATGGTACAATCGTCTCAGCGAAAGCTTAACAAAAGAAGGTTACATAAATGACCCTATTTGTCTATGTGTTTTCATAAAGAAAAATGGGCCAGGATTCGTAATCATAGTTGTATATTTCGATGATCTCAATTTAATTGGAACTCCTGATGAAATCCAGAAAACTGTTGAATATCTGAAAAAGGAGTTTGAGATCAAAGATTTCGGAAAAACTAAATTTTGCCTTGGTCTGCAAATTAAGCATTTGGAAAGTGGAACATTTATCCACCAATCAAATTATACCAAAAGGGTACTAAAACAGTTCCTGATGGATAAATCACATTCGCTAAGTACCCCAATGATCGTCAGAGCACTCGATCCAACAAAGGATCCTTTTAGACCAAAAAAGGAAAATGAAGAAACACTTGGCCCAGAAGTGCCATATATGAGTGCTATAGGCGCATTGATGTATCTTGCTAACAGGACCCGACCTGATATATCATTTGATGTAAACTTATTGGCAAGATTCAGCTGCCTACTCGACGACATTGGAATGAGATTAAGCACATTTTTCACTATCTCCAAGGAACAATTGATCTCGGGTTATTTTAATCAAAAGATTCTCGACATGAATTGATTGGATTTGCCGATGCAGGATATTTATCGGATCCTCATAAAGCCAAGTCCCAAACTGGCTATATATTTACTTGTGGCGAAACTGTGATCTCTTGGAGATCGATGAAACAAACATTAACTGCCAATTCTTTAAATCATGCTAAAATATTGGCAATACATGAAGCTAGTCGAGAATATGTTTGGTTGAGGTCAATGACTCAACATATTCTGAAAAATTGTGTGTTAATACTTGACGATAAAATTTCCTCAACTACATTATATGAAGATAATACGGCTTGTATAGCCCAATTGAAAGGGGGTTACATTAAAGGAGATAGAACGAAACACATTTCACCAAAATTCTTTTTCACTCATGATCTTCAGCATAATGGTGAAATTGATGTGCAGCAGATTCGATCCGATAATAATAATTTGGCAGATATATTAACCAAGGCATTGCCGACGGCAACATTTGAAAACTTGGTGAAGAAAATTGGGATGCGTCGATTAAGGGATCTCAAATACTGCTCAGATCAGGGGGAGCAAATTGATACAAGAATGTTGTAGTATTTTTCCTCCACTAGGATTTTTTGTCCCACAGGGTTTTTTCCTAATAAGGTTTTAAGGAAGCACATTATTTGTATAAAAGCATCTAAGGGGAAGTGTTGTACACGTAGTATTTTGTGTACAATTCGTGGATGCTACATGGTTCATGTGGGTCCTTTTACTTACTCTACCTTGTAATATAAATATAGGTGAATGGATGAAATCAAAGCGAGCATCATTTTACTCCATCAATCTCCATCTCTTCCCCTACTCTCTCTCTCTCTCATTAATGCACTTTAGATACAAACATACACCCACATGTTCATGCATACATAATATTATATATACATACATACATTATATAATATAATATATATATATATATATACTAGCCTACATACTACATACATATATATACACACTCAGGCACACACATCTATATATATATATTATATATACAATATATAATATAATATAAAATATAAAATAGTGGATAGCGGCAAAAGTAATTAATATTTCTATTGACTAATTCTATATTAATATTATAACACATGATAATTTCAATCGATTCATTCTTTTTTCGTTTCTACCTTCTATACAAAGTGACGGCGGCCTAAGCCATAGCGCGATAGGGTGCATTAACAATCTACAACAAATGTCTATGATTCCATAATTTAAGTATAAGTTGGTGGTAATCATGTAAATAAAATATAAATTTAAAAGTATTTATAATGTGTAGATTCACATTTATTAAAAAGAAAAATAAATATTTTGGATGTGTTTGGATATCAAACCCAAATCATCATTTTTAATTTATAAGATTCTAAATAAAAATATACTCCCTCCGTTCAGCTATAAAATATACATATTTCTATTTTGGGACGTCCAATTACAAAGTAAACATTTCATTAAATATTTTACTTTTTTTCTACAAATATCCCTACTTTACATCACATCATTACCTTTACACTAAAAAACAAAGACAAAAATGTCATTACACTACTTTTAACTACCCACTATAATTAAAATAATATTATTTCTTAAACACCGCACCAAAAGTAATTGTATACTTTATGTGTGGACGGAGGGAGTATTATTTTATCTTACAAAATATATTATTTAAGCCAAATTTTAAATCAGAACCAAAACCAAACAAACCTTGTGCTTCTTTGGCCGCTAGTTTCTCAAACTTTGGTCATCTCCAACCCATCAACTCCATTTATCCAGTTTTAGCTCCAAATATGCAGTTGCTACAGTAATTTAACTCCAACCCACAACTCTATTTTCAATTCCAAAAAGAATATTATCTAAATGTTCTATTTTATATATTATTTTAAACAATTTTTTATATTAATAAAATATAAATATATACAATTAAAATATCAAAAAATTACAGATTAATTCTTATAGAGACCAATTTACAATTTGCAAAAATTAAAAAATAAAAAAAAAGTAAAAAACTCCAAATTTGGCGTTGCTAAGTGCAAAATGGTGTTGTACTGTAGCAAACAAAAAAAATGGTGTTAGATATGGAGTTGGGTTGGAGAGGTAAATCTTCATAGTTGGAGTTGCAACCTCATTTTTTAGGTTGCGTTGAAGATGACTTTAGTGTGGAACCACTGTAGAGTGTCATTTAGCCGGGCGTCAAACCAGACTTGACTCTGCCACCTACTTATCACAGGGTTGGTTGTACTTATCAAATCATTTCATAGCAAAACACGGGTGGCTTTGCACGGCCATGCGACTGTGCATCAAATTAATTATTTGGTCTCTTTCGTTAGAAATTGGATTAAAAATTGGATTAGAAGTAATTTATTTGATTAATATTTGATTTATAATATAATATACTCCATTCATTTCATATTTATTTATCCGATTGTTTTTTGCACGAAGTTTTAAAAATATTAGTATTGTATGATATAAATGTAATGATATAAGTGTAATATATTGTAAATTGGAAAGGTATTTGTAATGCTAGGTAGACAGTACAATTACTGAAATGAATACTTTGTTATGGGACGGACTAAAATGAAAAAATGGATAGATTGTTAAAGGACGTAAGGAGTATATAAAATTAAATTTTTTAAAAATATATATTTAATTATTTTAATAAAATATATAAAATATGAATATTATTTTTTAAAAAATAAAATTTTATATATAAATAATGTAAATTAATATTTAAAATACACTATTATTAATTTTATAATTTAATTTCATACACATTTATCTTATCATATTTATTAGTTATCAAATCAATATCTATCAAAACTCTTCAAATTCAAACAAAACCTAGCACGTGTTTGACAATTAGCTGATAGCTGTTAGCTGATTTAATTAGCTGGTTTGACTAGCTGATTCGATTAGCTGTTTGTATTAAAATATTTGGTAAAACAATTGTTTGATATTAGCTGTTATATGTAAAATGAGAATTGAGGGCATTTCTATTTTATTTTATTTTTTTTCTAATATATTCAATTATGTTTTTTGAGTTTAGAATATTTGAAATTTTTTGTTATTCGTTATTGAAAATTGTAAAAGTGTTATAAAAATATTTATTTTTATTATAGTTAGATTTAAAAAATAATATATTTTTATTGAAATATATAAATAGTTTTTTCTATTGAAAATAATATAAAATATAAAATAATAAATTTTTCGTGTATATATTTATTATGTTAGTTATCGATTAGTTCATTATATTTATAATTTTCAATAAATTTAATTTATTTAATTTATTTTTAGCATAAAATTTATATAATGTAATTTTAATATAAAAATAAATTATTAATATTTATATTTTCTATTTTATGTTGATTTTAATAAATTTATATATTTTACAATTAAAATAGTTTATATATAAAAATTAATTATTTTAAATTTATAAAAGTAAAACTATAATATAATAAAATATTCTAATATAATTAATAAATAATCAAAATATATTTATTTGTGTAAAATACATAATAAATTTTTGAGGAGAATAAAAATTTTTTTACAGAAAAAACTATTTCAAAACGCTGGGTAAGTTAGCTTTTCAGAAATTAGCTTTTTGGGTCCAAAAAGCTATTCCAAAAAGCTAATTTACCAAACACTTAAATTGATTTTTTGACCGGTCAAACAACTAAAAGTTGTTCAATAAGCTAAAAGCTCTTCAAAAAGCTATTTGCCAAACATCCCCTAAGGCTGCGGTTGACAATTAGCTTATAGTTTTTAGCTGTTAGCTGATTCAATTAGCTGTTAGCTGTTAGCTTATTCAATTAGCTAGTTTGACTAGTTGATTCAATTAGCGGTTTGTATTAAAGTGTTTGGTAAAACAAGTGTTTGATATTAGTTGTTTATATATAAAATGACTATTAAAGATATTGATATGTTATTTTTTAAAATATTTAATTTTGTTCATTTTGGTTTAAAATTTATGAGAATTTTTGTTATTAATTATTGAAAATTATAAAAATATTATAAAATATTTATTTTTATCTTTATTATTTAGATTTGAGAAAATTATTTTTACTAAAAAATAATAATTTTTTATTGAAATTATGTAAAATATAAATATATTAAATCTTTCGTATATATATTTCTATTATGTTAAGTATTATTTTAATATATATAATAACTGATGAAGTGGATGAGGATGATATTTCAGTTCTTTCTGATCAAATTTTAAAAATATTACAGCAACAGAGGGCAAGGCAATTAAAGTAGCAAACTAGGCAGATCAGTAATCAGCAGAAGGTTGAACGACCAATAGATGACCTCAAAATGAGCAGAAACAGAAAATTCTGAGCAAACCTGTTGCCTTCGAGCTTGGGCAGAAAAGAAAGTTTCAAGTCTCTCAAAATCTGAACGCCTCAGAGAGTGTGAGATGCTATGGATGCAATGGCTTCGGGCACCTGAAATCCGAATGCTTATGGCTTTGAGAAGAGAAATTAAGGTTATTGAAGTGACTCTCAACGATGAAGAAGATTATGATTATCAATCTGTGTCATAAACTTTTGATGGTAATGAAGAAGAGGTAGTAGCCTTCACTTTGAAAGCCAAGGAAGAGATTGGATCCAACTTTGATTTTGATGCTCTCATAGAGATGGATTGCAACGAAATTGTTGATGAATACAAAGAAATGATGAAAGAGCAAAAAGTAGTGATCTCCATTGATGAAAGGCTAAAAGATCATGCTGATGAACTAAAAGTGTGGAATAATGCCCTCAACGAAGAAAATCACAATCTGCGGAAAGAAAATGATGAATTTGCAGATGAAAATTCGAAGCTAAATCAACTTCTCAAGAATGCTCTTGCAAAGATAGCTTATCTGAAATCAAAAAATTTCAAACTTCTTGAAGAAAATACCCACATGAGGAAAGAAAAAGAGAAGCTCGATGAGGTTCTTTCCATCGGCAAACCATTCGGTGATCGTTATGGGCTTGGATTCAAACATGGTATAAAAAGAAATCAAACTATTTTTGTTAAAAATGGCTTATTGGAATAATCAACCAATTGAACACCGCAACATATTCCTAATAGGTAAAGACTAAGAAACAAAATGCATGAGGTAGTTGAGAAGACGTTCAAACAACTTGTGAACTGCATGTACTGTGGAATCATTAGACACGAGAATGATCAGTGTGAACGAGTCATTCATGATTTATTCAGAGAAATTAAGATCTCTTGGCCTTCGGAGAAGATGAATAAGAGGAAAAATATCAGACTTGAATGGAGGCCTAAGAAGCTAACAAATGTGTACAATGATGCTCTATCAACGACTCGTTGAGATGAAGGGAAGATTTGGTACTTCGATAGTGGATGATCAAGGCACATGAAATCAAAGAGATCTTCTCTCTGATTTCCAGGAAGCTGATTGTGGAAATGTAATTTATGAAGATGGAGTCAAGGAAAAGATTACTGGATATGGTGCTCTACAAGTTGATGGATTGCCAAACTTGTCAAAAGTTTTTTTGGTGGAAAATCTCAACACCAATCTTATTAGCATCAACCAGCTCTATGATGAAGGTCTGAAGCTGAACTTTACCAAAAATTCTTGCAAATTTTATGATGGAAATCGACTTATTATGGTTGGATCTCGGTCAAAGAACAATTGCTACATCTTGAAAAGAAGGTGCAAAGTTGCATTAATGACTAGGAAGGAAGAGCTCTCTCTTTGGCATTCAAGACTTTGGGCATGTCAATGTGCAAAATCTTATCCGATTGAGCAAGAAGGGAACTGTTTGAGGACTACATAAATTATCCAAAACAGAAAAGCTATCTTGTGCAGACTGCTACGTAGGAAGCAAAGCATGGGAGTTCATAAACTGACTGAATGACGTGCTACAGATAAATGCTTGGAACTACTGCGCACATGGACTTGATGAGGCCAACCGAAGTCGAAAGCAATGCTGGAAAGAAGTACATCCTTTTCGTTGTTGATAATTTCTCTGGATTCACATGGGTAAACTTTCTTACGGAAAAGAGTGGCACCTTCAAAACATTCGAGGAGCTGTGCAACCAAATTTCAAATGAAAAGCAATATGTGGTAGCAAGTATAAGGAGCGATCATGGCAGAGAATTCGAGAATCAATATTTTGATGCTTATTGCAGCAAACA
This sequence comes from Andrographis paniculata, assembly GCF_009805555.1. Classification (NCBI taxonomy): domain Eukaryota; kingdom Viridiplantae; phylum Streptophyta; class Magnoliopsida; order Lamiales; family Acanthaceae; genus Andrographis; species Andrographis paniculata. The sequence continues at coordinate 2,845,208 of NW_026137613.1, forward strand.
TGGGATCTTTCACGAGTTCTCAGCTTCAAAGATACCACAACAAAATGGTGTGATGGAGAGGATGAATAGAACACTCCAAGAGATGGCTAGAACTATGATGCATGCCAAATCTGTCTCAAGGAACTTGTGGGTCGAAGCTGTGAATACAACATGTTACATCATTAAGGTCGCACACACATTCAACTCCATATGAGATTTGAAAAGGAAGGAAGCCAACCATTCACTACTTCCACACCTTCGGCTGCAAGTGGCACATTTTGAAAGACAGACAACCTATTAGAGAATTTGAAGTAAAGACAGATGAATGCATCTTTATGGGCTATTCCATGAATAGCAAAGCATATTGCGCCTTCAATCTAAAAATCAGATAAATGATAGAGTCCTCAAAAGTGCAATTTGATGATAATATGGAGGATAAAGAAGACAATGATTCTGATGTTGAAGTGTTGAAAAGAAGTTTGGGTATGTGCACCCATCACTAGAAGATCCGTAATCTTTCCACTCTCCATATCATGCATTGAATTAAGTTGATGAATAGTATATGCGTGAGCTTTACTTGTTGATTTTGAGAGACAAATATAGAGAGAAAAATCAAAGAAGAATGAAAAGAAAATATGAAAATGAGAAAAAAGATCATTTTTCTTTAGATAAATCTCTATGCTACTGAAATACTATGCGGATATCCAAATTTCTTATGAACATATTGCCATGGAACTGAGGAATACGATGCCACTACTCTACTGGAGAATGAGAAATTACAACCACTATTATTTATTTAGAACCATTCCTTGTTGCTGCTGATCTTGATACTATTGTACCTGAAAGTACCCAACAATCAAGGAATTCAAGAAAAGATTAATCCCCATGGAGTTAATATGGATGATGATGGAAAAAACACCATTACTAATGATGGTATTGATAATGCTGATATTCTTCTTCCCACATCCGAAGTGAAGAACCACGATGACCTAGTAGAAGAAAATTTATTTGATGGCCAAGAAAATGCATGTGAGAACCCTGTCCTGCAATGCAATCCAGTGATGAACCGGAAGATGATGTCATATTATCTGTCTTGAAGGATTGAAAACAAAAAAGGGGCATTGATTCAATTCCTAAAAGTGCGTCGTTTGACTATGGTGTGGACAACATTGAGGATTTTGAAAGTGATTGTCAAGGCCGTTAAAGCCTCAAGAATTGATTGTGCATAAGTTCAACATTTTTGGCAGATGTCTCCCAACAGGGAGAATGAGAAATGAGCTGAAGCTTTATGACGTGTTGTCTAGGGGAGAAGCTGATTTCAATGGGGAGACGATGAGGAAAGAGTCATTATGTGGAAAAACTTTTCGGGTTTGTTGTTGGTCCCAGCGGATCCAATAACATTTTCTTCCTTTTGATGTGGGATACATCAACCAAAAAGGGAGAGATTGTTGGTATAAAATTTTGTTTGATGTATCAGAGATCCGCAAAATGTTTAGACAACCAACTATAGCATGTGTGGCTGCTAAATTGTCCACGTTGGCTGCTGATGTGGAATGTTTTTCCACATATGTTTTTTAGTTGAAAAAAGTTTTTTTGAAAGATAAAAAGACAATTGGAATCTTGTTTGTTTCATTGACAAAAGACATAAGGAAAAATGTGCAAGTATTGATTTGGAAAGTAAAAAAAAAAAAAAGATGAAGAAAAAATAAGGGACACTCCACCCCTTTTGGATCCGCAGACATATCAGACAAGCAATCTGCTGCCTGTATTTCTTTAACTCTTCTCATGCTGCTCGGTTTAAGGCTTGATATATTATATATTGGTCTTTGAAAAGCTCCAACATGAGATAAATTGTTTATCTCAATGTTTGACTGTAATCAAAGACAAAAAGCCTTGTCCATCCTACTTGCATCAAAATGGATGGTCAAAGAGGAAGGAAGAAAAAGTGTCGTACTCACAATACCAACAATGGTAACTTTTGACTCTCTATTTTCTATGTCATTTATAAGGATTGTATCAAGTCAATTTCGTGTCATATGGTCAGATATGTGACATGAGATGTGTGTTGTCATATTTGATTATTTGGTGTCCTCGTGCTGTCGAGTTTTGATTGGAAGAAATGAGTTTGTGTATGTGTATATATACGCTTTCCATGAATTTTGGAAATAGGGCTTTCACAATTTTTTGAGAGAAAATTCTGAGAGATTTCGAGTGCTTAGTGTAGAATGAGAGCTTGAAGAGTTCTACTATTTTTCATATCTAAAGGAATGCCCAAATCCCATGGTGTAATAGTTGAGTATCACTCCTAGTTGATGGGGGGTGTTCTCTTTTATTTTAAGGAATTTTTGTGGGAGGTTAGACTATGTTTTGAGTAGGAAAATTTACGAGAATTTTTATCTATTACATTGGGTCTGAATCCTATCGAAGTTGCTGGAGATTTGAAGCCAAAATCACATCCTGAAGAAATCATAGCAGTTTGTTGTGTCGAAAAACTGCCGAGTGTTTATTTGGTTCAAAGGGGATTCCAAGGAGAGTCGAAGGAGGAGGAGGTGACAAGCTGCGTACAACAACGTCCCATTTTAAAGCGCAACCAATGGAGGTCGAGACCTTGCATGCTTGTCTGTGCAAACAAAGATGCACTTGTATGTGGTAGGGAAACCAATACATTTAAGTTGAGTTTGTAATTGTTGATTTGTAGAGTGTGTGTGAGGAGTTTTTGTATCTTGTTTCTGCCTTACTCATAGTGGAATTTTCCTGGGTTGATACCCCCCAGACGTAAGCCAGTTGAGGGCCGAACTGGGTCAACAAACTTCGGTGTGATGTTTGTTTCGATTCACTTTGCACTGCACTTCTTGTTGCTTGTTCGTTGTTCGAATCTCAAGCACACAACATCACTCTGAACAAAACAAACATTTTTAATTTGCATTCCATTCCATTGCATCATTCAAGAGTGATCAAGATTGAAGTTTAAGGTATAGAAATACATTTTGTGGGACCCTCATCTTACAAATCATGCAAGTTGATTAAGTTCGAATGCCTAATTTTACATCTCTTTTGGGGGAAAATTAATTAATACTCTCTTTATCCACATAGAAAGTAAATATTTATATTTTGCACGAAGTTTAATAAATAATACATTTTAACGATAGTTGGTGATAGTTTTGATATGTAATGATTATTTATTTCTTTGTGTAAACTTAATGTGAGAATATTGATGTTAATAGGTATAAATATGGGGTATTATAATTTGTAGTGGATCCATAAATTCTAAAGCCATGAATAGGTATTTTGTATTTGAATAACAAAATATATATTTACCAAATGGACGGAGAGAATACTATAACTTGAGTTTGAAACTCACAAACAACGAACCTCATGATATATTGTGAAGCTCAAGTTGGAGCCTATGAAACACTATACATCCAGCCACTCTAAATGTGTATAGTTTATTAGGTTGCAGACTAGGGTTTTGACCGATATTTTTATATGTCATGATGTATTCTTTCTATAATTTACACCAAAAAATATCAATAAAAATACTTGATTTGACATTTCTCAGACGTAGATCATCATAATCAAATTGGTTCAAAATTTTTTTGCATTTTCGTATGATTTAATATTATTATTATTATTATTTTCTTGATTTCTAATTTCCGTAACACCTCATTTGTTCTTTTTTAATTTATCCAATTCCCAAAAAGATGTTACGAAATATGTACGTAGTACACAAGAAGTGACTACGTGGTATCTATGTATGCTTTTCTTTTTCCTTCGAGTCAAGGTTTTAATACCTATAATATATTAATTGTTGCAATGGGCAGGTATTAAAATTACAAAGTTTCTTCTCCCAATCTCTATCTCTCTCTATCCCAATCTCTATCTCTCTTTATATTTATATACACCTTCATATACATATATATACATAAATATAAACACACTCGTACACACTCATATATATATATATATTTTACACTTACCAATATTATATCATTATTTATATAACACGTTATCAACACGAAGATTCTTGCCTATTTTATTTTTGGTAAGTTTTATTTTTATACTATTTATATTATCTATTTTCTAAACTATAGAAAATCTTGCAAAATTTTCTTTTAAACCTTTTTCTCTCACCGGTAATAATTTTCTGACTTGGTCCTTGGATGTAGAAATGCATCTGGTTTCTATGGACATTGTTCATACAATTGTCATTGAAAATACGGCTACAAGCCAAGACTATTATTTTCATTCATCACCATCTGGACATTACTTTACAGTCCGAATATTTGACGGTAAAAGATCCACTTGATATTTGGAATGAATTGAGGGAGAAATTGGGGCACTTGAAATATATCACCTTCCCCAAAGCCCGACATGATTGGCTTAACCTGCATTTCCAATATTTTAAAACTGTTACAAAGTACAAATCTGCTATCCATCATATTACATCTCAGTTAAAACTCTACGGAGAAATTGTTACTGAAAATGATAAATTGGAAAAGACTCTCTCTACCTTCCATGCTTCTAATGTTGTTCTGCAACAGTAGTATCGTGAGAAAAACTTTCAAAAGTACTCATAGCTCATTGCATGTCTTTTATTAGCTGAGCAAAATAATGAGTTACTAATGAAAAATCATCAGTCCTGACCCACTGGTTCTAGTCCGTTCCTTGAAGTGAACGGGACATTTTCTGAATGAGGCCGAGGACGTGGTAAAGACCGTGGACGTGGTCACGGTCATGAGAGTCAACGCAGTCGATATACCCCTTACAATCACCGTGGTTTTGATGTTAACAAGAAGCAGAGTAAACCCCAATATGGGGATATAGTTGAAAAATCTAAACAGGGAAAGAGGGAAAACGACATTTGTAATCGGCGTGACATTGAAGGCCATTGGGCCAATACCTGTAGAACAACCAATCACCTAGCCGATCTTTATCAAGCCTCATTGCAGAAAAAGGGGAAAGAGGTCGAGACTAAGCACGTTGATAACGATGACGACCCTTATGATGATTTTCTGGATTACGACACAACGCATCTTGATATAACGGATTTTGTCGTAGATCTAGCAAACCCCCAGTGACAGACATATTATGTCATTTTACATATTTTATATTTTGTATTATTTAAATTATCGCATATTACCTTTTTGGAATGCATTTTGTAATATTTGTATTTGCCTTTATTAATACTGCGTTTATTTATATTTGAAGGTTAAATGGATGCCAATCAAAATGATACAAGTATGTGTTTCATTGACAGTGCAACGACATATACTATATTGAAACACGAAAAAAAATTTCTCCCATTTGAAAAGGGAAAGGATGAATGTCAATACAATAAGTGGCAGTGCGAAAGTAATTGAAGGCTCTAGAGAAGCTATTATATTTCTCCCATCGGGGACGAAAATTGTGATATAGTATGCACTGTTAGCCACTAAAGCTTGAAGAAATTTACTGAGCTTTCATGACATTCGGAAAAATGGTTATCACATTGAAACTATGAGTGACACCATTGGTGAATTTTTATTGATCACCAATATCATTGATAAAAAGAAATGCATAATTGAGAGATTACCCTCACTCTCTACTGGTTTATATTATGCCAGATTAGGTATTGTTGAAACACACCTCACGGTAGATCAAAGACTACCGATTTTCAAATATGGCATGATCACCTTGGGCATCCTGACAGGATAATGATAAGGCGAATAATTGAGAATTCGCATGGCCATTCATTAAAAGGTCAAAAATTATTAAACTCAAATGAGTTAACCTGTGTGCCTGCACTCAGGAAAAATTGATAACCAGACCATCGCCAATTAAAGTAGGTATTGAATAACCTATATTTTTGGAAAGAATACACGGGGATATATGTAGACCAATAGACCCACCATATGGGCCATTTAAATATTTTATGGTGCTTATTGATGCATCTACCAGATGGTCACATATATGTTTATTATCTACTCGCAATATGGCATTTGTGAGATTACTTGCCCAAATTATTAAATTACTGGCACAATTCCCCGATAATCCAATTAAGACTATACATCTGGATATAGCTGGTAAATATACATCGAATACATTTGATGATTATTGCATGTTGATTGGAATTAATGTAGAGCACCTAGTTTCTCATGTGCATACACAAAATGGCCTAGCAGAATCACTTATTAAAATATTGCAATTGATTTCTAGACCATTACTGATGAGGTTTATGTTGCCTGTTTAAGCTTGGGGCATGTAATCTTACATGCAGGGACACTCATAAGAATGAGACCGATAAACTATCATAGCTATTCCCCGATGCAATTAGTATTTTGCACAAACCAAATATATCTCATTTATGTATTTTCGGGTGTGCTGTTTATGTTCCTATTCCACCCCCTAAACGTACAAAAGTGGGTCCTTAACGTAGATTGGACATTTATGTCGGATATAAATCACCGTCAATTATAAAATATCTTGAACCTATGACGGGTGATTTATTCACTGCAAGATTTGCATATTGTCATTTTTACGAATCATATTTTCTGATATTAGGGGGAGACAAAAATGAACAGAAAAGGGATATTAATTGGAAAATTCTATTGAATTATTGTGATTCTCGTACAAAGCAGTGTGAACTAGAAGTTCAACGCATTATACATTTGCAAAATATTTCAAATCAATTACCGGATGTTTTCAATGTCTCTAGCAAAGTCACTCGATCATTTATCCAAGCCGCTAATGCTCTGGCTAAAATAATTGTCCCTGATGGACAAATTTCAAGTGCTAATAAATTAGCGACACACTTAAAGCATGGTAGACCACTTGATTCCAAAGACAAATATCTTCGAAAGAAAAGGGGAATGAATGATGATAATCATGAAAATATCAGGATTGACATTGATAGACCTCAATCTAATGAGGAAGTCAACCATGAAATACTTGCTCCAGAAGAGCACGATTTTGAAGAACATGATGAAATTATTTAAAACTCAATCAACTAAGTTACTTCAAGAAAATGTTGGAACCGTACAGAGGTAATTATTGATGATGCCTTCGCATACAATTTAGCAGTTGATATAATGGAAGAAAATGAGGATCCAGAGCCAAAATCGGTTCCTGAATGTCGACAATGAAATGATTGGCCAAAATAGGAAACTGCGATTCAATCAGAGCTTGACTCATTAAACAAAAGGGAGGTCTTTGGACCAATTGTTCAAACACTAGACGGTATAAAACCAGTTGGATAGAAATGAGTGTTTGTACGAAAAAATAGTGAACATAATGAAATTGTGAGATATAAAGCCCGTCTTGTAGCTCAGGGATTCTCACAAAGACCCGGAGTAGATTTTGATGAAACATACTCTCCGGTTGTTGATGGAATATCATTTAGATACCTTGTGAGCCTAGCAGTGCGAGTAAAACTCGACATGTGTCTTTTAGACGTAGTTACTGTATATTTTTATGGCTCCTTAGATACTGATATTTATATGAAAGTTCATGAGGAATTCAATATTCTTGAAACATACAAATTAAACCCAAAGGAATCATATTACATCAAATTGAAAAACTCATTGTATTGACTTAAAGAATCAGGGCGAATGTGGTATAACCGCCTCAGTGAATGTTTAATAAAAGAAGGTTATACTAATGATCCAATATGCCCATGCGTCTTTATAAAGAAAAATTGATCAAATTTTGTTATTATTGCAATAAATGTCGATAATCTCAATTTAATTGGAAATCTTGAAGAAATCCAAATTGCAATTGAATATCTAAAGAAAGAATTTGAGATCAAAGATTTTGAAAAGACAAAATATTGTCTGGGATTACAAGTGGATCATGTTAATAATAGAATATTTATCCATCAATCAACATATACCCAAAAGGTATTAAAACAATTTTATATGGACAAATCCCACTATCTGAGTATACCAATGGTGGTCAAATCCCTTGATCTCATGAAAGATTCATTTAGGCTAAGAGAATAAAATGAAGAAATACTTAGCCCCGAGGTACCATATCTCAGCTCCATTGACGCATTAATGTACCTTGCAAATTGTATCAGGCCAAATATATCTTTCTCAATAAATATACTGGTCAGGTTTAACGCATCCCCCACAAAGCGTAATTGGAATTGTATCAAACACATTTTTCGTTACCTTCAGGGGACTCATGACCTCGGTTTATTTTATTCAAGTGAATCTCGTAATGAATTAATTGGTTATGTTGATGCTGGTTATCTGTCTGATCAAACAAAGCAAAATCTCAAACTAACTATTTATTTATTTGTGGTGAAACCGCAATCTCTTGGAGATCTTCTAAATAGACGATAACAGTTACTTCTTAAAACCATGCTGAAATTTTAGAAATTCACAAAGCCAGTCATGAATGTGTTTGGTTGAGGTCTATGACTCACCATATTCAGAAAAATTGTGGCTTGATTTGTGATGATATATTAAAGGCGATTGGACAAAGCACATATCTCCGAAATTCTTTTTCACTCACTATCTTCAGAAAAGTGGTGAAATTAATATGCAACAAACTTGATTGTCTGAAAATTTTGCAAATTTGTTTACGAAGGCGCTACCGACTGCAATATTCACCAAATTGATACAAGGAATTGGAATGTGTCGGTTGAAAGACATAAAATAAAGTCCAAAACAGGGAGAACATATTAATACAAGAATGTTGTACTTTTTTTCCTTCACTATAATTTTTTCTCACAGGGTTTTTTTCATAGTAAGATTTTAACGAGACACATTCTTTGTATAAAAACATCCAATGAGAAGTGTTACGAAATATATACATAGTATACACGAAGTGACTACGTGATATCTATGTATACTTTCTTTTTTCCTTCGGGTCAAGGTTTTAATATCTATAAATATATATTAATTTGTTACAGTGGACAGGTATTAAAATCAAACAATTTCTTCCCCCAATCTCTATCTCTCTATAATTTTATACACCTTCATATATATATATATATATATACACATAAATATAAACATACTCGTACATATATATATTACTCTTACCAATATTATATCATTATTTATATAACAAAAAGTCATTTATTTATTTTAATAAAAATGAATGAGTTAATCTTATTAAATACTATATGAAACACCTATAAACAAATATTTCATCTAAAAAAAACTTTATTAATACTGTAATAATTTTTATAGTATTTTTACAATTTTCGATAATAATAATAATAATAATAATAATAATAATAATAATAACACAAGCCTTTATAATGACTATAAATAGCATAAAAAATGTTATTTTAATGTTGGTGATAACTTTTAATGTCAGCTTCTTCTTGAGAATGAAGCTAAATAAATTAAATAATTATGATCATTATCCAACACTTGGTGCAGTTTCATTGGCCCTTCAGTGGCTTTCATATGCCACCTACAATTCATTCATTCATTTTATACTTATTATTTGTTTATTATGATAGGACAAATTAAAGTGCTTTAAGAATATATAAAATTTATTTATTTATTTATTTTTGTCTCCTAAGGTGTCCAGATGCACTATATATGTTTTTTACTACGTGGCCGGTTGTGATTTTAAAACTACACTAATTAATTAATTAATCAATTAATTATACAACTTAATTATTTGATTTATTGCCACTCTCATAAGTGTTATGTAGCCTTGTCACCCAATACCTTAGCAAATTTCTTGTTCCCTTTAAATGCTCATTTTATTTTATTTTATTTGATTCTAAAAGGAAATGAATTGGGTGTTATTATTATTATTATTATTAAATTACATCATTGCTACTAAGGATGTGTTTGGTTATAATTTCAAATCAAAATTCAAATTATTATTATTTTTTTTTATAAAATAGCATTTTAAAAATATTATTCAAATAAAAACTGAAACAATGTTGAATAATCAGTTATTTGTAATCGATTATTTTGTGAGTGAAAATACGACGGGCCGGTGTACCAAATTAATCAATAAATAAATATTATTTATTTATTGTGTATGGGGTTTGGTTAATATTTTGGCTATTTTGGCTATTTTGCCTGTTTCGAGACAAACCAAATTGTGCAACCCCAAATGAAAATCGGGTATATGGCCTAAGTCGCAATATTATTTGGATAAAATATTATCCGTTGGATAAATTTATTATAATCTCAAACGAAAGGTTTGAAATTAGAATAAATTACAATCGTTTCTATTACGTATGAAAATTATAATTAGGTTAAAAAAGCCCAAGTCAGAAAGGGAGATGGGCCTATAATTGAGTCTGTTAGATCGATCAGGGAGTGTTTCGAGAAAATCGGGTGAAATCGACGTATTTATGAGAAAATAGTGGGTCCGATGGTCCTCAGGTCGGAAGGTCCGCATGTCGGAGAGTCTGCAGGTCGGAAAGTCCGCAGGTCGGATGATCCGCAGGTCGGAAGGTCCGTAGGTCAGAAAGTCCACAGGTCGAAAAGTCCGCAGGTCGGATGGTCCGCAGGTCGGATGATCCACAGGTTGGAAAGTCCGCAGGTCGGAAAGTCCGCAGGTCAGAAAGTCCGCAAGTCGGAAGGTCCACAGGTCGAAAAGTCCGCAGGTCGGGCGGTCTGTAGGTCGGATGGTGTGCATGTTGGACAGTCTGTAAGTTGGATAGTCCACCAGTCGGGAGGTTTGTGGCTGGACCAACAAGTCGGGAGGTATGCGGTCGGACCAACAGGTCGGTTGGTTGGTGGTCGGATAGGCAAGTTGGATAGTCCGCCAGTCGGGAGGTTTGCGGTTGGACTAACAAGTCGGGAGGTCTGCGGTCAGACCAACAGGTCGGTTGTTGTGGAGGTTGGATGCTGCGGAAAGCAAGTGAGGACAATAGCTTGGTCGGCTGAAAACACGTGTCAACAGAAGAGGAGGTAGCGAACGGTTCAGAGAAATATTGTAGCCGTTCGGGCGACGGTTCTAAGTACCGTTTCTGAAGGGTATTTAAGGATTGGAATTTGCAATTGACAGGGTATCTTCAATCATATTCAAATGACAGCAAAGACAGTGATTCGGGGATGATCATTTAAATATTCAGTCTTTTATTTTCCAGTTTATTTTCCGTACCGTACAGTGTTTAGAGATTCCTAATCTCAGACGCTAAATATATCAAATTCGAAGATAATTTCTTATTTTCGGATTTTACTTTTTATTGTTGAAAAAATACATTCAACAAATTGGCGACCACAGTGGAAGAAAGGCAAGATTGCTGATCCTACATCATCAGAAAATTTCATACGACTGAGGTCTGGCCGAATCATCAGAAAGATCGATATGGCAGGTTCACAACCTCAATCATCTTCACTACCGGTGGAAGAAAATGTTTCACCACCTGTCATGCCAAATTCAGGGGAGATTCCTCAACCACCAATCGATTGGTTGGCTTATGTTCAACAATTGAACAATCAACAAACTTCGGTGATGCAAAATATGTTGCGCGAGCAACAGAACATCATGTTGCGTGAGCAACAAAATCTCATGCAGAACATGTTAGATCAAGCTTTGTCAAGGGTTACCCTTCAACCCACTTAGACGCCACCAGGGATATCACCATCAAGAATACAAGAAAATTTCGCAGGGCCATCATACGTCGACAGCACACTTCAAAGCGCCACGACTTTCAACCGAACAGATAGGGGAAAGACTCCTTTAACTTTCCCTAATAATGTGCCTTTGGGACCAAGAGTTTACAATCTACAACCAAACGTTGTAAGGGAAGAGAGGCAAGGAGCACATGTACAAGATCCCATCTTCATCCCTGATCAACAACATCCTCGTGTGGATCCTGAAGAGATTGCACAAGTTTTGAGAGTGCATTTCGGCCTGAATCCTCAGATGGCCAACCGCCGTGCATATCAAAGGCCTTTCCCCGAAAGGATCATTAACGATTATCCACTGCCAAGGAATTATCGACCACCTGATTTCCATACTTTTTCAGGAGAAGACGGATCCTCTACCATAGAGCATGTGGATCGCTTTACAACATAGTTAGGGGAAGTTGGAAATAATCCTTTTTATAAACTACAATTATTTGGGTTATCTTTCACCAGAACAACTTTCTCATGGTTTGTAAACCTGCCACCTGGGCAACTACAAACTTGGGAAGGATTGGAAATGGCGTTTCATGCTAGGTTCTTCAATCCTTTACGGACTTTTTCTCTTACCGATTTATTGGAATTGAAACAATATCCAGAAGAGTCAGCCTCATAGTTTATTGAAAGGGTGCGTTTGATGAAAGGATGTTGTCCTACTGTAATCAATGAAAAAGAAATGACCAACTTAATGGTCAGGAACATGCATGGTCGCCTGAGAGAGGCGCTCACTGCCCATGATGTGGAAGATTTGGCAAGTCTTGCTTCCAAGGCTGGACGTTTAGAGTCCCTTTTTAGAGAAAAGGATCAGAATTTCAGGCGCAATAAAGTTCAGCATATGACAAGTATGGAAACAGAAACATACGACTTTGATTGTGATCAAACAGAAGAGATGGCGGCCGAAATAATTTTAGGGAAGCCTTATGTATACTCTAAGTTAAAGCCAATACCAGGAACTGAAGGAAAAGGGGAACCGACCTTTGACAATTCAAAGGCTGATGAGATTTTTGACATTTTGCTAACAGATGGCCAGATCCGAATTCCAAAGGGGCAGAGGTTGGCTACTAAGGAAGAAATCAAAGAGAGGCCATACTGTAAGTGGCATAATTTTTTTACACATAATACAAGTCAATTCACTCATTTTCGAAATGAGATCCAGAAGGCTATTAAGGTAGGTCGGCTCAAATATATCACTTTAGGTGTCGAGCAACAACCTTTTCCAAAAGTAACCACAACAATGGTTAATATACAAGCAAGTTCTAGATCAGAAAAAGGGAATTCATCAAACAGTGGCCGACTAGAAGAAAAACTCAAGGTCTGTCAAAAAACAGTGGCTGAAAAATGAGATACCAAGATGGTTCTTTTAATGTGGAATTAAAGGAGCAAGCGTTGGTTCGGAACCACCCGACTAGGAGGACGGGTTCGGTCGGAAGCAAATGGACTCGAAATAAGAAACCTTTACCAATTGATGTGGATCCTCGCTTCCCAGGCATGAATCGTACTCAGATTCGGAATGCCAAGCGCAGGTATGCTGCGAGATACAGAGACAAGGTCGCTTCCTCGAGGCAACCGAATATGCAAGGGACTATTGCTTCTCCGGAAGAAGGTCGGTCTATACGGGTCGCCTCATCAAAGCAACCGAACGACAGCCGAGGCGCTACTAAGTATACTGAAAAAGGTCGGTCCATCAGGGTCGTCTCGTTTGAGCAGCCGAATGAGGCAAAAGAAGGTCAGCCCATAGGGGTCGCCTCATCAAAGCAGCCGACCAGCATACGAAATACTCCTAATTACAATGAGGGAGGTGAGTCCATGCAAAAAAAGGGTAAAGGCTTGTCAGATGAAAGAGTTGAGGGTTTCAGATGTCAGTATTGCGAGAAGATTAACATTAACCCATCTCTGGAGAAATTTCGTTTGGAATCTCTGACTGTTCAACCTGAAATTGAAGTCAGAGACGAAATCCCAGAGATTGTTTCAAGGTCTGTCAAATCTCGACTGGGGCCACGTATCCCCTGCCGAATGAAAGAAATTAACTGGGTTGAGGAAAAGCCTTTGTGGGCAAATCTGGTGGATGAGTTTATAGAAGAACCAGAATGGGCAAACATTACAGATCCTGATTTTCAGTCAGAGGTTTCTCCAATAGTCTTCCCTCCCATTCCAGAAGGCACGGCGTCTCATTTGAAGCCTCTGTACGTTAATGCTCACATTTTTGGGAAACCAATCACAAAGGTTTTTATAGACAACGGGGCCGTCTTTAATTTCATGCCTTTAAAGACTCTCAAGAAGTTAGGGAAGGGAATTCACGATCTATCTCCTATGGATTTTGAGATGACCAGCTTTACAGGGCAGCCGACCAGACCAGAAGGCATGATGGTCGCCTCAATTGAAGTCGGTCCTAAAAAGATTTCTTCTGTTTTCTTCGTCGTGGATGCAGATACCACATATTCAATCCTACTTGGACAAGTTTGGATTCATGCATCTAAATGTGTGCCATCAACACTGCATCAACAATTAATGTTCTGGGAAGGCAATCAGGTCTTCAAAATGGAAGCAAATGACAACCCGTTTGGAGCGTCAGACCAAGTTAAAGAATTAGTTTTTTATTCTGGTCATGTACCTCCAATGTCTTAGTTTTTTATGGCTAATGAATACCCAAAAAAGGGTTTCAAATTCATCGGCCAGAATTCAATGTTCTTTTAAAAGAACAGATTCACTGTATAGCTCTTAAGTAAGCCATAACTACTTTTTATAATATATTTTTATGGAAGGAGCAAATTTACAAGGTTGTAGTGTAGTTATTAATCAATATTATTTAGACCAGCTTTTGAGAAGAGTAAAAAAAAATAAAAATTCGTGATGTTCATTTCCAAGAAGATGAGCAATTTCGTTGGCCTGATTTATTAGAGAAAACAGAGCCAGCTTTTTCAACACAAAAGATCCTTTGCTGGAATTTAACTTAGGAACCGACTTGGTTCCAAAAATAATCAGGATGAGTGGTCACTTGTCTGAAGAGCAACAAAAATTGATGCTCGAGGTTATAAGAAACAATATTGATTGCTTAGCTTGGGATTATTTAGAAATGCCTGGTTTAGAGCGAAGTATGATAGAACATCGGTTGCCTATTAAAAAGGATTTCAAGCCTTATAAGCAACCTCCAAGACGTATGAGTCCTGATTTGATGCCTCAGATCAAAGAAGAAATTCATAAGCTTCTTAAAGTAGGTTTCATCTGACCTTGCCGTTATGCGGATTGGTTGGCCAATATTGTGCCAGTGGTTAAAAAGAATGGTAAGATCAGGATATGCATCGATTTTAGAGATCTTAATATGGCCACTCCTAAAGATGAGTACGTGATGCCTATGGCCGACATGTTAATTGACTCAGCAGCAGGGCACAAAATTCTCAGTTTGATGGATGGTTATGCAGGATATAACCAAATCTTTTTGGCAGAAGAAGACATTCACAAGACAGCATTTAGATGTCCAAGAGCGTTAGGTATTTATGAGTGGATAGTTATGCCTTTTGGTTTGAAGAATGCTGGGGCGACTTATCAAATGGCCATGAACTCAATTTTTCATGATCTCATTGGTAAGTCTATGGAAGTATATATTGATGATGTTATCATCAAATCTTCTAGTTTTGAGGAACATTTGAGGGATCTTAAAGATGCTTTCAGTCGGATGAAGAAGTACAAATTGAAAATGAACCCGACTAAGAGTGCTTTCGGTATATCAGCCGGGAGTTTCTTGGGGTTCTTGGTTCATGAAAGGGGAATTGAGATCGATGCTAATAAAGCCAAGGAAATTCTTGCCAGCCCACCACCCAAGATGGTTAAGGAAATTCAAATTCTTTTGGGAAAGTAAATTATCTCAGGAGGTTCATTTCCAATGCTGCTGGCAAGGTCAGATCAATCACTAAATTATTGAAGGCAGGAGGAAGCACTTTTGAGTGGGGACCAGACCAACAGACAGCCTTAGAAGCTATAAAGCAAGCATTGGCTCAACCACCTGTGTTGATGCCTCCGAAGGAAGGTCGGCCCCTCAAACTTTATTTGGCAAATACCTATGAGGTGGTCAGTTGTTTATTTGCTCAAGATGGAGATGATGGAAAGGAAAGGGCAATTTATTATTTAAGCTAGACTCTCACAGGACCAGAATTAAATTATACAATGCCAGAGAAGATGTGTTATTCACTGGTGTTTGCATGCACCAAACTTGAACATTATATGTTGCCCAGAAGAGTTGAGGTTATTTCAAAGATTGATCTCATCAAGTTAATTTTGCAAAGACCTACAATGCAGGGCAGACTTATGAAATGGGCCATTAAATTAGCCCATTTCGATTTGTATCATTCTCCTTTGAGGACGGTCAAAGGCCAAACAATAGCAAATTTTTTGGCAGACTTCGCAAGTATTGAACAGGAACCGACCGGGTGCATGTCCTATGTAAGTACCCGAAATTGGTTAATGTTTTTTTATGGTTCTACCTCAGGAAACAGATCGGGCGCATGTGTCTTGTTGGAAGGACCAGACGGCCAAAGGGTCAATTTGCAGTTGCAATTAGAAGCCATGACCCATAATTCAGCAGAATATGAGGCTTTAAAGGGATTTAGGAAAGTTCAGTCGGTTATTATAAAAGGGGATTCTCAATTGGTGATTAACCAGGTAAACAAACAGTATGTTTGCAATTATCCCCATCTACGCAGATACAGGGATTTGGTAGGTCGGTTGCTATCAAAGATCTCCGAAGTGATAATTGAGTTCATCCCTAGAAAGAAGAATCAATTTGCAGACAACTTAGCTCAAAAAGCTTGCAAGGGAATCCCAAAAGATATATGTGCCGAGGCCGGCCCTGAGGCAGAGACGGGAACCGACTGGAGGACAGAACTGGTCATGTATCTACAAGATCCAGGAGCAAATGTACTGATTAGAATTTGACTGAAAGCTTTGCGATTCCAATTGGTAGAATAAGTGCTATATAAGAGAACATTCGAAGGATTACTCTTGAAATGTTTGGGGTCCAAGCAGGCTTTGGAGGTGATGACAGAAGTGCACAGTGGAATTTGTGGAACTCATCAGGCAGGTCTAAATATGAGATGGACTATTCTTCGTTTGGGTTTCTTTTGGCCAAAGATTTTTTAAGATTGCATACAATTTGCCAAGGGTTGCCAAGAATGTCAGAGGCATGGGCAGTTAAATCACTTACCAGTCACAGAATTGCAAGCTATGGCGAAACCATGGCCTTTTAAATCTTGGGCTATGGATATCATTGGTAAAATTCATCCTCCCTCGTCCAAACATCATTGTTTTATTCTGGTTGCAACGGATTATTTTACCAAATGGGTGGAGGTGGTTGCTTTAAAAAATGTGGATCAGAAGGAGGTGATCGATTTTCTGCTGAATCAGATCATATATAGGTATGGTATTCCTCATTCAGTAACAACCGACCAAGGTCTGGTCTTCACTGGGGAGAAGTTTTTAAGCTTCTTGGCAGAGTTTGGTATCCGTCTGAATCATTCTTCGCCTTATTATCCCCAAGCTAACGGGCAGGCAGAAGCAGCGAACAAGATTATTATTGGGATTATAAAGAAAATGATTGAAGGGAACCCAAGAAATTGGCATTTGTTATTATCTCGAGCCTTATGGGCGCATAGGAATAACAAAAATTCTGCCACAGGGTTTTCACCATATCAGCTCACCTTTGGACAAGATGCTGTGTTGCCAGACGAGGTTCAAGTTTCATCTGGACGTATAAGCTTTACTACTGATGAATTTACTGAGGAATATCAACGAAATATGTTGCAGCAATTGGAAGACTTGGATGTCAACCGACTTCATGCAATTGATCAAATTGTAAAGCAGAATGAAATCAGAGCTAAGACCTATGGAAAGAAAGTTTTTTACAGAACATTTAAAGAAGGAGACCTGGTCTGGAAAACTATTCTTCCTACATATAAGAAGGTTGATCAATTAGGAAAGTGGTCTCCGAATTGGGAGGGACCATTCATAGTTCAAAAGGAGATCGGAAATGGTGCCTTTATTATTATAAATCAAGAAGTTAAAAGGGTATGTGACTGTATTAATGCTAAATATCTGAAGAGGTATTTTCTTGCCTTTTCGGATAACAAGAAAGCATGAAATAGTAACTTTATTCAGAACCCGTTTGCCAAGGGTTCGAACCTAACAAAGGTTCATTCATTATCAGATGTTGAGTCGTGCAGAGGATTATTTTCTTCGGAGTCAAAATCTTCATTCCAATGATTAGGGATTAGTTCTGGTTCTTCATCAATAAGGCCCTCAAATCTAGGTCGGTACTTCTCCCACTGATCTTGCATCTTCTCAAGATCATAGTCGGTACGAGCTTTCATGTCTGTCACGGCTTGGCGCTCACGATCAACAAGAGCGCGTAATCTTGAAAAGACTACGCGTTGATTGGAGAAGGTATGATCCCAGCCAAGGTCTGGGAGTATGGCTGTCACGTGGTGTTCAATCAAATCCATGTGATGATCAATGTCGGGAAGGCGATTTTGAATATCCCGAAGAGTTTCATATCCTTCTAATACATTTTCGATCAGGCGAATAACATGATGAATAGTTTTTCTGCCTCGTTGGGAAAATCTGAATTTGAAATATAACTGTTTGAGTATGCATAGCAGATCTTCAGCATGGCCTCCAACTGGATGATTGCCCACGAAGAAGGGTTGAATGACACCTTGCCAGTTGTTTACAGGAACATGAGGACGATCGTGTGGCATTTTGGAAATCTACAAGCGTGCTCAAATTTCAGTTTGTAGCTAAGCGTCCGTTTGTTGTTCTGCAAGTGGCTGCAAGTATTTATAAGGGGGACAAATTGATTGGTTCCCGGGAGGGTCGGAATTTTGGATAGTGATCCTTAACAATAGGACAAAATTTATTTACCAAGTCAAAATTTCTAAAAGTTTACAGAAGGGATCCTAAAGTAATTTTAATCTGGGACCATTTATCTTTTGTTCTGGAGAGTTGCCTGTTATTGGCAGCCGACCGGTACTGTCTTACAAGTTGGGATCGGGCGTGAATCTTTAACTCCTGGTCCAGGTCGGCTGCATTGTTCTTGTACCGATCAATCAGGCGTTGCTCATCGCTTATGTGGCCTTCTAGGATGGACTTTTCTTGATGAAGTGTTTTCAATTCTGCCTCTTTTTGTTGGATTGATTATTCTATTTGTGCTTTGGCGTAGGAGAGACCTTCTAATCTTCCAGTCGCCTGTTGAATGGATTCTTTGATTTTGGTTAAGGAAGCCTCCAGATTTATTCTATCCAAGTCGGGTAAGGGCATCTCAGTTGTCAGAAGTTGAGCGAACAGAATTTCATTTTGAAGTTCAGACAGTCGCTCCATCAGTTGGTGAAGAATGGGGGCGGCAGCCGATTCTGAAGAAGCTTGAAATAAGAGATCACCAATGGTTTGAAGAAGACCATCAAGCAAGTCTGATCTCAACTCGGGGAAAGGTTGATCAACTGCCTGCGCAATTATAGTTCTGGCTTCCGTCGGAATTGAAACAGCCGACAAGAGGGATAGGTTAGGACATACCTGGAAGAATGGATGTTCGTTTCAGATTACATGAAGTATAAACATCAAGAATTAGTTGTGAAAGTTTTACTTACTTCTGGAAGGCTGGTCGGTTGGTATCTCAATCGCCGACTCTTCGGCTGCTTCAAATGGGCGCTGCGGGATGGATCTGGGTCCTTGAATGATGGAGATATAGTATGTTTAGTATCATATAGACAACAATTCACAATTGATAAAGGAGTTTCCAAATGTCTACCAGGTTAACAAAGGTCTCCGAGTCAGAGGAGGGGATTTCTTGTAATTCTTGTAGGAGGCCCCTTGGTGGCATAGGTGCAGGTTCTTCCTGCATGTCTGCTTCTGGAGGAGGGTCTGCTGCCCTCAGGTCGGCAGCTCTCGGGTCTGCTGCATCCAGGTCGGCTGCCCCCAGGTCGGCCGCTCTTTGGTTGGATACGTCCTGGACGGCTGCAGCCGGTTCGTTGGGAGCGATTTGGACGGCCGCATCAGAGACATTTCTGTCTTCTGAAGCAGCCACATTGGAATCAATTGCAGCAGAGGCAGAAGCAGGCATGACCATTGATGCTATATTGGGCAGAGACGGGTCTGAAGCAACATAAGGCAATCTACCCATCTCTGAAGCAGTCGCCTCACTGTGGGATGAGTCCCCTGTTATTTTCGGTTCGGCTGGCAAAGGGGCTATCATAGAGGCCTGTCGTTTGGTCGAGGGTTCAGGTTTGTGAATTTGGTCGAGTCTTGGTTTTGTTGATGTGTTTGGGTTTGAAGCAGGTTGGACGGTCGCTCTGATTGAAGTCGGACCTGAATATAAAAATAAGGCTCAATAACATGGTAAGGAAAGAATCAGATTATTATTGAGAATATAAGAAAATACCCGGATGAGGTTGGGTCTTTACGGGGGCCCGACTTGATGGGTGGTCTGTCGATGTCGGTTGAGTGTTTCCAGAGAAGGGAATAGCTTGAGTCTGAGAAGCTTTTCTTTTCCTCTGTGGAGTGCCCGACCCAGTGCCCTGAGTGATTAATCTCCTTCGAGTGTTGGTTAATGGAGTCACACCTAAAATCAATGCGGGCTGGGGTAGAAGGATGCTCAGCAGGCGATCTTTGTCAGGAGCAATTAAGGCCCAGGTGACCGATCACCATTCGCGAAAAGTTTCGATTGAAGCTGGAGAGGTTCGGAAAGGAATGTAGAAGTTGGAAGTTATGTAGCTGGTAAGCTGGGACACATAAAGAGCGATCAATTCAGGAATGACTCTCCCATCTGGACTTTGAATTATTAAATGTGGATGGGCGACAGGACCAGACAAGCCTTGTTGGCATCCGAATTGGTGTGCCAAAAACTGAGGCTGATAGATGAAGGTATAAAACGCTTTGTGACCTTTCTTATCGATCTTCTTACTGACAAATAGGGACCTGGGCTTAAGAGTAGCATCCTAGGAGAAGGAATAAGTGGGATGAGGAAGTGGGTCTGGGTCAGACAAAGGTGAGGATACTGGGAATGGCCAAAACAGGCCAGACGCATAACCAATGTATTTTCGGTGCATGTAAAATCGATACTTGGAGGTTGTTGCGACCTAAACAAAGTCGGTCAAGGGCTATTCCTAGAGATTTGTCAGGTGGCGGAACACCAGGGGGTTGACCAAGTTGGAATGCATCAGGAAAATAGAGACGGAACCATAATTCCAAGAACCAAAATGGACCCGACGCGGCGGTGTCTAATTTTTTACCATCCTTATCTGTAAGGCGGGTGCTAACCTGGATAATCCTTCAAAAAGATTGACAAGGAAAAGAGTATCCAGAGAAAAGAAGCGACCAGAGGCTATATGTATGGCCAAGTCAAGATGAGAGGGAAGGACACACTTCGAAGGAGAAATGACGACATACTTACAGAGCCAAAAGAGCAGAAAGGCAGTATGCTCGCGGTCGGTGACAGGGGTACCGTCTGCTCCTTGTTGGTTGTTTAAAAATTTTGTCCAGCCCCATTCCTTTATGCTAGCCAGAGACCAGCCTGTATGGTCTGCACTGGGCTCTTGTCCGTCTAGGGTACCCATTACAGGGTCTTCTCCTACGATTGACAGATGAGCGATCATGGCCACATCCATGAGTGTGGGGCCGATGGGGGCTGTTGAAATAAGGAAGGCGCAGATTTCAGGGTGCCAGAGCGCCGACATGGCTAGAAGAACCTTCTCATGTAAATGACATGGGAGAGTAGACAAGAGTATGGCCTTGTCGATTTGTTGATTTTTCCATTGATCCTGGAAGTGTTCTGCTACCCTTTTGTACCATGTGCAGTAGGGATCTTTGGGGTCCGTTAGATGAGTTTTGATGCTATCGTGAAGACGGATGGCATTGAAGTTTGGATTATTGATAGCTAGTAGATTTCTTGCTTCCAAAACCTCTCTAATTCGATTGAAGTCTTCAGGGGTAATACAGTATGGGCGAATGGTTGGAGTGAGCATTTTTGTCGCTACAAAAGCTGTTTCAGGGATTGATCCGTCGAAGGGAAGCGCAGGTATGTATTGATTCGCCATGTTTTTGGAGTTGCAAAGATGATGACGGCCAAGCCTGAGGGTGAGAGGTTTGGTAGCACAAAATGTGTTGCAGTAACTAATCACAGTTGCAGAGATGGTTCCACAAGAGAGGTATGGTTGTATATATATATTGCGAACTTCCAAACGGCGATTGGGGAATGACGTTTGAAAGTCCGATGGCGGCGGGCAAGTTGGTACGTATGAAAATTATAATTAGGTTAAAAAAGCCCAAGTCAGAAAAGGAGATGGGCCTATAATTGGGTCTGTTAGATCGATCAGGGAGTGTTTCGAGAAAATCTGGTGAAATAGACGTATTTCTGAGGAAGTAGCGGATCGGATGGTCCGCAGGTCGGAAGGTCCGCAGGTTGGAGAGTCTGCAGGTCGGAAAGTCCGCAGGTCTGATGATCCGTAGGTCGGAAGGTCCACAGGTCGGAAAGTCCACAGGTCGGAAAGCCCGTAGGTCGAATGGTCCGCAGGTCGGAAGGTCCGCAGGTCGGAAAGTCCGCAGGTCGGAAAGTCCGCAGGTCGGAAGGTCCACAGGTCAAAAAGTCCGTTTGCGGCTGGACCAACAAGTCGGGAGGTATGTGGTCGGACCAACAGGTCGGTTGGTTGGTGGTCGGATAGGCAAGTCGAATAGTCCGCCAGTCGGGAGGTTTACGGCTGGACTAACAAGTCGGGAGGTCTGCGGTCTGACCAACAGGTCGGTTCTTGTGGAGGTCGGATGCTGCGGAAAGCAAGTGAGGACAATAGCTTAGTCGGCTGAAAACATGTGTCAGCAGAAGAGGAGGTAGCGAACGGTTAAGAGAAATATTGTAACCGTTCGGGCGACGGTTCTAAGTACCGTTTCTGAAGGGTATTTAAGGATTGGGATTTGCAACTGACAGGGTATCTTCAATCATCTTCAAACAACAGCAAAGTCAGTGATTCGGGGATCATCATTTAAATTTTCAGTCTTTTATTTTCCAGTTTATTTTCGGTACCGTACAGTGTTTAGAAATTCCTAATCTCAGACGCTAAATATATCAAATTCGAAGATAATTTCTTATTTTTGGATTTTACATTTTATTGTTGAAAAAATACATTCAACAGTTTCAAACGAAAGGTTTGAAATTAGAGTAAATTACAATCTTTTCAAACGGAATGTTTGAAATTAGAATAAATTACGATCATCACAAACGAAAGGTTTGTAATTAGAATCAATTACGACCGCTTCAAACGGAAAGTTTGAATTTATAATCAATTACATCAATAATTAAAGTCGTAATTATGATCGTAATTGATCCCCTGCCATTTTGGCGGAGTGGAGACGCCTATATAAAGGGCGTCCCCCTTCATTCTAATCACCAATAACAAATAATCCTCTCGTCCTTCTCTCTTCTCTTCTAGCTTTCCGGCAGCCTCCCCAGCTCAGTTCCTCTCTCGTTTTTGTTCGCCGGAGCTCCAACGATTAGAGGTGCCACTCTCATTGGAGACGGAAACCGTTTTATCTTTAGGTTAGAACGCCATCCACCGGAGGCACTACCAAGACGTATCTAATTTTTGGAAAGAGGATCCATCATCGACTCAGTTTCACGTTTATTCTCGCAATACCCATACATTCAAACAATCGAAAATTATATATTACTTTGCGAGAATGTCAACCCCTGCCGGAGCTACCGCTGGAGAAGTCGCCGGAGCCGTCGCCAGAAAAGTCTCCAGAACCGCCGCCAGAAAAGTCACCGGAGCCGCAATCGGAGTTGTCGCCGGAAAAGTCACCGGAGGAGTCGCCGCTGGATATGTCACCGGAGCCTTCTCCGGAGGATTCGCCGGAGCCGCCGCCGGAGGAATCGCCGGAGGAGTCGCCGGAACCACAAACAATGTAGTCGCTCCTTCACTTGGGCCAGTTCCCATTATGGGCAACCCTTTGTTTTCTGGATTTGTCTCTGAGGGATATGGGGGATTTCTTGGGTTTGTGGCCGCACCCTCTGCTTCGTTCGCGGCCCAAACTGTTGGTCCTGGGCTTGGCCCACGGATGATGCCCCATGTACAAGTTCCACAAACATTCACGGGAGTGGACTTTAAGAGATGGCAGGAGAAGATGCTCTTCTACCTGACTGCGATTGGATTTGCTATGTTCGTGTTGCATGATGGCCCAATCACCCCAAAGCCCAGCGCGGATCAGTAGACGCATGCGAATTATGCATCTTGGGCACACAGAGACTACATGACAAGAAATACTATATTAGGTAGCCTCTCTAACTCTCTTTATAATGTATATTGCAAAATAAAGAGTGCGAAAGGGTTGTGGGATGCCCTTGAGAAAAAATATATGTCCGAGAATGCCGGGTCTAAATGTTTGTTGTGGCCCGGTTTATGGACTCTTTTATCCACTTGCTTTAGCTCATGCTTCAGCCCGTGCTTGAAGTTGCTCCAACTCGGGGGCAATTTCTCAATCATCACACTCGTGATGAAATTTTCTGGCAGTGATATCTCATCGTCGATAAAAGAGTGAGATATCACTGCCAGAAAATTTCATCACGAGTGTGATGATTGAGAAATTGCCCCCGAGTTGGAGCAACTTCAAGCACGGGCTGAAGCATGAGCTAAAGCAAGTGGGGCTTGAAGATCTGATTGTCTGAATCCGAATAGTGGAAGACAACAGAAATCAGCACAAGGTTAAAAGTTGAGATATTGCTAAAGCCAACTTGGTCGGAGATCCTGCCAAAAAACATGCACGCCCAACTCAAACGGACAAGGGCAAAGCCAAACAGTCCAAGTTCATAGGTAACTGTTTTAACTGTGGAAAAATAGGACACCAGGTTAAGGACTACAAGGCACCGAAAAAGAAGAAACTGAGTTCCCAATTGGTCGAGACGAGCCACCGGACTGATCGTGATCTCAATAGTGTCGACCTTGTCACTGTTGTGTGCAAAACAAATAATGTGGAAAGTCCGAGAGCTTGGTATATTGACACCGGAGCAACCTGCCATGTTTGCTCCGACAAAACAAACTTCTCGACCTACAAGGAGACCGAAGGGAGGAAGCTGCACATGGGAAATCATGAAACTTCTAAGGTCCAAGGCGTAGGGAACGTGGTGCTGAAGATGACCTCTAGCAAAGAACTAAACCTGAAAGATGTCCTGCATGTGCCAGACATTCGGAAAAATCTCGTCTCAGGATCGCTACTAGTTAGGCATGGTTTTAAACTTGTCTTTGTAGCAAATAAATTTATACTATCGAAAAACGAGATGTTCCTAACTAGGGGTTATCTTACAAATGGGTTGTTCAAATTGAATGTAATGGCCGTGCGCCGAGCACCACCTACTGATAATAAAAATATTGCTTCTTCTTCGTACTTGATTGAGTGTTCTGATTTATGGCATTGCAGACTAGGTCATGTAAACCTAAATGCTATAAAAAGATTAGTAAATATGAATTTACTAAATATAAAAGAGGTGAACACTTAAAACAAATGTGAAGTTTGCGTGGAGGCCAAAATTGCAAAATTACCTTTCCCGTCTGTCGAAAGGAAGACTAAGCTATTAGAGTTAATTCACACTGATGTATGTGATTTAAAATTTGTGCAAACTAGAGGTGGAAAGAAATATTTCATCACCTTTATCGATGACTGCACAAAGTATTGCTATCTTTACCTATTAAGGGAAAAGAGCGAAGCAATCCAGGCCTTCAAGAACTTCAAAATCGAGGCAAAAAATCAATTTGACTGTAAAATCAAGACAGTTCGAAGTGATAGAGGTGGCGAATATGTGGCCCCGTTCGAAGAATTATGTAATGAAAGTGGCATAATTCATCAGACAACGGCTCCATATTTACCTCAATCGAACAGCGTTGCAGAACGCAAAAATCGAACACTTAAGGAAATAATGAATGCCTTGCTGATAAGTTCAGGACTTCCCCAAATCCTGTGGGGGGAGGCGGTACTGACTGCAAATTATATCCTGAACAAGATTCCACTTAAGGGTAAAGATGCCACCCATTACGAACTATGGAAATGCAAGAAACCCACATACAAATACCTCAAAGTGTGGGGGTGCCTAGCGAAAGTGGAAGTTCCGCTTCCAAACAAAGTCGCTATCGGCCCAAAAATGGTAGACTGCATATTTATCGGATACGCACTAAACAGTAGTGCCTATCGTTTCATAGTTCACAAATTGGAAATCCCTGGGATGACCAAGGGAACTACGATAAAATCAAGGAATGCCACATTCTTTGAAAATATCTACCCTTGTAAGGAACGGATGCAGTCAAATCCAAAATTCGTAGATGAAGAACTATGGGGCGTAAAAAGACAAATGACTAATAGCCCTAATCAAGAGGCTTCAGAGCCTAGGCATAGCAAAAGGACAAGGGTCGAGAAAACCTTTGGTCCGGATTTTGTTACGTATATGTTAGACAATGATCCAACAACGATCAAGGAAGCACTATCCAGTCTTGATGCTCCTTTTTGGAAGGAAGCAATAGATAGTGAAATAGACTCTATAATGCATAATAAGACTTGGGTGTTATCTGACCTACCCGAAGGTTGCAAACCACTAGGGTGTAGATGGTTTTTTAAAAAGAAACTCAAGGCTAATGGGTCTATTGACAAATACAAAGCCCGTCTCATAGTAAAAGGCTACAGAAAAACCGAAGGGTTTGACTTTTTCGACATATATTCACTGGTAACCAGGATAACATCCATTCGAATACTTCTTTCGATTACATCTTTGAACAATCTTGAGGTTCACCAAATGGATGTGAAGATTGCTTTTTTAAATGGTGAATTAGAAGAAGAAATATATATGGAGCAACCGGAAGGATATGTCGTTCCTAGCCAAGAGAAAAATGTGTGCAGACTGGTAAAGTCTTTGTACGGGCTGAAACAAGCACCTTTACAATGGCATTTGAGATTGATAACGTTATGCTATCAAATGGTTTCAAAATAAACGAGTGTGACAAGTGTGTCTACATCAAAGAAACACCTTCCGGTTTTATCATAATATGTCTATATGTAGACGACCTACTAATCATGGCCGAAGAGGTCAGTCTGATCAATGAGGTCAAATGCATGTTGAGTCGTAACTTCGACATGAAAGATTTGGGGGTTGCCGACGTCATCCTTGGGATGAAGATTCTAAGACAAAACGAAGGTATTGTTTTGACTCAGTCTCACTATGTGGAAAAGATTCTGAGAAAATTCAATGTCTACAAAAACACTCCAGTGAAAACCCCAATGGACCTCAGCGTACACTTGAGCAACAATAGGGGAGACCCCGTAGCTCAAGAAGACTATGTCAAAATTATTGGAAGCCTAATGTACTTAACAAATTGTACAAGGCCTGATCTGGCTTGCTCTGTAAACAAGCTGAGTCAATACACTAGCAACCCCAGTCATGAACACTGGAAAGCGTTAGTAAGAGTATTAAGTTATCTTAAATTTACTCTGAATTTTGGCATACATTACGCGAAATATCCACCGGTACTCGAAGGGTACTACGATGCCAATTGGATATCCGATGCAAAAAACTCACTGTCTACAAGTGAATATGTATTTACAATTGGAGGAGGAGCTGTCTCGTGGAAATCCAAAAAAAATAGACGTGCATTGCACGGTCCACAATGGAATCGGAGTTCATCGCCTTGGACAAAGCTGGCGAAGAAGCTGAATGGCTGAGGAAATTCATGGATGATATTCCATACTGGACTAAACCAGTACCTCCCGTAATAATTCACTGCGATAGCCAAGCTGCAATAGCAAGGGCTAAGAATGGAATTTACAACAGTAAATCCCGACATATTCGACGTAGACATAACACTGTAAGACATTTGATCACCAGTGGGGTTTTGACTATTGAATATGTAAAATTAATAGAAAACCTAGTGGTTCCGCTAACCAAAGGGTTGCAGAGAGATCAAATGTACAAACTGCTAAAGGGAATGTGTTTGAAATCCACAAGATAGAGACAACTACAATGGTAACCCAACCAAATTACTTGAAAATCCCAAGTCTTGGTTCAATGGGAAAACTAAACTGTAAGAGTCCGGCACGAACACTCAATACAATTCTCTGAAAAGCAATGAGTGTTATAATGTGCAAAAGTGGTGAGGTTGAGTCAATGACTCTTAATGATTCTAAAGGTGTGAGTTAGATACCTTGATATAGGATTACCTATATAAGTGTGAAGTGTGGGCCACTTCAAATAAAACACTTATGAATCCAAAGACGAGATCCATGGCCGAAATAGATCAACATGTTAGAACAAAGTTGAGACTGAGATAACGACACGTCAATATTATTGACTAAGTGCACGCAGTGGTGGAACAGTTCAATGCATCACGTCAACTGGGCCACCAGTACACTCTGTAATGTTGACTATGGAAGGTTCAAAGCACAAAACTACCTATCCTGATGTGTCAATGTCTCACAGGGATTGAGCTAAGTTTCTGTCATTTATGGGCATTTCCACTCATGTGGGGGATTGTTGGATAATCGGTTATTTGCAATCGATTATTTTGTGAGTGAAAATACGACAGGCCGGTGTACCAAATTAATATAATTAATTTGGAAGAAATAAAGAAATATTATTTATTTATTGTGTATAGGGTTTGATTAATATTTTGGCTATTTTGTCTGTCTCAAGACAAACCAAATTGTGCAACCCCAAATTAAACCCGGGTATATGGCCTAAGTCGCAATATTATTTGGATAAAATATTATCCGTTGGGTAAATTTATTATAATCTCAAACGGAAAGTTTGAAATTAGAATAAATTACAATCATTTCAAACAGAAGGTTTGAAATTATAATAAATTACGATCGTCACAAACGAAAGGTTTGTAATTAGAATCAATTACGACTGCTTCAAATAGAATGTTTGAATTTATAATTAATTACATCGAAAATTAAAGCCGTAATTATGATCGTAATTGATCCCCTGCCATTTTGGCAGAGTGGAGACGCCTATATAAAGGGCCTCCCCCTTCATTCTAATCATCAACAACAAATAATCCTCTTGTCCTTCTCTCTTCTCTTCTAGCTTTCCGACAGCCTCTCCAGCTCAGTTCCTCTCTCGTTTTTGTTCGTCGGAGCTCCAACGATTAGAGGTGCCACTCTCATTGTAGACAGAAACCGTTTTATCTTTGGGTTAAAACGCCATCCACCGGAGGCACTACCAAGGCGTATCTAATTTTCGGAAAGAGGATCCATCCTCGACTCGGTTTCACTTTTATTCTCGCAATACCCATACATTCAAACAAATAATACTCAATTTCAAAATATAATCAAACAAACCCTATAATTGAAACTTTGAGGGCTTGTTTAGTTAGTAATTTTTGTTTTTTTTCTTCAAATAGTTTGAATAGTGGTATTTGAATACTTTGAAGGCTTCTTTAGATAGTAATTTTTTTTTTCTTCAAATAGTTTGAAGTGGTATTTGAATATAATATATATTTTTTTTATATTACTTATGATAGTTGTTGCAAAGAAAGTGCTAAATATTTGAAATTATACTGGAATTTGATACTTACAATGGAGGAATACAAATATGAAGCTATTAGGGTATACTGCTAGTGACTATGCATATGATGAAGATGATAAAAGAAACACTTCAAGCTATGTATTTTTATTTAAAAAAATATCAATTTGTTGGAGTTCAAGAAAATAAGAGATTGCACTCTCTCTTCCATAGAGGTTGAATAAGTAGTTGTTACCATGGACAGATGTAGTAGAGGGCACTACCACAAAACAGGGTATTAACCACAGGCTGAGGGTTCGTAACAATATTATCGTAACAAATAGATATTTTGGTTACGATAAAAATCGTGACAAAAGAATTTTTGTTCGGTTAACATTTCAGGCACAGTTGTTACGCAGAATGTTACGTAACAATTAAGAATATGGAAAACTTTGGTCGAAATAATATTAGTTATGAACAATTTTCGTAATTAATGATATTAATTTATTTTTTTCCATTTAAATTTAATATTTGAAATTTTTAAAAAATTAAAAAAACATATATATACATATATAAACACGCATTGGTAAGTCTTCACCCAAAAATTTCAAATATAGAAATTAGGGGACACCTTATTCCCCCCCTCGCGTTGTTCTCCTCCCTCGCACTGCACTGTACTCCCTTCTCCTTCCGCCGACACAACCATCATCGTCAAATTGGTTGGATTGACAAGCTACTTCGGTGCCGGCGTTCAGGTAAGGTGTTTAGGTTTTGTCCAAGAAGATTCACTGTGGACCTACGGTTCTTCGTCCGTTGCATTCTCAAACCGATATTTTGAGGAACACAAAAAATTGGCTTCTTTAGGTTCATACGGACTAGTCGATTTGGGGAGTGGGTTTGGGTATGCCATGATTGCTTTCTCTTTGTTTAGGTCTGTGTCTAGAGCAAGCTACTAAGGTCGATTTTTTAATTTTTTTTGCAGAAAGATCATTTGTTGATGATATCTAGTAAGACTCTATTGGTATGATTTAATTGAACTAAATTTAGAATGAGATTCCGTAGTTGAAATCTACACAGCGGGCTGCCCTAGGTTATATGCAACTTTTGGCGTTCTGTGTTTCTATATTGGATGTAATGTGTTGTGGGTAATGAGGGTTTTTGTTAGGGAAACGATGGATAATTGCAGTTTTGATGGTGATTTGTTGTGTTTTCAATGTTTGATATTTGCTACTCAATGAGGAAAACATAAAATCAGTAGGGTTCTTAGTGTGATTCGTACGCCTAGTCAGTTTGGGATACGAATGATCAAGTGATGGCATTAGGTGTAGTTCAATGTTCCGTTTGTATAATTGAGGAATCAATTTGTTCAGCTCAACAGGTGCTTGTGAATTTGGATTCAATAAACAGGAAAAAGAGAAAAGGGGAAAAGATTTGAATTAGTAAATGAATTCTGATTGATAAAGCATAATAGGTTAAACCAAAATGTAGATCAGGAATGGAGATACCTTACATAGCTCACTTGATAATTGTTCAGATTTCCACTTAAATGTTGTATGTTATAGTGTTGGATATGTTTTCCATTTCATCTCTATGAATGGATTGAAATAGTATTGTTTATACTTCTGATCTTACAATATATTGTTGTTCTGCGAATTTATTGTATAACTTATGATTCAGTAATAGGGATAGGCATTAGACACCGGCATGTATAAAAGGTTGGAGGTAGCATAGTTGTAAATGGATTGCTAAGGTGCAAAGCCTGCATTTTTTTGTTAATTAGTTATATTTATTGCAGTTTAGTTTGTATTTACCGATTAAATAAGGATACGAAAAGCATATTTCTCTTTCTTTAAGTTTTCTCCTACTCAAAGCTACTGGTTCTATAGTCTCCTTTTTTTCATGTCTTCTCTTGCCTCTCGTTGCTTTTTTTTGTTTCCCCGCTGCATCGCTGCTGGTCAACTGTGAAGCACGGTAGCGGAAACTTTTGTTTTTCTGTTGTGTTACTATTTATACAGAAACTGTGTACACCCGGGGAAAAAATATGCAACATGGTTTTAGTATGTGTGCTAATTTCACATAGTGATGAGATCCTAGAATTTATAGGGGAAATAACATTAACTTATGATAAATTAATGAATGAACTAATTCAAAGGCTTATGTTGCAGTTTCAGTCCTTCATCAACATGTAATACTAAAAGTGATATATATGTACCAATTCAATCCTACAATGAAGAATGGATATTGCAAAGTAGTGCGTGTTTAACTTTTGTAGTAGTTTGTGTTATTTTTACTGAAAATGAGTGCATATTTAACTTGTGTTTTTTTTACAGGATACTAAATTGTGGAGACAAAGGCGTGCAGTGTGAATTCAGGATAAGCATACTTGAGTTTAACGGAAGGTCTGATTTCTTTTTAATGCATTTCCATTGTGCAAAGCTTCTAAGTGGTCTATGTTTTCTCGGGTGGTGGTGTACTTTAGTGTTGTGTGCATTCTCACAAACCTGAAATATTCTTTGGACATCAGATTTGAGGATTTTTTCATATTCGTACAAAAGGGCAAGGAAAAATTTAGAATATTTAGAAATTTTTCTTGACACAAGTAGGGTATGGATAATTCTTGCTGCTCTAGTATCTAGAGATGATGGATCAGAATTTTTTGCGGAGCGTAGAAATCATTCAATTCTCATTAAATTGCATCCATAAAAGGTTCTGAAGTGGAGAAAATGGTGATTTTAAAACATGAGCCTCTTAATGTTGTGATGAATGTTATATTTTACTTATAAGTGCAGTACATGGACTTACAAGTACCAAAATGTTGTTTCTTAAAGCCGATGTTATAACTTTGTTCTTTTAAATTGAGGGTGCACGCCTGTATCAAGACTTAAACGTTACGAGTTTGAATGCATGTTATGTTGATGGAATCACATATATATTGCCTTTTTAGATGGATAGGAGTTGGATAGATGATACGAACCATATCTCCGCTCAATATTTGGATAGGGTCAGTAATTTCTTAGATTTTGTCTTCAAAGATAGGAACTCTGATGCTTCCATCTATTGTCCCTATACGTCATGTGGAAATCGCATAACAAAATCTCGTAGGGATTTATTGCTCCATTGTATTTGCTATGGATTCGACCAATCCTACAAGGTCTGGACTTGTCATGGGGAATGAGAGGTGAACTTTGCGGCCACAGAAGACAATGTTCCAATGCGTTGGGAGGATGAACTAGATCTTCTGTTGCAAGAGTGCGCAACAGCAGAGAACACTGGGCCGGGGCCCAGTAACACCAAACCTCATAATGATAAGGAGGATGACTATATACATCGTGACAGTAAGGGGTACAGAAAAATGTTAGAAGATGTAGAGAAAGAGCTAATACCAGGGTGCAAAAAAATGAGCAGACTCTCGTTTATCGCTCGCCTTTTGCACTTGAAGGTTTTGTGCCACTGGTCTAATAAATCTATTGACTTATTGTTAGAGTTGTTAAGGGATGTACTTCCAGACGATGTTGTCCTCCCGAAGAACTTCTACGAGGCTAACAAGATCACGAAAGAAGATGTTCATATGCAAGATTATCCATGCATGCATCAACAATTGCATATTTTTTATAGGGGAAGATGTTCACCGTGATGCTTGTGTTGTGTGTGGGAATAAAAGATTCACACAAGGTCAAGATAGATTTCCCGTGAAGAAGTTGAGGTACTTTCCGTTGATTCCCCGATTGTAGAGATGGTTCTTATCTTCCAAAACTGCATCTTCTCTGGGATGGCATGCCGAAGGGCGTGTCGATGATGGCAAGATGCATCACCCAGCAGATAGTCCTGCGTGGAAGGGGTTTATCATCGGTACCCCATGTTTGCTGAGGATATTCGCAACGTACGCCTTAGGTTGGCCACCGACGGTTTCAACCCCTTTGGAAATATGAGCGTCAGCTACAGCATTTGGCCCGTAGTACTTATGATATATAATCTACCACCATGGCTATGCATGAAGTAACCATCATTCATCCTATCTACAATTATAAATGGTCCGCAAGGCCTGGGGGATCGGATCGACGTCTTCCTTCAACCTTGGATGGATGAGTTGAAGGAGCTTTGGTATGATGGTGTTCGGACATATGATGCGAGAAGCAAGGAGGACTTCCAGATGCGAGCTGCGTTGCTGTGGACCATCAGTAATTTTCCCGGTTATGGTATGTTGTTAGGGTGGCCAACTCGTAGGACGAATGCATGTCCTGTTGGTGGTGTGAAAACTCATTCCAGGTATCTAAAAAATGGTCACTAATATAGCTACTGTGGGCATCGAAGGTTCCTACCGAGTGCGCATAGAATGCGCTATGATAAACATGCATTTGACGGTATGATGGACTTTGAGACAAAGTCGTCTCGCTTGACTTTTAATGAACTGCTCCAGCAGCTTGCTTCAGGATGTGCGAACTGAGTACCGTAAGGTTGATCTTATTCAGAAGGTTGTTTCACAGAGATCCCGAAAGCGTATCCGGGAGGTAGATGTGAACCAACGTACATGGAAAAAAAAGAGCATTCTGTTCGAGCTCCCTTATTGGGCCGAGAATGAAGTACGTCACAACCTTGACTTGATGCACATTGAAAAGAATGTGTGTGAGAATGTATTGTATACATTGTTAGGGACTAAAG
This sequence comes from Andrographis paniculata, assembly GCF_009805555.1. NCBI lineage: Eukaryota > Viridiplantae > Streptophyta > Magnoliopsida > Lamiales > Acanthaceae > Andrographis > Andrographis paniculata. The sequence continues at coordinate 2,878,946 of NW_026137613.1, forward strand.
GAAAAACAAAGGATAATCTCAACACAAGGAAAGTATTGCAGTTACTGCAAATACGCAATTCTTTGCACCCGGTCTCCGGCCCGAGGGGTTCTATATATTTGCCTGCTGCTATGTACACTATGAGTAACCTAGAAAAACGAATCTTCCTATCTGTGTTGAAGGTTCCGTGGTATATTACGGGATTGTTACAGACATTGTAGAGGTGTACTATGACAATCTACAGAAGTACCTTCTTTTAAAATGTGATTGGGTGGATCAAGAGAGAGGTGTTAAAGAAGATGAGTTCAAGTACAAGCTTGTGAACTTTAATCATCTGATGTACCCGAAGAACTTGCCCACTGATGAGCCATTTGTCCTAGCAACCCAAGCCAATCAAGTTTGGTACATTGCAGACCCGGTTCAGGAGGACTGGAGTGTTGTTATTCCGGTGACTTGGCGGGACACATATGATGTGTATACTACAATCAATCATAGATTCAGTACTAGGGTCGCTTTAGATGACAGAGGCAACGCCAGAGAAGCTGCCGACTATTGGCTAAGGGAAGACGTTGAGGGCCAGCTACTTGATGGAACAACACAGATTGACAATGCAGATATTTCAGCTCGGCATTCGGAGAAAACCTCCGAAGATGAATATGCTTAGTGGTGAAGGAAGAAAGCGGGCATTTTTTATTATATGTAAGTATTGCTTGGTGAACGCCCCCATTTTGACAATGTGACAACCACACTTCCTTTTTGAGCTCCAACATCATAATAAATTTCACATCTCAACATATGGTACTTTTTTCGTAAGGGTGTATCAGTTCAAGTACGCCTTAGGTAACAACTTTGAGTCAATCATCTCATTTCATCAACTTTGTTTTCTATCATTGTATGTTCTTCATCAGCTACATGCATTTTTTGTTTTATTATGTTGTGACTTTTGTGTTGTTTCACACAACTCCCTAATGCTCATATGTTGCAGGTTATAGCAAAAACTAAACGAGGTGCCATAGGATGGTCCCAAGATCCGACTGGCTCGCCCGTAAGACGTGTTACCCGGGCATCCGCATGCAACAGCCCCGTAGATGGAACTAATGTAGCTAGCAAGAACCCATCATCTATGCGGAAAACTGCAAAGAAAATGACAAAACAAAAGGGAACGCGGGTCTCACCATTGCTTCAGCAAGTTCTCTCCATCACATCAAAGTTGGAGAAATAGGGCAATATACATGCTCCCACCAAATCAACGACATCGTCCGCTCGACGAGCAGTGCTTCAGGATTCGGAGGGGCCTGCAGAGGTAATGTTGTTCTTTTGCGTCACTTGGTTCTTAACTGTCATTAACATAAGTCCGTAATGTGCTGACAGTATTAAACCCAACAGGAACATAATGTTAGGGATATCCCAGCTTCCCCTGAACCAAATGCACCCATACAGGATGAGGATGAGACAATACCCCCCACACAAGTAGATGACGAAACAATCCCACCGATGCAAGACATGGAGACTGCAGAGAGTGATATACCGTTCTTGGGTAGGGAATTGGGGCCCGACCTTGTGGCGATGGAAGACACAAAGGCGGGCGATATGGCACACTTGGATAGGATAACATCAGATGGCGGTTTGGAAATCATCCTTGACAGTTTATGTCTTGCATTAACTAATGACGAAAGTGCTACACACGTTCCTTATAATAACATGTAATATCTTTTTTGTATTAGTTGGTTCCTCGAAGAAGAAACAGGGAAGGGGGGCAGCAAGAATGCCACATGGATGGGGAAAAGATCACAAGATGCTTGTATTTACATCGCCGGATGGCAAAAGCATTGTTGGACCTAACGTAAACGAGTACAAGACCGCTATTGGGGTGATTGCGCGCAATGGAGCTCGACTTCTTCTGCATTACCCGACATTTGCTGAAATACCGGAGACTAAGAGACAGGGTGCATGGATGGAGGTTCAGGTGATGCAACATTCATTAATTATAAATTCCTTTGATTTTTTTAGAGTTCTATTTACTCTTATACTATCTTGTCTGGACGGGGCGATAACCACGCCACATGTCCTACCAGAGCAACAGCGGATCACCAAACTCAGCAGAGAAAGTGGTCTTGGCTGACTTACGGGAGGTTTGGAGGCATTGGAAATACAGCATCATATCAACTTACTTCAACCCAATCCAGGATGACAACGAAGCATTAAGAAAGGTTCTTTCTAGCCGGATTGTGGCCGATCAATGGCCGCATTTTCGTTCTTTAGTAAATTTACCAAGGGCTAGAGTCATAGTGATCCTAGGTAACCACCGTAAGCCTTTCCTCATTTGAACCTTGCCCTTATTGCCCTTAGATCCACCGAGATGAGATATGCCTTGCCTGCAGGCAAAGTTGGTTGAGTACTGGCAGGACGAAAAGGTTAACGTATGCAATAGAGACGAACAATAACTCGAGCTCCCTTATTGGCAGAGTCCTATTTGAGATCTAAATAATTCGTATAAATGTAGCTTCAATCGAAGAAAAATGCATCTAACGTACAGAAAAGAAGCTTTCCGCATCGTGCTGGGCGGAAGTCCTTCACGACTCTCGCCGAGGAGGTACCTTTAATTATAAGTAAGAAATCAGTCCAAATTTCTTTGTTTCTATGTTATGCTCTATCCATATGTTTTCCTTTTGTATAGTTGATGGGTTTTTCAATGACGCAATGCCTTGTGTTGATGCAGATCAAGGCGAAGGGGAAAGACCCCGACAGTTTAGAGATATGGATATCTAGTCGGACACAAGGCAAGGGAATAGAAAATCAACAAACCGAAGAGATATTGGTGTAATAAATTCATTCCTTCCGTTAATACAATTTAGACATTAACTACCTCTATAACTATACGTGCAAGGTCGGCCTCACTTGATTCTTTTGTTGTAGACACATTTGCAAAATGAGCTGAACAAGATTCCCAAGGAAGGGCGGACTCCGGATGTTTGGGAGACTCTTTACGGACGGGCTCTTGGGGGAAAGACCAAAAAAGGCTCAAAGGTTGACAGTGCCGCCAGTTCAGCTCATCCCCGCAGTGAGGCAACTGGTTTAACAAATACTATAGCATTCCAGCAAGGGTGGGAAGAAATGTAGAGCGCACTTGCAGAGTTGAAGGCAATGATGGCTGAGTTCAAAACCATCAAGGCTGATGTGTATGCATTCATGCACAAAAACTCCGGAGCAGTTAGTGGCCCATTTGTAAGTATTCTTAATATTCATACTTTCTTTAATTGCATCCCACGAGCTTTGAATGGCTAAAAAATTCTTAATATTCTTAATATTCATACTTTTTTTAATTGCATCCCACGAGCTTTGAATGGCTAAAAAATTCACTACGATTTGTTTATTTTTCATAGGCCACAACTCGTATTGATACGGTCTCTGAGCTTCTTAGGCCTGTCCCTGAATCATCTATGACGGTATGATTTTGTGAAACCCTAAAGTTAACTAAGTGTCAACTTTAGGCTAACCTTCATTTCTAACATGTATGCTTCCGACTCTTCTGCAATATCTATTGTAGGTTGGCACCCATGTGCTTATATTATCTCGTACCGGAGAGAAGAAAGTTGTTGCTGAGGAACTTCTGCTCAGCCCCCCCTGCACCAGGTTTGTGGCATTGTGCCTTAATTTTATGCATGTGAATCCTTCAATATGATGTTCATACCGCATTGTCGATGTTGTGACCGTACAGGTCTCATAGTGCAGTTGATTCTGGTTTTATTAAGTATGGGCATCTTTAATTTGACATATATTGCAGTTAGAGTATTGTGTATATATAGGTTGTTATTGTAGGGACAATAGTTATGTTGGTGTAATGTTGATTCTGTGCTGATCTTATATTTTTTATCGCTGACATGACATTGTTTATGGCTATGCTGTTATTATACTATTTAGGCGCACACTACAGTCCCAAAACCGATGAATGAATGCTTTATTATTGAGTATTTGTGTAGTCCCGACCTGCACACAATAGGTTTTTATGTGATGAGGATCACTAACATATATTTTGATTTATCAGTGGTCGTTACTCTGAACTTGAACTCATCTGCGGGGGTCTGCTCATATTTAGTGCATAAATGATAATTAATCTCCAATGGCATGATACTACAAAACATACATGGAGCAGTCCTATTTGGGGGTCACCGTAAGGAATTATTAATTATTGAAATTATTATTTTAATATTGTACATGATTTGCTACTTTACGTAGGTTTTATTTGTGGATGGTTGGTTTATAGTTCGAGTTGCAAACGCATTGAAAATTAGAAAGTAGTGTAGTTTGGTGCCTAATTAATGGGTCAAATATCATGTATCGTAGTACATGTCCGAATGTATATACTCGTGGTATATAAGTTGGGAAATATACACTTCAAATAATTTATGACATGTTTTATGTATAGCCTTAATGTGTTGATATATACGGTGAACTACATACTTTTAAATTGCTCTTGTGAATGTTGTAGGTGACACACTTTCCCTGGTCAAGGTTTTCATTACATCCGCCGTAGTCCCGGACACACTCCTTATTTTTGCGAAAATTGCTGGGGTGACTACCTTTCGCGAGGTGGCCGGTGAAGATCCTATTGAGTGGAACTATAAGGATATATGGATCTACTTTCACAACTTTCACGTATGGCTTCCAAAATTAAAATAATTATTACTTAAACTAAACCTTACTATGTTCGTAATTGTAGCTCATGCGCCATCCATGAAGCATATCGATCAGTTCCTTTATGTTTTGCCTATGCATGCATTATCAATTGCATGTCGTGGATGTGCTTGGATTGTAGGTTCTAATGGCTATGTGAAATACCTAAGGAATAGATGCATAGACATCTTGATGTATCTTTTGTGTGGTAAGAATTGCTGCTATGGATTTATGGATCTCCCCACTTACTTATTACTAGGTTGGATGTTTGAAATGCTTGTGTTTGACGGAACATAATGTTGAAGTGCAGATGTTGCTAGCCTTGTTTGATGGGTTAATTTACTTTGTTGTTTGCTGGAGGACATCGATTAGTAAATACTGTTATGTTAATATCCTATGTTGGGAATTCCTTATAGTGTTTATTGTTTGCAATTATGGCCGATCGTAATATTTATAGCATGGTTGTATAAGAAATATCACAACAGGTTAATTTGTTACGCACAAATTCAACTGTTCCACAACAACTCGTTTTTATGAGACGCTATTTTTTCGTAACAAAAACGAGAAATGACGTAAGAAAATGTTGGTTTTGGTGTTTGTTGTTACGACCGGTTCTCTGACCATAAGAATAGATATTTTTGTTAAGGGTTCAGTGACGTAACAAAATAATAAATCACGTAACAAAAAAATGAAATGATGTAACGAAAAGTGGTTTTCCGACGTAACAAATATGAAGGGATATTTTTGTTACGGCCGGTTTCGTGACCATAAGAGAATATATTGTTAATTACGGGTTCAATGACGTAACAAAAAATTGTAACAAAAAGCGTATTCTGAAAAAGGATCAGAGTAACCTTTTTTGGTAACGCGAGGCATTGTTGTAACAAATATCGTGACTAAAAGACCTGGCACACGCGTGGAAAGCTCGACTTTTTTTTACGAGAGAAAATTTATTAACAAATATTGTAACAAAAAGCTTGCCATAAGGATCGTTGACCAAGAGTAGTAGTTACGAAAATGTGTGTGGTAAAAAACATTCGTTACGCGAGTACACATTACGGATAAAAGTCGTAACTAAGGCGTAGTAAATATGCAAATTGCACGAAAATTAGCTTTTTGTTACGAATTTCCGGCCGTAGCAGAAAACGATTTTTTTGGTAGTGGGGCTAGCTAGGGGCAGCTGACTCCGGTCTTCAAACTTTTAGTATTTTTTAGTGTAACATTAATAAAATTATATTTGGATTAATTTGCCCCTCTTTCCCTCTCTTTTATTTTATTTTTCTTAGTGTAAAAAATATATATTTTTGTTGTGATTTTGTTGATTTGCACTTCTATTTTTTGTTTTAGTAAAATATGTTAATTCTATGTGGTTTTATTAAATTTTTCTTTAAATATTTAATCTTTTTATATATTTTTTATTTTCTTTTATCTAAACCCTAAACCCATGCTATGTGGTTTGGTTGCAGGGAATTTTGAAAGATTTGGGAATCAACTGTGAGAGGATAAGCATATCAGTCTATTCACTGCATTAGATGAATTGATTTTTTGTGTGTGATATGAGAAATTGTGTTATTAATATAAAAAGTAGGCTGAATTATACAAATCTATACGTGGTTTCATGAAATTGTGTTAAATTCTCTATACTTCTAAAACTGCTTCAAACTCCCTCCTAGTTTCATAAACTTTGCGTCTAACCCCTCGGCGGTCCTTATTTAACGGTATTTGACCTAAATGCGCCCAAATTACAAATATATTCGTTTTTCTTATATTTGGTGCATTTAGGTCAAATACCGTTAAATAAGGACTATCGAGGAGGTTAGACATAGAGTTTATGAAACCACGAGGGAGTTTGATGCAGTTTTAGAAGTAAGGAGGATTTGACACAATTTCGTGAAACCGCATGTGAATTTTGTGTAATTTAGCCTAAAAAATAATATTTTGTGTTGAATGATTAACTTTTTATTTGTGAATAATATATATTATATTAACGTGTGTATATATTTGTATCTTTTAATGATATTTATGGAAAATTGTTTTATTAAAAAATGCTGAGTGAATTATGTGTGATAATAGCTCCGCAATAAAAGTTTAAAAGAATTTTATTATATATCGAAACTCAAAACATATTAATTTTAGATTTTATTATCTTTATAATTTGTCAAGCGAAAAAGTTGTACAATTATTGTTATGTGGAAGCAATGATCAAGTAACTAAGGAGATACCCTCTATTCATTTTATTATTGTATATTTATTTATTTATTTATTTTTAAAATATACTATAAAATATAAAAAAAAATTAAAATAAATAAAAGAGATTTAAAATTAGTTTTAATTTTAATTTACATCAAAATTATTACTATTTAATTTGAATATTTTTAATAAAAATTTATTATTTTGTTTTATAAAATAGAAATATTATATTAAAATACTATTTAAATAAAAAAATCAAACTCAAACTAACAAATTTTTAGTTGTTGAAGTAAAATAATTTTAATAATTTTTTTAAAGCAAATTTTTCTTTAACCCTTTATTGTTGGAATAAAACAATATAGAAGCATCCATGCTTAATACTTAAGCTAATTATTTTAATTTGTACACTTAAACCGTCTTATAATGACTTTGAACATGGTACTGAATGTTTAATTTAAACATATGATCCTCACCGACAATAATTTTAATAATTTTTAAAAAGAAAAATTGTTTTCTAAATATAACTATCAAACCACCAAATATTAAACCACCAAAATATCAAACCACCCCCAAGGCCAACCACTCTATTCTTGGAGGCCTTAAATCGTTGTGATTGGGACTAGACAATACTCATTCTTCTTTTGCCTACTCATTCAAAAATGTAAAGGGCTCCCTTTTAATCCATACAAGTCAGGTTAATTAGCCATCATAATCAAGTAAGCAATCCATTAAATCCATCAATCCAACATCAAACTATATTAAGATAAGACAAACAATTTACCACTTCAATCGTAGTTTTACCTTCTTCATTTTCCTCTCCACCGTGGGAGACAATCAAGCCAACAAAGCTTGAATCAACATTTACAAAAAATGCCAAATTTGGGAAGAAAAGAGATGGTTCTATATCTTCTCTATTTGGATTGTTTGTTGTTAATCCAAATAATCTCAGACTTAATTTTGCTTAGACAGTTACAATGGCCAATTTTTCTTCAATGACAACTTCCAAATATTTGTCATCCATGGTTTGGTTCAACCTCCTCTGACTCTATCTTTGAAATAAAACAATTCATACTTTGCTTATCAATTCATAGTTGTAAATCTTATCCTTACACCAGATTTTGCTTCAATATTATCGGAAGGTAACTCATCAATGACTTGAATAGCATAAACTTTTGAGTTGACACATCTCTATTTGATTTTTTCATAAATGGTGCAATATGGTGGAGATTTGATGACACCTTTAGCTTCCATTCGCATCTAATCTGAATTGTTTGCTTTATCTCCTATGTTGGCCATTTGATTTATTTTTCTTTGAGAATATACTGGCACACAAGTCCTTTCAACGCGCTTTTATCCTCAGTCACGCGCACCCTGGGAAGGGGGTCACCCATCTTAAAATTATTTTAGAGCAAGCACACTTAACTCTAAAGTTCTTTTAGTAGGGCTCCCGAAAAGAAATGTGCACATTGTTGACATGGGTAGTCTATTCAATCCATTTTAGTTACTATTCAACCTTGGATGGCCTGACACTGGCTCATCAACACACGGGAGTTGGCCAAACAACGGCCCAATGCCGGGGGTATCATATCCTCCTCCACTTTAGAATGAAATGTCCACGTTGCACCATAAGTATCGTCAACTGCTAGGCCCTTCAACAGTCAGGTCAACGACTGTGGGCTGTTGCATGTCGGCTTTGATACTAACTATGACACCCCGGCCGCAAGGTAAGGGAAGCCGAACATGTCGGGATCGTAGACTGGCCTCACAGGTCAACACGAATCATTTCAGCGCGCTTCTGTCCTCACTCACGCGCACCTTGAAAAACTTCACATTTCAGTAGGGCTCCTGAAAAGAAATGTGCACATTGTTGACAAGTGTAGTCTATTCAATCCATTTTAATTATTATTTAACCTTGCATGGCCTGAAACCAGCTCATCAACACACGGAAGTTGGCCAAACAACAACCCAACTTCAGGGGTATCACAAGATGACTATTTTTTTCCAAAAGTCTTCTGATTTCACTTTCGAACATTCGGATTTTCTCTGATTTCTTATTCGAAGTATGAAGCAACTTTTCATATCTTTAAACAAGTTTATCATTCATAACGGTGAACTTCTCATTAACCTCAATCAATGTTCCATTCCTCTTTTACAATTGCTCAATACACGCTCTGAGTTTTTCATTTTGGGATATCAAAAAATTTTGCTCAGCAGCCATTACCTCATAGATCTCAATCAATTTTTGATAGGTTATTTCTATAGTATCTTTGTCATTTTCTTTCTTGATATTTTCTTTATCTTTAAGTGTGAGTGCAACTACTTCATTTTCTTCATCACTTTAGGTTGCATACACTATTTTATTTTCCATTTTTTTAAGTCATTGCACACTCAGATCGAATATGTCTATATCCATTGTACCCATAGCATATTAAATTACCAGGAGTCACAAGTTTCTTCGACAATTTAAATTTATTCGACGTATCTCTTTTATGAGTTTTTGAGTTTGCTGGAGCTCCAAATTTTTAAGCACTCTCTGCAAGTCGTCTATCAGTCTGACTGCCATTCCCTCGAACCTGACGAGTTTTTCTTTCCTGAAACATCCGACACAATTTTTTGAAATAAGAGATAGCTCATCATCGCTATTTCTTGAGGTTTTTTCCTCGATGATAAATGTAAGTTTTTGTTTGGAATTGGGTTTGGTATAGTTCATTTCATAGGTTTGTAGAGTCTCGATGAGAGCATTTAGGGACATCGTCTCACTTTTCTCTAGTTCTTCAAGTGTCGAAACCTTAGGATAAAACTTTTCAGATACAATCCTCATCATCTTAACCACAAGTTCCCTCTCCTCATAGATTGGCCCTAGCATGTGTGCACGACTTACAACTTCCTTGAATATGTTACTGCATTCAAAAATCATCTTGTCATCCTTTATCTATATATTATCGAATTTTCTTTATACCATTTGCAACTTGGATAGCCTAACCTTATCATCCCCCTTGAATATAGCAAGTAGTGCATCACATGCATCCTTAGCAACAATACATGTTGAAATAATTTAATAAAGTGATTGGTCAACTCCATTTATGTTGGCATTTATGACTCTAAAATTTTCATTGTAGATAACTCTTTCTTCTGGGGTATATTGAGCTATTAGTTTTTCGACAACAATCGTGAGAATTTGACCTTCTCCTTTAGCTCCCACTTCAATCATAATCGTTTTTCAAGGAAGAGTCCACTCATTTACTATTGAATCCCATGTGTTTTCTCCAATTGATATGATAAAAACTTCATTTTCATCTTTCAATGTTGATAGTTCTTCCTATGGAGTAGATGAGGTCTCGTAATTGAGTTGTCCTTTTCTGCCATAGTTGTGGATCGCTTCTTAGAATATCAAGAAGTATGCTTTGATACCAATTGTTGGTCCCAAATTCACTTAATCAAATAGAAAACATATAATAGCATTAAAACTTTACTTAGAAAGATTAAGCCACGGACATATTTTGAATTCACGCAAACAGGCCGTTCACGAAATGATCAAACAACACACATACTTTGTAAGATGTAAGCAATACACACATAAATGTTAATCCATTTCGGTCATAGATAACCTACATTTAAAAAGTTCTAACTCAGGCAAGATCACACTCAATTAAAAGCAAATCAAACTTACTATAGAGCTGTATCAATTCTACCTCAAGAACTCTAATCCTACATTTCCAAGTTTGCATAGCTAGCCATCAATACACTCCCCAGTACCGCCATATATCCCTTATCCAGCTAATCATCACCAAAAAGTTACCTATTTTTCTTATTCCTATTATTCTTGTTTCATGCACCAACATTATTTTCATCAATGTTTGTCCTACAATATACGCTACACATTTTGTTGCAACATAATTTTTTTACTTGGGAGCCAACTGAAAGATTCTCCACTTTGCAAAGCTGGGTCTTCCATCGATCAGATTTGATTACATCAACATTTGGGCATCAGAATTTAGACTACCTTCTTGACATTAGGCTCAAAACTACAAACCCATTTGTAAAAATTAACCAAAACATAAAATCTACTGCCGACACTATATACTCATTCCGTTCGGCTTTAAGGGTCTCATTTACCTTTTACGTCATTATATTTAACATTAAAAATATCCTTATATTTGTATAATTTTTTACAAAAATTTTATTATAAGAAACTAATAGAAGTATTTTTTACTTTTTTTTCCATAATTTGTACTACGTTTTCATATAATAATTAATATTCAAATATTAACACGCAAAAAGTAAATGAGACCCTTAGAGCCGGACGGAAGTAATATATATTAACAAAAAGAGATCATCGCATAAAAGATGGTTTGGTGGTGCGAGGGTGAACTCGTGACTGTGAGGTCATAAATATTATATATTGCATCACTTGTTTGAACATGTTGTAACACAACTTAAGTATAACAATGAATAATATTTTTTTTGTTAATTTATTGAGATCGCAATTTGATTTAAAATTTTAAATATTTGTTGATCAATTAGAAGAATGAAGATCTTATTAAATAAGTTTAATTATTTAAGACACCATCTATTGCTATTTTAACTCAAATCTAATATAACTATGAGTAAAATAATAAATTTTAATGTTTAATTATACATTAAGAAACTATAAACCCTGATTAAATTTTAATATTTAATTATACATTAAGCAAGCATAAACTCCAAACCAAGCGTAATAGTATCAAGCGTAATTGTAGATTTTGAATCCGTGATCTTCTAATCACAAATTCACCTATTATATAAATCCGACTATTCATTATGAAACGAACATACCAATTTTGCATATATAAAAGTTCGATGTTAAGGCCAAAACTTTTTTGAGGTAAATTTCTTTGTGGATAAATGTAAAAAAAAAAAAAAAAAAAAAAAAAGAAGACAACTAAACAATACTCCAATATAACATAAAACATTAATATAAAAGAAAATTTACTCTTTTTTCTTTTTGTTCCTTTAATTAAGTGATCTGGTTATCATTTTAGAACTATATTTAGACATTGTATTATATTAAACCCACAATTAAAATTTTTACAAAAATGATCCTTAGTCTTTGGAATTGCTATCGTGACAATATGATAGCATGTTGTAGATGAAAGATGAATATCTACGTGAGGATCATTTTATGATCATAACTAATCTTAGATTATATTTGTTCCATAACTAAAATAATTTGTCATAACTGATCCTATTCAAATAGTATCCCCTTGTCATATTTGCAATTTCTAACTTGTTATCATATTGCATGCCAACAACTCTGGACCATGGTAATTATTTTTGCCAAATATTTTAATTGTAAAATTAATGTAATACAAAATTTAATTATAATTCTAAAACAAATAAAATTAGACCCGGGACTAATAAAATATTTTTTTCTAAAATAAAAATAAAAATAAAAAAGTAGACAGCCATTCAATAATTTCTGTCGATACATACATACAATATATGTTATATGTATATACACGTGTTCCATTAAAGGGCAGTTGCGTGTTTTCACCTAGATATGATATATACATACATTAGTAATTAATAATAAAAAAATGAAATATATGGTAGAAGATGATGAGAACTTAATGGCAATAGTACTATAAATACTTGGCAAGATGATGCTATTGCTGCTGCTATATAGATAAAAATCTTCTGCTTCTTCTTCTTCTTCTTCTGTCTGCAAATTAAAAAAGGATGTATTGACTGGTAGTTGTGTAATATGAAATAGATATGGGAGAAGAAGAAGGAGGAGGATGGAGAAAGGGGCCATGGACGGCTGAGGAGGACAGAGTGCTGATTGAGTATGTCAAAGTTCATGGCGAAGGCCGATGGAACAATGTCTCCACCCACCTTCCACCTGGTAGTTAATCAATTAATTAACTCTGTCCTAAATTAGAATGAACAAATGAACGATGAATTTAATTTTTGTAATATAATTTAGGGCTGAAAAGGAATGGGAAGAGTTGCAGGCTGAGATGGGTGAATTATTTGAGACCAGACCTTAAGAGAGGACACATCACTCCCCACGAAGAAAACCTCATTCTTCACCTGCATGCCAGATGGGGAAACAGGTCCTCTCTCTCTCTCTCTCAAGGAATTGATGATCTTTATTTCTTGAATTTTGATCTTGATATTTTATTTGAACAATATATTTTGATGCTATATTTTGTGTGAAATAAAAAATCATAAAGATTGAATAGACAAATTTTTTTGAAAAAAAAAATTAAATTGAAAAGAATGCTATAAAGTAAATATATATCGGGATCATTGTAGACATGACAAACCAATCTGGTTAAGTCGAGTTTGGGTCAGTTATAAACGAATTAGAAAAATTTTGATCTAAAATTTTTAAATCTTAATTTAAACTTACAATTTTTACTGGCAATTTTCAAATACATAATATATATATATTAAAGTAAAAACTATTTATCTATATCATGAAACCAATATTCAATAGTTGAATTAAGAAAACATTACAAGTATAGTACACAACAAAAACATACTTTGGAATTTGCTTTTCAATCTATTGAAAGAAAAAATTCAAATTCTTTTGTGTAACCTTTAATTTTGTAGGATTTTAGCTTAAATTTTATTTTATATTTTTATTTTTATAAAATAACTCATAAATATTTGAGTTGGATTGATAAAATTTAAAAAAATATTTAAATTTGAAGTAATATTAATTAAACATGTTATATGAGTTATTTTTAAGTTGAAATTTTTGATCTAAACTTACTTATTTAATTAAATGGGTTAAGTCAAAAATTTCAATTCAAACCCAACTATTTCAAGTTAATTTTTGCCTGTTCCAAGAAAAATATATCTTTTTGTTTTTATGGATTTTAAAAAATGATAATATTGAATAATGAAAAAAAAAATTATCTATATGTTATAATTTGTTGTATATTTTTTTTCGAATTAGCATTGAGAGAGGAATTTGTGGTTTTTATTTATTACATTTAGGTGGTCTACAATTGCTCGAAGTCTTCCAGGAAGAACAGACAACGAAATCAAAAATTATTGGCGAACACATTTCAAGAAGAAAGGGAAGTACCCATCTCAAAGTCCAGAGAAAACACAGGTGCGCTTAATGAGGCGACAACAATTTCAAGCGATGCAGCAGCAACAACAACAACAACAACAAACGGATATGAAAAGGATGATGTTATTGCTCGATGAGAGTGAAGAAAATGTGTCAACTTTCACGCATTCGAGACAAGAAATCATTCATCCGAGTGTTCAAGACAATCAAGGGTACTTTTGCTCGGATATTGAAGAGTATAGGCCTATCCCCGTGTCCTCGTCGAGCGAGGATATGATCTTATGGGATGGCTTGTGGAACTTGGAAGATTTGCAAGGAAATCTAACGGGAAGAGCTAATTATCAACAAACTATAGCCTCGACTCTCTTCTTTTGAATTGAAGTAGATGTTTAGGCACCTCAAAATAATTCCAAGTTTGATGGTTTTGGAAGGTGTACTAACACCCCGAGAGCCGAATACTTTGATTGTACTAAATAGTATGCAACTAGATGATATAATCACTTTCTCGAGCGAAAATCAAAGTAATAAAAAGTAAATTGTATAATATTATGTGTGTTTTACTAAGAAATCATTATTTTCACCGGTAGTTTAAAATGAGATCTATAATTATAATCACTTTCTCGAGCGAAAATCAAAGTAATATAAGATAAATTGTATAATATTTCGTGTGTTTTACTAAAAAAATCATTATTTTCACCCGTAGTTTAAAATAAGATCTATAGTTATGATCACTTTTTCGAGCGAAAATCAAAGTAATACAAAGTAAATTGTATAAGATTCAGTGTGTTTTACTAATAAATCACTATTTTCACCGGTAGTTTAAAATGAGATCTATCTGTATTTTGAAACAATTTATGCAAAAATACCCATAACTTAGAAGTTAACGAAGCATGTCTCAAACGCTTGAACTACAATTGCAATTGTATATTTCACTCCCACCCATCCCAAACAAACAAAATATGAATATTTTCATCCGTCGAGGTTAGACGGCAACTTCATGCATCAATTAAAGACAGGCTTCAAGGCGCAACAGATATATATATATATATATATATATATACAGCAATCAAACGAAGGACAGCCGGCAATACAACAGATATATATATATATATATATACACACATAAAGCAATGAGAGGCGCATACGATGTTGAAATATCATTAGGAGGAGCATAGCATATATTGATTCTTCTTCCTCGATTACTCTCACACCAAATAAATCTAAGCCACTGAACTAAATAGGTTCCGGAGTAGTAAATCAAAGACCTGTTTGTCGCTAGTAAAAAACACTGATCATAGGGCAGAGCTTACTGGATCGAGCAAAAGCAGAATGTGAAGTATTACCCGATCAAATGAACTGCTGCATTTTCCATTTGGATCAGACAACCTCCCAAGTATTCTGGAAATCTCCGGTGGTGTGTGAGTTTTAAATGAGCACAGAAATATAAGTACAAGAGATAGTAATACGGCGGGGGAGTAGAGCTGACCAAAGTCTGCAACTTCAACCGGGCATTCCAGCATCGGGCGTGAGGTTGAAATTACTTTCCAAGAGAGATTGAACTTGAGCAAGAGAAGTCACTTTGTAATCGGGTTTCAATTCTACATTCTGGTATTCTGGAGAATCGTACCTTCCTGTCTCGTCTAGCAAGCACGCAAATGCTCCTGCTCTTTTCCCGCACGCTACCTGCAAGAATAGAATGTACAAACAAATCAGTAATGCTATTATTCCTGTAAATCGGACTTGGATTGTCGTTTTGGTCGTAATTCCTATCAAAAGCATAGACGAGATAAAAAACAAAGAAATAAATGTTTTATGGAAAGAGTCGACTAACATCATCCTTGAGACTATCCCCAATCATCACGACCTCCCCTGGCTCCACTCCCCAGCTCGAACAGATATGTAGCAAGGGGGCTGGGTCAGGTTTATAAGGTCGAAACTCTCGGCTTAATGCGGGAAAAAATATCATCTACAGCGAGAAAAACACAAAAAGTCAAAAAAATGAGAGACCTCGGTAAACAAAACTAGCATCCCTACAGGTTCACCCGGCCTTACCCCCGAGCGCTGATGAAACAAGTCAACAGCTTCCTTCACGTTTCTAGTGATCAATCCTCTTCTGAAAATGAGGACCAAGGAAAACATTTTGATAGTCAATGACATGCAAGAGAACCCATTAACACCAAATTAAGAAACTTTATTCAAAAGCATCCTCCATCGTATTCAGAGCATCAAAGAAGGATTGATTAATTTCAACTTAAGCATACATTTCTATATAATAAAGATATACATTAGTAAAAGAGTTGGGGTTTTGAATCCAATGGGAGTGGATAATAAATTTATTTCACCCGCCAAAATTAACATGCTCCAGGTCCAATAATAATGAACTTTTTATGGCATAATATGACTTAAAGAGCTTATAGAAACAGGCCGTCAGACACATAATCAGATAAAAAGAAATCTCATCAACATATCCTTCAGATGCTTAAGCAACTGTAACCAAGTACTTAACGAAAGATTGGTGACTTTTGTCTATATCCATATATCTCTACTTGCATCTATATAGCATTAGAATTTTGATCTCTTCTAATTTGCAACCTGAATATCATGGCGTTTAAGAAGTGTTCCAGATTAATAATACATTTATACTCTTTTTACCCAATGCTAACGGCTAAAGGCTTTTCATACTAAATATCAAATGTTCTAATAACATGTTCGAAGAATGGCTGATTTTCTGTTGTTAAACTGAATAAAATGTGACAGTGTCTAGGGAGAGACATTAGAATGATAAAATCGAAATAAACTGTTATCCTAATGTTACTTTGATTTTAATAATACAAAATGGGAAACAATATAGTATGAAAAAACTCTAGAGATACCATTAATGGGAAAAAAATGTTATTCTTCATTCCCCTCAAGTTATGTATAGGTAATAGAAGAACAATGGTTCAAGCGTCCTGGAAAATTTTAAATTTGACATAGAAAAAGAGTGACAATTGAGAAAAGGACAAAGTGTGGAAAAAATTGTAGTGAAATAGAACATACCCAAAGAAAACAAATCCCGAATAAGAACATAGATACTCATTAGGGTAAATAACCTGTTATTGTCTGAAACACAAAAAACAGTAACAAGTAGTAGGACTTGCGTTAAAATAAAATGTTTTCAAACAAGGCAGTGTTGGGTTAGAAGCTTCACGGTGGGATGAACCAAGAAAAAATAAATACTCTAGTTACATAAACACAATATATTTGACTACAGGGGTAAGAGAAAAACCCTTGAAAGGAGTCGATAAAATTGTCAGCCGGTAGAGTAAGCCCAGTAGATAGTAAAGTGGAGATTGGAGTCACATTGCTAGAGGTTGAGCAGGGAACAAAGACAAAGACATAAACTGATGAATGTGAATTGCAAACATGATGTTGAAAGAGCTTAAGATTCCTTTTGTTGCCTAGTGGCTGCAACTTATCAAACTATTATAGTAGCAATCACTTGTAATCACAGTGCTGTTTCTATGACCAATAGAAATTTGAGGGTAGTGAGCAATGGCTACAGAGGTAGATGACTATACATGAAAAAAAAAAAATTGATGTGAAACCTATCGACCCGTTTTCTTATTAAACTCAATAAAAGGGGTGCAATCATATAGTTATAACAATAAACAAGCAAATGATCTCTCAGACTCTTTATTGAGTCTGTTTCATCTTATTTTGATGATTTCAATTTTCATAATTTATTTTAACAATACTAAATGAACAAGATGTATATATATATATATATATATATATAGATATATATAAGCAACATCAAAGATAATGGTGCAATATCCCTAATGTTTGCCCCAAAGGCATATTAATGAGATTTGCAATCTCAATGAAATTCATTCAATAACTATTTTAAAGCAGCTGCACATGTAATAACTATCATTGACTATGTATAATGATAGGTTGATGGTCGTCATGCCAGAATCCAGATGACTTGATAATAATATCACAATGTTTTAAGTCACAAATATTTACATACACTAACAGTTATTTTAAATTTGTTGCCTGTCAGTCTTTCATAGAAAAAGAAACTACAATTTTACATTCTTCTCCCTAATAATTTATATTATATGCGCATATAGAAAATAAACAGGATACATTCAAAAAGATAGTAGAGAAGGGGTGATGGGGGGGGGGGGGAGGGGGGCAATAGGTAACTGAATAAAATCATCCACCTTTCAGCTTCTACATAATGAAACAAAACCGGAGTGTATCAGACAAAAACACATGGTACGTAATAATATTAGAATGTAAAAGCTAGTGCAACAGAAACATTACACATAACATAAACAATCATAAACTGACTAGTAAATCATTACCTAATCTTCCTTGACTCAAGAAACTCATAGAGTTTAGAAGCACCTGCAGCAAAATTGGCTTAGATTTTAAAAAGCAGCACTAACACAACATCTTTGAATTCATGAGTGTTTCGAACCGAAAGATAAATCTACGAGCGGTGAACAAAACAAAAGGTTCTAAGAAAGCACAAAAAGGTCATAAGTTTTATTGCTTGGCCTCAAAACACGAAGTAAATATATGATTTGAAAGATAAATTAACTTCAAGAACTCATAAAAAACTGGAGGTAATTAATGTTAATTTTTGTTTGATATAATGGTCCGAATCAGCATATAAAAAAAAAAAAAAAATCTGACTTGAAAATAGCTAAATTTTAATCGAACAATCACCCATCTAAAGAGCTTCTGATTCCCCATTCAATAACAGAAACCTATATTATATTGACCAAACTTCAAAACTGTATCTCTCATGCGAATAGGTGTAAAAATAATAATAATAAATTAAAAATAAACGCATCCAGGAAACCGAAATGAAAGTAGTCAACATATAACAACAATTATAATACATATAAACCCTCTTCTCCACAAACCAAAACATTATTTAGCTACATGCTTGTACTAATTGCTCCAGTATTCTGTTGTTAATTTAGTATGATCGAAACAATATAATATGGATTACGAGATTTAAAGCGTAAGATCATATAATCCAAACAATATCAAACCTAAATTCAAAATGGATCAAGAGAACTACACCCCTCTCAGGGTTCTAGGGACACCACATTCTTTAGATTACAATATTCATGGCCACATACAGAACAAGCAACAAATCAAACAACTCAAACTCTAGGGTTTATACTCAAATTTCATTTTTATTATTTGACAGATTGATCCAAATTTGTGTTAAACCAGAAAAGAATTCAATTATAACTTCTAAAAGTATTTATACGATCAATTATCCTCATTTCGATTCTATATTAAGGTATTCTAAAAGTTCCCCAACATGTTCAAAGATGTCTGGTTTATCCTATTGTTCCCTCACCTTGAGCTAATTAATATTGCTAAATTTTACCCAACTTTGGTGGACCTGGGCGAGGCAAGCTACAATTACTCATTCATTTCAGCATCAGTTTAATTCAAAATTCGGAGAAGAAACCTAACCAGGCATAATCTGGAGGCGATCGGAGCCCTGCTTCTCGAAATCGGCGATAATCTGGTAGGCTCGCGCCTGTTCGTCGGGGCTCCACGACTCAATGTGGTGCAAAATGTCAATCCCCGATGGATTATCCGATTTAATCCTGGCATACTCGCGCTCGCCGAGAACTGCTCTGTACATTGCCTGGAAGTCAATGACGGGCACCGTCAGTGTGCCGTCCATGTCGAAGACAACCCCTCGCAGGCAGGGCTTGGATGAGGAGGAGGAGACGGCCATTGTTATTGAGGAGAATGCCCTCGATCTGGAAGGATGAAAGACTAGAAGGGCCCTGAGTGGGAGTGGGATTTGCATCACTTAATAGAAGAAAGCAACGGCGTTGGTGGAGGGGGGAAGAAGATGATGAGCCAAGAAAGATTCCATAATTAGGTCGGGAATCTTCTCTTTAGCTAAATTTTAAAGTTGAAATGCTTGTCTGGAAAACCTTTTTCTTTCCTCAGGTTGTGTGATTGTCAGTCAGAATAACACAACACAAATGAGGCAAAGACTACGTAGAATTGAATTGTGCAGGATGATGGGATGGTGTGGTGTGGTGTGGTGTGGTGCTGTGCAGGACATGTATGTATGTTTTTGTCCTATTTCGGTGCAGTTTAATCAAAATGCCAAAATGTGTATCAAACTTGCATTCTAATTTTGGTGCAAAATTTTTTAATAGATCTGTAGGATTGTTCACTCACCTAATTCTTTTTACACGATTTTAATATATATTTTATTATTTCATGATAATATTCAATATAAAATATTATTTTTTTTATAAATTATACTATTTTCTAAACAAACAAACAAGTGTATGATAAAATTATAATAAATGTATTATTTAATTTGATTATATAATCATATTATAAAATAAAGATTATAAATTTTATTATAAAACTAATAATAGTTTACATATTAATAAAAGATAAAATAGTTTTTTAATATTAATAATATCTTACTATTATTAATATTCATTCTCTTTCAATTCAAAGCATAGTTTTACTATTTTGTCCATTAGAAGCATTAATTTATAATTTTAGTAATTTTTTTATATATTAATACTAAAATATTCTAATATTTATTTAAATTACAAATATATCATTACATGTATAATTAATATATATATAACGTTATAAGGATAAAAATATCAAAATTTCTTATACACTTTCATTGATCAATAAAAATTATATTATTTTTTAATTTATTACAAAACTCTGAAATGTACGTTGGATGGAATACTACGTATAAGAGAATGATAAATAATTTTGTATTATAGTATTATTATACCGAGTTTACATTATTCTGAGTTATAATTGTTGATGTATTTTTTCAACAAACAAAAAGTAAAATTAAAAAATATGGAAATATCCTCAAATTTGATTAATTAGTGCCTGAAATTAGAAATCTCTAAACATTGTACGGTACAGAAAATAAACTGGAAGGTAAAATACTGGAAATTAAAGTGGTGATCCCCGAATCTCTTGACTTTGCTGTCGTTTGAAGATGATTGAAGATGATTGTCAGTTGCAAATTTTAATCCTTAAATACTCTTAAAAAACGGTACTGGAAACCGTCGCCCGAACAGTTACAACGCCTCTTTTTCAACCGTCTGCTAACCCTTCTCCTACTGACACGTGCCCTAAGCCGACCGAATTATCATTCTCACTCACTCTCAACAGTATCTCTAATTAGTGCCTGAGATTAGAAATTTCTAAACACTGTACGGTACAGAAAATAAACTGGAAGGTAAAATACTGGAAATTAAAGTGGTGATCCCCGAATCTCTTGACTTTGCTGTCGTTTGAAGATGATTGAAGATGATTGTCAATTGCAAATTTTAATCTTTAAATACTCTTCAGAAACGGTACTGAAAACCGTCGCCCGAACGGTTACAACGCCTCTTTTTCAACCGTCTGCTAACCCTTCTCCTACTGACACGTGCCCTCAGCCGACCGAATTATCATTCTCACTCACTCTCAACAGTATCCGACTCTTTGGACCGACCGTGGACCTTCCGCCTTTTTGGCTCAAACGCAGCTCTTCTGCCCTGTTGGTCCGACCGCAAATCTTCCGTCCTTTTTGGACCGACAGCAGTCCTTACACCTTATTGGCCCGACTACAAACCTTCCGTTTTTTTGGACCGACCCCAGATCTTATACCTTGTTGGTCCGACTACAAACCTTCTGCCTCTTTGGTCTAGCCACAAACCTCTCGAATTGCAGACCACCCGACTTGTTTGGTCCAGCCGCAAACCTCCCAACTTACAGACCATCCGACTTGTTGGTCCAGTCGCAAACCTCCCGACTTACAGACCATCTGACTTGTTGGTCCAGTCGCAAACCTCCCGACTTACAGACTATCCGACTTATTGGTCCAGTCGCAAACCTCCCGACTTACAGACCATCTGACTTGTTGGTCCAGCCGCAAACCTCCCGACCTGCGAACTTTCCGACCTGCGGACCTTCCGACCTGTGGAGCTTCCGACCTGCGGACCTTCCGACATGCGGTTTCCGACTTACGGACTTTCTGATCTGCGGACCTTCCGACCCGCTATTTCCTTAGAAATATATCTACTTTACCTGAGTTCCCCGCAATGCCCCTCGACCAGTTCGATCATCTCAATTGTTAGGCCCATTTTTCTTTTTACCTTGGGTTTTTTAACGTAATTCTAAATTTCATACGTAACAACTTGCCCGCTGCCATTGGACTTCTAAACGCCATTTCTCAATCGCTGTTTGGAAGTTCATAAACCACAATCCCACTGAGGAATTGCCTCTGCAACTGCGATCAGTTATTGCAACACATTGTGTCACAAAACTCCTTTCTTCAAAATCAGCCTTTGCTAATCGCAATCTCTGTGACTCAAACCATGACAAATCAATATGTTCCTGCACTTCTCTTCGACGGATCAACCCCCGAAACAGCTTTTGTAGCGAAGAAAATGCTTACTCCAACCATTCGCCCCTATTGCACTACCCCTGAAGACTCCAACCGAATGAGAGAGGTCTTGGAGGCAAGAAATCTACTCGCTATCAACAATCCCAACTACAACGCTATCCGTCTTCAAGATAACATCAAAACTCATCTGACGGATCCCAAGGATCCATATCGCACCTGGTACAAAAGGGTAGCAGAACATTTCCAGGATCAAGGGAAGAATCAACAAATCGACCAGGCCATACTCCTATCTACTCTCCCATGTCATTTACATGAGAAAGTTCT
Source organism: Andrographis paniculata (assembly GCF_009805555.1). Taxonomy (NCBI): domain Eukaryota; kingdom Viridiplantae; phylum Streptophyta; class Magnoliopsida; order Lamiales; family Acanthaceae; genus Andrographis; species Andrographis paniculata. Next base: position 2,901,592 of record NW_026137613.1, read on the forward strand.
TCTAGCAATGGCGGCGTTTTGGTACCTTGAGATTTGCACTTTCCTTCTTCCAACAGCCCCCATTGGCCCCACCCTCATGGATGTGGCCATGATCGCTCATCTGCCAACCGTAGGGGAAGACCCTATAATGGGTACCCTAGACGGACAAGAGCCCAGTGCAGACCATCCAGGTTGGTCTCTGGCTAGCATTAAGGAATGGGGCTGGACAAAATTTTTAACCGATCAACAAGGAGCAGACGGTGCCCCTGTCACCGACCGCGAGCACACTGCTTTCCTGCTTTTTTGGCTCTATAAGTATTTCATCATTTCTCCTTCGAAGTGTGTTCTTCCCTCTCAGCTTGATTTGGCCATACATATAGCCTCTGGCTGTTTCTTTTCTCTGGGTACTCTTTTCCTTGCCAATCTGTTTGAAGGGTTATCCAGGGTTAGCACCCGCCTTACAGATAAGGACGGTAAAAAATTAGACACCGCTGCCTCGGGTCCTTTTTGGTTCCTGGAACTATAGTTCCGTCTCCATTTTCCCGATGCTTTCCAACTCGGTCATCCTCTCGTTGCCCCCTCACTTGAGAAGTCTCTAGGAATAGCCCTTAACCGACTGTGCTTAGGTCGTAATAATCTCCAAGCATCTGATCCGATCATAACTGCCATTCTAGCAGATGATCGTAACAACTACGGATTCTATATGTACCGAAAATACATAGGTTATGCGTCCAACTTGTTTTGGCCATTCCCTGTATCCTCACCTTTGTCCGAACCAGACTCACTTCCACATCCAACTTACTCTTTCTCCTGGGATGTTGCTCTTAAGCCCAGGTCCCTATTTACTAGCAAGAAAATTGATAAGAAAGGTCCCAAAGTTTTATATACCTTCAGCTACCAGCCTCAATTTTTGGCATGTCAATTCGGATGTCAACAAGGCTTACCTGGTCCCATTGCTCATCCACATTTAATAATTCAAAGTCCGTATGGGAGAGCCATTCCTAATCTGATTGTCCCGTACGTATCCCAGCTCACTAATTACATAACTTCCAACTCCTATATTCCCTTCCGAACTTCTCCAACTTCAGTTGAATCCTTTCGTGAGTGGTGGTCGGTTACCTGGGCCTTAATTGCTCCTGACAAAGATCGCCTGTTGGGCATTCTTCTGCCCCAGCTTACAGTGGTGTTGGGGGTGACCCCATTGATCAATACCCGAAGGAAACTAATCGTTCAAGGCACTGGATCGAGCACTCCGCAGAGAAAAAGAAAAGCTCCTCAGACTCAAGTTGTTCCCCTCTCTGGAAACAATCAACCGACCTTGATAGACTGCCCATCAGGTCGGGCACCTGTGAAGACCTGACCTCGTCCAGGCATTGTTCCAATAATCTTGATTCAATACAACTTCTATACTTAACATCTTATTAACCATCATTCTGAATTTCAGGTCTGACTTCGGCCAGAGCGACCGCCCAAACTACTTCCACTCCAAACAAATCAGCAGAGCCACCAACCGACCGACTCCATGAAGCAGAACCCCCGACCCAACGACGAGCGTTGGTGAGAGCGTCTTCACCAGCCGAACCAGCAACAACAAGGGTCTCATCCCGCAGTGAGTCGACTGCTTCAGAGATGGGTAGATTACCTTATGTCGCTTCAGACCCATCTCTGCCTAATATGGCGCCAATGGCCACGCTTGCATCCCCTTCTACTGCAATCGCCACTGGTGTGATCGCTTCAAAAGATAAAGATATCTCTGATGCGGCCCTTCAAATTGCTCCCGACGAACCAGCCGCGGTCGCCCCAGACGCTCCTGACCAAACAGCCGAGGCCGCCCCAGACGTGCCCGACGAAGGAGCAGCCAACGAGAGGGCAGCCGTCCTGGGGATAGCCGACCTGGGAGCAGCAGACCCAAGAGCAGCAGAACCTCTACCAGAAGCAGACAGACGGGAAGGAGAACATGTACCTGCTCAATCAAGGGGATTCTTACAAGAATTACAAGAGATACCCTCCTCTGACTCAGAGACTTCTGTTAATCTGGTAAACACTCGAGAATCCTTCTTCCCTACTATAGGCTAGTTAGTATTAACATGATCGTTAACACAATATATCTCCATCATTCAGGGACCTAGATTCAAACCTCAACGTCCACTTGAAGCAGCCGACGAATCGGTTATCGCAGTACCAGTCACTCATCCTTCTAGACCTATGGCCGTTCTGGCACCTTCGGTGACCACAATCCGTCCAGAAGTGAGTACAATTTCCACCATCAAATTTCAATATTCGCACTTCATTTGATCTAAAATAAACATCCTTTCCTGCAGGGATGTTCTGATCTAGATCTCTTGTCGGCTGTCCCCGTTCCGACGGACGTCCGAACTGTAATTGCACAGGCTGTTGACCAGTCTTTCTCCAACTTGGAATCAAACTTGCTTGACAGCCTCCTTCAAGCCATTGGTGGTCTTTTGTTTCAAAGGTCTTCAGAGTCGGCTGCTACCTCCAGTCTTCACCAGCTGATGGAGCGAATATCTGAACTTCGAAATGAAGTTTTGTTCGCTCAACTTTCGACAACTGATACACCCTTGCCCAACCAGGAGCGAATAAATCTGGAGGCTTCCTTGACCAAAACCAAATAATCCATTCAACAAGCGACTGGTCGGCTAGAAGGCCTTAATAACGCCAAAGCACAAATAGAATGATCAATCCAACACAAAGAAGTAAAACTGAGGGCGCTTCATCAAGAAAAATCAGTCCTGGAAAGCCACATAAATGACGAGCAGCGCCTGATTGATCGATACAAAAACATTGCAGCCGACCTGGACCAGAAGTTAAAGATTCACGCCCGATCCCAACTTATAAAGCAATACCAGTCGGCTACCAATAACAGGCGACTTTCCAGAACATAAGACAAATGGTCCCAAATTAAACTTGTTTTAGGATCTCTTTTGTAAACTTTGAAAACTTTGACTTGGTAAATAAATTTTTGTCCTATTGTTAAAGATCACTTTCCAAATTCCAAACCCTCCGGGGAACCAATTAATTCATCTCCCTTACAAATACTAGCAGTCCTTTAAAATCAGCCAACAAACGTTCACCCACAATTCAACCTTGAACACGCCTGCTAATAAGTATTAAAATGCCACCTCATCGTCCTCGAGTTCCTGTGAACAATTGGCAAGGTGTTATTCAACCCTTTTTTATGGGTAATTATCCAGTTGGAGGTCACGCTGAAGACCTGCTAAGCATCCTCAAACAACTAGATTTCAAATTCAGATTTTCCCAACGAGGCAGAAAAACTATTCATCGCGTTATTCGCCTAATGGAAAACGTGCTAGAAGGATATGACACCTTTCGGGATATACAAAATCGCCTTCCCGACATTGATCATCACATGGATTTGATTGAACACCATGTGACAGCCATACTCCCAGACCTTCGCTGGGATCATACCTTCTCCAATCAACACGCAGTCTTTTCAAGATTACGCACTCTTGTTGATCGTAAGCGCCAAGCCGTGACAGGCATAAAAGCTCGGACCGACTATGATCTTGAAAAGATGCAAGATCAGTGGGAGAAATACCGACCTAGCTTAGAGGACCTTATTGATGAAGAACCATAATTAATCCCTAATCATTGGAATGAAGATTCTGATTCAGAATAAAGTAATCCTCTATAGGACTCAACATCTGATAATGAATGAACCCTTGTTAGGTTCGAACCCTTGGCAAATGGGTTCTGAATAAAGTTATTGTTTCATGCTTTCTTGTTATCTGAAAAGGCAGGAAAATACCTCTTCAGATATTTAGCATTAATACATTCGTGTACCCTTTTACCTTCTTGATTTATAATAATAGAGGCACCATTTCCGATCTCCTTTTGAATTATGAATGGTCCCTCCCAATTTGGAGACCACTTTCGTTAATGATCAATCTTCTTATATGTTGGAAGAATAGTCTTCCAGACAAAGTCTCCTTCTTTGAATGTTTTGTAAAAGATTTTCTTTCCATAAGTCTTAGCCCTGATTTCATTCTGCTTCACAATCTGATCTATTGCATGAATTCGGTTGACATCCAGACTTTCCAATTGTTGCAACATAATTTGTTGATATTCCTCAGTAAATTCATCATTGGTAAAGCTTGTGCGTCCAGATGAGACCTGCACTTCGGTTGGCAACACAACATCTTGTCCAAAGGTGAGTTGATATGGTGAAAACCCTGTGGCAGAACTTCTGTTATTCCTATGTGCCCATAAGGCTCGAGATAACAACAAATGCCATTTCCTTGGGTTCCCTTCAATCGTTTTCTTGATAATCCCAATAATAATCTTGTTAGCTGCTTCTGCCTGCCCATTAGCTTGGGGATAATAAGGCGAAGAATGATTCAGACGAATACCAAACTCTGTCAATAAACTTAAAAATTTCTCCTCAGTAAAGACCAAACCTTGGTCGGTTGTTACTGAATGAGGTATACCATACCTATATATGATCTGATTCAGCACAAAATCGATCACCTCCTTCTGATCCACATTTTTTAAAGCAACCGTCTCCACCCATTTGGTGAAATAGTCTGTTGCAACCAGAATAAAACAATGATTCTTGGACGATGAAGGATGAATTTTACCAATGATATCCATAGCTTGCAATTCTGTAACTGGTAAGTGAATTAACTGCCCATGCCTCTGACATTCTTGGCAGCCCTTGGCAAATTGTATGCAGTCTTAAAAAATCTTTGGCCAAAAGAAACCTAAACGATGAATAGCCCATCTCATATTCAGACCTGCCCGATGAGCTCCACAAATTCCACTATGCACTTCTGTCATCATCTTCAAAGCCTGCTTGGGCCGCAAACATTTCAAGAATAATCCTTCAAATGTTCTTTTATATAGCACTCCTTCTACCAATTGGAATCGTAATGCTTTCAATCGAATTCCAATCGGTACATCTGCTCCTGGATCTTGTAAGTACCTGACAAGTTCTGTCCTCCAGTCGGTTCCTGTTTCTGTCTCATGATTGTCCTCTGCACAAATATCTTTTGGGATTCATTTGCACACTTTTTGAGCTAAGTCATCTGCAAATTGATTTTTCTTTCTAGGAATGAACTCAATTATGACTTCAGAGATCTTTGATAGAAACCAACCTACCAAATCCCTGTACCTGCGTAAGTGGGGATAATTGCAAACATATTGTTTGCTTACTTGGTTAATTACCAACTGAGAATCCCCTTTTATAATAACCGACTGAACTGCCTCCAATCCCAATATTAAAGCCTCATACTCTGCTGCATTATGGGTCATGGCTTCTAATTGCAGCTGCAAATTGACTCTTGACCATCTGGTTCTTCCAACAAGACACCTGCACCCGATCTATTTCCTGAGGCAGAACCATCAAAAAACATTAACCAATTTCGGGTACTTACATAGGATATGCACCCGGTCGGTTCCTGTTCATATCCTGCGAAGTCTGCCAAAAAATCTGCTATTGCTTGGCCTTTGACCGCCCTCAAAGGAGAATGATACAAATCGAAAGGGGCTAATTTAATGGCCTACTTCATAAGTCTGCCCTGCATCGTAGGTCTTTGCAAAATTAACTTGATGAGATCAATCTTTGAAATAACCTCAACTCTTCTGGGCAACATATAATGTTTAAGTTTGGTGCATGCAAACACCAATGAATAACACATCTTCTCTGGCATTGTATAGTTTAATTCTGGTCCTGTGAGAGTCTTGCTCAAATAATAAATTGCCCTTTCCTTTCCATCATCTCCATCTTGAGCTAGTAAGCAACTGACCACTTCATAAGTACTTGCCAAATAAAGTTTGAGGGATCGACCCTCATTGGGAGGCATCAACACAGGTGGTTGAGCCAATGCTTGCTTTATAGCCTCTAAAGCTGTCTGTTGGTCTGGTCCCCACTCAAAGGTGCTTCCTTCTGCCTTCAATAATTTAGTGATTGGTCTGACCTTGCCAGCAACATTGGAAATGAACCGCCTGGGATAATTTACCTTCCCCAACAGACTTTGAATTTTCTTAACGGTCTTGGGCAGTCGGCTGACAATAATTGCCTTGGCTTTATTAGCATCGATCTCAATGCCCCTTTCATGAACCAAGAACCCCAAGAAACTCCCGGCTGATATACCGAAAGCACACTTAGTCGGATTCATTTTCAATTTGTACTTCTTCATCCGACCGAAAGCATCTTTAAGATCCCTCAAATGTTCCTCAAAACTAGAAGATTTGACGATAGCATCATCAATATATACTTCCATAGACTTACCAATGAGATCATAAAAAATTGAGTTCATGGCCCTCTGATAAGTCGCCCCAGCATTCTTCAAACCAAAAGGCATAACTGTCCACTCATAAATACCTAATGCTCCTGGACATCTGAATGCTGTCTTGTGAATGTCTTCTTCTACCAAAAAGATTTGGTTATATCCTGCATAACCATCCATCAAGCTGAGAATTTTGTGCCCTGCTGCTGAGTCGATTAACATGTCGGCCATAGGCATCACATACTCATCTTTAGGAGTGGCCATATTAAGATCTCTAAAATCGATGCATATCCTGATCTTACCATTCTTTTTAACCACTGGCACGATATTGGCCAACCAATCCGCATAACGGCAAGGTCGGATGAAACCTACTTTAAGAAGCTTCTGAATTTCTTCTTTGATCTGAGGCATCAAGTCAGGACTCATAAGTCTTGGAGATTGCTTACAAGGCTTGAAATCCTTCTTAATGGGCAATCGATGTTCTATCAGACTTCGCTCTAAACCAGGCATTTTTGAATAATCCCAAGCTAAACAATCAATATTGTTTCTTATAACCTCGACAATCAATTTTTGTTGCTCTTCAGATAAATAACCACTCATCCTAATTATTTTTGGAACCAGGTCGGTTTCTAAATTAAATTCCAGCAAAGGATCTTGTGCTGAAAAAGCTGCCTCTGTTTTTTTCTAACAAATCAGGCCAACGAAATTGTTCATCTTCTTGGAAATGAACATCACATTTTTTTATTTTTTCTACTTTCTTCAAGAGCTGGTCTAAATAATATTGATTAATAAGTATACTACAATCTTGTAAATCTGCACCTTCCATAAGAAATATATTATAAAAATAGGTCTGGCTTACTCAAGAGCCATATAGTACAACTGTTCTTTTAAAAGAACATTGAATTCTGGCCGATGAATTTAAAACCCTTCTTTGGGTATTCATTAGCCATAAAAAACTGATACATTGAAGGTACATGACCAGAATAAAAAACTGATTCTTTAACTTGTTCTAATGCTCCAAAAGGATTGTCATTTGCTTCCATTTTGAAGACTTGATTGCCTTCCCAGAACATTAATAGTTGATGCAGTGTTGATGGCACACATTTAGATGCATGAATCCAATCTCGTCCAAGCAGGATTGAATATGTGGTATTTGCATCCACCACGAAGAAAACAGAAGAAATCTTTTTGGACTGACTTCAATTAAACGACCATCATGCCTTCTGGTCTGGTCGGCTGCCCTGTAAAGCTAGTCATCTCAAAATCCACAGGAGATAGATCGTAAATTCCCTTTCCTAACTTCTTGAGAGTCTTTAATGGCATTACATTGAAGACGGCCCCATTATCTATGAAAACCTTTGTGATTGGTTTCCCACAAATATGAGTATTAACGTACATAGGCTTCAAATGAGACACCATGCCTTCTGGAATGGGAGGGAAGACTATTGGAGGGACCTTTGATTGAAAATCTGGGTCAGAAATCTTTGCCCATTCTGGCTCTTCTATCAACTCATCCACCAGACTTGCCCACAAAGGTTCTTTCTCAACCCAATTAATTTCTGTCATTCGGCAGAGGATACGTGGCCCTAGTCGAGTTTTGACAGACCTTGAAACATCTCTGGAATTTCGTCTCTGACTTCAATTTCGGGTTGAACAGTCAGAGATTCCAAACGAAATTCCTCCAAAGATGGGTTAATGTTAATCTTCTCGCAATACTGATATTTGAAACCCTCAACTCTTTCATCAGACAAGCCTTTACCCTTTTTTTGCATGGACCGACCTCCCTAATTGTAATTAGCAGTGTCTCGTATGCTCGTCGGCTGCTTTGATGAGGCAACCCCAATGAGCTGACCTTCCTCTGCCTCATTCGGCTGCTCAAACAAAACGACCCTGATGGACCGACCTCTTTCAGTATACTTAGCAGCACCTCGGCTGTCGTTCGGTTGCTTTGATGAGGCGCCCCGTATGTACTGACCTCCTTCCGAAGAATCGTTAGTGCCTTGCATACTTGGTTGCCTCGAGGAAGCAACCTTGTCTTTGTATCTTGTAGCATACCTGCGCTTGGCATTCCGAACCTGAGTACGATTCATGCCAGGGAAGCGAGGATCCACATCAATTGGTAAAGGTTTCTTATTTCGAGTCCATTTGCTTCCGACTGAACCCGTCCTCCTAGTCGGGTGGTCACGGACCAACGCTTGCTCCTTTAATTTCACGTTAAAAGAACCATCTTGGTTATCCCATTTTTTAGCTACTGTTTTTTCATAGACCTTGATTTTCTCCTCTGGTCGGCCACTGTTTGATGAATTCCCTTTTTTTGATCTGGAACTTGCTTGTATATTAACCATTGTTGTGGTTACTTTTGGAAATGGCTGTTGCTCTACCCCCAAAGTAATGTATTTGAGCCGACCTGCCTTAATAGCCTTTTGGATCTCATTTCGAAAATGAGTGCATTGACTTGTATTATGTGTGAAAGAGTTATGCCACTTACAGTATGGCCTCCCTTTGATTTATTCCTTAGTAGCCAACCTTTGTCCCTTTGGAATTTGGATCTGGCCATCTGTTAGCAAAATGTCAAAAATCTCATCGGCCTTTGAATTGTCAAAGGTTGGTTGCCCTTTTCCTTCAGATCCAGGTACTGGCTTTAACTTAGAACATACATAAGGTTTTCCCGTAATGATTTCAGCTGCCATCTCTTCTGTTTGATCATAATCAAAGTCGTATGCTTCTGTTTCCATACTTGCCATGTGTTGAACTTTATTGTGCCTGAAATTCTGATCCCTTTCCCTGAAAAGAGACTCTAAACGTCCAGCCTTGGATGCAAGACTTGCTAGATCCTCGACATCATGTGCAGTGAGCGCATCTCTTAGGCGACCATGCATATTTCAGACCATTAAATTGGTCATCTCTTTTTCATTGATTATTGTAGGACATCGTCCTTTCATCAATCGCACCATTTCAATAAACTGTGAGGTTGATTCTTCTGGATATTGTTTCATTTCCAATAAATCAGTCAAAGAAACCGTTGGTAAGGGATTGAAAAATCTGGCATGAAATGCCATTTCTAAACCTTCCCAAGTTTGTATTTGCCCAGGTGGCAGACGAACAAACCATGAAAAAACTGTCCTAGTTAGAGACAATCCAAACAATTGTAATTTGTAAAAAGGATTGTTACCAATTTTCCCTAACTGTGCTGCAAAACACCCCACATGCTCTATAGTAGAGGATCAATCCTCTCCAAAAAAGCATGGAAATCTGGTGGCCTGTAATTCCTTGGGAGAGGATATTCATTAACAATCCTTTCTGGAAAAGGTCTTTGATAAGCAGGTCGGCTGGCCATTTGAGGATTTAGAGCAAACTGAACCCTCAATACGTGCACAATTTCATCACCCAAACGAAAATGTTGATGATCAGGAATATCAATGGGATTTTGCACAGGAATAAGAATAGGATCCTATATAATATAAAGGAAAAATATTGAAAAAACAAAAGCGCAAAATGTACTAAATTCGAACACACTACAATACATACAAAAAGCACTGTAATTAGAACTATAGAGCACAAAGTAAGTATAATCTATAACAGGTTATATATAATATAAAGGAAAAACATTGAAAATACAAAAGCGCTAAATATACTAATTTCGAAAACACTACAACAAATACGAAAAGAAGTGCAATTAGAACTATAGAGCACAAAGTAAGTATAATCTATAACATGCTATATAATACAAAGGAAACACATTGAAAAAACAAAAGCGCTAAATACACTAATTTCGAACACTCTACAACAAATACGAAAAGCACTGCAATTAGAACTATAGAGTATAAAGTAAGTATAATCTATAACATGGTATATAATATAAAGGAAAAACATTGAAAAAAATAAAAGCGCTAAATGTACTAATTTCAAACACTCTACAACAAATACGAAAAGCACTGCAATTAGAACTATAGAGCCCAAGGTAAGTATAATCTATAACATTCTATATAATATAAAGGAAAAACATTGAAAAAACAAAGGCGCTAAATGTACTAATTTTGTACACTCTACAACAAATACGAAAAGCACTGCAATTAGAACTATAGAGCACAAAGTAAGTATAATCTATAACATGCTATATAATACAAACGAAAAACATTGAAAAAACAAAAGCGCTAAATACAGTAATTTCGAACACTCTACAACCTATACAAAAAGCACTGTAATTAGAACTATAGAGCACAAAGTAAGTATATTCCATAAAAGGCTATATAATATAAAGAAAAAACATTGAAAAAACAAAAGCGCTAAATGTACTAATTTCGAACACTCTACAATAAATACGAAATGCACTGGAATTAAAATTATAGAGCACAAAGTAAGTATAATCTATAACATGCTATATAGTATAAAGGAAAACATTGAAAAAACAAAATCGCTAAATGTACTAATTTCGTACATTCTACAACAAATACAAAAAGCAGTGCAATTACAATTACAGAGCACAGAGTAAGTATAATCTATAACATACTATATAATATAAAGGAAAAACATTGAAAAAACAAAAGCGCTAAATAAACTAATTTCGTACACTCTGGACAACAAATACGAAAAGCACTGCAATTAGAACTATACAACACAAAGTAAGTATAATCTATAACATGCTATATAATATAAAGGAAAAACATTGAAAATACAAAAGCGCTAAATATACTAATTTCGAACACTCTACAACAAATACGAAAAACACTGAAATTAGAACTATAGAGTACAAAGTAAAAGTATAATCTATAACATGCTATATAATATAAAGGAAAAACATTGAAAAAACAAAAGCGCTAAATACACTAATTTCGTACACTCTACACAACAAATACGAAAAGCACTGCAATTAGAACTATAGAGCACAAAGTAAGTATAATCAATATCATGCTATATAATATAAAGGAAAAACATTGAAAAAGCAAAAGCGCTAAATGTACTAATTTCGTACACTCCGCACAACAAATACGAAAAGCACTGCAATTAGAATTATAGAGCACAAAGTAAGTATAATCTATAACATGCTATATAATACATAGGAAAAATATTGAAAAAACAAAAATGCTAAATGTATTAATTTCGAACACTATACAACAAATACGAAAAGCACTGCAATTAGAACTATAGAGCACAAAGTAAGTATAATCAATATCATGCTATATAATATAAAGGAAAAACATTGAAAAAACAAAAGCGCTAAATACACTAATTTCGCACACTCTACACAACAAATACGAAAAGCACTGCAATTAGAACTATAGAGCACAAAGTAAGTATAATCTATAACATGCTATATATTATAAAGGAAAAACATTGAAAAAACAGAAGTGCTAAATGTACTAATTTCGAACACTCTACAACAAAATACGAAAAGCACTGTAATTAGAACTATGGAGCACAAAGTAAGTATAATCTATAACATGCTATATAATATAAAGCAAAAAATTGAAAAAACAAAAGCGCTAAATATACTAATTTCGTACACTCTACACAACAAATACGAAAAGCACTGCAATTCGAACTATAGAGCCCAAACCAAGTACAATCTATAACATGCTATATAATATAAAGGAAAAACAATTAAAAAACAAAAGCGCTAAGTAAACTAATTTCGTACACTCTGCACAACAAATACGAAAAGCACTGGAATTAGAACTATAGAGCACAAAGTAAGTATAATCTATAATATGCTATATAATATAAAGGAAAAACATTGAAAATAAAAAAGCGCTAAATGTACTAATTTCAGACACTATACAACAAATACGAAAAGCATTGCAATAAGAACTATAGAGCACAAAGTAAAAGTATAATCTATAACATGCTATATAATATAAAGGAAAAACATTGAAAAAACAAAAGCGCTAAATACACAAATTTTGTACACTCTACTCTACAAATACGAAAAGCACTGCAATTAGAACTATAGAGCACAAAGTAAGTGTAATCAATATCATGCTATATAATATAAAGGAAAAACATTGAAAAACCAAAAGCGCTAAATGTACTAATTTCGTACACTCTACACAACAAATACGAAAAGCACTGCAATTAGAACTATAGAGCGCAAAGTAAGTATAATCTATAACATGCTATATAATACAGAGGAAATATATTGAAAAAACAAAAGCGCTAAAGGTATTAATTTCGAACACTCTACAACAAATACGAAAAGCACGGCATTTAGAACTATAGGGCACAAAGTAAGTATAATCAATATCATGCTATATAATATAAAGGAAAAACATTGAAAAAACAAAAGCGCTAAATACAATAATTTCGATCACTCTACACAACAAATACGAAAAGCACTGCAATTAGAACTGTAGAGCACAAAGTAAGTATAATCTATAACATGCAATATAATATAAAGGAAAAAAATTGAAAAAACAAAACCGCTAAATACACTAATTTCGAACACTCTACAACAAATAAGAAAAGCACTGCAATTAGAACTATAGAGTACAAAGTAAGTATAATCTATAACATGCTATATAATATAAAGGAAACATATTGAAGAAATAAAAGCGCTAAATATACTAATTTCGAACACTCTACAACAAATACGAAAAGCACTATAATTAGAACTCTAGAGCACAAAGTAAGTATAATCTATAACATGCTATATAAGACAAAGGAAAAACATTGAAAAAACAAAAGCGCTAAATACACTAATTTCGAACACTCTACAACAAGTACAAAAAACACTGGAATTAGAACTACAGAGCACAAAGTAAGTATAATCTATAACATGCTACATAATATAAAAGAAAAACATTGAAAAAACAAAAGTGCTAAATGTACTAATTTCGAACACTCTACAACAAATACGAAAAGCACTGCAATTAGAACTATAGAGCACAAAGTAAGTATAATCTATAACATGCTATATAATACAAAGGAAAAACATTGAAAAAACAAAAGCGCTAAATACACTAATTTCGAACACTCTACAACAAATACGAAAAGCACTGCAATTAGAACTATAGAGCACAAAGTAAGTATAATCTATAACATGCTACATAATATAAAAGAAAAACATTGAAAAAACAAAAGTGCTAAATGTACTACTTTCGAACAGTCTACAACAAATACGAAAAGCGCTGCAGTTAGAACTATAGAGCACAAAGTAAGTATAATCTATAACATGCTACATAATATAAAGGAAAAACATTGAAAAAACAAAAGTGCTAAATGTACTAATTTCGAACACTCTACAACAAATACGAAAAGCACTGCAGTTAGAACTATAGAGCACAAAGTAAGCATAATCTATAACATGCTATATAATATAAAGGAAAAATATTGAAAAAAAAAAAGCGCTAAATATACTAATTTCGAACACTTTACAACAAATACGAAAAGCACTGTAATTAGAACTATTGAGCACAAAGTAAGTATAATAAATATCATGCTATATAATATAAAGGAAAAAAAATAGAAAAAACAAAAGCGCTAAATGTACTAATTTCGTACACTCTCCACAACAAATACGAAAAGAACTGCAATTAGAACTATAGAGCACAAAGTAAGTATAATCTACAACATGCTATATAATAGAGAGGAAAAATATTGAAAAAACAAAAGCGCTCAATGTATTAATTTCGAACACTCTACAACAAATACAAAAAGCACTGCAATTAGAACTATAGAGCACAAAGTAAGTATAATTAATATCATGCTATATAATATAAAGGAAAAACATTGAAAAAACAAAAGCGCTAAATAAACTAATTTCGAACACTCTACACAACAAATACGAAAAGCAGTTCAATTAGAACTATAGAGCACAAAGTAAGTATAATCAATATAATGCTATATAATATAAAGGAAAAACATTGAAAAAACAAAAGCGCTAAATGTACTAATTTCGTACACTCTACACAACAAATACGAAAAGCACTGCAATTAGAACTATAGAGCACAAAGTAAGTATAATCTATAACATGCTATATAATAGAGAGGAAAAATATTGAAAAAAAAAAGCGCTAAATGCATTAATTTCGAACACTTTACAACAAATACGAAAAGCACTGCAATTAGAACTATAGAGCACAAAGTAAGTATAATCAATATCATGTTATATAATATAAAGGAAAAACATTAAAAAAACAAAAGCGCTAAATACACTAATTTCGAACACTCTACAAAAAATACGAAAAGCACAACAATTAGAACTATAGAGCACAAAGTAAGTATAATCTATAACATGGTATATAATATAAACGAAAAATATTGAAAAAACAAAAAAGCTAAATATACTAATTTCGAACACTCTACAACAAATACGAAAAGCACTGTAATTAGAACTATAGAGCACAAAGTAAGTATAATCTATAACATGATATATAATATAAAGGAAAAACATTGAAAATACAAAGCGCTAAATATACTAATTTCGAAAACACTACAACAAATACGAAAAGAAGTGCAATTAGAACTATAGAGCACAAAGTAAGTATAATCTATAACATGCTATATAATACAAAGGAAACACATTGAAAAAACAAAAGCGCTAAATACACTAATTTCGAACACTCTACAACAAATACGAAAAGCACTGCAATTAGAACTATAGAGTACAAAGTAAGTATAATCTATAACATGGTATATAATATAAAGGAAAAACATTGAAAAAAATAAAACCGCTAAATGTACAAATTTCAAACACTCTACAACAAATACGAAAAGCACTGCATTTCGAACTATAGAGCCCAAGGTAAGTATAATATATAACATTCTATATAATATAAAGGAAAAACATTGAAAAAACAAAGGCGCTAAATGTACTAATTTCGTACACTCTACAACAAATACGAAAAGCACTGCAATTAGAACTATAGAGCACAAAGTAAGTATAATCTATAACATGCTATATAATACAAACGAAAAACATTGAAAAAACAAAAGCGCTAAATACAGTAATTTCGAACACTCTACAACCTATACAAAAAGCACTGTAATTAGAACTATAGAGCACAAAGTAAGTATATTCCATAAAATGCTATATAATATAAAGAAAAAACATTGAAAAAACAAAAGCGCTAAATGTACAATTTCGAACACTCTACAATAAATACGAAATGCACTGGAATTAAAACTATAGAGCACAAAGTAAGTATAATCTATAACATGCTATATAATATAATGGAAAACATTGAAAAAAACAAAATCGCTAAATGTACTAATTTCGTACACTCTACAACAAATACAAAAAACAATGCAATTAGAATTACAGAGCACAGCGTAAGTATAATCTATAACATACTATATAATATAAAGGAAAAACATTGAAAATACAAAAGCGCTAAATGTACTAATTTCGAACACTCTACAACAAATACGAAAAACACTGAAATTAGAACTATAGAGCACAAAGTAAAAGTATAATCTATAACATGCTATATAATACAAACGAAAAATATTGAAAAAACAAAAGCGCTAAATACAGTAATTTCGAACACTCTACAACCTATACAAAAAGCACTGTAATTAGAACTATAGAGCACAAAGTAAGTATATTCTATAAAAGGCTATATAATATAAAGAAAAAACATTGAAAAAACAAAAGCGCTAAATGTACTAATTTCGAACACTCTACAACAAATACGAAAAGCACTGGAATTAAAACTATAGAGCACAAAGTAAGTATAATCTATAACATGCTATATAATATAAAGGAAAACATTGAAAAAACAAAAGCGCTAAATGTACTAATTTCGAACACTCTACAACAAATACAAAAAGCACTGCAATTACAATTACAGAGCACAAAGTAAGTATAATCTATAACATACTATATAATATAAAGGAAAAACATTGAAAAAACAAAAGCGCTAAATAAACTAATTTCGAACACTCTACAACAAATACGAAAAGCACTGCAATTAGAACTATAGAGCACAAAGTAAGTATAATCTATAACATGCTATATAATATAAAGGAAAAACATTGAAAAAACAAAAGCGCTAAATGTACTAATTTCGAACACTCCGCACAACAAATACGAAAAGCACTGCAATTAGAATTATAGAGCACAAAGTAAGTATAATCTATAACATGCTATATAATACATAGGAAAAATATTGAAAAAACAAAATGCTAAATGTATTAATTTCGAACACTCTACAACAAATACGAAAAGCACTGCAATTAGAACTATAGAGCACAAAGTAAGTATAATCAATAACATGCTATATAATATAAAGGAAAAACATTGAAAAAACAAAAGCGCTAAATACACTAATTTCGAACACTCTACACAACAAATACGAAAAGCACTGCAATTAGAACTATAGAGCACAAAGTAAGTATAATCTATAACATGCTATATATTATAAAGGAAAAACATTGAAAAAACAAAGCGCTAAATGTACTAATTTCGAACACTCTACAACAAAATACGAAAAGCACTGTAATTAGAACTATAGAGCACAAAGTAAGTATAATCTATAACATGCTATATAATATAAAGCAAAAAATTGAAAAAACAAAAGCGCTAAGTAAACTAATTTCGTACACTCTGCACAACAAATACGAAAAGCACTGCAATTAGAACTATAGAGCACAAAGTAAGTATAATCTATAATATGCTATATAATATAAAGGAAAAACATTGAAAAAAAAAAGCGCTAAATGTACTAATTTCGACACTATACAACAAATACGAAAAGCATTGCAATAAGAACTATAGAGCACAAAGTAAGTATAATCTATAACATGCTATATAATATAAAGGAAAAACATTGAAAAAACAAAAGCGCTAAATACACAAATTTTGTACACTCTACTCTACAAATACGAAAAGCACTGCAATTAGAACTATAGAGCACAAAGTAAGTATAATCAATATCATGCTATATAATATAAAGGAAAAACATTGAAAAACCAAAAGCGCTAAATGTACTAATTTCGTACACTCTACACAACAAATACGAAAAGCACTGCAATTAGAACTATAGAGCGCAAAGTAAGTATAATCTATAACATGCTATATAATACAGAGGAAAATATTGAAAAAACAAAAGCGCTAAAGGTACTAATTTCGAACACTCTACAACAAATACGAAAAGCACGGCATTTAGAACTATAGAGCACAAAGTAAGTATAATCTATATCATGCTATATAATATAAAGGAAAAACATTGAAAAAACAAAAGCGCTAAATACAATAATTTCGAACACTCTACACAACAAATACGAAAAGCACTGCAATTAGAACTATAGAGCACAAAGTAAGTATAATCTATAACATGCTATATAATATAAAGGAAAAAATTGAAAAAACAAAAGCGCTAAATACACTAATTTCGAACACTCTACAACAAATACGAAAAGCACTGCAATTTGAACTATAGAGCACAAAGTAAGTATAATCTATAACATGCTATATAATATAAAGGAAAACATTGAAAAAACAAAAGCGCTAAATATACTAATTTCGAACACTCTACAACAAATACGAAAAGCACTATAATTAGAACTATAGAGCACAAAGTAAGTATAATCTATAACATGCTATATAATACAAAGGAAAAACATTGAAAAAACAAAAGCGCTAAATACACTAATTTCGAACACTCTACAACAAGTACAAAAAACACTGGAATTAGAACTATAGAGCACAAAGTAAGTATAATCTATAACATGCTATATAATACAAAGGAAAAACATTGAAAAAACAAAAGCGCTAAATGTACTAATTTCGAACACTCTACAACAAATACGAAAAGCACTGCAATTAGAACTATTGAGCACAAAGTAAGTATAATCTATAACATGCTATATAATATAAAAGAAAAACATTGAAAAAACAAAAGCGCTAAATGTACTAATTTCGAACACTCTACAACAAATACGAAAAGCACTGCAATTAGAACTATAGAGCACAAAGTAAGTATAATCTATAACATGCTATATAATACAAAGGAAAAACATTGAAAAAACAAAAGCGCTAAATACACTAATTTCGAACACTCTACAACAAATACGAAAAGCACTGCAATTAGAACTATAGAGCACAAAGTAAGTATAATCTATAACATGCTATATAATATAAAAGAAAAACATTGAAAAAACAAAAGCGCTAAATGTACTAATTTCGAACACTCTACAACAAATACGAAAAGCACTGCAATTAGAACTATAGAGCACAAAGTAAGTATAATCTATAACATGCTATATAATATAAAGGAAAAACATTGAAAAAACAAAAGCGCTAAATGTACTAATTTCGAACACTCTACAACAAATACGAAAAGCACTGCAATTAGAACTATAGAGCACAAAGTAAGTATAATCTATAACATGCTATATAATATAAAGGAAAAACATTGAAAAAAAAAGCGCTAAATATACTAATTTCGAACACTCTACAACAAATACGAAAAGCACTGTAATTAGAACTATAGAGCACAAAGTAAGTATAATAAATATCATGCTATATAATATAAAGGAAAAAAAATGAAAAAACAAAAGCGCTAAATGTACTAATTTCGAACACTCTCCACAACAAATACGAAAAGCACTGCAATTAGAACTATAGAGCACAAAGTAAGTATAATCTATAACATGCTATATAATATAAAGGAAAAACATTGAAAAAACAAAAGCGCTAAATGTACTAATTTCGAACACTCTACAACAAATACGAAAAGCACTGCAATTAGAACTATAGAGCACAAAGTAAGTATAATCTATAACATGCTATATAATATAAAGAAAAACATTGAAAAAAAAAAGCGCTAAATATACTAATTTCGAACACTCTACAACAAATACGAAAAGCACTTCAATTAGAACTATAGAGCACAAAGTAAGTATAATCTATAACATGCTATATAATATAAAGGAAAAACATTGAAAAACAAAAGCGCTAAATGTACTAATTTCGAACTCTACACAACAAATACGAAAAGCACTGCAATTAGAACTATAGAGCACAAAGTAAGTATAATCTATAACATGCTATATAATATAAAGGAAAAATTGAAAAAACAAAAGCGCTAAATGTACTAATTTCGAACACTCTACAACAAATACGAAAAGCACTGCAATTAGAACTATAGAGCACAAAGTAAGTATAATCATAACATGCTATATAATATAAAGGAAAAACATTGAAAAAACAAAAGCGCTAAATACACTAATTTCGAACACTCTACAAAAAATACGAAAAGCACTGCAATTAGAACTATAGAGCACAAAGTAAGTATAATCTATAACATGCTATATAATATAAACGAAAAACATTGAAAAAACAAAAAAGCTAAATATACTAATTTCGAACACTCTACAACAAATACGAAAAGCACTGCAATTAGAACTATAGAGCACAAAGTAAGTATAATCTATAACATGCTATATAATATAAAGGAAAAACATTGAAAAAACAAAAGCGCTAAATATACTAATTTCGAAAACACTACAACAAATACGAAAAGCACTGCAATTAGAACTATAGAGCACAAAGTAAGTATAATCTATAACATGCTATATAATACAGGAAAAACATTGAAAAAAAAAGCGCTAAATACACTAATTTCGAACACTCTACAACAAATACGAAAAGCACTGCAATTAGAACTATAGAGCACAAAGTAAGTATAATCTATAACATGCTATATAATATAAAGGAAAACATTGAAAAAAACAAAAGCGCTAAATGTACTAATTTCGAACACTCTACAACAAATACGAAAAGCACTGCAATTAGAACTATAGAGCACAAAGTAAGTATAATCTATAACATGCTATATAATATAAAGGAAAAACATTGAAAAAAAAAGCGCTAATGTACTAATTTCGAACACTCTACAACAAATACGAAAAGCACTGCAATTAGAACTATAGAGCACAAAGTAAGTATAATCTATAACATGCTATATAATACAAACGAAAAACATTGAAAAAACAAAAGCGCTAAATACACTAATTTCGAACACTCTACACAAATACGAAAAGCACTGTAATTAGAACTATAGAGCACAAAGTAAGTATAATCTATAAAATGCTATATAATATAAAGAAAAAACATTGAAAAAACAAAAGCGCTAAATGTACTAATTTCGAACACTCTACAACAAATACGAAAAGCACTGCAATTAGAACTATAGAGCACAAAGTAAGTATAATCTATAACATGCTATATAATATAAAGGAAAACATTGAAAAAACAAAAGCGCTAAATATACTAATTTCGAACACTACAACTACAACAAATACGAAAACACTGCAATTAGAACTATAGAGCACAAAGTAAGTATAATCTATAACATGCTATATAATATAAAGGAAAAACATTGAAAAAACAAAAGCGCTAAAATACTAATTTCGAACACTCTACAACAAATACGAAAAGCACTGCAATTAGAACTATAGAGCACAAAGTAAGTATAATCTATAACATGCTATATAATATAAAGGAAAAACATTGAAAAAACAAAAGCGCTAAATATACTAATTTCGAACACTCTACAACAATACGAAAAGCACTGCAATTAGAACTATAGAGCACAAAGTAAGTATAATCTATAACATGCTATATAATATAAAGGAAAAACATTGAAAAAACAAAAGCGCTAAATGTACTAATTTCGAACACTCTACAACAAATACGAAAAGCACTGCAATTAGAACTATAGAGCACAAAGTAAGTATAATCTATAACATGCTATATAATATAAAGGAAAAACATTGAAAAACAAAAGCGCTAAATATACTAATTTCGACACTCTACAACAAATACGAAAGCACTGCAATTAGAACTATAGAGCACAAAGTAAGTATAATCTATAACATGCTATATAATATAAAGAAAAAAATTGAAAAACAAAAAGCGCTAAATGTACTAATTTCGAACACTCTACAACAAATACGAAAAGCACTGCAATTAGAACTATAGAGCACAAAGTAAGTATAATCTATAACATGCTATATAATATAAAGAAAAACATTGAAAAAACAAAAGCGCTAAATGTACTAATTTCGAACACTCTACACAACAAATACGAAAAGCACTGCGCAATTAGAACTATAGCACAAAGTAAGTATAATCTATAACATGCTATATAATATAAAGGAAAAAACATTGAAAAAACAAAAGCGCTAAATATACTAATTTCGAACACTCTACAACAAATACGAAAAGCACTGCAATTAGAACTATAGAGCACAAAGTAAGTATAATCTATAACATGCTATATAATATAAAGGAAAAACATTGAAAAAACAAAAGCGCTAAATATACTAATTTCGAAACTCTACACAACAAATACGAAAAGCACTGCAATTAGAACTATAGAGCACAAAGTAAGTATAATCTATAACATGCTATATAATATAAGGAAAACATTGAAAAAACAAAAGCGCTAAATATACTAATTTCGAACACTCTACAACAAATACGAAAAGCACTGCAATTAGAACTATAGAGCACAAAGTAAGTATAATCTATAACATGCTATATAATATAAACGAAAAACATTGAAAAAACAAAGCGCTAAATGTACTAATTTCGAACACTCTACAACAAATACGAAAAGCACTGCAATTAGAACTAAGAGCACAAAGTAAGTATAATCTATAACATGCTATATAATATAAAGGAAAAACATTGAAAAAACAAAAGCGCTAAATGTACTAATTTCGAACACTCTACAACAAATACGAAAAGCACTGCATTAGAACTATAGAGCACAAAGTAAGTATAATCTATAACATGCTATATAATATAAAGAAAAACATTGAAAAAACAAAAGCGCTAAATGTACTAATTTCGAACACTCTACACAAATACGAAAAGCACTGCAATTAGAACTATAGAGCACAAAGTAAGTATAATCTATAACATGCTATATAATATAAAGGAAAAACATTGAAAAAACAAAAGCGCTAAATATACTAATTTCGACACTCTACAACAATATACGAAAAGCACTGCAATTAGAACTATAGAGCACAAAGTAAGTATAATCTATAACATGCTATATAATATAAAGGAAAAAATTGAAAAAACAAAAACTAAAGCTAAATTACTAATTTCGAACACTCTACAACAATACGAAAAGCACTGCAATTAGAACTATAGAGCACAAAGTAAGTATAATCTATAACATGCTATATAATATAAAGGAAAAACATTGAAAAAACAAAAACGCTAAATATACTAATTTCGAACACTCTACAACAAATACGAAAAGCACTGCAATTAGAACTATAGAGCACAAAGTAAGTATAATCTATAACATGCTATATAATATAAAGGAAAAACATTGAAAAAACAAAAGCGCTAAATGTACTAATTTCGAACACTCTACAACAAATACGAAAAGCACTGCAATTAGAACTATAGAGCACAAAGTAAGTATAATCTATAACATGCTATATAATATAAAGAAAAACATTGAAAAAACAAAAGCGCTAAATACACTAATTTCGAACACTCTACAACAAATACGAAAAGCACTGCAATTAGAACTATAGAGCACAAAGTAAGTATAATCTATAACATGCTATATAATATAAAGGAAAAACATTGAAAAAAACAAAAGCGCTAAATGTACTAATTTCGAACACTCTACAACAATACAAAAAGCACTGCAATTAGAACTATAGAGCACAAAGTAAGTATAATCTATAACATGCTATATAATATAAAGGAAAAACATTGAAAAAACAAAAGCGCTAAATAAACTAATTTCGAACACTCTAACAACAAATACGAAAAGCACTGCTTAGAACTATAGAGCACAAGTAAGTATAATCTATAACATGCTATATAATATAAAGGAAAAACATTGAAAAAACAAAAGCGCTAAATGTACTAATTTCGAACACTCTACAACAAATACGAAAAGCACTGCAATTAGAACTATAGAGCACAAAGTAAGTATAATCTATAATGCTATATAATATAAGGAAAAACATTGAAAAAACAAAAGCGCTAAATAAACTAATTTCGAACACTCTACACAACAAATACGAAAAGCACTGCAATTAGAACTATAGAGCACAAAGTAAGTATAATCTATAACATGCTATATAATATAAAGGAAAAACATTGAAAAAACAAAAGCGCTAAATGTACTAATTTCGAAACTCTACAACAAATACGAAAAGCACTGCAATTAGAACTATAGAGCACAAAGTAAGTATAATCTATAACATGCTATATAATATAAAGGAAAAACATTGAAAAAACAAAAGCGCTAAATATACTAATTTCGAACACTCTACAAACAAATACGAAAGCACTGCAATTAGAACTATAGAGCACAAAGTAAGTATAATCTATAACATGCTATATAATATAAAGAAAAACATTGAAAAACAAAAGCGCTAAATATACTAATTTCGAACACTCTACAACAAATACGAAAAACACTGCAATTAGAACTATAGAGCACAAAGTAAGTATAATCTATACATGCTATATAATATAAAGAAAAACATTGAAAAAACAAAAGCGCTAAATGTACTAATTTCGAACACTCTACAACAAATACGAAACACTGCAATTAGAACTATAGAGCACAAAGTAAGTATAATCTATAACATGCTATATAATATAAAGGAAAACATTGAAAAAACAAAAGCGCTAAATATACTAATTTCGAACACTCTACAACACTCTACAAAACGAAAAGCACTTCAATTAGAACTATAGAGCACAAAGTAAGTATAATCTATAACATGCTAATAATATAAAGGAAAAACATTGAAAAAACAAAAGCGCTAAATGTACTAATTTCGAACACTCTACAACAAATACGAAAAGCACTGCAATTAGAACTATAGAGCACAAAGTAAGTATAATCTATAACATGCTATATAATATAAAGGAAAAACATTGAAAAAACAAAAGCGCTAAATGTACTAATTTCGACACTCTACACAACAAATACGAAAAGCACTGCAATTAAAACTATAGAGCACAAAGTAAGTATAATCTATAACATGCTATATAATATAAAGGAAAACATTGAAAAAACAAAAGCGCTAAATAACTAATTTCGAACACTCTACAAACAAATACGAAAAGCACTGCAATTAGAACTATAGAGCACAAAGTAAGTATAATCTATAACATGCTATATAATATAAAGGAAAACATTGAAAAAACAAAAGCGCTAAATGTACTAATTTCGAACACTCTACAACAAATACGAAAAGCACTGCAATTAGAACTATAGAGCACAAAGTAAGTATAATCTATAACATGCTATATAATATAAAGGAAAAACATTGAAAAAACAAAAGCGCTAAATGTACTAATTTCGAACACTCTACAACAAATACGAAAAGCACTGCAATTAGAACTATAGAGCACAAAGTAAGTATAATCTATAACATGCTATATAATATAAAGGAAAACATTGAAAAAAAAAAGCGCTAAATGTACTAATTTCGAACACTCTACACAAATACGAAAAGCACTCAATTAGAACTATAGAGCACAAAGTAAGTATAATCTATAACATGCTATATAATATAAAGGAAAAACATTGAAAAAACAAAAGCGCTAAATAAACTAATTTCGAACACTCTACAAACAAATACGAAAAGCACTGCAATTAGAACTATAGAGCACAAAGTAAGTATAATCTATAACATGCTATATAATATAAAGGAAAACATTGAAAAAACAAGCGCTAAAATAAACTAATTTCGAACACTCTACAACAAATACGAAAAGCACTGCAATTAGAACTATAGAGCACAAAAGTATAATCTATAACATGCTATATAATATAAAGAAAAACATTGAAAAAACAAGCGCTAAATAACTAATTTCGAACACTCTACAACAACAATACGAAAAGCACTGCAATTAGAACTATAGAGCACAAAGTAAGTATAATCTATAACATGCTATATAATATAATGGAAAAACATTGAAAAAACAAAGCGCTAAAACACTAATTTCGAACACTCTACAACAATACGAAAAGCACTGTAATTAGAACTATAGAGCACAAAGTAAGTATAATCTATAACATGCTATATAATATAAAGGAAAAACATTGAAAAACAAAGCGCGCTAAATGTACTAATTTCGAACACTCTACAACAAATACGAAAAAGCACTGCAATTAGAACTATAGAGCACAAAGTAAGTATAATCTATAACATGCTATATAATATAACGGAAAAACATTGAAAAAACAAAAGCGCTAAATGTACTAATTTCGAACACTCTACAACAAATACGAAAAGCACTGCAATTAGAACATAGAGCACAAAGTAAGTATAATCTATAACATGCTATATAATATAAAGGAAAAACATTGAAAAAACAAAAGCGCTAAATGTACTAATTTCGAACACTCTACAACAAATACGAAAGCACTGCAATTAGAACTATAGAGCACAAAGTAAGTATAATCTATAACATGCTATATAATATAAAGGAAACAATGAAAAAACAAAAACGCTAAATACTAATTTCGAACACTCTACAACAAATACGAAAAGCACTGCAATTAGAACTATAGAGCACAAAGTAAGTATAATCTATAACATGCTATATAATAATAAAAAGGAAAAACATTGAAAAACAAAAGCGCTAAATGTACTAATTTCGAACACTCTACAACAATACGAAAAGCACTGCAATTAGAACTATAGAGCACAAAGTAAGTATAATCTATAACATGCTATATAATATAAAGGAAAAACATTGAAAAAACAAAAGCGCTAAATAAACTAATTTCGAACACTCTACAACAACAAATACGAAAAGCACTGCAATTAGAACTATAGAGCACAAAGTAAGTATAATCTATAACATGCTATATAATATAAAGGAAAAAACATTGAAAAAACAAAGCGCTAAATAAACTAATTTCGAACACTCTACAACAACAAATACGAAAAGCACTGCAATTAGAACTATAGAGCACAAAGTAAGTATAATCTATAAACATGCTATATAATAGAAGGAAAAACATTGAAAAACAAAAGCGCTAAATGTACTAATTTCGAACACTCTACAACAATACAAAAGCACTGCAATTAGAACTATAGAGCACAAAGTAAGTATAATCTATAACATGCTATATAATATAAAGGAAAACATTGAAAAAACAAAAGCGCTAAATGTACTAATTTCGAACACTCTACACAACAAATACGAAAAGCACTGCAATTAGAACTATAGAGCACAAAGTAAGTATAATCTATAACATGCTATATAATATAAAGGAAAAACATTGAAAAAACAAAAGCGCTAAATGTACTAATTTCGAACACTCTACAACAAATACGAAAAGCACTGCAATTAGAACTATATAGCACAAAGTAAGTATAATCTATAACATGCTATATAATTGAAGAAAAACATTGAAAAAACAAAAGCGCTAAATGTACTAATTTCGAACACTCTACAACAAATACGAAAAGCACTGCAATTAGAACTATAGAGCACAAAGTAAGTATAATCTATAACATGCTATATAATATAAAGGAAAAACATTGAAAAAACAAAAGCGCTAAATGTACTAATTTCGAACACTCTACACAACAAATACGAAAAGCACTGCAATTAGAACTATAGAGCACAAAGTAAGTATAATCTATAACATGCTATATAATATAAAGGAAAAACATTGAAAAACAAAAGCGCTAAATATACTAATTTCGTACACACTCTACAAACAAATACGAAAAGCACTGCAATTAGAACTATAAAGCACAAAGAAAGTATATAATCTATAACATGCTATATAATATAAAGGAAAAACATTGAAAAAACAAAAGCGCTAAATGTACTAATTCGAACACTCTACAAACAAATACGAAAGTACTGCAATTAGAACTATATAGCACAAGTAAGTATAATCTATAACATGCTATATAATATAAAGGAAAAACATTGAAAAAACAAAGCGCTAAATATACTAATTTCGAACACTCTACAACAAATACGAAAAACACTGCAATTAGAACTATAGAGCACAAAGTAAGTATAATCTATAACATGCTATATAATATAAAGGAAAAACATTGAAAAAAAAAAGCGCTAAATGTACTAATTTCGAACACTCTACAACAAATACGAAAAGCACTGCAATTAGAACTAGAGAGCACAAAGTAAGTATAATCTATAACATGCTATATAATATAAAGGAAAAACATTGAAAAAACAAAAGCGCTAAATGTACTAATTTCGAACACTCTACAAAAATACGAAAAGCACTGCAATTAGAACTATAGAGCACAAAGTAAGTATAATCTATAACATGATATATAATATAAGGAAAAACATTGAAAAAACAAAAGCGCTAAATACTAATTTCGACCACTCTACTACAACAAATACGAAGCACTGCAATTAGAACTACTGAATTAGAAGTAATATAGACAACACAACATAAGTATAATCTAAAACATGTGAAATAATAATAAAGGAAAAAATTGAAAAAACAAAGCGCTAAATGTACTAATTTCGAACACTCTACAACAAATACGAAAAGCACTGCAATTAGAACTATAGAGCACAAAGTAAGTATAATCTATAACATGCTATATAATATACAGGGAAAAACATTGAAAACAAAAGCGCTAAATGTACTAATTTCGAACACTCTACAAATACGAAAAGCACTGCAATTAGAACTATGGAGCACAAAGTAAGTATAATCTATAACATGCTATATAATATAAAGGAAAACATTGAAAAAACAAAAGCGCTAAATGTACTAATTTCGAACACTCTACAACAAATACGAAAAGCACTGCAATTAGAACTATAGAGCACAAAGTAAGTATAATCTAAACATGCTATATAATATAAAGGAAAACATTGAAAAACAAAAGCGCTAAATGTACTAATTTCGAACACTCTACAAACAATACGAAAAGTACTGCAATTAGAACTATAGAGCACAAAGTAAGTATAATCTATAACATGCTATAATATAAAGAAAAAACATTGAAAAAACAAAAGCGCTAAATGTACTAATTTCGAACACTCTACAAGAAATACGAAAAGCATTGCAATTAGAACTATAGAGCACAAATAAGTATAATCTATAACATGCTATATAATATAAAGGAAAACATTGAAAAAACAAAAACGCTAAATGTACTAATTTCGAACACTCTACAACAAATACGAAAAGCACTGTAATTAGAACTATAGAGCACAAAGTAAGTATATCTATAACATGCTATATAATATAAAGAAAAACATTGAAAAAACAAAAGCGCTAAATGTACTAATTCGAACACTCTACAACAAATACGAAAAGCACTGCAATTAGAACTATAGAGCACACAAAGTAAGTATAATCTATAACATGCTATATAATATAAAGGAAAAACATTGAAAAAACAAAAGCGCTAAATGTACTAATTTCGAACACTCTACAACAAATACGAAAAGGACTGCAATTAGAACTATAGAGCAGCAAAGTAAGTATAATCTATAACATGCTATATAATATAAAGAAAACATTGAAAAAACAAAGCGCTAAATGTACTAATTTCGAACACTCTAAACAAATACGAAAAGCACTGCAATTAGAACTATAGAGCACAAAGTAAGTATAATCTATAACATGCTATATAATATAAAGGAAAAACATTGAAAAAACAAAAGCGCTAAATGTACTAATTTCGAACACTCTACAACAAATACGAAAAGCACTGCAATTAGAACTATAGAGCACAAAGTAAGTATAATCTATAACATGCTATATAATACAAAGGAAAAACATTGAAAAAACAAAGCGCTAAATGTACTAATTTCGAACATCTACACAACAAATACGAAAGCACTGCAATTAGAACTATGAGCACAAAGTAAGTATAATCTATAACATGCTATATAATAAAAGGAAAAACATTGAAAACAAAACGCTAAATGTACAAATTCGAACACTCTACAACAAATACGAAAAGCACTGCAATTAGAACTATAGAGCACAAAGTAAGTATAATCTATAACATGCTATATATATATAAGGAAAAACAATGAAAAAACAAAAGCGCTAAATAACTAATTTCGAACACTCTACAACAAATACAAAAGCACTGGCAATTAGAACTATAGAGCACAAGTAAGTATAATCTATAACATGCTATATAATATAAGGAAAAACATTGAAAAAACAAAAGCGCTAAATGTACTAATTTCGAACACTCTGCACAAAAATACGAAAAGCACTGCAATTAGAACTATAGAGCACAAAGTAAGTATAATCTATAACATGCTATATAATATAAAGGAAAACATTGAAAAAACAAAAGCGCAAATGTACTAATTTCGAACACTCTACAAGAAATACGAAAAGCACTGCAATTAGAACTATAGAGCACAAAGTAAGTATAATCTATAACATGCTATATAATATAAAGGAAAACATTGAAAAAACAAAGCGCTAAATGTACTAATTTCGAACACTCTACAACAATAAGAAAAGCACTGCAATTAGAACTATAGAGCACAAAGTAAGTATAATCTATAACATGCTATAAATATAAAGGAAAACATTGAAAAAAAAAAGCGCTAAATGTACTAATTTCGAACCTCTACAAAAATACGAAAAACGCTGCAATTAGAACTATAGAGCACAAAGTAAGTATAATCTATAACATGCTATATAATAGAAAAGAAAAACATTGAAAAAACAAAAGCGCTAAATGTACTAATTTCGAAACTCTACAACAAATACGAAGACACTGCAATTAGAACTATAGAGCACAAAGTAAGTATAATCTATAACATGCTATATAATATAAAGGAAAAACTTGAAAAAACAAAAGCGCTAAAGTACTAATTTCGAACACTCTACAACAAATACGAAAAGGCACTGCAATTAGAACTATAGAGTAAGAAAGTAAGTATAATCTATAACATGCTATATAATAAAAAGAAAAAACATTGAAAAAACAAAAGCGCTAAATGTACTAATTCGACACTCTACAACAAATACGAAAAGCACTACAATTAGAACTATAGAGCACAAAGTAGTATAATCTATAACATGCTATATAATATAAAGGAAAAACATTGAAAAAACAAAACCGCTAAATGTACTAATTCGAACACTCTACAACAAATACGAAAAGCACTTAATTAGAACTATAGAGCACAAGTAAGTATAATCTATAACATGCTATATAATATAAAGAAAAACATTGAAAAAACAAAAGCGGTAAATGCTAATTTCGAACACTCTACAACAAATACGAAAAGCCTGTGTAATTAGAACTCTAGAGCACAAAGTAAGTATAATCTATAACATGCTATATAATATAAAGGAAAACATTGAAAAAACAAAAGCGCTAAAAGTACTAATTTCGAACACTCTACAACAAATACGAAAAGCACTGCAATTAGAACTATAGAGCACAAAGTAAGTATAATCTATAACATGCTATATAATACAAGGAAAACATTGAAAAAACAAAAGCGCTAAATGTACTAATTTCGAACTCTACACAACAAATACGAAAAGCACTGCAATTAGAACTATAGAGCACAAAGTAAGTATAATCTATAACATGCTATATAATATAAAGAAAAACATTGAAAAAACAAAAAGCGCTAAATGTACTAATTTCGAACACTCTACAAAAAATACGAAAAGCACTAAATTAGAACTATAGAGCACAAAGTAAGTATAATCTATAACATGCTATATAATATAAAGGAAAAACATT